>NC_133455.1:110016874-112519374 GCF_048565385.1 Saimiri boliviensis
TATTTTTAGTAGAGATGGGGTTTCACCATGTTGACCAGGATGGTCTCCATCTCTTAACCTCGTGATCCACCCGCCTCGGGCTTCCAAAGTGCTGGGATTACAGGCGTGAGCCACCGCGCCCGGCCCACATATATTTAATTCTATTTTTAAGAGATCCGTCCTATGGAAAAAAGCTAAGGAATGATTTCCTTAAAACTTAGGCTACAGGTTAACTCTACAGGGAACAGAGAAACATGGGATCAGGGTAGAGCTCTCAGGAAAATGCAGTCACTGATTCTGTTTTATTTTTTAAGTTGAACAGAACACTCTGAAAGCAGTAAGAGGAAAATGCATCAAGTGGGCTAGCGTTTGCTGAAGACACACTGAATTACTTTCTAGAACAACTGAGTGGTCCCTTCCAAGTTGTCTCTTCCCATCCAGTCTCCCAGGAAACATGCTGAAATACAGATTCCTGAGCCCCAACTCTAATCTACTGAATTAGATTCTCTGGCGCTGGTATTCAAGAATGACATAGGTCATGTCCACATACATTCAATTATGACTCTATAGGGGGCTATAAGTCTTAAGAGGGAAGGGATATATATGTCTCTTTCAGTGTTAAATTTGTGGCTCATATGCACCAATGTTTGCTATTCTTTAAATTGTACCAATATTATATATACTCTTTCATTTGCATAATATGCATAATTCAAAGTTTTTATCTAAAACATTTAATGATGCAACTCACTAGAAGTGTTCTAATAGGAAGTCAGTTGCCATTTCCAAGATCTGTCTTACCATTTAAAATGTTATTATCAATTGTTCATAAAGCTATGGGTCTTATAACTTACTGCACATAAGATCACATACAATATGCATACATTGAGTATCATTTACAATATATTAATTCAAACAGATTTAAAAGATTTACCATGTTGGTGAATAACAATTTCAATGTATTTAAAAAGGTGACTTTAAAAATATGCATTCTTTATTATCTTTAGACATTTAATGCCTTTAAATATTTAATGCCTTGAGATAAGCTGTTTATTTTTTTAATATTTTGCTCTTTAATACAAGCCAAATTTTAAAATTCCTCAAAAAGAGATTAAAAGTTACACATTCCAACACCGAAAAAAATTTCAGAAGAAACCCTGATAAGATTTAGAATTTAAACTGTTCTTTATTTTTTTCTCAGTATACAGTCACTAGCTACTTACTATTTTTCTGAGAAATAGTTCTTAAGATGAGTTGCAGCTGTGATAATGTGGTCATTTAGATTAATAAAACCCCTGAGGGATGACTAGATTCAGAGACATATTTAACAACTGAAGAGTGTAGGCTTTTATATCCAACTAAATCATTGCACCTTTAGGAAGAAAAACAAAGTGGTCTCTCTCTTCAAGTTTCTAGAATTTCCTACTGATTGGGGTTTTGCAGGGGGAAGGAAAGGAGGGGCTGAAGTTGTAGGAATGTACAAAAGCTAACTCTCCATCAAATTAACTGCCAGGATGCCAACTGTCAGGCAGTAGAGATTTTCCACAGAAAACACCCTGAAAGAAATAAAAGGAAAATGCATGGAGTTGGCTAGAGTTTAATGAAAACAATGTGAATTTCTTCATGGAACAACCGAATTTTCTCTTCCTGGTTGTCTTTTCCTATCTAGTCTCCTAGGAAACATGTTGAAAATGCAGATTACTGAGCCCCCACTCTGATCCACTGTATCAGATTATCTAGGGTAGTATCCAAAAAATGATCTAGGTCATGTCAACATACATTCAAATACAAGACTCTACAAGGAAAGATAAGCCTTAAGAGGATGGGGATGTATCTACCTCTTTTGGTATTAAATCCAGAGCCAAAATGCACCAGGATGATCACAGGGCTGTTTACAATCTATGCCTTTCTGACCAATTACGTCAATGCCATGCTGGTGAAAAATATTCTAAATGTTACCACCTCATTTACATCCTGAATGCCAACACAGTAGGTGGCAGCCATGTTTTAAAAAGTATTCAATAAATACATTTTTTTTAAAAATCAGAAAAACAACCTTTAGACTATATCATATATCAAATATTGTTTTGTTATAAAATCTAAAACCCATTACACCTTTGAAAAGTGCACTTTTAAATAAATAACATCAATTTGCCCAAAATCCAAAACTCAATTTACTTTCTTACTCTTTCAGTCCTCCTTCTGAAAGCACTAGAAAACTTGAGGAAATAGAAAAAAAAAAAAAAAAAAAAGGTTTTTGAAACCGGATTTGCTGTTCAGAAAGTAAGAGCAACGCCGCTGAGATGTGGAAATGGGAACCCAGACGGGAAGAAAGAGTATGATTGGACTCTGTATTTCTCGAAACTAGGATTTATGAGGCGGAAACACAGAAGAAAAGGAATAAATTGAGACCAGTGGTTCTTCCTTTTGCCTGGCTACATGTTAGACTCACCTGGGGAGCTCTTTAAAAAACACCAGCATCGGACCCTACCCTGGATTTAACTGATCTTGGATGGAACCCTGCAATCAATCATATTAAAAAGCTTCAAAGACTTTAATGTGCAGGAAAGGTTGAAAACCAGTTGTAGACAAACTAAAAATTCAGTTGTGCTCTACCCTAAAACTATATTATAAAATCCTATGGCGATTTGGAAGAGTTCAAATGCTAGACTGGTCTCCAGGTCTGCTGAATTAATCTCCAGGGTAAAACCTGGGAATGGTCATGTCAGTTTATGCTGTAAAAGCAAAATATTACAGACAGGTTGGCTTGAAACACAGAAATTTATTGTCTCACAGTTCTGGAGACTTGAAATCCGCGATCTAGGTGGCAGCATGGATGATGTCTTATGAGGGCTTACTCCTTGGATTACAGACCGATACCTTCTCACTGTGTCCTCACATGTGAGGACATGGGAAAGAGAGTTTAAGCTCTCTGGTATCTCTTCTTATAAACACACTAATACCATTACAAGGGCCTACCCTCCTGACCTCATCTAAACCTAACTGCCTCCCAAAGGCGCCTTCACCAAATACCATCCCATAAGGATTAGAAGTTCAACATATTAATTTGGGTTGGGGGGAAAAGGACACAATTCAGCCCACAGCAGTGCACTGTAAAAGTTTTAGGAGGATTTTGGTGTCTATTCAAGACTCATGCATACAGATGCATAATTCTGAGATTATTATTTAAGAAGAAAAGAGAGAAATTTCATCTCTACACCTCCACATTCATACCCTTAAACTGTTCCCTCGTCCTGTCTAAAATACTTCTAGTGGAAAAGTATCATAAATTATAATACACTTTCTGACCATTTGCAAATTTTTATGACAGGCAATCCAGATTTGCTATTTAAGGATGTAAGCTTTGCAATCAGATTGTTCTAGGTTCAAACCTCTCATTACAGTGTTTATACTTGAAACCCTGGGACACAACCCCCTTTACAAGTAGATGTCCCACTCAGACATCAAGAATTCTTACTTCCCTCTTTCGCACTGAACTCAGACAAAACCTCAGAATCCTTCTTACCATGGTATTCCATCAAGTCAGAACAACATTCAAAACAAAAACGATTTTCCATTCCTACTTAAAAAACTCCTGTTTTGTGCCATAAAGCCCATCAACACAATTAATTCTTTCTTAAGACAAAGTTCTGGTATACTAAAAACAAAAACTACCCTAACAATTAAAATAATGGAGGATACTGAATGATCAGTGTTATGTAAGTCAGAGAAAACAATCTGAGGTTTGCTAACACATGTTGCTGGGATAGAACAAAATAGAAAAAAAAAAAAGACTAAAATATGATTTCCAAGAAGACTTGGAGATAGAAGTATTAATAAATTCAGAAAGCAAGAAGATGCAATTTCCCAAAGTCGTTATTGGCAGAGAATGTCATTCCGAGTTTCCTGAAAGCCCATAAAGAACAGTTCTACCATGGGAATATTTTGTCTGCCTTCATTCTGCACACTGACCTTTAACTTCAGAACTAAAGTGTTATTTACAATTATAGCACTGTTAAACTGTGTTAAATAATTTACTGTTTTCATTTCCTAAATAACTTACTATTTCCCTATTCCTCCAATGTAACATTTCATTTCAAACGGCATCAATAATATATGTTGTCCCTAAAAATTTATTATGTTACTCTACACATTATTTACAGACATATAAAGACACCCATGTTTACTAAAAGGGAGATTCCGGTGCTTT
Source organism: Saimiri boliviensis (assembly GCF_048565385.1). NCBI lineage: Eukaryota > Metazoa > Chordata > Mammalia > Primates > Cebidae > Saimiri > Saimiri boliviensis. The sequence goes on from NC_133455.1 coordinate 110,021,061, forward strand.
TAAACTGAAATAGTTTCTAAATAATTATTATCGACAACATAGGATTTGAATTAATGTATTAAATTCAAAGTAGCCAGTTTCTATGCTGAATAAGTACTCTGCATATGTGTCTATCTTAGGAAAGAAAGTGTAAGGCAGTTTGAAAGACTGATTAGAGAGTGGGAAGGCTAGAAAGATAAGTCCCTTAGGGACCGTGACAACCATCTGAGTGGAGAATGACTAGATGGACTACAACTGAAAGCACAGGGAGGAGCTGACAGACATGAAACCGGCAGAATATTACAACATAATAAAAGTAAGCAATGAAGTTCAGGAGGCAGGCAAAAGTGGATCTTGGCTGTTTCACCCAAGTAACTAGAAGGGGTAGCTCATTATTATGGCGGCTAGGAAAATTTGAAAAATATTAAGTCATTCCATGTTAAAGAACGGCTTAGGCCGGGCGCGGTGGCTCAAGCCTGTAATCCCAGCACTTTGGGAGGCCGAGGCGGGTGGATCACGAGGTCAAGAGATCCAGACCATCCTGGTCAACATGGTGAAACCCCGTCTCTACTAAAAATACAAAAAATTAGCTGGGCATGGTGGTGCGTGCCTGTAATCCCAGCTACTCAGGATGCTGAGGCAGGAGAATTGCCTGAACCCAGGAGACGGAGGTTGTGGTGAGCCGAGATCGCGCCATTGCACTCCAGCCTGGGTAACAAGAGCGAAACTCCATCTCAAAAAAAAAAAAAAAAAAAAAAAAAAAGAACGGCTTAGAGGCATTTAAAGGTTAAACATGAACAAATATGTCTCGAAATCCACAAAAACAGAAAAAATAATCACGGTACATGATCATGTGATTTCTGTTCAGCATCCCTGACTCTTTATATCTGATGTTTAATAATTCTCAAGCATATTATCACTGGGTTCTGAAATGCAGAGAAGAGGCAGGGAGCTCCAGGGATTTGGACTTCCCCTCCCAGTTCAGTGTGGAATTGTGAGAACTCGGATAATTAGACTACATTAATGATACACTTAGTGACTAAGTGGCAGCCTCACAGTGTGCAAAATACACTACTTAGTAAGCTCTCCTCTAGAATTATTTAACAAAATAACTCCTGCCAGAAAAGATGTCTGAAACGTTGAGAGGATGCTTAGTGGCTCTTCCATCCTTTGTGTAGACAAGTCCTACAAAAGCCAATTACAGTGCTTGCCGATCCACTACAAACATGCAGTGAACAAACAATTCTTAAGTACTTCATTTTCATTTCTCTCAACGGAAGTTAGGTTAAAAGTCACAGTAACAACAGTGAAATAATTCTCTTAGGTCTGGCATGCTTGAAGCTGTGTATAGAGAGGGCTACAGATAAGCTGTGGATGGAAGGAGAAACGTGCGAGACCAGGCAGCCGTTGCTGTCAGTGTAATTTGAATTACCTCTTGCATGTTTTTATGACCATGATTAGCAAGAATTTACTAAATTTCTAATGCCATGCCAGACGTTTATCCTTATCATCTTATTTAATGTTTACAATCAGTCTTACAGATCCCACATGATTGGGCCAATTTCGCAGATTACAGAATGAGATTCAGAGAGATTAAGTAAGTTGCTCAAGATCACAGGCTAGTACAGACGACAATCACTGTCCATTCTAATTTTAAGACAAAAGACTAATGATAATAAGCAACACATACAAATGTGAAACATATAATATGCAAAATGTTATTAAAAAGAAAGCATAATTCTGAGACAGTTCAGAATATGAAAGACTCAGAAATCCATTGCAAATGGAAAAATAAATGCCATAATGAATTTACGTATAGAACAATGTTGCTGTTTTGAAACCTAAACAATGCTATTTAACTTGCTTAAACATAAGGGACAAAATCACAAATCCGGCTACAAAAATAAAACGTGCTATCAATTTTATAAGTGTTTCAAGAAATGTTCTTATCCATTGACCAACTCTTTACTGTCTAAATAGCTCAAATATTCAGAATAACGTAGATATCTTTAAAATGTATTCAAAATCTAGTAAAAGATAACAGCAGATGTATATTCAATGTTTTTAATAGTGGATCACATACAAGAATAAAATAAAATTTTTTTAAATCCTCCTTTAAGCAAGCATAGTAAATGCATTATCATAAAACATTTAATGTGAAAACATCTAGGCTATGAGTTAACAGAAAGAATACTAGGCAGGAATATAGAAAATCATTCCTACACTATCTTTATTAATACAAATCACTTCAGAAATAAAGATCTCTAGATATACAAACAAAAAATAGCATCATCATTATTCCTTTTATTTTATTTTTTCCTTAAAGGATCTCGTTCAGACATTTCACATACTTATAATCTGTTGTTCTAACGAAGTCTATCTGCCTTTCCTCAAATCAGAAAATTTTTAAAAATGGTAACAACCAATAACTCAGAATTCATGTTTAACAGCAGTCTTCTTTCACTCCCAGTTAGATTTAAAAACAGATTAAAAAAATGAGTGTACCTATTAAAATAACATTTAAGTATTACAACAATCAGGAAAAAAGCTTTGGAAGGCATATTTAACAAGGGCTACCCACCTGACAAGGATAAAACAAAGAAGTCTCAAAAAACAAATGAAATATGCGCTTATTTCTGAAAATTGTGAATTCAGCTCTGGAGTTCAAATCACAATTTATTTTTTACATGCATAACTATAAAATCAGAAGCACAAACTGAGATCTCATTTATCTTTCAAACAAAAATTGATGATGGGAAAAGACAAGTCCTGTTAGTAACTGGGACAGGTGGTGATGGCTAAGAAGAAAGAAAAGAAAACATTTATCCTAAAATTCAAACTTCATCTCTCACACGCAAAACCACAATTATAGAGTCATACTTATTAACAGATTAAGTGATTTTTATATTCACATTAGATTTTTCTAGAACAGCAACCACAGAAAAACAGAGCCATAAACACAGGAAGCAGCAAAACCGCCTTTTATATGAGACATTTTAAAATAATACGCTAGTCACAATTTAACTTTTAAATAACTTCCTTAGGAGTTCACTGAAAATTTTAAAAAGCATTCACATTCAATGTATGACTCATGGTCATTCAACATATCACATTATAATCACTTAATTACAACTCAGCACACCCTGTTAGACGATCAACCGACTGTCACCTATTTATTCATCCACTTCCTCACCTCATTGAAACAGAATTGTTGCTTTGCATTCAGCAAGAACTCTTAATTATTAGAACCGTTGTTTATATGCTTCACAATATTTGGATTTTTTTAAAAAAATTATTTGCTTATATGAAAAAAATAGTTTCATTCACAGATTGTAGCTGTCAGGGCTAAGTGTTTGTGCTCCATAGAAGCATCCTGTTTCTTTGCTTGACTTCCAAGTGTCTGGCTGTCAGGAATTGGAATGGGAACAATTTCCATGTTGCATAACACAGTTCAGTGTACTGGACAAAGGGTGGGGCCTCAGGACTCCAGTGACTATTTGATAGATCTCTAGGGAACATGCTTTTCAAGAGTCCGAAGAGAGAAAATATGGGCCAGGGGGTCAGGTTTTAACCTGCTGACTTAATTCACTGGCTCTTCACGCTAGACAGCGGGCTCTGCACCACTTTCATTGAAACTTGGTTTCTTATAGATCCAAAATCCCCACAAGGGAGATCTAGAATGAGCAATATTTTTGGCACAAGATGGTGTTATTTATAATGCTTCCCTGTTCTGGAATATTCTTTTAGATATAGTTTCTCAAGTTCTAAGAAGTAGGAACTGTTTGTCCTATCTTCTTTCACCATTTCATCCATCTCTAGGACCTTCAACTTTTATATTTCCTGTTTTATTCAGGACATGCTACCATCTTAAATTTTTTAAGTAAAAGTGCCAGCCAGGCACGGTGGCTCCCACCTGTAATCCCAGCACTTTGGGAAGCCAAGGTAGGCAGATCACAAAGTCAGGAGTTCGAGACCAGCCTGGCCAGCATGGTGAAATCCCATCTCTACTAAAAACACAAAAAAATTAACTGGGCATGGTGGCACGTGTCTGTAGTCCCAGCTACTCAGGAGGCTGAAGCAGGAGAACTGCTTGAACCTGGCAGGCAGAGGTTGCAGTGAACGAAGATCACATCACGGCACTCCAGCCTGGGCAACAGAGTGAGACTCCATCTCAAAAAATAATAAATAAATAACATAAAAATAAATAAAAGTACCTAGAGATTAACATTCTAGAACACATATGTACTTAGCTTGAGGAGTTAGTAGAAAGTTTATTTACTATCAGAGCTGTAGGCATGTATAATCCAACAACTTAATATGAGCCAATATAAGGGCTACTTTGTTCTTGGAATATATAGTCTACAAAAATGAAAAATGGCATACTATTAAAGAGAAGAAATTGTTAAGCAACTTTCAATTTCATCAACTTTTATCCTCAGAAAGGAAGATTTGATGAACTTAGACCTGGAATTTAATGAACCATATGTAACTACACATTTTTTAAAAACTGAAAATAAATGGGGTATCATGAACCTTAAAACACTGAAATTATACACAATGGCTTAGCCTCTAATTTCATTTTTAGAATTCTATATTCTCATATGTAACTAATTGCTTCTTAATTCATAATACTGAGATTTGCTAGGGGTATAAATAGAGTGTGACATTTTATCAGTTCATCATGTGGTGAGAATGTTTATCCTAAAATAACTGTTTTTCTCTCTATAAGACATGATTTGATGGTAACTAGTTGGGTATGTCTGGAAAGCTTTGTATAAATAAAGACCAGAACTTCTTCGCACATGAGAAACTAATGTCTGTACCCATATGTCTCATTTTATTCAATTGCAGATCAGCAATTTATAGCCCTACACTCAGTCTTCAAGGAGAATGACAATTTGCATACTGTACAATTCTGGGCATAGAAATTAGTATGGGCTTCGGAGCCCACCCAAATCCAGATTGGCTTTGAGAGGAATCATGATTCAGCCCATGGTAAAATATCTTACCATTATAACCATCCAGAAAATAATCTTACTTATATATATTTCTTGAGCCTACAGAATGACAGTCATCATAATGATGTACCGAAAAGATAATTATGATAAAAATTAGCCAAGCAATAGGGAAAAAATAATAACATATTCAATATCAAAGTTATAGATATAAAAAGCAAGATCTGAAAAAAAATTCCAGTATCAATTTACTAAGTGGCAGTGAACCCTGTTAAGTGAATATATTGCTTTCTAAGTACATATAACCCTCATTTTGAAGGAGATATATTAAATTTGCGGATCTCTTGAAACACCATTTAAATTATCACAGGCGTACTTTGCTGAATTATTATGTAATTATATTTGTGTGCATTCAATATAATGCTAATAATGGCAATAAAATTTCCCATCATTTCGATGATACATGGCACTTTTTCTTTTGGAAAAATAGTCACTCTGAGAACAGAGCCACCTAGTGGCAAGTGCAGAATGATGATTACAACATAAAATTAACTGCAAGCCTAACAGTATCATCAGTAGATATTAACATTAACAACCTAAACTAAGCAGTAACACAAATTTTAATGATTCTGCTTTTCGGATAAAGAAATAAATTAAGCGAAAAATCCAACTATAATGTAGGTATACATTCTTTATACCTTATGGTCTTCATTTTGTAAAAGTCTAAAATAACCACACACACGCACACGCATATGCATACAAACAAAGACACGCATGCAAAATGAAGTAACTATGCCAAAATATAAAAAGTTCCCAGGCCTTGGAAGTGGAATTAAGTATGTTTTGTCCCCTTCCTGATGCTTTTCTGCATTTTCCGCAGCAGGTACATACTACTTTTGTAAGTAGAGAATGTATTATTTAAAAATGTATTGGGAGAGTACTGAAAGAAATATGAAAAAAAAAAAGAGTAGATTCAGTATTCTTTCAGAAAATATACTTTGCATTTCTAACTACACATCCTTGTAGATCTAGAGATTGTTTGCTATGATATAAAGAAAATAATACCTTTTGACATGTTTACCATAGGCTTAGATGATTCTTCATCTAGGAATAAATCACATGCTTAGATATTAGGCATATAGCATTAAGATTTGAGCAACAAATAACATAACGTAAGTATAACATAATTATGTAAAGTTTGAAAAATACAAATTACTTATCAACATACTTAATATTGAAGAAAACACAGTAAAGTAGAAAAAGAAAAGATAATTACTTTCATTTTATAGATAAAGAAATGGAGATTTACAGACATCACATATTTATCTCCAGCTCTGTCAATGATGGGGTAATAGTCTTCTGACTCCTAGTCTATTGCTTTCCATAGGATAACAATTCTGATACCTAGAACTTAAAATATCTGTAAGTTATTTTTATGTTTATTTTCAAAAAGTCTTATTGATGGCAATCACTACTCTTATTATTCCTCTCTTTAGATAGACACAGGTAATATACTATAACTGAGATAATTTATCATGGGCATAATCAAGAGTATAGATTTGCCAGGTGTAGTGGCTCATGCCTGTAATCCCAGCAATTTGGGAGGCTGAGACAAGAGGAGTGCTTAAGGCCTGGAGTTTGAGACCAGCCTGGGCAACATAGGGATACCCCATTTCTACAAAAAATAAAAAATTAGCCTGGCATGGTGGTATGCACCTGTGGCTCCACCTACTCAGGAAGCTGAAGTAGGAGGATCCCTTGAGCCTGGAAGTTCAAGGCTACAGTGAGCCATGATCTTGCCACTATACTCCAGCCTACGTGAGAGAGTGAGAAGCTGTCTCACACACACACACAAAAGTATAGATTTTACTTTGTTAAAGTATGTTGATATTTTACAAGAGGTTTTAACTAAATGAATACCAAATTGCATGAAAGCTTGAAGTAAATGTTTAGAGAAATGAAGAATAAAAGGAAACTTTAGACATTGAAAATAACATTTTTTAAACTCAAACTAAAATTTAAATTAGGGCAAACAAATCAGAATAATATGTATGGCAACTCTGAGGAGAACAATACAGTTATTAAAAGGGGCTTATTACTGACCCTAATCTTCACAAAGAACCAAAAAGTAGTTCGATTTTTTTTTTTTTTTTTTTTTTTTTAGATGGAGTCTTTCTCTGTCATCCAAGCTGGAGTACAGTAGTGCGATCTCAGCTCACTGAAACCTCCGCCTCCCAAGTTCAAGCAATTCTCCTGCCTTCTGAGTAGCTGAGACTACAGGTTCATGCCACCAGGCCCGGCTGATTTTCATATTTTTAGTAGAGTCAGTGTTTTGCCATGTTGGCCAGGCTGGTCTTGAACTCCTGACCTCAAGTGATCTGCCCAGCTCAGCTTCCCAAAGTGCTGGGATTACAGGCCTGAGCCATTGCGCCTGGCCTCTAGTTGTTCAATGTTTAATCTTCCTGGTATTTGAAACTGATTTGGAAATTCTGGGGTTAATTACTCGTCAATGATAAGAACACTTTTCTCATATTTTCAACCTAAAATTAAAAGTTAGATGTGCAAGCCAAGATTAGTAATAACTCTGATGGTGCCAACTCTAGCTACATCTGAGTAGCACCCAAAGTGGAGACATGCAGGGGGGAGGTGGTCAGAAAAGTGCTTTGTTGCTTTGTCTCTGTTCCTTCCTTTAGTATGCCTTCATTCCCATTCTAACTGATATTTTTTAAAGTCTTCTAATACTATTTATATCCTGATGCATTACAGATCGATAATAATATGCCATTTTGGGGAAAAGATAGGCTATTATAAATGTGTACATTGGCATTTTTACTGATAACTATTTCTTATGCACTTGGTAAACCAACTGGAAAAAGTTCATTACAATTTTCTGTAAGAGTATTTTAATACATTTTCAAGAAAACAATAATCAGTAATAATCATCATCACCATCATCCCTTTTAGTTACTGGGTTGAGCCCAAAACTTAATATACATTATTTAGAGAAAGAAGTAGACAAATGGTTATCTAGTTTTTCCAGGTAAGTCTATAGTTCTGTATTAAATCTTTATTGAAAATTAAAGAAGAAAAAGATAGAAGCAAATGTGCTATATATATTACTGCTTCCAGAATTTCAAATATTCACATAGCAATTACCTTGGTGATCCTACCACATTATGGACCAACCACCCATATTATTGTACACTTAGTGTTCTTCTGTAAGTAAAATTCTGTTTCCAGTGGGATTTATTTTTTAAAACTCTATATCATGACTTAAATGGAAACTTAGTAATACTTTATATAAGTACAAAGTGGCCATAAAACTAAAGTCAAGGAAAGATAATGTCATCTCTTTCAATTCTCACAAGATCCTCTTTTTTTTTTTTTTTTTTCCTGACAAACACTCGTAGCCCGAGGCCTGTTCTCTGTTACAAAGTTGATCAGTGAGGGTTGGAGGGACATGAAAGCATCCTAGCTCCAAGTTGAGATCTGCTCCCCTTATCTAATTCAGAAATAGTAGAGTAGAAATGAAAACCAAATAATTTAGTAAACACTTAATATTATCTACCAGCATATCTGCTTGTATCTAAAATAATCTTTTATACCACCACTGATATGGACTCTATATTTCAAGAAATACTGTAGTCTATTATACTAGGTATGCATTACTCAAGTAAAAAGTTGTATTTTATCAAGAATGATGGTGGTTAAGCTAAACACAGAATGGCATTCATCCATGATCTGAATGACTGAGGGAAGGTAGTGTTTGCTTATGTGAATGGCAGTAGTGAGCCATGGAAAGGGGGGAGCAGGGGCATGGAAGCTACAGAACTCCTCTGAGATCGCCAGGTCCCAATTCCCTACTTAAACTGATGAATCACACAGGCTGTAAAATAATCAGGCTGAAGCCATCTTTTTAGATGCAAACATTTTAAGGAAGAATTGCTAATAATCTTGAGAAGACTACTAAGTTTATTTTCCATAATTAAAAAGTAGTATTGTCTTTGTTCAAACTAATCAGTTAGAATTCTACCTTGCCATTACCATATACAACTTTCATATTATTCCAAAAGTTTAAAGTTTTGATTTATCTGGATTTTAATTTTTTGTATTGCATTCTTTATATAAACCATGTATGAGATGCTTCAGAAAAGCACGCATATCTTTCTTGATACCATCCTATTTCTCCAATTATTCATTTCCTAATGACATTTTGCTTTTAATAAATTACAGTATATGCTTTCAGCCAATGACTTGCCATTATTGTTGATTATTCACTTGAAGGTTAGTTATTAAAACAAGTAGTATGAAAGAAGAAAATCACTAAAATGAATTAATGAATAAATGTGTGAAAACTCTTTGTTGGCCATCAACTCCATCCCCATCTTTCTGATTCACAGGAGGCAGGAAGGCTCTAAACTACATTTTTCTTAATCCTTAGCCAGCTGGCTTCTTGTCAGGTCCTGCCAATGGGAGGCAATAATTAGAGATTTGAAGGTGATAAGAAGTATAGGTTATTTTTTTCTGCTGAGGCAACAGCAGCAGAGGGCTACTGAGAACCACTGTAGGTAACTATGGTATCCGGCTTGGAAGTTTCACAGATATTAGTAGTACTGGCTCCTAAAGGCTGCTGTGCCACAATGGCACAATGCTGTTGTGAGATCGCAGCAGAAGCACCAGCCTCTCCTGCAATTCAGCATCAAACACAATTTCCTGGCCTCCAGCCTTGGGTGGGATAACAGCCTTTTCTCTCTTTTGTGCCTCCAGTCCTTCTGTTCTTGTAATTGATTGCTTTCATTCAATAGCTTATTGCTTATATTAGAGTAGGTTTTGATTTTCTGACTGGGCAGTACGGATACACAATAAAACCAATATAACTCATAAGTGTATTATCTTCTTATCATTAATGGTACTAAATAGAAAAGTTTTAAGTATATATTTCAGATTAATGCTATGAAGCCTTTGAATCTATATGTATGAATGTATATACACTAAAATATAAAGAACACGCTATACAATATAAAACAATCTCTTGATGGTCAAATTATACATTATTTTTTCTTCATATATTACTAGTAACAAACACACTAAAAGTTATATGTAAATTTTAAAAGACAGAAATTATGCTAGTAACTTCAAAAATGTCTTTAAAATTTTTACTCTGTACAAATAACATATATTTATTTATATATTTTATACTTATTTAATATATTTTCTGCCTTGGCTTTCCATAAGGATGATTTTCTGTTTGTAACAAGGTATAGTAGAAGGCTCACGGGGTTTGGAGTTGGAAAGATTTCACAATTATTCTAGTCATAATTGTAAAATATCAATAAAAGTCTATCTTCCAGGATTGTTAAAGAAATTAGACATTAAAAAGTGTTTATAAAAATATCTTATATTTTCCACCCATTCTTTCCTTTTATTTAAATGCAACTTGATACATACTCAACATACAAAATTACGAATAACAGATGTGTACTGTACAAAATTTTTAGAAGTACAAAGAAACACTAAACTGAGAAGGAAAAGTCACCCATAATTTCTCCATCTCATAAGAAAGCACTGTTAACATATTTCCAACACCCTTATATCTAGGCACTTTTATTTATATATTTTTATACCCTTACATATTCTTTTTGTATAAATTCAAATTTTTTCCCTTCTTAAGGTTTTACCATAAGCATTTTTTAATCACTGTGAGCCACAGCAAACACCATGCTAACGGCTATATAATGTAGTACAGACAACAGTCTAATGGCCTCAAAGGCTATATCCATGGACAGTATCCTAATGTCGGTCTTTGCTTTTTACTGGCATAGCTCTATGTTTCAGAATCCTATGTTTCTGAATCTTAGGAAGGACAGCTTGTCTTCCTACCTACTGTCATATAACAGTAGAAGAAAATTACTAAAATGAATTAATGAATAAATGTGTGAAAACTCTTTGTTGGCCATCAACTCCATCCCCATCTTTCTGATTCACAGGAGACAGGAAGGCACTAAACGACATTTTTCTTAATACTTAGAAAACTAACAGTAGGGAAAGCCCTGTCTCTGGTAAAGCCCCTAAGTTTTGCTCTACCTGTCTGACAGTAGATAGGAAGACAAGAATGGGATTCTTTCCAGTTTTATCTGCTTATAGTCAGTGAAAACTCCTCCCAGACAGGTAGTAGGTTGAATGTCACCACAGTTTTCTGCATATATCTTTTCCTGTGTTTCTAAGGGCACGTTAGTAAGAAGGTGGAAGAGAACTAATGACCAGATGCTATTTCTAAACTTAATCCAGCACACTCTTAAACCTATACAAAAAGATTTGCCTCACATTATATATTCATCCCAAATCTTTTTGGAAAGTTTCATATTTATATACCTCAATAAAACTCAGGATAAGTAAAAGGACTATTCTTGAAAAAACAAAGGAAATAGTGGCAACAAACGAACTAGATTGAAATGGGAATTGTAGAGGCACATATGAGGCAATCAATCAATAGTGGGACTTTCAGAAAACATATTAACGACCTTGAGGCAAAGCTAAAAAGGCACCAAGCACTGTTCTTTGTACTTTTTCAATAAATAGGACAGCTGCTTTATCAATAATACATCCATGTGAAGATGAACATATACAAAATAATGAAAATCCACTAGTGTATAAAATAATTCAAATTTCTGAAATCCGGAAGAAAAAAAATCTGGAAATATTTTTGAAAAAAAAAAAGTCAATGATCATATCTCCCAGTTAGTAAAGTTAGTATCTAAAGGAGTCACTAAAATAATCACATTATCTAACTATATAAACAACATTGTTAAATCTTACTGAGAAGATAGGCCCAAAATGCAGCAATTTTAGGGAAATAAAATAACCCTTCTACATGGCAATCTATGTGACATGTTTATTAATTTAATCAGGGCATAGTTCAGAAGTTCTTTTTTAAAAACATTTTTACAGCATTGCCATAAACCAACTATGACATATTTAATTATGTTACAAGTTATTTTTTAACAGATATAATAACTCAGATAAGAAAATGTTCTACTTTCAACCTACCAAAAGTAGATTAACCCTTACTTTGAATAGAGACATTATACCCTTTTCTATTCTAGTTTCATTGAACCTTAAGGAAATCTATATTCTATTTTGGGTCAACCACTAACATTATATAATAACTTATATATAAAATGTGTGTATATAGAATTCCAGTTAAAATATTTTGTACAAGGATAAATAAAACACAAATGAATTAAGTTGTACATATATGCAAATATTTTTATATGTGTTATATGCATGTATATGAAGAAATTTTACTTCATATGCACCTTGTTTTATCCATAAGCCAAATACTACAAGTATAATACTATTGGGATTCCTACAAAAATCTAAACTACCTATATAAATTTAGCATCTCAGTATAGCCATGTTAATATGAAAAGCAAAACTAAATGAAAAAATAGAAAATTTAGAATAATGTAGAACGAATAGAATAATAATAGAATAAAGAGCAAACATTCCCTGATAAGAATTAGAAAATAGAATACTTTTCCTGCTATATATTCCATACTAGAAAGGAATTTCTTCTCCACTCAATGTCTTTTCTCAGATTTTGGTTGAAATTTTCTTGTTATGTGAATTGTCAGGTTTTGTTTTATGAGGTTTTGGTTTCTGTTGGAAATAGATGCATTTCTGATAATGAAGTGATTGCTTTGACTGTATAAAATGGGATTAAAGGGATTTCCTGGAAGGAGGCTTTAGTATACCTCAACCAAGGAAGAGAAAGCAAAAACTAAGGCTGTTCGAAAAAACCATCTCCATGTTTAGGCTAAGAGAGAACAGTTATTCTCAGAATGGTCTCCAGCTGGCAAACTCATCCAAAAGCATAAGCCATTTGCTTGATTCCTGTGGGTAAGTCCATAACTTTCATTCTTTTTACCTGTCATTAAGTACTATTTTGTCAAGGTACAAGGGAGCTACAAGGTATTATTAAACTTCTAATAAACTGAAATAACCGAATCACTAGCTGCACCCCCAGGCGATGCTTGAGAACCCTACCTATGGACATACGTAAACATAGTTGTATTTCCAGCAAATTTTTTTGTTGTTAATTCTTTATTACAGCATTAATATAGCTAGAATATTGTACAAAGTTGATCATGTTTTTAATTACTGCAATGCTGGCCTGTTATTGTAAGTTGGTTTTGCTTTGGAGCTATTGATTTAGGTTATATGAGGTTTAGTTCATGCTGCAATTCAGAGGGACGCATATTTTCATCAATACTGGGGCAAATAATTTCCTAAGAAATCAACTTTATGGTTTGACTGTGAAATACTAATACTTATTTTATTAAATTCTCCCCAAATTTATTTGTATAGTATCTCTTTGGTGGTAAAATGTATTACATAAGCAAATTCCCAGGGAACATATTACAAGATTCAGTATTTTAAAATTCTACCTGCTTAGTATTTTAGCAAAGTTAAGCTGTATGACTTATTCTTGTCACTCAGCAAACTTATTTAAAGCAAAACATAGTAAATGCCTCCAACTCTCTCTAAAGATTCTAAAATATGTGCTCTCTCTCCTCATCGAAGAAATGCTGCTGCAGACGACGATCTCTTCATGAGGGAACCTCCAGGTCATCGAGATGTCCTGGATATAAATATTTAATATTTAAATCCTGGATATAAATATTTAAATATTTACTGTCCATTTATTTTTAGCGCTCCCATATGTTTTCAGATTTTCTTCATGTATTTCTTTCACCAAAGAAAAATGCTATATATTGTGGTCAAATGCCAATTTATCATTAAGATGTTACATTGATAGAAATGTTCCAGGGATAAATGCTTTGATGGAGGAAAGCTTTAGCTACATCACACAGTAACAGTCCCTAAAATCTGTTCAGGTAGACCCAAGAAGAGATATCTGGATGGATTATTCTACTATCCACCTCTTAGACCTTTCCCAGCCCTTTCAATGTTTTTAAATACTCAGCTAGCATCATGCTACAAGAAAAAAGGAGAGAAATAGGAGAGGAACAATTACTGTGATGTTTACCTATATGCCTATAGTTAGAAAGCTTACCAATTTTAGAACAAACATAGAGACATGACAGGGATTTGTTGAAAAGTAGCCTACCATTTCTTAGTAAATACTGAATTCCATAACAAACAAGAGGGCTTGCTCACACATTCTTTAACCTTAATTTATTTTGCAAGCATCTGGTGCCTGCCTACTACATGCCAGAATCCTGTTACAAGCACTATTCTTTAGCAATGAGTAAGATAAAGCCAATGAAATCTAATTAAAGAGCTCTGCACAGAAAAGAAGCTATCAACAGAGTAAACAGACAATCTACAAAATGGGAAAACATTTTTGCAAGCTATGCATCAGAGATAGCTCTAATATCCAGCATCTGTAAGGAACTTAAATTCACAAGAAAAAAGCAAACAACCCCATTAAAAAGTGAGCAAAGGACATGAACAAACACTTTCAAAAGAAAACATACATGGGGCCAACAAGCATCTGAAAAAAAAGCTCAACGTGACTGATTCTTAGAGAGATGAAAATCAAACAACAATGAGATACCATCTCACACTAATCAGAATGACTATTAGGAAAAAGTCAAAAAGCAACAGACGCTGGTGAGGCTGTGGAGAAAAAGAAACGTTTATACACTGTTAGTTCTCCCATTCTGTAAATTAGTTCAGCCACTGTAGAAAGCAGTGTGGTGATTCCCCAAAGAGCTGAAAACAGAGCTACCATTCAACCCAGAAATCTCATGACTGGGTATATACCCAAAGAAATATAAATTGTTCTGTCATAAAGAAACATGCACATGTATGGTCATTGCAACACTATTCACAATAGCAAAGACATGGAATCAACCTAAATGCCCATCAATGGTAGAATGGATAAAGAAAATGTGGTACATATACACCATGGAATACTATGGAGTCATAAAAAAATGAGATCATTCCTGAGCAGGAAAATGGATGGAGCTAGAGGCCATTATCCTTAGCAAACTAACATAGGAACAGAAAACCAAATACCACATGTTCTCACTTATAAGTGGGAGCTAAATGATGAGAACACATGGACACATAGATGCAAACACCACACACTGGGGTCTATTGGAGGGTGAAGGGTGAGGGAAAGGAGAGGATCAGGAAAAATAAATAATGGGTACAAGACCCAATACCTAAGTGACTAAATAATCTGTATAACAAACCCTTGTGACCTGAGTTTACTTACATATCAAATCTGCACATGTACCCCTGTACTTAGAAGTTAATAACTAAATAAGCAAGCAAGCAAGCAAGCAAAGCCCTGCTCTTATTGAGCTTACATTTGAGTTAAAGAAGGCCGCCAATAAGAAAATAAGATGTCAGCTGGTAATACAAACAATGCAGAAAAGTAGGTAAAGATAGAGTGAGGATAAGTGTGTATGAATTGTTTTAAATAAAGTAATACGGGAAGACTATTCATGAGGAAACGTAAAGCACAGGCAGGGAAATGAAAAAATAATCTATGTGTACACTGAAAAAAGTACATTCCAGGCAGAGGAAACAGCAAGTGTCAAAAATCCAAGGTAAAGATATGCTTAGCAGGTTCAAGCAAGCGCCAGGAGCTGATGTGACTAGAGTGAGTAACGGGAAAGTGTTAAAACACAAGGTCAGAGATATCGCAGGGAGACAAATGATGGCTGAGCTCATTTCTGGGGTGAAGACTGTCAAATTTTATTCTGAATGAGGGGCGGTGCAATTGCAAGACTGGAGAGAAGACATGGTGTGCTTCACCTTTCAAAGGATTAGTCCTGCTCCTGTGTGATGAGTAAACTAGAAGGAGGCAAGAGGGAAAGCAGGCAACAGACAATTTCGGCAACAGATGATGGTAATTGTGTCGACAGTTAAATGGTGAGACTCTAGGTATTTTGAAGTCAGGTAGAATAAGATAGATCAAATATGAGTTGTGAGACAAACAGAGCTGAGGAAGAAGGACTCCAAAATCTGAGCAACTGGAAAAATCTAATGGGATTATCAATGTGTCAACAACATGATTTCCCAAACATAATCCCTAATTATATTCAAAACAGGGGCAAAAAAGTATCTAACATTTTACAGGCTTTTCCTCTCTGGCTCCTTTAACCAAAAATTGAGCTTTCTATTTTACTTAGTTCTTAGGTATTTTTGGCAAATCATGGTTCTCTCTTTCCACTGTTTTTGCCATCTATAAACCAATATCTCAGCAAACGACTTCTACATGATCAAGTTTGTCATTCAAAACCGGTAATCATAAAGCTGGGAAATAAAAACCCAACTTCACCATGGTTGGCTTTTAAATCCCTTGCATCTGCAGATTCAAAACAGTGCTGTAGGCAGACATTAAATAGGAGCACCATGGCATTCTTTCTGAAGGTACCTAAAGACAGAGGCTAAAAACATTTAAAATCTTACCAAGACAGCATCAAGGAAGTACTGCAAGAATTAGCAGTGTCTTTAGCAGGTGAATAAGGTGCATAATTCCCTACCTGGGGCCCCTTCACCTAGCCAAGGTAACATGGTCTGAGCTATCAAAAGAGTGCAAGGGTCAGAAGTCATTCAGTGTCAGGGGGCTGGCATGCTTTCCTTCCATGTGTTTTCTGTCTATAGCTGATGTCTATCATTAAGTTAAAGTCAAATGAACCACAGCCCATGATGAGAGGGTGACTGCTGTACAATTCTGCCAGCATTTCCCCAGGTGGGTTTTGCAGATCATTTACCACATAAGATTCCCTGAGATGGAAAAAAGCTTCTCTGATCAAACAAATATAGCAAATGTTCTATCCTGCATTCCTTCTGTCAAAATGTACAATGTTCTTTCTTTCATTCGAGGTTTTGTCAAGTCCTGTGATAACTAAATCATTAACTGCTTAACTAGCATTTCCCAACCTGTTCTACCAACAGGTAAAGAAAACAAGAATCTTAATGTGGAAAAAAAAGAGGATGACCATTTAGAGACATGACGCAAAGGAAAACTGTCAAAATTTCGTGAATGACTTAATGAATGGATGAGGGAGAGATCAATATTGAAGATGACTTCAGTTCTAATGCTGATGACCAGAAAAGGGGGAAAAATACATATTAAGACAAATGACTTCCAAATTCTAAAAAAATTATTTTGTTTCAATTACACTCATTAGGCATGATTGCTATGACCCACATGCTAAATCCGGCACTAAGTACAAGAACAGTCAACAAGAAAGAGACTAATCTTGTATCTGCACAAGTCAGACTATATGAACCACAATGAGAACTAGTCTGATGCATGCAGAGGAATACCATGATTCAGGAGCACTAACATTTTACTGGGATTAAGTACTCCCTTTGGGAATATGGAAAGCCTTGTTCAGGGAAGCATTCCATGAAGTAACTTCTAAGCTGAGACCTATAGAGCCAGAGCATTTTGGTCAGGTGATGAGAGGTGTTGTTCAGGTACAAAAACAAGGCAGATTGACCAGATGAAAAGCTAGTGAGTCAGGGCTAAACTATTCAACAAAGAAAAATGCAGTTAAGTGTGAGCATCCCACACAAGATGAAAGGGTGAAACATAGTTAAATAAATAACTGTGTGTCATGTACAATTGTGACCACATTATAGGCACAAATATTTCTAAATGAATATAAAACCTGATTCTTTCCAAAGGAAGTCCAACACATTTATCTCACACAAGAGAAAATTCTTCTAGATACTGGGGTGCCATGTAATGTGGGAGAATTAAAGGAAAGGAAATAAATCGTCTTTTGCTTTGGGATTCCTTCTCACATTCAAAGTGATCACTAGTCCTTTCTCCCATAAAAAAAAAAAAAATTGAAAACTCTAAGTGAATGAGGCTGGGTGCACTTGCTCAAGCCTGTAATCCCAGCACTTTGGGAGGCCAAGGCAGGAAGATCACTTGAGACCTGGGAGGCCAAGGTGGGTGGATCACTTGAGGCCAGGAGTTTAAGACCAGCCTGGCCAACATGGCAAAATCCTATGTCTACTGAAAATACAAACATTAGCCAGGCGTGGTGGCACACACCTATAATCCCAGCTACTTGGGAGGCTGAGGCAGGAGAATCACTTGAACCTGGGAGGCAGAGTTTGCAGTGAGCTGAGATGGTGCCACTGCACTCCAGCCTGGGAGACAGAGCAAGACTGCACCTCAAAAAAAAAAAAAAAAAAAAAAAGAAAGAAAGACCACTGAATATTTAGGAAAACTGTTAATACACTAAGGTCTGAAACAATTCTTATTTGGAAGTTTGAACCAGATTCTTAAATACCTGACATTTTACTATGATTCGTATCTTCCACAGCCTTTTGCAAGTGACCAAGGCGTATTTCCAAATACTAGAAATTTGCTGACATACCTGAAGGGATTAAAAGGTAACTACTAGATTTAAACAGTGAGCTTTGTAAAACTGAAACTGCAAGCAGCTTTCTGCAGTAACTAAGTTTTTTATTTGTTCGCCTTCACACTGTGATTCAGCTGGAGTTAGAAACTTGAACAAGTTCTCAGACCATGTCAGAAAGCCAACTAGGTAAAAATATGTTACATGTTAAAATAACATGTAAAGGAGCATTGTCCATTTTAGGCATCAAACTTGTTTATCTTTTATAATATTCCATGAATCTGTTTTTCACTTTTCTCAAATAAAAGACAGCTTCAAACTGAAGGAGTTTTCTATTTTAAACACAATTATTAAAGTATATTGGCGTCCACTGGACCTCAAAGAAATATGTGAAAATTTATTTTTAACCTAGTTGGCTAAAAGATTCATGAATATGGCACTGTCTCTTTGACAACCCCTTTGAAATTGGAATCTCTAAAGTCAGGGGAAAGGGCTAATTTGCATCTGTGACTTATTGGCCCCTGGATGGCAGGGACTAGGTCTCATTCACTACTGTGTCCTCAGTGTTAAGCATAAACCTTATAATTTTTGGAAACTAGACAAGTGTAGTAAGCACTCAATAGATAATTATTAACAAATTAATGCGAAGCATCAAGCTCAACAAAATAAACCACGATAAATGGCAATGTTAGGCCATGATGCATTCTGGGAAAGGAGTAACACCAAATCCAAGATGGCGGCCAGCAGGAGGCTGATGAAGGAAATTGAATAAATCTGCAAATGTGGAATGAACAACTTCCGTAACATCCAAGGTGATGAAACTAATCTATTGACTTGGCAAGGGCTCACCGATCCTGACAACCCTCCGTATGATAAGGGGGCCTTCAGAATAGAAATCAACTTTCCAGCAGAGTACCCATCAAACCACTGAAGATCACATTTAAAACAAAGATCTGTCACCCAAAGGTTGACGATGAAAAGGCGCAGGTCTGTCTGTCAGTAATTAGTGCTGAAAACTGGAAGCCAGCAACCAAAACTGACCAAGTAATGCAATCCTTCCCAGCACTGGTGAATGACCCCCAGCCTGAGCACTGCTTCAGGCCGACCTAGCTGAAGAATACTTTAAGGACCGTAAAAAATTCCTCAAGAATACTGATTTGTAGAGAAATATGGGGAAAACCAACCTATGGACTAAAATCTGCCACGACTGTTTCCAGCGACTGTGAGCACAGACCCCAGGGAAATGCATTCAGATACCCCTCAAAGCAGGACTCTGTGGAAACTGACATATGCCACCACCTGGCATTCACTTTGGCAGTTACTAACTTTCTACAGTTTTCTTAATCACAAGTGAGCTAGGCAACCTGTAAAGAAAGGATTAAAAATTTTAAATGTTCTAAAAAATAAAAATAAATAAATAAATGGCAACGTTTGTAAATGAAACACTCTGACTGGAAAAAGAAAAATGTTTTGTAATTTTGCTACGTTTTGCCTCATAAAATTTTATTTTCTAAAGTAACTATTAAAATGAATTAAGTTTTGTCTAAAATTTAAAAGACCTGAAATAACACAGATTATTACCTCATCAAAAGGCAGAATCATTAGGAGAAAAGATGTTTCCTCTATATCCCAATCTTCTCTTCCTAGGGAAAAATTTGAGTAGAAAATCTTTTCATTATTTAGGTCTGGACTGTGCTGTTAATAAAATACAATGTTGAAATGGCTAAATCACATTGGGTGCTATGCAATAAAATTTTTTAGCTACTTTATAAAGTAGCTTTTACATACTTAGCAATCCAGTTGTTTATCAGGTGATAAACACATATGTTAAGAAGGATTAATGCATTTTAATGGAGGAAGTAGGAAACCAGAATAAATTCCATTTAAAGAGATTAACTGAATCTTTTGTAACAAAACCTCTTTTACAATGCAGGGAGATTCCTGGTCAAGATGGCCAAATAGGAACAGCTCTGGTCTGCAGCTTCCAGGGAGATCAACACAGAGGGCGGGTGATTTCTGCATTTCCAACTGAGGTACTGGCCCATATCATTAGGACTGGTTAGACATTGAGCGCAGCCTATGGAGGGTGAACAGAAGAAGCCCCTCACCCGGGAAGCTCAAGGGATTGGGGAATTCACTCCCCTAGCCAAGGGAAGCCATAAGGGACTGTGCCATGAGGAACGATTCATTCCAGCCCAGATACTATGCCTTTCCCACGGTCTTTGCAACTAGCATACCAAGAGATTCCCTCAAGTGGTTATACCACCAGGGCTGTAGGTTTCAAACACAAAACTGGGCAGCTATTTGGGCATTAACCGAATTAGCTGTGGGAGCTTTTTGTTTTGTTTTTTTTTTTCATATCCAATGATGCCAGGAAGGCCAGCGAGACAGAACCATTCACTTCCTTGGAAAGGGGGCTGAAGCCAGGGAACCAAGTTGTCTAGCTCAGCGGATCCCACCCCCACAGAGCCCAGCAGGCTAAGATTCACTGGCTTAAAATTCTTGTTGCCAGCAGAGCGGTTTGAAGTCCACCTGGGGTGCTCGAGCTTGGTGGGGGAAAGGGTGTCCACCATTACTGAGACTTGAGTAGGCAGTTTTCTACTCACTGTGTAAACAAAGCCATCAGGAATTTCTAACACGGCAGAGTCCACTGCCTCAAAGCCACTCTAGCCACACTGCCTCTTTAGATTACTCAACTCTGCGCAGGGCATCTCCGAAAGAAAGGCAGCAGCCCCCATCAGAGGCTTATAGATAAAACTCCTATCTCCCTGGAACAGAGCACCTGGGGGAAAAGGTGGCCATGGGTGTAGCTTCAGCAGACTTTAACATTCCTGCCTGCCGACTATGAAGAGAAAAGTGAATCTCCCAGCACAGTACTCAAGCTCTGCTAAGGGACAGACTGCCACAAGTGGATCCCTGACCCCCATGCCTCCTGACTGGAAGACACCTCCCAGCAGAAGTTGACAGACACCTCATACAGGACAGCTCCAGCTGGCATCTGGCAGATGCCCCTCTGGGACGAAGCTTCCAGAGGAAGGAACAGGCAGCAATCTGTGCAGCCTCCAGGGGTGATACCCAGGCAAAAAGGGTCTGCAGTGGACCTCCGGCAAACTCCAGCAGACTTGTAGCAAAGGGGCCTGACTGTTAGAAGAAAAACTAACAAACAGAAAGGAATAGCATCAACATCAACAAAAAGGATATCCACACATCAACCACATTTGAAGGTCACAAACATCAAAGACCAAAGGTAGATAAATCAACGAAGATGAGAACACACTATCACAAAAAGGCTGAAAATTCAAAAAACCAAACGTCTTTTTGCTTCCAAAGGATCATAACTCCTCGTGAGCAAGGGAACAAAAGCGGATGGAGAATTAGTTTGACGAACTGACAGAAGTAGGCTTCAGAAGGGGTGTAATTGCAAACTCCTTTGAGCTAAAAGAGAATGGTCAACCCAATTCTAGGAAGCTAAGAACCTTGAAAAAAGATTAGAGTAATTGCTAACTAGAATAACCAGTTTAGAGAACATAAACGACCCCCAGAGCTGAAAAACACAGCATGAGAACGTCGTGAAACTTACACAATTATCAATAGTAGAATCAATCAAACAGAAAGAAGAAAGGATACCAGAGACTGAAGATCAACTTAATAAAATAAAGTGTGAAGATTAGAGAAAAAGGAATGAAAAGGAACAAAGCCTCCAAGAAATATGGGATTATGTGAAAAGATCTAACCTACCTTTGATTGGCGTACCTGAATGTGACAGGGAGAAAACCAAGTTGGAAAACACTTTTCCAGATATTATTCAGGAGAACTTCTACAACCTAGCAAAGCAGGCCAACATTCAAATTCAGGAAATACAGAGAACATCACGAAGATACTCCTTGAGAATAGCAACCCAAGACACCTAATGGCCAGATTCACCAATGCTGAAATGAAGGAACAAATGCTAAGGGCAGCCAGAGAGAAAGGTCGAGTTACTCACACATGGAAGCCCATCAGACTCACAGTGGATTTTACTGCAGAAAACCTACAAGCCAGAAGAGAGTGGAAGGCAATATTTAACATCCTTAAAGAAAAGAATTTTCAACCCAGAACTTCATATCCAGCCAAACTAAGCTTCCTAAGCAAAGGAGAAATAAAATCCTGTACATACAAGCAAATGCTAACGGATTTTGTCACCACCAGGCCTGCCTTACAAGAGCTTCTGAAGGAAGCACTAAATATGGAAAGGAAAAACCAGTACCAGTCACTGAAAAAACAAACCAACATGTAAAGACTATTGACACTATGAAGAAACTGTATCAACTCATGGGCAACATAACCAGTAGCATAATAATGACTGAATCAAATTCATACATAACAATATTACCCTTAAATGAAAATGGGCTAAATGCCTCAATTAAAAAATGCAAACTGGCAAATTGGATAAGGAGTTAAGAAACATTGGTGTGCTGTATTCATGAGACTCATCTTCATGCAAAGACACAAATAGGCTCGTAATAAAGAGATGGAGGAGTATTTGCCAAGCAAATGAAAGCAAAAAAAAAAAAAAAAAAAAAAAAAAAAAAAAAAAAAAAGCAGGGGTTGCAATCCTAGTCTCTGATGAAACAGACTTTAAACCAACAAATATCAAAAAAGACAAGAGCATTACATAATGGTAAAGGAGTCAATGCAACGAGTGGAGCTAACTATCCTAAATATACATGCACCCAATACAGGAGCACCCAGATTTATAAAGCAAGTTCTTAGAGACTTGCAAACAGTCTTAGACTCCCACACAGTAATAGTAGGAGAATTTAACATCTCACTGTTAATATTAGAAAGATCAACAAAACAGAAAATTAACAAGCATATTTAGAACTTGAACTCAGCTCTGGACCAAGTGGACCTAGTAGATATCTACAGAACTCTCCACCCCAATCAACAGACCATACATTCTTCTCAGCACCACATTGGACTTATTGTAAAATCTACCACATAATTGGTAGTAAAACACCCCTCAGCAAATGCAAAGGAATGGAAATCATAACAGTCTCTCAGAACACAAAGAAAATAAATTAGAACTCAGGATTAAGAAACTCACTCAAAATCACACAACTACATGGAAACTGAACAACCTGCTCCTGAATGACTACTAAGGTAATAGCGAAATTAAGGCAGAAATAAATAAGTTCTTTGAAACTAATGAGAACAAAGACACAACGTACCAGAATGTCTGGGACTGATAAAGCAGTGTTTAGAGGAAAATTTATAGCACTAAATGCCCACATGAGAAAGCAGGAAAGATCTAAATTTGACACTCTAATATCACAATTAAAGAACTAGAGAAGCAAGAGCAAATAAATTCAAAAGGTAGCAGAAGACAAGAAATAACTAAGATCAGAGTGGAACTGAAGGAGATAGAGACACACAAAAAAAAAACCCTCCAAAAAAAAATCAAGAAATCCAGGAGCTGGTTTTTGAAAAGATTAGCAAAATAGACCACTAGCCAGATTAATAAAGAAGAAAAGAGAGAAGAATCAAATAGACACAATAAAAAATAATAAAGGGGATATCACCACTGTTCCTACAGAAATACAAACTACCATCAGAGAATATTATAAACACTTCTACACAAATAAACTAAAAAATCTAGAAGAAATAGAAGAAATGGATAAATTCCTGGCCACATACACCATCCCAAGACTAAACCAGGAGGAAGTCAAATCCCTGAATAGAACAAAAACATGTTCAAATTGAGGCAGTAAGTAATATCCTACGAACGAAAAAAAGCCCAGGACAAGATGGACTCACAGTCGAATTCTACCAGAGGTACAAAGAAGAGCTGGTACCATTCTTTCTGATAGAAACAACAAATAGGACCTTCCCACTAACTCATTTTATGAGGGCAGCATCATCCTGATATCAAAACCTGGCAGAGACACACACACAGACACACAGACAGACAGACAGACAGACAGACACACATACACACACACACACACACACACACACGGAGAGAGAGAAAGAAAATTTCAGGCCAATGTCCCTGATGAACTTCAATGCAAAAATCCTCAATAAAACACTGGCAAACCAAATGCAGCAGCACATTGAAAAGCTTATCCACCGCGATCGAGTCAGCTTCATCCCTGGGATGCAAGGCTGGTTCAACATACGCAAATCACATAACCCATCTGCTAAACAGAACCAATGACAAAAACCACATGATTATCTCAATAGATGCAGACAAGGCCTTTGATAAAATTAAACATCTTTCATGCTAAAATCTCTCAATAAATGAGGTATTGATTGAACTTATCTCAAAATAATAAGAGCTATTTATGACAAACCCACAGCCAATATCATACTGAAGCATTCTCTTTGAAAACCAGCACTAGACAAGGATGCCTTCTCCCACCACTCCTATTCAACACAGTATTGAAAGTTCTAGCCAGGGCAATCAGGCAAGAGAAAGAAATAAAGGGTATTCAAATAGGAAGAGATGAAGTCAAATTGTCTCATTTGCAGATTACATGATTGTATATTTAGAAAACCCCATTGTCTCAGTACAAAATCTCTTAAGATGATAAGCAACTTCAGCAAAGTCCCAGGATACAAAAATCATTGTGCAAAAATCACAAGCATTCCAATGTACCAATAATAGACAAACAGAGAGCCAAATCATGAGTGAACTCCCATTCACAATTGCTACAAAGAAAATAAAATACCTAGGCATACAACTAATAAGCAATGTGAAGGACCTCTTCAAGGAGAACAACAAACCACTGTTTAAGGAAATAAGAGAGGACACAAACAAATGGAAAAATCATTCCATGCTCATGGATAGGAAGAATCAATATCATGAAAATGGTCATACTGCCCAAAGTAATTTATAGATTCAATGCTATCCCCATCAAGCTACCACTGACTTTCTTCACAGAATTAGAAAAAACTACCTTAAATTTTATACGGAACGAAAAGGAGCCCGTATAGGTAAGACATTTCTAAGCAAAAAGATCAAAGCAGGAGGCATCACACTACCGGACTTCAAACTATACTACAAGGACACGTAACCAAAACAGCATGGTACTGGTACCAAAACAGATATATAGACCAATGGAATAGAACAGAGCCCTCAGAATTAACACTACACACCCACAACCATCTGATCTTTCACAGACCTGACAAAAACAAACAACGGGGAAAGGATTCCCTATTTAATAAGTGGTGTTGGGAAAACTGACTAGCCATATGCAGAAAACTGAAACTGGACCCCTTCCTTACACCTTATACAAAAATCCACTCAAGATGGATTAAAGACTTAAATGTAAGACCTAAAACCATAAAAACCCTAGAAGAAAACCTCAGCAGTACCATTCAGGACACAGGCATGGGCAAAGACAGACTTCATGACTAAAACAACAAAAGCAATGGCACCAAAAGCCAAAATTGACAAATGGGAATTAATTAACTAAAGAGCTTCTCCACAGCAAAAGAAGCTATCATCAGAGTGAACAGACAACCTACAGAATGGGAGAAAAAATTTGTGATTCATCCCTCTGACAAAGGGCTAATATCCACAATCTACAAGTAACTTAAACAAATTTACAAAAAAAAACACAAAAAACAAAAAACAAAAAAAAAACAAACAGCCTCATCAAAAAGTGGGCAAAGGATATGAACAGACACTTCTCAAAAGAAGACATTTATGCAATCAACAAACATATGAGAAAAAGCTCATCATCACTGGTCATTAGATAAATGCAAATCAAAACTACAATGAGATACTATTTCATGCCAGTTAGAATGGTGATCATTAAAAACTCTGGAAACAACAGATGTTGGAGAGGATGTAGAAAAATAGGAACACTTTTACACTGTTGGTGGGAGTGTAAATTAGTTCAACCATTGTGGAAGACAGTGTGGCAATTTCTCAAGGATTTAGAACCAGAAATATTTGACCCAGCAATCCCATAACTGAGTATATACCCAAAGGATTATAAATCATTCTAGTGTAAAGACACATACACACACATATTTATTCCAGCAGTATTTATGATAGCAAAGACTTGAAACCAACCCAAATGCCCATCAAAGACAAACTGGATATAGAAAATGTGGCACATATGCATCATGGAATACTATGCAGCCAAAAAAAATGAGTTCATGTCCTTTGCAGCATCATAAATGAAGCTGGAAACCGTCATTCTCAACAAACTAGCACAGGAACAGAAAACCAAACACCACATATTCTCACTCATAAGTAGGAGTTGAACAACGAGAACACATGGACACAGGGAGGGGAACATCACATATCAGGGCCTGTCAGGGGGTGGGAGAATAGGGGAGGGATAGTATTAGGAGAAATACCTAACATAGATGACAGGTTGATGGGTGATTGGAAACAACCATGGCACATGTATACCTGTTGGGAAAAGCAGCAAAGGAGAAAGAACTTACAGAGTGCCTACATAAATTGGTTATGAGTAACACATAAACAAGGAGAAACAAAGTGTGGAAGGCCACAGGAGGCTCTGAGGAGGAAGTCCTCACTATGCCTCATGTTCCAGTGCGGGGTGACCTAGGCTCTGTCACCATAAACATTGTGCTCAAGGACATAAAACCCCTTCGTAGCACTATGACGTAGCCAGACTTGTAGGCTCCTTGTAAGGCCCATGTTCCATCAATGGCACATAGATAACAGGCTAAAGATAACCACATGTTCTTATTTTGTGAAACTCCCAAACTGCCACTGTTATCAGTCCTTAGAATGATACGCCAGTTCCAGCTCACTGATTTACTTCCAGCTCACTGATTCACTCCACCACCATGTAACCCACTCCCTATGATTACTCCACCCCTACCCTGTAGATTAAAGTGACTATAATCAATAAATAGTGTGGATGATCAGAGTTCGGGGCCTTCACTGCCTCCTCCAGAGTAATAAGTGATGGCCCCCTGGTCCCCCTGTCTCTCTTAATCTTTTTCTCATTCCTTTGTTGCCACCAAACTTGGGGTACCCGTGGGTGATGTAGGGCTGGCTCCCTACATTTTGGTGCCCAATGTGGGGCTCATGGATTCCCTATGTTCTGACCCACCAATATGTAGGGCTCATGGATCCCTACATATACATATGTAACAAACCTGTACATTCTGCACATGTATCCCAGAACTTAAGGTATAATTTTAAAAATTCATGAAAACAGATATTTGTAAACTCTTCTTTCAAAACGTAATGTGCTAATCCCAGCTACTCAGGAGGCTAGGGAGTAGGGATTGCTTGAACCCAGAAGTTTGACACCAGCCAGGGCAATACAATAAGACTCCATCTCAGGAAAAAAAAAAAAAACACTTTATAATAAAAACCTTAAATAATGTAATGCAGATTACTCTTTACAAATAAAATGTTTTAGTGAATCTAAGAAATATCATTATCATCAATATTAGAAATTATGTAGGTAAGTGCCTGCATTCATATCCAAATTCATGAAAAGAGAAGGAAACCATTCAGGTTGGGAAAACCAAGGCATAATATTAAAATGTCTTAACTCTAAGTTACTTCGGTGTATTTTATTCAGAAAAGTCTGTTAACAAAAGTAACATACCCACCTCAGAATTTTTGTAGGTTATAATATTGTTCTCTTCACTAATTTTATCCATTTTTGTGTTAATGGAATTCACTACTTTGAAAGAATGGCCATCAGTTTCCTAGAACAGACAGCCCTAACATTACTAATGAAGTTTTAATATATGGTGAATGAGTTCCTCCCTGTGACTTCCCATCTCAGCAAGTGACAGATCCATCCTTCCAGTCTCTCAGAATACAAATCCATTAATGTAAGAGAATGTAGGAAAAACCAGTGTTTCTCCTTCTGTCACACATCACTCAACACTTCTGACACCAGATCCTTCCACAGCCACCAGCTGAGAGTCCTCTAATTCAATTCAATCCTAACACTATCCACCTGCAGATAGCATCAGCCCTCAGCTTAAGGACTAAATCCCTCACGACTGCCCCCCATTCAGATGCCAATTCCAAATCCCAGGTTGTGACCTGTACTTCAAACAATCAGCTACAAATCAGAGCTCCTATAACCCACCTCTTTGGGTTTGATTAATTTTCTAGAGCAGCTCACAGAATTCAGAGAAATATTTCATATATATTTACTCATTTACTATAAAAAAAAAATTACAAAGCACAAGGATGAATAGCCAGTTGGAGAGCTGCATAGGGTGAAGTATGGGAGAAGGGGTACAGAGCTTCCATGTCCTCCCTGGGTGGGTGCATTCTAGGAACCTCCACATGTTCAGCTACCCAAAAGTTCTCTGAACACTGTCCTTTATTTCGGATTTATATGGAGGCTTCATTTCTACAGGTATAACTGACTGCATCACTAGCCACTGGTAATCAACTCAACCTGCAGCCCCCAACGGGTTGAGAGATGGGGTTGAAAGTCCCAACTCTGTGGTCATGCCTTGGTCTTTCTGGTGACCAGCCCCCATCCAGAAGTTTGCAAGGGCCTCCAGCCACTAGTCATCTTATTAGTACGCAAAGGACACTCCTATCAAGGGTTTTAGGAGCTGTATGACAGGACACAGGGATGAAGACCAAATACATATTTCACACTATCACAATTAGCAAATTCAACTGGCTCTACTTTTAGAACATCTTCCTTCCACCTTCACTGGCATTTCCAAGCCACCATTATCTCTCACCTGGATGGCTTGCAAGAGAGAGACGTGTCTCATGCTGCCTCATTTGCCCATCTACAATCTGTGTTCCACTTGCTGTCCTGAAGAGCAAGTGAAATGATGCCACGCCTCTGCAATGTCTTTATCAGAATAAAATTCACAGCCCTCAGTATGTCCTGCACAGGCTGCCAAGGGCATTTCTCACTGCTGCGTTCATGACCTCTTATATCACTCCTGCCCTTGCTCTACCGATGTGCCCTCACCTGTGAGATTTGCACTTGCTGTTTTTTTCTGCCTGTACTGCATGTTCCTCAGCCATCCACGTGGTTCTCATTTCCTTTCTTCTTTCAGAGAAATAAGCAAATGCCTCCTTATCATGTTTCCCTGACCAACCTATGTAAGATAGCATACATGCCCCGTAACTACCTACAGATAACAGTGAGCTTGCTTTTCTTCACAGCATTTATTCCTCCAAATATATTATTAGCTATCAAAATGAAATTTTTAATGAACAGAAGATTTACCTCTTGTTAACTGGACTTCTAAATGCTTAGGGAAGAGTCTGGCACATAGTAGGCTAGAATTAATGGTCCCTAAAAGGTATTGACAAATCAATACGAGAATAAGATGATATATACCTGGCACCCAGCACACAAACTCCAGTGGCAACAAGAGTACTGTCCCCATTACTCACCAGTCTTGTTCCTGGCCTTTCTTGAATGTGAGATTACCTCTAAGAATTAGCCTTCTAGTGAAGTGCTGGCTTAGACACCACGAACTGTAACACGTAACAAAGCTAGAGGGGAAAGCAGAAAAATAGCATCCTCCCTCACCCCATCTCAAAACACTCAACACACGGTTCCTCACTCAGCAGGCACTCAATAATACATGACTATCAGGAAGCATGACCATTTTTGTTATACTAGAGAAGGAAGCAGAATGAGAGATGACATTTTCTCATGACTTGAGTTTATACGATAGGAAGGAAGAAAGCGGTTGTAGTAAGAGGCAGGCTCTTCAAATTCTCACAAAACACAAATTCCTAGTTTTGCTTTGGATGGGAAGGGCTTCCTATCAGGCATGTTGGGGGAGAAAGGGTGAAGGGAAAAATGCTCAGACTATGCTATTTTAAGTTATTTGGTAAGAATGGCTATTTTTCCCTCTGATATTCTTGAACCACCCAAATGTCATGTTTCTATGCCCTGCTGTCTGGATGCTATCAAAGGCACGGCTTTGAGGTGAAAGGAAGGAGTCAGTCATATGCTCATCTTCTCACATGCTGCTACCACTGCTGATTTTTTTAAAAGCTTTGTGACCTAGAAAGGATATGTACGGTATGAATGATGCACGGACTGCAGAGAGCATAGGGCGTCATCAGTCTATTTATACCTCCAGGAAGGAAAAAATGAGTACAGCGCAATGGCTGTATATTCCAAGGGCTGAGTATGCAAAGATCATCTGGAAGAAACAATAAACAACACAGTGAGGGTGGCATTTACGTCTTTAGTGAGAAAGAAAAGGTGAGGCCATATTCCCATGTTCCTTGATCTTTCCAAAATTCTGTTGACTTCTACAGAATCTCAAGTTGATCCTCTGATACTTCCCGTGACTGGATAAAGCATCCCACATCTGAGTTAAAGACACTGCTACCCACATTTTAATATAGCTTCATCTCATATGTGCATATAGACTCACATTTAGCTGTAATTGATAGACATTTGGATATACTGTGAGTCCCGAGGGAAAGTTTTTTAGGGCTAAGAAAGTATTTGGAAAAGACTTACAGTTACTCGCGCTACTTAACTCCAAAAACAGGGAAAATGAGATTTACACAGATTTTTACAATATGATAAAAAAAATTTTTTTTTCTCAAGGTGTATAGTCTATTTCCGTTAAGATGTGAAATCCTTCTAAGACAAATCAGGGAAAAAGCACCCAGGCCCAGCTGCTAACAGTTATTCTTGCATCACTAGAGCATTTAATGCCAGGCTTTACCTTCGGACTTCCATTTGTTTCAAATTTAAGTAGTATAACATGCAGCCTAAAAGATAGGATGTTCTGAAATGTACCCATTTTGCTTTCTTGCACGCTGTTTCTTTGTGCAATTACTGCCAGGCTCACTTGTTTTTGGAGTTATTTCACTAGCAGTGGTGCTGGGTTTGATGACAGCTGGCCTGAGCATGAGGCGTTTTCTAGGGCCTGACATTAGGTATTTCCTAGTGCAAAATTTACTGATCCCACATAGGTTCAAACCTAGAGCCAGGATTCCTTAACGAAACACAAATAGATTTACTTTGAACACATTTAAGGTTCACAGCAAATACTACCTGTTTCTATTACTGTCCAAGTCTTCTTACCATGTCTGAGGTAGACAATTTAAGGCTTGATTCTTCACCCTTTCATCTGCTGAAATCCCTTTAGTTTTAATGCACCAGGCATGCACCGTTATTTCATCCTATGCACTCCTTCCACAGCTTGACCTATAAAGGACTGACACTGAGCTCTTGGCTTCTTCAGATGAGACAGAAATAACACTTTTACTTCTTTAATTTCAAAAGCTTCCAAGGTAACTTTTGAGCTCGTAAATGTTGATAATTTGCTGTCAAGCCAATTAATTCTTAACCCAGCTGCTACATCCAGGAAACACAGAGTCTGACAGCAAGTCAATGAACTTAGAATTAAAACAGTGTTGACTATGCTTCTCCAAATGTAAATGGATGATACAAATTCATACAAGCAATTTGTTTTATTTGGTTTAGTTTTGGTTTTTGAATGGGTTTGTGGGTTTTAGAGGTATTGCTCTTTGTTGTTTATGTGTATTTGTGCATGGAAAACTGATATTCATGATGGACAGGTCAGGAGCTGGAGAATAGGGATAGAGAAAGCAGGAAAGAAAACTCAGATACAGGTACTCTGTAAGTTTAACTCACAGGTACTTGATAAAAATTGGCTGTTTGATCATACAGTGGTGGGGAAAGAAGACTCCTCTACATGTACCACACTACTATGAATAGAAAATTGATTTTCATGTGCTCAGTAATTGCAGAGCTCTCTTTTCTCTTAACTTCCTGCAACATAAACCAGTCCTGCAAGGTCTTCCCTCCTTCTTTTCCTTCTCTCATATTGCCACAGGGGCGCTCAGAGAAGGAGTTTGCCTTTAAATGGAGATAAACCTAGCTCAAACAAAATCGTTGTGCTTTCAATAGGTTATTGAAGTACGAACATTCAGAGGGAGTATTAAACAATTTGGCAAATTTTCTGAGAGGCAGAGCAATGATGCTCCATAAGAAAATTTGCTAAATGAAAATAAATAGAATAAATAATACCAATTTCTCTTCAAAAAAGAAATTTCATTTTCATGGAATTCGGGTTTTTATGATTTCCATATTTCTCCTTAACTTATGCTAATGCCCCTGTTTATAATATTCAGCATAATTACTGTGAGGTAAAAGAAGGCCAAAGGATCTATACATATATATTTAATGTACACACAGCAAATGAAAAGAGATAGTCTTGTGCAATTTTAAAAAATAACTAGTCAAAAGAGTGACTAGTCAAAGCTTTTGAAGGAAACAGATATTTCTTTTAGATTTCCTACTTTTATAGACATATCCTCAATCACACGGTCATCATTCATTCTAAAAAATAATGAGGTACCACCTAAATAGCTTATGTCAGAATTAACTGTTAAATAAGTATATTCATAATTCCTTCTGTCACCCACATCCCTTACATAGCTATGCAGACAGTCAAGTTCCTATATCCTACTTAGGAGTTAGGAATATAATGGTACGGTTTATCAACATCCATAGATAGAACAGAGTAAGATTTCCTCTCACATTTGTGTTAAATCTCCCTCAAATCAATTTCTATTTAACTTTTTGCAAAAAGAAATAAAAACCAGCAGTTAGTGCTGACAAATTAAACTCAAGGTAAATACATACTAAATATATACATTTATATATTTACATTTGTATACATGCATTTATATATACATTTATATATTTTACACCTATTCAGGAGCACTTCATTATAGAATTTTGACTCACTCAAACTCTGCTCATTACCATTGGTTGATAAATTATTTATGAAAGATGATCATGACCCCCCTAAAAAAAAGGATCCCTCTAAGCATGATGTATTTCTAGGAATGATGCACCCTATTTTCTGTGACACTGCCTCATTCTTCAATACTATCAGTAGGTGGACAATATAGTTTTAACACATTTTTTGTGCCACAGCCATGAAATGCTTTCATTTATTGTGTTAAGTTTAAGCATACGCTTCAATATGCAGTGTTTTCAACTGAGATAATGATTTTGAAAGATACGATCACACGTTTAGGATTTTGTTACTTTTAACTTCCAAACTGCTACATTTAACTTGACACTTTTACAAACTACTAGTGAACATAAATTTCAAAAGAATTGTCTTACAATTTCAAATCTTTAACACGATGCAGTGCTGTTAACTGTTTCCATGTGTCTCCCACTTTCAGCCACGTGGTAAGAACTGTGCTTCCCTGTCTCCTTGACATTTGATGAGGCTGTGGGAGGTCAGTGAAACGGATGCATGCACAAGTGGAACACATCACTACCAGGCAGAAGTGCTAA
This sequence comes from Saimiri boliviensis, assembly GCF_048565385.1. Classification (NCBI taxonomy): domain Eukaryota; kingdom Metazoa; phylum Chordata; class Mammalia; order Primates; family Cebidae; genus Saimiri; species Saimiri boliviensis. The sequence goes on from NC_133455.1 coordinate 110,054,643, forward strand.
GAACCGATGTGTGATTACCATGTTCTCTCCCTCTCCCATGTGATTGTGAAAGCGTATGTCAAGTGGAGCTTCCTTCAGGGGTAACTGACAAGCAGAGTCTTCCTTTTAATGTACACAAACATGAGGAAAATCTTTTTTGCTGTAAGCCATTACAATATTTGTGGCTGTTGTTACTGCAAGATAACTTAGCCTATCCCTACTAGTATACATAACAGGTCATGATTATGGATCACACACTGGAAATTTGGGGAAAAAATTACATTAGTTAACTTTAAAAGCCATTTTAATATGGAATAGGTAGTGCCAATGATTAAATTCCCTTTTGGTGTAGAACTAACTGCATGTCTGAAAACAGACTTTCAAATTTTTATGAAATAGAGGGTTAATAAGTATTTCAATATTTCACAATAAATGAGAAAAGCAGAGCAAATAGATGGATCCAGAAATGCAAAAGGGTCATCCAGGAGGAGGCACTAACCTAACGAAAAGCAGAGGAAGATGACAAGGAGACTTCAGAGAAAGGAAAGTGGCTCCAAATGAAGCTATACAGATTGGCAGGGCCTTGTAAACCATGGGAAGACACGAGAAATGCATGCTGTGGACCCTGGGAGCCCTGGAGGATTATAAGCACATGCACTATATGATCAGATCTGTAATTCCAAATGGTGTGTCTTGGTAGTTTAAAAGCAGGGTTGAAGAGAGGGACGGGTGAGATGAGACAGTAATTGGGAGGAACACATAATTCACTCTGCTCAAAAATATCCTATGAGTGACCGCAGCTTACAGAATGAAATACCCATCCTTCCCTGTAGTACCAAATACCAACATCGGGGAACAAAGATTTCTGGTCGAGATCCCAGTCCCTGGTTTCAAGTTCATCTCCTGCCACATAGTAGTTGTATCATGTCTTGAATTCTTTATCCGTATGTTTCTATTTCTTAGGTTAACATGAAGGTTAAGTAATTTATGTCAAATGCTTGTTTTAGCAAAGTACCTGGCTTTAGTGAGAATTAACTTGTTGATCTAATGCATTTTATGACCCATGACATAATTGCACTATTCTTCAATACCGTATTTTTTCACTCTTATGCTACTAATGACATTGCCTATGACTATGTCTTTCCCAGGCCTCTCCCTTTTCCAATTCCACTCACTCTTCAGGATCCCACTCAATGACTACTCTACTCCATGAATGCTCCCTTTGCCTCAGTAAATAATCTCTTTTAAGTCTGAACTATAACGCAGCTTCTAATTGCTTCATGGTACTTAATTATCTATTATTCGCAGAATTTATTTTTCTCAATTATGCTCTATTTTCCTTTAACCAGTATCACTTCTTACGTAACCACGTATATTCCCAACAGTACTTTGTTGAAGTGCCTTGAATTTACTGAGGTTCACTGTTGAACAATTCAAGGAATTAGATCCAATCCTAGCATATAATTTCATTATAATTTATTAGTATAGTACATGTTTTCATTCATGTGTCAGAAACAATTTTACAAAATGGGTAGTTTTCTCCCTCCTTTTCCCTATAAATAATCAAATGTGAGATACGTTAAGTCATTCTAAAATTCTTATCAACATAGCATGTTGATAAGAAATCCCAAAAGAATCTATCCATCTCTGATAGAAAACCCCTAGCTCCAGGAGCAGAAAGGGAAGAAAGCTAATCTTCCATAATGAGTTAGATCACATTCTTCATTCCACAGGCATAAAGATATCACAAAATAGATAAGGATCCTTGTAAACAACTGGCTTTTAACAAATAGTTTTATTTTTCCCCAGACTCCACCACCAAGTAAACCTCCTGTTCCTTGATACCCTTTGTCCAGGCTGTAGTAAACAGAAGTGTTATGTAAGTGATGTGACTTATTGAGAAATACATTTGTACTGGAAAATAAATATTAATAGATCTGCACGTGGGCCCTGTAGTTTGATCATTGTAACCTGAAAAAGATACGCCTATCCCAGTCCTTTTGGGTTAAGAGAGTGAATAAAAGTAAAAGGGACTTGGAGAATAATTTTGCTTACTACTCTGATTTCAACTTTTCTGAAATAGACTTTGAACATTAATATCTGAACTTTTCACTACACTCAGTCCCAACCAACCCATGGAGCCCTGCCACCAATTAATTACTTTAAAATTTAGGTCTTTTGGAGGCCAAAAATTAAATCCTAACTGCTCCTTGCAAAACCTGGAGCAGGGCATTATTCTATACACTATCACTTTAACTTTTCATAACTCACCACAATGTTCACTCTTTGAAACGTCCCTTGCACAAGCTTGTCTCACACTCATTAGACTCAGAGCTCAATTAGATTGCTTTGGATCTTACACCATACAATAACTTTTAAGTTTTTATCTTTTTTTATATAGACCCAAGTAAAAACAATCAGAAAAAATGTACATAGAAAATTATGGATTTTGAAAGTTGATATCAACTTAGATATTGATATCAAAATACGTAGGGAAATTATCATTTATGTAGATTATTTAACTAAAAAATATTGTCACAAAAGCAAAGCTCTACTAAGTAGTGCTAACTGTCTGTTCCTGTTTTTTCCAGACTGACTTATGCAACATCCTGATGTTTAAAACTATTCTGTCATGGAAAATCTGTCTCTAGGGTGGGGCGAGAGGAGGGTGTCCCATTTTCTTTTTAAAGTTATAATAAGAAGCAGACAGTTAAACAATATGATAAACTGGTGCTCTGCAAACATTTTGAATTATGTATTGCAAGGCTACAAGGTAAAGACAGAAATATGCATTTGAAAGTCAAAACTTAGCAGACACCCGTTTTGCTCGCATCATGAACAATACAGTAAAATCAAAACATTTTGCCTTATAAGATAAGCAATCAGCAATAATCAGTGATCTGAATATTTTTAAGCACAATAGGTCATATATGGAACGGAGTTTATTTCATTTTCCCCAAATTCTACTGTAGAAATATAAAGACTATTAAGAAATAATGATAATTTCCCCTTTCATGAATATAAAGAATCCATGAGTATAATAAAACTTCATTCAGGTTTTTTTCTTTTCTATTTTGACTATAAGATATATGGATATAAACAGACAAAATTCATACTGAATGTCATAAGTCCATGTTATGAAAAAATAAATTTAGAGTACTTTTCCAACTGAGTCTTAGTCTCTTCAAAAAGTAAATCTTGCTGCTTTTATCCCTTTTCTTGCAAAGCTATGGGCTTTTCAAAGTCCTACTGTTATTTTCTGGATCATTATAGAAAACTCGTATTTTGAAACTGTAAAGATTTCACTTTTTTTAACATTCAAAACTGACTTCAGGATGGAACATATTGGTCAGGTATGGTGACTCACACTTGTAATCTCAGCACTTGGAAAGGCTGAGGCAGGCATATCACTTGAGGTTAGGAGTTCGAGACCAGCCTGTCCAATATGGGAAAACCCCGTCTTTACTAAAAATAAAAAAAAAAGAAAATTAGCCAGTTGTGGTGGCACGTTCCTATAGTTACAGCTACAAAGCAGGCTGAGGCAGGAGAATCGCTTGAACCCAGGAGGTGGAGGTTCTAGTGAGCCAATATCGCGCCATTGCACTCCAGCCTGGGAGAAAAAGTGAGACTCCATCTCAAAAAAAAAAAAAAAAAACAACATATTAAGTGACAAGAGAATCCAAGAGTCATGAGTTTGGCTCAGTGACTGGAAGTCATTATTGGACTAGATGCAAAGCACATATCTGGACTTCAGTTGCGTCAGAGAACTCATGCTAACTCACATTATGGCACAGTCTATATCCTGTGTGATAAAGATATTATGACAGAAAGCTAAATCACTCCAACATTTCCACCTTACAGTATGTGCCTGAATGTATACCATATTTGTCTCTACTATATTTTGCATTGCTTTTTAGATGAATAACTTTTGAACCATATTTTCTCATATTACCAAATCACTAAGTACAATGTCAACATCTGAAAATAATTATTTCTGTGTATTCACATAACCTTGGAATGCTGAGAAATGTATTTGGCTTAAGACACAGCATAACAGCCATGACAACTCCGCCTTAACATTATATACAGCACATTTATTTAAGGGAGGAATTACTATGTGGTTAAAGCCTTATAGTAAACACTGAAAAGCTGGCTGTGCTGAAGATAAATTGTAACTTTAGGGGGCCGAACACCTGTGGACACTTAGGAGCTTCCTGAAAAGATAAATAGCTATAACTTAGAGCACTCTGGAGAAAACAGGACTAATTCTTTTTAGCAACACGCTACATTCAAGAAAAGGAAGACTTCTCTAGAGAGACTCAGCTATAGGAGATCCCAAGAAAATTCTTAACATTAGCAATAGCCTTGCACAGGGCTGCTTTGTAAGACAATTGTAACAAAATGATTTCCTGCTTTGACTGGTAATCTTACTGGGAGGAAAAACATCCTTTTTCTTTACATAAAAAGAAGTTTAGATAAAATTAGGGGAGAATAGCTTTATGTAATATAAAAAACCCTCAATTTAATTCATTTCAACCTTTCAAGCTATGCACTCAAAGGCATGTCTGCTAGAATAAAGTGTAAGCTGTGTGAGTACAAGTCTATTTCCATCACAGGCCTTGATAAAGTTTGGATATATTACTCCTCCAAATCCCATGTTGAATTGTAATTCCCAGTGGTGGAGCTGGAGCCTGATTAGAGGTGATGAGGTCATGGGAGCAGGTTTCTCATGAATGGCTTGGTGCTGTTCTCATATTAGTGAGTTTGTTCTCCCAAAATCTAGTTGTTTAAAAGCGTGTGGCAGCTCCCCGTCTTCGCTTTGCTCCCTTTCACCCATGTGACACCTGCTCCTGCTTCCTTTCTGCCATGAGTAAAAGCTCCCAGATGCCTCCCTAGAAGCCTAGCAGAGACGAGCACCATGCTTGTGCAGTCTGCAGAACTGTGAGCCAATGAAGCCTCTTTTCTTTATAATTGACCCAGCCTCAGGTATGCAAGAACGGCCTAACCCATAATACTAGTAGCACATAGTATGGATATGATCAATATATGTTAAGTAACTGAATGAAGGCTGAGTCTGATGCAACACTGCTTTTCAAATGCTGGCCATAACAAATTTTTAACTAATTTATAGCAAAAATCAAAAAATAAGGCCTGAAATTTTTGTCATGGGCCATCTACTCATCTCTAGTCTCAAAGTTGATTTAGCTCACACCATTCGACACTCACAACTTTTTTTTTAGTAGCACAGTCCAGATGTGTAGTCAATACTCAAAGGTATCAGATAGCATCGATTCTCTCTCTCTCTCTCTCTCTCTCCCTCTCTCTCTCTATCAAGTTTTACCCAGAACTCCAAGAAGGTGGGGAAAAGAAAAGAGGGAAAAAGAAGAAAGGTCATAATTATTAAAATTGTAGAGGAGGTATGATTAAAAAGTAGCTTTATCATCCTGCAAAGAAAAGCACTGTTCTAAGGAGAAAGCTAGTTCAGTATCACTTGATCCCAAACCTTGCCGTGACTGGAAGTGAGGGCTACTTTGCAATTACATGGAAAAGGTTTGGGTGTCTAAAGAACTATTTCCAATTTTCAAATATGCACATGATCCTTACTGAGGATTTAAGCCTCTCCTCCTCTTAATTCCCCTCTGCAAGAGAAAAAGAATATAGTTTATAAAACCACCTGATCTCATGAGAATGTACATTTCCTGGAACTGTGAACATGCAGAGTAAGGCTGCTCTTATTCATTTCCCTCAGAGAGCAAAGGTGACTAGAAACCAGAATCCTGGCAATGAAATCATACGTATCTCCTGATAAACTCCCAGTTCCTCTCACTAAATATTTTTCTCCCTAATCCCAGACACTATAACTGTCAGTCATTTTTGGTCTGTTATTCCAATATGAGCAGTCTGACTTAAGTGCCATAAAAGTCTTGGGAAAAAAACATTTGAGTACTGGTGGGCTCAGGGGACTGATAATGGAATATGAACCTTTCACCCCAAAAATGGTTCCTTGGGAACAGAAAGCAGCATAGTTTTTTTTTTTTTTTTTAAGTATAGCCCCTGTCCACCACCAAATTCCCCATTCTCCCAGGTGGTGCTAAAACATCTAGCAGCTGCTGTCATTGAAGCTGTAACTTCCCATAGAGTCTTCTGGAATGATCTGGATAGTTTTAGAAATCTGCCGACTTCTCTGCTTAGGAAAATTTGCATGCAGTAAACGTGAGGATTTTGTCAAAATGTGCATTTTGATCCAGTCATCTGGAGTGGAACCTAAGACCCTCCATTTCTAGAAACTCCCAGATAATTCAGATTTTGTTGACAAATCTTAGTTTGAGTAAGAAGGATCCATTCCATCTTTATTGATGTCATTTAATTTGAGGGACCACCAGAAAAATCCCTCCCACACCAAAAATCTCGATCTTGCCTATCTAAAAGCAATACAAAGAATATGAAAAAAAAAATGGGGTCATAGCAAGGTGGATTGGGGAAAATGAAGTCCCGTTTCCTTTATTTAAATTGTTTGCCCAGCTCTGACACTATATTGTACTAAGATTTGTTAGCCACACTGGCAGTCTAAAATTTAACCATCCCTAGCTTCGTGCCTGTATTACAGTATAAAAGCAACTGAGCCTTTCTCATGTGATCCTTACAAGAGCTGTGAGTTAAGCAGAGCAAAGAGAATGACCATTTTAGAAAAGGAGAAAATAGATTGGCCAAGGTAAGCAACTTACTCATGGCCTCCTTACTAGCAGGAATTAGATCCAGGAACCATATTGAAATCTTGTGATTCCCAAATCTAGAGCCTGACCATAATAATAGTACCTTTCCTGTCACCAATCTTCCTACCTCCCAGACAAATTTTCTTTGACATCGTTACACTATTGTTCCAGCAGTTGTCTAACCAGGAAAAAAAAGAAATATCAATAGCATATAAGGTTGTTCCAGGTTCACTATTTCAGTACAAACTGCACCTTAGAGGAATTTTTTAAATCTGGAAGACAAGCCTAAATTCTGTTGGATGACATACAAGAATTAAGATTCTAAGATTTCATTCAACAGCAGAAGGCTATTTTTAATCAACCTGAATACAAATGCTAGTCAGAGATAATCGATGTTAGTAATGGAATGAAAATGTTCCATGATCAAGAATCTCACAGTGACTCGACAGTAACACAGAATGCGGTGGGGATTCCCCATGACAGAGTGAGAAATGAGAAGTACCTCCACGCTCCAGGCCCCCCCCCCCGGACATTTCTGCATTGTTTGCTGCTGCGCTGCAGCACTCAGAAAACTGCTTAGTATGCAAGTGTTCCATACATAGTTTAAAATCAAATGAATACCTGAGGTCGTACTATAACAATACACAATGTAATAAATGCTAGAATGTCTTTAAATGTGGGCTCCTCATATCTTTCTAAGTGGATTCTTTTTCACGTTAATATGAATCCAAAGTTGCTTTAAAATGTTTAATCCTTCAGATAACTGGAGACATTTTGCTCTTCCCAAACTAAAAATTACTCTTTGGTATCTGAAAAAATATGATCCCAATGCAATAAATCTCACTCTATACAAATAGCATATTGACTGAAACAAGGGAAAGCCAAGGGCTCATACTGTTTTCAAGTCTACTCTTCATAATATTGTGGGAGTTTAATTTCTGATTTCTCCCTAGATCTTAGCTCAGTCAGTATTTCATGAAATACAGTTTTTTTTTCTCAGCACTATGTACTTCCCCTTCTTAGATGTCATTTGATTTTATATTTATTTGCTTTACCTGTCCCTACCACTAGACTCTACTCCCTCATAGCACTGGGATCAGGGCTGCTTTTGTTAACAGGTATACTCCTCACATCTGCCTGGTCCTGATCCTTACCAGATTTAAGAGGTACTAAAAGCTAGCAAATACTCTCAAAAACATTTAATTCCAGACAGTCTACCTGGCTCTCCCCTTAAACGAAGAAAGATAACAATAGAGGTTTTTTCTACAGTTTCTGTACACACGATACCTCGCGCAAATTCAAAGCCCCTATAGAATTTCAATGGAAATGAATTCTAAGTTTCCAGTATTGCAAATGCATGCTCTCATCCTGGTCCAGTGAAGATTTAGGGTACATGCAATCAGTAGTCATGAGCAAGAACAAGCAGCAGTCAAGACTGTTGTAAGAGAAATTCAGCTGAAATGCAGGGGGGAAAAAGTCACCTTCAATATTAAAGTCTTAATTTGACAAATCAATGAAGATTAAGCAGGTTAATGGTATTTTAAAAGAATACCAATGTTGCACATTATTTTAACAATGTGAGAGCCTAATATCACCTGCATCAGAAACACTGAGTCTGATCTCAGAGGGGAAATAAGTAATTAATCACCCAAATTTTCTACTGGCAATTCTTATTCAATATTAGAGTGGCAGAAGAATACTAAACTTAAAACACTGGGACAATCTAGGAATTTTATCTACACATGATCTGTCTCCACAATCCGTCTGTGAAAAATCACAGCATCTGCGAAGCCTTAAGAAACATTCTACAAACAATGAATCTGAAGGCAAAATTGCGACAGAGGAGATATATATTTTGTCTGTATAGTTAAAACTATCCTTCCAGCAGTACATGCTTTTCTTAAGCTTACTAAAATTGCATTTTTTGTGTATTTTTTAAAAAATGGTGTTCTTAAAATTCTGACAGTAAAATATGTACAATATTTATAAAAAGTTAACTTGAGTCTTGAATTTATTAAAAACCAAATTGCAGACAAAATAAATAGGAAATAAACAGCTTCCTTGAGAGAGTAGTGTCAATGTTTGTCAAAATTTTCGTATTTTAAAGTCATCTCAGATATAGAGACCACAAGCAGAGCCTAAAGATAATAACATACATCACCACCAATTGCTCTAATTTCCAAGCCTGTAAGCCACTTTGGTATCCTATAGATCTCACCTTTTTTTTTTTCTATGTTCTAATGTGTTCGCAGAGTGCAATGAACACTTGTCTTGTTTCATTTCAGGAACACATAGTCTCCAGTTTTTCTAAGGGGCAGGGTGGGCTGTCAATTTTTCTCCTTCCTGGAGTATTCTGCTGCTATCCCATGTAAGCCAGTGTCACAAGTCTTCTGTGTCTTACCTAAGTTTGGTTATAGAGTTTGGTTATAGAGTGATCCCATTGCCCTTTGAAGGGAATAATTCAAAGAAAGTCAGGTTAATAAAAGGACGATTTTTGGAGGCTGCTGGGAAAGTTCTGCCTCACTCTTCATCTATTCATTGTTATGGTTGGATATGGGGTTCAGAGGTGCTTCAATTACATTGCTTCATTTAGAAGAGGGCAAAATCAAGAGAATTCCTGGGAAAATGGGGCCAAAACTCCTTAAGACCTTCTAGATTTCCATATGTAAGATAATATACTTTAGTTATTATAATGTACATCATTTTTAGTTGTTTTTTTTCTACTCTAGTACAAAAAAAGCATGAAGATACATTTTTATTACTTAATAACCATTTACCTAAGTTTCAATAACAAGTTATTCTAGCAAATGCCATGATAATAAATTGAATATTGCTTTTGAAATATAACACAGGTTTAAAAAAAATATTGCTCAGAAAGTAGGCGAAATAAACTAAGGAATTAACACTCTGAATTTTTATGAAGGTATGGAAAAAGGAAAGAAGAGAAAAATAATTAAAGCTCTTCCTCTTTTTTGAGCTACTTTATTAAGGTATGATTGAGATACAAGATGCTATACATATTAAATATATACAACTTAATGAGTTTGGAGATAAGCATATACTTATGAAACCAACACCACAATCTGCGCCATAAACCTATCCATCAACTCCAAAAGTTTCCTCCCATCTTTTCTGTGATAAAGACACAACATAAAATCTACCCTCTTAGTAAATTTTTAAGTTGACAACACAGTATGTACTGTTAACTGCAGGCAATATACTGCACAGTAGAGCTTTACAATTCACTCATATAACCAAAGCTGAATACCTTTTGACTAACACCTTCCCATTTCACCCTCTTCTTTTTTGAGACAGAGTCTCTCTCTGTCACTCAGGCTGGAGTGCAGTGGCATGATCTCAGCTCACTGAAACCTCCACCTCCCAGGTTCAAGCAATTCTCCTGCCTCAGTCTCCCAAGTAGCTGGGACAGCAGGTGCATGCCACCATGCCCGGCTAATTTTTTGTATTTTTAGAAGAGAGAGGGTTTCACTGTGCTAGCCAGGATGGTCTTGATCTCCCAACTTTGTGATCTGCCCGCCTCGGCCTCCCAAAGTGCTGAAATTACAGGTGTGAGCCACCGCGCTAAGCCTGCCCTCTTCACTTAAGAAATTTTCCAGCATCTCATATAAGCCCAGAAACATAGTAAGAATTCAACAATATCTAGAAAGTAAATTATTTGCTTTTCTGTCAGAGTTCTAAGTACCTGGTAAACTGCAAAATCGGAGCCATGCCACTTCCGTGTGACTTTAAGCAATCATTTAGCCACCTTAGGGCCTTTACTTTTTCCTCCATAAATAAAAATATCTTTTCTATTTCAAATATTTCATAATCATCGGCACATTATCACTGCTTTTTGCAAAAGATCTATATAAAAAAGAAACCATGCTGGTAAGCAGATTAATAGTTGAAGTCGGGTTACCAAATCACCTAATCTCATTTACCTTAAAATTTTGCTTTAATACTCAACAAAGAGTAACTTACCAACTTACAACAACTGCAAAATGTGTTCTTAAACTATTAAATGAACATATTTTCTTTCAAAAGGTTTATTCACAACTGGAAGATAAGGCACATAGTTATCTTTGATTTTATGATTTATCTTAATTCCTGTTCTTTAATTTCAAATAACTGAAGTATAATTTTATACCATAAAAAATTACACATACTATAATTACATATATATGTAAATAGCAGTGGGGGGGGTGTGCGTGCATGCATGTGTGTGTGTTTTCCTGACTAGTCACTATTTCACAGGCAAGGCACAGTTTCCTAACACTTAACCCTTTTGATTGAATTTAATGCTCACAGTAACTTAAATACCCTCATCTTAAACATAAGAACCATTCTCAGAAAGGCAAAGGAAACTAACATCATAAAACTAACAAAATCCTTTTTCTCCAACATTATATATGTCACATATACAATCCTCATACTCTCGAATGATGAGAACATTTTCCCCCCATGAACATACATGGCAGAACAACATTTCAGTGAACAACAACAAAAATCATCGAATAAACCTAATGGAGAAACCTTTCAAAAATTAAAATATACAAAATCTTTTTTTCTTTTTGGTTGATTCATTCTCACTGTTGCCTTATTTCATTCTCTAGCTTTTATTTTGAAAGCATGTAATCAACCTGTTTCAGACATAATTATAGAATGGAAAACACATAAATATGTAAACTTTATATTGGGGTAGTAATAAAGATGGGCAGATAATATTTATTGCTACAAATGAGACAATTTGAGGGAAATACTACTCTCTCAGAACTAGGTGGACAGAATAAAAATTTTAAAATGTCTTTCAAAGGACCAGAATATTTAACTATTGTGGCAGTAACTGCCTGGTGACTTGCCTGGAGCTGAGGAGTAAGACATCTGTAACCCTGTACAAGAACATGGATTTAAAGACGTTTTTACAATAAACTTCTCTCTCTCCACAAAGCAGCAAAGCAACACAAGAAAGAGGCCAAAAATATTACCTTCACTACAACACGATTCTTCCGAGCTCAGTGAAATTGTGTTTATATATACTGAAAGTGGAAAACTGAAGGGCTCAGGAATTTTAGGTTGCAGCCAATGCTTCTATACACACCAGGGAACAATTCATGGCAAAATGCAGTATTTTAGAATAAAATGCAAAATTTCTATACAGTAGTCCATCTCAACTTTGCTCACTTTCATGGTTTTGCAAATAACTCCTTCCAGGGCAGCATTTCACACATTGCTCTTCAATAGTCAAATAATGCACCCGGCCCCCAAAACAATTAAAAATGTGAGTAATTCATCTCTAAAACAAAACTGGCAATTCTGCTTTAGAAAAAAGAAAAATAGTTAAAAAACAGAAGACTCATTTAAGCTATGATGTTTATCAAGAACTAAAAGATTATATCAGATTATAATATCAGCAAAAATTTCTTTGATTCAAACAAATATTTTTCTGAAGAAAGTTTCTCTTCCATTAGGGACAGATACTTCTGGATGAAAAATTAAAAAGTTTATTTTGCCTTCAAAAATTTGAAATGTGCATTCTCTCTCAAAGGCCAGGCATTTTGATGAACTTTGAAAGACAATGAAGTAAGAATGCTAAGCCATGAATATCTTAATCTTTTTAAATCATGTTTAAGCAGTAGAGTTACCTTGAAGGAGTTTCTCCGATTAAGTGCACTGTTCTCTTAAAATGCCTTTGTACAAATATGTTCACTTCTGAAAGCAACACTAGCAAACAGTTAAATACCATATGCTACAAGTCATGGAAAAAAAGAGTTTAACTACAGTTCACATAAAACAGAGAACTCAAAGGAAGGTTATTTTGAAAACATACACAAAGACATTTTAAAAACATTTAGAGGCATTTCAGAGTTCAAGCCTATAACCATGTGGCAAAATGTAGCAGATGTTGGCATTTGGGTGCTGGAGGGATGTCAAAATAACATAAAAAAATCAGTGTCTAAAATGCATGGAACATGGATTTGATGTTTCTGTGTCTGAAACAAAATAAGAAACTGAAATGATGAAGGTAAAAAAAAAATCAACAATAACCACAAAAAAAACACACACCTTTTCTATTGTCCAAATCTGTATATTTCAACTTTTTCTTTCATAATCCCTCACCTCCCAGCAGGTTTTGAATGCAGCAGGTGCTCACTAAAGTCATTCAACAATACCTACCTTCTGAATTAAAGTGAGCCCATTATATTACTTTGAACCATTTCTCCACCACACAGAGTTAGTTTCGTGAAGACTGTTCTCGGTTTAGGGGAGCAAGTCACAGAACTTCAGAAATACAGATGTGGTCAATGCAATATTCAAAACTAAACAGCCTTGCATTCAAAATGTTCTTTATATCACTATCCTTTCAAATTTTTAACCATTTGGAAAAGGACTGTAGATTGCAGCACTCTATGAGGGAACAATTTGAGGAAAGAGTTAATAATAAAATAACACAGTCAAAGAGTAACTGAAGAAAAAAGAAGGAAATCAGAAGCAAAACCCGCATATGCTCTTTTCTGATTACTATTTATCAATAGAACTTACGGGCTTAATTGTAGATGCCAACTTTACAGGATTGAGGAATACCTAGAAACCAGATAAAGCAATTCACTATATTTTGTATTTCATTTCTGCATTATTTCCATCACTGGAGGTGTAAATTGTATCGAGACTTTGAGAGTTCTGTTTTACGTATTTTTTACAAATTCGACTTCACAAACGTGCATTACTTTGTGTTAAGCACTGTGTATGTATGTAAAAACATTGAAATTTTCTCAACAAATAAAGAGATGCTCTTTTGTTCATTTGCGTTTGTGAAATATAAAATTTCTTGAGGTCTTGGAGCTTTGGGTGACTGTATAAACATTGGTAACTTTAACAGTTTTGGGGTTTTTATTAAGACAGAGTTTAGCTTTTGTTGCCCAAGCTGGAATGCAATGATGTGATCTGGGCTCACTGCTACTTCCGCCTCCTGGGTTCAAGCAAATTCTCTTGCCTCAGTCTCTTAAGTAGCTGGGATTACAGGTGTGCACCACCATGCCCAGTTAATTTTTTTTTTTTTTTAGCAGAAACGAGGTTTTACCTTGTTAGCTGGGCTGGTCTTGAACTCCTGACCTCAGGTGATTCACCCACTTCAGCCTCCCAAAGCCTATCACAGTTGTTGATGGATCTTCCCAAAAGACTTAGGTTGTTTGATATATTATTTCAGATAACCAAAGTTAGAAAGCTGGTTGCACACAATTATCTATCATAGTGATTTGTGTTTATACATTGTCCTTTTCGGACCTATTTCTTTATCAGGACAGTGCATCTGCTCATAACTGTTATACCAGTATGACTGTCATTAGCATAGTTGAGTGTTTATGTTTTCAAAAGTATGTATGTTGTTATTGCATATTTTGTTGTGTAAAGTGGCCTAGAAAGTATTCTATTTTTATGTTTCTTAACTAAATCTTCTTTTTAAAATATAAATAAATATCTTTAAAGTAATATTTTAATTTTTTTTAGAATTACATTTTCAGCAATTTGATGTTTTGGGTATTGTGATTTTCTGGATTTTAGACTTTAGATATTTTAATCTTCTAGGATTTTAACATTCAGAATTATGACATTTAGGATTGTGTCTTTTGGGATTATGACCAGCTCCCAATTCAGCCAACCAGAATTACCTAACTGGATGTATAGAAACAATTCCTTAAATGTATCCACTTTTGGTTCAAATAACTTCATTATTGACTTAAATGGTGTGGAATTACTATAATATATTTTAGATTATAACAAACTCATATTATCCAATGCTGCAAAAGAAAAAAATGTGACTGTGTCTTTTAATTCTGAATTCAGATAATCTTCTTTACTTTTTACATAGTCTATCTTAGGAAGAAATATATACATTCTTTGGTTAAATGTATTAGATTACCTGTTTCCTATAAAAAATATAAAATTATGAAGTCCATTCATTGCTTTTTTAAATCAATTATACAAACTGCTGAAATTGAACATAATCCAATGTTTTAAACTTGGTAATATTGACAAGAGGAATCTAAAGGAATTCTAAGATCTAGCATATACCTTACCGTAAGTAGAGCTTATTTCAAGATACAAGGATGAAATACGAAAAGAAAAACATGACTGTAAAACATAAAGTCAGTTTCCAAGGTCATACTATAGCTATCTTCTATTATATTTCCCAGTAATATACTTTCATTTCGCTCAATCCTTAAAAAGAACCCTTAGTGTCATGGTACAAACCTCAAATATCATCCTGATAAAATTCAAAAGCACACAACATTTCAACCCTTCTTAGATAAAAAGCAACTAGAGTTCAGGGACAAACACTATGGTTTTCTCCGATCAGTTCTCAACACAATACAATATTCAATGAGTCCTGCATCAAATTGTTTTTGCCGACATGCATAAAAGAATTCATAATTACCTACTGAACCTAAATCACAAGAACTTCTAAAATTTGGGAAAATAACATTACCCTATGTCCCTTCATCATCCATTCCGCCCTGATCCATTCTTATATAACATTTCAAAACTAGACTGAATAAAAATTAATTATATTGACTTTTAGCTCCTTTCTTAGAATAGTCAATAGTCCCATCAAGTCTAATTTTAACCATGCATACAATCATATAACACCCCTTTAATGAATTTTCTGAGGATTTAATTCCTTTAATTCCCAATCCCAACGAAAATATGAATGCAAAAATTTTATTTTCGTGAATGTAACTGAATGTAAGCTTCTGCCGTATACAGGAATTCTTATATCATTGCTGCAAGACTCAGTATTGGTACCCATTAGTTTTCACCCTTAATATTGAGTAAAAATATACATGATACTTTCATCATATTGATTCTACTCTTTGTTTTCTAGGGCAATACGTAAGTGTGTCCATTTATTTAAATGACAACCTTATAAATAATTGGAGACAAGTGTTTTAGTACCTGTTAGTCTTCTCTACACTATACAGTCCCACTTCCTCCATTTTTCATATTTCCAGACTTCTGGCACTCCAGTTTGTCAAAGTCCTTCCTAAAATTATGTTGTCTTGAATGGAACACAGTATTCCAACCGTGATCCAGCCAGTGTGAAGTACGTCAACGATATTACTTCCCATCATGTGGACACACTTCTTTCTATTTATACTGCCTAAGGAATTCTTAAGGGTTTTTTTTTTTTCCTTTTTTCCCTCTCTTTTAAACAGTTGCAACATACAGTTGGCTCATATTAAGTCTGTAGTCAAGTAAAAGGTCCAGATGTTTTTCACAAACTGAAAATTTTCATATTCAGCTCTCACTTGGAGCCAGCAACCACGAGCTCTAGTAACAAGCAGAGAACTCAGATGTGTAGCTGCCTGAATGAGGGATAAATACGTGAGATAATCCACTGTAGTTTGTTGCAAAATGTCTTCTAGTTGCCATTCCAATTGCTTAAAATCTCGATCAACAGAACTAAGTATTTTCCTTTGAAGAAGTCTTGAATATTCCAATATATACTTCTATATTTTACTACTTATTTTGTATTAAATATGTGCCAGTCCCTATTCTAAGAACTTTAAAGGTTTTTTTTTAGTAATTAATTTAATCTGAATAACAACTCTATGAAATAGGTGTCATACACATTTAGCCATGAAGAAACTGAAGCACAGCCGATTTAAGTAACTTACCACCAGTCACATGACCTATAAGAAGGAGAGCCAGGATTTAAAACCAGGTTAGTCTAGTTCCAGAATTGAGGCTCATAAACGTTATATTCTGCTGCTTCTCTACACTCCCATAAATGCTTGGTGAAATAGGCACGGTGCCAGACACTTGGAAAAGTCATATAATATCACCATTGTCATCATCATATTTCTATATGTTTGTCTTAGTTCTCTTAAATAGAACTATGCTAAGCAACACAGAAACAGGTCATAGACAATCTGCATATAACTTTCATATTCAATCCTAAATATGAAAATACTTTTCAGGGCTGTTGAAAGGATTAGAAAATTAATATCTGTAAAGCGCTTAGAATAACGCCTGGCCTAACCTAAGTGCCAGCTCTTTTTAAATATCAATTTTATAAATGTATTTATTCATACAAATATGCACATATAAATTCATGTTTACAAGTTACTAAGTTCCTTATGGCAAGAAAACAATAAACTTTTAAGTGAGTCATTATGAGACTTCATTTTGAAAGGTCAAATGTTCTCTTTTAAAAGAGACATACTTTGAGACTTGAAGGAGGCAGGACCATCAGAAACATTATATGATGAAAAAAATAAAATCACTCAGTTTCTTTAGCACCCATCTTACGGTAGAAAGAACCCTACTGGCTTTATGTATGTCACCACCTTGTTTAGTGATTAAAGATAAGACTCCTCCAAAAAACATGCATTACCACCAGACGTTACTGGTCACCTAGGCCAATTAAGGCATGTGTCTCTTTTAAACACTCTAAATGGATATGTATGGCAACCCGTGTGTGTTCCTGCAAATATAGGGTTGTCTAAAAACACGTTCTTTTGTCAATTCTTTCAAATGAATGGCACAGGATTCCACAGACTGTCATATTTGCCTAAGATGAAGTGCTACATACTATAACGCTAAAACTAAAAGCATCTCATTACTAGAATTTGCTGAGTATGCCAAGTCCTCATTTGGTTTTGAAGTGAGTTTGCTGTGTTATGCACAGAGACATAGTACAATGTGAGCGTTATAATGAACAAAATTCAGGAAGGAATCCTATAGTCATTGCATCATGATCCACTGTCTTGATACGGTTGTTCTACTGTTAATATTGTTCTTTTCATTATTATAATCATTGTTAAGACTTATCAGTTTGTTATTGACTAGTTTTCTCTACAGTGTGATATAAACTTGCATATTTTTCTATGATTTTCTGATAAGCAGATATTCTGACATGTATGCCTAGCAGTTCCAACATAAATTATCTGTAAGACAGGTGTAAACACCATTCCACACCACCCCTCAAATATTTATTTGTTTTACATGAATAGGACATCATTTTTGATTCATCTATGTTAACAATTTGCAATGATAAAATGTTTTCATAAAAATAAAATCCTGAACATGTTTTAATTATTAGCTTATAATCAGCAATTCATTTATGCTCCTCTACATCTATCTGTATCTACAGAATAATTTTTCTACTAAACTAGAAACTTGTGATCTAAGGGAAGTAATTGAAACAAAGAAGCAGGGAGAGAAAGCAAAGTTGAGAGGTCTACTGATGTAAATTATCCCTTCTCCAAATACTTTCTTCTAGCTCATGTCTCCATTAATCACTACTTTTTCCTCTTCAACTCACAACTCAAAATTGGCTACCTTATTTTATAGCCACCTTATTTTACAACAAGAACTAATATGATTACTACAATGTATTAAGAATTCTAAGTTGAGAAGTATCCTTTAAAAGTTTTACTTTGGCAATACATATTTTTTAATACTGCACTTAAAACTGCAAAAATCCACCACTTTCTACTTCTGGTGTGTATATCTTTCACCAAATGCCACTTCAGGGAACACTGCTATTTCTTCATTCTTACACTAAATATACTAATCCCACTCACACCCTAGTTATTACTCATTTGGTTATTACTATAGATACTATCTGCCCTTTTTACACCTCCAAAATCTAAATGAATTTTTAAAAAATCTACCTTCTGGTCACACCGTTACCACCTGTAACCTTACCTTGGGATGTGTTTGGGTAGAAGCGCATGTGATCTCAGTGAGCTGGCCCTGCATACCACCAGGAGGCTACAGGAAGCTGGAGCACTGTCTCTGGCTCACTTGCTACAGAGGGAATCAAACTTTTAAGAGGGGGCACGGTAATACCGGTGGCATAAGAAGGATGAAAACAAGGGGGAAGCAAAGCACAGATCAGCCACTCACTGGCTCTAAAATCCTACGCATGAGAGTCCACTTAACCTTCATAATTATTTCTAAACCAGAATTAATGATTCTGAAAGTCTGTTTTTGAAGGAACACCTTTGTTTGTCCAGGTGCATGAGGCTGTTTTCCTCTGCCACAGAGAAACAAGTTCAAGGCAGTATAAAAAGTGTGCTCTTAAAAAGAAGACTAGTCTTAGCTGTCCATGTAGTGTAAAACATTTCAGGATTAAAGTCTCAAGAAAGAAGTCAACTAAAACAGCTATGAGCACATATGCATGGGTGTTTACATTGTGTCTATGAAAGAGATACAGAGAAAGAAAGAGGAGGACTGATTTGGGAGGAAAAACTGATTTTCTAACAGATATATCTAACTGCCATTATTTATTATAACTTTTATACCTGTGAAGATACAAAATTTATTGGGCTCTATTTTACATCTGCATACATTTCCTCTGTGTATGTTATAAATATGTATACTTTATTAAGATGTTGTGTATAATTACATTTTGATCAATGAAAGGCCACTTTTTTCAAAGATCTGAATATAGAATACAGCATTAAAATTTGGTACTATATAAACCAAAAATATCAAAAATCAACCCAGACTTCCCTGGCTATACATTCCAGTGATTTCTAGCAATACAAGTCTAATATCATGCTCCTAAAATAGTAAACTATTACCATAACATAATTAATATAACAAATTAAAGATGTCAGTATTTAAAATTTGTGTTCTTCAAATAAACATATAAGTGTTATATTCTGACAGTCACAACTCAAGTTTTACAATTTTAAGAATTGCCTCCAAGGCAAGAGATAAACATACTAGAACTAAGATTGTCTTTTAAAATTCAAACCTTTCTAAAAATATAAAAACATCCATATTTACCTTTGGGACTGTTTAACAAAATTTGCCTATTTTCTTGAAAGAAGGAGGACATGATACACTAAGTGTATACAGAGTTATTATCATGTCCTTCTGTATATATTTTAGAATATGACTTTGATGGAAATAATCTTTATTAAACCATGGTGTTTTTCTGACAGCGAATATTTTCTAAAACAGGACACTGTATATATTATAATGAGGTCCCTCAATAATAATGTGCAATGGAATAAAAGGTCTATTTTTATTCAAAGGTACAAGATTTAATATATGACTACAACTTCATATTAGATTCCATTCTTCTGATACGCATTTGTAATTACAAAAATAAAAATGCACTTCAAGGCCTGGATTGTCTTTTTAATAGACTAGACAGTAGTTAGTGCCACCCCTAAAATTTTAAAGTAAATATAGCAATTTAGTTCTATCAAAAAACACAATTGAAATTGAGATTTTTCAATTATTCTTATAGAGGAAATTTATACTATTATATTCATAAAACTTCACAATTTACCTGGGAAAGGAAAATACAGTCACAACACAGACTGAGCCAAATCATCCTAGACAGGCTATTCTCAGAGCTTGAATTTTCCAAGAATTTGCCCACCCTTTACTTTACATTGCTCATTACCAATCTATGTTTTTAGGACTTCAAAGGCCAGCTATTCAAAGGAGCAAGAAGCTAGACAGACATGAAACCTGAATACCACTCTCAGGAACACAGAGTGCTCTGGCCCAGCCACAAAACCAGGCCTCATTTCACCTCTCCCACTTCCTGTTAATAGCAAAGGTTAGAAACAGATTCTGTTCCCAAGCACAAAAGTGAGCATGGGTGGGTTTTTTTTTTTTTTAATTTTATTACCAATAAAACTCTGAGGAGTACACACAGGTACAAGTGTTTTATGCTATTTGCTTATTCTATGCCAGAGTTATAAACCCTTAAGATAAATGGCAACATAATTGTTAAATTCTACAGATTAACTTGGCAGCAATTAAAGCAACACTCCTCATAGCTAATAGCATGGTCACTGTCTTGAGTTGTTATCTGCTATGAACACAGATTTAAGTCTGATAAAGACATGATTGTCACAGTTAGAGCTCCTATTACTATAAAATGGCTGCTGAACATTAACATTTTATTTATACAATGGCAAAAATAAATTGCAGAAAAATCCAATTTTGAAAAAATTAGAGAGATATACAAATACATGTGCCTAAAAGTCAGTGCCACAATATATTAAGGTGGCTAATTTGATACTAACAATTTCTGGACTCATGGAATATGTGTTTATCTAACACAACTATTCTGTTTATCAATATTATTGTGGTTTTACCATTTTAGTGTCCTCTATTTTATTGCTGCCAAACTTCATTTCTGCTCTTACTTAAATACTTCCAATTAACAGAAAAAAAGAAAAAGACTCATTTTTTGCTCCTAATTTTACCAAATGGGCCAATATGGAACAAATCTAATACTTACAAACCTGTCCTTCCCCTATTCCTATTAAAGTATAGTTTGATTGCCTGCCAGATTTAGAACATATGAGTAAGACATTCTTCCTTTTATTGCTCAATAACTTATCTGTAATCTGATAGCAAAGTGAAATGGACTACACCTTAACCCAGAAATGTCTAGAAGCTTGTATTTCCAGAGAGGCTGGTGTGCATTCACAGGGATTTCATTTAGCACGTGATAGCCAGTCCTTCTGGGACTCTGCTCCATACAACAATAAAAAGGCTTGTGCTTCCTGTACGGTGCTCTTGAAAAACATCACATAACCAAGCTGTCACCTGGAGCCTCCCTGGCCCTTGCAACACATGTAGAATTGCCCTGACTCTCCCCCAATTCCACAGTCAGTTGAAAGTTCCTGACTCAACTTAACTCCTGGCCAAGAGTCCTGCTACCAGTAATTACCAGTGGGGTTTCATTCCTCTTGGATGCTACTTATTCTAGAGTAGCCTCTACCCTACGTCAGTCAACTCCACATGAACTCAGACAATTCTTGGGTTAAAAATAACATAAAACTTGGAGGTAAGCAAAACTTGAGACTTGACTGAGTTTAGAGGGTGGAGATAGGAAGGATTTATAGGTAAGAGTGCCACTGCAGTTTTCTGTGAGTCCCTGTCAAGTTGTCAAGAATACCACAAAACGGTCTCTCTCTGTAACACAGATATTCTCTCTTTTCTGAGCCCTGGCTTCATGTGATACTCAAGCCCTTTGGAAATAGGTAGAACAGTGTTCTTTCTATACATGCACCAATATCTAAATACTTTTCCTTATCTTTCTAAATAAAAATTATAGTGTTAAGTCAGCAAAACATTCCTCACCTAATTTTTGAAAAAATTCCTAAACTAACCTATGCCACTGTTTCTCTTCAATGATATTTGATATGGTTTGGCTCTGCCTGACCCAAATCTCATCTGAAATTGTAATCCCCACATGTCAAGGGAGGGAGGTGACTGGATCATGGGGACAGTTTCCCCATGCTGTTCTTGTGATAGTGAGTTCTCACAAGATCTGATGGTTTTTTAGCCTCTAGCATTTCCCCTGCTTGCACTTCTCTCTCCTGCCACCATGTGAAGAAGATCCTTCTTTCTCCTTCACCTTCCACCATGACTGTAAGATTCCTGAGGCCTCCCCAGCCATATGGAACAATAAGTCAATTAAACTCCATTTCTTTATAAATTACCCAGTCTCAGGTATTTCTATATAGCAGTGTGAAAACAAATTCATATAATATTAGGTCAGGTGCAGTGATTCACACCTATAATCCCAGCTCTTTGGGAGGCCAAGGTGGGTGGATCACTTGAGGTCAGGAGTTCGAGACCAGCCTGGCCAACATGGTGAAGCCCCATCTCTACTAAACATAAGAGTATTAGTTAGGCATGGTGGCACACTCCTATAATCCCAGCTACTCCAAAAGCTGAGGAAGGAGAATCACTTGAACCTGGGAGGCGGAGGTTGCAGTGAGCCAAGATCGCACCACTATCAGCCTGGGTAACAGAGTAAGACTTCATCTCAAAAAGAAATAATAATAATAATACAATATTTAATCATAGGGTTGATAATTTATTAAATAAATGTACTTATTTGTGGTTCTCTAATGAGTTATAGGAGACATTTAACATTTATATTTTATTCTAACTGAAACAAAAACGTTAGCTACATGAAACAACAAATCTTGCCTTTTTTTTGTGCAACTTGATACTTTGAAAAGTATCCTTGGTATTAAAAAACACATAGTAAGACCCTGTCTCTAAAATAAAAATAAAAAAAGAAACACAGCAGGATATGGTGGTACACACCTGTACCAGCTACTAGGGAGGCTGAGGCAGGAGAATTACTTGAACCTAGAATCCTGGGAGTTCAAGCCTGCAGTGAGTTATGATTCGACCACTGCACTCCACCCTCGGTGACAAAGCAAGATCCTTCCTCAAAAGAAAATAAGCTTCACTTGGTATAAGTAAAAAAACAAACGAATAAAAAACAGCAACAAAAAAAACCCCGGCATTTAAGAAAAGCCACCTTCAGTGTGTAACTCTCCCATCTCAATAGCAACCTTAAAGGAGATGTCACAGGGAACTTTAAAAATCACTGCTTTAAAATTTTTTTAAAAGAAACTTTCATCCAGTTTTAATTATGAAGTTGAAAACCATTATTCTGAAGCACAGTGTACTTAGTTTCTTTAATGCATAATCCCACGTAGAGAAATATATCTGAAAACAATAATCAGAAGTACAAGCAAGAATTTACTAAAATATGTATTTCAGTATTATTTACACTGACAAAACCAGGAGATAATCAACTAGCCTAACAAGAGAGAAATATTTAAATAAAATATGATACAATTATATATGGAATATTAAGAAGCATAGAAGTGACTTCTGCAGACTTTTAATGTTGTACAAAATGGGTTATAACATACTGTTAGTTTGAAAATATAGAACACTAATCCATATATAATACCATCCTGGTTATGTAAAATATAAAAGCATTAAAAAATTTGGGAAAATTAACACTATATTAATCACCCTTATTTTTATTATTTTACTCTCTTATTTCAGAAAGTATTTAAGCTAATCAAGGGTTAGGGAGACAGTTGCCATGGGCATGATCCAAAAAGAAAGGAGAAAAACAGAGAAAAATCAGAAATAAATAGAACATAACTATATTGATATTCTGTGGTTAAAAAAGCAAGCCTTTAAAAATCATCTTTTGAAAATATAACCACATTAAATAAAATATAAATGAAATGGCTGAGGAACATACATCCCATGAAAAGTGGAGAAAAGCTAAGAGGCAGCCAGTGGTGAGAGGTCAGTTCACAAAAACCTACCACCAAATTTGGTGCACATAATTCAGTTAGACCACAAGCTGAGCATTCATAACCAATGCAATCAGTCATGTGCATTCCTCAAAGCAACAAGAACAGTCTTCCTTTACTGAGTGCCTATTATGTGCCAGGCTTTGTGTTCTGCAGCAATATGCATGCATTATCTCATTTAATAATCTTCCTGATGCATTACAGATTCATATTACTGATATTCCCTGTTACAGGAGGAGAAATTGAAATGGTTTAAAGAACTTTATCTATACTCTTAGACTAGGCAGTGAAAGAGGTCATAAGCTGACTTCTTTCTGTTCCAGAAGTCTGTTGTGGAGAACAGTTTACAAGGAGGCTCTGGGGACCTATTTTGGCCATCTAAGATTCTCTACATTGGAAAACTAGAATAACTCAGTGATATGGAGAATGGACTTAAGAGACAGACAGTCTGGAATTTCATGTGCAAGACACATATGTGTTTTTTTTTTTTTTTTTTTTTTTTTTTTTTTGAGACGGAGTTTCGCTCTTGTTACCCAGGCTGGAGTGCAATGGCACGATCTCGGCTCACTGCAACCTCTGCCTCCTGGGTTCAGGCAATTCTCCTGCCTCAGCCTCCTAAGTAGCTGGGATTACAGGGACGCGCCACCATGCCCAGCTAGTTGTTTTGTACACATATGTGTTTTATATTAACTCATTTAATCTGTATAACAAAACTCAGAGATTATTTAAGTATACTGACTCGAACACTCAGTAAGTACTGAATAAATACCTGCTTTTATTATCCTACATTTTTTCATTTCAGATGTTTTCTAATTTTTACCTATTATTCCTCTGTAAAACATTGGTGGGTTATATGCATACTTTCGGACTTTTAATAGGGCAATCACAAGGCTTTAATTGCCTACGTGAGCCGCAGAACCATTCAGAAGCAGTTCTGGCTAGACCTGGGTGGATGAACTCACATGCTTTTTGATGTCTCTTCAAGTTTTAAACAACCTTTGCCTCTAGACAAAAGGAAAGTATATCCCCTGAAAAGCGGCTTTTGGCACTGAAAAAAGTCCAGGCTTTTGGCACATAAACCGTAATTTTAATTTATAAAGTGCTACCACTGGAAATTAAAAATAGGGGAAGTTTTACCTCTTGAGCCTATGATATTGCAATTTTGTCAAATATTCTTAAATGTATCAGTATCTAAAGACGCAATTGGGGATTTGCTAATCGGTCTCCAAATAAATCAATTTTTTAAATTCACAGTAAAACAAAAAGGAAATTATATCATTCTAATACTAGACCCAAAACGATCTTTTTCCACAGTACTTTTGTGTACTGCAATTTGTTTTTTGAAAAAGTAAACTGGTTCTAAAAATGAAGGACTGCTATATAATGTCACATAAATAATTCTGCTAACTAATGATTGATCAAGAAAAGGGGTAAAGTCAAATTAAATGTATTTACTTATAGGGTATCAATGTCCACATTATAGCATGAATTCTAGTTGCAGAAACAAAGTTTCTCATTATTTATACACATTATGTACATTCTGGTTAAAGTTCCCAACCATCATTGGTAAAATTTCTATTTCTGTTTTAAATAAAAATAACCAATTTATTCCCTTATTAGATAAGTTTATAAGAAAATAACACAATATATCACCTTATGTACTTTGAATATAAAGACAGATTTCATGGGAATTTAAATAATTTACAGCTATACAAAAAGCTGTTCCTAAAGGAAAGTTCCTTCTAAATTAAAAATGACCGGTAGTATAGTCCATATATGTATGAAGTACCTGGGCAAAGAAGAATTTTCAAATAATCTAAAAAAAGTTAACCAGCAAATTTAAATTTAAGAAATCAGACAGGCTGCCTTCTGAGTTTTCATAACTTTTTGAGCGCTGTAAGAAGTAATGAAGGCATTCAGAAAAAGCCTAAAGATGCAACTGAGATACACACCAATCAAGAATTAAGTTGTTTTATGTTTTATATAGCACGTGTGAAGACTCCTAAATTTGGAGTACTTTTAAGTAACTGTAACTTTAGAAAATTTTATTTATTCTACTATTCCTGGTACATGGTGGCTGCTTAATAAATGTTTTTTAATTCTGGTCTTGTTTTAAATTGTGACCATTTAGTGACACATACATATACACACACATACATTCACATACAAAGCTGGATTATATCCATTTATATCTTAAATTTGTAAATTTTAAATTATTTAGTTGTCAATTATTCTGCATAGGAAAATACACTAACAGTAGTTTGTCTGTTTAATTTAGACCATTCACAGTCAGATCCTTAAGTCCAAGGGTGTTGATATTCTCGAGTGAGAATTTTCTTCTTTTTTTTTTTAACTTTTAAGAGATGAGGTTTCTCCATGTTGGCCAGGCTAGTCTTGAACTCCTGACCTCAGATGATCTGCCCACCTCGGCCTCCCAAAGTGCTGGGATTAAAGGCGTGAGCCACCGCACCCGGCTGAGAATTTTCATTTTTTAAAGTCACGTTGGCTTTCCAAGTCCACCCCAGTTTCATACGCATCCATATCCATATACCCACTTGGGAAATTTTCATGCAACTAAAGTTAATACTATGCTTTGGATATTGCTGAGCTATGGATGCATATCTTAGAATTAATAATCTTGATTTTATATTTCTAAGTAAAACAGTGATAGGGCCCATCACGTAATCGTTTCAGATCTACCAAAATGCCATCTTCTGGATCAAAGTTTCAAAAGGCTGGTAGTTATCTAATTTTACACACGAGGAAATGGAAACACACAGAAATCGAATATAACATCCAGAGTCACAATGTATTATTATGAGTCCAGGTTTGGACTGAATCCCATTTCTGTCTAACACCGAAGGCTGTGCTGCCTCTCTGCTTCTGTCTCCAATTCTAATATCCTGTGAGCTTCATTCAAACTGACTCCAAAGAGCCTAAGAGTCATCTGTCAGCATATAATCATGGGATGAGAAATTGAATAAAAGGACGCTAAAGGCTTATTCAGAGTGAACTGAATACTTTATCACAAAACAATTACCTTGTTTTGGGGAAAAATAAGCATAATTACCCTGAGGGAAAACCTGATAGATTGTAGCTTGGCTGTAACTACAATTCAGACACATGTTTTATCTGGCAAACTCAGGATCAATGCCAAATGAGAGCCAAAAAAGGAGCGTGGGAAAGCCTGTGGGTTGGGGTAAGGGTTAGGGAAACAGCTGCTATGGGCATGATACAAAAAAAAAAGGAAAAAAATAGAAAGGGAGAAATCAGCAATAAATAGAACATAACTATCTTGACATTCTGTGGTTAAAAAAGAAAGTCTTTAAATAAAAGATATTTTGGAAGGTTAAAAAAAAGTGCTATTAAGTTCATCAGTAATCCTGTAAAATTTAATCTTTATGATAAAGAAAAAGTAATGAGTACTTTATAATCAGAGTTGTATTATGTTTGACATAATTTTAGGTCTAATAGTGGTTTACGTTTATTAGATTTTTAAGCACTGACTTTTTGCTCTTAAAAATGCCTTTTTACAGCATGAGAAAAAACAGCTATGAGAACAAAATAACAATAATTCAATGTAATTGTTATGCAAGTATTTGTACTTCGCTCAGAAGAAAAGACAAATAATTGAGTTTCTATCTTTAAAGAATTGATCGTCTCAGAAATCTGTACATTTGATTCATTCAGCAAATACTATTTGTGTTTACCAAGCGCTGTGTTTCATAATTTAACAAATTTGAATACTCAAGAGAGACATAAAAATTTGCTGCCACCAAAGGGTGTTAAATATAAACACAGAAAAAAATTTTTGACACCTTCTCAATTTATAATTCAATGCAGACAAATATCAATAGGAAGTTTAATTGTATTTTTTTTCGAAACCTACAAAAGAAACGTAGACTTAGGAGACTTCCTATGCCATGACTTAAATTTACACAGTCTGACAGAATTTCATTTTATTCATCTTCATTTTGATCATATCAAATTGGATGACGTATAAGACTTTTACCTGCTCTATGATTTGAAATCTATAGTTGACTACCCTAAATTGATCCTTAACTCTCTTGTTAAATATTTGTATTCTCAAGAGTGCTTCTTTTTCTACAAATATATTTTGTCTAATTCCATGGACCTACTGGCCATTTGTGGAGAGATGATTCCAAAATCTGTACCCTATAGGCATATAATCATATATATGCATACATAAATATTATACCATATGTTAATATACAACAATGTAAAATATTTCAGAATTCCTCATTGCCATCTCTCTAGAATCTGCTCTTTGGCCAGTTTTTCTCATCTCAGGAATCATATTCTCTTATCTATCATCATCTTTCACAGAACTACTCAAGGTATAAACCCAAAAGCTATTGCTGTCTTCTGCCTTCCTGTCACCTTTTAAAATCTAATAGAATTTATAGCAAATGATTTTATTTTATTTATTTATTTTTTTAAATAAAGACAAGGTTTCACCACGTTGGTCAGGCTGGTCTTGAACTCCCAACCTCAGGTGATCCGCCCGCCTTGGCCTCCAAAGTGCTTGGATTACAGGTGTGAGCCACCACGCCCGGCCAGCAAATGATTTTAAAACTATATTAAACATCTCTGAAATGCATCTATTTTCACTCTCCCCAGCCATCACCGTCTCCTCTGCTGTCCTGGCTGCTGGTTGTCCACATCCATTCCTGACTTCCTTTCATTTCATTCTCCATAATGCAGGAGAATGGCTACTTTAAAACACAAATGAAACCGTAATAGGCCCTTGACTAAGCCTTTCAATAGCTTCCTTTAAGGCTCGTTTCAAAATCCTTGATAAGCAGAGATAGGCACCCCCCCCCATCATTTGGCCCACACCTGTCTCATCTCATACTTGTTGCTCAGTTCCCACAATCTCCCCAGCAGTCAGGATTTCTCAGTGCCCTCTGTTTCACCAATGCTGCCTGTCCATTTCCCCAGTATTCTACAGTCCAGCTCCGTCTTGTCCTAGGCCGGGGTGTCCAAGGGAGAAAATGCAGTCATGGGTTCCAAGTTTCTGTTTCTGGTTGGGCCAGTGAAGCCCCTCGCTCATCCCACTTTTCCACTTAAAACTAGAGACAGAAACAAAGAACCATGGTTTCAGGCTGCCAAAAGCCTAAAACAAAACGAAACAGAACCACCACCACAACAAAATAAGGCAGGTTGAACAAGCTTGCAAGTCTTCACACATGCTATCTGGAAATCTCTGGGTTCCTTTTTGACTGGCTACTTCCTCTCAACTCTCAAGTCTTTGTTAAAGAACACTTTTTTAAAGGTTGTCACTGTTCCCATAGACGAAGTAAAATTCCTTTGTTATTCAGTATTTTACATCCCTTTAATCGTATTCATGTACTTGTCATACTTAATACATTCCTACTATAAAAATCCAAAAGGACATGATGGTGTTACTCTGTTTATTATTTTATTGTTTCATTCCTAGCAAAGTACGGAACTGGTGTTTCAAGACATCATTATTGAACTGACTTATACAATAGCTGGTTTTTGCCACATATGTGGTATAAGCTAATATAGCTACAAACTTTTAAACATGCACTCCCTCACTCTTATTATAGTATTTGGTTTTTACAGTTAGTATGATGGTCTTAAATGTTAACAGAAAGAAGAAAATAAGGCCAAGCTGGTACATCCTATCTGCCTGAGTGAAAAAGGATGGCTAAAGGAGGGAAAAGATGGTTAAAATAACTCTTCCCACTCGACGATTATCTTGAGTTTAAGGTCACTCAGAAAAGAACAGGAGAATTAAAGAAAACAGAATAGTTCAAAAGAAACAACAACAGAAACATAGGATTAAACAATATTCCTTACATATACCCTATAATTCACCTAAGTAGAAGGCGCGGCATCTCATGTGCCATAACAGCATTCTAAATCCTGTTGCCAATATTATTGACTTAGGTAGGGTTTGCTTGTTGGTTGGCTCCCCACTTTCTGTGTACTTAATAATTGCCCATAGATATATTAACTACTTCTAATATTGAGATAATGCTAGTCAAAATGTAGATTAAATCAAAAAAGTTGTGTGAGTCTCGGGAGAAAAAGAACACTAACAATTCCTTAAATATTCTTACACGTAAAAGCACTATCAAGTAAATTAAGAGTGGGAGATTTAGAAACAACAATGAGGTAGAAAGTGACAATCATGCAATAAGAGCTTTTATATAGCACATCTATAACTTATTCCATCTTTGTACTATTAATATTAAAATGCCACTAACACAACAAATAGTTATTGTCCGCTTAGTACATATGTACACTATGCTTGCTAATGTGGAGCTATAAAACTATGCTTGCTAATGTGGAGCTATAAAAAACAAGTATAAATTGTCAAGAAACTGAAATCTAGTTAGTATGGCTTCTAATATGTACGACATAGTCTACAACAGTGTTTAAGAATACGAGTGTAACGAATGGAACTATACAGGGCTGTAGCAACAGCGAAGTTTTAGTGAAAAAGGTAAGCTATACACAGAACATATGATATCTGGACAGGTCATGATAAGTATGCTGAAAGTTTTGGCTGAGGGGAATTAAAGGCAAAAAGAAGAAGTCACAGATATAAACACTGAGAAAATTACTGTAAAATTGAAAGGAAAGTCCTTGGCTAACAACGGTGGAATATACATTTAAGCACATGGTAATTTTATAAAGGTCTCAGAAATTACATTGAAGAGACAGAATACCTGGAGACATTAGGTGAAAACGTGCAACGTTTTCACCAAAAAGGGGGCTATCTCAGACCTCTACATTGCACTAACCACCCATGGAGTTCCATTCATGACAAGCCTATTGTCAACCAGCAGATGAAAACCACGTATATAAAGATTATTCATGCGTTACAGATTATGACTGTAAGCAGGGAGAGAATCTCCAGAGACCTGTTAAGACATTATTTCAGTAGCTCAGGCGCAAAGTAACCGTAGGCCTTTTAGTTGTCAGCGAGAGCATAAAGATAGGAAAAAAGAGTAAGTAGCAGAATAATGTCAATGAACAAGCAATGTCAAAACTCTGACACATGCGACAATACGAACCTTGAATACATTATGCCAACTAAAATAAGTCAATCACAAAAAAAAAGACACAAACTGTTCCTATTCCATTTCTAAGAGGTACCTAAAGTAGTCAAATTCACAGAAACAGAAAGTGGAATGGTGGTTACCATGGTCTTGGTCAAGGAAGAAATAGGGAGTAATTTTTTAATGTGTTCAGAGTTTCAGTTTTGCAAAATGGAAAAAGTTCCAAAGATGGATGCTGATGATGGTAGCACAGCATTGTGAATGAACTTAATACCACTGAAATGGGCACTTAAAAATGGTTAAGCTGGTAAACTTTGTTACATGTATTATACCATGATTTAAAATATTAATTTAAAAATAAATGCCATAATTTGGAAGGAGGAGAAAAAAAATTCCAAATTACTGTTAGATCACTAGTTTAGAAGGTGAGGTTAATGATGCTGCTATGAAAACAAAGTAAGAAGATCCAGCCTGGCAAGGCAGAAGAGTATGAATTGTGAAATATGTCTGATGGGGGTATCTAAATGGAAATATTTCATAGGCATCTGGAGACAAGAGATAAGGGCTCTGTGGACAGAACAGGAAATACGCTGGCTTTTATTTTAGCGTCACTGTTTCGGGGGAGAGGGGAGCCAGTTTTCATGTTCAATTCTGAGCCTTAGATTTTAACAGAGTTGTTTTCAAAACAGACTGTATATTAAAATATTTTTTTCACATTTTGATGCCTCTGAATTGGGAAGGTCTTAAAATGAACAGCGTCTTTTAAAAATAACTCTATAGAGACAATTGACAAGTAAAAATTATATATGTTATAGGATACATGTTAATGGTTCTCACCCAAAACAGCAACAACAAAACAAACAGCAATCTTTTGATGAAAAATAATTGCAATATCAGTAACTCTAGGTAGCTTAGAGAGGTGGTTATTTATAGAACAAAGGGCAGGATCACAGTGTAGCTTCAGGGAAGAAGTAGAGCAAGAATCATGAAAGTCCTGAAGTAACTGAGACCTCTCTTTCTCTCCCCACACTAAGAGAGAATAAAAATATGTTTCATTTCTCTGTGAATTGACTGTCTCTGCTTTAAGCCCTACAGCTTTTGTATGTTTGAAAAGACTGACTTAACTCTCCCTTGGTCCCAATACTGAATGCCTGGATCATAATCTCTCTGCTCAGTTTGGGTACCACTGAGTACAGCCAAGACAACAGGGTCATGCCAAAGAAGTGTGGCTTCCCTGAGTATGGCTACAAAAAATGATAGCTCAATACCACAATAAGATTTAACCAGTGCATCCCAGGGAAGAGCAATGTTTAAGAAATATGAACATGGGGTCAGACAATGGACAGTGGAATTAAATGAACAGCTTTAGTCTGGGGACAGGAAGACATGGGGATCCTAATAGGCATATAGGATAGAAAATAAACACTAGGACAAAGGAGTCAAAGTTACAAGGCAGTTTTTGGCTCAATATACCAAGTGTCCTATAGCAATATTTTATTTAAAAACATTTGTATATGAGATAATCCACTTCTATTATTACTCAACAAACCTGCAGAGCCAGAATTTAAATTTTCCTTTAGTAGACAGATGACCAAAAGCTAAGGAATGTGCTGAATGGCCAATAACAAATAGCTACTATGTAGCAGAATCACAGCTTGCTCCAACCTGCACTTGGATTCAAAGCCTTTTTCCCTGTAATATGCCCATTGCTTTGTATTGGTTTGATAGTGGTAAGCTCTTGTTCATATAATGTATTTCAATAGTGGCTAAACATTTGTAGCAGAAAGACTATAGGGAAAATCACTATTTGGGGTAGAAGATTTATAATATCACCTCTCTGATGATATCCAACCATAATATTTCCTAAGATTATTGTTTTCTTTTAGTGACTTCATTTTGAAAGTATTGATAATAAGCAAATACTTTCTCCCAACTATAAAA
This sequence comes from Saimiri boliviensis, assembly GCF_048565385.1. NCBI lineage: Eukaryota > Metazoa > Chordata > Mammalia > Primates > Cebidae > Saimiri > Saimiri boliviensis. Next base: position 110,087,448 of record NC_133455.1, read on the forward strand.
GATTTCACAATTTTGATAATTTCTAAATGAAAATGTTCTCTCTAAACAGCAACAAATTTTAGGTAAAAAAAAATTTTTTTGTCCTTAAGAAATTTAATTCATCTTTAAATAAGAAAGCTAATAATAACAAATATATTCAAATCTGAGAAACAATGTTTTCTAGAAAGAGTTGTAGAAATGACCACAATGAGCAAAAAAAAAAGCTCAAATAGAATTTTGAAAGTAAAGCCTATTCAAGATTAAATATTGCTTGTGGCTTCAAGCTGTGTCACTGACTTACAAACATACCAACTATTAAGAATTTGAATAATCTACTAAATATTACTTTTAGATTCCAGATGCATCTGTCTAAAAAACCACATGAGAAGCAATTCAAGGGGAAATGAGGAGGTGATGATGAAGAGGCTGGAGTTCTTAGCCTACCTCCACTTCTGTCAGTAATTTAGATCAGAATCAGAATCGTTTGTTTTAGCCACCCATTCACTGAATTTGCATGGAATTTCTTTTTTTTTAAAACATCCCATTTCTAGAAGAAAGGGAGGGAGGGAAGAAAGGAGGAAAAAAGGAAGAAGGAAAAACACATAAAGCCACTCTTTAAGAGTCTTCCAGAATCCTCATTCTCAATGGATCCATCATTGCACTCAGAAACTATGCAAAAGAAATAATATATGTACACATAATTAATGTTGTTATATAGCTTAATATTTATATGACGTTTAGAAGAGGCTGCTGAAAAACTGAAGGCGTGTCGTAAATAAAATGAAAATTAGAACATAGAGAATGGCAATAAATTATATAATCACTCAGGATTATATATTTTCCCTTAAAACTTGTTGTATAGTCTATGAAATACAAACATGGACAATCTGGGAAGAAAGTTCTGAATGGGGAAAAAATGAGAACAGATGTTATGTTCAAATAATTATGTATAAATCCATTTAATCTTTGAAAAAGAAATGAAAAATGACCCTTATGAAAAGAAATTCTTTAATGAACTCCATCTGCAAATTAAAGTCAGCTTCAATCAATTTTATGTGAAGTGCTGTCCTTAATAATGAAGGGTTTTCTATCATCAACAAAGACAAATAGCCATATAAACACTACAGTATAGAATATCACTAGGAATATCCATTTTTGTAACTATAAGCTTTTATTTAAGGTATGCAGGTTCTATACCAATATTTATGTAGGAAGACTAATAACAATTATTAAATTTTCTTAACCTCATCCATACTCTTACAGATTTCGAAAACAGTAAGTTATAATACATGACTTTTCTAGTAAAGTTTTGTTTTAAAGAAAACACATTTGACTAGACTTCAGTACAAGAGAAGTCCTAAACAATGACATTTCACACACACACAAATTTTTATATACTAGTTGCTTTTCTTCATGCAGTCAATTTAGACACACAATATACTGTATCTACTCTATGAAAAACATATGAAAGCCAAGTGGAAATCATTTTTTAAAAAATTATAAGTTTATAAAGATTTAATAATGGGCAAAGAACCTGAACAGCCTGTTTTTAAAGAAAACATATAATTGGCCAACAGGTATCTGAAAAAGTGCTCAAGCTCAGAAATGCATCAAAACCACAATGAGATATTACATCACACCTATAAGGATGGATACTACCAAAAAGAAAAAAGATAACAAGAGTTGGCAAGGGTGTGGAAAAACAGGAACCCTTACATGCTGCTAGTGTGAACATAATTTAGTACAGTGATTATGAAAAACAACACTAAGATTCCTCAAAAAATTAAAAACAGAACTGCCATAAGATCCAGCAATCTCTTTTATGGGTATACATGCAAAGTAAATGAAAACAGCATGTCAAAGAGATATTTGGCCTCCCATGTTCATTGCAGCACTACTCACAAAGCCAAGACACTGAACCAACGTAGCTGTCCAACAGTATATAAACGGATAAAGAACATGTGATGTGTGTGTATGTATACGTAAATACACACAATGAAACACTATTCAGCCATAAAAAAGAAGACAATTCCACCATTTACACAACATGGGTGAACCTGTAGGATATCATGCTAAGTGAAATAAGCCATACCACATGATCTCACTTATATACGAAATCTAAAAAAGTTGAACTCATAGAAATAGAAAGTAGAATGGTGATTGTCAAGGGATGGAAGGTAGAGGAAGTGGGGAGATGTTGGTCCAAAGGCAGAAACTTTCAGTTATAAGATGAGTAAGTTAAAATGTTCTGGGGATCTGATGTACAATATACTTAAAAATACTGTATCGTTTATTGGAAGTTTGCTAATACAGCACAATTCAAGTATCCTTGCCACCACTCCCCAATCTACCACTCACAGGTAAATGTGATTGATGTGTTAATTTGATTGTGGTCACTATTTCACAAGGTATATGTATATGAAATCGTCACATTGTATGCTGTGAGTATACATGATTTTATTCGTCAATTATATCTCAATAAAGCTGAACAAAAAAGAAAACAATGGGACGTCTATGATGAGATCAGGAAATGAAGACCACACAACAGAGTAAGAAAATGCTAAACTGTGAGGTGCCATGTGTGAGCAACTCAGGTCAATGAGAACGAAGCTGTATAGATTCAGAACACTTTCTGAAAGAGATGGGCCTAGAAATGCAGAGCAAAAAGATGAACAGGATTTTAGTAAGTGCAGAAGAGAATTCAGGTCATCCCAAGGACCGGAAGAGGACAAAGGTGGGAAGGAAGCTGGCAGGCTCACAGAAAACGGGAGGTACCGAATGGAGTAAGGCGAGGGTATGCACAAAGAAACCAGGAGAGGTCTGGGTTATCCCTAGCAGTAGACACCCATAATAGAATGGACAAAATGCACTTAGCAAAGACAGAGAGAAAAACTGCTGAGGGGACAGAGAAAGACTGATCAGAAGCAGCGGTTCAGGCAGCATGGACCATACTTCCTCTTATCTATTTCCCCTTTTCCACTTCCTCTAACACTTATCCTCCCTTCACACCAAATTCAAATGCTTACACAGAAAAGCTGATCCTATGTTCATTCTCTCTCTGAATAAAACTGTTTGTCAAAATATATGTTGGGGGAAGAAATAAAGCCAGCAGAAAACTCTGTCCTTGAGTCAGCAAGCAGTAGGGAACCATTATTACTCCTTGTCAGGTATCAGCCACTAGATAAATACGTATTTTGAAGAAAGGATTTACATGCTAGTTCCTACTCAAAAAAACAAAAACAAACAAACAAACAAACAACCATTGTAACCTACACATGTGTGGAATGGCAATGTCGCCTGGCATGTGACCAATAGCTGAAGGGAAATGAATCATGCCTGGAAAGGAAATAATTTAGACATGTATAAATAAGGTGGTCTGAGGTGGACAGGTCAAAAAGTTAATTAAACCTTTAGGAATTGTTATTTCCATTAGATAAATTGTTATTTCCATTAGATAAAGACAGATCTGTGAGGAACAAGCTAGAATTGCTAGTACCATTCAATATATTTATTTTGTAACCAATAAATCAATCAAAAAATTTAACGACTATCTGTCATGCATATAATAATTAGGTTCAATTCAAAGAAAAAATTAAAAGATGTGATTCCTGACTTCATGAAACTTAGAATATTTTATTTTTAACTCAAAAATTACCAAAGTTGTCCCTTTTCTTTTTTAACCTACGGTATGTGCCTTTCTACATAAGTGTGATTTTATTAAGCCCAGGACCCAATTAGTTTTAAGCGACATGCATCTCCAAGATTATAATTAAGCCACTTTTGCTAAAATTTCACTCAAAAAATGTGGAAGAAAAAAATATATCTCCTCTGAGATAAAGTTATAAACCCAACAAATTTATTTAAAAAAAAAAAAAACAAAAAAACTACCATAAAATATAAAAGAAGCTTAAAAAATGACACATGCTCCTATTAATATGCCATATGATTATGCTCTATTTTAGTTTATCTCCAAGTAATAATATTAAAACACTTAAGAGTCAGCCTACATTTTTCTTTTAAAGTATTATTTTCCAGAAATCTGGCCAAATTCTGTTACTTGAGATATGTAAACACACCTGCCAAAAAAAAAAAGAGAAATTCCTGGAAAAGCCTTTGAAAGAAAATAATTCATTAGGAAGTTGAAGTAGAAATCTAAAGATTAACTAAATTATTAATTTTCAGAGTTCAAAAAATTTCAAAATTGAGTGCCTACCATGACTACAGTCTCTAAAGATAGATATATCTATATGTATATCTATGTATCTACATATATATAACCAAGTTTCTAATTGTGCCAGATAAACTTAAATAAAAATTTATTATAATTGATAGTCCTAACCATTTGCTTATTTTTATTTGAAGCTCAGATTTGAAATAGCCCTGAAATAAAAATGTTCTATGCCTTATAAAAAAGACAACATGTAGGCTGCCATACTTCTAAGTTCTCCTTCTTCATCACAGGATTGCCATTTTGCACATTCTGATGTTAAATGACTCTGTTTTCTTTAATAAGCAATTCCAACAAGCTCTTCATTCATAACACAATTATAAATTTGACTGCAATGGAGAAAGGCCGCTAGATGGTAAATGCAATGGTGCTCACAAACCCTAAGAGCTGTCCCACGTAGAAAAAACACGTTGTCACCCTGAGGACCACTGACTACAACTGTGAATAAATAAGACTACTCACTCGACAAGCATGGTTAAGTGCTCTCCCTGCAAAGTTGCAATTCTTCCTCAAAACAGAAGCAAAGCTACCTGCTAACCACACTGGACAGCTAACTGGAAAAGAGAGAATAAACATTTAAAGAGGCACACACGCTAGTATAAAGAATGAAAAGTAGAGCCATACAGCATCAGGAAAAGAACTCTGAACGTTTTAATTGTTTCCGAACATGATATGGAACGGTTGCATTTTACAATAATTCAGTTGGTAAAGGTAAATCTTGGGCAAGCAAGAAAAAATTGAATTAAAATCACCCACACAATAAGAAAATGAAATTTGGTTTCCAATGTAACAGCAACAATAAAAATTCATGTGATGCATTCCTTAAGGAGAAAGAAAAATGAGACATTACTACCTAATGAATGGGAGTTATATATTAAGCCTCTATTCTTATGTAACTTCCTTTTATCAAATGTTTCTCATTCATACACAAGATTTTTCCATTTCTATTTTGAGTTTTAAATACAATATTTACTGGTACCCAAGCTTGCATTTCCCAGAAACATGAGCTGACCCACAGTACCCATCATAAAGCATTTAACTCTTATAGCTCAGTTAGGATTATATCAACATAATCCTGTGCCTCTGAAGGGTTATTCTTGTACAACTAGGATACAGATCTATTTTTCAGCCTAGCATCAGAAAAAAATTTATTTTTGACAACACTGCAGACATAAAGAGAAAATCAAATTTCTATTTTACAAAAAGAAGTCTGTAAATGATTTGCTCAAAATTGTTGAGTGTTTTAATAACAATAATAAATTTATATTCGTAGACATCTTCCATACATTCAGTATAATATTTTTCAAAGTTGTTACACTTAAAAATAAAAATTTCCAACATCTGGGGCCCACCATAAGATGAAAATCTGATGGGGTAGTGCTTGGTAAATGATTTTATATTTGATTTCCTGAGGATGAGTCCAAATCACAACCAGAGTTCAGAAATCCAGGATCCAGGCCAGGCGCAGTGGCTCACACCTATAATCCCAGTATTTTGGAAGGCCAAAGTAGGCGGATCACTTGAGGCCAGGAGTTCAAGGCCAGTCTGGCCAACATGGCAAAACCCCATCTCTACTAAAAATACAAAAATTAGCAGGGCATGGTGGCACACACCTATAATCCCACCTACTTGGGAGGCTGAGGCAGTAGAATCACTTGAACCCAGGAGGCAGAGGTTGCAGTGAGCAAAGGTTGTGGAACTGCAAGACAGGGTAAAACTCTGTCAAAAAAAAAAAAAAAAAAAAAAAAAAAAAAAAGAAGAAATCCAGGATCCAATTTCCCAAAAGGTCTTGTTAGCTGCTTACTACTTAACTTGGACCTTACGACTTCCCCAGAACTATCCACAAAGCTCCATAGACACATATGGAACTTATCTCTGTGAATTTCTAAGTACCATTCATTAATTGGGGACAATCACTAAATTCCATACTGTCGTTGTCAGATTTAAGGAGATATTATATATTTAAGACATTACCTAAATTCCCAAGCACTACCTGCATTCAAGTTGTGGTATCTCATTTCCTCAAAAACATTTATTAAGCATCTACATGGCATTGCAATAAACAATGTGGGGCACATGAGTGGTGGGCTCCATTATACAATGATCATCCTCAAGGAACTCACCCTCACTTATAAAACTATTCACATTCCAAGAGGGAGAATTTAAGTGCCAAAAGAGAGTAATAGATACAGTGCTATGGAAACTCAGAGAAAGGAGAAAGCACTTCCAATGGGGATGGTCAGAAAACGCATCATGAAGCAGGTAGAAGATGGGTAAAATTTCAACCTAAGCTGGTTGGAGATCAGGACAGAGAGATGAGAATTAGGGGCACAGGGCAATAATGTGGTAAACAGAAACAGGAACTCAAGAGATCAACCTATCTTGGCCTCGAGAGAGAAAGAGTGCACTTCAAAGTCACTAGAAAACTGATGTGATGAAGGCAGTAGCAGTTTAAAATGACTAAATGGTAGGAAAGGTGGATGAGAGAGGGTCCTGAATCCCAAACGAGGAGGTATTTCTTTCATTTGAAAGGCAACAAAAAACTATAAACTACTTTTTATCAAAGGATTTCCAAGATTAAATATTAACATTCAACAAAACTGCTGCATGATTAGAGCTGTACATCAAGAAGATGTAGTTTAGTAGTGCAACAAATAAATTGATCTTCAGAAGGCATGAGGGTAGGGAGACCAGTTGGGAAGTTACTGCAACAGTCCATCCAGGTATGAAGTCATACAGCCCTAAACGAGGACAGTGAGAGTAGAAAAAGAAGAGAAGGACTTGGTGTAATGATTATCGCTTGAAGAAAGTTATATTCTGTAAATTCCAGTGATGTTTTGGCCGTCTACTGTAACAGAAACAGGAAGCCATCAGCCCCAGACAGACCTGGACCCAAACCCAGGCTCAGCATCTGATAAACAGTGAGACTTTGGGTAAATTACTTAATCCCTTTGAGCCTCAAAAATAAATAATAATACATACCTCTAATCTTGAGAGAATTCGTAATATCTCTAAAACGCTTAGCATACTAGGAGAAAATTAGCAATCAGGAAAAGAACAAACAAAAGAAACAAAAGTGTATATTAAAATATAAACAATGTTAAGGAGTCAGCATGAGCTTCTATAACAAAAGACTCAGCTACTACCTCCACCCTCATCAGTGTCTGGCTATGCTACTCCTTTAGACAGCAGGACTCTCGAGGTCTTTCATTCTTCGGTATCTCTCTGGCTTCAGGTAGCAAGCAGCTCCTTACTTTTAGAAATAGAGCTCAGTCGGACATGCACCAGAACACAAAAATAGACTACTAGAAGGTAAAATGACACCTGCATCCCTGGCTCCTGGATTCCTATGTATTTGGGACAGAAAACGGATTAGTGTTAAAGTATCTACTAATGGATGTCTCAGAGAAGAAACACTACAGGGTTGATGGAGAAGGATTCTTACAAAGCTTTGAGACTATACAAAATAAGTTGTTCTCTCTAATTCAATCACTGGTACACAAAACTTTGCCTAATTTGAATGATCAGATTGAAAATTAATACGAATACGCAAATGATTGCTTAAAGCAACATTCAAAAAGGGGTTTGTAAAAGGCTTGCCATATATGGTTACACCATCTTTAGCAACTGTCTTTTGAGTTCAGAATATTGCTATACTGATCTTGCAGGTGGAAAATTCATTTATCTCCTTGGATAATAGTTTCATTAGTTCCAAAAGGAGCCTAATAAAAAAAGGCATTATGTTAACTTGAAATAAATGTGTTATTTTGTTCTTGTTTTTGTTATTTGTTAAGAGAGGCTTCTTTGCTTCTCTGGGATTACTAAAATAATAGTATTTTAAGCTTTTTAAATCAGCTTTTCAATAGTCTGAATCCTATATGTAATGACCAGCTAAGCAATAAAATTTCAGGTTTAAACCAAAATTCAAAGGTCCTAATAAATGTGCTACCAGTGTTTCATTTAGGCTTTTTATTCTCTTCCTGCAAGCTCTAATCTTTCCATGAGGAGCTGATTGATTACGATCAGTTTAAGAAGGTGTTCTAATTTTTAAAATGCAGTAAAACCAACCACATTTGCTCTACCTCCTTTGTCAACTTGGTGATTTTATACAGAAAGTTTACATTATTGTCATTTAAAAAATATAAAAATCTTCCTATTTGTACACACATATTCATAGCAATGTTATTCACAACAGACGAAACATGAAAGCAACCCAAGCATCCATCAATGAATAAATGGATAAATCCAATATGGCATACATATACAATGGAGTATTATTCAGCCTTAAAAAGGAAGGGAATTCTGACATGTGCTATGATATGGATGAACTCTGAAGACATTATGTCAAGTAAAATAAGCCAGTCATAAAAGGACAAACATGAATCCACTCATATGAGATATCAAGAATAGTTAAATTCATAGACACAGAAAGTGGAATGGTAGTTACCAGGGGTTGGGAGGAGGAGGGAATGGGAAATTGTTATTTAAAAGTGTACAGAGTATCAGTTTGGGAAGATGAAATAGTTCCAGAAGTAGACTGTGGTTACAGTTGCCCAACAATGTGAATGTACTTAATGTCACTGAACTAATACTTAAAAATTGTCAAAATGGTAAAATTTATGTTATGTATATGTTACCACATTTAAAAAAAAATACAGGAAGTCTTGTAGCACTGAGACTTCCTAAAATACTGAAGTTCTAGGAATGAATGAGTAAACAAAAGTTTTGGTTTAAGAATAGCATATCCAATCATCGGAATTAAACAAACCTGTCAACATGTCTCTTTCCATTCATTTAGTTTATATATTTAAGAATCATCCTGCACATGGGCTATAATGAAGGCCACTAGAGTAAATGCTCTCTTATTAGGCTATATCATTTTACAGAAGACAGAGAAACCAAGGCTAAAAAATTAAGTGCAGTTTTTTTGATGGCTCTCTTTCATATATATGAAAATACTAGGCATTTTATAAACCAGAGACGCAGTATAGATTTTCTTTTTTTTTTTTTGAGACGGAGTTTCGCTCTTGTTACCCAGGCTGGAGTGCAATGGCGCGATCTCGGCTCACCGCAACCTCTGCCTCCTGGGTTCAGGCAATTCTCCTGCCTCAGCCTCCTGAGTAGCTCGGATTACAGGCACACGCCACCATGCCCAGCTAATTTTTTGTGTTTTTAGTAGAGACAGGGTTTCACCATGTTGACCGGGATGGTCTCGATCTCTTGACCTTGTGATCCACCCGCCTCGGCCTCCCAAAGTGCTGAGATTACAGGCTTGAGCCACCGCGCCCGGCCAGTATAGATTTTCAAAACAGTATTGGCAACGTTACCAAGATGAAAGTTTTGGAGGTGAATTTAAATGAATTAACTGATGACACAGAGTGGTGAGAAATCTGATATATCTAAATTGAGAAAATAAAGATTCACTGCTGTCATCCCTAATATCACCAAAGGCTAAAAAAAAAAAGAAAAGAAAAAAGAAAAAAAGAAAAAAGAAAAGAAAGTGAGCTAAGAATCATTTCTGCAAATGGGCCATGCTGTTTCTTCTCCAGACCAATAATAACTTAATAATTCCTTCTCTCACACACCCTTCTTTTTCCCTCCAGTAAGACATCAGGCATTTTCCCACTTTCCTCTAGGATTGTTTAGCTTTATTACTCATTTGGAAATAAAGTTCAGAGTTCCTGCCCTAGCCAAAAAAGTTAGACTGAATCAGATAGTGATTGCCAGTACTTCCGGGGAAAAAAAAAAAAAAAGCAAAACAAAACTGTGATTCTCTTGGAGAGATGGATATCAGTGTTCCTTTAAAATGATTTAAATAATCAATTAAGGTTCAATTAAGTATTCAATAATCTACTTCTTCTAAGCCTCTCCCTATTTAATCAACATGTTCAAAACAATTGTTTTCTTTTCATTCACTTGCAATGTCCACTTTGTCAGAATCTGCATAATCAGTTTTGTTAGCCTCTAAGAAAATGAGCTGGTTCTCTTTGTTACTGAGTTGCCTATTTTAATAATTTTGAATTAATAAATCTAGTTTGTAGGCCATCTTTAAAATACATACCCAGCAGGCAATTATTTTACACTTGAAATTGAAAAGAATATCTCTTTTTTTCAAAGTACATGGAACAGCATATTTGGGAAATATTTCAAAGTATCATTCAATAATATTATTTGAACCCATTTATGATTTTGCTAATTATGCTATATTAATTTGAACACACATCAAATACATCAAATACTATATTACACATGCATACTTACATATTACCATATTAACTTGGTAAGTTGCTTTTAGTATGAGTTATAGGAAACATATTAACTTTAAGTTGTTTTTAGTATGGATTATAGAAGCAAACTCAGCTTTGGGATATACTGTAAATATAATTCTTTGTATTTATCTTCATAGGTAATAACAGGGCTAAAAATGTTTATTGAAATAAGCCCAACTTCCTTCTCCTGGCAAAAATCCACAAAGGTATACAAACACATGATACTATGTCTGGCATTGATATACATAAAAATTTTTAACTATGATTTACTAGAATATATAGAGATATTAAGCTCACTGTGCCTGTTTCTTCAGCTGTAAAATGAGAACAATAGTATCAACCTCAGAGTACTAATGAGAATTAAATGTAGTTACAAACACAAATTTTTAGAATTTAGCTTGGCTTTGAGTAAGCAACATATAAGGTTTATTAAGTTATTATTATTAGCATCATTATAATCTTAGTCAACCCCTAAAATATTTTTCTGGGTAGCTTAAAAAAATTTTTTTATATAAGAAAACCTAATCTTTGAAAGATTAAGCACTACAATTTACCTAAAGCTACAGAGTTAATACATGGCAGAAGAGGGATTTGACTAATTCCAGGCTTTCTGACCACTTTATAGTGGTCAATACTCCTCTTAAAATATAGCAAGCAGAACTGGTCACATGCAACAAACATAGAAGAGGATTCTGAAAAGTTTGCTTTCAAAATCTAGTCTAATAGATAGTTCAATGAACTGTGGCAATCTAACCCTTAGGTAATGGGCGTTAATGGTCCAGCTTTGCTCATCAGGAAATTGTAAAATTATTTCTAAATCTAAATTTATAGAAATTTACCTTTTCACCTATTACTTTAAAATTCAATATTTTAAAATTTTAATGTTTACTCATTATTCAAATCTATGCATATTATGAAATATTCAATCATCTAAACTATTATCTATGCCTTCTAGTTTTTGTCAACTAGAAGTTTAAATAATATACTTTCCATGTTTTTATTGAAGTTCTTGATAAATTGTTAGAGAAGACTTGGTCAAGGATAGAGTTCTGGCTTTAGAGATTCAAGTTCTAAATTCTTCTGTATTTTTCCTCTACTCACCACCCAGACCAAACTGTACTGGCTTCATGATAGCACTACATGCCAACTTAGGAGATAAAGGCATCAACATGACCAGCTTTATCATGCCAGCAAAATGTTAATGGTCCTGCAGTTTATCCACTTTTAGAAAGGCGACTGAAGAGAAAAACCAATAGAGATAAACCAGCAAAAAGGGATAACCTTATAAATTAGAAGAAGAATGTTTTAAAAATTATATTTTTCACCATTTATACCAGAGAGCTATGAGGGTTTTTTTAAATACTTGTTTCCTAAATCGTGAAAGGAATATATGTTTTTTGAAAAAAAATTAAGCAATATGACAATATAGAAGAATGGGCCAAGTGTGGTGGCTCATGCTTGTAATCGCAGTGTTTTGGGAGGTCATGGCCAGAGGGTCACTTGACCATAAGTGTTCAAGGTAACAGTGAGCTATGATCATGCCACTGCACTTCAGCCTGGGTGACTGAGCAAAATCCTGTCTCCAAAATAAAATAATAAAAAAGTAGGTAAAATTTTAACAAGGAAAGGATTCTTTTTTCTTTTTAACAAAACTCACTGATAGCCTCTGTGATTAACTTGGCATTTTTAATGTTAGTTTACTGTCTTGAAGGTTGCATCTCTATAGATCTCTCCAAATTGTCAAATATTATTTTCTAGTTATAAATCTATATAACTGTGCTTTGCTAGATATATACGTATAATGACTCTAGTTATATATAGTATACATATGAATACTAAATATATGTATACTATGTATATATATAGTCTACATATATAATACTATGTATGAATACTGCATCTCTTCATTAAATTGCAAAGAAATATTTATATTCAAGAAACTCATTTCTGTTAATATTTCTACCATTTCACTCTCTACATAACCATATAAATACTATGCTACCAGTATCAATACACATTCTAAAATAACAGTAGCTACAATGTATTGAACATGTAATACTTTCCAGCTTGCAAACAATTTTACTCGTCCAAGCAAGCCTGTAAAGTAGAATTTATCATCCACATTTATAAATTACATTCTGTCACAGAGGAATTAACCATTTTACCAAGGTCACATTGCTAACAAGTGCCTAGAGTGGAAACCAGAACTCAACCTTGATAATAAATCCGGCATCTTAATCACTGCACTGTATATGAATCCCTCCATCAATAGATCCTGCCATCACTATTTTTACACTTAGAAGAAGGAACAATTCTATTTCTATTGATTCCATTGTTCTGTCCATATGGAGTACTGATTAAAATAAATGCAGAATAATCTATGATATCTCTCAACCTTGGCATTACTGACATTTTGAGTCAGATAATTCTTTTTATAGGGCGCTGTCCTGTGAACTATAGGATGCTCAACGACATTCCTGTACTTTACCTAGTAGATGTCAAACCAGCAGCACTCCTCAAGTCCTCAAATCTAAATAATATCTTCAGGCAGGGGCAAAATTTAGCACTGTTGATAATTAATGCAATAAACTACTTAAAAATGTGAAAAGACAGAGTAAGCAGAGGCAGAATAACAGATTCAAGTTTTTGCAAGTTTTATTTGCATTATAAAATAGTGTTTTCTTCTGTGGACATGATAATTGTAAAATTTAGTACTTTGAGAAGAATATGTAGTGTTTGATATCTTTATAATCCTTCTCTGCCAGCTATTTATACAAACTAATTGTTAACTATATTAGATAAAAGTATTCCAGGTGCAACTCTTTAGATTAGTAGTCCATTTCATTGCAATGTTAACTACAGTAGAACTTCTTTTATTGCTCAAAGTGACACAAAGAGGTTTCTTATTTATCCCAACTCATGAAAAAGTATATATAGCATCTCTAAGGCAGGGATATCTTTTTAGAAGTTCAGTGTTGTAACTACACTCTGTTCTGATTTTCCTATAAGTTACACGCATGGACTCATAAACCATAGAAAAAAAAATGAAACCTAACTTTATGGGGAAACATTATGACACAGTCTGCCATTCATGGCTATAAAACCAGTAATTAAAGTCAAAAGTAAAATCTAAATGACCAATGAAAATACTGAGTCAAATGTTGCCTCTTGAAAGAATATTTAACTGATGTTAAAGAAACACCTGAAAAGGCCCTCCTCTACACTGTATTCATTTAAATCTCTCTTTACAGGAACTTTGTACAGGAAGGTAAATGCTCTTTTGGTCCACAAATTAGGTTCATGCCCTTCTTGGTTCAAGTTTATAGAGCTGTGATTTGTAAACTATTCTTCTCACGTCAACATACCTGATGGATGTGACACGCACATCAGTAACTGTGGCTCACTACAGCATTGATTCAGGAGGTTGGGGGTCCCCTAGAGAGAACATATCAGAATCGAAGGCAGGTTAGTGTTTGAAAAAGCCTGCCATGTGACAATCACCCTTGTAGAAGACAAAGAGTCATTTTTCCTGCCATCTCAAAGGGTGCACCTAGGATGAAAAGCTCATTTCGCCATTAACAGTACCACCTTATTTTAATAATATTTCCAAAAGTATGCATAATTTAGTGCATCAAACCTCAAGCTTTTCTTTTCTATCTTTTTATTCTGTGGTTTTTTTTTTTTTTGTACTTTTTAATTGATGTCTCAGAGTTGTACATATGTTGAGGTACATGTAATGTTTGGATACATGTATATAATGCGTAATAATATAATGTATAGAATGTGTAATGATTCTATGGCTGAATAGTATTACATCAGGGTACCTGGATGATCAATCACCTTAAACATTTATCCTTTATTTGTGTTGGGAACTGATACAGTTTGGCTGTGTCCCCATCTAAATCACATCTCATAAGTCCCATAGTTGCGGGAGGGACCTGGTGGGAGATAATTGAATCATGGCAGCAGTTTCCCCAATACTGTTCTCATGGTAGTGAATAAGTCTCACAAGATCTGATGGTTATAAGGAAAAAACCCTTTTGCTTGGCTCGCTCTCTGCTTGCCGCCATCTATGTAAGACATGACTTGCTCTTCCTTGCCTTCTGCCGTGATAGTGAGACCTTCCCAGCCATGTGGAACTGTAAGCCCGATTAAATCTCTTTCTTTTGTAAATTGCCTAGTTTCAGGTATGTCTTTATCAGCAGAACAAAAACAGCCTAATAAAGGAACATTACAATTCTTCTCTTCTGGCTATTTTGAAACATAAAATAAATTATTCTTAACTATAATTTCCCTACTGTACTATAAAATACCAAAATTTATTCCTTCTATCTAACTGTATGTTTGTATCCATTAACCACCTCTCTCCATTCCTTCCTTCCGTCTTCCCTGCCCAGCCTCTGGCAATCACCATTCAACTTTCTACCTCCACAAGATCCACTTTTTAGGCTCCCGCATACACATGAGAACTTGCAGGTTTTGTCTGCCTGGTTTAGTTTACTTAACATAATTACCTCCAGTTCCAGCCACATTGCTGCAAATGAAAGGATGATATTCTTTTTATGGCTGAACAGTATTCCATTGTGTATATATATATATATCACATGTTCTTTATTCGTCTGTGGATGGACACTGAGGTTAATTCTATATCTTAGCTGCTGTGAACAGTGCTACAAGAAACATGGGAGCAGACTGATTTATTTTCTTTTGAGCATATACCCAGCAGTAGGATTGCTGGATCATATGAGAGTTCTGTTTTTAGTTTTTCGAGAAACCTCCATACTGTTTTCCATAATGTCCAGCTAGATTTTTTAAATTAATTAATTAATTAATTAATTAATTTAGAGACAGGATCTCACTACATTGCCCAGGCTGATCTTGAGCTATTGGGCTCAAAGAATCCTCCCACCCAGCCACTTGAGTATCTTGGACTTAAGGCAATGTGCTACCACATCTAGTCCAGGTACATTTTAGACCTGTAGTGATAGTTACAAATTTGTCAGATTGTTTTAATACTTACATAGTTTTTGCCTCCCAATTTTCCCTGTTCTAGCTATACATAAATCACCAGAAGATATTTAACAAAGCAGAAACCTTAGTTATCTTGCTATTGGCATCCGAACTAAACAAAAACAGAAGATCTAAAGTACCAAAGGCACATGACAGATGAATGGAGCACCATATTAACTCGTGTGAAGGTCTTCAAAGATTTAGCTGATGAAAACAAAATATACATCTATAGATTATGCTGACAAAGAAGCAAGAGCAGTCCTAGGATGTGTTAGGGGTCTTAGTATCTAGACTACTGGTTTGTAAGTAGGTATATGACAAAATTACACATTCCCCTTCCTGCTCACCCACATTTTGATATTCCATAGGTTTAGCGTTGATGCCTAGGCAAGCATATGTTGTAAAAAGGTTCATAAATAATTTTTCTACAAAAGAGGTGACAATCAAACTTTGCTTTGTTCCAGTCAGACCACATCTGTTGTCCCAGGTTCCGGACTTCTCAATTTCAAAAGACCATATGTAAATGGAGAGGAGGGGAAAGGAGGAGAACAAGATGGCGTGGAGAAGGACTTAGTTCCCTATTACGGCAGGGATTAGGCAAAAGCTTAATAAAGATCACGTGTTAGGGATTTCATAAACTGAGCTCTACCTTTAATTTCCCTCCAATCCTGTGATACGACAGCAGTGAGGTTTTTCAGGAAAAGTAACACATACTTAAACTGAACAGTCCTCCAAAAACTCACCATGATATACAAAGACAAGCCTAGAAGAGTAGTAAAAGCAATGGAGATTGTGCAATGCAGGAAACTTCACTATGTGAGCAAAGAATAAACAGTGCACTGCACTTCTGGCCCCTTGATCTGGAGTCAACGGTCCGGAATTGTATGTATATGTACAACATATGTATTATGTAAGTGTGTATATATGTGTCTATGTGAATATGTGTGTATATATGTATATATACACATACAATGATGCTAGCTCATCATTGAATACAGCCTAATTTATATATACATATATTAACTGTAAAAAGGCAAAGCAGAGTAAGCATCTAGGATAACCCAAGAAAAACATCAGAGTGGAACTCAACCTGATAATTTTACAAGGTTAACTTCTCTCAATGGCCTAGATTGTCTCTACTGTTAAAGTAAGTTTTTAACTAGTCATATGAACCAGCACTCATCTGCTCAAGGATAAGAACCTTGCCCATGTGCTTTTTAAGTGTGATCAAAGGTTACATTAGTATATTGCCCTAGGGATCATTAGAGGGTTACACAGAAGCTGCAGTCTGTACTGACTCAGTAATATCTTTCATCGGTAGGATTCAGCACCAACAGTACAAAGTCCTTGTAAGATTTAGGACTGTGCTTAACATCTAATCTTCAGGGTGACAGTCTTTGCACATATTAAAATGTCCAAAGCCTACAACCTTTCTGTGTTTGTGGTTATAGACTGGGCACAAGAAGCTGCAGTTCTAAAAAGCATGTACGTACTAATCAGGAAAATATGGTAAACTAACGTGGCTATAATAAAATTTTTTTTGTGAACTAAGAAAATTGAGCAGCTTCAACCAGACCAGGTCACATGAGGTTGCAAAAGTAGCACACACGGAATATGTCCAAACCAAACACATCATCTTCCCACCTTCACCCCGAAACTGAAATAAACAAATACTGATCTGACACTTTTTCTCTCAGTGACTAGTGCCACTATTTTTCTAGTTTCCCAGGTTCACAACTTTAAGTGTTGTTCACACCCTTTGTTAATACCTTCCACCATCAATCACAGGCTAATCCTCCCAACTGCAGGGTTTTTTTCCTTAAATCATCTTTCTTTCCCACCACTATCTTAATAAAGCTTCAATGTCTCTAACCAGGACTTTCACACACCCTCTTATATGGCCCCTTGCATCCACTTGGGTCCTCACCTAATCCACTGCTAGTAAAATTATGTTTAATCTGTTATATCACTCTTTGGTTAAAAAATACAATGTTTGGTACAGATAAAATCATCAAATTCCTCAACCTAACCTTAAAACACTCAATTTTTCATCCTGCCTTCTCTCCACAGTGATCCCATGTCCCCCTTATCTTACCTCTTCAAATTTCCCACCACTCTACCTCCACTCCTCAACACAAAAGTAGGGCTGTTGGTTCCACACGTCTTTTCCACAGCGCAATGCGCACTCCACACGTGGTATCCAGCTCCACGACACATCTCAATCCTTCCCTACCTCAAGTCCTCTGGGCCTTATGCCCACAGGGGAAATATAGAAATATTTTTTTACAAATTCACTGGGTTTTTTTCTATTTTAGATACATTCTTTATATTGTACCAAAATGGATTATGGTTGGCATACTACTAACATAAACACGTGAGAAAGTTAAACATAAATCAAAAGGAAAAGTCAGAAAAGACGGGAAGACAGAACTTCATCAGAAATCCCTGTTAAGAGGGTGATGGTATTTGAGCATTAAATTTAGCTATGACCTTTCTGGAGGGCAAAGTTCTCACGACTTTCTGTTTTTCAAAGCATTTATCCCGTGGCACTATAATCATTTGTTACTGTAATATCTTTACTCAGGGAGCGTGCAAGGGTGGTTCATTTCTGAATCTTCCCCCGGCAATCGCCACACTTTCTGGGATGTTGTGGGCACTCTTCAAACGTTCTGGAATAAAAAACGCAAACAGTCTAAGTTTTCCAAGGAGAATTCCCACAAGCCAGAGATCCCAGTTGCAGTCTAGGAGCCAACCATGCTAAAGGTGACTTTCCCACTAAAAACATGAAGCATTTACTAGTAAGTACTGGCACTCTGGTCTTCCTTACAGTTAAATTCCTGAGTCCATTAATAACCTGACATTCTGATTGATGAGATATAGTTTTATTATTAGTGTGCCTCTGCAGTGGATAACCTCTAGTTTTATGGAAAAATTGCATCTCTGACCTGCAAGACTGAGATCTGGATTCAACCCAAATGCTAACTTCAGTACGGGTTGCCCCCTCTCCTCCTCACACACACAGAAAAAGAGAGAGAGACAGGACATGCCTAGTAATCTCTGTCACCTTAACTCAACCATCACAGACATCAGCAGCTAGTACTATCATGCTAAGTCTCCTTGGACAGAACAGTGAAAAGTGGGTGGGATGATTGAGTAAAAGTGATTTTTCTGTTTACATTCTCTGATTCTATCATATTTTCTTCCAGAAAGTTTTTTTTTTCTTGGTAAAGTGAGAGCACGCTCTCTATTTTGTAAGTAGTTATAGAAACTGTTTTAATATTCTCAAATTTATCTCTGCAAAATTGTACAGTTCTTTAAAAGAAAAAGCATTTTAATAATCCTATATGTGGCAGTATTTTAAAAAACATTATATACATATTGCTTTTTTTCCCCCTATTCATTTATTCAAACAAGCAATAGCACATGGAAATGTATAAAGTTCCTTAGTCCTACGCAGAAAATGCAGGGAATACTCAACAAAACCCTGAGAACCGAAACTGAGGTTAATCAACATTATACACAGTGTATGTAACTCAAATACACAAAAACAACAAAATACAGAAATAACTCATTTTTAGAAAACATGCTGATTACTTTAAACAATAATCATTATGAACCTAATTTTTATTCATAACCTTAGTAGCCTGATAATCGGTGAGGTGGTCTCAATACTCTCCTTCTACGTGTTTTATGAGCAACTTTCTTTCCTTAGTAGAACAACATTTGTTTTCATCCTTGTCTCAATGTATCAGTTGTGGTGGCTGCGGTAGACTTTTGCTGCCACCTCTGAAACTAAAATACACCAAAAAGCCTTTGTAAAAACTGAAACGCATTTCAGTACATATTTACATACACATGTATGTATATATTTTTACAAAACTATGACTTCAGATAAAGTTACACAATTGTCTGTATGCTGATCTAAAATTTCAGGGATCTACTTTGGAGGATCTCCAATCCTGTAAGAAATTGTAAGCCTGTCCAGCCATCTGGGTCAAATATCAGGAATGCCAAAGGATTTACCTTCCAAGGGTGTTTTATAGAGTATTGAATATCACAATTACCATTCAAAGAAGCACCTGGACGTGCAATTTCCACGTCTCCAACCCAAACAACAACTGAGGCAATGGCCCTACTAAATATTCTGTGAACATATCCAAAGGAACAATGTCAAAGGACTACATTTCTTTTTAAAGTTTTGTTTTTCTGATTATAAAATATGTGTGCAGGGTTGAAAACTTAGAAAATACAGAAAAGTAAGCAAACACCACCCATTATTCTCCCATATAAACAAGAATGAACATCTTGAAAGTTTCCTTTCTGCTATGAATTTGACCTATCCTCAATTTCGTTTCATGATTACATTTTCCACTCATCAAAAGTATTTTCCCACTCATCAAAAGTATTTTCCCAGATGATTTTAAAACTCTTCATTTCACACATTTTAAAATATCTTATCTTTTGTTGTTCCCAATCAGTATGTAAAAATGTTTCATAATCAGAAATTAACTACCATGTGGAATTAGCAAACTCTAAGCTTACAGAGCAATCAGCTATCATAATTTAAATATTTATATAGCACCTATCACTGAAGTGCTCTGTAGGTCAACAGATGGCCTGAGTTAATATGAAAACAAAATAGAAGTATTTCCTCTATAGAAAGACCTGGGATATATTGGCAATAGATCTTTTATGGAAATGGGATTCGTCAGACTATTCAAATACAAATAGAGAAAGCTTTGAATTTTCTTTGAAAGTCTCATGTTTTTGCTATACTAGAGCTTAAGATATTTAGAGCATCCAAGGAATCAGAGAGGACACAAATGTAAAAACATTCTATCCTCATGGATAGGAAGAATTAATGCTATGAAAATGGCCAAAAGTAATGTACAGATTCAATGCTATTTCCATTAAACCACCATTGACATTCTTCACAGAATTAGAAAAAAAAATACCTTAAAATTCATATAAGACCAAAAAAAGAGGCCATATAGCCAAGACCATCCTAAGCAAAAAGAACAAAGCTGCAGGCATTATGCTATCTGACTTCAAACTATACTACAAGGCCACAGTAGCCAAATCAGCATGGTACTGGTACAAAAACAGACACAAAGACCAATGGAACAAAATACAGAACTCAGAAATATAATTGCACATCCACAATCATCTGATCCTCAACAAACCTGACAGAAACAAGCAATGGGGAAAGGATTCCCTATTAAATAAACAGTGCTGGAAGAACTGGTTAGCCATATGCAGCAGAAAATAATTGAAACTGGACCCCTTCCTTATATATTATATAAAAATTAACTCAAGATGGATTAAAGACTTAAATGTAAAGCCAAAAGCTATAAAACCCTAGAATAAAATCTAGATAATAAATAGCATTTAGGACATAGGCATGGGCAAAGATTTCATGACAAAAACATCAAAAGCAATTGCAACAAAAGCAAAAATTGAGAAACATATCTAATTAATGAACTTCTGCATAGCAAAACAATCATCAGAGTGAACAGACAACCTACAGAATGGGAGAAAAGTTTTGCAATCTATTCATCTGACAAAGGTCTAATATCCAAAATCTACAAGGAACTTCAACAAATGTACAAGAAAAAGGCCAGGCCTGCTGCCTCTCACTATAATCCCAGCACTTTGGGAGGCCAAGGTGGGTGGATCACTTGAGGTTAGGAGATCGAGACTAGTCTGGCCAATATGGTGAAACCCCAACCCCACCAGAAAAAAAAAAAGGAAGAAGAAAAAAGAAAAAAACAAAACCCAATCCCATTAAAAAGTGGGCAAAGGCCATAAACAGACACTTCTCAAAAGAAGACATTTATGTGACCAACAACATATGAAAAAATGCTCAACATCACCAATCATTAGAGAAATGCAAATCAAAGCTACAATGAGATATCATCTTACACCAGTCAGAACGGCTGTTATTAAAAAGTCAAAGAACAACAGGTGCTGGAGAGGCTGTGGAGACATAGGAATGCCTTTACATAGTTGGCAGGGATATAAATTAGCTCAACCATTGTGGAAGACAGTGTGGTGATTCCTCAAAGACCTAGAACCAGAAATACCATTTTACCCAGCAATCCCATTACTGAGTATATATCCAAAGGAATATGAATCATTCTATTATAAAGACACGTGCATGTATATGTTCACTGCAGCACTATTCACAATAGCAAAGGCATGGAATCAACTTAAATGCCCATCCATGATAGACTAGATAAAGAAAATGTGCCACATATACACCATGAAATACTATGCAGCTATAAAAAGGAATAAGATCATGTCCTTTGTAGGAACATGGATGGAACTGGAAGCCATTATTCTTAGCAAACTAACACAGGAACAGAAAACCAAATACCATATGTTCTCACTTATAAGTGAGAGCTGAACAATGATAACACATGGACACAGGGAGGGGAACAACACACACTGAAGTCTGTCGGGTGGGGTGATGAGTGAAGAAAAGCATCAGGATAAATAGCTAATGCATGCTGGGCTTAATACCTAGGTGACAGTTTGATAGCTGCAGCAAAGGACTATGGCAATGACCCCTCATGGCCTATATAACAAACCTACACACCCTGCACATGTATCCTGGAACTTAAAAACTAAATTAAACTCTTAAGGAAAAGATATTTAGAGCATCAGCACAAACACATCTGTTTAAAAGGAAGAGCATGTGAATGACACAAATTTATTAAAAATTCATCTTGTTAAAATGAATTTTAAAATGTAAAGACATTTATATCAAAATAAAATTTCAAAACCAACTTTAAGTACACAAAACATTATAGTATCCTAACAAACTAAAAAATTTTAAAGAGTTTGAGATGCTTGATTAGAATTTATTTCTATGTAAGGAGATTTCATGACCTTCCTAAAAGGCCGGTCTACAGATTTTACATCTTCTGGAAGGTGGGGGCAGAAGATAAAATTAGAAAACAAAAGTCAACCCAATCAGGTGTTTTTAAAGCAAGAAATAAAAATAAATATTTCTTTAATATTTGGTCCCTAAAATAAGAGAAAACATTAAAGGAACTCTCTATCCTCAAAGGAAGTATCGGCCAATCAATACCCAACTTGGTAGGATAGATTTCAACGTATTTTTAAAACCTGCCCACCAACATCATTTTGGTCCAACTCCCAATCATCTCTGGATTATTGCAATAATCTTAACTGGTTTCCTTCTTATATTGTAACATCTGTTCTCACTCAACACAGAGAATATGAGAGATCTTATTCAACATAAGGCTGGTATCATCCTGTCTTTGCTCAAAACCCTTCAATGGTATCCCATCTGCCTAAGAACAAGTCTTGCAATGACCCCTCATGACCTATGTGATCTGCTGTCCCCTCCTCCTCACCTTTCTCCATCTTCTCCTATATCACAGAATTGGAAATCCATGGACTGTCTGTAACCAACTTAGAAAAGAGATGACCACTCCAGGCAGAATTTATAAATTGAAACCAATAGGAGTAGACTGAGACTCCACAGGACTCCTGCTGCTGCTAGGGCCAAACCAAAATAACTACCTCAGACTAGACTGAAAGATCATTCAATAAGTGGAAAAATCTGAAAGAAGAGTGGTCTGAGGGTTAAGGTCTAGAATAAACCCCCATGGAAGCTGGTAAAAAGAGAGAGCATCCTGAGGAATATTTTTATGTGATAAAATAAACACTCAGTACCTTCCACTGAGGGCCACAGCTGAGCCAGGGCTTAGCTGTTTTATGCAGTTAATAAGCAGAAAGTCCCTGTCATTTGAGAATAATGGCACCACTGTTACATAATGAGAAAAAGGATGGGCATGACTGAAATTTTACCATGAAAAATGAAACTAAAGTTTTTGAAAATAAGTTTGTTTTTCGAGACAAAATGTGGGTTTATAAGGGCAGCTAGAGTACTAACCAAATTTAAAGCACAAATCAAGTTTCTGTGTATGGGGTTAGAAGACACACTACATAATGATTCCATCAATTTCTTAAATCTCTCTCTTAAACTTTTTTCACTGAAGCACTGAAGTCCCTTACAGATCTCTCCTTCTACTGTTACCTGGCTCGCAGGATTTCTCACTTGGCATTGGCTTTGGTTACAATTTAAGCAACTCCCTAATGCTGTTTTAATTAACTTCCATTAAATTTGCATATTTTGTAAGACCTGTGAGTATGTGTAATCCAATGCAAATTTGTTGGCATTGTTGTACATGGTGCTGTCTGAAATTTAGCCTATAACCTTCAGTGACCCGGCCCTAATGGGCAAGAGTATGTACTATTCATGTTTAGCTGGGTACCATGCTTACAAGAACCTCTGTCCATTATTACATTAATTTAACCTTCACAACCTTAAGAAGGCAGTCATATTATTTTTGTGGTATAGATAGGGTCACTAAAGTTCTGAAAGTTTAAGAAACTGGTATACATTATAAGCTTTGGTCTGTGTCAGTCTAGAGAGTGCATATATTCTCTCTACTGAACGTTTGTATAGCAATATATTTTTATTTAGCCTTTATAACAGCCATATAAGATAGGTAATGAAACTGATATTCCTATTCCTGTTTTACAGATGAGGAAATTGATATGCAGGGTGATCAAAAAAAACTTATTTGAGGTATCATCAATGAAGTTTTTTGAACTTCAAAACAATGAAATCAAAGTGATACATTTATGAACGTCATAGGTTCATAAACTATGTTGTCTGTATATAGTTTTCCCTATGATACTGACGCATCTTGTCTGAGCCAAGTACTATTAAACTGTTTGTTGAATTGGATTGCAAAAGTCAGAACTTCCTGTACAGTTTCAGTAGGCAGAATTTATAGTCCTGCGATTATAGTCCTGTGATTCTCAACAGAAGCAAGAGGGGTGTTCCTTAAAACTGCAGATTTCTGGACCCCGCTCTACACTTAACTAAATCGAGTATCTGGAGGGTTACAAGATCTATTAGCTAATATTTTAGAGGTCTACATTTTAATATTTTTCCCATATAACTTTTATTCACACTAAATTTTGAGAACTACAATAAACAGCTCGATTGAGAAAGTGTCAAATGATGTGTAATTACATGTAGGTGAAATTAAGTAATGTCCTCATAGACTTCAAAAACATCTAAGACAAGGTGATTAATCTATTAACCAGGGGCATTTACTGTTATAATTCATAAACAAGAGTTTGATTAACATGGCATTATAGTTACGTAAGAATAATTATCAACAGAGGAAAAGTTAGAAAAAAAGAAAACTCTAGTCATACTGAAATGCTTACAAGGTAGCGATATGCAAAGTAAAACAGAGAAAGTTCTGAGATTTTAAATAAACTTACTTGCTGACATTGTTTAATCAATTCTGGTCATATAAGAGGTAAACATTTACACAAGATTGCTATTAGCCTACATGTATAAGTAAAAATGATAAATGTGTTAAAAAGTTAAAGAATAAGAATCAATGTCTTGAAAACTAATGAACATCAGGAGAGTTTGTGAATAGCATTAGGATCTCTTACATGGACCATCATCCCCTGCGTGCTTTTAGTCTAATGACAGATTTTGAGGCAATACATGGCTGGATTTCCCACACAGAATCCAAGAGAGTCTCTATCAGGGTCTTCTCCACTTTCCAAATCATAAGGGGTTCTAGATTTTTAAATACACTAATATTATGTCCTCAAAAGACCATAAAATATTTTTTGAAAACTGAGGAATTATTCATTTGATTTTGATCTAGTCTTTCTGCACAACAAAAATACTACCATTAGTATTTTGCACTCATTTATATGGTGGTTTTCATATCTGAATGCCACTTTTTTTTTTTTTTTTTTTTTTTTTTTTTTTTTTTTTTTTTTTGGACAGAGTCTTGCTCTGTTGCAAGGCTGGAATGCAGTGGCGGGATCTCAGCTCACTGCAACCTCTGACTCCCTGGTTCAAGTGAGTCTCCTGCCTCGGCCTCCCACGTAGCTGGGACTACAGGCACGTTCTCCATGCCCAGCTAATTTTTGTATTTTTAGTAGAGACAGGATTTCACCATGTTGGCCAGGATGGTCTCCATCTCCTGACCTCATGATCTGCCTGCCTCATCCTCCCAAAGTGCTGGGATTACAGGCATGAGCCACTGCACCTGTCCTCTACTCTATTTTTTAGATAACTTACTTAATCAGTGTTTAGTTACATATATATCCAACATTCCCAGTCTAATTCTCACAGTTTTCATTAGGACTAGTTAAGTGCTTAAAGGAGTTCCACCAAAAACACTTAAAAGCTCTAGTTGTAGCTCTGTAAAGGGGTTAAGGTGAGCAAATCTAATTGTCATTCAAGTAAAAAGGAGTGACAAGAAGTGGACAAAATGAAGCTACTGCCTTAATAACTATGCTGTAATTTAGAACCTATTTATCTAGCAAAACACAACTCCAATTACAGCAAAAAACAATCACTAGGAGTATAAAGACACTATTCAAGATGCTACACACAGCTCCTTGTCTCAAAATGCAAAGTTAAATGATTTGGCTTCTAAAAGGTTTTACAAAACTTAAACTCACAAATAGCTTGACTATATTTTGATTATTTCAATTAAATTTATAATTAATGTATGTTTGTAATTTATTTTTTCAAATAAAAACCATATTCAGATTTTTAAAAAATGATATATTCAAAAAAATTATCAAACTCCAAAAGTTGTCCATGATAGCAACCTCTCTAAAATGTTTGTCTTGAGAACACTTGACATCTACAGATAAAAAGAAACTTGACACCATAAGGTTGGAAATCACTTTTTTCCTAAACATTGTACTCCTAGCTCATCTAATGTCATGGTCATCTGCCTAACATACTCAAAAGATATGTCCCTGATTTCAGTGAGAGGATTTGACAATACCGTATCTTCTCTAAGTATCAAAACTGCAACAACAAAGCATTCTTATTTGACTTAAATTTTGTTATTTCCACAAGAAAAGTTCTATTAAAAACCAGGTGGACCAAAGAAAAAAATGACTGAATATAAGCTGAAATTTATTATTCAATACAACCTTATAAGCTTCTGATTTCTCAGTTCAACTTGACTCTGAAATTATGCTACCAAATTTCTAGATCATTCCACATGATGGAACAGCACTGCAGTTGGATGACATTTCAAATAAGTCAATTTCACAATGTCATCTCTGGAAGCCACCACCTCAGACTTGATTTTGTAACGGATCATAATTAAAAGCTAAAACAGAGATAAGATTTGATTTACATTAGACTTTTCAGGAAATACAGCTATTCAGTAAGAACCTCTAACAAGAATACAGACTAATAGAGTATAAAAAGGTGATAGCTGAAAAGCACATGTCACAGCCCTGTGGGATGGAATGGAAGAAAAGAAAGTCAGAGGTTTTTAAAATCTCAATTTATTAGTTGAATATGAAAAAGACTTGAATTTGTATTTTTCTAAAAGATGAACCCTAATTTCAGAAATCTTTCAAAGGTTTATACTACAATGATCTTGGTGGTAGCTTTGGTTATTTTCAGTTGAGAGTGAGCTAAAAATAAATATCTAGGACTCATGCTGAACATGGGATTTCCCACCAGTAAGGACACAGGCAAATTCAACACCTTATATAACACGTGCAAGAAAATATTTTTTTAAGTAACAAAAATACAAACATCTTATTGAAAATGAACATTTATAAGTTTGTTGATACTCTGTTTCTTTTATTCCTTCCATAGATATTTCCTTTAATCAATTTAGTCACTACCTCAATCTCAGGAGAATGGGGAGATAAATATTTCTGGTTAAAAATCTTTTATTTCTTTTCCATCCATTTTTCCTACCATCCAGCCAGCATTTACAATAAGCAAGACACAGGGCCAGAATTTTCTAAATGAAATGCTTATGGCTGAGACAAGGAAGCTACAAAAATTTGATTCCTTCTGTAATGAAAATTGTCTTAATCTGAATCTGACTTCTTTAGTTACTGAGACTAGAAAGCAAATTCTCAATACAGCATAGGCAGTTCAGCAGGCTCTCCCGCTTCCAAACTTCCTGAGGGACTGCTGCTGAGGCTGGACCCCAAAATAATATCTCCCAAACAAGGAGATGGTTCATACCATGAGGACAAACACTGCTTGCTAAAGAGCATTGCTGCAGTGGATTTCTAAGATATTATTAAAAATTAAAACTATTTCATTTATTTGTGTTCATGCTAGCTTAAAAATGGGCTAAGGATGCTGATTCCACATACCAGTATAGCAGTTGCCACAAAAGTAAACATTTCCCCCCTGAATAATATCTCTATGACTTCAAACTTCCATTAGGTCTCTTTAAGTGGTTTATACCTGGAGAGGAGGAAACACTTGCCACAAACATAGCATAAATATTCAGTTATTTAAACTACTTCTCAAGATGGAAAATTTTTACTAAAATCCTATTAAACCAAACCACAAGATTCTTGCATAAAATTATTTCAGTATTCTAACAAGGTACTGGGAGAGACAGAATAGCGTTCCTTAAAATTTTAAACACATTCTGAGGAAGAAGAATCTATTAGGTAAAAAGAAAATAAAATGAAACAAAACGTGCATGTAGATAAGAGATGGAAAACGGAAAAAGACTGACCAAAAAAACAAAAAAACAAAAAAACAAAAAAAACCCAGAACCACCTCTATATTAATTTAAATCAGCTTCAAAATTAGCCAGAGCTCATAGTGACTAGATACAATCAAATGTAAACTCTTTCAAGCAAC
This sequence comes from Saimiri boliviensis, assembly GCF_048565385.1. NCBI lineage: Eukaryota > Metazoa > Chordata > Mammalia > Primates > Cebidae > Saimiri > Saimiri boliviensis. The sequence continues at coordinate 110,115,661 of NC_133455.1, forward strand.
AGATGTGTATAACAATGACATTTTCATTCTTCAGCTAGCTCCTTCAAGAAGTCTAAATTAAGTCAGCTTTACCGGAAGTGAGCCAGCGTCCACACTATTTCATTTCATCCAAATGTACTTCTGTGTATACCATGATTCTATATTGCCTTTCAATCTTTCTAGAATTCCTAATATATATATCATAAAAAATCTATATTTAATCTGCAGTGTAAAGATAAATAACATACCTTATCCTAATCACTAAAAGCATCACACAGATATATAAACATTATACACAAAATAGTCTTTTAAAAAGTTAATCTATATAGCTATATATAAAGGAAAACATCACATATAATTTTCTCTTTAGTTCTTGATGTAGCATAAGAATCATGGCTATTGTTAATGAATTCATAGTCTGAGGAAAGGTGATAGAGAAAACATGACCTAAAAATTTACAAATTTTTTTCATCTGAAATCAATTTGAAATTACAAACCAGAGTGAACTCAGAAAATGACTCCAAAAGTTACCTAATCTCAATTCTAGTTTAAAATTTTCACACTATCAAAGTCTCCAATCTGCTCTATACACAAAATGAACCATTTTATTGTATTTCCATGAAAGCGATATTTATATAAGCAATAGTGAAAAGTCATCAGCCCTTTACAGACGCTGCTATAATTTTCATCCATTAAAGCTACTAGCAGGTTTGTCACTTTTAGTTTCCTAAGTTACAAAGATAATGACCTGCACTACAAACATAAGCACTTTCATTTCTAAAGAGACATTAGATAACCCAATTACAGACTAATCATCATGAACATGTACGGTATTCAAAGTGTATCCATAAGCAATCCCTGTTACATACCAAACTCCAAAAGGCAAATTCATAATTAACTGGAAATACTGATACTGTTACAAATCAGGTTAATATAAAGGTCTTTTATTAAGGAATTCTGCTAAATCTCCCCCTTCAATTAAAATAATCATATTTTAAAATAAATGCAATCATGTGAAATGAAGAAAAAGGAAAAATCGACTTGGCAACTGTTAGAGTGGCACAAAAATGAGCTATCAAGATTACAGATAAAATGTTAAAGACTGTATATTACGTGTTATCATTAAATCCACAAAGATTTTCCATTATAACTGAAGAGGTGACATTAGTATTTCAAATATTACAGCTCTTTAGAATATAGAGCTACACTGTCCAATATGGTAGCTATTAGCCACATGTATCTATTTAATACTTGAGATGGGGCTAGGCCAAACTGAAATGTGCTTTAAGTGTAAAACACACACAAGATATTAAGACTTACAAAAAAACAGAATGCAAAGTCTTTTTTTTTTTTTACAGTGATTACATGTTGACATGATATGCTGCGTTAAATAAAGCATGTTATTATCATTCATTTTACCTGTTTCTTGTGCGTGTCTAGCCTCTAGAAAGTGCAAAATCAAATATAAGGCTTGTGTTGTATTTGTACTGGACAGTCTTTATCTATAATGTTTACAGGACTGTTTTCATCAAAGCCACTGGGTGACACTGTTTCTTCACTAAATTGATACAACCAAAGCAATTTCCTGGCAGGGGAAAATCATACATGCACACACACAAATCATAAATGCACCTACAGGTACACACGTGCACATACACACATACACCTCAGCAAACAGCATGTGCCCTTTTATAACCAGTCATCTTCTCAGGCTGAAAGAATGAGTACCCTTAAAGTAATGTTATTACTATGTTAGCAGGACTGGCTATACTTGAAAGCTTTAATAATCATTCACAGATTCCTGAATAATAAATGACAGCTCTCATCAAACAAAAAACACAGACATTGCTTACTTGGTGACTTTGCTCCAATGGCCTTCCATCTTCTAAATGGCAATGTTCTTCATGACCTCCTCTGATATTACATCCTATTTACTTATATTGTAATGAAATTCTAAGAAAACACTGCATAATAACAGATAAAAAAAATTGTCAGCTGTTTTTGCTAATGAAGAAATGCCTTACTGATGTGCAGATTATGTTTTGCCTTAAATTTTGAAATTCTGAACATACAAAAATCAATGAATTGAAAATCTAAAATAAAAATATTCAATATTTAAGCCACTGCTGAATATTTTTGTTTGATAAGACTCCACAAAGTTAGACTTTTCAATGCAACTGATATTCATTATGCAATAACGTCAAGAATAATTCATTCCAGAGGCTACCTGGTACTATTTGTTGACCAGAAAATTCACTGTAAGGGCTGAACAAGTTTTGTGTTATTTACACATCTGACACTCAATCTGATTACTCAATCTTCTAATTCTGAATGAGAATTTAGAGTTGGCTCCATGGGTAAAATTACAAATGATACCTAGGCTTAAAGTTACCAGCCTGACTCTTTTCCTACTGTTTCCCCAGCAGCATAGTCTAGTTGGAGAGGAAATGGACGACAGCCATCTTGCCTTGGGCTATCTACCTACATTTAGCTAACTCTCAGTTTCCTTCTCTCTAAAATCAGACTGACTCTAGTCTTCTAACTACACCCTTTATAGAATTAAGCATTGAAAATATCCTTGCAACCAGCTACTTACAGTCATAAACCAACTCAATACATCAATCAGTGTGCTATTTTGAAGTGTAACATGTCCAAAATCCAATAATATTTTACTTTTGTTCCAGAGCAGACTGTAAAGGTAATTTCTATCTCAAAAATAACTCTCTCCATGTCTTCAAAATGTAAAGTTGCTTAAAATCTAAACCATTATGTTTAACCATTTATGTGTTGAGGACCTTCTGAAAGTCTATGACACCAAGACTTTTTGCCCGTAAGAATGAACAAATGAAGTTTTGGATATAATTTCAGAGAAGAGATAAACAAGTCCTGGAGCCAGCTTAAAAACCTGCTGCGGGGTGGGCTAGGTGGCTCATGTCTGTAATCCCAGCACTTTGGGAGGCCAAGGCAGACAAATCACGAGGTCAGGAGATGGAGACCATCCTGGCCAACATGATGAAATCCTGTCTCTACTAAAAATACAAAAATTAGCTGGGTGCGGTAACACATGCCTGTGATTCTAGCTACTCAGGAGACCGAGGCAGGAGAATCACTTGAACCAGGGAGTCGGAGGTTTCAGTGAGCTGAGACTGTGCCAGTACACTCCAGCCTAGCCACAGAGTCTCTGTCTTAACAACAACAAAAAAATACAACACACACCCAAACACACCTCCTCCAAGTTATTGTACATACGCATTTCTGTGTTATCTAAGAGGTCCTTTAGATATTTCACTGTGACTTCCCTTTTTCTCATGTTCATGTCTCATTACTCTCACTAGGCTCTAAACTTTGGAGAGACAGATCCTGTGTCACATCTGTTTGTGTATTATTTGTATGATTTTTAGCACAAGGACTAATGCACAGATAAATTGAGTTGATTTGAGATCTGATAGGTTGATTGACCAAAGGCTTTTAATGGATAACATTAGCTACAGGTGACATCTTCTTTTAAAACAGTGGTATGCATTCACAATGCACAGGTATGGCCAACAAATATTTTTTACAATTGTTATTCAACACATCTTACCCTAAACTACAACTCAGGCAAATTGTTAGACTTTTTTTCCCAGTGAACAAATGGGTATGTTTTATATCAACGACAGCACAAACATACATTCTTAAAGTTAAAACAATTGCCAAGTAATCTTGGCAAACAAACAAAAACTCCTTTAATAAAAAACACTACCTATCGTGAAAGTATATATAGGTAACTACCAAAAGGATTCAAGTTTCAATATAGAGGAATTATATTCATTTGAACATTAATGAAACACATCTTTAGTACAAGAATAGAAGAGTGGACTTTCTGAGAGTCTTCGGAATTATTTCACAGAGGTTCATTAAACACATGAATGTAGAATCTAAGCATACATTTTTTAAATCTCAATTTGAGGGTTTTTTTTTTTTTTTTTTTTTTAGAAGATATGAACACCACACAGAAACAGAGCAGGAAGACTCCACTGAAGAGGAGACGCATGGCAACCAAGTAAACAATTCACCAGAAACCTGTAGATATTTTCCCGTTGCCTAATGCAAAGGCAAGATACAATAGTTGCATTGATTATCTTCACACGTCCAGGACAGTACAACTCGCAACAATAACTCTTTCTCAAAAATACAACTTCCATCCTAATCCCAGAATAAACTCTTTCTCTGGATAGATAAAATAACACGTGTTTTCAGTGAAGTCAACATTGACACTACTGGGCTGACTGACATAAATCATATGAATGGAAAATCTTAAAATATATAGGCGTACTTCCAATCTTGAGGTTTATAAACATCCCACCTTGATATAATGAGAACTTGCTTAAAATAGAAGTAAAATTGAATTTGGCAAAGCCTTTATTCAACTAGCACTCTGAAGAGATTATTTCTCAGATCTGAATTTTCTAATAGAATATAACAAATTCACACAAATGTCACTGAAGATAGAATGAATGTTTTTTCATGCCAGTGTCACTCACCCTTGCCTGCCTGTACCCCCTCCCCCAAGGCTTTTCAAAATGTATTTCATACACAGAGTCACTGTTCTGGTTGTTTATTTAATTAACATGACAGCCCAGCATACACAGCATTTCTTTCAGTTCTACAGCTTTAACTTTTTACACTTTCGACTCAATACAGAAAGAGTAAAACTACTGTTTTCACTCCTTCCAGCCTCTGTAAATTTATATAGATTCACTGACTATTTATGTCACTTTAAAAAGTTTTTCACTATGCTTTAAATATCTGTATTCACAAAGTAAAATCACAATTTTTGTCCCCCGACACACAAAAAATTCTTTTCCTTCACTTTTCCAAAGGGATAAAGAAATCTTGTTTTCCTTTTTCAGTGTTTTCAGAAGTTGACATTAATCAATCTTAATTCTGTCACCAAGTCATAAGTAATCTATACTGCTCTTTGAATCACCATAAACTGAGTAACACTGCTGAAATGTAGAAGCTACAATTTAATTGAAAGTCCATGATTATTTATGAAACTACCCTAATTTGAGCTATATGTTATATTGAAAGACATTTTGCATTTAAACCAAGTATTCTACATTTTGAGAATAAGCAAGTTTTTGGTCAAAGAATAACAATGCCTCCCATCCAGTGCCAACTATCAAACACCATACCCATGTCTCCTATTTTCTTTTTTTTTGCTGCTGTTTGCTTTTTTACTTAAGTTTCTAACATCAGTAATAAAAAACTTGACTCTTCTTTTGATAACTAATTTTAGTTTTTAATTACATAATAGAAAGTATATATCTACACATTTCTGGATGATGTTGTATCTATAACAAAAAAAATTATTAAGTGGCACAAATGCATTAATGGAGACAGTCATATGCCTCGTGTTTATCTGAAACCACAATTCAACATATTAAATTTTTCTTAACAGGTAACTAAAATAAAATTGCATTGGTTTGAAATCTTTCAAAAGTAAATGTGTAAGGTGGTCTCAGTAATTAGAGAGGAATGAGTAGCCAGTTATATCTCTTTACTTACCAAGACAATGGAGAGATACCCCTTCAAATACAATTTCCAAAAGCAAAAAAAAAAAAAAAAAAAAAAAGGAAAACTAAAATTTTACATTGAAAAATAACATATTAATCATGCATAATACCTAACAGTCCAAGAAAGTCTAGGTACCTCTGTATATTCCCATGTTTGGGGCTGAGGGCACAGTGGTAATTTGAGAGAGACATATCTGCTCTGGGATGTGAAAGTCCACTTAGAAAAGTTACGCACACCTTAACAGACACTTGCCTTCTTAACACTGGCAGCCAGAAAAGTAGTTTGACACATTCATCTACGAAATCAGCCTCAGTACTGCGGACGCTGGGTTGTCAGGACTAAACTATATGCCAAAAACACTTTATAGTTCTTTAAAGCTTAAAGAACTATAAACTTTGTTCTTTCCTGAGAATAAATATATTTTCACTTACATTCAGAGACACCAGTGCGAAAGACTTAGAGTTCTTGAAAAGAAAAAAGAGAGAGAGAGAAACATGTATCTGTCAGTTGGTTTCTCTTATGAAAATTTTGTCATATATTCTCTTTGCACTTTTAGAACAGAGGGTCACTGAAGAGGGATAGTTCATAAGTAACCAGCCACTGCCATTCATACAGAGAAGAAAATGATGAAATTCTCTCACCTGTAAACCTCACAATGAGCAAAGTGCAAATGAATTGTCAAGAGGACTCTGACAGACTGTGCTTTTAAGTTCTGAAATGACTACTTAAAATTCACTTGTTGCCTAATGAGTACTGTCTTGAGTCGAAAGTAGACATTTCTTCAGAAAAAAAGCTGATCAACATTCAGGGGAGTGTTACATACTTATTTTATACTTATTTTGATTTTTAACTTCACAAAGTATGCAAATGACAGTGGTACACTTTGCACCCTTAATCAGAAGTTTGTTTCCTTGTGATAAAACAGATAAGCCATTTACTATGTAGCTCCTGAACTTTTCACACAGTAAGGATAATGTATATGAGACACTGTCCTATTTTATAAGATAGTACTCTATGTTAGTTTCCACCCACTCCCCACAATTATGCTCAGCAACAACTTTTAATGGGTTATATGTAAAAACTAGTCTTCAGTGACACACACACACACTCACCCATCACCCTTGGCCTCATTAAAACTTCAAGTATCTCAATATCTGCTAAATATATTCTTGTTTTTCTACTGGCCATAAGACATAAAGTTTCTCACTTTAGAATAATCTTCCTTAATACAGCCTTCAAAAAAAAAAAGTGACCAAAGAAAATTACAGAAGTAGATTGCCATTATGCATTTTCCAACAGCATTAATCAGCAAAATATTAAATATGCAATGCTTATTTAGATAACTTTGCAGATAATTCCAATTCTCCATTTATCAAGTTAAACCAGAGAAAACCAATAAAAATGTGTGGGTTAATTAATGCTGCCGGTTAATTCACCTAACCGCCTTCTTAGCTTAAATCCACCTTAATTTCTTATGAATGTTAATATAACATTTAAAAAATTAATTTCACAGGGTAAATGATATCAATTTGGAATCAAGTTATTTGTGATTAAGTCCCAGATTTTCCTTAGAAATTATGGTTGTGAATTTTGCAATAGTCACATCACATTTCCCTATAAGTTAATGAGTAGTGTATTCTGAACATACTTAAAGCTGTGGTGTTTTCATTTAAAAGACATTCTCTCCCATAACTGTGAAAAGAAATCAAAATGGTTAATTTACCCTAACAGATAACTTACTTTATTATAATGATTTCCAATTTTTTACCAAAACTAAAAATCAGTCAGTGGCCTGTTTTCTCCTCCACTTAGCTTAAACACAAGAAACATTTGTTTTATCTAAACAAAAGTAAATAACTACATTTGCTTTAACATAAAAAGGCTGTGATGCTGTCATCTACTCTGCTAAATAATGTCAAACAACCATAGATCTGTGTAATCAACTCCATTTCAGAAACAAACTAGCCACCCACACCAGGTAGTGACTGCTATGTCTTAGAAATACCCAAATGATTATTCACAGAACAACCCTGAAAGAAAAAGCCTACTTTGTCTTAGGATATTCTCTTGCTCCCTTAAGTTGTTCTAACAGTACCATCGGTAGGCATAAATTTAATGGGAAAAGTGTAAATTTCCACTTGCTGTATCCAACCAGCTCCTCCTCCCCATCAAGTGTCAAATCCACTTCAACTAGAGAGGTGAAGAAATCTGCTTCAAATAGAGAGGCATACACTTCAGTATGCCTTTTCAGCTACAGTATGCATGAAAAATTTGTTCTTTATAGCAACTATTTCATCGTTTTAAATCATTTAATGATAATAAGGAGACTCATCCCCAAAACTGACTAAAGTTTTATGTACAACTTCACTTAAAATCCCAGGTTTCTCCTCATCCCAAGTTGTGGGAAGATATACATCTCCAGCAATCTTAGAAATGGTCTCCCAAATTAGTATTTTCTGTAAAATCTGCATAAATCCATTTGAACTTATAAATATCCACTTAAGTATGCATATACTAAAGAGAACTGTTTTGTTTTTATTTGACACTAAAGCGCAGTTGACAATTTTGAACAATTCCAAAGTTCAGACATATTATTCCACAAGTTGAAGTTTGTGATACAAAACACACTAGCATGTAATAATATATGCCCCTAAATTATATTTAAAAACAAATTGGGCAGCATCAGCTGAAGTCTCTCCAAATAAAACTTACTGCAAAACCAGAAAGTATCAATTCCTCACCTTCAAGCATAGCTTGCTTTGCTCTAGAATCTTTTTTACTGGTTTTCATAAATACTTAATATCATTTCATTAAAAAGACATTTTACTTTTTAAAAAGTAGAAGTCTAGTAAAATCTCTGTGTTGAAAAAAATCCCTCACTGCTAAAAAACTAAACTTAATTCTAAAATTTCTGCTAAGGAAGGAAAGGGTGAGAGTACTTTAAAAAGTAGGCAAGCCATACACCAGGTGTAGCAGATCTAAAAATTTGGCCCAGCTGTGGAAGACCCTACAAATGCCATCTAGTTTTATTACTCAGTAGTGTTTCGGTTGCTAAGGTTATAAAACTACTATGTGAAAGAGAGGGGAAAAAACCTGCTAATTTCTTATCATTTCTGAAGTTAGACCACTTTTCTAGGCTATCTTCCCTTTAGTTCCCAGCGCTCGGATTCTCTCCACTCTGCGCGGGTTCCCAAGCGTTTCAAGTTTCCCCAAGACCCGAGAGAGGAGTTGACAGTGCTTACCTGTTCCCTCGGTATACAGGGCAGGGAGGTCCTCCGATGGGACTTGCTGCTGCAGCCGGACATCTCGGCGGACACGACGGAGCTGGACCGCCTCCTCCTCTTAAACGCCGGGATATCTTCCTTGGTCCCAGCAATCAGCTGGGACCCCAAATGCTCCCTTGGAGCCGCCTCTGCGGACTGCGGCAAGATTTGTTCCACGTACCTGGCCAGGAGGATACCCAGCAAGCCGGCTAAGTACGCCAGGTAAGGTCTCCAGGCGACCTTGAACCTTTCCAAGGAAATGAGGGACAAGGTCCTGACCGCGCTAGTCAAGGCGATCATGAGGACGCCCAGCCTCAGCCTCAGCACCAGCCATGTCGCGGCGGCCAAGCAGCTGAGCACCACCCCCGCGGCGGGGAGCGAGAGTAAGTGATCCTCCCCGACGCCCAGCCCAATCTGGACGAGCGCTTCCCCCCCGCAGCAGGCGGCCAGCAGCGCGACGGCCAGAGGCAGGCGCACCCCGGCGCGCAGGAGGTACAAGCCCATCCAGAAGAAGGCACACAGGAGACTGAAGAGCAGCGCCGAGGGCTGCAGCCAGGGGCTGAGCCGCGCGCCGCCCCCGGGAGCACCTCCCCGAGGCCGCGGGAAGACGCCCCCTTCTGCTCCCGGGGCTGCTTCCTCCTCCTCCTCCGCCGCCGCCTCCTTACACTGCTCTAGGTCACAGCCGACCTCCGCGCGGACCAGCCTCACCAGCAGCGCCAGCAGAAAGGACAGGGAGCCCGCGCACAGCGCGGAGGAAAGTTTCCGAGAGCGCCGGAGCGGCTGCAGCACTAGGTCTCCCCAGCAGCCACGGCAGCCCGAGTCGTGCGGCGATGCCGGGTCCGCACGACGGTGGCAGTCCCGGCTCGCCTTGGGGGCTTGGCTCACCCCACTGTAGACGGGCTTGTCCCTGACTCGTGCTGCGTCGCCGGGCACTGCCATGGTATGGGGTGCCCTCTTCACGAATCCCCAGTGGTCCCCCCGACGCCCCCGCCCCGCCCCACACGCGCGCGCACACACACAGATACACCGCACGCTCTCCCAGTTCCACCCTCGGAATCCTTTTCCTCTTTCCTCAGGCCCACAATCCACTGAAAGTTTCAGCTTTCGAATAACTCCTGGAGAATGCTAGATGCTCCAGTGAGACTGACTCAAGTTAAAAGCCAGCACGCTCAAGTTCAAAGCAAGCACGGGCAGAAACGATCAAGATTCCCCTTTGAATATCTCTCTTTGAATATCTTTTACAGATTCTCGGCTCCACCCCCACCCCCAACTTCTGTCCTCCGGGGTCTCTTCCTACTTGAGGATTTCAAAAATTGCCCAATGCATCCCGCGCGCAAGAGCCGCTGACGCTGGAGGAGCCGGGGGCGCAGGGCGGGCTCCGGGCCATTCCGAGGCGCAGCTCCGCGCCGCGCTGCAGCGCGCCGAGCCCGCGGCAGATGGAGGTCTCCCTTTTCTTCCTTCCTGCAGCTCTTTTTCTATCACTCTTTCTTTCTCCTCGGCGGATTCTCCCCGGCACGGCCCCAGGACGCGAATCGCCATTCCCTGGGGCAGAAAGCAAAGCCTCCCCCGCCTCTGTCAATCCAATTCATGGCAAAGGATAGAAAAAAAAAAAAAAAAAAAAAAAAAAAGGAAAGGGGGCTGAGAAATTAGAAGTTGCTAAGTCCCGTCGGAGAGAGAGACAGACGGAGAGACTAGCGGCAGCCGCAGAAGGGAGGGAGGGAGAAGGAGCGAGCAAGAGAGGAAGGGAGGGTGAGAGGAAAGGGAGGGTGAGAAGGGAGAAGGAGATCTGCTTTTCTTTTTCTAACCGCCCCCCACCCCCCAACCACCACTTCTTTTTGGTGCAAAGTCAGTGGTGATTTGCAGTTTTGCAAACGAAACGAGTGGAGACGACTGCCTAAAATTGTATAAAACTGGCAGCTGGAGTGATCGACAATTCCGCTTTCTTTCTTTAAGGCAACTCCCTAGGAAAGCTTTCTCAGCTGAGCTCCCGCCCCCTACTCCGGAGGAGGCGCTACCCTCAGCACGATTGCTCCTTTGCTGGGAGAGCCGCCGGTTCACCCTGCAGGCTGGAACAGGGGCTGCTGGGGCCCGTTCACCGCTCAGCCCACCGCAGCCCAGGGGCGTGCGGCGGACTGCGGCTGGCCGTGAGGCTGAGCTCCCTAGGACGTTGTAGGGGAAAAAAAAGAAAAAAGAAAAAAAAAAAAAAAAAAGACTGTGTTTGGCTATTTGGCAGATGAGAACCAACATACTTTCTACTGTCACTGACAATGACAGCCACTTCCACTGTCTGATTCAAAGATGTTCACGGGTTCCCAAGTCAGGTACAACAGTAATCCAATTCCAAGTGACACTGTAACGCTTTGGTTGTTGCTGCTGGAATGTGTTTTCATAAGAAAACCAAAGCATGGCCTGTTGGTTCAAATGATGAAAGAATCAGCCTTACCAAGACCACAAGAAAAAGAAGGGAGGGAGAGGCAGAAGTCATTTAAATTCAATGTATGAGTATTACACAACAGTTTTTGACTGTGGAAGGTAAAATTACATTGAGTTTAAGTGACCGTACCCTCAATAAAGGTTAACAAAGTTTAAAAGCCCAGATAGTTCATCGAAAAATAACTATCTCAAGGGAGAGGTGAGGACAGGTGGGTTAACACGAGGAGAGACCTTAGAAGACTGCCTATTGCTGCAAAATAGTACATTTACAAGAAAAGCATATGACAAATATCAGGACCCTAGTTATTAATGAGTAGGGGATCATTTACTGCAGCAATATGATATTTCAGAAACTAACAAAAATGTTCAAGCTGACTTTTTTTGGCAGATTATGAAAAAGAATTCAATATCTGTTCAATGACTTAAACTCTATTGATGTTTCTTGGGCTCTAGTTGTCTTTTTAAAACTAAAACGAGAATATGATACTCCACTTTTAACATGGCTATCTTAGATGTCATTTGCCCTCACAAATAATAATCTTAATAATTATCCAGTTTTGTCTTAATTATGTTGACATTTCAGGTTAAAGTGTATTTACAGCCTAGAGCATTTAGATAATTGATTCAATATGCCACTGTATTTTGTATGTAGGCAAGAAGCAATAAAAAAGCCAAAGGGAGATCCTTGAGATAATTTATGGGGACAGTGGGAGAAAATGGTTTAAGTTTTAAACAGCTTCATGGGAAGCATCCTGCTCTAGTAAGAGGCAAGTATTAATATCATCACATAAGTAGACATGAGGAACGGTAATGGTACAGCTTCTCTCTGTCAGATGTCCAGAATTCTGCTACCACACAGGAGTATGAATTGGGCAGCTAGTCAATGGCAGTGGGCACCATCTGTTTAATAATTAAGGAAACAGGAGCAGCAATGTCTTTGCCAAAGACAAATGAGCCCCGTAGCATGCACACATAGTTTCATGAGTTTCATTTTTAGACATATGATTCATATGCCAGATCCTACCTGAGACACATCGGAGTGAAAAACCTTGATTGGAAAATCATTCATATCTGTTGGAATAAAAAATAACATTAAATTAATAAACTGTGAAAGTCTGACATATATCAAGGTTATAAAAAAAAACAGCATAGTAAGGGAAATTTTCAAATATTTCAATTTTATCTGTCTGCTACCCCCACAATGATCTCAGCTCTTACAATAACATCCTGGCACTATTCAACAAAATAAGGAGGCAATGTCCTGGCATCCAGGTTTTCTTTAGCAAATCATAATCAAAAAGTTATTTGTCCCAAATTTACCAAAAGGAAAGAAAGTACATTTTTCTCCCCATATCATCCAGAACCAAGAAGGAAGTGAACAAAGACAATAAAAATCTCTTTAATGTTAGAGATGCAGAAACCTGCAGGGCTATACTAACTGAAAGAAGTTGAATAATAATGTACATTTAACAGTATGTTAAATGAAATAAGCTGCAATACATAAACTGGACAGGGAGCAATCACACGTAAACACTGCCCATTTTCTACAGATAGTGGCGAGTCCTAATTCGAAAAAGTGACAACACAGCCAAAGAATAAGGAAAATGTACATGCAGAAAAATACAGAGCATGGACAACAGAAATAAAAATGTAAATTTTACTTGATAAATCTTCCACTTAGCCAAATCTAGCCAGCATGTTTTTATTAGTTTTTTGGGAAGAGGATCTAACCCTATCACATGTGCGCTTTATTAAATATAGTTAATCGTCAGGGAATTCTATTGCAAAATTCAGAAAGTTTATGCTTCATCGTATGGGTTCATTCAATGGGTTCAATTCTCTGCTACCTATTTGATTGTTATACATTTATATCCAATAGTTACCTAAAATATAAGGTGTCCAAAACAAAATTCTTAACTTACAATTCCCTTCCTCTCCGTCCTCGACCCACCAAACAATTTTTCTTCAATCTTGTTACATTCCAGTAAAGAACATAACCATCTACCTAGTTGCTCAGGCCCCAGAAAAGGGAACTGCTCTTGATTCTTTCCTTTGTTTATCTTGCTTTACTTGTAGCCTATTAGGAAATCCACTTTATCCTGTTTCTAAAATATATTCTAAATCCATTTACTTTTCACTGTCTCTCTTACAATAACCTACCAAAGACCCACCATCTTCCTTGGACAGGACAACTGCAGTAAGTAGTTGTTGTAAGTAGATTGTAAGTAGATCTTGCCCTACTTACAATCCATTTTCTATATAGCAGAGTAATATTTTTAAAATATAAATTGAATGATGCCCCTCCCCTACTTAAAACTATCTAAAGGTTCCCCATTGTGCCTGCAGAATCCAGTCCTTATCACAGTCCTCATGATAGTCCTACAAGGACCTTCGTGATCTTTCCAAGTCACTCTCTCTGACCTTGCCTCCTATTCCAATGCTCCTACATCACTGGTGAAGCACTATTTATTAGAACTTGCTTCAATGACAAACATGCCTTCTGCTGTCCAATATGGTAGCCACTAAACACATGTGGCCATTGAATACTTGAACCATGAGCTGAACTTTTGGATTTTATTTTATTCTAATTTAAACTTTAGTTTTAATACATTCACTTGGCTAGTGTCCACAGTAATGGAGAATGCACCTCTTACACCTCAAACCACCTTTGTTTTCTTTATGCGGGTGAAATAGGAGCCTGTCCAGGACCTTGATATCCAGAGATTTTCACATAGCTGCCCACTTCTCCACCAAGTCTAATCTCAAATGTTACTTTATTTCAGAAAGGCTTTTTTTTTTTTTCCGATAATCTTATCAAAAACTTTTGGGTCACCCCATGTGCACATAAACACTTTCTTTCACTTTCATATTACCCTGTTTCATTGTATTTATAGCACTTATCACTATACAAAATGGTGTTGTTCATTTATTTGTTTTCTCACTGATCATTTATCTCTGTTCACTAGGGTGTTAGTGCCATGTGAACAAGGACCATGAATGTCTGTCTTATTTGCTGTATACCTCCAATTACCAAAATAGTCCCTAGCACATGGTGGAAGCTTGTCTTAGTCTGTTTACTGTTACTATGAAAGAATACCTGAGATTGGGTAATGTGTCATTCGGTGATTTCATCATGTGAACATCCCAGAGTATACTTACACAAACCAGATGGGTCACCTACTACACACCTCAGTTATATGGTATAGCCTATTGCCCCTAGGCTACAAACCTATACAGCATTTTACTGTACTAAATACTGTAGGCCATTTGTAACACAATGTTGAATATTCGTGTACCTAAACATAGAAAAGGCACAAAGTACCATATTATAATCGTATGGGACCACTGTGGTATACATTTGTCATTGACCAAGACATTGTTAGCAGTGCATACCTATATCACTACTTAAATTACTCATTTATTAGAGAAATAGGCAATTGTCAAAGTTTTGAAAACTTTGTATTGATTCCATGATGAAATGTCTATAATCCATAGCGGTTTTCTGGTAGGCTTAGGGATAAAACAGTATAAATATGCATTTCGGTAATGAGTAAGCTGAGAAATCCAGAATTAGGAGATGCCTGAATAGGAGTGACTAAGATGTCATAGCTCACATCATGATTTGTGGCATAGTCTCCAACTATGTCAATTAACAACAATGGGGGTTAAGATTTTAAAAAGTAAACATTTTGCCAAGGTAGACCTTATTGATACTTATTATTTCACATATAGTCAGGGAAAAAAATGCAGAAACCCTGCATTTTTAGATGCATCATCTGCCTTTCTTTTTTTAATGCTGCCACTCGAAATGCAGTGCCTGCCCAATAAATTGCTAATAAACAGTCAAAGGCTGAGCTCCTATTGACTTCATGAGCAAGTAATTCGGGTTTACAGATGCTACTTATGTGTAGGCTATTCTAAAATGTTAGAAATTAAGCATGATTTGCCTTTTTAAACTATAGTGTATTATTGAGAAAAACTGTGAAGGTTATTGATAGAAAAGAAAATATAAGCATAGCCTATTTCTTTTATATATTTCAACACCACTGAATTTCAACGTTAGTTTTACTTACCTATAAATGTTATAATAACACCCAAGCTGCTACTTTTTGTCTATGTGATAGAAGGCTGTCAGGACAAAATTTATATCCAATGCAGAAACATATAAATGTAATGCTCTTTTGCATGAAATCTACCAAGGTTTCTAAATATTAATGGAGTGTTTTAAGCTACCTTATCATTTTGGAGGAAATTCTAATAAGCAGGCAAATGTCTAAAATTAGGCAATTGATAGAAGGAAAAATAGAAATAAAAAACACAGGTAATTTACTAATTCACAATCTACCAAGTAATTGAAACTACTGCTTTTTCTACCCCTATAACTATCCAAGGAGAAAGCACATTTAAAATTAGAATGGAATTTTAAAATGAATTAAATAATCACTCATCTTTAAGTAAATATAATTAAAAATACATCACTTGACTAGTTATCTTATATTTACAATTCTCTTTTTTTTGTGACTGTTTTGGATCTTACAGAATCTAGGGCTGTTTGTTACATCATCTCTCAAATTCTTTCCTCCCGTAAAGCTTTAGCCTCAAAAGGGCAATTCCATTTATGACTATGAAATGTCTGATCGGCTCTCACACAATAACTATGTTGTGAGAGTAGAGAAAAAGTATTAAAGTACAGTATTTAAAAAATAATTACCTGTAGAACTTGTAGAAAAGAAACGATCATGTCTAGAAATACTTATTTACACTTAAAGACTTAGACTCAAATACAAAAATCAAAATGCTTAATGTTTATTATCCCCCTCACTAACACAAAGTTCAGAAAAGAAGCACTATCTCAGATTGTCGGTATAATCAATATCTTGTATTCAGTGACTGAGAAGGAAGTGCTCATACTAGTTCATCTGAGTTGTTCTCTGCCTGAAACTGTAAGGCATTTTTTTCATTCTACCAGAACCACAGAACTATGGTAACTTTCCACAGAAATGGCAAATTACATACAGAGCTTAGGCTCAATGATTTCCTTTAGCCAAAATCTAGAAATAGGGCATTTTAAGCTCGGTAAGAACAGTAAGTGATGCATGGAAGAAAGCAATGTGGTTCTCCCATTCCAGAAAAGAGAGGGCCTCCAAAGTATAGGTGAGAATTTTTCTCTGGTGATGCCTGCTTTTCCTGACCGAATCTTTACATTGATTTTTTTTTTAAATTTTACTTCATGATACTTTACACTATGATACTTTCTAAATAAACTCTTTTTTTAAGAAGTCTGGTCTTTCTTTCAATGTTACAGCAAAACAGATATAAAATAGACAATAAATTATAGTTTATATTTACAAAAAAAGCTGTAAGTGCAAACAGTTGTAGATTATAAATGTATTATTTAATCAGTTTACTATGAAATTGCCTTCCCAGTACATGATTGTGAAAAAGACATTTCTAAAGATTCATCAATAAGAATTTTTAGTTCATTTACTAATGAGAACTAATTTGGTATTATTGTTCTGATTTTGTTATTATAATTAATATAGTACATAAAAATATAGATGACACATAAGAGTTCTGGAGGTTATGGGTGACACATAACATTGTTAAAAGGGGGTAGAGAAAGGTCTCAGATTACTCTAAATTAAAATAATTATTATCATTCACCATGTACCTTATTTTATTTCATACCTAAATATCAAATATTCAAGGGATACTGAAAAGCCCAGAAGAAACCCTCAAAGTACAAGTCATTTCATTACTGTATATTAATGTTGGAGAGTTTTCTTAAATTTACTCATATAGGTTTATTTGAGAAAAAGAGATTTCTCATCTACAAATACATTTATATCCCAACAAGAACATTCCCCAAACAGGTGTCTTGTTTTGCTACTTTATAAAATAAGAGTTCACAACAATTTTGAACCGATCTGTCTGAATTTTCTCCCACAGAAATGGTAGTCGTTCTACTAAAATTTCCATACATCTTCTTTCTTCTAGACCTTACTAAATAGCCAATATTGCTACCCAACTGAAACAGGCTTGTAGAACACAGGGATGCATCCTTAACCTTATAAAAATGCCTTGGGATTTTTAATGAGCAGAAGTGGTCAGCACCTCAGTCACACACATCCCATCCAGTAGTTGGTTCTCCTGGAGCTCAGTGCTCCATAACCCAGGCTGAAGTTGGCTCAGCACCACCTTGGGATGGAAGAGGGCCACCGACTGAATCACCGCCACCACATCCTGCAGCATCCTCCATCCAAGTCTTCCCTGGGCCCACCCCTGCTGAACTCCCAAGGTCAGAAGAGATCACAGCTTTAGAGCATTTCATTACAAATTTTAATTTTCCAGTTTCTGGTTTTCATATTGCATTTCAAGATCAACATCCTTATTAGTAGTCGTATATTTTTTTATTTTGAAATTTTATAACACCTTTTCCACTGGGAAATTCCAAACAGGCTACTGAACTTCATTACCACACAGGAAGAAATCCTCATAACACCCCTCTGAAGGAGGTGTTAAATGACAGAAAGAGAGAGCACACACCATCGTCTACTCTTACAAAAGTCCAATCCTTAATAATTAATGAATGAAAAGACATCTTGAGTCCAGTGGTCACTGGGAGTAATTGGCGTATATTTTCTCAGCTGCCTCTAAATGAAAATGGTAATAATTTAACCAATATATTTGGGCTGACAGCTAAGCTAAAATAAGGTCTCTCTTGCACCCAAGCAGTAGAACTAAGTGAATCAGAACAGACTACTCTCTGTTACTACTTGATTGTGGAAAACTCACATATCGTGCTCAGTAACTGAACATTTGAAGTCCTGCTCCCATTTACAATGTCTTTCTCTGTCTTCGGTTAAAAGATTGTGAAAACTGGGAGGACACAAGGTTACATTTGTTTTGTACCTTTTCTCTGTCCTCAATCCTTCCTTATTTAAAAACTTTTGGTGTTGAAATGGTAATATAAGAGAAGGTTACTTTCAGTGATAAAATCAAGAGTCCAGCTATCAAGAAGAAATTACATTACATGAACGTATAGTTCATAGTATAGCTTGGTGGCTGCCAGCTTCATATTAAATGCCTCCTTTTATAACAAATATTTTAGACTATCACTGTAGCAGATGCTATCAGTTCCCCTTTTATATCCCCTAGGCTGTACATACCAGTGACATCCTACTGCTGGTCTCTGCTCAGGGACTTCTGTCTGCAAAGAGTACCTGGCTCACACACATTGTGGCAGTCCAGAAGATGCTAGCCTGACAGAATATAAAATGACCTCATACAGGTTCAGACAACTGGGGAGGAGAAGGTGGTTGGGGCAGATCTTCTACTTAGGAACATAGTCAGTGTTTCCCTATACCTAAAACTTTGGATGTTGCCTAAACTTACTGGGCATATCATGCCAGTAGACTAGCAAGCAAAGGAGTTACTTTAGTGATTTTCATGAGAAGATAGGGTTGCTGCTACATAATGAAGATGGGGAAAGGTATGACTGAAACTCAGAGAATCCAAGAAGGTGCCCTAATGTTGTTTGGATCTCTGTCCCCACCCAAATCTCATGTAAAATTATAATCATCAGTGTTGGAGACGGGGCCTGGTGGGAGGTGATTAAACCATGGTGTCAGATCCTTCATAAATGGTTTATCACCATTTCCTCAGTGCTGTTCTCATGAGAGAGTTCTCACGAGATCTAGTTACTTAAAAGTGTGTATTACTCCCTCCTCCACTGTTTCTCCTGCTCCCTTCATGTGAGCCTCACTCGTCCTGTACCTTCTACCATGATTGGAAGCTTCCTGAGACCTCCCGGGAAGCAAAAGCTGCTCTGCTTCTTATACAGCTGTAAAACCACAAGACAATTAAACCTGTCTTCTTTACAAATTACCCAGTCTCAAGTATCGCTTTAAAGCAAAGTGAGAACAGATTAATACATACCCATTGGTGCTTCCATCCCAGGGACAACCTGGCAAGAACAGGGCAAGTTAGAGTCCAGAGCTTTCCTGGATCTAGGTCTGTGTTACCCAACTAGGCCAATGACTTAGGCCAGTAGAAGAGCTGGCTGAGGGTTAAGGTGAGGAGACTAGAGTGGGGGCAGAAGAGGAAACTGAGAATATCAACTATAAACTGGGCTATCCGCAGTAACTAGAGTTGTAGCTTATCCCACTGATTATCTTGTCTTTGTCTTAGAAATTGCAGGTGTGTGTGCATGTGTGTGCACATGTGTGCATGTGTGTGTGAAATGGGTGGGGACTGGGTATCTCTGTAGAATGAGTAACAGAGCAGATTAACTTAAAGCAGGGTGTGAATGAATCTGGATGATCCGACAGGTGGATTGGAGCAGATGATGGTAATGCTCCCATAATCAGCCCTCACTTTCCCAGTAACTGCCTACAACCCTTTCTGCAAACACTTGTGCCTCCCTGTCTAGACACTTTAGCCACAGATGAATGAATGCACAATCAGATTGTAAACACTTTTGTAACCCAGGCACAAAAGAACTTTCCTAGCAATTAAAGTCATTTGAAAATGACAATGTTAACAACTTTGGGAGTTAGTGATATTCCTTCACCAAGGGTGTTTTAGCAGAGGGTAGACAATTATTTAGTAAGATTTACCAGAAAGTCAACCAACTAAGTGTTGGGAGGTAGAGGGTGGCCAAAGGCAACACAGATAAGCATGAAGTAGATGAAAGAAAGAGGGTTAAAATAGAGGCATAAAGTGTTGACTAAATGCTAATCAAAGTTGCATTCAATGGGCAGAGCACCCTAATACCCAAAATAAAGTCTAAGGAAACTCCCAGACTCCAAAGAATGCAAAACAAAGCGTAATGGTGCTTATGTAGGTGTGGAAAAGCTTTTACTTCTAAAACTGTGCTCCTTGTCTTATACAGAAAAACAGTGTACACTTGTGTACCTCTGTGTGCTTTAGAACCTCTCTGTGACCCATCAGTCTACATAACCCTGCGTATTGTAAGTCTTCCACCAGTGGCTCCTTCCTCACTGCAGTGTTCCATTCAATAACATATTTGATCTACTGTCTCAAACGTTGATTTGATTGTTTAGGCTTCTACACGTTAATCACTTTGCTTCTCCCTGGCATGGCATTTTGCATATCAATTGTTAAGTAAGAGGCTCCCATGGCACAACCCTGGGACCCCTCCATTTCCAGAGATAACTTAGGCTTGCCTTTCTCTGAGCCCCAGAGAGGCCAACCTAGATAAAGACTGTTGAAAATGGCATTTGAAAATGCTATTTTCTAAACAAAAACCTTTATTTTTATATGTTTTCAGAGTCACAGTAGTGGAAGGGCTTAAATATAGTACAAATTTAGTTATCTCGAGCTGTATTTAGGAAAATTGGCCAGGATTATATTTTTGAAAGTCATGAGCATCTCCATGAGAATGACAATAGCAAAATGTACTGGTTTTTAACTTTTAAAGCATTTAGTCAAAAAGGATCACCTCTTTACCTCTCAGGCATTATGTAAGTTGGAAAAGGCACTCATACTCAATAAGATTATTTAAGAATTTGGGCTTGCACACGTTGGAAGTTAGAAGTGATGAAAGAAACAAAATATGTCACACAACGTGTCTTTTAGAAGAGCCCTCATGAGGTCCGGAGTTCAAGACCAAGCCTGGCTAACATGGTGAAACACCATCTCTACAAAAATACAAAAATTAGCCGGCATGATAGTAGGTACCTGTAATCCCAGCTACTCAGGAGGTTGGGGCAGAAGAATAGCCTGAACCACGGAGGCAGAGGCTGCAGTAAGCCGAGATCGTGCCATTGCACTCCGGCCTGGGTGACAGAGCAGGACTCTGTTTAAAAAGAAAAAAAAAGAAGAACCCCCCTCAGGAAATCAATACCATAGTTTTTGGGGAAAAGGAAGCTGTAAGAGTCTAAACTTCTAAGTCAAATGGGAAAAAAAGAGTGCTACTCTGGAAAAAAAAAAAAAAAGGAACAAGCCTGTACAGTTTAATCTAATATGGAGAATGCATTTCTTATGATCTCACCGTAAGTACCATTGAACTGAAATAAAGATGAGGCTATCCTGTAATGTAGAGGGTGTCAACACATAGAGATGTAAGCAGAGCCACATGATAAGCAGGAGAGGTAACTAAGGAAGACAGAAAGCAATATCGTAAGATACTTTAGCAGCTACGGCAGTTGTTAGGAAATATGTTCTTTACAGTTACCACTATTTTGATTCGTGTTCTGTGATTGTAGCCCTGTATCCATCTATGCCCTGACTAATGTGTTCTTGGAAAATCAGACTGTGAATATGAACTTCTAAAAGTATCCTTTGTCCCTTTTCCCACTTCCATGTTAATTATTAGTAGATTACCATATTTTTATGTCCTGTCCCATGTTAGTACCTTCTTCTGATGGAAGATATTGAGCAAAATATTACAGTAACTAGGCAAAAACTTTGGGCATACATCTAACTGCACAAATTGTAAACAAACACTTCAAAGAAGAATAAAACAGCATAAAATGTTCAAATGTAGAAGTTGTCCATTTATTTTAAAAATAACATGGACTAAAAATAGTTATTTTTCTTAATAAATGTACAAAAATGCCCAAATTATATTTAGACACACTTATCTAAATAGCGATGGTAATTTGCTAGGTTCAGTTTATCTGTGTACTAAAGTAACTAAAAAACTACAGATTCCTTAAGAGGTATTACCCTAAAATGATTCAAATATTTCAGATTGGCTAGAAATAAACTATTATCCAACTAAAAGGTAAACTCACCAGTTCCCACTAAAACTTTATTTTTAATCATATTCATCCCATCTCAAATTGAGCCTTCTTAGGAAAGAGCGTTAAAATATTGTAGAAGAAATGAACAATTCTTCACCTGAGTGTTTATTTCTCTCTCCTTGGACCATGGCCTGAATTTGGTTTGGGAAAGAGGCACAGTTCAGATTTTTCCACAGGCCTTCTTGACCTACACAAGTTGGCTTGCTATAAACCAAACCCCTGCAGCTTTCCTATCCTGGCAAAGCTAGGAAAGCCATAAATATTTTTTGGCAAAGTAGAACCCTAAAATAAGACAAGGTTTTTTATTTCAAGATCATATAACATTGGTCAAAGTGGCATACTGAGGCAACTAGCTAAAACGTATTTTTAAAGCAAATACGTGGTGATATAGAAATATTTCTCACACTAATCCATGTCAAAGACCTAGCTGAGGTTTTATAACACTAGGCTGTATAAGATGTGTTGTTTCGTACGGAGATTATAAACAAATCTGGATTCTGCTAGTTGAAAGGAAAAGGTGCTGATGTGCATTAGCCATTCAGAAACAGAGCTCCCACCCAGAGGGGCTTAAAGTATCAGAAACGTAAGAGCACTCCTTAGGCCAGTGGTTTCCAAACTACGGTGCATTTCAGAATCCACCAGAGGACTTGGCTAGGCTCAGCCCCAGAGTTTCTGATTCGCTAGGTCAAAGGTAAGCCTGGAAATGTGTGTTTCTCACAAATTCCCTGGTACTGCTAATTCTGCTGGCTCCAGGATCACACTTCAAGAACTACTGCATTAGACTGGCTTGGACATCACAGTAACCCTTTAGAAGAAAGAGAACCTCAAGGCCCGCCCCATCAGCACTGCATTTTCATATATTATTTACTTGTGCTAAATCCACTAAGTCATTAACTTGGTGAATATTTGGTATGGAGTTTGTGGAGAGTTAATCATTTGTGCCACCCACGTTCAGAATTTGAAAAGCTACTCAGAAGTCAAAGTAAAGGGAGGGTCCCAAACCTACGGCTCCCATTTTTTTCCTCTTATTATATGATACCACATGATATCTCGGCAAAAGTACAATATGAATATATAGAATGCATCAAATAAGAGAGGCACTTTAATGACCTCCTTTATTGAGAAAGTGTCATGGAGAATATGAAAAGGATGCCTGGAATTTACATTATTTCATTTACACTGACTGCATCTGAGATCCAGAAAGGTTACATGATTTTCCTAAAGTTATACACTTAACTATGAGTATTTTCAAGCAAATGGAAGAGAAAGACCGGTAACTGAGTGCCATGTTAGAAAAAAGGTGCCAGTCTACACAGTTCACTGATGTCTAACATACAAATATGCGAGTGTTAACACTGGAGTTTTAAAAGTGATCTCTGTTGGAAACTGGCTGTCTCAAATTTAAAACTCAGTTTGCTTAACCAGCTATAATCATCATCATACCACTGGTATGGAAGATACGCACAGGGTTACAATGAGGCCCCCAGCAAGCTAATGCCCAGATCACTTAACAGATGTATAATTGTTGTGAAGATAAATACACAGGTTGCTGCTACAAAATATTTGAATCATAACACATTTCCTTCTATCTAATTCTTTGTCTACCAAAAAAATTCTGTCAATGTAGATCTCCACTTCTAGCTTGCTTAGGGGAAAAATACGCTGGTCAGGCTAAAGAGCAGAGCTTATTCAGTTGTGTTTGTCATTGTGTGATAGAATTGCTCTTTCCCTCCCCTCCCTCCAAACCCGCCAGCATCTTTATTACTTTAAAATAACACATAGCATTTCCTTTGTTGGGTAATTCATCTCTCCACTCAGCCCACACTATCAAGGTAGGGTGACCTCATTTTCGGCTTCAGGACTGGCTAACATAAATCACATAAATAAGGCAATATAAAATACTATATGGCAATATAATTCCTTTAATGTACTTGAACAGTGAGTAGGATGGTAGATTGCATGGTTTTCCCAAAATCCTTTTGATCCTTTCCTCTGAGAGGATAACATATCCTAGCCCTTTGGCCTCTGCTTACCCTTCTTAATGACACCAGCTCACTTTCTACCATGTTGACATTTGCCTTAGCTGTGTGTCACCCACATCCCATCTCCCTGCCCTGGTGATCAGTTCATGTACGGGTATGTGACCCTGAGGAGGCCAATAAAAAATCCAGAATAGTTGGGAAAAAGAGGTCATTCCTTTCACCCTAAATGTGAAATCTGGAATGGCAGTGGTCAGTTTTTAATTAAGGAAAGAGATCACATCTGCAAATGAATTCAATATGTGGGGGGAAATTAACCCAAGATGAAGAACCAGGTAATTGATTGAGCCTCAACATCAAGCCAGCCAAACTTCCAAAGTTTATTGGACATTTGGATCAATAATTTCCATTTGTGTTTAAGCCAGCTTGACATTGGGATTTTTCTCACTTGCGATTAAGAGTCCTAAATTATAGCAGAGTAAACTAATAAGGTTGGCATTATTCAGCCTCTTATGCATTTAGAAAATGCAGGTTAGCCTCTTTGACATTCACAAACTCTGGGTGACTAACACGATTGTTTTGGCTGGGATGTCAAACTCTGAGCCTAGGTAAACTGACCAAGGTAAATGTCACCCTGTAAGGCTTACTAACAGCCAGCTGTTTTGCTATGAATTCTAAGGTTATCAAGCATCCAACGTCATCCTGCCTTTTTCTTTTAAATATATACAGATTATTGGGTAGCTTTATCCTGTTTTATTTCAGAGATGAGCTCAAAAGAAGAAACTCTTCTCTTCATGATACTTAGAGTTGTTAAACAAATCAACTGGCATTTATTGAATAATCATGTTTGCCAGCCAAGTGTTAGTATGTTCTATTCTGTAAGAATAAGTTATTTTAAAGCAATCTTCTATAAAGAATGCTGCCTTGTAAGTTCAAAACAAAGGCCAGAATCATGCTGACAAATTACTAGGCTCAGATTTTTATCATTATTAATACCCAGAGAGGTTTTTTTTTAACTGAAGCTTGTATTAAAAAAAAGCATTAAATAAGAATAGCTTTGCAGTTTACTTGCATATAAGGATAAGTATACGTAACATATTAGCAATGACACTGAGTAGAGTTTGGAATTATTTTCTAATTCTGTAACAGATTAACAGATTAATTTTCATCTATTGTCAATTTAACACGTACATCCTCTTCTTTATACCCCTAACTCTTCTATACTGTATGTCTGTACTAAAAATACAAAAATTAGCTGGGCAAGGTGGTACACTCCTGTAGTTCCAGCTACTCGGAAAGCTGAGGCAAGAGAATCACTTGAACCTGGGAGATGGAGGTTGCAGTGAGCTGAGATCGTGCAGCTGCACTCTGGCCTGGGTGACTAAGCAAGACTCCATCACAGAAAAAAAAAATAATAATAATAATTACTTCTTTGTATGAAATTCTATATTACTAATAGTAGAAAAATCTTAGTTTACAATTGCTTTTCTGATTTTAATATAGTCTTCATAAACTGTATATAGTTAAATATGAAGGCTGTTTCACTCCTTCCTGTCGGCTAAATGGCTACTGCTAGTATTTATTATACAGGGACTGGCTTCTGTCTCTATTTGAGCAGCCCGGCAACTTTCTGTCTTCTCTGAGTGCTCTTTGTCTGCTGCTTCTGTGTTCTGCCAGAGCCGTCACCGTTGCAAGGAGGGGGTGTATATTCTGCTGCTTTTTGGCTGGGAGAATAAATTCCAGCTTAGGTCCAAGTTGAAAACGAATCCCCCAGTAGGCAAAAACATGGACTCTAGTATACTTCCTGTGCACCCCATTAAAATCCCCTTTGGCCTCAGGAGCCTGAAGTTTTACAGTGGAACCATTTCATGCTTAATAACATGTTCTACACAATGCACCATGGGAAATACAAAGGCAAGGGCCATACCGTCTGCATTGAGAAATACAAACTCTTGCATGGGAGACAAGATTTGTATGTACATGGAAACACACATGCATGTGTATGCACACACACAGGCCCACACCCTGAAACTAATGTGAGATGGTGTACAGAAAAATAATAAATGTGTAATACTGGTAGTTTACTGATGAGAAAAAATCAAGGTAAGTTCAATTAGTCAAGAAAGACTTTCCAAAAATCTAACTTGAATGGTGCTCTGGAGGCCAGGAAGGACTTGAAAAGTTATGTGAAGTCTGGGCTGGCCAAAGGAAAGCTTCTCCAAGTGAGCTGAGCCCTAATATCAATTTAGTTAAAAAACCTGTTCCAACAATTGCTTGTCATAATGTAGGCCACATGTGTACAGGCCAAATTCTTCCCATTTTAATTGCTTATTTTGGCTCTATAACATTCCAGCCTATATCTTTCTGGCTTTCATTTGGAAATGTCTATTTAAATAAGTTTCTAATGTTACATTTGTTGAGATCCAACAGAACAGTGGCATGTATTTTAAAACTGATTGTCCTTATGTGAAAAACCACCAAAGTTTTCTAAAAGCTTCAAAAAATATTTCATGTTTAAGAGTCATCAAGTAAGCAATTCTATCAGTTTTCTAAGTGAAGCCATAAGTGTGCTGTTCTCCCGGTTTATTAACTGATCTGTTTGTTAGAAGCCTTTATTATAAATCCAGTCATTCTGCAAATATTTCCCTAATGCTTTTAAAATAAATAAAACCCAAACTTTGCCTTTAAGCAGCAATAAAATCAGGAATGCTTCAAAGCAAGAAATTCAAAGTACAGCTCAACGTGGCTGTGAGAGAGCTCCACTGTTCAAAGACATTGGAAAATGATCCTGGAAAGGTGTAATATTTATATGTCAAGTCTATCTGACCACAGCTTTAGATCATATTTGAGAAAAAAAAACTCCAGCTGGTGGCCATTGATTTTTTGGAATATGCTCATTGGCTTCATTTGTTACTTGGGCTTATTTATATATACATAAATTTATATATTATGCATTATACTATGCTTTTAAAAGTGAGAGTATCTCAAGAGTTTGTGTTATAGCAACATAAATAAAACAAACACAAGGCATACAATTTACTTAAATAAAAGTGTCCTACTTGTAAAGTCTGAAGGAAATACTTTGTACTTCACAATTTTGAAGCAAGAGCCTGATCTAATTTGGCCAGATGCCTTTAACAAAACAGACTGGTGAGAGAGGTGAAGGGTGAACTTGTTACTCAGTGAATCTAGAAATGACAAATTATTTGTCATACTAAAGGAAATATCACACAAACTTATAATACAAGTTTATTTTACTCATTAAATCCTGATTTCTACGTCAGCTTTTTCTATCTTTCTCACAGATGAAAAACCGTAAATGAGTCATAGTGGGACGCTTCCCATGAGAATTATTTTTCTCAGGAAAATGAAGGAAGTATAGTCTTACGCTTTTCTTCTGAAGTTCACAAAGCTTTTAAGTAAGATACTCTTAGTGAATAAGCTACTTTTCATTGTCTCTAAGAGATTTGCTTTTTTAAAAAACATTTTCTAGAAAACATTCATTGTATTGCTGCCTGTATCGAACAACACAATATAAAGTTAGAAATAAGGTAAAGCAAATTTAAGTATGTTTTCTTCTTCTTCCTTCCACAGTTATACATTTTATGTATAAAGAGAATTTCTAATAATCTCATTCACCTAATTAGATATTATTTTTAGCAAACTGAAATACTGTCTTTGAACATGACGAACACTCACTTTTTGTGTTTTCTATGTTTCGGTATTATAATTCCTCATAAACTATAAAATCTTGCAAAGAACTGAGCTAAGTAATTGGTCTAAAATTTGAGTTCACAATGTTGCACCTACCAAAACTGGCAAGTATAATAAGTTGCCTAATAGATGTGGATAGCTTTCAAAGATACACAAAAATATACGGTCACCACTTTTTGTAAAAGAAAGTAAGTTAACTACAGACCCATTCTTTTAAAAATTGTTTTGAAGATGAGTACTCATATCTGCTTTATATTATAGCCCATGCATACGAACTATCTGATTTATATCAAGATACTCTAAAGATACTACTTAATTATAGAGTGGAGAGTAAATGGAAGTGTTTATGTCATAATTACCAAATGAAACATAATTATAAATTTTATGGAAAGGATTGAATATTCGCCACTGAACCATATAGCTATACATTTTCAGATTGAGTTCTAACAAGACAGTTTCATCAGGTCCCATTTATGTGCTCAAAAACGTGAGCATATCGAGGTCAAGAATCTTTCTGGATTCTCAGTAAGTAAGCCTACCCATTCATGGCTTTCCTTAATTTAGAAAAAGTGTAAGGCAACTCTTGTGTTAATATTAGTAAATACATGTACACAATATTCTCCCCTTACAAAAATAAAATTCTCAATCAGCTGCTGAAATTGAGAGCCACACGTCTTCCCATAGTTTCTATAAGTTATTGGCATAAAACTTCACTTGAAACAGTAACATCTTCTTTTATTTTTTGTTATTTTTAATTTCAACTATTATTTTGGAATCAGAGGTTACATGTGCAGGTTGGTTATATGGGTATATTATATGATGCTGAGATTTGGGGAATGATCAATCCTATCACCCAGGTAGTGAGTATAGTACCCAATAGTTTTTAAACCATTGCTCCCTATCTCCCCCATTCCCCATAGTAGTCCCCAGTCTCCAGTGTTCCCATCTTCATGTCCAGAGTACCTAATGTTTAGCTCCCATATATAAATGAGAAGGTAAGATATTTGCTTTTCTGTTCCTGTGTTTATTCACTTAGGATAATGGCCTCCAGCTGCATCCATGTTGCCAAAAGGACATGATTTTACTCTTTTGTATGGATGCATAATATCCCATGGTGTCTATGTAGAACATTTACTTTATCCAGTCCACCATTAATGGACACCTAGATTGATGCCATGTTTTTGCTATTGTGAATAACACTGACATAAACATACAAGTGCACCAATCTTTTTGGTAGAATGTTTATTTTCTTTTGCATATACACCCAGTAATGAGATTATTGGGTTGAATAGTAGTTCTATTTTAAGTTTTTGGAGAAATCTCCAAACTGCTTTCTGCAGGGACTAAATTTATTTACATTCCCACTAACAGTGTATAAAGTGTTATACACTTACATGCTTTTCTCTGAAGGCTCACCAATGTCTGTTGTTTTTTGACTTTTTAATAATAGCCATTCTGACTTGATACGTATTTCTTTGATAATTAGTGATGTTGAGCACTTTTTCATTTGTTTGTTGGATGCTTGGATATCTTCTTTTGAGAAGTGTCCGTTCATGTCTTTTGCCCACTTTTTAATGGTATTATTTGGTTTTTGCTTGTTGAATTGGTTAAGCAGCTTATAGATTCTGAATATTAGACTTGTGTCAGACACATGGTTTATGAAAAATATCTCCCATTCTGTAAACTGTCTTGATAGTTTTTTTTCTGTGTAGAAGCTTTTTAGTCTAATTAAATGGCCCACTTGTCAATTTCTGTTTTTGTTGCATTGCATCTGCTTTTGAGGACTTAGTCATAAATTGTTTCCTGAGGCCAATGTCCAGAACGGTGTTTACTAGGTTTTCTTCTATGAATCTTATAGTTTGAGGTTTTATATTTAAACATTTAATCTATCTTCAGTTAATTTTTTCATATGGTGAAAAGTAGGGTTCAGTTTCAACCTTCTGCATATGGCTAGCCGGTGATTCCAGCATCATTTATTAAATAGAGAATCCTTTCCTCATTGTTTACTTTTGTTGATTTTGTTGAAGATCAGATTGTTTTAAGTGTGCAGCTTTATTTCTGGGTTCTCTATTCTGTTCTATCCAGTCTCTGTGTCTGTTTTTGTACCAGTGCCATACTGTTTTGATTACTGTAATCTTATATAACAGTTTAAAGTCATGTACTGTGTCTCTAGCTTTGTTTTATTTTTGTTTGTGTGTGTGTGTGTGTGTGTGTGTGTGTGTGTGTGTGCGCGCGCGCGCGCATGCTTAGGATTGCTTGGCTATTCAGCGTTGTTTTCTGGTTTCATATTAATTTTGGAATAGTTTTTTCTAACTCTGTGAAAAATGATGTTGGTAGTTTGATAGGAATAGTGTGGAATCCATAGATTGCTTTGGCCAATACGATCATTTTAACAATCTTGATTCTTCCAATCCATGACCATGGAATGTTTTTCTATATGTTTGTACCATCTATGATTTCTTTCAGCAGTATGAGACAATAACATCTTTTCTGCTCAATTATACCCTTTATTTCTAGGAAACTTTCAGCTCTCAAAAGAACAACTTTCACATGACCTCATCTAAGGTTGTATCTTTGTGTGCTAAAAAACTACTAGAGTGATTAACATATAATCAATATTGTTAAAAGACAATATTTTTAAAATAGAAAATCATAATTCATGTAAATATATAATGAAATCATATCATTTGAATTCATAACTTAGTGCGGGAGGCGGGGTGGAAAACAGTAAGATGAAACAATTAATTCAAAGGAGGAATTAACATATTTACATAGCCAGTAAAGAATGCTAAAATCAGTTTACAAAGAAACGCAAAAATGGTTTTTCCAGAGGGCAACAATCAACTGTATTCTACCAGACACATTTCACTTGCATTTCTATGGATAAGAATCACCTGCATTATTATCAGTTTTCCAGAGTCTACAGACTTGTAAAACAGTTTGAAATATTAACAGGTAATGGTAACCAGGAAGGTTGTGGTACCCAGTGTGGAAGGCAGAATTCTAAGCTGGCTCTCATGATTTGCAACCCCATTGTTATTCCCATGATTCTGTTATGTTACATGGCAATCAGGATTTTGCAGAGGTAATTAAGGTCATTTATCAGTCAACCTTATCACAGGAAGATTATCAAATGGATTTAGCCTAGTCACATGAGCCCTCTAAGAGCAGAGGCTTTCCTCCAGTTAGAAGCAAAAGGGGAGTCAGAGATTTGAAATATAAAAAGGATCTGACATGCCATTGCTGGCTTGAAGATCGACGAGGCCATGGGGAAATGATCTGAGCATGTCCTTCAGTTGTTGGAAATGATCTCGAGCCACTAGCCAGAAAAAGAAAAAAATGAGGACCTCAGTTATGCAACTGCAAGGAATTAGATTCTACCAACAACCCAAACAAACTTGGAAGACAACTTTCTCCCAGAGTTTTTAGATGAGTATTCAGGCCAATTAACAAATAATGATAGACTTGTGGTACCCAGAAAAGAAAACCCAGCCCAATTGTGCTGTATTTCAGACTTACAGAACTGCAAGCTAATACAAGAACATTATTTTAAGCTGCTAAGTTAGTGATAATATGTTATGCAGCAATAGAAAATACAGAATTATCTCTGCCTATTTCATAAATACTTATCAAAATATTAATAAGTATGAAGTGTATACACAAAAAACAATTATTGATAACGTAGAGATTTTCCCCTTGAAA
The DNA here is from genome assembly GCF_048565385.1 of Saimiri boliviensis. Lineage (NCBI taxonomy): Eukaryota > Metazoa > Chordata > Mammalia > Primates > Cebidae > Saimiri > Saimiri boliviensis. The sequence continues at coordinate 110,147,059 of NC_133455.1, forward strand.
TTAGCATTTAGTATTTTTAAATCAGAAAGTGTAAAGATTTAAACATAGGTCATATTTGAGAGACACGTGAAAGTGGAAAAGATCTCTAATTTAATTAGATTTACTCTGTATGGAATACACAAAAGGAGGCATAGGCAGCGTCTACATGCCTCTTTACGCTCTGACCATGATTTGAAACTTAATAAGCACTGATTTAAGAGTAACTATCAGTTTTTCTAAACAGTGCCCTGCATTGATAGATACCGTATATATATATATATATATATATATATATATATATATAAAAGCAAAGCACTTGTGAACATATTGACTACAGTCCTATCCTGGAGAGAAGACAGCTTACTTTCTGTCACCTGCAGAGGCATTGGAATGAAAGCATAATCATTTGTATTGAGATTCTGAATCCAATGTGCCAGGTTTGAGAGTTTTTATTCCTGATTGGCTGGCCTTTGGAAACAGGAAAACAGAAAGAGGAAATGTCCATGTTTGAGCTGGCACGTGCCGTGTAACCTGTATCCAGAACTGACAAGTCCCTGCTGTCGGAACCCTGCCGCGGTTGCCCACTTTGTCTTCGGGTATGAACAAAGGCCAAGAAAGTGTGCCGTATGCATAGAGAATATTCAATAACTAGAGAAAAGATTAAACTTCTACACACATCTATATATTCTTAAAAATCAATGTGTCTTCTGAAGCTATGGTATACTACATTTTTAAAAAATCAAATGGATATTTTAAGTTTATCATTGAATTTTTGTTATGTTATAACATGTTGGGGATTTATGCAGCATCTTTTAAAGACGTTTACTATCTAATTTTTCTTTTAGTGAAACAGAATTAAATAAAGCTAAAACACACTTTGCTAACTAATTAAAGCTTCTATCTCTAACCTTCCATTCTCGACTCTTTTAACATCTGGAAACATCACTTTTAATTTCTTTCATCAGTATAAAACGATGTGTATGAAATAGCAGCGATTATGAGTAAGCATCTGGTATCCCGACACAGCAGTTTAAGCCTTACACAACAAACCTGCTTTTTAATGGCATGTTTTAAAATGCATATACTACAGTTGATGCACGGACCCATGCCCAGTTACAGACACTATATATACACCAGTGCTTTTTACTTTGTACAACTGTATTCAAGAGAACCTGTGTGTCTAAATCATTTATACACATTTATAAGATCGAAACATTTAGAAATGCATTACGGGATATTTCTCTTTTAAGAAACTATGTATTGATTGATTTCATAGCACAAATAATCAATTCTAGATATTGACTCCTTTCAACATGTTGTGCCTGGCATATGATAAGCATAAGAGGGGAAAAATTAAATTAAGAAACAGCACTTTGTAAGCAGAAAAGTGATTTCGTTTTTATTTTAATTGGTGTTTAGAAAATTTTATATCAATTATATTAGCATGAATTATTTTTATTATTCAGAGCTACCAAAATATATATGGTGATATATATTTTATATGTATATAATTTATATAGTGTGTAAATATATGCACAAAATAACTTTTATATAAACATAATTTTTATATAAGATATCAATATATAATATATAGAATATTGTTCTATTTTTCCACTATATTATATATAATACAAAATTATATACAATGTACAATTACATATAATATATAAAATATATAATATATATAATTACGTATGTATAATTACATATATTATATATACTATATGATACATGATTATAATATTACATATAATCATACATTATATTATACATTATAATATATATAATACTGTATCTAAAATTATATATTATATATTATATTATGTTACATGTAATATATAGTTTTATATTATATATTATATAATATATAATTTTATATTATATATAATATAGTTTTATATTATATATAATTATATATTATACATTATATATAATTATATATCATATATATTATATAACCATATGTAATATATGATTATATGCTATAAAATTATATCTTATATAAATATATAAGATATAATTATTATATATAGAAATAATAATCATAATTATTTATACATAATTATATATTATATATACTATATTATATATGATATATATTACATACAATTTATACATATTATATATGGTATATATTTATATATAATGTATAATTATATAATAGATTATATATTGTATACAATAATATTGTTCTACTATATTATATATAATATAGTAGAATATGTATAACAATATAGTATATATACTGTATAGTATGTATATATACTGTACAAACTATATTGTATATTATATTATGTATTATACTGTTAGTTATAGATATTATATAATTATATATTATACTATAGTGTATATATACATTATATATAATATATATTATATAATACAGTGTAATACATAATATACTATAATTATGTAATAATTATATGTTATACTATACTAATATACATTATATATAATTATTATATTGTGTAATATATAATTATCTATTGTATAATACATAATTATATAATTTAGTATATATTATACTTTTGTATATATTTTGAAGTATACATAAATATATATTAATATATCATTCATATTATATATAAGTATAAATTATATATTATGTATATAAATATATAAGTATAATATATAACTATAATATAATTATATATATTATACTTATATAATATATGTATAAATATATTATAGTTATATTATACTTATATAATGTATGTATAAATATAATACATAAGTATATTTATATTATACTTTTATATAAGTATATAAATATATTAATTATATATTACATTACATATTGCCTATTTTATATAGTGCAATATATGATACTATATTATATAATAACATACATATGTAACATATAGTATCTATGGTATATTATATATTATATACTATATATAGTGTATATATAGCATATATATAGTGATACACAGCATATGCATAGAGCATATACACACTATATATAGTATATATCTTGTAATATATATGATATATATTTTTAATATATTATATATTTCTTTTGACTGTTCCAGCCTTCTACTTCAGAATGCCTAATTTACAATTTGGAATACTTAGCAAGCATATCCGCTTCTTGTCAGTTGTAATGATGCTGAGTGGGAAGATAACGCAAGGAAGAAGGCATGATACGTTCATATAGGTCTAATCAGGCAGCTAAAGCAGAAAAATTTCTAAATAGCTCATATGATGAAGACCAAAGTTAATTTAATTTTTTTGAAAAATGAATGCAATACACATTTGTATATTTAATTATATTTTTCCATTTTTAATTTTAGAAATTTGCTTAGCCTGAAATAGAACAAAACAACTGAGGCCAATCTGTGTATATTAGTTTCCTATTGCTATCACGAATTGCCAGAAACCTAGTGGCATAAAACGACACAAAGGTCTTACTGTACAACTGTGGAAGTCAGAAGTTCAAAATCATTTGCATTAGATAAAGTCAGGTTGTTGGGAGAGATTTCATTTCCTTGCTTCTAGAGGTCATGTGTATTCCTAGGGAAGACTATATACAATATTATTTGTCAGTTACACCTCGATAAAGAAAAAAAACCATGAATATATGAAAACTGAAGACTTTTGAAGTCACTTTTGCATTTCTTCGTGTGTGTGTGTGCCTACGTGTTGGGGATAAGTTGTTAGGACTTCCATATCTGAATATCAGTAAGTTTAATCAATTTGCGTTCTTCCCAACACTACTCAGACAAACTGAGGTAAAGCGTGTTTGGCGAAACAGATTAGAAAATTTCTCTTTAAACTAGGATGCTCTTAACAACCACAACACTCCTAGACAATTGACCACAGGTCACATCTTGTCCAAGCACTGTCCATTGCTCTAAATTCTTAAGAACTTTATTGGCCGGGTGCAGTGGCTCATGCCTGTAATCCCAGCACTTTGGGAGGCCGAGGCGGGTGGATCACGAGGTCAAGAGATCGAGACCATCCTGGTCAACATGGTGAAACCCCGTCTCTACTAAAAATACAAAAAATTAGCTGAGCATCGTGGCGCGTGCCTGTAATCCCAGCTACTCAGGAGGCTGAGGCAGGAGAATTGCCTGAACCCAGGAGGCGGAGGTTACGGTGAGCAGAGATCGCGCCATTGCACTCCAGCCTAGGTAACAAGAGCAAAACTCCGTCTCAAAAAAAAAAAAAAAAAAAAGAGAGAGAGAGAGAGAACCGTATTAACAAAATCACGTCTTCCTTCTTTCCCTTTTAATAATATTATAGTTAAATAATTAATGGTGTAATTTTTATTTTATAGTTATCCCTTGGAAACTTCTTAAAGCTGTGTTAAAATCACAACCATATCTGTCTTGTGACCACGCTACGACTGCAACTAATAGATAGAATGGTACACAGTATATACTCTGTTAATATCTGTTGAAAGACGGAAGGAAGAAAAGAAGGAACTAGTGAAAAAGAAGCAAGGGAAAAAACAAGGTTCAGTCACTAGTTTGGGCCTGAATAAGAAATAATGGTGCGCAGGTGCACATGGACACTTAAAATGAGACAAAGCTGTCAGGAAGCCTCCGAAATTTAGAGCCATAAGCCAGATACACAGTATGCAGGGTAGAGAAGTCCAAAACCCATTGATTTATCTCCCTTTATATGGAGCCTGGCCCATCCTGCCCAGAGTTAGGGGGTGATGTCATAAAACATTTTGCTCTTCGGGAAGGAAGAGAGAAAAGTTATGAAATGTAGCCCTTTGGGGTAAGAAAAACATTGTAAGGAAGTTGGGCAGGGCAAGAGGTCTTTGAATCAGCATTAAAAAGGCCTACTTTTGATGTAACTCTTTTAGGAATTACCTGTTTAGTTTTCTCCTTCAACATTCAATAAATATTTAATAAATGAATCATGATACAAATGAATGAGGGCCACGATGGAAACAAGCCAGGGCAACATGGTCAAAGAACCTCACGGGCTTCTACTCAGACGAGGCCACAAACGTAAACATCACAGAACAACAGATGCCTAGCCCAAGACTTGAAAGGTAAGCAGAAGTTACCAAGGTGAAGAGGGACGGAGGAGTGTTCTTCCTAGATGAGGTTGCTGTGCAACGGCAGGAAGGCTTAAAATGACATCGTGCATTCTGAGAAGTACATGTGATTGGCTACAAAGGGAGCAAACGGTAGGAGGATGCGATTGGGTTGATTAGGAGTATCAAAGACGAGGCTGAGGTTGAGAAAGTGTGGGTCTTATCCCAAAATCAGTGGAGAGTTTTAAGGTCAGTTAAGGAATCTACATGACTGGATTTCTTCTCCCAGCTGCCCAGAAATTGAATTATAAGGGGGATCAGAGACGGAGTTTCTTCTAGATTAACAGAGAGTTAACTGGAATAGTTTTGGGAAAAAATTATGAGCACCTCCCCCAATGCATAAATGGTGAGAATGTACAGGAGATGATGGTGGTTAAGTAGAGAGGTAAGGCAGAGGATGAGGGAGCAGGTGGAGTCACTGAGGTCTCCCAGGTTTCAGACTAGAGTGTCTCGATGATGCCCAGTCAAGCGAGAAAATGGCAGAAAGAGACTGAAGATTTGGGTGAGTGGGTAAGGAGTATAGTTCAGTACACTGAGCTTGACACGCTGCTGGAAAACAACAGTGTGATTAACTGCTAGCTTTGTGCTAGACACACTTCTCGCTGTTTTACGTGTAATTGTGAATCTCAAATGAGATAACATATATGAGCACTTTTGGGGAAAGTATAATGTGCAGCATTGTTGTATGTATTCGTATTTGTTCTTTTCCACATTTATCGTATTTAGTAGAGTAAGGCATGAGGGTTTTTTTTTTTTTTAATTTGAGAAAAATCACATTACAAAAAACTTAAAAAGATAATAAATCGACAAACTGTCATGTATTACTCTTTTGTAAAGAGGAATGATTTAATGGGACTGTATTTTTAAATGCTTCTAAAATAATGCCTTTCTATACAGTTAGGCTCATGAATTGAAAACATGTTATGTTATTTTAAAGTGTTTCAGTTCAATAGGCAAAATATTTGAATAAGAATTTCAAATAATCATTTATTACTCTTGCTTAGTTCTTCTAAGCATGAATCTCTTTTCACTGATACACAGCCAACCCGTGGAGCCTGATCACCATTAGCTATTCCAGATATTGGCCCACTGTACAAACCAGTGGATTCATGAAGCACGGGTATTCATTTTGCCTATTCACATTTGCAATTCTTTATGCTTCACAGTCTGTACCATAGCATGAGTAGCTTTCAATGCTATAATAGAACATATTGTTCTAGAACTAGTATGCTTCATGTTATACTGATAAACATCTCATTAAAGTTTAAAATATTTTCTCTTCCTTTAACTGATATATTGAGCAAACCATTTACCACGGATTGAGAAACTTGATAATAGAAAAAAACCTGTTGAATTATAAATGAGATACTGAGTATGAAAATAATGAATTCCACACTTTTCTCATTTGAAGTCCACTAAAGCAGCAAATGAAATTATCTTGTGCAATCCGATACTCAGCAATACAAATAAATGGCACAAAAGCTAGTAATATGGATTTAAGAATTGAAAAGCTGTGGGGTGTAACCAATTAAATGTTATTATTTGAGCTGTTGAGAGTAGTGAGAAGAATACTGAATTTAAAATCAAGGACCTCGGTTTACGTGCTGGTATGATTTTGGACATCTCTGTAATTCTCAAATTCCTAATCAATGCCCAAAGGTATTTAGGTATTTGTATAAATTTTTAAAATATGCATTTTTAAGTTGTGATCATTATTATGAACACTGGAGACTCACATGACATATGTAATGTTTAAAAATGCTCTTCATGGGATAAACTATATTAATTTTTTTAGTGAAAATAGAAATAGCTAAATGACAGCATGTTTTCTAACTGTATTAGTGAATTTCAATAGGAAGCATTTGTCATCATTCTAATTTTTATCAGAATAATAGTAATAATATGTCAAATGCTAGTATTACTTCAAAGTATAATAAATTTTAATTAAATATTTTGATACTAGCATTGACACTCCACATTGATAAAGTCCTGTGTACTTTATCATAAAACTTGGGGGAAGAAATGAATCTTACCAGATAAGACTTCCTCGATTAACTTAAACAAAATAGAAAACTTGACATCCTCTCTTCCAAACTTGCTATTTTTCGTTTTAAATTTTCACCAGCGGAAATAGTATCTTCTATTGTTTATTTGTACATGTCCTGTCGCTTTCCAATAGAGTGCAAGCACGAGGGGGCAGGGACTTTGTTGAATTCACTCTTGCATCCCTAATGTCTAGCCCACTGTCTCACACAAAGAAAGCCCCTTAATAAGTATTGTTGAGTTGATATATGTCTTCTACTAGATACTGTGTTATATTAAATGTGCTTTCTCATGTAATTCTTAGATTAACCCTTGGAATTAGATAATAGTAGTAGAAACACTTAAATAGTGCTTCTGTGGTATCAGCCAATGTTCTCAGGGCTTCACTCAGATTAATTCTCATATTTGCCTGTAAAGTCTTCTCACATGCAGATAAGAAAATGGAGTCGCAAAGAAGTTCAATGACTTAACTGAAGTTATTTATCTAGAGAATAGCTGAACTCGATTTTAACCTAGCTAGCATTGCTCTAGTTTCCATGACGTTAACTGTTACGTTAGAGATCTTTCTACATGTTTATCTTACATGTTGGATAGCTGTGGCTGAGAACATTGAATGGAAATTGTACTGTTTCCTTACGTATGTTTTATATTTATGCTGTATTTATGTTTATCATTTATTTTATAATGTGTTTTTATAATCAGTAATTACAGTGGTATGGAAAATTAATATAAAAATTGCAGAAAATATAAAAATTTAAAATGTCATATTTAGAGCTACTGAATTACAGATGGTTAGAGCTAAATAACTTGTCACCCATTTTAAAATTTGTTATTTTACCATGAGGCTCAGACAAGTACGATGACAGTCTGTGGTTACTGAGAATATTAGTTATTGATCTGGTTTGAGGTGCTTTCTCCTGGGTAGAATGCTTTCAGATGAGTAGATCAGACAGCATAATTTTCAACTCCTGCCTTCCCTGCTTGCTTTTTGCTAATAAAGCATAGATGCTATGGTGATAAGCGCTGTACAAATAATAAATGGAACAGAAAATACACTATACAGAAGGGAGGAACGTAATGGTCTTTTCACCTACTTGTGTTTAATGATTAAACTGTACATCCTCACAGAAGCTTTTAGACATGATGACAATCTATTTAACCATCATTTTGCTATATATATTTTCAGATTTTTAGATTATTAAATATATTAACTACTGCTGTATTAATTACTTGAGCAAAGAAATAAACTATACCTGCAGTAATAATTTTATTGTTTACCTTTTCTGTTGCTTGGTCTAAAATAAATGACAAAATTTAACTTAAAAATTTAATATTCATTTTCCAGATTTTGTAATAGACATTATTGTTTTATTTGTTAAATCAACAGGTATTTATCACCTTCCTTCAAGGCCAAGTACTATTCCATGTGCTGAATACAGAGTGAACATGTTAGGCAAATAAGCATATAGCATACCATCAGGAAGTAAGAGCTATCAGGAAAGACAAAGCAAGATGGAGGAGACAGAGAGAAACTACTTCTAATAGAGTGGTCTCAGCAGACTCCTTTGAGGAGGTAACATGCAACTGAGACTTGAATGAATTAAGGAACTGATCTGTAAGAATGTCTGGGGAAAGTGTATTCCTGAGAGAGGGATGGGTAACTGCGAGTATCTAGGAGATGAGAATATACTTGCCAAATGTGAGAAAGAGAAAGAGGGTCAATGTGACAGAAAGGAGTGAGAGAGTAGAAAAGTGAACAGAGGCAGGAACTGGGGTGGGTCGAAGCAAGACTGAAGAGAGACTTGTAGACCATTGTAATAACTTTAAACTTTGTTATAAAATGGGAAACCAGTTTGAATAAGGGTGTGCCATAAAACTAAGTGATATATTTTATTCCAATAGCAGGCAGGAGGATTAATTTTATACATCAACTTGACTGGGCTAAGGGATGCCCACATAGGGGATAAAACATACTTTTGGGTGTGTCTGTGAGAGACTGGCATTTGAATAGATATGCTGAGTAAAGATCAGCCTCACCAATGTGGCAGGGCATTGTCTAATTAATTGAAGGACCGAACAGAGCAAAGAGGTAAAGGAGGGGTGAATTTGCTTTCTGTTTAAGCTACCTCCACTGGTTCTCAGGCCTTCAAACTCAAACTGGGTCTTACACCATTGGCTTCCCTGGTTCTCATCCCTTAAGTGTGAACTGGAACTATACCATCTTTCCTGGGCCTCCAGCTTGCAGATGGCAGATATTGGGACTTCTCAGCCTCCATAACTGTGTGAGTGAAACCCTCATAATAAATCTCTTTCCATATACATATACATACACACACACACATACACACACATAGGTGTGTGTGTGTGTGTGTGTGTGTGCATCCTATTGGTTCTGAAGAACTGTAATATATCTGACCCCAGATTTTGCAAGTGAGAATAATGTATAAGAAAGGATTCCATTAGTAGACCAGAAATGAAGAATTCCTAAAGGCAGAGAACAAGTGGCAGTTGATTGATAATGAAACCTGAAAAGCTAAAGCAGATAAGATCTTTTGTACAAAGAAATTAGAAAAGAAAAAAAATCAAAACAGTTGAAACATTTGGAGGAAGTGCAAATAGTCACATGGGAGCCCCGAAGAAGTGCCCATCTAAGGACCAACAAATGCGAAAAGAATTAGACCATGGAAATTAAATTAACTGCTTGCAGATCACCTAAGGGAAATGTGTCCCTTACCTTCTTCAACTGCCTGTGCATTCACCATAGCTGCTACTAATTGCTTTTAAATTAGGCTAAAATTTCAAGAACTTCTCTCTAAATAAAGTGATATTACAAATCCTAGATGTGGGATCTGAGAAAAATGCGAAGGAATAGCTAATGCATGTGGGACTTAATACGTAAGGGATGGGTTAATTGGTATAGTAAACCGCCATGGCAAACATCTACCTATGTAACAAATCTGCATATCTTACACATGTATCCTGTAGTTTTCCTGGCTTTTCTATGTCAGCTTTTGCTTTTGCTGACATAGAAAAGCCAGGAGATCAAATTACATTTTTTAAAACAAGAAATTAAAGCAAAGTTCCTCAGGGTTTGCCTCAAGAGACACAAAAGAACAAGGACAGGAAAATACTTTAAAGAACCTAGTTATAAAATAAAAACTTGGGGGACTGGTAAGATGGCCAGGAATAGGAACAGCTCTGGTCAGCAGCTCCCAGTGAGACCAATGCAGAAGGTGGGTGATTTCTACATTACCAACTCAGGTACCCAGTTCATCTCACTGGGACTGGTTAGACAGTGTCTGCAGCCCATGGAGGGTAAGCAGAAGCAGATTGAGGCAGAACCTCACCTGGGGAAGCACAAGGGGTCGGGGAACTCCCTCCCTAGCCAAGGGAAGCCATGAGGGGTTGTGCCATGAGAGATGGTGCATTCTGGCCCAGATACTACATTTGCCTCACAGTCTTCACAACCCACAGACCAGGAGATTTCCCCCAGTGCCTACATCACCAGGGCTCTCGGTTTCAAGCACAACATTGAGCAGCTGTTTGGGCAGACATCGAGCTAGCTGCAGGAGTGTACTTGTAGCCCAGTGGTACCTGGAATGCCAGCAAAACACAACTGTTCACTCCCCTGGAAAGGGGGCTGAAGCCAGGGAGCCGAGTGGTCTTGCTCAGTGGATACCACCTCATGGAGCCCAACAGGTTAAGGGCCACTGGGCTGAAATTCTTGCTGCCGGCACGGCAGTCTGAAGTCAACCTGGGACGCTCAAGCTTGCTTGGGGGAGAAGCATCCACCATCCACCATTGCTGTGTTTGAGCAGGTAGTCTTCTCCTCACACTATAAACAAAGTCCCCTGGGAAGTTCAAACTGGATGCAAAATTCATTGCAGCACAGCAAAGCTGCTGTTGCCTGACTGCCTCTGTGGATTCCTCCTCTCTGGGGAGGGCATCTCTGAAAGAACGGCAGCAGCCCGAGTCAGGGGCCTATAATAAAACTCCCATCTCCCTGGGACAGAGCACCTGGGGAAAGGGGCAGCCGTGGGCACATTAGCAGACTTAAACACTCCTGCCTACTGGCTATGAAGAGACCAGTAGATCTCCCAGCATAGCGCTTGAACTCTGCTAAGGGACAGATTGCCTCCTCAAGTGGGTCCCGGACCCCCATACCTCCTGACTGGGAGACACCTCCCAGCAGAAGTCAACAGATATCTCACAGAGGAGAGCTCTGGCTGGCCTCTGGCAGGTGCCCCTCTGGGATAAAACTTCCAGAGGAAGGAAGAGCAGCAGTCTTTGCTGTTCTGCAGCCTCTGCTGGTGATACCCAGAAAAACACTGTCTGGAGTCGACCTCTGGAAAACTCCAGCAGACCTGCAGAAGAGGAGCCTGTTAGAAGAAAACTAACAAACAGAAAGGAATAGCATCAACATCAACAAAAAGGACAACCATGCAAAAACCCCATCTGAAGGTCACCAACATCAAAGAGTAAAGGTAGATAAATCCATGAAGATGAGAAGAAACCAGTGCAAAGCGGCTGAAAATTCCAAAAACCAGAATGCCTCTTCTTCTCCAAAGATTCACAACTCCTTACCAACAAAGGAAAAAAAACTGGACGAAAAACAATTTTCATAAATGGACAGAAGTAGGCTTCAAAAGGTGGGTAATAACAAACTCTTCTGAGCTAAAGGAGCATGTTCTAAGCCAATGCAAGGAAGCTAAGAACCTTGATAAAAGGGTACAGGAACTGCTAACTAAAATGACCAGTTTAGAGAAGAACATAAATGATCTGATTGAACTGAAAACTCCAGTGCAAGAACATCATGAAGCATACACAAGTATCAATGGCTGAATTGACCAAGTGGAAGAAAGGATATCAGAGATTGAAGATCAATTTAATGCAATAAGTTGTGAAGACAAGATTAGAGGAAAAAAACGAAAAGGAATGAGCAAAGCCTCCAAGAAATATGGGAATATGTGAAAAGACCAAACCTATGTTTGATTGGTGTACCGGAAGGTGATGAGGAGAATGGAACCAAGCTGGAAAACACCACTTTAGGATATTATCTAGGAGAGCTTCTCCAACCTAGCAAGACAGGCCAACATTCAAATTCAAGAAATACAGAGAATATCAAAAAGATACTCCTCAAGAAGAGCAACCACAAGACACATAATCGTCAGATTCACCAAAGCTGAAAAGATGGAAAAAATGTTAAGGGAAGCCAGAGAGACAGGTTGGGATATCCACAAAGGGAAGCCCATCAGACTAACAGTGGATCTTTCTGCAGAAACCCTACAAGCCAGAAGAGAGTGGGGGCCAATATTCAACATTCTTAAAGAATTTTCAACCCAGAATTTCATATCCAGCCAAACTAAGCTTTGTTAAGTGAAGGAGAAACATCCTTCACAGGCAACCAAATGCTGAGAGATTTCGTCACCACCAGACCTGCCTTACAAGAGCTCCTGAAGGAGGCACTAAATATAGAAAAGAAAAACTAGTACCAGCCCCTGCAAAAACATACCAAAATGTAAAGCTCATTGACTCTATCAAGAAACTGCATTGCTGGCATCATAATGACAGAATCAAATTCACACATAGCAATATTAACCTTAAATGCAAATGGGCTAAATGCCCAATTAAAAGACATGGACTGGTAAATTGGATAAACACACATAGTCTCAAAATAAAGGAATAGAGGAAGATTTACCAAGTAAATGGAAAGCAGAAACAAGCAGCAGTTGCAATCCTAGTCTCCGATGAAACAGACTTTAAACCAACAAAGCTCAAAAGAGACAAAGAAGGGCATTACATAATGGTAAAGGGATCAATGCAACAAGAAGAGCTAACTATTCTAATTATACATGCAATCAATACAGGAGCACCCAGATTCATAAAGCAAGTTCTTAGAGACTTACAAACAGACTTAGACTCCCACACAATAACAGGGGGAGACTTTAACACTCCACTGTCAATATTAGACAGAACAAGACTGAAAATTAACAAGGATATTCAGGACTTGAACTCAGTGGATGAAGCAGATCTAAGACATGTACAGAACTCTCCACCCCAAATCAACAGAATACACATTCTTCTCAGTACCACATCAGACTTATTCTAAAGTTGACCACATGATTGGAAGTAAAACAAACCTCAGCAAATGCAAAAGAACAGAAATCACAACAAACAGTCTCTCAGATCACAATGCAATCCAACTAGAACTCAGGATTAAGAAACTCACTCAAAACCACACAACCAAATGGAAACTGAACAACCTGCTCCTGAATGACTATTGGGTAAATAATGAAATTAAGGCAGAAATAAATAAGTTCTTTGAAACCAATGAGAACAAAGACATAATGTACCAGAATCTCTGGGACACAGCTAAAGCAGTGTTTAGAGGGAAATTTATAGCACTAAATGCCCAAAGGAGAAAGCAGGAAAGATCTAAAATTGACACCCTAACATTACCATTAAAAGAACTAGAGAAATAAGAGCAAATCAATTCAAAAGCTAGCAGAAGACAAGAAATAACTAAGATCAGAGCAGAACTGAAGGAGATAGATACACGAAAAAACTCTCCAAAAAAATCAATTATTCCAGGAGCTGGTTGCTTGAAAAGATTAACAAAAATAGATAGATCACTAGCCAGACTAATAAAGAAAGAAAGAGAGAAGAATCAAATAGGCACAATAAAAAATGATAAAGAAGATATCACCACTGATCCCACAGAAATACAAACTACCGTCAGAGAATAGTATAAATATCTCTATGCAAATAAACCACTGTCAAGTTGGCTTCATTGCTGAGTTGCAAGGCTGGTTCAACATACACAAACCAATAAAGGTAATCCATCACATAAACAGAACCAATGATGAAAACCACATGATTATCTCAACAGATGCAGAAAAGGCCCTCAATAAAATTCAACACCATTTCATGCTAAAAACACTCAATAAACTTGGTATTAATTGAACATATCTCAAAATAATAAGAGCTATTTATGACAAACCCACAGCCAGTATTATACTGAATAGGCAAAAACTGGAAGCATTCCCTTTGAAAACCAGCACAAGACAAGGAAGCCCTCTTTCACCATTCCTATTCAATGTAGTATTGAAAGTTCTGGCCCAGGCAGTCAGGCAAGAGAAAGAAATAAATGGTATTCAAATAGGAAGAGAGGAAGTCAAATTGTCTCGGTTTGTGGATGACATGATGGTATATTTAGAAAACCCCATCATCTCACCCCAAAATCTCCTTAAGCTGGTAAATAACTTCAGCAAAGTCTCAGGATACAAAATCAATGTGCAAAGATCACAAGCATTCCATATGCCAATAATAGACAGAAAGCCAAATCATTAGTGAACTCCCATTCACAATTGCTGCAAAGAAAATAAAACACCTAGGAAAACAACTTAAAAAGATGCAAAGGACCTCCTCAGTGAGAACTACAAAACACTGCTCAAGGAAATATGAGAGGACACAAACAAATGGAAAAACATTCCACGCTCATGGATGGGAAGACCAATATTACGAAAATGGCCACACTGCTCAAAGTAATTTATAGATTCAATGTTATTTCCTTCAAGCTACCATTAACTTTCTTCAAGAATTAGAAAAAACTACTTTAAATTTGATATGAAACCAAATTAAAAAAAAAAAAGAGTCCATATAGCCAAGACAATCCTAAATGAAAAGAACAAAGCTGGAGGCATCACACTACCTGACTTTAAACTATACTACATGGCCACAGTAACCAAAACAGCATGGTACCAGTACCAAAACAGATATATAGACTAATAGAACAGAATAGAGGCCTCAGAAATAATGCCACACAACTACAACCATCTGATCTTTGACAAACCTGACAAAAACAAACAATAGGGAAAGGATTCCCTATAGTAAACAGTGTTGGGAAAACTGGCTAGCCATATGCAGAAAACGGAAACTGGACCCCTTCAATACACCTTATACAAAAATTAAATCAAGTTGGATTAAAGTCTTAAACGTAAGACCTAAAACCATAAAAACCCTAGGAGAAAACCTACCACGCCCCCTCAGGACATAGGCATGGGCAAAGACTTTATGTCTAAAACACCAAATGCAACGGCAACAAAAGCCTAAATTGCCAAATGGGATCTAATTCAATTAAAGAGCTTCTGCACAGTGAAAGAAGCTATCATCAGAATGAACAAATAAACTACAAGATGGGAGAAAAATTTTGCAATCTATCCATCTGACAGAGGGCTAATATCCACAGTCTACAAGAAATGTACACAAATTTACAAGAAAAAAGCAACACCATCAAAAAGTGGGCAGAGAATATGAACAGACACTTCTCAAAAGAAGACATTTATGTGGCCCACAAACATATGAAAAGCAGCTCATCATCACTGGTCACTAGAGAAATGCAAATTGAAACCACGAGGAGATATCATCTCACACCAGTTAGAATGGTGACCATTAAAAAGTCAGAAAATAACAGATGCTGGAGAGGATGTGGAGAAATAAGAATGCTTTTACACTCTTGGTAGGAAAGTAAATTTGTTCAACCATTGTGGAAGACCATGTGGTGATTCCTCAAGGATCTAGAACCAGAAATACCATTTGACCCAGCAATCCCATGACTGGGTATATACCCAAAAGATTATAAATTATTTTACTATAGAGACACATGAACACATATATTTATTGCAGCACTATTCACAATAGTAAGACTTGGAATCAACCCAAATGCCCATCAGTGATAATTGGATAAAGAAAATATGGCACATATATATCATGGAATACTATGCAGCCATAAAAAAAGAATGAGTTCGTGTCCTTTGCAGGGTCATAAATGAAGCTGGAAACATTATTCTCAGTAAACCATCACAGGAACAGAAGCCTGAACATGGCATGTTCTCACTTATAAGTGGGAGTTGAACAATAAGAACATATGGGCACAGGGAGGGGAACATCACACACCTTGGCCTGTCAGGGATTAGAGGGCAAGGGGAAGGAGAGCATTTGGAGAAATATCCAATGTAAATGACAGGTTGATGGGTGCAGCAAACTACCATGGCACATGTAAACCTATGTAACAAACCTGAACGTTCTTCACCTGTATCCCAGAACTTAAAGTATAATAAAAATAAATAATAAATAAAATAAAAATGTACAAAACTATTAAAAAGTTATAAAATACTTTAAGTCTTCCACTCTGAGCATAAAGCCCTCCTTATATAGACCATTGAAAGGGTCATCAGGTAGCGTTCCTGTATATCCTTGAGGGTATCTTAATTTTTGACATACATCATCCTTTTACACAAAATTCTCAGTCGGTCTCCTATCCATTACACTGTGGGGATGGGGAATGGAAAAAATTCTAAAATATTTTAGAGAAAAATACAAAGTGTATTCCTAAGGAATGAGAATTAAAATAGCATCAAAAATAAGTAAATGGCATCTTCAAAACTCACAATAAAATATGATATTTCTGGCATTTACTGAAAATTGAGAAAGCTTTACAAAGTGGTCTGTAGGCTTCTCTGGCAACTAATGATTGGAACCTATAGAGCCAAGCCCATTGCTTTGAGACCAACACCTGGAGGGCCAGTTAAAGATGGATTTCTTGGTCTCATCCTCAGAGTATCTGATTCAGTAGATCTGGAATGGAATCAAAGAATGAACAGTTCTTTTTTTTGCGTATTTTTTTTTCTACTATATATTTTACTGCATTTTAGGTTTGGGGGTACATGTAAAGAACATGCAAGATTGTTGCATAGGTACACACATGGCAGTGTGATTTGCTGCCTTCCTCCCCATCACCTATATCTGGCATTTCTCCCCATACTATCTCTCCCCAACTCCCCCACCCACCACTGTCCCTCCCTTAGTTTCCCCCAACAGACCCCAGTGTGTAGTGCTCCCCTCCCTGTGTCCATGTGTTCTCATTGTTCAACATCCACCTATGAGTGAGAACATGCGGTGTTTGATTTTCTGTTCTTGTGTCAGTTTGCTGAGAATGATGGTTTCCAGGTTCATCCATGTCCCTACAAAGGACACAAACTCATTTTTTATGGCTGCATAGTATTCCATGGTGTATACATGCCACATGTTCCCTGTCCAGTCTATCATTAATGGGCATTTGGGTTGGCTCCAAGTCTTTGCTATTGTAAACAGTGCTGCAATGAACATTCATGTGCATGTGTCCTTATAATAGAACGATTTATAGCCCTTTGGATATATAACCAGTAATGGGATTGCTGGGTCAAATGATATTTCTATTTCTAGGTCCTTGAGGAATCATCACACTGTCTTTCACAATGGTTGAACTAATTTACACTCCCACCAACAGTGTAAAAGTGTTCCTATTTCTCCACATCCTCTCCAGCATCTGTTGTCTCCAGATTTTTTAATGATCGCCAAGAATGAACAGTTCTAAGCAGTTCCCAGGTGTTGCTGATGCTGCAGATCTTGAGATCACACTGTAAGAACCATTGCATTAGGCTATGCTCTTCAGTCATCACTATCCTTAACCTTTCTGAATCACTAACTTATGTTATCTAACTGGCTACTATTTAATTTTTTGATTCCTTCTTTAACTCTTACCTGCAATTATTTTGTAATTAACAAGCAGTCATTCTCAGTTTGAAAAACCCCATCCTTTACAACTAAGAACTACCAGATATTTGTTCATATTTGAGCATATGGCATTAAAGTAGCCTTTGTTATTTTTGAGAAGTATTTTTATTAACAAAAGAAAATTACTAAAAAGAATAAAGAAGCTTTACTGAATTTACTTTATATATCCTGTGCTATGGTTTGAATGTTTGTCCTTTTCCCAAAATTTATATGTTGACATACTAATGCCCAAAGTGATGGGATCAAGAGGTAAACCTTTGTGAGGTAATTAGATCATGAGGGCAGAGCCCTCATGAATGGGATTAGGACTCTTATAAGAGAAGCCCAAGGGGCCTGTTTTTCCCTATACCATGTGAGGACACAGCTAGAAGACACTATCTATAAGGAATAGGCCCTCATCAGACACCAAATCTGGTGGCACAATGTTTTTGGACTTTCCAGCCTCCAGAACTGTGAAAAATAAATGTGTGTTGCTTATAAATCCCCTAGCTTATGGTAATTTTGTTATAGCAGCCTGAATGGACTAAGACATTCTGGCTAATTTTTATTTATGTAAATGCACATACGTTATTCTCTAGTTGCAGACACACTCGTAGTCACGGCCTTGTTTCTCCTTTTACTGGCAACTGTGCCTTGGGTGACAAAATACATTTGTCTATGCCTCAGCTTTTTTAGTTACAAAAATGAGGATGGAATACTAATGACATCTTTCTCATAAGATGATGTTGATGAGGATTAATTGAGCTGATGTCCTCAAAGGTCTTAGCTGAATGCCCAATACCTGTCATGGTAACTAAGAAATTGGTGATTCTGATAAATATCATGTCATCCAATCCCAATTCTTTTGGCTTTAAACATGCTGGAAAATGTAGATTTTTATGACTATAGTGGCACTACCAAGTGTTATTGGATTTGTTTTGTATAAAAGAATGTCTGGGTTTCTTGGTTTGCCAGATACAGCTTTAATTTTCAGGAGAATGATTCCAATAGTGGTGGAAACTTTAGTGTTGCAAAATAAAGTACACATTTATAAAGAATTATTTAAAAAAAGAAAATAGCAAACAGTGGTTTGCATCAAGCAATAAAAGTAAAATTGGTGCCATTTGTATTACAGAGACCAACGCTGATTGAGAGAACGAGCCTGTCTATAAATCTAATAGATGACAAAGACCAAACTTATAAAAGTATTAAAAAGTTATAAAATACTTTAAGTCTTCCACTCTCAGCATAAAGCCCTCCTTATATAGACCATTGAAAGTGTCTTTAGGTAGCCTTCCTTTATATCCTTGAGGGTATTTTAATTCTTTTGAGAAGTATTTTTATTAATAAAAGAAAATTACTCAATTTTTTTGAGAAGTATTTTCATTAATAAATAAAAGAAAATTGCTTACTGTTCAGTAAGATGAAGTACCTTTGTATCTGACTCCACAGTGCATGCATATGAGTTCCACTCTGACAAAGGGAGCACAATTTTCAGTTTTACTTTGTTATTAATTTTACGGAGACTAGCAATTTATAAGACGGATGGACTATGTTAAATAGTGATACTGTTAAAGAACTCTTCCTTTTAAAGTATTTTAAATCTTATTATGCATAAAATAATTTGGGTAGAGATGCTACATTTGGCTTCCAAAGTATACTTAGCAAAATAAAGGTAATAATAACAAAAGGCAACTTATTTTGTGCATTTTCCCATGCTGCTGTACTTAGAAAAGATATATTTCAAGTTCTATTCAGAAAACTATTTATACTTAGTATTTTAGTTATTAAATGAAATGGGTTGTATAGAAGAACATGCCTGTACCAGGGATATTTTTGTTTTTCTAGACATGAGTAATAATTGAACAGGCTATAAATCTCATTAGAATCAGCTTCTGACAAATTTATTAACCCTTTAGAGAAATTTTATGAAACTAAGTGCTTGTTTTTACCCACCATTAAGCATAGATTGCAAACAAAAAGTTTCCTTATTTGAAATATTAAAACAAAGAGCATATAGGAATTCTAGTTAAGGTATAAGAAGACCTGAATTGTAGACTTGGCTCTATTACTCAATACTTTGTGACCTTAGTAAGTTTTTCTCCAAAAACCTTAGTTTTCTCATTAATGAAATGAAAATTTTTAAAAAGTGATTTCTAAAGACCCCTCCATTGATAAAATTTTTGGTATCAAGGATTACACATATGTAATGCTAATTTTAAAAGAGCATAAGCTGACATCTCTAAAACTAGGTAATTTACTTAGAAAAAAGTTAATTATTCCTGTTTGTAGTTCTAACAAATTGGAATTACCTTAAGATGACAACAAATGATGATAACCTTCATCAAGGTATAGCACCTTCTGACTAGGGCTGATATTATGGTAAAAAGAACTAGAAAATTCTTACTCATTTTAGAAATCCATTAACATGCTTGATTCTTGACATTGCATGCAGAATTATTGTTCTCCGCTCAATTTTTTCTTCTACATGAATTAGTCACAGGGGACTTTGTTGGGAGTCACAGGTCTAGAGTGAGCGAGACTCTGGCAGTGAGGCACATGCACACCCACTGAGATTTCAACAAATTGCTTGTGTCTTCAAGACCAGGTGTTTGAGATGCCATTTCCAACTGTATGTCACCCTTTAGTGGGTACTGAAATAAATTTAGTAGGTAGCAATCAGAATTTGAAAGTTTAATAGAATAAAAGTAGAATAAAAATATTCATGCTGCATGAGACAGAGTAAAAGTATATTTTGTTTCGCAGAACATCTTCTTAAATGTATGTACATGGCCAGGCACAGTGGCTCCAGCCCATAATCCCAGCATTTGAGAAGGTGGACGGATAATGAGGTCAGGAGTTTGAGACCATCCTGGCCAATTTGGTAAAACCCTGTCTCTACTAAAACCACAAAAAATACATCTATAGCCAGGCATGGTGGTAGGCAACTGTAATTGCAGCTACTCAGGAGGCTGAGGTGGGAGAACTGCTTGAACCCGGGAGCCAGAAGTTGCAGTGAGCCAAGATTGTGCCATTAAACTCCAACCTGAGTGACAGAGCGAGGCTCAATCTCAAAAAATAAAATAAATGTATGCATATGAATATTTATGTGGGGGGTGGTAAAGAGAATAATATTTCTTATAGAGGATAATATTTCTTATAGAGGATAATATTTCTTATAGAGGATATCAGTCAAAACAGTTTGAAAAATGTTCTTATTATATAAATGATAAAAAAGATGTTGAGCATGTCTAAATTCGTGATAAATACATACAAGATCTGGCAGTACCTAATTCATGACGGTCAGTTTGAGTCATACATTCCCCTGATATACTGTGTTCAAGCATTCAGTTAACACCCAAGCCCAGTAGCAAGCCAGAAACTCTAAGAAGTACAGTTACTTGCCATAAAAACATGGGCTTTGCTTCAGAACTCCAAGGGATATTGATTCCCCTATAGGGCTTGCTACAGTCTATATGACATCATGATTAGTCAGAGACTTCTAACATCATGTTACCTGCTGGGTCAGAAAGATCTGGTTGTCGAGCCTATCTGTATGGCAGGCCAGCTAGTGGAGGGTTTTCTCTTGCTCTGGACACCACTGAAAGCTGGCAGCTTTTTAGGCCACCTGGTACAAAGGTCAAAGCAGGACACCAAATGTGGTAGAAATTGCCTCCAACTCTAAAGTGGCTCACTGATAAAGTGTTCTTTCTCCAGCTTTTCTGTGTCCTTGTGTTTTAAGCTGTGTCTCCTATAAATAGCATATAAATTGAATTTTTAAAATACATTCTAATAATTACTCTCTCTAAAAGGCAAATGTATATGAATATTATTCTTACCATCTTATTTTATATTTTTTATTCATTTCTCAAATCTCATTTTTACTTGTAGGTCAATGTTGAATGAAACCTGTATGAGTCCACTTCAGATTCTATTAGAATCTGAGTTTTCCAGATTCTAATTGAAATTGCCAAATTCAAATTGATCTAATGTTCTTCCTTGCTTAGTAGAGTACCCTGAGACCTCATTTTTATACATACTCCTGAGACAGTTTCTAATATATATTAAAACAGATCTGCAAACTTAGTGTATTCTCCTCCAGTGCATAATTTGAATTTGACTTCCAAGGCCATGTTGTGATAGAAGTGTAATAAATCTTGAAAAAATAAAAACCAGCTTCCTTTTGAAAGTAATGCTCTCAGGTAAGGGAAAAATAGCTGAAGCTAGAAAAGGAAATGGCTAGTTAGGCAAAAAAGAGGCAACACGAAAAGGGGTAGAAGAAAAGCTACTTCCTTAAGTAGGGAAAGCTCAGAAAATGGAAAGTTTCAGAATTCTGTTTAGCCTTCCGATTTTCTTATACAACTTCATTTCGATTCTCAGGGCTCCATTTGTTCCAGATCAATCCCCTGTTACGTAAGAAATCTCTCAAGGTAAACTCCCAGACTTTTTCTGAGCTCTTTTTAGTCCTTTAGTTATGAGTTAGGAAATTCTTTCAATATGATCGTAGAAATTCTCCTAAACATCTGTCTTCCATTTCTGGCACTATAGTGGTTTAGCTGACTGGAGTAACACAGAAAAGCAAAAAAGTTTGGAACATATGTTAGGCATTCAGAATGCATTAAATTCAGTGAATTTGTTTAGAATTAAATGAATGTGTTAAATAGCAAATTAGACACAAGTAAAAATGGAATTCATAAACAGGAAGGTAGAATGGAAGATTATGCACAATGTACTATAAAGAATCAAAGAGATGGAAAGTATGAAAGAGATGTTAGCTTTTATTGGGGTATAGTAAATTGTTCTGGTACGTATCTCATTGGAGTTTCAGAATAAGAGAATAGAGAATGGTAGGGAGGCAATATTCAAAAACACCACAGCTGAGAATATCCAAAATTAAAAGATAACAGAATCAGGTTAAAGAAGCCCAGTAAACTCCAAGAAGAATATACACATTTTTTTGTTGTAACATAAAATTGTAGAATGCAATTTACAAAAACAAAATAACAAAAACAAAGAGCTCTTAAAAACATCCCAAAAAATAACAGGTTAAAAGAATAAGGAGGCTGGCATGATGGCTTACGCCTGTAATCCCAGCACTTTGGGAAGCTGAGGTGGGCAGATCACCTGAGGCCAGGAGTTTGGGACCAGCCTGGCCAACATGGTGAAACCCTGTCTCTGCTACAAATACAAAAATTTTCCAGGCGTGGTGGCACATGCTTGTATTCCCAGCTACTTGGGACGCTGAGACAGAAGAATCACTTGAACCCTGGAGGCGGAGGCTGCAGTGAGCCAAGATTGTGCCATTGTACTCCAGCCTAGGCAACAAGAGGAAAACTCCTCTAAAAAAAAAAAAAAAAAAAAAAAAAAAAGAAAGAAAGAAAGAAAGAAAGAAAGAAAGAAAAGAAAACAAACAAAAGGAATAAGGATTACAACTAACCACTAATACTACGTAATAACAAATAGGCTAAAAGACAAAGGAATAGTATCTCTAAATGCTGAAAGAGAGAAAATAATTATCACTGTAGAATTGTATTCCCAGTGAAGTGTTTTTCCAAGTTTGAGAGTGATATGAGGACAATTTTATATAGACAAAAACTAAATTTTAATACTAATGTATAATGCTAAGGGAACCTCTAAAGCATGTGCATTTGAACTATTGATGCTAATTCAAAAAGGAAAATATGAGATGCAAGGTCTGGTGAACAACAAATGGAAATGTGAGTAAACTTGACCCCAGATATCTAATATTTAATAATATCTAATTTCTGGGTAAAATAGAATAGAACTAAAATTCTTAGTGGGTAAAACTATGGCATAAGTGGGCCAAATCCAACTACAGATAAACTTATTTTGAACAAATAATAAGAGACTAAAATTTCTAGAAAAAAGGGCAAAGATGGGCAGGATGGATTAAAATTCCCAGCTATATTATGCCACCTAATCTGATACGTCATTGAATATAAGATTTACTATTATGCTACAGCCTGCTCAGAAAAGAAAAACACTGCCCCTTAAATTATGAAACTATGCTTTAATATTAATCCTGTGTAATGAAAGTTCTCTGTGACTCATTAATTAGTCACAACAGCCTCTCTGCTTGGAAATTTTTTTTTCATCTATTCTGAAGAATTTGGGATTGTTTCCACCTTCTGTTGTTTTCATTGATGTGTGATATATAATATTTTTGCATGTATGTAAGAAATAACACATAACAGTTTTCTAGTCTTACAAGTATCTTCCTTAAGTCATATCCTACTAATAAAACATTCACTGTCTCAATAAGATATAATTCAAAATCCACATGTACTCTATGACATATTTTTAAAATACATAAAAGAAGAAAAAATTGATAAATCTACCAGAACATTAGAAAATTAATATATCTTCTTTAATACTTGATAGATCAAAAAGAAAACTGATAAGGATTGATATAATGTAAAAAATACAATGATAAATTACTGTCTAAATATATAGAGAGAGGTATATTAAATTAACCAACCTCAAAATGGCAAAATACATTTTTTTAAAGGATACACAGAACATTTGCAAAAATTGCCACTATACTATATAATAAAGTGAGCAAAACAAAATTCAGATATTCAGTACGTTAGAATTCAGTATGTTAGAAAACATACTCTGTTTTTTAAAAGGCACTGTAGAAAGTTGAAAAATTTAAAATACAGTTCTTCATAATTCATAGGACAAAAAAATTAAAATTAAAATTAGAAAATATCAAACATCAAAGAATAATAAAAATACAACCTATCTATGCCTGAGAATTATAGTAGTATTATTCCAGGGAAATAGATACTCTTAAGTATTTATATTAGATGAGAATAAATCTGATAATTGATTAATTAACTAAAAAGGTTTATAAAATAAACCATACCTCCATAAAAATCAGAAGTATAGTATTAAAGATAAGAGTAGGAGTTAAAGAAACAGAAAAAAACATGTACATAGAATCAACAAAGTTATTTGGAGAGATTATTGCACTGGTAAAGTTTAGAAAGACCAATCAATTTTTAAAAGATAAGACAAGATATGGTACAGTACATTAGTACTGTACATTAGTACATTAGTAATGAAAAGAGAATTTAACACGTATGAACGAAACATTAAAGAGATTAGAAAGAATATTACAGAAAAGTTTATGGCAATAAATTTGAAAACCTGATTCAGATGAAATAGCCTTAGTAAAATATGAAGTACCGTAACTAACTGAAGAAGAAAAATAAAACATTAATATACAAATAACAAAAATTCTTCCTACAAATATAATATTGGGCTCAGATTATTTTATAAGTGAGTTCTATCAAACACTCAAACAATAATGTATTTTGTAACAATGCCTTACAAAGAAGAGAAAAAGAGACCCAACTTAATTGATGAGGGTGGTATAATGTTGGCATGAAAATCAAGTAAGGAATAATAGACTATTAAATACCACCTTCACTCCTGAACATAAATGCAAAAGTCCTAAGTAGATTAGCAAACCAACTTTACTAATTGTTAAGTTTTCTCTTTAAAATCAGGAATAAGTCATCAATGTACCCTACAATCATTTCATTTTATTATACTGGAGGCCTTATCTAACATAACAAAACAAGAAAAATAAAGCCTAAGAATTGGGAAAGAAGAACGAAAACTTTTGTTATTTGAAGATTAGATAATTATCTCTGTAAACAACCTCCGTTTTCTACGGACAGATTATTAGAATAATGAAGAGTAGAATAAGATTGTCTGATATAAGGATAATACAGTAAAGCTAACTAAATTTCTGTATATCCATAAATAATAGTTACAGAATTTAATTTTAAAAAATGTACTCTTTACAGTAAGAACCAAAATGTATGGTAGTCAGAAATATACATAGGAATTTTATAAAACATTCAGTTGAAAGAAATTAAGATCTGTATAAATAAAAATATATAACAGGTTTATGAATAGAAAGACTCAAAAATATGTCATTATCCCCAAATGGGTTAATACATTCAATATAATTCTTTTTTTTTTTTTTTTTTTTGAGACGGAGTTTCGCTCTTGTTGCCCAGGCTGGAGTGCAATGGCGCGATCTCGGCTCACCACAACCTCCGCCTCCTGGGTTCAGGCAATTCTCCTGCCTCAGCCTCCTGAGTAGCTGGGATTACAGGCACGCGCCACCATGCCCAGCTGATTTTTTGTATTTTTAGTAGAGACGGGGTTTCACCATGTTGACCAGGATGGTCTCGATCTCTCGACCTCGTGATCCACCCTCCTCGGCCTCCCAAAGTGCTGGGATTACAAGCTTGAGCCACCGCGCCCGGCCCATTCAATATAATTCTGATCAAATTTCCAAAAGAGTTTTTCTTGGAATTTGACAAGCTATTTTCAAAAGTATGTGCAAGTACAAAGAATCCGAAATAGCTAAAATATTCATAAAGAAGATAAAGGAAGAGGAAGAAGAAAGTGTCTTATTTTCTCATTATGAAGAAAATTTAATAAAGTTATAGAAAAATAAACCAATGGAACCAAGCAGAAGGCAGGCCCAGAAATAGACCTATGTGTGTGTGGCTATTTGACATATATGATAGAAATAGAATTCTTGGTCATTTGGGAAAGAATGAACTATTCACAAATAGGGCTAGGACAATTTTCTGTCTATAAAAGATAAAACTTGAACCTTGCTGAATGGTGTTTTTCTTCTCTCTCTCTCTCTCTCTCTCTCTCTTTCTCTCTCATACACACACACACACACACACACACACACACACACACCCCACACACACAAATTGTTTCTATATACATTAAAACTTACTTGTGAACATTTAAAAAATTTACTGGAAGCATAGGAGAACACAGAGTGGGAAAAAATTTCTTAAATAAAGCATGAAAGACTCAAGCCATAAAGAAAATGATTAATACATTCAAATACAGTAAAATGAAGAACTTCCAATTAATACATTCAAATACAGTAAAATGAAGACTCAAGCCATAAAGAAAATGATTAATACATTCAAATACAGTAAAATGAGGTTTGGTTAATTTAATATACCTCGCTCTATATTTATACATAATTTATCATTGTATTTTTTACATTATATCAATCCTTATCAGTTTTCTTTTTGATCTATCAAGTATTGAAGAAGATATATTAATTTTCTAATATTCTGGTAGATTTATCAATTTTTTGAAAGACAACATAAAAAAAGTAAAGATAAATTTTTTGAAAGACAACATAAAAAACATAAAGATAAACTGCACATTAGGTCGGGAAAAGAGATTTTTAAAATACATGACTACGAAAATCTCATCTCCAGAATATGTAAAGAATTCCCACAAAACAATATGTAAGAGCACACGATTCATTATAAAAACAGGAAAATATAAGAGGCATTTCACAAAAGAAGAAATAAGAATAGAAAATATCCATATAAAAAGATGCTTAATATTATTAATAGTTAAGAAAACACAAATAAAAACAAAATAAGTTCTCATTTTATACCCATGATCTGGAGAAAAGTTTAGATGATTTACAATTTCAAATACTCGAAAGCATATAGTAGAATAAGAACGTATAGTGTACTTGTGAGAATGTAAATTGCTACAACTTGTCTGGGAAACAATTAGGCACTAGTAAGGTTAAGGTTATGATTACACTGCAACTCGCCAATTCTATTTCCAGGAATATATCCTAGAGAACTATCTCTACATGCATATCTAGAGACACATACAAAAATGTCAACAGAGGCATGGTTTGAAGTAGATAAAAACTGGAAATAATGGATGGGAGACTAGATAAAGAAATCATCTTAAATTCATATAGTTGTATATAGTATTGGTTTGAGAATGAAAGAACTAGAGTATCAACGTGGATTAAACTCAAAAAAATAATACTTAGGAAAATGTCACTGAAGTATACATAAAAGTATGATTTACTATCAGCATATAAAGGTAAAAAGGAAACAATTATGATGCACATATGGGGTAAACCCATAAAAAAAATCAAGGGAATGATGAACACAAGTTTTAGAATACTGACTCCCAAAAAGTGAAGACAGGAATGCTAGTGTATTTAAGTTGCAGCTCATTTTCTAATTTTTAAGCCAGGTGGAAAGCATATGCCAATTCGTTTTACTGTTCTTTCTTAATTTCTAAATATATGCCAAGTCTCCTCTTACATACATTTCATAATAAAACGGTTAAGTGCCCTCATTTTAATTTTGTATCTTGAGTAAAGGAAAAAAGAATTTGAGTTTGTTTTATCTATATGATATTAAAAGCAGACAACCTCTCTGTAGTCCTTGTGTTTAACAGTGTCTCGGAGTGGTAGCTCCGCTGCCATCTCTGGTCTTTCTACTGTTAGCAATTGATCTGATGCAATCCCTGAGAATAATATAGTATTGTTATATACTACTATATTATTTCACTATTGCATGTCCAAGGCTGAAGGTCTAGAACAGTATGGAACACTCACTGTCACCTCATCTTAGACTTAACCAACACGAATTCCTCCTATTTCCTGAAGCCGTTTATTTATTTTTTTAAGAGACTGGCTGCAGTGCAGAGGCATGATCATAGCTCACTGCAGACTCCAACTCCTGTATTCAATCAATCGTTCCACCTCAGCCTTTTGAGTAGAACTTCTTCAAGCTTTGCTATTTGAAATCTACTCTTAAATATTACCTGCTGCATCATTCAGGGTTCTAACTAACCTGATATAATCTCTTATTTTTAATAATAAAAATTTTATTAAAGATAAAATTTTATTAATAAAAATTTTATTAAAATTTCCTGACGCTTATTAACCACAGCAAGATACCATACAAAAATATTATAACTACATATTTATAAAAGATACTATACAAACTATATTTCAGAGACCTGAAAGAAATTTTACAAATGGTATCAATTTCAAATGGGCCCTGGTAAGCTAGCAAGTGGTGTGCATTTGTAGTCCCAGATATTAGGGAGGCTGAGGCCAGAGGATCACTTGAGCCCAGGAGTTGGGGACCAGCCTGGTCAAAAAAACCAAGGCCTCTGTCTCTTAAAAAAATTGCCCTGGTATAAAAAAGGAAATTAGAAAATAATAAATAACTAAATAACTCTAAATCATTTTCAAATAGGTGGGGCAAGCTAGCAAAGTGGTATGTATTTGTAGTCTCAGATATTAGGGAGGTTGAGGCCAGAGGATCACTTGAGCCAGGAGTTCGAGACCAGCCTGGTTGAAACAGCGAGACCTCTGTCTCTTAAAAACAAAACAAATCAAAAAGGCTCTAGTATAAAAAGGGAAATTTAAAAAAATAAATAAATAACTATAAATAAACATCTACCAAAGTGAAAGACTATTAAACATTGTTTACAAATTTAATAGACCTTATAGATTTCTACCCTAATGAATTTGCTGTGACAACCTAAATAGCTTTTAATCTGCAATCATTGAAGCAGCAATGGCTCTTTGCAGTTATATTTTGAAAACAGGCATATCCACTATGGTTAGGAAAAAGCAGTTATTTAAAAGAGTGAAGGAAAAGCCTAAGAGTAATTCATGTAATTTAGACAAAGACTGGAACATTTCAATGCTAGTTAACAACCGATACAGCTTCAGTTAGCGAGTAAATGAAAGGTCTTTTTTCTTTCTTTTTTATTCTTGGTCACAGGAAAACTGACCTGATGAGGAGGTGGAATCACTGACACCTGATGTCTCTCTCTTAGCAAGAGCAAGGGATGTCAGAGTGATCTTTCTAATTCCGATATCCAGTGTCATCTGGTAGCTACTGGACACTACCCGTCTCAGACCACGCTTGATTACCGCCCTAGAGCACTAGTTCCAAACCACTGTTCCTTCCCTGGGGTCAGATGCAGATACAGTTAGCTGGAAGCAATTCAAGGTAATAGAAACAGCTTTTTGAAATGGGTCAAAAGAAAGAATCACTGCCAAAGAGTGAAATATGGTTGAAAAACTAAAACAAGAGATTCCCAGTCTGAAGTTTATTATTATTTTCAATTTTATGTTGAGAGTTACAGGGATATTGTAAAATGATAACTTAATATTGTAAATAAACAACTGTAAAAGTATTGCAAAGGTAGCTGCGGTAATCATTTCCCATAATTTTCCATTAAGAGTTGAAAATGACGGATCAGGGGACCACTTACTGAGGATATTTTCCCTGGAGATGCTCCTGATGTGCAAATGTATGTATGTATGTATCTGTGTCTATGGTGGGATTTAGTTGTTCTTTTGCTGGATCGACTCTTCTACTTTGCATTTAAAAAAATCGAGTAGGCCGGGAAAGGTGGCTCACGCCTGTAATCCCATCACTTTGGGAGGCCGAGGAGCAGATCACCTGAGGTCCGAAGTTCAAGACCAGCCTGACCAACATGAAGGAACCCCCGTCGCTACTAAAAATACAAAATTAGCCGAGCATGGTGGCGCACACCTGTAATCCCAGCTGCGCAGGAGGCTGAGGCAGGAGAATCGCTTGAACCTGGGAGGTGGAGGTTGCAGTGAGCCAAGATCGCACCACTGCACTCCAGCTTGGGGGACAGAGCGATAGTCCATCTCAAACAAACAAACACACTCGAGTAAATCTTATTTAGCCACGAATATTACATAATTAAGTCCTCAGTCCTCAGTACTAATAGCAATGAATATGAAGAATTATTATTTAAGCATTTATCTCTGAATGGGCTATGCTGCTTCTAGCTCCTGAGGCATTTTTACACTTTATCCTCTCTATCCCGAGAACAACCTTCCCTTCTTCTTCATCCTTCACCTTCAACTTCCTACCCGGCAGAAATCTGCTAAATGCTCTATATGCCTTACCCCATTTAATCTCACAGTAACACCCGGAGGTAAATTCACTCTCCACTTGATATTTGAGGAAATGAAAGCTTAAGAGGGGTCAGCTTCACACATAGCCATAATAATAAACCGTGGCATTGCTCCTCCAAGCCGCTTCTATCTGATTTGCCTGGATTAAAGCTGTGGCGGTGAAGACTGAGAGCAAGCAGCTCAAACTTCAAAGACGTTTCTCTGTTTTAGCTGACAGGATTCAGTGATGTCTGAATCTGGGGTTGAGGGGCAGAAAGTAATCAAGGATCATTGGCGGCTTCTCATATGGTTTTACGGGGATAACCGTAATAAGAGAGCAAATAAGAGCTCTTGAAGCCAATTTGATGGGAAAGATAGAGAGTTCAGTTTGGACAGACTGAGCTCTAGTTCCTGCAGGGTCCGCTTACGAGTAAAACAAGTTCGTACTGTGATTCGCAAAGAAAATAACGATGGAGACATGCAGGAGTTCAGGGTGTAGGAGGAAAAAAATAATCCTGTTGGCCTACAAATAGTGTAACTACATAATGCATGTATAATATATGCATATATCTACATAATAATAGAAAATAAGTGACATTAAAGAAATACGCCTAGTTTTCTAAGTCAAAACACAAAAATGTTAACATTATAACATATACAAAACTTCTTGATTTATTTAGCTTACTTAATGAGTTGCTGTCGAGTTTTATAAAAATCCAGTACAGCCCAAATACACAAAACTTGATTTAGAAAGGCAAGTGTTATATTGATCTAATGGAATAAATCAATATAAATGGAATAAATTGGAATACAATATAATTTGATTGATTTTAAAAGGTTTGTTCCGTAAGTTGGGTTGGTTTTACATTGTGAAGTCACTAACAACTCTCATTTGATCCAGAAATTTTGAGAGTCCTGTACCTACTCTTTAAGATGATAAAGATAAATCAAAGAGGACTTAAAGAGTTCCAGTCGATTTTTGTTACTCAGCCTTAAGTACCTATCTTACTGAATTTACTTGTTGGTATTTATTTTTTAGGATGGCATATTTGTTGTCTTTAGTGGGGACATTTTCTACAAGAGCTTCTATGAGGTTTTAAATAAAGGAAATGTCTGGTTAGGCGTGGTGGCTCACGTCTGTAATCCCAGAACTTTGGGAGGTCACAGTGAGCAGTTCAACTGACGTCAGGAGATTGAGACCAGCCTGCCCAACATGGCGAAATCCTACCTCTACTAAAAATACAAAAAATTAGCCAGACATGGTGGTGAGTGCCTGTAATCTCAGCTACTCTGGAGGCTTAAGCAGGAGAATCACTTGAACGAGGCACACAGAGGTTGCAGTGAGCCGGGATTGCGCCACTGCACTCCAGTCTGGTGACAAGAGTGAGACACTGTCTCAAAAAAAGAAAAAAAAAAAAGGAAATATCCTATTTTTTTTTATCTCACCTGCTCAAAGACAGAGAGAGAGAGACATACAGTAAAAGGGAAAATATAAAAGAAAATAATAAAATATGACCCAATTTAAGCTCCAGATAAACTTTCAAAAACTACAAGGCATTAAATATGGTTATTAAATTAAATAACAATGTTAAAACTTCTTGCTTGTCACTATGCCATATGTGCTAATCTCTTTTAAGTCCCCAGCTAGACATAAATTTTTTAAAATAAGTTTAATAAAAAAATAGGATGGAACATTCTTAAATGGGCTGGGTAATAATCTGCTTGCAAATTGCTCATTTATGTGACCAAAGGGAAAGCAGAACTCACATTAAGTACTGCATGCTAATATGCTTCCTCTAGCTTATCCCACATACTTTCACTCAAGTTGCTCATATTTCTCCACAGAAATGTCACAGAATGTCTGTGCAAACTAATTGTTATGGATTTCTATAGAAAGCTTCAGAAACGTGGCCAGGAAATAGTCTCCCTCTCAGGCTCACTTACTACATTACTTTCAGAACTCTAGCTGTGTCTTAGTCTGTTTTGTGCTGCTATAACAAAAATACCTGAGATGGGTAATTTGTAAAGAACAGAAATTCACTTCTTACAGTTTTGCAGGTTGGGAAGTCCAATCAAAGCACCACAGATTCAGTTGTCTGATATGGGATGCTCTCTGCTTCCAAGATGGTGCCTTGATGCTGTGGCTTCAGAGGGGAGGAACACTGAGGCTTCACATGGCAGAAGAGATGAAAGGGCAAAGAGGGTAGAAACCTACTCTGCCAAGCCCTTTTGTAAGGCCATTAACCCATTCATGAGGGCAGACCTCTCATGTCATCAACATCTCTCAAAATGATCTCCTTCCTAACAGCGTTGCATTGGTGATTAAGTTCCCAGCACATGAATTTTGGAGAATGCCATCAGACCACAGGAGGTAGTACAAAAAACTCTCATCGTGGGCTTTTGAATATTCAACTGCCACCTAAACTATAGCTACTGGTTAACTAGAGCAAAATATATCAGGTGGTTTTGACCCTGTAGTATCTAAGTAATCTAAAAATGCTTAGCTTTCTGTTGTATATAGAGTCACTTGAATTTAAAATAAATCTCTGCCCTCTAATGGTAATAGCATTTACATAAAACATATTTAAAATAACAGTTGAAATCCATAATCTTTCCATAAAATACATGGCCAGATTATAGCTACACAAATTCTGAAGTTCATTAGCACAGTGAGTTTTTTTCTTAGAGTACAAGTAACATTATTTGTTTTTAATTTTTATTTTTTGTGAGCACATAGGTGTATATATTTATGGGGTACATGAGATGTTTTGATACAGCATGCAATGTGTAATAATCACATCATGGAGAATGGGGTATCCATCCCCTCAAGCATTTAACATTTGTATTACAAACAATACAATTATACTCTTTTAGTTATTTTGAAAACTACAATTTAGTATTAACTGTAATCAATCTGTTGTGCTCCCAAATAGTACATCTTACTCATTCTATTTTTTTGACATTAGAGTATTTAAAGATAACATTTTGCCCATGAGGAAAGCAAGCCAATGAAAGGCAATAGCCAGTAGCTTGTAAGGTGACAAAAGCCAGATTTTTTTTTTTTTTTTTTTTTTTGAGACGGAATTTCGCTCTTGTTACCCAGGCTGGAGTGCAATGGCGCGATCTCGGCTCACCGCAACCTCCGCCTCCTGAGTTCAGGCAATTCTCCTGCCTCAGCCTCCTAAAAAGCCAGAATTTTACATCAGGTTCACAGCCTCCCAGTTCAATAATCTTTCTCATGGCAGGATTTCATCAAGAATGCTGAACATGTGACAGGATGAGACTATGACCATGCGTATTGTGCATTGTGGACAACAGTGGAGGTTGCTTGGGCCAGCCAATTGTTATTTGTCTAGGAAAACTGTTTCCAAAAGAATGAAAAATTTGAAAAAAAAAATACACACATATATGAGACTGAGTCTCGTTCAGTTGCCTAGGTTGGAGTGCAATTGGAGTGCAATGGTGCAATCTCAGCTCACTTCAACCTCTGCCTCCTGGGTTCAAGCGATTCTCCTGACTCAGCCTCCCAAGTAGCTGGGATCACAGGTGCGTGCCGCCACCCCCAGCTAATTGTTGTATTTTTAGTAGAGACTGGGTTTCACCATGTTGGTCAGGCTGATCTCAAACTCCTAACCTTGTGATCCACCCACGTCTACCTCCCAAGGTGTTGGGATTACAGGCATGAGGCATTGTGCCAGGCCTATATATTTTTTTTTACATGTAAACTTCTGATAGAATAATCTTAGAAGGAAACGACACCCCATTGTGCCAGTTTAGAAGAAGAGGATTAACAAAGGCCAGAAATATTACATATTAAGTAAAGAATCTTCAGGGACTAAATGGACACATGAAAATGAGGACAATTAATTTTGTATTTAAATCATTATATTGTGCTTGTGGCTAGTGATTCATAAGGACTGAATAACGTCATGATGAAAATATTTTGCATGTTCCTCTTCCATATTACCAAGAAAATAATGCAATGATCATTAAGTATTGTGGCAGCATTTCTTTTCTGTTGCACTTTCCTACTACATTGTAAGCTCCATGAACATTTACAATGATAAATAAACAAATAAATAATAAATATTCATTATTATTTATCTATTAGTACCAAGCAGAGTGCCCCATGCACGGTGGATACTAATTAAAACTGTGTTAAACATATAAATAAAGAAGAGATCTATGTAATAACAGGAATAGGGATTAGAGATTATTGCTGGTCTCTTCTGTTCACATAAGCATAAATTTGTCATCAATCCATTTACTCAAACTTAACCCTGGGATAAGAAAGAATTTCATATGGTGGAATTCTTCCAGGATTAGAGGTCAAGCCTAGACTGTGCTGCCTACTTTGGTAAAGTAATTAACTTCTCTGGGCCTTAGTTTTCTCATACTAGAAATAATGGGATTACTGCTAGCCAGTGGTTTCCTCTCAGGGTTCTTGTAAATAATACCATGGATTAAGTAAATAATACCATGGTAAAGGATTAAGTAAATAATACCATGCAGAAATATATTGAATCTATTATATTCAACCATTTCTCCAAAAGGTCTACAACTCTTGTGGTCACTGCCACCACCATTGTGGGAGTCACTCTGGGAAGCTGCTCTTCTCCCATCTCATACATATTTGTTTCAGGCACAGAGGTTCTTAACAGAAGTCATTTCAATGATAAAGGCAACTGCATGAATCTCTAGTATAAATAAAGTGTGAAAAAGGAAATAAGTACATTTCTTTAAAATGACATTTTCTGTAGAACCATACAGTTTTTCTTGGCCTTTGAGAATTTCCAAAAGAAAACTTATAACACATTGTTGAATTATTGCCTTTTGGTGAATTTTACTTCTAGAAATACTAGATTTTTGAATGATGACAATAGGGTCTGAATCTTTAAGTTCCATTCTCTGCTAATTCTTTGACCATAAATTGTCTCTTAGAGAAAATGCTTTTTGTCCTGCTTTTACAAAGGCCATAAGGTTTTCTTTCAGGAGCTGAATAGTTTTGAGACTTTTTGAGCACAGAAATTAGTTTTAAAATTATGCTACTATATTTGAAATTATGTTTTTTTTTTTTGGAGAGATGTTTCCTCTTAAACTATAAATATAATACTTCTGATAAAAGTATATTCTCAAAGATATTAACTATTGAGCTCATCATAATTGTGTGGTGTAAGAAAACGAAAAATTACTTTTTAATAATAGAGTATTTAAGTGTGTACCTTAAGAGTATCTCTCTGTTTCTATGCAGTAAACCATTTACTTTTCTCAGAAAGTTGTAAAAATAAGGGGCTATAGCTTAAAAAAGATCGAGTTTTTTATTTTACTTGAAAGTAAGTGTTTTGTTGGCTTACTTTAAGATTGTCTAAGTGGGTAAATATTTCAGAATCTTATCAAGAAATTTTATAGGTGCTCCCCACTCATTGTATTTTTTTTTTTTTTTTTTTGAGACAGAGTTTCGCTCTTGTTACCCAGGCTGGAATGCAATGGCACGATCTCGGCTCACTGCAACCTCCGCCTCCTGGGTTCAGGCAATTCTCCTGCCTCAGCCTCCTGAGTAGCTGGGATTACAGGCACGCGCCACCATGCCCAGCTAACTTTTTGTATTTTTTAGTAGAGACGGAGTTTCACCATGTTGACCAGGATGGTCTCGATCTCTTGACCTCGTGATCCACCCGCCTCGGCGTCCCAAAGTGCTGGGATTACAGGCTTGAGCCACCGCGCCCAGCCTGTATTGTTAAATACAATTGAAATACATCTCAGAGTTGACTAATATTTTGTAAGCCTATTTTGGGAACAACACTCTCGTAGCTAGTCATCATAAGTATCCACAAGAGAATTTTTTTTGGATGACCACCAAAATGTCCTGCACAGGACATTCTGTGAAGGATTGCTCATTAAAAAAAAAATTGTGTAAGAGTGAATTTGTTCAAGAAGGTTTTAACCATGTTGATAGTATATATGTGGTTAAAGTTAACCAACAATTCAAGTGCGACAGTAATTTCAGTGGAAATACTAGACTTTGTATCAGAAAGGTTCCAGGTTAGCTAGTTTTAAGAGCTTGGGTGGACTGCTTAATCTTACCTGATCTTGAATTCCTCGACTGTATAAAGGGGACACTGATTATTCATAAGACATTTTTAGATTTAAAAATGTGCTTTTGGATGTGAAAGTGTTCTTTAAATTATAATATTTGCATAAATGTTAAGTTTTATTTAAATATAACATATGTTAGTACCACAGTTTGTACAATAAATGATACAACCATTCAGAGTAGAAAGCAAGCAGCGTGTACTGGCACCATATTTTTTCAATGAAGTATAGTTAAAGTTCACTTAAACTTGAAATTAAATTAGGCAAATTATAGAAAAGCACTGCTTTGATTATATTTATGACAAAGGCTCTTTCTCAAGTTAATGATGAAGCTTTTTTTCTTCTTTCCTACTCTTACACTAACTGAAACCATGTCTAGACTTGAAAACATAAGAATTCAGCATCATTTAAAATTTATTTTCCTTTCTAGAGATACCTTGGCTAATTTCAGCAGGAAGTGTGGTGCAAGCACATGATCAATAGAGAGATAAATAGAATGTGATCAGCAGCTAATTGGATCTGAGCCCAAGTGAGCCATCAGATATTACTACTTTGAGTCATAATCTTCAGTACATGGACTGTATTTGAATGAGCCATTTAGTTTCCTGTGACATCAGGCAGCTCAATTCCCTAATCAAAAAAAAAAAAAAAAAGTTCTATTTAAGTTCCTCTTTGTCTTTTAAGTTCTTGATTGAAACACTAAATCAGAGCTGAAAGGGTTAAACTGACACATACAAAAGACATTTTCCACTTTGCATTTCTCCGTGCAATCCAATTGCAGTGTCTTTCGACTTTTATTTATCACTTACATGTTTTTATTTTCTAGTAAACAAGTTTTACTGTGCAAATTTATCCCTTCTCAAATACTAATGCTATTTTATTATTTCACTATTGCTTTTCAGATTGACTTTTTTTTTTTTTTTTGCATGTTCTAAAGGCAAGTCTATACTTTTCCTTATATTTTATAGGCACACTCTTTCATGGCAAGGAAAAGGAGGAAGAAAAAAGACAAAGAAAGAAAAGAAAAAAATAAACAATAGCTTTCACAAATCTCTCAATTTTTCAGAAGAAGAATGTTATAGAATAGTTTAATATTCAATTTTAGATATTTGAAATGGAGTTTGAGTCATGCCCTTACTTACTAAAAGGGAAAAGAATAAGGAAGGCAGAAATTTAATCAATGTATCTTAGATTTGCGGAGGACCTCTGAAATGTAGTAGCTGTGATGAGTAGCATGTGACCAGACTACTTTGATACTGGTAAACCTGGATTGGAACCTTGATAACACTGTGCACTATCTGTGTATTCTTGAACAATGACTTTATGCCTCTAAACTTCATTTTCCTTATATAGAAAATACAGACATTCACATAAATGCCTTGTGAAGATTAAAATGAAATAATACATATAAATACTATGGAAGTATACCTAGAAAATACTAGGTACTCAACAGTTGTAAGTTCTCTGACTCCTTTTCTGAAATAATCCTTTGTTTTTATAGATATGAAGCCTGAAGGATTAGTATACTTGATTTCATTGCAACTAATACAGGAATTGGCACCTAGAAGTGAGATGATAAGTAACAAACTCTAATATGTGGCATCAGCCTAGGGGGTTAGTCAGATGATGACAGTGGGTAAATGATATTTCAAGGTGAAAGGATAGCAATTATGCTATGCACAATTAAAATATATGTCTTACCCTGTTCAGGCTGCTACGATCAACTACCATCGACAAAGTAGCTTACATGAGAAATGTTTATGTTTCACAGTTTGGGGGGCTAAAAGCACAAGATCGGGTGTCAGCTTGCTTGGGTTCTTGTTGAGGGCCTGTTCCCCAGTTTGCAGATGACCGTTTTTACCCCACATTCTCACACGGCAGAAGAGGTTCTTCAGCCCGTTACAAGGGCCTTAAGCCCATCATGAGGGTTTCATTCTCACAGCCTCCTTTAAACCTGATTACTTCCCAAAGTTCCCCACCTCCAAATACCATAACACTGGGGATTGGGTTTCAATCTATGTATTCTGGAGGGACACAAACATTCCGTTTATAGTAGTTAGAATGTAGACAAAATATCTAACGAGCTTTTAGCTCTAAAAATTTGAAAACAGTAATTAGTGCCATTGTTGATTGCTTTCGTCTTCCTATGGCAAGGTATAAGAAGGATATGATCTTAGAAAAGAGCAGCTTGATCTGCAAAAAGAAATAAAAGGAAATAGAGAGTGGACACAATTTTAGAGTCTCATACAGATGAAAGAGAACCTTTTCTCAAGTGTAAATAGTAAAACATAAAACTTTAAAATGCTATAAGGTTAAAGGCTGGTAAAACAAACAAACAAACAAACTTGGCTTTGTGATAAGAATTAAAACAAGGATATAATTGATTCACCCATTGTTAAAACCTCTGAATAGATTAAGGTGGCATACAATAAATTCTTAAAATTGAATTTAATTACTCAGTGAATAGAGACTAAAATTGTGGCACTCTCACCAAATTGTGATTTCCAAGGTACATGTAATCACTCAAGAGAGAGAAGTATGAGTAAGAAGCAAGATAAAAACAAACAGTTACATACTTAGATTTGTTACCTATTTATATGCATAACTATTTATTAAACATATATGTCTAGAAATACACATATATTTATATATACAGAGAGAGAGAATATCTGGAAAGAAATGTGGCTGTGAGTACATGGAGCTAATTGGAATTTAACAGTTAAGAAATCATCATTTTAGGAGAGCTTATAGCTCTACAGGTCTGAGCTAAGAAAAGGTATTTTTTTGAACAGAAAATGCTTATGGGCCTTTATATTTCTACAAGCAGGAAGTAGACTGCGATTGCTTGTAACCCCAAAAGGACACATATCCAATGCTTACTTCACAGATGGGGCCAAATAGGATAATGAGAAAAAGGCAGACATATATAGAAGGAAGGAAAAAAGACCACCAGAGAATAATGGACAAGGCAGCTCCTCCCTGGAAACTGAACTGGACATAATCAAGTCCAGTTCAATTATGCCATCATAATTCATCTCTGGTGCCTAGAGGTAATTCATAAACTAGCATATACAAGTATAAACATTTTCTAACAGATTTATTTTTGATTCTGTCATCATAACAGGTATAAGCAGCAGAAATAACCATAGTTTGCCTATGAACCTGCTCTATTACATTCAGAAGGCACTTGTGGAATCTTACAAAAGTACTAATTCTGATTCCTCTTCAGACAGCTGATACTCAGTCACCACTATTCACACACATACAGCAACAAGGTGGTAAGCAGAAATATGCTGAAAGGCAATTTATACACACAGTATCATCCAGCCTATTGCAAGTTATTTAGTAGAGCTTTAATAAATGAATCTTTGCTACAATGATTACCTATTCTTCATAAATGAACATAGGAAGTAGTCTCAATTTAAACTTTTTATAACTTAAATTCTACTTATTGAAAACATCATTAGGTATGCTGTAACATTTTCTGCTGATTTTCTTAAAGCTCCAGCTTCAATCATGTGGCCTCCCTACCCAAAATCTTTCCATGGCTCCCCTTTACTTTTCAAATGATGGACAAAGTTCTTGCTCTGGCATTCTGAGCCCTTCACCATGGACTCTCTCTAATCTTGCTAGTTTTAGCTCCTGCCACTAGCACACTTGCACATAACTGCCACAAAAGTAGGTGGGTAGGATGGGTAGTATTTCTGCCCCGGAATAGAGAGCAATTTCATATACCAAGTTAAAATCACAGGTTTTTATTCCCAAATTTTGTTTGGGCTCTTACAAATGATGACACCAACTGATTCACACTGTCACAACAACTTGACTGTTCTACATTCTCTTTTCTGCCTAATCAGCCCTTGTCTTGAATTGTATCTTTGATGATACTCACCCAGAGCTTTCAAACTCAGCTCGGCCATTGGACGTTTGTCTTTGGAAACTTGCCCTGCCCCTGTGTTGACACCATGGTATCCATCCATTGCTGGCTACTGGTCTTTGCTCTCAGACTTCCTTTTGGCTACTGTGTTGTTCCTCTGGCTTTGGTCATTCCTGACATCAGTCTTTATTGTGACTTTGTCCCAGCTGTCATTCTGTCATCCTCCACTCATTTCTTGGCTTCTGCTGCTATTAACCCAAGTTCATATCTTCAGGTAGGGGTTGGAAAAACGCTCTTTGGGGAGTTGGCCGGCAGTCTTCACACTATGCCATATGCTGTAGCCAAACTAGCCTAGCCATGTAGTCTGAGAAATTTCCTTCTATCCACTACCGTTTTGAAGCAATGGAAGATCCTATCTGTTCTAGATATCTCCTAAATGTCATTTCTTCTGTGATGCTTTGTTTATCTGATTTCTATGTATGAAATTAATCCATTCTCTCCACACTCCCATAGCACTTTTTGTTTCTTCTAATTTGTATTAATCTCATTGTTTCACAATTTCAAACCAAACAAATGCTTCATTTGTCTTCATGGTACTGCTCAAATGCCACTGTCTGTATCTCTCTTTGAAGTTCTCTCCTCTCTCAGCAGTAGACGACAATTCCTTCTCCTGTTTTCTTGACATTCACAGCAGATCAGAGTTCCTCAATGGCAGGGATGTATTTTATTCTTCTTTGTATTCTCTATGCTGAGCTTAGTGCCTGCAACACACTGAGTTGTCAATGGATTTCTGTGAAACCTCACTGTTTACATGGATTTACCTACATGATATTGTTTAATCCTCATAATGATAAATTTAAAAAAAAAACAGCTATTATCTTCTGAGAAGAGGAAACCAAGACTCAGAATGGTTATTTAATTTAGTCTAATCTCCCATAGGTATAGCTAGAACCAAGTTTTAAACAGAATTTAAGTCTAATTGACCTACCACTCTTTTTCCTTCGTTTCCTTCTTCCCTCCCTCCCTTCCTTCTCCAAATGCCAGAGGTTCATAGGCAAAGAAAACATGCTTTTATCCTAATTTACAAACTAACAGTCAAGATAAAAAATTAAACACATAATAAATGTGATACACTCTGTGATAGAAAAAAGCTTAGAATTCTATACATAAATATCTACACAGATTAGCTGGGAGTAAAGAAGGGCCAGGAAAGCTTTTTACATGGAATCAGTCCTATATGGGATTGGAGGATAGGTAGTGGTTAGTCAAATGCATACATTGGGGAAGTAAAGTTTTAGTCAGGCAGAAAGCATTGCACAGCTGTGGGAGTATGTGAGGACATGGCCCTTCCAAGGAGAGGCAAGCACATTAGCATGGCAGCTATGCAAAGTAAGAGAGCTGGGCAGGTGGAGGGTTGACACACTTTTTGGAGGAGATGATATATAAATAATCAAGGTGGTGTCAAAGCAGAAATAGTCAACTCAGGTTTTAAATTTTTTTTCGGTTTTTTTCTGTTCTGTATTTGCTTTATTTCTTTTCTGATCTTTATTATTTCCTCTCTCGCTAAATTTGGGTTTAGTTTGTTCTTCTTTCTTTCTTCTTAGTTCCTTGAGGTATAATGTTAGTCTATTTATTTGGGATTTTTTTAAACTATAGGCATTTATTACTATTAATTTTCCACTTAGAACTCCTTTTGCTGCATCTTCTAGATTTTGGTATGTTGTATTTCCATTTTTATGTGACTCAAGATACTTTTAAATTTTTGTTTTGATTCCTTCTTTGACACATTGTGGTTATATAGAAGCCTGTTATTTCATTTCCTCATATTTGTGAATTTTCCAAGATGTTTTCTGTTATTTATTTCTAGTTTCATACCATTGTGGTCAGAAGTAATACTAGATATAACTTCCATTTTTTAAAGATTTGTTAAGACTTGTTTTGCACCCTAACATATGGTCTATCCTGGAGACTGTTCCATGTGTACTAAAGAAGAATGTGTATTTTGCTGCTGTTGGATGAAAAGCTCTGTATATGTCTGTTAAGTTCATTTGATCAAAAGTGCTATTCAAAACCAGTATTTTCATATTAATTTCTTGTCTTATTGGTGTAGCCATTGCTAAATGTAGAGTATTGCATTTCCTAACTGTTATTGTATTGCTATTTCTCTTTTCATGTCATTACTATTTCCTTTTGTATGTAGGTACTTTTATGTTGTGTGCATATACAATTACAACTGTTAAGTCCTCTTGATGAATTCACCCATTTTCATTAAAAAATGACCTTTGGTGTCTCTTATGTCAGATTTGTACTTGAAGTCTATTTTATCTGACATAACTATAGCCACCACTCCTCTTTTTTGGTTACAATTTATATGAAATGCCTTTTTCCACTCCTTCATTTTCAGTCTACATGTTTCTTTAAAGTGGGTCACTAGTAGAAAGCATATCGTTGGATCTTGGTTTTTTTTTTTTTAATTCATTCACTCTGTATCTTTTGATTAGAGAATTTAATCCATTTATATTCAATGTTACCATCGGCAAGTACCAATACATTACTGCTAATTTGTTATTTGTACTCTGGTTCTTTTGCAGATCCTTTGTTTCTTTCTTCCTTTCTTGTTGTCTGCCTCGGTGATGTGGTAATTTTCTGTAGTGCTCAGCTTTGATTCCTTTCTCTTTATGGTTTGTGCATCTTCTGTAGTTTTTTTCTTTTGTGATTGTCATGAGGCTTACATAAGACATCTCATAGTTGTAATAGATTAATTTAAGCAGATAACAATGTAACATCCATTACATACAAAACCTCTAGATTTTTACTCTCCCTGGCTTCACAATCAATATTTTTAATGTCACAATTTACATCTTTTTATATTATTTATTCCTTAACAACTTATTGTAGCTATAGTTACTTTTGAGTGTTTTGACTTTTAATCTTCATATTAGAGATATGAATGGCTTACACAACACCATTACAGTATTGGGTTACTCTGAATTAGACTATATATTCACCTCTACCAGTGAGTTTTATACATTGATATGTTTTTATGATAGGAATTATTGTTCTTTAGTTTTTATTTAAAGATTTCCCTTAACCATTTCTTGTAAGGCAAGTCTAATGGTGATGAATTTTCTCAGCTTTTACTTGCCTGGGAAAGACTTAATTTCTTTTTATTTCTGAAGGACAGCTTTTCTGCATATAGTACTCTTTGTTGACAGATTTTTATTTTTCTTTCAGAACTTTGAATACAAAATCCCATTTTCTCCTGGCCTGCTGGGCTTCTGTTGAGAAATCTGTTGATGGGCTAACAAAGATTCTCTTGTATGTGACATTTCACTTTTTTGGGTGCTTTATAAATTACCTTTGTCTTTGATTTTTGACAATTTGCTAATAATATGCTTCAATGAAGATCCATTTGGGTTTATTATGTTTGGAGACCTTGGAGCCTCATGGATGTGGATATATATATACCTATCTCTCCCAAGGCTCGGGAAGTGCAGCAATTATTTCATCAAATATTCTTTTTGTCACTTTCTCTGTCTCCTCTCCATATGGAAATTCCAGAATAGGAACATTTGTTCACTTAATGATGTCCCATAGGTCTCATAGGCTTCCTTCAGTTTCTTTCATTTTTCTGTTTTTTAATTCTCTGCCTGGCAAATTTCAAAAGACCTGCCTTCAAGTTCACAGCTTTCTATTTCTGCTTCATTTCTGCTGTTGAAACTCTCCATTTTATTTTCTATTTTATTCACTGAATTTCTCAGACCCTAGATTTCTTTTTGATTCTTTTAAATGATATCTATCTTTTTGTTTAATTTCTCTGTCGGATCATGAATTGTTTTTCTGATCCCATTGAATTGTTCATCTGCATTCTCTTATGATTTATTCAATTCCTTAAGATAATTGCTTTCCAGGCCATTTGTAAATATTTATTTGGGGTCAGTTACTAGATAATTACTGCTTTCCTTTGGTGGTGTCATGTTTCCTTGCCTTTTTTCATGTTCCTATGTCCCTGCATTGACATCTGTGCATCTGGTGAAGCAGTGACCTTTTCAAACTTCACAGAGTAGCTTTTGCAGGAAAAGGCTTTCATCTGCAGGTTGGTCTAAAGGTAGTAGTTGAGCA
This sequence comes from Saimiri boliviensis, assembly GCF_048565385.1. NCBI lineage: Eukaryota > Metazoa > Chordata > Mammalia > Primates > Cebidae > Saimiri > Saimiri boliviensis. The sequence continues at coordinate 110,191,612 of NC_133455.1, forward strand.
GGGTGTTGTGGCTCTTGCTCTGAGTGGGGGCAGTGGTACATGCAACTTCTTCAGCTGTGATTAATGTCAGCAGGGATTGCAGATATCTCAGTGGTCAACTGCAGAAGTTTGTGTCAATGGTGGTGGCAATGTAAGTTATGAGAGTTCTTGGTGGCAAGAGCTTTAGAGGGTTTTCTATTCTTGTCTTCTCGATGATTGGGAGTCTTAGCTGAGGGGTTTCCTGTTAGTGTTGGTCCTGTCATGACTCATAAGCAGCTGCAGTGGCACTGGGATTCAGGGAATAGGTGCTTATTAGAGTGGCTATGGAGCTGAAGTCTCACATTCAGAGTCTCGCAAAGCTATTAATACTATGGCACCTGGAACTTGATGCACAGGTGGATACAGTTTGCTCACAAGTGTGGGATCTGAGATTCTGAGAAATACCCCAGAGCTCAGGTGCAGGAGGAAGGATATAGCTATGACTCTGACTCTGGCAGGCAGAGTGCAGCATCAGCATGGCTCTGGGAAAGAAGGAATGTTCTAGAGGCTTGAATCTCAGGGATTCAATTTAGGTCCCGAAGCAAACAGTACACAATGGCACTTCAGGCCCCAGAAGATAAAGTACCATCAAATGGACCCTGCCATTGTGAGACATGGCAGCAACTCAGGTTTGTGAGGCTGAGTGTAGTGGCAGCAAGACCCCAGGAGCGGTGAAGCACAGCTTAGGCTTGGGCAAAAAGCAACACATGGAATAACTCCACTCACCAAGGAGGCAGGGCACCTCAGTCTCAGACCGCAAGGGGATAGTACAATTCCAGCGAGGTGGAACTTTGCCTGTTTGTTCTGGAAGGGGTGGCACAGCTCAGCCAAGGTTCCGGTTCCCTGGAGTGGGGAGCTCTCAGAATCTCAGCTCTGGTACGTACAGCTACATGGGTTACCCAAGCCTCTGTTTCCCTGGTGGGGCAGGGCATCACATCAAATGCCCAACTAGGATGGGGGATGAAATAACTATGTAGTAGCTTGGCCTTAGAGGGTAGAGCATAGTAGCAGCTTGGCTTGAGAATGGTGTGGTACTGGATAGGCATGTTACAGTAGCAGCAAAGCCTCAGGGATGCAGGGGTGCAATGCCTACTCACAGCTAAAGCAGGATGCACTGTCGTAGTGGCTCTGGTTCCAAGATGTTCCAGCACAGTAGCAGCTCAGGCCCTGAGGAGGAGAACAACACTGGCTACTTCTGTGGGATTAGCACATCTGTGTTAAAAGGTAGCTTGAGGTAAAAGTTGAGGTAGCTCCCTCATCTGGCTCAGAGTCTGTAAAGATTCCAGAAGTCTCCCATAGCAAATATCGCAGGTGTTGATAGTGGTGATGGGGGCTGCTGGGGTCCTCTTGCTTATCTTTTCCTTTCAGGTATAAGTCCGTCCTAGTTCCAACGGACATTGACTGCTGGAGGGTATAGCGGAGGTAAAGTGTTTTTATCTTTTCTCTATGTAGCTGTTTGGGGTTTCTATGTTCTACAGGATTTCTGATTCTCCTTTGCTGCTCTCTGATTCTCTCCTTCAGTTACTTTTGTTGAAATGTTTATTTATGTTTTTTGAAGGGGGGAAATGAGTGGTAGGAATATCTAGTTGGCCATCTGGCTGACATCACTCCTCTTAATGGTGTCTATTGATGAACACAACTATCACATAGTAGTCTAATTTATTAATTTGTTTTCTATTTATGGTTCTTTATCCTATTTAAGAAATACTGTCTATTCTAAACACTTGAAGATCTTCTCCATTTTCCTCCTAAAACTTTTTATTTTATTTTTTATCTGTAAATTTATAACTCAATTTATTTTGCTTTATGAATATCTGATTTCACACCATTCATTTTTTTAAAATCTCCCTTTTCTGCTGCACTTTCATCTCTATTATAAAGCAAAAGAAAGTATTTTAACCATTTAAATGTAACTATTAAGTATTTTAAGTGTTTAAAGTACTGGAAAAAATTTACACATGTTATTTTCAAATACAGCCAGATATCTGCAGAATTTTATAAAACAAGTAAAAGTTACTAGAATGTAGGAAATATTCTCTCAATGGTCGAAAAGAACATAAAAATAGTTCCCCAAAATAAAGACAACTGAGCTTTAATTTTGATCCTCTATAAATTTTAATATGCATTATAAATTGCTTTCTGCCCCTTAAAAAGGAGCATCTACAATCCAATACGGGATTACTAAGAGCAGTCCATGCCAAAGAAAACTCATTTGCTTTTCAATAACCTGGCCACACAGGTAAAAAAATGGTAGTGCTATGAGGTACTGCTATGCCTTACATATCTTCATTAAATTAAAACAGCTGATGTAGACTATCACAATAACATTTTAGACATTCATGATATAATTAAATATAGAATGATTTGTCAGTGATTGAATTCCAGCCAGAGTGTTGATTAATGGGGCTGAATATGAACTTATAATATAGTGACTACAAACATTACTTTGTTCTGTTCTGTCCAGGTTTGTCAGTTACATTGATACAGCTCAGAAGACATGCTTACTACATTTTTTCAGAGCTATCACCTGGTTAATTCAGTATGAGGTAATGAGGAGCCTAAAATTTTTCTGAAAAATTTAAACTGCAAGACCAAATGTTTAATAAAAATAAATATAAATAAAAATGTGAGTCTGCATCTAAAAACTGATTATGCATAAAATAGATATTTTTGTAAGGATGGCTATTACATTTTTTACCAAAATAAAAGCCAAACTGGTTTCGGAACATATTGATAGAATTGTAAAGTAAGACCAGGACAATGCATGCTATATGTCATATTTGCCTGGCTTCACATATTCTAGACGGGATATCTGGATATCATATTGCTAGCATTTTGCAGGAATGCTAGCAAAATGTGATACTTTTAGGGAAGATGACTAAAATGGCAATCAGAAATTATTGAAAAATTTGTGCTTTTTAGGCAGATGATTTTTAATTATACATCTTATTCTCCCATCTGACAGGTTTTCTACATAAAAATTGAGGAGAGAATAGAGAACTGTCTTGAGGGAGAAAGTCGATTTATAATAAGCCCTTTTTAATAGGAACAAAAGAGTATGTGAAAATCATATTTTTGACTTGCTGAAAAGTATGGCTTTCTAATACAGGTGAGCATTTCTGATTCAGTTGTAATTCATTTACTCATTCATAGTTGTTGAATGACTATTCTGTGTCATTATTCTATATATTGAAGAGACCAAAAATAATTAGAAAAAAATACCTACCCTCAAAGAGCTCATAATTTAATAGGAATAGGGTAGGAGTGGAAGAGAGAATGATAAATAGAAAAATAAATAATTATAATAGAATGTAAAAGGTGCTATAATAATCATTCTAAGTCATCCATAGGAGTGGACAGAACTACCAGGTTTGTTCTAAGATTAAATGAACACATAGAAACACTTCATTAAAATAAAAGTTATTATCTATGAATAGTCTTTCTATATGTGAAGTTCTGTGCTGAATGCCTTGTGTATGTAATCTTATGTAATTCTCAATATCATCCTATATTCTATTATTTTTCTCATTTTATAAATTAAGAAACTGATTCAAATATGGGTTGTTCATTACCAGAGCTGCCACACTACTAGATAACAGACCTGAGTTATAAATGCAGGAAATTTTATTCAAGGGAATATATCTTTAACCAGGGTTTTCCAAACTATTACAACTTATTTGTAGTTCATAAAATCAAATTAGTGTCCCTAGTATTAATTTTAAAAGTTAATAGAATATAAAATATATTTATGTATTATATAGGAAGAATAAAGATTGCTTTATGAAGATCCACAAGTGTGTGTATGTGTGTCTGCAGGTGCATACTAGGTCACAAAATCATTTTGAAATGCACTAGAGTGCTCCGCTCTTCTTAGCAAGATTTGCCCTCAGGAGAAACTGGTTAAAGTATATTCTTTACAGTTGTGTACTCGTTATCTATTGCTGCCTAATAAATGGCCCCAAGCCTTAGTGGACTAAACAGCACCAACACTTAATATTTCACAGTTTCTGTGGGTCAGAAATCCAGGCAGGCATGGCTTAACTAGGTCTTCTGTCTCTGAGTCTCTCACAAGACTGGTTATCTCATCATGAATGGAATTATCTGCTCCCTAGTTCATTCATTTCATTGTAGGAAGGATTCAGTTTATTCTAGGCTGTTGGACTAAGGTCTCAGTTCCTCACAGGTTGTTGACTAGAGGTCTCCTTCAGCTTGTTGACACATGGCCCCTCCACAGAGAATCCCACAACATGGCATCTTGGTTCACTGGGCATGCAAGAGGTTAAGAGTGCAAGGGAGAGTGTCAGCAAAAAAGAGACCTAGCAAGATGAAACTGATAGTCTTTTGTGACCTAATCATGGAAGTGACATCCCATTATTTATTCTTTATTCTATTTATTAGAAGCAAATCATGGCTTCTAGTTCTGAATATAAGGAGTCAGAAGTCAACCCTCTATCCTAACAATGAGTAAAAATTTGAACAAACTAAATAATCAACAACTTTTCTTAGATCTAGAAAAGAAGTGAGGCCACAGAATGAACTGCTGCCATCAAAACTGGAAAGACAGACAGGCAGATACAGAGCATCACAACACACCTGGTCAGAAACCATTGTGTGAATCAGGCAAGAACAGATGAGCAATGGAGAGAGATGAAAATCCTAAGAAATAATAAAAAAGAAATGCTGGTGATCAAAACAATATCACAGAAATGAAGACTGCCTTTAATGGATTTATAAGCAGACAAGACACAGCTAAGAAAAGATTCTCTGGGCCTAAGGATATATCAATAGAAACCTTTAAAACTGAAAAGCAAAGAGAATAAGGACTGAAAAAAATAAGACATTATATCCCAGAGCTTTGGGTCAACTACAAAAGATCCAGCATATATGTAATAAGAATGCCAGAAGGAGAAAAGACAGAAAAAATATTTGAAAAATTAATGACAGAATTTCTCCAAATTCATTTCAGACACCAAATCACAGATCTAAGAAGCTCAGAGAACACCAAATGGGATAAATTCCAAAGCAAAGATAAAAACAAAAGCAAAATAAAACAAAACAAAAGAATACCACACCTACGCATATCATTTGCACAATACAGAAAATCAAAGATAAAGAAAAAAATGCAGAAGGAAGCCAGAGGAACTAAAACAACCTGTAGAGAAACAAAGATAAGAATTATATCTAACTTCCCCTCAGAAACCATACAAGCAATAAAAGAAAAGAAGAGAGAATATCCAAATGGCTGACTAGAAGCTGCCAAGAGGAGCTTCTTCCACCAAGAGACCAGACCATTGAGAACTGACACACTCTGAGCAGATCTTTGGAAGAAAGGTATCGAGGGTGGTTGGAAGGATGATGCAGAATTTGAGTGAAGGGAGAGGAAGGTGAGAACAGTACATGGGTTTGCAGAGCACCAGGACTAGTTCCTGGCCCCGAGTGGCTCCCAGAGAAGGAACAAGTTAAACAGACATGATGTAGTGGCCACTCTTGCCATAGACCTCCAGAATCCTAGCTGCAGGACACCCCAAAACCCCAGAGATATTTGAGCTGGCAGGGAGAGCTGCTTGGAGAGTTGGCAGGGACATAACTCCAGCCTGTGCAGAGCCCAGAGTGTTTGCTGAGGGAATAGCTACAGTGGAGTATGACTATGAATGCCCAATCCCCAAGGCTCACCATGCTCCTCTAGGTGTCTTTAGCCTTTGTTGACTGTCAAATCTGGACAGAATGGGGCTATTTGGCCCATGGGATGGAGCTGGTATGATCTGTGTGCCTCCTTGTGTGCTGGCCTCTCCCAAGGTTCCTACGTGTCTTTATGCACTTGGCCACTGCAATAGCTCCTTCACCAGCAGACCCTGCCTAAACATCAGAGAACATCTACCAGATGGGTCTCTACTGGTGTGCCCCCTCCCGCCGCCTTCCCTGACCACCTTGCCGGCATGCATGGATCTTGCTTTACCACTGCTTCCCCACTCTTGCATGTATGTGGGGTTGTTGACCCTGCTGCCCCACTGTTGCTGGTATGAGTGTGTGCATGCCAACACTGTTGCCACTGACTCAATGAAGCACTTTTGTCAGTACATCCCCACTGGAGTGTTGTTAGTGGACCAGGTATACCTCAGCCTCTCCAGTGCACCAGGTGCTCAACCCCAAGAGGCCAGAGAAAAAAGCTGCGGGCCTGGCCCAAGTCCCTGAGGTTTACAGCATGCAGCTGAAGAGTTCTAAGTTGAGCCTTGGCACCCTGAAATTGTCCAGAAGGAAGCCAATCAACTGAACCCAACTTATACCACAATCAAGCCCTCTAGGGCATTAAAGAATATAAAAGCTAAAAGCCACAGCCACAGGACAGTGACTTTAAAGTTAAAGGAAAATCAGCCCACACAAATGTGAAAGAACCAGCTCAAGAACTCTGGCAACTCAAAAAGCCAGTGTCTTCTTACCGCTAAATGACTTCACCAGCACCCCAGCAATAGTTCGTAATCAGGCTGAAATGGCTGGAATAACAGACATAGAATTTAGAATTTTTATGGCAACAAAGATCATCGAAAGTCAGGAGAAAGTTGAAACCTAATCGAATCTAGAAAATTCGGTAAAATGATACATGAGCTGAAAGACAAAATACTCATTATAAGAAAAAACCATACTGATCTGATAGAGCTGAAACACTCACTACAAAAAAAGTCAGTACAATCAGAGGCATTAGCAGCAGAAGAGAACAAGCCAAGGAAAGAATCCCAAAGCTCAGAGACTGATTCTTCAAATCAACTTAGTAAGAAAAAAAAATAAAGAAAAAATCAGGAACAAAACCTCTGAGAAATACAGGATTATGTAAAAAGATCAAATATATGACTTGTTGGCATCCCTGAGAGGGAGAGGGTGAGAGCAAGCAACCTGGAAAACACACTTGAAAACACTGTCCACAAAATATCCTGCAACCTCATGAAAGAGGTTGACTTTCAAATTCAGAAAATCAGAGAACCCTTGCCAGATAGGATACAAGATATTCATCCCCAAATCAGACAGTTATCAGATTCTCCAAGGTCAACATGAAATTAAAAAACACTAAAGGGAGCTAGAAACAAGGTGCAGGTCACCTACAAAGTGAACTCCATTAGGCTAACAGTAGATCTTTCAGCAGAAATTCTACAAACTAGAAAAGATGGGAAGACCTATATACAGCATTCTGAAAAACAAAAAAAAGAAATTCCAATCAGGAATTTCATATCCAACCAAACTAAGCTTCAGAAGCAAATGCTAAAGGAATTTGTTACCACCAGACTTGCCTTAATAGAGGTCCTTAAAAATTGCTAAACATAAAAATGAAAGACCATTACCTGCCACCACAAAAACATACCTAATAGTCCACTGATCCTATAAAGCAACTATACAATCAAGTCTACATACCAACCAGCTAGCAACACAATAACAGGATCAAATCTACATATATCAATATTAACCTTGAATATAAATGGGATAAAGACCCTACTAAAAAAAAAACACAGAGTGGCAAGTTGAATTAAGAAGCAAGATGCAGCTACATACTGCCTTCAAGAGACCCATCCCACATGCAGTGACACCCATAGTCTCAAAATAAAGAAGTGGAGACAGATCTGTCAAGCAAGCAGGAAACAAACAAAATAAAAAACAGGGGTTGTTATTAGTATTTCAGACAAAACAGACTTTGAACCAATGATGATCAAAAAGGACAATGAAGGACATTATATAATAATAAAGGTTTTAATTCAATAAGACTTAGTAGCCTAAATATATATGCTTCCAACACTAGAGAATCTAGATTCCTAAAATAAGTTTCTAGAGACCTATGAAGTCTTAGATAATCACAGAATATTAGTGAAAGACTTCAACATTTCACTGACATTTTAAGAGAGATCATCAGGACAGAAAACTAAAAAAGATATTTGTGACCTAAACTTGACACTTGATCAAATGAACGTAGCTGAGATCAAAAGAACACTACACAACAAGAACAAAATAGACATTCTACTCATCTGTACTTGTCACATACTCTAAAACTGACCACATGCTCAACCATAAAGCAATTCTCAACAAATTCAAAAAACCTGAAATCATACCAACCACACTCTTGGACCACACAGTGCAATAAAAATAGAAATCAACACCAAGAAGATCTCTCAAAACCACACAACTATATGGAAATTAAACAATCTGCTCCTGAATGACTTTTGGATAAACAATAAAATTAAAGCAGAAATCAATAAATTCTTACACAGTAATGAAAACTAAATACAATATACTAGAACCTCTGGGAAACAGCTGAAGCAATGTTAAGAGATGAGTTTATAATGCTAATCACCCACATCAAAAAGTTAGTAGGATCTCAAATTAACATCATAATGTCATATCTAGAGAAACTAAAGAAACAAGAGCAAACCAACCCCAAAGCTAGCAGAGGAAAAAAATAATTTAAAAAATCGGAGCTAAACTGAAAGAAACTGAGTTGCAAAAAGCCATACAAAAGAATAACAAAACCAGAAGTTTGTTTTTTCTTTAAAGAAAAAATAAGAGTGATAGATTACTAGCTAGACTAATTTAAAAAACAGAGGCTGAGAAAAGAGACAAATGCAGTCAGAAAGAAGAAAGGGGATGTTACCATGGACCCCACAGTAATACACAAATCTGTCAGAGACTGTTATGAACACCTACATGCACACACTTGAAAACCTAGGAGAAATGGATAAATTCCTGGAAACTATAACCTTCCAAAATTGAACCAGGAGTAAACAGAAAACTTGAACAGACCAATAATGAGTTCCAAAATTGAATCAGTAACAAAAAAATATACCAACTAAGCTCACAGCAAAATTCTACCAGCAATCCCATTACTGGGTATATATCCAAAGGATTATAAATCATTCTACTATAAGGACACATGCACATGGATGTTCATTGCAGCACTGTTTACAATAGCAAAGACCTGGAACCAACCCAAATGCCCATCAATGATAGACTGGATAGGGAAAATGTGGTACATATACACCATGGAATATTACGCAGCCATCAAAAATGATGAGTTTGTGTCCTTTGTAGGGACATGGATGAACCTGGAAACCATCATTCTCAGCAAACTGACACAAGAGCAGAAAATCAAACACCGCATGTTCTCACTCATAGGTGGGTGTTGAACAATGAGAACACATGGACACGGGGAGGGGAGCACTACACACTGGGGTCCGTTGGGGGGAAATGGGGGAGGGATGGGGGGATGGGGAGGTGGGAAGAGATAGCATGAGGAGAAATGACAGATACAGGTGAGGGGACGGAAGGCAGCAAACCACACTGCCATGTGTGTACCTATGCAACAATCTTGCATGTCTTTCACATGTACCCCAAAACCCAAAATACAATTAAAAAAAAAACTGAAAAAAAAGAAGACTTGGTACCAATCTTACTTAAACTATTCCAAAAAATTGAGAAAGTTCTCCTCCATAACTCATTCTATGAGTCCAGTGTCATTCTGATGCCAAAACCTGGCAGAGACTCAATGAAAAAAGCAAACTTCAAGCCAGTATCACTGAGGAATATACATACAAAAATCTTTAACAAAATACTAGCAAATTGAGTCCAGTAGTGCATCCTAAATTGATATATCACAATCAAGTAGCCTTTATGCTTGGAATGTAGGGTTGATTCAACAGACACATATTAATAAATGTGATTCATCACATAAACAAAACAAAAACCAGAAGCTCCATGATTTCCATATAAGCAGAAAAACGCTATTGATAAAATTTAACATTCCTTCATGTTAAAAATCCACAAACTAGGTATTAAAGGAACAAACAACAAGATAATAAGAACCATCTATGACATAACCACAGCAAACATCGTAATGAATGGGCAAAAGCTAGAAGCATCTCCGTTGAGAAATGGAATAAGATATGGATGCCCCTTCTCAACACTCCTATTCAGCACAGTACCAGAAGTCCTAGTTAGAGCAGTTAGGTGAGAGAAAGAAACAAAGGGCATCTAGGCCAGGTGTGGTGGCTCATGCTTGTAATCCCAACACTTTGGGAGGCCAAAGTGGGGGGATCATGAGGTCAGGAGTTCAAGACCAGCCTCATCAACATGGTGAAACCTGTCTCTACTAAAAATACAAAAATTAGCCAGGCGTGGTGGCATGCACCTGTAATCACAGCTACTCAGGAGGCTGAGGCAGGAGAATCACTTGAACCTGGGAGGTAGAGGCTACAGTGAGCCAGGATCATGCCACTGTACTCCGGGTTGAGTGAAAAAGTGAGACTCCATTATAAATAAATAAATGAATAAATAAATAGGCATCCAAATAGAGAGGAAGTCAAACTATCTCTGTCTGCATATGACATGACATGATTCTCTATCTAGAAAACCCCGTAGTCGTGACTCAAAAACTCCTTCAGCTGATAACTTCAGCAAAGTTTCACCATATAAAATAAATGTACAAAAATCAGTAGCATTTCTATACACTAATAAAGCCCAAGCTGAGAGCCTAATCAAGAACACAATCCCATTCACAATAACCACAAAAAGAATAAAATGTCTAGGAATACAGCTAACTGGGGAGGTAAATGATCTCTACAATGAGAATTACAAAACACTACTGAAAGAAATCAGAGATGATACAAACAAATGAAAAAGCATTCTGTGCTCATGGATTAGAAAAATCAATATTAGAATAACCATACTCCCTAAAGCAACCCACAGACTTAATGCTATCCTATCAAACTGTCAATGCCATTTTTCACAGACTTAATAAAAACTATTAGAAAAAATACCCTGAATAGACAAAGCAGCCCTAAGTAAAAAGAACAAAGCCAGAGATATCACACTTTCTAACTTCAAATGATACTACAAGGCTACAGCAACCAAAACAGCATGGTACTGTTAAAAACAAACAAACATAAAACAGACACATAAGCCCATCAAACAGATTAGAGACCCCAGAAATAAAGCCATACACTGATAACCATTTGATCTTCAACAAAGTGGACAATAACAAGGAATGGGGAAAGGACTCCCTATTCAAGAAATGGTACTGGGATAACTCACTAGCCATATGAAGAATATTGAAACTGGATTCCTACCTATCATCATATACAAAAATCAACTCAAGATGGATTAAAGACTTAAATGAAAAACCTAAAACTATAAAAACCCTAGAAGAAAACCTAGGAAATAATATTTTGGACATAGGCCCTGGCCAAGACTTCATGACAAAGTCTCCAAAAGCAATTGCAAAAATAAAAATTGACAAGTTGCACCTAATTAAACTGAAGAGGTTCTATGCAGCCCAAGAAACCATAAACAGACAACCTACAGAATGGGAGATAATTTTCACAAACTATGCAACTGACAAAGGTTTGATATCCAGGATTTATGAGGAATTTAAACAAGTTAACAAACCAAAAACAAACAATCCATTAAAAAATGGGCAAAGGACATGAATAGACACTTCTCAAAAGAATATATGGATGCAGCCAGCAAGCATATGAAAAGATTCTCAACATTACTAGCCATGACAGAATTGCAAATCGAAATTACAATGAGATATCATCTCACACAAGTCAGAATGTCTATTATTAAAAATCAAAAAATAACAGATGCTGGCGAGGTTGCGGAGCAAAGAGAACACTTATACACTGTTGGTAGGAATGCCAGTTAATTCAACCACTTTGTAAAGCGGTGTGGAGATTCCTCAGGAAACTTAAAACAACTTGCAATCAACTCAGGAATCCCATTTATTGAGTATATCCCCAAAGGAATATATAGATTGTTCTACCATAAAGACATATGCACACATATGTTTATCACAGCACTATTCACAATAGCAAAGACATGGAATCAACCTGAATGCTTATCGATGGTAGACTAGATAAAGAAAATGTGGTACATATATTCTATGAATATTATACAGCCATAAAAAAGAATGAAACTACAACATCTGAAACAAAAAGAACAAAGTCAGAGGTATCACACTTTCTAACTTCTGGTAAAAACAAACAAACATGAAGGCCTCACACTGCTTATAATATAAGCAAATTAACGCAAGAATAAAAAACCAACTAACATAGGTTGTCTAAGTGGGAACTAAACATTGAGCACCCATCTACACAAAGAAGGAAACATTATACACTCAGGCCTACTTGAGGGTGGAGTATGGAAGAAGGGTGAGTATCAAAAAACTACCTAAGGGTACTATGCTCATTACCTGGATGATTAAATAATCTCTGCATTAAACACCCCACAACATGCAATTTACCCATGTAACAAACTTGCATACATACTCCTTAAACCTAAGATAAAATTTGGGGAAAAAAAGAGAAAAAATAAAGTATTTAAAAAGTATTGAGAGATAAAACCACCAACCTAGAATTCTATGCTCTATGAAGTTATCTTTCAAAGTGATGAAAAATAAACACTTTCTCAGACAAACAAAAATTGGTGGAATATGTTGCCAATAGACATGCCTTATAAGAAATGCTAAAAGGAGTTCTTTAGAGAGAGAAAAAATCATATAGGTCAAAAACTTGTGTCTACATAAAAAAAGGAAAAACATCAAAGATGGAAAAGATAAAAACTTGTATTTTGAAATTCTTAATTGATCTAGCAATAGTTTGCTCAAAGTAATAGCAACAATGTATTTGATTATGCATGCTTATATCTTGTGTTTTTGAAAGCAGGCTTGAATTAGTTGCAAATGTGTGGTGCAAACTCTTGGACCACCACTAAAAATAGTTTTAAAAAAGGATAAGTGATATACTAAGAAGGGACAGAAAACTGAATTATGTAACATGCTGAGTAAAAAACAAAATGGGCAGAAAAAGAGTGAATAGGCACAAAGCACAAGGGCAATAAATAAAATTCTAATAAATATGCTAGTTATTAATACAACTATATCAATAATCAACAGTCTAAATGCAGCAATTACAAGGGAGAAATTGTCAGAGTGTATCAAAAAATAGGACCTAACTGTAAGTTGTTTACAGAAAATCCACTTTAAATAGAAAGATGCATACAAATTTGAAGTAAATGGATAGAGAAAGATATGCCAGGGTAACATCAATCAAAAGAAAGCAGGAATAGCTAGATTAATTTCAGACAAACAGAATTCAAAGCACAGAAAGTGATCAGGGATAAAGAAGAACATTGTATAATGATACAGGGATTAATTCTTTTTAGCTGAAGGCCTCATACTACTTGACTTCAAACTGGCATAAAAGAAGACACATTGACAAGGGGAACAGAATAGAAAGCCCAGAAATAAGTGCACATATTCACGGCCAATTATTTTTTGACACAAATGCCAAGAACACAGAATGAGAAAAGATATTCTCTTCAATAAAGGGTGTTAGGAAAAGTGTATATCCACACGCAGTAGAATGAAATCAGACCTTTATCTCACCATATGCAAAAATCAACTCAAAATGGATCAAAGACTTAAATGTAAGACCCAAAACTATAAAACTACTAGAACAAAAAGTTTTTAAAAACTATATGACATTGGTCTGGATAATGATGTTTTTTTATTTGACTCCAAAAGCTCAGGCAACTAAAACAAAAATAGGCAAATGGAAATAAAACAAACTAAATGCTTCTGTACAGCAGAGAAAATAGTAAATGAAGTAAACAGACAACCTATTGAAATGGGACAAAACATTTGCAAGATATACATCCAATAAGGGGTTAATATTTAAAGCATAAAAGGAATTCAAACAAATCAATAGCAAGAAAACAAATAACCCAATTAAAAAATGGGTGAAGGACCTGAATAGACATTTCTCAAAAGAAGACATACAAGTGGCCATCATGTATTTAAATACTGCTCAACATCACTAATCATTAGGGGAAAAAATGTAAGTTAAATCCACAATGAGATATCATTTTACACCTATCAGAGTGGCTATTATCAAAAAGATGATAGATAAGTGGTGGAAAGTATGTAAAAAAAAAAAAAAGAGAAAAAACCCTTGTACACTGGTAGTGGGAATGTAAATTATCATTATGAGAGACTGTATGGAGGGTCCTCAAAAATCTAAAAATAGAAGTACCATATGATCCAGCAATCCAGTTTGTTTATATAGCTAAAGGATTTGAAACCAGTGTATCAAAGAGATATCTGCACTCCTATGTTCATTGCAGCATTATTCACAATGGCCAAGTTATTAAATCAACCAAAATGTCTATCAATGGATGAGTGAATAAAAAAATGTCATATAGATACACAATGAAATATTATCAGGCTTAAAAATAAAAGAGGGAAATCCTGTCATTTGTGACAACATAAACCTGGAGGGTGTTATGCTAAGTAAAGTATGCCAGGCACAGAAAGACAAATGATGCATGTACTCACTCACGTGTGGGATCTAAAACAATCAAGCTCATTGAAGAGTAGAAGAACAGTTACCAGAGGCTGGGGGTAGGGAGAGAAATGGGGAAATATTGGTCAAAAGGTACAATGTTTTGTTAGACAGGAGGAATAAACGATAAGTATTTGAGGTAGTTGATATGTTAATTGGCTTGATTCAAACATTGTACATTGTGTATATATATTCTAACATTACTGTCTGTCCCATAAACACAATCTTAATTTATCAATATTCAGTAACAGTTTTAAAAGAAAAATATAGGAAAGCAGAAGTGGTTCAACGAATTTCAGAGTAGACTTAAATCCAAGAAAACTCATCAGGAATAAGGAAGGGGACATTGCCTAATGATATAAGGGCCAGTCCTCCAAAGAGACACAATAATTAATAACATGAATGTGCCTAACAACAGGCATAAAACTACATGAGAAAAAAACTGATAGATGAATCTACTATTATACCTGAAGACTTCAACATCTTTATCCAAAACAGAGGCTCCACAGTAAAAAAATCAGTAAAGACACAGTTGAGCTCAACACCTTTAATCAAGTTAATATAATGGATATCTGTAGATTACTTCATCCAACAACAACAGAACACACATTCTTCTCAAACTCACATGAAATATTTGCCAAAATACACCATATTTTGTCATAAAACATATTTTAACCAATTTAAAAAATGTAAATTATGCAATGTCTGCTCTAAGGTCATGATGAAATTAAACTAGAAATCAATAGCAGAAAGATAAATGGAAAATAGAAAAATACATGGATAGTAAACAATACACATCTATAAAAAATGGGTTAAAGAAAAAAACTCAAGAAAAATTTAAAAATATTTTGAAATCAAATAATATGACTTATCAAATTTGCAAAATTAGTGAAAGCAATGCTTAGAGAAAATTTTATAATATTGGATATATGTATTAGAAAAAAAGAAAGATCCAAAATCAATCATTTAAGTTTCTACCTTAGCAAAAAAAAGAGCAAATTTAATCCAAAGTAGAATAAAATAATAACTAGAACAATTAAAACATCTCATGATGTAATTTAAATATATACATTTCTTCTTGCCAGTCATACCCCAATAAAGCTGAAAGACAATAGAGCAGAAATCAATGAAATTGAAAACATGAAATTGATTGAGAAAATTGATGAAATCAAATTCTCATTCTTTAAAAAGATCAATAAAGTAGATACACTTCTAGCCAGGCTAACTAAAAGGGAAAAAGAGACACACAGAGACAGGGCGAGAGAGAGAGAGAGAAAGGACACAATTACTAATATCAGAAATGAAAGAGGGGATATCTCTGCAGATCCTATGGACCACTACATGGATGAGAAAGCAGCATATGAACACATCTATGCTCAAAAATTTGATAACCTAGGTGAAATGAACAAATTCCTTCAAAGATACAATCTGCCAAACTCAATAAGAAATACAGGCATAACTCGGAGATATTCCAGACCACTGCTATAAAACAAATATCAAAATAAAGTGAGTCACATGAAATTTTTTGTTTACCAGTGCATGTAAAATTTATGTTTACACTATACTTTAGTCTATTAAGTGTTTGATAGTATTAAGTGTTTCAAAACAGCTTAAAAAGACTTTTTTACTTAAAAAAACAATTGTTAATGATCATCTGGGCCTTCAGTGAGTCCTAATCCTTTTGCCACTGGAGTCTTGTCTCCAAGGGGATGGCTGTTAACTGATTCAGGTGGTGGTTGCTAAAGGTTGGAATGGCTGTGGCAATTCCCTAAAATAAAACAACAATGGTTTGCCACATCAGTTGACTCCTTCTTTCACAAAATGTTTCTCTGTTACATGTAATGCTGTTTTATAGCAGTATACCCACAGCAGAACTTCTTTCAAAATTGGAGTCAATTGAGTCAAACCCCACCACTGCTTTATCAACTAAATTGATGCAATATATTAACTTCTTTGTTATTTCAACAATATTCACAACATTTCACCAGAAATTCCATTTCAAGAAACCGCTTTCTTTGCATACCCATAAAAAGCAACACCTCATCTGTTGAAGTTGTATCATGTGATTGCAGGATTTTAGTTACATCTTTAGTCTCCACTTCTAATTCTGGTTCTCTCGCTATTTTCACCACATCTGCAGTGACTTCTTCCACTGAAATCTTGAACCCCTCAAAGATATCCATGAGGGTTCAAATAAACTTTTCCCAAATTTCTGTTAATGTTGTTATTTTAACCTCATCTCTTGAATCACAAATCTTTTTAATGGCATCTGGAATGGCTACTCCTTTTCAGAAGGTTTTCAATTTACTTTGCCCAGATCCATAAGAAAAACACACACATACACACACACACACACACACACACGTGCGCGCGCACGCACACACACACACACACACACACACACACAGTCTATGACAGATATAACCTTACAAAATATATTTCTTAAATAAGACTTACAAGTCAAAATGACCCCTTGGTCTATAGGTTGTAGCATGGATATTGTGTTAGCAGGCATGAAAACAACATTCCTCTCCTTGTACATTCCCATTGAAGTTCTTGGGTGACCAGGTGTATTGTCTATGAACATTTATATTTTGAAAGAAATCATTTTTTTTTCTGAGCAGTAGGTCTCAACAGTCAGCTTCAAATATTCAGTAAAACATGCTATAAACAGATGTGCTGTCATCCAGGTTTTGTTGCTCCATTTCTAGAGCACAGGTGGAGTAGATTTAGGATATTTTTAAGGGCCCTAGGATTTTTGAAATAGTAAATGAGCATTGGTTTCAACCTAAAGTCACCAGCTGCATTAGCCTCTAGCAAGGGAGTCAGCCTCTCCTTTGAAACTTTGAAGCCAGGCATTGACTTCTTCTCTCTATCTGTGAAAGTCCTAGATAGCATCTTCTAATGTAAGTCTGTTTTATCTACATTCAAAATCTCTAGTTTACTACAGCCACCTTCATTAGTTATCTTAGTTAGATCTTCTGAATGATTTGCTGCAGCCGTCTATATCAGCAGTGTTGCTTTACCTTGCACCTTTATATTATAGAGGTGGCTTCCTTTCTTCAACCTCATAAACCAATATCTATTCTTCAAACTTTTTTACTTCAGCTTCTTTATCTCTATCAGCATTCATAGAATTGAAGAGTGTTCGGGGCCTGCTCTGGATTAGGCTTTGGCTTAAGAAAATCTTGTGGCTTCTTTGGTTTTCTCTCTGGACCACTAAAACTTTATCTATATTAGCATTAAGATGTGTTATAGTTTGGATATTTGTCCTATCCAAGTCTCATGTTGAAATGTGATCTCCAGTGTTGAAGCTGGGGCATAGAGTGAGGTGTTTGGGTCATGGGGGGCAGATCCCTCATCGATGGCTTGGCGTCCTTCTTGCAGTGAGTAAGTTCTTGCTCTGTTACTTCACAGGACAACTGGTTATTTAAAAGAGCCTGACAACTCCCTCCTCTTGCTCCCTCTCTCACCATGTGAGACAGCAGCTCCCCTTTTCTTATCCTATGAGTAAGAGCAAAATAATTTTTTAATTAGTCTGTTTTTGTGAGGAATACTTAAACCTGGGTAATTTGTTGCCTCACCAGAAGCCAACAGTTGCCAGCCTCATGCTTTTTGTGTAGCCTGTAGAACTGTGAGCCAAATAAACCTCTTTTCTTCATAAATTACCCAGGTTTAAGTATTCATCACAAAAACAGACTAATTAAAAAAATTATTTTGCTTTGTTATCATTTGTGTGTTCACTAGAGTACTACTTTTAATTTCCTTCAGGGAAGTTTTCTTCACTTTCACAACTTGGCCAACTGGTGAAAGAGGCTTGGTTTCCAGGCTGTCTTGGCTTTCAACATGCCTTCTGATGGTTTAAAATTGTGTGGTATTTCCCCCTTCACTCTCTCTCTCTCTCTTCTACTCCACCATGGTATGAAGGGGACTTCCCCCTATGTTCTCTCTCTCTCCTGCTCCACCATGCTTACCTTTTGCCTTCCACCCTTATTGTAAGTTTCCTGAGGCCTCCCAGTCATGTTTCACGTTAAGCCTGTGGAACTATGAGTCAACTAAACCTTTTTTTCTTCATAAATTACCCAGCCTTGGGGAGTTCTTTATAGCAGGGGGAAAATGGACTAATACAATGTCAAAGTCAGATTTTTCACAGATGTACAAGGCTGACTCAACATTAGAAAATCAATTAATGTAATTCATCACGTCAACAGAATACAGAAGAAAAATTACATGATTATATCAATAGATATAAAAAAGTATTTGAAAATGCAATGCCCATTCATGATTCCTCTTAGTAAACTAGGAATAGAGGGAAACTTTTTCAACTTGATATAGAATATCTACAAAAACTTACAGTTAACATAATACTTAATAGTGAGAAACTAGGAGCTTTTCCACTAAGATCAGGGAAAAGCCAAGGATGTCTACTATACCACTGCCTTTACAGATGGTTCTGGAAGTCTCAGATGTAATAATATAAGAAATTTGATAAGACAAGAAAATAAAAGGCATACAGATTGAAAATAAGAACTCAAACAGTCGTGATTTGCAGATGACATGATGCACTGACAAAAACATTCATGGAATTTGTATTTGTCCATTTTCATGCTGCTGATAAAGATATACCCAAGACCGGGCAATTTACAACAGAAAGAGGTTTAATTGGACTCACAGTTCCATATGGCTGGGGAAGCCTAACAATCATGGTGAAGACAAGGAGGGGCCAAGTCATGTCTTACATGAATGGCAGCAGGCAAAGATAACTTGTGCAGGGAAATTCTCCCTTACAAAACCATCGGATCTCTTGAGACTTAATTCACTATCACGAGAACAGCACGGGAAAGACCTGCCCCATGATTCTGTTACCTCCCACCAGACCCCTCCCACAACACATAGGAATTCAAGATGAGATTTGGGTGGGGACACAGCCAAACCATGTCAGAATTAATAAGTAATTTTAGCAATGCTTCAGGATACAGATTAACATACAAAAGCCATTTATTTTCCTACAGATCAACAGGGAATAAAAGAAATGTAAAATTAACATGATTCTACTTATATCAGTAATTCTCCCAAATGAAATACTTAGGTATAAATCTAATAAAATGTGTACAAGTTTTATATGAGAGAAAACAAAAACTCAGTTGAATGAAGTCAAAGAACTAAATAAATGGAAACACATTACATGTTCATTGATAGTAAGAATCGATATTGTCAAGATGTGAATTCTTTCCAACTTGATCCATAATATTTGACAAAGAAATAAAGGTAATAATTGAGAAAGAGTAATCTTTTCAACAAATACTGAAATAAACATTTACATGCAAAAAAGTGAACCTAGACACAGACATATGCTTCACAAAAATCAAGTCAAAATAGATCAGAGACCTAAATGTAAAATGAAAAAGTATAAAACTCCTAGAAGATAATGTAGAAAATCTAGATGATGACCTTGTATTTTGGCAATAACTTATAACACCAAAGGCATAATCTATGAAAGAAGGAATTGATAAACTGAAATTTATTAAAATATTTATGCTCTGCAAGAGATACTGTTGAGAAAATGAAAAGACATGCCACAGAATGGGAGAAAATATTTGCAAAAGGCACACCTGATAAGGTGTGCATGATAAGGGACCTGATAAGGGACTGTAAACTGGAATACACAAAGGACTATTAAAACTCAACAATAGAAAAAAATCTCTGATTAGAAAGTGGACAAAATATCTAAATAGACACCTCACCAAAGAAGATACACACATGAAAAGTAAGCATAGGAAAAGATGCTTCACATCATATGTGAACAGAGAAAGGAAAATTAAAACATTAGTAATATATTACTACATACCAGTTAGGGTGGTTAAATCCAGAATGTTGACAACATCAAATGCTGGCGAGGATACAGAGCAATAGGCAACAGAGCAACAGGTATTATAGGAAACTAATCCCCAGTAGGGATGCAAAATAGTGTCGCTACTTTGGAAGACAATTTGGCAGTTTCTTATGAAACTAAATATAATCTCATTATACAATCAAGCAGTTGTGCTTCTTGACATTTATCCAAAAGAGCAGAAAATTTATATTCGTAGAAAAACCCACGCGTGAATGTTTAGAGCAGTTTCATTCATGATTGCCAAAACTTGGGAGTAACCAAGACTTCCTTTAGTAACTGAATGAATAAATAAACTGTGGTAAATTCAGACAAAGAAATATTATTCAGTGCTAAAAAGTAATGAATGATGAGGCCATTTAAAGACATGGAAGAACCTTAATTGCATACTACTAAGTGTAAGAAACCAATCTGAATAGGCTAAATAGTGCATAATTCTAACTATATGACATTCTGAAAGAGGCAGAAATATGGAGATACTATAAAGATTAGTGGCTGTCAGGGTTTGGGCGAAAGAAGAGATAAATCGGCAGAAAACAGAGGATTTTTAGAGCAGTGAAATTACTTTGCATAACACCCTATCATGGTAGATACATGCCACTACATATTTGTTCAAATCCATATAATGAACAACATCAGAGTGAACCATAATGTAAGCTATGGGCTTTGGGTGCTAAAGGTGTATCAGTGCTGGTTCATTAACCATAACAAATGGCCCACTCTGGTGGGGAATGTTAATAATGGGAGAGACTATACTTATATGGGGGAAGAGGTAAATGGAAAATCTCTGCAACTTCCTCTCAATTTTGCCGTGAATTTAAAACTGCTCTTAAAAAAATTAAGATATTTAAAAAAGTGCAAATCAGTAGGTTCAACCAAAATTTTGGAAAGAGACTTCCACGTGGTGGAGACTGCTTGAATGTGAGTATCATTGGTAATCAAGCCGAAAGCTGCTTAACAGAAGGAGGTTGTGATTAGGAAGTCTTACATACATTGTTTCCCTTACATTTGCATAGTGAAACTTAAGGAACTCCATGCCAGTGGTTCTTTCACTGATAGAGTAATAGAAAAGCTTCACTATCTACTCCTTTCAAAGCTCCTAATATCTGGGACCTTTCTACACAGTTATAATAACAATAACATTTCTAACATGCAATAGAATATACTATGTCTGTTTTAAACATATTACAGTCTGGGCGTCCAATGCCTGTAATCCCAGCACTTTGGGAGGCTGAGGCGGGTTTATCACAATATCAGGAGATCAAGACCATCCTGGCTAACAAGGTGAAACCATCTCTACTAAAAATACAAAAATTAGCCGGGCACGGTGGCGCAAACCTGTAGTCCCAGCTACACTGGAGGTTGAACAAGGAGAATCGCTTGAACCCTGGAGGTGGAGGTTGTAGTGAGCCGAGATAGCGCCACTGCAATCCAAGCTGGATAATAAAGGGAGACTCCATCTCCAAACAAAACAAAACAAAAAACATAACATATTACGAACATTTTAGCTCATTTAATCCTCACAAGTATCCTCATTAGAAACTGAAGCACAGAGATGGCAGAGTTACTGAGTGGCACACCTGGCATTTGAACTTAAGTAGTTTGAATCTAGAAGAAAGGCTTTTAGTCACTATATATAACCTTAGCCACTGAGTTTGCAGCTGAATCTTTTAAAAGCTAAACCCACAGCAACTTCTCCATCTCTTTGTATTTTTCTTCAGTATTTGTTCTATTGACAACCCTAAATTTTTTGGCATTTTCATCTCGCTTGGCTTTTTGAACACTCCAGCAGCATGATTTTCATTCTATAGATCAGACAATTCATCCCACTGCAGCATATTGCAAAGTTGTGGCAAATATTTGCTGATATTGGATCACGGTATGTATGTAGTTTGTCTCCATCAGGTTTTAAACCATTTACAGGTACAGACCAGTTAAAATTATCTGTGCAGTGGGTAGAGTGAGTGCATAATCATAATTGGTTAATGAATTTTAGAAACATTCAATTTATATTTAACATAGGACTTATGATCTCACTGTATGTGTTTCCTCAAGGAATATCTAGTAGCTAGTCCATGTCAGGCACTGTTTTAAATGCTGGGTAAACAGCAAAGAAGAAACTAGAAAAAAATGCCAGCTGGGACTTCCATTCTACTTGGATGCATTAAAAAGATGAATACAGTACGTGAAATGGATTCTGATTTCCTTGCCTAAATGTAAGCATACACATCCGGAAGCCATAAATATATGACTCATCAAAGCTATGGGTGCCTGAGAGTAAATCAGAACGTAGGCCTGCTGCCTTCGTGTACATTTCAAATTATGGAATCCTTCCCCAGTAAGGTTCTGTGCCTCTATTGAATACTCAGAAATGTTCTAGACATTGGTATAACAGAAACTAAAAGGAAACTGAAAGGTTTCTTATTTTTATCCTTAGCTAAAAACTGCTTGTATTACCTGTCCTTACAAGGAATAAGAGATAGAGCTTAATGTAATAATTTTCCTTCCAGAAGAATTCAGAGCCCGTTTTCTTATTCAGTCTCTTACTTTCTCAGGTTTCCTGACTTCTAACACTATTTTCAAATGCAACACAGCTTCTGGACAAGACATTGTCTCCAGCCCAGTTTTTAAAACAATTTTATTTCCCTAATTCTTAAGGCCACCCTGTTGCCTAATTCAGCTGAGTTTCAACCACCACAGCACATTCTGGAATTATCTTATAATGGTACAGAAATATGTCATAAATTAGGATTCTATTGTACTTTAATAACTAGCCACAGCCATAGAAAGAATTTCACACCAGATGATGAAAAGCATTTTGATCCTGCCAGGGGGCCTACTTTCTTATTCACTTGCAAATTTCTCAGTTCTTTTTTAAAAGGTGGTTTCTAAATCCTACAAGATCTAGTCTAAATAGGTAACTGGGTGCATCATGAGGCTGCAATTATGCTTAAGTGATTTGTTTCTTATCATAATTTGTGCCACATAACGTTTCTGAGACATCAGAAGTACCAAAGTTTTCCAGGTCCTTTTTAAATTAGAAAAGAATTTATGTTGCCACCCACTAACTTTTTTTGTGCATGTGGCTTTCATGAAGGGTGCTTGTTTTTCAAATAAATATACTACCAAGAATGGTGTCCTGTTTTGGATGACAAATACTTTGTTAGGCACCGGGGAGTCCAGAGTAGAGACAACCGTTGTTCCTTTTCTTTTTTCCAGACATCAAAACAACTGAATGTATTAAAAGACATCAAGGAATATAGTGATGAGAGAGGAATATAGTGATGAAAGCAGGGCCACAGAGCAATGAGCAAAATGCTTACAGTGTATATAAGTGGAAGAAAAATAAATTATAAAAGATTTGCTTTTAAAGATTTATTTACAATAAAAAAGATCTGTAGCACCTGAAATATTAAAAGAGAAGTTGATAGTAGACTCAGTGTTTAGACATATTTGCTATCTTTTTGTGTTCATCACATTCAATGATTTTGCTAAATGTGGATATTTTTCTGTTAAGGAAAATCTGTAGTCGAGATAATTTTAAGATTAAATTCTTGACTTTTTAGATTGAGAACTTTTATTAAATTATTGAATTCATACTTTAATGAGGTTTTTAAGTTGTCAAATGTATCTTATATGTCTCAAGTTTGTTCAAATTCAGTAGATATTATAAATGATAAACATATCTGGATGGATGTAAAGCCAGTTGCTAATTAGTATATATTTTTATTAATTGACTCTTTTGTTCCTGAGAATAAAATAAAACTTTATCTTATAAGCACAGATGAAGTTGGTAAGAAACCATCATTAAGTTTGGCATATTTCGTTTTTCCAACCCCCCGAATCTCTTTATTTATAATTAGGCAAGTTAAGTCCACTGAAAAAACGACTTGGAAATATTTTGACAGCATATGTCATTAAAAGAGGAGACACAAAAGATTCTGGAGTGTTATAAAAATATTTTCCCGTTTATTTTGCCCAAACCAACTGCACTCTTTTAAAAAGATACATAATAAAAATGACTTTTGTGAATTTATGTAAACACATATACTTTGATGTTTTATGTTAGACTTTTATTTCAAACATACTTTAGAAAGTATGCAAATAAATGTAGTCCACGGGTCTTCAATTACAGTAAGTAAATCTGAACTCTCCTTCTTTTGGGGTTCCAACTTCATTAGGGAAGTTAGTAGATATTATATCACTTCATTTTCTCTACATTTATTGCTATTACTTTAGGCTCTTCCTTTTAAAATGTCCCTTCCTTGCTCACTACTACCCTTTTTTAAACTAAATAAAAACTAGGCAATATCTTCCCAAGGGGAGATTTATGGTCAGAATGTCTCCAGGGTTCAATCATTATAAGACTCGCTCAGCTTTTTCTCAAGTTTCCACTGTTAGTGGTGTCTACACAACACAATGTTAAGAAAATTCAGGTAAAGTAAAGGAACGTGTCTTGATTGACTTCAGAAAAACTTTCCTTGAATTCATTTTCCTTTTACTTTCTGTGGTCTGGAAGGCATTCCTGTAGTTTCCTTGTACATGTGAGATTGGAATTGCTGTTTTCTCTAATACTAAATTTAAAATCTTCGTATCTGTTGAGGAAACTTAAATGAGGGGCCTGTTGGCTAAGGAAGCTATTGCAGCTCAAAAATTAACCAAAAATATTGAGCAAGCCATCTTAGGAAATGCCTGCAGTTGGATATCTTGATGATGTCATCACCACAGAAAGTCTAGGCCAAAGCTTCAAAGGTTAGATCAGAATTTGGAAGGACAGACTCTTAATAACCAAAGCCCACAGAGATTGATTCACAAACAAGAACAATTCATTTTGTGTAGGAATAATGAGAGAAAGGGCTGTTTTTATACTTTTATCTTATTCAAATGAAGTTCTTGTATTTCTCTTTGCAAAAGGAATATATAACATTGCTGTTATAGCCTGAATTTTGTGCCCCCTCGTCTACACTCATATGTATATCACACACACACACACACACACACACACACACACATATCAGCTGCATATTCTGTGAAGTTTCAAAAGACATGAATGACTTATTTCTATATTTTTTCTTGTTTAATAAAACTCATCCTTTTGGTCTTTCTTGAAGGGGATAAAAGCATGTACTAGAGAGCTCACCTTCTTCAACTATTTAGGAAGACTGTGGTATTTGATGTCACATTGAAAGCAAAGAAATCCCCAAGCAGGCTGAGTGCTTCCTTTCAGAAATTGAGTTTGAATATTAGTCAATCTCAAGACAAACTTATCAATCTCAATATGAACTGTTGTAGGTGCTTATGAACGCAGAAAATGGGCTTTGGTCAGGCTTGAAGAAAGAACTAGAAACAAGCGATAGCACAGAATTCTTCCCAATACATTTGGTACAAAATACAATTAATAACATTAATAGAACATATTTTGATTGATTTCTAATTTTTACATAATAAAACATGCCATTGAAGTCAGAGCAAAGTTCAAAATAGTGTAATACAAAGGTTCAAGTTAATTACCCTTGTTACTAGGCATCGCTTATCACAAAGAGCTTAACTCAGCTTTGCTCTTGCCGGCAAAGTTGCACTAGAATTTTTATTTTACTCTTCCTAGTTATGATACATACTCTTTGCAAAAAAATAAAATTCAAAAAATTTAAAATATAGAAAGGAGAAAGTAAAAATTATGAAAATGCCACTACCCAGAGGAAACTTCCATTCACATGTTGGGAAAAATCTCACTATGCATATATGTAGAAAATATAGGCATAGGCATACAATCTTATATAAATAGAGTAGCAGTGAGGTTAAAAATGTAGGCCTTGCAGGCTTACCTACTTCATAGGATATCATAAGTAAATGAATTAATAAACAAAGAATTGTGCCTGGGACATAGTAAATGCTCCAAAATATTTGCTATTATCACTTATATAGATTTACAAAGGCCAAGGACCACAAGTCTGCAAAATTCAAAATGTTTTGTCAGCCAATATGAGTTGGATTAAAGATAATGTTCACTTGCCTTTGGGGAAAAGGGGAATGGGTTGTTGAGAAAAACCAAAGAAATATTTGTAGGTCATTGTTGCTAGTTTTTATTTGGTGCAAGGTCATAGAGGAAGGCTGGTTCTTGGGTCTCATTCCATTTTATAAAAAATATACACAGTAAATTTTAACAAAACAAATACTATCGCGAGCATCCTTGTTTGAAGGCCTATCCTTTTAACCTACCACTACACTGTGGATGATAATCACAATGATAACCAATAAGACAACAATAGTCATAATCTTTAATGGGAAACAATGATTAATACCTTACTCTGTGGTAGACGTTTGTTACAAGCACACTGCATATGCTAATTTAATTCTCATAATAATCTCTTGAAATAGGAAATAGATTCCCTACTTTTAAAATGAGAAAATTTAAAAGTATTATCATACAGTAGTATGATAGCTTGAAGAGCTTAGAAGACCTGGTCCCCTGTGATATTAGTGAAAATTAAACAAACACGGCCATTTAAAATCTCTGTAAATTGTCCAAAAAGAATACAGCAAATGAATAAACATCTATCTAAGAAAATCTATAAAATTCTGTAAGAAAAGTGAAAGTCAGTTGTATTTGAACCAAAACCACTCCCTCTCTCCTTCCTCCTAACTTAGCAAGCCAAAATATACATTTCAACTTGGTGCAGCCAAGACCACAGGGCCTTCCTCCAGGAAGGAGTAGGATGTCAGTCTTTCTCATCTTGCCCCCAGCTACCTGTTGCGGAGGTTAAGTTCCTGGTGAGTGTTGTCATGAGGTGAGAGCTGTCTTCTAATGCCCAGCTCCCACTCATGTAATGGTGGTCCTAACCTTGAGTGCAGTGCCAATGGGAACACTGGCATGCTGTCACCTTGCTCTAGTTCATAAGGTTGTGGTTCCATGATAGGAGAAGTGGGCTGAGAAGGAAGGCTACTGCCTACCCACCTCCTCCATCTGGCACTCAACAAGTTAAAGAGAGGGTGTCAGCTGGGGAGAATTGTGCCATTGTCCCCACTTCCAGCTCTAGAGTCCTGGGTCAGAAGTTTTGCCTGGCAAGAGGCAGGCCATAAAACAGATAGCTACTAGTCTCTTCCCAAAGGAATTGACTTCATTTGCAACAATCTGAAAATGAAATTAAGAAAATTCCGTTTATAGTAACATCATAAATAATAAATACTAGGCTGGGCATGGTGGCTCATGCCTGTAATGCCAGCACTTTGGACGGCTGAGGTGGGCAGATTGCCTGAGGTCAGGAGTTTGAGACCAGCCTGGCCAACATGGTGAATGAAATCCTGTCTCCACAAAAATACAAAAATTAGCCAGGTGTGGTGGTAAGTACCTGTAATCCCAGCTACTGAAGAGGCTGAGGCAGGAGAATTGCTTGAACCCAGGAGATGGAGGTTGCAGTAAACTGAGATTGTGCCACTGCACTCCAGCCTGGGTGGCAGAACAAGATACTGTCTCAAAAATAAACACATACATACATAGACTAAATTAAATACAACAAATGCAAATCATATACTCTGAAAATAATAAAACTTTGCTGAAAAATTTAAGAAGCTCAAAATAAGTGGAAACAACCCATGATTATGAATTAGAAGGCTTAATATTGTTAAGATGGCAATATTTCTAAAATTAATCTACAGATCCAATGCAATTCTTATCAAAATCTCACCAGACTTCTTTGCAGAAACTGACAAGCTAATTCTAAAGTTCATATGGAATTGCAGGGGACACAGAATAGCTAAAACAATTCTGAAAAAAGAGGAGAAAAGTAGGAAACCTCATACTTAGACATTATCAAATTACTATAAAGCAACAGAAATATAGACCATGTGATACTGATACAAGGATAGATGTATAGTTTAATGGAATATAATTGAGAATCCAGAAATAAAATCATGTGTCATTAGTCAACAGACTTTTGATGAGGGTTTCAAGACCACTGAATGGGGAAAGAATTGTCTTTTCAACAAATGGTGCTGGGAACGACTCGACAGCCTCATGCAAAAGAATGAAGTTGGGTCCTTACCTAATATCATCTATAAGAATTAACTTCAAATCTGTTACAAACCTAAATATAAGACTTAAAGCTATAAAACTCTTAGAGGAAAACTTAAGAGTAAATCTTCATGAGCTTGGATTTGGCAAAGGATTCTTAGATATGAATAAGAAACAAAGGAAAAACATAGATAATTTTGATTTTATCAAAATTTAAAACATTGTGCTTCAAAGGACACTATCAAGAAAGTGAAAAGGCAACCCACAGAATGACAGGAAATATTTCGCAAATTATGAATTTGGCAGGGGATTTGTATTCAGAATATATAAAGGACTTTTATAACTCAATAACAAAAAGACAAATAACCAACTAAAATATGAGCAAAGAATCTAAACAGACATTTCTCTAAGGAAGATAAACCGGTGATCAATAGCACATGAAAAGATGCTAGCTTTTGCTATCATTGGTCATCAGGAATATGCAAATCAAAATTGCGGTTATAAAGTGACAGATACCAAATACCACTTTATAACCACTATAATGGCTAGAATCAACAATTCAGATAATAAATGTCAGTGAGGAGATGAAGAAATTGAAACCCTTTACACTGCTGGTGGGAATGCAAAATGTTGTAAAATGTTTTGGGAAACAGCCTGAAAGTTCCTTGAATGATTAAACTAGAGTTAACAAATGACTCAGCAATTCTATACCTAGGTATATTCTCAAGAGAAATGAAAACATATGTCTACACACACACAAACTTGCACATGAATGTTTACAGCAGCATTGTTTATATAAGCCAAAAAAATGCAAGCAACCCAGTTGTCCATCAACAGATGAATAGATAAAAAATGAAATATTATTAAACCCTAAAAAAAAAAAGAGAAGTGTTGATACATGCTACAACACAGATGAACTTTGAAAATAGTATGTGAAGTGAAAGAAATCAGTCATAAAAGATATGAAATGTCCAGAATGGACAAAAAATACATTAATGTTTGCTTGTGGTTGGAGCAAATGAGTCGACAGGCAGATGATATATAAAGGGTACAGGATTTCCTTTGGAAGTGATAAAAATGTTCTGTGATTAACTGTAATGGTAGCTGCATATATCTGTGAATATAGTGAATATACTAAAAGTCATTGAATTATACATTTTAAATGAGTGAATTGCATGATATGATGGTTAATTTTATGTGTCAACTTGGCTAGGCCATGGTACTCAGATATTTGGTGAAAATTATTTTAGATGCAAAGGTATTTTTAGATTAGATTAACATTTAAATCAGTAGGCTTTGAGTAAATCAAACATAATACTCCTCCCATAATGTGGGCAAGCCTCATCCAATTAGTTGAAGACCTTAATAAAAACAGACTGACCTTTCCAAGGAAGAAGAAATTCTGCCAGCAGACTGCCTTTGCCGGTGAACTATATAATTCTTCCCTGTATCCCTAGCCTGCCCGTCTACCCTGAAGATTTTGGACTTCCCAGCCCTCCACAATCACATGGGCAATTCCCTAAAATAAATCTCTCTTTATATATATGAGATCTATATCTTTATATGTATAAGATATAGATCTCATATGTACAGATATATATGTGAGATATATATATGTATATACAGATATATATACATAGCTATATATATAGATAGATATAGATATATCTATAGATATCTTTATATGTATAAGATATAGATCTCATATATATATAATATATATAAGATATAAATATATCTTATATATTTATAAGATCTATATGATATATATTTTATATATATAAAGATATATATATCTATATATCATACACACACACACACACACACACGCACACACACATCCTGTTGGTTCTCTCTGTAGAAGCCTATACATATGTGACTTACTTGAATGATGTCTCAGTAAAACTGTTTAAAAAGTGAGGAAGCTCAGGGAAAGTGAAGCTCATTAGTCACCCAAGGTTCCACAGCTATAATATGGTAGAATGGAAAGCCTCTCTGTTTACTACAAGATGACACACAGGGTGTTACTTGTGTCTTTGTTAACTATGGCCAAGCATTGAGAAGTCTGAGCTAAGACTAGCGTGGAGGTATTGCCGGTACAGAAATGGGGGCCTGCTGCATAAGGGATGTTGAATGGGAGGAGTCAGCCTTTACTGGAGAGGTGATATACAGTATGTTTGACAACTGGTATGGCACATACTAGCCTACCAGAATGGGCCTTCACCCCATCCAGTTGTAACTGGACTAGATGTTCAAAATAGCTTAATATCATTTCTGTCCTCTAAAGGGGTATTATCAGAGACATTTTTATTTGGATGAGTATTCATCACATAATGGCTTTATTATTTATTATTTCTTTCATCACTGTATCCTGGGGATGCCAAGCTATAATGATTTTGCAACTAACTACTGAGCCATACACATACTCTTATTATAGTAAGAAAACAATGCTCTGACAATAGGAAATATTTATTTACTTTATATTTTAACCATTTTTCAGAAATTACAAACTTTCTGCTTTTTGAAAAATGTGAACAAAATGAAACATTTTCATTCATCTTTGCTATCATCAAAAGGGTGGAATTCTCTAGTAAGGCAGGAATGCCTCCAGGGGCCATTGAGATATTCGAAGCATGTTGCTTATGTATTAAAGACGTCAGGGCCCTGATGCCTTTTGGGTTATTATACCTGACTTCAACAACAACAACAATAACAACAACAACAACAAACTATTCTATATCTTACTTCATTTTTAGCTGTTAAACTTTCCACAATTATACTTCCTAATTTTTACTAGGTCCTTGCACTGTTGGACATTGAGACATTAGGAACCTAATATCTTATGATTTTGGTTAATGTGCCTTAACTTTAGCACATGATCTCTGTGCCATTTGTGTTGTTCACTTAGATGTCTTTTCCAAAATTCTTCCTACATTTATTTTATTGGCAAGACCAATAAAATAAAGTAAACGTTACTTGTAGTTAACAATAATGTTGTTATGCAGCACTGTAGTTACACAGCATGTATATAAACAAATATATATTGTTTATGTAGTTAAACACATATCAGCTGATGTGTTTAGGTGTGTTATACAAAGCAGTGGTCACTTGTTAGAAGGCTTTTGGAACTACTGTCTAGTTTTACGCATTCTATCACTATTCTCAACTACTTACACATATTTAATCTATGGGAGATTGATTGACATTACCCAAATTCTCAAATAATTAATTATTTTCTACATTTATGTAATGAATTTTACGGAATATTATGATGCATAAGACAATACAATATTCAAGGGAAGATCTAGGCACACTTTCTAAACAGTTTATGGTGCCAAGTCCAAGCCTATTGTATTACTTAACCTTATTTTGGAGTTTATGAATCAACCTGGGAAGAAACCAAGAAATGAACCAGAGGCCATGTCATCGCTTTTCCTAGCAAGTCTTAACTCTCCCTCCACATAATGCTCTGTCATCTACAGTTGGAACTCTGAAGTTGAAAGGTGGAATAAAGTTATATCTAAAAAAAAAAAAAAAAAAAAAAGGAAAAAATAAAACATTGCCCTCTGAACCCACAATAAAGAAAGAGAAAAAGCCATTCATTTTATATTATACAGAATGCAACTCTACAGCAATCAATATATTTATTATTGCTTTACAGGACTCCCAGAATAAGGATAGCTAGGAATCAAGAATTAATCAGAAAGTTTTCTGATGTTCACTGAATCAGGGAAAAATAACCCCTATAATCTTCTAGGAGGTATTTTTTTTCAGGCTAATCCTTTGTTCCTAATATTACATCTTCCTATAAATTACCAAACAATTAGAATGCCCCACATTTTTACTTATTCATTCATTTGCTTATTAATTCACTTAACACGGCCATTTCTTCATCCATGTGCGATTTGTATGATGCCCAAAGGTGGAATGAGAGATAAGTAGAGCCTCAATATTGCTTGTGTTCTGTTCACCAAGCTCCACCCTACTTGAGGAGAACTGCAGCCCCCAAGTGGGTCGACTTCTCTTAGTTCATCTTCCCAGAGGGAATGACCTTTTAAAATCTGCCTACTTAGAGGTCAATTTGTACAACCTGCATTCCTATGCTTGAGCTTAAACAGAAATAAGATACTGATTTACCCTTAAATAAACATGAAATATAGAAATACTTTGATATAATCTCTCTTTCTTTATATAGCATTAAATAAGCCTTGATAAATCTGTCTCAATTGTTTTTTTTTTCATTCAATCCTCTTTATTAATGATCAAAACTTTCAGCAATGCCATAAGCATGTTAATTTTGATATGTTTCAGATAAATGACAACTTATTGTTCCAGTCTACACTGATGTTTTAAGATTTCCACTCTTAACTAAGCCCTTAAGGATGCTGTAATTAATGAGACATTTCTACATCATTAATCCTGTGGATCACTTCCACAGAAAGTATATAGGGATGAATACTGAATGTATTTCTTCGAAATGGGACTTTAATTTTATAGGGATGTATTTTCCCTAAGTTTTGGAGTCTCTCTGGGGCCTCCAACTTTCTATTCCTTGACAATTCATCATCTTTCACCTCCCCAAAAAACCCATTAGTGGAAAACTGTATGTGTTACTGCCACAACTGTGCTGAGTGACTGTCTAGCTGCTTGAACAGTCCCATTCATAGAAAATTTCACATTGAGAAGGTGACTGCCCCATCTTCAAAATGAAACCTTAGGATCTTTCTTCTCTTGAAATCTACCAGTATCTGTCTCCTTACTGTGCCTAAGTGTACACGTCCTGGATCTATTTCACGTAGAGTGTGCACACTCAGCCTGACCCCAACGCAACGTGAAATGCCCTCAACTAGTTGAAGATTTTGCATATAACCTTGCACATATTCTTTCCTCCAACTTTATCTTCTTTCAAAAGATAGTAAAATTAATAGACATTATAAGATGATGGCTATTTCATTAAATTTTATTAAATACTTCATTGAATTTTATTATTTAAACATACACATTTTCCTTAGCAGTAGGCATTTCAACCATTTGAATGTTAGTTTAAAAAGTAAGAGAAGAGCTGATGTGTTCTTGTCATTGAAATTATGGCAGTCTAAATTATTAAATT
The DNA here is from genome assembly GCF_048565385.1 of Saimiri boliviensis. Classification (NCBI taxonomy): domain Eukaryota; kingdom Metazoa; phylum Chordata; class Mammalia; order Primates; family Cebidae; genus Saimiri; species Saimiri boliviensis. Next base: position 110,225,013 of record NC_133455.1, read on the forward strand.
AGTTACCTACATTAGCTCTACACACAAACACAAGCATTTTGGTGTTATTCATTTGGCCACTGTAAATAAAGAAATAAAAAAACGATAGAAATTTTTGTATTGTGTACTTGTAAAATACAAGGCTTAAACAGACAGTTCATGGCAAAATTACATATTTTCAATTTTATTTTTTTTCTCTGATCTAACAATCAACATACTCTTCTCAGAGAGAAAGAAAAGACCTTGTTTCACTCTCCAATCAAAGATGCTTTCTTAATTTCTGTCACTGGAAAATTTGGGTTTTTAAAAATATCTTTTAAACTCTATACATTTGTGCTTCTTGGCTTGTGATATTGCTGAGAGAAATGTGACCCAAATTTCATATTACACTTCAAAATTATTCCATTAAAAGCAATGTTTGTGATTGTTATCAACCTACGTATTTTTGCTTTTGTTGATGTAACACTTGTATTTAACACCTTGTCAGTATCACTATGACCTTAGGTGAACAATGCGCTGGCATGTGAGGTGAACGCTCAGTCAGTCATTTGACTGTATTATCAACATGTCATACTTGGCTATTGACACAAGTCGCACCAAATGGGATTTATAATAATTCTTGCTCAGTCTCAGTCCCTCTACAGTTTAGCAGAACTTAGCAATACACTAGATCTACCTAGGGAGAAAACCCCTCTCCACGTGACTCTGTCAGAAAATGAAAAAAGTACAGTAAGAGAAGATTCAATTGTGCTATTTTACTTCTTAAGACTTTTTTATTTTTTTATCACAAAGATTGATTATATGTTGTAAAAGCAAAGAGGCAATATATTTTTGTCTTAAATTCCCAAATAAAATATGAATTCTATTCTCTCGTCATCTGGTACTTTGTTAAGATTGTTGTTAAATGACTATATGCACAAAATGATGTTGCAAATACATTTGACTGTGTACTCATACTCCCTAATGGAAAGTCATGAACTTTTTTTACTAAAAACTTTGGCTTACTCTGTATAAATATTTGGAAGTGTTCTTCTATCACACCTTTCAAGCCAAGATTGCAATCACCACCATATTAAAATAATTAATCACGAAAGCCTGTAAGGTTGCTAAAGCCTTTTTGGACAGCCAAGAGTCCTTTCTCTGGGATATAGTTCTTGTTTAAGTTTCAAAAGTCCTAGTTTCTACTTCTTAAGCTACTTTGAGTATCACAGACTTTAGTAAGTTTGCTTTCTCATATTCTGTGGTCTTACGTGTCAAGAGCAAATAAGTTATGCCTTCATCAGTGCCACTGTAACTTTGGTCACTTAAAGTTTGTGGGATATAATCACCTGATATACAATGTTTTAAGATCCAGTTCTTCTGTTGTTGGAAGAAAGAATCAAGTATTTCATGTTGGACAATGTGACATATTCCAGAGATGTTTTTTCCTTCTGCAGATCCTTCTGATTTAATTAACATATTATGATAAGCCTATATTTGCTCTTTTAAATGGGAGGGATGTCAGAAATTCTTTCTGAAGTTAGAAGATGAAAGCCTGAAAGAATGGTTTTGCTCTCCAGATTTGTTTACCAGTGGAAGATATGGTGGGAAAATACATTCTGCTCATCATCTTCACACCCTACATATTCTTGGGAAATAGAATGAGAAAACATTCTCAGTTTTGCTAACACCCGAATTCTATTCTTAGACATCAACAAGCAAGATGTGCAATTTAAATGCCATGGCAGAACTGCTAACAAAAACAGGGTCAAAGTCTTTAATAGCAAATGAACCACGGGAAGAAAGCTCTCTAATTCGTGTTATTTCAACTTAGGAAGCTACCAGTGTACAGACAGCACCTTCTTGCAGGGTCATCTGCAGCCCAGATGCTGGAGCATTTAGCATTTCAAAGCACATTAGCCAGAGTTCTAACAAACTATACGTGAAGTATGAGCATTCTTGTTCTTCACCTAAACGAAGAACTATGAGAAGAAGGGATGGAGATAAGGATAGGTGGAAACAGGCCAGCTGATGTTAGGGAGAGGAAAGTGATCAATAGATCATGTGCACAAGTTAATGTGGATTAGTGTGTAGCATTAAGTCCCTGTTTTGCTTCCGATTATTAAAGTTTAGAGCTACATATTTTAAATCAATATATTCTAATGATTAAAAAAGCACATAAACAAATAGGAAGTGACAGTCCCGCAGCACTCCGCCACACACAATCTTAACATGTTTTCCAAAGGTAGCTACTGTTAAGATTGTGTATATTTAGCTTTTTCACATATAAATTGGGGATAAGCTTAAGTATATCATTGTGTTGGTAAGAATAAAAGGAGAGAAAATACGTAAAATGCCTAAAACATTGAGAAGTCATGTCTTTCTTTTTCTGTCTGCTTCCCCTTTGTTCTAATTTTACTTGCTTTACTTAATCTAATGCATATTCATATTCAGACCAATTTTTAAGTTTATAGGGTATTGCATGAGTCAGGTGCTGCCAAAATAACCCAGGATCTTGGTGTCCTGTAGCTGCAAACATTTATTTCTAGCTTTCAGGTCTGCAGGGTGATTTTTTGCTCAGGGTCTGCACATTGTTTCAGGCTACAGTTGGGTCTTGTCTCCTCCACACTTCATTTATTGCTAGACTCGTGCTAAGCAGGAGCAATTTCATGGGTTTTTTCTTCTCATAGGGGATGGTAAGGGAAGAAAGGGGGCAAGTGGAAGTGTGTGGTGCCTGATTTTGAGAAAGATAAAGACACACGTCACAAGAGTCATTAAAAAGTAAGTTTTGTTGGGTGGTATGTGACTATCCCTCTTTTTTTCCCACTGTCCAGGAAAATGTTATGCACTATGTCTCACTCCTCTAAGATGACTCATCCTTTGATCTTCTTAAGGGAGCAAACAGAAGTGTTGGGACATATTCCAAGACTGACGTCAGTGGAGAAAAGAAGCTGCTTAGGAGGACAAGTATGCACTAATTTAAATATCAAAGAAGGGTAAGATGGTGTCGAGGACTGCAGTGAGGTTTCTAATATGTAGGGATCACCACTGAGCAAACTACAAGATAGAGGGGAATGGGTGTTTGGGGAAATAGAGGGAATTTAGACCAGTAGTAGGATCTAGTGGTCCTAAACAAGGCTTGAAAGAGGGTCTAGTGGAAAGGAGACAGAAGCTGACCCCGGGAGGAGGAAGTAGCTTGCATTGCTCAAATGTTCTGGCTTCTTTTTCTCTTCGACCTCAAAAGCAAAAGTTAAAAAAAAAAAACATAGAAAGGATGGAAGAACAGATGATATCATGTGCAGATTATTCAAAGGAGATTAGTTATTTTTTAAAACTTGTACTCAACCATCACTTCCCAATTCTAAGAACAGTATAACCTGTTACATTCTTCATCCCATGCTCATTGAGATTTTGGCAAAGGAAATGAGCCTGACCTCTTCAAGCAGCTTCTGCGGCCGATAACTTCATGGCCACCAATGCTCACCAGAAGTTTCTCAGTTATGTGACAATACAGCAAGCATGGTGATTTTTTTTTTTTTTTTTTTTTTTTTTTTTTTTTTTTTGACAAGTCTCACTCTGTTGTCAGGCTGGAGTGCAGTAGTGAGATCCCAGCTCACTGCAACCTCTGCCTCCTGGGTTCAAGCGATTCTTCTGCCTCAGCTTCCCGAGTAGCTGGGACTACAGGAATGCCTCTCCATGCCCAAATAATTTTTGTATTAGTAGAGACGGGGTTTCACCATGTTGGCTAGGATGGTTTCAATCTCTTGACCTCGTGATCTGCCCACCTAAGCCTCCCAAAGTGCTGGGATTACAGGCACAAGCCAGTGGGCCTGGCAGTATGGTGATTTTTTTTTTTTTCAAAACTGTCAATAATAATTATAAAGACATCTAGATATCTCACCAAAATACGTCTTTCTCCCTGTTTGACCACTTCCTAATAGCCTAATGAAAAGTTTCATCTTGGAATATTTTATGTAATCAATAGTCTACAAATAATCTTTTAAACAAACCATCTTTGAATTGTATTATTTTAGTAAATTCCAGGCATATGCTTTCTGTATATATCTATATGCATACACACAAACATATAGACATACACACACATACATATACATATATGTATATACAAACATGGCCTGTCCTTAAATACAATTTCAATCAAAATAAAGGTAAAGGTAAATTAATAGATGGGATATTGGATTGCTAATTCCCTTCCAAATTAATATTAGGTATATTTAAAAGAATTGTGCCTTATCTTGGCAACATAACTGGGCTAATTCTAACTCAGTTTTCAACTTTCCACTGTACCCTGAAGTTTTTCCTATTTAAGGAATTTCTTTTAGCAAGATACATTTCCTAGAGTTTTGTCTAACTCTCTCTGTATTCCTTCAATGCAGTTTCTCATACTTAATCTAGTAATTTTAATAATCTTAGTCCAAATAATCTTGAAAGACTGTCCACGGGAAGTGTAAAATAATAATTTGGATCTTTAAAATTTTTATTTAATATACACACATGGATATGACCATGTTGCTCATGAAACTGGCCGAAAGGATATTACTTTGTTTCTGGTTTAAAAATCTCTATAAGAACATTTTCAGGTACACAATATACAGCATTGGAAAAAGCCAAATGGCCCACTCTAGGATAGAAAAACATTTAAATCCTATTCATTCTATGCATTTATTTTCACTTAAAACAATTTTCATCGTCAACCTAGTTGAAAGAAAAATTTAAGCTTCAGCATTACAAGAAAACATCTTTCAAAAGACTTATATCCTATTTCACTTCTCCAGATGAAAGGAATATCAGAAGAGTAAAAGCCATAAATAGTTCTCAGATTTAGTGATTTCAAACCCAATTTTGCAATTTTACTTGTAGAGAACACCTTCAAAACAGACCTGTATTGAATTTTCATCTAGATGTTGCAGTTTCTCACTGATTTAGAAGTTACTTATAGAATTAGTGTGTTTTTTAATTCATCAAGCAACTTCATGGCTTACTTGCTTTCACAGAGAGATGGTGTCTACTCCTCTCAACAGCAGGAGAACAAAAATAAAAAACAAGAATTCATTTGTTCATCTTCACATTAGGTAAGCTCTTGAACCAAAACTCCAAGTACTATGGACCTTGTGAGGACAACGAATGAAAACAAAGAAAATCATTAATCATTTTGATTGGGAAAAAAATCGCGTAATTTTAAGAACAAGAATTAGCTGTTTCTTCCCACTGACATTAATAAAAAACAGTACATTTTCTACAGGTTATTTACTACTATATGCATTAAGAAATATGCTCAATAATATCCAATATTACAAGATAATGGTAAAATTTTCCAGATTTATAGAGATGTTGAAATACCACAAATGATAAATAATACCTGTATTTTCTATTGTCCTTTAGAGATTTTTAAATTTTTAGTTGTATTTTTTTGGGGACATAGTAAGTGTACATAGTTATGCCTGTAGAGATTTTTGAAGACGTTACATGTATTACATTATTTAATCCTTGAAATGCCCACTTCCAGGTGAGATTATTATTATTAATCTCTACTCAGAAAGGTATGGGGACTGGTTATCCAGATAATAAGCAGCTGACTTTATTTGATTCTAGGGCTTTGGGTTTCAAAAACTATGCTAGTTGTGATTTACCACACTACTTGCCTTATTTTATGAATACACGTAATGATCAACTACAAATAGTTTTTTAAAAGTAGCCATAAGGACATAAAAATGTAAAGTTGATAGCTTTTGGTATACTTGTTGCTCAGCAACATACAGGTGGCACATCATTAATTCCACTTTTCTGTGATTTAAAAAAATCACGACATTTATTTTATTTGTATCTAATTATTTAACTGCAATTCAAGCTATTAGCAGGATAATTTTATTTATTGGCTTATTTACTTATTTGTTTATTTATTTTTAAGACAGCGTCTTGCTCTGTAGCCCAGGCTGGAGTGCAGTGGCGCAATCTCAGCTCACTGCAACCTCCACCTCCCGGGTTCAAGCAATTCTACCTGTCTCAGCCTCCTGAGTAGCCAGCTAACTTTTGTATTTTTTTTTTTTTTTTTTAGTAGAGATGGAGTTTCACCATATTGGCCAGGTTGGTCTTGAACTTTGGACCTCAGGTGATCCACCTGCCTTAGACTCCCAAAGTGCTGGGATTATGGGCATGAGCCACCATGCCCGGCCAGGATATTTAAATATAATACAATATTATTCACTTGTATTTTTTTAAAAACACATATGCATTTCTCACGATCTGTACAATAATCTCTGTATTAAATGCTAGAGATACAAAGTTCATTAAGAAATAGTTCCTGCTCTTAAGGAGCTTGTAGTCTTTTGGAAAGAAGGTAACTAAGTAAAAAATTTCCATTGTTAGATCAGTGTTTATAGAAATATTCACTATGTCATTAATGTATTAAAAGAAGCAATAAATTGTACTGGAATTGAGACGTAGTCACTGAGAAGGCGAAGCATGGGGGTAAACTTTCTAAGACAACTATAAAAGGGAAGACGGAGGCAGAGTGATAGAAGGTAGTCTTGAACCAGAGTGACCCTTTTTAGGACATATAGGCTCACTGAACCAAGTTATATGACATCGGATGGAGCTTTTTCTGAGCCCTGGAATCAGCCAACAGGGCCTTTGAGGACAGTGAGGTATTGAGTTGGAAAGAAGAAAATCAGAACGGTGAGAGAAAGTTGGGAGAGCAGTGTTCACTTAAACAGGTTTTTCCTTCCTTTTCCCTGTGGAGAAGGAAGGAAGGATTGTCCCCATCTCTAACAGAAGAAATGTCCATTGGAAAGGGGCTCCGAGAGGATCATCTGTAGACATTAGGCTTGCCTGACAAGAAAGAGAGACTAGTATTTTTCCACTTGCTTGGACATATGTACAGATTGTGAACTTGATTTTCCCTCACATGCTTCCTCGAACCCAAGAACAAGAGACCTGGAGAAATATGTCAGACATGGGGGAAGGGTAATGGATAGCATGGCAAAGCCTCTGAGCCAAACATCTGGCATGATAAGAATGGGTGAGCTGTTTGTGGACAAAGGAAAACTTGAGGCATCTGTCCAATGTCAGACAAACAGGACATAATGATTGGTGAGAGGACCCAAGTAGCAAGAGGCGGCCAAGGTGGTGCCAGCTGTCACTTCTGGGATCTGTGAAGTTAGAGGCCCAGGGGAGGGCCTGTGAAAGGCTCAAGCATTTGGATTTTAACAACAGAGAGGCCTTAATGGCCTGTCATTGCTACCCAGAAAAGCGGCAACTACCAACAGTGAATGACAAAACCCTTGGTCCTCTCTACCCCAGCACTGGAGGGAAGGGGCTAGAGCCAGGAAACAGGGGAAAAAGGAAGTGTCCTAGAGGTAGGCTTGCACTTTTCACGCTAAGGTGAGGGAATGAGAAGAGACGGTAAGGGGCAAATCAAGCTCCCTAAATCACGAAAACAATGGGCCTTAGGGGCGGGAAGTAAAAGACATTTAAAATAAGTGACCTTGAAATTCTGAAATGGATATATTTTAAATAATCAAAAGTATTAAAGAAGTAAATAAACTCATATTTGGTAATGGGATCTACTATTCAGTGAGTTGGGAAGTTTGACGTACTATGGTTGGAGAGGGTAAGTGGAAAAAGTAAAAACTGGGTTACAGCGTATCTCCACTAAGCACCGGATAGTTAGATGATTACAGACAGAATACCTGGAGATAAGCCTAGAGAGAGGTAGGAGTTGTAACAACATTAAAGGCTATATTGTGCTAAGAAACTAAAAATTTAGAACTCTGGACTCGAACTATGAGAGCCATTGAAAAACTCTAGACAAGGAAGTCAGTCATATGATCAGAGTGTAGAAGATACCCTTTGAAGACAGAGTAACAACTGTTTACAAGAAAGCCAGACTCATCTAGATTAGGTAGATTAAAAAATACAAATAAAACACTCATTTGTTAGCAAATGCTTAGATAACTCTTTGCAACTATATCAATAAGTTACAATACTCTTCTCCCAAGATTTAAAAAAATTCACCATACATCTAATGATGAAATAGTTTCCTATGTTTTCAATGTAAACCTCAGTAAAATGTGCTTGCATTTTTCAACATATATAAGTTGAAACACTTTGCTAACTGGCTTACATTTTAGGCCTCAAAAGACAAATGGTGATATAGAGGATCAAAGCTAGAGAAGATATTACTTCACAAAATTAGGACTACAACTCATTTTGAATAATACTTTTAAATTTCCAAGCAACCAGAACTCATCAGAATGCATGAATTTTTTTTTTCTTTTTGAAATGGAGTCTTACTCTGCTGCACAGGCTGGAGTGCAGTGGCATGATCTCAGCTCACTGCAACCTCTGTCCGCTGGGTTCAAGTGATTCTCCTGCCTCAGCCTCCTGAAGTAGCTGGGATTACAGATGCATGCCACCATGTCTGGCTACTTTTTGTATTTTTGGTAGAGACAGGGTTTCTATCATGTTGGTCAAGCTGGTTTCGAACCCCTGACCTCGTGATCCACCCACCTCGGCCTCCCAAAGTGCTGAGATGATAGGCATGAGCCACTGTGTCCAGCCAATTTTTTAATACAATAACATATTTTTTTCAAAAGCATATCTTTTTAGCATCATTACTTTAAAGCAATGTTGAATGCTACACTGAGTTAATGTCTCTAAATTCCATCTTTCATTCAGTTACAATGAAGGTGGCACTTTAGAGACAAAGGTCTCCAGTGGTGTTTCTAAGAATTCATTAATAGTATGGTTATGGTTTAAAATGTTTCTGAAAACTGAACACCCAGTAGAAAAACATTTCTAATCAACATTGCTGAACATGGACATTTTTTAGCTCATTAAGCTAGTCAAACGCAACTAAAAGCTGAACCTGGGTTCCAGTTTTTACCTTAGGGGAAGAATATGTTGGTAAAAATGTAACTGAAGAAAAATGAAAGGAGATTTATAACACTCTACATTTAGGAAAACATATGACTGAGTCTATTGTATGCCACATGGGTTGCTGAAAGTGCCCTAAACAAGGAGACAGGAGAGAAAGAGAAAAAGTCTACTCTTAGCTCAGGCAGCAACTGACTCATGTAAACCTCCTGGTCTTTAAGTGGAGGGGCTATGAAACAAAAAGATAAAATCTGCTTATCTTTTCATCCAACTCTAGAATATTATACTATTTATCTTTTTTTTTTTTCATTTTAGTTTAGCAAGGGAAAAAAAAAATCCCAAAAGAATAAATGTTTAAAATTCAATCAGATGCATCATGTGTTTAAGAAGCATTATAAATAATTGAAAGTATTTCTTAAAAAAAATAAAGACCAAAATAAAATAATTAGGAATTGCAACATAAATCACTTTTAAAAATGTTTTAAAAACTAACATTTCTAAAGCCTTGTAACTCAAAGTATAAATGCAAATCAGCAGCATCATTGGAATCACTTGGAAGCTTATTAGAAGTTGATTAGAAATATAAAATCTCAGGCCCCAAAAACAACCGAGTGTATTAGAATCTACGTTTTGCCATAATCCTTCAGCAAATCGTATGTCTGTTGAATTTTAGAAGTTATAGAAATGTCTTGTCGATTTAAATAACTCCAATAAAATGGTTTCCAATACATAATTTAGGAAATTAATTTAGCTGAAATCCAATTTCCAGGATTATGTCTCTTATTGTTACCCTTGTTCAAATGGCAAAGACAAGTATAAGTTTGATTGTGCATACATTTTAATTCTTTCTGAAATTGTCAACATATAAATATATTTATGGGAACTAATTTTGTTTTGCCAATTTAGAAAGCACCCTCAAAAGTGAAAAGCTTCATTCTCATGATTGAGACCTTGCGCTGGTGTGCTATAATGAAAGAGAAATTTTTCTTTTTGTCAACTGTGCATTTTTTTCCAGCTCACAACAAAATCCAGCTCCTATCCCAGCATTCACTGGCTTTTGTTATTCTTTACCCTTTTTCTCGTGTAATACTTCACAGTGCCTCTCGTTCAGGCAACTGCTCTAAGTGTAGAAAAGCCGGTGAGGAGGTGGCCATCTACACTCTCTGATTTAGCAGACTTGAAATAAAACATTAAGAAGAATGGCAGCCGGCGCTGTGGCTCACGCTTGTAATCCCAGTACTTTGAGAGGCAGAGGCGGGCGAATCACCTGAGGTCAGGAGTTCAAGATCAGCCTGGCCAATATGGTGAAACCTTGCCTCTACTAAAAAAAAAAAAAAAAAAATACAAAAATCAGCCAGGAGTGGTGGCACAAGCCTGTAATCTCAGCTACTACGAAGGCTGAGGCAGGAGAATCGCTTGAACCTGGGAGCGTAGGTGGTAGTGAGCTGAGATTGTGCCATTGCACTCCAGCCTGGGCGACTAAGCAAGACTCTGTCTGGGAAAAAAAAGGAAGAAGAAGAAGAAGAAAAATTGCACAGTTAAGATGTAAGGACGAAGATAAAGAAGGAATAAGGAAACAGGACCAGGTGAGACTAGATAGGAAATACCAAGAAAAGCATTTAGTGAGTAAACTCAGATGCATAAAGTTACTTTAAAAATAAAGTTTTTCCTTTGCTTTCCTATTGCTGTGTCATCTTACTAGTTTTACTAAAGAATTTTTATTCTGACTAATAGCTTTGGGGTTGCAAATAGAAGAAATATAGATTACACTATAGTTTTTATATATTAAAGGCATGGTGACTTTCAGCTTTTAAAATGACAAATGTTTATAATCACCATTGTTTATTCATTCAATCATGCCTTCTTCAGTAAATGTTTATTGAGTGAACTGTGTTCCAGTGAAACAAATAACAAATAGACAAAGACCCCTGCCTTCAAGGAGCTTATGTTCCTTTTTTTTTTTTTTTTTTTTAAATAAATTCTCACTCTGTCTCACAGGCTGGAGGGCAGTAGTGTGATCTTGGCTCACTGCAACCTCTCCCTCCCAGGTTCAAGCAATTCTCCTGTTTCAGCCTCCTGAATAGCTGGGATTACAGGTGTACACCACCACCCACAGCTAATTTTTGTATTTTTAGTAGCAGTGGGGTTTCACCATATTGGTCAGGTGGGTCTCGAACTCCAGACCTCAGGTGATCCACCAGCTTCAGCCTCCCAAAATGTTGGGATTATAGGTGTCAGCCACCGTGCGCAGTCACTGGAGCTTGTGTTTTAATGGGGCTGGTGGAGATGAGGAGAAACAATAATAGGCTATAACAAAATAAATAACTGCTAGAGGATTCTATTATAAACTAAATCAACATTCGCTTTCACCTTATTCCACATGCATTAAGTATTTCAAGCAGTGAAGGGAATAAAGTGTACAGTAATATACAAGAAGAAATTAATAGTTCCTCTTAAAGTCCTTAGCAATTAAGTAAAGGAGATAGAACCAGGACATAGGTAAATATTATAAAAGATTATTCCAAGTGGTTAAAAAAAAAGGCATTCTGAAAGGTTTCAGGGCACTCAGAGGAAAAAGAATTTTATTTAAATAAATGAGATGACAAGAAATGAGGAAATGGAATATTCCTTCAGAGAAAGGAAGTGCTAATTTTAAAGCTTAAATAATAGATGTGACAAGTCGTGCTTAAAGAAAATATTTCAACTGTGTAATAAAAATACATTTCCCAAGTTGAAAAATATATTTTAAAAATCTGGCCAACTTTAAACTTCAAAGAATGAAGGCTCTGAGCTTTGACTAATCCAAAAGGAATATTTATATAAGGTCTTATAAACGGCTGTATCCTTGTTTTGAGCCTATTTCTTTTCTGCTATGTACCTCTACTTTCACTGTTGGTATCACTCAGCAACAGTGTTTTTGTGGAGTATAAATTTAAATTTAAATTGAATTTTCTTAGTTGGCTTAGAAATTGTTTTATTAGTTCATGAAATCACTTCTGAAATATAGGACAATGTTAGATAAAGGTGGAGATTATGTTAAAACTGCCAATCAAAGAGAAATCCAAGGTTTGAAGAGGATAAATCATGAGTAAACCACCCAGCAATAAAGACCTCCATTGTTAGGTTGATGTTTTCTTAAGGGCTTTAAGAAAAAATGAATTCCTTTTTATTCACCAAAAAAAAAAAAAAATGGGTTTTACCTGATTGTTTTTTTACTTTAAGCAATAGAAGGACAAACAAGGAAAGTCAGTGTAACAACAATGAAGGAACTAAATGTATACAAGCAGTGTACAGAAAGACCTTTCAAATTCCAACAGACAATGGGTGAGGCAATCAATATTAGATCAATACAAAAATGGTATTGAGTATTAACAGTTAACTTTTGTATTATGCTTCATAGCTTACAAACGTTTTTGTATACGATGTTATTTAACTCAAGACAACTCTTTACTTTCATTAATCATTAATTATCTATTAGTCACTGTTATTCATGAAATAGACGGAATTAAATATCACTGTTGCCTACAGCCAAACTTTGAACTACAGCTATTTTAAGTACTTTCTTAAGATGGAAAAATGAAAAGAAACTTCTCAAATGCCTCATCCACACAATTTGATCCCATGCAATGATACAGATTGTTAGTGACACAAATGGGTGTACAAAAATTCTTTCAATTGCAGAAAACCTAGCCCAAACTGACTTCAACCAACATGACTCCAAAGATACAGAGGCAAAGCTTGATTTAGGACTTGTGAAATATCACTAAGATCCAATGGCTCCATATGCTTTGGATTGCCTCCATATTCAGGCTGCAGTGGGAAGATGGCAGTACTCAACAAAACATTGTCTGCTTTCTGGCTAATTTAAAACGAAACACAGAATTTCTGTACTGGAGAACAGAACATCAATGTCTGATAATCAAAATATGGAGGTTCGTCTGCTTTCTGGCTAATTTTTTAAAACTTCAGAATTTCTGTTCTGGAGAACAGAATACTAATGTTCTGATGATAAAAATATGGAGGTTACCAGCAAAAGCACCAAGTATCTATTACATCTAACAAGCAAAAAATACTGCAAATAAAAGTGCTTCACACTTTGCTATTTTGTTCCCTCCGCAACTAGTTTACTTCTCCAATCCATCTTATCTGCTGATCCCAGATTAACTGTCCTACAGGACAGTTAACGTCACATCTTTGTCCAGAAACCTTAAGAGGTCCTTGTGATTTCTGGAACAAATGTCAGACCTCTTAGCCTGACATTTAAGGTCCTTCACAATCTAGTCACGCCCAACTCATCTAACTATTCTTATCTCCAGCCTTTGCTTCTGCTGCCTGCTTTACAAAATGTGTTTTCTTACCCTCTCTATTGTGTAAATTGTACTGATAGCATAGTAAGTAAAGCAAAGGGCATTTTTTAAATGAAGCTGAAAGTAATTTTGTTCTCCTTCAACTCCCAGAATCACAAACCTCTGCTGCAGTACCCACCACTTTCTACTTGAGTCTGTTATTTCTGGATCTGCCCACCAGAGTCCATAGTCCTCACTAAAGGTGGGGTTCAGGTATTATACGTCTTTGTTACTTTTGAAAAAAACATAGAACCTTGTACTTAATAATATACATTTTGTAAATAAACTAATAAATATAGAGTATTTATAAGAAATAACTCATCCTAGAGCTTCTCTAAGCAGAATTTTTTTTAATATTGGAAAACAAGTGTTAGCAAATCATTAATTTGTTCAATCAGTCTTTCAGTCGTTCATCATTTGTTAACTGCAAACCCTGTTCTAGGTACTGTGCAAAGTTGACGGAAACACAACATTCAATGGCTTGGTTCCGATTCTCAAGAAACTGAGAGTGTAGATGGAAAACAACAAATGTAATTACAATACAATGAAATAAAATGATGTGGGGATACAGAGGAAAAGATAAATTATGTTACAGAAGTTTTAAAAAACTTTTGCAGAAAAGGAAACATTTGAGGTGGAAAGAAAAGGACAGAAAAATTGCAGGTTATTGATCAAAGAAACAGTCGTGTTTGGGAATTGTGAGTTTAATGTAGTCAATGTAGACTGTATTTTGGTTCAGAGAGAAAGAAGATGTTGAAAAGATTTATCAAAGCTTGCTTAAGAAAGGTTTTATATTTCATTAAAAGAAGTTTACATTTCTTCACATAGGTAATTGGGAAACAGCCAAAAATTTGAGGCTAAAGATTCATATCAGACTTACATACTAAAAGGCAACATACAGAATGGCCTTGGAGGTAGGAAAAGAGAGCTCAGAAGGTGGTTTGAAGGTGAGCATAACTTTGAAGATTCTAGCATAGAAAACAGGATATATATTAATGTCATTAATTGACTAAGGGAATACAAAAATATAACAGATTCTGGGGTCAGGAGAAAAATGATCACGTTGAATCGGAGATTCACGGAACCTTCAGGCAAAGATATCTGATAGGTAAGATAAGTTACTAGAAATAATGACTGCCTTATCTATTCCACCACTGGTTGTGGAAAAAATAAAAATGTTTTAAAAGTAAAACAGAAAGTATATAGTCATATACAATGCAAATTATTTTTCTACATTTTCAAGGTAGAGAAAAACATAATTTGCCAATTGGCTTATGCTATACTAATGGGAAAGGAAATTAACAAACTAATAACTAAATTTATAATTTTTAAGATAAGATTGATCCAAGTTGCTCAGGAAGGTGATTTCCAGTTTCTGGACTGAATGAACTCTCATGTGGTTAGTAAATCCCAGAAGACTGATATTTTGGGAACTGTTTTTCAGTCTTTTCTGTTGGAACTTTATCATGTTTTTCTTCACCTTTACTTTCTGGAATTTTACCCCAGCAACCATCACTTTCTGTGTTCCACAAAAACTTACTCAGTAGTTTTGTTGTTGGAAAAGGTCACATTAATGTTAAGATATTTTCAGTAACTTTGACAGAAGCCATCAAAAAAAAAAAAAAAAAAAAAAACACAAAAAAAGATAAACTAAAGTTAAGAATTCTCTTGGTTTCTCTGAAGGAATTACATTAATCTTGTATACTATATTACGTGGGACTTTTAGATGCAGGTTAAATATTGGTCATTTACAAACATAAAATGATTAGCCCTTATTTACTTATACACACTTGGAAAAATAATCTCTTGTATATTAAAATACGCTCTTGAATAGCTGAGCCCTTGGCAACTGTTGAAAACTGAGCCCTTAACTGTTCTACATTTTACTGATGAAATTGTGACTGCAGCAGAACTGGAAGTCTGATGTGAATATTATTAGGCTTGCCAAGTTAATTAAATTTAACCAAAAATATTTCTAATACAAAATTCCACCCTATAGGACCTTATACTCAATCATAATATAAATATGATATAAATTTAAGAGAATAAAAAGACAAGCCACATATGGGAGAAAATATTTGTAAAACCCATATTTGATAAAGTTCTTATATTCATATATTTTAAAAAGTCCCTATAAACTTAACAATAAAAAATACCACCCAATTAAAAAGAGGGAAAAAGATCTGAACAGCTATCTTACCAAAGAAAATATACTTATGGCAAACAGGTATATGAAAATATGCTCAATTATCATGTCATTAGAGAATTATAAATTAAAACAGAAACAATTACCCATTTATTAAAATGGCTAATATGGATAATATTTACATAAGTGCTAGTGAGGATGTTGAGAAACAGGACCTTACATTCATTGCTGATGAGAATGTAAAATGGTACAGCCACTTCGGAAGATACTTCGGTAGTTTCTTCTGAAACTAAACGTAGTCTTACTACAGGATCCAGCAATTGCATGCTTAGGTATTTAGGCAAATGAGTTGAAAACTTGTATCCAAACAATAACCTGCATATAGATATTTAAAGCAATTTTATTCACCATTGCCAAAACTTTAAAGCAACCAAGATGTTTTCCAATAGGTGAATGGATAAAGAAATTGTGATACATCCATGCAAGTGATTATTATTCAGTGATGAAAAGAAACTAGCTATTTAGTCACAAAAAGACATAGAGAAAAGTTAAATTCACATTTCTTAGTGAAAGAAGTCTGACTATAAAGGCTACATACTGTGTGATGCCAACCATATAACTGCTATGGTTTGAATATACCTCCCAAAGTTTATGTGTTGGAAATTTAATCCCATCATAACAATGTTGAGAGGTAGTACATTTAAGAGTTGATTAGGTCATGAGGGCTCTTTTCTCATAAATGGATGAATGCTGTTACTGTGGGAGTGGGTTAGTTAGGAAGGGGCTCCTGATAAGAGGATGAGTTCAGCCCCCATTTTCTGTCTTGTGCATTAACTTGCCTTTTCACTTTCCACCATAGAATGATGCAAAAAGATAGTCCTCACCAGATGGACAAGCAGATGCTGGCATCATGCCTTTGAACTCCCCAGACTCTAGAACTGAGATCCAATAAATCTTTTTTATTTCTAAGTTACCTAGTCCATGGTATTCTGTTATAGCAGCAGAAATGGGACCAAGACAATAACATTCTGAAAAAGGTAAAACTATGCAGATAGTAAAAAAGATCTAGGGTTAAGAAGAAGAGAGGGATGAAGAGATAAACACAGGAGAGTTTTGGGGGAGAAGTGAAACCATTCAGTATAACACTGTAATGGTGTAGACATGACATTATGCATGGGCCAAACCTATAAAACTGTACAGTACAACACAAAGAGCGAATGCTTATGTAAACTATGAACTTTAGTTAATTATAATGTATTAATATTGGTTCATTGGTGGGTGGCTGGCAAGATGGTCAAATAGGACCAGTTCTAGTCTGCAGTTCCCAGCGACATCAATGCAGAAGATGGGTGATTTCTGCATTTCCAACTGAGGTACCTGGCTCATCTCACTGGGACTGGTTAGACGGTGGGTGCAGCCCACAGAAGGTGAGCCGAAGCAGGGTGGGGTGTCACCTCACGCAGGAAGCCCAAGGGGTCAGGGTACTCCCTCCCCTAGCCAACAGAAGCTGTCATGAGGAATAATGCATTTTGGCCCAGATACTATGCTTTTCCCACAGTCTTCACAACCCACAGAACAGGAGAGTCGCTCGGGTGCCTACACCACCAGGGCCCTAGGTTTTAGGTACAAAACTGGGTGGCTGTTTGGGCAGACATTTAGCTAGCTGTAGGAGTTATTATTTTTTTTTTTACACCCCACTAGAACACCAGTGAAACAGAACAATTCACTCCCCTGGAAAGGGGGCTGAAGCCAGGGATCCAAGTGGCCTAGCTCAGTAGATCCCACCCCAACAAGCTCAGCAAGTTAAGATCCACTGGCTTGAAACTCTTGCTGCCAGCACAGCAGTCTGAAATCAACCTGGGATGCTCAAGCTTGGTGGGGGTAGGGGTGTTTGCCATTACTGAGGCTTGAGTAGGCAGTTTTTCCCTTACAGTGTAAACAAAGCTGCCAGGAAGTTCAAACTGGGTGAAGCCCATCACAGCTCAGCAAAGCCCCTGTAGCCACACTGCCTCCCTAGATTCCTCCTCTCTGGGCAGGACATCTCTGAAAGAAAGGCAACAGCCCCAGTCAGAGGCTTATAGATAAAACTCCTATCTTCATGGGGCAGAGCACCTGGGGAAGGGGCAGCTGTGGGGGCAGCTTCAGCAGACTTAAACATTCCTGACTTCCAGCTCTGAAGAAAGCAGTGAATCTCCCAGCACAGAGCATGAGCTCTGCTAAGGGACAGACTGCCTTCTCAAGTGGGTCCCTGATCCTTAAGTCTCCTGACTGGGAGAAACCTTCTAGCAGGGGTCAACAGACACCTCATACAGGAGAGCTCATGCTGGCATCTGGTGGGTAACCCTCTAGGATGAAGCTTCCAGAAGAAGAAATAGGCAGCAATCTTTGCTGTTCAACAGCCTCTGCTGATGATACCCAGGTAAATGGGGTCTAGAATGGACCTCCAGCAAACTCCAACAGACCTGCAGCAGAGGGGCCTGTTAGAAGGAAAACTAACAAACAGAAAGGAATAGCACCAACATCAACAAAAAGGACATCCACACAGAAACCAAATCTGAAGGTCATCAACATCAAAGATCAAAGGTAGATAAATCCACAAAGATGAGGAAAAATTCGCACAAAAAGGCTGAAAATCCAAAAATGAGAATGTATCTTTTCTTCCAAAGGATCACGACTCCTCACCAGCAAGGGAACAAAACCGGACAAAGAATGAGTTTGACTGATTGACAGAAGTAGCCTTCAGAATGTGGTAGTAACAACTGCTCTGAGCCAAAAGAGCATGTACTAACCTAATAAGAGGAAGCTAAGAACCTTGAAAAAAAAAAAGGTTACAGGAATAGTTAACTAGAATAACCAGTTTAGAGAACATAAATGAAATAATGGAGCTGAAAAACACAGTACGAGAACTTTCTAAAGCATACATAAGTATCAATAGCCAAATTGATTAAATAGAAGAAAAGGTATCAGAGATTGAAGATCAATTTAATGAAATAAAGCATGAAGAGAAGATTAGGGAAAAAAGAATGAAAAGAAACAAAGCCTCCAAGAAATATAGCACTGTGTAAAAAGACCAAACCTATGTTTGATTGGTGTACCTGAAAGTGATGGAGAGAATACCTATGTAACAAATCTGTACATTCTGCACATGTATCCCAAAACTTAAAGAATAATAAAAAAAATTAAAGAAAATATTGGTTCATTAATTGTAATGAATATACTACACTAATACAAGATGTTAATAATATATGAAAATGAGAGTAAAGAAGGAGGAAATGTTCGGGAACCTCTGTACTTTCTGTTTAATTTTTTTGTAAGCTTAAAACTACTTTTAAAATAAAGTCTATTAATATAAAAACAATGATATTAGTGACTCCATTATTTATGCTCTAAGAAATTCAAAAGATAGTATGGCAATGTTAGGGATTTGTAAGGATTCCCACTAGATGTATTTATTAAGACTTCATGGAGTTGGTGAAATTTAAGATATGTTTTGAAGAATGAGTGAGCTAAATATAATGAGAACAATTAAAACACACAAGAAATACTTTATTAGGAAGCATTTCATAAACATGTCTCTGTGAAATGATAGTGACTCAGACTGGGATGTGTTATGCTATATTGTAATTTACAGCTGTCATAGGAAATTACAATGTTTAAGTATTATTTTTTTTATATAATTTATTTCAATATAATATTTTTTCTTACTTGCTTCAAAGGTGTGGAAAAAGTATACATGTAAAGTAACTACTAATGAAAGTTTGTGAAGATGTTAAAATCAACAAATTAATCATCCTTATCTTGGGAATATTTTTTCCTTTGCTAATGTTGACATATTTACTTAATTCTTTACTTATTTCTCT
The DNA here is from genome assembly GCF_048565385.1 of Saimiri boliviensis. Taxonomy (NCBI): domain Eukaryota; kingdom Metazoa; phylum Chordata; class Mammalia; order Primates; family Cebidae; genus Saimiri; species Saimiri boliviensis. Next base: position 110,244,218 of record NC_133455.1, read on the forward strand.
CTTTTTATTGCCAAAAATTTTAAATAAATGAGCTATATTCAGTTCTTCAGTAGGAATACTTTATTATTTTGCATGTACTTTAATGGCATCTTATGTGTCAAATTCAAAGGTCTTCATCCATTCTCATTTTTCTTCACACTTTTTGAATTCTCACTCCTATTCATTGTAAATTTTTCTTGAAAGCTTCTTATCCCCAGATTTTAAAAATATTGGATTTTTCTTCTCAATTTTGCTTCTCTGTTTTAATAGTAACTCCTGAATTCATACAACACCCTCCTTACACTCTTAAGATTGCTATGCTCTGTGTATGCAAGTATAAATAAGACAGGTTTCCAAGACCTCCCAATCTAGTGGAATGCTAGAGAAGCTGGCCTATCTGCTGTAAGAGGCGTAAGTAAAGGACTAAAGGGGAACTGATGCTGGCCTAATAAATGTGTGGGGGAAGGCAGCATGGAAACAGGGAACAGCTAATGGAAAAGTATGGTAGTAATAACCTGTGATATGTCAGAAACTGGGTGAGAAATTTATCAAGGCTAGAGCTTAAAGGTAGATAAAAAGTTGAAGATCAGGGAGCTGAAAAGACAACCGAGGACTGAGTTGTAAAGGATTTTAGTCATTATGCAAATATATTTGCCCTGTAACTAATGAACACAGTCAGTGCTTAATAAATACAGAGTATAAGAATCAGTAAATCATTTGACTAACTAGCATGTGTTGAACAGGAAGTAAAAAATAAGAAATGATCTCTTATTATGAGAAACGTATTATGTAGTTGTAGGAGGAAAACAGTTTATAGAATGAGAATGCATAGACTACTACAAAATTACACAAGGCACATGCATATAAGTATGGGAGAAAAGAGAATTAATCTATGTATATATACTGACTATTAGTCCTTGAATATTAAGTAAGCTTTGGTTAAGGTCAGAAGAGAAAGGATAATATTTTAGGTAATTGGAAAAGGTAAAACAAAGACACAACTGAAAACTGGCCAAGAATGGAATGAATAATACTAGCATTGGGCTACGTGACTAACTACTGTGTGTTGGGAAATGTAACAGTCATTGATGTTTGCAGTAGCCAGCCACCAAGCTGGCCACAAATAGTCCCCTCCTCATGATATTTATTAGCAAGCTGAAAAAAAAAAAAAGGAGATAAAGTAGAATCAAAATTGAAGGTATCAAACACACTGGCAGAATGAGCATCAGAATTATAAGGTATCATCAATAGAATAATCAGAAGTAGGGCAAAATTTAGGGTTGTTCAGGGTAAAACTCAGCTCACCTTAATTCATGGGTCACTATGTCTCAGAACTTTAGAAAGTTAGAGTTGAGGATAGAAAACTATCCAAAGGCCAGAACACCGGCAGGTACAGTCTTCCCTGAGTATCCTGCTGACCTCCCTGAATAAGCGTTTATTATTTTGACTTCTTTGTCACTATGGCATATTTTAGTTTAGATGGTTTTCTTCCTTCCACCCTTCCTTCCACTGACCATCTGCTCTGTATATCATGCTCCATAAATGCCCTGTCTCCTCGTTTATGTTTATTCAAGTCCCAACTGTTTTTATGATCAAACTGAAGTCACACTTCTACTAAGCCTTAACCAACAACTCCTTAGAACTCTTACTGAAAATTATATAATATTACACAATTATACATTATAAAATTATAATATTATATAATTTGCAGTTATCTAATAAGCTAAAATTCAAGATACACTGTGTTGGCAAGGCTGTAGGGAGAAGAGCTTTCATGAATTTATAGTGAGAGCATAAGTTATACAACCCCTACTATGGAAGCTAGTTGGTAGCAAAATTCAAATGTGTATATCCTTTGGCACCATAATTCTATTCCCAGAAATTTGTCCTAAACATATACTACACATGTAAAATTACATATGTGCATGATTAGTCAGTGTGACACTATAATAGGAAAATAAAGAAAACACCCTAAATTTCCATTAATAAATCAAAGAAATTATGGTATATCCATACAATGGAATATTTTGCAATTTCCAAAAATAAAAAAGAACAAGGAAATACTTTATGAATGCATTCATATGAATTAATATGGAAATAATTTTAAGGTATGAAAGAGCATATAATATAGGCTACAAGAATGGGACAGAAAATTCATTCCAGTACTATTAGATAACAGTGGTAAAGTGGGTATCCTTGCCATGTTCCAGATCTTAGAGGAAAGGCTTTTAGTTTTTCCCCCTTCAGTTTGAACCTAGCTGTGGTTCTTTCCTGTGTGGTTTTTATTATGTTTAGGTATGTTTTTTCTATACCCAGTTTTTGATAATTTTTATCATGAAGAAATGTTAAATTTTATTAAATATCTTTTCTACATCAATTTAAATGATCATGTGGCTTTTGTTCTGCATTCTGTTAATATGATGTACCACACTGAATGAACTTGCATATGTTGAACCATGCTTGAATCCCTGGAATAATAAATCTCACTTCATCATGACAAATAATTTTTCTTTTTTTTTTTTTTTTTTTTTTGAGACGGAGTTTCGCTCTTGTTGCCCAGGCTGGAGTGCAATGGCACGATCTAGGCTCACCGCAACCTCCGCCTCCTGGGCTCAGGCAATTCTCCTGCCTCAGCCTCCTAAGTAGCTGGGATTACAGGCACGTTCCACCACGCCCAGCTAGTTTTATTGTATTTTTAGTAGAGACGGGGTTTCACCATGTTGACCAAGATGGTCTCGATCTCTCGACCTCGTGATCCACCCACCTCGGCCTCCCAAAGTGCTGGGATTATAGGCTTGAGCCACCGCGCCCGGCTGACAAATAATTTCTTAATGTGTTGGTGATTTCAGATTGCTCATATTACGTTGAGGATTTAAGCATCAATATTGATGAAGAACATCGGTCTGTAGTTTTCTTTTTTGACGTGTCCTTGACTGTTTTTGGTATCATGGTAATACTAGCTTCATTGAATTAATTTGGAAGTATTATCCATTATTCTATCTTTTAGTTTGAGTAGGATTGGTATTAGTTTTTCTTTAACTGGTAGAATTTAGAAGTGAAGGCATGGGTTTTGGGCTTTTCCTTGCTGGGAGATTTTTTATTACAGCTCTGATCTCACTACTTGCTATTGGTCTGTTCAGGTTTTGAATTTCTTCATGGTTCAATCTTGGTATTTTGTACATTTCTAGGAATTTATCCATTTCGTCTAGATTTTTCAATTTATTGGCATAATAGTTGCTCATAGTAACCACTAGTGACCCTGTGAATTTCAGCAGTATCTGTTGTGATGTCTCCTTTTCCATCTCTGATTTCGTTTATTTGGGTCTTCTCTTTTCATTCTTAGTCTGGCTAAAGGTGTGTTGATTTTGTTTATATTAAAAAAAACCCACAAGTTTTTACTTTGTTAATTTTGTATGGTTGTCTTCATTTCAATTTCATTTATTTCTGCTCTGATATTTATTTATTTTCTTTTACCTATTTTGGGTTTGGTTTGTTCTTGCTTTCCTGTTTCTTTAAGCTATATTGTTAGATTGTTTATTTGAAGTTTTTCTTCTTTTTTGATGTAGGCACTTATAGCTATAAATTTCCCTCTTAGTACTACTTTCACTGTATTCCATAGGTTTTGTTATGTTGTGTTTCCATTATAATTCGTTTCAAGTCATTTTTTTAATTTCCTTCTTAATTTCTTTACTGACCCACTGGTCATTCAGAAACATATTAATTTCCATGTGTTTGTAAAATTTACGAAATTCATCTTGTTATTGATTTCTAGTTTTATTCCACTGTGTAGAGAAGATACTTGATATTATTTTAATTGTTTTTCAAATGTTTTAAGACTTGTTTTTTAACCTAACCTATGGTCTACCCTTGATAATAAACCATGTGCTGAAGAGTTGAATGTGTATTCTGCAGCCACTGGATGAAATGTTCTGTAAATATTTATCAGGTCCATTTGGTCTACAATGCAGATTTAGTCTGATGTGTCTGTTGATTTTCTGCATGGAGGATTCATCTAATGCTGAAAGTGGGGCGTTGACGTTTATAGCTATTATTATATTGGGATTTCTCTCTTCAGCTCAAATAATATTTGCTTTATATCTGGGTGTTCCAGCATTGGGTGCATATATGTTTACAGTTGTTACATCCTGTTGCTTAATTGATCCCTTTTTCATCATATAATATCCTTCTTTATCTCTTCTTGCAGTTTTTATCTGGAAATTTTTTTATCTAATATAAATACAGCTATACTTGCTCTTTTGGGGTTCCATTTGTATAAACTATCTTTTTCCATTCCTTTATTTTCAGATTATGTGTATCATCATAAGTAAAGTGTATTTCTTGTAGGCAACAGACCATTCGGCTTTGTTTTTATATCCGTTCAGCCATTCTGTGTCTTTTGATTAGATAGTTTAGCCTAGTGTTGAGTATAATTTAATATTATTATTGATAAATAGGTACACACTCCTGCCATTTTGTTATTTGTTTTCTGGTTGTTTTGTAGTCTTATCTTCCTTCTTTCTTCCCTCCCTTCTTGACTTCCTTTTAGTGAAGGTGATTTTCTCTGGTGGTATGTTTTAATTTCTTACTTTTTATTGTTTATGTATCTGTTGTTTACTTTTTCATTGGCAGTGATTGTTGAGACTTGCAAATATTATTTTATAATCCATTATTTTAAACTGACAGCAGCTTAACATTGTTTGCATTAAAAAAAAGACAAGCAAAAAGACAAACAACTAATAAAAAATGCTACATTTTAACTTTATCCCATTGCTTTTAAACTTATTGTTTCCCTTTATGTTTTCTTGTATTTGTCTATGCCTTGAAAAGTTGTTGTAGTTATTATTTTTGATTGGTTAACCTGTTTCTCTAAGACATAAGTTTACAATCAACAATTAGATTATTATAATATTCTGTGTTTTTCTAAGTACTTATTACTAACCTTGAGTTTTTACCTTCAGATAATTTCTCATTGCTCCTTATCATCCTTTTCTTTCTAACTGAGGTACTCTCTTTTGCATTTTTTTTTTTTTTGTAGGACAGGTCTGGTGTTGATAAAATACCTCAGCTTTTGTTTGTCTTGGAAAGCATTTCTTCTTCATGTCTGAGGAATATTTTTTTGTTGGGTATACTATTTTAGGGTAAAAGTGTTTTTCCTTTTTTGCTGGGTATACTATTCTAGGGTAAAAGTGTTTTTCCTTCGGTTTGGCATGTAAGTAAAACCTTTACATGCCAAACTCTCCTTGCTTGTAAGGTTTCCATAGAAAAGTCTGCTGCCAAATGTATTAGAGCTCCATTGCATGTTATCTGTTTCTTTTATCTTGCTTCTTTTAGGATCCTTTCTCTATCCTTTATTTTTAGGTGTTTGATTATCAAAGGTCTTGAATTAGTCTTCTTTAGGTTAAATTTGCTCGGTGTTCTACAACATTCTTGTACTTAAATACTGGTATCTTTCTTTGAGTTTGGAAAGTTCTCTGTTATTATCCCTTTAAATACTCTCTCTCTCTCTCTCTCTCTCTGCATTTTCTTTAAAGCCAATAACTCTTGGATTTTCCCCTTTGAGGTGACTGTCTAAATCTTCTAGGCGTTTTTCATTTTCTAAATTTCTTTTTCTAATTTTTTCCTCTGACTATATGTCGTCAAATTGTCTTCAAGCTCACTAATCCTTTCTTCTTTTTGATCAATTCTGCTGGTAAGAGATTCTGATGCCTTCTTTAGTATATCAATTGCATTTTTCAACTCCAGAATTTCTGCTCAATTCTTTTCAATTATTTCAGTTGCTTTGCTCAATTTATTTGATAAATTTCTGAATTTTTCTCTGTTATCTTGAATGTCTTTGGGTTTCCTTAAATAGCACTTTTGAAGTATCTGTCATCTGTTAGGTCATCTCTCTCTCTCTCTCTCTCTCTCTCTCTCTCTCTCTGACATTGATCTCTGCTGCCATATTTATTTTGCTGAGGTCATGTTTTTCTGGATGATCTTGATTCTTACGGGTTTTCATCTGGGCATTGAAGAGTTAGGTATTTATTGTAGTCTTTATAGTCTGGGCTTGTTTGTACCCTTCCTTCTTGGGAAGGCTTTTCAACTATTTAAAGGGAGTTGGGTGTTATGATCTAAGCTGTTTCTGCATTAGGGGACACCCAAGGCCCAGTAATGCTTTGGTTCTTATACGCTCATAGAGATACTTCCTTGGAGTTTTTGGATAAAATCTGGGAGAATTCTCCGAGTTACCAGGCAGAGGCTCTTGTACTTTTCTCTTACTTGCTCCCAAATGAATGAAGTCTCTCTCTCTGTGCTAAGCCTCCTGGACTTGGGCAGGGGGACACAAGCACTTCTATGGCCTCCACCATTACAACAGCATTGGATCAGGCCTGAAGTCAGCACAGCAGTGGGTCTCGCCCAAGGCCCACTGTAACTAGTGCCTGGCTACTGCATAGGCTTACTCAATGCTCTAGAGCTCTACAAACAGCATTTGGAGAAGCCAGCCAGCCTTGTGTCCTTCCCTTTAGGGTAATGAGTTCCCCCTGGCCTTGGGTGGGTCCAAAGATACCATCTGGGAACCAGGAATTGGAGTAAAACTCTTTAGAAATCTACCTGGTGCTTTTTCTACTGCAGCTAAGCTGGCACTCATATCATGAGACAAAATCTTTCTTACTCTTCCCTTCCCTTTTCACAGACAGAGGAGTCTCTCCCTGTGGCCACCACCACTGTAGGCTCATGGTGACTACTGCCAGGCTACCAGAGATGTTCATATAAGCCCCAGGGACTCCTCTGTCAGCTTATGGTGAATGCTACCAGGCCTGGGACTCTCCCTTCAGGGCACTAGGCTCCCCTCTACCCCAGGGCAAGTCCAGAAATACCATTTAAGAAGTGAGGCCTATAATTGGGGACCCCAAGAGCCTGCATAATTCTTTACTTCCCTGTAGCCAAGGTGGTACCTAAGATGTAAGACAAAGTCTCCTTTACTTTTCCCTCTGCTCTTCTCAAGCCAAAGGAGTCTCACCATAACCACCATATCTAGAAAAGTGCTGGGTCTCACCTGAAGATAGCATGTCTCAGAGTCTTATCTAAGGCCTATTGTTTACTACATTGGTATTAATACTGACTATTCAGGGCCTAAGGGCTTGTTAGTCAGCAGGTGATGAATTCTGCCAGGACTGGGTCTTTCCCTTCAAGGCAGAGGGTTCCCTTCTGACCTAGGGTGTGTCTAGAAATGTCCAAGAGTTAGGTCCTGGAATGAGAACCTCACAATTCTGTCCAGTGCCTTATCCTAGTGTGGCTGAGCTGGTAATCAAGGTGCATGACAAAGTCCTCTTCACTCTTCCTTCTGCTCTCCTCAAGCAGAAGGAAGGGGGTCACTGTTGCTGTGAGCTGTGCTGCCTGAGTTTGTGCCTAAGGTAGTACAAGCACTCCCTTAGCCAATTAGCTCATGTCTCACTAAGTAGAGTACTGCCCAAGTCCACTGTCTCCAAACCCAGCACAGCACTAGAATTTGCCTAGTAGTTGCGGTTCTTGTGGTCTAGACTGCCTAACAAGTTGATTTGGTGTCCCAGGGCACTCTATAGCACAGTGGCTAGGCTTGTCAAAACTCAAGTTCTGGTGCTGGGTTGTGGGATTTCTCTCTGCCTAGAGCTGATCTAAACGATCCCTTCATGAGTGGGCATTGGCTGACTTAATCCTAGTTTTGCTCTCCACTATGACAGGGTAGCAACAAGTTCAATGAAAACTACCACAATTGTACTGTCTTTCCCTGCTCCAAACACATAGATTCTCTCTCCACACCATATGCCTGCTGCTGGGGAAAGAGGAAGGGGTGGTATTGGTGATTCAAGACTGTCCCTTCTACCCTCTTCAGTGCCTCTTTCAGTGATATAAATTTACAACCATGTGCTGTGATTGCTCACCTGATTTTTAGTTCTTATGAAGGTGCTTTTTTTTATATAGATAGTTGATAACTTTGATTTTCCTGTGGCAAGTAACAATCAGCAGAGGTTTCTATTTGGCCATCTTTCCCTTTATCTCATAAATATCTATTTTTAGAGCTTGTTATTTTATCTGAAATTCTCAGTGAGTAACCACAATTGTATCCATTTACTTTAAAGCAAGTACATGGATGGTTTGTATCAAACAATTAATTTCTAACCCTCCCATTACTGGGAAGGCTTTCATTCTCTGAAAGATTGTATGTCATTATATCAACTAGCTATGTGCTATTTTTAGGATTCTATCAATTTATGCATTAAAACAAACTATTGTTCAACTCCATTCTAGCATTCCCATACAACAGCATTCTGTGATATTAAACAAATTCATAAAGTCTTTGTTCAATTGTCAACTTCTCAGGAATCCTTTTTAATACATACCTTTTTTTTTTAACTCCCAATTTATGGACCACCAATGCCCCTTTTCTGTTATATAAGTTTATGTGTGTGTTTATTCCTCTGTATTATACTAAAAATTTTGATTTTTAATACAATATGTTTATATAAAGATATAGATACAACATTTATTAGCTATAAGTGTCAGAGGGGCAGTATGTCTTGTTTTCTCCTTTATTGCCCACTGCTTTATCTCCAGTATGTAAAAGAGAGTCTGGTACACAGAGGTACTCAGTAAATATTTGTTGAAAAATGCAATTTTTTAGAAGAGAACCCAAGAAGTTTGAGGTCTTCAAGTTGTAAACCGAAATGCATTATGTCTTCAGATAAAATGAAAAGATTGAACTAAAATCTATAACATCAAATGTTTGAAATTTATAATTTCTTTGGTAGCTACTCACATTTTACAAGAAACGTTAATGAGAATGTCAGTTCCAAAATTGGACCATCCTGGGATAAATACAAGAAAAGAGGGGCCTTGGGAGGACAATAAAGGTAAAGACCAAAAACAAAGGAAATATAAATGAGCATATATAATATAGGGTTATCATCAATAACAAAACTTCAACTATGCGATAAATGCTTTGATTATAATTTCATAATTTTTCCAAATATCATCTAGACAAAATGTGCTCATAATCTGTATACTGACTGAATATGCTATAGGGTTGTGCATGCAATTGCTCATTTTTAGTTTTACCTAAGTATATTTGAATATGGGAAATTCCCATTATGTTTGAAGACAGCATTACAGGATATACTCCTACGGAATCTTGAATCACTCATTTTATTAAAAGAGTTTAAAACATTTCTGTTATGTGTTGTAACTAAAGTTAGCAAAAGCTAGATTTCCTTTTGAGAATTTGCTAAATTACCTCAGGCCAGATGGCTTCTATATTCTGAATTTCCTTCCTATGCTGATCCTTGATGACCCTCAGCTGCATTGGCTGTCTTGGCTATTTAACCTCCTCTTATTATGCTCTCATCCTGCTAAAAGGGATTCTCCACAGATCAGCTTCAAAATAAATCTCCTTTATTTAATTGCATCCAGAAATAGAATGGAAATATTATACATGAAAATAACAATTAAGCAAATGCTTTATAAAACTGAAACACAGAAGTGCATACCTTGCATAGGACAACCCATTTTGTATTTTTAAAAATACAAGTTGTTAATTATCTCATTAAAGACTTACCATTGCAGATAATAATTAATAGGTTCACCTATACAGTGCCTGGCAAAGTGCCTCACTATGTATTTATTTATTATTTTAATGCGATGCCGCATTAAAGAAAATTTTTGATAGCTGACAGTTTAATTTATATTTATATTTAATAAGCATATATTTATCAACATATGCAATTAATACAATTAATGGTGTTTGTTGGCTAATAGCATAAATAATTCTTTTTATAAAGCTGAAGTAGTTTTTTTCCTATTACAATCCAGTTGTCTCTTCTTCTTTAGCTATCAGGAATCACTCTTCACTTAACCACAAATGCCATCAGTCTTCAGTAACTGAATGTCTGGTCTTGGAACATGTTCTTCTCCCTACGTATTCCTAGAACCACTGAGGAATGTTGGCCAGTTCCAGAATTATTTCTAGCTCCCTCTACCAATGCCTTGCTCCTTGGGCCATATCACATCTCCATCCTACTCTGCATCTTCTCTTGCTTTCTGGAAACTTTTTCCTAAGGCAGTTGCTTCTGTCCACATTGGCACAACTTTCCAAGCATGGGCCCAGAATATTCCCTAACTCTGCAAAGCAGAGCTATGACCAGTCCACATGATTCTACAAGATTTTACTAAAGGTTTACATTAAAAAAAAAATTCACTGGTGAGAAGCATATATACATACTCTCACACAAATAAAACACTTGAAATGGGATTGAGAATATGAGAGATTTCAGACTGGGCTACTTAACAGGTACCCTCAGATAATTCTCAACTGTGCTTCGACAGAGCTATCATATTTCAAGGATCACCATACCTTCCTCTCTATATCTTCCCACCAGAGAATTCAGAATACCACTCGCAGATATCCACCAAAAAGTGTGTGTGAGAGAAGGATTTCTGGAAACTCCTCCCAGAGCAAAAATAACCCTTTGCATTTTTGTTCTCGAAAGAATAACATTTTATTGTCTTAAACTTTCTCATTCCAGAATAAGATGCTTACTGTATGTTTGTAGAACCCATGGGTCAATTAACAACAACAATTTTTTTCCTAAGAAAGGATGAATCATAGTTTTACATGAAAAACTACTCTTAGCTTTGAAATAACATTAGTCTGTATCCTCTTCCTACCCTAACCTACACACTAGCCACCACCATCACACATTAAAGCCATTGGTGTAAGCCAATATGGGAGTCCAGTTTCCTATATACTCAGACCAGCATGTGGAACATGCCCTTACATTCTGCCAAGATATATTTTAGCTACCATTTTCCAAATATTAGCAGAACATGTTTATTTCTTTAAAAAATAGTGACTTAGAAATTTTGTGAATATATATATATATATATATATATATATATATATATAAAATGATAAGGTAGCAATTTGTTTTAGATTTAAAGTGTATGAAGGCTTTGGGAGAAATATCAGAAACAAATATACTGATGTCTAGAAGCTGAAATGCTCACTGTATCAATATTTCCAAACATTGGCTATACATTTAACTATGTGAAGAAGTTTTGGGAAATACTGATACTTGAGACCTATCCTCAGCAACTCTGATTTGTGTGATATGGTGTGTCCCAAGCATGCATATGTTTGTATAAAGCTCTCCAGGTGATTCTCCATGTAGCAAAGATTGAGAACCTCTATACTACATAAATCCAACATGTGTGCTGCCATGTCCCTTCTCCTTGGTGCACCAAAATGCTCTATACACCAAAACTGCCACCCACATTGCACCATGCTGCCGCTGCTAGGGGATGAGAGAGGATTGGCATCAACAAAGCAAGACTGTTTTTCCTACCTCTTTATTGCCTTTTGCAGTAATATGAAGTTAAAATCAGGTACTGGGAGTGCTCCTCTGATTTTTCATTTTTATGAAGGTGTTTTTTGTGTGTAGATAGTTGTCAAATTGGTGTCCTCACAGTGGAGATGATAGGTAGGAACTTCCATTCTGCCATCTTACTCTACCCCCAAGAGTCTCTATTTAATTTTTTTATGAACAAACTAGTGGTGTTTGTTAGACTGGAGACTGTGTTCAGTGTAGATTTCAATATTGAATTTTTACTTCATAAATAGGAAGCATCTTACAATTCCATGTCTTACAAAGTCATTCAATTTGTAAAGTTTGGAGTTATACAAGCCTTTGGTAACATCAGGGAATTGAGTATAGATATCAGACGAAACTGCTAATTAATTGTTGATATGTACTTATCTATTTGTGAGTTGAAATCAATTAAGAAAATATTTCAGGCTCATTAGAAAGAAAAGTACTTTGGAATTTGGACCAGTGATGTGTGTGTGTGTGTGTGTGTGTGTGTGTGTGTGTGCATGTGTGCATGTTTATTGTTAAATTTTGACCTGTATCTAATGTTGTGGACTGAGGTCACCAAGTCTCATGTGTCTGTCTATAATTGATAAAATCTTTGACTTTTCATTATATATGAAATATTTTCTCACTCTAGAGGGCATTAATATATTAAGTATAAGGTGTCTAAAATAAATGAGGTCTGTGCTGATATAGAAAGTAATAAAAATATACATAATTCTAACATTCTCAGAAAAAAGATAAAAACTTCTAATATTTTTAAAAGCACTTGCATTTTAAGAAGAAAAAAACCTGTATCATTAAAACTGCTGGCTCAGATCACGCTGCTTGCTTTGTTGTGAGTTAAAAACAGTCCTTTATTTCTGACCCAGAAGTCTTGTGTCTTCTACCAGCAACCCTGGAACTCTGGCAGACTCATTTGTTAATTTCTAAATATGGTAACATTTTATTCTTCATAGAGCAACATCTAAAGGCCTAAAAACTGTTAGGGAGCCAACCAAAGAACTTTGATACCAATATTGAAAAGAGAGGAAAAACAAGTTACTAGTGAATCAGCATTTCAGATTTACATGTGTGTAAAGGTAGCCCAAAAGTGTCTACAAAGTCTGGACAGAATTTCACACATATTATATGGTAAAGTTGAAAAACAATTAAAACTTCTCATATCTTCTTAAGACTTAACTGCCATACCTGTGATTATGTCATATATACCATGAGAGAGCCACTGAACTAATTCTGAAGGCAAGGGTTTATAGTTCCAAGGATCAGAAGGCCAAAACCTTGCATCGTAAAGTGAAAAGGCTGGGCCTTTTATCAAGACAGTAATACTTTAAGAAGACATGCTAAGGAGAAGAAGTGAGGAGGAAGGAGCATTTCTCTATTAAAAAATAAAAGCTTGGCTGGGCATGGTGGCTCACGCCTGTAATCCCATCACTTTGGAAGGCCAAGGTGGGTGGATCACCTGAGGTCAGGAGTTCGAGACCAGCCTAACACGGTAAAACCCTGTCTCTGAAAAAATAATAATAATAATAAAATAAAAATAAAAATAAAAGCTTATTTTACCCTTATTCAACCATAAGGGGAAACTGATGAAATTTTCATGACACAGTTATGTATGCACCTTAATGGAAAATATTCCTCTCTCCATTCTGATATTGATGGTTACTTAATAAATTAAACCCAGACTTTCAGTTATATCATCAACAGGTAGCTTATGCTATTCTTTCATGCTTATCAGAAGGCTCTGCTGTAGGCCAGAAATTTGTTCTTCAAGAAAGTAAAACAGTTTCAGAGTCTCCCAGAAAGTCATGTACCATCTATTTTTAAATTATTTGTACCTGAGGAATGGACTCAAAAGTACAAGCTTTGGAACTTAATGTGGTATCACTTAGATGACTATAAAGATAATACCTGACAATTGAGTCAGCAGTTTGCATTTTTTTTTAAATTCCAGAAGCCACCACATTTATGAAAACACAATACTGACCCAAGATCAAGAGAGACAGTAAGTAATTGCATAGTACTAAGTGAACTGATGAAGAAAATCTACTTTGTGCCCATGTGTGTTGTTTTTTCTGCAATATTAATAACGTGCAGGATGATTAAATGAAGCAGCCTTTTATCATAAACCTATTTTTAAGCCTCAACTTATTAGATTATGCTTTTGAAGACTGAGATGAAACACATTTTAAACAGTATTTTCTTCAGTACTTCAGACAAAATGGTTTTACTACATCCTTTTAATTTTAATGACAAGGTAGTTATTTTCAAGGTTCAATAGAAATCTTTTTTAATTGGAATTTCATTGCACAAATCAATTGCACACCCAAGATCATGTACAAGACAACCTTCTCATATTTGAAAATTAATCCAATTTAATCAGAACTATATAAGCCCATCATTAAGGAACAAGTGCTGTAATGCAGATGTTGAATCAAAGTCTAAAAAGCTCTTCCAGAAAACTTGTCTGCTACCTTCTTTGGATTACAAGATCACAGCCTCATTAGGTGGCATAAAATATCAATTCCTTGCTGATCTGATACTTAGCAGATTCTGGGACCTTAACAGTAGAATTCATAAAAATGAATAAGTAGTACCTATGTAACCTGATGGAAATAAATGTCTTTTTTCCTCTAGTCTTGGAATAGAAGAACAAATAAGAGTTATTTAAAACAAAACAAACAAATTGTGAAGTAGACTATTCAAAAGCTATGTAATATCTTTGGTTATATCTCTGTAACTGGCTAAAATACTGTGACAAACTTATTTTTTTTAATCAAGAATAATCTTCAGAGTTTATCTAGGATTACAAAGGGAGACTTCACCCTCCTGGTTCATTAAGGTGTTAAATAGATTTTGAGCATGTGCTTATTTTTATATGAAAGTCACCTTTTAACCTTGGCAAACCATACTTTGACATCATGGAAGGATTGAAACAATAATTGGACTCAGAGACTCTGTAGACATATAATTCTCTGCTTATGTAAAAAAAAAAAAAAAAAAAAAAGATTTTTTTTCTCCTAAAAGTTTTCAAACATTGCTATTCTCTTGATGTTCTAAAGAGGACTAAAAATAATTTGTAGTACTACCCATTTTATAAAATTAATTGCATGTAGAATCCAGATATTACTATTATAATCACTGTTATAAGAAACTAATGCTATGAAGATCACTTTGGATACCTAAAGTTATTACTTTTAAAACCTCTACTCAATGAAGTTGGTTTGTTATTTGACTTTACTCTAAATCAGACACCTTAATTTTATATTGTAATTTATAGCCATGTAGTTAATTGCTCTGGATAATTTTTAACTATTTTACAATTTTAATTATATATTTATGTGATTTTAAAAAAACCTATCAACAAAAGTACCAAATCATCTTAAAAACAACATTGTACAATTTTAACTTAGAATAATGGTTTAGAAGCAATTCAAATGTCATGAATTTTGGGTTTCCAATCTAAATTTAGTCTAAATAACTTCAGAAACTGAAATTATTATCTGTCAGCAAAACCTTATTTTTAAACCTATTTCTAAGAACATAAGTCGAACAGCTTGTGTTCCTGTATGTGCGTGCTAGTCCATTCTCATGCTACTATAAGGACATGCCAGAGACTTAGTAATTTATGATGGAAAGACATTTAATAGACTCACCATTCTGCAGGGCTTAGGAAGCCTCAGGAAAATTACAATAATGAAAAAAAGGGAAGCAAACACATCCTTCACCTGACAGCAGTGAGGAGAAGTAGAGAGTGAAGGGAAGGAAAAGCCCCTTATTAAACCATCAGATCTCATGAGAACTCACTAACTATCATAAGAACAGCATGGAGGTAACCACCCTCATGATTCAATTATCTCCCACTGGGTCCCTCTCACAACACATGAGGATTATGGGAACTACAGTTCAGGATGAAATTTGGATAAGAATACAGCCAAACCATGTCATTTCATCCCTGGCCCCTTCCAAATCTCATGTCCTCACATTCTCAGCAGTCCCCCAAAGTTTTAACTCATTCTAGAATTAACTCAAAAGTTCAAATCCAAAGGCTTATCTTAGACAAGGCAAGTCACTTCTGCCTAGGAGCCTGTAAAACCAAAAGCAAGTTAGTTACCTCCTAGATACAATGTGGGTAACAGGCACCCATCCCGAATGGGAGAAATTGGCCAAAACAAAGGGGCTGCAGGCTCCATGCAAATCGGAAATCATTTAACCTTAAACTTCCAAAAGGATCTCCCTGGACTACATGTCTCACATCCTGGTCGTACTGATGCAAGAGGTGGAATCCCACAGCCTTGGGTGGCTCTGTCCCTGTGGCTTTGCAATGTACAGCTCCCCTTCTGGCTGCTTTCATGGGCTGGCATTGAGTGTCTGTGACTTTTCCATGTCCACAGTACAAGCTGTCAGTGGATCTACAATTCTGAGATCTGGAGGATGATGGCCCTATTCCCACAGCTCCACTAGGCAGTGCCCAAGTGGGGACTCTATGTGGGGGCTCCCACCCCACATTTCCCTTCCACATGGCCCTAGCAGAGTTTCTTTATGAAGGCACCACCCTACACCACACCTCTGCCTGGAAATCCAGGCATTTCTATACATCCTCTAAGACCTAGGCGAAGGTTCCCAAACTTCAGTTCTTGACTTCTGTGCACCCACAGGTTCAACACTATGTGGAAGCTACAAAGGCTTGCTGTTTGCATCCCCTGAAGCTATGGCCTTAGCTGTACATTGGTTTCTTTTAGCCACAGCTGGAATGCAGGGCATCAAGTCCCAAGGCTGCATAAAGCAGCAAGGCCCATAAAACCATTTTTTTCTCCTAGATCTCCTGGCTTGTGAAAGGACGTACTGCCATTAAGACCTCTCACATGCCCTGGAGACATTTTCTCCATTGTCTTGGTGATTAACATTTCGCTTCTCATTATTTATGCATATTTCTGCAGCTGGCTTAAATTTCTGCTTAGAAAATAGATGATCTTTTTCAAAAAAATTCTTATTATACTTTAAGTTCTGGGGTACATGTACAGAATGTGCAGGTTTGTTACATAGGTATATACGTGCCATAGTGGTTTGCTGCATCCATCACCGTGTCATCTACATTAGGTATTTCTCCTAATGCTATCACTCCCCTATCACCCTACCCCATGCTATCCAACCCCTAGCCTCCCATACCCCAACAGACCCCGGTGTGTGATGTTCCCCTCCCTGTGTCCATGTGTTCTCATTGTTCAACACCCACTTATGAGTGAGAACATGTGTTGTTTGGTTTTTCTGTTCTTGTGTCAGTGTGCTGGGAATGATGGTTCCCAGGTTCATTTGTGTCCCTGCAAAGGACATGAATTCATCCTTTTCATGGCTGCATAGTATGTATATGTATATTGCCATGATGTATATGTGCCACATTTTCTTTATCCAGTCTATCATTGATGGGCATTTGGGTTGGTTCAAATCTTTGCTATTGTAAACAGTGCCACAATAAACATATGTGTGCATGTGTCTTTATAATAGAATGATTTATAATCCTTTGGGTATATACCCAGTAATGGGATTTCTGGGTTAAATGGTATTTCTAGTTCTAGGTCTTTGAGGAATCACCACACTGTCTTCCACAATAGTTGAACTAATTTACACGCCACCAACAGTGTAAAAGCATTCCTGTTTCTCCACATCCTCTTCAGCATTTGTTGTTTCCTGATTTTTTAATGATCCCCATTCTAACTGGTGTGAGATGGTATCTCAATGTGGTTTTGATTTGCATTTATCTAATGACCAGTGATGATGAGCTTCTTTTCATGTGTTCATTGGCTGCATAAATGTCTTCTTTTGATAAAAATCTGTTCATATACTTTGCCCACTTTTTGATGGGCTTGTTTGGTTTTTTTCTTTTGTAAATTTGTTTAAGTTCTTTGTATATTCTGGATATTAGCCCTGTGTCAGATGGGTAGATTACAATTTTTTTCCCCATTTTGTTTACAGTTCACTCTAATAATAGTTTCTTTTGCTGTGTAGAAGCTCTTTAATTAGATTTCATTTGTCTATTTTGGCTTTTGATGCCACTGCTTTTGGTGTTTTAGTCATGAAGTCCTTGCCTATGCCTATGTCCTGGATGGTACTGCCAAGGTTTTCTTCTAGGGTTTTTTTGGTGTTAGGTATTATGTTTAAATCTTTAATCCCAAGCATTCCTATACACCAGTAATACACAAATCAAATCATGAGTGAACTCTCATTCACAATTGCTACAAAGAGAATAAAATACCTAGGAATACAACTAACAAGGGATGTGAAGGATCTCTTCAAGGAACTACAAACCACTGCATAAGGAAATAAGAAAGGACACAAAGAAATGGACAAACATTCCATGCTCATGGTTCGGAAGAATGAATATCATGAAAATGGCCATACTGCCCAAAGTAATTTACAGATTCAATGCTATCCCCAACAAGTTACCATTGACTTTCTTCACAGGATTGGAAAAACCACCTTAAACTTCATATGGAACCTAAAAAGAGTCTCCATAGCCAGGACAATCCTAAGCAAAAACAAAACAAAGCTGGAGGCATCATGCCACTTGACTTCAAACTATTCCACAAGGCTACAGTAATCAAAACAGCATAGTACTGATACCAAAACAGAGATATAGACCAATGGAACAGAACAGAGGCCTCAGAAATAACACTACCCATCTGCAACCATCTGATCTTTGACAAACATGACAAAAACAAGCAATGGGAAAAGTATTCCTTGTTTAGAAAATGGATTATCTTTTCTATGACACTCTCAGCTGCAAATTTTCCAAACTTTTGTGCTCTGCTTCCCTTTTAAACATAAATTCCAATTCCAAACCATGTATTTATGAATACATAAAACTAAATACATTTAACAGCACCCAAGTTACTTCTGGAATGCATAGCAAGAGTGACCTTTACTCTAGCTCCCAACAAGTTTCTCATCTCCATCTGAGATCACCGCAGCCTGGACTTTATTGTCCATATCACTATCAGCAGTTTAGTCAAAGTCATTCAACAAGTCTCTAGGAAGTTCCAATCATTCCTTCATGTTCCTGTCTTCTGAGTCCTCCAAGTCTCTGGAAAGTTCCAAACTTTCCCACATGTTCATATCTCTTCTGAGCTCTCCAAACTGTTTCAAAATTTGCCTATATCTAGTTCCATAGTTGCTTCCACAATTTCCAGTACCTTTATAGCAGCACCCCACTTTCAGTACCAATTTACTGTATTAGTTCATTTTTACGCTGCTATAAGAACATGCCCAAGACTGGTTAATATATAAAGGAAGATTTAATTGACTCACAGTCCTTCAGAGCTGGGGAGGCCTCAGGAATCTTACAATCATGGCAGAAGGGGAAGCAAGCACATCCTTCTTCACATGGTGGCAGTGAGAAGTACAGAGCAAAGTTGGAGGGAAAATCCCTTTAAAAACAAAACAAAACAAAACATCAGATCTCATGAGAACTCACTATCATGAAAACAGCATGGAGGTAACCAACCCCATGATTCAATTACCTCCCACTGTATCCCTCCCACAACATATGGGGATTATGGGAACTACAGTTCAGAATGAGGTTTGGGTGGGGACACAGTCAAACCATATCAGAGAGTGTGTGTGTGTGTGTGTGTGTGTGTGTGTGTGTATGTATGTGTGTGTGTGTATGCTGATAAGTCAAATTTATTAGAAATATTTTGATTAATTTTTCTACCCACATCATTTAAAAGAAAAATACATTTTCAAACAGATTTTCATGACAGTTAAGGATAAAGTTTTAAAACATTTCCATATGTTTATTCTGTTCAATTAACTATGGTTTTCTCTTTCTTGTCTTAAAATTTCTAAATAATCATATGACAAGAAACTTATCCTAACCACTTTGATAAGCCAGAGATCATTTTTAAATTAAAGAATGAAACTTGGAGTAGAAAGAACTGTTAGTGAATCTATCTTTAACTTGGATTTGCTGTGTTGTCTTCTTAGATTTCACTTTTTGTTTCTTTTATGTTCTCTTGAGAAATAAAAAGGGAAGTTATAGTTTTGAGATTCCTTATCTTGCAGATATTTGATTAGAACTTTTTTTGTGCTTTGTAAAGAGAAAGAGATGAATTGAGTCGTAAATTGTCTTAAATTCTAATATTCTCTTAGTGAGAGGACTAGATCACATCATATATACTTGATTTTTAAGAGATACACAGCAAAATAAAGCTGACAACCTCTTAGAAATACAGGTTATTTCTTATCTAAAATGCCTAGGATGAGAAGTGTTCCAAATTTTGGTTCTGGGAATATTTGCATATACATAATGGGATATCTTGGGGACAGAACTCAAGTTGAAACACAAATTTATTTTTATATTTCATATGTACTCTATACACATAACCTGAAGGTAATTTTATAAAATATTTTTAATAATTTTATGCATGAAACAAAGTTTGTGTACATTGAACCATCAGAAAGAGACAGTGTCCCTATCTCAGCCACTCATGTAGATAATCTGTGGTTCCTTGGCAATCACCATCATCGTTGACTAAATTTATAAGCTACTGATAAGTAATCATTCTCTTACACTTATTCACCATAAGTAACAGTAAAAATAGGGCATATCATTAATACAGTGAAAAAATAATGTGTTCAGAGTAACTAAGAAGCAGAGTAGCATCACCAGAACACCTGTTTCAGCTATTACACAACAGCAACAATAAACAATGGCAGGCTTGCAGTCTCTACCTGCAAGGCTGTGTTTTGATCAAAAGGTTACTTTATGTTGCATTTTATTTATTTATTTATTAGGTAAGAAGAAATATCAGAAGCAGCTGAGGACCAGAAACCAGGTCCTTTAGGGTTGAAGAGACATTCTGCTGCATGGATTTTTAAAAGATTCCTCCACAGTTATCTGCCTTATTATCCAGGATTTTTTGTCTCAAAAGTCTCTCTTTGATTTTATTCAAAAAATCATAATTTCCTGTTCTGTATGAATGCATACTGTTCTAGTCCTTCAACAAACTGATCTCACATTTTCACCATGTTGTCTATAGGCACTTTTTCTCCTGTGTTAACAATGCCCTCTTCATTGTCTCTATTGTCATAATCGCTTTGATTCAGGACCATTTCAGCTACTTTACCATCAGTCAATGAATGAACAATTGGAGATTTATTATTGAGGTTAAAAGCCGTGTTATCCAGAAAGGGATCCAAGATGGCCGAGTAGGAGCAACTCTAGATTGCAGGTCTGAGCGAGAGTGCAGAGGGTGAGTGGTCACCACATTTCCAGATGGATTTTTATTGCCCACAGAGCAGGAGATTCCCAGGTGGAGGAGTGCCACAGGTCTCCAGTGAGGCTGTTTCAGATGGCACAGTGGGTCTCCACACAAAAACTCACATGGGTCTGGGCGCCATTTCAGCTGGCAACTGGAGTGACTGGGAAACAGAGTCACTCATTCAACTAATAAAAGGGGACTGAAATAGGGAGCCAGGCCAGGAGATCCCCAGGTGGAAAAGCACCACAAGTC
Source organism: Saimiri boliviensis (assembly GCF_048565385.1). NCBI lineage: Eukaryota > Metazoa > Chordata > Mammalia > Primates > Cebidae > Saimiri > Saimiri boliviensis. Next base: position 110,265,090 of record NC_133455.1, read on the forward strand.
TCCAGCGCAGCTGTTTCAGCCAGCACAGCAGGTCTCTGCATAAAAACTCACACAAATCCAGATGCCTTTTCAACTGGTGGCTGGAATGCCTGGGACACAGTCACCCATTCAACTGAAAAAAAAAGGTGACTGAGGCAGGGAACCAGGCCAGGAGATTCCCAGGTGAAAAAGCACCGCGAGTCTCTAGTGCAGCTGTTTCAGCTGGCGTAGCAAGTGTCCACACAAGAACTCACACAAATCTGGGTGCCATTTCAACTGGTGACTGGAATGCCTGGGAGACAGAGTCATCCATTCAACTGAAAAAAAGGGAACTGAGGCAGGGAGCCAGGTGATCAGGTTCGGCTGGTCCCACCCTAACAAAGACCAGCAATCTGAAATGCTCTGTATTTAGAGTTTCACAGCAAGCACAGCTGAACGTGGGATGGCCCAGCTCTTTGGGGAAGGGGTGTCCACCATTACTGAGGCAGTCCACCACTACTGAGGTAGTCCATCATTGCTGAGGCAGTCCGCCATTGCCGAGGCAGGCCGCCATTACTGAGGCAGCCCACCATTGCTGAGGCAGTCCACCATAACAGAGAGAGTCCACCATTACAAAGGTGGCTACCACTGCCGAGGCAGTTCTAACCATACCCCTATAAACAGGATGGCAGAGAAGTTTACACAGCAGCTGGATGGAGACCACAGCAACTCAGCAATGCCTCTGCTGGCAGACTGTGACTAGGCTGCCTCCTCACTGGGCAGGGTGTCCCTGAAAAAAGGCAGCAGCACGACAGACACTTATAAATAAAGCCCTGCCTTCTCAGGACAGAGTACCAGGGGAAAAAAGGCAGTTATGAGTTCTGCTGCAGCAGACTTAAACGTACCTTCCCAGTAGCTCTGAACAGAACACTGGAGCTCACGGATCAGCACTTGAACTCCTATAAAGGACAGACTATCTCCTCAAGCAGCTCCCTGACCCCCGTATATCCCAAGAGTCATCTCATAAAGGAGAGCTGAGACTGACTTCTAGCCGGTATTCTTCTGGGACAAAGAGAGCAGAAGAAGAAACTGGCAGCAACCCTTACTGCTCTGCAGCTGCTGCCGGTGAGCCCCAGGCAAGCAGAGTCTGGCGTGGACCTCCAGCACTCCTACAGCAGAGGAACCTGACTGTTAGAAGAAAAACTAAGAAACAGAAAGAAATAACTTCATCATCAACAAACAGGATGTCCACTCAGAGACCCCATCTGAAAGTTACCAACTACAAAGACCACAGGTAAATTAATCCACAAAGATGGGAAGAAACCAGCACAAAAAGGATGAAAACACCCAAAACCAGAATGCATTTCCTATTCCAAGACATCACAACTCCTCACCAACAAGGCTGGATGGAGAATGAGTCTGATGAATTGACAGAAACAGGCTTCAGAAGGTGGGTAATAAGAAACTTCTCTGAGCTAAAAGAACATATTCTAACCCAATGCAGAGAAACTAAGAACTTTGAAAAAAGGTTTGATGAAATACTAATGAGAATAAACAGCTTAGAGATGAATATAAGTGAATTGATGGAGTTGAAAAACACAACATGAGAACTTTGCAAAGCATACACAAGTTTCAATAGCCAAACTGACCAAGCAGAAGAAAGGATATCAGAGGTTGAAAGAGGCAAAGATAAACTCAATTAAACAAAATGAGAAGGGAAGATTAGAGAAAAAAGAGTGAAAAGAAATGAACAAAGCCTCCAAGAAAAATGGGATTATGTGAAAATACCTAATCCACATTTGATAGGTGTACCTAAATGTGACAGAGAGAACAAATCCAAGCTGGAAAACATTCTTAAGGATATTATCCAGAAAAACATCCCCAACCTAGCAAAGTAGGCCAATATTCAAGTCCAGGAAATACAGAGAACACCACAAAGATATTCCTCAAGAAGAGCAACCCCAAGGCACATAATCCTCAGATTCACCAGGGTTGCAATGAAGGAAACAATGCTAAGGGCAGCCAGAGAGAAAGGTCAGGTTATCCACAAAGGGAAGCCCATAATACGAACAGTGGACCTCTCTGCAGAAACCCTACATGTCATAAGAGAGTGGGGGCCAATATTCAACATCCTTAAAGAAAAGAACTTTCAACCTAGAATTTCATATCCAGCCAAATTAAGCTTCATAAGTAAAGGAGCAATAAAATCCTTTATGAACAAGGAATTACTCAGAGATTTCATCACCACCAGGCCTGCTTTACAAGAGCTCCTGAAACAAGCACTAAATATAGAAAGGAACAACCAGTACCAGCCTCTTCAAAAACATATCAAATGGTAAAGAGCATCAATACAATGAAAAGACTGCATTAACTAACAGGCAAAATAACCAGCTAGCATCAAAATGGCAGGATCAAATTCACACATAACAATATTAACCCTAAATGTAAATGGGCTAAATGCCCCAATGAACAGACACAGACTGACAAATTGGATAAAACATCAAAACCCATCAGTGTGCTATATCCAGGAAACCCATCTCACATGCAAGAATACACATAGGCTCAAAATAAAGGGAAAGAGGAAGATTTATCAAGCAAATGGAGAGAAATAAAAAGCTGGAGATGCAAGCCTAGTCTCTGATAAAATAGACTTTAAACCAACAAAGATCAAAAGAGACAAAGAAGAGCATTACATAATGGTAAAAGGATCAATGCAACAAGAAGAGCTAATGATCCTAAATATATATGCACCTAATACAGGAGCACCCGGATACATAAAGCAAGTTTTTAAACTTACAAAAAGACTCAGGCTCCCATACAATAATAGTGGAAGACTTTAATAGTCCACTGTCAATATTAGATAGATCAATGAGACAGAAAATTAACAAGGATATCCAGGACTTGAATGCAGACCTGGACAAAGCAAACCTAACAGAAACTTACAGAACTCTCCACCCCAAATCCAGAGAATATACATTATTCTCAGTACCACATTGCACCTACTCTAAAATTGACCACATAATTGGAAGTAAATCACTCCTCAGCAAATGCCAAATAATAAAAATCATAAGAAACAGTCTCTCAGACCATAGTGCAATCAAGTTAGAACTTAGAATCCAGAAACTAACTCAGAACCACACAGCTTTTTGGAAACTAAACAACGGGCTCTTGAATGCTGACTGGATAAACAACGAAATAAAGGCAGAAATAAAGATGTTCTTTGAAACCAACCAGAATGAAGACACAACATATCAGAATCTCTGGGACACATTTAAAGCAGTGTCCAGAGGAAAATATATAGCAAAAAATGCCCATATGAGAAGCAAGGAAAGATCTAAAATAGACAAACTATCATCAAAATTTAAAGAACTAGAGGAGCAAGATCAAAAAGACTCAAAACCTAGCAGAAGACAATAAATAACTAAGATCAGAGCAGAATTGAAGGGGATAGAGACACCAAAAAAAAACCCTTCAAAAAAATCAATAAATCCAGTTGTTTTTTTTGAAAAAAATCAACAAAATAGACTACTAGCCAAATTATTAAAAAAGGAAAGAGAATAATCAAATAGATGCAAGAAAAAAATGATAAAGGGGATATCACCACCAATTTCAAAGAAATACAAACCACCATCAGAGATTACTACAAACAACCCTATGCACATAAACTAATAAACCTGGAAGAAACGGATAAATTCTTGGACACTTGCATCCTCCCAAGCCTAAACCAGGAAGAAGTTGAAACCCTGAATAAAGCAATAACAAGGGCAGAAGTTGAGGCAGTAATTAATAGCTTACCAACCAAAAAAAGCCCAGGTCCAGGTGGGCTCACAGCCAAATTCTACCAGACATACAAAGAGGAGCTGGTACCACTCCTTCTGAAACTGTTCCAAACAATCGAAAAAGAGGAAATTCTTCCCAGATCATTTTATGAGACCAACATCATCCTGATACCAAAATCCGGCAGAGACTAAACAAGAAAGGAAAACTTCAGGCCACTATCCAGGATGAACATAGATAAAAAAATCTTCAATAAAATACTTGCAAACTGATTGCAATAGCACATCAAAAAGCTTATCCATCACAATGAAGTAGGCTTCATCCCAGGGATGCAAGGCTGGTTCAACATATACAAGTCTACAAATGTAATTCACCACATAAACAGAATCGAAGACAAAAACCACCTGATTATATCAATTGATGCAGAGAAGGCCTTTGACAAAATTCAACAGCCCATTAGGCTAAAAACTCTCAATAAACTAGGTACTGACAGGACGTATCTCAACATAATGAAAGCTATTTATGACAAACACACAGCCAATATCACACTGAATGGGCAAAACTGGAAGCATTCCCTTTGAAATCTGGTACTGGACAAGGATGCCCTCTCTCACCACTCCTATTCAATATGGTATTGGAAGTTCTAGCCAGAGCAATCAGGCAAGAAAAAGAAATGAAGGGTATTCAAATAGCAAAGGAGGAAGTCAAATTGTCTGTATTTGCAGATCACATGATTGTATATTTAGAAGACTTCATCATCTCAGCCCAAAATCTCCTGAAACTGATAAGCAACTTCAGCAAAGTGTCAGGATACAGAATCAATGTGCAGAAATCACAGGCATTCCTATACACTGATAACAGACTTGAAGAGAGACAAATCAAGAATAAACTGCCATTCACAATTGCTACAAAGAGAATAAAATACCTAAGAATAAAAATAACAAAGAATGTAAAGGACCTCTTCAAGGAGAACTACAATGTTCAACGAAATACAAGAGGACACAAACAGATGGAGAAACATTCCATGCTCATGGATAGGAAGAATCAATATTGTAAAAATGGCCATACTGCCCAAAGTAATTTATAGATTCAATGCAATCCCCATCAAGCTACCAATCACCTTCTTCACAGAACTGGAAAAAAAACACCTTAAACTTCATATGGAACCAAAAGAGAGTCTGCATAGCCAAGTCAATTCTGAACAAAAAGAACAAAGCTGGAGGCATCACACTACTGGACTTCAAACTATACTACAAGTCTACTGTAATCAAAACAGCATGATACTGGTACCAAAACAGAAATATAGACCAATGGAACATAACAGAGGCCTTAGAGGCAACACCACACATCTACAACCATCTGATCTTTGACAAACCTGACAAAAACAAGCAATGGGGAAAGGATTCCCTGTTTAATAAATGGTGTTGGAAAAACTGGCTAGCCATGTGCAGAAAGCAGAAACTGGACCCCTTCCTGACACCTTACACTAAAATTAACTCCAGCTGAATCAAAGAATTACACATAAGACCTAACACCATAAAAATCCTAGAAGAAAATCTAGGCAAAACCACTCAGGACATAGGCATAGGCAAAGACTTCATGACTAAAACACCAAAAGCATGGGCAACAAAAGCCAAAATCGACAAATGGGACCTGATTAAACTCCAGAGCTTCTTCACAGCAAAAGAAACAATCATTAGAGTGAATCGGCAACCAACAGAAGGGGAAAAATTTTTGCAATGTACCCATCTGACAAAGGGCTAATATCCAGATCCTACAAAGAACTAAAACAGATTTACAAGAAATAAACAAGCCCATTCAAAAGTGGGTGAAGGACATGAGCAGATACTTTTCAAAAGAAGACATATATGAGGCCAACAAGCACATGAAAAAATGTTCATCATCACTGGTCATTAGAAAAATGCAAATAAAAACTACATTGAGATACCTTCTTACACCAGTTAGAATGGTGATCATTAAAAAATCTGACACAACAGATGCTGGAGAGGATGTGGAGAAACAGGAACACTTTTACACTGTTGGTGGGAGTGTAAATTAGTTCAACCATTGTGGAAGACAGTGTGGCGATTCCTCAAGGACCTAGAAATAGAAATTCTATTTGACCCAGTAATCCCATTACAGGGTATATATCCAAAGGATCATAAATCATTCTATCCTAAGGACACATGCACATGAATGTTCATTGCAGCACTGTTTACAATAGCAGATACTTGGAACCAACCCAAATGCCCATCAACAATAGACTGGACAGGGAAAATGTGGCACATATACACCATGGAATACTATGCAGCCATAAAAAACGATGAGTTAGTATCCTTTGTAGGGACATGGATGAACCTGGAAACCATCATTCTCAGCCAACTGATACAAGAATAGAAAATCAAACACCGCATGTTCTGATAGCAGATGTTGAACAAGGAGAACACATTGACACAGGGAGGGGAACATCACACACTGAGGTCTGTGGGAGGGAACCAGGGGAGGGACAGCTGGGGGTGGGGAGTTGAGGAGGGATAAATGCCAGATATAGGTGATGGGGAGGAAGGCAGCAAACCATTGTCGTGTCTGTACCTATGCAACAATCTTGCATGTTCTTCACTTGTACTCTAAATCCTAAAATGCAATAAAATATATATATTTTTAAAAAATGTTTTGTTATCTACTTCGTCCAGCTTACTAACACTCTGAAGGTAAGATTTTTGCATATGTAAGTAGGTCCGACATCACTTTTTTCTCATTTGATATACAGAAACCTTCAAATTCACCACTTAGTCTTTATCACTGAACATAGTTGTAGGCCAAAGGTTGTCCCAGGCATGCACAACTGTATCTTTAGAACCGGTGTTCCAGGTGTTGGCAACAACATAAATGGTATCCTTACTCCTTTAAAAAACTTTCCACACCTGTGCCTTTGTTCACTGCTGCTAGTATGCTGGTCAAGAAAGTGTTGCTATATTTACTTTTCATTGATCTAAGGATACCCTGGTCACATAGCTGAATTAATGAAGTACCATTTGGGGAAAGCGTGTAGCAGTAACATTATTCTTGATAAAATTTTCACTGGAAGATTAACAGTTATCAAGAAAGAACAAAATTTTGCAGTCACTATCCAATCTAGCTTCCTTGCAGTAAGTATGAGCCACTGGTAAAACATGTTTGTGAAACCAATCAGATATCCCTGGTGATCCATGCCTTTTTTTTAGCATAATAATAAACTTCTGGAAAACTGAGTATGCAAACTTTTATCTATCCTAAGTTACACTTATGCAATGCCTGCTGCACTGGCACATCCCAGCACAGTTATTCTGCTATTGGCATCCTTCATTACTGTAGGCTGTCTCATCAGTTGTAGTCAGTGTCTTCCCGGGGCAATAACACCAAAACAGTGACGTTTCCTCATCATTACAGACTTGTTTTAAAGTCAAAATTTTGTCAGCAATGATCTTGGCAAATTTTGTTAATAAATTTATCCTCTACTTCAAGATCAGTAGATGCTTTGTCACCACAAATCTTTAAAAATTTAATGCCATGTCTTTTTAAAAAAAATACTTCTTGAACAGTCATAGTTCCCTTTATCAGTTCATCATGATAGATCTTTGTTTGTTTCATGGTCAGCATATCATTAAGTGGCATGTGTTCACTGTGTCACTGATGAAGCCACCCTTTCAATATATGATTGAGATCCTTATTTTTAGCTGTATGTAGTGTTTTTCTTTAATGGCTCTTTATCACTTTGAGGTAGAAATTTAACAGTTTATCTTCAGGTCATATATGGTAGTCATTCCACCACCACACTCTTTTGTGAAATGTTTCATGCTTACACTACTGTTCATTCTCCAGCAGCTTGGTTTTCTGTGTAACAGATAAACATGAACGGTTCCTCTTTTTCTTATCATTGTTACCCATGGGGTGTCTGTGGGCCTTTTTGACATTTTCAGTATCTTAACACCACAGAACAGAGAATATGCAAACAAAATGGCAAAAATCCACAGGGAGAAAGTCACATGGGTTTTTACCCCATGTGGGTCATCATGGTGATATAATTTGAGTATTTTTCACCTCCCCAAATATCAAGTTGAAATGTGATTCCCAATATTGGAGGTGGGGGTCTGGTGGTAGAAATTGACTCGATCATGGGGACAGATCCCTCATGAATAGTTTAGCACTATCTGCTTGGTGATGAGTGAGTTCTTGCTCAGTTAGTTCACATAACATCTGGTTGTTTAAAAGAGTCTGGAACCACCCGCTCCCCTCTCTCTCTTGCTCCCTCTCTCACCATGTGATATGTCTGTTCCTGGGCAGATGTTGACGCCACTCTTATACAGCTTGCAGAATATGAGCCAATTAAACCTCCTCTTTATAAATTACCCAGTCTAAGGTATTTCTTTACAGTGATTCAAAAACAGAGTAACGCAGTGGGAAACTTGCCACTGGACAATATGGCCTGCACACACGCCATTTTATTTCCCTTTGAAAGCATGCTTAGATGGGAAAATCTGGGCCTGTGCAAAAAAAGATATATCACCATTGAAGGGGCTGTGAAGGTCTTTTTTCTCTTGGGAACACTGAATAAACTGCATTGTATGCCTGTGCTTAGACTGTGACCTGTCACAGAAGGCCAGGCATGGAATTTTACACTTGTGGCATCATGTCAGCATTCAGGCAATTTCAGATTTGGGGGCATTGGATTTTAGATTTTTGATTAGAGATGCTTAACCTGTGTAAAAAACAAACACCATCTCCCTCTCCCTCATGGTTAGTTAGAAAGTCAATAAGCAGATGGATTTTTTATTTTTATTTTTATTTTTTATTTTTTTGAGGCAGAGTATCACTCTATTGCCCAGGCTGAAGGGCAGTAGTGTGATTTCAGCTAACTGAAGACTTTACCTCCTGGGCTCAAGCAATCCTTCCACCTCAGCCTCCCAAGTAGCTGTGACTATAGGTATGCACCACCACGCCTAACTAAGCAAAGGAATTCTATAATTATTGCAGATTGCCAAATCAACTATTTTTCTTTCAAATTTGTGATGTTTAACACATTTTCTGCATGCATTTATTATAGCTTAAATTTATAAACCTATAAAAGCAAAAAGTTATAATTGTTTTTATAGTATATGCTTTTTGAGATAGTTCAATATAAAACTTTACTACTTTTCTATTTTTAATAAAAACATACATTTTGTTCATTATTTTGATTGGAGAATTGGTTGATATGGTTTGGCTGTTTCTCCACCCAAATCTCACCTTTAGTTGTACTCCCATATTTCTCATGTGTTGTGGGAGGGACCCAGTGGGAGATAATTTGAATCATGGGGCCAGTTTCCCCATACTGTTCTCATGGCAATGCATAAGTACCACAAGATCTAATGGTTTTATCAGGGGTTTCTGCTTTTGCATCTTTCTCATTTTCTTTTGCCACTGACATGCGAAAACTGCCTTTCATCTCCTGCTATGATTCAACAAGCCTTGTGGAACTGTAAGCCCAATTAAACCTCTTTTCTTCCTAGTCTCGGGTATATCTATATCATCAGTTTGAAAATGAACTAATATAGTAAATTGGTACCAGAAGAGGGGGATGTTGCTGAAGAGATACTTGAAAATGTGAAAGCAGCTTTGGAACTGGGTGACAGGCAGAGATTGGAACAGTTTGGGAGGCTCAGAAGAAGACAGGAAAATGTGAGAAAGTCTGGAACTTCCTAGAGACTTGTTGAATGTCTTTGACCAAAAGCCTGATAGTGATATGGACCATAAGGTCCAGGCTGAGGTGGTCTCAGATGAAGATAAGGAACTTGTTGGGAACTGGAACAAAGGTGACTCTTGTTGTTTTAACAAAGAGACTGGCAGCATTTTGCCCCTGTCCTAGAGATTTGTGAAACTTTGAACTGAAAGATGATGATTCACTGTATCTGGTGAAAGAAATTTCTAAGCTGAAAAGCATTCAAGATGTGACTTGGGTGCTGTTAAAGGTATTCAGTTTTAAAAGGAAGCAGAGCATAAAAGTTGGGGAAATTTGCAGCCTGATTTGCTGAGGATAAATTTAAGCCTGCTGCATAAATTTGCGTAAGTAATTTTAATCCACAAGACAATGGGGAAAATGTCTCCAGGGCATGTCAGAGGTCTTCATAGCAGACACTCCCATCACAGGCCTGGAGGCTGAGGAGAAAGGATTTTGTGGTCTCAGCCCAGGGTCCCTGTGCTGTGTGCAGCCTAGAGACTTGGTGTCCTGCATCCCCACTGCTCTAGCCACAGCTGAAAGGGGCCAATGTAAAGCTTGAGCCATGGTGCCAGATAGTGAAAGCCCTAAGCCTTGGCAGCTTCCACATGGTGTTGAGCTTGCAAGTGCAGGTAAGACAAGAGCTGGTGTTTGGGAACCTCTGCTTAGTTTTCAGAAGATGTATAGAAATGCCTGGATGCCTAGGCAGAAGTTTGCTGCAGAGGCTGGGCCCTCATGGATTAGCTCTGCTAGGGCAGTGTAAAAGGGAAATATGGGGTTGGAGCCCCCATATAGAGTCCCTACTGGGGCACTGTCTAATGAAGCTGTGAGAAGACGGTCACCGAGCTTCAGATTCCAGAATAGTAGATCCATCTACAGCTTGGACCATAGGCCTTGAAAAGCTGCAGACACTCAATGCCAGCCCTTGAAAGCAACTGGGAGGGAGGGTGCACCCTGTAAAGTCACAGAGGCAGAGCTTTCCAAGACTATTGGAACCCACCTCTTGCATCAGTGTGACCTGGTTGTGAGACCTGGAGTCAAAGGAGATCATTTCTGGAGCTTTAAATTTTGACTGCCTAGTTGGATTTTGGACTTACATGGGCCCTGTAACGCCTTTGTTTTGGCCAATTTCTCCCATTTGAAAGGCTGTATTTACCCAATACCTGTACCCCCATTGTATCTTGGAAGTAGCTAGCTTGCTTTTGATTTTATAGGCTCATAGGCAGAAGGGACTTGCCTTGTCACAGATGTGACTTTGGACTGTGGAATTTTGGATTAATGCTGAAATGAATTAAGACTCTGGGGAACTGTTTGAAGGCATGATTGGTTTAAAATGTGAGGACATAAAATTTGGAGGGGCCAGGGGTAAAATGATATGGGTTGGCCGTGTCCCCACCCAAATCTCATCTTGAATTATACTCCCAGAATTTTCATGTGTTATGGGAGGGACCCAGTGGGTCCCTAGAATTTGAATCATGGGGGAAGTTTCTCCCATGCTGTTTTCATGGTAGTGACTATGTCTCATGAGATCTGATGGTTTTACCAGGGGTTTCTGTTTTTGTATCTTCCTATTTTCTCTTGCCACCACTTTGTAAGAAGTGCCTTTCACCTCTCGCCATGATTCTAGGCCTCCCCAGCCATGTAGAACTGTAAGTCCAATTAAACTTCTTCTTCCAAGTCGTGGGTATGTCTTTATCAGCAGCATGAAAATGGACCAATACATTGGTATTCCAGTATGCACTAATTAAAAAGAGAAATTCTATTTTGCTTGGATGCTATTGAGTAGATTATAAGAGAATGTACTGCAGGGAAGTACTAATTATACTAAACTGTGGAGAATTATCATGCATAAACCTATTAGCAGCAAAATTTCTCGCCTATAATACAAAACTGGATATAAAACCAAAGTTTCACTCTGGGAAATGTTGACATTTCATATATTCCTAGGGCTATTGATTCAACACTGGTATCTACTATAAACATATAGTTAATATGCAATTTTAGACAAGATTTTAAAGGTTGTTGAACATAACAGTCATTTGTAAAACAAAATAAGCACTCTCTTTTTAAATAAAAGTATTTGAGCATCTGAACATAAAAGTACAATAATGAAAACTTCACCCTTCCCTCTTTTCTCCCTCCATCCTATTTTTTAACTCACTTTTCCCTCCCTACTTTCCCATCCTGAATTTAACCAAAGTTCAGACTTGGATGAAATATTAGATATTCAGTGAAAGAAAAGTATAAGTCAGCATTCAATCAGAGAAGCAGATACAGTATAAGATATATATATATATATATATATATATATATATATATATATGTAATCTTATCTCATATATATATATGCATATATGTGTGCATATATGCAATTCTATTTGTTGATATAATTGTAGGATCCCAAAGCCTGCTGGGCAGGCAGGAAGTGAAGATGATGAGCAGGCTGGAAGCCCAGAAGCAGGAGCTGAGGCTTGTTATCTACTAATAAAAGGCTCTACTGAAAGAATGCCTCAGCATACTTAAAGACTTTCCGACAGATTAAATCAGGCCTACACAAGATAATCTCCCTTTTTAATAAAGTCAACCAATTACGATCTTTAATCTCATCCATAAAATTTCTTCACAAAGAACCTAGATCAGTGTTTAAGTAAATAACTGGAACAAGGTATACGTATGCTAAAAATGGCTGCTGTTTCCTTTAGTTCTCCAAATCTCTTGAGTCCCTGGTAACTTACCCTAAACACACTTGAGAGGGATTTCTTGGCACTGTGGTCCAGACTATTCAAGCTGACACAACAACTGCCATATAAAATGCATTGACTTTTCTCAGTAGAAGTTAATAGATCTGATTCCTAAATGGAAGAATACTTGCCATAAGTACACAGACAAAATGATAATAAGGATCTTGTGAGAAAGCAGGCAATTCCAAAATTGATCTATCTCACCAGTACCATGAACAAAAATCAAAACAAAAAGTCCTTACATGACTATTAATAAAGCAGAAATTTAGGTAATACCAAGGCTTAAGACATTTTAAAAATCCTTACTTATGCTTTTTTTTTTTTTTTTTGTGACGGAGTTTTACTCTTGTTACCCAGGCTGGAGTGCAATGGCACGATCTCAGCTCACCGCAACCTCCGCCTCTTGGGTTCAGGCGATTCTCCTGCCTCAGCCTCCTGAGTAGCTGGGATTACAGGCACGCGCCACCATGTCCAGCTAATATTTTGTATTTTTAGTAGAGACGGGGTTTCACCAAGTTGACCAGGATGGTCTCGATCTCTTGACCTTGTGATCCACCCGCCTCGGCCTCCCAAAGTGCTGGGATTACAGGCTTGAGCCACCGCGCCTGGCCACTACTTATGCTTTTTAATCAAAGATGAACATCTTTCTCTGAAGTCCACTAGAAAATTTCCTTTTTCTTCAATAGACTTTAAGAGTAGTTCAGTTTCACAGTAAAATTGTGCACAACATAAGAGTTACCATATACACCCCATGCCCCACCAACCCCGCCACACACAAGCCTTCTCCACTATCAGTAACCCACAATGTAGTGTTACATGTTTTTACAATTGATGAACCTATACTGATGTATTGTTATTACTCAAAGTACACAGTTTTCATTAGGGCTCATTCTTGTTGTACAGTGTATGGGTTTTGACAAATGTCTAATAGCATGCATTTACCTTTACAGTATCACACAGAATAGTTTTAATAACTTAAAAATTATTGGTGTTTTGCCTATTTTTTCCCTCCCCAACAACCTCTGGCAACCACTGTTCTTTTCATTGACTCTATAGGTTTGCCTTTTCCAGACTGTCATATAGCTAGAATTATATTATATGTAACCTCTTTCAGATTGGCTTCCTTCACTTAGTAACATGCATTTAAGGTTTTTTCCATGTATTTTCATGGTTTGATAGCTCATTTATTTTCAGCACTCAATAGTTTTCCATTTTCTGAGTATGCCACAGTTTATTTAATCATTCAACTACTAAAGGATATTTTGATTATTTTCATGTTTTGGCAATGATAAATGAAGCTGCTATATTCATAAACAAGTTTTTGTGTGGACATAAATTTTCAACTTATTTGAGTAAATAACAAGAGGTTCAATTGCTGAATTGTATGGTAAGTTTTGTAAGAAACAGCTGACCCATTTTGCAGCAATGAATGAATATTCTTGCTCTTCTACATCCTTATCAGCACTTGGTCAGTCAGTGTCTTGGATTTTGGCCATTTGAAAAGGTGGGTAGGGTACCTCATTGCTGTTTTGAAATTCCCGAATGGTATATGATGTTGAGCATCTTTTCTTATGGTTATTTTCCATCTGAATATCTTTTTTGGTGAAACAACAAAGAATAGCTTGCTGGATAAAGTATTACTGAATGACAGATGTCTTTTTTTTTTTTTATTTCAGAACTTTGAAAATATTGTCCCCCTACTTCCAAGTGTGTGTGATTTCCATTGAGAAGTCTGTTGTGAGATGAGTTGGAGCTTCTTCATAAGTTGTTTCCTTTTCTTTTTTTTTTTTTCTGTTGCTGCATTTTGAATCCTTTTTGTCTTTGACCTTTGAGAGACTGATTATTATATTTTGGTGGGTAGCCTTATTTGGGTTGAATCTGTTTGGTGTTATCTAATTTTTCTGTACCTGAATATTTATCTCTTTCTCAAACTTAGAAATGTTTTCTATTGTTCTTTTTTTATGTAAACTTTTTACCCCTTGCTCCTACTCAACTCCCTCTTGAACATCAATAATTCTCAGATTTTTGAGGTAAGTTTATATATTCTGTAGAAAATCTTCTTTATATATTCTGTAGAAAATCTTTCATTTTCATTATTTTTTCTTTTTCTCTCTGACTGTATAATTTCAGTAGCTTGTCTTTGAGCTCACTGATTCTTTTGTTTTCTTGGTCTAGTCTGCTGTTAAAAGCCTCTAATAAATTTTTAGTTCAGCAAATATACTTCTCAGTTCTAAGATTTTGGTTTGACTTTTAAAAGTTATTTAATCTCTTTGTTAATTTTTTCTAATAAATTTCTGAATTGTTTTTCTGTGTTATATTGGAGATCACTGAGTATGTTAGATTATTCTTGCATTGCTATAAAGAAACACCTGAGACTGCATGATTTATGAAGAAAAGAGGTTCAACTGTCTCATGGTTCTTCAGGCTTTACAGGAAGCATGGTATGACATCTGCTTGGCTTTTGGTGAAGCTTCAGGAAGTTTTAAATAACGGCAGAAGGCAAAGTGGGAGAAGGCACTTTACACATGGTGAAAGCAGGAGCAAGTGAGAGAGAATGGGAGAAAGAAGTACCACATACTTTATATGACCAGATCTTGTGAGATCTCACTATCATGAAGACAGCACCAAGCTATGAGGAATCTGCCCTCATGATCTACCCACCTTTCACCAGGCCCCACTTCCAGCACTGGAAATTACAGTATAATATAATAATTGGTTGGAGACAAATATCTAAACTATATCACTGAGTTTCCTTAAAACTGCTCTTCTGAATTCTTAGTCAAAGAGCTCACATTATTACTGTGTTGTTAGCATCAGTCACTATTTTCTTCCTTTGTCTATTGGGTGAAGTCATCGTTCTTTTTTTTTTTTTTGCTATTGTTTCTTGTGGATATACCTCTGTGTCTTTACATTTAAGGATTATTTATTCCAGTCTTCTCTGGTTTGTTTTGGTAGTAACTGTTACGTTTGCTTAGATAGTCTTTGTTATTTACCTGTTGAATGTCTTATATTTTTTCTCTAAGTCACTGCCTCCTTTTTGGCACTAGATGGTGCCTAAAGCCCAGATTTCCCACAGCTCTAGTAACCAATCAGAGTGCTGCCTATCTAGAACTGGGGAGGTCCCAAAGGGAGGCCCAGCCATGTAGAAAGGCTGGCTAGTGGTTCATGCCCAGGAGACTTGTGGAACATAATTCTTACAGAATGATGCTGCCATACAGCCACTACGATTTGGTGTCTCCTTTAACAGAGCTACAGAGCAGAGTTTTCAGGGCGGGGTTGATAGTCTCACTTTCCCCTTTTGTCTCTGGCTGTCCTCAGGGATATGTTACTTCAGGTACCTGCAATGCTTCCCTTGAGTTGAGACATGGACAAGTCTTCTGCTAAAGAACCCAAGATGATTGAAAAGCTGGTTTTTCACCTATTCTCACTTTTCCAGCATAGAAGTCATGAGTTAGGGCAAACTTTTCACATGTCTGGTGCCAGACAGAATGATGGGATGGGTGTCATGGATACAAAAATCTGATTCTCTTACCATCTGCTCAGTGTTGTTGTTGTTGTTGTTGTTGTTTTTTAATTCTCTGTGGCCAAGGAAATTGAGTTATCCTCATTGAGTTTTAGTATATTGAGGTTGATAATCTCAGTGCCATATATTTGGTTTTGGTCTTTTGGGGGACAAGGCGTTGGGGAGTAAAGCCAGCTTGTATATATGCCACTGGTTTGGAGCCGGAAGTCTCCGAGTAATTTATGAAAAACAGAAACTTATTTCTCACAGTTATGGAGTCTGGGAACTCCAAGATCAAGGTGCCTACAGGGTCACTGCCTGATGAGAGTCCACTTCTCATACATAAAACCATCTAGATGTCCTCACATGGCAGAAGGGCTGGAAGGTACAAGAAAGGGGTAAACTCCCTCTGTTGTGTCATTTTATAGAGAGGCTTCTAATCATACTCATAAGGGAAGAGGCCTCATTACTCAATTGGCTCCTACAAATGACACATCTTAATACTGTTGCATTGGACATTAAGTTTCAACATGATTTTGAAGGGGTCAAAACATTCAAATCATAGCAGGACTAGATGCTCTAGTTAGGACATTGGAGATAGGGGGAAAATTCACTGCTGGGTTCATAAGGAGTAAAAAACTCTCAGCAAAGTGAAAATGCTTAAAGTATTCTGACAGATAGTATAGGAAGGGCAAGAGAGGCTGAAAGAAATGGGTATACCTCAATACATATATTAGGTAAGGCTGAAAGACTCATCAAAACATTATTCCACAAGAAGGCCAAGAGGACCACATGTTTATGAAAGCCCTCAGGCATGCATTGACAAGAGGGGCACCAACATCACTAAAATATTCAGATGTTTTGTTCTGCAAAGTAGAAATGTCAGTAGGAAAGGTAGTCACAGAGTGGGGCTCATTTATAACCATGAAAATGATGCTTGAGCTTTCCCATCCAAATAATACAGACCAAGTGGCAGGGCTTAATAATAAGTTAAGCAAATACCATTAGCATTATGGTTGTACAATTACCATAATGACCACCAAGGTTGAAAGATGAGTGAAGTAGGAGCCAAGTAAATCAAGCTTGACTCACAGGGAGCCACGTAGAACAATGATAGCCACCCCTCTGAGAAAAAAATACGCAGTCAGCAAAGGTTCTGCTTAAAATCAGCAAAAACAACAAAGCATGAATGGAGGGGTAGGAAGATGAGGGAGATTTCCCAAATGAAGTAAGTCCTTGCTCAGTTATCAGGTCTGAGACAATTTTCAAATTTGGAGCCCCAGGGATCCACAGTAAGAAGAACCCTGCAACATAACGGCAAGTATGTTCTGTGATGATTCCCTTATGTTCCTCCCAAAGGGTCCTTAGTTATTCATTCCAGTGACTGTATACCCCTAAAATAGGGGGGATCACCAGGTACTTCAAGAACTATTAGATATTTGACATCAATTTGTTTGCTATCTTGTCTTGTGCAGCTCCAGAATCTAGCGATTGTTTTGATGAGAAAATCAGCCACACGATCCATGCGCTCCAAATCCAAATCTCCTGACTTAGTCCTTCCAGTATTTATTTACTCATTAAACTTTGACATCATCAAACTGATTATCATATCACCTGGCTTTTCTAGTTGTTTTTAATGGGAGTATTGGTGTGCCACACATTACTCCACCCCATTGCAGATGAAGTTTAATTCAGCATTTTATGATCGTCTGGAATCATATGTTTATTTCTCTATTCTATTTTTCAACAAATAATTAATGACTATTTTATAGTACAATACAAAAAAAAAAAAAAAAAGCTAGAGTCAGGTAGAAGGTTAAATAAATCTGCCATCTAGCAAAAGAAGAAAAATTTGGGCAAGTCTTGGTATCACATAACAAATGCCCCAGCACTCTGTATATTCCTGGCAATACTCCCATCTCCTCCTCCCACATCTCTATTATTAACAGCCTTGACTATAGGATTTGCTTCAGATTATCTGTTTTTATTTGTATCAGTAAGAGAAACCCTTGACTCCTAGGTCATTACCTGTCTGTGGGACCCCAAACCCATATGGCTCTGTATATCTCCTAACCTGACCTTGTCCCCTAATATTATCCAATTCCTAAAACCATTCATTAGGCCCACTGGACTAAAGGGTCAGTCACCAGGGAAATACCCTATATCTTCAAATGTGTCAGTGAAGTTTTCCTTCATCTTTTTACTCTGAGAAATGTCTCCCCTACAAGGACATAGATTTCTACACAGCCGTATAACATGATGGCTGATTTTTCTGCTGTGGTCATACTATCCCTAGGTGTGCTGGCAGATGTTCTCACAGGGACACTCCCTGTCCATTATCCTGTTATCTTCTCTAACCCACTGGCTCTTCTCTTATCAAAATGTAAAATTGTATATTTATTTTTGCCTTCGATTCCTCTCTTCTTATTCTCTATTGAACTCAATCTAAGTCAGATTTTTGGCCCTGTTTTAGTCCATTCTTGCATTGCTATAAAGGAAAAACTTGCAACTGGGTAATTAATTTTTTTTAAAAAAAAATAGAGGTTTAATTGGCTTATGGTTCTGCAGGCTGCACAAAAAGCACAGCAGCGTCTGCTTCTGGGGAGGCCTCAGGGAGCTTCCAATCATGGCAGAAGGCAAAGGAGGAGTGAGGTGCCTCACATGGTGGGAACAAGAGCAAGAGCGAGAGGCGAGAGAGGTGCTACACACTTTTAAATGACCGGATCTCATGAGAATTCACTCACTCTTGTGAGGACAGCGCCAAGGGGGGATGATGCTAAACCACAAGAAGCTGGCCCCATGATCCAATCACCTCCCATCAGGCCCCACATCCCACACTGGGGATTACAACGCCACATGAGATTTGGGTGAGTACAAAGAGCCGTACTACAGGAGGTCTCATCTTTCCACTGAAATAGCTCTTTTTGAGGTCAGGAATGATTTTCCATTGTTAATTATTTTGATGAGTTCTCTGTTCTCACCTCCATGATCTTTAAGGAACATTTGGCACCACTGATCAATATCCTTAAAACACTTTTATAACTTGGCTTTTAAATATTAAATTCTGCTTTCTCTATTACTTAACTGGATGCTGTTTCTCAGTGTTGATCCTCACTCTCTCAACGGCTTGATCTATGGACTTCTCTTATCTAACAAGTGGACTTTCGCTGGTGAGCTCCTTCAGTATCAAGACTAAACAACATCTATATGCTGATGAGCTGATGAGTCTCCAATTTATATCTCAGACCTGGACATTTCCTTTGAGCTCCAGCCTCACATACCCAGCTTCCTATTTTACATCTCCAAACTGCATTCCTCATCTCCTAAATCTTCTTCTCAAGTCCTTCCCATCTCAGTAAATGGCAGCTCAAACCTACCAGTTGCTCAAGCAGAAAACCTCTGTGTCACCCTTGAGTAATCTCTTTTCTGCCCCATATCCGGTCCCTTGACAAGTCTCAGCAATTCTGCCTTCAACAACAGATCCAAAATAAGACCACTTTTTACCACTATATTGCTAACATCTAGCAAGCTGCCATCATCTGTCACCTGGATCACTGTAATAGCTTTTACTCCTGGCCCCGTTCCATTTAAAAAATAGTCAGTGATGGGAGAAATTCTTATGAAGCACAAATTAAATCATGTCATTCTTTTGCTCAAAGCCCACTAACAATTTCCCATGCTGAGAAAATTCTGAGCCCTTACAATCATGCTCGAGGCGCTCTATTATCCCCATCTGACCACGCTGACCTTGTTGTATGCCATGCTCCCCTCCCAGCACCACCCTTCTTCCTCTTCTCCAACAACATAAGCACCCTCCAGCCTTAGGAACTTTGCATGTAGTAGTCCATTTTCAAAAATTCTTTTCCCATCATCTCCCCGTCCCCAAATATTTACATCTCTCTTTCCTCCCTCATATCCTCAGTCAGATGTCATCTTATGTGTGAGGCCTCCTACACCACTGTATTTAAAACTGCACATACTTAGATATAGACACACATACATACACAATAGGAGTAATTTCCTGCTTTGTTTTCCTCATTTGTTTGACAAATATATATTTAACTATTTGTTCATTCTCACTTCTTATACTAGAATATTTGGTTTATGAGAAAAGCATTTTTCTCTATTTTGTTTACTGCCTTTTTTTTTGAGACAGAGTTTCGCTCTTGTTACCCAGGCTGGAGTGCAACGGCATGATCTCGGCTCACCGCAACCTCCACCTCCTGGGTTCAGGCAATTCTCCTGCCTCAGCCTCCTGAGTAGCTGGGATTACAGGCACGCGCCACTAGGCCCAGCTAATTTTTTGTATTTTTAGTAGAGACGGGGTTTCACCATGTTGACCAGGATGGTCTCGATCACTTGACCTCGTGATCCACCCGCCTCGGCCTCCCAAAGTGCTGGGATTACAGGCGTGAGCCACCGCGCCCGGCCCTACTGCCATTTTTCTACTATTTAGAACCATGACTAACACGTTGTAGGCACTCTACAAAATTTAATTATTGATTGAAAGAATTAACATATTCTTAGGGACCTAAGGCCACTTTTGGTGTATCCACTATTCAGTGGTGTATACGGAATTTTTAGCTTATAGATGAATTTGGATTATGTGCATATTCAAATTAAAAATTATTTCTCAGACCATATTTTCCCAGTGAAGCTTTTTGAGAGAAGGTGTCCGCTTTCTTTTTCATCAGTGGGCCTCACAGACAAGCTAAGAAGTTTGCAATTTCAACTGCAAATCAATGCTGTCTATTCATTTTTATGCTCCCTAACAAGCTCTCTCTGTGAATGCTATTCTTCATTCATTTGAAAAATATTTATTGTATACCTATTTGCCAAGGCACTATATTAGTTGTTGAGGATGTAGGGTTCCTGCTCTCAGGAAACATTTAAATGTATTTTTCTTTACAGTGTATAATAGTACCTCTTACCTACAGCCTTAGTAATGGTATGTAAAATTATGTGGTTATTTGTGAAAATCCCTATACATATATCATTGACCTTAACTGCTTTGGGTTTATCCAAAAGATTATTTGAGGATAAAATAAGTTAATAAAAATGCTTTAAAAGCAATCTACTACTTAAAAACAGAATAAACTTATCTTTTCAATGGGGTGGCAGCATTGTGTGATATGATAAAGAACAGACTTTGGAAGGAGAGACTGGCTTGGGGTCAAATCCCAGCCCTAGCACCTAGCAGCAAATGGAAATAATCCCATTTAATTTACAAAGTTAATAGCAGATGCTATTGTCAGCTCTTCTAATTCGCTTTAATATTTTGGCATCTGACTGTTAAAATTGTTATTTCTTCCATTTAAAAATATACCTCGGTTTCTTCATCTGTAAAATGGGGAAACTGTATTTCAGTCTTTCAAAAGGCCTCCTTAGATATACTGCATTAATTGGCTGCCATCTCTAAGCAAAAGTCATTATTATCACATCCTCGATGGTAATGCTTTGACATTTTTATTAGATCTGTGCATGGCCAACACTGAAGACAGAGACAGAAAAAAATCACATTCAGGAAAAGCTCTTCAGGGCAGGACATTGGAAAAAAATATAAATAATGAGGTAATACAGACTCTAAAGTAAACCAGGCAAAAGGCCAAGAATTATCATGCAAAGGGAGAATGGACACAATCAGCTCTCATGTACATACGTGCCTTTCAAATGGCAGAAGAGACACAGAACACGCTTCCCTAGAAATTTGTAAAAGTCAAAGTCAGACAAGCCCTGGCTCTTCAATTGCCATTAGAGGACATTCTTTCATAGTTCACGTTGGCCTCAGATCACTAGTTTTGCTGACATCATTCTCATCATAGGGTAGAGATGTTTACACTTTGTAGAAACTTCCATTTTATTCTACATTAATTTAGTGTCAGGGTTACTTTCCTAAGCAAATGAAAGTAGAATAATGAAATGTTCAAGTCGTCTTATCACAATTGTGTTATAAGGGCTTTGTGTCTTCACTGTAAGTTCCCACAGTGAAGACAGATATTTCCCTCCTCTCATCTCAAGTACTTTTTGGTCTTTTGAAATGAAAACATAAGCATTATATTGTAACAGCTAGAAATTAGCAGATGTTTTGGCACACTCTGAACTTGTATTCTGACATTATCGCACAACTGCCTCTACACTGTTTATTAATCCATTTTAGATGACCTAGCACTGATCTATCCTTCAATAGACAAATCATTTGATCTATTATAATTTAATGCTTTAGAAACACAATACTCTATCACATGATACTTTATAAACCAACTGACAAACTCAACAGCATTGTCTACTAGAGAATTTTCTTTATTTCATAGCATTTCACTTAAAAACCAATTTGTGGGGTTTTAGGTGACGTTTTGATAATTCAGCCTATAAAAACTTCACTTCTTTTTTATTTTTGGGCCAAATCTGAACATACAGTGTAACAAAGAGTCATGTTATTCCACATCACAAGCCTATTGCTTCGTGGCGTTTTGGCTAAGATCAAGTGTCTGTATCACCAGTTTATAAAGTAATTCACTGATATAAAATTGGAATTTTACTACTGTTATTAAAGTTATATGAATACCATGAAACTGTATATTAACAGGATCAGTAGCATAGCTGTTATTTATGTATATAGATATTTATATTTATTTTTAACATTATTTTAAAAGATGATCCACCACTGCTAAAGATATTAAATATTCAGCAGTTTACTAGCGTTAAGAATTGGGAGCTTTGGATTTATAGTACAAGGCATTTGATGTGTGCAATACTATTGAATAGGTAAGTCTGATATTTAAATTTGGTTTTGTTCTATGCCTGGTTATTTTAGAGTTCATCCATATGTTAGCTAATTTGCTGCCAGTCAGACACTTACTTGTTTTTGTTAATTGATTCAGAGTTAAACACACAGGTTTCTTCTCTCCCATCTCTTGTCCTGTCTTTCTCAAGCTCATTAATTTTGTGGCCCAACTGACCTTTGAGCAGATCAATCTCTTCTTCAGAGTCATGGTTTGCTTGATCTATTTACGTACTTTACACTCATATTACACTTTTTAGCCCAGATAAAGTTTTCTAAAAAGTGATCCTCATGAAACGTTTTCTCACTAAAACAGAAGGGCTGTGGTTTTACACCCACCAGGGAGGGGAGAGCAGCTAGGGACACTTTGCTCGTTCCTGAAAGAAAGTCTGTGGATCTCAGGGTTTCCTTTGTCTCACTGTGATTACACACACATTGCTAATGGCCTGAGGCCCTCATACATTTCAGGGAGCTCTCCAGCCTTCTCTCAAACTAATTCCTTCCAGAGCCTCTGTTCAAGTGTGACTCATCACTCTGCAAAGCCACTGCCTCCCAGAACGGCTCCTGCCAAATGTGGAGGGCATGTCTTTCCCACTGGATTTCTGCCATTTCTTTCGTACGTTTGACGTAATCGCCTTTCCCATTGTTTTTGTGCATTTGATTGTGCAAAATCGCAGGCAAAAAAGTAAAGCAGAAACCGAAAGCCTGCAAAATGACTGTTCTGAGATGCCTTTAGTTATCCTGGGGTGTTCCTTGGCCATGAAGGTTTCTACCAGTTGGAATAAAGAAGTTTAGTTTAGTTCTGTTTTTGTGTGTGTTTGCTTTCGGTGGGAACGGAGGGGTGTTAGCAGACCTCACTTGATTTTAAGACAGTAGACAAGATTAGAGGAGGCATACAAATGTTAGACAAGCTGAAAAGCCAATATACATAGATATAAATACATATTCAATATTTTTATTTTATATGAATAAAAAATTTATTTATATATGTTATTACTTATATATTTAATAATAAATATAAATATATAATATATATTTTTATTCATCTAAAATGTTTATTTTATATGTATTTATATATATAAAATATTTACATATGCATAAAATAAAAATATTGAACACTTTTAGTCAAATTTGCCATCTGAGTAGACCCCAGACCTTACTAGAGATTTCACGGCAACAGAAATAGTCGTCACATTCTGTGTCTGCCTGGATTTCTGCCATTAATTATCCCCTCTCTTCTCAGCACTGTCAACCTTCTCCTTTCCACTGACATCTTTCCCTTTGTGCATAAACACGCTCGAGTCTCTCCCATCTTAGGAATAAATACTTCCTCGACTCTGCCTCCACTCTAGCTACGGAACCTTCTCCTTTTTAATTTTTTAAAAGTAGATCAGTTTCTAGAACAAGCAGTGTACATGAACTGTCTTCACTTCCTCATATTCAATGTCTTTCCCTTATTGATGAAAACTCTTCAGACTCTATAATATTGCTATTCCAAAGTGAGCTTTTAGGTTGCTCATTACAATTTAATTAGTCAGTATACTACTGGATACAAATGACTGAAGACTCAATGCAAGTTGAGTTGAAGAAAAGCTATTGTTGTTATTATAATTATTACTAGTATGTAGCTCATTTACCTAAAAAAAAGCTCATTGCTTGTGCTAACGTAGGTGCAGCTGAACTAGGACTTACTCTCATGTTCCTCACTCTGCCTCCTTCTATTTTGGCTTACTTCTTGGCTGGTTCATGCTTCATGGTGGTAAAAAGTGATTTTTTACACTTACATCCTCACTGCTGTAAGCATATCGAAAAAACACAGCTGTCCTATCACATCGCCCATATAATTCTCGGGGGTTAGCTTTGGTGTACTCAGAATGAATTATGTGTTCACTGCTAAACAAAGCACTCTGGCCAAAGGACTGCAGCCTCCTATTGACTAGGTCTGTGTTAAGGTATTTTTCGGAAGGAAGCATGGCTTTGAATTTTGGCTCTAACAATGTTTACTAGTAGCAATAATATAGCTATACCTACTATGTCATTCATTTTACAGCTAGTATCTGTTCTTTATAACAAGCCTGCAGCTTACGTGGTAAACATTATGAAGAGGGTATGAGTTCAAAGAACTTAAGGAATTGGCCTAACTTTTAAAATTAATGAAGAAGATCTAAGATTTGAACCGAAGTTTGTCTGGACTCAAACTTGTGTTATTCCCACTGTATCACACTGAGATATTATATCCAAAGTAGTCATTACATGCCTGGTGTGGTGGCTCATGCTTGTAATCTCAACACTTTGGGAGGTCAAGGGGGGAAAAAATTGAGGCAAGGAATTTGACACCAGCCTGGGCAACATAGGGAAACTTGTCTATTCAGATGAATAAATACATACGTAAGTCAGCCAAACATGGTGGCATGTGCCTGTAGCCCTAGCTACTGGGGAGGCTGAGGTGATAGGATCACTTGAGCCCAGGAAGTCGAGGCTGCAGTGAGCTATGATTGCACCATTGCACTCCAGCCTGGGCAACAGAGAGATTCCTAGCTCTTTAAAAAAGGAAAAAGAGTAAGGTAAAAATCGTCATCACAGTGCTAGCACAAATGCTTAACTAATGTTACTTCCTTTTCTTCACTCTGCACATGCAATTCTGATCAGTCAAAGCTCTTACAACTTTTGTCATCAAGTCCTCTTCAAATCTGTCTCTCACTTACCTTAAATGGCTTCTTCCCTCATCTATCTTCCTCAGGTTGTTAGAAGCCATGTTTTTCTTTCAAAATGCCAGGTTTCCTAATTTGTCTGAAATTTTGAATATAAAATGTATGTATTCCATCTAATTTCTTCTCCCCACAGAAAATACTCATCTTTTAAAAGTCTGACCTCAAGTATTTACTGTCTTCTACATTTCAGTCTGCAGCTCATGAACACCTTCATGACGGAATTGTCACATTGTATAGTAGTAGTTCCTATATCTTCTCCCCACTATACTGTAAAATAGTCAAGTTAAGGCCGTGAATCAGGTCATTTCCTCTTCATTTCCCCAGGGACATAATGCAAGTACTACATACATGTTTGTTGAATGAATAAATAGACACACACAGAAAAAAATTTCCTTTACCCAAATCGGCCCAAATACCTTTTATCAGCATAGGCTTTCCCAGGACAAACAACGACAAAGATGTCAGAAACAGAGATGCCATGGGATGGCATGGGATGGAGAAGGGAGGAGTGGGAGGGAGGGGAGAGGACAGGAAGGGGAAGGAAGGGGAAAGGAGAGGAGAGAGAGGAAGGGAAAGGGGAAGGAGGGGAGAAGGGGAGGGGAGGGAAGGGGGGAAGGAAGGGGAGGGAGGTGGGAAGGGGAGGGGAGGGAAGGGGAAGGGAATGGGGAAGGGAAGGGGGAGGGTATGGGAAGGGGGAGGGAAGGGAGAAGGGGAAGGGGGAAGGGAGGGGAAGGGAAGGGAAGAGAAAGGGTCTTGGCCGGCCAGAGTGGTCTTGGGAAAAGCGACATTTGAGCATGAAAGCAGGAGTACCTGACCTCACCTAGGTCCCTGAGGGTACAGCCCTAACCAGGGACCACACCCTCCTTTACCCAGCACTTCCTTTCTCCATTTCCATATCATTGAAAGGGACCACCCTCTTTCCTTCCCAGCATTGCCGTATCACAGCTTTACTCAAATTATGTATTACTTACATCATTCTGCACACACTTGCGATTTTAAGACTTTGCTTCTGTTTGGGTTGTTGCTTCCACCTGGAACATTCTTTTCACTTTGTCCACTTTGCAAATACAAGCTCATAACCATCTAAACTATCATCCAAAAGAGACAAAGCAGACTAGATCTATAAGTAACTGCTTCTTTCTTTTCCCCCATAGGTGCATATTTTTATGAAAAAGCCACAACACTTTATTCACTGTTTTTATTTATTCTCTCTCTCCCACTGGATGATTAACCTCTTGATAGCAGGGACTGTCTTATTCATCTCCCGTTCCATGGCACCTAGCCCAGTGCCCCCCAAAAAATATTTGGTGATAAGGCTGAAAGAGAGAAGAGAAAGAATTTAGTCTAGTTTCACTTTTGTTTTAGGCCTCCAGAATATAAATCTTTAGAGAGAAAAACCTCTGAAAGACAGCAGGAGAGGACTCTCTTGTCTATATCAAAATTGCTTTTGTCCACAAAAACATTCGTTGCAATATAGTGAAATTTTTCTTTTTCTTTTTTTTGAGACAGGGTCTTGCTAGAGTGCAGTGCTGTGATCACAGCTCACTGCAGGCTCAATCTGCTGGGCGTAGGTGATCCTCCCACCTCAGCCTGCCAAGTACATGGGACCATAGATGTGTACCATCACATCTGGATAATTTCCTTTATTTTTGCAGACATGGGGTCTCACTTTGTTGCCCAGGCTGGTCTTGAATTCCTGAGCTCAAGCAAGCCATCTGCCTCAGCCTTCCAAATTGCTAGGGTTACAGGTGTGAACCACCACCCCGCACAACTGATTACTTGATCTTGAGTTTTCATTTGCAGATTTTAGTTATCCCAGAAATAGCATTTTTTCCAGCTTGCTTAAAAATATACTGCTAAATGCTGGATATGAAATCCAAGACATTTGCATTCTTATTCTGTAAACTAACAAAAATAAATTTGAATAAGTGAATTATTTTTGTTATGTATCTAACTTCCTCCAATTGCTGACTTGATTCTTAGTAAGAAATGAGTACAAACATCTCAAAAATACTTTGTCTTAAAATAGGTTCATTTATTTTTACTATTTATTCAATTTATATTTTGTTCCAGCATCTAGTAAGGGCTCATTTAACGAGCCTCTTTTTTCTGATTTATTCTTTCTATCTCCCTTTTCTTTAAAACTCCTCTAACAATAGTTTAACAAATATTCTATGTTCTGCCCATGAAGAATCATTTTATTTTCATTTTTTCTGAGACAGGGTCTGGCTCTGTCACCCAGGCTGGAGTGCAGTAGCACAGTCTTGGCTTCCTGCAACCTCTGCCTCCAGAATAGCTGAGACTACAAGCACTTGCCATCATGCCCAGCTAGTTTTTGTAATTTTATTAGAAAAAGGGTTTCACGATGTTACTCAGGCCAGTCTCGAACTCCTGGGCTCGAAGTGATCCACCTGTCTCAGCCTCCCAAAGTGCTGGGATTACAGGTGTGAGGCACTACACCTGGCCCGAGGCACTAAATATCTTTTATTGCCTTGCTATCAGCATTGCTTTGGCTATTCTATTCTACTGACATTATACCATCTAATCAAAATTTTTATAAGTACTTATTACTGAAATATCATTATTGTAGATTTAGAAAATTCTTGCTAATGACCCTCAAATCAGCCAATTCTGTGGCTTTCTTCTTCCTTTTTTTTTTTTTTTTTTTTTTTTTGCTTCTTTATCATGTTTGACCCTTGAAATTTTTTCTTTTTTTTTTTTTTAGAAAGTTTTTTCTCTTTTACCATCTGTGATACTGCTTTCCCGGTTCATAAAATACTAAGATCGTTTTTTTTGGGGGATGCCTGTAAGGGCCATCTCTATTTCTCCTGGCCTAAAGAATTTAATTTGACCATTGATGTTAAGCCAAGGGTCACAAGAACTAGAGAAATGAAGGTCTGGAGAATCAAGTCAATCTTGTGGGTAGTCTCAGAAGGAAGTAGAACCTCCTGCTCAGATACTAACCCTAGAGCATCAAAATTTTACCCAGACTTTTGGGGACTGAGAACCATTATGGCCCAAAACTCTTATCTTCTATTTTAGTCTCCTTTGTCTCTTTTGGATAAGACATCACAAAACAATATAAACTCACTGTGTCTTATTTGAAATGTGGATTTAACACATAATAAATTGAATGATAGTTTGTTATATTATTTTTAAAAACATATACTTTCAAAGTAACTTTAGTTTTATAAGTTTCTATATTTTTGAAAGGATATTTCTTAAGATAAAGCATATATATTGTATGTGTTTAAACATACACAAATACATATAAATAACATTTCTGGGCCTCTAGGCTATCATCAAAACCCATATTTTAAACTAAGTTTTCTAAATTAATTTTCAAAAATGATCAACCAGGAGGTATATGGCATCTCTTTTATTTATGAGATAAATAATTATCTACCCATATCTAGAGAGAGAGAGAGAGATACATCTATCTGTGCCAAAATGGCCTTAGGAGAGTTTTCAAATATAACACCCCCAAAATCTCAAATATTATAGTTATTATAAAGGTTGTTGAGAATACATGAAAGATTCAAAATAAAAAATTAAAAATACTCATTTCCATTAAAATTGCTAATACATAATTGATTTGATTTTCTAAATTTCAAAAGTCATGTTTCTTACTCTGGTTTTCTCTCTACTGAAACTTTAGAGAAATATCATGAAATGTTTTATTAAACAAAGCATTTGGCATTCTGTAAACTGAAAAATGCAGTTAAACTGAATTTAAATATTTTGAAACCTTATTTATGTCAAACTGATTTACCACGGAGGCTTTACGTATTCTTATCTCTCAGATCTTCTTCAGCAAGGCAAGTCCTTTGATTTAAGTCTGAGAGTTGTAAATATAGTCATAAGATTTCTTTTAAAAGTGCTTCCAAAACATTGTTAATCTTAAAATATGCTCTTCACGTAGTCTGGCTTCCATATTCAAATGCTAACAAAAGAGACTGCTTTATGCTAGAGGCTCTTGGCTTGAAACTCTATTTAGTAACTTGGAGTACAAATAAGTAATTGTGTGTTCAATTTTACATACTTATTGAAAAAGTAGAGGCAGGAATAATTATCTACATGAAATTAGACCTAAATTTTACAGGGAAACACTGCTAGTTTCCTGTGAAAATTCACTTCTAAAACAAATATAACAGCATGCAAATCCATACACTTAAATGAATATCCACTGAAATGAATATCCACTGATAGAACACATTCCCAATTTAGTTTTAAAGGAATCATGGGAAACACTTTACAGGTTCAGGCATGAAGGCAGTCGATAAGGCAGATTATTATTTTGTAGCAGGTAGAACATAACCTGAAACTACAGTATTCATGGTTTCAGAAAAGACAAAGTGTACCCTATGTCTATCTCAGGGTGACTTGGAATGAAGCCAAAATACGTGGCATCAGAGTTCTCAGGGTTAAATCATCATATGCTATCAATCTGGACAACACAGTGATTTAAGTCATTTGCCCTAAAAGCAACTTAGAAAGAAATTCAAGTAAAGCTGGTTAGAACAAGTCCATCATTGTTAGGAAAGTCAAACTGTGGGAATTTCATATTTTAGAAAACTCTGAAGTATACATCTAAACAAATTCAGTGTCTAATTATTAAAAGTAAGTTCTTTAATAATGGGTCATTTAGGAGTTTTCAAGGTAGGTTTTCTGCCATATATTTAAAGTGTTTATTTCTGACCTAGCAAAAAGCAACATAACAATGCAAGTTAATCAACATGCTAAAAGCATGATTATTTTAAGAATACTTTATACATTTGCATTTACACTTAAATAAAACTCAGTCTTGTTTAGAAAGCTGGAAAAGTCTTGGTTTAATGACTATTTTTTTAAGTCAGTTAATGGGGAAGCAACTGAAACACACTACAAATGACTGGTGGTAATCAAATAAATATACCTTTTTAAAATACGTGTGCCCATAGCTCTGAGGGATTTTGTTATTCATCAGTGAAAACCGTTTTTTAACAACTACTTTTGATTCCCCACAATCATTCATGGTCACAAACATCCAAACCAAAAGTGAATAAATATTTTCATCGTGTATTAGCAATATTAAAAAGGCCTTGGCATGATAATGAAGTGAGAAACATTTACTAGCATACCAGGGTGGTATAAAAATAGTAGCAACCTTTGACAACAAAAAGCTCAGTCAATTCACAGTGACAGCTGCTTTCTGCATCAAAGATAAAACCAACATTACCTTAGAAACCATCATAAGATGCTGCAACCTAAAATGGTATTTACCTTGAAATGTATGAAATAGAAAGCATTTTTAGTGAGAAGAATGTATGCAACCTAAAATGGTATTTACCTTGAAATGTATGAAATAGAAAGCATTTTTAGTGAGAAGAATGTAATCATTTTTGAATGCATCATGGCATAATTTTTGAAACTTCAGGCATACTGAAATATTTGACTTCAATTGCTAAAACTGCACCTCTGAAGGAATTACATTGTTTGTTGAAATGTATGGTATTTAATTAGGTTAAACTAATTTGCTCAGAGGTAGTACCAGTTACCATTTATCTCAATTCTTTGGAAAAAATAAACATTGTAATAAAACAATTAGAGGAATAATTATACAAATTTATATCAGTGTCTTCAAAACTGACTACTTGTCTGTAAGATCATAACCCTGGGCTTTGCCCATTGATAAGTAGGATGGCAATTATCATAAGATTTTTGTTTGATAACCTCTAAGAATCAGCAAAAAGAAAATTTTTTCTTTATGCTAACTGAACTGCAGGGTAGATAAGAAATGCACTTTATTCTTACATTGTTCAAAGCCCTAATTCATCATCCCTAAAAACAGGGGAAAAAATCAAAATTAATTTACTGGAACACGATCTAGTGTCCTATAATTCAAAGAAATAGGTATTACAATTCTACACTTGTCTTTTTTGATGACTAGCTGTGAATCTGAAAAACTTGTTAAGGCATTTAACTGCCAAATCTTTAACTTCACAAATTACATGATGTAAAAATAAATGAGAATTATATATGAGTGTGTAAAAATTCTCGTAAAAAAGGAACTGTGTAAAATGCTATAAAAATTAAGGATAAGAAAATGGTTATTTTAATTGAACAAAGACATATTGTCAGAAATCCTTTTAAAATAATAAAAAGACATCCCAAAAGGCAAAGTATATATTTTGACCAAATAGAATGCAACTTCAGAGAAATATAGAGGAAGGTTTAAAGTTTTATTTTTGGTATCACAACCCTATTTTCTTTAATGGTACTGTATTTGATATAGATAAAGAATATGTAGGAATAAATGTCAGTACTCTGAAAACTAAAAGAATACTTAGAGAGATACACTTAGTTAATAGATCAGAAGGTTAGATATTATTAAGACATCAGTTTTTCTCAAATTGATCTATAATTGCACACAATCATATAAAATTCTCAGCAGGATTTACCTTTCGTTTTTAGTTTTTATTTTATTTTGTGAAAGGATTTGGCAAACATTATAAAATTCTCTTGAGAATGTAAAGGATACAGAATAGGCAAAACAATGTTGAAAAAGAACAAAACTGAAGGGATTATAACACCTGATTTCAAAACTCATTATAAAGCTACGGTAATCTAAGACAGTGTGGCATTGGCATCAAGATAGACATATCAATGAAACAGAACAGAGCATCCAGGAATAGAATCACACATAAACAAATCTTTTTTCACAAAGATGCAAAGGCAATTCGATGCTGAAAGATCAGGCTTTTCAAGTGGTATTCAAGCAACTGGAAATCCATAGGCAAGAAAATGAACTTTGATACATACCTAGTAGCACTTATGAAAGTTAACGTACAGTGGATTATCAATCTAGATGCAAAACCTAAAACTAAAATTTCTAGAAGAAAATCTTTCTGATCTTGGGTTGTCAAAAATTTCTTAGAACAACAAAAGCATGATCCATATAAAAAATTAATGAATTGGGCTTAATTGAAATTAAAAATTTCATTTTTTTTCCCACATGGCAGATTAGGGGCATTGCTAGCATGCGTCTCTCACTTGAAAGAACAAAATAACGTGTAGATGTTCACACTGTGAACGTTTTTTCAAGAAACAATGTGGGAACTAAACAAGAAAACTGAAGGAATCCACAGACTCTTTGAAAGAAACAGCAGGCTGCAGCCTACACCCCCCCAGTCTACACCAGGAGTCAGGTAAAGGGCTGCAAGCCCCCAGAGTATAAGCAGGGAGAGATGGTCTCTAGGATACGTACCCCTACCAGGGAGCCTGAAAGTCTCTAGGCCACAGAGGAAGGCCTTATCCTTACCCAGTGCAGGAACTGGCTCGGGAAGGGTCATGGGATATAAAAGTAGGAGCAGCTGTGGGAAGACCCTTGCATGCCTTCCCAGTCTCCAACATGAACCAAAGGAAGTCATTCCTTATTGTTTCTCACCAGGAACCCTGTGGAAGTCAGCCAAATAGTTCAGACAGTGGTTGTAGGTTGAAAGAAGCCCCCAGTTGGGTTTCACAATATAACCTCTGGTGCCTTGGCCAGGGGCAGCAGGAGGTGAGTGAAAAGTGGATTGCAGTTATGAGTGCAGGAGCTGGATGCCCAGCTTTGTGGATGGACTGGAGTGACGTGGCTTGAAAGCCAGGTTGTTCTCTCCACAGGAAAAGCCTGTGACCTGAGGCAGTGACAAGTTTTGAGTGCCGGCTTTCTGGAAATTAGCTCACGGCTGCCAGCAGAACACTGCAAGAGTGGATCTGCCTCACCGAGTGTGTGAGATCTGTGTGGGGCTTATTGACACCTGATATTCCCCACTCCCTGCAGAAACCCTTCTGTGCTGCAGAGGCAGCAACACTCCCCTCTGGAACATTTGACCTGACAACCACCTCCATCCTCCAACACCCAGAGGGGCTGCTACTTGCCCTGCATGTGGAGATTCAGAGTGCAAACTCACCTGACCCAGCTCCCACCTGGCTTTGCCCTACCATCTGCCTTTATGTCTCAGAAGGGCATAAACTTCTGGGAGCTATATGGCCCCACCCATTGCTTGAGAAACCAGAATACCCTCCATCCCAAACAACACAAGGCAAGCAAAAACCCACTGCTACTATCACAGCTAGTAATCTTTTGCAAGCACCACCTTCTGGTTGAAGGCTAATAAAGAGAGTCCATTACAGCATCTCCTGGTAGAATAACACTGTCCTCAAGAAGGAGAAGAGTGCAGTGCAACCTCAACATCACCGTGGCTTGCACCACTTTGGCTAACCAGGAGGTCCTGAGTCTGTCCACACGACCAGTTCTTTATCACTGTAACCAATACCTTAAGGTATTGGTTCGAGAAAGCCAAGACCCTAAGACTATAGATAACCAAGGAATCTCACAGAGTCTATGTCATTCTCCTGCCACTTTCATTAGAGCTGGTGCTGCTACCTGTGCTGGGAGACTTGAAGACAAGTCACATCACTGGATCCCTTGAAGACATTCCCCAGCACCAAAAAATAGTTGGGTAGCTAGACCCAGAGGAGCAACAACACCGCTCACAGGGACTCTCACTACTAGGGGAAGGGGGAGTATATGACATCAAGGCAACACCCCATGGGAGAAAAGAATGTGGATGGCATGCCATAAGCAACAGATCTTTCTGCTGGCAGGAAGTTTCTTTCACCAGAGGCACAGTTGCAGTGCTGGACTCAGCAGGAAAACTATAGCTGTAACCCAACAATCAGACAGCCCTAGTGTGTGTGAAGGGTCCTGAACAAGGGGATATCTTTCCCCCCTCGTACATCACTGCAGGCACAGCTGGGGATGCTCCCATGGGAACCTGGCATGAGTGCAACTATAAACAGCCTTTCTGGAACATGTCAGGATGACTGCATCCCTGCAGAAGCAGCACCTTCTGGATTCAGGCTTGTATGAGAGACTGAGTCCCAGTTCCTCTCTACTTAAAATGGCAACATTCTTACAGATGAAAAGAGGTGCCTCTCTGATCTGAATAGCCAGAGCACTGAGACAGGAGTGTGTCTGAGAGGAAGACAGCTCTTCTCCTGACCTGGTAGGGGAGCTGAGGTGGCTCCCACTCTTCCACCAATAAGACCTCAGTATGACTCACTGAAAGCTTCTCCAGCAACTTCTGTCAAGGCTGGGACCTCTACTCACTCTTGAATATTGCATTTACCCACCTGCTTTAGCCACAGCCAGTTCCTACCGAGGGACATCACCCCCGCTAGCCTGAAGCCTGAACCATCAAACCAGTAAATAAAATACTGGGGAATAATAAATTAGTAAATAAGTGCACACCACAGGGTATGAGATAAGCTTCAAGAGACCTCTACCCTTCCAACATCACAGCAGACAGTGAACTTGCTCACACACTGAGCACACTGCGACTACAAGTGGCACATGAGAAAGCCATTATACAAAGACTCTCTAAAACCAAGGAACTCACAGAGTCTTCACCCATGAATGCACCAAGAATCAAATTAGCCTATAATTAACTATAAGCATTGAATTCACATCCTTAACTGGGAAAAAATAAAAACAGCACAGTCGAATAAAACATA
Organism: Saimiri boliviensis; assembly: GCF_048565385.1. Taxonomy (NCBI): domain Eukaryota; kingdom Metazoa; phylum Chordata; class Mammalia; order Primates; family Cebidae; genus Saimiri; species Saimiri boliviensis. Next base: position 110,299,834 of record NC_133455.1, read on the forward strand.
AATTCAAGAATAATTAGAAGAAATAGTCTGCCCATATGAGAGGGAACCAGAAAGGTGCCTCTGGTAATATGACAAAACAGGGTTCTATAACACTCTAAAAAGATCACAACAATGGATCCAACAACAGCTCTCCAACGATCGATCCAAAGCAAGATGAAATCTTTGAAATACCATCAAAAATACAAAAATTAGCCAGGCATAGTAATCCCAGCTACTTGGGAAGCTGAGGCAGGAAAATCTCCTGAACTCGGGAGACAGAGGTTGCAGTGAGCCTAGATCATTCCACTGTACTCTAGCCTGGGTGACAGAGTGAGACTCCATCTCAAAAAAAAAAAAAAAAAAAAAAAAAAAGATACCAGATAAAGAATTCAGAAGGTTGATTATTAAGCTACTCAAGGAGATACCAGAGAAAGGTGAAAAAAAAAAAAACATAAAGAAATTTTAAAATTAGTTCAGGATATGAATGAAAAATTTTCTAGAGATATCATAAACAAAACCCAATCAGACTTCTGAAAATAAAAGACATACTTAGGGAATTACAAAATGAAGCGGTAAGTTTTCATAATAGTCTAGAACAAGTAGAAGAATTTTAGAGTGTGAAGGCAAGGCATTTGAGTTAACCCAATCAGACAAAAATAAAGATAAAACAATCAAAATAAATGAACTAAATCTCCAATAAATATGAGATTATGTAAAACAGCCAAACCTAAGAATAACTGGTGTTCCTGAGGGAGAAGAGAAAATTTATTTGAGGGAATAATTCAGAAAAACTTCCCAGGCCTCATTAGAGATTTGACTATCCAAGTCTAAGAATCTCAAAGAACTGAGAAATTCATTGCAAAAAGATCATCACTGAAGCATATAGTCATCAGGCTATCTAAAGCCAATATAAAAAGCAATAAGACAAAAGCATCAGGTAACCTATAAAGGAAAACCTCTTAACAGCAGATGCCTCAACGGAAACCTTACAAAGCAGAAAAGATTGGGTTCCTATCTTCAGCCTCATTAAACAGAGTAACTGTCAGCTGAGAATTTTGTATTTAAAGAAAAATGAAGTTTCACAAATGAGGGAGATATAAAGTTATTTTCAGACAAGCAAATGCTGATGAAATTCATCACAGTCAAACCACCATTACAAGAAATCCTAAAAGGAATTCTAAACCTTGAAACAAAAGGTTGATATGCACCAAAATAGAACCTCTTGAAAGCTTAAAACGTATGGGGTCTACAAAAGAGTAACATAAGAAAAAGTAGAAGCTATCTAGGTAACAATTAACATGACAAAAAGAACAGTACTTCACATCACAATGCTAATGTGGAATGAAAATGGCCTAAGAGCTGTGCTTAAAAGATGCAGAATGGTCAAACAGATTAAAAATAAATCACAAACCAAATAGCTACTGTCTTTGAGACTCAACTAATACAGAAGGATTCATATAAACTCAAGGTAAAGGGGTGGAAAAACTATTCCATACAAATGAAAACCAAAAGTAAGCAGGAGTAGCTATTCTTAGACAAAACAACTTCAAAACAACAATGAGAAAAGACAAGTGTCATTATATAATGATATAAGAATCAATCCAACAAGAAAATATTACAATCTTAAATTTCTACACACTGAACAGTGCAGCTCACAGATTCATAAAACTATTTTTAGACCTCATAAATGAGATAGCAATACAGTAATAGTGAGATACTTCAATACACCACTGACAGCACTAGACAGATTATTGAGACAAAGTCAACAAACCGTGAACTTAAATGACATGCTAGAACAAATGGACTTAATAAATATTTACAGAATATTCTACCCAAGAACTACAGACTGGACATTATTCTCATCAGCACATGGAACAATCTCTAAGACAGACCACATGATAGGGCACAACACAAGTCTCAATAAATTTTAAAACATCAAAATCACATCAAGTATCTTCTCAGACCATAGTGGAATAAAATTAGAAATCAACTCCAAAAGGAACCCTCAAAACTATACAAACATATGGAAATTAAATAATCTGATTCAAAATGATTTCTAACAATGAAATTAAGATGGAAATATAAAAATTCTTTGAATTTAGTGCTATATTAACACAAATTATCAAAACTTCTCTGATAAAGCAAAAGCAGTGCTAAGAGGAAAGTTTATGGGACAAAATGTCTACATCAAAAAGTCTGAAAGAGCAAATTGACCACTTAAGTTCACACCCCAGGTAACTAGAGAAACAAGAACAAATTAAACCCAAAGCTAGCCGAAAAATAGAAATAACAAAGATCAGAGCAGAACTAAATAACATTTAAACAAACATAAACAATACAAGAGATCAATGCAACATAAGGCTGGTTCTTTGAAAAGATAAACAAAATTGATAGACCATTAGCTAGATTAACTAAGAAAAGAAGAGAGAAGATTCAAGTAAACTTAATTAGAAATGAAACTGGAGACATTAGAATTGACAGCACAGAAATACAAAAGATCATTTGAGACTACTATGAACATCTTTATGCACATGAACTAGAAAACCTAGAGGCAATGGATAAATTCTTAGAAATATACAACCTTCCTAGATTAAATCAGGAAAAAATAGAAACCCTGAACAGACCAAAAACAAGCAGCAAAATTGAATCAGTAATTAAAAAATTTCCAACAACAACAAATGCCCAAGACCAGATGGATTCACAGCTGAATTCTACCATACATTGAAAGAAGAATTGGTACTAATTCTACAGAAACCATTCCAAAAGATTGAGAAAGACAGAATCCTCCCTAAATCATTCTATGAGGCCAGTACTACCCTGATACCGAAATCAGGAGAGGATACAAGAAAAGAAGATTACAGATAAATATTCTTGATGAATACAGATGCAGAAATTTTCAAGAAAATACTAGCTAACTGAATCCCATACCACATCAAAAAGATAATGCATCATGATCAAGTGGGTTTCACCCCAGGAATGATGAGATGATGTAACATATGCAAGTCAATAAATGAGATAAATCACATAAACAGAATTAAAATTTAAAAACCATATAATCATTTCAAGAGATGCAGAAAAAGCTTTCGACAAAATTCAGCATCCTTTTAGGATAAAAACTCTCAACAAACTAGGCGTAGGACTTACCTCAAAATAATAAAAGCCATATATATGGCAAACCCACAGCCAACATCATACTGAATAGGGAAAAGTTTAAAGCATTTTCCCTGAGCACAGTAATAAAACAAGGATGCCCACTTACACCATTCCTATTCAGCATAGTTTTGGAAGTCCTAGCCAAAGGAATTAGGCAATAGAAAGAAATAAAGGGCATCCAAACTGGAAAAGAGGAAATCAAAATATTGCTGTTTGCAGATGATATGATCATATACCTAGAAAATCCAAAAGGCTCCTTCAAAGACCCCTCGATTTGAAAAACAAATTCAGTAAATTCTCAGGTTGCAAAATCAATTACACACATTGGTGTACTGCTATACACCAATATCGACCACGTTGAGAACCAAATAAAAAACTCAATCCCTTTTATAACAGCTTCAAAAGAAAACAAAAATACTTAGGAATATACTTAACCAAGGAGCTGAAAGAGCTATACAGGGAGAACTATAAAACACTGCTGAAAGAAATCATAAATGACACAAACAAATAGAAATACATCCCAAACTCATGGATTAGATAAATCAATACTGTGACAACGACCATATTGCCCAAAACAATCTACGGATTCAGTGCAACTCCCCTCAAAATACCAACATTATTATCACAGAATTAGAGAAAACAATCCTAAAATCCATATGGAGCCAAAAAAGAGCTCAAGTAGCCAAAGCAATCAGAATCAAAAAGAACAAATCTGGAGGCATCACATTACCCAACTTCAAATTATACTGTGAGGCTATTGTTTCCAAAACAGCATGGTACTGGTAAACATAAGTGGGCATATTAACCACTGGAACAGAATAGGGAACCCAGGTATAAAGCCAAATATATACAGCCAACTGATCTTAAACAAGCATACAAAACATAAATTGATGAATTAATACCCTATTTAATAAATGGTGCTGGGAAAACTGGCAAACCACATATGGAAAAATGAAACTGGATCCCTGTCTGTCTCCTTATACTAAAATAAACTCAAGATGGATCAAATACTTAAATATAAGACCTAAAATAATAAAATTCTAGAAGACAACATTGGAGAAACTCTTCTAGGTATCTGCCTAGGCAAAGAATTCAAGAATAAGACCTCAAAAGCAAGTGCAACAAAAATAAAAATAAATAGAACCTAATTAAACTAAAAGCTTCTGCTCAGCAAAAGAAATAATAATCAGAGTAAACAGAAAACCCACCAGAATGGGAGAAAATATTTGCAAATTATGCATCTGACAAAGGACTAGTAACCAGAATCATACAAAGAACTCAAACAAATACTCAAGCAAAAACAAATTCAAAATAATTTGTTTTCAAATTTGTTTCAAATAATTCAAAAAGTGGGCAAAGGACATGAATAGACAGTTCTCAAAAGAAGACATACCAATGGCCAATAAGCTTATGAAAAAAAGCTCCATATCACTAATCATCAGGAAAATGCAAAAACAGATGCCTGTATACTGGTGGTGGGAGTGTAAGTTTGTACAGGCTCCATGAAAAACAGTATAGAAATTCCTTAAAGAACTAAAAATAGATCTACCATTCAATACAGCAATCCCAGTGCTGGGTATCAACCCAAAGGAAAAGAAGTCATGATATGAAAAAGATACTTTCGCACCTATGTTTAAGGCAGCACAATTCACATTTGCTAAGATATGGAACCAGTCTAAGTGCCCACTGACTGATGAGTGGATAAAGAAAAATGTGGTATCTGTATCCACCATGGACTACTACTCAGCCATAAAAAGAAATGATATAATGTATTTTGCAGCAACTTGGATGAAGCTGGAGGCCATTATTCTAAGTGTAGTTAACACCTGATTGGAAATCTTAAAAATTATGTTCTCACTTATAAGTGGGAGCTAAGCTAGGAGGATGCAATGGCATACACAGTGATATAATAAACTTTAGGAACTTGGAAGAGAGGTGGTGGAAAGGGGGCTAGGAATAAAAAAAACTATGTATTAGGTACAGTGTACACTTCTCAGAATTCAACACCCTGTACTTCAGCCATTTAACAAAAAGCGCTTTACCCCAAAAGCTACTGAAATAAAATTTCTCCAAAAAACTAAGCATTTCTGCTCTTCAAAAAACACTTTTAAGATGATGCAAGGACAAGCCCAAAAGGGAGTACTAATATATATTTGCAAAGGATATATCTTATAAAGAACTTAGAGTACATAAAAGAAATCTCTCAAAATAGAATTAAAAGAGAACAGCCTGAGGAAAACAACACAAACAAACAAAAATGAGCCAACGATTTGACCATACACTTTACAGAAGACATCATAAATGGGGTGGTAGGCTGAAAAATAGCTTCACAAAATTTATCCACATCTTTATCTCTGGAACCCGTGAAGGTTACCTTATTTGGCAAAATTAAAATTAAAAAAGGATTTTGCAGGTGTGATTAAAGAATTTGAGATTGGGAGATTATCCTAGATTAACCAAATGGGCCCTAAATGCAATCACATGTTCTTTATAAGAGGCAGACAAAGGATGTTTTGACTCCAAAAAGAGAGGAAGGCCACGAGACAAAAACAGAGTCAGAGTAGCTGCTTCCTAGCTGGCCTTGATAATGGAGGGAGAGGCCATAAACCAAGGAATACAAGGAGTGTTGCGCTGAATGCTGAGAAGGGCAAGGAAGAAGATTCTCCCCTGCAGCTCTCCCATCGAGCCTCTGTGCCCTGCCAGCACTTTGGGTTTGACTCAGGGAAACTGATATTAGGCAACTAGGCTCCAGAACTGTGAGAGAATAACTTTTTGTTGCTTTAAAGCCACCAAATTTGTGATAGTTTATTACACCAGTCAAAGGAAACTGACAGAGAAGGTGAAACGGCACATGAAAACACACTCAACATCATTAGTCATGAGGAAAAGGCAAATTAAAACCACAGTGAGATACCACTACCCTCCTGTTAGAACGGCTAATACTGTGGTAGTTGGTGGAGGGGTGGGGAAGGTTAATGAATAAACCGACAAACAATGAATAAATCAATTGTTGAGAAAACATGTACCGTATGATCCAGCCATCCAAATCCTAGATACTTTATTCAAGAGAAAAGAAAGTAAATGTCCAACAAAGACTTACATATGAAGTACATAGCAGCTTTATTGGTCACAGCCAAAAACTGGAAACAGTTCAAATGTCCATAAAGAGGTAAAAGGATAAACAAACTGTGGTATATCTACACAGTAACATAAAACTTAGCAATAAGAAGAAATGAACTAATGAAATATAAAACACATGAATAAATCTCAAAATAATTATGCTTAGTGAAAGAAGCATGAGTGAATCTTGAAAAAATAATATATAAAAAACATTGGTGAATCTTAAAATAATCATGCTTAGTGAGAGAAGCCAGACCAAAAGAAAGGAATATATAACATATGATTTTATTTATATAAAACTATAAAAATGAAAACTGTTCAACAGTGACAGAGACAGATAAGTGGTTTCCTGGGGAGGGGGAATGGGAAAGACGAGAGGTACACTAGGGAACCAGGGGCACCAGGGAACTTTGGGGAATGATTTCTGGTTGCATAGCTGCACGCATATGCCAAAACTTACCCAGTTGCCCCCATGTACATTTACTTGTATATAGCATATACTATAATGAAGCTTATAATTAAAAGTATATTTTTGACAATCTATTTTCATTCTAGGAGCTAGATCTAAGTTCTAAATTCATAGAATATTAATCTTGAGGGCATTTGTTTTCAAAGAGCATATAAACCCACTCAAAGCCTTTGGATGCCTATGCTTGTTCGCTCATTTGGTGTGAGGTTAAGTTGGCAGTACTGTGTATTCTATCTTAGCGAACTCTTCTCTCACTATGAAATATTATACTATGAAATAATATCCTGTATATAACATCTATTAATTAATATATGATATTTAGGTTTTCTATTCAGCAAACACACGTCAGGGAAAAAATGCCTCAGTTTAATAGAAAAAGATATGAGTTATATTCTCTACAAGGTATGCAACATATGAGTAATTGGTAGAACTACAGCAAAGAAAGAGATAAAGGCCTAAGGAAAAAATTCACATAAAATGTAATTATGTAAAATACTTGAATGTGTAAAAATAAGTAACCTAGTTTCTAGTCCACTGTAAATTCTGTTATATCTATGCTATCTTTACTTTTTAAGTTATTTATAAAACGCGTGTATAGAGCACCAACACAATTAAAAACAGTGTTTTGCTTCTTAGCATTCAAAGAGAAATAAGAAAGTCCCTGACCTAAAGAAGCTGACAGGTTAGAAGATGAGACTGACAAGAAAAAAGACTAGACCAATGTTATGACAGCTAGAAAGAAAGATTTGCTGAAGGTTAAGAATCATGGAATGGTAGTAAAAATGGAAGTCATAATTAAAGCTCACTTTTGTTTTAATTTGATGAAGACTGAATTTTTTTTGCATGTCATTAAAACTAACGGCAAAACCACAATTACTTTTGTACCAATCTATTTTATAATAATAAATGAACAAAAGAACCCCTATTGCCTCTTCCAGTCTTCCAGTTTTATATGTAAGAGGTATTTCCTTCACTACTCTACTACTGTAGATAGAGTCTGGATGCCTAATTTATATGATCAGGTCATGGCTGCCCATTGTCATGTCATAAAAAACTTCTGGACTTCTAAACAAATCCACGTAGCTTAAAAACACTCTTTCATAACCAATACCAAGCATGTATTTCAAACACTTAAACCATCTGTGCGGACCCACTTTTTAAATAGCAAACAATATAATATTAAAACAAGAGAAAACAAAAGAATTGTCATAATTACTTAGACAAGTTGCATTTTCTTTGCCAAAATATTTGCATTTTCTTTGCCAAAATATCTTTGCCTAAACACAATTCTAACCATAACTTTAAAACAATTTGTTTATAATTTATGGACCTACTAATGTATTCCAAAACTCATTACAAAGTTTCCGCCAAGGTTATTATCCTCACAGGTACCTGTCTGCACGGTGGATGCCAAACCTGAACTGAGCTAATATGTTCCTTGTGAGAAAATTCTAACAAGCCCATAGACAAAATTTCAAATTAATTACAGTCTGATAGTTAAAGCCTTAAACTGAAAGCTGTCAACAGCCATGTTTCCCACCCTGAGAATAAGAATAGTGAGAAAATGAGGCTGGCATGTCCAGGGAGCAGAGCCTTAGGATCTCCTTCCAACATCTCTTGTTCTTGAGTCCTTGCTGGCTTGATAAAAGTATCAAAGCAAGGTTGTCAAAGCTTTCTTGGATTCTATGAGCTTAAACTGTTTGCTTCAGCTAGCAAGCATTGCAATTTCTAAAAATCTGAGTTGCAACTTTTAATATAAAGAATGCATTAATAGCTATTCTTTAAGCTATTAAAATATATAATATAGCTACAGTAATTAAAGCAGTGTAATTATGAGGGTAGAATATAGAGACAGATTAACATAAGAGGATTCAAAGACCACAATAATACCAAGTATATAACAATGAGAAAAAAATTAATTCTTCAGTAAATGCTATTGGGTCAAGTGTCTCACTAACAACAACAAAAAAAAGGTATGTTCAGATGTCTTAAAATCTGGCACTAGTATAAATTTCAGATGTATTAAAATTTTTAGCTATGAAAAACTATAAACTAAGTATTTACATCACGTTAGAATGTGGCAGATTATTTTGAGCATTAGATCATAGCAAAAAACAAGAAAGAAAGTTTGGTTTAAATTGGAAAATTTAAATTTTAAAATTTTAATTTAAAATACAAACTTTTACATAAAAAGAGTAATGAAAAAGATGTATACATAAAGACAAAAAGTAAATATCTGTGATATATACAGTGCTTTTTTAAAAAAAAAATGGGCCAGGCGCGGTGGCTCAAGCTTGTAATTTGGCCGGGCGCGGTGGCTCAAGCTTGTAATCCCAGCACTTTGGGAGGTCGAGGCGGGTGGATCACGAGGTCGAGAGATCGAGACCATCCTGGTCAACATGGTGAAATCCCGTCTCTACTAAAAATACAAAAAATTAGCTGGGCATGGTGGCACGTGCCTGTAATCCCAGCTACTCAGGAGGCTGAGGCAGGAGAATTGCCTGAACCCAGGAGGCGGAGGTTGCGGTGAGCCGAGATTGCGCCATTGCACTCCAGCCTGGGTAACGAGAGTGAAACTCCGTCTCAAAAAAAAAAAAAAAAAAAAAAAAAAAAAAAGGACAAAAATACAAATAAATTACAGGAAGTAATTTCACAAGATTAAAATAAATTTTCAAAGAACACTTGACAAAATAGTCAATTTCACTAATAACATAAAATTTTTAAAAAGGAATACAATATTTGAGCATGAGATTGGCAGAAATGAATACATTCCTAAATACAATACTGGAGAGGTCGTAGAACATTCTTACCTTACTCTGTGTCAGGTATACATTTAGACTGCTTTCCTGGAGAGCAATTTGGTAACTTTTAACACATATTTTGATACTTTGACTCAACGATTCAACTTCTAGATATTCAATGTAAAGAAGTAGTTGTATAAGTCTACAGTTATAAAGGGACTAAGAGTCACCAGAGACTTTAAAAAATATATGTATAACATGTCTAAATGCAGAGGACTTTCTAAATGCATTATGACAAAAATATATAATGAAATACAAGTGGTCATTAATAAAATATAAATGGTCATAATTTATTCACATATTCCTTGACAGAGAAAGATGTAATTCGCCTGTTAAATGAAAATGGAACTCCATAGAGCAGTATACTATCTTTCTTTAAAAAGTATATTCATATGTTTAAGTGATAATTGATATAAAAATAAAAAATACTTTTTTGAGGCTATAAGCCACATGGCAAATATCCAAGTGGTCTTGATGTCTGCATACAGTGCACACTAACAGTTTTATTATTAACTTTTTTTACTACAAAGAAAAGTGCACCTGTTCATTCCTCTTAATTCTGATGAATTAGTGGCTGACCTAAGGGATGTTAAGCTCCGTGTTAAAATTAAGGCTCTCGAGAACTGGCATCTCTTGTATATGAGAATGGCAAATCTGCTCTACGTTATCCCATCAGCTCTGGCAAGCTCAGTTAAGTCTCAGACTTAAATCTTCCAAGTCAGCTAAGAGGATTAAAATATGGACACAGAAACATTAACACCATGCCCTGAGTTTAAATATCCACGCAGGACCCAGAATTACTGGCCCATTTACAGCTGCTCATTGCTGCCATTTACTTTTTAGACTAGGAGTAAATAGGTCTAACTCCACAAGCAACTGGCTCACCTCCCTTTACGGCTGCAATTACAATCATGCGGCCAAATGCTTAGAAATGTGGAAAGGAACAATACCCTTTATTTCTACTTTTCTTATCATCTTTCAAACGGAAAACCTTTCTATCCTCTCCTGTGTTCTAACACCCATAATGTTCTGGATTTCCTTTTTCTGACTCAAATTTTCACTCCGTTCCTTTTCCCAGGTCCTTGATATTACCCTTTTGAACTTTGAATTCATGAAAAATAAATCTTATCTGCACCATCTTCACCAAACATTCCTTTCTTCCTTTTGCCTCAACAGAAACTTGTCTCTGCCCCAGCACAACTGCAGGAGAAACAAACACAAAGAACCAGAATTCTTTTCAAGGACTTACTGACCAGCTGAGGAAAGAGTGGTGAGCAACAGTATACAGCTGTCAGCTCCTTCCAGTTGAACGCAGCGAAAAAGACTTCCTCATCTAAAGTCAAGCCTTTCTCAGGGGCAGGCTGCAACTGGTGAGAGAGTGAGGCAGGAGTGGAAAGACCAGCTATTTTGGCCCAAACATGGAACCCTCTGATGGGCTATATTCATTCAGAGCTCCTTGCAGGACTAAAGTTCTGTCAGCTCTGCATTGCAATTTGACTTTTTCCTTTGCCAAACTCCTTCCCAACGCAGCTGATCATTATTAATAAACAACTTGCCCTTTGAACTCTGTCTCAGTGTCTGCTTCTAGAGACCACAACCCCTGTGTTCACTGGTACAAGTAGTGGTCCAACAAGCAATTGACAAGATGAAATTTGGGAGCTGATCATTCATTACCTGGTTGACAATGAGAAGCCCATTTTGACAGTAGTGGATCACAGACAGCCCCTGGCAAGAGCAGTTCCACATTAGATGTGTTGAGTGCAGCCAGGAAGATGAGACTTCAGGGCAGTAGGAGTCTGAGTAAAATGCTGTGTCTATGCTTGTCGTAGAAAATGCAGAAATGAGTGAGGGCATCTTCCCGGTGGCCAGGGAGAAGGGGAATATTTTCAACTGGTTCATATGAGAGTGAAAATTAAAGACATGGGTGGAGTAGTGTCTAAAGCGTCTTACTTTTGCTGTGTAGTATGTTGCCTGCTCCCTTTAAAAAACAATCTGCCTTGAAGTCTGATATTATTTTTCATAGATTCTAGAATTCATGTCTATTGCCTTTTAATATGACTCTACTTGAAGACTGAACACTGAGGGGGCCTAGTTTTACAAGTGCTATCCCTGAGGAATTATCAACCAAGATTTGAAATCTGTAGTTAAGTACTCAGCTATAGCTCAGATTAAAATATTCACATTAGATTGGATCAGGAAAAAATGTTCACCGTGATTATCAAACCAGTAGAAAAGTGGTGCAAATAACTGTGGTCTGGTAGACCCAAACCATTATGGTTTCTGGAATATACAGAAAAATCATTGTGGAGGTCTCACCACAATGTGAGTTACAATTTCATAATGCCTAGTTCTGAATTGGTTGTTACAGTGGGAAAACTAGACATTAGCATTATAAAGATTTGCCAAATTGAGGAAATATTAAATATTTCCTCATTACATCATCACCTAGAAATTGCTTTACAGTCTAACTGCAACGGCCTCACAGATTCCTAAGAAATCATTATTTTTCTAGGAGAGAAAAAGCTGATGGCATATGTGTTGGCATGTTTTTCTCAATTGGGAGTCAAAATCTACTGCAGTTTTGACTGTTGCTTAAGATTTTCTTTGCCTTTTTGTTTTTCTAACTGTTTTTAGAGACAGGGTCTCACTGTACCAGCCAATCTGGAGTGCAGTGGGATGATCGTGATTCACTGTAGCCTCAAATTTCTGAGCTCAAGGGATCCTCCTGCCTCAGCTTCCCAAGTTGCTAGGACCACAGTTATGCACCACCACACTTGGCCAATTAAAAAAAAAATTGTAGAGGTGCAGTCTCACTATATTGCCCAGACTGGTCTTCAACTCCTGGTCTCAAGTATACTCCCACCTTAGCCTCCAAAAGTGCTGAGATTACAGGTGTGAGCCACCATACCCAACTAGGATTTTCAATTTTGCAAGCTTTGGAACATACAAGACACTGTGTCTAAAATTGGAGAAATATACGGAAGGTATATGGGTTCATAAAACAATGACTCTGAGCCATGATTGAATGTGCTCCTAAAATGCAACAGTGATGCAAATCCTCAGCTACAGATGTCCTCGTTATACCTACAGGGATAGTTCTACAACCTGTTTTGGTAACAAATCTCTGATTTTGTACATAGGAGCAATGTCCTAATCCCCAGAAAATAAACATCATTTGGTTAAAACCAGTCATGAAAACCCCATTTGCCTTTCCAGCTGTTAAATTTCTCAGCCTTCCTTGCAGCTCTACAGATCCATCAGCCTCAGCCATGGCGGATGAAATGTAAGGGGACATGAGAGAGAATGGCAGGACATATGACCAGATTTGTAGATTTGGCAGTAGAAGACTGAGGGAGTTCCCATATGACATAGTTTGTATTTGTTCCATGCTAAATAATAATTGCTGGCCACTAGTGGGTAACTCATATATTTTAGAAATTGAAAATAATGAATTTCTACATGAAGCAGAGGTAAAAATTCATCTCCTGAATATGATGGGATGGAAAGAGGGCCACAGATGTGATAAAAGTATAAAGTTTGAAGATTAGCCCTTTCAATATCCCAAGTTCATTTCATTGCATGGGCATTAATGCCTCTGCATTTCCCACTTGTGTACGCGGGCACTCCAGGAAACCAGATCCCACTGTCAGAGTTGATGTGTTTCTGAATTGGAAAGTGGCATAAAGAGGTAGAGTCTCTGTTGGTCCGGTTAAGTTACACTTGGGTGCCAAAGCCACTATGGTTCCCAAGGAGGTGGGTGGGATGAAGGTTGTGCCAAAACCCAGAGCTAACCTGGGGAGGCTAAGAAAGGTAGCAGCAATGGAAGATGAGGAAGGCAAACAGGAAGGCAGCTGAAGCTCTCTACTGACCAAGTGGCTAGAACTCAGGGGATAGTGGGTTAAGAAAATCTGGGGAGATGCAAAAACCAGAAGAGCATCTTCCTTTGTTTATCCCAGCCATTCAGCCAGGTCTGCTGAAACCACATAACTTTACCTGGTGGTATGGTGAAGAGAAGACAGGGGTATGAAGAGAGGGGAAGCATGCCCCATAATGACCTTGCCATACAGATGCTATTATGCAAGTAGCAGCATATAAATGTTGCCATTAGAAACTCTGCTATTCATTAATTTAGGACGAGATCAGGAGTAAAATCAACAGTGGTCTGGTCCCACAAAAATGCAGGCAAGGTGGATGGAACACATAATTCAGAAGAACACTAATCAAGGATGGATTCAGACAAGCTCCTACCTTCTTCCCAAATGTGAGATTATTTTTTGGGTGTTGGAAGTACAGGTAATGCTTGGCTTGCAATTGATATGAATAAGAATAACAGAATCAAAATTCCCAACCACACTGAGTTTATAAAGAGATGCACAAGAAACAATCATTTTTTCTTTCTTTTTTTGAGACAGAGTCTCACTATGTCACCCAGACTGGAATGTAGTGGTGCAATCTCAGCTCACTGCAACATCCGCCTCCCAAGTTCAGGTGATTCTCTTGCCTCAACCCCCCTACCTCTCCAAGTAGCTGAAACTACAGGCACCCACCACCATGCTGGGCTAATTTTGTATTTTAGTAGAGGTGAGGTTTCACCTTGTTGGCCAGGCTGGTCTTGAACTCCTGTTCTCAAATGATCCACCCACCTTGGCTTCCCTAAGGCACCACTTTTTTTTTTTTTTAAAAACCAATCCTGGATCTCATGGGGAATCACCCAGTCATGTGTCTACATGTTGCTCTTAGCTCTAACTTACTTTTTTTCTCTCTGAGCTCTTCTGCTTCTCTGTAGATGAGAGTCCTTTAGATGGGAAAAGAGGAAGCAAAAGAAAGACTGTTCTTCAGTTCACACTCCATTAGATAGTGTCATTTGAACACATAAGCTAAGTATATGGCATGTCTGTTCTCCATGGTGAACTGTCTGTGTCTCAGCAGCAGAGGATCATCCATTCTCCCGCTAGATTGGGGGGATAAATGGTTGCCTTAGGCGAGGTAGAAACCAGTGCATCAGTTTAATACTCTGAAACATGGCCACTGTACAAGCTTTCATCCAGCCTCTTTCTTCCTTCTACCTTGTTATTCCTCCCTATTTCTGTTCCACACTTTGTACATATATGACTGAAATTTGAAGTGATATATAGAACTTATTTATTCCTATTAATTTCATCTTTATAAAGCTGACAGAGTATCCCCATTTATTGAACATTAACTCACAATTATATTTTCTAGATATTTCAGCCTTGTGTGTCATCTGCAAATCTGAACCAAGAAACAGGCATTCTCTTTAAAAGAAAGATTTATAGGAAGCCTGCTTAGAGGAAGTGAAGTGCTCCAGATGACCTCCGGAAGTCCCTGCCAGGCTTATGTTTTGAATTTTCCATAACATTTTATTATGTAAAACAGACCCATTAGCTATGTTTACTCAGGCACATGGAAGAAGATTAAGACAATTACCTAAAAATTCACTGTGACTTTTCAGTAAATGGTATTAAAGAAAAAGTGGGAGATGAGGCTTAAATTATCCAGAGTGTTTATTTCCATTGATCGAAGTCACAAAATAATTACCTCATTTCACTTTGCCTAATTAAACACAAGTCCATAACAAATTCTATCTTAGGACATACTGAAAAGGAAATATGGTGAAACTGTATAGCAAAATCAACATAGCAAAAAGTTGACCATTAAGGCTCTCTTATTTAAAGCTGAAGGACAACTCCATTAAGCCAGAATTCTAAAGCCAGAAGTCTAAATGAGATTAATGAATATAAAGGAACAAATATATATTCAGTGAATACTGGCCAGGAAATGATGGTTGAAATACAGTGTAACATACAAAATCTTAAAACTTTATACCATAAAATAATAAAATGCCCTGTTAGTTTTTATTTGGAGTCATATTCATAATGTTAAGTTTTATTGAAGATAATAAACAAGGGATAAACAATATATGAAATATTCTCTAGAGGGTGCTATAATTATCAAGAGGAAGAGACATTTTAAAATATTATTTAAAAAGATTAAAAACTTACATGTTAATCTAAAATTCACCTAGGGAAATAGCTAGTTCTCATCATGAGAATAAGGAAAATGAATACCATGTTAAAAACAATTGGACGATAGTGGCTCAAGACAGTGTTTTAAAATGAAACTTAACTTTTCTTTGTCCACAGTTGATGGAAAAGTATCAAGTCATAAACTCAGCTCATCGTAATTTTCTATATATGGTCCTGGTGAGCTATTTACTTTAGCCAAAGATCAGGAAACATTCCATGGCAATGAGATCTCTTAATCTGTGAAACACTATCTCAGGGGAAATTGTAGAAACGTCTTCATTGGTCACTCACTGTTTGCTTAAAAAGTAGAGTGTACAAAATATGATAAGGCATATCATGGGAAGAAAATCCATCTTAAAGGGAGAGGTAAAAGCAGGAGATAAAAAAGGAAATGACTTCTGTTCAGTGCTTCCTTGGAGAGCAAGACATTTCTGTACAGTTATTTAATGTCACAGCCACTCTGGGAAAAGATATTATAAACACTATACAGAAGAGAAAACTATAGCTAAGAGTAGTTTGCTAAAGTCAAAAGTAATAAGTAAAAGAGCTGGAGATTTGAGCCAACATCTGTCTTGCTTTTAGGATCTTGCTTACAGTTCTGAGAATAAAGGTATGTTAAAGTGACTATCACACAGATGATAAGTACAGCAATATTTAAATCTCTAGCTTCTTTATATTTTTTCCTTGTGTGATTATATGTCATATTCACACATGAACTTATAAGAATAGAAAAATCAGCGCATGACAGCAGAACATTATCTTCTCATCATTATGTTTACAAATTAGGAGATTAATGACAAATATCAAGAGTCCAGTTACAATAAGGTTATAGGAGTCGAACCATGATTACTGGAGAATCAATAATGAATGGCAGAAAATCAACACAACTGTCACTGACAACTCATCCAATCCACACATTGTTGTCAAAATTCTCTTTCAGTGGAAGAAGAAAATGTAGATAACACTTTCAAAATGAAAAGGAAAGAAACGTGGTATAATAGGAAAAAAAGATAATGGAAAGAAGTGTTCTTTTAAAACAAAGTGAGACTTCAATTATGTTTGTAGGTTAAGAGATAGAATAAAGAGAAAAATGAAATAAAAGATTTAAAGTGAAAATAATAATTTTTTTAATTAAAATTACTGAGAGAAGATTAAAAGAGGCATAAATCAGAGAAGTGGAAATAATTCATTTTTGGAAAAGGTGAAAGAAGCTGTGAGAAAATACAGAGCCATAGTAATTGTCATCTCTCTAAAAAATTAGGAAGATACCAGTTGTGAATAAGGGAGTCATGCTTAGGGACTTGAATAAAGTAACAGAAAATTACAATGTGTGATATACGCATTGACAAAATGACAGGAGTGGCAAGAAGGAATTGGATTGGGTAAGAGGAAAATAAATATTGAGCATCCCTAAGGGATTTCAGATGGAACCAATTATCCTGTTTAGATAACATTTGTCACCAACAATCAGTGCCTTGGAAGGAGGAAGGATGTAGCTTGTTTTTCCCCTTGCTGATGATTCAGAGGGCAGGATAAGAGATGTAATCAAAATAGCAAAAGTGAAAGTGAGAATAAGGTTGAAACGGAGAGTAGAGAAGCTTAGGCTAGGTGGATAAAAAAGTGAATATAATTGGAGTACAGATACTCCAGTCGGAAATGAGTAAGAAGCCAAGGTCCTGGAGGTTGATGTAATATAAAGATAAGTTCATTGGAAGTGGAATCATGTCAAAGGCAGAAAAATAAAAGGCCGGGAGAATTTCATACGTTAAAACCTGTTTAAAATTATTTGGGGATGATAACAACTTGTAAGGTATAGCCAAGTATGTGGATTGCTAACATGGAGAGGAGGCAATGACCATTAAAATAGAGAAGGTCACAAAAAATGAGAAGATTAGGTATCAAGTGTACTAGTTGTAGACACACTGAAAGCTGTCCAGTATCACATACTAGAGAGGATTATAGTGATTTAGTTGTTAAAGTCCCTGAGAAATCAGAAGAAAGACAGTACCCAAGCACTGTGATAAAGATAAGGATGTTAAATGCAGTTATCACCAAATGGTATGAACTTTCTAGATTAGCGAATGGCTATGGATAGTAGCAGACCCCAAAAGGTGGTATAATTGGTGTAGTCCAAGTAACAATTTAGTGAAAGAGGTAGAAATATTATTTAAAGAAAAATTTAGACTGAGATTAAAGACAACATTGAAAATGGAGGCTTTCAAAAGCACTGGGGAAAATGTTTGAAGGCTTAGTGAGAAGAACCATTAGAGAAGAAATAAGATTAAACTAACTGCAAGAAAGCTGTGGCAAAAACAGGGAATTGGGTGTGTGAGAGTATACTACGGACTGGGATTACGGAAGAGTGCCAAGGACTCAGAGGTAAAAGGTCACGACGGTGCAAAATTCTGGTATCTAGCCCCAAGGCAGAAATAAATTAGTGTTAAATCATATTGCTGTATTTTATCTAATAATATGTAATTTCTATCTCAAAGTGGCAGTCAAATGGACATAACAGTGTGGAAAAGATAAGAAATCAATTTCTCAGTTTGTAGCTCAGGAAGTATTTAGGTTAACTATCACTTACACATACCAAGAAAAGCCAATGTTTTTAAAATGTGTTGAACATATTTCTTTTCCAAATTCTCTCAGACATGAAATACACACACACTCACATTCACACATGAAATGTCTTCATTCTCTTAATGTATAATTGTCAATACACTTGCCACTCTCCAACTGTGAAAACTCTCAGTTTTCATCCACTCTTTTTTTCCAGTCCTTATTCTGGGAGAAATCATAGGCCAGTGACCATGAGCTCCACAGTTTGGCTCCTGACTTATTTCATTTTGGATTTTGATTTATTCATTTACTAGCCTCCTCGCACATAATATCAGATTCTATCTGTTTCTTTTCAGTATCATCCTCATATTCCCCTTAACCTAACTGCCATTTTTTTAACAGAATCTTTCACTCTACAACAAGAGAAATAAATTCTTCTTTAGTGCACATGAAACTTCACCAAGATGGATCAAATTCTGGTCTATAAAACACACCTTAACATTTTAAGAGAATAGAAAACACAGCATGTATACTCTCAGCACACAATGGAATTAAACTAGAAATCAATAACTGAAAGATAGCTGAAAAAACCCAAGTAATTGGATATTGGTCAACACACTTCCAAAATTCATGGGTTAATAAAGTCTCAAGAGAAATTCTAAAGATATTTTCAAGTAAATGAAAATGAAAATACCTTTTACCAAAATCTGTTTAATGTGGCAAAAGCAGTTCTTGGAGGTAAACTTATAGTACTAGTGACATATTTTATATATTAAAAAAAAATCTAAAATCAATAAACTAAGCTTCCACCTTGGAAAACTAGAGAAAAAGATCAATTTAAATACAAATCACAGAGAAAAATATAAAAATAAGAGCTGAAATCAACGAAATTGTAAACAGGAGACCAATGGATGATCTGCAAACTAAAAGATGGTTCTTTAAAAAGATAAATAAAATTGGTGAGGGGCAGAGCATCTATGAAAAAAGGCAGCAGCATGACAGAAACTTATAAATAAAGCCAGCCTTCCTAGGACAGAGCACCTGGGAAAAGAGGTGGATATGAGTTCTGCTGCAGCAGGCATAAAAGTACCTATCCAGCAGCTCTGCATGGAACAATGGAGCTCCCAGCACAGCACTTGAGCTCCTATAAGGGATAGACTGTCTCCTCAAGCAGCTCCCTGAACCCCATATACCCAAAGAGACACCTCAAAAAGGAAAGCTCAGGCCAACATCTGGCAGGTACCCTTCTGGGATGAAGGTAACAGAAGAAACCGGCAGCAATCCTTACTGTTCTGCAGCCACCATGGGTGATCCCCAGGCAAGAAGGCTCTATAGTAGACCTCCAGCAGTCCTGCAGCAGAGGGGCCTGACTGTTAGAAGGAAAACTAAGAAACAGAAAGAAATAACTTCATCATCAACAAAAAGGACATCCACTGGGAGCCTCTATCTGAAAGTCACCAACTGCAAAGGCCATAGATAGATAAAGCCACTAAGATGAGAAGAAACCAGTGCAAAAAGGATGAAAACACCAAAATCCAGAATGCCTCTCCTCCTTCAAAGGATCACGACTCCTCTCAAAGATGGATGGAGAATGAATCTAATGAATTGACAGAAACAGGCTTCAGAAGGTAAGTAATAAACTTCTCAGAGCTAAAAGAACACGTTCTAACCCAATGCAAAAAACTAAGAACTTACACAAAGATTACATGAGATGCTAACTAGAATAAACAGCTTAGAGAAGAATATAAACAACTCGTTGGAGCTGAAAAACACAACACGAGAACTTCGGGAAGCATACACAAGTTTCAATAGCAGATAAAAGGATATCAGAGATTGAAGATCAACTCAATGAAATAAAATGAGAAGGCAAGATTAGAGATAAAAGAGTGAAAAGAAATGAACAAAGCCTCCAAGAAATATAAGATTATGTGAATAGACCTAATCTACATCTGATAGGTGTACTTGAATGTGATGGAAAGAATGAATCCAAGCTGGAAAACATTCTTCAGGGCATTATCCAGCAAACTTCCCCAACATAGCAAGGTAGACCACCATTCAAGTCCAGGAAATACAGAGAACACCATAAAGATATTCCTCAAGAAGTGGAACCCCAAGGCACATAATCAGCAGATTCACCAGGGTTAAAATGAAGGAAAAAATGCGAAGGGCAGCAAGAGAGAAAGGTCAGGTTACCCAAAAAGGGAAGCCCATCAGACTCACAGCAGATCTCTCTGCAGAAACCCTACAAGCCAGAAGAGAGTGGGGGCCAATATTCGACATCCTTAAGAAAAGAACTTTCAACCTAGAATTTCATATCCTGCCAAACTAAGCTTCATAAGCAAAGGAGAAATAAAATCCTTTACCAATAAGCAATTGCTGAGAGATTTCATCACCACCAGGCCTGCCTTACAAGAGGTTCTAAAAGAATCACTAAACATGGAAAGGAACAACCAGTACCAGATACTCCAAAAATATACCAAATTGTAAAGAGCATCGACACAATGAAGAAACTACATCAACTAACAGGAAAAACAACCAGCTAGCATTAAAATGACAGGATCAAATTCACACATAACAATATTAACGTTAAATGTAAATGGGCTAAATGCCCCAATCAAAAGACACAGACTGGCAAAACGTATAAAAAGTCAAGACCCATTAGTGTGCAGTATTCAGGAAACCCATCTCACATGCAAGGACATGCATAGGCTCAAAATAAAGGCATGGAGGAAGATTTATCAAGCAAATGGAGAGCAACAAAAAGCAGGAGTTGCAATCCTAGTCTTTCATAAAATAGACTTTAAAGCAACAAAGATCAAAAGAGAAAAAAAAGGGCATTATATAATGGTAAAAGGATCAATGCTTCAAGAGGAGCAAACGATCCTAAATATATATGCACCCAATACAGGAGCACCCAAGTACATAAAGCAAGTTCTTAATTACCTACAAAGAGACTTAGACTCCCACACAATAATAATGGGAGACTTTAACATCCACTGTCAATATTAGACAGATGAATGAGACAGAAAATTAACAAGGATATCCAGGACTTGAACTCAGATCTGGACCAAGTAGACCTAATAGACATTAACAGAAATCTCCACCCCAAATCCACAGAATGTACATTCTTCTCAGCACTGCATTGCACCTACTCTAAAATTGACCACATAATTGGAAGTAAATCACTCCTCAGCAAATGCAAAAGAATGGAAATCATAACAGTCTCTCTGACCACCGGGCAATCAAATTAGAACTCAGAATTAAGAAACTAACTCAGAACAGGACAGCTTCATGGAAACTGAACAACTGGCTCCTGAATGTTGACTGCATAAACAATAAAATGAAGGCAGAAATAAAGATGTTCTTTGAAACCAACAAGAACGAAGACAACATACCAGAATCTCTGGGACACATTTAAAGCAGTGTCTAGAGGGCTATTTATAGCAATAATGCCCACATGAGAAGCAAGGAAAGATCTAAAATCAATACCCTACCATCAAAATTGAAAGAGCTAGCAGAGCAAGATAAAAAAAAAAAAAAAACTCAAAAGCTAGCAGAAGACAAGAAATAACTAAGATCAGAGCAGAACTGAAGAAGATGAAGAAACAAAAAAGTCCTTCAAAAAAAATCAATAAATCCAGGAGCTGGTTTTTTAAAACAATAAACAAAACAGACAGACTGCTAGCCAGATTAATAAAAATGAAAAGATAGAAGAATCAAATAGATGGAATAAAAAACAATAAAGGGGATAACACCACTGATTCCACAGAAATACAAACTTCACTCACAGATTACAACAAATAACTCTATGCATATAATCCAGTAAACCTGGAAGAAATGGATACATTCCTGGACACTTGTACCTTCCCAAGCCCAGACAAGGAAGAAGTTGAAACTTTGAATAGACCAATAACAAGGGCAGAAGTTGAGGCAGCAATTAATAGCCTACCAACTGAAAAAAGTCCAGGTCCAGATGGGTTCACAGCTGAATTCTACCAGGTGTACAAAGAGGAGCTGGTACCATTCTTTCCAAAACCATTCCAAACAATCCAAAAAGAGGGAATCCTTCCCAAATCATTTTATGAGACCAACATCATCCTGATACCAA
This sequence comes from Saimiri boliviensis, assembly GCF_048565385.1. Taxonomy (NCBI): domain Eukaryota; kingdom Metazoa; phylum Chordata; class Mammalia; order Primates; family Cebidae; genus Saimiri; species Saimiri boliviensis. The sequence goes on from NC_133455.1 coordinate 110,322,070, forward strand.
AACCCGGCAGAGACTCAACAAGAAAAGAAAACTTCAGGCCAATATCTGTGATGAACATAGATGCAAAAATCCTTAATAAAATACTGGCAAACCAATTGCAACGGCACATCAAAAAGCTTATCCATCACGATCAAGTAGGCTTCATTCCAGGGATGCAAGGCTGGTTCAATGTAACGCAAATCTATGAATGTAATCTACCACATAAACAGAACCAAAGACAAAAACCACATGATCATCTCATTAGATGCAAAGAAGGCCTTTGACAAAATTCAACAGAGCTTTGTGCTAAAAACTCTCAATAAAGTAGGTATTGAAGGAACATATCTCAAAACATAAAAGATATTTATGACAGACCTACAGCCAATATCATACTGAATGGGCAAAAACTGGAAGCATTCCCTTTGAAATCTGGCACAGACAAGGATGCCCTCTCTCACCATTCTTATTCAATATAGTATTGAAGTTCTAGCCAGAGCAATCAGGTAAGAAAAAGAAGGTGGGGGGGCATATTCAATTGGGAAAAGAGGAATTCAAATTGTCTCCATTTGCAGACAATATGATTGTATATTTAAAGACTCTATCATCTCAGCCAAAAATCTCCTGAAACTGATATGGAACTTCAGCAAAGTCTCAGGATAGAAAATCAATGTGCAGAAATCACAAGCATTTCTATACACCAATAACAGAGTAACAGAGAGCCAAATCATGAGCAAACTCCCATTCACAATTGCTACAAAGAGAATAAAATACCTAGGAATACAACTAACAATGGATGTAAAGGACCTCTTCAAGGAGACCTACAAACCACTGCTCAAGGAAATAAGAGAGGACACAAACAGATGGAGAAACATTCCATGTTCATGGTTAGGAAGAATTAATATTGTAAAAATGGCCATACTGCCCAAAGTAATTTATAGATTCAATGCTATCTCCATCAAGCTACCAATGACCTTCTTCACAGAACTGGAAAAAAACCACCTGAAGCACCATACGGAACCAAAAAAGATCCTGCATAGCCAAGACAATCCTAAGCAAAAACAACAAAGCCAGACTCATCATGCTACCTGATTTCAAACTATACTATAAGGCTACAGTAATCAAAACAAAACGGTACTGGTACCAAAACAGAGATATAGACCAATGGAACAGAATAGAGGCCTTGGAGGCAATACGACACATCTACAACCATCTGATCTTTGACAAACCTGACAAAAACAAGCAATGGGAAAAGGATTCCCTGTTTAATGAGTGGTGTTGGGATAACTGGCTAGCAGTGTATAGAAAGCAGAACCTGGACCCTTTCCTGACACCTTACACTAAAATTAACTCCAGATGGATTAAAGACTAACATAAGACCTAACACCATAAAAATCCTGGAAGAAAACCTAGGTAAAACCATTCAGGACACAGGCATAGACAAGGACTTTATGACTAAAACATTAAAAGCATTGGCAACAAAAGCCAAAATAGACAAATGGGACCTAATTAAACTGCAGAGCTTCTGTACAGTAAAAGAAACAATCATTAGAGTGAACCAGCAACCAACAGAATGGGAAAAAACTTTTGCAATCTACTCATCTGACAAAGGGCTTGTATCCAGAATCTACAAAGAACTAAAACAGATTTACAAAAAAATGACAAACAAACCCATCCAAAAGTGGGTAAAGGATACGAACAGACACTTTTCAAAAGAAGACATATATGAGGTCAACAAACATATGAAAAAATGCTCATCATCACTGATTATTAGAGAAATGCAAATCAAAACCACATTGAGATAAAACCACCTCACGCCAGTAACAATGGCAATCATTAAAAAATCTGGAGACAACAGATGCTGGAGAGGATGTGGAGAAATAGTAACACTTTTACACGGTGGTGGGAGTGTAAACTAGTTCAACCAGTGTGGTGATTCCTCAAGGACCTAGAAATAGAAATTCCATTTCACCCAGTAATCCTATTACTGGGTATATACCCAAAGGATTATAAATCATTCTATTATAAAGAAACATGCACACATATGTTCATAGTGGCACTGTTTACAATAGAAAAGACCTCAAACCAACCCAAATGCCCATTGACAATAGACTGGACAAGGAAAATGTCACACATATACACCATGGAAGACTATGTAGCCATAAAAAATGATGAGTTAGTGTCCTTTGTAGGGACATGGATGAATGTGGAAACCATAACTCTCAGCAAACTGATACCAGAACAGAAAACCAAACACTGCATGTTCTCACTCATAGGTGGGTGTTGAACAATGCGAACACATGGACACAGGGAAGGGAGCATCACACAGTGGGGTCTGTTGTTAGGGGGCAAGGGAGGGACAGCTGAGGGATGGGGAGGTCGGGGAAGAATAACATTGGGAGAAACGCCAGATGTAGGTGACAGGGGGATAGAGGCAGCAAACCACATTGCCATGTGTGTACATATGCTACAATCCTGCATGATCTGCACATGTACCCAAGAACCTAAAGTAAAATTAAATAAAAAATATAAAAAATTTAAAAAAATATGTAAAATTGATAAGACTCTAACCGAGCTAGACAAGAAAGAGAAATGGAGAGATGGAGACAGACACACAGACACACTAAAGTGTTTTAATGTCTATGGTATCATTTTAATGTCTATGATTGGTATTTGTATTACCATTGTCAGATTACCAATATCATAAATGCAAGATAGATCATTACCAATATCATAGACATTAAAATGATTACAAAGAAATTATATAAACAACTCTATGCAAAAAAATTTGCTAATTTAGATGAAATGGACCATTTCCTTGAAAAACAAACTGCCAAAACGCATACAAAATGAAATAGCCTTAATAGTGCTGTATCTATTAAAGAAATTGAGTCAGTAATTAATAACCTTCCAAAAATCAAACACAATAGCCCATATGATTTCACTAATGAGTTCCCATGAACATTTAAAGAAAAAATAATGCCAAGTATCGACAATCTTTTCCATAAAATTAAAGCAGAGAGAATACTTTTAACTCATTTCATAAGGTCGGCAATACATCAGAAGACCAAGGCCAGATAAAACATAACAAGAAAACTACAGATTAATGTAGTTTTCATGAACATGAATGCAAACATTCTTAACAAAATATTAGCAAATCTAATATAGCAGTGTATAAAAACAATTATATACCACAACCATGTAGGATTTATTCCAAGTATGCAAAGCTGAAATTGACATTATATTATCAATTTACGTGGTCTACCATACTAACAAATTAAAGAAGAAAAATCAAATGATTTTATCAATTGACAGAGAAAAAGCATTTGATAAAACCCAACCAACTTAGAATAAAATTATTCACAAACTAGGACTGGAGGAGAACTACATCAGCTTGAAAAAATCTACAAAAAATCCTACAGCTAACATACTTAGTAGTGACAGACCAAATGCATTCTCCTAAGACAGAGTATAAGGCAAGAATATCTTCTGTCACCACTCTTATTCAACATTGGAAGTTTTTGCTGTGCATTAATATAGGAAAAAGAAATAAAAAATATCCTATTTGAAGATGATGAAATGAAACTGTGCTTATTTGCAGATGACATGACTGTGTAGAAAATCCTGAGAGAATCTACAAAACAATCTCTATAAACTAGTAAGCCAGTATAACAAGACAGAAGGTCAATATACAGAAGTCAATTGTTTTCTTATACAATAATGAACAATTAAAATTTGAAATTTTAAAACGACATTTGTAATAGCCTCCCAAAAATGGCATTAATCTAATAACATATATACAGAATCTGTATACAGAACCTACAAATATCTCATGAAAGAAATCAAAGAAGATCAAAATAAATGGGAGTGTATTCTGTCTTAATAATTTGGCAAACTATTTTGTAAATATAAACAAACCGATTCTAACATTTATATGAAAAGGCTAGACACCTAAAAAAATTCCGTAATACTGAAGAAAAAAAAAAGAGGACTCACATTATCTGACTTCAAGACTTACTTTAAAGCTATAATAATCAAAATATCATAGTATTGGTGAAAGACTAGTTACATATATCAATGGAACAGAGAGAAGCTAGACATATCACACAAATATAGTCAACCGATCTTTGACAAAAGTTCGAACATATTCATTGGAGACAAGATAGCTTTTCAACAGATGATGCTGGAATAATTACATGTCCACAAGCAAAATAATAAACCTAGACACAGATCTTATACCTTATATTAAAATTTATTCAAAACCAAATATGAACCTAAATGTAAAATGCAAAACTATAAAACTTTCTTAGGAGAAAATCTACTCAATCTCGGGTTTGGTGATGTGATTTTAGATAAAATACTAAAAGAATGATCAATGATATAAAAAACTGTTAAGCAAAAATGTATTAAAATGTACAACTTCATCTCTACGAAAGACACTGGTAATAGAATAAAAAGATAAGCTGCCAACTGGAAGAAAATATTTGCACAATGCATATCTGATAAAAGAATTGTATCCAAAATATACAATGTGGTCTTGAAATTCAACAAAAGAATACAAACAACTGCATTAAAATTGATCTGATCAACTCCTTACCAGGATAAACAGGTGTAAATAAAGATATGGAAAGATTTTCAACCCTATTTGGCATTAGAGAAATGCTAATTGTAACAAGAATGAGATACCAGTACATATCTATTAGAAAAGAAAAAGTAAATTTTTTAAAAAGCTGGCAATACCAATTGCTGGTGAGAATTCAAACCAACAGCAACTCTCAATTTTTAATTTTTCTGGCTACATATACATATATACATATTTACAGTATACATGAGATATTCTGATACAGGCATACAATGTGTAACAATCATATCAGGGTAAATGGAGTACTCATCACCTCCAGTATTTACCCTTTCTTTGTGTTACAAGCAATCCAATTATAGTCTTTATTTTGAAATGCAAAATAAGTTATTGTTTACTATAGTCACCATGCTGTGCTATCAAATACTAGATCTTATTTGTTCTCCCTAGTTATATTTTTGCACCCATTAACCATCTCCCCTTCTCCAGCAACACCCTCCCCAGCCTGTGGTAACTATCACTGTACTCTCTAACTCCATGGGTTCAATTGTTTTAACATCTGACTCCCACAAATAAGTAAAAACATGCCAACTTTGTCTTTCTGTGCCTCTTTTTACTTAACAGAATAACCTCCAGTTCAACCTGCATTGCTGCAAATGACAGGATCTCACTCTTGTTTTACGGCTGAATATTACTTCATTGTTTGTATGTACCTCTCAAACTCTTGCTCATTGTGGTGGGAATGCAAAAATGATTCAGTCACTGTGGAAGACAGTTTAGAAATTTTTTAATAAAGTTAAACAGAGACTTATCATAAAATCAAACAATTGTACCCTTCAGTATTTGCCCAACGTGTTGGAAAACTTCTTTCCACACAAAAGCCTGCATCCAATTTTTTGTAGCAGCTGTATTCACAATCATCAAAACTGGAGGCAACCAATATGTTTCTCAAAAAGTGAATAGGTAAACAAACCCAAGTATAGTAGTTATCCCTTATCTGCAAGGGATATATCCCAAGACCCCCACTGGATGCCAAAAAACATGGACAGTACCAAATCCTATATCTATGATAAAGTTCAGTGTATAAATTAGGCAGAGAAAGAAATTAACAATAGTAACTAGAAATGACATCAAAAAAATTATAATAATATACTGTAATAAAGATTATGTGAATGTCGTCTCTCTCTCTCAAAATATCTGATTGTACTGAAACTCATCCTTCTTGTGATGAAGAAGGGATACAGCAAGACTGTGTGGGATTTTATTACATTACTCGGAAGAAGTCACAATTTAACATTTATGAATTGTTTTTTTCTGGAACTTTTCATTTAATACTTTTGGACCACAGTTGACTGTGGGTAACTGAGATCAAGAAAAGTAAAACATCAGGTAAGCAGGGCACTGCTGTATATCAATACAATGGAATAGCATTCGGTGATTAAATCAGATGTGCTATCAAGCCATGAGAAGACATGTGAGAACCTTAAATGCACATTGCTAAGTCAAAGAAACTAGGCTATGTGAAAGAAGCCTGAAAATGCTACGTACTTTTTAATTGCAACTATATGACACTCTAGAAAAAGTAAAAGTATAGAAACGGTTAACAAATCAGTCATTGGCAAGGGCTCAGGGTTGGGAGAACTGTTGAACAGGTGAATCACAGGGTATTTTCTTAAGTGTAGTGAAGCCATTCTGTAAAATAACTGTAATAGTGGATTATGCGTTTATGTGCTTATCGTAAGCATTAGAAACTATAGAACTTTCCAGCAGAAAGAGTAAATATCAATTAGTGCAAGTTTAGGAAATCATATAGGAGGTTGGGATCCTGGATTGAATGCAGATTTTGACAGAAAAAAAATATGGCTAACTATACTACAAATACGTGAAGCAACATCACTGAAGTGGATGGGGAAGAGGGATCCTGACTTAAGAAGCTTTAGAAACAAGTCATAAAAATAGAGGGAAAATGAACTGCACATAAGCATTATCTTCTGGTTAACAAAATTGTTTCCCATAGGGATACAACTTAACAATTTTGAAACCACTGTACTTGTATAGCAGGATTAAACAATTATGTAATTGATGGCAGAAGGTGGGAACCAGGTTTTTCACTGTTGCAGTGGAAAAAGAGAGAAGCAAGGGAGGAAATCTAGAATAATCAATGTGGTATTAGATGACAAACTCATGTTACCTTAATGTAGACACAGATGAATTCCTCTAGAAATATTTATAAATATGTGTATGTCAACAGGTGAGTATACACATGTGTATTTCCTTGCTCTCTTGCAAAAGGAACCAGGGCTCCTTGGAGAAATGGCCGATTATAGGACTGGGGCAGAAAAGAAAGAAAATAACCCTGGAGCATCTTATAATGGTAAAATATAAGGAAGTAATAAAAAAAAATTGATATGGGTATTTCCCCCCAATAGGATATAGAAGCTGCAACAATTTGAGAAAACAGTATAGTATTGGATTATAATCCAAAATATAAAATGAACAGCCAGGAGTCCCTAATTATATAACTAAGTGATTGAATATTAAGTAAACAGGGAAGAAACAAATCTATTAGGCAGAAGAATTCCTTTATGTTGACACTATTCTCTCAATGAAGTGGCATATAACTGCCCATTTCTTAAGTATGGGCTATAGATAGTGATTTCCCTCCAAAGAATACAGTGTAGGAAAAAAGGGAGAGAGTAACTTTACAGTGGAGAAACCTGACAAACACTACTTTGGCCAGGTCATCAAGGTTAATAGCAACAGCGATAAGTCATGTTGATAGCATGTACTCTAATACGATATCTCAGAATGACACTTTTCCTGCGTGGTCTTCTCCAAAACCCATGAGGAAAAATCATTAGACAAACCCCAGTTGAAATGCATCCTAAAAAATACCTAACACTTCTCATAGCTCTCAAGGTCATCAAAACCAAGAAAAATGTCTGAGAAACTATCGTAGTGAAAAGTTGCCTAAGGCGACATAATGATTAAATGTAACTGTTATCTTGCATGGGCTCTACAATAGAAAAATGACATTAAGTCAAAACTGAGAAAATCTGAACCAAAGTATGGACTTAAGCTAATAATAATGTATCAATATTGGTTTATTAATTGTGACAAATGTACCATACTAATATGTTTATAATAGGGAAAACTGGATATTTGGGAACTCCCTTTAATATCTTAGCAACTATTTAATGAATTTAAATATAGACTATGTCATATTATGTATTACATATAACTAAAAATAACAATTTTTAAAAGCCTACTTAAAATAGTTTATTTAAAAAGTTAAACAAAAAGCATATCTAACACTAAAACCTTATCTTTTCCCCAAAACTTTTATCTAATCATCAGTCGAGTCATCTATGTCAGAAAACTAGATATATTCTTGACTTTCTCATTCCTTCATCCTCCTCACTTAAATAATCACTAAGTTTGTACAAGTATACTTAATAATTCATAATTCCAGTTCTACCTCATTCCCACCGCCTTATTAGTCCAATATTTTTCACTCGGCTCCTCATTGGATTTATAGTTAGTGTCCCAGATTCTGGTTTTTTTCCACTAAGTCTATTGTATTGTGCTGTCACCAGGGCAAAATTTCAGAAATAGCAAAATGGTTATTTTCCTTTCCTGCCTAGAATCCTTAGTGAGTTCCCTTTGCATTTAGCATGGAACCCCAATGGCTTAATCACATCAAAGGAAGCCTTTTGGTCGCTGACTTCCGCTGGCATTTCCCGCGCCGTCTCCCCAGGTTGCTCCCATGCTTTCTTTTTCCATCATCTTCAATTACCTACAGTTACTGGAATGGTGTAACATCTTTCATGTTATTCTACGACACTTTCCTCTGGAAGCTGAAATTCTACCTTTTCTAGGAAGGATTTCTACTCTTTCAACTTTCAGGCTGTTAAATACCCATCTTTTTTCCCTTAGCTTTCTAGGTGTTCCTAAGTAAAAAAACACTTAGCCCATTGCATAGCCATTTTTTTCATCTTTTATTTACATATACTTACCTCGAGCTTTTTGAGAAAGACAACATATCTCTTCACTCAATTCCAAGAATTTAGCATAGTGCCTTAAAGATTGTGCCTGAGCATAATATTCAAAAAATATCTATTAAAAAAAGTTCTACAACTCAACTTTTGAAACCACAGCTGAGTCTAAATAACCACTCTCTTTTCTTTGAGAAAAAGTATGGTATCTATTTCGGGGAAGGAGGAGGGTGGTGCTAATATTTTATTAAGCAAATATATACTAGGCATTGGATTAGGAGCTATTTATAACTTAGCTCACTAAATACATTAAGTCTGATTTTACACCTGAAAAAATTGAAGCTTGGGAAGAAGCAGTTACAGTGATCAGGAGTTCTGAGATTTGGGGTGGGATTCTCACCTTACCTCTTATACTCAGGTAAGTTCAGAAACAACTGAGATATCAATCTAAGAGTCTGACAGATATAAATACTAGCTTTTTTTTTTTTTTTAATAGCTAAACTGAATTGGAGATCCAAATTTGATTCTATGGTTACAAGGCTACACCTTCGGATTTCATACCCAAATAAAAATTGAATATGCGCCAGGTGCAGTGGCTCAAGCCTGTAATTCCAGCACTTTGGGAGGCCAAGGTGGGCGGATCACAAGGTCAAGAGATCGAGACCATCCTGGTCAACATGGTGAAACCCCGTCTCTACTAAAAATACAAAAAATTAGCTGGGCATGGTGGTGCGTGCCTGTAATCCCAGCTACTCAGGAGGCTGAGGCAGGAGAATTGCCTGAACCCAGGAGGCGGAGGTTGCGGTGAGCCGAGATCGCGCCATTGCACTCCAGCCTGGGTAACGAGCGAAACTCCGTCTCAAAAAAAAAAAAAAAAAAAATTGAATATGCAAAGCTGAAAACCCTACCAGAATTGCAGCTTCAAATGTATTTAATGCTCCCACCAGCACTACCACTATCACCATCAATGTTGAGGAAAAAGAAATATGAGTCTCTAGATCTGCTTCTAAGTTCCTGAAAATGGGATCTCTCATGACGTCATTAACAAACTGAATTGTCTACAACATCAGATACTACTTAGCAATGACGAATTGCTTTTTCCTAAGACTTCCTATGGTTTATGTTTCTGCTGGGCTTGACTTAAGAAAAAGAAAGGGAGAAGGTATGGTAGCTCACACCTGTAATCTTAGCACTTTGGGAGGCCAAGACAGGCAGATCACTATAGCCCGAGTTCAAGACCAGCCTGGACAACATGGCAAAACCTTGTCTCTACAAAAAATACAAAAATTAGTCAGACATGGTGGAACGCTCTTGTAGTCCCAGCTACTGGGGAGGCTGAAGTGGTAGAGTTACCTGAGACTGGGAGGTTGAGACTGTAGTGAACCATGTGCCACTGCACTCCAGTGGTGATAAAGTGAGTCCCTGTCTCAAAAAAAAAGCAGGCAGGCAAGCAAGCAAGAAAGAAAGAAAGAGAAAGAAGAAAAATCCTGTGATGGTAAGCATTTTCCCTGATAAAGTGTAGAGTGTTCCTCTAAGTTTTCCAGGAAAAATACAACATGGTATACAGAGAGAACAAATTGGGAAGGTGGGGAAAAAGAAATTAAAAAGTATAAAAATTTGGAGATAAACATAGAAAAAGAAGATAAAGTTAAAAAATTCCCATATATAGACAACTGAGATTAAAGAAGAGATACAAAGTAACGGACCAGGCAAAATTGAATGGAATTATCAACCCAAGAAATCCTCTCAAAGATATTAGACTTCAAAAATGAAGAAAAATCCTCAAGGAAATATCATAAGTACAAGATATCCAAGAAAAGGAACTTTGCACAGAAGTTTTAGTATTTCGCCAAAGCATCTTTCAAAAGGTACATATAAAATCTCAGAAGTAGTATTTTCGTAAGTATTTCTTGAGAAAAAAACTCCAGGCTGAACTTCAGCCAGATGAGGCAGGCATTGAAACCACAGCAAATGAACTGGCAACAAGCACTAAGGTTAAAACAGATACAGGAACCGAAGCAACAGAACAGAATGTAATGTTTACACCCTGACATGTAGAAATGATAGAACTAATGGAAATTTGGGGAGGAAGAAGGATGAAGGTTGAAGGTATAGTAAATTTGCCGATTACCTCATATTTAATCTCTGGAGTCAAAGGATATCATTTAATGCTGGCAGATCAATTAATAGATGTTTAAGCATATTTAGCAATACAAAGGTAAATATGAAGAAAGATAGTACTATTGACTAAAGTCAGTTGGGGGAGAGAGAGGCGGAAGTGTATTACTTTTATGCTTGCTTATAGTCGAGAACAAACAGAAACTGACTAAAAGAAACATTAGATCAGAGGTTCTCAGAGTATTGATATCTGGGAGTCCCAGCAACAGCTTGAGGAGGTTTATGAGTTCAAAATATTTTTATAGTAACACAAAGATGGTATTTACCCTTCTAACTGGGTAGATATTTGTACTGATACTGCCAAATATTACCAATATTGCCAATCTTACATTTTAGCAGAAATCAAAGCAGTGACACCTAACTATAACATCAGTCTTGCATACTTCACTGTCATGTGTTTTTAGTTAAAACAAAAACAAAAACAAAAACTTTCATATGAACTTCAGTATGTCCTTGAAGCTGTAAGAATTCTGAATTTTGAGGTTAGGCAGAGCAAGATGGTCAAATAGAAGCCTCTACTGATTGTCCTCCCCACAGGAACACCAAATTCAACAACTATCCACACACAAAAAAGCATCTTTATCAGAACCAAGTATCAAGTAAGTGATCACAGTACCTGGTTTTCACTTCATATAACTGAAAGAAGCTCTGAAGAAGGGCAAGAAAAACAGTCTTGAATTGCTGATGCCACCCTTCTCCCATCCACCAAAAGCACCCGAATGGCACAGAGAGAAAATCGGTGCGGTTGAGGGAGAGAGAGTCCGGTGACTATGAGAATTTTCACTGGAACTCAGGGCTGCCTGGTCACAGTGGAAACACCGGGCACAACTCAGCCAGCAGACAGACAGAGGGACTATTTAGACTACTGCTAGCCAGATGGGAACTGCCCATCCTAGCAGTCGGAAACTGAGTTCTGGCAAGCCTCGCCACCATAAGCTGAAGTGCTCTGGGGCAGTCTAGCCCACAAGGACTGCCATTCTTGGGCAAGTCCTGGTGCTGTGCTGGGATTGAAGCCAGTAGACCGGGGAGTCATGCAACCTAGTGAGACCCCAGCTAAAGTAGCCAAGGAAGTGCTTGTACCACCCCTCCCCAACCCCAGGCAGGGCAGCCCATGGATCTGGGAGACACTCTTCAGCCTGAGGAGGAGAGAGGAAAAAGTAAAGAGGGCTTCATCTTGCAACTCCAATACAGGCTCAGCCACAGGAGATCAGGGTCCCACGCAGACTCTGAGGCCCTGATTCCAGGCTCTAGCTCCAGGACAACATTTCTAGACACACGTTAGAAGAAGAAGAAAACCTGCTTCTTTGAAGGGCAGGACCCAGTACTGGCAGGATTCATCACCTGCTGACTAAAAGGCTCTTTGGCCCTGAATAATCAGCAATGTTACCTCGATAGTACCTCGGATGAGACTCAGAGACATGCTGGCTTCAAGTGTGACCCAGCACATTCCCAACTGTGTTGACTGTGAGGAGGGACTCCTTCTACTTGAAAAAAGCAGAGGGAAGAGTAATGGATTATTTGTCTTGAAGCTTTGGTACTATCTCAGTCACAGAGGGGTAGAGCACCAAGCAGGTGCTTGGGGTCTCTGATAAAATATTTTGGTCTTGGATGAAATTTCTAGACCTGGCCTGGGCAGTATCTAGAAAATAGTCTCAAAGGGGCAAATCTAGGAGTTATTCATCTTAAATAGGAGGTAGAGAGAGAAGTAGAAAATTTCTTCAAAGGAAAAATAACAGAGAACTTCCCAAAACTAGACAAAGATACCAATATTCAAGTACGAAATGGTTAGGCAGATTTAAGAAAAATAAGATAACCTCAAGACGTTTAATAATTATACTCCCAAAGGTCAAGGATAAAGAAAGGACACTAAAAGTAGCAAGAGAAAATAAATAACATACAATGGAGCTCCAGTAGATCTGAAAACAGCCTTTTCGGGTAGAAACCTCATGGGCCAGGAGAGAGTGGCATGACATATTGAAAGTGCTGGAGAAAAAAACAAAACAAAACACTTTTATCCTAGGATAATATATCTGGTAAAAATATCCTTCATGTAATGAAAGAGAAATAGAGAGAAAGAAAGACTTTTTCAGATAAATAAAAGCTGAGGGATTTCATCACCACCAGACCTGTCCCACAAGAAATGCTAAAGGGAGGTCTTCAATCTGAAAGAAAAGCATGTTAATGGGCAATAAGAAATCATCTGAAGGTACAAAACTCACTGGTAATAGTAAGTACACAGAAAAACGCAGAATATAGTAACATTGTAATTGTGGTATGTAAACTACTCTTATCTTAAGAAGAAAGACTAAATGATGAACCAATCAAAAACAGCTATACTTTTTCAAGACACAGTACAGTAAGATATGAATAGAAGCAACAAAATGTGAAAAAACAAGGCGATGAAGTTGAAGTATACAGCTTTTATTAGTTTTCTTTTTCCTTGTTTATCTGTTTATGCAAACATTGTTAGGTTGTTATCAGCTTAAAATAAGAGATTATAAAACAGTATTTGCAAGCCTCATGGTAGACAAATTTAAAAAAATGTAGTAGATACAGAAAAAATAAACAGCAAGAAATAAAATCATATCACCAGAGAAAGTTACCTTCACTAAAAGGAAGATCGGAAGGAAGGAAGAAAGAGCAGACCACAAGACAACCTGAAAACAAATCACAAAATGGCAAAATTTTATTAATAAGAATATTGAATACAAATTGACAAACCTCTCCAATCAAAAGACAGAGATTGGATTTAAAAAAGTAAGACCCAATGATTTGTTGCCTATATTAAACATACTACACTTCAACTATAAAGACACATATAGACTGAATACAAAGAGAGGGAAAAAGATATTTCATGCCAATGGCAATTTAAAAAGAGCAAAAGTAGCTGTATTAGACAAAATAGATTTGAAGAAAAAAACTTTAAAAAAGACAAAGAAGGTGTCACTCTATAATAATAAAGTGGCCAATTCAACAGAGGATATAACAATTGTAAATGTGTGTACACACAACTCTAGAGCATCCAGATATATAAAGCAAATATCATTACAGCCAAAGAGAAAGACTGGCCCCAGTACAATAATAGCTGGAGACTTCAACCTCCCACTTTTAGCACTGCATAGGTAATCTAGACAGAAATTCAACAAAGAAACAGCCAGCTTAATGTGCATTATAGACCAAACAGACCTAATAGATATTTATAGAACATTTCATCCAACAGCTGCAGAAATCACTGTCTTCTCAGCACATAGATCATTCTCAAGGATAGACCAGATGTTAGGTCACAAGACAAGTCTTAAAACATTCAAAATATTGAAATTATATGAAATGACTTCTCTTATCACCTAACACTAGAAATCAATAACAAGAATAATTTTTGAAATTATAAAAACATAAGGAAATTAAACAATATGCTCCTTAATGAAGTGGCCCAATGAAGAAATTAAGAAAAAAATTGAAAGATTTTTGAAGCAAAGGGTAACAATATACCAAGACATATGGGATACAGGAAGAGCAATATTAAGAGGAAAGTTTATAACTGTAGGTACATGAAAAATAGAAAAACTTCAAATAACCTATTTATGCATCATAAAGAACTAGAAAAGAAGTAGCAAACCAAACCAGAAATCAGAAGAAAATAAATAACAAAGACCAGAGCAGAAATAAATGAAATTGAAACAAAAAAAATTCAAAAGATCAATTAAACAAAAACATAATCAATAAACATTAGCCAGGCTAACTAAGAAAAACAATAGAGAAGACCCAAATAAATAAAATCAGAGGTGGAAAAGGAGACAGAACAACTGATATTGCTGAAATTCAAAGGATCTACTAGAGGCTAATATAAGCAACAATATTACAATACATTGGAAAATCTAAAAGAAATGGATAACTTCCTAGGTACATACAACCTATCAAAATCGAACCATGAAGAAATCCAAACCCTGAATAGAACAATAACAAGAAACAAGATCAAAGCTTTAATAAAAAGTCTCTCAGCAATGAAAAGACTGGAACCTCATGGCTTTAGTAATAAATTGTGCCAAACATTTAAAGAAAAACTAATACCAATCCTACTTAAACTATCCCCAAAAACAGAAGAGAAGAGAATACTTCCAAATTTATTCTACCAGTACAGTATTACCCTGATGCCAAACCAAAAACACATTTTAAAAATGGAAAACTACAGGCCAATATCTCTGGTGAAATTGATGGAAAATTCCCCAACAAAATAGCAGCAAATCAAATTCAACAACACGTAAAGAGCTCATTCATTACGACCAAGTAAGATTTACCCAATGGATGCAAGGATGGTTCAACATACACATATCACACACATACACAACATACACAAATCAATCAATATGATATATTATGTCAACAGAATGAATGACAAACTGTATGATCATTCCAATTTATGCTAAAAAAAGTATTTGATAAAATTCAACTCTTTATAATAAAAACTTTCAAAAAACTGGGTATAGAAAGAACACACCTCAACATAATCAAAACCATACATGACAGACCCACAGCTAGTATCATACCGAATGGGAAAAACCTGAAAATCTTTTCTCTAAGATCTGCAACATGACAAGAATGCCTACTTTCACCCACTGTTATTCAACACGGTACTGGAAATCCTAGCTAGAGCAATTAGAAAAGAGAAAAGAATGAAGAGCATCCAAAATGGAAAGAAAGAAGTCATATAATCCTTGTTTGCAGATCATATGATCTTATATTTAGAAAAATCTAGAGATTCCACCAAAAACATATTAGAACTGATAAGCAAATTCAGTACAGTCATAGAATATCATATCAATATACAAAAATCAGTAACATTTCTATCTGCCAATAGTGAACAATCTGAAAAAGAAATCAAGAATGTAATTCCATTTACAACAGCTACTTTTGGGGAAAGTCTTCAGGACATTGGAGTGGGTAAAAATTTACTGAGTAATATTCTACAGGCAGAGGCAACCAAAGCAAAAATGGACAAACAGGATCACATCAAGTTAAAAAGTTTCTGCACAGCAAAGGAAACCACCAACAAAGAATGGGAGAAAATATTTGCAACCGATCTATCTGACAAAGGATTAATAACCAGTATATATGAGGAGCTCAAACAATGATATAGGAAAAAATCTAATAATTTTATTTTAAAATAGGCAAAAAAAATCTGAACAGACATTTCTTAAAAGAAGACATACAAATGGGCAAACAAGTACATTAAAATGTGGCCAACGTCATTGATCATCAGAGAAATACTAATCAAAAACTACAATGAGATACTATCGCACTACAGTTACAATGGCTTTTATCCAAAAGGCAGGTGATAAAAAATGCTAGAAACGATTTGGAGAAAGGGAAACCCTTGAGTACTGTTAGTAGAAATATAAATTAGTACAATCACTTTGGAGAACAGTTTGGAGCCTCTTCACAAAACTGAAAATACCGCTACCAAAGATCCATCATCCCACTGCTAAGTGTCATACCAGAAAGAAAGGAAATCAGTACATCGAAGAGGTATCTGGACTCCCATGTTTATTGCAGCACTATTCATAATAGCCAACATTTGAAAGTACCTAAATGTCCATAAACAGATGAATGATGAAGAAAATGTGGTACATATACACTATGAGGTACTTTTCAGCCATTAAAAAAAAAAAAGAAGAGATCCTGTCATTTGCAACAACATGGATGGAACTGGAGGTCATGATGTTAAATGGGATAAACCAGGCTGAGGAATACTGACTTTGCATGTTCTCACTTGTACATGGGAGTTAAAAATTAAAATGATTGAACTCATGGACACAGCAAGTAGAATGACGGTTACCAGAGGCTGGGAAGGGTAGTGGGGCCAGGGAGGATGGGGTAGTGAGACATTTAATGAGTATAAAATATGGCTAGATGGAATGAATAAGATCTAGTTTTTTATAGGACAACAGGGTAACTACAGTCAACAATAATTTATTTTATATTTAAAAATAACAAAAAGTATAATTGGATTGTTTGTAACACACAAGAAGGATAAATTCTTGAGGGGATGGATATCTCCTTGATTATCACATGATTATCACATATTATATGCCTGTATCAAAATATTTCATGTATTACATAAATATATACACCTACTATATACCCACTAAAATTTAAAAAAAATTAAAAATCCTATACTTATTATACTCCAGTCTTTGAGGAATGTCTTAGCAAACTTCTGTAAAATAAAATGGAGGCACACAGAATACTTCTACATATCAAGGAGTAATAATTATCCCAAGGAAATGTACCTGGTAAATTATTTCAGCCGTTAAGTGGAACCAGATTTTTTTTCATAAAGCACCATCTTTACTTGAAAGAATAATTGACAGCCCATGGTTAATCTGACTCTCATATTTAGCAGACAAACTTTCAAAAATAAAGTCAGTCTATTAAGAGAAAAAACACTAAGCAGAAGTTAGAGTCTTGAAAAAATTATGTATACTACTTTGAACTTCTCAGTTTTCCAATATGCAAAGATTTCTCTGATGGGATCATTGATGATGTCAATAAACATGACCTTTAAATTATTTAATAAAATACATCAATATTTAGAAAATCTGTATAAGTCAGTGAACCTTTAGTTTTCAAGTGACCGAAGTGTGATTTCACAAAAACACAAATAAATAAAAGATCCATTTGGAGTGCAAAATGGACAATGCAGTTTAATGTAATACGATACCAAAACTTCACTGATATGGTTTAATATTCCACATATAGGTTAATACTTAAGAAATACTAAATATTAATATTTAATGTTGAGTTTCAGTGACATGTCAAAGAAGGATATTTACAAATACCTGAAAAACCTATTCAAATGCTCTGTACTTTGTAGCTATATATCTGTGTGAAATCAGATTTTGTACATAAACTTCAACCAAAATAATATACCACAACAGATTGCATGCAGAAACATACATGTGACTCCAGCTGTGTTCTATTAAGTTGGACACTGAAATGATTAGCAAATGTATAACAATGCCAATCTTTCCATGAGACATTTTTGCTTTGAAAAGTGTACTTTTAAATATATGAATTTATGTTCATATGTAATAGGTTCATTATCATTATTCTGAAAGAAATTAACTAATACATATTTTTAAAATATCTCGGTTCTGATTTTTAATATAGAAGATATTGACAGATACAGACTAAATAAACATAAGCCTTTTAGGGTTCTCAATAATTTTTAAAATTATAAACAAGTTTTGAGGACAAAAAGTTTGAGAACCACAGCATTAAACTAAGTGTTCTACAAAGATTGACAATTAAAAATCCCATTCTTGGAATAAAATCTTTTAAAATGCAGTGTTAAGTAGACTCATCTTAATGTGAAAACATATCTTAAATATATCTAAAGGCCCAAATTACATGCTTGCTATTCATTGAATTCCGAGGGAAACAAAATGTCATCCCTTTGGCCTTCATGGTTTCTGATAAGAAATTCACCCTCATTGGGATTACTTTCACCTTACAGGGAAAATGTCATTGTGGTATTTTCAAGATTTTTTCCCTGTTTTTAGTTTTTACAAGCTTGAGAATCATGTCTTGGTATGGATTTTTGGGGATTTACCGTAATTGGAATACACATAGCTTCCTGATTCTGTAGGTTTATGGCTTTTGGCAAATTTAGGAAACTGTCAGCCATTATTTATTAAAGTAATTATTTAGCAATGCCTTCTTTATCCTTCACTTCAGGGCTCCAATGATATTATTATTAGATTTTTCTCTCTACTTGTCAGAGTGTTCTCATGTTTAGTTTATAAAGGATGTCCAAGAACTTTAGCTATCCTTAGGGAGAGAAAGGGGGAAAATTACATCTATTCCATCTTCCCAGGAGTAGGAGTCTCCAAAAGATAGACCTTTTAATAATACCAAGATGTAGCTATAACTAGATGGCCAATGAGAAAAAAAAAAAGTTGGATGCCTAGCTCAGAATATGGATTATACACCAGAAGAAATGTGTGTTTATTTATTTATTTATTTTTATTTTTGAGATGGAGTTTTGCTCTGTTGACCATGCTAGAGTGCAATGGCACAATCTCAGCTCACCGCAACCTCCCCCTCTGGGGTTCAAGCAATTCTCCTGCCTCAGCCTCCCAAGTAGCTAGGATAACAGGCATGCACCACCACACCTGGCTTATTTTTTGTATTCAGTAAGGATGGGGTTTCCCCATGTTGGTCAGGCTGGTCTCAAACTCTTGCCTTCAGGTGATCTACCCACCCTGGCCTCCCAAAATGCTGGGATTGCAGCTGTGAGCCACCATTCCTGGCCTAAAAGAAATATTTAAATAAGTTAAATATTTATTATGGAATACAAAACCAAAGAAGAAAACATAAAAGAATTAATTTATAGCCTCAGTTTAGAAAAAAAAAACTTTCTCATTATGACATAATATTCAGAGGCTGTAGGGAGAAAAAAATAAATACATTTGACTGCATAAAAATTAAATTTTTGCATGGCAAAACAAAATCAACATTATCAACATAGTCAAAAAAGTAAATGGCGAACTAAATTTATAAATATATTCCCAATTTTTGTCACAAAAAATTAATCTCCCTGGCATGTAAAGACCTACCAATTAATAAGAAAATCATCAATAGCCCAAAAGAAAAAATGGGCAAAGAATATGCAAAAGACAATTCACAGGAAAGCAAATACAGTTTTCAAAAATATTTTAAAAGATACTTAACCTTATTCATCATAGAAATACAAGTTTAAACAACACTGAAAAAAATATTGTTTTCCTCTTCCCATTCACATTGGCAAAAATCCAAAAGTTCATGGCATATTCAACTGGGAAGAATTTTGGAATAGATTTTAATCCATGGCTGATGAGAGTATAAATTGGTACTATGTCCCTGGTGAGTATTTTGGAAATTTATCAAGTGACTCCTAGGAATTTTCCTCAGATATAATTGAATGTATATGAAATGATACATTATTGCAACTCTTCTTAACAGTGGAAGATTGAATACGTCTTGTTGAATAAAAATGTGTGTAATACGCCATTACTTGTAGTTTTAAAAGAGGAAGTGAAATTTTCTATTTTATTGGCTTGTATTTATATAAAAAATTTTTATAAGTTGAAAAAAAAAACAAGTAACATTGATTATCTGAGTAATGAGGGAGGAAAGATATATACTGAGAAAATTGAGAACTAGTGGGGAAGTAATGTTTCATTGAATAACTTTTTATATTTTTGATATTTGAATCATGCGAAATAAGGAGAAAGGAAGAGAGAAATGAGAAAAAGCTAGAGGAGTATTTAGGTGACTTATGGAAAAAAATAAGGGGATAAAAATTAAAAGTCAGCATGAAGAAATGGCTGCTAGAATATAATTTGCATTGATTGAGGCATTTGATAGGGGAAGAAATTGATGACCTTAAAAAGGGGAGTGTAGTACAAAGTTTGCTAAAAAAAAAAAAAAATCAATTTGTTTTTAATGCATTATATACTGACCAATACAAATTACGTGCATTTCATGTTTAGTTTTATTTTTCTATAAGGTGATAAGCATGAGTTTCTGTTCACAGACAGGCTTTTTTAAAGCATATGTGTAAAAGGTCAGTGACTTCATAAAAATTAGGAATGAATTTAAGATTCTAGTCCTAAGACCCCATTTATTATCAGACCTAACCATTTCATAAAAAGATATTTCAAAATCCAGAGTCAGACTGTAACTGTGGGATTATCCAGATAACGGATTATCCAGAATGTATCTGGACATAAGGAGAGAAATCAGCCACTTGGCTCTTCACAGGGTAAGAATTTGACTCCTACTGTCTGCAAGCATTCCCTGTAATAGAAATATTAAATCTACATGCTGCCCTAAAGAACACTGTAAGC
Source organism: Saimiri boliviensis (assembly GCF_048565385.1). Taxonomy (NCBI): domain Eukaryota; kingdom Metazoa; phylum Chordata; class Mammalia; order Primates; family Cebidae; genus Saimiri; species Saimiri boliviensis. The sequence continues at coordinate 110,342,685 of NC_133455.1, forward strand.
CCTACCGAAAAACAATGATGTTACAGCCATATATTAAGATTTTCAGATCTAGTGAGCCCCTGCCTTAAACATGGAATCTTCCTAACACTAAGAATACATGCTGTCATTCCAACCTGAGAGTCTGGTGGGCCTCAAGAACTTCTGTTAAGGCCTGCTGCCTTTGTCCTTGCTCTCAGTGGCTCCTGCATTCAGGCTGAATAGCTGTATCCTTTGTCAAATAAATCAGAAACTTTATCCAACCTGTGAATAGGGTGGAGGAGAAAGGAGAGAGAGGAGTCAGAGAGGAGAAATGAGAAAGAAAGCAGAGAGAAGAAAGAGAGTGTACAGAGAGACAGAAGAAAGAGAGAAGGCCAAGGAGAGAAAAAAGAGAGAGAAGAGACAGAAGGTGCTTAAAGAGAGAGGTGGGGGTCGAGGAGAGAGGGGGACACTACTGGATACTGTGATATCGTGTTGTACTAGACTACGTTGGTTGCACTTTGGATACATACTACTACTCTGCGTTGCATGGAACGTAGCAACTGTATTTCAAGTTGTGACCTGCCTCCAGCACGTTTTTTTCAAGCTACTTTCTTTACTTCATCATTTCAAAGCAGTTTTATTATTTCCTCATTCCATGCTGATTTTTTTCTTCAATAATTTCCAGTGAAGGTAAGTAGAACCACTATAAAATTTGTATTTTAATATTTAGAAGATTAGACTTCCTTAATATCTTTGAAACACCTCTAGAATGCTATTTGTTAATTACTTAGGGTCAAACTGTTCAGTGTAGTAAGGAAGACACACACACAAACACAATCTAAAACATTATATATTTGAAACAACACAAAAGTGGGTAATTCCTACACCTGCTGGTTCTCCCCATAATCCTGTTTTATCCTTACCATAACCCTACAAAATTAGCTCATGTGTAACCTGCCATCTTCACTCTAGATTATGCATGAGCTAATTGAGCTCAGCAGATTATATTGTCTAAATTGCAGAGCAAAGAAGCATTTCAAGTTAAGATCTTATTTCAGAACTCATGATCTGCCCTACCTCAACAGCTTTCCTAGGTATTGCTTTTATTCTTGTTTGGTAAAACTCTACTCCACTCCGACCCAACATCCTGCATTCAATTCAGTCTCTGTGCAGGTCATGCAGCTTATTTTGTCTTCTAACATTATATCATTATGGAAATAATTTTAATAAGTAATCAGTCAATGTGTCATTGTTACTTGCTATTCCCTGTATTAGAAGGCAATCTGATTCCCCTTTGTTATCTTTGTTTGCAAAGCTCCTGAGAACAACAGCTATGAATTGTTTCTGAACTCCCAAAATTACACACCCTTGAACTTTGCAGATTGCAGTGATCTCTTTTCAGTCCTGGACTGAAGCTTGTTACCCCAAAATAAAACTTACAGGTTTTTTTTTTTTCATCTCTGCATCAGAATTGTTGAACAAGCACAGAGAAGTTCAAGATCAAATTGGCTGGGCTAGGTTTATATATATGTGTATATATATATATATATTTGCTATGCACATTTGATTTGTGGTGTACAATAGATTCCAGGAATAAATAAAAGATTTGTTGATGAAAGCTATGATGAAAAATGGAATATTGGCTTATATTACCTCCAGGCCATTTTTCATTTATATTTGCAAGAAGCATTTGTTGAACCTCTGCTAAGTCCCGGAATTATGCTAAATACCATCCAGAAAACACAAAACATACTTAATAATATGTGATGCCTACTAGGCAATAGTGGGGAAAGCGTTGGACTGGACATTTGGAAACCTAGGTTAAAAATTGACTTGCATGTAACTTGATGTTGAGTAAATCAGTAATTTCTTTAGTCTTACTTCCTTAGCTACACAATGAGTTAAATTATATATTTGTGGGTTTCTTTCAAAGCTCAAAGTTGTGTGATCTGTAATAGGTCTTGAATAACTGACAAAGGTGAAAAATGTGAGGTGGAATTTTCAAGTATTTAAAAAAATAAATAGGATGTATGTTCAGTATTTCATGAAAAATTACTTGAATCTTTGAAATGTTTTCTTTTAAGCCATCCTCTTAGTTTACGCCTTTGGCTGTTACAGAATTCTATAACATATAATTGTACTACAGGTAGATATTAAGCAACTATAATAACTATCTAGAAACAGCAACAAAAAAGTAACAACAAATTGATCACCCATTTCTCTATTAGCAAAATATTTTTGTAGAGTCTATTTTAGTTTACAGTGCAAAATGTATGTAGTTTAATTTCTCTTGTGTCTTTGGTGAAACCACCTTCTTGGTTCACGTCTCTATTTTTTTTTTTTTTAGACGGAGTTTCGCTCTTGTTACCCAGGCTGGAGTGCAATGGCGCGATCTCGGCTCACCGCAACCTCCGCCTCCTGGGTTCAGGCAATTCTCCTGCCTCAGCCTCCTGAGTAGCTGGGATTACAGGCACGTGCCACCAGGCCCAGCTAATTTTTTGTATTTTTAGTAGAGACGGGGTTTCACCATGTTGACCAGGATGGTCTCGATCTCTTGACCTCGTGATCCACCCGCCTCGGCCTCCCAAAGTGCTGGGATTACAGGCCTGAGCCACCGCGCCTGGCCACGTCTCTATTTTATGCTATTAACATATTTTGGCATCTGAGTCCATACTCAGAATGTTCTCATTTCACTGTAAAATATGTAATTTTTACTAATATATGGTATTTCTAATAAAGTTAAAATAAACATTTGGGACATAAACATCATCTCTAGGCCCTAGTAGAATATGTTCTAATCAATATTTCCTACATGGAATCTGTTGGATTTTGTGCTAAGTCTTTCTAATCAATTCTTTTCATTTTGAATTGTGTTTGGGGTATGAAATACTATATTAGAGAAGCTGTGTGGAAAAGTCACTTCTTAAATTCCTACGATGAGTTCTACTCTACATATACTACTAATGACAAGATCAAGGATTGTTTGAATCATGGGTGCTAACACAGTGAACAACAAAGGAATTCCAAGTAAAAATGTTTATCCATAAAACAACAAAAACTCAAATATAGTATGATTTATCAAGATAACTGACTCAATAAAATATACTTCTGTTCTCAAAGAGACAATTTGTCAGAATGGTTCCTGCTCCACAGACAGCAGAGTTTATAATAATGGGCCAAAACATCAGTAAAATGTAGGAATTTTTCTACAAGAAAATGGAACTAAACTAGACATAATTATAGTCATGAGAAACAGGACTTACATCATGTTAATCTTTTCTTAAGTGATTGAAAATATCAAGGAGAAGTTGGGAAGTAGTTATAGCCAGAAAAGAGAAGAAGTAATTTTAAGCAAAACAGTATGAATCTGCATATATTGCTTCAAGGAATGTTACTGTATAAATAGACTGTCCATTAAAAAACAGATCCTAATTCAAACACATACTCATAGACAAACAGTGATATTGCTCTCAGTAATTGTTTGACATGCCAGCCTCACTCTGGGTACCACTTTCTATTTTTTAAATGAATCAAATAGAACCCTCTTATTACGTTTCTAATTGTCTTCTTTGCTGAGACACAGATATGTTAAGACCAAAACATTAAATCCAATATTTATATTATTTTCTTTTTAACCTTGAAATGCCTCCTTTCCCATACAGATTATATAGTATAAATGGTACATACAGGAAGAAAGTAGACAGATGTAAAGTCATTTTAAAGATCTAATTGCTTATACAACTTATATCTTCTACCTAACAACCTAAAAGAAATCTTAGATTCCAGGTGTAAACATGTGTATTTACTTTAACACAGCAAATCTATACTTGCTGAGACTTAGCATAAATATCACCAATATAAAACAAATACCAAGCCAGTAGTTCAAATTCTTGACAAAATACGTGCACAGGAATAACTGTTAGCCCTAATTATAAGCTAATTTCAGTTATCTTACCTGCACCAACATTTTAGAAAGATCTGAAGCATTTCCACTGATAAAATAACTAAAAGAGAAGACAGTACCATTTCTCACTGTGAAAATCTGTTGACATTAGAACATCAAATACAACTTAAAAAAAAAAAAAAAAAAAGCTCTCTAATTTTTTTACAATGTCCTTTAGGTACCAGAAAGAGTAAAATGCAATTTTAAAAATATATAAGATACTAATTTTAGGAAAACAAATGCATAGATAGTGAATTAAAAACATAATAATAATGATATGAGTATTGCTGCTGCTTCTGAAAAATATTTATTTATAGCTTACAATGTCCCAGAATAATGTTAAGAATATTATGTGCAGTCCTATATCTTTATGTCTATATCATCTATATGTCTATATCTGTTTATATAGATGATATAGACATAAAAATACACACACACACACACACACACACACACACACACACACAGAGGTCATACCTCTAAACTGCTAGTACTGAAAATAACCCCATTATTCAAATGATAAAACTATAACTCGTAAATAATTTGCTCAAAGTCAAATATCTTGGAACTGGAGAAATTTCAACTTGATCTTACAAAAGCTACCTGCAGAGGCAATATTTTTAGCCACTATGGAGAAAAGTCCCCAAACTACAGTTCATATGAAAAAAATTGCTGAACAAATTAATGTATGGCAGCAAAAGATGTGATTGCAATAATAATAATAATAAGATGGTCTTAGCTTGCATTAATATGTGGAGGTAACATTACTCTTACTGATAACACTACATATAGAGCTCTGGTTTTCATTCCAGAAGTGATATTTAAGGAGGAAACATAAATAATTAGAAAAAAACGGAGAAAAACGTAAGAGCACAATGTAGGAGCTTCAAGTCATGCTATAGAAGAAATGATAGGAGAAACAGAAATAGTTGTCCAGAAGAAGAAAAGAAAAAATGATTATTATGTACCTACCATGTATGAGGCACTGTGCTAAATAATTTTATTAAGTTAACCAGGAAAAAATGCTAAACCACATTTGCCTTCCAAAGAAGTTTACAATCTTTATGAAAAGCCTTTCTCATGAGCTAGTCATTTTGTTTATCTGGTCAAGGAGATTATTTGGAAATATGTAAAATGAGCTAGAAGTTGAGTTTGGAAGGACTGGAAAGAACTGCATTAATTTTTATTTATTATAGTATTTTTGTGTTAATTGTGAAGAATTATTAATAAAGTGAAATAAGTTTGGATATCTAAAAGACAATAATGAATTGAAGGCATAATCATATCAACATAATCATGTCAATACTATAAAACTACAAACGTCATAATAGCTACCATTCTTACTAAAAAAAAAAAAGAAACTAAATGTAAATATAAAAAATTATTACCACTACTGAGGCAGTTCTAACAGGAAGTTCACACAGCAGCTGGGCAGAGCCCACAGCAGCTCAGTAACTTCTCTGCTGGCAGACTGTAGCTAGACTACCACCTTGCTGGGCAGGGCATCTCTGAAAAAAGGCAGCAGCACATCAGGAACTTATAAATAAAGCCCCACCTTCCCAGGACAGAGCACCTGGGGAAAGATGCATTTATGAGTTCTGCTGCAGCAGACTTAAACGTACCTGCCCAGAAGCTCTGAATGGAACAACAGAGCTCCCAGCTCAGCACTTGAGCTGCTATAAGGGACAGACTATCTCCTCACCAGCTCCCTGACCCCTGTTTAACCAAAGAGACACCTCATAAAGGAGAGCTCAGGCTGACATCTGGCAGGTACCCTTCTGGGACGAAGATAAGAGAAGAATAAACTGGCAGCAACCCAATGGCTGCTCTTCTTCAGCCCCCATGGGTGATCCCCAGGCAAGCAGGGTCTGCAGTGGACCTCCAGCAGGCCTACGGTAGAGGCACCTGATGGTTAGAAGGAAAACTAAGAAACAGAAAGAAGTAACTTCAACATCTACTAAAAGGATGTTCACTCAGAGACTCCATCCGAGAGTCACCAACTACAAAGACCACAAGTAGATAAATCCACTAAGATGGGAAGAAACCAGTGCAAAAAGGATGAAAACACCAAAACCCAGAATGCCTCTCCTCCTCTAAGGGATCACACCTCTACACCAGAAATGGAACAAAGCTGGAAGGAGAATAAGTCTGATGAAATGACAGAAAGAGACTTCAGAAGATGGGTAATAACAAACTTCTCTAAGCTAAAAGAACATGTTCTAATCCAATGCAAAGAAACTAAGAACCTTGAAAAAAGGTTAAACAAAATGCTAGTGAGAACAAATAGCTTAGAGAAGAATATAAATGACCTGATGGAGCTGAAAAACACAACACGAGAACTTTGTGAAACATACATAAGTTTCAATAGCCAAATTGACCGAGCAGATGAAAGGATATCAGAGATTGAAGATCAACTCAATGACATAAAATGAGAAGGCAAGATTAGAGAAAAAAAGAGTGAAAAGAAATGAACAAAGCCATCAAGAAATATGGAATTATGTGAAAAGATCTAATCTACATTTCATAGGTGAACCTGAATGTGATGGCGAGAATGAATCCAAGCTGGAAAACACTCTTCAGGATATTATCCCTGAGAACTTCCCCAACCTAGCAAAGCAGGCCACCATTCAAGTCCAGGAAATACAGAGAACATCACAAAGATATTCCTCAAGAACAGCAACTACGAGGCACATAATCATCAGATTCACTAGGGTTGAAATAAAGGAAAAAAATGCTAAGGGCAGCAAGAGAGAAAGGTCAGGTTACCCACAAAGGGAAGCCCATCAGACTCACAGCAGATCCCTCAGCAGAAACCCTACAAGTCAAAAGAGAGTGGGGATCAATATTCAACATCCTTAAAGAAAAGAACTCTCAACCTAGAATTTCATATCCAGCCAAATTAAGCTTCCTAAAAAAAGGAGAAATAAAATCATTTACCAACAAGCAATTGCTGAGAGATTTCATCACCACCAGGCCTGCCTTACAAGAGCTCCCGAAAGAAGCACTAATCATAGAAAGGAACAACCAGTATCAGGCACTCCAAAAACACACCAAATGGTAAAGAACATTGAAACAATGAAAAAACTGTGTCAACTAACAGGCAAAACAACCAGCTAGCATCAAAATGGCAGGATAAAATTCACAATTACAATATTAACCTTAAATGTAAATGGGCTAAATGCCCCAATCAAAAGACACAGACTGGCAAATTGGGTAAAAAGTCAAGACCCATTGGTGTGCTGTATTCAGAAAACCCATCTCACATGCAAGGACACATATAGGCTCAAAATAAAGGGATAGAGGAAGATTTATCAAGCAAATGGAGAGAAAAAAAGGAGTTGCAATCCTAGTTACTGATAAAATAGTCTTTAAAGCAACAAAGATCAAAAGAGACAAGGGCATTATATAATGGTAAAAGGCTCAATGCATCAAGGAGAGCTAACGATCCTAAATATATATGCACCCAATACAAGAACACCCAGGTACATAAAGCAAGTTCTTAATGACCTACAAAGACACTTAGACTCCCACACAATAATAGTGGGAGACTTTAACACTCCACTGTCAATATTAGACAGATGAATGAGACAGAAAATTAACAAGGCTATTCAGGACTTGAACTCAGATCTGGACCAAGAAAACCTAATAGACATCTATGGAACTCTCCACTCCAAATCCACAGAATATACATTCCTCTCAGCACCACATCACACCAACTCTAAAACTGACCACATAATTAGAAGTAAATCACTCCTCAGCAAATGCAAAAGAATGAAAATCATAACAAACAGTCTCTCAGATCACATTGCAATCAAATTAGAACTCAGGATTAAGAAACTAACTCAGAACTGCACAACTTCATGGAAACTGAATTGATGGCTCTTGAATGTTGACTCAGTAAACATTGAAATGAAGGCAGAAATAAAGATGTTCTTTGAAACCAATGAGAATACATACCCATCATACCAGAATCTCTGACACATTTAAAGCAGTGTCTAAAGGAAAATGTATCGCAATAAATGCCCACATGAGAAGCAAGGAAAAATCCAAAATCAACACCCTATCATAAAAATTGAAAGAGCTAGTGGAGCAAGAAAAAAAAAAATTAAGATCTAGCTAAAGACAAGAAATAAATAAGATCAGAGCAGAACTGAAGGAGATACAGACAGAAAAAATCCTTCAAAAAATCAATAAATCCAGGAGCTGGTTTTTTGAAAAGATCAACAAAATAGACCACTAGCCAGCTTAATAAGAAAGAAAAGGGAGAAGAATCAAATAGATGCAATAAAAAAATGATAAAGATGATATCACTACTGATTCCACAGAAATACAAACTACCATCAGATATTACTATAAACAACTCTATGCACATAAACCAGTAAACCTGGAAGAAATGGATAAATTCCTGGACACTTGCATCCTCCCAAGCCTAAACCAGGAAGAAGTTGAAACCCTGAATAGAGCAATAACAAGGGCAGAAGTTGAGGCAGCAATTCGTAGCCTACCAATCAAAAAAAAGCCCAGGTCCAGATGGGTTCACAGCTGAATTCTACCAGACATACAAAGAGGAGCTGGTACGACTCCTGAAACTATTCCAAACAATACAAAAAGAGAGAATCCTCCCACATCATTTTATGAAACCAACATCATCCTGACACCAAAACCTGGCAGAGACTCAAGAAAAAAAAAAAAGAAAGAAAACTTCAGGCCAATATCCATGATGAACATAGATGCAAAAATCTTCAATAAAATACTAGCAAACTGATTGCAACAGCACATCAAAAAGCTTATCCATCATGATCAAGTAGGCTTCATCCCGGGGATGCAAGTCTGGTCCATCATATGCAAGTCTATAAACATAATCCACCACATAAACAGAACCTAACACAAAAACCACATAATTATCTCAATTGATGCAGAGAAGGCCTTTGAGAAAATTCAACAGCCCTTCATGCTAAAAACTCTCAATAAACTAGGTGTCGACAGAACATATCTCAAAATAATAAAAACTATTTACAACAAACCCACAGCAAATATCATACTGAATGGGCAAAAACAGGAAGCATTCCCTTTGAAATCTGGCACTAGACAATGATGCCCCCTCACCACTCCTATTCAATACAGTATTGAAAATTCCAGCTAGAGCAATCAAACAAGAAAAAAAAAGGGGGGGGGGCATTCAGTTAGGAAAAGAGGAAGTCAAATAGTCTCTATTTGCAGATGACATTCCTGTATATTTAGAAGACCCCATTGTCTCAGCCCAAAATCTCCTGGAACTGATAAGCAACTTCAGCAAAGTCTAGGATACAAAATCAATGTGCAGAAATCACGAGCATTTCTATACACCAATAACAGACTAAAAAAGAACCAAATCAAGAGCAAACTCCCATTCACAATTGCTACAAAGAGAATAAAATACCTAGGAATACAACTAACAAAGGATGTAAAGGACCTCTTCAAGGAGAACTATGAACCACTGCTCAAGGAAATAAGATATGATACAAACAGATGGAGAAACATTCCATGCTCATGGTTAGGAGGAATCAATATTGTGAAAGTGGCCACACTGCCCAAAGTAATTTACAGATTCAATGCTATCCCCATCAAGCTACCTATGACCCTCTTCACAAAACTGGAAAAAACCACCTTAAACCTCATATGGAACCAAAAGAGAGCCTGCATAGCCAAGACAATCCTAAGGAAAAAGAACAAAGCTGGAAGCATCACGCTACCTGACTTCAAACTATACTACAAGGTTACAGTAATCAAAACAGCATGGTACAAGTACCAAAATAGAGATATACACTAATGGAACAGAACAGAGGCCTTAGAGGCAATGCCACATATCTACAACCATCTGATCTTTGACAAACCTAACAAAAACAAGCAGTGGGAAAAGGATTCCCTGTTTAATAAATGGTGTTGGGATAACTGGCTAGCCATGTGCACAAAACAGAAACTGGACCCCTTCCTGACACCTTACACTGAAATTAACTCCAGATGGATTAAAGACTTAAACATAAGACCTAACACCATAAAAACCCTAGAAGAAAACCTAGGCAAAACCATTTAGGACAAAGGCATAGGCAAGGACTTCTTGACTAAAACACCAAAAGCATTGGCAACCAAAGCTAAAATAGACAAGTGGCACATAATTAAACTCCAGAGCTTCTGTACAGCAAAAGAAACAATCATTAGAGAGAACCAGCAACCAACGGAATGGGAAAAAATTTTTGCAATCTACCCATGTGACAAAGGGCTAATATCCAGAATCTCTAAAGAACTAAAACAAATTTACAAGGAAAAAACAAACAAACCCATTCAAAAGCGGGCAAAGGACATGAACAGACACTTTTCAAAAGAAGACATATATGAGGCCAACAAACATATGAAAAAATATTCATCATCACTGGTCATTAGAGAAATGCAAATCAAAACCACATTGAGATACCATCTCACACCAGTTAGAATGGCTATCATTAAAAAATTTGGAAACAACAGATGCTGGAGAGGATGTGGAGAAACAGGAACACTTTTAAACTGTTAGTGGGAGTGTAAATTAGTTCAAACATTGTGGAAGTCAGTGTGGTGATTGCTCAAGGACCTAGAAATAGAAATTGCATTTGACCCAGCAATCCCATCACTGGTGTATATCCAAAGAATTATGAATCATTCTATTATAGAGACACATGCACACATATGTTTACTGCAGCACTGTTTACAATAGCAAAAACCTGGATCCAACCCAAACGCCCATCAATGATAGACTGGACACTATGGAATACTATAAAAAACAATGAGTTCGTGTTCTTTGTAGGGACATGGATGAATCCGAAAACCATCATTCTCAGCAAACAGACACAAGAACAGAAAAATCAAACACTGCATGTTCTCACTCATAGTCAGGTGTTGAACAATGAGAACGCATGGACACAGGTAGGGGAGCATCACAAACTGGGGTCTGTTTCAGGCACTAGGGGAGGGACAGTGGAGGGTAGGGAGGTTGGGAAGGGATAACATGGGGAGAATTTCCAGATATAGGTGACAGGAGGATGGAGGCAGCAAACCACATTGCCATGTATGTACCTATGTGACAATTCTGCATGATCTGCACATGTACCTCAGAATCTAAAGTACAATAAAATACATATATATAATTAAATTATTAATATATAGGGAAAAGATTATTCACCTTTAAAGAAAGGTAGGTATCAATCTGAGTTGCTGCATTTTTATTAAATGCAGAGAAAAAAAAAATAGAGATGCCTGCCATTACCATCATTAACTAAACTTTTTGGGAGGTCTTATTGAATGCAATAATAAAGTAAAATTTAAAAACATAAATATTAGAAACAATTAGATACAGTGATATACTTTGCAGATAATATGGTTGTATACTTAAAAATTTAGTAGATGGCATTTAGTCAAAGATTTGGTAAGGTGGCTAGATAGAAGGTAAATATATAAAATTGTGTTCCCATGTTAGCAGTAACTATCTAAAAATGTAAATGGTAAAAATTCCAATAAAAGAGTTACAAAAAAAAGTATAAAGTTTTATGGAGGTTTAAAATATTATGTGAACAAAATTTAAGTATGTTATTGAATGGGAAATATAAATTATCCTAAAATTAATATGAAAGTGTAATATCTCTCCAATTTTAATCCCAACTCTCTTATTTTGGGAGAGGGGAGGAAGAGCTATACAAAGGTATCTTAAGTTTTAGAGAAACAACAAATTTCTAAAATAGCAATAATTAATTCTAAGACTATTGAAAAGGAACTTGACATTACCTGTTAACAAAGAGAAAACCAATATAATCAGAAATAAATATATGAAAAATTGTGTGAATAGTTTATAAAATAAATAATGATGGTACAGTAAGTTATCTTCATATCTTAACTCTTTTGTACCATATATAAAAAATTTCAAATAAACTTTCAAAATAATGAAAAATTTAAAATAATAATATTAAGAAAATGTGTTTGTATAATCTAGGAGTTGGGATAACGATTTGTATGTATTTTTAACTATATGGGTGAAAAAGTACTATTAAAAAGTAGGCAAACGATAGTTTGGGGAAATATATCTGTAATGCTTATTAAAGATAAAGGATTAATATTGAAGAGTTTTTGGGTTAAAAAGTTTTAATTGATCATGGATATGAATAATTCTTAGAAGTACTAATCCAAATGTCCCAAAATAGGAAAATCTATTCAGTCTTCCTAGTATTCATTCATTCAACAAGTATTTATTGGGTTTTGATCAAATTGTTAATGAGGTAAAATTTAGTTTTCAAAGGACTATTCTGATTCGTTGAGAACAAACTAAATGAGGGTAAATCCAGAAGCAGAGAAGCCGACTGGGAGAGAATTGTAATACTCCAGGCAACATATAACATATAAATTTGGTTGTTAAGAAAACATTGAGTTCTGAATAATTTTTTAAAAGAATTAAGAAGATTAGTTGATAGAAGGGGAGTACTCTGGAGAAGTAGGTTTGGAAGAAAATAAGGAGGTTTATTTTCTTTATGTTACATGTATAGCACCTATTAGGCATATAAAAGTAAACTTCTTGATAAAAGTGTCTAGAATTTGAGCATTAACTCCAAGTTGGAAATACAAATGTGGGAGTTAAGAGAACATGGATTAAGTAATAAAACTAAATGAAGTCACACAGAAAATCAGTGTAGATAGGGAAAATGTCTAACGGCTGAACCTTGGCCCACTTTCATATTTAGAAAGTGAAGAGAAGTAATCAGCAAAGAAAAAAGAAAAGCATTCAATAATATGAAAAAAAAAAAAAAAAAAAGAAAAGAAAAGAAAACAGTAGACTGTGATATCCTAGAAGTTAAGTGAGGAAAGTATTTTAAAAGGAAAGTGTAATCAACCCACTGCTGAAGGGTAAGAAAGAAAATAACTGAAAATAGATTTACTTACAAGGAGGTCATTGGTGACTTCGGCAAAATGCATCTGTGGAGTGATGGGTAAAAGTGCGGAGTATGGTCGGTTCAAGAGAGAATTAATACTGTTTTAAGCCAGTACATTTCAGGACAATTTCTCATACATTAACCGATACAAAGAATGTGGTTTCAGAAAAGTTGTTTTGAAAATGAGAAACTTCGGTGTATTTTAGTTCTCGAGCAATGAGGATGAGATGGAGTGCACAGGTAGAAATGTTGACCTTTGATAGGTATGTGAGTAATTCTTCTGCAGTTAGTTACAGGAAAAAAAGGAATAATGGGGACTAACATAGGTAAATTTGGGAGATGTGGTGTTGGGAGTGTGCAGAATTCTTTTCTAATGACTTCTATTTTCTTGGTGAAATTGGAAGCAACATCATTAGCTAAAGTAAGGTAGAAGAGGAAGTTTTGGATATTGGCACAGAGAAAAGTTATAAAATAAAAATGTAGCTTAGTGGAACGAATAGTTTACAGCAATGTTTTAAGATTGTGGGCAGCTTTAAGGATACGCTTACAATTTTACGGTCACGAATTTAAACTGAGAGCAGTCAGCATGGTTTCTTATTGTTTCCAGCACATTCACCTCAATGTGTGCGGACTAAACAGAGAGTTGGGGATGACGGCTGGCAAGCACAACAAACGGACAGAAAGACAAGGTCATTATTTCTTATAGTGAATGACAATTGAAATCATGCTGAACAAGAGAGAATGATTTCAGTGAGGGTGAGGGACAGTAAGGAGGTGGCAGATTTAGGTGGAGTAGAAATAATTTTTGGAGTTGGAATACCAACAGAAATAAAATAGAAAGATGAGAAGTTGTGTCAGAAAACAGAATACTTGAAGTCATAATTATGAAAAACTTTTAGATATTGGCAATAAGTTTTGCATTATGACCCAGAGTACAGTAGCTAAGATAGGATGCAGGACAAAACAATAAGAAAGGAGATTTAGGAACTGAAAAAGCAAGACATTTGAAAGATGTTGATATGGCAATCACTAAGACAAATGCAGACAGGAGCAGTGTTAGAAGCAGTGCCCTCAAACCTAAAATTCAACTGCTCGGGAAATAACAAAGAGTAATTAGTGAGTTCTGCAGTGAAGTAGAATGACAGATTTAATATTGGTGACTTTTCATGTAAGAGGGAGACATAAGAAAAGTTGTGAGTAAAACCAAAGCAAACCTTTGTTACTTCCACATCAATGGTGGGGATTTAAGGAAGACTTTAAAAGAGAGCACTGTAACAGAAGTAGTGTCTTCAAGGAGACTCAGGTTTTATTCAGCTAGGACAATAAGTGATGTAATGTTCAGATAATGTACATAAATACATGGTGAGTATCTTTCTTGCTCTAGACCATTATTTTTCTATCTCGTTCTCTTTCCTCTCTCTCTCTCTCTCTCACACACACATACACACACACACAAACACACACCCAGAGCTACTTATAAACATATGTATCAGACAATGCCATCTCTTACTCCTCTTTTTCAAATAATCTCCCATCATAGGTATTAAAGATATTAGCACCAAAGCACTGTTTTCTCTTCCTTATTACATCGGACTCTTGATGATTTCTTTTCTCCTCTTCTCTCCTCCTCCTCCGCCTCCTCCTTCTTCTTTCTCCTTCTTATTATTTCTCCCCCTTATTCTTTCTCCTTCTCCTCCTCCTCTGTCTCATCCTCCTCCTTTTTTTGTCTTTTTTCCTCTTATTCTTCTTCCTCCTTCTCCTCCTCTTCTCCATCTTCTCTTCTTCCTTCTTCTTCTTCCCTCCTCCTCCTCCTCCTCCTCCTTTTCTTCTTCCTCTTTTTTCTTCTCCTCCTCCTCCCCCTTCTCCCCCTCTCCTTGTCTTCCTCCTCCTTTTCTTTTACATGTAGTTTATTCCAGAGATTGCAGAAAACACAATTTAGAGAGTATGGAAAATGAGACAGGGCAGGGAGAAAGCCAATGAAGGATGCGAACATGAGTTATGTTGTGAGCTACTGTGCATACTCTTTCTAAAGATCCTCTGAGAAACCATACTGAATATAACAGAGTTGTTGCACCCAGGAGTCAGGGATGTGGTAGCATTTACATTGCAACTTATATCAGTTGTCAGTTTTGTTTTTGCTACTTTTATAAACGGGTCTCTCTTGCTTTTTTTTCTTTTTACAGATTCAGGGCATACATTTGCAGGTTTGTTACATGGATATATTGCATAGTGGAGTAATTTAGGTTTTAACTGTACCCATCATCCAAATAGTAAACATTGTACTCAGTAGGTAAATTTTCAAGTCTCACTTCCATTCCACCTTCCCCACTTTTGGGGCTCACCAACGGTGATTTCAATATTCATGTAGAATGTTCATTTTAGATCTTAGCCTTTCAGTTCTTAACTTTCTTAGTCTCAAGGATCTTATCTGCTATCCCAATTCAGCCACCCACTTGCATTGTTGAAACCCAGATATTGTCATTGCCAGTAATTATTGTGGCAGATGTTGACAACTAGTTATCCAAAGATCATTTCTAACTCTCCCTTGCTTGCATCTACAGTAGAGAGTGAAGAAGCTAAAAGCTTTATTCTAGGGTCCTACATGGTGACCACATTAAGTACAAATGCAAGTTCACAGCCTTTTTCACTTTCTCCTTCTCATTGCCTGGAGCACAGACATGTGACTTGGAGTTGCAGCAGTTACTGGAACCATGAGATAAGAAGCATAAGGATCAAAGCCAATA
Organism: Saimiri boliviensis; assembly: GCF_048565385.1. Classification (NCBI taxonomy): domain Eukaryota; kingdom Metazoa; phylum Chordata; class Mammalia; order Primates; family Cebidae; genus Saimiri; species Saimiri boliviensis. The sequence goes on from NC_133455.1 coordinate 110,358,257, forward strand.
TATTGACGGTAGTAAAGCAAAACATTGAAAAATGCCTAAGCCTTCCACTTCTGACTATGGTTTAACCTGTGTCAGTCCAGTTGTCAAACTGAAAACCAGAAGAGCAGGATAAGATAAGGGGGTGGAAGAATGGATGGAAGACATGGAAAAAAAGATATGAGGAGTCATAATCTCTGGGAAAATAGAAGCCATGCTGCATATAAGAAATACTATAATCTCGACTACAATAAATACAAAGAAAACCATATTGAGACATATCACAGTAGAACTACTGAAAACCAAGAGCAAAGCAAAAAATCTTAAAATCGGCCAGAAAAACCAGACATAATACCTTTAAAAAAGCAACAATAAGAGTGTTAGATGACTTCTCTAAAGAAACAATGGAAGCTGAAGGAGATTGTAAAATGTATGCCAAAATATTGGAAGATAATAACTGCCAACCTAGAAATCTACAAATGACAAAATTATCTTAAAAAAAATCTTCTAGACTGGACACGGTGGTGCACGCCTGTAATTCCCAGCACTTTGGGAGGCTGAGGTGAGTGGATCATCTGAGGTCAGGACTTCACAACCAGCCTGACTAACATGGTGAAACCCTGTCTCTAATAAACACAAAAAAATTATCCAAGCATGGTAGTGCATGCCTGTAAGCTCAGCTACTTCGGAGGCTGAGATAGGAGAATCGCTTGTACCTGGGAGGCCGAAGTTGCAGTGAGCAGAGATTGTGCCATTGCACTCCAGACTGGGCAACAAGAGCAGAACTCCATCTCAAAAAAACATAAAAAATTTAAATATTTAAAATTTTAACATGAAAAATTTAAGATAAAGAATATATTAATTACTACATAACTGTATACTTAAAAATGGTAAAGATGATAAATTGTATGTTATCTCAATAATTTTTTAAAGAAAAATTGTCTGCAGTGAACCTACTCTAAGTAAATGTAAGGAAAACACTAAAGGAAGTTCTTCTGGGAGGCAGATATTTAAATAAATAAATAAATAATATATGGCATATCTAAATGCATACAAAATAATAATGCCTTATAGAATTTATAATGTTTATAGAATTAAATACATGATAACAATAGTGCAAACATTTGAAAAGGATTAATGAAATTACAGTACTTAATGTTCTTACATTTTTGGGAAATTGCCTTAAGTACCAATATATGAGAGATTCTTATAAATCAAGAATTGATATTTTAATAGGTTAACTACTAAAAGTGCACTAAAAATTTAAGAAGCAAAACTAATCAGCCAAGAGAAAAAATAAGAATAAAATTAGGCAAACACAATAGCTAAGAAGAGAGAAAGTAGAACAAGTTTATAGACATCAAATTAATAGGGAACAGATATAAAATGGTACATTTATGAACATGAAATAAATACTTCAATTAGAAGACAAAATTTTAAACCTGAAAAAAACCTAAAACCTACTTGTACACTGCTTTTGAGAGACACATCTTAATTATGACATGTAAAAATTTTTTTAATCTCAATAGGATATACCATGAAACACTAACTTAAAGAAAACTGTCATAGCTATATTAACATCAGGTGAAGTAAGTCAATTAGACATTAAGGGGACCATTTCAGTCATAAAACTGTCAATCATCTAAGAAGATATAACAATTCTGTATTTTTATGCATTAAATAATGTAGCCTTAAAATAAATACAATTTAACAAGCTAAAACCAGAAAAAGAAAAATTCTAATTGTAATGAGAAATTTTAACATAACTATCTCAAAAAAGAGATAAAACAAGGAAATACATATGAGGTAACACAAGTGGGCATGTATAAGATTTGAACATTAACAAACTTGACCTAATTAATATATATATCAGTGATGTACTCAAAACTTCAGAATGCACATTCTTTTCTAGTTCACATGAAACTGTACCAAAAAATGAATGTATACAAATTTCTAAGAACAAATGTCTACAAAATACATTTTCTGACCATCACGAAATTAAGTTCAAAATAAAAAAAAATCCACAAATATTTTAGAATTAAGCAAAACCTGTCTAAATAATCCTTCTATCAAAAAAGAAATCATGGTAGAAAATTAAAATAAAAAGAATAATATTATGATAAAGTAATAATGAAAAGACTGCATACCCACGTTGTGGGTACTGCTAAAGTTTAACAGAGCAGTTCTTAAATGTTAGCATACATTAGGATCACCTAAGGGATTCTTAAAATATAAGGTGTCATGCTCATCCCTAGAGCTTCTTTTTCATTAGGTCTGGCAAATGGCTTGACAGTTTGCATTTCTAACAATATCGCAGAAGATACTGATGCTTCTGGTTAAGGAACCAAATCTTATACTCAGATATATAAACAAGTTTATGACAATAAATTTGATCTTAAAAATGAAGATTTAAAAAAAAAACAATAAAATTTATCATAATTAGCACAAAAGCAATTATGAAATCTTCATAGTTTTATCTACAGTTAACCCTTAAGCAACTCAGGTTTGAATTACATGGGTCCATTTATACACAGATATTATTTCAAAAAATATACTGAAAAAATTTGTGGAGATTTGTGGCAATTTAACAAAAGCTCTCAAGTATTTAACAAATATAAGAAAAAGGTATGTCTTGAACATAGAAAATATATGTAGATACTAGTCTACTTATTTAATACCATAAAACATATAGAAAGCTATTATAAGAAGTTAAAGTTTATCCAAGTTCAGCTTCGTGTTTAACTTTTTTTACACAAACATACACCATACATGGCACCGTTTTCAGTCAAGGGAAACATAATGTAAAGAGCACATGGAAATGACATGAAATTAACTGTAATTCATACTGTACTACTGTAACAGTTTCATAGCCACCTTCTATGGCTACTGCTGTGAGCTCAAGTGTTGCAAGTATCCATTTTAAATGCCTTGTGACGCTAATCATCTCTGCATGAGCAGTTTGTCTCGATGGTAAATTGCACATCACAGGAAAAAAATGGCTACTTACAGTTCTCACATATTTTTCATTGTGTTACAAGGCAATATTTTAAACCTTGAAATACTTTAAACCTTGAATCACACCATGTGATCCATACAAAGTGCCCCTAGAGATGCTGGCAATGCTCCCAAGAAGCACACAGAAGTCATGACATAACAAGACAAAGTTGAATTGCCTGATAGGCATCAGAGATTGAGATCTGTAACTGCAGTAGCCTGCCATTCAAGAGAAATAAATCCAGCATAAGGACCATTGAAAAAATGAAAAGGAAACTTATGAACCCATAGCTGCAGCTACACCAGCAGGTGCAAAAGTCTTACACTTTTTGTGAGATACCCTTTTAACTTTCATTGGAAATGCAGCTGACAGCAAAAAGAAAGTGAAGGATCGAAACCTGGAGAATTTAATACCAGCAAAGGATGGTTGGATAATTTTAGAAAGAAGTTTGGCTTTTAAAATGTAAAAATAGTAGGAAAAGCAGCTTCTGCCAGTCAAGAGGCAACTAACAATTTCCCAGATGCCATTAAGAAATGATTGAAGACAGGCCAGACACAGTGGCTCACCCCTGTTGAAAAGGGAGTGCCTCCCTTTTGCTGCGTAACATGTGAGCTGTGGACTTGGTCTAGCGAATACATCAGTACAGACAGCATCTTTGGAGCTGGGGACACGGAAAAGGAGGAACTTCATGGACCCTTGTGTTTTACGGACCATGTGCTGCTATGTATGCCTGAAGAAATACTTGAAATGCAAATTTGGGGAGACTTTGCCATATAAATGCTTGGCTGGATTAAGCGCCTAATTAGGATGGTTTTTCAACAGGCCAGACACAGTGGCTCACCACATTGGCACTTTGGGATGCCAATGTGGGTGGATCACTTGAGCCCAGGAGTTTCAGACCAGCCTCGGCCTTGGGCAAAATGGTGAAACTCTCTCTCTAAAAAAAAAAAAAAAAAAAAAAAAAAAAAAAAAAAAAAAAATTAGCAGGCGAGGTGGCATGCATTTGACATCCTAGCTACTCAAGAGGCTGAGGCTAGGAGGCATTGGTTGCTGTGAGCCCAGATCACGCCACTGCACTCCATCCTGGGCAACAGAACGAGGCCTTGTCTGAAACAAAGAAACAAAAAGGAAAAGAAAAAATAAAATGGTTGAAGATAAAGGACATCTACCTGAACAACAGATAAAAGTGCCCTATTATGGGGAAAAAAAGTGCCACAATGAACATTTATTAATAAGGAAGAAAAGTGAACGCCAGGATTTAAGGCAGAAAAGGATAGGCTAACTACTGTTTTGTACAAATGCATTTGGGTTTACAATCAGGACTGCCCTCATCTATAAAGCTGCTAACCCCTGAGGTTTTAATTGTTTTGGCATTGTTTGTTTTGCTTTGTTTTGTTTTAGAGACAAGGTCTCACTGTGTTTCCCAGGCTGGAGTGCAGTGGCATAACCATGACTCACTGCAGCCCTGAACTTCTGGCTTCAAACAGTCCTCCCACCTTGGCCTCCCAAAGCACTGGGATTATACACATAAGTCACCATGCCCAGTTTTCCCCTGAGATTTGAAGGGAAACAAAAAATATCAGTTGCCAGTCTTTGGGATGTACGCAACTTGTGTACAACCTTGATAAGAACACGTTTTCTGGATTGATTCTATCAATCCTCTGTCCCTGAAGTCAGAATGTACCTTGAGAGTAAGAGTCTGCTTTTAAAAGTTCTTTTGATATTTGACAATGCCCCTGGCCACCCAGAACTCCATGAGTTTAACACCAAAGGCACTAAAGTCGTCTACTTACCCCTAAACACAACGTCTCTAATTCAGCCTCTAGATCATGGGCTCATAGGATCTTTAAGCTCATTGCACATGGCACTGTATGGAAAAAAAATTTGACACCATGGGTGAGAACCTTGATAGAGAAAACATTATGAAAGTCTGGAAGAATTACACAATTGAAGATGCCATTGTTGTTGTAGAAAAAGCCATGAAAGCCATGGAGCCTGAAACAATACAATTTTATTGGAGAAAACTTTGTCCAGGTGTTGTGCATGACTTAACAGGATTTATGACAGAGCCAATCAAATAAATCATAAAAGAGACCGTGAATCTGGAAAGCAGATAGGGAATGAAGGATTTCAAGATATGGGTTTTAGGGAAATTAAAGAGCTAATAGACACCAGATGCAAGCAGTGAACAGAAGACAACATCATGGAGATGAATGCTTCTCAACCAGTACCAGATAGTGAGGAAGAAGTCATAGAAGTAGTGTCAGAAAACAAATTGACATTAGACAATTTGGCAGAATGGTTCCAATTATTCAAGATTGCCTTTGACTTCTTTCACTTCCGTGATATAGGCGCTGAAACTAAAGCAAATGGTGGATGGAGAATTGGTACCATATAGAAACATTTTTGGAGAAAGAAAGTGCAAAGTCAGACAGAAATTACAATGTATTTCTGTAAATTTACACCTAATGTGTCTGCCTCTCCTACTTCCCTTTCCACCTCTGCCACCTCTGCCGCTTTGAGACAGCAAGGGCAGCTCTTCCTTCTCCTCCTCAGCCTACTCAACCAGAAGAGATGAAAATGAAGACCTTTATGATGATCCATTTCCACTTAATAGTAGATATATTTTCTCCTCCTTATGATTTTCTTAATAACATTTTATTTTCTCTAGCTACTGTATTGTAAGAATACAGTAATACAATACATATGACATATAAAATATGTGTTAATCAACTATTTATGTTATCAGTTAGGCTTCCAGTAGGTGATTAATAGTTAAGTTTTGGGGGACTCAGAAGTCATACATAGTCTTTTGACCACATGTGGGTTTGTGTCCCTAACCCCCACATTGTTCAAGAGTCATCTGCATTGATAACTTTGAATCTTTAAGAAACATTACACAAAGAGAACTCCAGACCCAAATGGCTTTACCAGGGGATTCTTCCAGCCACTTAGGAAAAAATTAAATTATTCTTCAGAATAAATTACATTATTCTTACACAATCCCTTCCAGATACTAAGGGAAAACAAAAACAAAAGCAAAAAATGGCACAGCTCCTTTAATGAGGTTATCGTATGAGTAAATCAAAGCCTTAGAAAGATATGACAGGCAAAGAAAAAAGACGTAGTTTGATCACTCTTATGAACATAGATCACAAAATCCTAAAAATAAATATAAAATAAATACGTAAACAAATTGCATCCATCTCTATATAAAAGAGAGGAAGACAGGGAGGGAAAACTGAGTCACTGATAGCAACGGTAAGTAACTGCCTTGGATTGTCTACCTGGAGACTTCTTGACAAGTGTCAAAATTAAAGACTTACCCATAAAGACAGTCTTAGTTAGGTTTGCTATTATAGGCAACTAAGTGATTTATTTACTGACATGCCTCTATTATCTATCTACAAACATCACAATCTAAGCATCTAACCATTGACTCCTATATTTCCAATACCCCAGTTTCAACAACTGTTCATTCCGACTTTGAATCTAGTCAATTAACTTGATCACCTTTTCATTGTCCACTCAGGCCTCACTCCCCTCCCTTCCCATCTTAGCCCATGTTCTATCACCATTGTCATTTCTTTATGTATATGCTCAACTCTTATGGCATCATTATTGCATTTGCCTAACAAAAGTCCAACTCTAGATAGATTAAATCTCTGTACACTTTATTATTGCACATCATGATTGATTTAAAACCAGCCACACTGGGCTGAGCACGGTGGCTCACGCCTGTAATCTCAGCACTTTGGGAGGCCAAGGTGGGCGATCACAAGGTCAAGAGATCAAGATCCTGGCCAACATGGTGAAACCCCGTCTCTACTAAAAATACAAAAATTAGCTGGATGTGGTGGCGTGCAACTGTAGTCCCATCTACTCGGGAGGCTGAGGCAGGAGAATTGCTTGAACCCAGGAGTGGGAGGTTGCAGTGAGCTGAGATCACACCACTGTACCCCAGCCTGGTGCCTGGCAACAGAGCGAGACTCCATCTCAAAAAAAAAAAAAAAAAAAAAAAAACAGCCACACCGCTAACCAGTCTCACTTCAAACCACCAGCTGTGAGCCTTGGGAAGTGCCTAGAAAACTTACCACATTTTCTCATCAGTCAGTTCTCCCCTTCTTCATGTTGAGAGTTTCACAGCTAGTCCTCTACTTCAAACATCCTGTACTTCTTCCTGCTCTCCTCATTCTCATCTGATGACTCCCTATTCTACTACTAAATAGAAGCAATCAGAAGATAATTCCATCATCTTCTCCCACCAACTCTACCAACATATATGCAGCTCTAACGTTCCATGCCCTGCCTTGCTGCTAGTTCACTTCACTATCACACAAGAACATTACAATGACCCTGGTTAAAATCAGAAAGATGTTTAGAAAACATGGTACTAGAGCCGTGTTTCTCAAAATGTGGAATTCAGACCAGCAGCATCAACATCACTTGGAAACTTGTTATAAATGCAATTTTCCGGAACTATTTAATAGGAACTCTGAAGGGTGGGATCCAGCACTGTGTGTTTATGAAGGCCTGTAGGTAATTTGGATGTATGCTAATGTTTGAGCACCCCGGTCTAAAATGTATTAATATAATTATGCCTTAATGCCTGCTCGAAACAGAGTAGCATACAATAACTCATTGTTCTATTATTAGAAGGAAAGAAGAGAAGGAGGAGCATATTGAAGCACGCAATTTTTGACATGAGGAAGTTTACGGAAACTTGAAATTGCCCGTTCCTTTTCTAGATGAAATAAAAGTCCACGTATGGTAGTAACACATCCAAGTTCATATAGCTGGCCTTGAATCTGCCCTTTAATGGCGATGCGTAATGGGCAAATCAATTAACTTCCTCCTACAATAGAGAGCTAATCTCTACCCTTGCATGTTAGTTACCTAGGACTGCCAAAACAAATTACCACAAAGTGAATGGCTTTAAAAACCGGAAACTGTAGACACAGGGAGGGGAACAACACAGACTGGGGCCGGTGGAGAGGGTGGGGAAGAGGAGCATCAGGATAAACAGCTAATGTATGCAGAGCTTAATACATAGGTGATGGGTTAACAGGTGCAGCAAACCAGCGTGGCACAGGTTTACCTATGTAACAACTGCACATCCTACATGTGTGTCCTGGAACTTAACAAAATAAAATAAACAGGAACTTACTCTCTCACAGTGTGGAGGCTGCTAGAATCCTAAATCCAGATGTCAGCAGTGTTGCTTACTTCTGGAGGTTCTGAAAGGGAATCTGTTCCACGCTTCTCTGCTAGCTTCTGATGGTTACAAGCCATCTTTGACATTTCTTGGCTTGTAGAGGCATCGCTACCTCCATTTTCACATGGTATTTTCCCCTACATGTCTGTCTCTGTGTACAACCAAGTACACTCATTAATGTCTAGGATTCTAGGGTCCAGCAGACTTGAATGTGTAATGTAGGGTGAGTTGCTCTACCTCTCTGAGCCTCAGTCTCTTCAACATGAAAAGTGAGGATAAAATAGAAGCTGACATAGGACATAGGACATAGTCTTTTTTTTTTTTTTTTTTTTTTTTTTTTTTTTTTGAGATGGAGTCTCGGTCTGTCGCCCAGACTAGAGTGCAGTGGTAGGATCTCAGCTCACTGCAACCTCCACTTGCCAGGTTCAAGCAATTCTCCTGAGTCAGCCTCCCGAGTGACTGGGACTACAGGCACAGTCTGCAAAGTTATTTTTTTATTTTTTTATTTTTTTTATTTTATTTTTTTTTTATTTTATTTTTTTTTTTTTTAGTAGTGACAGTTTCACCATGTTAGCCAGGATGGTCTCCATCTCTTGACCTCATGATCCACCCGCTTTGGCCTCCCAAAGTGCTGAGATTACAGGCATGAGCCACCGCACCTGGCCGAAGTGGACATAGTCTTCTTAGGAATATTTAAGAAACTAAGGTATGTAGAGTATCATCTAGAATGCCTGTGATTCTGAAAAACATCAGTCAACTGCATGAATGTTACTGAGTGGCCAAGTGAAGTCTAAAAATATTTAGTGAGTTTTGCAGCATAAACAAGTAAATGATCTGTAGCGTTTTTATCATTTATGCCTGTTGATTATGGACTTCCACGTGTCCCTCTCTGGACTCCGTATCACCCTACCACCGCTGAACATAAAAACGATACCAAAAGGCTGACAGTTTGCCACTGTCTGCCTTCCTCACAATCTTGTCATTGCATTCTTGATCTTTGATACTTCTCTAAATCTTGAATTACTCTCTTCTGGTTCCTGTTTTACATCTCCCATTGATAGCTCGATTTGGACACTATCAATGGGTTCAGTGTTAAAGGCACTGAGACACAGAGAAGTCTAACAATGCAGGCGAGTAGGCTGATATAATATATATCCCAAAATCTACCTCCAATACTGCACTGTAATGCATTACTTTTAGGACTGGTATTTATATATGACTTTTAGAATTGGAATTGAGGGTAATAAAATAATCTGGCTTAGAAAATGATTAACAGCTATGGAAAATTAAGTTGGGAGCTTAGAAATGCTTCTCCATTTCTACCTGAAAAATGCAGTCATCAGTTTGACAACAAAGTATGTCGAGTGGCCACACTATACACAGTGCATGTGGTATTTTGGGTCCAAGTCATGAGTGGCTGTAACTTTTAAGGACAAAATATCATTCTTGAATTTTTGGTGAATTTGTACATGTCAGGTTTGATTTTGAATGCACGGACTTGGTGAAAATGTACATCTATGTGGCTTAAGCTGTCACTTGCAGTAACACTTTCTCATCTATATGCTCCTGAAGTCTCACCTCTATAAACCGCAAATGTGGAACAATGGCTCTGACAGTAGTTGCTAAAGCACACCAGAAAGTTTCTTCCTCAGCTATTCTCCTTTCTCTGGTTTCCAGGCAGTGCCCCGCCACCCCACCCCATGCCCCACACTTCCCCAACCCACCACATTCATTCCCATTCTGCCTAAGATTGCTTTCCCCAAGTTGTTAAACCTTTTAAGTCAAGTGGAATTTCTGTGATGCCAGTCATTCTTTCCAAAATTCTGCAGATGGGCTAAAACTAATGGAAGCTACTGAGCATAAAAGGCAATGACTTTTATACTCCAGGTACACACAATAGCGATCATTTAAGTTTACTGGAAACTTCATATTTTATATTACTAGGACCCAGAATAGAAATCTCAGCACTTAAATTGGGCTTCTAGGATTCTATTAGAGGTAAATTTACACTGAAAGCACCTAAGATATGTAATTTTATAAACATTGAAGCCCGGAAAATGTTCTTAGTGTTTATAGGTCAGGGAAAAATCAGTGAAAACGGTAATAAAAAAGAAACAGTATGTTTATGCTTTTTTTTTAGGATTATGTATAGGGCTACATTTTGACAGTCTGCCCAGAATTTTAAAACCTTAAACGCATATATATATATACCAAAAGTGTTTTTCTCATCTTCAGCATGTATACCAAGGTAGCATGGCCAGACCTGAATTGAGAATCTTCATGCTTTTCATGCTTTCAAAATGCCAGATAGACACAGCCATTTAAGAAGATGATGTTACTTCAAAAGACAATGGTAACTCTGAACCCATATAGTGTAGAGTAAAATTGAAATGGCCAGTTTTGATCAGCCTTCACAATATGGACAGCCATTTTTATTTAGCCCCGTGCAATTCCGTTCAGGTTCTCCACCTTTTTATTAAAGTTTAGATACTAGGGCTATGGAGCATGCATTTTTATGAGCTTAACTCGCACAGAACAAAACAGGAATACTGTACTTTGTGAACTGTTTATACTAAGCATGTTTATGCATTCCAGCATTATTCTGGCTTTTCAAACATGCAACATATTTCACACATTCTAAATTTGCTCCCTTCAGTAAGACAGAATGCCTTTAAATCTTTCAGCAGTATGAATAACAGCAAGCAGTATTTGAGAAAAGAGGAGGCATGAACACACATTTCACCCAGTAGCACTTGTATGCAAAAAAAACCTAACATGTTATTACTCAGAAATTCCAAATAATAAAAAAAAAAAAATTCTTTTAAAAATTTTGCCAGGAGGACCAGATTTTGAACTTATATATCTGCAAGGTGTTTTTTTTGTTTGTTTGTTTTGTTTTTTTTGTTTTTGTTTTTTTTTTTTTTAGGGTGGTGCCATTACTTTTTTTTTTTCCTGTTTTTTTTTTTCCTGTTTTTTTTTTTTATTGAATTTTAGGTTTGGAGTGCAAGGTGTTTTTAAGTCAATATTAGAATTAAAAAGAGAGAATTGTTGGTGGGAAAATAACGAATGGATCTAATTAGACCAGGATAGTCTGCTAACCAGCCGAATGTGCAGATGGGGAACATGTTTTAGAGGAGACACTTTTTCAGCACTCCTAAGCCTAATAAAAAAGTAAGAGAAAGTAGAAATGGCCCAAAGGTGAAGAGCTTTGGGAAGCCTCCTAACTTCTATAGTGCTTCATTTATTTAACTTCACAATTAATAGGTTGAACTAATTTTTGTAAGTCTTGTTCACAGGGCAAAAACAAAGTGGGTTGGAGGCTAGCCATGAGCAGCTGGGTGTGTGTCATGATATGAGGATACCAAGGACTGGATCGAATGTGGAGAGCAGAGCATGGTCACAGCCAAAGCTTTGCTGTAACTGTGAAGTCCAGAGTATGAGGTGGAGGTAAAAATAGGATATTGAGTAATGACATTTAAGACCACGACATAGAATGGGACATGGACTAGGTATTAATTAAGTGTGCTGGGGAGTATTATTAAAGATGTATCCTGTGATTTGCAAATAGGGACCAGAGAGCCCCTTCTATGTGACGCCTACGACAGCATCACCTCAGCTTCAATAAGAGGTGTCGAGCAGAACGTAACTCATCTTTCAAACCTCTCCCAGCTCTATAGTCTCACAAGCATTGTTTCTCTTTTTCTTTAAGGCCTCAATTTGAAACCAACTCTGTCCAATTGCCCCATGGGTTTCCATCTTCAGAGAACATTCTTATTCTCTCCGTGGGGACTTAGAAGGTCATTCTCTATAATCCCTTTTGTCTTTTACTTGCCAAATTCCTTGTACTTCTTCTGTTTTTTCTTTCAACACACTTAATTTTTCCCTGCAGCACGTTGCTTTGGCCTTGTTCTATATTTATTCTTTACTTTATTCTAACATTTTATTTCACTAGCATGCCATTGTATTCCTTTTAATTTCCTTTGAAAGCAATTTCAATGGTGTATATATTAACAATCTTAAAAATATTGTCCTCTTTTCTACAAAGAAAAAGAGAGAGTTTTCTATGGACTTTTTGGTTTGTCTGATTTTTTTTTACTTAATATTATCCTGATTTAGTCCATAAAGCCCACAGGCTACACTAGCTCAGGAACTCTTTGATGGCTAGTATTCAGAAAACTGTGAGATAACTTTATACTTAGTTACTATTTTCAGTTCTCTAAAAAGCAGCACTTTGTTTTAGGAACTATAAGCAAATAGTTAAAAAATACTAAACATGTTTCCTTCAGAAAATCTATAGCAGAAATAGACATGCCTTGTAAGTTGAGATACAAAAATATTTCCATCTTTACATGTTCTGTTAACATAACATATTCAAATACTACCTCTTTAGATGGATATTTATGTTTCCCAAAATACTGAATTCTACCTATTTCTGTACAAATATTTGTAATTGACAAAGGACTTCACTGAAACATCCAGCTACCAACCATTTGTGCTCATGTTACGATCAAGGGACACATTTCCAAAGACATACACTATCTGAAAAACTGTTAGCTGTCACAATTCTGACATTCATTTTCATTCAGCTCCTTGTAATGTCTTTCATATTCTTCCTCTCTGTCTTAAATTTTCAGTTCCAGAGCTGTGTTATACATGCTGTTGATAGCTTAGCTACTGTTAAACAGAATAGAAATCCTGGGCTTTGTGGATCTGGGGATTACCATGTGTTTCTCAAGTCCACATGCTTCAGAATATCCTGGAAGTTTGTTAAGAATTAAAATTTTGGGGCGTCCTTAGACCCTCTACTCTGAATTTCTGCTGATGAAACTGAAGTATTTATATTTTTTACACTGCTTCATGTGGTTCTCATAAACACTAAAGGCTGGGACACACTGCACTAGAGTAAGATGTCTTAAAATGGCCACTTCCAAACATTTTCCTGCTTTAAGAGATTTGCCTCTGTGTTTCTCCTCTTTTAGCTAAACTGTGAATGAAATTTGATTAATAAGAAGGACAATTATATTTTAGGACCAAGGACCATTTCTACTTTCTCTCACTTTTTTATTAAGCTTACAAGTGCTGGAGTGTCTACCCCAAAATACGTTCCCCATCAGCACACCAAATTACAAATCCATTACCTAGATGGAGGACCTATAGACATATCTAGCTTCACCACCTGATATTGTTTGGCTTCGTGTCTCCACCAAAATTTCACCTCGAATTGTAAACCCCAGATGTTGAGGGAGGGACCTAGTGGAAAGTGTTTGGATCATGGGGGTAGTTTTCCCCATGCTGTTCTAATGATAGTGAGGGAGGTTCTCACAGGATTTGATGGTTTTAAAAGGGGCAGTTTTTCCTGTGCTCTCACTTCTCTCCTGCCACCCTGTGAAGAAGGTGTCTGCTTCCCCTACAGCCATGATTGTAAGTTTCCTGAGGCCTCCCCAGTCACACTGAACTGTGAATCAATTAAACCTCCTTCCTTTATAAGTTACTCAGTCTCAGGCACCTCTTTATAGCAATGTGAAAATGGACTAATAATCATGTTAGTATGAAGTCATTTCTTACCAAATATTTTCTCACAAGACCATATATTGGGCAGTAAAGCTGTCAGCAAGATAGGCAGCGAAAACTTGTAGGAAAAACTTCTATTTGCTTTTTTGTTTCTGGGGAATGCCTTGCTTTACTCTTTTTTTTTCTTCTGGTCCTAAAGAAGAAAAAGTATCTCCCTCTGCCCTCTGCCCACTTCTGCTTTAATTTTTCTTCATGCATTTTTCCATAGCCACATTCACTGAAATATTTATGCTATTGCTCCCTAAATATTTAAGAAACATGATAAGTTACACTATTTCTTAGTTCAACATTTTATCATAAAACATGTTGCCTTTTAATGACATGGAGTGTTTGCTCCTAGGTCTTGAGCCATCTATAAAGTGTACCAACCCATGCCAGTCTATGCATCCAATAAAATGCAAGTTTGGAAAAAGCATTCATTCTCTTTTATATCAGAGTCCAGAATAATTCTGGTTTCTTTGAATTCAAAGCATTACTGGAGTGTGGGCTACATTTTCTTGCACGTAGTATTCCTTTCTATATAACTTTTGTTGTTTCTTGAATTACTAAATTTGTTTTTAAAAATTCAGTGTGTTTCTATAATACAAGTCAAATGACAATAAAACTTAAGTCTTTGCTTGTCTTCATTCTGGATTCCTCTCTGGGCCAAGGACAGCCCAAATTGAGGGAAAAAATAAACCCCTGGACTGCATGATGACACTTAAGTTCTAGTGCTCAATCCAGGGCCACCACATTGAGCCAGGCAGGCCACATATGCCCAATATTGTCGAAAGTCCCCAAGTTGTGCAATTCAGCAGAGCCAAGGACCCTCCCTGATGCTGTGACTTACTAAATGATATATGACAACATAACTACATGATCCTAATAGTATCCAGTGCTTCACCATGGAGTTGTATTTTGAAAGCATTTCGTAAATTGTGCTTTTCTATACAAACGAATTTCCTTTCTCTTTGATAATCTCATATTCAAGGAGCTTAAAATTAAATCTCTAATGTGTTTTTTATTATATTTTTGCTCTAAAACTGCCACTGTTTCCTGGTATTTAAATTTTCTATCTAGGCTCAATCAATAGACATGAATATGTTTTCAATCTCTGAGTCACCTAATACCTAAGTGCTCTGAACAGGTGTCAGCTAAGAAACACATAATCCGTTTAGTGGAGACCTATAATACTAGTTTTGTTTTCACAGATGGTGTTGGATTATTAAAGTGGAAATAGGCCAAGAAGTTTTAAAAGTACGTTTCCATTTAAGAGAGGGACACATACTAAGCTGGACCTTGTATTATTTAAAGCTGTGGTAAGTAAATTCAGCTCTAATCTTCTCATAGCCCAGTCTGACTAAATCTATTATTTTCTACATCTCCTAAATTTCAGTTTTCCTGTTATTAATCCCTACATCATACAAATAGTTTCTGGGAAGAAAATCTCAATGTGTTTAGTTTGTGGCCATATCCTTTTATTTTCAGAAGGCAGGTAATGGACACTAATGTGTTGAAACAGAGTTAGGAAAAACAAATAATGCTAAATCCACTACGGTTTGACCACAGGGAAGTCATTTACTTTATCTTTAACTCAGTTTGGATATCTGTTAAATAAGGTAATAAACTTTTTTTAACTACTAAGTTTTTAGTTTATAGAAGTGTTAAAGTCATTCCAAATTTGTTATATTTTGAGATATAAATCCAAAGTGTTATCATTATTTACCTAATCATATACAATATCTACTATTGGTCTTTAAGTTAATAAAGATGACAGTGTAGTGTTGTAGAGTGGAAAGATTTGGAGTTAATGAATTCAACTCTTTCACTTAGCTCTGTGATCTTGGGCAAATTACACTTTTATGACTTTGGCTGCCTAGAACTGACCTACCTTGTACGTCTGTAGAATTCGCAATGCTATATATTCTGTTGAACAATCTCTCTCCGCAGAACCTGAAAAGAGCCAAAACCTGCTTATCTTTCTGCCTCCCACCAGCATCAAGTAATTGGCCCAAAGCCTGGGCTTCTCCAAGCAAATGCTTCCATCTGAGACTCTGAACTCGGATTAAGTAAAATAGGCAGACGGAGTGGAATTCATTTAGTTAATGGGAATTGCAACGGAGCTACTCTTTCGGTCGGGATGGAAGTTCCAGGAATTTCCATTTGGCTATTTCTACCAGGTGACTTTTATCACATTGTCAAAATGCCAACTGAGGATTCAGCTGATTGTTGATGTATCTACCTCTTTATATTGAGAAACTGAGAAAAAAAATAAACGGGAAAAAGTCAGGGTGTGATTTTATATCAAAATTGTAGTTATCATCTGACCTCTCAAAAACTGTCACTCAAAAAAGTGGATTCAATGGAATTAAAGGTTCAAAACCGTTTTGCATTCAGAGTTAGTGCTGATTAAGTCAAAAAGCATCTGTGTAATTTTTAGGCTGTTCTAGTCTATAGGGTAGATTAGAGGAATGTTTACACTAATGACCTGAAGCCAGACTCTATTGCCCATTCTCAAGCATATTTGGGCTCCCCTCAAGTGACGCTGGATATGTAAAAGTGCAGTCATCAGATTACAGTAATTTTCTTCTCTTTATGAGAATCCTCTCCAGGCAAATGAACATATCAGAAACTACACTGAATGTAACCCAAAAGAAAACTAAATTTTTTAATGTGCTGAAACTTGAATATCTAAAATACCTTTGCAAATGCTAAATAAGTGAATACCATTTAATTAAAAGATATTAAATATTTTATTTTTTATTACCAAAAACTCACTCTGAGGTATATGCTGCATCAGGCCATTTTACAGTTGGAGAAATAGGCAGTAAGCAGTAAGTAGACTTAGGGAATACTAGCTCAGAATTTAAAATTTGTGGGGTTTTTAATTTAAATATCAATCACTCTATACGTAAAATCCCAAAGGTACCAATACTAAGAAAGCATTTTAATTTCTTCCATTTTTGAATATTCAATAAATATTTGATTTCAGAATTTCGCTACTTTTGAAACATATATTCTGAAAGGAAAATAAGATGGATAATATCAATTCAAATATATTTAATCTATGGATTATATTATAATCTCTTTAATCTAAAAATTACGTACAGAAATTTTAACAACTGGGGCTTGAGATGAAACTATGATAATTAACAGAGTGGGTGGCATAGTGCTTGTCAAGTTGACCAATGGAGTAGAGTACAGAAGCCCAGAAACAGAAATATTCAAGTACGGAAATTTGGTATATGCAGAGATGAGAAGAGACTCTTCAATAAATGGAGCTAAAAAAACAGTTATCAGTTATGAGAAAAGATAAATTTGACTTGTATATAATAATTTAAAAAAAAAACAACTCTGAATTGAATAAAGATCGAAAATGTAAAAACTGGGGAAGATGGCCAACTAAAAGCAGCTTGTGTTTGCTGCTCTCATGAAGAGAACTAGGAGTGAGTGAATACAGCACCTTGAACCCAAAACATCCAGGAGAATGCACTGGGAATCATCAAGAAAACAACTCAAGCCATGAAGAATGGAGAAAAGCAAGGCAGTACAACCAGCAAGCCAGGGGACGCTCCCCGGCTCAGGGAAGTGGCGAGTGAGTGAGCAACCCTGGACACTCATGCTTCTGCCATGGATCTTCGCACCCCCGTGTCAGGAGATCCCCTCATGGACCCTCTCCACCACAGCTTGCAGTCTGACGCACGGAGCTACATGGAGTCTTGACAGAGCAGCCCATTCAGGCACACATGATGCCCTGGGAGCTTTAGATGCCCAGGCTTCCCAGCAAAAGTGGCTGCAACTCTGGCAAAGTGGGAGGCTAGACCCTCATACATACCCCTTGGAAAGCAGCTGATTCCAGAAGGCTGAGCAGTGACGACCTGCCGGCCCCACCTCCGTGGCACTTCACAGGATTCATTGACTTGGAACTCCAGGAAGCCCCTGGTAGCAGCATTGCACCTCTCTGGGAGGGGTGGGCTGCCATCTTAGCTGTTCCTCGGCTTTCCCATCGTTGCCTTCAGTGTAGATGCCCTGTGAAAAAGCGGCCAGACTGCTTTTTATACAGTTCCTTGACCCTGCTTCTCCTCACTCAGTGGGAACACCTGATGGGTCACCAGCCCTCCTTGCTGGTGTTTTCCACCTGGCACTGGTTCTGAGTGTTTCTGAGACGGACATCCCAGCTGCGGGGGATGGAGCTCTATCTTTGCTCTTTCACAGCCTTAGCCATCCTTGCCTCAGGCTTAGGGAGTGTGAGGAAACTAGGGAATGAAATGCTCCCCAGCACAGTGCAGCCCTTCTGTGGTGAAGCAGCCAGACTGAGTTTTCGTGCAAGACCTGGATCCTGTTTCTCTTTACTGGGCAGAATCTCCAAACTGACGATGACAACGACCCCCACAGATGTGTTCAGGCCAGATATAGGCTCCTACCTCCCTGAGACGGAGCTCCCAGAGAAAGGAGCAAGCTGCCGTCTTTGTTGCTTTGCAGCCTTCACTACTGACACCTCAAGTACTGGAAAACCTGAGATAACTAGGGGCTGGAGTGGACCCTCAGCATACCGCAGCAGCCCTACGGAAAAGTGGCCAGGCTGGTTGTTACGTGGGTCCCAAATTTTGCATCTTCTTACTGGGCAGGTCCTCCAGGATTGGGTCTCTGGCCACCCTCCGCTGGGACTATTGAGTGAGTAGCAGCTCTGTAACTCCCTGGGACAGATGTCTCAGTAAGAGGGGCAGGTCTTTGCTGCCTTGCAGCCCTAACTGTTGCTGCCTCCAGGCTCTGGGGAGTCCACGAAGCCCAGCTGCTTGTCTGGAACCCCAACACAGAGTACCCACCTCACAAAAGTGTTCTTTATGCAGGGCCCAGTCCACGCGTCTCACTAGGAAGGGCTGCCTGACCCGGAACTCTAGCACAACTGCCTTGCCCCTGCCTGATTACCTCAATTAGAAACAGCCTAGCAGTTAAAGGAATACCAACATGCAGAGATGAGAAAAAAACAACATAAGAACTCTGGCAACTCAAATGGCCAGAGTGTGCTGTGTCCTCCAAACAACCACAGATCTCCAAAAAGCGTTCTTAAGCAGCTTGAGTTGGCTGAAATGACAGAAATAGAACTCAGAATGTGGAGAGGAAGAAAGATCACCAAGATTCAGTAGAACAGCAAAACCCAATCCAAGGAAACTAACAATCAAAATAAGATGAAATAGGAGCTGACAAAATAGCCAGTATAAAAAAGGAACTTGAATGTCACAATGCAATCATAAGAATTAACAGCAGAATAGACCAAGTGGAGAAAAGAATGTCAGGACTTGAAGACTGATTCTCTGAAATAAGACAGACAAAAATAAAAAATAATAAAAAGCAATGAACAAAACCACTGAGAAGCATGGAATTACGTAAGGAAGCGAAATACACAAATCATTGGCATCCCTGAAAGGGACAGGGGAAAAAGCAAAAAACTTGGAAAACATATTTTGGAATATTGTCATGAAAATGTCCCCAACCTCATTAGAGAGGCCAACAGACAAATTCAGGAAAGACAGAGAAGCTCTATAAGATTCTACACAAGAAAAGAATCCCTGATATCCATAATCATCAGATTTTCCAAGGATGAAATGAAAGAAAAAATGCTAAAGGCAGCTAGAGACAAAGGACAGGTCACTGACAAAAGGAACTCCTTCAGGCTAGTAACCAACCTTTCAGCAGAAGCCCTAATAGATTCAAGAGATTGGGGCCTATATGCAACATTCTTAAAGAAAAACAAACTTCAGCCAAGAATTTCATATCTAGCCAAACTAAGCTTCCTCAGCAAAGGAGAAATAAAATCCTTTTCAGATAAGCAAATGCTGAGGGAGTTTGTTATCATAAGACCCACCTTACAGGAGATCTTGAAATAAACATTAAATATAAAAAAGAAAGACCAATGCCAGTCAACAAAAAAACACACTTAAACACACAGAACAGCATCACTGTAAAGCAGTCACAAGACAAGCTGGCATAGTATCCATTTAACAACACAATGACAGAATCAAATTCACACATAGCAATACTAACCTTGAATGTAAATGAGCTAAATGCCCCATTTGAAAGGCAGACTGGCAAGCTGGATAAAAAAGCAAGACCCAATTGTATAGCATCCTCAAGAGAACCATCTCACTTGCAATGACACCCATAAGCTCAAAATAAAGGATAGAGGAACAATCTACCAAGCAAATCAAAATCAGGAAAAGCAGGAGTTGCAATCATAATTTCTGAAAAATACAGACTTTGGGCCAGGTGCAGCAGCTCTCGCCTGTAATCCTAGCACTTTGGGAGACCGAGGCAGGTAGATCACAAAGTCAGGAAATTGAGACCATCCCGGCCAACCTGCTTAAAACTGTCTCTACTAAAAACACAAAATTTAGTGGGACGTGGGGGCACATGCCTGTAATCCCAGCTACTCAGGAGGCTGAGGTAGGAGAATCACTTTAACCAAGAAGTCAGAGATTGCAGTGAGCCAAGATCATGCCACTGAAATTCAGCCTGGCAACAGAGTGAGATTCCATCTCAAACAAACAAACAAAAGCCATCAGACTTTAAACCAACAAAGATAAGAAAAAGCAAAAAGTGCATTATATAATCGTAAAGGGTTCAATTCAACAAGAAGACCTAACTATTGTAAATATACATGAACCCAACACAGGAGCAACTGGATTCATAAAGCAAGTTCTTAGAGACCTGCAAAGAGATTCAGACTCCCACACAATAATTATAGTGGAAAACTTCAACACTCAACTGACAGTATTAGACAGATAATTGAGACAGAAAATTAATGAAGATATTCAGGACCTAAACTCAACGTTGGCCCAAATGGATCTGATAGACCACTTCAGAACTCTCTGCGCCAAAACAACAGAATGAACATTTTTCTCATTGCTATGTGGCACATAATCTAAAATCAACAACACAATCAGACATAAAGCAATCATCAGCAAATGCAAAATAACAGAAATCACACAAAATATACTTTTGGGTAACAGCACAATTAAAATAGAAATCAAGAATAAAAAATACTGCTCACAAACATACAATCACATGAAAATTAAACAACCTGCTCTTGAATGAATTTTGAGGAAATAATAAAATTAAAGCAGAAATCAAGACGTTCTTTGAAACTAATGAGAACAAAGATATAATATACCAGAATCCCTGGGACACTGCGAGGTAAATTTGTAGCACTAAACTCTCACATCAAAAAGTTAGAAAGATCTCAAATGAACAACCTAATATCACAACTAAAAGAGCTAGAAAAGCAAGAGCAAACCAACCCGAAACCTAGCAAAAGACAATTACTAACCAAAATCAGAGCTGAACTGAAGGAGATCAAGACACAGGAAAACACATTTAAGACATCACGTAATTCAGGAGTTGGTTTTTGAAAAACGTAATAAGATAGGCCACTAGTTAGACTAATGAAGGAGAAATGAGAGGATATTCAGACAAACACAAATAGAAATGAAAAAGGGGATGTTCCCACTGATGTAACAGAAATACAAACAACCATTAGAGACTAAAACTGATACCTCTTTGCAAACGAAGTAGAAAACCAAAAAGAGAAAAATTTCTGGACACGTATACACTTCCAAGGAAGAAATTGATTCCTTCAACAGACAAATAATGAGCTTCAAAATTAAATCAGTAACAAATAGCTTACTAACTAGAAAAAAGTCCAGGACTAGAAAAATTCACAGCCAAGTTCTACCATATATACAAAGAACTTGGTATCATTTCTACTGAAACTATTCCAAAAAATTGAGGAGGAAGGACTCTTCCTCAACTCATTTTACAAAGCCAGCATCATCCTGATACTAAAACTTGGTAATGACACAACCAACCAACCAAACAAAAACCTTCAGGCCAATATCCTTCATAAACTTTGATGCAAAAATTCTCAACAAAATAATTGCAAACTGAAGCCAGTAGCACATCAAAAAGCTAATCCACCCTAATCAAATAGGCTTTATCTCTGGAATACAATGTTCGTCTTCAACATATGCAGATCAATAAATGTGATTCATCAAATAAACAACTAAAGACAAAAAACTCATGATTATCTCAACAGATCCAGGAAAGGCTTTTGATAAAATTAAACATCCTTTCATGTTAAAAACTTTCAATAAACTAGGTATTAAAGAAAAATAATTCAATATAATAAGAGCCATCTATGAGAAATCCACAGCCAAATGTCATACTGAATGGGCAAAAGCTGGAAACATTCCTCTTGGAAAGCAGCACAAAACAAGAATGCTCACTCTCACCACTCCTATTCAACAGAGTATAGGAAGTACTGGCAGGAGCAATCAGGGAAGAGAAAGAAATAAAGCCTATCTAAATAGGAAGAGAGGAAGTCAAACTTTCTCTGTTTGCAAATGATATGATTCTATATCTAAAATACCCATAATCTCAGTCCAAGAATTCCTTGACCTTAGAAGCAACTTCAACAAAGTTTCAAGATACAAAACAAATGTACAAAAATCACTAGCATTCCTATACATCAACAACAGCCAAACCAAGAGCCAAACAAAGAACACAGTACCATTCACAATTGCCACAAAAAAAATAATAAAATACCTAGAAAGACAGCTAACCAGGGAAATGAAAGATACCTACAATGTGAATGATAAAACGCTGTTCACAGAAATCAGAGATGATATAAACAAACCGAAAAGTATTCCATGCTTATGGATAGGAAGAACAAATATCATTAAAATGGCCAGATTGCCCAAAGCAACTTAGAAAGTCAATGCTATTGCTATCAAACTACGAAGGACATTCTTCATAGAACTAGAAAAAAAAAACTTTTTAAAATTTATACAGAATTATAAAAGAGCCTGATTAGCCAAGGCAATCCTAAACAAAAATAATAAAGCTGGAGACATCATGTTACCTGACTTCAAACTATACTACAGGACTACAGTAACCAAAACAGCATGGTACTGGTATAAAAACAGATACAGACTAATGGAACAGAATGGAGAGCCCAGAAATATGGCTGCACACCTATAACCATCTGATCTTTGACAAAGCTAACAAAAGCAAGCGATGGCGAAAGAACTCTTTAGTCAATAAATGGTGCTCATATAACTGGCTAGACATATGCCGAAGATTGAAACTGGAACCCCCCTTACACCACATACAAAAATCAACTGAAGATGAATTAAAAACTTAAACATAAAACCCAAGATTATAAAATTCTGGAAGCCAACCTAGACAATACCACTCTGGACAAAGAAAGTGGCAAAGATTTCATGACAAAGACACTAAAAACAAAATTGGACCTAATTAAACTTAAGACCTGCACAGCAAAAGAAACTATCAACAAAGTAAACAGAAAACCTACAGAATGGGAAAAAAATTATTTGCTAACTACATATCTCACAAAGATCTAGTATCCAGTATCTGTAAAGAATGTAAACAAATTTATAATTTAAAAAAAACAAACAACCCCATTAAAAAGTGGGCAAAGGACATAAACAGACACTTTTCAAAAGAGGACACATGTGGCCAACAAGCATGGAAAAAAGCTCAATATCACCAATCACTAGAGAAATGCAAGTCAAAACCATGAGATACTATCTCATATCAGTCAGAATAGCTCTTGCTAAAAAGGCAAAAATAACAGATTCTGGTGAAGATGCAGAGAAAAGGGAACATTCTCTTATACACTGTGTTATACATTTACTTATGCATTCTCAGTGGGAGTGTAAATTAGTTCAACCATTGAGGAAAGCAGTACAGGTATTGATCAACATACGACCTATGCAACTTATGACCATTCGACTTTATGACCACAATCGCTAGCCACAACTGCTCCGCGTCTGGCAGTGCAAACGTTGCCCAGCTGGGCATACGACAGTGCGGACCAGCTTCTGGCAGCACTACCATCTCTGCGTGCACCATTTCAACTGTACATATAGCCCACTCAACTTACAACCAAATCATTGTTACAACCATTCTGCGGTCCCGACCGTGGTCATAAGTCAAGCACTAGCTGTATAGTGATTCCTCAAAGAGCTAAAAACAGAATTACCATTTGATCCAGCAATTCCATTACTGGCTATATACCCAAAGGAATATGAATTTTTCTACTATAAAGGCACATGTATGTGTATGTTTATTGCACCACTATTTACAATAGCAAAGACAAGGATTCAACCTAACTGCCCATTTGTGACAGATTGGACAAAGAAAATGTGTTGCATATACATCATGGAATATTATACAGCCATAGAAAGAACAAGACGATGTCCTTTGCTGGCACATGGATGGAACTAGAGGCCATGATTCTTTGCAAACTAATACAGGAACAGAAGATCAAATATCACATGTTCTCACTTAATAAGTCAGAGCTAAAGTATAACCACACATGGAGACATAGAGGAGAACAACAGACAATGGGGCCTATTAGAGGTTGGAGGGTGGGAAGAGGGAGAGGATCAGAAAAAATGACTATGGGGGACTAAGCTTAGTACCTGGGTGATGAAATAATCCGTAAAACTAACCCCAATGACACAATTTTACCTATTAACAAACCTTCACATGTACCCATGAACCTAAAAGTTTTTAAACATTTTATTAAAAAGTCAGCTCAAATTAAAGTATATAATACACAATCAATAATTGGTGGTGATTATATGAAGAGATAAGGTAAGTGTTACTAAGTAAATTAGGTAATGTCTTTAAATTTTTCCTTTTTTAAAAAATTGTACTTTGGGCTCTGAGGTACATGTACACATCCTGCACCCTGCAGGATTGTTACATAGGTACATACATGCCATGGTGGTTTGCTGTCTCCATTCCCCACCCACCCGTCACCCACATCAGGCATTTCTCCCGGTGTTATCCCTCCCCATCCTCCCTGCTCCCCTACTGTCCCATTCTAACTGGCATCAGATGGTATTTCAATGTGGTTTTGATTTGCATTTTTCTAATGACCAGTGATGATGAGCATTTTTTCATATGTTTGTTGACCACCTATATGTCTTCTTTTGAAAAATGTCTGTTCATATCCTTCACCCACTTTTTAATGGGTTTGTAAATCTGCTTTAGTTCTCACTCTGTCACCCAGGCTAGAGTGCAGTGGTGGGATTATAGCTTATTACAACCTCAAACTCCTGGGCTCAAGCAATCCACCCACCTCAGGCTCCTGAATAGCTAGGACTACAGGTGCACAAAATCATGCCTGGCTAATTTTTAAAATTTGAGATGGGGGTCACACTAAGTTGCCCAGGCTGGTCTTGAACTCCTGAGCTCAAGCAATCATCATACCTTGGCTTCCCAAATTGTTGGGATTACAGGGATAAGCCACTGTCCCTGTACAAGGTAGTGTTTCTTGATAGTATAAAATTACTATTTTCATTATTACGTTAGGTGTTTTTCCATTTTCCTGTGGTGGCCTCATTCGGGACCTATCCATTCCTTTGCTTCAAAAAGTAAATCTCAAAGGAGCAAGCGTAAGAGAGAATTTTCCTCACAAGCACACAGCTTACCAAACAGTCCTATGTTGGTCATGAGGAACATTCCAGAACTAGTGGTAGAGTACGGTTGTGCCTACTGGCTGAAGTTTTTGTTAGATACAGAATTTAAACTAAGACATGCACTTAAAACTTCCCACTGTGTAATGCATATATTTGTATTCCTAGTGCTTTATAAATCATAGTTCCTCGACTGGTGTTTGTCAAAGATTTGAAGAAGTAAACGTACTGATGAATCTCAGGGAGTACAATACCTCCATTAAAGCATGTGCATTTTCCCTTGTTTTTTTTTTTTTTTTTTTTTTTTTTTTTTTTTTTTTTAGAAAGGGAAAATGTAAAAACTAAAATAAACTCCTGGAAGAAAGTATAGATGAATATTTATTTTAAGACCTTGAAGTAGTCAAAAATTTATTAATTTACAAAAAACAAAAACAGAAAAACCTAAATTTTACTGTATTAACATTAAGAAATTTTGTTCATCCAAAACATCTTAAGGAGAGGGACATGAAAAGAGGGCTATAATTCAGAAAAAGATATCTGCAACATCTGCAACAACAAAAGATTTGTATAAAGAATATATCTCAAAAACCATAAAAATTCAGTAAGAAAAAATCTTTGAAAAAAATGGATAAAATTCATAAATATTTAACTAAAGAAAAAATGCATATAGACAATAAGTATATCCTAGTCAATATTAATGATCAATGAAAAGCAAATTATGATGAGATAACATTTTACAGCCATTAAGTTGGTAAAATTTTAGAAATCTGAGAAGGTCAAGTGTTGGGAAGGATGTGCATTCCCAAGGTCTCTTATATATTGCTGTTATAAATATATATTAGTCAAACCATTTGGAAAATTATTTGACATTACTGCAAAAATTTGAACATTAATATTCTCCATTACCAATAATTTTATCCTGGAATGTATGCTAGAAGAGTTTGCATATGCACAGTAGGGTGGGACCTAAATTGAATCACATGTATCCTTATGAAAGAGAGGTAGAGGAAATTTTAAGACAGATGCAATAGAGGACAAAGCAATGTGAATACAGAGTTGAGAGAGAGATTTGAAGATGCTATTAATATGGTCACATGAAAAGGAATGCTGATGATCACAGGAGTTTGAAAAAGTAAAAGATTTCCCCCCAGAACCTCTGATGGAGTTTAGTTCTACCGACTCTTGATTTAGGGCCAGTGAAATTGATTTCAGACTTTTGGGCTCCCAGTTTATGGTAATTTGTAATAGCAACCATAGGAAACAAATACACAATTTATTGATAAACCTATAAATGCATTTTCTAAAATATTATTACTTGAAATAAAAATTAAAATGAAAACAGAACTTTCCAATATGTAAGTTTTATAAAATAAAATATATTAACATGAAGGGATATAAGAAAAGATTAAAAAGTATGAATCTAAAAAATATAGGGGCAAATAGTCCTTAATTAAGACATCACTGGAGTGATATTAGTAACATGGCAGAATAAGGGGGTCTCAAACCTCATTTCCCCACAGATCCACCAACTTGACAGCCATTCACAGTTGAAAATACCTTTACAAAATCTCTCAAATATAAGAGTGATATTACAACACCTCTGTAGAACTTAGAAACAAGAAGTGATGCATTAAAAAAGGAAAGAATGGTTTCACTTTGTACCTGTCACTCCTCCCTTATGCCAGCACAGCACTAAAAGAAGTCCCCTTAGCCTGTAAGATCTGCTGTGGGCGAAAGAGTATGAAGTAGGTTCCCAACATTCTGAGTCTTTTGGGATGCTACTCAAGAAGGCACCTTGTGTCCTGCCTCACCCACAACACAGAGG
This sequence comes from Saimiri boliviensis, assembly GCF_048565385.1. Lineage (NCBI taxonomy): Eukaryota > Metazoa > Chordata > Mammalia > Primates > Cebidae > Saimiri > Saimiri boliviensis. The sequence continues at coordinate 110,385,322 of NC_133455.1, forward strand.
AAATTGGCATGGCTAGATTACCTGGGGATAGATATGCGCAAAATAAAGAGGTAGGGACTTACAGCAACCAGCATACAGATCTTAACAGCTGGCCCATGACCTCTGGTAACAGTTCTGCCTGCAAATCTGGCAGCAGGTCTTTCTTCCTGCAGCCCCCAGCAGTAAGCTCACATATGCTCAGAACACAGCAGCAGGCCTACTCACGTTCAGACCCTGCCAGCTGGCCCACCCAGAGTCTCTGGCTGGGCTGACTGGTGAAGGACTTTCTCTGTAAAAGACAGTATATAAAGACCAGAAGAGGTGATGGCATCTTCAAATAAACAGACATCAACACAAGGCTATAAGACTTACAAAGAATCAGGAAACTATTATGATACCAAAGGAATAAAATAAAGCTCCAGCAAATGAAATTTAAAAATGGAAATCTATTAACTGCCTGACAATTCAAAATAATTATCTCAAAGAAGCTCTGTGAACTGTAAGACAACACAGACAGAAAACTAAACGAAATCAAAAAATTATTTCAAGTGCTTTTCTGATCATAATAGAATGAAACTAGAAATTAGTAACAAAAGGAAAATGGCAAAATTTAGAAATACATGGAAATTAAATCATATATTCTTGAAGTATCATTGGGTTAAAAGGGAAATCAAAAGAAAAATCAGAAAAGATATTGAGACAAATGAAAATGAAAACACAATGTACCAAAATGTATGAGATGCAGCAAAGGCAGTACTAAGAGGTAGGTTTACAGCAATAAAAGCCTACATCAAAAAAAAAAAAAAGAAAAAGAAAAAAAGAAAGAGAAATCTCAAATAAACAATCGAAACTTATACTTCAATGAACTAGGAAAAGAAGAGCTATTTATTATGAACAATTACATGCCAACAAATTGGACAACTTAGGAGAACTGGATAAATTCCTAGAAACAAACAATCTTATAAGAAACATAAAACTTTAACAACAAGAAGAAATAGAAAGCCTGAACATACCAATAACAAATTGAATCAGTAATCAGAAACTTTCCCAAAAGAAAAAGCTCAGGATCAGATGGTGTCACAGGTTAATTCTACCAAACACTTAAAGAAGAATACTAATCCTTCTTAAATTCTCCCAGAAAAATAAAAGAAGGAAAACTTCCAAACATATTTTTGAGTTCAGCATCTCCCTGGTACCAAAGCTAGATAAAGAGACCACAAAAAAAGAACACTAAAGGTCAGTGTCTCTGATAAACATGGATGCAAAACTTTCAACAAAAGATGAGCAAACAGAATTCAACAACACATTAAAAGAATTATATAGCATAACCAAGTGGGATTTATTCCTGTAATACAAGGATGGTTCAATATATGCAAAGAAATAAATGTGACACACTACCTCAAGGAGACAAAGGATAAAAATCACATAATTATCTCAATAGATGCAGAAAAAGCACTCAACAAAATTTAACACCTTTTATTATAGAAACTGTCAACAAATTAAGTATAGAAGGAATTTACCACAACACAATAATGGCCATATGTGAAAAGCCCATATTTAACATTATGTTCAATGGTAAAAAATGGAAAGTATTTTTCTCTAAGACATGAATGAAGGCAAGAATAACTACCTCACTTTTCTTTTTAACATCCTACTCGAAGTCCTAGCCAGATAAATTAGACAAGAAATAAAAGACATCCAAATAAGAAAATAAGTGAAATTATCCCCGTTAACACGTGACATAATATTATATGTAGAAAACTTTAAAGACTACACAAAAGAACTTTCAGATGTAATGAACAAATCTGTTACAGTTGCCGGATACAACGGCAGCACACAAATATCAGTTGTGTATAAACATACTACACAGTAAGGAAATTAAGAAAATAATAAAATGCCGATGAAAGAAATTAAAGCAGAAACAAATAAATTGAAATACATTCCATGGTCTTCCAATTGGAAGAATATTGTTAAAAGGTCCATGCTACCTAAAGCAATCTACAGATCCAATATAATCTCTATTGAAATTCCAATGACATTCTTTACAAAAGCAGAAAAAATATCTAAAATTCATATAGAAGCACACACACACAAAAAAACTCTAAATAGCCAAAGCAATTTTAAACAAAAAGAACAAAGCTGGAGGTGTCACATTTTCTGATTTTAAAATATATTACAGGCCAGGTACAGTGGCTCATGCCTGTAATCCCAGCATTTTGGGAGGCTGAGGCAGACAGATCACCTGAGGTCAGGAGTTCAAGATCAGCCTGGCCAACACAGTGACACTTTATCTCTACCAAAAAAAAAAAAAAAAAAAAAAAAATTAGCTAGGCATGGTGGTGTGTGCCTATAGTCCCAGCTATTCAGGAGGGGAGGCTAAAGCAGGAGAATTGCTTGAACCCAGAAGGCAGAGTTTGTAGTGAACCAGGATCACACCATGCACTCCAGCCTAAGAGACAGAATGAGACACTCCAGCCTAAGAGACAGAGTGAGCCTTTGTCTCAATCAATCAATCAATCAATAAAATAAAATATATTTCAAAGCTACAGTAATCAAAATACCGGGGTACTAGTATTCAAACAGATTTATAGGCAAGTGAAACAGAACAGATGACTGAGAAATAAACCTACGTATATATGGTTAACTAATCAACGAGCATCCAAAAACATAAAATGGAGAAAAATCAGTCTGTTCAGTGAAAGCACATAGAAAGTAAATATTCATATACAATAGAAAGAAATTGGTCCTTTATCTTATACCATAGAGAAAGGTCAACTGAAACCAAATTAAAGGCTTAAGTGTAAGACCTGAAACCATTAAAATGCTAGGAAAAAAAGAAAACACAGGGAAAAAGCTTCTTGACATTGGCTTTGACAATGACTTCTTGAATATGACATCCAAAGAACAGGCAACCAAAACAAATATAGGCAAATGGGATTACATCAAGCTAAAAGCTTCTATGCAGAAAGTAAATAAACAGAGTGAATAAACAACCTATAGAATGAGAAAAAAATATGTGTAAATTATACATCTGATGAAGAGTTAATATCCAAAATATTTAGGAAACTCCTAAAACTCAATAGCAAAACACAAAATAACATGATTTTAAAAGTGGGTAAAGGACCTGAATAGACATTTCTTCAAAGGAGACGCACAAATTGTCAGCAGGTATATAGAAAAATGTTCAACTTCACTAATCATCAGGGAAACGCAGTTCAAAACTGCAATGAGATATCACCCTACACCTGTTAGGAAAAAAATAATAATAATGTGTTGGCAAGAATGTGGAGGACAGTGAACTCTTTAGACTATTTGTGGGAATGTAAATCGGTACAACCTCTATGGAAAACAGTATGGAGGTTTCTCAAAAAATTAAAAATAGAACTACCATATGATCCAGCAACCCCACTCCCAAGGATATCTCCAAAGTAATTCTAATCAGGGTGTTAAAGAGATACCTGAACTTTCATTCACTGCACGATGACTAAAGTCTAGAGATCTATTGTAAAGCACCTATAGTTAACAATACTATCTTATATACTTAGATTTTTATTAGAACTGTAAGGTAATTCTTATGTTAAGTGTTCTCATCATAATTATAATACTAGTAATAATAAATAAAGAGGATGTGAAGAAATTTTGGAGTTAACAAATATCTATGACAGATTGCAGTGTCTACTTATATCCAGATTTATAAAGTTGTGCATATTAAATGCGTATAGCTTTTTGTATGTCAACTGTACCTCAATAAAGTGGGGGGTTTTTAAGTATAAAAAAAGATACACCTGTAGTCCTGGCTACTCAGGAGGGTGAGGCTGGAGGATCACTTGAACCCAGGACTTTGGGTCCAGCCTTGGCAACATAGTGAGATCTGATCTATAAATTAAAAAAAAAAAAAAAGACATCACAGTATCAAGCCTGGCAATCTTTTCTGTGGCCTTCATCGTACTGCCTGAGAACACACAGGATTATAAAGAAATATGAGGTACCCTAATTACAGCAACAATATATAAAATAAAGTAGAATAAATTTGGAATGGTAAGAAGGACAGTAGTTATTCAGGATGTAAAGAAATGAGAAATAGGAATAAGATTGTTGAATCGTAAACAGGAAGAATCAGCAATATGAGAAACATGCAAATGAATAGAATTAAAGATCTCTGCCATAGGGAATTCTAATTTAATTTGGATTTAGCAAGTATTTCATGACATAGCTTCATACACTTTACCACTAATATAGCCAAGACAGTGGTACCCAAATTTTGGCTGAAATCTGGATCACCTGGGAACCAGGTATAACCCTCAGAGACTGCCCCTCTTTAATAAGCCTGCTGCTCTCTGTTCTTTCTGAGTTCTGGTGTTCTGATATGTACTAAAGTTTGAAAGCCAGTGATGAAGCAAAATACACAGAGGGAAAACTCATAATGTCACCAGTAGCTGTAATTATTTCCCAAAAGACAGAACAGAAAACGATTCTTTTCCCTCAGTACCCATGCAAATCTGTTTTCTGAGGCTAATTTTTTGGATCATTTTAACAAAACCTAGGTGGATGCCATGGCTCTTCTGGTCACCCTGTAGTCACTTGTAGTTACAAAAATCTTGATTTCGATACTTAAAATATCCCCAAGTCATACTTCATTTACAGTTTCTCCTCTCCCAGTTCAGGCTAAGGAATAGGTTGCTAGACTGCAGAGTAGGAAAGGGTTCAGTTATCTCTTTCTTTTTTTCACTGCCTAAAACGTCCATCCCACCTCCCTCTCTCAACAACTAGTTTCAGATCATCTAGATCTGAGGGAGGCATATTAAAAAGCAGTACAGTCCAAGGAAGTTCTCACTTGACATGGTCTGGATTTGGTTTCTCCTGATTCTTTCCCTTGGAACATTTTTTTTTACTTCCTATGGAACTCTGTCACTGGCAATGGAATCTCCTCTTCCATTAAATACGTACAGCCGAGGTCTCTTCTGCCTGACCATTTACGACTTCACTCTGATTTTTGGAGGTCCCTGACACTCTCCAAGGAAACAATCACCACGCTAAGGTGACTTCAGGTATGTTTCTCTCTTCCATTTGGCCTTCAGGAGCCTTCCTTCTGAAGACCTTTGGCAGTACAGGCTGGTCCTAAGGCAACCAGCCTCCTCTCTGGACAACTGCAGAAGGGCTGGTCAGGGCAGCCTGTGCCTTTAGGCTTTTCTAGCAGCCATTTCTGCTCCATGACCCCAGGCTCACAAAGCAACCTCTCACCCTGAATCCCTCTTACTCCAGCTTTGAGGTTGAAGGAGAATTTCCCATCAGTACAACTCAATCATCTCAACTTGAAATATAATTAAAACTAAATAGCATGAAAAGGTACAACAGAAACCAAGTGGCCACTATGTATTAAAGACAACAAAAGCCGTACTATTTGAAGTATTGAAAGTTGCTTTTTTAACATGAGTAAAAAAGGGTCATAAAGATAATATGAGGTAAAACTCATAAAACATATCAATATACATAAAGCAAAATTCTTAGCATTTAACAATAATTTGACATAGAATTATTCAATGTTATACATAGTGCCTGTCCTTTAAACAATTTTACAGTATATTAAAAATTAGGATAATGAAATTTAGAATTTTATATATATCAAATTTTGTAAGCATTTAAACAGTTAACCAGTGCACACGATCCTTTAAAAACTATATATATAAGGTCTATATATATAAATATATATAGTTTTATATATATTGTTTATAAAATATAAATAAAATGATATACATAAAATATATAGTATATTATGTATATTTTATATGTTTTACTTATTACACATAATATATATATTAATCTGCAAAAAAATCCTAAATTCCAGCGTCAAAAATGTGCTACCTATATTCTTTCTCTGAAAAGAATAAAACCAGATATTTAGATGCAATATTGAACAAAGACCCAAGTCAGTTGGCAATTTGAAGTTTCTTAGATATTGGACCGAAAATATGAACCTGCAATTATAAATGATTCAGGAACTAATGATGATGAGTAAGCCCTATTCCAATATTTTCAGGCGATGATCAAGGCAATTTTATGTTTTTAATCATAATTTAAAATCATTTAAAATGAATTATTTGTCTTTTATTTCATAAATTTAAATTCAAGAATTTGGAAAACAATCCATAGAAATCTAAGGAAATCAGAAAGAAAATATTAATAATTTGGGGTTTTTGGAATACAATTCTAAGTAAGTCAAAATACCTTTTTTTAATGAGAAAAAAATATTGGCTGCTTAATTTGTGGTCAGCATTTTTCTATACATAAAATAGGCAAGAGTCACAGGTGTTGTGCTCAAGAAATTTAAATTCAGCAAGGATTTATTATCATTTACTTCCTTTATGTAAATAGATGATTAAAATATAAGGGATAAGTTCCCTGACAGTAATAAGTACAGGCACCAGAAAGAAGGCAGCTGGACCCCCTACCAGCCATAATGCAGCAGTGATGGTTTCCTGAGGGACAAGTTACATAAACTAAGTCCTGAGGGTAAATAGCATTATCCATAAGGAAGGTGAGTGTTCTTAGCACAAGGAGAAGAATGTGAAAGGAGAGAAAAATGAGTACGTTTGGAGAACTAAAGATATTTCAGTGTCGTTCAACATTAAATGATGAGATGCAGTCTGAGAGACGTAAGTCTTGACTTTATCATAAAAGCTTTATAGAAAATACAAAGGAATTTCAACTTCAACCTGAAGAATTAGAAAGGACCGTGTATAGGTAGGGGTGTGACCTGAGAAAAATGTATATTTGAAAAATGTTATGCGATGGGAAGAAGGATACATATCCTCTCCTTTTCAGGGTGAGACCACACTACCCTAGGAGCAGAAGGAGTTCAGGAGAGAAAGGAACACCCTCAAACCCAAAACACATGTAAAGGGAGCCAGAAACTGAGTCCCAGCGAATACTGACTACTAAAAAACAGAAGTGCCAAAATGAAGGACAAAAGCAAAAGCTTCCAGACAGAAGGGTGCAGGAAGAACATAAATTTTGAGAGAAGAGTGGAAGTGCAACTCTGTAGGAGATTAGTCAAGGTAGTGGGAAAAATTATAGGAAAGATGCCAACTTTCTTAGAAGGCTGGGAGGTTTTGCAAAGCTTCAGAGAAGAATAAGCTGAAGGTGGCTGTTCTTACTCTGAGGCAAATAGCAAAACGCAGATAGCAAAAGAGTACAAAAGAATTTATCTAGATAAGTTTGTTTACTTATTTCTCTAGAAACTAACTTTTGATCATCATGAGCAAGACTAACCCCTTCTCCGGGGTCAACAATGTTAATTACCCCCAAATGCTGTTTGCTCCAAGCCTCTGTCATTAAATCTGTACTAAAATAAATATGAGCATCTCCAACTTATCAAGGCTACAATTTCTCATCAGCAGTGCTAATCCGTGCAGTCCCCTAGCCATGCTCACAGGCAAAATACCTGTGTCTGCATACTCCTTTCATTCATTGCTCAGCCAGAGTCTGCAAGCCAGACTAGGCACAACACTATAAAATTAACAGACTTTATTAATGACTAGAAGTGAGGAAAATTGGCACAGAGTCCACTGATAATGACAGGAGAATAATTTCAGCAGACAGCCACACCACAATTTCATTAGGTTTCCTTTAAGTATCTTGGTATGCTACTTTCTAGAAACTGGCCATCAGTCTTATTCTGCAATTTTAGTCCTCCAACTAATTTAAATTAAGGATTACATTCCCATTCCCAAGATACATAATGGGCTAAATTCTAATACTTAAAATTCAGGTATGTCTATGATATAGTGGTGATTGCTTGGAACTGGCAATAGTGGTTACTCTAAGCAAGGACTTTAAACAAAAGCTTTATGAGAAATATCTACTATCTTTCAAATGGGTCATTAATTTAATAATGTTTGAAGGTTTTAATAAAATCATGCTAATGTCATTCTAATGTCATTCTTAGCAACAGTGTTATCATGGCATCAACTTATAACCAAAGCAATATATATTAGAAGTGACAGGCTAAAATCAGAAATGTAAATTATGGGAATATATGAAATTGCAACAAGTTATTAGAGGTGTGATTAATGAAGCATCACTTTTTCTCCACCATGTGGCAGATAAAGTAGAATGGAAATGAATTATTTGTTCTTGCTGTAAGAACTGGCCAACTCCAAACATTCAATGCCAGCTCTGAGCGTTATGATGAATGCCATCTTAAATACATCAAATGCAAAACTTAATTATGTTGACATACTCATAGATTAAGTCATAATTTGCAGAATTTTAGTAAAATTGGAATTCTGGGATTACATATGCATATGATTAGCTGTTCATTCATTAATTTATTCACTCAATCACCTGTATACCAAATATGTATTAAGCATCTGTTATGTGCCAGGAACCTGCTCCAGGTACAGAGAATAGAATGAATAAACAGACTAAACCCTGCTCTCAGTGAACACCTTAACGTTACTTGATATGAGTTCATTCCTTGAAGTAAGAAAAATTCACAATGAATTGACTGTTTTGAAGTGAGGGCATGTGTACTTTGAAAGATTAAGGTAGAGATTAGTTTGCAACATATAGCTCCTCTTTTTCTCAAATATATTTAAAATATTTATTGTCTCTATTTGACAAAAAAATAAAATCATGGCTCTCTGTTGAAGGCCAAGAAAAGGGTCCATAATATATTTGCATTTCTACTCTTCAGAAAGAATTCTAATCACAACAGAAGATTTTTTTAAAAAAAAAAGCATTTTAAAGAAATTATAATTTCAAATTTGAAATCTCTGTCAGCCAAACACTTAATTCACCAGTCATCTGCATATTTCAAGACTCAGTAATCTCCAGATGTGTCTTAATTACACCAATAATGTAAGATTAAGTACATGTCAACCCATGTTTTACAACTTTCAGAGCTTACTTCTAATGCCTTTCTTCTGCTTACATATTGTGAGGAAGTGTTTATCTTTGCATAATTCTGAGTGTTAGCATATAAAGACATACAGTATTTAGAGTTTTCACTTTTTAACTTACTCATGAAACATTATCACTCATAAATGGAAAAGACTTGCATAATGATGAGGAGACAGCGATGGTTTTCTTCTTTAAATTCAGAAAGAAAGTCATTAAAATTCCCACAATTTTATGACTGTTGCAGTAGAGGCCACATATTTTATTTTTATTTTGTGACTTGCTACAAATAAATTCTTGCTTCGTCTCAGTCTTCTCTCCTAGCTTAATAAAATTTAAGAGCGTCTTTTAAATTAGGATATGTTTAGACATTTTCAGTGGGTTTTATATGTACTCAAGTTGTTCCTTCCCCACAAAGTTTTCTCGTATTAGTGAATAAGGAAAAACTGACGTCATTACTATATTTGGGGAATTTTCAAATTTAGTATTAAATGTATTCTCTTTTGTCAATATGCTTGTAATTTATGTGTTGAAATGTTTCTTCATCTTTTACTCTAATCTACCAATTGATCAATCATTAATTCAACATTTATCTAGCCCCTCCTCTGTTTGAAGCACTCTTCTAGTTCCCAAAAATATAAATGAACCAAATGAACAAAAATTCTTGGTGTCATAGAAATGCCATGCCCTCTCAACAGTAAACGTTTTTTTTTAAGAAATGCAACCTTCTAACCATAAAATTTAATTGTGTCCTATTTTCTGTATCAACTTCTATTAAGTTTCAATTCTTTATAAACACAGTTTTTCCACAAAATAGATTTCCAAATCACAATAATGTAAAGCACATTTCACATCTCTCTTGTTTTCTACATTTTTCCAGGACTTACTTTCTAACTAAAAACATGTTGTGTTATCAATGTCTCTTCTTATATCTAAATTTTTTTTGGTAAAACAATTAGCACAAACAACAGAATGCTCCATAGTTTTACCACTGAAAATATGAATACAAATAATTTTTAAAACTTAGTAGTATAGCCCGGGCGCGGTGGCTCAAGCCTGTAATCCCAGCACTTTGGGAGGCCAAGGCAGGTGGATAACGAGGTCAAGAGATCGAGGCCAACCTGGTCAACATGGTGAAACCTCATCTCTACTAAAAAAAAATACAAAAAATTAGCTGGGCATGGTGGCACGTGCCTGTAATCCCAGCTACTCCAGAGGCTGAGGCAGGAGAATTGCCTGAACCCAGGAGGCGGAGGTTGCGGTGAGCCGAGATCGCGCCATTGCACTCCAGCCTGGGTAACAAGAGCGAAACTCCGTCTCAAAAAAAAAAAAAAACCTTAGTAGTATATTTTAAAATTTCATATATTGAGACAATGTAGGTTGATTATTTTTGTGGCAGAGATTGATAGTAGTCCTCCGATGTATGTTTTCTCCTTCTGTCTTCGTAATTCAGCCTCTCCCTTGTTGGGTTTTCTTTTCTGCTGGCTAGAACATCAATAAGATGCTGGAGTTTAATCAGCCACAGCAGACTGTGAGGTGGACGCCACCTGATGATTGTGGACCAGCACCAAGATAGAAGGCATTTGGATCCCTGATGATCACAGACCCAGCCTGTTATCCGTGCACAGGTGGCACTACAGGTGACACTAAATTATAGTTGAAGAAGAAGACCTCCATATCTTTGAAGACATTGTTATTCGGAGATTTCTGTCAGTAGCAGGCAAACCTAATCCTAATTAACACAGCCTACAACTTACTTTCACAAGTGTAACAATCTATGCTACATCCTGTATAATTCTTACCATCTTGATTATTTACTGAAGATGATAAAGTGTTCAGCTATGTCACATAACTATTATTGGCAATAGCATGATTCGCCAATCCAACTCTTGGAGATTTTCCTAAAAAATAAAAACACCAATGTTTGTTTTGACCTTATTTGTGTATAATCACAGATATGTAGAAATAACCCAAATCAGTCTTGAACAAAAAAGCAAATGACTGGTGATAATAAAATATCTATATGGAGGGAGGCACAGCTAAAAAGGTAAGAGGAAGTCCCACCAATACCAGCTAAGCAGGGAGAAGGCAATACTGGAGTATTTGAGTCACTTCAAGTTGTGTATGACTTTTGCTTTTTTTTTTTTTTTTTTTTAGGGTTTTCTTTTTTTTTTATTGCATTTTAGGTTTTGGGGTACATGTGATGAACATGCAAGATTGTTGCATAGGTACACACATGGCAGTGTGCTTTGCTGCCTTCTGTCCCCTCACCTGTATCTGTCATTTCTCCCCATGCTATCTCTTCCCACCTCCCTACCCCCCCGCCCCTCCCCCATTTCCCCCCAACGGACCCCAGTGTGTAGTGCTCCCCTCCCTGTGTCCATGTGTTCTCATTGTTCAACACCTGCCTTGTGTAGTGCTCCCCTCCCTGTGTCCATGTGTTCTCATTGTTCAACACCTACCTATGAGTGAGAACATGCGGTGTTTGATTTTCTGCTCTTGTGTCAGTTTGCTGAGAATGATGGTTTCCAGGTTCATCCATGTCCCTACAAAGGACGTGAACTCATCGTTTTTGATGGCTGCGTAATATTCCATGGTGTGTATGTACCACATTTTCCCTATCCAGTCTATCATCGTTGGGCATTTGGGTTGATTCCAGGCCTTTGCTATTGTAAACACTGCTGCAATGAACATTCATGTGCACGTGTCCTTGTAGTAGAATGATTTATAATCCTTTGGATATATACCCAGTAATGGGATTGCTGGGTCAAATGGGATTTCTATTTTTAGGTCCTTGAGGAATCGCCACACTGTCTTCCACAATGGTTGAATTAATTTACATTCCCACCAACAGTGTAAAAGTGTTCCTATTTCTCCACATCCTCTCCAGCATCTGTTGTTTCCCGATTTTTTAATGATCGCCATTCTAACTGGTGTGAGATGGTATCTCAATGTGGTTTTGATTTGCATTTCTCTGATGACCAGTGATGATGAGCATTTTTTCATATGTTTGTTGGCCTCCTGTATGTCTTCTTTTGTAAAGTATCTGTTCATATCCTTCGCCCATTTTTGAATGGGCTTGTTTGTTTTTTTCTTGTATATCTGCTTTAGTTCTTTGTAAATTCTGGATATCAGCCCCTTGTCAGATGGGTAGGCTGCAAAAATTTTTTCCCATTCTGTTGGTTGCCAATTCACTCTATTGACTGTTTCTTTTGCTGTGCAGAAGCTGTGGAGTTTGATTAGGTCCCATTTGTCTATTTTGGCTTTTGTTGCCATTGCTTTTGGCGTTTTGGTCATGAAGTCCTTGCCTACACCTATGTCCTGAATGGTTTTGCCTAGATTTTCTTCTAAGGTTTTTATGGTGTTAGGTCTGATGTTTAAGTCTTTAATCCATCTGGAGTTAATTTTGGTGTAAGGTGTCAGGAAGGGGTCCTGTTTCTGCTTTCTGCACATGGCTAGCCAGTTTTCCCAACACCATTTATTAAACAGGGAGTCCTTTCCCCATTGCTTGTTTTTGTCAGGTTTGTCGAAGATCAGATGGTTGTGGGTATGTTGTATTTCCTCTGAGGCCTCTGTTCTGTTCCATTGGTCTATATCTCTGTTTTGGTACCAGTACCATGCTGTTTTGATTACTGTAGCCTTGTAGTATAGTTTGAAGTCCGGTAGTGTGATGCCTCCTGCTTTGTTCTTTTTGCTTAGAATTGACTTGGCTATGCGGGCTCTCTTTTGGTTCCATATGAAGTTTAAGGTGTTTTTTTCTAGTTCTGTGAAGAAGGTCATTGGTAGCTTGATGGGAATAGCGTTGAATCTGTAAATTACTTTGGGCAGTATGGCCATTTTCATGATGTTGATTCTTCCTAACCATGAACATGGAATGTTTCTCCATCTGTTTGTATCCTCTCTTATTTTGTTGAGCAATGGCTTGTAGTTCTCCTTGAAGAGGTCCTTTACGTTCCTTGTTAGTTGTATTCCTAGGTACTTTAATCTCTTTGTAGCAATTGTGAATGGCAGTTCGTTCTTGATTTGGCTCTCTTGAAGTCTATTACTGGTGTATAGGAATGCTTGTGATTTTTGCACGTTGATTTTGTATCCTGAGACTTTGCTGAAGTTGTTTATCAGTTTCAGGAGATTTTGGGCTGAGATGATGGGGTCTTCCAGATATACAATCATGTCATCTGCAAATAGAGACAATTTGATTTCCTCCTTTCCAATTTGGATATCCTTTATTTCTTTTTCTTGCCTGATTGCTCTGGCTAGAACTTCCAGTACTATATTGAATAGGAGTGGTGAGAGAGGGCATCCTTGTCTAGTGCCAGATTTCAAAGGGAATGCTTCCAGTTTTTGCCCATTTAGTATGATATTGGCTGTTGGTTTGTCATAAATAGCTTTTATTGTTTTGAGATACGTTCTGTCAATACCTAGTTTATTGAGGGTTTTTAGCATAAAGGGTTGTTGAATTTTGTCAAAAGCCTTCTCTGCATCAATTGAGATAATCATGTGGTTTTTGTCTTTGGTTCTGTTTATGTGGTGAATTACGTTTATGGACTTGCGTATGTTGAACCAGCCTTGCATCCCCGGGATGAATCCTACTTGATCATGGTGGATGAGCTTTTTGATATGCTGTTGCAATCGGTTTGCCGGTATTTTATTGAAGATTTTTGCATCTATGTTCATCATGGATATTGGCCTGAAATTTTCTTTTCTTGTTGAGTCTCTGCCGGGTTTTGGTATCAGGATGATGTTTGTCTCGTAAAATGATTTGGGAAGGATTCCCTCTTTTTGGATTGTCTGGAATAGTTTCAGAAGGAATGGTATCAGCTCCTCCTTGTATGTCTGGTAGAATTCAGCTGTGAACCCATCTGGACCTGGGCTTTTTTTGGATGGTAGGCTCTTTATTGCTGCCTCGACTTCAGACCATGTTATTGGTCTATTCAGGGTGTCGGCTTCTTCCAGGTTTAGGCTTGGGAGGATGCAGGTGTCCAGGAATTTATCCATTTCTTCCAGGTTTACTAGTTTATGTGCATAGAGTTGTTTGTAATAATCTCTGATGATGGTTTGGATTTCTGTGGAATCTGTGGTGATATCACCTTTATCGTTTTTTATTGCATCAATTTGGTTATTCTCTCTTTTCTTTTTTATTAATCTGGCTAGTGGTCTGTCTATTTTGTTGATCTTTTCAAAAAACCAGCTCCTGGATGTATTGATTTTTTGAAGAGTCTTTTGTGTCTCTATTTCCTTCAGTTCTGCTCTGATCTTAGTTATTTCCTGTCTTCTGCTAGGTTTTGAGTTTTTTTTGATCTTGCTCCTCTAGCTCTTTCAATTTTGATGATAGGGTGTCAATTTTAGATCTCTCCTTTCTTCTCATGTGGGCACTCATTGCTATATATTTTCCTCTAGAGACTGCTTTAAACGTGTCCCAGAGATTCTGGTATGTTGTGTCTTCGTTCTCATTGGTTTCGAAGAACATCTTTATTTCTGCCTTCATTTCATTGTTTATCCAGTCAACATTCAAGAGCAAGTTGTTCAGTTTCCATGAAGCTGTGCGGTTCTGAGTTAGTTTCTGCATTCTGAGTTCTAACTCGATTGCACTGTGGTCTGAGAGACTGTTTGTTATGATTTCTGTTCTTTTGCATTTGCTGAGGAGTGATTTATTGCCAATTATGTGGTCAATTTTAGAGTAGGTGTGATGTGGTGCTGAGAAGAATGTATATTCTGTGGATTTGGGGTGGAGAGTTCTGTAAATGTCTATTAGGTTTGCTTGTTCCAGGTCTGTATTCAGGTCCTGGATATCCTTGTTGATTTTCTGTCTGGTTGATCTGTCTAATATTGACAATGGGGTGTTAAAGTCTCCCACTATTATTGTGTGGGAGTCTAAGTCTCTTTGTAAGTCATTAAGAACTTGCCTTATGTATCTGGGTGCTCCTGTATTGGGTGCGTATATATTTAGGATCGTTAGCTCTTCTTGTTGCAGTGATCCTTTTACCATTATGTAATGTCCTTCTTTGTCTCTTTTGATCTTTGTTGCTTTAAAGTCTATTTTATCAGAGATGAGAATTGCAACTCCTGCCTTTTTTTGCTCTCCATTTGCTTGGTAGATCTTCCTCCATCCCTTTATTTTGAGCCTTTGTGTATCCTTGCATGTAAGATGGGTTTCCTGGACACAGCACACTGATGGGTTTTGGCTTTTTATCCAATTTGCCAGTCTGTGTCTTTTGATTGGGGCATTTAGTCCATTGACATTTAGGGATAGTATTGTTATGTGTGAATTTGATGCTGTCATTTTGATGCTACCTGGCTGTTTTGTTGGTTAGTTGATGCAGATTCTTGATTGTGTTGATGCTCTTTTACCATTTGGTGTGTTTTTGGAGTGGCTGGTACTGGTTGTTCCTTTATATGTGTAGAGCCTCTTTCAGGAGTTCTTGTAGAGCAGGTTTGGTGGTGATGAAATCTCTGAGTGCTTGCTTGTTCACAAAGGATTTTATTTTTCCTTCACTTATGAAGCTTAGTTTGGCTGGATAGGAGATTCTGGGTTGAAAGTTCTTTTCTTTAAGGATGTTGAATATTGGCCCCCAATCTCTTCTGGCTTGTAGAGTTTCTGCTGAGAGATCTGCTGTGAGTCTAATGGGCTTCCCTTTGTGGGTAACCCGACCTTTCTCTCTGGCTGCCCTTAGCATTTTCTCTTTCATTTCAACCCTGGTGAATCTGACGATTATGTGCCTTGGGGTTGCTCTTCTTGAGGAATATCTTTGTGGTGTTCTCTGTATTTCCTGGATTTGAATATTGGTCTGCCTTGCTCGGTTAGGGAAGTTTTCCCGGATAATGTCCTGAAGAGTATTTTCCAGCTTGGATTCATTCTCTTCATCACATTCAGGTACACCTCTCAGACGTAGATTAGGTCTTTTCACATAGTCCCACATTTCTTGAAGATTTTGTTCATTCCTTTTTGCGCTTTTTTCTCTGTTCTTGCCTTCTCTTTTTATTTCATTGAGTTGATCTTCGACCTCTGATATCCTTTCTTCTGCTTGGTCAATTCGGCTGTTGAAGCTTGTGCATGCTTCATGAAAAAAAATTTTTTTTGATAAAAAAACATTGTTTTTATCAAATACAATGTTTATTTCATTTAATCACAGTAAATCAAAAACTGTGACTTGTGTGTAACTGAATTAATGGAATTGTTGCAGTTTTATCCCTTTTCTGAGTTGAATTTTGCCTCTCCTAACTTTTACGGGAAATAAAAAATCACATATTCTCCGTTCTTCTCTTCCTTCCTCTGCCTAATTCTATTTATGCATGAAATTTTATAGAAAGCTCATCTTCATTTTCTAATCAAGATGGCATATATTAAAAAATCAGATCCATCATGTGTCATGCAACTATCATATGACATTGATTATTTTTCCAAATTCCAATGATTTACAACTGCGGTTTAATTGCCTGAGAGCATTTTAATCCAGGGTAGTTAACAGTACTTGAACTGCTACATCATTTAATTGTAACACTATAGGTTTACAAGCAAAAGCAAATCTTGAACTAGAGACAGCTAATCTACAAAAAAAAAAAAAAAGAAAAAACAAAACAAAACAAAACAAAAAAACAAGAGAAACAAACCATCAAGTTTTAAAAGTTGATGTCAGAAATATCTCGTTTAGTTCAAATAAACTGCTGTGAAATAATATCCTTTAGAACATGTAAATAAAGAGCTAAGTACCTAAAAGTAAAAAATAATATCTAGATGAAAGAGATAATTTATGTGTTGGATAGTGAGATTGAGTGACATAAAGACTCAAAATATGCCTATATATAAAAAGTTTGGTTCCCAAAACAATTATGAAATATTTACAACATTTCTCAGGAAATGGCAAGAAAATTTAAAAAGTACCCTACCTATAAGAGCTTCAAAGATTATTTTTATAATGGCAATTAATTTAATGTCTGAAACTCTGAGGAAATTACAAATCTATTACGAGTGTTTATGGTACTTGATAAATCAAAACTAGAAATTTTAGTATCATTCACAATCATCAATAATTACAAAACTATTCAAGAGAGCCACATAAGAAAAAAATATGTTTAGCTTAGATGCAACTGAGCAAAAGTACGCTTCAAATTGTTTTTTAGCATGACACATAGAAGTCCAAGTTATATTTAAAAATTTTTGTTTCTACTACACACAATTGCCTTAGATTTTAATATATTACTAAACCAGCATAGCAAATGCTATACCCTAGTATCACACCAACTAAAAAAATATGATCAGAAATTCACTTATTCCATGAATGTAAAAGTGTGAAAATTTATGGACTTTCATTTCTTTTCATAATTTTAATTAAGTTTTTTAAATTTTAGCACCTCCGTGTTCTCCACTGAAGTACAGAGAGGAAATATAATATTGTGATTAAGAGTGGTTAATCAAACTGTCCTGGGTTCAAATCCAGGTTCTGTGCCATCTGGGTAATCTTGAGTAAATTATCCATCTCCACTTGCCTCAGTTGTAAAAATAAGAATAACATTTATCTCATAAGGTCATGTAAGGAGTAGCTTGCAAAGCTCAGAGCTTCAAGTCAGAAGTGGGCACAAAAATTAAATTCTGACCTCATTTACTCTCGTTTATTTACTCTTGTTTATGTCTTAGAGCAGCAGCCCAAGGAAGGAAAAATAAGGACACACAATTTTGGCTGGATGAGTAACGTCTTTCCTTTGTCTTCATCTACCAGTGTTCCTGGTACAGTGAAAGGAAACGAGAAATTTTTAAAATCTTATTTTCCATGTCAGAAATTATTACATCATTCCATTTGCAATAACATACTTTAATCTTCTCCAGGTTTGATAAATTATTGGGACAACTATAAAAAATGTTATTTGCTTGGAAAGCTAAAGAAGAATGCATAGTTAAATTTTTCAAAATATGACCTCTATTACAATCATACTGAAGGAGAAGTTATGTGGTTGAATTGGAAGGATAGGCAATAATATTGCTATGCTTGTGAAAGAGTACCCATTCAGGAAATGTTAGGAAATCTTAGTATTTGGATCCAAAGCCTTTGCCAAGAGACCTTGGCAGATACAGCGAATCGGTCCTTTATTAGATGTGTCAGTCTCAACCACACACATTTCCTTATAGTTAAGATGTAAATGCTCCTCCCCTAGTCACAATGGAGATACCTGCTGAAAATCCTCTAGAGACAGGCTATTTAACAGCTAGTGAGATTTCCTAGAATGCCCATGTAGAATCTCCTTCGTTTCATTGAGGTTTCCTCCCAATATACTAGAAAAGTATCTACAGATAATTAACATTTTTTTGATTTTTAAAATTAATTCCACATTAGATTCTGTATTACAATGAACCAC
This sequence comes from Saimiri boliviensis, assembly GCF_048565385.1. Lineage (NCBI taxonomy): Eukaryota > Metazoa > Chordata > Mammalia > Primates > Cebidae > Saimiri > Saimiri boliviensis. The sequence goes on from NC_133455.1 coordinate 110,403,547, forward strand.
ACTACTGTTTATGAAGAATTAACATCTGGTAACAAACAAGTCTCATTGTTTTAACCTCATGTGGGCTTACAGGATTAATAGGAAGCTCACTGAAACCAACACTTCCCTATTCTGTTTAAGGATTATCAAAGATTTATGAGTTCATTTTATAAAGTTTCCATCCTTCACCACACTTTTTAAATGCCTTCTAAAAATCAATTACCTCATTTCAATTAATTAAGCCAATTAAATGATGAAAAATGTTCACTTGATCATAGCTCCACAGTTCACACATTTCAAGACGCTGTTTTGCCTTTCACATACCTTCTGTCACATGCAGAGTAGTAATCTCTACTCTGCTACTCTCTATATTAAGCCTCATTTTTAGAGGTAGAGACCCACACATTACATCTTAATAGGCATTTTTTATATTTAAATTGTAGTCAAGCTTTTAAAAAATTATGTCATAGTAAAATGTCTATTTTTGCCACTGAAACAGTTCCAATATGACATTAATGTACCAAAGCACCCTTATGTATCCCACAAATATGTACAATTATTATTTGTCACTTTAAAAAAGTAAAGAAAAAAAGAGCACTTAGTATTTTAGCAAATCAAGTCTTGCAAGTAATGCGAATATTGTCTTCTAGCTTCCCAGAAAGTGTGAAACATTGGCCTTCCTTTTCAGATTCATAGGAAAGCTTGGTAAGTATTATTCTCAGATAAATGAGACAAACAAGTGTTCTAAGCTCATCTTTTTGCTCCCATCTCTGGAGACATAAAAATGCCTGCTTACCCTCACATGCACTGGGCCATATACCTTCACCACATCACAAAGCCCGGGTCAGATACGTATGTGTGATAGGGTGCCACTTTCTACCTAAAAAATAGCGATCATTCCATCAATCTTCAGTGTGTTTCTTCTAGGGGGATAAAAGGTGAGATGGCAGGGGTGGCTAATGCTGAACACTAAGTGGACAAGTGAACTGCAACAGGTTAGAGCAGCATAAAAGAAGGCTGAGCTAGCAGTGAAAGGAGCTGGAAGCCTAAGTTATTCAACAGTATTTATTTCTTAGCTATGTTACTCTCCTAGCCTTGATTTACTGTTACATAAACAGAGTAAAATCAACATGAGTGACCCACTAGCGGCAGAAGAAGAGGGTGCGATACATAGAAGGATAATGATTTAGACCAGGCAGAAGAATGGGCTTGAAGAAGTCCTTCCCAGAGTAGTTGATGCTTTAAGAGAAGCTCAGGACTCACTTGGGTGAAGGAGATTTTGAAAGAAAGGTGGCTTAGACAGAAGGGATGGTGAACGTGCAGGGTTATTGTGAGGATTCATGAGATAATCAAAACACTTATCCCACACTGTGCTTGGTCCCTAACTGTTAATGCATTGGCTCGTATAGTCCAACAAGGCAGATGTTGCCTAATCCAACAAGAAAATATTTGCTTTTGGCAAATGTGCTGCCGGCAACATTCTTAGCACTCGACAGAAGAGCACCTTAGAACTACGGAATGGCATGTCAAAGCCAGCTGCATGGTATATGACCTCTGCCATTGCACAGAGCCTTGCACTTAGAAGGTTTCTAAACTTGTTAATAGTTTGCTGTTGCTGTCTTAAAATTCTTAATAATTTTGAACAAAGCAACTCATTTTCATTTTTCTCTGGGCCTCAATGAATTATGTAGCCAGTCCTGCTTAGGGTCTCAGATAATCCCAATGTATGTGAGTCAGATGGATTCACATTCTGGTTTTCTTACTTCACAGTTTCATGAACTTTAGGAGCTTTAAAGATAGAAATATCCAAAAAATTGTACTCATTTGTGAGGATCAAATATATTCTGATTGCAAAACTAATTTTTATTTTATAAAGTATAAAGAAGCAAAGAGGACAGTAATCAGTCAACTACTGAGACTCTTGTTTATACAAATTTCGAACGATTACAAATATCTGGAAATCTGCATGCCCACTGCCATTTCCTCTCTCTTTTTCTCCTTCTCTTTTTCTCTGTTTCTATTCTCTCCTTTGCAATTGAGCTTAGAGTAGATGCTAAATACTGTGCTGAGTACCAAAAACACAGGTCCAAGCAGACACAGTCTCTTCCCTTGAGGAGCCTATACCTACATAGAGGAAATGGAAATAGAAACTAACAAAGTTGGTGAAGTGTAATAAGCACATCATAGAAAAAGTTCAGGGTGCAATGAGAACACGCAAGAGAGTAGTAGCTTAGATTTGGGGAGGTGATGAGAGTAGAAGTGGCTCTGGGAAGTCTTTCCCAAGAGAGTTGCTAATTCAAGAAAGGGACAGGATTTAGATGAAGGAAGGAGGCACCGGAAGGAAGATGTTTAGGCAAAAGAGAAATTGTATGTGCAGTCATACAAGCTTGAAACACAGGTTAATTATGAGAAAGCACAAGTAGTTCTATACAGAGAACTACTACTGTCTAGAACTACTGTCTAGTAGTTCTAGACAGTAGTTCTGTCTCAGAGATGCACGTGGAAGAGTGAAGAATGGGGAGGCTGGAAAGGGAATCAGGCAAAGGCCAGATCTACCAGTATTGTAAGGGATAAATCAGAGTTTTAAATTCACCCTGAATGTTCCTTGAAAATTATAAAAACATAATGAAAGTAGAGAGATGATATGGCTAGATAACAGTGTAGAGATGAATGATAATGCAACTTAGATCAGAAATATTTGTGGAAGAACAGCTGACTCTAGTGATACTATAGAGTGGAAATTCAGAGCAAGCTTTAGGCCCTCCAGAAATAGTTTATGGAGCAACTATTATGGAGCAAATACTTTTTTATGTTCACAGAACGCAGAGATAACTAACATAGATCACCTCTTCCCAAGAAGGGTGGAATGCGGGGTAGTGAGTGCAGTGAGCATGCTATACTCACGATATTGAGCAGAAAAGGGGCCCTAAACTTCCTAAGGGACATAGGGAGTCTTTTGCAAAAGAGCTGACACTGTCTCAGAGGAATCTCTTGAATTGAGACTTAAAAGATTAAAGGAATTAATCAGACACAGGGCAAAGGAATTAGGAAGAAGGAAATATTTTAGACGAATAAAGTAACATAAGCAAAGAAAAAAAATTAGAACTTATACATATGGTACAGAGTCCAGGGGAGAGGTGGATAAGAGACTGAACCAATAGTAATTGTAGAGATGAAGAATAAAAAGGAAAGGGAGACTTACGGAATGTTTAGGAAGTATCAGCATGACTTTGTCATTGTTTGAATGTGAACAGTGATACAGGTGGAAGAATGAGAGATTTCCTTTCCACCTTGCCTCTTTTACCCCTTAACTGCCAGCAAGCACAATTTCCCAAGCGATTAATTTTAGCTAAGGGTTTTCCTCCTCAGGCTATGTTTTAGGAGGAGAATCTGTAGTATAAATCTACCATCACTGTAATTTAATATAACTACAGTAACATTACTGTATAACTTGATTCCAAAACAGATACACTTGGAATCCCAGCACAAACTTGGTTTTTCAACTATAGCTCCAGACATAGTTCTGGTCAACATGGCCCCTTGTCAAACAACAACTATTTACCATCAGCTTAACAGATCATATACAAGGAATAAAGATTATCTCCTCCCTCAAATCAAATGCAAGTGGTTCCAGTATAGAATCACAGAATTTCAGGTTGGAAGGATAGCATACTTACATAGCATATATTAGATATGCTGTAAGTTCTGAAACAGGAGATCAATCCATCTTAATGGTTGTAGAATCCAAATATTTGGGACACTGCACAATTTGAATTTTGTATTCACAAGTTTCATGAGGTCAACAGGCTGGAGAGCAAGACAACTCACCACTGACCTTGGTAAGTTTTTCTTTAAGTCCTAGTTCTGAGAATAAAACGATTTTGAGAACCTGAGAACAATAAAACATGACTACTGATTTCATGGCCCCATGTACTTTCAAATTCACTTTCCTATTTTGTCAAATCAAGGTTGATTTTTTTTTCCCTGCTCATTTAAATATTTCTCATACTTTTTGGTGCAAGAATTATATTAAAAGGAAATTAATCACTGCTTGTTTTTATTTTGCCTGGCTTCTCTGACAGGAGAAAAGAACAGACTAGAAGAAATATAAACCCACAAGAATGGGTGAAATGGGAATACACAAGGCATGAGGAATAAGACTGTTCTGTCAGAAACAATAAGAATAATTGCTATACAGCTTACAAACCAGAAACATACACATTTTATCTCATTAAATTTTATTTTGAATATTTAAAAGTCATAACTCTAGAAGTAGAACCAGTTGGTGAATTAAAAAAAACTACTAGTCAAAACATAATTTATCTATTATGTACAGGATAGGACAAAAACCTCATTTTGCCTCCTGGAAAATTATTTACAAGAAAATGATTGTTTAAAGTGTTCCTTCTCTAGGAGCTCCCAAAAATCTCTAAATATACATAGTTACATAAACTAATTCAACCTAGAAAACACCACCCCCACCCCCGACACTTACGTATACATGTCTTACCAGATTTATAACCTATACTATTTGGAGCAAGGAAAAAGAATTTACATATTGAAACAAAAGGAAAATTATAAATTATTTTTATTATTTGATAAGGCAGTCATACATTTCTGATACAAACACATGATTACAAATGGAGGGTGTCTTTCTACTGTATCATACTAGATATGCTATAAGTTCTGAAACATGAGATCAATCCATGACTAATGGCCAGATAAAAGTCATGACTGAATAAATGGGATTGCAGCCAAGGAACAGACTCCTATGAATACATAATAGTCAAATGCTACACATCTAGCTTAATTATCACTGTCCTTTACTTATTTGTCAAAATCTTGCACTCAGCCAATGAATATGTAAAGATCTACTATATGCTAAATTTATTTAATCTGTAGCAAGCTAATGATCCTAAATAGGTGATAAAATCTAATTTCTTCCCTAGGAGACTTTTGTCTCATTCACTGGTGATCTTGTGTGCTTTTTTGTTGTTGCTGAAATTGATAAATGTTCACCACATTCAGTAATACTTTCCAGACTTCCAGACAAATGAATTCATAACATACACATTCACTTCCCATTAAATACACAAGTTTTATAGTTTTTGTTTCCAGAGAATACAAAGTTTATTTTTAAGAAGAATTAATGAAATAAGAAAATGATTGCTTCACTGAGTAGTCTAGACTCAAAGTCACCGTTAGTCTAGATAGCAACTTCAATGACGTACTTCTTTTTCCCTCAGGGGCCTGTTCCAATTAAAATGAATCTACTCTCCTGTAAAGCTCTCTGTATCTGGCTATCCTGTACTAAATGAGAACTCCAATACGTGCTCCTGACTGATTCAGTCAGGTTTTCAGGACAAATTCCTTCATTTTTGCTATTTTATTTTTATTTATTTATTTATTTATGGAGACAGAGTCTTGCTCTGTCACCCAGGCTGGGGTGCAGTGGCGTGATCTCCACTCACTGCAACCTCTGCCTCCAGAGTTCAAAAGGTTCTCCTTACTCAACCTCCCAGTGGCTGGGATTACAGGTGTGCACCACCATGCCCAGCTAATTTTTTTGTATTTTTAGTAGAGACAGGGTTTCACCATGTTGGCCAGATTGGTTTAGAACTCCTGACCTCAGGTGATCCACCCATCTCAGCCTCCCAAACCACTGGAATTACAGGCAGGAGCCACTATGCCAAGCCAATTTTTGCTATTTTAAATGTTGACTTTGCAATCACTTTTTCTATGTATTTTTTTAAGAGATGGTCTTATTTCTTTTGATCTTTTCTACTATAGTTTCCTGGAAAGGAGAAAGTTTTTTAGGAATGGAATTTTGTGGTTTCTTTTAATTGTTCTAAGCATATATCTATTTTTTGTTCATCTGCCTTGTTTTCACTTAAGGGCAATGATCATATTTATGGTTGTATTTTGCATTATAATCCAAAAATATTTTAAACTATAATTCGTCAGTTTAGTACTCCTCTTCAGAGTATACAGATTTAAATAGAGATGTTTATGTTATACCAATCTACTAATATTAATGTAGACAGTAGTGATTTTATAATGTGCCAAATAGCAATTAATTAAGGTTTTCTATGATTGACACTCTGGAATTAAATTTCTCTAAACATTAGTCTAAAGAGAAAGCTTATGAAATTAGACTGTGGACATATACTAACTAGTATTAAAGGCGCAATAAAAAAGAATCTTCCTAACCTCACTTCTTTTCTAATTATTCAATGTTTCATTAGGTAACTTAGTAACTGTATTTATTCCTTAAAATGCTGAATTGATGTCTCTCTCAATTTGCCTCAATTCCTTCAACAACTTTCCCAAGGTCACACAGCCAACAACAACCAAGAAATGGATTCAGATGTGTATTACGGACGGGCACAGTGGCTCACGCCTGTAATCCCAGCACTTTGGGAGGCTGAGGTGGGCGGATCGCAAGGTCAAGAGATCGAGACCATCCTGGTCATGGTGAAACCTCGTCTCTACAAAAATACAAAAATTAGCCAGGCATGGTGGCATGCACCTGTGGTCCCAGCTACTCAGGAGGCTGAGGTGGAAAAACCGCTTGAATCCAGGAGGTAGAGGTTGCGGTGATCTGCGTTTGTGCCACTGCACTCCAGCCTGGTAACAGAGCAAGACTCCATCTCAAAAAAAAAAAAAAAAAAAAAGAAAAAGAAAGAAAAGATCTGTATTACTCAAAAGCTCACATGTTCCACATGAGGCAGAATTCCATCAATGCATTGTCCCTGCCTTCCCCATATTCTACTGCTTTTCTTATGTTTCTGCATAAGTGAAGAGCAACCTAATCTAATAAGTCACTCAAGTCAGAAAACCAAAAGCCATTTCTACTGGAATGGATATCTGTGACCCTCAAAACCAATCTGTTGGAATTTAATCCTTCATATAGTGGTATCTGGAAGGTAATGAGATCATGAGGGTGGACCTTCATTGGGAGATAAGTGTCCATATATAAGGGACCCCAGATAGCTCTCTAGCTCTTTCCGCCATGTGAGGATACAATGAGAATAGGACAGTCTGCAACCCTTGCCAGAAGCCAACCATGCTGGAATTCCGATCTTAGACTCCCAATCTCTAGAACTGTAAGGAATGAATTTTCTTGTTTATAAGCCACCTAGTCCATGGTGCACTGTTAAAGCAGCCTGAACTAAGACACCATCTGAGACTGCTCCCTCTCCCTCAGAGGCCATTTGTAAAGAGGCCCTCAGAATAAATGAGTTTACTTTTTTGACATTCCTGGTGCCTGACCCTTCATTTCCATTTCTCTTTCTACCGTGTGGAAGTCTTTATGCTTTCCCTAATTGAAGTTCTCCTCTTCTTCTCCATTATCAATCTTCTATACATTCCTATAATGTCTGGAAATTAAATAACAGGTGTTCAGAAACTATTTTTTTAATGGATGAGTGTTTAGAGCAATTCCACTCTTCCAGGTAGATACATCAGGAGCCAGAATTCTACGTAACTGAAATGGAGCAACATTGGCTCAAATCAACTGACCTTTACCAGTCCTCCATCATAAATCCTCCTTATCATAGACAAACTTTCTAAAAGGAAAAACTAACTTCCTGTACATACATACACACACATAAAATTCTTGAGTGACACCTTACAAGATAAAGTTCAGTTTCATTTAGCATGCAATATATTGTTCTCTGTGATCCAAGCCCTTCCTGGCATTCCACACCCTGTACCTTATTCTCCAGTTATACTCAACAACTCAGTCTTCCATGAACATGTCAAGAGTTTTCAGGTTTCTACAACTTTGTTCAGCTACTTCACTTATACTAATGTGTTTTGCTTTTCCCAATTTCTTCAGGTCAAATGGTGTCTTTTTGGTGATGCCCTCTATAAGTTTCTTCTATGGAGACACTGTGACACTGTGAATGACTGACCAACATTAATGTCACCCCAAATAATGGGTTTAAATTAGGATAATCTCATTCTTCTATTCTATACAGATTCAGAATGGTGTGTGACACAACTCCAGCCTACATCCTCTGTTACTTTGTATGTTTGACATCTATTACAAAACTTTAATTTCTTTAGTGGTAAGAAATCTATCACTTACCTTTGTAATGGTCATATATATAACTCATTTGGTAGATACAATCATATATATAATCATTTATATTGTAGGTATTGTCATTTAGTAAGCAGAAGTATATTTGAATGGGTGATGGTTAATACTGAGTGTCAACTTGATCAGATTGCAACAGCAAAGTATTGTTCCTGAGTGTGTCTGTGAGTGTGTCACCAAAGGAGATCAACATTTGAGTCAGTGAACTGGGAGATGCAGACCCACCCTCAATCTGTGTGGGCACCATCTAGCGCAGCTACCATAAAAGCAGGCAGAGGAACGTGGAAAGACTGGATTGACTTAGTCTTCTGGGCTACATCTTTCTTTTGTGATGGATACTTCCTGCCCTCAAACATCAGTCTCCAAGTTCTTCAGCTTTGGGGCTCTTGGACTGTCGACCACAGACTAAAGGCTTTACTGTTGGCTTCCCTACTTTTGAGGTGTTGGGACTCGGACTGGCTTCCTTGTTTCTCAGCTTGCAGACAGCCTCTTGTGGGACCTCATCTTGTGATCATGTCAGTCAATATTCCTAAATGAGTTTCCCTTTATATATACCTATCCTATTAGGTCTGTCCCTCTAGAGAACCCTTACTAATATAGCATTTGTTATATTAGACTGTCAGGTAGAAGATTTAATCTTAGTTGGAGCTCTCACAGAGTAGGCATTAAATGTTGACATAGTAAATTGATATTTAAAAGTAGTTTATATGATAATTTACATAAAGACATGACTTAATTTGAACATTTTTCAGCTTAATACATTCTCACCACTCTATTACTATAGTTGGTGTATTAGTCTGTTCTTGCACTGCTATAAAGAAGTATCTGAGACTAGGTAATTTACAAAGAAAAGAGGCTTAATTGGCTCACAGTTCCGTAGGCTGTACAGGAAGACTGACACTTGGGGAGGCCTTAGGATACGTTCAATCATGACAGAAGGGGAAAGGGAAGGGGAAGCAGACATGTCTTACATGGCCAGAGGAGAAGGAAGAGAGAGGTGGGGAGGTGCCATATACTTCCAAACAACCAGATCGCATGAAAGCTCTACGATGAGAGGGATGGTGCTGAACCAATGGAAACTACCCCCATGATCCAATCACCTCCCACCAGCCCCTACCTTCAGTATTGGGGATTACATTTCAACATGGAATTTGGGTGAAGATAGATCCAAACCATATGCGTTGGGGTTTTTTCTTAGAGATTTCATCTAATATTTTCAGATTCTTTAGACTGTTTATGGTATATGTTTTATATTTCAGACAGCTCTGTCCTTAAAAAGATGTGCTACCTTGTATGCCATTATACTGGTTTCTTCTTTCCTAAGATTCCATAATTGAATCTGATTTTGTCATGTTTTCTTAACATATTCTTAAAGCGGTTGTTCTGACCATACATTGCCCCATTTCAATTATACAGAATTCCAGCTCCTACAGTACCTACCTGGAATAGTGGTCCTGCTCTACACATTCATGCCAAAAATAGTCTTGGAACACCCATTATTTACTTTGTAGATATTATAGTAATGTATAGATGACATTTCTGCTCTCAGTTTCTCACAGTATAAGATGGGAAAGAAATAGAACCATTAGAAAGCTGTTACCGAAACACCAGGGGCTTGGCCTAGGTCCTGCTGCTCACTACACAGAAAGCTCACCACTGAGTATTGCCAGGGTAGAAGGCTTTAAGTGGGTGCTGCTGCTGGGGAGATGGAAGATCAGTCCCTATCCCCTGACCAAATAAACTTGGGGGTTTATGTAGTAGAGAAGAAATGTAACTCTGTGTGGGAAAACAGCAACCAGGCAGGAAGCAATCATGATGAGTGAGTCCCTGGGCCTCTCACGGTCTGGATGTGAGGATCTGGTGAGTTTCAGTTCTCTGATACGTTTTGAGAAGCCTAGGAGTCCTTTCCTGAGGAAGGAACTCAGATAAAACAAATGTAAGTTTCAAACATTAAGATCAGAAGTATTTCCATGTTTAAATATGGTCAATTTATATGTTTATTTAAAAAAAAAAAAAACCTGTCTATGGGATGACTGAGATGGTTTTAAAACCACATTAATGTTGGAGTGAGATACATGTGGATTCAGCCCCTGGCCTTAAAGTTCTGACTGCCAGACTTTGAAGAAGTTACATCATATCTGTGACATTTTCTGATTCTCCATCTGTGATCTGGAGTAAACTCTTGGGTTATTGTAGGATTGTGTGTCTGTGAAAAGTATTTTGCATTCTGCCTGATCTTTAGAAAGGAATCAGCAAGAGGTAACATTTCAACAGAAGTATTTATAGGCAATCATGATGTACAAAGAAGAGAATACCCAAGGGGAAAATAAGACGACTTCATAAAGGAAGTGTCACAAGAAGGCAGACTTGAAAAATTTGTGTAGTTTTGCAGGTAGACAAGAAGGGAGGACACTCCAGGTAGAGAAAGTAATATGAGTAAAGGCACAGATACTGGTGATACAGGATTTTTCCCTGACCCCTTCACAGTTTGGCTATAGTCTTTTTCTTCTAATGGTAACATATATTCTGAAATAAAACAAAGTCTGATTTGTTCTAAATCTCCCTATTGCACTCTCATTTCATTATCTGTGGAGAAGGCAAGCCCACAGTGCCTTTATCATAACTTGGCCCATTTTCCTGATGCAATACTTGGGATTTGTTGATAGAGCTGGGCTGTTGAAACTAACTATAATCTTGGCAACCAATATTGTACCAAAAGCTAAGAGTTTTGACTCATAATCAGTTTTCCCTTAAGCGCACTAGCAACTCTGTTTTTACCTCTTTTTTGACTCATCTGCACAACAGTTGAGCTTCTGCCACCAAATCACTTGATACAATTGATACCACTCTCACTCATGACAGTCATTCTTCATTTTCATCCAACAGCTTTTTAAGAAAGTTAATACTGAGAGGTCAAGTGCACTGACTCGCCTTTGTTTTTAATCATCTTCTAAAGATTATCTGAGTTTTTCTTTTCTGACTACGTTAATGCTTCCCTCCATGTGTGTGTATCTGTGTGGTATTATAGATTTCTGAGCATAATTAAGATCACCACTAGTGTCTCCTATGAGTATCTCCTCACTGAGAGAATAGTGTTATCAGAAATGCACTCTACACCAGAGGACAGAAGATATTTATCTATTTTGTTTAGCCGTAGGCTGGTCTACCTTCTTGTCCTCTCCTTAGGATAAAGGAAGTTATGGGAATAGGATTCTCATGAGCGGAATACTATTCCTGTCATGTAAGACATGTTATAGAAGACCATAAAATTCCTTTATAATGGAATATGAAGGAAGTCTTCAATTATGTTTTTAAATCAAAAAACACAAAGACAAGAGAGGTTTCGTTCACTAAGGCTAAAGGGTTCTCTAAATCTTAAGTCCTAAGGATTCTAGGCAATTCTGAAAGATGTGGCAAGAATAACCTGCATGATCTTGTAGTCACTGAGGCTAAGTAGGGTACGTCACCTAGAGTCTGACATAAGTGGTGAAGAAACACTCGAGAGCTAGGACACCATTTGTAGCCATGTGATCTTGGGAAGGGAACCTTGCCTCTCATGCTTCGGTTTCATCAGCTGCAAAATAGTTTTGGCCTCATAGGTTTGTTATGAAGAGTTAAAGAACAGCCACATTAAAGCTTGGCTGGGACATCATGGGATCAAGAGATCAAGACCATCCTGGCCAACATGATGAAACCCTGTCTCTACTAAAAATACAAAAATTAGCTGGGTGTGGTGGCGGATGCCTGTAGTCCCCGCTACTCAGGAGCCTGAGGCAGGAGAATCACTTGAACCCAGGAGGCAGAGGTTGCGGTGAGCCGAGATTGGAGCACTGGACCCCAGCCTGGCAACAGAGCAACACTGCATCTCAAACAACAACAACAAAACAACTATGTGTGTATGTGTGTGTGTGTGTGTGTGTGTGTATGTGTGTGTGTGTGTGTGTGTGCGTATTTACTATTCTGATATTTAATGCCAATCACACCACTAAAGCAGAAAGACAAAGAAAAAACAAAAGTGCCATGCTGATCTACTCTTTCTAAAGCTAAAAGAGTTTTTCTTGGCCTGAGTACCAAGCTTTCATCATACATGATTAAAAATGGTTATGCACTTTCTACATGCTGAAATTTCACTGGTTGCATATATCATGTAGCCCTCCTTCCCAAGTTCCTTCTCCTGCTCACCCCCTCTTCCCAACTGTTTTTTATGCACAAAACAAACATTCTTCTCTGGAAATCTCCAGCACATGCACAGTTGATCCAAACTGGGGTCAGAGTTTAACTCTTTATTCCCTTGTATCTTTTCCCTTGCTTAGTTTTTAATTGTGCTGATTAAATATTAAATCCTACAAGAATATTTCCATTCTGTTTTCAACTCTTCCCTTTTGATTTATCCTAATGCTTCATTTCTATCATTTTTCACAAAATAAACATGCAGATCATTCTCAAATCATGATTTCTGATCCTAAGCCATTTGTTCTAAATGAAAGAGAAATCCAGATCAGTAAAGGGAAAATGGGTCAGAAACAAAACACTGGTGCAAGTTTTTATTTTAAATATATTGAGCTTATATTTCTTGTAAAATTATAATTATCAGGAACCAGCAGAATTTGACTTATAGTTTTTGCTTCTATTTAAAATCCAATAGGGCCAACCAAATGTCATAAAAGTGATTTTTTTTCTTCTTGCCTGATTATATTAAGATATGACTTATTTGGTGCAAAATTATCCTCAAAACTTTAGTTTTGTTTAAGGGAATAAACAGTCAGATAAAAGTTAAAGGAGTTCACCAAGACCAAGCAAGAGAAACAAGAGACCGAATGCTCTCATGGGTCCACTACAGAGTAAAATTTGTTTTAAATGAATGTGGTATCTCAGTTTGAATCTCTCAGTTTGGGGTTCTGCAGCAGCTGGCAGTGATTCTACTTTTCTTTTTATTTCCTAATTACAGTATATGTGTCTAATCATTCTATCACACATTTTATTTTAATAAGCAAGCTCTAGGCCTTCTCTGTGTCACAGAAGAAAATATATTCTCATGAAGATTATAAGAAGACGAATGAGGAAGGCAAACCATTTCCTGATAAAAGCTGTTTCTAAGAGATATAAATAGAAGCTTTTCCAGGACTGTAGCTTGATGCTATATTGGGAATCATGTAACATTTACAATCTACTTCTGTGCAAGACAATCTTGTGCTAAAGAATTGCTAAAAGAGACAGTGCCTTTAGAATGCACCATATGTGATTTTCAAAAGCAGTGGCAAGTCCAGGCTCCTATCTTAATCCTCACTTGTTATAGGGTAAGTAGCTTTTGAGTTTTTTGCTTTGTCCAGGTAGCATTGCAGTATTTTGCCCATTAGAAGTAGATAGTGAAAACTCTTCTCGAAATTCCATTTACTTGATCTGTTGTTATTATGATAGAATTTAAAGTTTTTTTTTTTTTAAAAAGTGGGGTAAAATCTTACAGTGAAGCTCTTTTAGAATGAAAGAAATAGATTTAACACAAACAGGGAAAGAGAATTCATTCAAATATCTAAAACGACGCCAATGCATTGATCTAAAACTTTCATGAAAAGCTAATAAGAATGCCTAAAATTCTGAAAGTTATTTTAATATATGATAATTTACTAGAAATACTTACTCATTGTCTTCCTAAAGGACCTGCATATCCCAGTGTCTCAATTTTTTGCATAAATTCTAGAGTGTTCAACGTTTTTAAAAATTTTATTTTGAGACGGGATCTCACTCTGTTGCCCAGGCTAGAATGCAATGGCACAATCTTGGCTCACCATAACCTCGGACTCCTGGGTTCAACCAATTCTTCTGCTTCAGCCTCTTGAGTAGCTGGGACTATAGGCATGCTCCACCAGGTTTCGACAATTTTTGTATTTTTAGTAGAGATGGGCGTTTCACTATGTTCACACTGGTCTCGAACTCCTGGCCTTGTGATCAGCCTGCCTTGGCCTCCAAAAGTGCTGCATTACAGTTACGAGCCACTGCGCCTAGCTCTCTTAACATTTTAAACATTTTTTAGAAAGAAATCTTACAAGCAGATGCATATAATAAAGATGTTTGTGAAGCTCTCTAATTAATTCCGTCAACTTGGATACAAATGTCAGTCACTGTAATATTTCCCTAACACTGAATTTTATCATAAATTTTCAATTTATAAATGAAGTTCTTAATGTGAAGATGATAAAAAAATGGGTAGTAAAATTATGCTACACATAAACCTGAGGAGGAATGATAATCGTAGGACTACAGACAAAATTTTTCTCAAGAATATTAAAGGGATTATAAGATACACCAGTACTTGCTGGGCCAAGATCTGGAAAAAGATAAGAAATCAGATATATATGCTTAGGTGCTTCATCATACTTAACCTAAAACCATTGGTCAATTCTGCAGGAGCAGTTGAAAGGCTGAGCAGTTCTTCTGGTGGTTTTGCAGGACTGGAGGAAAAGAATTCAGAATCAGCAACTTGCTAGGATGGAGAACACTGATAATTCACCTCTGCAAAGGATAAACTTTAATAAGCAAGCCCCTCTTTGGACTTCCAGTTTAGCATCCCTTCATCTGTTAGATGAAGGAAGCTCAGCTCCTGAAATTATTTTAACAGTAGTCCTGAATTGGTAGAACCCCAAAGTATCTAGAAAAACCCAAGGAAAATGCTCTATGAAGGATGATATATGAAAGGCATCACAATTTTTTCCAAATACTTTTAATATATTATCAGAGTCAAATAAAAGCAGGTGCATAAGAAAAGACAATGCAATGCGTAAAAACAGACAGACACAATAGACAAAAAAGTAGACACACAAATACCCCAAAAAACAAAACAAAACTGTTACTTATTGGAATCATCAAACTCACACCATGAAATAATTACACTTAAAATGCCCATAAAGGTAAACCAAGATTTAAAAATTTGGTACACAAGTAGAAAATACAAAATGTGACATGATAGAGAAGAGAAAGAACTGAACAGAAAATAATTAACTGAAAAAATATAATAATTTAAATTATGTGAATTAGAGCAGTAGTTATGATTGAAGAAAGAATTAGTCAACTGAGAAATGAGGCAGAAGAAACTATCCAAAACTATTGAATATTGATAATCAAAAAGATAGAAAATACAGAAAAGCTGGCAGAAGACTTAGAAAAAGAAAGAAAATTAATTGGAGACTGGACTTTTCTAAATAAATGTGAAATTTTAAATAAAATAGTAACGCTATTGATCTATACAACCAAGAAACCCAGTGAATGCCAAACGCAATAATTAGAAGAAAAACTGTACTTAAATGCATCATAGTAAAACTGAAAAAAAAAAATAAGAAAATAGTGACAATCAGAGGAAATAAAGATCAGACTATTTTTTAAAAGCGTCAGTCTCACAGTTGACTTCTCAAAATTATATTGTTAATGTACTGAATAATTATTAATCTTAAATAGTAGACTCAGCAAAAGGTTACGTCAAAGTAAGAAAGAAATAAAAGTAATTTTAGGACAAAAAAATGAAGCTTATCACTGGTAGGAAATGCCAATGAATGTTCATAAGTCATAGTAAAAATGATACCTGATGAAACATGAGAGATGTAAAAAAGAATACAAAGCAAATAAAAGGTCATTAAAATGTGGGTAAAGGTATGTAAACTTTATGGAGCAATAAAAATGAGCATTAAAATTACTTTTGCTGTCCAGAAGGATGGTGAAAGTTTTAATTAATAGTGAATTGATAGTTCAATATAGCACTTATAATTTCAAGTGTAATTCCAAATGAGTAGAAAGTGAATAAGTCACTTCTGAACCACAGGGGAGATGAAATAATAAGAACACTGGAGATGAGTAGAAAGTAGAAGATAAGACGGTAGATTTAAATCTAAATGTATAAATAATTACATTAAATGTAAACAATGCTATAGTGAAATGACAAATTTTTCAGAGTAGATATGAACAATTCTTTTTAGCTAAAGACATATGTAGATGAAAATACAGAAAAGTTGATGAAGAATGAAAAAATTTGAATAATAAAGTTGACGTTGGCTTCAAGATGGCAGTGGAAGTTTCCTACTGCCAATTTTCTACTGATTACAACTGAAAACTCTGGGTGGGCAGCGGGAACTATCTGAGGCTCTCTGAAACATAAAGGGGAGGGGAGTTAAAACTTGAAGAAGTGGCCAAGGTGCGTAGATCATGAGGTCAGGAGTTGAAGACCAGCCTGACCAACATGATGAAATCCTGTCTCTACTAAAAATACAATAAGTAGCTGGGCGTGGTGGTGTGCACCTATAATCCCAGCTACTCAGGAGGCAGGAGAATCTCTTGAACCTGGGAGGCAGAGATTGCAGTGAGCCAAGATCCTGCCATTGCACTCCAGCCTGGGCGATCAAGCAAGACTCCATCTCAAAAAAAGAAAGACAGAAAGAAATTTAAACAAATAATCCGCACAGGAGTAAGTTTCACACGTTTTCTTCCATTTTTGCTCCATAAGTGGACCCCTGTTGGAGAGTAGTACAATGCAGACATCTAAAACTCAAAACCCCACCATCTCTTTTGCCAGATGAGTCGTGGAAAAAAAGCTCCAGCAGGCAAGAGAGTAAAAGAGAGCCATAAAAGTTTCTCCTAATTCTGTGTATGAACTCACATGTGTCTTGTCCTAGGTTCTGAACCACACATGCACAAGACAGATGGAAATTAGGATAACAAAGGATTAGAAAGCTGAACAGAGATGTAAGGCACCACCCACAGAAAGTGAGTCAAAGCCCATAATGTGCAACTAATTAGGTTGATGATCTGCTAAAGCAAAAACAGTATCTTCCAATGGAATCTCACAGAAGCCAGAGTCTACACACATACAGTGTTCCACATAAAATCCAGATTACTTGACAAAGACCCATTCTTAATGGAAAGGCAGCTATAATAATAACTACATCCATACAAAAAAGGAAAACAAAAAGTAAATGAGAAATAGAAAATCACAATAGAGATATATACACTATAATAAAGATAAGTGAAAAGGACTAAAAAAATACAAGGTCTGAAATAAAAATGTCAATGAATGATCCTAAGGGTAGAACAAAGTGATAAAGAAAAGATTCTGTGAATCTGAAGATATGTCAGTAAAAAGTATTCATACAAAGAACTGAGAGAAAAATTTTTTTAAAAAACTAACTATGGCCAGCTGGGCGCGGTGGCTCAAGCCTGTAATCCCAGCACTTTGGGAGGCCGAGGCGGGTGGATCACGAGGTCGAGAGATCGAGACCAACCTGGTCAACATGGTGAAACCCCGTCTCTACTAAAAATACAAAAAATTAGCTGGGCATGGTGGCGCCTGCCTGTAATCCCAGCTACTCAGGAGGCTGAGGCAGGAGAATTGCCTGAACCCAGGAGGCGGAGGTTGCGGTGAGCCGAGATCGCGCCATTGCACTCCAGCCTGGGTAACAAGAGCGAAACTCCGTCTCAAAAAAAAAAAAAAAAAAAAAAAAAACTAACTATGGCCTAAAGGATCAATGGATTAACATAAAAAGATCTAAGACAAGTGTATTTAGCCCTAGATAGTTATAAAAGTTTAAGTATATATATTATAAACCTCATAATTCTACTTTTAAAATGCAGAGATATAACCAAAAAGACAACAGAAAAATTAAAATGGAATACTAAAACAGAAACTGTCAATCCAACAGAAGGCAGTAAAAGGAGAAAATAAACAAAAAATATAAAAAGCAAGCACACCCCCCTCCCCAAAATGGTACAATGAAATCCAACCATATCAATAATTATGTTAAATGTTAACAATCTAAGCCAGGTAAAACAAAATTCTGCAGTACAGGTCAAATCCAGTCTGTCAACCATTTTTGTAAATAAAGTTTTATTGGAACACAGCCATACTCATTTGTTTATATATTATCTATGGCTACTTTATACGACAATGAGAGTTGAATAGGTGCAACAGCAACTATGCGGCCCAGAAAACCAAAAAATTTACTTGGTCCATTACAGAAAAAAGTTCACCAACCACTGGTCTAAATCTATGCTATGCAATAGAAATAGAATACAAGTCACTTATGTGAATTTTTTTGTAGGTACACAAAAAAGTGAGCAAACTTAAAAACAGGTGAAAATAATTTTTAAAAAATATTTTTTAACCCAATGTGGCCAAATTATGATTTAAACACATAATCAACATAAAAAAGTATTTAAATGATATTTTACAATCTTTTTGCTAAGTCTTTGAAATCCTGTATTTCCAGTAACAGCACAACTCAATTCAGACCTGCCATATTTTAAGTGCTCAGTAGCCATATTTGGCACATAGCCATTGTAATGCACTGTACAAGTCTAAACACTTCAAGAGATAAGACTTTTGTAGGAGGGATTAGCATGTGTTGCATGGGAAGAATGTAAATAATGGTACCCAGAGAGGGGACTGTTGTATATGAAGTACGGCCACGAAAACATTACAACTCCTGCCATTAAGTAGTGGAATCTAGTTCCCCATTCCTTGAAAATGACTTGCTTTGACTAACAGAACGTGATAAAAAGTGATGTATGAGTTCTAGAGCATAATTCTCAATAACACTTGTAGCTGTTTCTTTACATGCTTGGAAATTACCCATACTGTTTAAGGAAGCCTAGATCCAACTTCTGAAAGATAAGAGTTTTCACACATCATTGATTATATAGGCAAGAGCCAACACCAACACCCTAGACATGAGAGAGAGGCTACCTTCGATGCAGCCTTGCTACCTGGCCCCAGTCAAGCCCAGCCTATATGAATAAGCCCAGGTAAGGCCTGCGGAAAACAGTCTGGCTTACCCAAGGCAAAATTCAGAATCCTGAGCACATACATGGTTGTTGTTTGAAGCCATTAGGTTTTGGAGGGCAGGAATGTAACACAGCAATAGATATCTGACAGAACATAATTGTTAACTCATGTCACCCGTGTAAAGCCTTTTTGGAAAGTAGGATTTCTTGCTTTGCAAACTTCTACGCCTTTTACTAAGGCACTGAGAAAATTTAGCTGCTCTCTTGGGACGAAAAGATATTTAGGGTTATTTTTAGCCCTCTCTGCCACCTACAGTTTCTCAACAGCTCTCTTCATTGCCTATTGTCACTTCTATGGCAAGGACACATCTGTAAGACTACGATTTCTGAGATTCCAGAGAAAGGAGACATTGAGTCTCTCTACTCTGCGGCTTACATTTCTAAATGTAATCAGAAATGCTCTAATATTCTCCTTCTCTATGCTTTCTAAAATTATGGTTTTCTAACTCTTTCCTTCCCTCCACAGCCTAACAAGATTAACTTACCTGGTGGTGGAGTGGGTGGCTGCTTCTGCCCAGTCACCTCTTTTCCCGGGTTTTTTTCTGTCTTAAAGCTATTCATGACAGCCTCCCTTTGAAAAACCCCCGGCTGGCCAAAATGGGTTTGGATCACAGGTCTAAAGCATACAAATGAGAGTGAATGGAGAATGGGAAATCCACTGGTTGTCTGTACATTATCCTACACCATGGTGCCAATGTTTGTGGCCTCTGAAATTTATGTTGGAACTTAATCCCCAACGTGGCAGTATTGAGAGGTGGGCCTTTCGGAGGTGATTGGGTCATGAGGGATGGGTGAGTTCATTCATAGATTAATGGATAAATGGGTCCATGGCTGGGTTTGCACAGGAGTGGGCCTGGTGGCTCTACAAGAAGAGGAGGAGGCACCTGAGCTAGCACACTCAGCTCCCTCGTCACGTGACGCCCTGCACCACCTCAGGACTCTGCAGAGTCCTTACCAACAAGGCAGCACTCACCAAAGGCAGCCCTTAGACCTTGGACTTCTCGATCTTTTTAACTGTAAGAAATAAATTCCTTTTCTTTATAAATTACCTCATGTTTTAGGTATTTTGTTATAAGCAACATAAAACAGACTAAGACATCTTACCACATTCATCTGTCCAAATAAGTTGCAAGGATATGGTCAGTAAATTAGCTTATAATTACAAGCATTCCCTCGCTGACTGCATGGGAAATGCCAAATATGTCATTGTAATTTATTAGTTGAACCAATAAATCCATCCAGATGGAATCTATGCCCTTTGCATGTTGGATTTGCTCTCCTCTGGATGATGGTGTTAACTCCAATCATTTTGTAATCAGTTGGCAGAAATTTTTCTCTAAGGCCAGGCATGGTGGCTCATACCTGTAATTCCAGTTCTTTGGGAGACTGAGCTGGGCAGATCACTTGAGGGGAGGAGTTCAAGACCAGCCTGGCCAACATGGTAAAACCCTGCCTCTACTAAAAATACAAAAATTTGCTGGGCATATTGGTGGGCGCCCGTAATCCTAACTACTCGGGAGGCTGAGGCAGCAGAATTGCTTGAATCCAGGAGGTGGAGGTTGCAGTGAGCTGAGATTGCACCGTGGCACTCCAGCCTGGGCGACAGAGTGAGACTCCATCTAAAAAAATTTTTTTTTTCCTCTAAACAGCTATGTAAACCATTAGGGTCTATGGATAATTTTCTACTCAGAGACAAACAGAAAAGTGAATATGGGAAAGAAAAAGAATTATTGTTCACTTCATTTCCATGAGTACATATTCTTAGTTCCCTTTTGCCACAAAATAGAGAAGTCCTTAAGCTATAATTTTTGATGCTTTGATTAATCCAACGGAACAATAGCTGTGGTTTACAATCTGCTTCAATCAAGTAGATTTTATAACTCACTGACTTTCTAAAATATCCTCATAAATAGATTCTATCATTGTTACTGTAAGACAGTGTTATTATGCCAGTTATTGCCATAATATATGTGAGAATCAGTGCAAGACCCTGGAGCACTGGTCTGGCATGAAACATAAATCAGATGCCATTCATTCATTATATGAATGAATAAAAATATGGCTGGGGTGCGGTGGCTCACACCTCTAATCCCAGCACTTTGGGAGACCAAGGCAGGCAGATCACTTGAACTCTGGCAACATGGAAAAACCCCGTCTCTACTAAAAACACAAAAAATTAGCCAGGCATGATGGCACATGTCTTAAGTCACAGCTATTCAGGAGGCTGAGGCAGGAGAATCGCCTGAGCTCAGGAAGTGAAGGCTGCATTAGCTATGATCATACCACTGCACTCCAGCCTGGGTGACAAGAGTGTGACCCTGTCTCAAAAAGTGAAATATATATATGTATATGTGTTTGTGTGTGTATATGTGTGTGTGTGTGTGTATACATATATATATATATATATATATATATTCTCTACTAATTTTCTAAATTATCAATGTGATTAGCAAATGCAAGAGCTCAGATTTATCTAATGAGCAGCATTCTTTTCAAAAATCTGAATTCTTAACTATCTCTTTTCAGATCCTATTGAAACTTTAATACAAAATAATAAAAATATTTTTGGAAATATAAAATGACTACATAACATGTTTTCCATACGTATGTAGGTCAAAGTGATGGCAGCAGTGTCCCTTCCAGAGTCACCTCTGCAATGACACCGACTACAGCAGGCAGAGGCTTGGCTAGGGCTGCATGCTGTGCAGCTGGTGGGGCCTGTAACAGGTGGAATCCCGCCCCCTACCCAGTGGGCGAGGCAGAAGCCGCACACTCCCAGCACAACCGCAGCTGCTCAGCTGTGGCTCTGGACCTGGGCGTCCCTGCACTCTCAGGGACCAGGAAGCCCTCCTGCCTAGATAGGCTTGGAGGTACCTGCTCCTTCTCCCTGGCCTTTCCCCACTCCTCGCACCCGCTCCAGGCCAGAGCAAAGTTGTGGCTGAGCCCGAGCGCTGTCGCAACCCCACTGGCGTGGAAGGGAGGCCAAGGCGGGGCTGGGGTCGCTCAGCACAAACCTACAGGTGCCCCTCAGTATGAACAACTTGGGCATGGTGGACGACATGTAGATGGTGACAGGAGGCATGCAGACTCCTGGGCAGAAAGGGGTGGGTTCCTGGTGGAACCTCACCCTAAAGCCAGGCATGGTCTGAAGCTTGGGGGCTGGACTGTCAGCTCCAGGTGGAGGCTGCAGCCCAGAGTGAGAACTTACGGTGCTTTTTCCCTGGCCCGTGGCCACCCAGGGACCAATCAACACACACTTCCTCCCTTCTGAGCCCATAAAGAAAACCCGGACTCAGCCAGACTCGGAGAGATGTCAGGACTACCAGCTGCAAGAACAAACTACCCATTTGGGGTCTCTCAGCCTGCAGAAAGGAGCTACTGCAGGTCTCTGCCCCACTGAGAGCTGAGAGCTGGGCACTGGTTGGGACAACCTGCCTGTGGAAAGGAGCTACCTACTTCGGGTCTCCTAAAAGCTGTTCTGTGCTCAGTGAAGCTCCTCTTCGCCTTGCTCACCCTCCAGTGGTCCACGTACCTCATTCTTCCTGGATGCGGAACAAGGACTCGGGACCCACCAAATGGGCAGGATTGAAAGAGCTGTAACACGAACAGCGCTTGAGCCTGTCCCCCAGCTTACCACCTTGCAGGTGATGAGAAGGAGAGAACAGCTGCAGCCCTCTGGGAAGCCCAGACCTAGGGGTTCCCTGAGCCAGGGCTATGGCACCCTCTCTGAGGCTCTGCAGTTCCTGACATCTCCAGGCTTCCAGGCACCATCGTGTTCCCATTGTCCAGATGCAGGTGCCCACAGCGGGAGCCACGTGCAGTACATCTTGTCCAGCTGCAGCCTTGCAGGGAGCCAGCACCTGTGCGGCACCTGGAGCTGCCTACCCTGCCTTAGCAGCCGGCATGCCTGGCTGTGCGCAGAGGCTGGGCCCGTGCTCACTTGCCCCCACGCCCCTTGCCATTCCATGCCTGGCTTGCCCTTAGCAGGTGTGGAATTCAGGCCAGTAGTGCAAGCTGAGCACAACCTGCCAGGTCAAGTGGGCGGAAGGAGACTAGCGAGCACTAGCAATACTCAGGCAGAAGGCAACGCCAGCCACAGAGGTTTCCAGCTGGTGAAGTAATACCCCAAGGATCCCATAACAAATCTTTACAAAGTGAGCAAACTCTGCTGTGTGACACAGAAAGTAGAATGACAATGGCAAATATGGAAGAATCTTAGAAGGTCCTGATACAAATTTTGAAGAAAAAAACAACTTTATAATTTTGAAAAGCTAATTTCCAAGTCTGAATAAATATTTTAGCTTATTAACTTCACTTAGTAAATAACTTGGTAAAATGCTTCCAAAAATGTAATAAGGTAGGTAAATGAGCATCCAATAGCAAAGTATCCATTAAGAGGCAGTTTTTAAGAAAAATTTCCTGCTTTTTATTACTTTTTTGAAAAAAAGGAAAAGGAAAGAAAATGCTCTGAGTACACCTTTTATTTCTTTCTTGCTTTTGTTCTCTCCACATAGTTTATTTTGAGCCCAGACATTTAAATTCATCAAGCCAAATGGTTGCATCGTGATACAAGATTTTGATTTCAAATAATGCTGGGTTTGGGTTTGATAGAACCAGTAATTCTAAATAGGCATAACAATGCATCTGGACTTCTCAGAGAAACACAATGGAATAATGAAATACAATTCATAAGTATAAAATTTATAATATTAGTCATTTTGTTGAAAATATTTATTGAGCCAAGTTCTTGGTGCCAAAGTTACTCCCCAACAGCAAATATAACAGTTCCAAAAAGTGGAGTTCCAGTAGCCTGAGAAAGTTAACACTGTTCTTGAAGGATTAACTTAAATCCAAAGAAAACACAAACCCGTAAGTGCAGAGAGTTTCATTAAATTGAAATTAAGAGTATTACTTTGAGATTGGTACAGAGAAACCAGGTTAAAAAGTGTCTTCTCAGCTGAAAAGAATAATAACCATTTAAAAATTGTGTAATGTCATTTCAATACAAATATTAAGTCTATTTGATCACAGTTTTTGGAAGGCTTAAGACTATTGGGGATTTTTTTAAACACAATATGCACACTTTTTAATGTGTATATGTATTTTCCTCTCAGACCCTTAAAGCAAGCTAAATGTTCCCCTAGATCTTGTGTAAATATGCATATACAAAACGTCTTCAAGTGACTCTCTTTCTTGCCTCAGAATCCTGTGTATAGTGTGTATGATGTTAATGACATTAATTACTCAACCTGCGGTCAGGATGGAAGCCCAACCCCATGTTCTCAGGGCCCTTATTCTGTATGTTACAAACTCTTTCTCCAATACCTTCAATACCTCTATGTACCCAGACAGGCTGGCATCCTTCATCATTTCTTCTCTGTGGGCAACAGCAGCTGTATAGGAAAAGCGGTGGCTAACTTCTCAAAGCACAGGCAACTTCAGAATCTACCTCCTACGGCTTACTTTAAGGCCTTTCATGACTTTATTTACTCTGGTTAGTTTTTGTTTCCTATTGCCTCCAATTGAGGGTCTCTCTTTAGATAAATGAGAGTTGAAAACCCCACCTGCCTGTTATTTCTCTCCCCTCTCAGAGGACTCTTTCCCTTGTTCTGAAGCCCAGAGGCCGGTCTCACCCTCACCTTGCTGACTGTTTCTGAGGTCTTGGGCTCACCTCTGGGCCTGGCCTGTCCATGGCCCCACTTTACTTTTTATCCACACATGGAGTTAGCAGAAACGGAATCTTTTCTTACAGCTTTTAAATATGTTTAAGTCTGTCCCATCTAAAAAAATCTTTCATTACTTAAGTTCCTACCATAAGTTTAATCTCGCTATCTCCTTTTCTTGTCAATCAACCTCCTTGAAAACATAGCCTGAACCTCAGTCTCTATTTCATGACCTCAGAACATTGGCTTCTGTTCCCAGCAGCACAAAGAGCTTGCTCCTGCTAAGGATGCCACTGGGTCATATCACTAGCTCCAGGGGATACTCTTCTAAATTTATTTCAAACTCATTATGGCCCAAGATACTATAGACCATTCCCTCTTTCTTGGAATTCTCTTCGCTGATATGCGTGGCACTTTGGTCTTCTGGCTTCCGGGAAAAAAATAATTCACATTAAGTAAAAATGAAAACTATCTCAAACATTCATAAAAGCATGAAGATTGTAATATGAAATTTAATAGGACTACGCATTGAGTACAAAGCAGCAAAAAACGCAGACTCATGCTACATGTTGGTCTTCAGTATCTACTTGTTTAACTTTACTGGAAAGGTGCTGAATGCGTGGGCCAGGAATTATGCCAAGCAGGCTGTAATTCTTGAGGACAGGGAAGATAGCCTGGAGCGCAAACCAGATCTACAGCCCTTACCAGACAAACTGTATCAAAGCCGTTGAAGCAGGTATGGTAGCCTAAAGTTTCCTGATAGAAAAACAAAAAATAAAAATGAAGGAAGAAGTGAAAAATGGGACAGGCTCAATTCTTTTTCTCCACTATAATTTTCGAAGCAGCTGATGTGAGGTGCAGGGCTGAAGCCTGGCTGGAGGAAATGAGGTGTTTTCAATGACATGCTGGCTTTTTCTGAACGGAAGGGCAAGTGTCAGATCTCCTTTACCCTCCCAGTGAAGTTTCTTTCAGTTCAACAAGTATTCCTTGAATGCCCACTATATGCCAGGCATTCTGATAGGCAATAGTGTCACAAAGACAAGGAGGACACAACCTGTATCCTCAAGGAGCATCAGTTTGGTGAACACTCGATTTCATCAGGTGAGGATCAGAGAGGTTCCTCCCCAGTGAAACATCAGGATCCTTAACTCATCTGGTGGATTCTCTTTATTCTTCTCTGCTGAATTCACCAACTTAATTACACTCCTCAGTGCCCTGACAATCCTATTTGTACCTATGCTTCTAAGCTCTCCTAATGATACCTTGGATAAAGATTTTATTACTATCCTC
Organism: Saimiri boliviensis; assembly: GCF_048565385.1. NCBI lineage: Eukaryota > Metazoa > Chordata > Mammalia > Primates > Cebidae > Saimiri > Saimiri boliviensis. Next base: position 110,429,401 of record NC_133455.1, read on the forward strand.
TGTTAAAAGAAATTTCATTTCTCATGAATTTATTATTATGGGTATCAATGTACTGCCTGCATTAGTCTTTAAGAGATGCTGTTTCCATTGGATAAAACATTGGCAGAGTCTTTTGGCTCATCCCATGTTATCCACATTTCTGTTCCTTTCGTAAGTATTCCTATTGCTTTGGGATTTTAGTTGTTAAGAGGATAGTCAAATAGAATCAAAACAATTATGCAATAATGTGCATGCCAAGGTTTCCTGGCATCACTTACCAGAAATCTACAGTGTTACAGTGTATTGCCCAAATATTTTATTTACATTCAACTTGTCCCAAGGTATTGCTAAGAATAGAAATGAATATATAGCCTGTTTGCTTGGAGTATTAAGCCACATAGCCAAATTTGGATATGTTAATATCACATCTCCTTCATGAATAGAGAATATGGAATTGAAAAATGACTAGTATGGAGGACAGAATGACTCAGACATCTAAGAATAGCCAAATCATGTGAAAAGACCCAAAGGCTGCTTCAAAATGAACTGCATCTGCCTGACTCACAAAACCAGCAAATTACACTATTTAGGTCTATGCAAAATAGCATTTCACCAGCATTTTATCTGCATATTTAGTTTTGCTTTGGGCTAGTATGGATTTACCTTCTTACTGAGAGATAATGTGCAGGTTCAAAGGTATCCTCTAACTCAGAAAATAATCAAATTCACTTTGTTTCTATCAGATTATAAAGTCATAACTTGGAGTATTCAATATTATTTTAGGAATAGATTTGAAAATACACTTTGGTTGAACCAAATGCTCCTCAGAAGTCTAGGAGACAGTAGCCACCAAAGCACTGAGAAAGGAAGATCAAACTCTCTGTCACTACAGGAAGTCCAGTGTTGCCCTAGGTAAGCACCTCATCCAGGATTCTGGGAATAATCAAACCTTCTAAATAGAGTGTCCCCTCTGCTTTAGGATCATTAGCTGCTTTACTGGAATCTAGCTGGGAACAGAACCAATATTAATATGAGAAGACATGCTCTTTACTACTGTCATTACCACACTCACCAACGATATACCATCAAGGAAAGAATGCAAGAGGCGGTCACTAGAGCTGAATGTCCTGCATTAGCCACCATGTCCATTACTCTCATTACCATCACACTGTGCCCTCTGGAATTCCCACAATTTGATCAGCAAACAAACCTATATCCCGAATCTCTCCTCTGAAAGTCCTTGAAGCCCCTTGCCTTTATTAAACTCTGGATCTCGTCTATGGGCTCATCCTCCCTGCAACCCTCTCATGTGAAGGTTGTTCTCCTCTCAGAAGTACTATAGGCATCCTTGCATCCACCATAGGCATCTTTGCAAATACGACGCTGTTTCCACACCATTATTTCATCTGTAAATCCCCTGCTTCTTTTAGTTTCATGCCAATTTGAGAAAATACACAACTCCTTTATTCCTGATGTTGTCTAATGGTCCCCCATTTATTGCCCCTCATTTATTGAAGATGTTAGCTCTCGGATGAAATGCACTACGGCATTTCAGCTTAGCTCTACCATCGCGCACAATGACTCCAACATCAATACGGATGACCCACTGAGCAGTCTGCCTTCTCAGTTTGTTGACCGTCTCACTCCAGTAATTCTCTTCTGCTTCACTTTGGCCACTTTCTTCAAAGAGCTCATTCTTCACTTGTTTACCCGAAAACGCCCCATCTCTAAAATGTTGATCACAGATGTTCCCTTCTCTCACCACTACCATTTAGCTTTCTACCCATCTGTCTTAGATGCCCATGAGCCAATCTACCATTTTTTGGTAGTTACCTTCAGCCCCCTCCAGGCTTGAATTGTCTCCTTCTCTGTCTTAGACGATGTGGTCTTTCTTTATGAATTCTCTGTCACAATTATTTTTAACTCCCTTTTGCCACTATTCCCTTATGTACCAGCTCACTAAAACTCTAATTCAATATGGATTAAAACATTTATGTTCTCCTTGCCAGTGAATATTGCACATAAAAATTACATGATCAATTTGACTGTTTTTATTTTATTTTTATCTTCTTTTGTATTTGTAATAAAGTTAAGGAGTATAAATGCAGTTTTGTTATATGAATATATTTTGTAGTGGTGAAGTCTGAGCTTTTATTATAACCATTACTTGAATAATGAACACTGTACCCATTAAGTAATTAATTTATCCCTCACTCCACTCCCGCTCTTCCCTGCTACTGTCCCCAGTGACTATTATTTCACTGTGTGGTCCATGTATACACACTATGTAGCTCCCACTAATAAGTGAGAACATGCAGTATTTGACTTTCTGTTTCTTAGAGTTTTGCCTCAGATACTGGCCTTTAGTTCTGTCCATGTTGCTGCAAAATACATGATTTCATTCTTTCTTATGGCTCAACTGTATTTCATTACACACACACATACACACACACACACACACACACACACACACACAGACACACACACACACCCCACACATTTTCTTTATCCAGTCATCCATAGATGGACACTTAGGTTGATTCCATATCTCTGCTACTGTGAATAGTGTTGCACTAAGACTCTTTTTATTTTAAGTGCATTTTCTTTTAAAAAGTCAAAATGCTATTCAGTAACAAGAGAAATCTACTGTGTTTTTCTATAGGTGTGTTTTTCTAATAGACTTGCTTATCTATCCCAAGATGCTTATTTCACACCTGTCCTGTCTGCTCAAACTTCATCCACCGGTTCTCCTTTCACCTGATGACTTCACCCTACATGTCAATACAGAAAGTAAGAATAGCCAGTAGGCCTGCTTTACAAGAGCTCCTGAAAGAAGCGCTAAACATAGAAAGGAACAACCAGTACCAGCCACTCCAAACATACCAAATGATAAAGAGCATTGACACAATGAAGGAACTGCCTCAACTAACAGGCAAAATAGCCAGCTAACATCAAAATGGCAGGATCAAATTCACACATAATAATATTAACCCTAAATGTAAATGAGCTAAACGTCCCTATCAAAAGACACAGACTGGCAAATTGGATAAAAAGCCAAAACCCATCGGTGTGCTGTTTCCAGGAAACCCATCTCACATGCAAGGATACACAAAGGCTCAAAATAAAGGGATGGAGGAAGATTTACCAAGCAAATGGAAAGAAAAAAGAAAGGAGGAGTTGCAATTCTCATCTCTGATAAAATAGACTTTAAACCAACAAAGATCAAAAGAGACAAAGCAGGACATTACATAATGGTAAAAGGATGAATGCAACAAGAGCTAACGATCCTAAATATATACGCACCCAATACAGGAGCAGCCAGATACATAAAGCAAGTTCTTAACGACTTACAAAGAGACTAAGACTCCCACACAATAATAGTGAAAGACTTTAACACTCCATTGTCAATATTAGACAGGTCAACAAGAAAGAAAATTAACAAGGATATCCAGGACTTGAACTCAAGCCTGGACCAAGCAAACCTAATAGACATTTACAGAAATCTCCACCCCAAATCCACAGAATATACATTCTTCTCAGTACCACATCACACCTACTCTAAAACTGACCACATAATTGGAAGTAAATCACTCCTCAGCAAATGCAAAAGAATGAAAATCATAACAAACAGTCTCTCAGACCACAGTGAAATCAAGTTAGAACTAAAAATTCAGAAACTAACTCAGAACCGCACAGCTTCATGAAAACTGAACAACTGGCTCTTGAATATTGACTGGATAAACAATGAAATGAAGGAAGAAATAAAGATGTTCTTAGAAACCAATGAGAATGAAGACACAAAGTACCAGAATCTCTGGGACACATTTAAAGCAGTCTCTAGAGGAAAATATATGCAATACATGTCCACGTGAGAAGCAAGGAAAGATCTAAAATCAACACCCTATCATCAAAATTGAAAGAGCTAGAGGAGCAAGATCAAAAAACTCAAAACCTAGCAGAAGACAAGAAATAACTAAGATCAGAGCAGCACTGAAGGGGATAGAGACACACACACACACACACACACAAAAACACTTCAAAAAATCAATAAATCCAGAAGCAGTTTTTTTGAAAAGATCAACAAAATAGACCACTAGCCAGATTAATAAAAAAGAAAAGAGAAGAATCAAATAGATGCAATTAAAAAATGATAAAGGGGATATCACCACAGATTCCACAGAAATACAAACCATCATCAGAGATTATTACAAACAACTCTATGCACATAAACTAGTAAACCTGGAAGAAATGGATAAATTTCTGGACACTTGCATCCTCCCAAGCCTAAACTAGGAAGAAGTCGAAACCCTGAATAGACCAATAACTAGGGCAGAAGTTGAGGCAGCAATTAAGAGCCCACCACCCAAGAAAAGCCCAGTTCCAGATGCATTCACAGCTGAATTCTACCAGACATACAAAGAGGAGCTGATACCATTTCTTCTGAAACTATTCCAAGCAATCCAAAAACAGGGTATCCTTCCCAAATCATTTTATGAAACCAATATCATCCTGATACCAAAACCTTGCAGAGATTCAGCAAGAAAAGAAAACCTGAGGCCAATATCCATGATGAACATAGATGCAAAAATCTTCAATAAAATACTGGCAAACCGATTGCAACAGGACATCAAAAAGCTTATCCACCATAATCAAGTAGGCTTCATCCTGGGGTTGCAAGGCTGGTTCAACATATGTAAGTCTATAAATGTAATTCACCACATAAACAGAACCAAAGACAAAAACTATATGATTATCTCAATTGATGCAGAGAAGGCCTTTGACAAAATTCAACAGTGCTTTATGCTAAAAGGCCTCAATAAACTAGGTATTGATGGAACGTAGCTCAAAATAATAAAAGCTATTTATGACAAACCAATAGCCAATATTATTCTGAATGGGCAAAAACTGGAAGCATTCCCTTTGAAATCTGGCACTAGACAAGGATGCCCTCTCTCACCACTCCTATTCGATATAGTATTGGAAGTTCTAGCCAGAGCAATCAGGCAAGAAAGAGAAATAAAGTGTATTCAAATAGGAAAGGAGGAAGTCAGATTGTCTCTATTTGCAGACGACATGATTGTATATTTAGAAAATCCCATTGTCTCAGCCCCAAATCTCCTGAAACTGATAAGCAACTTCAGCAAAGTCTCAGGATACAAAATCAATGTGCAGAAATCAGAAGCATTCCTATACACCAATAACAGACTTAAAGAGAGCCAAATCAAGAATGAACTGCCTTTCACAATTGCTACAAAGAGAATAAAATACCTAGGAATACAATTAATAAGAAAGACAAAGGACCTCTTCAAGGAGGACTACAAAACACTGCTCAACAAAATAAGAGAGGACACAAACAGATGGAGAAACATTCCATGTTCATGGTTAGGAAGAATCAATATTGTGAAAATGGCCATACTGCCCAAAATAATTTACAGATTCAATGCTATTGCCATTAAGCTACCAATGACCTTCTTCACAGAACTGGAAAAATCCACTTTAAACTTCATATGGAACCAAAAGAGAGCCCACATAGCCAAGTCAATTCTAAGCAAAAAGAACAAAGCTGGAGGCATCACACTACCAGACTTCAAACTATACTACAAGGCTACAGTAATCAAAACAGCATGGTACAAGTACCAAAACAGAGATATAGACCAATGGAACAGAACAGAGGTCTCGAGGCAACACCACACACCTACCACCATCTGATCTTTGACAAACTTGACAAAAACAAGCAATGGGGTAAGAATTTCCTGTTTAATAAATGGTGTTGGGAAAACTGGCTAGTTGTGTGCAGAAAGCAGAAACTGGACCCCTTCCTGACACCTTACACTAAAATTAACTCCAGATGGATTAAAGCCCTAAACCTAAGACCCAACACCTCAAAAACCCTAGAAGAAAATCTAGGCAAAACCATTCAGGACATAGGCATGGGCAAGGACTTCATGACTAAAATGCCAAAAGCACTGGCAACAAAAGCCAAAAATAGATAAATAGGACCTAATCAAACTCCACAGCTTCTGCGCAGCAAAACAAACAGTCATTAGATGGAATCAGCAACCAACAGAATGGGAAAAAATTTTGGCAATCTACCCATCTGACAAAGGGCTAATATCCAGAATCTACAAAGAACTAAAAAAGATTTACAAGAAAAAAGCAAACAAACCCATTCAAAATTGGGCAAAGGATATGAACAGACACTTTACATAAGAAGACATACTTGAGGCCAACAAACATATGAAAAAATGCTCATCATCACTGGTCATTAGAGAAACGCAAATAAAACTACATTGAGATACCATCTTATGCCAGTTAGAATGTCGATCATTAAAAAAATCTGGAGACAACAGATGCTGGAAAGAATGTAGAGAAATAGGAACACTTTTACACTGTTGGTGGGAGTGTAAATTAGTTCAACCATTGTGGAAGACAGTGTGGCGATTCCTCAAGGACCTAGAAATAGAAATTCCATTAGACCCAGCAATCCCATTACTGGGTATATATCCAAAGGATTATAAATCGTTCTATTATAAGGACACATGCACATGAATGTTCATTGCAGCACTGTTCACAATAGCAAAGACCTGGAACTAACTCAAATGCCCATCAATGATAGACTGGACAGGGAAAATGTAGCACATACACACCATGGAATACTATACAGCCATAAAAAATGATGAGTTCGTGTCCTTTGTAGGGACATGGATGAACCTAGAAACCATCATTCTCAGCAAACTGACACAAGAACAGAAAATCAAACACTGCATTTTCTCACTCACAGTTGGGATTTGAATGATGAGAACACATGGACACAGGGAGGGGAGCATCACACACTGGTGTCTGTCGAGGGGAAATAGGGGAAGGACAGTGGGGGTGGGGAGTTGGGGAGCGATAGTATGGGGAGAAGTGCCAGATATAGGTGATGGGGAGGAAGGCAGCAAACCACACTGCCATGTGTGTACCTATGCAACAATCCTGCATGTACTTCACATGTACCCCAAAACCTAAAATGCAATTAAAAAAAAGAGAATGACCAGTAGGAAAGTCTTCAGCCCTTCACCACCACTTCTACATACAAATAAGATTCTGAAGAAAATGACCTCAGTCAGATGGCAGTCAAGTTTTTGGTGCTCATCCCCTAATGGAAACAAGCATCCATGTAGGCAGTATCTTCATGACAGCTAAGGATTCCAAGTAAGAAGATATTATAGCACCTCAACTGAACACAGAAATAAAAAAAGAAACACTGAAAATAATAGGTGGCACAACTTCACATTACCCATGTCACCCCTCCCCTAAGCCCATGTATTGCAGCTTAGAGAGAGATACCCTGCATGTGGGTGGGGGGGAAAGAGTGAAATGAGTACCCAACTTCACCACCAACCCCAGCACCAGACCCAGAAAATCTTGACACCAAGCCAGCCCCTGCAGATACAAGCTCTAGGCCCACCTGCCTACTGACCCAGGCACTGGGCCAGCCTGCCCAAGAACTCCAAAAGCAAGCTTGCTCGTGGGCCCTGCCAGCTAACCTACGTCGAATAGCTGACAGATGAAGGGCTCTTCCTGCCAAAGCCAGTCTGTACAGATTGGCAAAGATGCCTACTTTTCCCAATGTGTAAACACCAAAGCCAGGCCACAGAAACATGGATGGCATCACTGACTCTTCATTTCCTCAGGACATGCCACCATCTCATGAATTTTAAAAATCTGTCTATTCTTTCACTAAAATATATCTTAAATCCATGCACTTCTCTTCATTTTCATTGCCAACAGGATAGTCTAAGTCACTAACAATCTCTTCTCTAGATTTCTCTATGAGCCTCCTAACTGAGCCACCTATTCAGAACAACCTCATGGGCATGAGACCTGTGCAGTCACCCAGGCCCTGCACTTAAAAGAGCCCTGAATTTTGTTTAATGCTCTGCTGTTGTCTTGAAATTTTTAATAATTGTTGATCAAGAGGACCACATTTTCGTTTTGCACTAGAACTCAAAAATGGTCACAAATTATGCAACTTGTCCTGTTCCCATGTGTAGTCTTATTTCTTCTTATTCACTCTATGCTAGTACATCAGACTAATATTTTAGTAATGTTAATCATGATACTTCCCTGTGTAAAACATACTGATAGTTTTCCATTACATTTGTTATACTTTTATTTATTTTTCCCAGTTTTATTTCTAGGATTTTTATATTCTGAGGTCTTATATGTAAGTCTTTAATCTACCTTGAGTTAATTTTCGTATATGGTGAGAAGTAGGGGTCCAGTTTCATTTTGCACATGACTGGCCAGTTTTCCCAGCACCATTTATTAAATAGAATATCTTTCCCCATTGTTTATTTTTGGAGACTTTGTCAGAGATCTTAATGTAGACATCTTCATTATTATTCAGCACTATATAATCAGTGCCTGGCCTAGTATTACTATATTACACAGGCAAGCACTGAATGCATATTGATTAAATAAATGAAAAATAGTAATTAAAAACTTTACCTCATATCTAGGACTCCAATAAAGACAAGACTTAACTACTGGAACCCTCAGTTTACTGAGGACCTTAGTTGCTGGTGCTTAGCTCTCAGAAGGCTCCAACCTTTTAAGTGGTCTTAGACATGGCAATATAGGCAAGCCTTAATGTCACCCAAGTATTTAAAAACTGTCTAGCAATCTATCTAAACTCAAATCAAATCAATGTATCTCTTTTTCTTCCCTTGAAATTTTCTTCCCATTTACATCATTTGATTTCCACATTTTTTAAATCAGACATTTTTCACACATGTGGGGAACACTGAGATTTATTTTAAAGAAGGAATAATGAAGAAAGAAAGAAATTATTGACTGAAATTATTATAAAATTTGAAGCTTAGCATTACCATATCATTTTAAGATAGTTTGAATAGTTAATCATGAAAACAAATACATGTTTTAGAAAATTTCAAATGCTATAGAAGAATGCAAAGTACAAAAGAAGATATTGTCCTCCACTATTGAACCACAAGGCCCACTCTCCAGGAAGCAGTGTTCACAATTATCATGCTTGTTTTCAGAAATTTCTATGCAAATATAAGCCTAACAAAGTTATTTTTTGTAGCCAAAAGAAAAAGTGGATCATGTATACAAATTTTTCAGCAATTAGTTTTTTTGTTAACAATTTAGTTTTCATAGTTTTCTTCAGTGATTCATTTCTCATTCCTTTTACTGATTGCATGACATTATGTTAATAAATATACTATTATTTATTAGCCAATCTCTTATTGGTAGGTATTTGTTTATTCATTTGCTATTTCACATGACCATGTAATTGAAATATTTGAATATACTTTGTAGAATTATGGTCATATTTCTGTGTGATAAATTATTAGAAGGGAAATCTCTGGGACTATTTCTGTATGACAAATTCTTAGAAGGGAAACCTCTTGAGTCAAATAATACATGCCTTTAATTTTGAGTAATTTTGGCAAACTGCTCTCTAAAAAGTTGAATTATTTTGTTTAATTTTTAAATGTTTGAGCGTCATAATATATTCTTGTTTAATAATTTTATAAAAAATCTAGACTAAAAACAATTCTTTTATATTGTTAATATTTCTTTTCCCTTTTTGGTGAAATATCTGTGCATACATTTTTTACCATTTTATAGACGATTGTTAATTTTTTTAGTTTTATGTATATTTAGTAAAATTAGCCTTTTGTTCATCATGTGTTGTAAATAATTGTTCCCATTTTGCCATTTTTCTTTGGTTATGATAATTTTTGTAATTGAACAGTTTACAATTTTTAATAGTCAACACATCCATCTTTTCCTCTCTGGATTATTTCACGATGCATAGTAATGATTTTTACACTTATAAATAATATTCTATGCTCTTTTTTGGTGATTTAAAACTTTTATTTAAAATGGGATCTACCCAAAATTTGTTTTGGTATAATAAATGAGAATAGTTACAAATTTATCATTATATTTAAAAATTTTAAATAGAAAATTATTTCCTCTTTTGCTAACTTTTCCTCAGTCTTATTTATACAGGCTACTATAACAAACTACTATAGAGATTGTGTGTGTGTACATATATATATGTATATATGCTTCTATGGAGAACCCTGATTAAAATTACTGTTATCCAAATACAGCCAAACATACATCTATTAGTTCCATTTAGTTAATTCCATTATTTTGATCCACTATATTCTGATTTCATTTTTTCCAATTTGCATGTCATGTAAAGTGAGTTATAAATCTCCTACTATTATTGTTTCTATATATTGCTGCTTTGAATTGTTATTCTGATGCTGCTTTCTCTGGGATGCAAAGATTCATAATAGGGCATGTTGGAGCATCTCGCATTAAACCAAAGCCTCTACTGAACACCACTAGATAGCTAAGCAATAGAATAAGGTGTGAGCATCAGACTGCTGCCAAGGGCAAACAGGACATGAAAGTACGAGTTCTTGGGAAGGGCAAATGGCTGGGGGAGGCGCTTGGACAATTCATAGCTGGGTTTTGTTGTTGTTTTATTCTGTTTTTCCCCTTAGTGTACTTGTCAGTTTTGTGCATAGAGCAAGAGGCTGAAGATTCCGGGAAAGGGCCAAGAAGCTTTCCTTGCTAAAGAGGCAGACAGACCATCAGAACTTCAGGCCATCTCACAAGGCTGGAGATTCACAATTTAGAGACTTGAGGGGATGGGATTCTTGTGAGAAATGAGGCGGCAGCGAACAACATCCAACACTTTGCTGGGTGTCCTTGATGACGTTGGTTGAATTCTACAGCTATGTGAGGAAAAGAATCCAAGAAGCCAAGCAAAATGCCTTTGGGAAACAGGAAGGTTTTGGCAATCTCACAGTGCTTAGGAAACAGACTTTGAGTTCTAGACACCTGAGGGATGGAGCCCAGGAAGCATCCCGGACCTCAGGATGGGAACCTTGGAAACTACATCCCAGAAGCAGGGATGAAAGAGACCTAGACAGAGCCTTAGCACAACTTCAGTTTGGCCTTCAAGTTAGTTTCGGACTCCATTAAGACAATCGGGCCCCCACTCCTTCTGCTATTTGGGAATAATATGATCAGTCTTCTACAATTTTTCATATATGATGTCAGACAATGAATCAAAAACCTACCAGCTGTTAAAAATTTAATGTTTGTGTTCTTCAAAATTCGTCTGTTGAAATCTTAACCTTCAATGTCATAAAATAAGAATGTGGGGCTTTTGGGTGGTGATTAGATCATGATGATGGAATTAGGATCCTTATAAGGGGATGAAGAGCCTAGAGCTCCTTCCCTCCATGTGAAAATGCAGTGTGGAGACAACCGTGTGCATACCAAGAGTGGGCACTTACCAAGAACCCAACCATGCTGGAACAGTGACCGTGGACGTCCAGCCTCCAGAACTGTAAGAAATAAATGTTTGTTGTTTAAACTACCCAGTCTATGATAGTTTGTTATAACAGCCCGAACAGACTAAGAACCAGGCATACCAAAACACAGGACTCTATGACTTAACACCCTGAGAAAAAACAGTCAATAAAAAGATATCCACAGATGATCCAGGTATTGAAATTATTCAATTAGGACATTAAATTATTATAACTAATACAGTCAAGAAAACAAAGAGAAAGATGAAAGATAGATGAAAAGATGGAAAATTTTACCAGAGAATTTAAATCTAAAATAAAAAGTCACATGGCATAAACATGGCAACAATACACACTGAGGACTACTAGAGGGTGGAGGTGGGAGTGTGACAAGAGTTGCAAAAGTAACTCTTGGGTACTATGCTCATACTTGGGTGGTGGGATCATTCATACCCAAATCTCAGCATCATGCAGTATACCTAGGCAAAAAACTTGCACGTGTACTCCAAGAGTCTAAAATAAAAGTTGAAAAAGAATACAAAATGAATAAATAAAGAATTTCACATGAAAATTCTAGAAATGAAAAACTAAAGAACACACTCGATAAAGGGACATGATAGCAGATTAGACAGAGAAGAATCATGACTTTGTGAACTGAAATAGAGATGAACATAAAAGTGTTTAAAGCACAGAAGGATAAAAGATTTCAGAAACGTAAAAATGTATGTAAGAAAAAATAATCCAAATGTCAGATATATGTTATTGGAATACCGGAGGAGAAGAAAGGCCATATTTGAAGAGAAAATGATGGAAGTCATCAAGCCACAGATTCAAGAAGCTCTTTGCACTTTCAGGATGAATACAAGTGAGATGAAACTTAGACACATCATAGAAAAACTTCTCAAAGCCAAAAACAAAGAGAAAATTGGAAAGCACTCAGAGTGGGGGGTTGGGGAGACTGGAGGGCGACACATTGCTACAAGGAGCAACAATAAGACTAATTGAATTTTCTTTCTTTTTTTTTTTTTTTTTTTTTTTTTTGAGATGGAGTTTTACTCTTGTTGTCCAGGCTGGGGTGCAATGGCGTGATTTCAGCTCACTGCCATCTCTGCCTCCTAGGTACAAGTGATTCTCCTGTCTCAGCCTCCCAAGTAGCTTGGATTACAAGCATGCATCACCATGCCCAGCTAATTTTGTTCTATTTAGTAGAGGTGGGGGTTTCACCATGTTAGTCAGGATGTTTGTAAACTCCTGACCTCAGGTGATCCATCTGCCTTGGCCTCCCAAAGTGCTGGGATTACAGGCATGCTCCACCGTGCCCAGCCCTAACTGAATTTTGAACAGAAATGATGAAAGCCAGGAAGCAATGAAATGCCATTTTTAAAGTACTCTAAGTAAATATGTGCCTACATAGATCTCTATAGTGAGGTGGGGAAAGTCCATCAAAAATAAAGGTAAAATAAAGACTTTTAGTATAAAAGAAATTCAGAAAGTGTATTGCCAGAAAATCTCCACAGAAAGAAATAGTAAAAGGATCTGGGGAAAAAAAAAAAAACCTAGAAGGAAACATAGAAATTCAGTGAGAAATGAAGAACAATGGAAATGATAAATTACGTGGTGAATATAAATTAACATTGATTGAACAAATAATACTAATTTCTTTGGGGTTAAATATATATGACAATAAAATATATAAAGTAGCAAGGGCAAATGGAATTTTAGCAATGTAAATTTCTAGCAGACCCCATAAATATATATACCTACTATGTACCCAACAAAAATTTAAATAATATGAAAATTCTTAGCATTATTGGAGAATGGTAAAAGTTACATTTTACCATTTCAGTAACATGAATATTGTAATGTCAAGTGAAATGTCAGTGAAACAATGTGCAACTAACAAATTAATAGAGGTGAAGAAGAAATTATAAAAATTGGTAAATCAGAAGAAAATTAAAGAAAGAAAAAACAAAACAGACTGAACTAACTTAAACATAGAAATAGAAAGCTGGTAGATTTCAACTCAACTATATCAGCAATAAAATTAAATGAAAATAGGGCCAGGTGCAGTGGCTCATGCCTGTAATCCCAGCACTTTGGGAGACCGAGGCGGGTAGATCACCAGGGCAAGAGATCAAGACCATTGTGGCTAATGCAGTAAAACCTAGTCTCCACTAAAACTATAAAAAAAAATAATAATAAAAAAAAAATTAGCTGGGCGTGGTGGTGGGCTCGTGTAATTCCAGCTACTCAGGAGACTGAGGCAGGAGAATAGCTTGAATGTGGGAGGATGGAGGTTGCAGTGAGCTGAGATCACGTTACTGTACTCCAGCCTTAGCAACAGAGGGACACTCCATCTCTAAAAAAAAAAAAAAAAAAAAAAAACTTAAATAAAAATAAATGAAAGACTGACAGACTATGGAAAAAAAAAAACAAAAAACAAAAACAAATACAAGCCCACATCCCTAATAAAAATAGAAAACAGATTGAAAGCAAAGGGCCAGAAAAAGATATGTCATGCAAATATTAGGCAAAGAATGTAGTGTGTCTATATTAATACCAATTTTAAAAGACTTTAAGTCGAAACACATGACTAGAAATCAAGAGAGATTATTTTAAATTATTCTTAATGATAAAGACATCAATCCAGTATGAAACATAACAATGCTAAAAAATCTACTTGTAACTAATAGAACTTTTTATTTGTAGCTAATAAAAACGTTGGAAATTATAGAAAGACTAAAGAGACAGGATGAAAAGGAAAAACATATTCATAAGTAATTGAATATTGGTCTCTGTGTCATAGAGCAAGCAGACAAAGAGCTATAAGGATGTAAAAGATCTGAAGCTAATCTATAGCATAGACACCATATGATCCCACCTATGGGTAAATTTTGCTAATTATTCCACACCATTCAAAAGCGATGTGTATTTGTTAATTTTTGGGGTACATTATTCTCCGTATATCAGTTAGGCCATATAAAGTACACTGTACTCAAAAATTACCAAAATCCGCCATCCAGTAAAGGTTACCAAATTTACTATATAAAGGACTATTTACTATATAAAGGATGATTATTTTATAAAAAGTAAATTAAAAGTCTTAACACTTTTTTTTATAAATCAACTTTACTGAGGTATAGTTCACTTCTAATAAAATGCATCCATTTTACATGCACAGTTTGATGCGTTTTGTCAATGAATACACTCATGTTGCCACCACCACAATCAACATATAGAAAATTTTCATTATTTACATCAAACAACTAAACATCCCAGGCAACCACTGACATGCTCTCTGCTTATTAGGCAGTATAGAATAGTGGATAAAAATAAATCTATGGAGTTGGACTGCCTCAGTTCAAACCTTAGTCCCACCACAACTAGCTGTGTGCCAGCCAAGAAGTCATTTAACCTTTTTCTGTCTCAATTTCCTTTTGCTATAAAATAGATATCATAATAGTAGTAACTTCTTTAAAGGTTGTTATGAGGATTAAATACGTTAATGTACGTGTTTATAATTGTGCCTAGCACATATTAAGTCACATACAGGCTTTAGCTGTGTTACCACTGTAAAGACGTCCATGGTCCACAGGAACCTTGGTCAGAGGCCTATTGTTAGATGAAGAAGGCGATGATTATATCATGGACCATTATTTTCCCTGCACATAATTTTTTTTTAATTTTATTGCATGTCACTCCTTTATTATACTGATCTGGAAAAAGGATTTCCCTGCACAGAATTTGAACAGAAAATATATTGATGAAAGCAACTTCAGCTGTTAAGTGTATTATAAGATTCAATTAAGGGGATGACGTTGCAATTCTCCCTTTACAAAGGCAAAAAAATGTGCATTTTACTGGAGAATCGGGGTGATTTAGAGCACGTTTATTCAAAAGAGCAAGTTTATTCAAAAGAGCAAAAAAAAAGAAAACAAACAAACAAAAAAAGGTAGTTTACAATGTTTAGCACATTCTGTAACAAGAAAGCAAACAAGAAAAGTCTAACTTTTTCCCATTGTTCTAAGTAAATAAGGCACCTGCTAAGCAATAATAACAGTATTATCTACTTCCAATTCTCACTCTTCAGACTTATGAGCAAAAAAGTAAGCATCATTAGTAAGACTAAATAGTCTTAAATATCATTTTCTTAATTAATGCCCTGGACAAGAAGATTAAATAATTCAACGGGAAAAATATCTCAAGTCATTTCTTGTGAGTAGAAACTATACAATCAAAAGGCATTTTTAAATCAAATGCATATCTAGAACAAAACCAAGTATAATGTGATGATTATTTTATAAAAAGTAAATTAAAAGATTGGTGGATTATTTTGCTTTTAACTGGTTTCTCTCTAACAACTATACTACCAATTACAATTAATTATATAAATTGTGTCTAAATAAAGCACATAAATATCTTCTGACAGTTTTATTTTCAACTTTCATGGTTCAGGAAAAGAATCTAAATTTATAATCAAGATAAACTAGGAACTGAATTAAACATCTTGATATAAGTAGGAGAACATCTGTAATTAGCATGACATACAAAGAACCAACAGCAACTGATTATTGCTTTAACTGAATATTTCAATCGGAAAGTTGTTTTTTTAAAGATCACTATCAATGGCAAACTTTTAAAATGTCAACATTTAAATTTATATTTATAACATTGCTACATGTACACAATAAGAAAATATGTGAAATAAAAATGGAAGTAAATCAATCACCAGATTTTTAAAATAAACAATACTTAGACCCAGATCTCCTAAAACTGACCATATTCCTTAGAGTTTTACTTGGTATTACATAGATAAAGCATCAATATTAACATTGTGTTTTTCCTTAACTACCCTCACAGTAAGGCAATGATCACTATAAAAGAATATAGATCAATGATTATCTTTATTCCAGGAATTACATTAAAGAAACTTTGGAAGACAAATTAACCACAATGTAGAGGCTTTATTTGGCCCTTTGGCCCTTTTTCAAATAAACAAACTGGAAAAAAGTGAAAAATCTGAACGGTAACTGGACGCTTGAAAATACCAGAATATTCATGTTATTTTTAAGGTGTGATAATAGAATGATAGGTTTCATATAGAGTCTCTATTCTTTACAAATTCGTAAAGAAATATTTACCAGAAAAAGCCAGTATGATGTCAAGAACTCAACCTAATAGGAGCAAGAAGGAGGTAATTGAAAATAAAACAAAATAATCAGTTAAGTTCTATTGACAACAGGGGAAATTCATCATTAGTGCACTGGGCTTCACTATACAATTATCTCCTTTTGAATATATGTGAGATTCTTCATAGTAAAAAAATTTTAAAGATGTGCTAATTGTTGTCAAAAACACACTCATTTCATGAAAACAAAGAGAGAATAAGATATATGAGGTTAAGTATGTGGGAATACTTGCCTCCTTCACAGCGATCTCTTGAGTATTTAATTCATTCTGTGTGAAGTAAAACATGATCAATAGGTTAAGACTTCTTTATCTCAAAATGTTGCATTGAAAAAACTAAGATCATGGCAGGAGTTTAGAATATTATATATCCTTTCTCTCTCTTTCCAGATTCTCCAAATACTGTAATGATATCTACGGTCCCATGATTTTCAATTCCATACAGATATTATTTAAAATAAAATAAAAGAGAAAAATAGTAAACTCTCAGACAGTATTAATAATATTGTATTACTGACTGGTAACCACAGTGGTGTTTGCTGTTGCTATTATTATTCTCCATTTTCTTATATGGGCATCAATTGGTAATTTTTTCTTTAAAGTCTTACACAGTTTATTAAAAAGTATTGCCTTGCACTGGATTGTGTCAAGTTAACCTAATGAAACTGAATGTCATGTGCTTTAGTGTGCAAACATCATTGTCTTTAGAGTATAAAAATGTACCTTCAGAAGAATGCAAAGGAAGACCTCTGAGAAGCTTGTTAACTGTTCTGTGATGTTGAGGTAATCATAATAGGAATATGTGTGTTTCCAATCTCCTGATAATCATGCCAAGTTTTAAGACGCTATTACTTACTTTGTACCTCAAGAATTTGGGAAATTATTTTTCTTTTACGATGGGATCCCCAATTCCATTTTGAATATTTCACTATTGCTATCTCAGATCCAGTCAGAATTTTGCATCAAAGAAAGTAGTACACTCATTTCCTTTTAAACACTTTGATGTCGTATGAGAGAGAGCGCATCTTGCCAAAGTTTATCACAGCAAATTCAAGCTGTGACTGTATTGGCATAAAACCCAAACATCCAGATGAAAAGTGAAAATTCCAATGAATCATTTGAATGCTTCTATACAGGACTCAAGTAGTTGAAAATAATGTTTCAGTTGCATACATTTTCAAATATGAAACCAGAACTTAAGAAATAAAATTCTGATATTTTTACTGTGATCTATATAAAGACGGACAATAGCAATAAAATAACTGGAATACTGAACAACTTTTATATCAAAGTATTTAAACAGAAATGAATCTTACGCAGACAAAAATCATATACCATTTTTAAGAGATTACATTTTTTCTACTGCTTTTGTTTTTAAAGGAATTAGCTAAAAACAACTTCTTTTTTAAAATATTTTAAAACTAGTATTTCTACATGGTATGTTAGGATAAAGATCTCTTATGTAATGATAATAAGCTTCTGAATTGCCAAGATTCCTAAAGTTAAATGCAAAAAACAATACAATTGCAGGACATTATTTAAAAGCCTCATATAATCGCTTTAGTCATAGTAATAGCAAATGCTTCCAGAGCGTTTTGCCAATAGAAGTCAATAACCACAGAAGAAGTGACAGGGAATGTAAATTGTAGTTTTTTGATTCTGGTCCTTGATAATATATTCTCCAAAAGTCAACAGTTTTTCAATTTAGATGGCAGTAATTTGGTTTCTAGTGATTAAGTAATCAGTTAAAATGTTAGTTAAGGAAAAAAGCAAAACTTCCCAAATCTCAAAATGCAAAGGCTGGGACCCTCCAAAGCTTCAGGCATTCATCATTAGGTGTCACGGTAACATGACATTCATTTTCTTAAGTGGTTTGTTAGCCTGACCTATTTGTAATATTTAATATTTAATGGCAAGAGACAATTGCCAAAAATTAACTCCTAGAGAGCAGCCAATCGATCAACATTAAAATAATGTTCGTCTCGGCAAACTTCCTAATGCTAGGTAAGTCACAAAAATGATTAAGAAGCTGACGTTATTGCTATGAAGTATTTGCAGGACACCATCAGAAGCAGGATGGCCAGAAGGCTTTCTCTGAGTTACCTAAACACAGCTTCACACTGCATAGGAAAACTGGCACTTGCTGAGAAAGCTCAGCCACATGCCTGTCCGAACTCAAGTAATAGAAAATGTGTTTTCTCCTTTTGATCAAAGAAAACATACAGAGAGATAAAATGGTTGCATTTTATGCATGTAAGGAATAATAAATGATAATTGCAACCAGAACCCAAATATCCAAATATGACAGAAGCTGGGACAGGTGCATTGACCTTCTCATCCATATGCACAGAGTATGCGTGTGTTATTTAGGGAGTCAGACAGATCTGAGTTTGAATTTTACCTCCACCATTTGCAAACTGTTAGAAATTAATCTTTCTAGTCCCAGTTTTATAACTGAAAAATGAGAATAACTGTGTTGATTCATTGCTGTAAAAATTAAGATAATGTGTGTTAAAATAGTATCACTGTTCCTGAAAGTGCTCAATAATTACTGTTATTCCCATTATTGTAGTCATTCACATATAGAGTTTCCAGATTTAGGAAAAAAAAAAAAACAGAATTCCCAGTTAAATTTGAATCTCATGTAAACAATGAATACTTTTTTAGAATAAGTATGTCTCATGCAATATTTGAAACATACTTACTCTAAAAATTTAATTATTATTTATCTGAAATTCAAATTTAACTAAAGATTCTGCCTTTTATCTGGCAACCTTATTTACACATAGATGTGATCAAGAAAATTTATTTTTATCATTTAGCTAAGAATGTATTGATAAATATTAAGATATCTAAGTCAAACAAAATGTACATATTAAAATTCATGGTCACTGCTAAAAAAAAAAAAAATGCTCCCTATGCCTTTACTCAGAGTCTATGTACCTTCGCCTCAGATCTCAAAAATTTAGTTTCTGACTGAGAGATGCTAGTCTCAGAGAATTGAGCTTACAAAAAAAATATAAAAGTATACTTGCTGTGGGAAAATTCCAGGCTCCAAACGGAGGATTAGCGCAAACTAGTGGCTACAAGAACTGCTCCCAGGCAAGCCTGTCTTCCCTGAGCCCCTGGGCTTTGTCTTCTGATTTTCTCCTGTCAGCCTGCAAACCCAGACAGAGCCATGGACTTTGGTATTCCCATTGTTATCTCTTGGGCTACTCCAATACGTGGCTGCAGTCACATCTCTGATTCTGTTTCAGATCCACAGACTGAGCTTTGGAACAGCGACCATGTTTTCTCAGCATTTCCACTGCTGCTTTGTTCCTGGCTTGACTTTGTACCCCCATCTCCATGCCAACACCCTGCACAAGTCCATTTTGCAGTGTTACCAATACAGGAATTGTTTTCTAAGCCCCAACAGATTAGACTCTACAAATTACTAAAGAGCCAGATATAACAGGAACACTGATAGCAGTGCGCAATTATGGTTAGCCACCTGACAGCAGTGATATGCTATAATAATAATGACTGACAGTGGTCAAGAATTTACTACTGCTGGCTGCAGTGTTAGATTACCCCTGTCATCCTCTTCAAAGTAGGCCATGTTACTTACACCCATTTTAAAGATGAAGAAAATGAGATCACAATGATAGTATGTATCAAATCTAGAACTGAATACACCTCTCTAATTCTATGAACCACATCTCTTTGGCCAAAAGTGGCTGCCTCCTCAGTGAAAGGGGGCATAGAAAAGAAAAAGTTAAGGGTCATGAACCCCAAAAAGCACTGTACTCTTGTGCCACTAAATATAGGTACAAATACCTACTTTTTTTTTTTTTTTTTTTTTTTTTACTTTAAGTTCTGGGATACATGTGCAGAGCGTGCAGGTTTGTTAGATAGGTATACATGTGCCATGGTGGTTTGCTGCACCTGTCAACCCACCATCTAGGTTTTAAGCCCCATATGCATTAGATATTTGTCCTAATGCTCTCCTTCCCCTTCCCCTCCACCACCTGACAGGCTGTGGTATGTAATGTTCCCCTTCCCACATCCATGTGCTCTCATTCTTCAACTCCCACTCACAAATGAGAACATGTGGTGTTTGGTTTTCTGTTCCTGTGTTAGTTTGCTAAGAATGATGGGTTCCAGCTTCATCCATGTCCCTGCAGAGGACGTGAGCTCATCCCTTTTTACAGCTGCATAGTGTTCCATGGTATATATGTGGCACATTTTCTTTAGCCAGTCTGTCATTGATGGGCATTTGGGTTGGTTCCAAACCTTAGCTATTGTGAACAGTGCTGCAATAAACATAGATGTGTATGTGTCTTTACAGTAGGATGATTTATATTCCATTGGGTATATACCCAGTAATGGGATTGCTGGGTCAAATGGTATTTCTGGTTCTAGATCTTTGAGGAATCACCACACTGTCTTCCACAACACCATTTGTATTTATATTCAGTGGCTTAAATAATATGTATGTATGCAGTGTTCCTAGACTACTACTACTACTACACACACACACACACACACATACACACACACACACACACACACACACACACACACACACACACGAGGCCAGATTTAGGTCAATTCAATATTAAAGTTTAGAATACACAATTATCACAAAGACTTAAATTATTTAAAGAGATAATATAGTGAGGTAATGAAACAAGTTTTGGGGTAACAGGGTCAGAAGGACCTGTATTTCAATCCTAACTTCACGTCTTCCTCTAATGAGAACTAGACCAAGTTTATTGGCTTCTTTAGGCCACAAGTTCTTTTGTGAAATAAGGGTGATCATGCCTATTTCATAGGTTGACTATAAGGATGAAATGTGAGTACAGGTAGTGTGTTTAGCTCAGTGAGAGACATATCATAATCATTGAAAAATGTTAGCTTAACAGAACACATGGAAATATGCATTCTATTTTAGATTTTTGTCCAAAACGGAAGGAAGAAAGGAAGGAAGGAAGGAAGGAAGGAAGGAAGGAAGGAAGGAAGGAAGAAAGGAAGGGAGGGAGGGAGGGAGGGAGGGAGGAGAAGGAAGGAGAGAGGAAGAAGGAGGGACGTAGGTAAGGAAGGAAGGAAGGAAGAGGGAAGGAAGAAGAGAGGGAGAGAAGGAGGGAGGGAGAGAGGGAGGAAGAAAGAGGATCAAACCCTCAGTCAAATGAAAGTCAGTTGTTCTCAGGATTCCCAATAGCAAAGCTTTGTTTCTATCTGTCTGTCTGGCTGTCTATCTATCATCTATTATTTTTTTTTGGTATTCACTCACAGAACTATTTAAACTTTATTCTTTCAACAAATCTCAGATCCTGAAGAATTCTTCCATATTGCCCTAAGGCTTTGGTCTTTCTAGCATCTGAGGAACCGCAGTACAAGTGTGAGAACCCCAGCCCTAGCGTCGGCACTAACCTTCTATACATTTTATATAATCTACTCTCTCCAGATATGCTCTGTATATTATACATGCTATACCTATACCTATACCCATGTATTGCAGACTTGCTCTTTATGTGATAGTTTAGCAGGTACACAATCAAGCAAGAGAAACATCTACCAGAGCCAATAATATAACCCAGAATGGAATCATGTCTAAAATAAAATCATAAGAATGTAATACATCTCCACTCAGGAGCAGTTCTTTTTTTAAGCAATGAATGCCAAAGAGTAGTTCAGATAAACAGTTATATCTGGAACTTTCCGCATTGTGTGGCATTTTGGGAGTCAGACTGTGCGATATCCACACCAGGGTTTGTTTGAAAGATGCTGCAAATGTTCAGAAGGCAATTGTGGTGGGTAGAATCAGCAGTGAGCATGTAGACCAAAGATTTAGATTGTAATCCTCTTAAAATAGAGCTTCAATTTTCCTGTCTACAAAGTGTGTGTAATACCACTTAAATCAGAAGATGGTTGCTATAATTAGGCTTCGTAGATAAAACCTGGCACATAGTAGGTACTTAAACGATGTGATTGGGAAAGTTTCAACCCTGCCTTTGCTCTTCAAGAAAAAGTTAGTAAAAGCAGAATAAATGCTCTTGAAGAACTTGTCTACTAGTTTCCATGAAATAGGAGAAATCTTCCTGAAATGTTGGCAGATTTTTGACATCAAAGGAGATAAATACCTTCTGGAAACTCATAGAATGAAACCTTTTGACATTTGCTCTTCTCCAGTTTAAGCCAATTGCTGAGTAAAATGACAAAGTATTAAGGTCATAGAAAGTACTTTTTGGTATGTTTTTAAATGTTTGTAGGAATGAATGTGCTTAATAACATTGAGCTGAACTATAATTTTCAATCCTGTTTATAAAAATGGCTATGATGGCAACTTATATATTATTGTACTGTATCATAAAAACAAAAAATCTTCAGGGAAACTGTGTGTGTAGGAATTAAGGGGGAACATGGGAAGGGCTCCCTTTACTAAATATCCAGGTGGAAGGGATTTTTTTGTTTCCTGTTTATTTTCTTCTGTTTAAAAATTTAAATTTAAAAACTTACAAAAAATAAGATGAAAACTATTTATTATGAATCTTTTGATTTGAGCAATATTGTATTGGAAGGGTGGAGAGGGTCAGAGTACAAACTGATCATTTTACACATGGATGAATTTCAAAACACCTGCCTAGAATATCAGAGGATTAAAACAAAGTAGAACATTGAAGTTAATTTACCAAATGGCATTATGTCAACCTATCTCAACAGCTTTCTGAATAAATAAAAGCTACCTTTCCATATTTTCAGTAGTGGTTTAGATATTACATAAAATGTATGAGATTCCTTGAAGACAAATACAGTGCTTTAGTGCCCCTCTGTTAGTAATTTAAAGTGCATGTACATTCAAGCCAATCAATATAAAGGTAATATATTTCAATGAGTTAAAATGTAGGAAAAAAAGATGATACTCTTAATGCATTTTTTGCTTTTGTGTATTCCTAGGTAACTACTGTTTTATATTTTAAAAAAATATTAGTAGCTGGTGTTTTATTTTGGGTATATTAGCTCATTTGGTGTTCATAGGCAACCTATTAAGCAGATATTATTGTCATCAATTTACAGACACACACACACAACAACATCTACTACTACTTTGAAACTCAGAGAATCTATTTCCCAAGATTGCACAGCTCATTAGTGGCAGTTGGGAGATGTGAATTCCTGTATGTCTGGCTCCAAGCTGATGTTTTAATCATGCTGCCACGTAGTTTCTTTGATACTGCATACCACTCAATATTTTTCATGCTATCATTCACCATCTATCCATCCATTTAATAGGCATTTCTTGAATAAATATTGAATGTGAGAAAGAAAAAGTATTATCTGAGCAATGAGAGCTCCTTTACATTATCAGTCCCACAGAGGCATTTAAAGTCTCACCCCCATTTAACTAATTACTTCTTGAAAACACTTGCTATGTGGGTATTCTGGACTACTAACTGATGCCAAGTAGCCATAAAATACCATTCTCTTACTACCATAACTCTTGCCCTATAGTTTAACAATGTACAGTCAATTGCCACTCAAAGCTATTTCCGTAAAACAGTGAGAATTCCTGATGAACTACTTTTATAATTGCCCCCTCTCCTGATGTGACTTTTCTTTAAAAACTTGAGCCCCTCCTTTGTTTGCCAGAGCCCTTCCCAAGGCAACTTGGAAGGGTGTCCCTGGCCATAGTCATCAACCTTGTCCCAAATAAACTCTGTTAACTTTGCTCCAGCTTCTTCCTTTTAGGTCAATAAATAAATGATACTAAAATAAAAATCTAATGAACCATTCAGATTATACTACCCAAAACTAGCCTACTGACAAAGGCTTTAGCTATGTATGAGGTATGTGGTTCTCTCTCTCTCTTATTTATTCTATTAAAAAAAAAAAACTGGAATATATGCATAACGTGCAGGTTTGTTACATAGGTATACATGAACCATGGTGGTTTGCTGCTCCCGTTGACCCAACCTCTAAGTTCCCTCTCTTTATCCCCAATCTTCCAATAAAGCCTGGTGTGTGATGTTCCCCTCCCTGTGTCCATGTGTTCTCAATGTTCAACTCCCACTTAGGAGCAAGAACATGCAGTGTTTGGTTTTCTGTTCCTGTGTTAGTTTGCTGAGGATAATGGCTTCCAGCTTTATTCATGTCCCTGCAGATGTCATGATCTCATTTCTTTCTTATGGTTACATAGTTTTCCATCTTGTATATGTACCACATTTTCTTTATCCAGTCTATCAGTGATGGGCATTGGGGTTGGTTCCATGTCTTTGCTACTGTAAATAGTGCTTCAATAAACATACATGTGTACGTGTCTTTATAGTAGGATGATTTATAATCCTTTGGGTATATACCCAGTAATGGGATTGCTGGGTCAAATGGTATTTCTGTTTCTAGATCCTTGAGGGATTGCCATAGTGTCTTCCACAATGGTTGAACTAATTTACTTACCAACCAACAGTGTAAAAGTGTTCCTATTTCTCCACAGCCTCACCAGCATCTATTGTTTCCTGACTTTAATAATCGCCATTCTCACTGACATGAGATGGAATCCCATTGTGGTTTTGATTTGTATTTCTCAAGGATCTAGAACCAGAAATCCCATTACTAGATATATACTCAGAGGATTATAAAACATTCTATCATAAAGATGTTGAAGTTTTTTTCATGTGTTTCTTGGACACATAAATGTCTTCTTTTGAGATGCATCTGTTCACATCCTTTGCCCACTTTTTGATAGGGTTTTTTTCTTATAAATATGTTTAAGTTCCTTGTAAATTCTGGATATTAGCCCTTTGTCAGATGAGAAGATTGCAAAACTTTTCACCCACCCTATAGGTTGCCTGTTCACTCTGATGGTAGTTTCTTTTGCTGCGCAGAAGCTTGTTAGTTGAATTAGGAAGGTACCACTCTTCTGCCACCCAGGGAGCTTAGTGTGTTGTAAGTCCCAGTGCTGGCTGCCTCCCCTATGCCAAGGAGCTCAAATGGCATCTACAGCAGGCAGCCAGCCTGGTGCTAGTCACCCCTCCCTCCAGGAGTTCTGTAGGCTGAAGCAGATTCCGACGGAAAGGCTGTAGGCATCTGTGTGCTCTGGGGCCGGGACGCTAGGCTCCAGTGGTGTGAGTTTGCGAGTGGAATCTTCTGATCTATGGGTTGCACAGTTCTGTGGAAAAAGCACAGTTTCCCCGGCTGGGTAGCATGCTCACTCACCACCTCCCTTGGCTGGGAGGAGGGAGTTCCTCTTCCCCATGCGGTTCTCAGGTGGGCCGCCACACCACACTGCTCTTCCTTCTCTCTGTGGGTCACGCCAGGGTTTTTCTTTCTTTTTTTTTTTTTTTTTTTTTTTTTTTTTTGAGATGGAGTTTCGCTCTTGTTGCCCAGGCTGGAGTGCAATGGCGCGATCTCGGCTCACCGCAACCTCCGCCTCCTGGGTTCAGGCAATTCTCCTGCCTCAGCCTCCTGAGTAGCTGGGATTACAGGCACGTGCCACCACGCCCAGCTAGTTTTTTGTATTTTTAGTAGAGACAGGGTTTCACCATGTTGACCAGGATGGTCTCGATCTCGTGACCTCGTGATCCACCCGCCTCGGCCTCCCAAAGTGCTGGGATTACAGGAGTGAGCCACCGCGCCCGGCCTACGCCAGCCTTCTAGTCAATATTGATGAGAAAACTTGGATGCCTTAGTTGCCTGCGAAGGATTCACCTGCTTATTATGTTTTTTCCCTATGGGAGCTGCCAAATGCTGCTGCTAGTCGGCTACCTTGGCCCTGTCCCACCATATAGGTTTTAATGTATAATTGTCTTTTTAATTTAATATACAACTATAATTTTCAATGTTTATAAAATTTTTCAATGTTCACTTTTAATGGTTACATAGTATTCTTTTACTGATGTATTATTATTTACATAACAATTCTTCTACAGTTGAATATTTGGGTGGTTTCTAATTTGGGACTGCTATGTAAAATGCTGCAATAAATATATTATTTTATACATTTTTATTTCTTTTAAATTATTCCCACAGGACTAATTCCCTTAATCAAAATGTTTGTATTCTACATATTGCCTTATACAGTTTAGATATTTATCCCTACCTAAATCTCATGCTGAATTATAATCCTCAGTGCAGGATGTGTGGCCTGGGGAAGTGTTTGGATCATGGAGGCAGATCCTTCATGGCCTGGTGCTGTCTTCCTGACAATGGGTTCTTTCCAGAGCTGGCCATTTCAAAGTATGCGGCATCTCTGCTCGCTCGCTCTCACTCTCTCTCTCGCTCGCTCGCTCGCTCCAGCTCTGCACTAGGAGACGCATGCTCCATGTTCACCTTCTGCCATGACGGTAAGCTTCCTGAGGCCTCCCCAGAAGATATCAGCACCACATTTTTTCTACAGCTTGCAGAACTGTGAACCAATTAAATGTTTTTTTCTTATAAATTACCCACTCTCAAGTATTTCTTTATAACAATGCAAGAACACCTAATACATTGCCAAATTGCCTTCCAAAATGATCATACTAATTACATTCTGATATAAAATATTAGAGTTGTTTTTATTTAGATTTGTTGACTTTAAAAAGAAATAAATAATACTTGTTCTTTTAGGGTTTTTTTTTTTTTTATGGACTGCTCTGTTACCCAGGATAGAGTGCAGTGGCATGACTGGGGCTCACTGCAGCCTTGACATCCTGGGCTCAAGCAATTCTCCTACCTCGGCTTCCTGAGTAGCTGAGACTACAGGTGCCCACCAACACTCTCAGCTTTTTAAAAGTTTTTTGTAGAGACAAAGGTTTTTCCCTGTTGCCCAGGCTGGTCTCGAACTCCTGGGCTCCAGCAATCCATCCACCTCAGCCTCCTAAAGAGCTGGGATTATAGGCATGAGCCACTGCTCCTGGCCAGTTTGCTTTTGATTACTAAATTTATTGAGTTAAAATACAAAAGCTACTGTTAATTTGGATTTTCTGACATACAGTTAAATCTAATCCTAATACAGAAACTGACTTATAATTTACAATGAATATAAAGAAGAGTAATTTTTTTAACATAATTTCTTGGGTCATTTAAGCTTACAAAAAATATATTGCCATTTTATTCTTCCAAATATAGTAACAATAAACCTTGTATGATTCAAAATATTCTCTAAAGAGAATTTAGAAATGAAAATACAGGTTAAAAACTAACTGTGACAATTATGACCACGTTTCTGTTTAGAGACACTAGTAAGCGTGGAATAACCGAATTAGTAGATAGAACCATATGAAATTGCCTATATTTGATGTTTCCTAAAAAACAAAAGGTAATTTAGTGTATCAACCTGAAATATAAATAATGTGAAAAAAAATGTTTCTCTACACTTTAGCCATCAAGTTAGCAGTCATGAGCACCCTTTGATGCACGAGGGTCAATTCAGTCAAGAAAATGAAAACATTCACAGTTCACGTTTTCAAAATTAGTTTTGTGTGTGCTTTAGTAAAGAAATGTAATCTTTGCAACTGAACTTAAGAGTTTTAAAACTTTGCACTAAAATTGGAGAGACTTCATAATCAACTTACCACAATATTTGATGATAAATCTGTAATTTTTAATACACGTTGTGCGAGATATGGCACAAGGAGTAGCAGTTTTAGATTGGAGAAAAAAACTGTCCTGAGTCCCACCATAGACTAGCAACAAAAGAAATAGCATGTGAGGAAGTCATTTCCAAGTTCTAGGGAATCAACAGTGGAGACTCTGCCATTTGAAGGCTCAATCAACTCTGCATCTATATTTTTAACATTTTTTTTGAGTACTTCATTTGACTAAGGAACCTTCTCAGGCACTCAAGTAGTTTTATACATCTAATGAAAAAAAGTTTAAAGTATGGTGTATTATAAATATGTGTATTCTTAAAATGTTTTAATATATGTATTTTAGCTATATATACATATATATGTTCTTAATATTCTTACATATATACATATATATGTTCTTAAAATATTTTAATATTGTATATACATTTTAGTAAAAGTTTCAAATGAGAATTCCAAGACTGATCTACTACTACTTAAAAGTCCAAATCATCTTAAATATCTCTAAATATGAATAGGTTCCTTAACACAAACATAATGATATAAAGGTTTAATTTTTTCGTAAGCATTTCTAAACTTAAGTCCAGATTTTCTTAGGGTTGATAGATACTTGTGCACTAAAGAAAGTGTTATGTCATCCCAAACAATTTGAAGTATATTCTTAGGATGTGGTTGGGGTCCTTTCATCTTTCACATGAAATTGCAGAATAGCCATAGATTTTGGCCAGTATAGTGACCAAGAGTCTCCTTGGAACAAACTGAGCCTAATGACAATCTGTAACAGGATGTCAGAGGTGAACCCTCAGCCCTTCCCTAATATCCAGTTGATCTATTATGCAGGGTTACTATGAGCATTAAATGAATTCATATATGTAAAGTCCTTATATCAGTGCCTGGTACAGAAGAAGCTCTATGTTATTTCATAAGCTTTTTCTGACTAATCACTGACAATTTCCAGGGTCATTCTCCTGCCAGCATTTTTGTCTCACAGTGGTCCTATGTGTGGTTCCTATAGTGCTTCCAAATGCTAAATCCCTGGCAGCAGCCTCAGAATAAGTCAGCCCTAGATACGCACATAAGATTTCACAGTCCTGGCAAGATGAAACTACTCAGAGTGGGGGCAAGCTGAAAGAGACAGATTTTTATCATCCACTTTAAGATTTTAAAGGGGTTTCTTTTCAGACTGATGGAAATGTTCTGGAATTAGAGAATGATAGTTGCACAACCCTGTGAATATACTCAAAACCACTGAAATGTCCACTTTAAAATGGTGAGTTTGATGATACGTGAAATATCGCTTAATAAAAAATTATTTCAACAAGTAATACAAAAGCAAAAGCTAGACCTTTAGTCATGAAGGCCGAATTAAAATGGTGGCAGAAAACAACCATTTATTTTGGTCATCTAGTATGTGGTTCAGGATTTCAAATAAGATAGAGTAAGATGGCTTTGCTCTGTGATGCCTGGGCCTCAGCTGGAAGGCTTCAAAGGGGCTAAAATCATCTGCAGGCTCACTCATTCACATGTCTGGCAGGGGATGCTTGGCTGTGGCCTGAGACCTTAGCTGGGGATGTTGTCTGTAGCACTTCCTTATGGTCGTTCCACAGGGCCTGGGCTTTCTCACAGCATGGTGGCTAGGTTCCAAGGACAAATGTCTCAATGGAGAGAGAAGAGACAGCCAGGTGGAAGCTGTTTCACCTTTTATGACCTGGCCTCTTAGAAGTCACCTCCAGTGCATGCCATCCCTTAGAAGCAAGTCACTAAGGCTAGTGCATGTTCTGTACTGGGAATATAGAATACCTTCTTTCTTTGGAGAAATGTCAATATCACACTGTAAGAAAAGCACAGGAATAGGCTATATTGGAAAATAAAATCTGCTACAGTGTTTAATAACATCCCCCTGAAGAAAAAGTATAATCTATCAATGTAAATTTTGCAAAATAGAAACCCTGAGATTCCGCATATAAGTCACTATAGACTTGAAGCCAAAACAATATGAAACAATTTCTTCAACAGTATGACAATGAATGAGCAGATATCTAAACGCTGTATATATTCTGAGCACACTCTTTCGCGTGTATTCAACCAAACTCTCATTCATTTATTCATTTATCAAACAGAAATTTCTTATGTCAAATATTCTTTCATGCTCTGGGATGTACGAGTAAGAAAAAAATGGCACCTAGCCTTCCCAAGAAAAAAACCAATTACAATGGAATCACATAAATGTGGTGAAAGAGAAAAGACAGCATAGCAGGAGCACAGATCAGTGATTCACTCAGGGAACCCAGATCTGTAAATAACTATTGTATGACTTGTGGCTTTTAGGTATTAATAATAAACAACAAGATTAAGGAAGGACATATTAGTTGCTGGAAAGGAAATCCCTCCCAAAAGTCAGGCTGGCATGAAAGAAGGTAGAAATCAGAAAAAGACTTAGGCACTTTAAATAATTAGAGTGAAACAGGATAAACCAGTGGCAGAACTTATCTTCCCTTATCCTCTCCACCTCCTTTCCAGCCTCCATTTTCCCAAGCCACCACCGTAGAATAACTTGGTGGGGTAGTCAGGAATTTAGGAAATTGCACAACAAGTTCCAGAAACTTTCTAAGTTCTAAAAAATTGAAATACTCTTGGGTTCTTTTTAAATTATACTTTAAGTTCTGGGGTACATGTGCTGAATGTGCAGGTTACATAGATATACACATGCCATGGTGGTTTGCTGCACCCATCAACCCATCATCTACATTAAGTATTTTTCCTAATGCTATCTCTCCCCTAGCCCCCAAACCCCGACAGGCTCTGGTATGCGATGTTCCCCTCCCTGTGTCCACGTGTTCTCATTGTTCAGCTCCCACTTAGGAGTGAGAACATCCAGTGTTTGGTTTTCTGCTCCTGTGTTAGTTTGCTGAGAATGATGGTTTCTAGCTTCATCCATGT
This sequence comes from Saimiri boliviensis, assembly GCF_048565385.1. Lineage (NCBI taxonomy): Eukaryota > Metazoa > Chordata > Mammalia > Primates > Cebidae > Saimiri > Saimiri boliviensis. The sequence goes on from NC_133455.1 coordinate 110,460,401, forward strand.
CCCTGCAAAGGACATGAGCTCATCCTTTTTTACGGCTGCATAATATTCCATGGTATACATGTGCCACATTTTCTTTATCCAGTCTATCCTTGATGGGCATTTGGGTTGGTTCCAGGTCTTTGCTATTGTGAACAGTGCCACAATGAACATATGTGTGCATGTGTCTTTATAACAGAAAGATTTATAATCCTTTGGGTATACACCCAGTAATGGGATTGCTGGGTCAAATGGAATTTCTATTTCTAGATCCTTGAGGAATCACCACACTGTCTTCCACAATGGTTGAACTAATTTACACCCCCACCAACAGTATAAAAGTGTAAAAGTGTTCCTATTTCTCCACATCCTCTCCAGCATCTGTTGTCTCTAGATTTTTTAAGGATCACCATTCTAACTGGTGTGAGATGGTATCTCAATGTGGTTTTGATTTGCATTTCTCTAATGACCAGTGATGATGAGCTTTTTTTCATATGTTTGTTGGCTGCATAAACCTCTTCTTTTCAGAAGTGTCTGTTCATATCCTTTGCCCACTTTTTGATAGGTTGTTTTTTTCTTGTAAATTTGTTTAAGTTCCTTATAGATTCTGGTAATTAGCCCTTTGTCAGATGGATAGATTGCAAAAATTTTCTCCCATTCTGTAGGTTGCCTGTTCATTCTGATGATAGTGTTCTTTGCTGTGCAGAAGCTCTTTAGTTTAATTAGATCCCATTTGTCAATTTTGGCTTTTGTTGCCATTGCTTTTGGTGTTTGAGTCATGAAGTCTTTGCCCATGCCTATGTCCTGAATTGTGTCACCTAGCTTTTCTTCCAGGGTTTTTGTGGTTTTAGGTCTTACATTTAAGTATTTAATCTATCTTAAGTTAATTTTTGTATAAGGTGTAAGGAAGGCATCCAGTTTCAATTTTCTGCATATGGCTAGCCAGTTTTCCCAATACCATTTATTAAAAAGGGAATCCTTTCCCCAGTGCTTTTTTTTTTTTGGTCAGGTTTGTCAAAGATCAGATGGTTGTAGATGTGTGGTGCTATTTCTGAGGCCTCTGTTCTGTTCCATTGGTCTATATATCTGTTTTGGTACCAGTACCATACTGTTTTGATTACTAAAGCCTTGTAGTATAATTTGGTGGTAGCATGATGCCTCCAGCTTTGTTCTTTTTTTTTTTTTTTTTTTTTTTTTTTTTTTTTTTGCTTAGGATTGTCTTGGCTACAAGAGCTATTTTTTGGTTCCATATAAAATTTAAAGTAGGTTTTTTAAAATTCTGTGAAGAAAGTCAATGGCAGCTTGATGGGGATTGCTTTGAATATTTGAATTACTTTGGGCAGTATGGCCATTTTCACAATATTGATTCTTTCTATCCCTGAGCTTGGAATGTTTTTCCATTTGTTTGTGTCCTCTCATTTCCTTGAGCAGTGTTTCCTAGTTCTCCTTGAAGAGGTCCTTCACATTCCTTCTAAGTTGTATTTCTAGGTATTTTCTTCTCTTTGTAGCAATTGTGAATGGGAGTTCACTCATCTTTTGGCTATTACTGGTGCAGGAATGCTTGTGATTTTTGCACATTGATTTTGCATCCTGACACTTTGCTGAAGTTGCTTAAGAAAATTCTGGGCTGAAAGGATGGGGTTTTCTAAATATACAATCACATCATCTGCAAACACTGGAAGTTCTGGCCAGGGCAATCAGGCAAAATAAAGGGTATTCAAATAGGAAGAGAGGAAATACCATTAAAAAAAAAATTAACTGACTGACATAGTAACTTTTTTGTGTGTGATATCACTATGCTCATGTCCACAGAGTTAATATGTTTATTAAATGTATCACTGTGTTTAATCCTATGTTTAATCATTAAATTACAGTTTAGCTTTAACCAATTATATCCAGAAATTTACATATTTTGTAGTTATACTGATGTTAAGCAGGCATTTTCTTTAAAACGCTTTGAATGGAACTGGGTTTTCCTTCCCCAGCCTTAATTATTTTAGATAAAAGAACATGAAAGTAGTGACAATGTAATTATAGCTTTATACAGCTGAAATTCAATCTCTTTATCAAGTTACATAAAAGAAACAGAGGACACTAATTCATCCAGGGAAAAAACCAATAGCTGTAAGTTTTCCTGTCCAAGGTGGTTTGTCTCTGGAAAAGGAGCTTGCAGTCTTGTGAAATGCCATCTGGGATGAAGGGACTCCTGCCATTTTAAACACAAAAATACAAAACAACTGCAACCAAGAAGATACTTTGGTCTGACTTTAAAAACACAGCATAAAAAGTTATTTTCAGTGCAGCTAAAATCCCTATAGGTGAAACTAGCATATTTTTCTTTTCAAAAGTGAGAAAAATAATTTAGGAAAGGTCTTTCTAAAAACTCGCCTTCTTAATTTTGTTTTTCTTATTGCCTAGAATACAATCCCACTCCTTTCTGCTTTATCTCCCTCTCCATCTCCCAACTTCACCTAAACTCTTGTCGTTGCATATTGTGGTTCCTTCTCTTTCTAACATTAGACTGTAAGCTCCTTGGGGGCAGGAACTGGTCTCATTGTACATATATACTAACAGCTGGCATTTGTGGACAAACAAAGAATGTTTCATGAAAGAAAGAATGGGAAGAAATGGAGAAGGAAGGAAGGCAGGCAGGCAGGCAGGCAAGCAGGTAAGCAAACCAAGGAGTGACGGAAAAATGGATTTTGAAGATTGAAGCAAAATTGGCAATGACAGAATGTAGGTTCTGAGCAATATTTTAGATTTTTCATTTTTATTTGTTTAGGTTTAGTGTTTTGACTTTCATAGGAACTAGGATGAGGGTCTCATTTTTTCTCACATAGTTTTTTGCTGATCTACATGAAAGTAACGTCTGACTTACAAAGAAGAGGTTACACATTTAAGCACTGTTGCCACTAATGTTGCTAGGAAGTGAGGGCAGGGTTACATTCTGAGATTTTTCTTCCAGACTCCTTTTTTCCCTGCATTTTCTCCAGATTTGTCAAATGAAGGAGTTAAAGGTAATCATGAAGACTGAAACACAAAACCACCTTACATTTTACTACACTCTTTCTCACAACTCTAGTTAACATGTTCAGTTGTACCAACTTTAGTATTTATCAAAAAAAGAGGTATCTGGAAATAGAAATTGCTTTTTGATGGGCTTACATCACTACCACTTCACAGAGAGTTCAATAGTGATACTGTCAAAACAAAGGGACATTACCATCTAGGGAATATCTTGGCAAACTGAACGTATGGTAGTTTTAAAACAAAAGGTTCTCATCATACTTCTCAGACTCAGACTCTATTGCTAGAAGTTGCATTATTTCTTTGTTGATCTCTAATTGTTAAAAATGATATTCTCTATATAAATATTGTGGAATGAATTCTGAATAGAAGTTATCCATATAGAAAGAAAATCCTCTATAACGATATCCATTCATGTGATGTCAACTACGATATAACTTGATAAAGAAATCTGGAAACAAGGAAAGGTTGGTATTTTTTCAAAATTGCAAACATGGATAAGTTACCTAAACTTATATTTGAGAATTAAACCAAGCTGGAACTCCTTCCACATTTTAGAGAGGACAGATATCCTGAAATAAATACAGACATCCTGAAATAAATACATAAGGATAAGTAACCCCCCACACACACACTTTTTTTTTTGAGATGGAGTCTCGCTCTTGTTGCCCAGGCTGGAGTGCAATGGTGCGATCTCGGCTCACCACAACATCCGCCTCCCAGGTTCAAGTGATTCTCCTGCCTCAGCCTCCCAAGTAGCTAGGATCACAGGCACCCACCACTACACCTGGCTACTTTTTTGTGTCTTTAGTAGACACGGGATTTCACTGTGTTCATCAGGCTAGTCTCGAACTCTTGACCCCAGGTGATCCACCCACCTCGGCCTCCCAAAGTGCTGAGATTACAGGTGTGAGCCACCACGCCCAGCCCAATGAGTGAAAACTTTTAAAGACTTAGAGTCATTTGGGCTGACTTCTGAGGGTAGCCCTTATACCTGGAAAAACAAGCCAGCTCCGGTCATGAGCTTTCTGATATCAAAGGACACTTGCAAAACTTATCTGGCTGCCATGGTTCTGCCTCACATGGAAGAACTAGTCTGATATCAAGGGATACCACCAGTGATTTCATGATGTTGCAGGTAGTTCATGTCACTGGTGAAAACAATTTTCGTTGTTCTTATTCCCTGAGGGAATCATACAAAGGGCACAATTTAAAAATCCACGTAACTATAATCAAAGTTATATATAATATCTATTAAGAAAGATCTGGCCTGGTTAACAAATAGAAGATTAAGGAGGTTTTAAATATTTTCATCACAATTGGTTTACGAATGACCTCAGAAAAGTCAGCATATTAAGTGTCTCAAGAGCCGTGTCATAACATATGGCTTTTAGAAATAATATGCCATTGTTAACCAAACTGTTATTTTGTCTATTACACCAGTTCCTGTGAATTTAACTTCAGATCCTTTTAGAGGAATCTGATACATAATGACACATAAATCTCATTGGGATCCAAAATAGAATTGAGCTCAAATATCTGACATGACTTTTATGGAGATAGAGTTTCTATTCCAAAAAAAAGGCAAAGCCATAGCTAATTATCATAAGACATAGCAACTATCAAGAGTTATATACTAAAAATATGGCCAGGAAGCCCTATTTTATTCTCAGGGATGAGGATTTAAGATTAAAGAACATTTTAATAAGAGAAGACATAGGCAGAAGAAACCTAGTAAACAAAATTTGTGTTGTGATGTTATTTAATTTCCTGTCTCTCCAAAACTGGAATCATGGTAAGTATCCAATAAAAGTAAGTAATTTATTACCAGAACATTAAACAGGTTGTGGGCATAGGATTTAAGCAGGATCTTGTGACTAAAACCAATGAATACTAATCTTCCAATCTATATGCTCCAGAGATAATGTTTCATAAAATTTCCTAGGGAAATGTGACAGTCCAATACACAGTGGATATGTGGCTAGGGTCGACTCACAAGGTCGGGGTTCAAGACCAGCCTGACGAACATGGTGAAACTCCATCTCTGCTAAAAATATGAAAAAATTAGCTGGACGTGGTGGCAGGCACCTGTAATCCTAGCTACTCAGGAGGCTGAGACAGGCGAATCACCTAATCCTGGGAGGCAGCGGATGCAGTGAGCCAAGATTGCACCACTTCACTTACTTCAGCTCAGGTGACAGTGCAAGACTCCATCTCAAAAAAAGAAAGAACTCTTATTTTGGTTGTCACAGAATTTTTCAATTTTGTTATTTTTACATATCAAAATAAAGGAAGAACTGACTTCCAAAGCCAATGTGAAAGAGAAAATTGCATATTATCTTACAAATTATGCCGTTCTGATGGCTAATTCCTGTGTTTCCAGATAGCTAGCTGATCCTTGACAATCCAAACTCTTTACATTGTATAGCTACGGTCATCATTGCTATCAAAAAGCAACTATGGCTAATTGTAGCCAAGTAAATGTAAACACCGTATTTATTTGAATCATGAATTCATGGTAAGAAATGCTCTAAATGAACTTCAACAACATCTTTCAGAGCTGAAAATATAAAGAGATCTTTATGCCTTTTAAAAGTTCTAGTTTCCTACATGGCCAAATATAGTATGTGAACTGATTGTAATGTTTCCCAGCCAAATGAGTAAGTATGATAAATAGGATCAACTTGTCTCCGTTAATATGTATAGCTTATTGTTCAGTTTTGAGAAGGGCACTGGACTCTAGTGGCCTCAGATAAATTAAACTAGTCTATAGCATTAACAATTTGTAGACGAGGAAACTAAAGCACAGAAATCATAAAAGCTGTCATCACTCCAGGGCTGGGAATTACAAGTCCTAAATCACATCTTGACTTATTACTAAATTATGTTCCAGGCAGTTTCCTGTTTTCTTATGACCATTCTTTATTTTAGATTGGGTTTGAAAAACTTCTCACACTGCTTTCAGTGATTTATTTTCTAGTATAATTAGATGTAATGATTAAAACGTTTAACTTTTTTTTTTCTGTGAACTTGGATAACAACGAAACAGACTCCCCCTTCCCATATTCTGTAAGTAAATAGTACAGAGTAGTCATAAAGAAGTACATACTTTCTCTGTTAAGGTTAAACTGACTAAAACTGACAATAATATACTAGAACAGAAAAAAAAAAAAACACTAGAGGATTAGTTCTGTTGCTGCTGTTCTTCCCTTTCTTTAAAAGCAAATAGTCATTTAGCAACGTATCAAAAAGTCTCCAGTGGAAAAGTGTATCTTGGTGTTATCAGTGTTATTACACATATTCCATGACAGAGAACAGAACAATAATTATCCTGCCAAGCAGATCATAAATTATAAATACGTCTTCAATTCTTCCCTATTTTGAAGCTCTGCAAATGTTACGCATCGAATTATCATGGAAGGGAAATTCAGCAAACATGAAGGCAACCTGATTCTTCTAGTTTAGAAAGGCTTTGTTTGATATAATCAAGAAAATTCCACCTTAAAACTTCTTAAAATCAGGCCAAGTATGTCAGGAACCACAGGCTTACGTATAATGTAACTGCATAAAGGAACAAATGACGCAATTTAAAGCAAATGGCGCAACATCATTTTACTTGTGCATATTTCTATAACTGAGCAAATGAATTAAATTAGATTAGCCTCTAATGGTGATCAATGAATTTAAGCTGTTTGAAAATCATACAAGGTACTATTAATTACATATAAGAAAAACTTATATACAGTTGTTTTATATACACTTACATACACTTACATTGACTTATATAGAATCATCTCCAGGGCATATAGATTACAAGATTAATATTCATTGGTTTTAATCACAAGATCCTGCCAGTTTTATGTATTATATGTAAATTATATACTGATATAGAAATACTTCTTTTAAGTTATAAAATACATTCAGAATTGGAGTTTTTCAAGTATAGGGAAAGAAAAGGCACACAGTTAAACACGATTTATGGTCATTTAAAAGTTTTTCCTAACTACAGAAACACAACCTGAATGCAACTTGGTAAATTAAAAGAATAGGAAAACGTACAATTATCTTTCTTAATGGAAGGCACGGATATATAAGTGAATATAATCGATACATCATAAAAACAGGAGAGTAACAAAAGCGTGTCGTGTCCATCTTCCTCCGGCTGACCATGGCTTTAAATGAGTATTATTGATTCCTCAGTGGTTTTTGTTTTTGTTTTCTGTCCTTGTTATCCCTCCAGTTCATGCCTGATTCCCTAACTAAGCTATGTGGTAAATGTACCTAGTTATTACTTGTTAAGTATTTATTACAGGAATTAAAAACAATCAGCAGAAACAATAAAAACACAGATGCTCAATAAATATCTGTTAAAAAATCAATATATGAAACTAGAGAAATAAAAACTCTAGATATGTCATCAAACAATCTTCTCCATGACTAAATTTCAGTTTGAACACTTAACCATACGAAGAGTCACATGAAGCGACACACATAGACACACAAAAATTTAATAAGAATCTGTTGAAGCCTGGTGTGGTGGCTCATGCCCACAATCCCAACACTTTGGGGGGCCAAGGCAGGTGGATCACTTGAGGTCAGGGGTTCAGAACCAGCCTGGCCAACATGAGATGAAACCCTGTCTCTACTGAAAATACAAAAACAAACAAACAATAGCAACAAAAAACAGGCGTGGTGGTGCACACCTGTAATCCAAGCTACAAGGGAGGTGGAGGTTGAACTCAGGAGGTGGAGGTTGCAGTGAGTGGAGATTGTGCCACTGCAATCCAGCCTGGGTGACAGAGTGAGACTCTGTCTCAAACAAAAAAATTTGTTGAATTTAGTATGATGGGAGTAGACCCCCTGAAATATTGACTATTTTTCCCAAATAATAGCTTTTTGTAATTAAAATATTATATTAACTTTGGTTTTTGTTTAATGTGTTATATTCACACTACACTTATTAAAAAATAAGAATTTGACTTGATAATCTTGAATGCAAATATAAGAAGGAAACTACTTATTTTCTACAATGGATTTCACTAGATAAAGAAGATGCTAAAAATTCTGTTTAAACAAACAATGGGAAAGGCTATTTCACGCTCCTTTATTGCTATTGGAATTTGCAGCTATAGCAGGCCATTAAACACAAAATAGTGACTTATTTTTTTTTATTTTAATGTCAGGCTGAAAGAGCCTGATATTACTCTACTGCTATCACTCAGACTGTACCCTTTAGACTCAATCACAATGAACTGCTTTTGGGTACTAAGGCAAAATCTCTCGATGTCTCACATCTCAATGAATCTCGATTTATAGTATAATAGCAATAGTGTGGTACTGTATCATGTAATCGGAATTCCTGTTACACTTTATGGTATCACAGGATTACGAATTGAAGAATTCACAATCATCCTTGGTTAAAGTACAAGCAACCTTTCCAAAGGTCACCAAGCACCTTCCCAAAAGTCACTAATATCTGGTCCCTACTTGGATTTCAAGCCTCTCTGACTCTTACGCCACCCAAGTCTTCCTTCCAGCCATAGTAAACGACTTGTCATTCCAGCAACATCCCCCACTCCCTTTCACATCCCCAAGTATGTGCACATCTTATTTCTTCTGTTTCAAATCCTTTCTTCCCTCCTGCACTGACTCCTTCATCTGGTTAAAACCACTTGTCTTTCAAATCTCATACTTGATTCATCCTTCTCCTTTATCAAATCTTCCATGACCAACAAGACTGGAGGAAACACCTATCAAGTGTTTATTACGTTATACAGCCATTGCCATTTTACCTGTCTCTCTCTCCCCACCTCAATGGGAAAACAGAAGGTTTTAATTATTCTCAGGAATTCCCAAAGCTTGAAAGTTTGCCTTGTATATAGGGCACATACTCAACAAACACATGCTAATGAAGAATAAGTAGAAGCAGAAAGACAATGAACATATTAAAAGTCCTTTTTTTCTTTTTTCTTTTTGAGACAGAGTTGTACTCTCACCTAGGCTGGAGTGCAGTGGCATGATCTCGGCTCACTGCAATCTCTGCCTCTGGGTTTAAGCAATCCCATGCCTCAGCCTTCCCAATAGCTAGGATTACAGGTACATGCCACCACAGCTAGCTAAGTTTTATATTTTTAGTAGAGACAAGGTTTCACCATGTTGGCCAGGCTGGTCTCAAACACCTGAACTCAGGTGATTGCTCATCTCCACTTCCCAAAGTGCTGGGATTAGAAGTGTGAGCCACCATACCTGGGCCACATATTTTTAAAATACATTGATGACTGTGGTAGGCCAAATAGTGACTGCCCAAAGGTCACTCCCTGTCATAACCTAGAACCTGTCAATAGTTTATCTGGCAAAGAAAATTAAGGTTGTAGATGGAATTAAGATGGCTAACCAGCTGACCTTAAAAGGGAGGGATTATTGCAGAATATCTAAGACTCAGCCTGCCACTGCTGATTTTGAAGATGGAGTAGGGTAGGAAGCCTCTAGTAGCTGAATAAAACAAAGAAATGAATTCTTCCTTAGAGCCTCCTAGGAGAAACACAGTCCTACTGACACCTTCTCTGTGGGACATCTGACCTAGAGATATGTTGGGTAATAAATTTTTGTTGTTTTAAAGCCACTAAATTTATGGTGATTTACTATGACAGAAAATGAAAAACGAATACAATGACATTGGGGTAGTATAGAATTTTTAAGATACAAATAGTGTTACCCTTTAAGGAATCCACAAACTGAGGAAAAGTTTAGTATATTTAATAGCATTTTGAACAACTTCTATTTATCAAAAAACTCAAAGAAGGTGAAAATATGAATCAGAAATTCTAGATAATTTGTCCAACATAAATAAAACAACAAAGGACTAGATCTAAGATATATAAAAAACTCCTAAAATCAGAAAGAAAAAGTAATCCACAGAAAAATAAACAGTCTTTAACTTGTACTTCAAAATATAAATAATTCAATGGCCACAAAAATGTGAAAATATGCTAAATCTCATTAGTAATCAGAAAATAAAAACTGAATCCATAACGAGAGCAGACTGGCAAATATAATCTGAAAATATCAAATGTTGACTTTATGGAGAAATGGGAACTCTTATAGACTACTAGTAGAGATGCAACTGGTACAACCACTCTGGAAAATATGCTGGTTTGATCTATGTATACCCTAATGACTCAGCAGCTTTACTCTTAGCTATATGCTCTAATGAAATGCAGAAATATGTACATAAATATTCATATCAATATTGATCACAATAGACCTACACTGGAAAGCCTCTAGCAACAGTAGTTCATGTATTTATTAAATTTTTATTTTATTTTATTTTACTTATTTATTTTGAAACAGAGTCTCCCTCTGTTGCCCAGGCTGGAGTTCAGTAGCACAGTCTCGGCTCACTGCAAACTCCGCTACCTGGGTTTCAGCGATTCTCCTGCCTCAGCCTCTCAGGTAGCTGGGACTACAGGCCCCCACCACCATGTTCAGCTAATTTTTGCATTTTTAGTAGAGATGGGTTTTTCACCACGTTGCCCAGGCTGGTCTCGAATTCCTAGCCTCAAGTGACCCACCCTCCTTGGCCTTCCAAAGTGCTGGGATTCCAGGCATGAGCCACTGCACCTGGCCCTCTAGCAAGCAACAGTAGTTTGGATAAATAAATTGTGGTATATTCGTACAATGGAATATATACATCAATGAGAAAAGGATGAAGTAGAACTACATACAACATGGAGAAATCATGCAAACATACTACTGAATAAAAGAAATCAGGCATTAAAAATTCAAAGATTAAAATTTCTTACTGGTTTGTAGCTGGAGAGTAAAAATGTAAAGAAAATAAACAATGAAAAGATTACCATAAAATAGACAGTAGTTATCTTTAGATAATGGGAAAGGTTTAGGTGAACAGGGGCTTCTGGATATCATTAATGTATTATTTTTTCACGTAAGTGTTTGGTTTATAATCAGTCAACAAACGGTGTATTTTTTTTGAATGCACTTCTAGTACATACCCTAAATTTCACAGTTGCCATTGGAAGAATAATAATAGCAGGTGGGTAGAATCATTAAGACCCAGTTTCACACCATGGCTTTTATTATCACTCTTTTGCCCACATACTAAAAATCTTTCAGAGAGAAACTATTTCTGAGAGAATAAACTTGAACTCCCCCTCTTGCATCTCAGGCCATCCAGGAAACTGAAAGCAATTATCCCAAGTTGACTAGGTCTCTTCATGCGCCTTACAAGCTAGCCAGCCCAAAGGACTTCTCATCCTCTGATGGTAAACTCAACTTTTCAATACTCAATAGCTCTACTCACTCTATTACACCATCCTCTGCCTTTGGAAATATACCATTCAACGTACTGTTCAAACCATATCTTCTTCATAGAGACTACTTACATCTATTCTGTGATGTTGCAATGTTTAATTAGTTAACACTCACCTCAAATGTATTCATACATTACTGTGTGCTTTCTTAAAGTTTAAAAATATATCATGTATAAAATGAAGGTTTTGAATAATTTCCTTTAGCACATTACACATTACTTCTAACAGGCAAAAACCGGCAGACCAATTCTTATTGCTTTTTTTAAAGACCATTAAGGATTCAAAACACTAAATCAATAGCAGAACAACAACAAAAAACCCTTTTTTCCTTTGAGGCCAGAGAATGCCTTGTGATTGCACGATTAAAATATCAGAGGGACCAAAAAGACTCAGATAATTTTAGAAAAGAACAAAGTATCATCCAGCTGATGCTCCATATATTAGCCAAGTCTCTACTTCACCAGAAAGAGGTAAGCAAACCATAGCAAACAATGTGAAGAATAAGTTTACAAGTGTGTAATGCCACAGCAGCTAGATCCTCTGAGCAAATGTAACCATTCATACCTAATACCTAATATTCCAATATAGATATTAAAAGTAACCTCAGCCAAACATCTTTTTTGTTCCATTGTCTCTTATTCCTACATGTTTCTTTAACTACTAATTTTCAGGAGATTTCAGTGCTCAGGGTGGCAGTGATGGCAAACTGAAGAATAAATGACGAGCTATAATAAAAAAAAATTTTATGTACAAGTGAATGATTTTTCATCTCAAAAAAAAAATATTTCCCACTTTGAGCAAATCTGTATTACTTGTAAACTTTCCCTCAGTCATGTAACATCTAATGGGAGGGAAGGAGGGAGGAAGGAAGGAAAGAAGGAAGGAGGGAAGGAGGGAAGGAGGAAAAAAGGAGGGAAGGAGGGAGGGAAGGAAGGAGGGATGGAGGGAGGGAGGAAGGAGGGAGGGAAGGAGAGAAGGAAGGAAGGAGGGAAGGAGGGAAGGAGGAAGAAAGGAGGGAAGGAGGGAGGGAAGGAAGGAAGGAGGGAGGGAGGGAGGGAGGGAGGGAGGGGGGAAACACAAGCTAGCAATTTTGTTTGCTGTAGTTATTTCTACTAAATGTGTACAGTAGCCTTGAGAATATCACCGTGGAAAGGGTTTAACTCTCAGTCTTTACCTTGAGTTCAAATATATATCATTTAATGTGATAACACATGAGCTTTGGCAAAAATGATCAAAGATATCAGTTTATTTATTTAAAAGGAATTGAGAACCAAATTAGAAGTTTAGATGATTAAAATTACAAAGATACAGAGATAGGCATTGAGGCCTCCTGCCTCCTGCTATACATCAACACGGATCCTATTTCATCATAGAATGGTAGCCAATCATTTTGCAAGACACGCACACATATATATGTATATAAATTAATTTTTATATTTTTTAATTATAATACTTCTCTGCTTTACCATAAAACTCTTAAAAAATGTAGGCCTCTTACTCTACATACTGAAAATTTTCAGGGAGACTAGCTGAGATTTTTAACAGTAATTTTGGATTCACAGATCCAGAGAGTTTTGGCCAAATCTGGCTGAAACTTCTGCATGCAGAAGCCGATGAGAAAGCCTTCAGACAAAAATTGACTTTGCGCTTATAGGGGCCAAGGATAAACTTTTCCTTTGCCCTCTGAAGGTTCACTGAAAATAAATGGACAAAAAGCAGATTAGTAAGAGAAAAGGCACACAAATCCATTTTAACATCTGTAGCATAAGAGAACTGTAGCAGAATGACTACTGAACAATAAAGTACAGTTGGTTTCATACCTTTATTCTTAAAGGAAAGAAAGATGGGAAAGTGTGGATAATTTTAGGGGGATAGTAAAGGAGTTTTAGGGGAATTCAGTGGGTTTTAAAAAAACATACAATGGCCTGGAACAATGTCTATAGGGCCCACAGAGCAGGTAATGGTTAGAAAAATCTGTGCAGGTGTGTTGACAGACTTCGGTCTTTCCACCTGTAATATGACTTCAGTTAATGAAAACTCAGGGAAAAGACAAGAGGTGAATGCTTTCGTCTTTCTTCTTTAAGCACATAAGGAAACTTCAGAGAACAACTTCGTTCTATGCTTTGGGAGAGACAGGAAATTGAGAGACATGAGCTGGGAGAAGGTCAAATAGATCGTGAAGCTCCTTCAGTTCAGCCTGTCACAGCACTGTATTTTGGGATATCAGTTTCTGAGCCCAAACATGCTTATTCTCATCAGTTAAGTTACTCACAATTATAAAAATTAGTTTGTACAGTGACGCTTCCAACTCTACATAAGAAATTAAAAAGAAATTTACAGTTTAAAAGTAAGAAAAATGTTCCTTATTCATCAGGAACACAAAGATGTTATGTGACAATCTCAAACTCTTCTAGGAAAAAATAGGAGAAAATCAGTCTCTCTCATCCTTAAAACACGCCCCTATGAACAAAAATAACCAGTCAGTCATCTGGTTGTCTCTTCCTCACTTCATTCCTATGTTAGCTGGATGCCTGACTACTGGTGGAAACTGATTGTTAGATGTGGTAAACCAATAGCATAGCTCTTTGTGAGGTGAATTAATAGTATGAAAGCATAGCAATTAACCTTAAGCTTCTAGTAATTAAAAATAAATAGACCAGACTGTTCAATTCATTCAGATTTCAGGGAAAAGAAGCCACAGACTGCAGTGTGCTTAGTACTTCGATGAGTCCATCCGCAAAATATTTTGGCTTTTAAAAAAATTATTTGGTTAGTACCTTAAAAAAAAAAAAAAAAAAAAAGTGCTTGACCAAAGTGTTTTGAGTCAATGGCTTCCTGTAGACAGCCTCAACATAGACAGCGTGTTGCACAGAAGCCAAGAATGGAGCAGTCTAAAAGATTTCGGCTGGCTCAACTCTGTTAGGGAGTTTCAGGGCAATGTTTGAAATCAGTATTCATCCTGAAAATGTTTACCTTAAACTTGCCTTCCTGTTTTATTTTGAAATATGCTTTTCAGCTGTAAGAATGCCATCACTATGTTTGCTTACCTAATTGTTTTCATAAAGCAAGTATTATCCAGATGTTGCTTTAATGCTCTAAATACTCCCCAAAGTACTGCACAGAAAGAGAAGCTTCTTTGGTACTGCAGTTATTTCCATGCGTAGCAATGATATGCGGTAATGTATTTTAACAATATTGTACAGTGTCAAAGAGATTGTGGTTACAATACATTCTTGAGTCATTTTATGGCCTTAAAAACTTAAATAAATGAGTGAATAAATGCAATTCCTATGGTTTTTTCTCCAAGTAGTATATAAACCTAAATATTTCATTACAAAGGAAGAGCCTCTTGATTTTAACGGACTCCTCTTTTGCCTGAAAAAAGTATTATCTGATGTCAGCCAAATGTGATCTTATATTTTTCTCAAGTTTCTGGTATTTTCACCTCAGTTATTCTTCAATTCTTCTTGTCAACTGCTGTGACTACTTCCTTTTCAAAGTTAACAATGTCTCTCTCTACTTTTCCTTCCATATCTACTATCATTCTTGGTTGAAATCATCTCCCGCCTAAACATTCTCAATTTTTTTTGACATTGTTTTTAATTTTTATTATTTTTTTTCTTTTCTTGAGACAGGGTCTCTCTCTGTCGCCCAGGTTAGAGTGCAGAGGCACAATCTCCACTCACTGCTGCCTCCCCGTCCTAGGCTCAGGTGATCCTCCCACGTCAGCCTCCTGAGTAACTGAGACTACAGGTACATAACACCACGCATGACTAATTTTTTGTATTTTTAGTAGAGACAGGGTTTTGCCATGTTGCCCTAGCTGGTCTTGCACTCTTTGGCTCAAGCAATCCGCCTCCTCACCCTCTAGCATAACAGGCATGAGCCACCGTGCCTGGCTGAAACTGTTTTCTAGCCTGGAAGTCTTATCTGGCCCAATCCATCCTACAGGTTTCCCTCTTAAAAACATTCAATTCCCCTCTAACACCAAACAAAACTCTTCAACTCCCCCTTTTGCAAACCAGATAGCATTTGGCTCCATAAATTATTGCTCATCTGTATATACATTACATTCCAGCTAAAATGGAGAATAAACGATGCTGTCCTGAAACACATTTTATAACTTCTTTTATTCCCCACACTCAGAAGCTCTTATTTATTTTTGTTTATCCTGAGCAGGCTTCACAGCAAGCTTCAGCTTTCTATGGTCTCTCTCTTACATCTCTATTCTCATATATTTTGTCTATCCCAGTTATTTTAGTAAGCTGTGTTTTGCCTTGTACAATTCTTTGTAATGTATCCCGTATTGGTTAATTTTTTTATGCTGTGTTAAACCAAGTCCTGAGGTTCTGTGAAGGACTTGACTTTATAGTTCAACAAGCATAGCCCTGTTTGAATGAGATGTTTGAAAACCAGTGATATATACTGTTACCCAGACATGAGCATGGAAAGGAGAAACAATGATATACATGAGGCCTGGCAAAGAAGTGGCGGCCCCATATTTAAGAGCTAGAGAAAACTGTTTTTTTCACCTTAATTTGCATCTAAAGTGTCTTACATATAATAGAGTCTCAAGAAACATTTAAATCTCAGTTAAGCCTTTACCTCTAATAAGCAATTTAAAACATGCAATTCCTACAAGAAAACATAAATGCTTAATTTTAAGAAGCAGTTTTTCATCTCACCTGAAAGTATATCCTGAAAGGGTTACATAGTAAGTTCCTGACCGGCTAAGGAAGACTATGTAGCTACTTCAGCAGAAATGTCATGACATCCACATTTCCACTTAATGGAAGAACAATTTTTAGCTTGGAAGCCAGGCAGAAAGTTCTCACTAAAAGTGGACCAATTTAACCTCTTCTCACCATATCACATACAGAGTTCAGAAGTTAGAAGTTTGTGGTATAATACAAAATACATATATCCGGTTGCTGTCACTCATTCCTGGCACAAGGCTTCAAAAACTCTTAGAATTTCCTAAGCAATAAGGAGAGTCTTTGTCATGCTAATAGGGCAACTCAGAGTGGGACCCTGAATAGCTTCACGCTGGGCATTGGTCACCAGATAGACCCACTAGGTGATTAGAGCACTGGAACTTTGCACCAACTAAACCTCTGGAAAGGGGAGAATGACTGGAGATTTAGTGCAATCACATGGCCAATGATCTGGTCAATCATGCCTACAAAATAAAATTCCAATAAAATCTCTGGACATGAGGGCTCACTGGAGACTCCAGGTTGGTCAACACATTGATGTGCAGGAGGGTGACATGCCTGCATTCCAGGAGAACAGGGTGTAGAAGAACTGTGTGCTTCTCACCCTCCATCCCAACCTTGCCTTATGCCTCTCTTCATTTGTCTGTTCCTGATCTATAGTCTTTATTCAAAAATCTATAATCATAAGTATAGCACCTTCAGTGAGTTCTGAGTCATGGTGGGAAATTATTGAACCTGAAGTGGGTGTAAAAAGCCCTGGATTTTTAGCCAGTCAGGAAGAAGTGAGGGTGGCTTGGAGATACTCAAATTTGTGGCTGGCATCCGAAGCTGAAGAGGTCTTGTGACAGACTTTGTTCTTAACTTGTGCAACGCTATGGACTGAACGCTTGATTCTTCTGAAAATGTATATGTGGAAATACTAAATTCAAGGTGATATTAGGAAGTAGTGCCTTTGATAGGGCAGAACCCTTATGTTAAGATTATAAAAAACAGATCCCAGAGAGCTAGCTCATCTTTTCTGTCATTTGAAGACATAGCAAAAAACATACCATCTGTGAACCAAAAAGCTGGCACTCACCAGAGACCAAATCTGCCAGCAACTTGGACTTTTTTTGGCATTTCTCACAGGCTCCAGAATTTTGAGAAATAAACTTCTGTTGTTTATAAGCCTCCCAGTTTACAGTATTTTGGTATAGCAGCCTGAAAGGATGAAGACAGGGAATCAGCTCTAATGCCTGGTAATTAGTGTTAGAATTGAATTCAATTAAAGGACACCCAGTAGCAATCAGAGACTTCGTGTCAGAGTATAGTATTGTAGTTAGCCAGTGGAGGTACGTGTTTGGAAGACAGGAAACGTGGAAACGGGAGACAATGATATATAGGAGGCCTGGCAAAGAAGTGGCAGCCTCAGAATAATAAGCGATTAACAACAGAAACTTTCCCAAGGGTAATGAAAAAAATGAGCCTTCTGAATAGGAGAAGTGACAGTGACTCTTGAGGTAAATTTTGTGAGACACAAGGCAGACGAAGAAGAATCTGACTGGATCCTCTTAAGCCAGAACAGCCTGAGGTTGTGTTTAGAAATGGCAATGTAAGAGTGAAGAGGGCACAGAGTAGGGTGGATTGCATCTGGGTAAGGACAAAGATATTTCTCTTGGCCATACAAGTGAAAGACATTTCTCCTGTTCTAAAATTAACACAGAATGGGAAATGACGATCAGAATCACTCCCTGTTGCGTGTCATTATGGTTCTGTTAACACCACAGTAAAATAAATGTTACTTCCAGTCCACTCCATGTGTTCAGTCATTTTAACCTAACACTTTCCTTTGTCTCCCTAAAGCAAGGAAATACAAGACATCATGACTAGATTATTATAGATATCCTGACTAGCATATGATGACAGTCAAAATTCTGATACCCAGAGTGGGCAAAAGCAAACATGCATTAACTCTCACACAACATTGTGAAGTTAACTGGGATTCTTTGTGCCTGAATGCTTTACATGTTCTACATATCTTTAATTATATTGCACAAATTGAACAGACACTTTCAAAGAAAATAAGAAATAAACAATTAAATAAATCAATCCAAGACCTGGGACTGATGCCAAGTTGTAAATGGCCAAATTGTTTTGGATCTGGATCTGGAATTCTGGAAGGAAATACATTGAAACTAGCAACTATTGATTCAGATAGCAAATTTCCCTTCTGAAAATATGCAGGAAGTGGGAGTGATGTGAATGAGTGTGTAAAGGGGAATTCTGTCCTGTACTAGATGAATGAATAGGCTTACGTGGCTATTATCAAACCATCATGAGAACCATGAAGCCTACCTCCTCCCTCCCTTATAATCTGCTACTCCTTAGAAAATGTGGAACCTTTTTTTTCTGCTTATTTTCAATGTCTTTAATATTTTCTGCTTTAGAGAAAAAAATACCGAATTAAACAATTTCTGCTTTTAAAATGTATTTTACAACTTTATCTCTGTAATATCTTAGGTTTTCTGTTAAAAAATCTTAAGAGGTGACCTAATAATATTGTCAGCAAATTCTTATAACAATGTTTATTTGAATTTACTTCAGCAGTGAAGCAAACCATATGCCATGTATTTCTTCTGTAAGGAAGTATGGGGATACAGATGCCACAGTCACAAACTCTAACATAAAATTCCAAAAAGCATGAAAAGTATTGGAACGTGAAAATAATCACAAATTCATAAAACTACATTTGCCACCACACAGTAATTTACAATATGTGATGGTTAATTTCGTGTGTCAATCAGGCTGGGCCACAGGGCCCCGGTATTTGACCACACATTATTCTGGTTGTTTCCACAAGGATGTTTTCAGATAAGATGAACATTTAAATCAGTGGACTTTGAGTAATGCAGATAGTTCTCCAAAATGTAGGTGGGTCTCATACAATTACTTGAAGGCCTGAATAGAACCAAAGACTGAGCTCCCCCAGGTAATTAGGAACTCTGCAGCAGACACCTTTTGGAGTTGACCTGCAGCGTCAGCTCTTCCCTGTGTCTCTGCCTGGCGGCCCAGCCCGCAGATTTTGGTACTTGCCAGCCTCTGTAGTCCCTTGAGCCAATTCCTTAAAATTAGTAAGTTAAAAAAAATACGCACATCCCTTACTGGTTATGTTTCTCTGGAGAACCATGAATAATACACAATAGAAATAATAAATATATTTCAAATTGTGCAAAAGTAATTTCAAACTTAAAAAGGCCTCTAGATAGATACTTATGTAAAGAATTATCTATATTATAATGAAAAATTCCTAGTCGCAAATATCTTTAACCATGGAAAATTTCTACTTTTGCCATTCATCATAAACTAAAAAAAAAAAGGCAAAAATATATTGACTTTGATAATAGTTTATTTTTAATATACACTGATATGAATATCATCCATTTTCTTCCCAGTTTCCACTCTTCTGCTAGGAACACTTTGATCTTCCTGGGGGTAATTAATTACCTATTTGAGGTTGACCTCCTAGGGTAGCCTAGAGCTAGATCTGCTTAGGAAAAGCCCCTATATACATCAAATGGAAAATCTGTGGGTACTGTAACGTAGCTATGGATAAAGGGATGTTGTATAGTCTTGGCATAGATGCCAAGAAAGAGAGATGGCCTAAGAATGAAGCAACAAGAATTTCAGAACTCAGGATCACATATTGGGCCAGTAGTAAGGATTTGCTGGGGAGATTTATGCCTTACATTCCATTCTAGTAGAAGTAGCTTCTGAGTTCTCTGGTAACCTTTTCACAGAAGGATAAAAGTCTAGGAAGGCTCTTTGTCCACGGGTCCTCTCACTTGGGAGATTTTGCTATCTGTGTTTACTACCAATTATTACCACTATCTTGAGCTGATCAAGAGAAGCTCAGATCATGCAGCAATATCCCCATAACCACTATAATATTCAGGGACCGTTGTGGGACATGAGTCAGGACAATAAAGTCACAATTTCGGAACTGCTTCTCAAAATGTCAGCAAAGAGAAGCATTCTTTCCTTTGGAATTGTGATGCGGTGAGGATATGTGTAGGCAACCAGCTATTCTTTCTCAAACTTGTAAAAAGATCCTTCCTGAGAGTGAAGTCCATGCGGAAGAAAGCAGATCCAAGACAAAGAGAAAGACAGAGATTCTTGAGGACATTGTTTGAGAATATATCTCTGGAGGCGCCATACCTAAAGTTATATCCACCTTCTGGGCTTTTGGATCATGTGAGCCAATAAATTAATGTTTAGATTAAGACTGAAATGAATTTCTATCACTTACAAATCAAAATAACCCTGATTCACTTATATAACTTTACCAAGAATAATGTCTAGATATTACCAACAAATGAAACTATCTTTATATCAAATGTACATGAATTATTCTATAATTGTGAGATAACAAGCCGTAAGCTCAATGGCAAATAAATGAAAGTTTCAGTGTAATTGCTTGTGAGAGTGGAAGCTGACTGGAGTAAATACTTTTCCCGGTAACTTGGCTTCATTTTTCATCTATCCTTTATTTTCCACTAGTCCTTCTAATAATTGACTCAAAGAGGATAGGGAACATGCTGGACACAGAAAGCAGAAGATGTGGGAAAGGTGAGCTGAGACCTTCTCAGACCAAACAGGTGCCATTATCTTCTCACTTGTCATGTTTGGTGCATGTTGTTTATTTAAGTTTAGTCTCAAATTTAGGAACTGTGTTTAGGAATGAAAAATTCCCTCCTTCTCATATATGCATTACATCCACATTTGTGCATCTTTTTTTCCCTTTCCACTAAATATTAATTTAATGCTTCTAAAAAAGAGAGTCTTGTACAAACAACCATATGACTTCAGAGTCATCCATCTTTTTTATTTTTTTGAGACACAGTCTTGCTCTGTCACCAGGATGGAGTGCAGCGGCATGATCTCGGGTCACCGCAACCTCCGTCTCCTGGGTTCAAGTGATTCTCCTGCCTCATCAGCCTTCTGAGTAGCTGGGATTACAGGCATGTGCCACGACGCCCAGCTAATTTTTGTATTTTTAGTAGAGATGTTGGCCAGGATGGTCTCACTCTCTTGACCTTGTGATCTGCCCACCTCGGCCTCCCAAAGTGCTGAGATTACAGGCGTGAGCCACCATGCCCAGTCTCATCCATCTGTTTTTAGAAAAGGCGTTGGAGGCATCCCTTCCCTAAGCTACAAAGCTCATACACTGCAAGATGATGACACATAAAGGAGCACAAATCCTAGTGAAGAAGTCTATTAGTTGTAGGGGCAAGAGAAATGCAAAGTCTCTACTATTCTCCACTGTATATTTTATTCATCCACACACTCATAGATATAAAAGAGTTTCAAAGGACATATAAGGAAGACACATAAGTGAACACTATATATTTTTGTAAAGAGATAATCATTTTTTTTATCAAAAATGTGCCACCAGGGTGTCTTAAATGCCACACTGAGATCCCATAGTCAGTGAGAGCATTAAAGAACACAGAAGAGAGTGGCCCTCCCTTTCAGCAGAAAATAGAGTGATGTCAAATAAGTGCAACTTTCAGCAGTAAACATTTAGAGAAAGTGGCGAAAGAATGAATAAATTACAATGTGTGGAATCTAAACATTTGAATGTGATCGAGGAAGTTGTAAAATCTTTTTTCTAGGATGGTTCATAATGAAAATACTGTCTACCATATGCTTGCCTTTCGGCAGGGAAAGGACTAGATACATATTTTTAAGCCATTTCCAGTTCTTAAGTCCCAGTCATTTCTAAAATGAAGAAAAAGAGCTGCTGTTGACCGAACCCGTGTGTTTTCCTCTGACTCATGCACATTATTGGCTCAAGGAAGAGAACAGATGTGGGTCATCAGGGTGCATCACCAACTTTTTTGGCTGATTTAAGCAAGCTAATCTTCTACACCCTGCACTTGCAGATGTGTGGTAACAGCTAACATTCAGCACTTCAAAACAATGGGAGCATCGCTACTGAAAAGGATACAGATTAAAGTTTTTAATCTTTATTCTCCTCACTTAGAATGTAAAGCATATCTAGTGAAAGGCAGCCCTAGACACAACTTTATCAAGTGCCGTTTTGCAGTCAGTTCAAGAAAGCACTAAATTGAATATCCTTTTCCTTCTCTCCAAAATGGCTGATTCTCTGGTGTTTGCATTCCTTGGCCATGAATTACTAACTCCTGTTATTTTTTGTTTTCCAAGAAAGAAGTAATCTGAAAGTATAATTTTTTCCCCCTGGAGATATGCTGCTCACTTTCTGGCTGTCTACAGATAAGCTGTGTATCTGAATTGATAAAAACCAGATTGTCCACCTACTGATGAAATATTGATAGCACCATGAAGATTTTTGTGTAAAACTCTATTGCAATTCCTAACAATATGCAGGCCTTTGGCCACTTGCATTTGCTGAGGTTAGCCCTGGAGCCTAACGTTGCCTTGAAAAGCATGGATCCATCCCAAAGCACACCCAACGTCATCCTAAAACAAAGAACAGACAACCACATTTTAATGACTTAAGGCCACATTCAGTACTTTGAGACATTTGCATAACTCCCATTAGAAATTAATAGAGGTGGCAAAAATACAAAGTTGGGTAAAAATTTTAACCTTACCCAGCTCAGTGATTCAAACATTGTTTTTTGATATCTTATTATGCAGAAAACTTTCTCTAATGTTGCTCAGCATGTAGACTATCTTCTGTTAGCAATTTGAGAAGTCAAGGAAGATACCAGCTCATTTTTATTGAGCTAATGTTGTGCTCGGCATTTCAGAAGAGGGTCTGGCTATTGGGGTGTTCTGTTACTGTTAATGTTATCACAGCTGCTGGAGCTGTTATTAATCACAGTCTCATCCTAAATTTATAAAGTAGATATTTGTATTTTCGTTTTACAAATGAAGAAAATGAATGGTTGAGGGGTTAAGTCACTTTTCTGAAGTAATACAGCAATGTGGCTTGGAGTCAGGATTGACACCTAAGCCACTATAGCCTCCAGGCTTCAGGCACTTTCACCTTCACCAGGATGTACAGATGGCTCAACACAAGCACACAGACCAGGAGGGCAGTGAACACCTCAGGATCTGCCCAAAAGGTGGGGCCTCCAACCAGCTTAGGCCCAGCCCCACACAGCCCTGTAGATACCTATTCGTGCCCAGAGGTTAAAGAAATTACAATGTAGAGGGATAAAAAAATGACAGATTGAAAATATAGGCCCTTAGATAAATCAACCCTCTTACTAACTACACTGACCAGTCCAAATAAACTTCTCTGTCCTCAGTTCTGACGGAAAGAAGCAGAAATAAGTACTAATAAGTTATCCATAATAATCAGTAACCTCTAGTCAGTTTTAACCTTCTAATATATCTCATAACTATGTACTCAGTTTAGAATTTTAGAAAACAACCATCTCTTACTCTCCTTGTCTTCATTCTTCCTTTTTTTTTTTTCTGAAAAAAATGTAAACTATGGTGCAAGAAATCACCACATTGTTCATCATAAACGAGAATACTGGAGGTTTATTCAAAAGCACTAAGTTTACAAATCTGGGCCAAGAATTTATAAGGTGTAGACTTTCTCTGACACCTGACAGCTTGAAGTTCTGTGACTATTTTGACACAGAAATATCAAGACATTAGCTTTCTGGCCCCTCTGTGTAACACCTTGCCAAACACACAACATGTAGAAACCTATTAATGTGATAAATAATATGAAAAACAAATCCTGGGAAAATGATTAAATTTGGTGGAGGCTTTACTCCAATAGTCAAATTCATCTTTCTCAGAAGACGTAATCTGCTAATATCACCTTGGAAAATTTGAAAATGAAATATGTTCATCTCTTCTTACTTCCCAAATAATATCTCAACTTAGTTAAAGCAATAGATTCAAAACATTTTGTGATTGAAAGGGCAGATTTTTTTTCAGTGACTTACCCCAAATGATTAAAAACAGAAAAATTGTAATGCAAGTCATAAACAGAAGTGGCATAAAACATTTTCTCCAAGAAAAAAACCCAAAAATTATAAACAAATGCAAAAAGAAACATTAGAGAAATATGAAGAAAAATATAGATCATGGAGAAAAAGTAGTTTTGAACAAAATTAAGTTTTAAGACATTAGAGACCCAATCCACAGCTCTGATGCTAAGGGCATAGGTTCAGCCACTTGATAGCTGGGTCAGCGTGGGGAAACTACTTCACCTCTCCTCGTTCTGCTTCCCACCTTTCTATTGTAGCCATACCACTTCAAATGTTATTGTAAAGATTAAGATATTTAATACTTGTATATTCTTAGAATCTGCATTAGTATATAAAAATATCTTACTACATAACTGCCAAATAAATGTCACAACTTATTTACTAAACTTTAAAAATTAATTTGAAAAGAAGCCACATTTAGAAAGCTGCTTAATGAATTGAATGCCATTATTTTCTACCCTTTCCACGTAATACCAGGGGAGAGAGGAGAAATACTACAAATTTGTGCTTATTCTCTTTCAGCATTTCATTCATTTTTTACTTTCTTGCATTTATTTTAAAAGAATGCTAACATGCCGGGCGCGGTGGCTTAAGCCTGTAATCCCAGCACTTTGGGAGGCCGAGGCGGGTGGATCACGAGGTCGAAAGATCGAGACCATCCTGGTCAACATGGTGAAACCCCGTCTCTACTAAAAATACAAAAAAACTAGCTGGGCGTGGTGGCGCATGCCTGTAATCCCAGCTACTTAGGAGGCTGAGGCAGGAGAATTGCCTGAGCCCAGGAGGCGGAGGTTGCAGTGAGCCGAGATCACGCCATTGCACTCCAGCCTGGGTAACAAGAGCGAAACTCCGTCTCAAAAAAAAAAAAAAAAAAAAAAAATGCTAACACTAAAAGTGATACAGCAATGAGCAGCAAGGTTAACTGCATTCCTACCTCTCTTGGTGGGGAGGTTATGTTATTTTCTATCACTGTAATTAATTTAATGTCCTTCCTATAGCAAATGAACCATTATGTTAGGAATGGCATTATTTACTAAGGTATATGTGTGCAAATATTATACTAACATGGAAGAGATAGAAGACATACTCAAGTCCCCAAGGTTGGCATCCACATATGGAAAAAGTCAGCCCTCCATATATTCGAGTTTCATAACCCACGAATACTGTCTTTGTCATTCACATGTGGATGAAAAAATATCCCTGTGTTTCCAACCCATGATGCTCAAGCTTCAACTGTAATATCTAAATGCCTATTTTTTTAAGTTTGAAGTTTGGTCTAGACCAGTGGTTTTTCAAATTTAGTATGTATTAAAAATCACCTGAAGTCTTTAAAGATGGGTTGCCGGTTCCAATCCCAAAATTCTTGATTCACATCTCAGATGGAGCTGAAAAGGTGCATTTCTAATGTGTTCTCAGGTGACTGTGATCTGGGAACCACACATTGAGAACCTCTACTTGAGATCTATATATAAAAGTCACTTGGGGAGATTTTTAAAAATACCAATAGTTAGTAAATCAGAATATTTGGGAGTAAATGGATATGGCTAAATACACTGAAAAAAAAAAAAAAAAAAAAAAAAAAAAGACCCTCCCTAGGTGAGTCTGCGGTAGAGCCAGAATTGAGGACTCCTGGTCTACAGAAATGATTGTCAATGAAGGATCCAGAATCAGATCCACTTGGAACTTTTTTCAATGTACTCCTTTCCCCGCGGGTGGGGATGACGCCCAAGCTGCATGATGCCCTAAGAAGAGGCGGGAATTGAATTTTTAAATTTCTCAAATTTTTTAAGTTTCTCAACATTAATCTTGAGATTATTTTAGTTAAAATTAACCTATAAAAATGAAGATCCCTTGTCTATCTATAAAGTCTCAGACACTTCACACTTTACACAGCACACCTGCGTTTGAAAATGACTGGTATAGGGTTAAGAAGGAGCAGGTTCTGATAATTCTTTCAGGTTAGGATAAGCACTGGAACCTCACAATCAGTATAATAACTGGTTAGTTCAGAGCTCCATAGCACCAGCCCTAGAGAGCTGAAAGAAGGATCCCTGTAAGCAGGAAGTCAGGAAGGAAAGGGGCAGATGGGCAGGGATAGCAAAGCAAATGCTGAGTGGACTCCTCTCTTCTTACCACAACCAGTGACTACCCTGCTGGCTGCTCCTCTAATCTGCCCTGGCACAAGGACAGAACGTGTTCTGCTGATACTCATTTCTAAAGCACCAAGCAGCCTCTGCTGACAGCTGGCTTGGATGCTGTGTCAATGCTGAAAAACTGAGAGAGCAAAAGAATTTTACACGAAAGTATTTTTCTTTACTTTCTCTTCTAAATGAAGGGCAATTCATGGTGGGGGTGGGGAAAGATGGGATGAAAATGTGATTATGTAAAGTACTGAGAACAAGAAAGACTAATGCAAATTTTTTAGGAGAGTGGGTCTTAAGGACAGACTGACTTTGTGGAGCTGTTTGTCTTACTAACAGCTATTTAAAATATAGCACCATCTTATGTGTATGTATTATTATGCTATTGACGGTGATTTCAAAATGCCTAGAATTATTTTCTCGGCATCTCCAAAAAGACGAAAGTGAATTAAGAATATTCACATCACTTTGGAATGATAGAGACTGCTTATGTGTTGTCAACCATAGTCTTTCTCTACCTGGCTTACCAGAATTTTTATTTGTTTGTTTTCAGTTTTATCCCTAGAGCTGATGGTCTTCTGATGCCTTCCCACCAAAAGGGAACCCAGCTCTGTTAGCTGGGGTCTAGGTCAATCCGTTTGTTGATGTTGTTTTCCATCAGCCCAGAGCTTGGTTGTACACTGGCAGTTTTATGCAATACTGGGTTCAGCAAAAGAAACAAAGGACAATTGGCTCTACGTGGTGAAATCTGCCAAAAGAACTTAATATCCAAGCATAGGTTTCTAATGAGATTCTCAAAAAAGTAAAGAAATTCTAAGATGTAAATATCATTTCACTTGTTAATGTCCCATGCTTCTAAGCAGCATTTTTCCACCTGTGCTATGGATGATCACTCCAACTCCTTAACAGTAACTTAAAATGTTACAATGAAAAATACACAAAGTACTAAAAACGTATCTAAACATATCATAAAGTGGTGAAGTCAAATGCTTCCCCTGTGAACTTTGCTTAAAATAAGAGGCAGCTGAAAGAGCTTGTTTTCTTTCCACTTTATCTGAACTAACCAGAGGGTTTTATTTGTGTTAATTTATCAGATTTACTAAGATTGTTCTCAGTTAAAGTAAAACTAATGCTAGGAAGATTGCATCTCCTTTGCTGTGCTATTGCTTGGCATTGTTGAAATAATAGCTACCATACCAACATGGCACATATTTTAAGCAGTCTCATCCATTGTTACTATTCCGTAAAAAGCGTACACAGTCTGGAAAGCATGAGCAGAGTAGACTTATATGTGGAGGGGTGAGAATAAAGAAAAGACATCGGGAAGGCACACTTTCCCTTGGGAGTGCAAGATTTAAAATAGCAGCAGTTCATGTCTGTGACAAGAAAGGATAATTTACAAATTCAGATGAGAAGCTTAGTTTTTTTAAGTTTTTACTCCATTTTGTAAAACAAATTTCTTTCTTTCTTGAGAAAGGCCATAGATCCTGATGGCACATATCAGAATGGGAAAATACTACTTGAGTAGCTGCCTACCATAAATATAATGAAGTAAAAGTAGTAAATTTTTGGATTTAGACTCAAAAGCAACACCATTTACTGGCATAAACTCATTTTAAGGAGATTAGACTATTTTAGTAATGAAAATTTTACCTAAATGGTAAAATGGCAAACATGAGGAGAATAAATATATATAAAAGAAAAAGCCTTTCTAATTTTCCATGCAAAGTGTGCTTACAACAGATGATATAGAAAGAGACCATTTTCCTAACACCGTTCCTATGATGAGATCACACGTACATTTGCTACTTTCTCCTATGCTGTTTTGGTCATTTACTACCATTTGAGCCATGAGATATGGTATTAAATAATTACCAAAAATAAAAAAATTCAAATTAAACTACTGAAAACAGAAAAAAAATGTGTGCTAACATGAATTAGTATTTTACCTCTAAGAGTGTCTGAATTGTGAGTGAAATGGAAATATTGCTCTAGGGCAGCAATCCTTAAAATGTATTCTGTGGACCCATAGGGGTCCTAGAGAGCTTTTCAGGAGTTAGAAATATCCACAGTGTTTTTATTACTAAAGTAGTACTTCTTTGTGTTCACATTTGCACTGTTGGTGCAGAAGCAAAGGTGAGCAAAGCTGCTTGTGCCTTAGACCTACATAAGGGCATGGCACCCAACAACTCCTCTACACACTCTCAATTTAAATTTAAAAAAAGGGTTTCGGCGGGGCACGGTGGCTCACGCCTATAATCCCAGCACTTTGGGAGGCCGAGGCAGGTGGATCATGAGGTCAAGAGATCAAGACCATCCTGGTCAACATGGTGAAACCCTGTCTCTACTAAAAATATAAAAATTAGCTGGGCATGGTGGCATGTGCCTGTAGTCTCAGCTACTCGGGAGGCTGAGGCAGGAGAATTGCTTGAATCTGGGAAGTGGAGGTTGCGGTGAGCCGAGATCGCGCCATTGCACTCTAGCCTGGGTAACAAGAGCGAAACTCTGTCTCAGAAAAAAACAAAACAAAACAAAACATAAAAAGGGTTTCAATTAAGAATTTCCTTCATGAAACAGTAAAATATATCAATTTTATTAAATCTTGGTCCATTAGTCTACATCTTTTAAATATTCTATGTGAAGCAATGGGTGGCACACAGAAAGCATTTCTGCTATGTAGCAAAGTACAATGGTTTTCTTATGTAATAGGACATGTGCAGTATCTTGAGTTGCAAACAGAACCAGTGCTTTTTTTCAAGAACATGATTTTTACTTGAAAGAAGCACATAAACTCTCATTATGCAGATTTGTCCATTCGGTTGATCATTTCTTCAAAATGAAAAAAGTTAGCCAATTACTTCAAGAAAAACAATTGACAGGCTTGTTGCCAATAATAAAATTCATGTTTTCAGGCAAAAATTTGAATTTTGGAAAACTGAGATTTGCCACTGTGAGTTGGATTATTTCTCAATACTTAAGATCTTTTTAAATGAGCTCAGTGGCTATTTTAATGAAAGCTGTTTTTAATATTGTATAATAAAATATGTCAACATTTAGGAGGACTGTATTAGCTCAACAAATCAAGAGTTTCCAAATGAATAATATATCATGTTACAAAAGCAAGGATGGGTAAAAGTATAAGAGACCAGTGATTGTAATGTACAGAGTATAAAGTTCATTAATAAGCTTTCAGATCTCACATTGCAAGATAGAACTTTGAGAAATCATCTGTTGGTGGGAGTGTAAATTAGTTCAACCATTGTGGAAGACAGTGTGGCGATTCCTCAATGACCTAAAAATAGAAATCCCATTTGACCCAGCAATCCCATTACTGGGTATATAGCCAAAGGATTATAAATCGTTCTACTATAAGGACACATGCACACGAATGTTCATTGCAGCACTGTTTACAATAGCAAAGACCTGGAACCCACCCAAATGTCCATCAATGATAGACTGGACAGGGAAAATGTGGTACATATACACCATGGACTATTACACAGCCATCAAAAACGATGAGTTCATGTCCTTTGTAGTGACATGGATGAACCTGGAAACCATCATTCTCAGCAAACTGACACAAGAGCAGAAAATCAAACACCGCATGTTCTCACTCATAGGTGGGTGTTGAACAATGAGAACACATGGACACGGGAAGGGGAGCACTACACATTCGGGTCCGTTGGGGGGAAATCAGGGAGGGACAGGGGGGTAGGGAGGTGGAGAGGGATAGCATGGGGAGAAATGACAGATATAGGTGAGGGGGAGGAAGGCAGCAAATCACACTGCCATGTGTGTACCTATGCAACAATCTTGCATGTTCTTCACATGTACCCCAAAACCTAAAATGCAATTAAAAAAAAAAAAGAGAAACCATCACTTGAATTTTTGTATAATATCAAAAGAGACTACTCACAATTACCTGAAAATGTTACTAAAAGATTCTTCTACTTTCAAGCTAGGTATCAGTGTGAGGCTGGAGTCTTCATTTCCTTCAACCAAAACAACATACTACAAAAGATTGAATGCAGAGCAGCTGTAATAGAATCAGCTGTCTTCTACTAAAGCCATACATTAAATAGATTTGCAAGAAACAGGAATAACATAAAAATTTTCATAAAAGTATGTAATTTATGATATGTATTAGTTTTAAATAAACTATTTTTTTAAATTTTCAATTTTGACTTCCAGCTCAATAAATATGTATAGATATAACCCACATAATTTTTAGGAGTATCAGGTGTTCTGAAACAAAAATGTTTGGGAAGTATTGAACTAGTCTAGGGCTATTTTCACTGTCATACTATGGACAAATTTTGATTGTGGCACACATAAAGACAGTTTTTTAAGTGTGAGTAGCAAGAAAAACATTTTAAAATATCAACTGTCCAGAGAAAATTAGAAAATTTGCACACCTTATGAATGGTTCTGATAACCTGCAGATTGTAGTATATTAGACTTCCTCCTGAGCTGATCTCCAGTCTAGAAGAGTGCATATTGGCCAGGCGCAGTGGCTCACGCCTGTAATCTCAGTACTTTGGGAGGTTGAGGCGGGTGGATCACTAGGTCAGGAGTTCAAGACCAGCCTGGCCAAGATCGTGAAACCCCGTCACTACTAAAAATACAAAACTTAGCTGGGCATGGTGGCAGGTGCCTGTAGTCTCAGCTACTCAGAAGGCTGAGGCGGACAACTGCTTGAACGTGGGAGGTAGAGGCTGGAGTGAGCCAAGATTGTGCCACTGCACTCCAGCCTGGGTGACAAACGGAGACTCCGTCTCAAAAAAAAAAAAAAAAAAAGATAATGCATATTGCCATCACTGCTTGACAAATTGGCTCAAAAATTAAGGGAACATAACTTTTCCTTGTAGCATCTTAAGAAAAACAAGTTTCCTTGACAGTAATGAAGAAATAATGCAGGGAATCCAGAAGAAAACTATTTCAAGGGAGTCACAGAGTAAAAGCCAATGTAATGACTTTGGTAACAACAACACTAAGACAAGAGAAAGAATAGAAACTACTTTAAAGAATCTTGCAAAACCTACTTATCCCCATGATCCTTCACTTTTTTATTGATATACTTAAGAATAATTTTAAAATAAAAAAAAATTCTGGAAGATATCTCTGACGACTTAAATGTTCTAGATACAAAGTCGGTCACCCATGGTAGTTGGATGATGTGTTCATTTCTACTTTTCATTTGAATGTGACTTAGGGATCAGGAAAGAAGAAATCATGAATTCATATTGATGTCAATAGTGCACATACCGCTCAGAAAATTGAAGTCATCCAGTTATATTAACAGAAGGGATTTGACAGAAAGGATCGTAAGGCATTGTGGAGGTAGAAACCACAGGAAGCAGATACCACTCTCTAAATGGAAACAAGAGGAAAAAAAGAGGAAAAAAGAAGAGGTTATTAAAACTCAGAAGCTTGGAAGAGGGGCCTTGCAGAACTGTGATCCAGACTTCTGAAGAGGGGCTGCTTATGTCTGGTGTCGGTGCCTTAGACACCAGAAGAGAGGGGCCACCACAGAGCTGGGACCCACACTTCCTTGCAGGGGACTGCCCAAATGGTGCTGATGCCTCATGTGCAAAAACGTCAGTTGACCTCTAAGGAGAAGAGTTATTTCCAGGGAAATTATAGAATCCTTATATGTTAGTGCTCATGTTTCCTTGTAATTAAAAATACTACCAGTGAAAGTAAAAATGGAAAAAAAAATAGAATAACATGCATAGGACTACACATATGCTAGACTCCAAATAAAGCTGACGAGAGAACATAAATGATAGAAAAATAAGCAAAATTCAACAGCCAGAAACTTAAAAATGATTGTAGTACAATCTATCAACATAATTTCAAATAATCAAAATGAGAAAGAAAATTATCTGAAGAAATGTTTTAAAAATATGACATAGAGGAGGACATGTAAGCAAGGATGAATACAACATATGTCACTGGCCTGCCAAAATTGGTTATGAAAAGTTATAAAGACCCAGATAAACAACCATTTTCTTAAAAAGGATAAAAATCGGGATAATTTTAAATGTATAACAAGGAAGATGACGCCCAATAAGAGAGATGAACTATATAAAGAAAATACTGTATGAATAAACACCAGAAAAGTCACTACTCTTGTATTTTGTTACCACTTTCTGTTTTGGGATAGTGCTCTATATGGGGCACATTAGCTGACACCTATAATCCCAACACTTTGTGAGGCCAAGACTGGAGGATCCCCTGAGACCAGGAGTTTGAGACCAGCCTGGGCAACATAACAAGACCCCATCTCTACAACAAAAAATTAGGAAAAAGTAGCTGGGTGTGATGATGTGCACCTTTATTCCCAGCTACTTGGAAGGCTAAGGCGAGAAGATCACTTGAACCAGGGAATTCAAGGCTGCAGTGAGCTAAGATTACACCACTGCACTCCAGCCTGGGTGGAAGAGCAAGACCCCGTTTCTAAAAAAAAATAAGAAAATAAAGATGGTACTCTTCAGTTAATAAAGGGGAGAAAAAATGTTTTAAAAAGAACTGGAGCACAATGAAGGTGAAACATGTGTCAGAAAATATCTAATTTAAATACATTCCCTTCTCTTGGATTACCTGAATTGCCTCTCAGAGAAATGAAACAAGGCACAGATGTTCACTATAGAACAAACATCTGGAATCTTTGAAAACTAATGATTTCAAATGGGAGGAATGCCAGAACTCCAAACTAAGCAAACATTTTCCTGGTTACCTAAGAACAGAAAGGATAGATTCTGTGAACCAGAGTTTAGTAAGTTTGCTATACATGTTTTCAGTATTGATTCTGACAAAAATCTGTGATGCCAGCATATATTCCAAAAGAAAAGTCATGATAAAATAACCCTGTTCACTTTCTTTAACAAAGTTATTAGACAGTGGATAGAAAACTGCCAGAGATACATCATAATGAAATTAAAGAAGGTGTTAGATACAAACTTTTTTGACATCTTTTTTGAAATGAGAAAGTGTCAATGGTGACACAAGTTTTTGGCAGTAACTAAACTAATGGGTATACATCAATAGATTAATAAGCTAGAGGGAAGCCAAGACCATGTGCTGTCGACCAGTGACTTGAGGGGAGACATGGACACAGCCTCATCAAGTTTGCAGATGACACTTTACTGGGAGGGATGTAGCAAATACACTAAATCTGGATTCAAAAAGATCTCCAATTAATGGAATGAATGCTACAATGAAATCAAGAGATGCAACTTATCACATGTAAATATAAAATCATGCTTTTAATTTTTTAATTGACTTCCAGGATACGATAGTCCATATGTGAAAACATTTGATCTGAAAAAGACAAGACAGTTCAGTTGACCACAGGATATGATAAAGCTGTCAACAATGCTAAAATGTACTATCTGGTTATATGAACGAATACAGCATCTGAATCCAGGTATTGATGGAAGGGATGGTCCCACTAATTTCCAAAAGTCAGACAACTTGTGGAAAAGAGTATGACATACCCACTGGAAGAGGGACACTGACCAACTGAACTTTATTCTTAAGAGGCCAAATGAATTTTTAGAGACCCAAAATGTGTTGGTACATGAGCATTTAGCCTAAAGGAGAAAATAATCATTACACTAATTATCTACAAATATGTGATGATTTTATGAAAAGCTTATTATGAGTTTGTAAGACACTAACCAATGACCAGAGTGAGAAAGTACAGAAAGTAGCTTAGGTGAACATGCAAAGAGCCTGCCCTAATAAAACCATCTTGTCATGGGACATCAGTGTCCCAGAAACTATCCAGACAGAAGGAGGGGATCAAGTTGAGATCCTGCAAGAGGACTGCTTCATTTGGTGGGAAATTGCACTAGCCTTTGTTCTAAAATCTCCACCACCTTACACTTCCATAATTCTACATAATCAAGTTTCCGGAGACATCCCGCTGTGTAGTTAACAAGTACTACCTGTTTGTTAACTTGCACTACTCAGACCTCAATTGTCTTCTTTCTTATACTGTCCAAGCAAATTACGAAAAGTTGTGGTATAGCTGAATTATTTGGGTAATAGTTGCTATAAAAACTCAAACAGAAAAGGAGGGAAATAGTCACAACTTCATATTTACAATAAAAGCCAAGTTTATTATAAATCCACAAATGGATTTGGCTAGTATCATAAAAAAGAATCAAGAGTGAATAAAACAGCTCTGAAGGTGACAAAACTACTGTACCATGTAATATAGATGGTCAGAAATAAATTTTGTTCAAACAAAATTCTATTTGAGTTCCACATACTTGGCTTTTCCTATTCTAGGTCTCAAAATCCTACCATAATAGACACATAGAAGCAGCTTAGTTCAAATATCAATTTCATTAGATTCTGTACTTCTGGGCATTATGAAGAAAGGATTAGTAGAGTAGTTGAGAGCCTGGAATTCATTAACTTCAGCATAAGTACATACTGCAATCTCCAAGTGAGTTCTAACACATTTTCCAGCCATCCTCATATAAGGGACCAGTAAAAGTCTTTAGCCAGAATAATTAAGGAAATGTTTCCTGTTTCAGTAAATTTCAGAGGCCTTTCTGCTGTATCCAAGGCTGGTGATCCTCTTCTGTGTGTCTGTGCAATTCTTGTCCTCTATTGGTCTCTATTGTGATATTTTCTTCATTCAAGAACCTTATTATAAGAGGATCTTCTACTCTATCATACGAATAAAATTAAATTTACATACAAATTGCTACATACCAACTAGTCACAAAGCACACAGTGTCAAAAAAGTTTTTGTAAGCAAAGGAGTCTTTGCTGACTCTCAAATGCTTTGCAAAATGTCTATGCTTTCTTATTACTTTTTTTTTTTTTTACCTTGAAGTTGCTTTTCTTTAGTTTGTTCATTGATACAGACCTGCTCCATAAAATAGGGGCCTTTTGTTCCCTATGATCAATATTCTATTTTCCCTGGATTTTGCATGAATTCATCCTTTTGTTCATATCTGTTGTAAGCATGGATATGTTCTGTTCCCTTCAATGTGAAGCGAAATCTCCTGACTGGGGGCTGCATTAGGGAGGAAAGGAGACCTCCAATAGACCAACTCAGAGACTACATGATATTCTGTATTACTCATTACCCATTGATTGCCCTCCTGGGTAGTGGTGACTCAATGTATTGTCTGGTTTGGTTTTCTTTTACTTCATGTCTCCTGTACTATGTACTAAGCAAGCATGAAAATAAAAGATATAAATAGAAAAATACTTTGGGCTAAAATTTAAATTTTTTCCATACCATTTCATAGGTAATATGGTCCTTACAATTCTAAGATTTTATATAAATTGGCTAGTTAGCATTTTCACAGGGAAACTTCATTTCACTAAGATTAACAGTTGTTTTGACCTGCAAATCACTTCTCCTTGAAAAACGACTGAACTTTTCTCCTGGCCATGATGACAGACCTCTAGTCATGCATCTTTTGTGTTTTCCCTATAATCGTTGTAGCCCCAACAAGCTCACTATCCTTGATGAGTTGTTGAAAGGGGTACAGAAATAAGAGGTCCCATTCTCTTGCCAGGCTATTTTATGAGCAGACATCATGCCTCAATCTTTTGTGCCTCAGAATCTGTTTTCTCATAGAAAAAGTGTAGTTTATTTACCTTACCATACTCAAGCTCTATGCAGCTACAGTCTGAGTTAAATAGGGCTTAGAAGACCGTTATGATAACCTACAATGCATTTATAATGTTATTCCTACGGGGCAATGTACCTCTCATTTCAAAGATTGCTTTACAAATAATCTTTTAATACATAATTATTTCCAAATTGATGAGTTGACTTATATTCTTCTAAATTATACATACACTGCAGACATGCTATAATACGTATTTTTCCTGCCAGAGAGAACTTGGAAGTATCTTTCCCATTTGAGTGTAACTAATATCTAAATTTTTATTTTATTTTATTTTTTGAGACAGAGTTTTGTTCTCGTTGCCCTGGCTGGAGTGCAACGGTGCAGTCTCGGCTCACTGCAACCTCTGCCCCCTGGGTTCAAGCAATTCTCCTGCCTCAGCCTCCCAACTAGCTGGGATTACAGGCATATGTCACCACACCTGGCTAATTTTTATATTTTTAGTAGAGACATGGTTTCACTATGTTAGTCGGGCTGATTTCAAACTCCTGACCTCAGGTCATCCGCCTGCCTCGGCTTCCCAAAGTACTGGGATTACAGGTATGAGCCACTGTGTCCAGCCCTAAATATTATGAATAATACCAACTTAAGTCCACATGATCTGTTACTGAAAACAGTAAAGTATCAGGTATGTATACATGTTGGTTTATTTTCTTCAACTTGTCTTGATTCACACACCATTTCACTCCTTGCTGAAAGTGTTGGGGGTCAGCAAAACAAGATACAAATGGATTTGATTCATGAATGTTTCAGCTCAGGGAACAGACACCTCCCGGAACCTGTCCACAGGTAGGACAGGTTATCTGTTGCTTCTCTACAATAGTCTGTCTGACTGCAAAAAATATATGATTGTTGAAAATAGCTACATACCCACTTTGAATGGGAAAACTTGCCAACTTAGATTCAGGTCACAAAAATTGTTTGGGGTCCTACTTTTTCTGAGATTTGCAGAGAGCAGCCTAAAGAGTATGACTTGGCATAAAGCTCCTTTATTTTCAGATTTCATAGATTTGCTGTATTCAGTATCAAAATATGCCTTGTAGGTAGCTAGGAATATTGCAGTTATGTTTATATTATAGTTTTGACCCAGTTTTCAAAACAACATCATCTAAACTTATCAGTTGGCATAATGCGAGTTAAGAGAGGAGAATCTAAGGAATGTGGTTTTCCTTAGAACAAAGCAAGAGGTGAAGTCACAAGCACACAGTGTTGAAAAACCTTTTGAAAACTAATAACAACAGCTGCTTAATAAATGGCTTTTGCTGGGATGGAGAAGGGAGTGCCTGCCTGCATAGCTCTGCACACAGGCAAGTCCATCTCATGTTAAGTCAGAGGAAATTCAACAATGTTATCTAAAACATACAAAGGGCATAAACTGATATAACTTTAAATCAACTGTGTAAATATTTTTAAGAAGATATTTAAAAAACAAATGTTTTCTTTTGTCTAAACTATGAAATATGGAATTGGGTAACTTTGCCATTTCCTTTTAGATTGTTTAGGACTCAAACTTCTTTTATTTCCTGTTTTTTCCTTCTAATATGAACTGTAAAAATATAAACAGAAATTTAAAAGAAGAAGAAAAACAGGCTCTGGTCTAACTCAATGTGTATTATGACTTAGCCAAAATCAGGTATTTGTGACAAAAACTAACAGGAGGTTTTCATCTCAGGAGGAACATGGTGTTTCTTTTGACTTTGCATTACGTAACATGATAAAAGGACTCCATTTCCCTCACCTTTTCTTGCCATTTTAAATCACACTTATTAGCTAATATTAGCTACTGCTTGTTTCAATTTTTCTTACAAGTGAAATTATAAACACCTCCAGGAAGTTAATATTAAAGTTAGATGCTTAAATAGACATTGATAGAACAGAATTTTTGGAAACAACTTGATTTATTAAGTTACAATCATATATCTTAAAACTTAATGAGAATTCAAACAGATAGAAAACGCAAGCTGTACTGGTGAAAATTATAATTGTACTGTTAGGCAGAAATTCGTTAGAGGATAAAAGGGAACAAAAGGGACTATCCTAGTTTTAAAAACCAGCAGCAACTTAAGGGAGGTGAGTGTTGCCTCTCTAAACAGACAGGCATAATTAAGCTATGTCTGTGGGAACATGGCCAGCTCAGTGATATTTGCTTCCATCTCTACATCACTGCAAGAGTTTACCTATACTGTGTACCAAGCAGCAAGAACCTAGAAACATTGGTCTCTCCAACCATGGAGTGTTAACGTGACACCAAGTGAAGGTGGCACAGATCCAGATTTTCCTACCTAGCACATCCACGCAACACTGGCCTTCATGAGTGCTGACATTTTAGAAACCAACATTTACATTAAAGCAACTTCTACAGCAGCATGCAGTAATACAAAGGATATGGCTACAATTAAAGACCCAGACGTTCATTCTAACACCATCTCTGTACAAACCAAGGCAATGGTATTCAGCCTCCCTGCCACAGTTAACCTGTCTGGTAAAATAAAGATTTGGATCAAAATATTCTAAGGTCCTTTTCAGTTTAAGTATTCTCCACATTTCACAACAGGGCATTCTGTACTTTGCAGACTTTTCATCGGAACCTCTTTTCTTTTTCTTTTTTCAAACAACAGCTACAGATTGGATGCTTTATGAAATCATTTATCTCCCTATTCTATCAGTCAAAGATAAATGTGTGTACAGTTAATACCACACTGACTTAATATAAATTTGGTATTTAATTGGGCCATGCAGCCTTATCTTGGGTCAACACATGCAGTTCATTAACCCTGGGGAAAATATTAAAAATATGAACTACGTAGGGGTCTAGGTACACCTGATTAGAAAGCACTAAACTGAGGGAAATACACCATCCAAACCTGCCATAATTAGGATAGGTCAGCTAGAGAGCTTGAACAAATAAATTATTTCAGCCTATCTGATAAATATTTCTTCAACTGATAAATGAGAGACACAAATTTTGAGTATTTTTAATCCACAGTACCAGTAAAGTTTTCAAATATAAAGTTGAAAGGCAGCAACTGACGTCGGGGTAGATTTATCTCTGAAGTTAAAATTGAGCTGCATTTAAAGACATGTATAAGGTCTGGAGAGTTAGAGTAGAAACCAAATGAGAAAAGGCAGAGATATCAAAAATCAAGTCATTTTTAGGTAAAATAATAATAACTAATCAAGCTGAGCTCATGCCTTTTGGGAGGCCAAAGTGAGTGGATCACTTGAGGTCAGGAGCTTGAGACCAGCTTGGGCAATATATGAGATACTCAACTCTTCAACAAATTGAAAACAATAAAACAACTAATCAAATACCTACAGCAAAATAGGATTATACCTGAAATGGTGAATTGAAGCAATACTATTAGGAGCATTGAAAGGCAAGCTCAGGATGCCATGAAAGTTTTCTAAGCAGGGAAGTTGCATTCACATACACTATATATAAGGCATTGTCATAGTGGGTATGAGATGAAATAAAGGTGGGCAGTCTCCTTTATCTTTAGGGAGATTTACAGTAGAGAAAGCAAGATACATATACAAATAAGCAAATAACCCATATTTTAGCTGATTCATTCTACCTTTTGAGATTCCAACAACATTGAATCAAATCCCCATTCAAATTGAAGATGAAAATTAGTGAGCCTCCTCTGATGGGGTTTTACATTGTGCCTATTTATTTCTAATTCCAGTTTTGGCCAAATTCTCAGCATCTTGCTTCTTGACTCTTGATGCCGCTTCCTTCTGTCTACCACGTACTGACGCAAACATGAAACATGCCTCCTTTTCTCTCATCTCTCCAAATACAACTCACACAATTTGTATGTGCTGGATGTTTTCCATTTGTGCCTCCAAATCACTCTCTACTTTATGTACTTTGTCTTGTAACCTGGGAGTCTGAAAGGTACGTTCTGCTCAATCATCTCCCATGCCCACTGACATCCATTTGGGTTTGGTGAATGGAAGATGCTGGCAAGATCAGAGCATGGGGGTAAACGAAAGTAAAGGAGCTAATTTTTTCAGCTCCCTTCTTGGTGGGTTGCTGCATATTGCCTGCATTTATCTACCTATAGCTCCTATAATATCAGGTGAATGGCCTTCCCATCTAAGCAGAGCGGTTCTCTCTCTCTCTGGGTTCCTTCTGGTCAGTGCTGCTTTTCTATACTTCTTTAGGCCTAGGCACCTGCACCATCCCTATCCTGACGATATCTCTTATATAATCCCTTTTAAAACTCCTTGGCTACCAAATTTAGGTGACTATCCCTTTCTTGCCAGGACTTTAATTGTTAAAATGGAGATTAGAGATTTGCTAAATATTTAAAGTATAACAGTGAGGGTTACACTGTAGTACACAGGGTAACTTCAGTATCAGATAGTAGTTTGTAAAAAATTTCTTTAAATTTTTAAATTGATAAAAAAAAGCTGTATATATTTATCAAGTATGGCATGTTGTTTTGAAATGGCGGAATACACTGTAGAATGGCTAAACAGAGCTAATATATGCAATGTGTATTACTCCAAATACTTAGCATTTTTGTGGTGAGAATACTTAAAATCTACTATTTTGGCAACTCTCAAGAATATAATACATTGTTATTAACCATAGTCCATAATCGGGTTCTTAAAGACCTTTTATCGTCTTCTCTCCTCCTTCAATTCCATCATCATCTATTATACGGCTTGAGAGGTTCATTATTTTGCTAAGTCCTTTTCTTGCCTATAATTTCCCTTCCTCCCCACTCTGAGTACTTTTTCTCTTTGTATATATGTTGAACTCTGCCCATCTCTTGGTCTCATCTTTGACATGCTCTGAGGTCTTTCTATAATCAAAATCGTTTCTTAAAATGTTTGGTAAATAAAGGCAGTTCTCCTTCTTGCCTCTAGCTCATTTACCACTCTCCTGACTCCTAGTTATTCCATGAGTATAATAACGCAAAGATGAGAGTTTTTTTCTCTACAGTTATAGAGGTAGAGATCAAAAGAGATTCAAATAAGTGGAAAAGGAAAAGTAAGTTCATGATATAGGAAAGTATGACTCATGTGAGTAGTTCTGTTTAGCTTATAAATGATGCAAGTAGTGTTTGAAAAGACTAATTTGACAGTAGTATGCTGGATGGATTCAAGGGAAGAAAAACTCAAGGCAGGAGACCAGGCTATTGCAAGAGTTTATGCAAGAGCTGATTAAAGTTCAACCTAGAATGGTAGTATGATAATAGAAATCAAAGCACAAATATAGAAAAAATTGGAGACTGTCAAAACAGAAGAAAAGGTTAATCTTAATCTATGTCCTAAAATGAAAAATAAAAGTCCTAAACTGAAAAAATGGGTGTTATAAAATAAGATTAAAAAGAAGTTGAAGAATAACATTTTTTTTTGAGGTTCAGAGCAGAAGTTTAATAGGTGAAAGAAAGAGAAGAGCTCTCTTCACAGAGAGGGGTTCTGGAGAAATGGGTTGCTGGCCAAGTGCAGTTGCTCACCCCTGTAATCCTAGGACTTTGGGAGGCCAAGGTGGGGGGATCACCTGAAGTCAGGATTTCAAGACCAGCCTGACAAACATGGTGAAACCCCATCTTCACTAAAACAACAAAAATTAGCCAGCCATAGTGGTGCATGCCTGCAGTTCCAGCTACCCAGGAAGTCAAGGCAGGAGAATTACTCGAACCTAGAAGATGGAGGTTGCAGCGAGCTGAGATCATGCCACTGCACTCCAGTCTCGGTGACAATACATGACTCTGTCTCAAAAAAAAAGAAAAGAAAAGAAAGAAAGAAAAAGACAGCGAAAATGGGTTGCTGCTTCCACAGTGAAGTGCAGGAAGTTTCATAGATGAGCTTGAGGTGGTGGTGTTTTACATAG
Organism: Saimiri boliviensis; assembly: GCF_048565385.1. Lineage (NCBI taxonomy): Eukaryota > Metazoa > Chordata > Mammalia > Primates > Cebidae > Saimiri > Saimiri boliviensis. The sequence continues at coordinate 110,502,076 of NC_133455.1, forward strand.
GGCACAAAAGATTTGTTGGAACAGGTGTGCCATTGGCATAGTATGTGAAGAAGCTAGCCACCCCCACCCGAATCTTTTAAGAGTAACATTTTTAAAATTATATATTGTCTTAGTCCATTTGTGCTGCCATGACAAAACATCACAGACTGCGTAATTTATAAATAACAGAATCTTATTTCTTACAGTACTGGAAGCTGGGAAGTCCAAGATTAAGGTGCCAGCATTGGTGTCTTGTGAGGGCCTTCTTGCTGTGTCCTCACAAAGTGGAAGAATGAAAGGACAAACGTTTTTCCTGTCCTACGTAGCAGAAGAACAGAAGGGCCTAAGCTAGTCCCCTCTAGGTTCTCCAGGTTTTTTTATGGGCACTAACCCATTAATCACTTCCCAAAAGGCTCTACCTTTCAATAAGAATTGAGTTTCAACACATGAATTTGGGGGACCATTCAAACCACAGCATATATACATACATCTCTAAAATAATTTACACTTGCAGCACTATATGCCTAGCAATATACTGACACATTAATACTCAGAGATTAAATTGGCTTTTGTGGTCCCCTAGCTAATTGGTGATAGAGGCTGGAATAAAAAACCCCAGAATCTAACACCAAAATATATATTCTTAACTATTAACTTATTTACTCCTTGTTCAATTATTATTACCATTTGACAGAAGTACCACTATTAATGCTCCCATTCTACTCAATAGGAAAGAGATGAACAGAAAGCTTGCCCACAGCCCTAAAATAGAAAAGCATGAATTTGACCCAGTTAGCCAAGCTTGGAGCCTGTAGTGCTAACCATGACATTATGTCTCTCTGAAGATATCTATCAATAAGGCTTAGCAATTCACTTCTTTAGAAAATGAACCAAACAAGTTGTCAAACAAACATAAGGTTTTAAAGTTAAGATAAACTGTAGTATAAACCTGGCTTAGCTCCCTACTACCTGGGCTAACTTGGGCTAAGCTCAAGCTCCTTATTTATGAAATGGTGCAGTGATCCTTTCTTCATAATATGGTATTGAGGCTTGGAGCAGAAAACATCAGTAAACGGTTTAATGTGGAGCCTTGTACATGCTACATAGTTGAAGACAGCAATCACAATTGTTCACCTTGTATGTCCAGCATCACACCAGACTCATAGGAGACAGTGTAAATATTTGCTTAATGCACATATTAATCAACTAGATAATTGATTGACAGACTGACTAATAGGAAGAGTTCTGAATCATCCAATTCCAACAACCCATCTCTCTTTTCTGGCTCATTTCTAGTCTATCATTTTAAACTTGAATTAATCTTCTATATATCTTATATCCATTAGTAGATTAAAAAAGAGATGGTAGCAATTTTAGAAAAAAAAACAATAAAGGAAGTCTAATACATACAGAAGCTCACGCATTTAATCATCCTTTTAGACTGTTGCACAGAAATATTATAGTTTCAGAAACCTCACTCTTTCCTTCTTTCAAATAAGATCTAAAATGTTTTGTTGTGTCTGACTCCCTTCCTTCCTAGAAACCATAACTTTGTTTTTCTAACGAAAAAGAAAAAAATAGAAAGAACTAAGAAAAGGAAGAATATATTTCTGAATTATTCAATTTCTAACTCCTTTTTGCTCACTAACTTTTTTTTTTTTTTGAGACATGGCCTCACTCTGTTGCCCAGGCTGGAATGCAGTGGTGCAACCTCAACTCACTGCAGCCTCAGTCTCCCAAGATCATGGGTTCTTCCCACCTCAGGATCCCTGAGTACCTGAAGCTACAGGCAGGCACCATCATATTTGGCTAATTTTTTCTCTTTTCTTTTTTCTCTTTCTTTTTTTTTTTTTTGGTAGAGACAAGGTTTCCCCAGACTGCACTAAAAATTTAAACTGGGTTTTCAGTCACCAGGTAGGCCTTTAAATAAATACAGAGTCTTAAATATTGGTGGCATTCCAAAAAGTTAGTACAAATTGAATGAAAAACTTGTAAACTTTCCTTCAGTTGGCCAAAAAACAAAACTAAATAATAAAATTTGTAATATAAAAAAGAATGACTGGGCATGATGGCTCATGCCTGTAATCCCAGCACTTTGGGAGGCCGAAGTGGGTGGATCACCTGAGGTCAGGAGTTTGAGACCAGCCTGAATAACATGATAAAACCTCGTCTCTACTAAAAATACAAAAAATTAGCTGGGCGTGGCAGTGAGCACTTTTAATCCCAGCTACTCAAGAGGCTGAAGCAGGAGAATCACTTGAACCTAGGAGGAGGAGGTTGCAGTGAGCTGAGATGGCACCACGGCACTCCAGCCTGGGCAACAAGAGTGAAACTCTATCAAAAAAAAAAAAAAATTAAATAGGCTGTTAAATATTATTAAAGTAAAATTCATGTTATATAAGATAATATCATAAAATTCTTTGATTTTTTTCAGTCTGGAGACTGTTCTCTGAAGGAGATATAAATAATGCTTTTAAAAAAAGAACGTACTCCTGGTCATATTTTGATAAAATGCCTTCCCATTTCCCACATTTTGCCCTCACCCTCTATATTCACAATGGCATGTAACGTTTTCATGCTAGTCAGCTGAGTCAGTAAAGATAGAGACATTATGTTTTCAAGGCATACACATATGGCAACTTCATGCTTGGAAGCAAATAAATGTGCCTACAACTGTGATCGCACATGCTGTAAAATAATACCACCATCCGAAAACAGGAACTCACATTTGTATTAGACTGGGGTTATTTTCTACAGAGAGAAATTGTTGAATCATTCTTCACGGAAAGCAGAACACTACAAAGGAAAACATGATCTTTTTTAGACATTTTACTCTTTCAATTAATTAGCTGATCTTTGTTCTTTTTCAGAGAATATTCTTTTAATAAGCACCTCTTTCTCTGTCTTGAAAAGTCTGACTTTTTAAGAGTGAGAACCTAAAATGTCTGTCTTCCAGTACAGCTTAGGAGGGACTCTTCCGGGTATGTTATGCTGTAAATCAGAGAGGTGCCTGGCCCTTGTCTCAAGCTCTGTCGTATCCACCATGTTAAATAAATCAGCAATAAAACATTTTTAAAGATAAAAATAAAAATATTCACTCTTATAATACACCAAGTGACCTCTGAAATAAGAAATGGAAAAAAAAAAGAGAAAAATTAAATGCAGAGTGGGTTGCAAATTCATGAAAAAATGCATCTCCACTTTTCCATGTTTACTCCCTGCTACTGCTGCTGCCACTCCTGGGTGTGTTCTTGGATGCTCAGAAGAAGCTTTCTAGTTTACGATCGTGCTGATATTTCCTCTAGGGAAGGAAAATGGTCCACAAATGGTGCAACAACCTAAAAGGAAAACAGCTGTTTGGAGCATGGAGCAATTTATTGGCTGAGTTCAGAATACAGCGATTGCAGCTGAAATCCTCCATATGATCCTTCAGGTCTCACCAGATCACAAGGGAAGGAAAACTGGTCTTTATGGGATCACCTCCTGAGACCTAACTGGATTAAAGTACAAGTTGCATTTGTCATTTAGATAAAGATTTTTTTTATTAGCACAGAAAATTTGAGAATAAAAAGAGCACTTAATAGGAGGATATGGCTAAAATAGTAAACTTTACATTATCTATTTTCAACACAAAAAAGTAAGGGAGATAGAAGAAAAAAACAAGATATGTCCTACTCCTCACATTTCAGATTCTAAAACAGGAGTTAAAAATCCCAAATCTGGCTTATAATTCTGAGATATTGTTATCAGTGTGAAAAAAAAAAAAAGAAAAAAAAAATTCCCAAATCTGGCTGGGCACAGTGGCTCAAGCCTGTAATCCCAGCACTTTGGGAGGACGAAGGGCAGATGACTAGGTCAGCAGATTGAGACCATCCTGGCCAATATGGTGAAACCCTGTCTCTACTGAAATACAAAAAATTAGCTGGTTGTGGTAGCGTGCACCTGTAGAACCAGCTACTTGAGAGGCTGAGACAGGGGAATCCCTTGAACCCTGGAGGCGGAGGTTGCAGTAAGCCAAGATTGCACCACTGCACTCCAATCTGGTGACAGCGAGATGCCTGGGAAAAACAAACCAACCAACCACGAATCTACCAATATTGAGGCAGCAATTAACAGCCTACCAAACAACAAAAAAGTCCAGGACCAGATGGATTCACAGCCAAACTCCACCAGAGGTACAAAGAGGAGCTGTTACCATTCCTTCTGAAACTATTCCAAACAATACAAAAAGAGGGAATCCTCCCTAACTCATTTTATGGGGCCAGCATTATCCTGATACCAAAAGCTGGCAGAGACACAACAAAAACAAAATTTTATGCCAGTATCTCTGATAAACGTCAATGCAAAAATCCTCAATAAAATACTGGCAAAACAAATCCAGCAGCACATCAAAAAGCTTACCCACCACGATCAAGTTGGCTTCATCCCTGGGATGCAAGGCTGGTTCATCATACACAAATCAATAAACATAATCCATCATAAACAGAACCAACGACAAAACCACATTATTATCTCACAAGATGCAGGACAGGCCTTCAGAAAAATTCCACAACCCTTCATGCTGAAAACTCTCAATAAACTAGGTATCAATGGAATGTATCTCTAAATAATAAGAGTTATTTATGACAAACCCATAGCCAATATCATACTGAATGAACAAAACCCAAAAGCATTCCCTTTGAAAATCAGCACAAGACAAGAAAGCCCTCTCTCACCACTCTTATTCAACATAGTGATGGAAGTTTGGCCAGGGCAATCAGGCAAAAGAAAAAAATAAAGGGTATTCAATAGGAAAAGAGGAAGCCAAATTGTCTCTGTTCACAGATGACACGACTGTATATTTAGAAAACCCCAATGTCTCAGCCCAAAATTTCCTAGAGCTTATAAGCAACTTCAGCAAAGTATCAGGATATAAAATCAATGTGCAAAAATCACAAGCATTCCTATACACAAATAAGAGACAAACAGCTTAATCATGAATGAATAATTGCTACAAAGAGAACAAAATACCTAGAAATACAACTTACAAGGGATGTGAACGACATTTTCAATGAGAATTACAAACCACTGCTCAAGAAAACATGAGAGGACACAAAAAATTGAAAAACATTCCATGCTCATAGATAGGAAGAATCAATATAGTGAAAATGGCCATACTGCCAAAAGTAATTTATAGATTCAATGCTATCCGCATCAAGCTATAATTTACTTTCTTCACAGAATTGGAAAAAAAAAAAAACTTTAAATTTCATATAGAACCAAAAAAAGCCTGCATAGCCAAGACAATCTTAAGCAAAACGAAAAAAGCTGGAGGCATCATGCTATCTCACTTCAAACTATACTACAAGCCTACAGTAACAAAAACTGCATGGTACTGATACCAAAACAGATATATAGACCAATGGAACAGAACAGAGCCCTCAGAAATAAAACCACACATCTACAACCATTTGATCTTTGACAAACCTGACAGAAACAAGTAATGGGGAAATGATTCCCTATTCAATGATGTTGGGTAAACTGGCTAGCCATATGCAGAAAACTGAAACTGGATCCCTTCCTTACACCTTAGACAAAAATTAACTTGAGATGGATTAAATACTTAAATGTAAGACCTAAAAGCATAACAACCCTAAAAGAAAACCTAGGCAGTATCATTCAGGACACAGGCATGGGCAAAGACTTCATGACTAAAACAACAAAAGCAACGGCAACAAAAGCCAAAATAGACAAATGGGATCTAATTAAACTAAAGAGTTTCTGCACAACAGTAGAAACTATCATCAGAGAAAACAGACAACCTACAGAATGGGAGAAAAATTTTGTAATCTATCCATACGACAAAGGGCTAACATCCAGAATCTACAGAGAACTTAAACAAATTTACAAGAAAAAAACAAACAACCCCATCAAAAAGTGGGTGAAGGATATGAACAGACACTTCTCAAAAGAAGATATTTATGCAGCCAACAAACCTACGAACAAAAGCTCATCATCACTCGTCATTAGAGAAATGCAAATCAAAACCACATTGAGATACCATCTCACATCAGTGAGAATGGTGATCATTAAAAAGTCAGAAAACAACATATGCTGGAGAGAGTGTGGAGAAATAGGAATGCTCTTACACTGTTGATGGGAGTGTAAATTAGTTCAACCATTGTGGAAGACAGTGTGGCAATTCCTCGAGGATCTAGAACTAGAAATACCATTTACCCAGCAATCCCATTACTGTGTATATACCCAAAGGATTATAAATCATTCTACTATAAAGACACATGAGCACGCATGTTTATTGTGGCACTGTTTACAATAGCAAAGACTGGAACCAACCCAAATGCCTATCAGTGATAGACTGGATAAAGAAAATGTGGCACATATACACCGTGGAATACTATGCAGCCATAAAAAAGGATGAGTTCATGTCCTTTGGAGGGACATGGATGAAGCTGGAAACCATCATTCTCAGAAAACTAACACCAGAACAGAAACCCAAACACTGCATGTTCTCACTCATAAGTGGGAGTCAAACAATGAGAACATGTGGACACAGGGATAGGGAATATCAGGCACCAGGACCTGTCAGAAGTGGGGAGTTGGGGGAGGGATAGCATTAGGGGAAATACCTAATGTAGATGACAGGTTGATGGTGCAGCAAACCACTCTGGCACATGTATACCTATGTAACAAACCTGCACATTCTGCAAAAGTACCCCAGAACTTAAAGTATAATTTAAAAAAAAATCTGAGTATTACCAAAGTAAATCTAGCTTGAAGGAGACTTTTGTTTAAACTTGCTTCTTTAACTTTTACTAAGAGGCCTTTTGTTTCTGTATGAACTAATGTCATTTTTACAGTTTTGGTCCTTTAAAAGGGCCAGCCTTTCATCCTACCTAGTCTATGTTCATTGAAAGAGTTTAGAACGTACCCAGAGGTATGAGGATCTAACATTATGTGTGACATGTACATGAAACTAACATGAAAAAGAAGAGACAGGTATATGTTGAAAGGTTATCTGAACAGAAACTATTCTAAAAATAAAGAATGTACCTCTTTTCAAGGCACCATACTGAATTTTGCAAATAGACAATTAATAATGAAGTGGCTAGACACATCTGGTATTAATTACTGTGAGGCTTCTGCTAGTGTGTAATCAATAACTGTTGGGTCTCACAAACATCAGCACATTTGAAAATAATTGCATTTAAAGCTGGATGTCACTGGTTATAAAGTTTGAGGCTCATTTATTTATTTTTAAATTGCTTCATAAAGTTTAACTGATAAAAGAGAAAATAGACGCATAATGCAATATACTCACATTTGAGTCATATCTAAATACTTGTATGTCAACAAATTAAATAAAATCTAAACTAACCATTGTTAATAAAAATTCCACTTGAACTTTTATAAATTTGTGGTCACACGAACCACTGTAAAATATCACTTGATTGTTCCACAATGTATATATATACTTCAAAACATCATGCTGCACATGATAAATGTATACAATTTTACTCACAATTTTAAAAATACAAAACTTAAAAAAATTGAAGAGGATTGAAAAATGATATACCAGGTCAAGTATAGCAGCTCACAACTATAATCCCAGCACTTGGAGGCTCTGAGGCAGGAGAATTTCTTGAGCCCAGGAGTTTGAGACCAGTTTGGGCAAGACAGTTGGAGCCAGTCTCTGAAAAAAAAAATCGAAAATGAGACAGGCCTGGTGGTGGTGGTGCAGGCCTGTGATCCCAACTACTCAGGAGGCTTAGGTGGGAGGATCTTTTTTTTTTTTTTTTTTTTTTTTTTGTGGCGAAGGGGTTTCACTCTTGTTGCCCAGGCTGGAGTGTAATGGCGCAATCTCGGCTCACCGCAACCTCCGCCTCCTGGGTTCAGGCAATTCTCCTGCCTCAGCCTCCTGAGTAGCTGGGATTACAGGCACGCGCCACCATGCTCAGCTAATTTTTTGTATTTTTAGTAGAGACGGGGTTTCACGATGTTGACCAGGATGGTCTCAATCTCTTGACCTCGTGTTCTACCGGCCTCAGCCTCCCAAAGTGCTGGGATTACAGGCGTGAGCCAGTGGGAGGATCTCTTGAGCCCAGGATTTCAAGGATTCAGTGACCTGTGATGATGCCACTGCACTCCAGTCTGGGCAGAGAGCAACACTCAGTCTCCTAATTTTTTTTTAAAGATATATCACGCTAAATCAAAAATAAATAAAACATAAGTGTAAATGAGGGGAAGAGTATAATTCAAAATTATTAAAAGAGAAAAGACAAAATTTTATCTCTTTAGCCTTTAAAAAAATTCCAAAGAAACTACAGCCAATCCTTTCACAATATGAATTTAGAACTTCCCCTTGTCATACTCTGTCTTCAAAGAAATGACCACAAACATTTTATGTGTGTCCCGATTCAACATAGGGCTACAGCTATCAGTGTTTTAAATAATTTATTATTGGTTAACAATAAACCGACTGGTACAACAAAATCCTTACTTGTCAACAGATATTTGTCTGCAGGCCAGACTTCTAGTTATAATGATGAGTGTGTGTTTGTGCTACACTGCTAAGCTTGCAAAGTAATTTTTCACATGCAGTATTTCATTTGAATCCCACAGCTCCCTGATAAAGTATTATTACCAGTCTCCTTTGACAGAGAAATAAAGAGATAAAAGTCATAAGGTTAGTACAGAAAAGAGTTTCAAACAGAACTCCGCTGCAATATCTCCAGTTACTCAGAATCTTTCCAAAGAAAAAAGCTCAAACGACAACTTAAAATGCAGAAATAAAAATAACCACAAAGGCTTTGAGAGTTTTAATTATTCGCGTGAAGTGCAGATTCTAGTATTCAAGCACTTTGAAGCGACAGGTCATAGTTGACATTTTGAGACCTACCAAGAGATACAAGACAAAAAAAAAAAAAAGAAAACCACACACACACACACACACACACAAACACACACACACACACACACACACACACACACACAAGAATAATAAATGCGTAACATTCTGTTGGCAAACTTTGTTCTCCCATAGAGCAACGTGGGATTATCATTTATCAGTACTTCCTAGGGTTGTCATAACAAAGTACCACAGATTAGGTGATTGATTTAAACCACAGAAATTTTGTTCTCCTCGTTCTGGAGGCTAGAAGATGGAGATCAATGAGCAATAACCACCTCATCCCTGAGTCCTCAGATCATCTTCCTTTTGTATGTATCTGTGTCCAAATTTCCTCTTTGATGAGGACACCAGTCATACTGGATTAGAGCCCACCCTAATGACCACTTTTTAACTTTGTCTCATTAAAGACCACATTTCCAAATACAGTTACATTTTGTGGTACTGGGGGTTAAGATTTCAAAATATGAATTTTGGGAGGCACAATTTAGCCCATAACATGTAACTCACAGTTACCACCCACTTACGATATGGAGAGCCCCATGCTGAACTCATAGAGTACTGATCCCTGCCCTCAATGGACTATCCACCTGTATATGTAGATATAACACAAAACTGCAGGTTAAGTAAAACTCCAAGAGTCATATTACAACAAAATAGACCATTGCCACTTCATAATCTTTTTGGCCCACATAACAACACTTAAATTTTCTCAGTATATCCTTTGCAGTAGGAACTATGTACCAGAGTTGAGAAAGAATACTCCTCAAATGGTTAAAATATTTATAACTTGCTGTTCTGTCAACTGCCTGAAAAATCAATTTGTATGATATATTTCAGTAACTGATAACAAAGATATCACTATCGTGTTATCAGAAAAAAAGTTTTTAAATGATTAAATTAGTACATAAAGTATACTGAAAAAAGGAACAATATGAATTTGTAAGTTTGCAACTGAATTAAGGGAAAAATGTAAATCATGTGACCATCACCAATGAAAGGAATACATAGCTTTAAATACAGTGGCTGGCTTCTAGTTCTTTAAAAAATATATAGTTTCTAAAATATTCTCCTTTCCTATAGCAAATTTGATTTGCCTATTAACCTTAGAATCACTGTCTTACATGCCATAAACATTTATACTCATCTTCTTTCCTTAACAAAAGTTTCTGAAAATGTTCAGTTTAATAACATATATTCAAATTAAAAATATTATCTTGCCAATTATCTAGCAAGATTAACAGTAAAAAATAAGTAAATATATTCTTTAAAATTTTAGCAATGTCATACAATACTCAAGTTAGAAGTGACTATAAGAATTTTCTGTATATTACCCTCATTACGAGTGTGTGTGTATGTGTGCATAATGTTTTTAGTTTTATTCTAAATCCTGATTATACCTGGTATTATGCCGGCATTTTTGGCTGCAGTCAAACATGGATCAACGTCTTCCGAAATAGATTAACATTTTTTTTTAATTTGAAATAGTAGCTGAGAATTTATCATTCTCTAAGACCCAGTGTAGAATATTTCTTTTCTCCTTTTTTTTTTTTTTTTTTTTTGAGATGGAGTCTCTCTCTGTTGCCCAGGCTGGAGTGCAGTAGCACAATCTTGGCTCACTGCAACCTCCACCTCCCAGATTCAAGCAATTCTCCTGCCTTAGTCTTCAGAGTAGCTGGGATTACAGGCTCCCACCATCACAATTGGCTAATTGTTGTATTTTTAGCAGAAATGGGGTTTTACTATGTTGGTCAGGCTGATCTCGAACTCCTGACCTCAGGTGATCCTCCCACCTTAACCTCCCAAGGTGCTGGGATTACAGGCATGAGCCACTGTGCAGGCCCCAGTGTGGACTATTTCTCTCCACTTATCTAACTTCACACTGGCCACATCAGTAACTCAGGTAATGTGCAATGATGGCAATAAAACATCTTTTATTTGAGATGCATTGCTTAACTCATGCCTCCTATTATAAACAGACGTCATCTAAAGAACAATCACTCCTTTTGATGTTTATTTACAGTCCTCAGCCTTCACATGACAAAATGGTTAACATTAATTAGCTTATTTAGCCATAAATTTTTTTCAACTACAAGTAACACCATCACAATGAAAGAATGGCATTACCTAAAGTGGGGTGGGGGGGGAGACAGAAGCATGACCTATTCAACTACTTTTATTGGGTTTGAGTTGATACATTATCAAAGAAAACTGTCATTGGTTTTATGATACCTGTTAATTTTTAACCAGCAAAATATATTTATTTTCACTCTGTCATGACTTTGTGCTTGATTACTTGCTTTCTCTCTTTTTGCTTTCCTTTTTTCTTTCATTTTTTCTCCTTTTAAAAATCAGAGTATATTCTCTTCCTCTTATCAATACCCCCAACTTTTAACATCTAAATGTCTAATTATTTGAATTTGATATATTCTCTACTCCTAGTGATTATCAGGGGGAATATGCCTCTACAGTATTTAAGTATACTTGGGGAGCTAGAAAAACTGAAATAAAATCAGCCTTTTATTGTATCTTGTAGCAAATTACAATCAGCATTCTATGTTTATGGAGAGTAAAAGGATTGCTCAGCTGTAGGGTGAGGTCAACTACAGGATGGCTTTATGGTGATGATGGGTCAGAACAGCACTCTTGGAGAACCAGAAGCAGAAATAAAGAAGAACCTTAATTACCATTCTACTAAATGACCTTGAGCAAATCAAAAAGTTATCTTTTTCTTTCTCCTTGACAATTATTTGTTCTGCCTGTTGGCTTGGACTACTGAACTGATGCAATGACTCAATAATTTACCTCCACTAATTGAAACTTTATATGGTATGAATGTATGCTTAACTTTGTACTCCATATAATGTTTGATTATACAAATTACAGTTTTGAACTAGACTGCAGAAATTTAGGGTGTTGATAAAATGACTTAAATAGACAAATTGAGATCAAGTACTTTAAGAAGCATTGTTTGCATACAAATATGATTGTCACCATGGCTGATCATTTCTTTGTCTTTACTGAAGGGCTGTCAGAACTCCTAGTTATTAGGGGCCCTGCTATAGGAATGTGAATTATTCTGCATTTGGAAGACATAATACTGCCTTTTGTTAATAATTCCTCTATAATTTCAATATTTTACCCCAGCATACTTAAGTTAGTAATAGTATGCAATGTGAATTAAGACTGGGATAATGAAAGATTTTTAGGGAATCCAATGATGTTATGTGGTTATGGCTATAAAGCATTAATTTTTGTTTATAAAATCAAATTACATTCTCGTTGTTTTCATGAAGTACACAGAATCCCTCTCCACTTAATTGTTCCATGTTTGTTTCTGTCTTCAACAATTTCTTGTGTTATAACATTGTTAAATCAGATTTTACTTCTTCAAAACATTCTATGTATTTATTCATAATAGTTTTTATAATGGAAAAATTTCACTTTTCCCCCAAATTTCATTATGTTCTCTCTCTCTTCACGAAGGCAAAGAAATCAAAAGTATTAAAATATAATTTACAAAATTTGATTGTTGTCCTGAAAGTCCCATTAAAAATAATATCCCATTACCATGAGGCTTGCTAGAAAGAAACTGGCAAAAACCTCAACACAATGAGGTCGTTTTGTGCAGATAAAGGCACAGTGTATTATAACCCAAACAGCAAGAACAGACTAGTTAGCTACTTCCGTTCGATAATCCAAGTCCTGCTTTCTGCCTCAGTAAGTTTGGGGGCAAATGTCAAACAGCTGTTCTCTTTTACCCAGAATTAGCTGCATTTAGTGATAGGTTAAACGACTACCACATGCACAATTCATAATTCGTTTTACAGGGGAAAAATGAGTATCAACAGACACAGGATAAGCAAATGATCACCCATTATATGGCCTTTATAGTGTATGGTTTTGATCAGAGATACTACGTAATGAAAGCACTGTCTTACACTATTTATCAAGGCAGCTAGTGTTTTTTAATGTGAATTCCACAAAGTGCCAAGATCTATTTTATCTGCAGACTTCAGCCTTCTTCCATTGTCTACAATTTTATTATTAAAAGAGTCCTTCTAATTTGATTATTCCCACAATCAAATATTTAACCTTAAGAAATTTCCCACAAGGATAGCAAGGTAGGTTCCATATGGTATTGTACTACCAGGTTTGCCTAATTGCTTCATTAGTTAATCAAGGAAAAAAACAATAATAATCCCACAAAATATAATGTAATCCAGAAGAAAATGATCAAATCTAAATTTTCAGCTCTTATGCATGTAAAAACCTTCAATGTACTAATTTTTCTACTCAGCAAAATTATGAAGTTTGTCATGTGCCTTATAAATACTGCCACATAAGACCTATTCTAGGTACCTCAGGGAAAACAGCAACATTACCCTATTTTCTAGTTTCTTATCCAGTGGAAACCACATGCATCTAAAATGGCTAGAAATTACTCCTAACAGTCTTCTAAATTTCACGTTGGGAAGAACCAGAAGCCACTGGAAAGACAGTCACTGAGTTATCGTCTCCTAGACGATGTAATCAGTTACATTCATATTTACATTCAAGAAAGAGGAAAGAAAGTGGTGCCAGCCTCCATGATCCTCTTCCAACCGATCTAGAAAGATTGTGTATGTGTGTGTGTGCGTGTGTGCGTGTGTGTGTGTCTCACTGGAAGGACAGTGGCTCATCAAAAGGCTTTTGTTGTTGTTCACAAAATAACCATATTAAATCTTCCTTGAAACAAGACAAATATCTTAAGTGTTTTTCAGTTGAAAGTAAGAGAAATCCACCATTCAAGTTCAAGTGGAAGGGGGAGTTTAGAAGAGAGATACAAGGTTATCTTACGTTACCAAATACAGAAAGTACATTTAGGCCCTAAAAAAAAAAAAAAAGAAAAGAAAAAGAAAAACTCTTAAAGCAGTTTTGTCCCTCTCTTGGGCAACTTCTCTACTCTTCCAGACCATCTTCTGCGAAGCAGTTATTGTTCTCCCTCCAAAATGAGGGACTATGTTCACTTCTCCTCCCAGGTCCACAAGGGGTGCGGTTTCAAAGGCAAGAACTTCCCAGCGCCATGCCTCCATTCACCTCCCCATCTGGGAACCTAGAGTTCTTTGTCTAACTTTCCCACGCAGGCTAGGTAAAATTCCAGGTGAGCTTCCTTTGTTCAGAAAGCCTGCCAAAAGCCCTGGAAGGAGAGGCTCTGTTGTGGGCCCTAACAACCAATCTGGGATCAAAGTCAAAGATCAATCACTCCAGAGGAAGTTTGAAAGAATTCCTCTCATTGGACAAGAACATGAATGGGGTGGGAACAACTTCAAAGTTAAAACGCCACTGCACCTTACCTGCGCAGAATTTCCCTCTCTGGGATCCCCTCCCACAATAGCATGGGAGAACGCTCTACTCTCTCTCTCTCTCTCTCTCTCTCTCTCTCTCTCTCTCTCTCTCATTGCCTAATAAACCACTCTCTGCAAAACCCTTTGGGTCCATGATATTTATATGAATGGTAAGCCTACTGAAACTCCAGAGCCTCTTTCCACATTCCTGGGGCAAGGAAGGCCAAGAACTAGGACACCCAGTTACATCCATGGCGAGTCAGCCAGAAGAAATGTCGTGAGACTGTTACTTCTGAGCCCTGAGTGCATTGAACCCCTCTGGCTTGCTGGAGTCTGTCCTATTCGCTTCTCTTGAATCTGCCTGGGGGAGAGCCCCAGACTTGGGGGCCGCTGGGCCTGCGTGGGACCACACGCAGTCCAATAGGTGGGACTGGGCAGATGCCATCTGCAGAAAGTAGGTGGCCCGCACTGGGCCTGTACATAGCCAAGCCTGGCTGGGCTCACTTGCTAGCCAGCTGCACCTGACCACAGCTGGGCCCGGTGGGGATGGTCCCCAATTAAGACGGTCCCGATTAGACTCTGCCCACCTCTAAATAGCTCAGCCAGCAAAATTTTAAAGGCAGTCCCGGCCTTCTCCAAACCAGTTTCCTTTTCTGGCTGTGCTTTGTTTCTCTGGGCCCTATTGCCTGCAGTGTGGGAGGGTGCAGATAGGCCTCGCCAGGCCAAGCCCGGGGACTCCGCATGTCATAGCGCTCCCCACCACCTGAGCGGAGCGGGAGCACGCTCCCCCTAACCAGCTGTCTAATCAGGGAACTCATCGCAGTCCCGGCCACAAACTGAGCCCGCATGCTCTGAGGCCTACTTTTAAACAGTGCGGCTGCCGGGATTTAAAAGGTACAGGTGCTGCAGCCACTCCTTGAGGAGCGGAGTGGACAAGCTAACTCAAGCCGGCCACAGGGAGGAGCCCACAAGGAGGGGCCCGCAGGGAGTGGGTCCCAGGGGGTGACCCACAGGGAGGAAGCAGCAGGGAGGGGCCAGAGGCAGACATGTGACCATGGCAGACAGCAGCACAATGGGGGTGCAGCTTTGCCACCCTGGCCCCAGCAGGCAGTGGCAGCCCAGGGACTCATGCCTGTAGTGCCCTCAAGCTTATAAAGCCTCCTGCAGCATAAATGCACAGAGCCAGTTCCCTTAGTCTGCAGTGCTATGTTAAGTCCTAACAGAGTCTTATCAGTGGATACTAAGGGTCTATAAAACATTGTGTTTTTTGGTCACTCACAAATTTCCCAATCCAACTGAATGGTGCCAGAATCTAATGATGTACAGTTTGTCTTGCCCAGGACCAGCTCTCCATATGGCAGAACTTCTCCATCTAGAATACCATAGTCAAACCTGGTCCAAGGGTCAAATAATTACAGGCCCCACAACCCTAGGGCATATTCCTATAATGGCGAGTGGGGTAGGGGAGGAGGTTCAGGTCCTGAGGTCATTGTTTTGGCCTCGGCCATGTGGCCATCCTAAAGCCTTCTTTAGGATTGTGGTGCTTAGAGGTCCTTCCCTAAATTATAAAACTGCCCCATATATAGGTCCCTCCCTAGATTATAGTAACTGCCACCCCTCCATGTGGGGCAGTTTCATAATCAAGCCTATATAAATTGAACTCTTGCTGGAGAATATTGGTACCCATTGCCCAAGCCCAGGCGTCCCCAAACTTTTTACACAGGGGGCCATTTCACTGTCCCTCAGACGGTTGGAGGGCTGCCACATACTGTGCTCCTCTCACTGACCACCAATGAAAGAGGTGCCCCTTCCTGAAGTGCGGCGGGGGGCCGGATAAATGGCCTCAGGGGGCCACATCCGGCCCGCGGGTCATAGTTTGGGGATGCCTGCCCAAGCCGATGGTTTCACTGGCCTAGGTTACAGGGATGTGCTGGTAGGGACCACTAATCCCAGCAGTCCCCATGTCCTTATGGTGGTCAATAGGTATATGTAGACAGTGAGCGTGTGCCTATGACGCTGGTAAGCATGATTAAACCCAGCACATGGAGGGCCCTGGAAGATAATTACACATCTTGGGCCAGGAAATTACAAGGTGCTATAACTGGGGGACTCTCCAGAGCTAGCACTATAACTGGGGGATGCCCCAGGCCTAGTGGTGGCAAGAAATAACAAGGGATGTGGCCATCCATTCCTGTGTTTGGTTTCAGATGGGTGCTACTCTTCCCAAGGCAAAATCTCCTTTAAAGTGTATCCTGGATAACTGGGACCAATTTCACACACGATCCTTGAAGAAGCAGCAGTTCATTTTTCTCTGCCAAACAGCGTGGCCACGATACTCTCTGCTGAGTGGAGAAACCTGGCCTCCTAAGGGAAGTATAAATTACAACACTATTGTACAATTAGACCTGTTCCGTAAGAGCGAAGGTAAATGGTTTCAGGTCCCCTTAAGGTTTCCTTCTGAGGAATAATCTTCAGCTATGTAAGGCCTGTACCCCATAACCTACTGGTCCTCGTCAGGACTACCCCACATTTCAGACTCCCTGTAGCTCCTCCATCCACCAAAGCTGACCAGGTCTCCTTGGCTCCTGCCACCCAAGAGGAATCAGGGAAGACCGAAGCAGCCCAGGCACCTCAAGCTACTGGGGTGCCCCAACTCTGCCCACTACAGGCGGTAGGAGGAAAATTTGGCCTTACTGAGGTGCATACTCCCTTTTCACTTTCTGACCTAAAGCAAATCAAGGTGGACTTAGGAAAATTTTCAGATGACCTGAACAAGTACATAGATGTCCTGCTGGGCCTGAGTCAGTCCTTTGAATTACATTGGAAAGATGTATCATGTTACTGCTTAGTCAAACCATGACCACAAATGAGAGTGAGGCTGCTCTAGCAGTGACTCAAGAGTTTGGAGACACCTGGTACCTTAGTCAAGTACATGCCCAAATGATGCCAGAGGAGAAGAATACATTTCCTACAGGTAGACAAGCAGCCGCTAGCATGAATCTTTGCTGGGATCCTGACTCAGAACAGGGGGACTGGAGTCATAGGCACCTATTGACCTGCATACTTGAGGGATTAAGGCAAACTAGGAAAAAGCCTATGAACTATGCAATGTTATCCACCATAACTCAGGGAAAGGAAGAAAACCCAACAGCCTTCCTTGAGCAATATGGAAGACCTTAAGAAAGTATACTGCTGGGCATGGTGGCTCAAGCCTGTAATCCCAGCACTTTGGGAGGCCAAGGCAGGTGGATCAAGAGGTCAAGAGATCAAGACCATCCTGGTCAACAAGGTGAAACTCCATCTCTACTAAAAATACAAAAAATTAGCTGAGCATGGTGGTGCGTGCCTGTAATCCCAGCTACTCAGGAGGCTGAGACAGGAGAATTGCCTGAACCCAGGAGGTGGAGGTTGCGGTGAGCCAAGATAACGCCGTTGCACTCCTGCCTGGGTAACAAGAGCGAAACTCCTATCAAAAAAAAATTAAAAAAGAAAGAAAGAAAGTATACTCCCCTGTCGCCAGACTCCATTGAGGGTCAGTTAATACTAAAAGACAAATTTATTACGCAATCAGCAGGAGACATTAGGAGGAAACTCCAGAAGCTGGCCCTGGGGCCAGAAAAGAACCTAGAATCATTACTAAATCTAGCAACCTTGGTGTAACATATAATAGAGACCAAGAGGAACAGGCTGAAGGGAACAGGAGAGACCAGAGAAAAGCCACAGCCCTAGTCATGGCCTTCAGGATAGCAGACCCAAGGTGCTCAGAGGAGACAAAGGTATGGGTTAGCCGCCAGTCTGATGGAGCTTTTTACCAGTGTGGTCTAATGGGATATTTTATAAGAAGTTGCCCCCAGAGAAATGAACCACCACCTCATCCTTGCCCACTGTGCCAAGGGGGATCACTAGAAGGCACACTGTCCTGGCGACGAAGATTCCCAGGGCCTGAGGTGGCTAACCAGATGACCCTACAGCAGGACTGAGGGTACCCGGGGCAAGTGCCAGCACAAGCCATCACCCTCTGGTAAACCATCGAGCACCTGGTAAAGCTAGCCATAGAGGGCCAGGAGGTTGATCTCCTGGACACTGCGTGATCTTCTCTGTTTTAATTTCCTATCCTGGACAGTTGACCTCCAAGTCTACCACTGTTCAAGGAGTCCTAGGACAAGCAGTCTCCTGACATTTCTCCAAGGCCCTAAGCTGTAACTGGGGAAATAAGCTCTTCTCCCATGCCTTCCTCAAGACACTAGAAAAGACACTAGAAAGTCCCACTGTCTTACTAGGGTGGGACCTGTTAGCCAGAGCAGGAGCCATTTTATATATATATATATATATATGATCATCATCAGGGAGGAAATCCCTCTCTACTGCCCATTATTTCAAGAAGAGATTAATCCTGAGGTTTGGGCAATAGACGGACGATTTGGACAGGCAAAGAATGCATGCCTAATTTGAATAAGGCTAAAGAATCCCACCTCTTTTTCTTACCAAAGACAGTACCCCCAAGACCAGAAGCCAAAAAGGGGCTACAGGATACTGGAAAGACCTTAGAAGCTCAGGGTCTAGTAAAGTCCTGTAACAGCCCTTGTAACACTCCAATTTTAGGAGTACAAAAACCTAATGGACCATGGAGGCTAATGCAAGATCTCAGGTTTATAAATGAAGCTGTGATCCCTTTATACACAGCTGTACCCAACCCATACACCTTGCTCTCTCAAATACCAGGAGAGGCACAATAGTTTATAGTCCTGAACCTTAAGGATGTCTTTTTCTGTATTCCATTACATCCTGACTCCCAGTTTCTGTTTGCCTTTGAAGAGCCTTTAGACCAGAATTCTCAGCTCACCTGGACAGTGTTACCCCAGGGCTTTTGACATAGCCCCCACTTGTTTAGCCAGGCTCTACATCAGGACCTTAGTAATTTTTCACTTCCAGGTACACTGGTTCTTCAATATATGGATGACTTACTTTTAACTGCTAACTCAGAAACTCAGTGTCAGCAGGCCACCCAGGACCTCCTAAACTTTCTAGCCACCTATGGATATCAAATTTCCAAAACAAAAGCCCAACTTTGTAGGCAAGAGGTAAAATACCTAGGGCTTGTCTTGTCTAAGGGCACTCAGGCCCTTGATAAAGAATGCCTCCAACCCATATTGGCCTTCCCCTGTCCAAAGACCTTAAAACAGTTGCGGCGATTCTTAGAAATAACTGGTTTCTGCTGATTGTGAATTCCCAGATATGGTGAAATAGCAAAACCCCTATAGGCTCTGATTAAGGAAACCCAAAAAGCTAACACCTATTTAATACAATGGGATCCTATAGCTGAGGCAGCCTTTCAGACCCTAAAGAGGCACTACTGCAGGCTCCAGCTCTAAGCCTTCCTACAGGAACGACTTCTCCCTATATGTTATGGAAAAGTCACGAGTGGCACTGGGGGTTCTCACCCAGACGTGGGGGACCATGCCACAACTGGTGCATACCTAAGTAAGGAAATGAATGTGGTAGCAAAAGGCTGGCCACACTGCTAGCGGGTCATAGCTGCGGTGGCTATACTGTTCTTAGAAGCTGTTAAAATAGTGCTGGGGAAAGATCGAAATGTATGGACTTTACATGATGTAGCTGGAATTCTGGCCTCTAAAGGAGGCTTATGGCTGTCCAGCAACCGCTTACTCAAATATCAGGCCTTAATGCTCGAAGGGCCGGTACTGCAGCTGCACACATGTGCAGCCCTCAACCCAGCCACTTTTCTTCATGAGGAAGGGGCAGACAGAGAACACGACTGTCAGCAGGTTATAGGCCAGAACTATGTGGCTTGAGAGGATCTTTTAGAAACACCTCTAGCCAATCCTGACCTTAACCTATACACTAACAGAAGTTCATTTCTATAGAATGGAGTTCGAAAGGCAGGATACTCTGTAGGCAGTAGTCAAACAGTGCTTGTAAGTAACTCTCTTCCTCCTGGAACTAGTGCCCAGCTGGCAGAACTAGTAGCCCTCACTCGAGCTCTAACATTAGGAAGCAGAAAGAGAGTCAATGTATACACAGATTCCAAATATGCTGACCTGGTTCTGCATGCCCATGCTGCCATATGGAAAGAGAGTTCCTAACCTCAGCAGGAACTCCCTTTAAATATGCTAAGGAAATTTTAGACATATTACAAGCCATCCAAGAACCCAAAGAGGCGGCAGTCTTACACTGCCGAGGTCACCAGAAAGGAGATGAGAAGGAAGCAGAGGGCAGTCACTGAGCTGACCTAGAGGCAAAACGGGCAGCTAGACAAGAATTTATAGAAGGACCTTCAATATGGGAAAACCCTCTCCAGGGAACTAGACCTCAATACTCATCAGAGAAGGTAGAGTGGGCAATCTCGCAGGGACGTGATCTTCTTCCTTCAGGATGGCTAGCTACTGATGGGGGGAAAGTCCTCCTCAGTGAAAAGTACTTAAAACTCTGCATCAAACCTTCCATATGGATATAAAGAATATACATCAGATGGCCAAATCTATATTTACAGAAAAAAGTCTCTTCAAGGCTGTTGAACAAATAGTCAAAGGACATGAAATATGCAAAAGATGAAAACAAAAATCCTTTGGCATATCGCAAAGCTCCTGCTGGGGAAGAGTGAGCTGGTCATTACCCAGGTGAGGCTTGGCAAATGGACTTTACCCATATGCCTAAGTCTCAGGGACATCAATATCTGCTGTAGACACCTATCTGTGTAGATACCTACACAAACTGGGTTGACGCTTTCCCCTGCAGAACAAAAAAAAGCCCAAGAGGTAATAAAAGTCCTGATTAATAAAAATAATCCCTAGATTCAGACTCCCTCACTGTCTTCAAAGCGATAACAGCCCCGTCTTTAAAGCTGCAGTAACCCAAGGAATTTCCAGGGTGTTAGGAATACAGTATCATCTCACTGTGCTTGGGGGCCTCAGTCCTTAGGGAAAGTGGAAAAGATGAAAGAAATTCTTAAAAGACATCTAAAAAAAATCACACAGGAAACCCACCTCCTGTGGCCTTCTCTATTACCAATAGCACTCTTAAGGTCTTGAAACTGTCCTCAGACAATAAGACTCAGCCCCTATGAGATGCTTTATGGACAACCCTTTCTTGCTAATGATCTTGTATTAGACAAGGAAACAGCAAATCTAATCAAAGATATAACCTCCTCTGCTAAGTACCAACAGGCTCTTAGAACCTTACTTGAAGGACACCTTAGGGAAAAAGGAAAAGAGTTGTTCTGCCCTGGAGACTTGGTGCTTGTTAAGTCTCTCTCCTCAGACTCTCCCTCTCTAGGCCCATCTTGGGAAGGACCATTTTCAGTTCTTCTGTCTACCCCAATGGCAGTTAAGGTGGTAGGAACTGACTCATGGATTCATCACACTCGGCTGAAGCCTTGGACACCTCCTGAAGAAAGTCATATACCCTCGCTCTACAGCCTGAAGTTCCAGGAGACAACCCTTTGTACACCTGAGAGCCATTAGAGGATCTATGTTTGCTCTTCCGACAAGATCCCCAGGAAAGTAACTACTCATAAGTCTAATTTACATCCTGGCATTAACAGGTCTATCACTCTTGACTTTGCTATCTGCAACCAGACTCTTAAACCCCAATTATTCCTTTCATAGTTGTAGGAGGTGGTCTTTAAAAATAGGAGAACTTGGCACTGGCATTAGGAAAGTTACTACCCCTACTCAGTTACTACAAGCTATCTCAGGAGTTAAATAACAACATGGAAAAAGGTTGCCAATTCCTTCTGCAAAGGCAGCCCACTCTGCAGAAACAGCTTAACTCTTTAGCTGCCGTAGCTCTTCAAAGTAGAAGGGCCCTAAATCTGTTAACTGCAGAGAGAGAAGGAAACTGTCTCTTTCTAGGAAAAGAATGCTGTGACTTTATAAACCAACTGAGTGTTGTCTTAAACAACTGAGGGACTGACTCAAACACAGGGCTTAACATCTTCAAGAAACAGAATCGTGGGGCTTGTTTAACAACTGGCTGTCCTAACTCTGCCCTCTCCTAGGCCTGTTTATAATCATTCTATTATTGTTGGCCTTTGGGCCTCTCATCTTTAACCTTCTTGTCATGTTCATTTCTTCTAGAATTAAAGCCATAAGGCCACAAACAATCCTGCAAATGGAACCCCAAATGTCCTTGGCTCATGAATTCTATCGTGGACCTCTGGATCTTCACCCCTGGGAAACTCCCCTCTGGAGGAAACTTCAAGTGTAGGGCCCCTTCTATGCCTCAATTCAGCAGGAAGTAGCTAAAAAGCAATTGATATTCATGTCCCAATAGCAGTTGGACTTTCCTGTTCAGAGAGGGGACTGAGGGACTATGTTAACTTGTCTTTCCAGGGCCACAAGGGGTGTGGTTTCAAAAGCAAGAACTTCCCAGCACCATGTCTCCATCCACCTCCCCATCTGGGAGCCTAGAGTTTTTGGTCTAATTTTCCTATGTGCAGGCTAGGTAAAATTCCAAGTGAGCTTCCTGTGTTCAGAAAGCCTGCCAAAAGCCCTGGGAGGAGGGACTCTATTGTGAGCCCAAACAACCAATCTCAGATCAGAATCAAAGATCAATCACTCCAGAGGAAGTTTGAAAGAACTCCTCTCATTGCACAAGAACATAAATGGGGCAGAAGTAACTTCAAAGTTAAAACTCCACTGCACCTTACCTGAGTCGATTTCCCTCTCTGGGATCCCTTCCCACAATAGCGTGGGAGCTCTCTCTATTCCCCCACTCTTTCTCTCTCTCTCTCTCTCTCTCTCTCTCTCTCTCTCTCTCTCTCTCTGCCTAATAAATCACTCTCTGCAAAACTCTCTGCAAAGCTCATGGTATTTATATGAACAGTAAGCCCACTGCACCTCCAGAGCCTTTCCCCCATTCCTGGGGCAGGGGAGGCCAAGAACTTGGGACACCCAGTTACTGTAACAGCAGCTTTCTAGTGAGTTGAGTTTCCTGTCTCCAACTCTCTCTAACTTATACGTAGAATGTCTGTTATTGTCTAATTCAGTCACTGGAGCTCTGACTTTAAATTACAAGAGACTAAGTCTGATTGTCTCAGCTTGGGTCACATTCCATCCTGGACCCTTGGTACGTGACCAGGGATTGGGGAGTTACCTGCCATGCAGATGTCACCAGGGTTGACTGGAGCTGGAATGTCTGAAGAAACTCTTTCCTTTTCTGCCAACCAAGTCATCTTTTATAGACAGTGTCAGTCAAACAACTTGTTGCATTTAGAGAAAATTAATTTCTACAGATTTTATAAATGCCCTGCATACTGAAGATGCTAAATAAATGGTAATCATAATATTGATTTGAAGGTGTCCCTTCTAATAAAGTAAACATGACATTTAACTATTACTACATTATAACATTTTAAATTAGCTGGATAGAGAAAAACATATTTGAAACTCGGGCATATATTTAATAATTTCATTTTGAAATTCAATTTCTTACAATGGAAACAAAAAGTTCATATTGAAAATATCTTGTATAAACTACTATTAGTGTTTTTCATGAGATTACTGTTAATTAAAACAGTACAGATGTTATCAGTCAATTCTTCTTTTTACATGGAGTACTATTCATTAATGCCCTGGACCTCCCCTTCTCTCCACCCAGTTACCCTCACCCTGATACCTAGGTCAATGAAGAAATTCTGAAAATCTTTTAGCTCATTTGTTCCATTGATATCCCAGTGATCAAAGACTTTAAATGCATTTTTCAACCACAGTTCCATTAAAGCCCTGCGTATAACTCAATCAATAAAAGACTTTTGGATCCCAGAAATGCACATCATTTACGGCCCACTATGACCTTCATTTAAAAAAAAAAAATCTTAGTTCTTTGGATAAGAAGAGAAATTTCTTAACAACCCTCAACTGTTCCTCCATTTTGTTGATTCCTAGTTTGAAAAAGGAAAATGTGACATCATTCAGGAGACATGTTTAGAAGACATAACTATATGCATTAACTGTGTTTACCATTGTTGGCTTATTTCTTCTATGCTGGCATGGCTAAATGTTCTCCAGAATGAGAGCTTTGCCACTGAATATTCCACTAGACCAAAAATGCTTAAGGAAGATGGAGGAGAGAAAGAATTGCCAATCACAATCTCCGGGGAGGCATGTATAGTTAGAGAACGTGCAATTAATATTCTTAGACAAGGTTATACTTGGGGTTTTACAGTATAAGCTACAGAAAGTCAAACCTTATGAAATACTGGGTGATGGGGATTGAAGTTGAAGAGGGAAAAGGAGGAAGGGAAATACGGTGTATATGTAAGACCTTGAAAAACACTTGCCCAGAAATTTCATGTCAAATTCACAGGCACCATTTTACAAAATAGCATCTTATATGACTACATCCTTCACTTAGGAAATGGGAAGAGAGAACCAGCAGGATTACTTGACCTTGGCTTTAATCAAAGAAGTCCTAAGTTTGGGCTTTCATTCAATACAAAATGTGTACAACAGAATAGCAAGAAATGTAGAATTGTGGCCTCAAAATATACCTTTCATTGACTTTTTTCCAAAAGTCATATTCATGCTGTATTTTTAATAACCACGTAAGTACCCATTTTAGATATTGTTTCTTTGTGAGGAATGTGGTAACCTAAATGATAGTACAATAAATTTACATTTACAAACTTCAAGAAGCAAAGTCTCTTGAAATGGCTTTACGTGTGCATATATGCATTAGTCTATTTTCATACTGCTAGGAAGAAATATCCAACACTGGGTAATTTATAAAGAAAAAGAGGTTTAATCAACTCATGGTTCCATATGGCTGGAAAGGCCTCACAATCATGGCAGAAGGTGAAGGAGGAACAATGGCCCATCTTATGTGCTGGCAGTCAAGACAGCACGTGCAGAGGAGTTACCCTTTATAAAACCATCAGATTTCATGAGACTTAGTCACTACCTTGAAAACAGCATGGGAAAAACCTACCCTCATTATTCAATTATGTCCCATTGGGTCCCTCCCATGACACATGCGGATTATGGGAGCTACAATTCAAGATGAGAGTTGGGTGGGAACACAGCCAAACCATATGAATAAATATCTTCCTTTAAAAAATTTTACATGGCCTGCTTATGTACAATACTTGCATATAATAATAGACTTGAGATGAGACCTGTAGCGTAACTGTTTACTAGATGAAGAAGGTGGAGAAGATTCGTAGAGGTACAAATCTTATTCTTGCACAGAAAACTGAGTCACGGTACCAATTCCATCTGAACATGCTGGCAGCGAACTAAAGAAGACTTGAAATAAGCCTCCCTCAGTCTTCAGCAGGAGGATCTGCACAGAGGTGGACAACAGCGGTTGTCAGCTTAGCCAGAGCATTGTATTCTCCTGCTGGTGAATCCCATCTGCCAGCCTCTATCTTATTTACAAATCTTAAAATAAAGATATTTGGGGTTTTAAAAAATAAAATTCGATGTAAATCCACCAGAAGAAAACCTCATGAATATTCTAAGTAGATCACAAGTATTTTTTTCTACAGCCTACTAATGTCTCATTAATACTGTTTAGTGGAAAGGGGAATTTGGGTAGTAAATCAGGAGTCATCACACAGCAAAGTAACCACTCTGTGGATTATGGAGTTCTACTATGCTTTGCTACTTCAAGGATCCCAAAATAATCCCAGTACATATGCTTCTGTACTAATCACTTTTGGAAATATCAAATCACGCAATTGAAGATTTTTATGTTGAAGAATTAGCAAAATAATTCACTTCAAACAAATATGAAAATAAAAATAGCTCCTCAGAGAACAAACTTCATAATAAGTCTCCTTCAACATCTAATAGCACTAGAAATATTTTAGAAAACAACTAAATGAATCATGATTTTATTGCAAATCTTTTACCTAATAAGTTCTTGTTTGTTAAACTCTTCTTTGGTGTCTTCTTTAGTTCTTTTTGCCAAACTTTGTATTAAGGCATGAATGTTTCTATTTGACTATAAAAAACAAAGATTGTATCTTACAATAAAATTATATTTCCTTGAATGATAAAGTCCACAATTCTTCCCAATGTTCAAGTAGTCCTCACTGAATCTTATATAACTAGTTCTCTTGTATTACTTTCTGGGTAGTCTTAAAAGGATTATTTTGTACTTTTGGAATCTCATTCATTCTATCTTCATAAAAGCATCTTGGCAAGCCTTCAAAATTCTGTTGGCAGCCTGTCTTGGTAGGTCAACGGGTTCTCTCCCTGTTGTCCACATTTGTGTTTGTTTAGATCTTGACCTAGTAGAGAAAGCTTGCTCACTGGAAATGATGAGATAAAGATGTCCTCCTCAAAAATTTCTCCATCACACATTTTCTTTAAAAAGATTCTCTTAATGTAAGAAACTCCCCCCTTGAATTTTTTTAATGCACAGAAAAAGCTGTTTAACAGTTTTGGTTTTTTTTTTTTATGAAGCTAAAGGGTTTAGACCATAATGTCAAAAGACACAATACTGAATGCCATGATCCTGAATGTTGAAACCCTAAAAGATCAAGATCTCTAAAATCTAAATCCCTATCATCTAAAATTCTAAACATTTAAAATTTGGAAAAATCACCATCATAGGAAAGTCACATCATGCTAGGCAGAACTATTACCTTGTTATTGTCTTTATAAAGAAGAAAATGAATTTCAGTTTAATCCCCAAACTATAATGACAGATTTGGAATTAGCCACAATCAAGATTTCCAAAGAGTGAATTTCAAGGTATTACCAATAAAGTTTGTTTTTCCCATTCAGCTCAATGCATTTGGAGAAAAATTCAAATGCATGGATTGCCTGCACAACATGGCAAGAATGAAAACTTCAGTTTAAAAATGCCTCATTGGCCTGTGTTGGCATTCCTTCCAGCTGATGACATTCCAGGGCTTTTAACAAATTAAAGCTGTATTTGCCTGAAGAAGCCAGCTAAGTTACTGAATAGTTTGAAAATAATTATGTGCATAGTAGGATAAGAAGACACTTATGCAACGGTGTTGTTTTTTGATCACCAGTACTGCTTTTGCCAAATTTGTGTTCTGTATTGCATGCAGAATGGATTTCCACAAAGCCAAAACAACATAGAAGCATGGCACAAAAAATGGAAAAACTGAATAGGAAATGTTCATATCGATGAATATTGAATCAGAAGAGGTGCAGAAAGAGCAGCACCAAATAGAAAATGAATGTGAACGTATTATCAAAGGAAAACCATGTCCTAAAAGAAAAAAGCAGATATTCATTGTGATAGAAGACTTCAAAATACAGTTAACTGTTAAAACTACATGAAAGCTGGCCAGCTCCTGTGGACTGTCTCCATGCAATCTGTCCCTGTAATACACTTTTAAATATGCCAAAATTTCTTTACAGTTTTGTTTTTCCCACTATTTCAAATTGTCATTTTTTTATAATTTACTATGCTATGTATTTCATCTTTGCATCATTTCCAATACTAGAGGTATAAATTATGTAGACTTTTCTAGAGTGCTGATTTATGTATTTTTTTGGAAATTTGCCTCCATAAAAGTACATTATCACAGTGTTGACTGTGTGTAAGCACTGTGCATGTGCATAAAACATTAAAATTTCCATAACAAATGAAGAGATGTCCTTTGTGTACATCTGCATTTGTGAGAGAGAAAATTTCTCAGCATCTTGGCTCTTTAAGCAACTGGTTTGGCGATGATGTAGTTGTAACTCACAGTGGTTTATGATCAAGCTTGTCAAAAGTCTCAGGTGTCCATCGCAATATTTCAGATGACTTGCAGTTACAAAGCTGAGTGCACACAATTACCAGCCATTGTGATATGCACTTATACATTTCAGTTTTTGACCTATGAATTTATAAATATGGCTTGTCTGCTCATAATTGTTATACCTGTGACTGTCATTAGTATACCTGTTGATGCTTACAAAAATATGTATATTAGTGCCTATTTTAGTGTGTCGATTCACCTATTGAAGTGTTCTATTGTATTTTAATATGTTTCTCATATAAATATCCTTTTAAAAATGTAAGTAAACAGTTAGCCAATGTAGTGGCACACACCTGTAGTCCCAGCTAGTCAGGAGGCTGAGGTGGGAGACTCAAGTGAGCTCAGGAGTGTGAGGCTGCAGTGAGCTATGATCACACCAATGTACTCCAGCTTAGGCAACAGAGCAAGACCCTGTCTTTAAGGGAAAAAAAAAGTTAAGTAAATATCTTTTAAGAAATGTTTAAATTATTTTTTCCAGCATTATATTTTCAGCATCTTTGTCTCTCAGGATTTGAGAATTTGGAATTATGGCATTCAGGACGGTGTCTTTTAGGATTGTGACCAGCTCCCCAAAATAAATATCACTGATTTACAATTTTTTCAAGGCTCCTGAGTTTGACAAGCATCATCATTACATTTAAAATCTTTTCACAAGCCATCTTTGACACAAATAAGGGTTGCATATACCTTTGATCCCAATGAAACACAGTGAAATAGAATCTTCTATTGATGAAAGTTAATGGTTTTGCATTCAATTTATAGGGAGTAATGAAAGCCCACATTTCCTTTTCTCTTGTTTCAGGATCAAGGTACTTTTTCTTCTTTAGATTTCCCAAGGATTACAGATTTCATTATAATAATCTCATTAGGCATAGTTTCTTTAGTTTTAAAATTCCGTCATAGATATTCTTAAATCAATGTTTTATAGATCATTCTGTATACAATTATTTTACAAAGAAAATTGCCTAATCTTGATTGCTTATAAAGTCTTCTTCTCTTGCCTTTTATTTTCTAATAGTCCTGAAAAAGTAATTAAAATAAAATAAAGTAAGTCCATCTGATTAGTCTTGATTTTCCTAATTGCTACAAGAAATTATTTCCTTCATCTCATTTCTATGACTATTGTATGTACTGTACTGGACTGTATAGTACATTTAAAGAAATATTTTTAAAAAATTTTTCCAAATTAATACTAATATTTCAGTAGCAAGTAAAAACAAACTTATTTATTACAACAATGTGCATAGTTCTCTGCTAAGCAAAGAATACAAATTTCAGAAAAACATGGTTTTAGTCAACCAATGAATGACAAAATATTTTCATTTGCATTCATTATTATTCAAAATAATCACAGGAGAGTGATTGTTTTCACTCTCCTACCTCGCATGTGATTTTTGTTGTAGTTGTTCAACAGACCTTGGAAATTTTTTCCTAGTTAAAATAAAAAAAAACATTTTAAATCCATTTTATATCCTCAGCATGTCTCTCCTCACCCCAATTGCATTAATTTTGTAAAACTAAATTGGAGCTGCGTGATCTAGCCTTTTCTGAAATGCAGTCTTTACAACAGTGAGACATGATAGAAACCATGCAACATAAAACCACAGGATTTTTTAAAAGCTGCTCTGAGATGACTTATATGTTTCAAAAACCAGCCTAAAGTTATGAAAATATCATTTTAATAAGTTCCTTTAGACAGCCTCATGTTTGTCATTTATTTAGTCCTTCATGCACTTACTCATTTTGATTTATCCATTTTCACTTATTCAGCAAGCATGTAAAGCAAGGGTTTAGGTTTGGTTTTGGTTTCTGCATAACATTGCAAATAATGCTATTGGAGAAAAATCAAAGAAATAAAAAAAAATTAGTGACAAGATCCGTAGAAGACCAAGTTTCCAGGGCTGCAGGTGGAAGGAACAGATTGAGCTGAGGCATAGCAGTGGTCTCCTGACACAGTTGTCTAGCACTTGACCAGACTTGAGCCGTAGGAAACAGACGATGTTCATGAAGAGAGGTTTGTAAAAGGCTTTCTACAATTTGCATCAGACCCTTTGCAAGGCATGAGAACACAAAGTTGAGTAAGATGCAGCCCTTGCACTAAGGAACTCTCAAATTTTTACTGAAGCCCCAGAGCATTTGTTGTTTCCACACAACTGATTCCTTTTCTTCCTCTGAATTATTTCACAGCAATTTGATACCAATCATCTACTTTAAAAACACACAAATAATTTTTCTTTAACAGAAGTGTTACATTTTTCTTTTTGTTCTCAAACTAGTTCTTGATAGTTCTGGTCAACTTCAACAAATTTTATTCTATTTAATATGTTGTAAGCTTAAAATTATTTTACTTATAACCCTATCATATGTGTATATGAAATTTAACAGTTTGTATCCTCTGGCCGTGAGGCTGTAAGGGTGAAAATATTTCTTCTGAATTGAGTTACTGCAGTTATTAACAGCATACAATCAAAATAACATATATTATAAATTAGACTGTTTTTAAACCTACAAATAAAATGGTATTAATAAGCTTATCTTATTCAAATAGGTGGTCATTTTTAAAAAAGATTGGCTCATGTATCTGAATGAAAATTCCTTATAGCTAGACTATAATAATGTTCAGAATCAGTTTTATTCCTATTTCGAAATGTAAGGACTGAAAAACTGATTCACATAGAAGTTAGGAAGAGAAGTCCTTTTGTGAGAGCAATGTCAAGTCTTTCTGAGTTAGGTGAAAAGACTTACACAGATCAATCAGTTAACACTTTAGTAGGATTTCCTTTTATTCATTTATTTACTTTTTGAAAGCAAAGAATTGGAAATTGCCACATCTTACAAAAGGATGTGTCTGTTACTGGGTCACCAGAGGCATCTACATTCTCAACATCAATCCCGGTAAGTGTAAGATTCCTTTGTCCCAGAGTTGGATTTTACACATGAGACAACACACCAATTCAGGATGCATGCCTTTGAAAGGAAGCGAAAAGAAAACTGAAAGGCAAGGAGGTAAGATGAGAAAGCTTGTTCTCTATTACAGAAGAGTCATAGACATTTTTATTAATTATAGCAAAGACTGAAATTGGAAGCTGAGAATCAACATATGGATTGCCCTAAATTCTGTGTTAGTACAGTCCTTGGAAAGCCTCTTCAAGCTTTCAGAACAGATGCTTGGTTGGGAATTCCACTTCTACAGACATTGTGGTCCTTGGCAGAAGCTCACATAGTTAAAAGGTGGGTACTTCCAAGACAATTGTAAGTTTTGTGATTTGGGGAAATTACATTTCAGAGATAACAATTCACTCTTCAAAATATATGCTATATGTATTTCTGTTTGTATCACAAGGAAGTTTGGCATTGACCAGGCTTTTTAAAAGAATTTTTATACTCATATCTTTCTTAAGAAGAGGTAATCATCCTGTGCAAAGAGTAAATTCATATCTCCAATTTTCAGAATTTACTAGATGTCTCCAAAATTACAACAGTCTAACGTTTCAATAATAGTGAAATGAATTCTTAATACTAATATTTTAGGAGATGAGGAACAGGATGAGAAGACAAAACACACTAACCAAGAACATGTATTTGAGTGTTTTTTAAAAGCCTCATAGTCTAAAAAGTTTGCTTCTCCCTGACTAAAAAACAACTGTTTAGCTTTTTTGGGTTTTGTTGGTTTGCTTGCTTTTTTTTTTTTTTTTTTTTGCCTATATATAAATATATGTATTTGGCTGAAATAATGTCTTTCATATTTTTAATATGGACATTCAAGTCTTTGGAAAATATTTTTGTCCTTTCAGTGCAGCTTTCCACTTTAATACTGAGTTTAGAGAGTTCAGTAATATTCAAGAAATATTTATTAATACCTACTCTGTATGAAGTACTACATCCAGTGACATAGGAGATACAAGGGTGAATCATTCAAGGAGTATAGAATCTGTGTAGCAGAGAAACATATACTCAAAAAACTACCAAAAGCTGCAAGCGGAAATAAGAATATGCCTAAGGGTATGCCGAGGCTTTCTAGGAATAGGATAACACTATTAGCTCTAGGAGAATCAATGTCAAGAAAATGCATAAAATATTGGAACACTACCCATGCGGGAGTTATTTATATCCCACTGCTCAAGGGCATTGCCAAGATCTGATTTTCCACTCATGCAAAAATTCAAAAAATTGCAACCTCCAACCTAAAGGGGTTAATAAGACCTTTAATTGCTATTTTATCTTTCATTACTACCAATTTACTTAGCAGAGATTCCCTGAGAGCCTACTAGGTACCTAGTGTAATACTACCACTACACAAATAACGTGTGATAAGCTTGAATGAGGATGGTATGGCTACTGCCCTCAAACTGCTTATAGGCTTGTGGAAAACAGACATTTCTATGATTAATTACAGTACAATATTGTAAGCACTATAAATATAATAAATATATGTATATTTAAAGCTAAAAAGACTATTTCTGTGTCTATTTTATAAAAGCTTTTATTTTAATGTTTTTATAAAAACATAACGCTTAGGGCAAACCAAGGTAACAAAAAGAATAGTCAGGTTTGAGATATATTTTGAACAAAGAGTTGAGAGTACTTGCTAATAAGTCAGATGTTGGATACGAGAAAAGGAGAATAGGCAAGGTAACTGAAGTTTGGGGTATGAAGAACTGGAAAAATTAAGGTACCATTTAGTGAAATTACGTATCAGTTACCATATTTGCTGAATAACAAATTACCCCAGAACTTAGTGGCTTAAAAGTGATTCATTGGCCGGGCGCAGTGGCTCACGCCTGTAATCCCAGCACTTTGGGAGGCCAAGGTGGGTGGATCACGAGGTCAAGAGATCGAGACCATCCTGGTCAACAGAGTGAAACCCTGTCTCTACTAAAAATACAAAAAAAAATTAGCTGGGCATGGTGGCACGTGTCTGTAATCCCAGCTACTCAGGAGGCTGAGGCAGGAGAATTGCCTGAACCCAGGAGGCGGAGGTTGCAGTGAGCTGAGACCGCACCTTTGCACTCCAGCCTGGGTAACAAGAGCAAAACTCTGTTTAAAAAAAAAAAAAAAAAAAAGCGATTCATTTATTCACAATTTTGTGGGTTGATAACTTCACTTAGGTTCAGCTAGACATCTCTTCTGTTTCTCTCACTTAGACTCTCTTACTGGCTATAGTCAGTTAACAGCTTGGACAGGACTGGATGGTATAAGATGGCCTTATTGACATAGCTGGTGGTTGGCATAGTGTTGGCTGGAGCGCTTTGGTCCTCTGTCACGTGCTCTTTCTAGCGGGGTAGCTCAGGCTTATTCACAGGGCAGCAGTTTTCTAAGACAGCAAGAGTGGAACCTGCAGGGCCTCCTGGGAGTCTATCTTCAAAAGTTTCACAAGGCCACTTCTACCACATTTTATTAATCAAAACAAGTCAAAAAGCCAGTCTGGATTCAAGGAGTAAGAAAATGGACTCTTTTTTTTTTTTTTTTTTTTTTGAGACGGAGTCTCACACTGTTACCTGGCTGGAGTGCAGTGGCACAATCTTGGCTCACTGCAAACTCCACCCTCTGGATTCAAGCAATTCTCCTGCCTCAGCCTCCCAAATAGCTGGGATTACAGATGTCTGCCACCACACCTAGCTAATTTTTTTTATTTTTAGTAAAGAGACGGTTTCACTATGTTGACAAGGCTGGTCTCAAACTCCTGACCTCGTGATCCACCTGCCTCAGCCTCCCAAAGTGCTGGGATTACAGGGGTGAGCCAGGGCTCCTGGCCAATGGACTTCATCTCTTGATGTAAGCAGCTGCAAATAACTCATGACCCTTTTTATCCTTCTGCAGATGGGAACAACAGAAAGTGTAGCCTACTTGTTCTAAGCCTTTAGTTTGTAGAGAAAAAATTGTGCTTTGCTGAAAAATGGTGCATTGCTTAGAGACGCTCTTCCAGGTTCTCTAATTCTGATTCCATGGGGACTAGTTTACAACTTTATCTCTTATATATAACTGATGGCAATGCAAAAAATTGTTCTTGTCTGTGGATATGGAAACAAATTCTGTCCCTTAGTGGACCTATTCACTTTCTTCTTCCACTGCAGAAGAAGCCATTTTTGCCTCTATTTGAGCATTTATTAAATGTCTGTTAAAAGAAAACATAACGAATGGCCAATCGGTATATGAAAAAAAGTTCAACATTACTAATCATCAGGGAAATCCAAACTAAAACCACAATGAGATATCACCTCACCCCAGAATGTCTATTATCAAAAAAACTAAAGATAACAAGCACTGGCAAGGATGTAGGTCAAAGAAATCCCCTGTACCCTGTTGGATGGAATACAAATGAGCACGGCTATTATGAAAAACAGTATGGAGATTTCTCAGAAATTAAAAATTAGAACTATTATATTATATATAAATCCCACTACTGGGTATTTATCCAAAGGAAATGATATCAGTATGTCAAAAAGATTTCGGCACCCCCACGTTTATTGCCACACTACTCATAAGAGCCAAGATACAGAATCAACCTACCTGTCCATCAGCAAATGAAGACATAAAGAAAACGTGGTACATATACACAATGAAGTACTATTCAGTCATAAGAAAGAATGTAATCTTGCTATTTGCAACAATATGGAAGGTAAGCGTCCTTAACACAGACAGACAAATAGCTCACTATCTCACTTGTATATGGAATCTGAAAAAGTTGATCTCATAGAAGTAGAGAGTCGAACAGTAGTTAACCGGTGCTGCATGGCTATGGGGAGAAAGGTGAATAAGGAGATGTTGATCAAAGGATACAGAATTACAGTTAGACAAGAGAAATAAATTTTAAGAGATCTATTGCACAGCTAGGCGACCATGGTAAAGGATGATATGTTGTATTCTTGAAAAATGTAAAGAGAGCAGTTGTTACATGCTCTCACCACAAAAATGGTAGGCTGGATGGATGTAAGGTAGCGCAACTGTTAACTGTGTAAGGTAATGCAGTTGTTAATTAGCTAGATCTAACCCTCCCACAATGTATGCATGCTTCAAAACATCATGTTGTACTTGTTTAAAAAATATAATTCATTTGTCAATTTTTTTAAATTAATTTTAAAATTAAAAAAATTCCTAATCTCCCTCTACATACATCTTTCTTCATATTATTTTCCCCCTTAACATCTTTTTTCCTTAACTTCTTTTTCTTTCCTCTTTTTTCTTTTCTTTTTAAATTTATTTTTGATTGTGGTAAAATATACATAAAATTTACCATCTTAATCATTTTTAAGTACATATATAGCTCAGTAGTGTCAAGTACATTCACACTATTATGCAA
Source organism: Saimiri boliviensis (assembly GCF_048565385.1). Lineage (NCBI taxonomy): Eukaryota > Metazoa > Chordata > Mammalia > Primates > Cebidae > Saimiri > Saimiri boliviensis. Next base: position 110,537,334 of record NC_133455.1, read on the forward strand.
TCATTCACCACCATCCCCTTCTAGAACTCTTTTCATCTTGCAAAACTGAAACCCTGTACTCATTAAACAGTGACCCCATTCCCCTCCCCTGTAGCTCCTGGTGACCACCATTCTACTATCTCTCTATGAGGTTCTTTACCCTAAGTACCTCATAGAAATGAAATCACACAGTATTTGGCTTTTCATGAATGGCTTACTTCGCTCAGCAAAATGGCCTCAAGTTTCATCCATAGTGTAGCATATGTCAGAACTGCCTTCTTTTTCAAGGCTGAGTAATATTCCATTGCGTGCATATACCACATTTTGTTTATCCATTCACTCATCAGTGGAAACTTCTACCGTTTGGCCATTATGAATACTGCTATGAACACAGGTATACAAATATCTCTTAAAGACCTTGCTTTTAATTCTTTGGGGTATATGCCCTGAAGAAGAATTGCTGAATGATGTAATAATTCTACTTTAATTTTTTGAGGAATCACCATACTGTTTTTTGTAACAGCTGCACCATCTGACATCCCCACCAACAGCAAACAAGGATTCCAATTTATCCACATCCTCACCAGCACTTTTTATTTTCTGGTTTGTTTTGAGAGCAGCCATACTAATGAGTGTGATGAGGTTGGATCCTTCTATGACTGATTTTAATAGCTTCTTGATTCTCCCATAATAATATGTTAAATACAGTCTTTAACATTTGCTCTTTTATATCTGCAGAAGAGCCATACCTTTGTCTTTTGTCAAAGTTATCTTTTATATAAAGTATAATAGGTGGCGTCGAGCGGGTTTTCTAAACAGTATGTTTACTAATCGATAGGATGCAAAAAGAAGGAATATTTACCATAGAAGGGTCAATAGCAGGAACAAAGTTCTTGAAAAAAAAGAGGACTAGCTCAAGATAGACAGAATTATATATAATTCATTCATTAGACAGAATTATGTATAATTCATTCATTAGACAGCATTATATATAATTCATTCATTAGACAGCATTATATATAATTCATTCGTTGTAACTGGAAGAAAATCAGAATATTCACGTAAAAATGCAGACAGATCCCTTGACTTGGTTACCGAAGCATGTGGAAGGTATCTTCTGAATTTCTCTATTCATTTTTTAATCCTTATGACTTAGCCCAAAACTAGTTCATAGTAGCTACTTAATAAATGCTTCTTGAGTGACTATAGCAAAAATAATCCTAGTCTACAAAGAGAGCATGGTAATAAATACCCACCATGTCTAACATATAAATACACTTACTATTCACCTAGTTCAACTGATAACCTTCATTAACAGACTCTTAATATGCTTTCAAACTACCTATGTACATAATTTTAAAAGCACACTCTACTGAATTACCCTATTTTACCCCTCTTAGCAATCAACGGTAAAAAGAAACTTGTAGCAACGTGGATCTGTCTGCAACATGACACCTCTTTGACTGATAGAAAACAGACAAACTAATGAGAGGAAGCTAAATAGGGAAACTGTTTACTGGGCTCCGATAACTTATTGCTGGCAAGCAAGTGAACGCTATCTAAGAGATAGGGAATAAAGAAAACATTGTGAGGAAATATGATTAAAACAAAAAACAAATTTAACTGACTCATAGTTCAATCTCATGAGTCCTTATAGAGGAGCTTAGGATATCTCTTTAGGCTTTAAATACATTAAAAAACAGCTTTTGGATAAGCAGTATTTGACAGCTGAATGACAATCTAACCGTAGAGGAGAAGATAGCTGTGTGTTCATTAGCATAAACAACACATTCCAGGCTTCCAAACTACGCAACTTCCCACGAGGAGCATCTGACCCAGCTGACCCTAACACTGAGTGAGCCAGTAGGCATCTGAGAATGAAATTAAAACTTATACAGATGCCAAAAAGGTAAAATGACAAAGCTCAGAAATTTGCCCTTCAATTTAGTTCAATTCAACAAACATTATTTGAATACTTTCCTGCAACAGAAACCAGGTACAGAGAACAAGAAAATGGATACTTTACTGTGTCCCTATTTTTCATGTAATTATTCACTCACCCTTAACTTAAAATTTGAATAAGACAAAAGAATTTATTACTTAAGTACACATTATGGATTAAAAAAAAAAAAAGCAATATGTGAATTTACTAGACATTTAAGCACTACAACTATTTCCAAGTGCCTTCTAGTGAATATGAACTAACCTATTGCCACTGACCCATCCTTCCACAGCAGGCTGAGGATCAGTTTTCAATCCTAAATGGTTACATGTGAATCTCAGTATCTTTCTAGCCCTCTCCATTTCTAGCAGTGCTGCTGCTGCACTATTTTATTTTTAAGGTTATGTTGCCAATTTGTGTGTCTTGCATTCCTGGGTCCTTTTTCTTCTGGACTTGTTAGCCCCTCTTCTGTGGGGGTGCGGGTATGTGTCTGTGTGTGTCTATGTCTCCCTCTCGCCCTCTCTCTCTTTCTCTCTCCTTTCTCCTCTCTTCTATGCAGTCTTCCCAGAGTTGCAGAGAGTTATGAAGCATGGTAGGCTGGCACTGTGAGTTGTGCTACACTGTGGATTTTCTCGTGCTTTTTCCTATCTACTCCAGAGGGCTTTTACACCACCCATCTTATTCTTGTTACACTCGTTTCTCTGCTCTCTACTTTAGGAAATCCCATGGTTTCGCCTGGAAAAGACTGACTTCCCGGGAAGGTGCCTCTCCCCAGGACACAGGCCACCCTCTGATTTATTTCTTCTCCTACTTCCAACAAACATACACCCTGTAAAATATCTCCTTTATGGCCAGAACTAGAAGCAGAATTTATCAGAAGAGTGAGAGCTTTTATATTTTCCTACAAAGCCCTTGTGGTGACTTACAGTGTAAGGCTGATGTATGAGACTGTCGGACTGATTTTAATTTTGATCTCTTATGCTTTTTCCCCACCCTGTCATGTCACACTAATGACTGTTAAATGCTCCAAAAGACTGGCTAGTGCGAAAACAAAGCCAAGAGCCAGAGGATTCCAAGTTTCCAAATGAGCAAATATTATACATATTTGAGAAAAATTACATTGGGTTAGTTTATAAATGTTTGAGCATTGTGATCATCTCCAGCGGGTCGGGAAAGGAGGAGGAGAGATAACCTTTGACCGTAAGAATGAGATACTCTGATCGTGATATCACTTGCCGCTTATTTCAACTTCTAATGATTAACACATTCCTCACCAGGTTACTTAGGACTGACAACCAATGTAGTAATTTGTGAATAAAACAGAGGTTTTAAACATTATATGACACCAAGTTTAAAATCTAAACAGGTAAAATGTTATCAAACTTCTTTTTAAAGAGGTCAGAAAGCAATTCTAGTCTATTTGTGCTTGTTTTGAACACTGTCTTTGCCAACCAAAGACTATATTTGTTGATTTACATGTATTTGGCATGAAAAAAATCTAACTACTATAAAAAATTTATAACTGATAACATAGTTAACTGTCAATTACTGAAAACTTACCTATCTCCACTGCATCCAGTGAAGTTGTTCAGATGGGTTCTAACAACTGGATAGCCTGGGTCAGGTGTCAGCAGTCGGCTGCCTTCCCCCTACCAGGCGTTTTCCTCCGTAGTATCACAAAATAGCCACCTGTGTGCTGGGTGCTTTTAAAAATCTATCTCATTTATTTCTCATAACTTCATCAAGTGGGTATTATGGTCGCCTTTCCAAGGCAAATGGAGACTTAAAACAAGATCAAGAAATTTGCTCAGTCTTACACCTAACGAGTGGTAGAGCCAGGATTTGAAACAAGGCATGTCTGCTTGCAAATTTGAGACCCCTACAGTGCTTCCAGATGGAGTATAATGGCAAAACTCCTTAAATGGTTCAAATTTAACAGCACACAGAAAGTTGTTTTAAGTATGCAGGATGAAAAATTGTGACTTTTATCAAGAATGTGAAATTATTGTGTAAGTTTATCTTGATCATCAGTGAAGCATGAATAATATGCTTCTTGTAATTTGAAGTTATGATACTAAAGCATTTTATAGTGTGCAAAGAACTTTTCCATGTGAGTCTAACTTAAGACAGCAGATCAAACATTTGTCATTCAGATTTTACAGAAAAGGAAGTTGAATCTCTGATTGGCAGAGATATATAGCAATTCTCCTGCCTCGGCCTCCTGAGTAGCTGGGATTACAAGTGCCTGCCACCACGCCTGGTTAATTTTTGTATTTTCAATAAAGAAGGGGTTTTGCCATGTTGGCCATGCTGGTCTCTCAATTTCTTGACCTCAGTGGTATAGCCAGTGCCACACAATTAGGAATAAGTGGAATAAATACATTCTGGGTCTGGGTCTTTTCTGTTCTAGTTATATGCTCTTTCCACTACACGTTAAGCCATGTTTATGAGCAATTAGAGGAAGCTCCATGGACTTTGTTCCATGTTTGCTTCAAAGAAAAAGCTCTATAAATCAACTTGAAATATCCACTGAGAGCCTTGTTCATTAATTAAGGGTAGCACAATGATACTAACAAACATTGTAATAAAATCATTCCATTCCATGCTATGGGACAAAATGTGACTGCAAGAAGTATGAAACAAGAAAGAGGACAAGGAATTCATAAGTCATTAAAAGACAAAAACCATTTACAACCAAAGGGTTTAACAAGGTTTGAACCTCATGCCTAAGCATTCTCAGAAGTCCCGTTTCATATGCTAAGCTGTTTGCTACAAATTATCTTCCAGAATAATGTTGATATATCCCCCCATTTTTTTCTATTACATGTCATAAATCAAATTTGTTAAAACTGCCATGTGTATTGTTAAAGTTTTAAAAATTCTGATTATTATTATTACTATTATTTTTTGAGATGGAGTCTCGCTCTTGTCACGCAGGCTGGAGTGCAGTGGCGCAATCTTGGCTCACTGCAACCTCTCCCTCTTAAGTTCAAGCCAATTCTCCTGCCTCAGCCTCCTGAATAGCTGGGATTACAAGCACCTGCCATCATACCTGGCAAATTTTTGTATTTTCAGTAGGGAAGGGGTTTTGCCATGTTGGCCAGACTGGTCTCAGTCACTTGACCTCAAGTGATCCACCTGCTTTGGCCTCTCAAAATGCTGGGATTACAGACATGAGCCTCTGTACCTAGCCCCAATTCATTTTTTAAATGGGTAAAGTGAATTGTATAATTTAGGGCGTGATTTACATAATGCAAGATTTAATAGAAAATGGGGAAATAACTGAAATTCACACATGAAGAGACTATAACTAGTTTCACAAAAATGATTCCCACCCAAAATTATTGGGGTTTATTTTGTTTTGTCTGAGTGTTTATTTAAAACTTCCTAGTTAATTCTAGTCATTCATAGGCCAAGACAAGTGTACGGCCAAGGAGATCATGCTTATATACTCAGTCATACTTTTCATACTGGATGATTAGTTAAAACCAGGAAGTCCATGAAACACAGGAAAGTACAAGTACAAGAAAACAAGAATAGAAAGCATAATTAAACATATTAAAATAATAAAGTTCTTCAAGAGGAGAGTAATAAATTAATTTGTCCTCGATACATAGGAAGCACTCTTGGGGTAGATAGGCATGAGAGAAAATTTCTGATTGTTGAAATAAAAGAGAAAAATATTTTAGAAAAATTATGTTTGATAAGCATGCTTGAGTGACATCCTATCTGCTATATGATATAAAACTTTTAGTGACTCACAAAATTATCATTAAAACTAAAAATATCAAAACAGGCTTAAGGTGATCCAATCTTTTGTGGATGCTTCACAGGAAGTACACCCAAAGCTGAAGCAAAATCAGCCCTGAAAGGCAAAGAAACAGCATCCATGAAGATCATGTTAAAAACATCTTAGCATCATGGTGAAATTCTGGGAGTTAGCGCTCTAGAATGTGAGAATCACTTCTCTATGTAGCAGTTTCATGCCAAAACAAAAACATAAAATCAAGAGGAAAATACTCAAGCTGTAGCCCTGAATTAGTCAAACTGTGCCTTTGAGTACTTTTCACAGGTATCACCCAGGCCCCATAGCCTCACCAACATTTTTCTAGAATGTTCTACAAGTTGAATAAGCACCCTATTCAGAGACAATCTGCACCAGTGTCAGTTGGAGATCAGCAATGAAAGTTGTTCACTGATAGCATTTGTTTTGCCTTTGGGGAGGTGAAAATGGTGGCAGAGCACTTGCCAGAAAGAAGAGGGGAAGGCAGAAGAAAATTTATTTCAGACCGTGAACTGAATGCTTAAATAGTTGTAACTGGTTTAACTATGTCTAGAGTTTCTTAAATGACTCATTTCTATTTCTACTGCCATTTAATAAAACATTTACATTATTCACCTCAACTTTATATTTAAAAATTGTTATATTTAAGAAGGAACCAAGAGGATGATTTAAAAAAAAAAAAAAAACAATTCTTCAACTGGTCAAGAAACAAAAAATTATGAGCTACTGCATACCAGGAATCTACCTCTGGTATTTTCACTTCATTGAAAGTTTTATTTTCCTTTTCTCCAACTTCTGCATAATGGTGTCTTTTTCTACATGTCTAAATTCTGGCACTTTCATGTCAGTATTGATTTGTGTCAAGAACAATTACAATATTCATATGATATTTAAATTTTTATGAAAATAAAGAAATACTGCTATTAGCCAAAGGTCTACCATTTGATTTCATCTGACCATTGATTTCAAGGATAAAAGAATCCTGGTTGAGGGTGTGACTATTTTCCACCCTCATTGATTTTTGAGGAGAAATCATGCCAGTCACCAATGAGAACCACACAGCCACTATACCTGTAATCTACACCTGAAGCAGAGCCTTCCACATTGTTTATAACATAAGATGGATGTGGTGAAACTGTTTAAAGTTATCAACTAGTAAAGGAAATCTTTTCTAACCTCCCTGTGAAATTATTTTAGACTCTCTCCTTTATCCACAAGTAAATCTGATGTACTGCATTGTAACTTTATTACCATCAAATAAAGTGAGTTACATTTAGCTCCCTAAATGAACTAAGTTCATATCACTTCCAAAGTCTTTCAAAGATTAAAACATATGCTTATCTTAGGTTTTACCTATTAGGATGCTGTAATAAATTATTAAAAATATGGAAGCAAAAATTGCAATGTAATAGTTAATATACCATCTCCCTCTACTGGATAGAATTAAAAATTAAAAATTGCTCTAATATATGCATCTAAATTGTGTTTACATAGTGGTTTCATGGAGACATAAATCAATTAACCTTATACCTTATCCTCATTTCTAATTCTACCATGAAAGAAACATGTCACAAATTGTCTTCTTTCACTGACTTTGCTGTATAAATGCTCTCTCCTTGCCCATGTTGAGTGTGGAATGTAAGGTAACAATAAATATTTCTATCTTTTTTTCATTATTTTAACTTCTGGGGTACATGCGCAGATCCTGCAGGATTGTTACATAGGTATACACATGCCATGGTGGTTTGCTGCCTCCATCCCCTCATCACCTACTTTAGGTATTTCTGCTAATGTTATCCCTTCCCAATCTCCCTACCCCCTCTCCTAGCCTCCAACCCCCACAACAGACCCAGTGTGTGATGTTCCCCTCCCTGTGCCCATATGTTCTCATTGTTCAAAAACCACTTATGAATGAGAACATATGGTGTTTGGTTTTCTGTTCTTGTGTCAGTTTGCTGAGAATGATGGTTTCCAGCTTCATCCATGTCCCTGCAAAAGACAGGAACTCATCCTTTTTTATGGCTGCATAGTAGTCCATGGTGTATATATGCCACATTTTCTTTATCCAGTCTATCTTTGATGGACATTTGGCTTGGTTCCAAGTCTTTGCTATTGTAAACAGTGCCACAGTGAACATATGTGTGCATGTGTCTTTAGAACAGATCAATTTCTAATCCTTTGGGTATATACCTAGTACTGGGATTGCTGGGCCAAATGGTATTTCTATTTCTAGATCCTTAAGGAATCACCATACTGTCTTCCACAATGGCTGTACTAATTTACACTCCCACCAACTGTGTAAAAGCTTTCCTACTTCTCCACATCCTCTCATCTGTTTTGCATTTCTCTAATGATGAGTCATGATGATCATTTTTTCATATGTTCGTTGGCCACATAAAACATCTTCTCAAAAAGTGGGCAAAAGAGGCCGGACATAGTGGCTCACACCTGTAATCCCAACACTTTGGGAGGCCAAGGTGGGCGGATCACAAAGTCAAGAGATCGAGACCATCCTGGTCAACATGGTGAAACCCCATCTCTACTAAAATACAAAAATTATCTGGGTGTGGTGGCAGGCACCTGTAGTCTCGGCTACTTCAGGAGGCTAAGGCAGGAGAATTGCTTGAACCCAAGAGGTGGAGGTTGCAGTGAGCCAAGATTGCACCACTGCACTCCAGCCTGGTGCCTGCTGACGGAGAGAGACTCTGTCTCAAAAAAAAAAAATGGGCAAAAGATATGAACAGACACTTTTCAAAAGATGATGTTTATGTTGCCAACAAATTGTATCTTACGTAATTATATGACTATAATTATTCAGTCCATTATTAAGGTAAAATTTTTTAAAAAACACGTAACTTGGGAGATCCACATCTATTCTAAACAAAGACTAGGTATCAATGTTACTTCAAAGTCAAGATTTCCAAATTCTTTCTTTAGTCATATCTTTGGGTGAGGTATATTTAGGTCTAGGTGTTTAAATATAGTCCTTCGTATCTTAAGACAGAGTTATTGTTCGGTTAATATAAACCTTTTGCATTTGATAATTCACAAAATACATTGAAATGGAATCTTTTACATGGAATAATGTAGAACAAAAGTCTAGATTCAAATACAACATGGGACTTAGCAACTGTGTTACACTGGAAATTTATATAGTCTCTGCTAGGTTCAATCTCCTCCTCTCTAAAATAAAGCTAATCATCACATTTACTGCTTAGGGTTATTTTTAGTATTAAATAATATAAAGTATAAAAAGTGTTTATTGAAGAGCCTTGTACAAAGGAAATGCTTAATAAATGTTAGCCATTTTAAATGATACTAAACATGAGTTTAATGAAGATACTAATGACAAATTTAAAGTATGTGAATGAGTCTTAGGAAACTATGTGTTTAAATGCATGATTTTGAGTCAGTTCTTTCTGTATTTTCAACTAAGAGAGAGAGATAATAATGCAATTGCTCTTTATCTTCTCCTTGATAGCCAAAACTGATATTGAAACCTAAAAATTAAAGGCAGCAGCAAAGACTGAATAGCTGTGAAGAAAACTTTTTAGATTCTATTTCATACAATCCCCATGATTTTCACTTATAAAGAAAACAGCAGCTTGAGAGGTAAAATGACCTCTAACGGCAACAGAATTACATTCACGTAACAGAGCATGGTGCAAAAGCCAAGTCCCAAATCCTAATTCAGTATACCTCAAAACCTCAAACTTTCTCCTGACAACAAATGCTTTTCCTGTCATGGTTACTTGTTCTACATATATAAGAAATACAAATATACAATGCACAATACAAATAATTACGATATGACCAAAATGTGTAAATGAAACTAGCATATATAGTCCCCAGAAAACAGACACCCTTAGGATAAATTTCAACAGTTTAAATTATATAAAGTAGGTTAAAGTAGGTTACATTATTTCTCTTCAAACTATATTTATGTTATCCAATTTTCTTCTTAAAGTCAACCCTATAAAGTAGGAAGGATATACTTTATTAATTGCATTTTAAAGAAGAGGAAACTGAGACCCAGAGAATTACAATTTCATAGCTAGTGATGGGAGAAGTAAACATCAGGTCTTTGGACTTTGGGTCAAACTTTTTTTTTCATTGTTTCTCGCATTGTTTCTTGGTAGGTTTTAGGCTATGAAACTGATATCCTCTGTCTGTTATTCATAAATGTTAAATGTATAAAAACAGAATCATCCAAATCAACATATCTTTTGATGTATGTAAGACCAAACATGCATTTTAGGACATAAGTTATCAACATCTTCATCTCAGAAAATGTCATAGTCATTGTTAGTTTTAAATTAATTTAAAATATAAATTGACAGAATTTGTACTTCCTACAATAAATCCTTTGAAATAAATTTAAGATTACAATAAACTAGGAATAGAAAGACTTAAAATGTGTCATTAAAGTACCTAATATTAATCAGCTTTCTTAAGACTCAAAAAAAAAAAAAGCCTTTCATATTTGAATGAAACCTAAAGAAGATCTCTTACAGGTAAATCATAGACTCAGAGTTGAATTTTTAAAATGACTTTTATTCTGAAGTGTCCCTTTAGAGATATCCCGAAATGATGCTAAGTGGAGTAAACAAATTCTATGGATTGTACTTTAACACTATGATAGGTTCTGTTGATGTAAAAGCATTATCACTACCCACCCTGGTCAGATAATACCTTTCCCAAGGCAGTAAGGCAATAAAGATCTGTTAAGTCACGCTGTCAGGGTCATAAATTTTCTCTGAGAAGAGCAGTTTACCCCTTTGCCATGGGTACTGCCAGGATTAGGAGCATTAGGCAGGGAGTCCTAGGAGGAAGGGACCTTCAGGGTGCGGTGCTGACAGCCACTGCTTTGAGCCCCTGGCAGCGGCAAAGTGACTCTCTCCACCTCTCCCAGGGAGCTGACCAGAGCTGTACCTGGAACTTGTTCAAAGGCAGATGACATGATTATGACAGGGAATGGGAAGAGTGGCAAGGTAATGAGATCAGTTAGATTAATGAGATTCCAGTTTAAGGTTCTAGGAGGCAGCTGGCATGGTAAAAAGAGCATGACATTTCAAAATTGAACAAATCTGAGTGTGAATTCCTGTTTCTCAATGTATTCACCCCCAGCATGACTGTAAGTGAGTTAACTTCTCCATTTAAGCTGGTGAACCTTTGTATGCCTCAATTTCCTCATCTGTAAAATGAGACAATGCCTGTTAGGGTGCTGTGGATTAAATGAGCTAGTAAAGCCCTTAGAACAGTGTCTGGTAATATGGTAAACTCTATTTAAGTGTTGGTTATTTTGTGTATTATTGTCTCTCTGAGCTTCAACTTTCTCATCTGGGGTAATGAAGATAACAGAACATGGCTTGTGGAGTTCTTTTGAGGATTATGTGAAAATCGAATACTTTATAAATGGTGGATGTTGTTGCTATTGTTTTATCTGTCACTTTTGTTGTTTTTCTCCATGCACATTAGTTATTTGTGTTGGACTGTGGTACCACACACTATTTTGCTAACTGAAAAAATAAAATAAAATGAACTGGATCTTTCCCTAGTTATAGGATAATAGCCTATGAGACAAGTCTGGAATATAACCTTGGGGTTGCCTCATAGAAGATACTATGCCCAGACAAAGTAAGTAAATAATTGATATTGGGTTTGGTTTAAAAGGTCCTCCCTGCAGGTGATAAAATGAGAGTATAAAATTCAATGTCAGAAATACACTTGAACGATTCAGTCTTAAGATCTCTAAGCTTAAAATGTATTCCACAAAACAGTTCTTCCTTATATGCTCTCTGTCACATTGCTGCTAATGTTCATTCATGATCAATAGTTTGCCAGAGTCAAAGCAAACCCTTCTTTGTAGTCTCAGTTAAGACTTGAGCAATTCTTCAAGTTGAACAAGTAGCAGTGACAAGAGACATGATCTACAAATTTGCTGATCCTGTTTCTACATGAGGCTGCACTAACATCACTGGTGCCACCAGCAATGAAGTATCGTGGGGCAAAACTGAGCCCGCACTGCAGGTCCAAAACTATGGGGAGGCTCTCAGCTTGGCTGGAGAAAACTCATTAAGATAAATAATATTGTAGTGCAGTGTTCTAAAAAAGCCAAGACAAATGCAAAATCCATGATGGGCACAGTATCAAAATTTTAAATAAAGTTAGTGAATTCTTTTTCTATGGCTGCCCTAACAAATTACCTTAAATTGATTTGTGTAAAACAACACAGACTTATAATTTTACTGTTCTGCATATCAGACGTCTGACATGAATCTTACTAGACTATCAAGACGTGGACAGAGCTGCATTTCTCCTGGAAGCTTGAGGGGAGGATCTGTCTTCCCGCTCTATTCCAGCATCCAGAGGCTGCCTGTATTTCTTTACTCACGGCCTTCTTCCTCTATCTTGAGAAAGAGGAGTTGTGTTGAGTCTTTTGCACATGAAATTACTCTGACTTCCTGCCTCCCTCTCCCTTTTAAGGATCCTTGTGATTATACTGGACCCACACAGATAATCCAATATAATCCTCCCACCTAAAGGTCCATTATCCCATCTGCAGGTTCATTTTGCCAAGTAAGGCAATATGCTCATGGGCTCCAGGGACAGGATCTTAGACATCCTCGGAGGCCATCATTTGGCCTGCCACAGACAGGGTCCGACCCTGCATGTGCATGCTGCTGCCTCACTCACCTCACCCTAATCCTGGCCCTGCTGCAGTGTGATTTAACAAATTGAGGTCTATTAGTCCTGAGTTTTCCAGAATGCTAGCACTCTATTCAAGATACCATTACAAAATCTAGAGGAGTCACCAAGCAAATCTGTTCTAAAGGTGGCCCAGAAGTATACAGGTAATCAGAAAATAGCAAAATAAGCACAATTGATCATTTGTTCACATTGCGAAGCCAGAGGCATTTTTGTATTTGGAAAATGTTGCAAAGCTAAAACTCATCTCTAAAGCATTAGTGGCATATTCTATTATTCTAAAATGCTTGTAACTTTTATTTTACTATTGACTTATTTTACGCACTGCTAATGTTTCACTGGAAAGTTAGGAATTTTTTTGCTCTTCATGTGAGGGAGAGTTTTCAGCTGGGTTAAAGTGTTCTACCTTTCTTCAAAAAGTCCCTGGGTGGTCCAGAATTTCTTTCTGCTCTTATCAGTAAGGTTTGGTTTATACTTCCTAGAAACTGAGCAAAGAGGTGCCTTCTCTAAACCTTATGTTGGATTCTTCCATCTTGATCTTCCCACGTTTGTAAGTTCCTGAGTGCAAGCATCATTTTTTGTTTGTTTGTTTTGTTTTGTTTTGTTTTGTTTTGAGACAGAATCTGGGTTTGTCGTCCAGGCTAGAGCCTAGTGGCCTGATCTTGGTTCACTGCAACCTCTCAGGTTCAAGCAATTCTCATGCCTCAGCCTCCCAAATAGCTGGGATTATAGGCACCCGCCACCACCCCTGGCTAATTTTTGTATGTTTAGTAGAGACGGAGTTTCACCATGTTGGCCAGGCTGGTCTCAAACCCCTGACCTCAAGTGATCCGCCCACCTTAGCCTCCCAAAGTGCTGAGATTATAGGCATGAGCCATCGCTCCTGGCCAGATACCATCTTATTTATCATTTGACACAAAGTAGATATTCAGACATTTTTTGCAAATGGTATAGAATTAAATTTTCAAGATAACCCAAGGAGTTAAGTACTGTCTTCTCTATACCATAGAAGTGGATCCTGCTCTACACCATAGAAGTACTGTCTTCTCTATACCATAGAAGTGACCTTGCCCAAGGTCACCTGACGTATGAGCCCAACTCCATCATGATCTAAAGTCCCAGCCCTTTCAACCTACACCTATCCCAGTTCTTCTCTTACAAATGCACATCTGGAATATCACTACTGAGGGCATCACTGAAGCATACAGAATATCCAAATACAAGCTTAAATCAGGAGCTATCGCCACAGCTTCCAAACCATTTACCTTTCCTCAGTAGTATTTAAACAGAATGAGAACTACACTGTTCAGGGCTCAACATATTGTGAGAAATCCCTTCTTCAAGGAAACAAGTCTGCTAACAAAAAACTCATTAAAACTATATCAGAAAATTGAGCAGCAGCCCAGTTCCTGAAGATGTATTAACTACCTTATTTCTGATCAAAGAAAAGGAATTTTACTTGCTATAAATGCATTCAGGGAGACTGAGAAAACAACATCTGCTTCATTAATAGTATCCTTGCCAGCAGGGCCAATTAAATTAAGGAGGTATCCTTTCCCTGGCAGATTTTGTTCCAAGCACATTATACAAGTTATACTCAGAAAATTTACTGCAAGGAGATCATTTATATTCATTAATCCTAGGGCTTTCTTTTGTAATCTTTTTCTATAAAGTCTTATTGTTGCCCTAAATTAATGGACACATTTATTTGTACATAAAAGAGCAAATTCCTCCTATTGATGCCTTTAGTTAAGGCAGGGAGGGCCAGCAGCAGGATCCACAGGTGCAGCTTCAAGCACCCGCTCAGTGCTGACTGCAGCATCAAGAGAAAAGCCTGTGGTCTTCACCTTGAGAATAGCACTCCATGGGCTCTGCCTACAAAGTACTTGCCAGCAGTCTAAAACTGCCAGGCAGAGGTCAGTGAGAAATCTAGGGCCATGCGCCTTTTCTGCCAAATCACAGTTCACTCAAGGTTGCACATTTCTCCAAAGGGCGCATGTGATTCCAGGAACACAGTCCTCAGACATTTCACCCTATAGCTGACTCTCTTTTCTCCCAAGCCCCAACATTCCTTCTCTAGTTCTTGCCTTCCCAGCTCAGACTCTGAAAACACACTGGTCAAACACCATCATGGCAAAATGCCATCTCATAAACCCCAGGAAGAGCGAACTAAAAGAAAACAAAGAACATTTGTTTCAGGAAACTTCACAGTGAAGATGTTAACAAACTATAACATCCTGTTTACCTGTATATAACTTTCTAAAATACATTCTCTTCAATAAATAAACACATTAAGGATCTAGCCTCTCTCATAAATACTTCTTTTCAAACAGTAATCAGGATATATAAATAATTTTTATTCGACTGAGCCAGTGTTTTTTCAATTTTGTTCATCATCAAAATCATTTTCAAACACTTCTAAAAATATAGATTCCTGGGCCTCCACTTAAATCTAATGAGTCAGAATCACTCAGGGAAGTGCTGAGAACCTCTCACTTGTTACCAGAATGCTGATGACTGGAGAAATTTAGGCAATACTGAACGACGCGTTTTTGTACTCTATCACATAGAATACAAAATTTTTGCACTGGATCCTGTACCTCATATAAAAATGAGAAGATGAGAAAACGCATGGCTCATATTCTGGAAGGATTTGAAATTTAGTAGGAAAAATTAGACAAGAAAATAACTGCACAGCAAGTTAGAATATAAGAAATTTTGTTAAGAGTGGTTCCACCAAAGTAGATCTAAAAGTTTGAAAGAGGGAGAAATCACATCAGGTCATAGAGGGAAGTAAGGAAAATTTAACAAATATTTTTTATTTAAGATGGACTTTACAAAAGCGTAATCGCTGCCGGTAATTGTTAACACTTTGGGAAGCCAAAGCAGTCGGGTCACAGGAGGTCAGGAATTCAAAACCAGCCTGTCCAACATGGTGAAACCTTGTCTCTATTAAAAATTTAAAAATTAGCTGGGGGTGGTAGCAGGCACCTGTAATCCCAGCTACTCAGGAGGCTGAGACACCAGAATCATTTGAACCTGGGAGGGGGTAGTTGCAGTGAGCAAAGATCGTGCCATTGCAATCCAGCCTGGGTGACAGAGCAAGACTGTCTAAAAATAAAAATGTAACCTTGATGGGAATCAGAAAAGGCAAAGTCACAGAGAAATAAAAACCTGCAACATGAATGAGAAACAGTGATAATGTCTGGCTACAGTGCAGGGAGTAGCTACACCAGAGGCTGGAAATTGAAACCAGTGCCCAATTGAGAGACCACTGATGTTTGGCAGTGCAGTGTGTATTTAATTTCATAAGAAATGGGATCCGTTAACTACGACATGGAGTGATGATATGCTCAGAAATGCATTTTAGACACATTAATTACTTGGCAGTATTGTTTACAACTGACTGTAAAAAAGAAGGCAGTCAGAAGTATTTGCAATGCTCCATACAAAGAATAATGAACTTATCATGCTTCATTGTGAAAAAAGAAAGGGACCTTATAGATGGAACAGACATTATGGAGGTAACCTCCAGAAAACTTGTTCTCTGATTTCAAGTGACACATGTGCAGTCAAGAGAAGCCAAAGGCAGAAGATGGGTTCATTCAGGATAGGAAAAGGGAACTTTTAGATTCATCAGGTATAATGCTTTAAATGGGGGAAGAGGCTGGGCATTGTGGCCCATGTCTGTAATCCCAACACTCTGGGAGGACAAGGTGGGCAGATCACTTGAGCCCAGGAATTCAAGACCAGCCTGGGCAACATGGTGAAACCCCATCTCTACAAAAAATACATAAATTAGCCAGGCGTGGTACATGCCTGTAGTCCCAAGCTACTCAGGAAGCTGAGGTGGGACAATCACTTGAACCCGGGAAGGGGAGGTTGCAGTGAGCCAAGATCACGCCACTGCACTCCAGCCTGGGTGACAGAGTCAGAGTCTGTCTCAAAAATAAGAGAGCTGGGTGCGGTGGTTCACACCTGAAATCCCACCACTTTGGGAGGCCAAGGTGGGTAGATCACCTGAGGTCGGGAGTTTGAGACCAGCCCGACCAACATGGAGAAACCTCGTCTCTAAAAAAAAAAAAAATACAAAAGTAGCAGGGTGTGGTGGCACATGCCTATAATCTCAGCTACTCAGGAGACTGAGACACAAGAATTGCTTGAACCTGGGAGGCAGAGGTTGTATTGAGCTGAGATCGTGCCATTGCACTCCAGGATGGGCAACAAGAGTGAAACTCCTTCTCTAAATAAATAAATATAGGCTGTTTTTTCAAGCCCTGCATTATTTTGTGCAGAAAACATTGGGCAACATGGAGTTTTAAAGTCACGTCTTTTGATTTTAGAGCTTTTATTAACTTCTACTTAGTTCAAAATAAGGTAATATATTAATAGATATATACAAGGCACACATTTTGCTTTTACCTCTGATTCCGGTATGGCTCCACATAGCACTGTAGCCAGAACCTTCTCAGAAAAACAGAAAGAGGGCTTAGACACTTAGTAAATCTTGTTCTGAGGTCTAAATCCCCGAAAAATATCAAATATCCTCTTAAAATCAAACCTAATCCCTTACTGTATTTATGTCTTTACTTTGGTACTGCTAATGTGTCATTTCTGCCTGGACAATGAGACTATATGCAATTTTTGGTCATCGAGAAAGCTCAAAATACCCAATCGATTATTTGGCAATTTCGTGTTATTGACAACAAACTCAGTCTAAATTAAGGGCCTATTAGAGGAATGCAGTATGCACCAACAGATGCACCTAAATCCACAGAAGTCAAACAAATAGATTTTTGCCATCTTTCTGCGAATAGTTAACGTGTTCAAATAGAAACAAAATGACCTTTTCCAGGCATATCTGCAGCAAAGAAACATGACTGATCTTTTTGCATATTTTTATGTAAATACTAATCAACAGCTTTTGATAAGGAAAAATACAGCACATACTTACACACATATGTTTTTCAAAAATATTTTAAATACAAGCAGCTTTGTGGAAACTTTCAAAAATTATTCCAACTGTTAGCAATTACATTCTCAAAGGGAATGTTGGTTTCTATAGATGAAATAAATGCAGAAGTGGTTTTTTGTTGTTTTGTTTTGTTGTTTTCTTTTAGAACTTCTGATTGTACAACATGAATGTCAAGATATGTTTATACTAAGAGTTGGGGAAATAAACACAATGCTGGAGACCCAGAATCTACTAGAAATCAAGAAAGGGCTAAACAACAGCAACAGCAACAACAAAACAGGAGGAAAAAAACCCGAGCATGATTTTTTCTCCTCTTTTGTATTCCCTTTCGATGCGAGTTTATTGAAGCACCGCTTTCATGAGTACTTAATGGTCGGACAGCTCTCTACTGAAAAGTTGGGAAGGAATAGAGAATAACAATAATTACCATTTGTTAAGCATCGATTTTGTGCTAGAACATCTGTTAGATTCTTGACATTTACTTGTTTGCAATGTATGCGGTTTTTATTATCCACAGAGAGATTAAAGAAATTATTCAAGGTTATAGAACCAGTAATAATAATACCTACTTGACTGGGCTATTGTGAAGATTAAAATAGATCAAAACATGGAAAGTACTTAAAACAGCATCTGTCACATATTAAGTAAATATAGGTCATTGTTATGATATCATACAGAGAACAAGTATCATATTTTCTTTAAAATAAAACTTAATATGGTAAAATGTATTTCATTTCTATATTTATTTCCCATCTCTAGGGCTATTAATTTACTGAAGCACTGTTTCTTTTTTCTTTTCTTTTCTTTTTTTTTTTTTTTTTTTTTTTTTGAGACAGAGTCTAACCCTAACACCCAGGCTGGAGTGCAGTGGTACAATCTCAGCTCATTGCAATCTCCACCTCCTGGGCTCAAGTGATCCTATCACCTCAGCCTCCTTAGTTGCTAGGGCTACAGGTGTCCATCACTAGGCCCAGCTAATTTTGTTGTTGTTGTTGTTGTTGTATTTTTTGTAAAGACACAGCAACTGGGTGGAGCCCACAGCAGCTCAGCAAAGCCTCTACAGGCAGACTGTGATAAGACTCCCTTCTTGTTGGGCAGAGCATCTCTGAAAAAAGGCAGCAGCCCATCAGAGACATAAATTAAAGCTCCCACCTTCCCGGGACCGAGCACCTAGGAAAAGGGGTAGTTGTGGATTCCACTTCAGCAGACTTAAACGTCCCTGCCCAGCAGCTCTGAAGGGACCAACAGATCTCCCAGCATAGCACTTGAGCTCTGATAAGGGATAGACTGCCTGCTCAAGTGGCTCCCTGACCCCTGTTTATCCTAAGAGACACCTCAGACAGGAGAGCTCTGGCTGGCATCTGGCAGGTACCCTTCTGGGATAAATCAAAGGAAGAACAGGCAGCAATCTAAAAGCCCTGAGGGTGATTCCCAGGCAAGCAGGGTCTGGAGTGGACCTCCAGCAGACCTGCAGTAGAGAGGCCTGTCAGAAGAAAAACTATGAAACAGAAAGAAACAGCTTCAACATCAACAGAAAGGACATTCACTCAGAGACCTCCTCCAAAAGTCACGAACTTCAAAGACCAAAATTAGATAAATCCACAAAAACAGGAAGAAATTAGCACAAAAAGGCAGAAATAGCCAAAAACCAAAAACAACTTCTCCTCCAAGGGATCACAGCTCTTCACCAGCAAGAGAACAAAACTGGATGGCAACTGAGTTTGATGAGCTGACAGAAGCAGGCTACAGAAGGTGGATAATAACAAACTTCTCTGAGCTCAAGGACCATGTTCTAACCCAATACAAGCAAACTAATAACTTTGACAAAAGGTTGCATGAAATAACCAGTGTAGAGAAGAACATAAACAATTTGACAAAGCTGAAAAACACAGCACGAGAACTTCATGAAGCATACACAAGTATCAATAGCTGAATCAATCAAGCAGAAGAAAGGATATCAGAGATTGAAGATCAACTCAATGAAATAAAGCAAGAAGGCAAGATTACACACAAAAAAAGTAAAAAGAAATGAACAAATCCTCCAATAAATATGGGATTATGTGAAAAGACCAAAGCTATGTTTGATCAGTGGGTACCTGGATGTGATGGGGACAATGAATCCAAGCTGGAAAACAGTCTTCATGATATTATCCAGGAGAACTTCCCCGGACTAGCAAAGCAGGCAACATTCAAATTCAGAAAATTCACAGAACCCCACAAAGATATTCCTCAGGAAGAACAACCCCAAGGCATATAATTGTCAGATTCACCAGGACTGAAATAAAGGAAAAAATGCTAAAGGCAGCCAGAGAAAAAGGTCAGATTACCCACAAAGGGAAGCCCATCAGATTCACAGTGGATCTCTTGGCAGAAACTCTACAAGCCAGAAGAGAGTGGAACACAATATTCAACATTCTTAAAGAAAAGAATTTTCAGCCCAGAATTTCATATCCAGTCATACTAAGCTTCATAAGTGAAGGAGAAATAAAATCCTTTACAGGCAAGCAAATACTGAGAGATTTTGTCACCACCAGGCCTGTCTCACAAGAGCTCCTGAAGGAAGCACTAAACATGGAAAGGAACAATCAGTACCAGCCACTACAAAAGCATACCAAATTGTAAACCATCGACTATGAAGACACTGCATCAACTAATGGATAAAACAATAAGCTAGTATCAAAATGGCAGGATCAAATTCATATTTAACAGTATTAACCTTAAATGTAAATGGGCTAAATGTCCCAATTAAAAGACAAAGACTGGCAAACCGGATAGAGTCAAGACCCATCGGAATGCTGTACTCAGAAAACCCATCTCACATGCAAAGAAACACATAGGCTCAAAATTAAGGGATGGAGGAAGATTTACCAAGTAAATGGAGAGTTAAAAAAAAAAAAAAGCAGGGGTTGCAATCCTAGTCTCTAATAAAACAGACTTTAAACTAACATAGATCAGAAGAGACAGACAAGGGCATTATGTAATGGTAAAGGAATCAATGCAACAAGAACTAACTCTCTGTCCTAAATATATATGGACCCAATACAGTAGCACCCAGATTCATAAAGCAAGTTCTTAATGACCTACAAAGAGATTCAGACTCCCACACAATAGTAGTGGAAAACTTTATCACTCCATTGTCAATATTGCCCAGATCAATGATACAGAAAATTAACAAGAAAATCCAGGACTTGAACTCAGATCTGGACCAAGTGGATCTCTTGGCAGAAACTACAAGCCAGAAGAGAGTGGAGCACGATATGTCTCTAATAGACATCTACAGAACACTCCACCCTAAATCTACAGAATATACATTCTTCCCAGCACCACATTGCACTTACTCTAAAATTGACCACATAATTGGAAGTAAATCACTACTCAGCTAATGCAAAAGCACAGAAATCATAACAAAGTCTCTCAGACCACAATGCAATAAAATTAGAACTCAGGATTAAGAAACTCACTTAAGACCACACAACCACATGGAAAGTGAACAACCTGCTCCTTAAGGACTACTGGATAAATAATGAAATGAAGTCAGAAATAAAGATGTTCTTCGAAACCAATGAGAATGGAGACATAGCATACCAGAATCTCTGAGAAACATTTAAAGCAGTGTCTAGAGGGAAATTTATAGCACTACATACCCACATGAGAACTGAGAAAAGATCTAAAATCAACACCCTAACTTCACAATTAAAAGAACTAGAGGAGCAAGATCAAACAAACTCAAGAGCTAGCAGAAGGCGTGAAATAACTAAGATCAGAATAGAACTGAAAGAGAGAGACAAAAAACCCTTCAAAAAAAAACACTAAACCCAGGAGCTGATTTTTTGAAAAGATCAACAAAATAGACTGCTTGCCAGACTAATAAAAAAGAAGAAAGAACTGAATAGATACAATAAAAAATGATAAAGGGGATGTCACCACTGATTCCACAGAAATACAAACTACCATCAGAGATTACTACAAACATCTCTATGCACATAAACCAGTAAATCACAAAGAAATGGATAAATTCCTGGACACTTACACCCTCCCAAGACTAAACCAGGAAGAAGTTGAATCCCTGAATAGACCAATAACAAGGGCAGAAGTTGAGGCAGCAATTCGTAGCCTACCAATCAAAAAAAGACCAGGTCCAGATGGGTTCACCACTAACAAGGTCTGAAGTTGAGGCAGCAATTAGTAGCCTAACAACCAAAAAAAGTCCAGGACCAGATGGGTTCACAGCTAAATTCTACCAGAGGTACAAAGAGGAGCTGATACCATTCCTTCTGAAACTATTCCAAACAATACCAAAAGAGGGAATCCTCCCTAACTTATTTTATGAGGCTAACA
This sequence comes from Saimiri boliviensis, assembly GCF_048565385.1. Classification (NCBI taxonomy): domain Eukaryota; kingdom Metazoa; phylum Chordata; class Mammalia; order Primates; family Cebidae; genus Saimiri; species Saimiri boliviensis. The sequence continues at coordinate 110,559,060 of NC_133455.1, forward strand.
TCATCCTGATACCAAAACCTGGCAGAGACACAACTAAATAAGAAAATTTCAGGCCAATATTCATATTGAACATCTATGCAAATATCATGAATAAAATACTGGTAAACCAAATCCAACAGCACATCAAAAAGCTTATCCGTCATGATCAAGTCGGCTTCATCCCTGGGATGCAAGGCTGGTTCAACACATGCAAATATATAAACGTAATCCATCATATAAACACAACCAAAGACAAAAACCACATGATTCTCTCAACAGATGCAGAGAAGGCCTTCAACAAAATTCAACAGCTCTTTATGCTAAAAACTCTCAATAAACTAGGTATTGATGAAATGTATCTCAAAATAGTAAGAGCTATTTATGACAAATCCACAGCCAATACCATACTGAATGGGCAATAAGGAAGCATTCTCTTTGAAAATTGGCACAAGACAAGGATGCCCTCTCTCACTACTCCTATTCAACACAGCATTGGAAGTTCTGGCCAGGGCAATCAGGCAAGAAAAAGAAATAAAGGGTATTCAATTAGGAAATGAGGAAGTCAACTTGTCTCTATTTACAGATGACACGATTGTATATTTAGAAGATCCCATTGTCTCAGCCCAAAATATACTTAAGCTGCTAAGCAACTTCAACAAAGTCTCAGGATACAAAATCAATGTGCAAAAACCACAAGCATTCCTATATACCAATAACAGACTAACAGAGAGCCAAATAATGAGTGAACCCCTGTTTGCAATTGCTGCAAAGAGAATTAAATACCTAGGAATACAACTAACAAGGAATGTGAAGAACCTCTTTAAGGAGAACTACAAACCACTGCTCAAGGAAATCAAAGAGTCACAAACAGATGGAAAAACATTCCATGTTCATGGTTAGGAAGAATCAATATCATGAAAATGGTCATACTGCTGAAAGTAATATATAGATTCAATGCTATCCCCATCAAGCTACATCAGTTTCTTCACAGAATTGGAAACAAGCCACCTTAAACTTCATATGGAACCAAAAGAAAGCCCACATAGCCAAAACTATGCTAAGCAGAAAAAAAAAAAAAAAGCCAAAGGCATCATGCTACCTGACTTCAAAATATACTAGAAGGCTACAGTAATCAAAACAGAGATATAGACAAATGGAACTTAACAGAGGCCTCAGAAGTAATGTCACACATCTAGGATCACTTGATCTTTGACAAACCCAACAAAAACAAGCAATGGGGAAAGGATTCATCCCTAAGTGATGTTGGAAAAACTGGCTAGCCATATGCAGAAAGCTGAAACTGGATGCCTTCCTTACACCTTATACAAAAATTAATTCCAGATGGATTAAAGATTTAAATATAAGACCTAACACCATAAAAACCATAGAAGAAAACCTTGGCAATACCATTCAGGACTTAGGCACAGGCAAGGACTTCATGACTAAAACACAAAAAGGAATGGCAACAAAAGCCAAAATAGACAAATGGGATCTAATTAAACATCAGAGCTTCTGCACAGCAAAAGAAACAGTCACTAGAGTGAACCGGCAACCAACAGAATGGGAAAAATTTTTTGCAGTCTACCCATCTGACAAAGGGCTAATATCCAGAATCTACAAAGAAATTAAACAAATTTACAAGAAAAAAACAAACAACCCCATCAAAAAGTGGGTGAAGGATATGAACAGACAATACTCAAAAGAAGACATTTATGCAGCCAAGAAACCTGTGAACAAAAGCTCAACATCACTGGTCATTAGAGAAATGCCAATCAAAACCACATTGAGAGACCATCTCACGCCAGTTAGAATGGTGATCATTAAAAAATCAGGAGATAACAGTTGCTGTACAGGATGTGGAGAAACAGGAACACTTTTACACTGTTGGTGAGAGTGTAAATTAGTTCGACCATTGTGGAAGACGGTGTGGCGATTCCTCAAGGACCTAGAAATAGAAATTCCATTTGACCCAGCAATCCCATTGCCAGGTATATAGCCAAAGGATTATAAAACATTCAATTATAAAGACACATGCACACTTGTTGCAGCACTGTTTACAATATCAAAGACTTGGAACCAACCCAAATGCCCATCAATGATAGACTAGATTTAAAAAATGTGGTACATATACATCATGGAGTTCGATGCAGCCCTTAAAAAATGATGAGTTCATGTCCTTTGCAGGGATACGAAGCTGGAAACCATCATTCTCAGCAAACTGACACAAGATCAGAAAACCAAACACCACATGTTCTCACTCATAAGTGGGTGTTGAACAATGAGAACACACGGACACGGGAAGGGGAACAACACACACCGGGGCCTGTTGGGGGTTGGGGAGCTAGGGGAGGGGGAACTGGGGAGGGATAACACTAGATTAGAAATACTTAATGTAGAAGATAGGGGATGGATGCAGCAAACCACCATGGCACATGTATACCTATGTAACAAACCTGCACAATCTGCACATGTACCCCAGAACTTAAAGTACAATAAAAAATTAAAATTAAAATTAAAAATTACTAAGTGTGTCAAGCTAATTGTTGGCAACACATTTGAATGCATTGCTAATTGCTGCCACTTTCATGAATTGAGAAAAGTTCAAATTTCTGTCCCAATATCTGGGAAATAGCAAAGTTTTTTAGACATACACTAAAACATATGGTTTGTAAAAATCCTCAATCATAGAACTTTTCAAAAAGCCACTGATTAAGGTAAAACACTCTTCTGGGGTATCACAAAAAGCCAAAAAAAAAAAAAAATGCTTTCTAAATTTTCCTGGTAATTTGTTGACTTGAGGATTATGTTATGAAATAGAATTGGCCATAGTTTACTTTTCTTCATAAGAGAGTGTATGTGTGTATTTATCAAGCCAAGCACCAGCAATCTGTTTGAAAATGGAATGTCACCAAGCTACCCTCAAGCTTTGACCAGGAGCATTCATTTTACCATGTTTGACAGCAACCACAGCGGGGGTGTCTATGTTTACTAATCTTGGCAATGAGCTGGCATCAGAGTTAGTCTGAGACCTGCTCAAGGGAACTCACACAACTCTCAAGGTTGATGTTAGTTTGGTTTTGCTTAGAAAGTCAAGAAAATTGACCCATCTTGCATATCTACCACTAGCTGAATAATGAAAAGCAAATACCTCCAATCTATATATCTCTGTAAAATACAAACAATAAAGCTTAATTTCAAAATCAACCTTTATTTTTGGAAAAAAGAAACATATTGAAGGTGATCACTACAAAAATGTTATTCATTAAAACAGTTATGTAACTTCTCTCTCATTCCCATGAATGGATATTTTTCAGAAAAGAGGCTTACTATGAAACCAGACTTGTTCGTCTTTGACATGTCATAGCATCAAAAAGTCAAGATATGAAACAATTGGAAAACAATGTAAAGCATTCCATATAAGGTTTAAATTTACGATACAGGCCAAGAAGTTTGGAGGAGGAAAACAAATTCAGACTAGTGTGACGTGAATTAAAGAAAGAAAAAGGAAAGCCTGACACCTGGGAAAGTCCTATTACTGCAACATAAAACATTTTATCTGATTATGTCTTTCCAGACTTCATATGCTCCAATTCAAGTATGAAAAAGCGGAGAGGTTTGTCTTTTACTGCGTGTTCTCTTCTGCAGTCAAGTTTATGCTCAGGGCCAGACAGAGAAGTATCATCCAACCCACAGATACTTGAACACTGAATATAACACATGTCACAACAAAACTTCACTCCTATGAAAGTATCTCACAGCCCATGTGACCCATAGACATCCAGTGTCACTAGAAACTGGAGACTTCGAATATAGGACACTTTCTTAGGTAAAGAGTTATCTTTCCCTGCAAGTAGTCTTTGCTGTTTCCATCGTCTGAAGGTTTTCACAAACACAGGCTCCTTTTGTAAAACCTGGAACTTTGAACTCATTATTATCATTGTCTCATCTGAATTTATGCAAAGAGATACTTCCCTAAATGAAAACACAGAAACAACTCCTTGAACTAAACTAACAAACAATGGCATGCAGAGATAAATATTTTAAAGGAAATTTTAAAATAAACATTAAAATGAAAGAAAAATAAGGAAACCAAATAAGGAAAGCAGAAGTATTTCAAAGTAATACCTGACATAGAAGACTTTATTAATTCTGAATATAGTTCCTTAAAACCCTGTATCAAAAAAAAATAAAAACAAAAAATAAAAATATATAAAAATGTACATAAACTACCTAATGAAAAACTAATAAACGTTTAACTTTCTTGAAATAGAGAAGTGAATTGTGCAATTTCTATCCAACCACTGCTACTTCACTTCAGAATCCCTGCAAGAAAGTATTTATGCAGTTCTTGAGCCTAATGATATGTGGCATCATGGATTTCTGCAGTCGTTAGTGACAGAGGCTTTGGATGGCTTTCTCCACATTTTGCATGACCACTGTAGGTTCCAAATATTGTGTCTAACATCTTTAAACAGGTTCTTTAGAACATATTAATGAATCACTCTTGTATTACTTGCTGTTTACAAAAGACGTTGTTTATGCTAAGTATATAGAACAATAGTTATTTATGCTAAGTATATCATAACAACTACATAGAAATTAACACATTTATATAGAGTATTATGCTGATTTACTCTGATCTTATCATAGAATAGTGTGAGGTTTTTAATGAAAGCAGAGATCTTTAACGCAACAATGTGCACTGCTAATTAGTTCATTCATTCAGGCATCCAAGCAACATTTATCAAGGGCTTACCTAATGCTGGGTACTGCATTAATCATGTGAAAAAGACATGGATAAATAAAACATGGCCCCTTTTGAAACTCACAGTATCATGGGGATGACACAGACAACTTCAAGAGTGATAGAAAGCAATAGATCCATGACCAAAGCACTATATGGTAGCAAGAGTGGCCATAGCCAACTGGACCCCAATGTTGCAAGCAATGACAATGCAGAGCCCTGGAAAAAAAAAAAAACACACACACACACACAACCAAAAAACAAAACCATAGTATTCATTTCACAAGACTCATGAGGGACAAACAATGTAAGCAAATGAAACAGCACATGCAAATACATGGAGTCATTAAAGGGTACTTGGAATTTTCAGTAATACGTGTGGTTCAGAAGGCCTGGCACATACAGCATGTGCCAGCAAGAAACAAAGGGCTCAGAAGGGAAACAGAGTCAGAGCATGTGTCTTACAGGAACCCAGGCTGCTTCCTGAAGAAACTGGAAGTGACTCCAATCTGTGACTTTAAAAGAAAACTTGCGGAAGCATGAAGAATGATTTGGTTGGGCTAAGAGATCACTGTAATCCAGAATTATATGTGTCATTTTCCTGATGGAAAAAGAAGCAAGAATATTCTGAAGCTGACTTAACTGTGGCAAATACTACTAGTTACCTATCCAACACCTATTTGACGTTCCATCACTACCTACAGAATTATGATTTTGCTTGTGGTGGGAATGTGCCAAATTTAAAATGTTCATCTCCCACAGATTCATTTGAAGCCAAATCCATGTGACCACAGTCCTGCCCAATATGATGTAAAGGGAAGTCTACTGGGAAGAGTTTCTGTAAGATTGTTTTCTTGATGAAAAGGATAGATACAGAGTTAACATGCTCCTTTCTAGTCAAACTTACCATTTTCCATCTGCCTGAAGTATGAACATGATGCCTAAAGATGAAGCAATCATTTCACTAACTTCAGGACAAAGCTGATGTGTGAAAAATAAATTCCATGTGGTAACTACAGTCAGACTTCTGTTACAAATGGCCAAAAGTAATACTAGCCGACTCAGCACCAAAGGAAATTTTGTAGATAAGGAAAAAACTTTAAAAAAAAACTACAACTAAACAGTGAACAAGCAGATCAAAGAATCTGGTTTCAGACAGAGACTAAAATGGAAAAACTTTCTAGATCTTCAAAAGCCTCAACTTTTTTTCCTTATCAAGCTCATCATGTATTGACTTTTTAAAAGTTTAAACCCATAATCTAATTCCTCCATTTTCCTATTCTAACTCATCATCTTTTTTTTCATTTTCTTGGATCTATGCAGGATTAAGAGTATGTCAGGGGCCGGGCACGGTGGCTCACGCCTGTAATCCCAGCACTTTGGGAGGCGGAGGTGGATGGATCACCTGAGGTCGGGAGTTTGAGAACAGTCTGACCAACATGGAGAAACCCCATATCTAATAAAAGTAAGAAAAAATTAGCTGGTCGTGATGGTGCATGCCTGTAATCCCAGCTACTTGGGAGGCTGAGGCAGAGGTTGCGGTGAGCCAAGACTGTGCCACTGCACTCCAGCTTAGGCAACAAGAGTGAAATTTCATCCAATAGAGCTCATCCGTAACTCCCAGTCCTGAGTATGTCAGGATGAGCTCCGCTGCAACTGGAAAACAATGGCAAATACATACCTGGGTGTTTAGAGGGTTCCCATGACATCCTAATCAAGTGTTTTCTTCTTCAACTCCTTCCCAAATAAATACCTGTCAAAGCAGGTATTATTAAAATATTTTACTATGGTACATTAGTTTTGATAAAAGGGTGATTTAGATCCATATCTGAGAGTTTGTTTCAACAAAAGAACTGTTTAAATGTCAGCATCATACTAGTATTAAAGAAAAACTTTCTATCAATACTCAAATTTTACTTTAAAGGGTGACAGACCTACCAAGTGAGGCTTGGGAACTCAAATACAGTAGATGGGTCACATCTTCTCTTCCAGTCAACATGTGCAGTTCCCATTGGTATTTCTGGGATCCTCGCCATAAAGGGAGGTTAACATGTGGTTCTCAGTCATTCAGTTTCCCTGCACATAACAGGAACTGTTCTGATTATATGTGGGCTAATGCTGACACACTGTGTTGTTCCAACTAAATAATTCCAAACATTCACATCTGAAGCTGACCTACATTACCACTCTGGCTGCCAGATGTCTTTGTGAGGAACTGTCTCCTCTGTAGCATCATGAGCCTTGATTAAAGTAGACGAAGGGCATTATATTTACCCCATCACCCTTATGCAGAACAGTGTTCTGGCTATTGATTACAACTAGACTCCAGTTGGAAAGAACAACCATTACTATAGGAAAAGTTCTAAAAGCTCAATTGAGCAATTATGTAATACAACTTAACTGAATGATTTTTAAGTAATGGTCAGTTAACCTGACATAAATGGCAAATCCTTTATGACATTACCAGCTTTTATTATGGTCCAAGAGTCAATGATATCACATCTGAGATGTTGACTTTCTCTTAGATCAGGGTGACAAATATGGAAGAGTCATTTCTACATAATATTGCAAAAGATGAGGCTTTATGCATAACATATTTTACCTCTATCCAGCTGCATGCTGCTTTGATTTATCCCAGATGCTAGAGAAAGGAAAGGCAAAAAGCAAAACCACATATTTTTATTTATACATGTTTTTATTTATACCTGCACAATCAACTCAATGGTCAGAATACACACTTAAAAATAAGACTATGAATACTGTTAGTCAAGGCCTATCACAGCTCAACATCTGGAATGTGTAAATCTGAAAAGCTTTATGGTGAGTTAGGATGACAGAGTTTTCACAGATGGTATTAAAGGAAAAGAATGGGAAAAGATTTTTTTAAAGAATATTAATTTTTACACCCAAAACTGTGCAATCTAGGACTTTCTAAACCTGGAATTTTCAGACATCAGAAAGTTGACCTTAATGCGGTCTTAACTATACAGGAAAAATAAGATGTTCCTGTGGTAGAAATGGAGTTTTTAGTACACTCAGTCTAGATCTAGTGGGGAGGAAATGGGAACCTTGTTGGACAGAATCAGCTCCTTGCTCCAAATTCTTAGGGTGGGCATGCGAAAAACCTTCTGTTCAAGAATCGACTATGACTGATTGGTTATCTAGAACATGAATTGAAAAAACTTTGGTAGGAGAGTCCAAAATCAGAAGGAAATAATGCCCTCACTGATTAGTAGTATCTTCCAGGGATAGGAATGGGTGGAAAGTGTGTGAAATACACCATCTTACCTACAGTGTGAGTTTCTGCATCTACTGTAATTTAAAATCATAGTTTTTTTTCCTCTTACCTAAAGCCAGACAAATAAAATTTTAAGATATTTTTAAAGAATTCTAGATTTTATCATCTACTTTACTGCGGGTGCTGGGGCTCCTCTCCATACCTCTACGTCCCACACCAGCAGATTTCTCCTACTTTGACTATTATCCACAGTGTCTTTCCTCAATCTGTTGCTCTACTTGAGGTAAGAAAGAGAGGTGCATTCATCAATTGGGACAAAAATGTCTAAAATTTATGATAACCAAGTACAGAACAGGTACTAAAGGTATATTTCAGTTGGATAATCAGTCAATCGACAAGTTACAGTTAACATTACCTGAGTTCTCATAGTGAGATAGATGAAAATCAGCAATACTCTAGAGCACATAATAGCAATATCTATTTCAATAAATATGTATTGGGTATCTATTCTGTGTTAAGCACTACTCTAAATATTATACAAAGGTAAGACATGGCTTAGAAAAAGTCAATCATTCAACAGATTGATTATACAAGACAGTTTAACAGGTACAAAGCAATAATGTATATAATTTGCGGCTATGGCAGAAATTATTAAATTTCAGAAAACTACTGCTTTTTAAGTTAAGAACTTAGCAGAAACACCCCAGATCCTTCACTGAAATAAAATCAGTGAATCAAAAATGAGATTATCCTAAACCTAAGCCTGGTATCTCCTAAAGAGTCATTTATTCCTCTTTGGAGGAGACACAGAAAGACTCTGATCTGAACATACCTCTCATAAGAAAAAAATGAATGGAACTTGGAATTCAAAGGATGCATTCACTCATCCATTCTACCATGATCATCTCCTCAGCAGCTCCAGGCAGCTGAACAGCAAGTCATGCTCATCAACTCAGCATTCAAAAGCAGTCATTGGCAAGATCTTGCAAATGACTATCACTTTGGAACCAAGAGTAAAAAGCCAGAGGAAAGACCAATTCATTAATTCATTAATAATTTACAGAGGCCTACTACATGCAAATGAGTTTATAAAGGACAGTGAATATAAAATTGATATAATGCTAATTTCTGTCCTCAATATCAAGAATCTCAAGTTTGGAAAGGGAAAAAAAAAAAACAGCGTGGAGGGAATGATTAAAATGAATTTGAGACTTTTCCTTACCACTTTTCCTTCTTTTCTCTTTCCTTCCTTTCCCCACCACAGAAGAGAGTATTGCATGTTAGTACTGAGGGTAGAAGGAACACAGGAAGATTTGTGGCAGGGTCTCCACTTCTGAGGAAGTGAGAAATGGGAGAAGAGATAGATCCAAGCAGATGATGGATCCATCTGCCTCAATCAGAGGTGTTGTGCCTGCTGACATCTCAGAAGGTACAGCACATGGAGTGGACACACGGAAGGGGAAATGGTAGGAGTGGTTAGGAAATCAATTATGCCTCAACAAGGTAAATTATCGAGCATAACGAGCCAGGTTTCTGGAAGTTGGATTTATCTGTTTATTCAAATACACATACAAATTGTGTTTTTATACACACACACACACACACACACACACACACACACACACACACACACACATTTCTTTTCCTAGCTTTACATGCTGAGAGGGCTCAGAAGCAATGGCGTCCCACTAACAATGAACACATTGAGTGCCCAGAGCTTAGAACCAGGACTTCTTCCTGATTCCAGGATCAGGGCCGGGAAACTATATGATAAGGTGAAATATCTTTAGAGAATGGAAAATAAGAAAGTGCTCAAAGAACAAGGAGGAGATGTCAGAAAGACACAGGAGTCACTTGAATGGATCTTCTGTTGGTCATAGCTGGACATATTCAATATGAAAATTGATCCTGATAGTAACAGATTAAAAACCAAGAATAAAATAGAAATCCATGAGGTCATGCTGATTACATTTAAAAGAAAAAAATGGGAAGAGAAAGTTCTTCATATGCTAGAATTCCAAGAAGTGAATGTAGCAGGTAAGAGAAAAAATGCCTATTTATTAACCACGAGAATGATGGTTACCACAGATGGCAGTTGTCAACAGAGGCCCAAAGGTAGTCTGTGAATGTTTGGTAACAACAGGATATGGGCACAATCTTTGGCTATCTCCCACACACAGTATTATGATTAGAATTCATATACAAGATGAAACAGTGACTTTACAGTGAAGGAAACAGGTAGGCACCAACAATGACAAGGGGAAAGGTTACCATCACCCAGGTGTGCCCAGAATGAGACACCAAGAGAAACACAGTATCCTTTCTGTGGTATTCCGACCAAGACAGCCTGCCCTGGGACTAGGCGTCAGGAAACACTGGACAGGCCCAGCCTAAGTGCCATCGTATATACAGAACATAGATCCTAGGTTATCAAAAACCATGAATGGCGTGAAAGACGGGGAAGGAGAAACACCTGTATTCTAAGTTGGAGGCAACTGGAGAGACACAACTGAATCTAACATGGATTCCCAGATGATGTTCTGGGCCAGACGGCAAAGACACTTTGTTGGAAATGCTGGAGAGATGTGAATGAGATGATAGTATCGTACCAATAATTTCCCGATTTTGAAGGTTTCCTGGGGTCAGATAAAACAGAGTCCTTGTTTAGGGAAATCACACACCATAGTATTTAGGGGCAGTAGGGCATCACGTCTACAACTTGCTTTCAAATAGTTCAGAAAAACACTAACAATCATGGAGAAATATTTACAAAAGGGTATGATTGAACAAATGTATAAAAATGTTAACAGGAACTTCAGTGAGGGAGTACCTAGCAGGCCTCTATAATGTGCTTTTAACTTTTCTGTGTTTGAAACTCTTTCAAAATAAATACTTGAATTTTTTTAAAAAGCGAATGTGATAAGGACTGTTAGAGAGGGGTACAGCAGGAGCAACCTCAAGCCACATACCCGGGTAATGTAACTTCCTTCACTTCCTTAACTAAATTTCTCATTCAAGCTTGAGAGTGTGCCAAGAGTCACAGAAAATTAATATACAGCAACCCAAGTGACTCCTCACACACCTATTTTTGATCATCTAAGTTCTGAATAACTTAGGTCATCTGAATAACTTTTGATCATCTAAGTTCTCTAATAACTTCCAAGATATTGGAGAGAAGAGTGAGAAAATACAGCACTCAATTTCACTGGCCTTGCAGAGATTCACCCATGCACTCATGTTTCAACCGGCTCCACATTAGCATTTGTGCAGTCCCCCGAGGAAATTCACTGCTCATTCTCCTCCCAGGCAGCTCCTTCAGGTGTGCCGCCCTCTCCGCCTGTGAGACCCCCTGGTATTACTTAGCTCTCCCCAACCACATCAGAAAAAATAAACGCCCATACATATCTCAGCATAAAGTATAAGGGGATTCCTGCACTGACTACCTGAGATGAACTTTCTCACACTTTAGCAGAATGGCAGCACACATTAAAAATTTAACTGAAATACAGATTAAAAGAAAATAACTAATTTTCCTGCACATTTGAGTTTTTAATGTGACAATAGAAAGTAAAGGGGTTAGAGGGGGAGGGTCCTGCCTGGCTTTTGGGTTTCAAAATCCTACGTCCTTGGAACAACAAAGAGAAAGTTCTTATAGTTTACAGTGAAACATTTTGGAGGCGGGCGGATTGCCTGAGCTCAGTAGTTCAAGACCAGCCTGGGCAACACGGTGAAAACACGTCTCTACTAAAGTACAAAAATAAGCCGGGTGTGGTGGTGCACGCCTGTAGTCCCGACTACTCGGGAGGCTGAGACAAGAGAACTGCAAGAACCCAGGAGGCGGAGGTTGCAGTGAGCCGAGATCATGACACTGTACTCCAGCCTGGGCAACAGAGCAAGACTCCATCTCAAAAAAAAAAAAAAAAAAAAAACAAAACACTGGAGGAAAGCATCATGAACTGGAGTAATTCTCTTCTCACCCATACTCCCCACACTCCCCAAGTGAAGAAAAGATTCTGTAAGCTGAGGACAGGGAGAGTCACATGGCTAGGACATAGAGACATACAGAGATGTTGTGCCCTGTTTCCAGAGCTAATCCAGAGAGGTAAGAAGCACCCAGTTACATAATACATGTGTGGGTTCTAAATCAGACAGAACTGACGGACATTTCATTTCCCCCAGAAGAGTCTCTGAGAGGTGGCAAAATCCCCCAAAATAGTGGTTTCCTGTATGTCTAACACAGCGGTTCTCATTTCTGATCAAACATTGAAACTACCTGGGAACTATAGTAATACTCTGGCCCTTTCCCAGGGCGGGGTCTCAAACTTCAGTGGATGTCAGAATCACCAGGAGGACTTCTTTTTTAAAAAAATGCAGATTTTGGCCAGGCACCGTGGCTCATGCCTATAATGACAGCATTTTGGGAGGCCAAGGCAGGTGGATCACAAGGTTAAGAGATCGAGACCATCCTGGCCAACATGGTCAAATCCTGTCTCTACTAAAAAAAAAAAAAAAAAAAAATTAGCTGGGCATGGTGGCCTGTGCCTGCAGTCCCAGCTACTCAGGAGGCTGAGCAGGGGCAGTGAGCCAAGATCGCACCATGGCACTCCAGTCTGGCGAAAGAGTGAAACTCCATCTCAGAAAAACAAAAAACTGCACATTTCTGGACACCATCCAAACAGTTTCTGATTCAGTAGGTGTAGGATGTGCCCAGAACTTGAGTTTCTCATCGGTCTTCAGGTGAGGCTGAATAATGCTGCACTTGGATCACATTTTGAGAAGCCCTCCCCAGGTATTGGTGGCTGGAAAGCCTGTCAGATGATTCTTCCATCCAGCCATTGCAGAGAACCACAGGCCTAACAGACGGCGCCTCTGGTGATCTCCTAGACATCCCTGCTTTTTGCCTGGGAAAAACAAAAAGCACTCCCAAAGTGGGCTCAACAGTTGCATATCAGTAGGGGAGGGGTCCCCCTGACTCAAAAGCCATACACACCGAAACAAACATCTCTAAGAAACCCATGTCAATGACTGATCAAGAACTAGATGGGGAAGAGAGGGCTCGGAATATGCCTCTGCGGCCAGAGGACATCAAAAGCAGAAAGCGCTCTATGCCTTTTTAGGCAGCCCCTCCCCTAATATAGTCACAACACAGGAAGAAAATAAAGGGGCAGTGGGAATCACTGGCTGAGAGCAGTAAGTTTTCGCCACCTTAGTATATTAGAAATTCGAAATAGAAATTGTCCTGAAGTATAGAAAAATTTGAAGGCTAGAAGTTTGTGGGCTGAATTTTTTTTTTTTTTTTAACTTTTATTTTGAAGGTAGGAGGCAAGGTCCGTTTTCATTTTTCATGGCTGCATGGTGAGGGGTGATCAGAAAGGGCATGAGAAGAGTGGTTAAAGTTTGGCATGCCAGCTGAAGTAATGGGGATGGGAACCGACCAGAGATTGCTAAAAGGATTACTGACCTGAGTTGCAGGGCCAGCTGAGATTGGAAACCACAAATTTGCAATGGTATCAATCCACACAATTGTGTGACATTTCTCCCACTGTGCTGACAGCCACAGTGTAGAAGCAGAAGGGGTTGCTTATATTGATCTAAGGTTGGAGGTCTGTGGATAGGTATACCTAAAGTGCAAATCAATGAAATTAACAAAAGATCTTGAATATTAGTTGGGAAGTTTAATGTAACTCTCACTGGAAAGACTAGCATCCAAATAGGTTTGAAGGAGGCGGTGGAAAACCAACAGCACATAATAACACATTACGTGACAAAAATAAGACATATTCAAACTCAGTATAACAGGGTCTGGCTTCAGCTCACCCCCGCTAGGGCATTCTCCTGCAGTCCCACTGATCACAAAACCCACACAACCAGCTCACTGATGCCATCATGTTTAACCATGCCTTTTACTTAAAGAGTTCCAGGAACTAGCATTAGGAAATAACCAAGTGAAAGGAATGCTGGACAATTGATTTACATCCCTGTTGCCAGTGGCCAGACCACCAGGTGGCACATTACTCAAGATAACCATGGCAACCAAATGTGCTGACCTGCACACCCCTCGTGCACTCTGCCCCGTCCAGCCTGCATACCCTACCCCTGACGTCAATTTCTGTACTTTGTCTAGTAAGAAAGCCCTACCAGCTTGTTTTGGGGCATCAGGCAGGGAGTCCTCTCTCTCTTTTGTGCTGCCTCCCTTATGTCTGGGTATAAGCTCCAATGAAGCCTCCTCTGGAAAAACATTTTTGGCCACATGTTAATTTCTATCACACTGAGACCCTTAGAACCTGTGGTAACACTGTAGCACCAAGTGTAGAAATCGGTGATGGATATAGAAAGGGAGAGTCAGATAAGCATAGTTTGAGAACTGAATTAATCAGGCAGACACGTTACTTAATCACAATAAACTTAAAAATAATAATTTGAGTGCAAACAAGGAACTAAGGTTCCATGAAAAAGGCATTCCTTCCTAAGAGAAACAAACAGCAGTTCTTTGATGCATTCCCACTGATCACAGAACCCATGTCACTACTTCACTGATGCCATGAAGTTTAGCAGTGACACACAGCAATATATACAATATGCACTGTGCATAGCAATGACACATAATAGCAGTGCCATCTCTAAACATTATTGTTCCCAAACTTTTTTCTAAATGAACTACAAGACTAATGATTCTTGTATTATGAAAAATAAAAATGTTTAAACGGAAAGATTTTTTTAAAAAATCATAACTTCCAAATTTGAATATTATCCAAATTATTTAACATCTTATACTTAGTACCAAATAAGACAATCCAAGGGTTATTATCTGGTGTACATTTTAGATGCTTTGCAATGACAAATAATTTCAGTGCGCAAAACTAAACGGGCAACTGCTTGCATGCTTATCAGCAGGCTCTATTTTATAGTCCTTTTTTTGCCGTGAAACATCCACTAGACTGGAATTAAACTGAGAGTTATTTGTGGTGAATCTGAGAACACAAAACACGTTTGCCAAAAAAAAAAAAAAAAAAAGTTATAAGATAAGGCTAAATTAAATGGGGCATTTATCACATGAGTTTTAAAAGGAGGAGAAAAAATGGCATAATACTTTCTCCTTGCCTTCCTTGAGAAAATCCTTTAAAATTATTTGCTGGTCAGATTCTGCAATTTCTTTGAAATTAGAATTGCAGAAATGAGTATATGACCAAAATGTCTGGAAGCACTAAATGAAATTCCAGGGAGTGATTGAAAATGTTGAACCAGATGGTGGTCAGACAATGTTTGGGAACTCCACTGTCAGCGTAATTGTGAGTAATGACAGAACTCTGAGAAGTCTGCACATTTAAATCAGATAAGCATCCAGAACATTGGAGCCTTTCAGACTTTGTTTGAATGTGCTTTAGGTCATTATTTATCTTTTTTCACTTGTTTTAATTTTGAATATTTCTATTTAAAAAACCTGTTTCTATTTAACGGCTCTTTAAGCTACCTTTAACTCTATAATAGATTCCATGAGAAAATGTTGTAAACTGAGTGTATTGGGCACAGTACTCAATTATTTATTCACTAAATGTTTTTTATAAGTTCTTCCTCTCTGCCACCACTTTCTTCTTCCTTTCTTTCTCCTTCTCTTTTTTTCTGAGTGCCTATTATCAAGGCTGCATGAGGCTCTCAAAGGTCTTTTAGTTCAGTGAAAAGGAAAAAACACATGTAAATATAATTATTATAAAATTATAGTTATAGCTCTAAAAGCATACTAGGTGTACCATGAAGAGCAGATGGACAATGGAGACGCAGAGGCAGGAATCTGCCTTGGAAGTTATGGCCAAGGAAGACCTAACAGAGAAGGAGACTTCAAAGAGAGCTGACTTCAGGACTGACAGTCCAGGCAAAGGAACTGATGTTCCTTTATAATTTATGCATGTAGCCCTAAGCAGAAGAGAGCATGGGGTGTAAAAAATCACCAGCTCTTATAGAGAAGGGATGGGAGGAAGACACAAGTGAAAAGCATGAAGAACGGTTACGAATCAAGTATCACAGTCTAAACAAGAGAGAGGGTGGCCTGAGCTACGGCGGTGGCAATGGAGACATCCTTCTCTCTTTCAACCCTTTGTTCATATATCAAATTCTATTTCTGTATTAGCAAAACAGCCTGTGTTTTGTCCCTTTTTTGCTCATGGTTCTTTATCAGTATATAAAGACAAAAGCATCGAATATGATAATTGAACACTGTTTTCATTTGTTTCCAAATGAATTTGTTTAATATTCCCTAAATTGTCATCAAGGGTTGTCTATGAAAGATTTAAAAGAATAAGAAGATAGCCAAAGTCTACCTTCCCAGAATTGAAAATAGTCAAATTGGTTTTTTCTAGAAAATAATTTCCATTTTAGCTCATAAGAAAACATCTGTATATTTATACAATCTCTTGTCTTGGTACCTAGATATTTTATACAAGCAGGCAAAATGGCTCCAAGTCAACAGTATAAATCTAATCCAAAATTAAAAGCTAAATTGAGACCTAAAGGTGTTTTCCAAACAAATCTACTAAGCTCTCTTCCTTCTCTCCGTTAATGAACATATCAGTGTTTATATGCCCAAGTGGTTTTAGCATTATGATAACGTTCACCTATATTTCTCAACCAATTAAAGAGGAAAACTTAGCACACTTAGGTATTTATCATTTTTCATAAATTGATCATTCATTGGTGACACCAATTATAAGTGAAATTAATACACAGTGTGACACAGACAAACTTTTCAGAACAAAGTCCCTTGTTAGTTTATCTATTTGTTGGTTTATGAAGGACTTAGTCTCATGGTTAGAATATTTTTCTTATTAAAAAATGAGCATACTAAATTCTTAAATCATCTCTTTAGTCAGGCCCAAATTATTCAATATTTTTTTTTTGGACCCACAGATGAGCATATGCTGCTGTCTGCTCTGATTCTAAGCTTCAAGAAAACCTTTCTGGATAGATAGCAATTTACAATATGAATGAGTGGATATGTTAAGAAAAATACAGGCTGGGTGCAGTGGCTCATGCCTGTCATCCCAGCACTTTGGGAGGCTGAGGCAGGCAAATAGCCTGAGGTCATGAGTTCAACACTCGTTCGGTCAACATAGCGAAACCTCATCTCTACTAAAATACAAAAATTAGCCAGGCAGGCTGGTGGGTGCCTGTAATCCCAGCTACTTGGGAGGCTGAGGCAACAGAATCGCTTGAACCCGGGAGGCGGAAGTTGCAGTGAGCCAAGATCATACCACTGTACTTCAGCCGAGCAACAGAGAAAGACTCTGTCTCAAAAAAAAAAAAAAAAAAAAAAAAAAAAAGAAAGAAAGAAAAATGTAGGCCATAACAATAATTAGCTAACTTTTTATAAAGAGAAGGAACTATCATCTTCCCATGATAAAATAATTTTCTTTGGCTTTACTGAATAGCATGGGAAAGGGGCTGAAATCAACTTGGGCTAAAGGCCAGCCAGTAATATTTCAGCATTCTAAACATGGCTCAAATCTATTTTATTTATCACCTCAGGGAGTAAATCCCTAATTCCAAATTAGGTCTCCAAATCCCTTTCTATTCTTCAGTTTATCCTCATTGATTTAGATAGCTATTTACCCTAGACTCCTCCTTCGATTTTTGTTTTGTCTTCCTTTTCATGTGGCCATATTTGTGATGAGTATTTGAACATTTCTGCACTGCTTACATAACCTTGAGTGCCAGGCTTCTCAGAGGGAGTTGAGTCAGCCAAGCAGAACGTATCACAGAGAGGGAGGAGGAAGTGCTACCATGGTGACTCACCCAGAGGACTCACCCTATGTGAATGTTGCATAAATTAAATTCCATTCATCATCCTGGTTGTCTTTGTCAAAGCCATCTCTCTCTTTTGTAAATAGCAGCAGGGTTGTGTGGGACTAAAATACTAGAGAAATGAGAAGAGAAAGGGCAATCTATATACTTCTACAGGACGTTCAGGGAATCTGTGACACTAATGAAGAAAACCTAATTGCACCAGATGGACCTGCTCCATAGTATGAGAAAACATTTTGCAGGAGAGTAGATTAAAGACGTGATGAATGTCGACGGCATTATTAAACGGTGGTTCCTGCAATAAATACCCTCACTGAAGAGAGTATTTTTCCAGATTTAATGTGACAGTTTTACACTTGTCACCGTTCTCTCACCCAGCACTTCATCCATCTTGATTATTTCTTGCAATCTGTTCTGTATAGTGTCTATGTCCGGTGGCTCCTTAACACATGGTCAGTTAGAATAACGCACACTTGCCATTACATCAGTCACCAGATAGCCACCCATAAAAGGAGTCAGGTGACTAATTGTTGGCAACAAATATCAGAATGTCCATGCTGTTTGCCAACCAGGAGATACCTCTGTGCAATTTATTTCCTGGGGTTAGCATAGCTTTATTTGTGTATCTTCAACCTGCGTCACTAGAAGCTGTGGGCTCTAAATCCATAAAAGATTAACATTCCTGACAGAGAGACAATCAATAACAGTGAGAAACTTCTACTGCCTGACTTTAGAGGAACAGTATTTTGTTGTTTCATTCACATTTTTTATGCTTCTCATTTATCAAATTTATTCTGTAAAGAGAGTCAAACCAGTCAAAAAAAAGAAAGAAAAGAGCTCTAGATTAAATACCTAATTAGTGTTCCCAACTTTTAAAGGTTCTCTTTTCTTCACTAATTAAACTTTATTAAATCTTAATTATAAAAGTTTTTATAATTTGTTTTCTTATTTTTAACCACTTGAAACAAGTGGAAAACAAGAACTCCATTAAAGTGATAATTCCTTTCATGTACCAATATTTTATAATGAAACTAAAATATTTTAAGTAATTTAAGAAATAAATTTCAAGGTAGAATAACCATAATTCAGCACTACAGCTAAATGTTTTTGCAAAAAGTATATATTTATTTATATATTTACTTATATGTATTGCATAGAAATATTTATGACCATATATATAAATATATACCTATAGAACACTGACAGGGAAACTCTTGCATTATAAGTACCTTCTATAAGCTCATCTCTGAGCATACAATGGTGACAATTCATAAGCCTTGTACTCAAGAAGTTTGCTACCTTGTAAAAAATACAGAAAAATCCTCAAACACAGTATGTCCAAAATAGAACTTATCTCTTTATATGAATTCCTTCCCCCGTATGCTTTATCTCAGTGATGGTACCACCATCTACCTGGGCCCACAAGCCATAACACTAAGAGACATCCTCGTCATCTGTTTTGCCATCAGCTCCCGCTTGCCACCAATACCAACCCCGTTCACTGGCTGATTTTATCTCCTAATGCGTTTGCAATGGTTTCTTCCTAGGGTAGGCTACCAGCAGTGCAAAACAGTCTCTTATTTTCCTCTATCTTCCCTTTCCAGCCCCCAATCAGTCTCCACAACACAGTCAAGCAGATCTGATGAAGATATAAATCTCATACCCTACTTTAAAACTTTTCCCACTGGTATCTGGGACCCTGAGGCAAGAGTGACATAGGCAACCACTCAGAAATCAGAATCTGTGATCAAAGGAGCACCAGCACAGTGAACCAAGAATGCGTTTTTAGCAAATCTTCCTACACACGCCCCCTATTCTTCAGCCATGCCAAGTCATTAACCTTTCCAGAATACAATACAGCCTCTCTGATTCTTGACTTCTAAACGAACTTGTTACACTGTGTCTCATAAACCCGTAGCTTTTCTTTAGGACTCTGTTCAGTCCCGCTTGCCTCTTTTAGCCATCTCTGGCTGCTACGGTGTTGGGTTAGTTGATCCTCAGAACTTCCATATTTTGTGCTGATATTCATTCGTCCTTCTTCACATGGAAAACAAAATATAATTGTTTAAATACATGACTGTAGTTAAAATGGCAATGCTAGCCACTATGGGTAAACAGCATTCCTTCATTTGTTCTCAATTTTCAGCAAATATTTTGGAGTGCCTACGACATGCTAATACATGTTACTCTGGTATATGAAAGGAATATGGCAGACACTCAGAAAGCATGTCCCGACTGAATTTTAGGAAAACTTTTTTTGGGTCAATGTTCTCTGCCTTCTTTAGAAAAAAAAGAAGAGGCCAAAGGTGTTTTGATCACCACTGTTGATGTTACAGCTTTTTGATTTTTAATCTTCGGTGTCTAACATAATGCCTGGCACATAACAGCTGTTTTGTGGATGTTTTCTGAATAGATGGACAAAGCTTTAGAAAACGCTTCCCTTATTTTTTGCTAGGTAAATTTCAACTCATGTGTCGTATTCAGGAAGCATTACTTAGCCTCCTCACACCATTTCTGCAGTCCCTCTAGTAGCCTCCCAGAACAAACATGCATACCCTCACAATACTACTTAAGAGCATTTTAAAATCTTTTCGAGTATGTTTCTTCACTAGAGTATGAGCTCTTGATAGTATGTGTCTGGCTGCACCAGCATAAGGAATAAATGAATGCAAGAAGAACTACAAGGAAATACAGTATCTGAAAGTACACAGGAAACACCCATTAATTTTGAATTGAAGGATGGAAGGTTAGGTTTCTGAAGAAAATAGCATTGAAGGTGAAAGATGAATCAAATGAATAAAATACAAGTTCAGGAGTCACATAAGGGACAGGGACGGGAATAGGCAGTCCAAATGGAGAAGAGTAGAACAGCAGGGTCTGACAGTGCCAGTGCAGGGGGTGACAGCAGAGTCTGCACCGCCCGGAGGGTGGAAGGTCTAGAGATGCTGCAGGGAAGGTGCAAGAAAGGAGCTGGGAGCCTGGTTTTGAAAGACTAATGCATGCTCAGAAACTTTGGTCACAGGGAGAATTTAAATGTGGTTTAGCAACGCAGCAGCCTGCCAAACATTAAAATCTACTAAGGGCAAGAAAGTGGTTACTGTATTTGGTGAACAGAAAGCGAGAGCTTTCAGGAGACTGTTTTTGTTGGATATGAGAGTCGACAATCAAGAATATAAAGATTTCACAATGAGTGGAAGTAAAACAGATGCAAAAAGAGTAGCTCATTCTGAGAATTTTAGTAATGAAAGAAAACGTCTCAAAACAAGGACAAATAATCAAAGTTGGTGAAAGGACGTTAGACTTCTGAGTAGGTCTAAGAAGAAGCTGCTCATTAATGGAGGTAACATTGAGAAATGAACAAAAATGAACAGTACAGCTGGTAGGATGATCCTCTGAAAGGAAGATGGCTATTTCTCTTCTAGGGATGGATTTGCAACCTGAAAGGAGTCAGTATGCTATGCTTCTTTAGGATCTTTTAATAGAGGACATGTGTTAAGGGTAAATATTAGCATCAAAGCATTTAATAATGTTGTATTTATCACTTAAATGGATGAAGACTGCATTATTGTAGAAAGGCAAAAAGCTAGGCAGTATTGGCTGAGAGATGATGTCTAAATGTTTTTGTCAATTTCCCTGTCTATAAGCCTCTTCTAACTCTATGCTCCTGACAGTTTGTGGGAAGGTTAGTTGTTTAGTATAAGCTTTAATGAACAGTACTGGTAGATGTATTCAGTTTTATGTCTTTAAAAACATCTTTCAAAGAGAGAAAGTTATCACAGTTAAAACTTGTGAATTAAGCTGCATTCTTGTTACTGAGTATTACTTATTCTCCAAAGTCTAACGGCTGGCATACTGTGTGCGGAAACTAGTATAGGAATTTGCCATACAATTAAAACTTGATTTCAAGTCAGTGTACATTTCTTATTCCTGTTAGAAGTTAGTAGAATGATGACTCCCATGCATGGATCATTCAGTATTTTTAAGGTACTGTCACAAAAACAAAATTTGCTTCTAAATATTAAGCTAGTAGAATCTTACAGTGACAAAATTAAAGAAATAAATTCTTAGAAAATCAAATTAGTTACTTTACATAATCTGCTGCACAGTTGCTGTGTATAGTAATATCTTAAACTAGGGGAAAATTTCATTCTTATAACTGCACCATGATGATCAGTAATTTTTCTTTCCTTCTACCTTCCAAAAGAAATTTAACATTGTTATTATAAAAATTTTCTAAAATGATAGCTACTGAGTTTTAACAACACACTAAGCTTAATAAGAATGATCTTCGGTTTTGCCTTCTCCTCCTCTTCAATTATCTAGCTTCTCCACTTTCAACCTCTAATTCATATTTTATTGATGTAGATACAGACCCCCTACACATACAGATCCATCCCATGTATTCATTCTTTAAGGTAAGTTCAGTCGCTCTTTAGTAGGACTCTTTTTTTAACCTACATCGTGCAAAAAAAAAAAAAAAAAAAAAAGAGAAGAAGAAGAAGAAACAGGTTGTCTTTTGAAGCATGTGATCTTCACAGCCGTATTTGTAATATCTCTTTTTAAATGCTGTTGTTCTCCCTACTCTACCTTTAAGAGTTTTAGGGAAAACATACTAGAAAAAAAAAAAAAGGGATGGGGTTGGGGTGGGTGGAAACCAGCTAATGTAGGATGCTGACCTTGCTAGATTTTTAATTCCACTGTGCTGGGCCTATTTTCCCATCTTGATTGATTAGAGCTTGGTGGCATAGTAAAAGCCTGCAGCAATGTTAAAGGATTGCTGCTGCATTGCTTGGACATCATTCCAAAAAGTTGCCAATGACAACCTGCTTACCCACCCTGCTCCACCAACTTCTGTTGTCATTTGCAGAAGTCATTGCCAGGGTTTGGCTCTCAAGAAATCCAGAAATTCAGGTAAGTCTCTGAATGAGAAAGGGGATGAGAGGGGAAAGGGCTGATGGCTCAATAAAAGTATCAGCTCGCCCATTCTCATAGGTAGGTACCTAATCTACTTTCTAAGAAGAATTTGAATAAATGGTTTTAAGTCAAATAAAACAGAATGCCTATATTTTTCCTTTTGTAAAACTGTGAAAAGCAGTCCAACTGCAAGCATAAAAGTATTTTTAATTTAAAGTGATTTATAGCACATTTGAAAGATAATACATACTAAGCCTCCAATAAAGTTGAAAAATATTTGAAGTAGCTCAAGAATTGCCTTGCACCAAGATACAGCAAGTAATCCATTGTAGGGGATCCACTTTATAAAAATAAAATTAATCTTGTGAGCAACCAAGTATCATCTCTAGTGATTGTCTCAGAATACACATAAACAATAAATATGGAATTAACTTTTATTGCCACCTAATATCCTAAGACGGTAACAGTTTTTACTTATTTCTATAAAGATTATATGAATGCTTACCTATGTGAGATTCAGCATATGAATACAACAGAGATACAAAATATCTAAGCCAAGAAAGAGGTAGGAGTAAGAGTGCATTTTATTGTGGGTTAGAAACCTAACCTGCCTATATTCACCCCATGTATCACGCATTCAGTGACTTGTCAGAAACAAGTCCTGCTTATATCCACCTTCATTTTTGACAAGTCCTGCTTATATCCACCTTCATTTTCAGGTTATAGATGTTTTTCTTCAAGTAAGGTTTGATGCAAGTGTCTTATTAGTTTTGCTACTAAGAAAAGAAATAGAATAGGCATGTTTTTCTTGTTTTGTAGTTACACTAGTGTAAAAGAGGTTTTTTTTAAGTCAATTATATGAGTGGTTTGAAGATGAATAGTAAAAACATTTTCATTTTTTCTCCTGTCAAAGAATCACCCCAAATAATTAGAACAAGAAAGAGAAAACTCAATTATATATTTGATGCAAGGAGACATGTGTAATGCAAACCATTTCTATAAATATGAAAACAGATGAAAGAACAATCAATGGCTTAGCAAAACAGGAAACAGTCGAAACTAGTGCCTACAATGGTGTCAACTAATAAAAAACTAGTTGATTTTCCCTGTGGAACCTCAGAATAACAATACAAAGGACAATGCAGAATGACTCAAAAACCAGATAGAATAAGCAAATAGTATTAAAGTGATTTTTCAAAAAATATTATTAAAAGAAGCTGATATGCTTGGACTTTATGTCCCCACCCAAATCTCATGTTGAATTGTAATCTCTGTAAACCCTGTGATCCCCATGGGTCAAGGGAGACACCAGGTGGAGGTTACTGAATGATGGGGGTGGTTTCCTCCAGACTGTTCTCATGAGAGTGAGTGAGTTCTCGTGAGATCTGACGGTTTTATAAGGGACTCTTTCCCCTTTGCTTGGCATTCTCCTTCCTGCTGCCTTGTGAAGAAAGTGCCTTGCTTCCCCTTTGCTTTCCACCATGACTGTAAGTTTTCCGAGGCCTCCCCAACCAGGCTACACTGTGAGTCATTTAAACCTCTTTCCTTTATAAGTTACAGAGTCGTGGGTATTTCCTTACAGCAATATAAGAACAGACTTAAATGGAAGCAGTTAGATCTGTGCCCAAAATGGAGAATTTCTAGAAGGAAAGGAAGAAACCAAAGATTTATTCTGTGAGCAACCTTCAAAGAGTAACCCCAAGCTCCAGGTACAAAGAAGGGCCAGTATTCAGCCATAACAAAAACAGGGATTAACATACTGAATTGATTCCAGAATGGCAGCAGCTAAACGGAATATTGTAGGACCCTTTATCTAGAGAAAATAGAGAAAGACTCACATCTACTAACATGTAGGTCCCCTAATGACAAAGCTAACTAGCTTGTCATATGACTTTCCTAGAGTAAAGACAATCAGTGTATAAGCCCACACTTACCTGACAGTCTTCCAACCAGCTCTTTACCTCACTCAAATGAATGGACAGCCAATAATTATTGGGCATTTAAGTAAAGAATCCAGCATAAAATGTTGCTAGGAAAATGAACAAATGGAAAAAAAAAAGCAGCTAGGAGGAAACAGAGACAATGCAGTTAAGAATAATCATAACATTGTCATAGCAATAAAAGATGCTGTCAGATCAATTAAATAAGGAATAAGTATAATAAAACAAAGAAAAAATCCAAAAAACAGCTCTCAGAATTTTAAAGTATAATTTCTGCAATACAAAATTCAAAAGAAATCTTAGAAAACAGTATCCAGGAAATAGCCCATAATCCATAATAATAATGTCCCAGAAGGTAAGACAAAAAGCCAATGAGACAGGTAAGAGAAAAAGACAGGAATAATGAGGATTCATCTGGGAGATATTTCGTGCAACTAATAGAAACACCAGAAAGAGAACAGCTAAGATGCTGGTGGGGAGATAATCATTAAAGAACTAATAAAATAAAATTTTCTATAACTAAAGAATGTGAATCTCCAGAATGAAAATGTTTATTAAGCACCCAGCATAATTAATGTAAAAAGATTCACAAGGCAACTCATTTTGACTGACTTAGTTAGTAGAAAAATACCTAGATTTTGGTGTATTACTTTTGCTTTATACTTTTGTCACTATTTTATGACTATTCATGATGTTTCCTGAATATTTTAAAGAGAAATAAGGGCAAGTATGACAGGATGCTTGTCTTCTGCTATGTTAACAACAACACTTTTGTTGTTAAGCATATATGGCACATAATTTATTGTACTATTGCACATTCATGTGTTATTTCATGACTATTAAATTCTTTTCTCACAAGAAAAGGGATAGATCACACATATGCTGTCAGACAATTTTTAACCAGAGCACCAAAGTACATTCAATGGGAAAAGAGAAGCTACCATCTGCAAAAATGACTTCAAGGTGACTTGCAGACTCAAATTTAAAAGTTAAAAGTATAAAACTTGTATAGGAAAACATATTCTTCAACCTGAGACAGGCAAATATTTTGCAGCTAAGACAAAGAAAGCACTATCTATAAAGAAAAAAAAATGATAAATCTTATTTAACAAAATTAAAAACTTTTTTCCAAAACTTCCATAAATAAAATAGACTGGGAAAAAATATTTGCAACATATAAATAACAGAAGATTGGAATTCAGAATAACCAACTCCTGCAACTCAAAAACAAAATGGTAAACAACCAAATTCAAAATAGGTAATAGATATTTCTTAACGGATGATAAAAAAATATTGAATAAGCACATAAAAATTTGTTCAACAGTCATCAGTGAAAATTTAAAATGCAGTAACAAACAACAAAACATTACACATCATTAGAATGCTCAAAATGAAAAAGATGGAATACAAATATTGATTAGGATGTGAAGCAGTTAGGACTCTCATACATTGGTAGTGGACATATAAAATGTCACAATCACACATCTACCCATGACAACAATTCCACTCCTGTTTATTGAAGGGATAGGAAATCATGTCCTCTAAAAGCCTTGTATAAGAATGTTTATAGCAGTTTTAGTCATAATAGCCAAAAACTGGATATAGCTGATTGATCATCAGCAGGAGAATGGATAAACAAACTGTGCCATTTATTCTGTGGCATACTTCTCAGCAATAAGAAGGCACAAGCTACTCAAACAGGCCACACATAAATCTCAAAAGCATTATGCTCAGGAAACGCAGCCAGACACAAGAGTGCATGTTGAATGATTTCATTAAATAAAATAATGGATTAAGTAAAACTAATCGATTAGTGATGCTTGGTGTGTGTGGGGGAGGGTGTTATTAAATGGGAAGGGGCGCAAGTCCACTTCCTGGGCGGAGGAAAGTGTTCTATATCTTGATAAGAGTTACACAGATGTATTCCATTTTTCAATGCCGGTCAACCTGTACATTTAATATCTGTGCATTTCTCTGTATATAAATGATATCACAATAAACTTATGTGGACAAAAAAGAAGGGCTAGGATTCCACTAGACTCAGAAGGCATTTTTCACAGCAATTATCAAAGTATTGGGTAACATAATTATACAGACCAAATGACAGACAACAGAAACTCAACCAAAGCAGATTTGAATATTGTCACATGAGCAGTTCCAGTTTCATGGTGTCCCCACCACTGCTTCTGAGGAATGCTGTTGTAGATGGAAGTTCACCTGGAAACTACTCCCTACAAAAGACTATTTGTATTGCAAAATGCCCTAAGTTAGTTATCATTAACTTCCAATGGCTAAGGAGAAGGGAGGGCAGGGAGTGTCTTTCCACTATAATCTCATCTCTGGGAAATACACCGTAATTAAAGGAAGTCTTACAGTAACACATACCAACATTTATTAGTAAGCAACCATGAAAACAATCATATGAAGTATTACGTATAGGCAAAGTCCCAGCCACACAAGTTTAATTAGAAACAGATTCCCAGAATAGGAACAGCTACAGTCTGCAGCTCCCAGCAAGAATTGAGGCAGAAAAAGAGAGATTTCTGCATTTCCAACTGAGTTACCCAGTTCAACTCACTGGGACTGGTTGGACAGTGGGTGCAGCCCACAGAGCATGAGCCAAAGCAGGGTGGGATGTTGCCTCACCTGGGAAGCACCAGAGGTCAGGGGATTTTACTCCCCTAGCCAAGGGAAGCTGTGAGAGATGGTACTGGGAAGAACGGTGCATGCCAGCCCAGATACTGCACTTTTCCCACAGTCTTCGCAACCTGCAGACCAGGAGATTCCCTCTGCTGCCTCTGCCACCAAGGCCCTAGGTTTCAGACAGACACTCATCCTGGAGGCAGGAGGTTATTTTTTTGTTCCCATACCCTAGTGGCACCTGGAGCACCAGCAAGACAGAACCGTTCACTCCCCTGGAAAGGGGGCTGAAGCCAGGGAGCCCAGTGGTCTAGCTCAGCAGGTCCAACCTCCATGGAGCCCAACAAGCTAAGATCCACTGGCTTGAAACTCTCACTGCCGTCAAAGCATTCTGACGTTGACCTGGGATCCTTGAGCTTGGTAGCGGGAGGGGCATCTGCCATTGCTAAGGCTTGAATAGGCAGTTTTACCCTCACAGTGTAAACAAAGCAGCCAGGACATTCAAACTGGGTGGAGCCCACCTCAGCTCAGCAAGGCCGCTGCCGTCACACAGCCTCTCTAGATTCCTCCTACCTGAGCAGGGCATCTCTGAAAAAAAGGCAGCATCTCCCGTAAGGGACTTATAGGTAAAACTCCCATCTCTCTGGGACAGAGCACCTGGGGGAAGGGGTGGCTGTGGGCACAGCTTCAGCAAACTTAAACATCCCTGCCTAATAGCTCTGAAGGGAGCAGCAGATCTCCCAGCATAGAGTTTGAGCTCTAATAAGGGACAAGCTGCCTCCTCAAATGGGTCCTTGATCCCCATGTATCCTGATTGGGAGATGCCTCCCTATAGGGGATGACAGACCCCTAATATAGGAGAGCTCTCAATGGCATCTGGCAGTTGCCCCTCTGGGACGAAGCTTCCAGAGGAAGGAACCAGCAGCAATCTTTGCTATTCTGCAGTCTCTGCTGGTGATACCCAGAGAAACAGGGTCTAGAGTGGACCTCCAGCAAACTCCAGCAGACCTGCAGCAGAGGGGCTTGACTGTTAGAAGAAAAATTAACAAACAGAAAGGAATAATATCAACATCAACAAAAAGGATGTCCACACATAAACCACATCCGAAGATCATCAACATCAAAGACCAAAGGAAGATAAATCCACAAAGATGGCGAGAAACCAGCATAAAAAGGTTGAAAATTCCAAAACCAGAACACCTCTTCTCCTCCAAAGGATCATAACTACTCACCAGCGAGGAAACAAAGATAGAGAATGAATTTGACAAACTGACAGAGGTAGGCTTCAGAAGGTAGGTAATAAACTCCTCCAAGCTAAAGGAGCATTCTAACCTAATGCAAGGAAGCTAAGAACTTTGAAAAAAGGTTAGAGGAATTGCTAACTAGAGTAATCAGTTTAAAGAAGAACATAAAAAACCTGATGGAGCTAAAAAAAAAAAAAAACCACAGCATGAGAATTTTGTGAAGCATACACAAGTATCAATAGCTGAAACGATCAAGCAGAAGAAAGGATATCAAAGATTGAAGATCAACCCAATGAAATAAAGTGAGAAGGTAAGATTAGAGAAAAAAAGAGTCAAAAGAAATGTACAAAACTTTCAAGAAATATGAGGTTATGTGAAAAGACCAAATCTACGTTTGATTGGTGTACCTAAAAGTGATGGGGAGAATGGAACCAAGTTGGAAAACACTCTTCAGGATACCACCCAGGAGAACTTCCCCAACCTAGCAAGACAGACCAACATTCAAATTCAGGAAATACAGCAAATACTACAAAGATACTCCTCAAGAAGAGCAACCCCAAGACACATAATTATCAGATTCACCAAGGTTGAAATGTGAAAAAAAATATTAAGGGCAGCCAGAGAGAAAGGTCGAGTTACTCACAGAGGGAAGCCCATCAGATTAACTGCAGATCTCTCAGCAGAAACCCTACACGCCAGAAAAGGGTGGAGGCCAATATTCAAATTCTTAAGAAAAGAATTTTCAACCCAGAATTTCATTTTCAGCAAAACTAAGCTTCCTAAATGAAGGAGAAATAAAATCCTTTACAGACAAGCAAAGCTGAGAGACTTTGTCACCACTAGGCCTGCCTTACAAGAGCTCCTAAAGGAAGCACTGAACATGGAAAGCAACAATCAGTACCAGCCACTGCAAAAAACATACCAAACTGTAAAGATCATTGAGGCTGTGAAGAAAAAGCATCAACTAAGGGCAAAATAACCAGCGAGCATTATAATGACAGGATCAAATTCACACATAACAATATTAATCTTAAATGTAAATGGACTAAATATCCCAATTAAAAGACACAGACTGGGAAAATGGATACACCCATCACTGTGCTGTATTCAGGAGACCCATTTCATGTGCAAAGACACACATAGGCTCATAATAAAGGGATGGAAGAATATTTAAGAAGCAAATAGAAGGCAAAAAAAAGCAGGGGTTGCAATCCTAGTCTCTGATAGAACAGACTTTAAACAGACCAAATTGCTTATAAACAAGAGAGACAAAGAAAGGCATTACATAATGGTAAAGAGATCAAGGCAATAAGAAAAGCTAACTATCCTAAATATACATGCACCAAATACAGGAGCACACGGTTCATAAAACAAGTTCTTAGAGACCTACAAAGAGACTTAGACTCCCACACAGTAATAGTGCGAGACTTTAACACCCCACTGTCAGTATTAGACAGACAGATTAACGAGACAGAAATTTAACAAGGATATCCAGGACTTGAACTTAGCTCTGGACCAAGTGGACCTAATAATACATCTACAGGACTCTCCACCCCAAATTAGATAAGAGCAGTAGTCTTCGGTCCTGTCTGCATGTTGAAATCACCTGGGGAGAGTTTTAAGTTTCCACACTCAGGACCAATAAAATCAAAATTTCTGGGGGTGGGATCAGTCATTAGTATTTTTCAAACTTCCCTAGGTAATTCCAATGTGTAGATAAAGTTGAGAACCACTAGATTAGAACCTTTCAATGCAGCCTAATTGCAATGTATATTTCCAAATAAGTATTTTCAATGATATTTAATCACCTTTAAGGGATAGATAATACACATTCTATATCATACTGCTGATGTTTATATTTTTTTAATAAATAATACAACAGTATAAAATTCATCTCATTTCCTCAATGACAGGACAGAGACAAGAGAAGTAGAGATATCAACCAAGCTATAGTAATAACTAAAATCTCTCTGAGGAAGCAAATTTGGCTATTTCTGAATAATATATACTTCAATATAGAGGATACACATTCTGCATTAAAAATCTGATCCTTAAGCAATTTCGTACTGAGTGTCTGTGAATAATATGTTTCCTGAGTCAGAAAAGTGACTATCAGTCAGTCCATGTTCAAGCCAAAGCAGCAAGGTACAAATAGAACAGAAGCAGCCTCATAAGAATGACACAATGGACTTTAGGGACACAGGGGGAAAGGACGGGAAGGAGGTGAGGAATCAAAGACTACAAATTGGGTTCAGTGTACACTGCTCAGGTGACAGATTTACCAAAACCTCACAAATCACCACTAAAGATCTTACTCACGTAACCAAATACCACCTATTCCTCAATAACCTATGGAAATAAAATATATATCTTTTATTTAATATATTTTTATGTATATATATTCTGTTATTTATATATATATATATATATATATATATATATATATATATATTCTGTTTTATATATAGAGAGAGAGAGAACAGAATCAGCCTCAGTGATAAAAGAATAAAACCTAAAACACAACAGAGCATTAATAATCCCCCAGCCAAAAATCTTACTTGCTCATAACAATAAGCACTTGGAAATTATTTTCAGATCACTATTGCTAGTTATTTGTATTTATGGTATATAAATATGTTCATGTAAATTGCTGAATAAACTATTTTCTTATTTGATAAGAGTTTAAACATTGTCTTTTAATATATATAGCCTGTTCTATCAAAAACTTTGCCCAATCCCAATCAGTTCCCTACATTAATAGACTCTCCCTTAAAGAACTCGAGCCCAGATGGCAAAACCCTATAAATATCCTCTTCTTACTTCCTCTTCAGAGACACTGCTAAGAGTTGCGAAGGTGGTGTTCACTCTTATTACCGTCATTTTTAATAAATTTACTTATTCTTAATTAACAGGTTATCTGGAGATATTTTGATGATTTCAACAGCAACAACATAAAGAATGCCTCAGCAAGACTAATTCCTGTTTTGGAATGCTATATAATCCATGAACTAAATTAATGTACATTGATCATGTTTAAGTAGAAAGACCTTACCGAGATAGCATTCCAATCAAATATAACAAAATACTAACAAAATATTTGTTATATTTTGTTATTTCAAACTCATCTGAGGTGCCTTGAGGAAAAATAAAAATTCAGATTATCCAAATAGAGCTTCTTCACAAGTGTCAGGTAACCTCAAAGTTATGTGAGAATCCTTTCTTTAGGTTTTAAATCCAAATGCTACATTCAGTCTCAGGGCTTTTGTCCATGATTTCCTTCACCTGGAATTCTCTTCTTGCAATCTCTTTCGAAACACAGTTTAGATGGTATTTCTGTGAATTATTTGGTGAACTTACCCAACCTTCTCTTTATAATTAATTACTCCCTCCACTCATCAACCCCCTTTGTGTTTAGCATTCAGCATTTGTTTTGTGTCTTTCTCCATCTACAATGCTTTGATCTACTTGAGGACAGGATTCACTGGTGTATATATAGATATATACGTATATATATGTCTGTATATACATGTATACATGTATATATATATGTATGTGTATATATATCCATATGTGTGTGTGTGTATATCTATCTATCTATCTATCTATCTATCTATCTATATATATCTATATATATATATATATCCTTGTTTCTTAGGAACTGATAATATCAGAGCCTAAATGGTGAAAATGTAAATATTTACTGAATTATTTAACTAGTTTTGGTTTTCTAATTATTTTATTTAATTGCCAACACTGTTTATAAACCCTAACTAACTAAAGGCACCTGAATAGTCCATTAGTTTCCCATGAGAAAAAGATTCAATAAGAGAGAGATACATGGCTAGCAGTTGGGTGGGACAGACATTCCAGCTGCTAGAACAAGAGCAGTAAAACAGAAGCTAGAAAGATGAAAAAAAAAAAGTAAACTATTTGAGGGCCATTGTGGCGAATGAGAATTTTGATAAGGTTTTTGTAGTTTTTGTATCCTTTCTAGGAAAGCAGGATATGCTTAGTATACTATTTTAGAATAATTTATTTTTGTAACATTTCCATTTTGGAGAAAAAAGTAATTGATATATGAGATTCTATTAGGATCATAAGAGCAGGGTGGGTGTGAGGGTGTGTGTGTATGTGTATGTGTGTGTGTGTATGCGCATGCACACACACGCATGCACTATTGCAGAAAAGAAAATCTATTACTTTGTCACATTTCATATTGTTTCTCCATTTGTTTTCAGGAATATAGTCTAGCCATTATATTCCCTATTTTAAAAATAGGAAATACAGTTTTTCAATCTTTTCTGAAAGAAGCAACTGGTTTTCTCTGTTTAAGGGGTCTGAGAAGTTAAATGACATATTCAGGTCACTAAAAAGAAAATGTCAAAGTGACAGGAGTCAAGATTTACCTAGCAAGCCCTCCCTCAGCTGCTATCATGAGCAGTTGCACGGCATAGAAAGGAAGGCATTCATTTTGATGTCTACAATCCTGAGATCGAATTAGCAGCTCAGAATTTATCTGGGCAACAATGGGCCATTATTTCATGTCTCTGGCCCTCAGTTTCTTCTTCTGTTAAATGGGGATAATGGTACGTCTTTTACAGAATTTTCTTGAGTAATATGAAAAAGTATACACTAGGCAATAAAAATTATATTTTTTTGAGTTTGAAAATTTTTATAGCAACTCTGTAGGTCAATTAAATTGATAAGATAATTTCACTTATCTTATCCTTACTATCATCTGGATTCTCACTACCATACATAGGATCTGTTGACCCACTCAGCTCTGTGAATTCCAAGGATAACTCCTTATGAGCACAATTCAGGCAATGTAAGCTTTGCCAGAACACTGCAGCCAATAAACCACCCTCGCATGAGACTACAGAGGTGCTTCGATATCCACAAGTGGTCCAGATCTGTTTTATGTCTCTTCTGAAAGAAGGCGAAGTGTTTTTCTCTATCAAGTTCTCACAGATGAAGTGGACAAAAATGTTAGCCCTGTGACCTTAGTAAGCATCACATGAACAAGTTTCCTACATACTACTTTGGAAATGTCACCAAATGAAATGTTGCATTCAGAATGGGCATAAAACCGAACGAGATAATGGTGCAGCCACTGCCTGGCATACAGTTGAGGACATCACCTTTGCTGCTAGAAAATTTAACAGGGATGTAAAAAGTTTGGTTAGCACATTGCACAGTAATTACCCAACATGTTGATACACCTGCTTCACTTGAAAATTAGTTCCTCTCCCAAACACAACCAAATAAACCCAAAGGCGGCCCGGAGAGAGAATGCCTGGAACATCCTACAGGCGCTTGTTTTGCTGTTGTTAGGCGGTTGGAAGTTTGGCCAACGCTTAAAATGCACACCCAGTCACTTACACTTAACACATTTTCTGTTACCATAAGTACAGTTGATAAAGTTAGTTAAAAACTCTCTCAGATAATACTTCCAAAACTCCCTTCTGTTTCAAGCCTGTTACCTATGGAACTATTCCAAGGAAAACAAGCAGTAAGAGTTTCAGGACAACCTCTCTGGAGCTCTTACCTCCCATGCACATGATTAAACTCTCATCTAATTGCCATTTGGCTGCCCAAGGTCTTTCTAAAACTTAGCTTGTTTACTCCATTGTACTGTATACATGGCATTTCAGCAAATACTGTTCACTCTGACTAACTGTCTCACTGGATCATAGTTGTACGTATTTCTACCCTCACCCTTGGCTAGGAGCTCCTGGAGGATTGGTAAAATGTAATACATGAATCAATTTTGTATCACTGATGCTTAAAACAGAACTTGGCATCTCATAGGTCCTCAATAAGTATTTATCAACTGTCTTAGGAATGCCTTAGTTATCCTACCTTATTTTCTATCAACCCCATAGGATTTGTTTGGAAAGTTCCTGCCTCTACATCTCCATTATATCTATGATACTTTTATTCTTAAATATCTGACTGCAAATTTTAGCCCTCTGAACTAACCAAGCCCTTCCAGCTACTTATCATTCATTCACTCATTTACTTTCACCAAGTTCCTAATCTACTTTCTCAGTTTCAACAAATATTTAGCATCAACTGCATGAACGCACCACACGACATGCATATATGCAAGTCTGAAAACTGCACAATCACTGACATCTATAACACTCTCCAATAGAAATACAATCAGAGCCACAAATGAAAGCCATGTGTGCGATGGCTTTCTAGTAGCTATATTTTAAATAGAATACGTTTTATTTAACTACATATAGTAAAACGTTTTTTTAACCAATGATCAAAATAAAAAATTAAGGAGATACTTAATGTCACATTTTTTCTTATCTAGTTTTTGAAATCTGGAATATATTTAGGCTTAGAGTAATTCAATTTGAAGCAGCTACATTTCAAGTATAGCATGGCCGCATGTGGCTAGTTGTTAGCATATTGGACAATGTAGATGTATAAAATCACATCCTCATAAAAAGGAGATATACATAAAACTCATATGATACACAGTATAATACATGTGATATTAAGTTAAAACAATAAAACATGGGAACCAAAGTGAACTCAATTCTAAGAGGAAAGATAGAAGTAGGCTCCCTTGGACTTATTGGAATTCTCTTCCCTTTACTGAGCCAAGCATCCTCCCATCCTACCAGCTACATTCTCCAATGACTGCATGCATCTCCGTATCTGTGCAAAGCAGTTGTGTGTTTTACAGAAACATCTATAATGGATATATTTATCTGAGGATAAGGCCACGCTTAAATAAATGTGATTTTCTACAGCTTACTTTAACACTGTGATTACAATATATGGCAGAGGCAAAAGCAAGGTAAAAAGAAAGAACTGTGATTGGCAAATTATATAACGGTGTACCCTTTTCCTAGTCAAGTACCAAAATGTGAGGTCAGGAAATGAGTAAAATAAAGATATGAACCTAGTTAAATGGGAAGCTAACTAATTCTGCTTTTTTTTTTTTTTAGAGGAAAAAGAATTAGTAGAAATTAATGACACTGTTTTCACAGCACTTGTTATACAAGGCTTTCTTTGTTTTTTATTATTAGGATAGGCTTTGAATTTTGAATGTAGAACTTAGAACTATAAGGACTTATAAAAATATTCCCCATGCCTGGCAGAGGTTTCTGTAATGTTACTGTTTTCTATCTAGTACAGACTACAGTGAAGAGATACAAAGAAAAAAAAAAAAAAAAACAGAACACCTACATAAGGATCAGATATATATTAAATGATAGAGATTGAAGAAGCTTCATCAAAACAACTCCAAATATACGTAAAGTTTACCAGTGTTGAGGGCTTATGGAGGGCTTATCTGATAGCATTAACCTGGGAAGCACTTACCACAAGGCAATTGATAGGAAAACTGTGTTTCCCAGACTAAGGATTTGATTTGATTGAGATGAGGGGAAAGTGGCTGAGAAGAAGAAAGACTCTGGAAT
Source organism: Saimiri boliviensis (assembly GCF_048565385.1). Taxonomy (NCBI): domain Eukaryota; kingdom Metazoa; phylum Chordata; class Mammalia; order Primates; family Cebidae; genus Saimiri; species Saimiri boliviensis. Next base: position 110,594,996 of record NC_133455.1, read on the forward strand.
GAAACACTATACACCCTAAACTGATTTAAGAGAGTAGAATTGGAAATAAAATAAGTAGCTTTATACAAAACTTATTAACACAAAGTAAAAGGAGGTAAGAGAGAAAGAAAGTAGAGGTGGTCAGCCCAGACTTTGACACTTGACATACTTATCCTAGATCTACTGACCACTAGCTCATCAAATAGTCTCTCTAAGCCTCGATATCCTCATAAATTCAGGATTCAAAATAGTACCCACTCTGTAAGAATTGAGATCACACACACACACACACACACACACACACACACACACACACACACACCATGTTTAGTATAAAGAAGCCTGGTGTATAACAAAATGTTCATTACATTTTAGTCACACTTTAGAAGGTTTTTGGGCACAGGGTTTGGAGTCTGATAACAAAGGCAATTGGGTACTACTGGGAAGTATCAAATACATTACCATTAACAGAAAAAAAATTTATTTTATTGCCATTTGTTGTCAAGAGACTGTAAATGAAGAGTCCAACTTAGAATGTGGTGGTAGTCTAAGTGAAATGTTGTCAGAACCTGGGTCACAGCTGTGCCTAAATCAAAAGAAATTAGTGGAGGCATGGCATATTTTTCATAAATAATGTGAGAATTTGTCATGAGCAAGGTATGAGAAGAACCAAGAGAAAAATCATAGTCCTAATTCTTCACAAACTACTCACTACTTGTACACTTTTGCAGGATTACTGGATTGCTCCAAGCTTCAGTGTCCTCGCTGTTATACGGGGTTAATATTAACACCATCACCTTGGGGATGTTATGAGGATTAGGGGAGTTATTCATCAAGCACTTGGAATAGTGACTGGTGCCTGGTAAGTGCTTGACAGTATGTGGTGGGTGACACTGAAAGCACAACCCCCAAAAAACTCTTTGAGCATTTGTTTTCACTCTCCCATGCAGTGCATTTTCCAGTCCCTAAGAAGTACTGAGATGGCCAGCAGTGGTGGCTCACAACTGTAATCCCAGCACTTTGGGAGGCCAAGGCGGGCGGACCACCTGAGGTCAGGAGTTCCAAACCAGCTTAACCAACATGGTGAAACCCAATCTCTACGAAGAATACAAAAAATAAAAATAAAAAATTAACCAGGCATGGTGTCGCGTGCCTGTAGTCTCAGCTACTCAGGAGGCTGAGGCACGAGGATTACCTGAACCTGGAAGGCAGAGGTTGCAGTGAGCCAAGATTGTCCCACTCTACTCCAGCCTGGGCAACAGAGTGAGACTCTGTTTCAAAAAAGAACCACTGTGAGCTAGTACTTCTCCCATTTGAGGGATAAGGAGAGAGTCTTGAAGACAGAGTCGCATAGGCAGGAGATATTCCCAGCAAGGAGTGCTCCCGGGCTTTCTACGGAGACCAGGCTCACTCCTCTACCACAAGCACCTCCAGTGCCATGAAGCTAAAAACCTGAAAGGGGTGATGTCACAATACTGAGAAATTAGCATGGGCTAATGGGTGACCTAATTTGTGGTTAGAATTCTTCTTACTTAGATTTTTAGAATCTAAATTCAGAAGATCATTAGAATTGTAGAAACAAATGAAGACCAAGCAAATGAGAACAAGCAAAGGCTATTTCTTCAGAGCTTGCCCTAGCAAGAGAGTCAGCCTCCGTCACTTGCATTTTGGCAGAGACTCAAAGGCAGGCAGAGGAGTGGGAAAGCCTTAGAGTAGAAAAAGGCAAAGGTTTCAGGTCAGCCCTGTTTGGAGGCTGTTGGCATGGGGAAATTGTCAATGGGCTAACTAGAAGCAGGGAAACCAGGAAACCTGTGTGATTGGTTAGGGGGCATATTTGGCTTTTTCTGGTTGGACCTAACTTGGAAAAGGGGAAAAAAATCAAGGAAGCTGCCAGTTATGAAGCAATTCCTGGTTGTTTGAGACTGATTGTTAAAGGGGTTACTGTGTGGCTCCCTGGACCAGTTACTAGAGATAATGATCTGACTTCCTACATATCTGATTTACAGATAGTGGGCTGGCTTCCTGGGCTGGTTACTAGAGATCATGAATTGATTTTCTGGGCTGGTTGTTGCAGATTGTGGGTCAGGGGTCTCTTTTTATGCACCGTCCAGCCATTGTCCATTTGTATATTCAGTCTCTCAGAAGTGACGTGCTTGAAATCCCAGCCCAAGTATTTAATCCCTAACCACTGCCCTGCATAATGGAGAACTTCTTCATACAAAGCAGCCTACTCCATTCTGAGACAACTCTGTTGCCATATTGTAGTGATATTAATATGTAGAAAATTGTGTCTGCTAGTAATGCCCACTGCTTCGGTCTAGCTCTGTGTTCTGACAGATGATAGAACTCTCAGTGCATGGAACTCTCTGATGGCCACCCCTTGGTAGATATTCCTGATATATAAAGAAATGCAGGCTTTGTATATAATGCAATCATCTTGATGACACAGCCTAATCTTTCTATTTTACATCTCAGGGATAATCCTCTCCTATGTCCACCCATGTATTTTATTGCAAATACGCAACCACCGCAAGATTGGGTTAACTGTGAAAGTAAATCCTAACTGTTCACCTATTTCTAATCTGGGTAAAATATCTCAGCAAAACATTATTTGGGTCAGCACCAGTTACTAAAATGCCACCCTAAATAAGTACATGGGACTTGAATAAAATTTCAGTTGATGAATCCATGTTTCTTAACTTTCCTTCATAGCAGATACTCTGCTCTCTCTGTCTAGCCAAACTCCAACCCACATAATGGAGAACTCCATCATACAAAGTGGCCTATTCCATTCTGAGAATTCGCAGTGATTCCATATTTTAGTGATATTAACATTTAGAAAATTAAGATTTAGAAAATTTAGAAAATTGAGACAGAGTCTTGCACTGTTGCCCGGGCTGGAGTGCAGTGGCACAAGGTCAGCTCACTGCAATCTCCACCTCCCAGGTTCAAGTGGTTCTCCTGCTGCAGCCTCCCAAGTGGCTAGGATTACAGGTGCCCACCACCAGGCCTGGCTAATTTATGTATTTTAGTAGAGACAGGGTTTCACTACATTGGCCAGGCTGGTCTCAAACTCCTGATCTCAGGCGATTTGCCTGCCTCGGCCTCCCAAAGTGCTGCAATTACAGGTATGAGCCACCACACCCAGTATATTTACTTTTCTTAAGCAAATCAATTTTTTCTCTGTCCTTCCAATATTCAAACATGAAGAACATCAGAGAAAGAAAGACATACAAATGGCTCTTGAGCTGGTCCTTCTTGGCATTACTAAAGGAAGAAGGGGTTTTCTAAAATTGTTACCTACCTAATTAGGTATAGAACATAAAACAACAATATCAGAGGATCCGTTTCAGACTCTGCACCCAACCACAGTGTGTTAACCTCCTATATGAACACTGTACTCACCTTCTCTGGTCTGGTCTCCTGCATTAGATAATACATTATATAATAATATATTGTATAATAATATATTATTTAATACTAATACATTATTAGTATTCTACTAAGTAAGAATACTCAGCAATACTAAGCATTCTTACTTAGTAGAATAGGTAATTTTTCCCCATGTACTCTTAACTTATTCTTCAGCCTCAAACATTTTAGTTAATATTCTTTCTGTCCATCATGAGTGGATTACAGAAAAAAAACAACCCATTGTCATATTTCATGTTGCAAAGAAAATGTATATACTGAACATTACTTACTATATAATATTCACACAGAAAAATTCATACTAGCAAACAATAAGGGCCTAATAAAACCACACCCCTCAAGTATGTGTGTGATCAATATAAAACGCCGTTAAGTCATTGGACATGAGTCAAAATGGGAGTACAAGGCAGATCTCAAACAAGAATTTCACTATCTCCTACACCCTATCACTACCACAGTGAGAAAAGGAATACTCATGCATCCAGTAGACAACAACCGTATGGAGCAAACTTTCTCACAAAGGGAAATCCTATCAGCCTCTCTCCTCTCCTCAGAATCCAACTGTTTTTAGATTCAATCAATAAATTATAAATAAGTTAGTGATAATTGCTAAAGGAAGAAAAATTAATACATAATAGCAGGTAGGCTAAAAAAACAAAACAAAACAAAACAAAAAAAACAAAAAAAAAACAAGATGTTCTTTGCAGGGACATGAGTGGAGTTGGAAGCCATTATCCTTAGTAAGCTAATGCAGGAACAGAAAAGCAAATGCTGCATGTTCTCACTTATAAGTGGGAGCTAAATGATGAGAACTCATGGACACACAGAGGGGAACAACACACACTGGAGCCTGTCAGAGTGGGGACGGTGGAAGGAGGGAGAGGATCGGGAAAAATAACTAGTAAGTACTAGGCTTAACACCTGGGTGGTGAAATAATCTGTACAACACACCCCATGACACAAGTTTACCTATGTAACAAACCTGTACGTCTACCCCTGGACTTAAAACAACAATAACAATAATAATAATGGGTAGGAATCAACAGATGAGACACGATTTTTCTTTTGTTCTCTGTTGCAGATAGGACCAGCTCTATACCAAAGATGTGCTCTCCTTCCGTGGTGTTGAACTGTTTCTGGAAAGCAGCTACCCAACTTTCTGTTAGGATAGAGCCATATGACTGGTCCTCATTAGTGGAACATGGACCAGAGTGAATCACTTCTAGAATGAAATAGACAAAGAGCAGCTGTGACTTCCTCACCATCCTTTCCTATCTGCTCACTGAAATTGTAAGACGCTAAGGTTTACAGGAGATGGAAAACTGACAGGATGAAATGAGTTTGAGTTGTTGAATCACTGCCTGGAATGCCATCCACAAACACTCGATTTGGATTTTATGTGAGCAAGAAATATATTCCATTAAGCCACTGAACCATCAGCATTCACTTATTATAGCAGCTATTTATTAATATCTATAATTAATAAATTCACCCACATCCTTTGGGAGATACCCCTAACCCCTAAACTGTCTGATTTCAGTTGAATTATGCTCGTTCATCTCAACTCTCCTTAAAGAATACTGAATTGCTGGCTCTGCTATTATATACCTAAAAGCCACTGTGAGCAGGCATAGTTTCTGAAAATCTAATTTTGATTAAAAAATTCATGAAGGACTTTGGACTTTAGCTGTGATCAGCCTTTTTACTCTACAGACTATCATGAAGACCAGAGAAGAATCTCATGAACCTTAGGAATAGGCAGCCTCATGCAAAATTGTCAATCTGTAATGGGAAATAGCCACTTGTATCCAAATCAGGCCTTAACCCTGGAGGGATCTTTTGTTTCCAGGTTGCACTTGTAATACTGGACCTTTCTCTTCCTTTAAGCGTCAGACGGATTATCTCATCATCTCCCTTATTTCATATTTTCACACTGGTGGTAAGACCTTTTTCCTGTTTTCATCTCTCTCCAGGTCCTCTAGCGGAGTTTCATCTGTGCTATTCCTACAGTAGTTATTCCACACATTACAGTCGGCAGAGAAGAGAGGACAGAGAGACTAGCACTCATGAAACATCAGTAGAGCCTAAATCACATCAAGTCTCACAGGCCATGGTAATGACTTCAGTCTTTACCCTCAGAGGGAAAATGAAACCACTGAAGCACATTAAGTATATGAGGATGATATCATCTGTTCTGCTTTTGAAAAAGATCGCTTTGGCTACAGGGTAGAGAATAGGTAAAGTGGGTAATTAGAATGTTCCAGTCAAGAGATGATGCAACCTAAGTCAGAGACTGGCAGAGGGATGGATAAATGACAGGCTGGTGACAAGGCCTAGATATGGGGAATAAAAACAAATGCTAATTGTATAGGGATGCTTTTAAACAACAGCACTCGCTCTGTGACTTTTATGTATGTTTGTTTGTTTACCTTATAGGTACTTTTCTTTCTTGAGACATCTTCTCACTCTGTAACCCAAGCTGGAGTACAGTGGCATGAACAGGGCTCACTGCAGCCTCGACCTCCTCAGCTCAAGTGATCTTCCCACCTTGGCCCCCCAAATTGCTGAGATCACTGGCATGAGCCACTGCATGCAGTCTCCTTACAGGTAGCCACCCACCCCCCACTTTTTTGTTGTTGTTGTTCTCTTAAGCAGGGCTTTATTTAAAAGGTATCTTGCCTCTAGAATTCATTAAGCCAAAGCTCGGTTTGGGCCAGCTTGGAAAACCTTAGATGGTTATTACAGAGCAACAGCAGATCAACCTTCTCCCAAGGCGGAAGGGACTGCCTGCTTTAAAAGCAGCAAGAGAATGTTGAAAAGCTGCACTCTGACTCAATATGGTTCTGGATTGTGTTTCATTATTTAGCAGTTAAAAGAGAAAATATTTTAAAGACTGTTTCCCTCCTTACAGGTACTTTTTAAGCAACTGTCCTAAAGGGTGGAAGAGTGTCGCTGAACACACAAACATACACACACACATTCTCTCTCTCTCACCTACCTGTAAGCAGTTAGTGAACCATCCATCGCCAGACACCCCTGTTCCTCCCTCTCCTCTTAGAGTTCTCTGCTTCCCCACAGATGGTGAAGAAGCTGGAGACTCACAAATGTTCTTTAATTCTGATGTTAATGCTCAGAAACACCATCAGATAACAGCTTAGGCCTGAGGGGCTCAACCTGCTGAGACCTACCCCTGTAAATATTCCGATGGCTAGTTCTGCGAAGCAAGCTTTACCTACTGCCACCTCCTCAGCAGGTAACCCTTCCCTGACATTATCTTGGACATAGGGTTTTTGTTGCTTCTGTCCTTTACAGGTTCTCAGGCTCCAGGGGTGATCCTTGTTTCGTTCCAACACCCCACGACCACCACCAATTGCAAGGACTACACGGATTCATTCTACCTCCTCTTTCTTAGAAGGACCAAATCCCTGGGTGCCCGTCACGTTGGAGTCCTGCCTCTGTCCCCTCTTCTGGTCCTAAAGGAGCTTATTCTCTCCATGTCAAGGGTGCAAACTCAGCTCCTCTCACTTTTTCTCTGGAACCTCCACTACATGGCAGATGTTAACTGAAAGGGACAGAGTACGCAGCATTTTTCCCCTTGGAAGTTTGCCTCAGATCATTCAATTTTGCCATATTTAACATTCACGCTTTGTGCATATGCTAATAAATCATTAAAATTCATGTGGATTCTAACAGTTTTGGGTTTTCTTTCTTCTTCTATATTTTGTAATTCCTACTCAATTCCGTGAATTATAATGTTGCAACTGAAAGTAATCACCAGCAGAAATCTTCATTGTACACAGGACTAAAAAAAGGAATCTCAAGTTAAAAACTCCATTTGTTATGTTCATTTTGGCCTTGAATAGTTCACAGTTTTGTTTGTCTTTTCCCAGATGGAATACTTATTAACCTCAGATGCTTTTATGTGTTGTTGAACACATTAGCAAAATATGCTCCCCAAAATGTCCAGATAAGAATCCCAAAGAAGTTAGGGACTTGGGAGGTCATCAGAGCCAAGCTCCCATGTCATACAAAACTCTCCTCCACATATTACGCCTGAAAGATCTGGGCATTTGGCTCTCATTTGCACACTTCAGAAGTCCAAAGACTCACTGTGAGATGAGCAGTGTCAGTGTTGGTTCATGCTTACGTTGGAAAAATGTCTTTTACTGAAATAATATAAATATTCTCATCACTTTGCCTTCTAGGTGCTCCAGAACACTGAAAAATAAACTTATCTCTCCTCTTCTGAATCATAGCACTTAATTTTTGGCACTCAGTTGAGTCACCATGTCTTTTCTTCTCCAGACTGTGCATGTCCAGTGACCCCAACTCTCCCTTGGAGGTCAGGTCTTATCAATTTCTTCCGCGTCTGCCAAGATTCACTTTGACCACCCTGGGAGCCCTTTTACCTGCTCTCCCCTCATCTCACCATGACAGACTCCAGATCAGGAATGCCCTAGCAGCACCTAGGCCCTAACACAAGCCAGGAGACACGACGCAAACACCTCACATGCAGGAAACCTCATTAACCATTCTAAACCTAAGCACAGCTCTCAGCTCTCTTAGTTTTAAACTAACTAAGCACCATTTGGCTACTCTGACGCCTGTAGTTCACTAAAACCCAAACTCATTTTTGGTATTTTGCTGCCAAGTTAAAACTTCATCACCTGCCTATTAATTTTGAACTAACTGATGGACTTTTCACATATTCTTATAAAGAATTGATTTCTGCCTAGTAAGAGTTATGAATTCCTTTTCCAACTTTTATTTTAGGTTCAGGGGTACATGTGTAGGTTTGTTAATACAAATGTCTGAATCTTTATTTTGCCATTTGAAAGATTAGCTCTTCTTGTAGACTGCTATCCAGACTAATAAAAAAGAAAAGAAAGAAGAATCAAATAGATGCAATAAAAAAAATGATAAAAGAGATATCACTACCAATCCCATAAAAATACAAACTACTGTCAGATTACTACAAAACCTCTATGCACATAAATCAGTGAAACTAGAAAAAATGGATCAATTCCTGGACACTTACACCCTCCCAAGACTAAACCAGGAAGAAGTTGAATCCCTGAATAGACCAATAACAAGGTCTGAAATTGAGGTAGCAATTAACAGCCTACCAACGAAAAAGAATCCAGGACCAGATGGGTTTACAGAGGTACAAAAAGGAGACGGTACCATTCCTTCTGAAGCTATTCCAAACAATACCAAAAGAGGGAATCCTCCCTAACTCATTTTATGAGACCAAAATCATTGCGATACCAAAACCTGGCAAAGACACAACTAAATAAGAAAATTTCAGGCCAATATCCATGATGAACACCAATGGAAAAATCTTCAATAAAATATTAGCAAACTGAATTCAACAGCGCATTGAAAAGCTTATCTATCATGATCAAGTTGGCTTCATCCCTGGGATGCAAGGCTGGTTCAACATATGCAAATCTATCAATGTAATCCATCAAATAAACAGAACCAAAGACAAAACCCACATGATTATCTCAATAGATACAGAGAAGGCTTTTGACAAAATTCAACAGCCCTTCATTCTAAAACGTCTCAATAAAGTAGGTACTGATGGAATGTATCTCAAAATAGTGAGAGCTATTTATAACAAACACACAGTCAATATCATACTGAATAGTCAAAAACTGGAAACGTTCCCTTTGTAAATGGGCACTAGACAAGGATGCCCTCTACCACCACTCCTATTCAACAGAGTATTGGAAGATCCGGCCAGGGCAATCAGGCAAGAAAAAGAAATAAAGAGTATTCGATTAGGAAAACAGGAAGTCGAATTGTCTCTATTTGCAGATGACATGATTACATATTTAGATGACCCCATTGTCTCAGCTCAAAATCTCCTTAAGCTGATAAGCAACTTCAGCAAAATCTCAAGATACAAAATCAATGTGCAAGAATCACAAGCATTCCTATACACCAATAACAGGCAAACAGAGCAAACAGAGAGCCAAATGCTAAGTGAACTCTCATTCACAATTGCTACAGAGAGAATTAAATACCTAGAAATACAACTTACAAGGGATGGGAAGGACCTCTTCAAGGAGAACTAGAAACCACTGCTCAAGGAAGTAAGAGAGGGCACAAACAGTTGGAAAAACATTCCACGCTCATGGTTAGGAATAATCAATATTGTGAAAATGGCCATACTGCCCAAAATAATTTATAGATTCAATGCTATCCCCACTGACTCTCTTCAAAGAATAGGAAAATAACACCTTAAACTTCATATGGAACCACAAAAGAGCCCATATAGCCAAGACAATCCTAAGCAAAATAAGCAAAGTTAGAGGCATCTTGCTACCTGACTTCAAACTATACTACAAGGCTACAGTAAACTAAACAGTATGGTACTGATACCAAAACAGAGATATAGACCAATGAAACACAACAGAGACCTCAGAAATAATGCCACACATCTATAACCATCTGATCTTTGACAAACCTGACAAAAACAAGCGATGAGGAAAGGATTCCCTATTTAATAAATGGCATTGGGAAAACTGGCTAGCCATATGCAGAAAGCTGAAACTGAATCCCTTCCTTACCCCTTAGACAAAAATTAACTCCATGGGGTCTGTCAGGGGAAAATAGGGGAGGGACAGTGGGGAATGGGGAGTTGGGAAGAGATAGCATGGGAAGAAATGCCAGATACAGGTGATGGGGAGGAAGGCTGCAAATCACCCTGCCATGTGTGTACCTATGCAACAATCTTGCACGTTCTTCACATGTACCCCAAGATTTAAAATACAATAAAAAAAATTAACTCCAGATGGATTAAAGATTTAAACATAAGACCTAACTCCATAAAAACCCTAGAAGAAAACCTAGGCAATACCATTCAAGACATAAGCATAGGCAAGGACTTCATAATTAAAACACCAAAAGCAATGGCAACAAAAGCCAAAATAGACAAATGCGATCTAATTAAACCTAAGAGCTTCTGCATAGCAAAAGAAACCATCATTAGAGTGAACTGACAACCAACAGAACAGGAAAAAATTTTTGCAATCTACCCATCTGACAAAGGGCTAATACCAAGAATCTACAAAGAACTTAGAGAAAAACAAGCAAGTTCATCAAAAAGTGGGCAAAGAATATAAACAGACACTTTCAAAAAAAGACATTTATACAGCCAACAAACATATGAAAAAAAGCTTATCATCACTGGTCTTTAGAGAAATGCAAATGAAAACCACATTGAGATACCATCTCACACCAGTTAGAATGGTGATCATTAAAAAATCTGTAGACAACAGATGCTGGAGAGGATGTGGAGAAACAGAAACACTTTTACACTGTTGGTGGGAGTGTAAATTAGTTCAACCGTTGTGGAAGACAGTGTGGTGATTCCTCAAAGATCTAGAAATAGAAATGCCAGTTGATCCAGCAATCCCATTACTGGGTATACATCCAAAGGATTATAAGTCATTCTATTATAAAGGCACATGCACATGTATGTTTATTGTGACAGTGTTCACAATAGCAAAGACTTGTAATCAACCCATATACCCATCAATGATAGACTGGATCAAGAAACTGTGGCATATATACACCATGGAATACGATGCAGCCATAATAAAGGATGAGTTCATGTTCTTTGCAGAGACATGAATGCAGTTGGAAACCATCATTCTCAGCAACTGACACAAGAACAGAAAACCAAACACTGAATGTTCTCACTCATAAGTGGGAGTTGAACAATGAGAACACATGAACACAGGGAGGGGAACATCATACACTGGAGCCTGTCGGGGGGTGGGGGGATGGGGAGGAATAGCAGGAGGAGAAAAACCTAATGTAGATGACGGGAGGAATGGATGCAGCAAACCACCATGGCACGTGTATATGTATGTAACCAACCTGCACATTCTGCACATGTGCCCCGGAACTTAAAGTATATATGTTTATAAAGAAAGAAATATTAGCACTTCTTCTCAACTTTCAGTCAACAATCAAAATACTAACCAGGATAGACAACAAAATATTTTGACAACATTAAAATGTATTAAATGTATTTTATTACTAAAATATGTTAAATGTTAAAATTAAATCTGTGTACTTCAAAAATAAAACTCCAAATGTACCTTCTGATGTGACTTCTGAGGTGAATTTGCTCCCTGTATGTAAGAGGATAAAGTAAAATAGGAATAGTCATATTCACAATTGCCAACCTGAGAAACTTAATTTTGAAAGAACTTACTATAATTGACTACAGAAGATGGAAGGACAAGAGGTGAGCTGACATCCTATTGACGGCATTTACTGTGCTGGGCAAGGAAATTTTAGATGCACTATTCTGTAATCCTTCCCAGCTAATAGGCTTGACTTGCATAGATGCCCAGACTAATGAAAATATATAACTGAATTTGGTATTCGTTTTTATAGCCATTTCAATAGGTCTTGCACTATTTAATACACATATAAAAACTTCTAGTCATACCTCTCAATTCAGTGATCTCAAAGAGTCTTCGAAACAATGACAAAAAAAACCAGATAGCAAAAGAAAACCAATTTGTTTCAGCCATGTAATGTGCCTTTGGATATGTTTGGCAGATATATATGTGCACATGCATTCAGTCCTGAGATATATGTATATATAGAATTGCTTAACTGTAATGCATTGAGCAGTAAATTTATGACCTAATTATTGCTATAAATTCATTACCAAAGCCTTTCCCTTTCACACACCAAGCAAAAATATTAAACCTCGAACCCATTATGAATTCTAACTGCAGCCAAACACATCTAATTATAATCAGTTGCAGTAAACTCTCACTTTGCATTAGGCATAATTAACCATGTGATAAATAATCAGTATAATAACATTTAATGTGCTGTGATAGAATTTCTAAACTATTCATGTGAATTCTAGAAAATAGAATATACTTCAATCCTAACCAATGTTTTTAACCCTTTCATGATTGCAATTTCATGCAGTGCCTTGTAAGAGAAATTTTAGTACACTCACTCCGAAATAAAAAATTGAATATGCTTAAGGACATCCTTATGTATGTTGTAATAAAAACATTTTCAACTCTTATCAAAATATTGTTTACTTTAATAAGACTTTAATAGTAAATTACACCTGTATAAATGTAGCCACTTTCTATATTTTTAAGCATTCCCAGTGTGGCCAAGATTTTTCTTGGTGTAATAGAGGATATAAGCTAATCAGTAATAACTTTTGATTAATGAATCTGCACTTCAAGAAAGGTCTCACACACGGTTTGTTTCAATACTAAGTGATAACCATAATAATTAAACGTCTTCTCCTTAAAAAGAATTAAAAATGTCTATTCTGTGGAAGAATATCCTTTTATTGTAGCAGGTATCATTTTTATTACCAATACAAATTTTTTTATTTCTATGACACCAATGTCAATTTTGAACAATACAAAATAATATTTCTGATCTTATTGTTCTTTGTTCAACTTTAGGCTAATTTCTCTCATGTTGTTAAATGACAAAATGATAATAGAACCTATCCGAAGTCCATGTTTCTATTTTATAAATATAGTAAGTGTTATGGAATTGCAAATGTTAGTTGGTTGTACTGTAATTTGTTTTGCATTGTAATCATGCTTAAAAACGGATCCTGAACTAGGGTTTATAATTTTTTCCTCTGGACAGAAATTGTAATAATATTTGCTCTAGTAAGCTTTAACCTATATTTCCATTATAAACATGGTTATATGTTGCATTTAATTACTTATCTCTTTTTTTCTCTCTGTTCCACAAGACTTCTGCCTGGTAATCTCTCTGGCTCAGTTTACTATTTCTATCTTTATAAGCTATTCTGAATTAACCTTTAATTAATCAAAGTTGCTAAGTGAATGTTCTTTCATGTTATCTACACAATCATTTCTTTGTTTCCACTTCATGAACTGAGGGGTTCTTCCAGAAGAGCTAGCAGAGTTAGAATAATTTATCCACATTTCCGCACCATTATGCACAAATTTGGGTAAATATGAAAGACGAGATGCTTCTCATGAAATTTAACCTGTAACCTTGTCGTTATTACACATGCTTTTACTGACTCACTCACCTGTCCACAAAGAATAAAGTGCTGTCGTTGAGCAGCTTTCTCTCCTCTTTAGAGAGAGAGTTGCTACGGATCTAACTGAAGGATCCTACTTTTATTCCTACTCTGTTACTGTTTATAAATGATGAAGCTGATATAAAAATTAATAAATACAGAAGCTACATAAAAGTACTGTTAAAATATTTTTACTCTCAAAAAGCAATATGCCTCTTGAATATAATGGGGGACATGAGAGTGGAAATAAAATATTCTGTGAGAGGAGGCTCCTCATCTGTTGTCTTTACTGCAGTTCCCCCAAAACATTCTTTTATGCCAGAGACATAGGAACATAAACCATTTATTTCATGTAGACCAAGCCCTGTGCCAGAAATACAAACATGAATAACACATGGTCTCTGCTCTCACAAGACTCACATTTTAATTAGGGAAACTGACTAAAGTATATAAAAAATAATTACGGGACACTATGATCATTGCTAGAGGAATGCCATGGAGGAAGTGATCGTTAGAGTCAAGAAAAAACAGTCTGAAAAAGAAATGAAGTGAAATATTCTAAACTAAGAGGAAAGCATATGCAAAAATACAACTGCATGTGCCTAACAGCCTGATCTATCTGAGGGGGTGGCAGACAGTTTCGTGTGGCTGGAGTGTTGCAAGCCTGTGACCAAGGGATAGAGAGGTTATAGAGGGAAGAAGACAGTGGAGGAAGTTGCCAGCATGCAAACCCCATGCCGACCTCCAACTGATGATCTTCTTACTTATAGCCTGTCCATCACCCCATTCCTGCATTCCCTTCTTTCCTTATTTACTCAGCTTAGATGCCATGATCCATCATTCTGATCACAGTTCACAAACACCTTCTGATCCTTTGTCCCTTTCTTTCTGTGCCACGATCCCAGAACAAAACCCAAACCCTCCCTCTTCTTCCTCATCCATGGCTACAGCAGAGCAGCTGAGCTGGAGGAAAACAAACGAACACCATCTTATTAGCACCATCATAATTATGCAAACTCACCTCACATTTTTTATTATAAATCTCAGCAATGCAACTGCCTTTTTCCGGTAGTCTGCTCTTTCCCTCAACAACCTATCTCATACCTTCCTTCTCGGAAAACATCCAACGGCTACTCCTCACCCATCTCCCCTATTTCACTGAGAAAATAGGGATCAAAAGAAAAATTACATCATTTCCCATCAGTTTACTTGTATCTCTGCCTATAATCTGACTTGTCTTTTGTAAAACAGACAAACAGTCAGCGCTCCTCTCTATCTCCACTTGGACCCCATTCTCTCCTGCCTCTAGTAGCTGAAACAGTAATTTGTGAAATAACCTGTTTCCCTGCTCTCCTACATCAATCTTTCCTTTCTACTAACTCCTTCCCATCAATTCAAATATGCTGTAATATGTCCCATATTTAAATTACTCTCCTTTAGCTCATGTGCCATTCCAGCTGCTATACCACTTTTATGATTATTAAAGCAAAACTCCTTGAACATACTGCTTGTATGAGCTCTCTCTACTTTCTCACCTTATACTCTTTTAAATCCACTTTTAGCAGATTCTATCACTCTATTGAAATTGCTTTTATCATGGTTTCCAATGGTCTCCATTTTACCAAGTAAATAAGTAACTCAATTTTCATCTTATTCAACCTACTTTAAAAAAAAAAAAAATCTTCCCTTCTAAAATCAGGCTTCACTGGACTTTGAGGACTCCCTTGTCCCCTGGTTTTTCCTCCACCTCGCTAGCCACTTCTTCATAGTCCTCTGGGTTTGTCCCTCCTCCCCTTCTGACCTTGGTGCTTCAAGGCTTTATCATCAGTCTTCTTCTCTAATGACACGCTTCCCCTGGGTATCTCATCTAGCCACAGAATTTTGAACACTATCTATACAGTGAGTCTTATCTCCACTTGTATTAGTTATTTAGTGCTGCATAACAAATTACCCCCAAATCTAGAGGCTTAAAACAACAGACATTTATTCTCTTCATTTCTGCAGTTTAGGAGTCTGGGAATGGCTTAACTGAGTGTTCCTGCCTCAAGGTCTCCATGAAGTTACAGTCCTCTGAAGATTCAAGGGGCTGATGGATCTGCTTCCAAGTTCACCCAGAGGGCTGCTGGCAGGACTTGCTCCCTCATACAGGGGCTGCCCCACTGGGCTGCTTCACAGCGTGGCAGCTGGCTTTTCTCAGCTGAAAATTTTAAGACAGAATGCTCAAGACAGAAGCTACAGTCTCTGTGTAACTTAATCTCAGGGGTGATGTACCATTACTTCTGCCATTAGAAGCAAGTAGTGAGTCTAGCCCACACTCAAGGGAAGCTGATTACTCAAGAACATGAATATCAGGAGTGGGAGATAAGTGAGGACCATCCTAGAGACTGCCTATCACACCACCTCTCCCACCCTTGAGCTGGGCTTATAAATTCATTGGGCTTGAGCCTCACACAGGGCCCACTTACAGCCTTTTGCCTGTCCATCTTCTGACTATGATGCTGTCTCTAGTCTAAAGCACTGGAGCATGGCAGGGGTAGTAGTCGTGAAATATTCTTAACTCACTGACCACCCCCTCTACTCCCAGCGTGGTCCCCTACTCTTTCTGCAGCCTCAACATTCCTCTGGAGGTATCTACATTTATCTCCTCTGAGGGATTCTGAGACCCTTGCTCTGCAACATTTAAACAGGCCCTTCTGATTGCTGTCCTTGCCTCTGATCAATGTGGCAAGGCCATGTTCTCCCAGGTCAGCCTGAAGCCTAGTGAATGAGGGAGAGAGGTTCCTGATATGAAGAGAACTATTCTCACTTTGCCAGTAGGTCATTTTCACTCCTCCCCATTGGTGGTGGCATGTGGAAGACAAGGATGGAGTCAACACTGAAAAAGATCACATTAGAGGAATATATGATTAAAACTTAAAAGAGCTGAAGAGAAGACATAGCTGGGAGATATTGTATTTTACATTTACAAAATTCTAAAAAGTAAATTTAAAATAACCAGAAAATGAATTATTGTTAACATTTACCTGCATTCTCTGGGCAAGACTTGCATTGTAATTTCACCAACAAAGCACAGTAACAAATTCAATAGGATAACTAGAAAACAGTATTCACCCAGACTACAGAGAATAATGCAGGAACACGAATGATGATGTAACCCACATTAAATAAATCGTATGAGAGAACTGCAGACAGATAACAGATGAATTTTGTTTCAGTACGAGCAGGATCCAAAGAGCCATGGCATTTTGATTGACATCAGCCTTGATACTTCTTTCTCATGGTAGATTGCTACAACCTGAATGTTTATTCCCCCAGCCCCAAATTTATATATCAAAGACTTACATTTGGCCTTTCTGTTGGTATATCAGCCTATTCTCATGCTGCTAATAAAGACATACCCAAGACTGGGTAATTAATAAATAAAAGAGGTTTAAATGACTCCCAGTTCCACATGGTTGGGGAGGCTTCACAATCATGGCAGAAGGCAAAGGAGGAGCAAAGTCACATCTTACATGGTAGCAGGCAAAGAGAGAGCTTGTGTAGGGAAACTTGCCTTTATAAAACCATCAGATTATCATGAGACGTATTCCCTATCACAAGAACAGCACAGAAGGATCCACCCCTTATGATTCAATTACCTCCAACTTGGTTCCTCCCACGACACATGGGAACTACAATTCAAGAGGAGATTTGGGTGGAGACACAGCCAAACCATATCAGATGGTATTAGGGGTGGGATCTTTGAGAGATAATCACATTTCTATGACATCATGAAAGGGAAGTTGCCAGGATAAGATTAGTGTCCTTATTGCCCTTCTTCTACTTATTCTAAAAGGAAGAGAGAACAGAGCTCAGCTCAATCTCTCTCTCCCTCTCTCTCTCTCTCTCGCTCTCTCTCTCTCTCTGTGTGTGTGTGTGTGTGTGTGTGTGTGTGTGTGTGTGTGTTCCCATGTGCAAACCAGGAAGAGGGCCCAAGGATGTTTACAACATAAATGAGTTTATATCACTCTTCTGCTAAATACATACATACATACATGAAATCAAATCCCACAACTGCTTCTTGTCACACAAAGAATAAGATCTAAAGCCTGGAATACCTGACCTCCAGCTCTTCTAATGTCTTCCTCCTTTCTCCTTTTTCAGACATACACCAAACACCACCTTCTCAAAGAGACCTTCCCTGATTACTCCCATCTGGTGTTTTTTCAATCTGTCATTCTCTAGATCCAAATTTTCTATGTTTTCTTCATAACACATCACTATCTGAGTCAATGTTGTATGCTGTGTAATTATTTTGTTTTACTCCGGTCTATCTCCCTTGTTAAAACGTAAGTTTAATTAGGGCTGAGACTGCTTCTTTTCAGCACTGTAGTAACAGTACCTAGAAGAGCTCCTGGGACACAGTAAGCACTCTAGATATTTATTTTGTACAATACAGTAACTGTTTTATGGTGTACCATGAAAGATGTCTGTTTATAGACCTATGGAAACACAACTGAGTAATTAGCACCAATGGTCACGATCAAATGCAATGCATATGATTGCCAGATTAATACCCGACTTCCTGTTTTTCTTAGTACTACATAAATGACCAGTATACTCAGTCAATCCCCTGTTTAGAAAATCTTAGAATCTTCACATTTGTTATAGAATACATTTCAAACTCATTCAACAATATCCATAGTTACTGTCTTCCTTTACCTTATTCTCCGCAACTCTCAAGTTTTCATCTCTACTTTTTTGAGTAATTATAAAATTTCAGACTTCTCATATTGTTTTGCTCATCTGAAAGATCTTCTTCCATCCCTGTCTTCCCCCACAAACTCCAAGTATAGAATTTCAATCATCCTTTAAAGCGATGCTCAAGCTTTCTGCTGCTCTTGTTGCACATTCCCAGCTACTCCCAGAGCTTGCTTGTCCTCCGCCAGTGTTCTCAGCAACTGTGCTCATTATTTGTGTCACACATTTGGCACTTGGCATTTTCTTTAGTGAACTATTAGTTACTTTTTGTGTTTCATGACATTTCTGCTCAACTAGGTGTAGATTAGCTGAAAAGGACAAATACTTTTATCTTTTCTGACAGTCACAAAATTAGGGCTATGGTAAATGTCCAATACATTAGCATCGATGGACTAATAAGTAGACACAGATGTTGTATGTAAATGACGATATTATACTGGGGAGTAAGTTCATCTACTGAGGATTATTTTTGAGTCAAGTTAACATATTTTAGGAAAAGATTAAATTGGATATTTACATTTCTTGGAATAAAAAGACTAAGACTCAAAAGATTTTTCTTCAAATACAAAGTATAAATACATAATATTGACAGTAAATGGAAGAGAAAATGAAGATCTGTTTTCCCAAAACATAGGAATGGAGGATAAAATTTTCTGGGAAGTTGTTCACCGACTACAAAAACTTGCTTATTAATTATTTTTCTTCTGGTCTTTAATTTTTAGATAAGTCCAAAGCATCAAGATGTTGATCCTCAGCCAAGAGAAAAATCTTCATTCCTTGACTCTGTATGCCTTCTGAACTTTGAGGAAGGCACCAGAGTACTGCTTTGAATTTACAGGTTGTATTTCCATACCCAGTGCCCCTGAGATGGCTGTAAAATGAGTCCTGAGAGGAGCTTTCCCAGAATGACAGCAGATGTGACACTCATGCGTTTTCCTGATGTTCATTCTCTTGAACTTGATTTAATTTACTCTGTTAACTCTTTTTAAAGGAAGAACAGCGTTCTTGGCTCAAAATATGATTTGGTTTTATTTTGCTTAAATTTGCATAATGATGCACTAGCTCAAAATACGGATAACAAAATCAAGTAAATGCATTTCTCAACCTACAGTAATTGTATTCAAGTTCCACATGGGTGGCATTATACATGTAAAATGCCTACAACTTTCAAATTAATCACAGCCTCTATTGAGAAGAGGTAAGATTGGTGGTAAAAAGCACTATTTAGCAATGCTGTGAGAGAGCCCCTGGAGCTATTCTGCTTTGACCAAATAACTCCACACAAGACTAGGAGGGGGCCCTGTTTTCCTGCCGGTGCTATGAGAGTGAGCACAGCTCAAACTTTAATCCCTCCTGTGAAAGTTTCTGATAATCTCTGTGTTTTTAGGATCCGGCATGGTTTCCACAACATAATTAGATGATCTTTTCTTTCATTTGAAATTATTCAGTTATTTTCTCTCTGGTTCATAAACTAGTTTTTCTGAAAGGGTAGTCTACCGATCACCTCCATCAGAATTATCAAATTTCTACACCAGCACTCTGAGGATGAGATCTACAGCTTTAATTTTAAACAAGCTTCCTGGGTATTTCTCATTAATGTGGAAATTTTTGAGACCCATTCCCATATAAGCACACACATATAGATCATATAACAAACACATCTCTCATTCTGACAGAAAAATACCCTAAGCAGAGGTCAGAAAGTAGGATTTTTCCTTTTCTTCTCTCTCAGTTTAGAATTTTTTAATTAGTCTTTTGTATCAGTTACTAAAGGAATGGTTATCCACCATGGGGGAGACCTATTTCCTAGGTAAATAATCAAAAATGGCAATACCTTTTTTAAAATCTGCTTTGCATTTGCTATTCATTGGCAAATTTGCCCTATGATGAATTAGAACTCACCATGTTCCACATAATTCTTCTTCACTCCCATCTGGAACATAACATATTTGAGCCACATAATTTCTCCAATCAAGAGGCCTAGCATTTGGAGATGATTGAGAGTACACAAAGAAGAAAACTCTATAAAGTCAAATATTTTAAGGTTGTAGAAATTAATACTAGAGATCACAGTTTAACCAAATAGTTTCATTAAATACACTAAAGGGCACAGACATTTTCCAATACTCTTTGTCGTGAACACGTTTTTCAAGTGTAGTTGTCCTTGACGTTGCTGGGGTTATTTTACAGCCCTTCTGTCGAGACTTTCTTTCCAGTGCTGGAATGGTTTGTGAGAGCTGGTTTCAAAGGTCTGTCTTAAATAAGTAATTTCCATGTGGGCAGATGTTGTGCTGGTTTTCTGCTTGCTTTGCTGTCAGTCATTAAGTATCTGAAATCAGCAATTTTTTGACAAGTATCAAGTAATTAAATGATTATAGCTCTAGCTAACTTTTCAAAAAAAAAAAAACTCAATAAAGGCCCTGTCAAGTGAATGAGTTCATGTAGCCTCCTTTCTTAATTGCTCAGAGTGTTTCTAATAACATGATAGCTTTTGCTGAGAGAAGAGCTCTTAATGATGAAATGTAGAATGCTTTAAACAAGTATCATCTAAATTAGAAAATAAAAATATCAAGTTCATTAAAAGAAGTATACTACCCAAAGACTTAGAGCCAGGAAGAAATCAACAGGCTGTTCGGTGTTTTCTGAGGACAAAAAAAAAAAAAAAAAGTCCTTTGTGTTCAGAAACATTACATATGACTGTTCCTTTGTGCCCTTTGAGTTTGTTTTCTGGTAATTGTGATCAGTTCATACTAATTTATCCATACCCTCTCCCTTGTTTCCTCTTACTTGTAAGGCAGGGCTTTATAGGCCATTGCCAAAATAAGAAAAGAATTGTGTTTGAGCCTTAATGATGGCATTCCATGTCATCATCATCATTATCATTACCATTATCATCATCATAGAATATTGGAAAACAAGAGTGAAAGCATTAAATGTGTTTCTGGAAAAAAATATAGTTTCTAATAATTCGAATTATTATTAGAATTAGAATAATATACTTTCTTAAAAATTAGAATAATATAGTTTCTAATAATCAATACAATAACAAGAATGGCTAACATTTATTTGGTGACAAGAAATGTTCTAAGACTTTAATCCTCATTACAACTTAGTGAATTAAGTGATTATATCCATTCTGAAAAAGAAAACCAGGTTAAAAAGATGTGAAATATTTTGCTAAGGTCATATGGCTGGTAAATACTAGAGTCAGGACTCAAAAGTAGTCAGGCTGGCTTCAAAGTCCCTACTCTTAACCACTGTGCAAGGGTGCTATGAAGCAAATTAAATTGGTTCAATAGTATGGACTTAAGAGTTCATTATCAGAGCTCTAACAACCAGCTACAATTAAGTCTTACATAACAATTTAGATGTATACTCAAAGGTCTTCATAAAATCAAAACTGAATCATTTTATCTAACATAAAATATGCCCTAGAGTTCCAAATAGGTATAATTTATAAGACTAATACAGGAGATTAACTAAATGGGTATTATATTTATTACAGTGATGAAACAGCTGTAATACAGTGATAGGAGTCTACTGAAAGAGTCTAAGTAAAAGATAATAAGGTATAACCAAGAGCAAAGATAGTAGAGATAAAGTGGAGAAGAGGAATAAGAAAGGTATGAAACAGAATGTGTAAATAAGACTTGTTGATTGATTAGATATTAGGAATAAGAATGAGTTCTGGTGGTTATAGTCTCTGTGATGAAGAACACAAAAAGGAGGTAAATATATGCGTCTACGTCAAATGGGGAGACAGAAATCACACAGTACTCTAAACAGAGAAATGTTAATACATATGACTTGTTACCTAAAATAAGGGATAACCTACTCAAAGAAGAAGCAAACTTTGAAGACAACAGAAGTGGTACATATCGGTAGCAGCCACTACCTCTGGGGCTTGGACAGAACACCCAAAGAAGCAACAAATCTGACAGAGACATCTATTTCCTATCAGAGTTGAATTTCAGACCTTGACAGAGAAAGGCAGTCATAGGAAGACAAATCCTGCATGAACCTATTTATCTGAGGTATCTAAAACAGTGAAACTTACAGACGCAGAGAGTAGAATGGCAGTTGCCAGGGGATAGGGAAGGGGAAGACAGACAGCTGCTAATCAAACGTTGTAACAGCTATAACATTCCAGTTATGCAAGATGAATAAATTCTAGAGGTCTACTATACCACATAGTGTCCAGAGTTAACAATACTTCTTGTACACTTAAAAATCTGTGAACAGGGTAAAGCTCATGTTGAGTATTCTTATCACAGTAACGTAAAATATAGCAAAAAAATTTTAATTAAAAATAAAAATATAAAAACTCTTATGGTCAAACTTCAGGATTTAAGGAGAGGACTATTGGAATCACCCTAGGAGAATTTTTCAAAATGTACATTTCCATGCTCTAACCAACATATGCTGATAGATTATTAGAGCCTGGTGAGGAGAATAGGGAAAATGGATACAGGAAAAGGAATTATGAAGTTCAAAACTCTCTTCAGATGATGTTATGTTTTCCTAGCAATTGATTCAACTGAACATCTTATTTCTCAGTCCTCTTGTTTATTCTTCTATGAAGATAAAGGGAAATTTTACACATTATTGTTCATTATTCACTGTCTATGTCACTAACTGCTAAAACAATGTGAAAAGCACATTATGATAAAATTGAAAAAAGTCATCCAGGTCCAACCATGAAAAACTGATGTGCGATGATCAAAGGATATCCTGCCAAGTCTGATTCTAACAGAAAAAAGGAGGCATAAATGACAGACTGGAAATATATCATACAAAAGGAAATATTTGTGAACTGGAACTTGGATTAAGGGAATTGTTTTTGACTATTTCATTTTGTTAAGATCAGTATGTTGCTCTGCTATCCAAATGACACACGGGCAGAAAAGCAGTTGCCTAGTGAGAAGATTCCAGGGAACTGCAAGACCTTCAGAAATTTCCAGAGCCCACGTCAAACCCAGACTGGCTCTATCACCACATGCTACTAGTTGTAACCACTCATGAGTTAACCTGCTAAGTGGCTCTCCATGCTGTTGTAAAAAGAAAACGAAAACAGTTTTTAAATATAAACATTTGTTTCTTAGTTCACTGCCCTGGCTAATGTTCCCAGCATACATGCTTTCTTGCTTCTTTGACATCACTCCCACTCAACCCAACAACTGTCATAATCAGCATGGCAGCTGCAGCAAATTAGGACCACTAAGAAATTAACACTGGAATCGATCCCCTAGAGGAGGACTGGAGAACAGGATCTACATGCAAGATGGATGAAGATAGTCCATCATGAAAATTTCATGATGGAGTCAGTCTGGAGTGGCAAACCTTAAAGGAAGTGCACACATCCCAGAAAAAGCACAAGGTTATTTGTGGAGTGCAAAAGAGACATTACTAGAAGTTCTATTCAAATTTTGTATTATTCCTTTATCATTTGTTTTCCCTGTATGTTTTACTAGTGAACGATATATATTAATGTGGTAGTGCATATTAACACATACATACATGCTCATGCACATACACTGTGGGGGGTACAACTTACAAATTCTTACCGAGATGAATTAAAAACAAAAAATATAAATAAATTTTGGCACTATTGATCTAAAGATTGTAACTCTTAACTCTTCCAGTCTTCAACCTTTAATTTCTTAGGCCAAAATAATAAATTACTCGGTTTTAACAAATTGACATCATCTGCCACATAAAATTTAGTTTAACCCTTGGTATTGGCTCTGTGCTTTTTTTGTATTAAATTTGAAAATACTTTTGGTTTACATTTGTATAGCAGCTATAAGCATAAGAAATTTATACCTAATGTTATCTTTGTAAACATTTAATTCATATCACAATAAATATTTTGTCAATATTGTTGGTTCATGAAGATTTGCAAAAGGAGTGTCAGCTTTTAAGCGTGTAAACAATGCTCTACATCCAGAGATGAAGCTGAATATTTCTGTATAGATTAAAGGGAAAGTTGAAAATGAGATTTTAATGTAAAATCAACAGAAATTCAATAATTTCAAAAGAGCGACTTGGAAAATGCAAGGACATGAATTTTATAAAAATCTGAAGATATCAAGAATGGAAAGTACTTGGAAACAAAGATAACAATGGGATACGTTAGAAATGTAACCTTCTGTAGTCAAAAGCAAGCAGTAACTTTCAAAAATCAACAACCTTGACTATACATAACCATCAACTATGTGTAAGGTACTATACGATATGTCAGTGAAAGAATTAGATTGCTATTAAATAGATTATAGGAAATTAAATTTATCAATCCTGCTGGTTCTGGTTCCTTCACTGAGTTAAATATATCTTTAATGTGTTCATTTTATATTTGCAATAATATGTTTTAATATTTGAAAATTATATTTTGACAGTTTTTGAAAATTCCAACTAAAAGTGCATTCCATCACATTTTGGAAATTTCATCAAGAAGACATATGAGCTGGACAAATTAAATTGTGTCACCTGAGAAATGTTCATCACTGGCTGATAGACCTAGGCATGGCTTTTCTTAACTCCCCAAGTGATTCCAGTGTTAATCAAAATTTCCCTTCTTAGACTCTATTTTTCTGTTTGCTTTGTTTTTCTGACTCCGGCTTTGTTTCTTTTCCCAGTCCTTGTGCAAGTTTGGTTCTGATTCTGGTTTGCTTTCCCAGTTGGTGACAGTAAGGAAGAGGAACACAATTTTCCTGTCTGCCCATTTTGTAATTTCTGTCATGTAAAGATCAAAATTTATTCTCTGACAAGTGAGGAATAATAGATCATCTTTTTGATGGTATCTTACTTGTTTGTGATTGGGTTTTTTTTTTTTTTTTTTTTTTTGGTCTGTCTCACTTTTGCAAAATGAAACAGCGTTTTGAGACCTGGACTGTCTTCTCAGCAATGGGTAATTTATGTTTCTCTTCCTTGTTTCTCCTAGAAGTTTCATGAATCGGATTTTCTACAAAGAAGGAAGTTCTCAGAGCCTTGAGGGAAAGGATCATACTAAGTGCTTCTACTCAATGATACTTCAAGTGATAGACTCATGGATATTCAAGAAACAGCAGAAAACCAGATTTGAACCAATGAGAGAAACTGATTGTCATTATTTGTTTGGAAAAATTTAAGTATCGTTTTTAAGGTTTATAGGATAAGCACTGTCTCTTTCTTCTTGATTTATTGCTATCTCTTCATTTATTAACACTCTAAATGATATGTTATTCTCACTAACCCTTCAGAATTTATAAACCAATCTAGTCTCTTAATTTTAAGGGTAACGTAGTTTTTGTATAGAAGATTAATAAGTCTGTCTTCCATTTTACAAGGATGTAATTTGACAGGACAATTACACAACCAAATTTGTTGAATTTTCTGCAGTATTATATATGAAAATATATGTCATTATTCTGGTGTGATAAACCTACTATTTTAAAATAAGTGCTGTGATTTGTTTATAGTACATTTGTTTATAGTACATTTCTACAAAGTCCTCCTAAGAAATTTGTCTGTTCTATTACTAAGGAAATTTCTTCAGGCTAGAGAAACAAATTATATTACAGAAAGCCCTACATCAGTGTGACAGCCCTTTTACAATTTGTTGTCAAGTATTTCCAATTTTCTTTCCTTTTTATTTTTTTTACCAGAAAACCCCTCACAAAAAAAAAAAAAAAAATCCTTAATCTTCAGGAAGTAATGAAGAGCATAAGAATTAGTAAGCATTGGGGGTAAATAGAAAAGACTATTTTTTCTCCTTAATTTATTAATAATACATATGGCTTTAAAGCAAAAGTTGTAACACTGTCTTATGGGATTTAGATGTATGTGATGTAATACACCTGACATTTACAGCATAAAAATAGCAGCCTGGGAATGGGGGCACGTGAACCTGTGTTCTTGCAAGGTTCTACATCTTACAAAAAGCAATAAAATATTTATTCTAAATAGACTGCAAAAGTTAAGGACATACAATAAAATCCCTAGAAAAATCACTAAACATAAATAATACAAAGAATTATAGCTTAAAAGCCACAAGATACCTTAGATACTGTCTCAGTTCATTTGTTGCTATAAAGGAATATGTGAAGCTGGGCAATCTGTAAAGAAAAGAGGTTTATATTCAACTCACATTTCTGCAGGCTGTACAAGAAGTATGGTGCTAGCATTTGCCAACTTCCAGTGAGGTCCCCAGCATGCATCCACTCATGGCAGAAAGCCAAGAGGAACTAGCCTGTGTAGTGGATCATATGGTGAGAGGGAAAAAAAGCAAAACAGAGGGGCAAGATGCTAAGTTCATTTTTAATAACCAGCTCTAGAAGGAACTCTTGAAAAAACTAACAGGTTAAGAACTCATTATCAAGAGGATGGCATCGAGCCATTTTTATCTGCCCCCATGACTTAAATACCTCCCGTCAGACCCCACCTCCAACACTGGGGATCAAATTTTAACATGAGACTTCAAGGAGCCAAACAAATCACACCCAAACCTTAGTATATAGAGTATTAGAAATATTCGAATATTTTTTTTAAAAAAAAGGTAGGAGAGGAACAATAGTGGAATAAAAAGCATAGGAGCAAACAGAAGAAAAAAATACTATAGTAGACATGAATCCAATCATATCAGTAATCTGATTAAATATTAAGTATGCAATCCAAATATAAGGCAGAGGTTCTCGGAATGGATTAAAAAAAAAAAGCAAGAACAAATAAATGCTGTCCAAGAGCACCACAATTTATATATAAAGACGTAAGTTGAAATAAAATGGATTAAAAATATATATACCAAGCCAAAATTCAGAATAAGAAGGTTGAAGTGCCCATATACATATCAGATAAGTTAGATTTCAAGGCAAATAGTATAAAAATAGTATAAAATAGTATAAAATAAAATAAAATAATAAATAATAATAAAAATAAAATAAAATAGTATAAAATAAAATAAAATAATAAAAATAAAATAGTATTAAAAAAGTATAAAAATAGTTAATAAAAATAATAATAAAGGAAGATGTGAAATCATGAACAGGTATGAATCTACTGCCAGAGATTTGAAATACATGAGGTACGAGGGCAGAAACTGGCAACATTAAAGAGAGGATTATACAATTCTATAATCAAAATTGGAGATGTTACCATCTCACCCTCAGCAATTGATAAAAGAATCAGACACAATCTCAGTAAAAACACAGATAATCTGAAAAGTACCATGGACCACCATGACACAATTAACAAAATCAGCAACTACAGAACTCACATGATTTTTAATTATACACATAGATGATACATTCACTGTATTAGCTTGTTCCTGCACTGCCATAAAGAACTCCTTGATACTGCGTAATTCATAAAGAGATTTGATTGGCTCATCGTTCCACACACTGTATAGGAAGCATGGCTGGGGGGGCCTCGGGTAACTTACCATCCTGGTGGAAGGCAGAGAGGAAGCAAGCACATCTCGTGGCAGAGCAAGAGACAGCAAGTCAAAGGGGAAGTGCCACACACCTTTAAACAACCAGGTCTCATGAGAACTCACTATCATGAGAATAGCAAGGGGAAAATCCACCCCTATTATCCCATCACCTCCTACCAGGTCCCTTCCCCACCATTGGGAATTCCAGTTTGATATGATATTTGGATGGGACACGGGGCCAAACCATATCATTCACCAACACAGAGCAAAGAACCATAAAACAGGTTTCAATAAATTTTAAAAAATCACAATCCTACAGAGTATGTTCTCTGATCACAACAGAATTCAGTTGAAAATCAACAATGAAAACATACATATTATTTCACTGCCTCTGAGACTTTAGAGCAAGCAAAAATTCCCCAGAACAAAAAGACCATGAATAATTTAAAAATGTTTAAATTGGGCTTCATCGAAATTAAAAATGTTGCTCTTTGAAACACATTATTAAGAAAATGAAAAGGCAAACCACTGGGCAAAATATTTTGCAAGACATATGTATGGCAAAAAACTTTGATTCAGAATACCTAAAGAACTCTTGTAACTCAACGAGAAGGCAAAAACTCAATTTTAAAAGTGGGTAAAAGTTGTGAACACTTCACAAAAGATATATGAATAAAGTATATGAAAAGTTGCTCGACATCACTAATCATTAGGGAGATTACATATTTAAATTACAATAAGATACAAGTACGCATTCATTAGAATGACTAATTTTTTTTTTCTTGAGATGGAGTCTTGCTCTGTCGCCCAGGCTAGAGTGCAGTGGTGCTATCTCGACTCACTGCAATCTCTGCCTCGGAGGTACAAGTGATTCTCCTGTCTCAGCCTCCTGAGTAGCTGGGACTACAGGCACCTGCCACCATGCTCGGCTAATTTTTTTAATTTTAGTAGAGACGGGATTTCACCATCTTGACCAGGCTGGTCTTGAACTCCTGACCTCGTGATCCTCCTGCCTCGGCCTCCCTAGTTGCTGGGATTATAGGCATGAGCCACCATGCCTGGCCAGAATGACTAAATTTTTAAGAATAAAAATAACCCTACCAAGTCTCAGTGAGATATGAAGCAACTGAAACTCTCATTTACCGCTTTGGATTTGTATTAGTCTGTTCTCACATTGCTATAAAGAACTACCTGAGACTGGGTAATTTATGAAGAAAAGAGGTTTAATTGACTCACAATCCACAGGCTGTACAGAAAGCATGACTGAGGAGGCATCAGGAAATTTACAATCATGCCAAAATGCATAGGGGAAGGAGGCACATCATACATGGCCAGAGAAGGAGGAAGATAAAGATAAGGGAGGTGCTGTACACTTTTAAACAACTAGATCTCGTGAGAACTCACTCACTATCCTGAGAATAGCAAGAGGGAGATCTGCTCCCATGTTCCAATCCCCTCCCACCAGACCCCTCCTCCATACCCCTGTGTATAGGGGATTATAATTTGACATGAGATTTGGGTGGGAACAGAAGTTCAAACCATATCAAGGTTTGTGGAATAGCATGGCCACTTTGGAAAACAATTTGACACTGTATAAAGAGTTAAACAGTTACCTGCCATACAACTTAGCTATTCTACTGCCAGGTATTTACACAAGAGAACCCAAACATAAAAATTTGTACATGAATGCTCACAACAGCTGTGTTTTCAACAGTTAAAAACTTGAAAAATCCAAATGACCATCAACAGGTGAATGGATAAACAGACTGTGATGCGTCCATATCATGAAACACTAAACTATCGAGACAACAACAAGGATGAACATCAAAATTATTATGCTTAGTGAGAGAAGCCAAGCAAAGAAGAGGAGTATATACTACATGACTGAATTTATATAATATTCTAGAAAATGCAAATCAATCTGCAAAGACAGGAAGTAGGTCAGTAGTTGCCTGAAGACAGAAGAGAGACAGATTACAAAGAGGAAAACTTTTAGCTATGCTGAAAATGTTTTGCATCTGGATTTTAGAGATGATTTCCTGGGTGCATACATACGCCAATGACATTGACGTTGCCAGTGTCACTTGATCAAATTACACATTTTAAACATATGCATAGGTGTAGCAAACCAACATGGCACATGTTTACCTATGCAGCAAACCTGCACATCCTGCACATGTATCCCAGGAGCTTAAAATAAACCTATGCTTTATTATACTTCAATAAAGATTTAAGAAAATTTTAAAATAATTCAATGTTGGGAGGGCAACTACAGAAAAAATAAGATGAGTCATAGGTTGACAATTATTGAAGCTGAGAAACAAGTTCAGGAGTATTTATTACAGATATTTATTACATCTTCTGCATATGCTTAAAATTCTGCTAATAAAATGTTTCTAAATTTCTGTAGAGAGCCTTTTAATAATGCAATCTTGGTTTAAGAAATGTGCAAAATTTTTTGGTCTTATAGTTGTTTAGCACTCTAATCTCTGTATTTGCTGGTCATATTATAAGGTGACATAAACTAAATATACTAGTTTTTGCTCTTGCCATACCTTTTAATGAACCAGGCCAAGATTATTTTGGGGGCGGAGATCAAGAATTACTTATAGAGATTATTTATAATTATGAGATGGGACCGTGAAGGAAAAAAATATCCAAAATTCGGAAAAGGCAAAAGGATGACATTTTCTTTCAAGTCACGCTAGAGATCGTCTAACACACACATTCAAAGATTATTTAATTCTCTAAATTATTTGCCTCCATTTGATTTACTATTTACTCTTGATTAGGCTATGTTACAACTCAGGACGGTAGATGTTAACTTGTAGAAAACTTACAATGTTGGTGTATAGAAATGCTTGTGATATTTGCACATTGATTTTATATCCTGAGACTTTGCTGAAGATGCTTATCAGCTTAAGAAGCTTCGGGGCTGAGACAACCAGGTTTTCTAGATATAGGATCATATCATCTGCAAGCAGAGACATTTTGATTTCCTCTCTTCCTGTTTGCATACCCTTTATTTCTTTCTCTTGCCTGAATGCCCTGGCCAGAACTTCCTATACTATGTTGAATAGGAGTGGTAAGAGAGGGTATCCTTGTCCTGTGCTGGTTTTCAAAGGGAATGCTTCCAGCTTTTGTCCATGCAGTATGATACTAGCTGTGGGTTTGCCACAATGGGTCTTATTATTTTGAGGTGTGTTTCATCAATACACAGTTTATTTTGAGTTTTTAACGTGAAGGGATGTTAAATTTTATCGAAGGCCTTTGTGCATCTATTGAGATAATCATGTGATTTTTGTCCTTAGTTCCGTATGTGATGAATCATGTTTATTGATTTACGTATGTTGAACCAGACTTTCATCCCTGGAATGAAGCTGATTTGATGCTGGTGGATAAGCTTTTTGATGTGCTACTGGATTCAGTTTGCCAGCATTTTATTGAGGATTTTTGCATCAATGTTCATCAGGGATACTGGCCTGAAGTGTTGTTGTTGTTGTATCTTTGCCAGGTTTTAGTATCAGGATGATGCTGGCCTCATAAAATGAGTTAGAGGGAAGTCCCTCCATTTTCAATAAACACAGAGGAATACAAATCATTCTATTATAAAGGTACACCCAGGCATATTCACAATATTCATTGCAGCACTATTCACAATAGCAAAGACATGGAATCAACCCAAATGCCCATCAATGATAGACTAGATAAAGAAAATGTGCTACATACACACCATGGAATACTATGCAGCCATAAAAAGGAATGAGATGGTGTCCTTTGCAGGGACATGAATGGAGCTGAAAGCCATTATAATCAGTAAACTAACACAGGAACAGAAACAGAAAACCATATACCACTTACAAGTGAGATCTGAATATTGAGAACACATGGACACAGGGAGGGGAACAACATACACTGGGTCCTGTTGAGTGGCCAGAGGGAAGGAGAGCATCATGACACATAGCTAATGTATGTGGGGTTTAATACCTAGGTGATGGGTTGATAGATACAACAAACCATCGTAGCACGTGTTTACCTATGTAACAAACCTGCACATTCTGCACACGTATCCTGGAACTTAAAATAATCTTTCGAAAAAAGAAAACTTATGATTCTTGTCAAATAACAATGAAAATAAATTTTGTCTACTAGACATTAGTACAGATGTTATAAAGTAAGTCCAAATTACTCCGGTTAGGTTAAAAAAAAAAAAAGATAGCTCCCAATATTATATTTAATTGCTTTAGAAGACATTGGCTACATTGCACCTAACTTAGCAATCTTTCATTCAATATTTATTCTTTCAGTGACCACTTGTTCTCTACTATACTCCTTTGAACCAGATTCATCACACTTATGGTTCAATTTAAAAGGTAAATCTTTAACATGCTCACTTATAAAAAATAATCTTGTAGAAATGCCCAATTCCTGCATTAGTGTCAGGCACACACTATCTCTCCTTAAGGATCTCATGGAGACATAAAGAAGCTAAGGCAAAATCAAATGATACTTGATTGATATTGGCAAAGCCTGAAACTCCAGTGTGCAGCTCTATGTTAATTGGATTCAAGGCCTAAAGAATGATTTCTACCTAACTTCAAATCTAAATTTTATTATCAGGCAGCTACCCCAGATCTTTTAAATGAGGAGAGTAAGGCGGGTGGCCAGACTGCCTTTTGGATCAGCTTGCCTGTCACTTAGAAGACAGAAGAAAAGGTCATATCTGCAGGCAACCTTTTAACCAATATCAACCCTTTGGCAAATGTGGCCTAATCAGTATCCTGAAATCTGATAAATCAAATTAGCCACAAAATCTTTTTTATTGTGGTAGCAAGGATTAAAAGAGGGGCTAGGCTTTGAGTTTGCTAATCCCCTAGATAGCTACCTATCTTCTAATCTACAGCAAAACGAATGTGAAAATAACCTGCAATAGGTTACAATCTAGTTGCAGAGGCCAGATTTTGAACATTACCTAGGGTTAAACTAAATTTGCCCTGAGGACCAGAGTCCTTTCATAACTAACTGCAGCCTCACTTAGCACATAACCTAACAAAAGACCTAATTTAGGAGTACTTGTGTAACAACAGCTGAGCTTCAATTAATTGCAGGTAGACAAATGATCAGATCTTATTCAAGTAAGGCAAACACCAAGGTGTAACCAAGAGAGCTCTCTCTGCACCTTACTTCCCGCCTCTGTTCATTAATGCTGCCTGACAACTTTGTGGGCTGGAGTTCTCCCAACCTGTTCTGGTTTTGAAGGCTGTGGGTTCAAGAATTATTCTTCACTCAATTAAGCTCTGATAAATTTAATTTGATGAAAGATTTTCTTTGAACAATAGTAAGAGAAGAGCTATCGATACAGATGTTCAGGGTAAAGGAAGGAAATATTACTATAGACTGGGGTGTTGTAAATGAACTTTGATAGGTGCGATGCTAGATTTTTTTTTTCTTTTTTTTAAGGAAAGAAGCAAACACAAGAAAATCCAGGAACGCTTTAGGGTTCTAAAGAGACACAGAGTACAAGGTCTATCCTGAGATATCAATTTTAATTTTTAAGAAAGGAGACATTAATGCAAAATCATGCACATTTCAGTAAAATATAAAAAGATGATGATGGGGAGGGGAGAGTCAGTGCAACAGGACTAGAGGCGCAATGCTGAGTTCTAACACACACTGACATCATTGCAATACCCTGGAATAAAAGGAAGCCCTAGCTTCCAGCAGTCAGGACTTCTCTCTCTGCAAGCATAGCCTCAAAGCACCTCTGATGGATGGCTCCCAAGACATTTCTTTGCTTGAAGTTTAACAAGTTTGAATTACCCTCTAGACATCAACATTAACTTCACAGGTACTCACTGTTAATCTCCTTCTAAAATAAATTGGATGGGATGAAAGAAAATAAAGGGATATGAGGTGGAATAAGGATGTGTTTGGTTGGGAAAAAGAAAAGAGGGTGTTACAGAGGCAAAATCCCAGACTGAGCAAACACTGAAGCTTTGCTATGAGCACAGAACCTACAGTAGAAAAGCCAGTCCTGGCTATGCCACTAGCTGTCTTGGACAAGCCATTTAACCACTCTAATCTTGTTTCTATATGTGTAAAATCAGAGAATTAAATCAAAAGAAATGATCTCCTAGCTTCCTTCAACTCCAAGATTTTAAGCTTTAATTATGAGCACAAGAAATTAAATTTAACAGTAGACAAACAATACAAAAGGAAAGGGACTTAATTTCACAACAATAATCAGCAACAATCACCAGTTCTAACCCCTTTACACAACCCTTAAGTTGTTTACTTTCTGAATAGAAACCAAGCATATTAGAGAATGCGACAATTATAATCCAATTCACAATACTGAAACAAACATGAAAAAAACACATCACGGACCACAAGGAAAACACATGGTCATTATTTTATTAATGAGATGCTGCCTCCTGCAGTACAAGGTCAACATAACACTTGAGCTTCAAATGTTTGCTCATGACGAAACTATTTTATTTTAGTAGTCTTGCTTTGGGGAGGATTTTTTGGTACGTCTTTTGTTATTTTTCTTTTTTTAATTAGAGTGACGGAAGAAAAATGGGATATCAACTTTAAAAAATTGTAGTCATTTGAAGGAAAATGCTTTCTGATTAATGATGCAAGTACCTCTGAGAGCCGGTTACCTTCACACCTTCTCTGGAGCCTGGCTTTCTTCTCTGTGCTTGTGCCACCTGGTTTGCAGCTGAACAAAGAACAATCCTCTCCATTTTGCATTAGTCTTGCTTGAAGAGTTCACAAGAAAACAGTGATACCAACTGCGGCAGGCTCTTGAGAAAATGTAATTACACAGAAACAAATAGGGTATGTGTTAGCCTAAATATGTCTGGAGTGACTTATTATTTTTGTTACAGTTCAGTAAGTTTTTGTCTTTGATGTGGAGGTTTTCACTGAGGAAAATGTATGGCAAATTCTAACAGTAAAATCAGTATTCCAAGAGCATGACCTCTTGATCCAGACTGCCTGGGTTTGAAATCCAGCTCTGACCCTTACCAGCTATGTGACCTCAGTTAAGTTACTTAACCTCTCTGTGCCTATTTCCTCAGCAATGAAATAGGAATAATAGTAGCACTTATGTTCTTGTTGAATGAGTTAATATTTATAAATCCCTTAAAACAATGACCAGCATGTAATCAATGCTACCTAAGTATTTACTAGCACTGTGTAAGTATTTGTTGAATAAATTCAGAGGGGGATGAAGGAAGATTTAAATTCTCACTTTCTCATATCGTAATATTTTTCCTTTCATAACCAGAAATCATATCTCTTTTTTGCATCTGCGTTTAATAACTGTCGTCTTTTTCCTATCCCTTTGTCTCAGATTTATTCTTTCTTGTTTTCCCACAACTACAGAAAAAATAAGAATCAAAGAATCATAGAGCAGGAAAGTATTTCTAATGGGGTTTAGTCCTTTCATCCACAAGGAAAAGAAACTGAAACCTAAAGAGTTTAATTGACATGTCTAGGTTCAAATCAGCTGTAAATGGCTGCTTCCTCTCAGACATTCAAAAACTCCTTCCTCTCCAAACACATTATTTCCGATATTGAACTTCCCATTATTGCCTACCTCTCTTCTCTCTCTCTACTATATCTTACTCCAGCATAGGGCTGGGGACTGAGTCTCTTACTCAACTGTGTTCATTACCTTTCTAATCTGGTTACTTGAATTCCCTTTTGCTGGCATATTTAACATGCCCACAGTGCTGGAACAAAAATAAAGACACAGGATAGGATAGGAGTTTTTTTTTAGTTCTTGTTCATAATATGTAAACTAACATATATAAAATGAGTTATGAAAGCATAAAATTTAAATCACAGATGATTTTGCATTTAGAGAATTCACTTTATTTAAAAGCATGAAGTTGCATGAAATTCACGCTATTCTAAAATTAAACTGTGTACTATCCTGAAGAGGAGGAAAAAGTGGCTTCCCTCCACCATTCGAGAGTCTTTGGGCAAAGAGTTAAATTAACATAAGGCAGATTAACAAAAGTACACCCATTTTTAATTACCTACATAGCGTATGGGAGTTCCACAAAATATGAGACTTGAAGAAGGGTCAGATGATTGAAGCTTATGTGGCATCCTGAGCTACAGAAAGTAATAGGAGCTTGAAGCTTCTAATGGAGAGGAAAAATGGGCATCAAAGAAGTTATGGGAAATGTATAATGAATAAAAGTTGTCCTATTATGCAGATAAAGGGTCTCTCAGAGCAGCCCTCTTCCTGATATAGATATTTTTACTAATGTAGATTTCCTCCATGCACGTATATTTATTTATTATCACACAGCTTTTCAGTGTTAACAGCTTTTCAGGGTTACTCCTCCTGTATCTGCTGTTCTTAGCTTAAAGTATACCAGAGAAGTATATGTTGGGGTGCCATATGTCACTTATGGTCATATTTTGGGATGATGTGTCCTGAGCCCCAACTATCCCATATGTACAGGTATATACTGCATATAATTTTAAAAACATGCATATTTAAGTCTCTAGAATCTCACTGGTTCCCATGCTGTGTTCTTTCAATCATTGCACAACAGGAACTAGGACCACCGAGGTATGTACACTGGCACAATTTAATTATTCATCATCATTTATTGAGTAACTACTATCTACAAAGATTTGGTGATACATTAAATTGAAAAAAGAAAAAAGGCCCAGCAGTATATAGCTCACAGTTTAGTAGAGAAAACAAAACAAACAAAAAAGACAATTAAATCAGTTTGTTAACTGTTAAAATGAAATTAGCCAGGTGTGGTAGCATAACTGTTAAAATGAAGAAAAGCGCACGGAAGTATTGGGACCTCAGTTAAGAGTTAAATATAGAGCAAAAGATAAAATGGTATAATCCAGTCTAGTTGGGAGAGATATAAATAATAAACGAACATACATAATTACCAATTGAGACTATCACTATGAAGGAAAAGACCCAGGTATTAAAATGAATGAGAAAAATAAACAGGTGGCGGCTTATTTATTTGGTACCTAGGAAGGTTTCTCCTGAAAGTGACCTGCAGCTGAAACCTGAACAGTGAGTAAAATGCAAAGTGCTCTAGGTGGAACAGCATATATACAAAGTCCTGATTCAGTAAAGACCTCAGTGCTCCTGAGCTTTGGGAGGAGGCCAGCTATATTTGCTGGTTCTGAATAATGAGTAATGGTATAAGATGAAGCTGGTGGTCATGAGTTTGGGGAGGTGAGGGGGGCACACCAGAAGCCAGCGGGGGTGGGGAGGTTGGAGAGATATCGGTGAGTCAAAGGGTAAAAAGTTTCAGTTAGACTGGGTGAGTAAGTTCTGGAGATCTATTGTAATGCATGGTAACCACCGTAAATAGTAATGTAGCTTATACTTTAAAATTACTAAGAGTTTAAATCGTAAATGTACTCATCACACAGAAAAATGGTAAGTGTGAGGTGATGGATATGTTAATTAGCTTCGTTTAAACACTTTATAAAGTATACATATATCAAAACATCATGTGGTATACTGTAAATATGTGCAATTTTTATTTGTAAATCATACCTTAATAAAAAAGATAAAAATAAGGCAAAATGAGTAAGATGAAGCTAGAGGGAGAGGCAGGAGCTGGAGCCTGCAGAGACTCAACGACAATGTTGAGTTTGTATTCTATCTTAAGCGCAGTTGTGAATCTCTGAAACATGATAATCAAGGAAATTTACATTTTAAATAAATTACTGATTACCTAGTATGGAGAATGAATTGCAAGGGATAATAATAAAAGGCAGAGAACAATTAGAAAGTTCATTCAGTGGTATAGTGAAGAGATGATGATAAATCTGAGCAAAATTAGAGGGTGGTAAAAACCTGAGAGAGAACAATGAATTCAAGACATACTCTGGTGTTGAATGTTTATTTGGTTCAGTGTGATAAATTGGACGTTACTTTAAAGCAGTGGTCCCCAACCTTTTTGGCACAACAGACCAGTTTTGTGTAAGGTAATTCTTCTACTGACTAGGTTGGGGGTGATTCAAGCACATTGCTACACATTGTTTACTTTATTTCTATTATTATTACATTGTAATATATAATGAAACAATTATACAATTCACCATAATATAAAATCAGTGGGAGCCCTAAGCTTGTTTTCCTGCAACTAGACATTCCCACAAGGGGGTGATGGAAGGCAGTGACAGATCACCAGGCATGATTCTCATAAGAAGTATGCCACCTAGAAAAGAAACTGAACCCTTATCTCACACCATATGCCAAAATTAACTCAAAATACATTGGAAGCTTAAACATAAGACCTAAAACTATTAAACAACTAAAAGAAAACACAGGGGGAAAGTCTCCATGACATTGGTCTTGGCAATGACTTTTTGGATATGACATCAAAACATTAGCAATAAAAGCAAAAATAGACAAATGAGACTACATCAAACTAAAAAGTTTTTGCACAGCAAAGGGAACGATCAACAGAGTGAAGAGACAACCTATAGAATGGGAAAAAATATTTGTGAATGATATATCTGGTCAGGACAACGCCAAAATACACAAGGAACTCAACAGCAAGAAAACAAATATGCCAGCAGAAAAAAAAAAGAAATGGCAAAGGACCTGAACAGACATTTCTCAAAATAGACACACACAAATGGCCAACATATGGATTAAACAATGCTCGATTTTGGCCGGGTGCGGTGGCTCATGCCTGTAATCCCAGCACTTTGGAAACCGAGGCAGGTGGATCATGAAGTCAGGAGTTCAAGACCAGCCTGACCAACACAGTGAAACTCTGTGTCTACTAAAAATACAGAAATTAGCCAGGTGTGGTAGCATGTGCCTGTATTCCCAGCTATGCACAAAGGCTTCAATGAACAGTTTCAGTATTATGAATAAATAAATTTTGAATATTATTTGCATTCTCTGTATAATTGCTTGTAAGCTTTCGTGTTTGTTATTACATTTTCTTAAATGTCTCTACTGTACAATTTTTTATGCATATAATGTCAAAAGTCAAGATCGAGATCAGGCGTCCCCAAACTACGGCCCACGGGCCGCATGCGGCCCCCTGAGGCCATTTATCCGGCCCCCTGCCGCACTTCAGGAAGGGGCACCTCTTTCATTGGTGGTCAATGAGAGGAGCACAGTATGTGGTGGACCTCCAACAGTCTGAGGGACAGTTAACTGGCCCCCTGTGTAAAAAGTTTGGGGACACCTGATCTAGATTTACAATCAATCTTGTATTGATTTTTCTTGGGTCTCTCTGTCCTGGCTGACCTCTCATTCAGCTTCCAACTATACTTTGAAGACATTATCTTTAATTGGTGCAAAGACCTTTTTTTTTTTTTAATTTCTAGCTGGATGAGCTTTCCCAGCATAATTACTTTCATTTTTGATATTTCCAAACACAGAGAAAGAACATCACACAATATTGCTTTTGTCATGTTTGCAAGCACAGTGTGGTTTACTCTCAGTCTCTGCAATATTCTAATATATTCTAAATGCACCTCTCTTATTTGGTTCAACTAATTATCCACCTGAATTTGCATATACTCAAATCCTAGGAAAATAACATTCTAATCAGTAAGTGATACCAAGGCTGGTCTTCTGCCAAACTCTGAAAAAGCCAAGAGTGAGCATCCTCAACTTCCTCTTTCAGTGCCCTTCCTCTTTTTCTCCTCCATTTACCAACCTTATGATGTAACCAAGATAAAGACTTCCTCCCAACTATCTCCTATTTTTTTTTTTTTGAGATAGATGAATGATATATGGTCTTAACCTTGCTAAGAATGTTTGCATTGCAGTTGGAAATTACTGAGAGCTGAAATGCTGTCCAGGGCCAAATGAATATTCTAGGAGTCAAATTTAAGCTACAGATACCAGGAAATATCTTAGCACATGAAGCTTTTCCTGTAATTGTCAAACCATAGTGAAATGGG
Organism: Saimiri boliviensis; assembly: GCF_048565385.1. Classification (NCBI taxonomy): domain Eukaryota; kingdom Metazoa; phylum Chordata; class Mammalia; order Primates; family Cebidae; genus Saimiri; species Saimiri boliviensis. Next base: position 110,634,559 of record NC_133455.1, read on the forward strand.
GAAGGAATTCCCTATTTAATAAATGGTGCTGGGAAACTGGCTAGCCATAGGCAAAAAGCCGAAACTGGATCCCTTCCTTATATCTTATATAAAATTTAAGTCAAGATGGATTAAAAATTTAAATATAAGACCTAACACCATAAAAAAAAAAAATCCTAGAAGAAAACCTAAGCAACACCATTGAGGACATAGACATGAGCAAGGACTTCATGATTAAAACACCAAAAGCAATGGCAACCAAAGCCAAAATAGACAAACGGGATCTAACTAAACTAAAGAGCTTCTGCACAGAAAAAGAAACTACCATTAGAGTGAACCAGCAACCAACAAAATGGGAAAAATTTTTTTGCAATCTACCCATCCGACAAAGGGCTAATATCCAGAATCTACAAAGAACTTAAATTTATAAGAAAAAAACAAAGAACCCCATCAAAAAGTGAGCAAAGGACATAAACAGACACTTTTCAAAAAAAGACATTTATACGGCCAACAAACACATGAAAAATAGCTCTTCGTGACTGGTCATTGGGGAAATCCAAATCAAAACCACATTAAGATACCCTCTCATGCCAGTTAGAATGGCGATCATTAAAGAATTAGTAGACAACAGATGCTGGAGAGGATGTGGAGAACTAGGAACACGTTTACACTGTTGGTGGGCATATAAATTGGTTGAATCATTGTGGAAGACAGTGTGGTGATTCCTCAAGGATCTAGAACTAGAAATACCATTTGACCCAGCAATCACATTACTGGGCATATACCCAAAGGATTTTAAATCATTCTACTACAAAGACACATGTACATCTATGTTCACTGCGGCACTGTTTACAATGGCAAAGACTTGGAGTCAACCCAAATGCCCATCAATGACAGACTGGATAAAGAAAATGTGGCACATATACATGATGGAATACTACGCAGCCATAAAAAGGATGAATTCACATCCTTTGCAGGGAGATAGATGAAGCTAGAAACCATCATTCTCAGCAAACTGACACAAGAACAGAAAACCAAACACTGCATGTTGTCACTCATAAGTGGGTGTCGAACAATGAGAACACATGGACACAGGGAGGGAAACATCACACACCAGAGCCTGTCGTGGGGGCAGGGGTGAGGGACTAGTGGGGGAATAGCAGGGGGTGGAGAGGAACAGCATTAGGAGAGGATTGGAGAGGAACAGCATTAGGAGAAATACCTAATGTAGACAACGGGGTGATGAATGCAGCAAACCACCATGCCCTGTGTACACCTATGTAACAAACTTCCACATTCTGCACATGTATCCCAGAACGTAAGGCATAATAAATTTAGAAAAGAAAATGGTTAAATAACTTGGCTAAAAGTTACAGAGCAAAACAGTAATAGAACAAGTGATAAAACTGAGAGTGAAGATAAAGGAAAGATATTTAAGAGATACTTACAGCAAAGTTTTTCAAGCAATAATTATGGAAATATTTGGTAACATTTTGCACTATTTGATATTTGATAACTTTTCTTAGGCAAAGTTAAGAAAAATCCAATTTCCAGCCTGTGCCTTGGGTGACTGGCTGTGGCAGTAATTGAGAAAGGATAATAGTGGGTAAGGAGCCCATAGGTCTACTGAGAAATGGACAGATTCTGTTTGAGAGTTTAAAAATTTATGTCTCATCTTTATAGATTCAGGGGATACCTGTGCAAGTACATGCATATTTTGAGGCACCTTTGGAATAACTAAATGAATAACGAGCAAAAAGTTGGCAAAGGAAGTGTAAATCTCAAAAGAGAGGTTTAAAACCAAAGTATAAAATCACGAGGCACTGGCATATAAATGAAAATAACCATGAAGAGTTTTCACAGGAAAGCTACATTTATTAATAGCACCATTAGGAAAGGAAATTATCCAGATTTAGTAAGCATCTGTTTCTTCCCTAAGGACCCAGTAGTCCTCACAGTTCCAGATATATTCTCAGGTCAGGTGAAAAATAAAAACTGAGAGGGTTTCACGGTTAATTTAGAGGAAGAATAAGTGCACTATTTTAGTTGCTTATAGTTCTCAAAGAAAACTTCATTTTACTGCCAAAATATATAATTTGGAATCAAACAACTACAATATTTTGAGCTATAGAGTTTGCTGAAATACTGAGCATTTGTTGTTGTTACTGTTGTTTTTGTTGTTGTTAGTGACAGGACTCAGCTCTGTTGCCCAGACTGGAGTGCAGTGGTGTGATTACAGCCCACTGCAGCCTTAAACTCCTGGGCTCAAGCAATTCTCTCACCTCAGACTCCCAAGTAGATGGGACTACAGGCATGTGCTAACTAAACAAAAAAAATAAACGTTTTTTTTTGTAGAGATGGGGTCTAGCTATGTTACTCAGGCTGATCGCGAACTCCTGGATTCTCCCCTCTTGAGCCCCCAGTCTACTCAAATTGCAGGCATGAGCCACCATGCCTGGGCAAAGAAGAAATTCTTATTGTGGATTTATTTTAAAATAAAAAATTGGTGGGGAGAATTTTATTTTAAAGGTGTAAAATATGTAAGAATCATTATTTTTCTGGGAACTGCCAATCTTCTAGTCAAAAGTGATAAAACTAAGTCATGATAAGAAACAAAATAAATCTGTATGTCCACACGCCACTGAAAATCCAATATAAAGTATTTTTTCTTAGGGAGATTTTTCCTATAGTATCTGACTTTGGATTCAACTATAGAAATTATCTGTAACATGTTGAAAACCAGAAGGTAGACATGTCCAGGTTAAGCAAGAGTGGAAAACTAAATCAAAATATATATTTTTGAATATTTAGGATATAGTGATACACAAATCTACCAGCTTACTCTTATATTTACCAACTAATTTCACAAAGTCCTGTGGCTGTAACATGCCCACATCTTGATGTCCCATTGCCAATCAGCAAGCACAGATTAGACACATGCATGTATACATACATACATATAAACAGATAAATATCAAATATATAAATATGCTTTCTAACTATTTGTGAATGAGTTATGAATGCAACACAGTCTCTGCCCTAGAGATACTCATAGTCTGGTTGAGGGAACAAGTGGGTTCTGCTTCTCTCTCTTCTTGATAACTATACATTTCTCCTTTCTCTTTTTCTCCTCCAAGGCAGTTATTGAACAACCAGTAGTATGCCCAGCTCATACAGAAAACTAAAGAAATTTAAGGAAGAATATTACTAAGAATTCAGCTTATGGAACTTACTGTTTAAATAATTTATTTGGCCATTAATTGTTCATGGTCTTGTGATTACCTATATTACCTTTCTTTATATTATGTTCAGATTGTATCATTGCTATATATCTGCTATCCTCAACTGGATTATAAATAGTTTGAAGTCTGTAATCTTGTTTTATTCTTGCTTTTGCCTCTCTATCATGCTAAAAAGAATTATTTGCACCCAGAAAATTTGTATAATTATTTCTTGATCAATCAAACCATTTTGATGAAGGTTCATTCATTCATTCACTCATTCAGCTAAAAATGACTCATCACCTACTCTGTGTCAATCATTACAGTGAAAATGTTGCAATGAATTTTAAAAAGACCCTGGTATCTGATAAGAGGGGAGAGTGATAATAATTTAATACCCCAAGAGAGAATATAATGTCAGATAATGTTAAGAGCTCTGAAGAATAAGACAGGTTAAGAGTGTGGTCAGAATGATCAGTGAAGGTCTCTCTGAAGAGCTAACATGAACAGAAGTGTACCTGCCCAGGAAAAGGGAGCATTAAATACAACAACCTGAGACTGGAATCCCTTAATGAATTTAAGACACAGCAAACAGCAGGGTCACCGTGTGCTAAGGGAAGAGGGGTGAAACAAGCTTGGAAAATGATTCCAGAAATTCATGTCTTGGACCTGATCCAGTCATTAAGTTGACTTGATTTGGGGCAATATTCTGATCTTAGAATCATCAGATTTGGTCAATTTTAACCTTTCTTAATGCACAGATCTGATTATTATAAAAATAGAATACGTACGTGCATTTTAAACAATTGCAGAGGTTTATGACAATCATTTTAAATCCTCGAAATCTGCTTTAAATTTTTCCAAGGGGTTCTCCCAGACAACCTCATTTTTTCTTCTCTAGTTTTCTTATAATAATATAACCTCAAATAGGCCTCTGTGGGGGGTGGTGCCCTAGTCAAAGACCACGCCCTCCTGTACCCAGTGCTTCCCTGCCTCCCACCACTCCCGGGCTTTCTATCATTTAAAGGGACCAGGCTCTTCACTTCCCAGCACACATCCTCTCTGTATCACAAGCAGGCATAAAAATTAATGACAGGACAATAGAACAAGATTTACAAACTTGACTTCAGTTTGGACATATGTAACACTACAGAATTTTACATATGTAACACTACAGTAGATTACATCAATAATTACTACAAAATATACATTCTTCATAAGTTCACATGGAACATTTATTGACCATATACTGGGTGATAAAGTATTAACAAATTTCAAAGAAAATCATACAGAGAAAGCTTGGTATGAACATAATATAGTTAATCTATAAATTAGTATTTTTTAAACATTAGAAAATTTCCCTTGAGTTGGAGCCATGTTAAAAATCAGAAAAGATTATAAATGAAAAAAATTATAATGCAAGATATCAAATTAAGAACATCTTCTTAGTGTAGAGAAACTTTAGTCTTTAAAGGCATATGTCAAGAAAACAATAAAGGCTAAAAAAAATTGAGCTAAACATTCACTTCAATAAATTAGATGAAGAACATCAAATTAAACCCCTAAAAAGTCGGAAAAAGGGCCAGGTGTGGTGGCTCATGCCTGTAATTCCATCACTTTGGGAGGCGAAGGCTGGTAGATCACCTGAGGTCAGGAATTTGAGACCAGCCTGGTCAACATGGTGAAACCCTGCTCTACTAAAAATACAAAAATTAGCCAGGCACAGTGGCAGGCACCTGTAATCCCAGCTATTTGGGAGGCTGAGGCAGGAAAACTGCTTGAATCCAGGAGGTGGAGGTTGCAGTGAGCTGAGATTGTGCCACTGCACTCCAGCCTGGGCAATAACAGTGAAACTCCACCTCAAAAAATTAAATAAATAAATAAAGACGAAGTATTAGTAGACAAATTTATGAACTAAAAAGTACGCACACAATAGAAAGAATCAATGCCAAACATTAGTTCTTTGAAAAGAATACTAAAACTGATAAACCACTGGTAAACAAGTAGAAGAGAGGGAAGACACAACCATATTAGAAATGACAAAAGGAACAGCTTGGAGATATTAAAGAGAATAAAAAATATTATCAACAGTTTATAACAATAAATATAAATCTAGGACAAATGGACAAATTCCCAGAAAAATATGACTCAAGAACAAAGAGGAAATAGGATTTTACAACCATGAAAGAGACTGAATCAATAAAGAAGTCTTCCCACAACTAAACGCCAGGAAGAAATGGCTCCATTGGCTAGCTATCCAAATATAATTTACGCTCATTTTAAGAGGATGGCATAACTTTGATACCAAACCCAAAGAAACAGTAAGAGAGAAAATTAGTTCAATCTAACTATAAACAAAGATGCGAAACTCTTAACAAAATAGTAACAAACTAAATCCAATGTATGTTTTAAAACTAGTATGTTTTAACAAAAGTGAGTTTCTTCCAGGAATGTAAGTTTAGTTTAACATGAGAAAGACAATTTAATTCACTATATCATCATCTCATCTCAATGCAGAAAATATATGAATCGCATCTGACAATATCCTATATTTATTAATGATAAAAGATACTTAGCAAAAATAGAAAAGAATATTTTAATCTGGTAAAGCGAGAATTGGCAAACTTTTTCTTAAGGAGCCAAATAATAATTTCTGCTTTGTAGGCTATATGATTTCTGTCACACTAAACAACTGTGCAGTCATGGTGTGAAAACAGCCATAGACAATACATACATGAATGAGCGTGGCTGTGTTCTGTAAAATTTCATTTACAAAAATAGGTGGCAGACTGTATTTGCCCATGCAGCATACATAGATTGTCAATTTCTGGGTTAAAGTGTATCTAAAAAACATGGTTTTTTGGTACTTATAAGAATTAATAAAATCATTTCCTTTGAGATAGGAATAAGACAAAATGTCCACTGTCACAACTGTGATTCACATTGTTTTGGGGCTTCTAGTTAGCATAATAAGACAAAAAAAAAAAAGAAATAAAAGGTGTAAGAACTGAAAAAAAGGAGTAAAACTGTTCTTATACACACAGGAAGTAATTGCATTTACAAAATCAAAAAGAAAACCTGCAGATAGTTTTTTAATGAGAAAAACTTAGCACTGTTCCTGGATACCAAAATCAATATAAAAACTTATTTCTATGAACAGTTAAAATATAAAAGTGGTACTACTTACAATAGTATCAAAAATATAAAGTACCTAAAATTAAATCAATTAACATATGTATAAGACTTCTATAGAGAAATGTAAGCAACTAATAGACCAACAGTAAAAAGGACCTAATAAATGGAAATTAAAAACATGTTGAGGGGTTGCTATCTCCTATTACAGTGATGTCATTTCTTCCCAGCTGAACGGGTTCAATTCAATTGCAAACAAAATCTCAACAGTCTGACAAGCTGATTCTAAAATATACACAAACGTTCAAACGTCAAGAGGAAGTACAAGGTAGGGGGACTTGCTCTAACAACTGTAGAGACTTATTTTAAAACTGAAGGAAATAAAACAGTGTGACAGAGAGCTCTAAATCAGGCCATTTTGGTCTGGGCACCTGTATATGACAGAAATGCCGTTATTTATAAGTAAAGTCATGGCAGTTTTTTAAGTAGTTGGTGCCAGAAAAGTTAAATATCCATTTGGGTCAAATAAAATCAGACCCTAATTCACAAATGGTACTAAAACCAATCAGGTAAAGACCAATATTAAAACAGTAAAATTATAAGTATTTATAAAGTAATAAACATATCCATATGACTTTAGGATAGGGAAAGGTTACTTTTTTTCTTCTTTCTTTCTTTTTTTTTTTTTTTTTTTGAGACAGAGTTTAGCTCCTGTTGCCCAACCTGGAGTACAATGGCACAACCTTGGCTCACTGCAACCTCCACCCGCTGGGTTCAAGCAATTCTCCTACCTCAGCCTCCCCAATAGCTGGGATTACAGGCTCAAACCACCATGCACGGCTAATTCTTTGCATTTTTAGTAGAAATGGGGATTCACCAGGCTGATTTCAAACTCTTGACCTCAGATAATCTGCCGCCTCAGCCTCCCAAAATCCTGGATTATAGGTGTGAGCCACTGTGCCCAGCCAAGATTTCTTAAATAAGATGCAAACAAAATAATTCATGAAGGAGTGATTGATAAATTTTTTATGTAACATTAAGGACATCTTATCTAAAGCAACTATAAAGAAAATAAAATTACAAAAAAGAGAACGATGTTTGCAATGCATAAACACAAAAAGAAACTGCTAACTAAAATATTAAAATCATTTCTATAAATTTTTAAAAGATAATACAGAAGAATGGACAAAACTGTAATAGGCAAAATAGCAAAAACAAAAAAATCATCTAAATGACAAACTTGCAAAATGTTGCTCAATTTCACTAGCAATAAGGGACATGCAAATTTCTATAACCATTATATATTCATCAGGCTAACAGACATTTAAAAAATTTAACTATACTAAGTGCTGGTAAGGATGTGGCAATGGGAAATCCCATATATTGCTGGAAAACCAGTTGACATTTTTTAGTAAAATTGAAGATTTGTATTCCTTCCACTTAACAATTTCGTGTTTAGAGAAATTAGTATTAATGCACACTAGAATGCAAGTACAAGGACAGTCATAGCTGGAAACAAGACAGATGTCTTCTAATGGTAGGACAGATATAAATGTGGTGTACCCATACAATGAAATACTATACAATAATGAAAATAAATAAACTTTATGCAACTATAGCATATATAACAATGTGGATATGTCTCACAAATGTAAGACGGAGATACAGATGGTAGACAAAAAGAAATATACGAGGCCACTCAAGTAGACTTTGTTTTTTTTAAAGAAACAACTAAACTAAAACGTAGTTTTTTAGCAATGCATTTCAGGGATTAGTACCCCACTACTTTTCTTTACAGGTTTATGAGAAAAGACCACAGGATGGATACCTCTAGGTCAAAGAGATGAGATTGTGATGAGAGAGGGAAAGACGTGCTTGGGGACGTCCTGGGAACCGGCTACATTATATTTCTTGAGCTCAGTGGTGGCTACACAGTGTCCAACACAGAATTATTTGTCCATATGACAAATATTTATTTTTCTACATATTGTATTTTGTAATAAACAGAAAACCAGAGAAAACAAAGCACTATATTTTCTAGGTTCTTCTTCACTGAAATCTTGAGTTTTCATTTTGTTCTACCAAATAGCTATCACGTAATTTCTTACATTTTACAGATTATATTTTCCCATTTAAGTGCATTCTCTGTATTATTGAACTTTGTTCCCTGAAGAATACAAGACCTGTCATCACGTTTAACTGTATTGTAACAATCTGCATGATATGTGGAATGGCAGTCTTCTCCAATGCTAGTTAGTATGAAAATCTGACCTGACACAGAAAACACAACAACAGCGTGAATATGTAAAGGATATAGCAGGTTTTTTTCTATCTGCCAACAAATGAAAATATGTAAGTAACAAGGCCTCACATGATCTGTACGGATATGACATCGATTCCAAATATACATAAAGGCTTAGAGCACTCTAACAACAATGAATGCCCAAAATATGGTATCTTGTACATAGGTTTCCAAACTTCCACCAAAAATATTACTATACAGAAGATAGAAGAAACCTTAGGGCTTCAAATTAATGGTTTTAAGTGTTGGATTTTTAAACATTTTTTAAAAAATATCAGTCCTACACATTCTATAAAGGGCAGATGATACAATCCCGTAGTATCATCTCAACCCCATACATTAAAAAATGAAAATGAAAAATGCTATTAATGGACACACTAAAACTGTTGAAGTAGTAACACTTTTAAAATACAGTTATCATGTAGCTCTATTAGGCTGACATCAACCTGTGCCTAGCATCTGTCTTCTCAATTCTATTTTGCGACTTTTGATCATTTCTCTGACAGCAGTGCCAATAAAGCTGCCAGTTGCCATTAATCTCAGTTCTATGGAATAATAAATCATTCTCACAAGCAATTAAACAATAAACACATGAAAATAAGACCAAACAGAGCTAAGACAAGACATTTACTACATAGTTATAACACAGGCTTGCCATGATCATTTCAACTTTAACTGGAAGTTTCTTCAGTAATTCTTTCCAACAGAAGCAAGACAAGATTTTGCTGTGAGAGTACCCACATTCAGTAGAGTTTAAACTGAAATACTTCATCAAGAGTTTAAATCCTTTGTCTGCAAAACTTTCCTTTGTACCATTAATTAGTATGACCGGGATTCGTCCTACGCTTTGTTTGCCAACAGTTTACCACGTGCAGCATGCTCTGAGACTTGTAACTGTGCCAGCTTTTTTTCACATTTCCAAGATTTTAATAAATTGTCGACAAAGACAATGAAAGCTCACAGTCAAGGGCCACATGTAATTTTTTTTTTCCTTTAGGTAATCATCATTACACAGACAACTGGTTTCAAGTTGTTTTAATAACTTGGCCCTTTGTGGTGTCAAAATGTCTCAGGTCTTCTGCTTCAAGTCTTTAGGCGATCTTTATAAACATATCAGTTATTGCTTCATATGTAATTCTGTAATACTATAAATATATGAATAAAATTAGGTAATTTTCAGAGGAGCTATAAATAAATCCTTAAACGTCTAGTTTGTATTGTCCAGTTACATATTCCATATTTTATCAACAAAAAATAACTCATTTTACATATGTCATATTTTATCACCAAAAAATACTCATTTATCCTCCTAAGGAAATAGAGAAATAATGTAGCTTTTTGCTGAATAACTTTAGGCAATATCAAATTCCCATTTTTTCCACTCACTAACAGAGAAACTGCTTCACGTTAATCTAGCAAAAAGAGACAGCAGCTGTAAATACAGAGAGAGAACTCCAATTTTGTTAAGAGATTAGGGTTTGGGAGGGGGAGTTTATGAGGCAAAGGTAGCTCTCACTGAAAACTCAAACAAAAACAAAAATGCTTAAGTGCATCAAGGAATTATAAAATGCCAGGTCCAGGAATGGTGACTCACACCTAGAATCCCAACACTTTGGGAGGCTAAGGCAAGAAGATGACTTAAAGCCAGAAGTTCAAGACCAGCCTCGGCAACATCTCTATAAAAATAAAAAGAGCCAAGCATCGTGGCATGCATGTCCCAGCTATTGGGGAGACTGAGGTGGGAGGAGTGCTTGAATCCAGGAGTTCAAGTCTGCAGTGAGCTAAGATCATACCACTGCCCTGCAGCCTGAATCACAGAGTGAGACCATGTCTCTGAGGAGGAGGTGGAGGAGAAGTAAGGGAAGAATGAAGAATGAAGAATGAAGAAAGAAGAAGAAGAAAGAAGAAGAAGAAAGAAGAAGAAGAAGAAGAAGAAGAAGAGGAGGAGGAGGAGGAGGAGGAGGAGGAGGAGGAGGAGGAGGAGGAGGAGGAGGGAGGAAGAAGAAGAAGAAGAAGAAGAAGAAGAAGAGGAGAAGGAGGAGGAGGAGGAAGAAGAAGAAGAAAGGAGGAGGAGGAGGAGGAGGACATGGAAGAAGGAGGAGGAGAGGAAGGAGGAGGAAAGAATAAAGAAGAATAAGAGGAGGAAAAGGAGAAGGAAATAAATGACATGTTTTGATGGACTGCCATTAATAAGATATTTTTCAATAAAGGTGATTACAATGGAGAAAACTTTTGAAAATTTGCTCTGTGCATGGTGCCAGTGAGCAGCTTGAGAGAGAAGAGGGGTCTTGTACAGAGACAGAGAGGGACCACGGAGAGATCCCACTCCAATCTGGGTTGAGCCAAAGCGCCAAACAGGTGCCTTATACAAGTCAGCCATAGTAACTTAAAAATACACCACCCAACATTTACATAGCAACCACACAAGTTATAAATGAATCAATGGTGGCTAATCTGGATCCCTGAATGGGCATCAGAAGGTTCACAAACAACTTAAATTGTAAACAAAATACCATATGCTAGTGCATATATATAACAATTTTCTACAGAGACAAGCTATAGCACATGTAAACACGGTTTTAAAATATATACTACCTAGCATAATATTAAACATATTTGAGGTTTATATCTCATTTAGTTCTGGATCCCATTATAATAACCTGGACCCATGCAGACAGAAGAAAATATTTCATTAGGGTTATATAAACAAACATTTCAAGGCTTTTCCTTTTATCTTTCAAAAAAAAAGTTTGAGTGGATTTTTTTTTTCAATCTAACCATATCAAGTACTATAAACAGTATACTGTAAAAATAACTAAGGAAACTATGTCTTCTTGAATTGCAATTTTGCCAACACAAAGAAATAGCTCATATTTTCATCTATCATTGCTGGTTGGTTATGAGAATTAAAAGCAAGAATGTAATGAGAGGAACATGAACTTTTAACAATGATTGAATCACACTCTAGCCTTGCTCCAAGTCTGCTGTCACCAGCAAGATCTTGTTATGACAGTTTAAAATGTCTTTTCTGATAGCAGCATTTGAAGGATTAATTTAAGATGAAATCTACATTTGCCTGTACATATAATGGCGGGGCTAGTGTGGGAGGTTAATACATGTATATTTCTCATGGAATTTAAAAGAGAAGGACAAATTGTTTCTACTAAGAAAAAAAACAGACAAAAAATATATATGACATGAGTATTGAAAAATAACTCAATCCACTCTTGAAAATCAGTCTAGGCCTGCTAAAGCGATTCCTAAAACAAATGAAGTCTGACTGAAATATCTTAGCCTACAGTCAAAGGAAAAATTCACTAGAAATCAAAAATATAACTTGGCACCAAAATGCCTCATATGTCTATGCCCCTAGAAATAAAAGAAGCTGGAAAAAAATGTGTGTAAAAATATTCTAAGCTCTGCTATTTTTCAGTAATACAGTATTACAAATATACTAAAGGCTAATCCATATTTGTTGAAATAGAGTTCACTTTTCTGTAACAGCATCAGCATTAACCTTTGATTCTCTTCACATGTTAAGGAAATAAATTACACAAAAGTAAAATAACTGGATGATCCACTGTTTAACCCTTCTTTAGCATATTTGTTACATTCAGCAAATATTCTAAAGCAAGGCGGTAAGCCAATCCTGGGTTACACCCATGATTACTTTCTTTTACTCATTCTATATCATTTACTCTTTCTTAAACACCAAAATGTGGCAGAAATCTTTGTTCTTTGCAGTGGGAAAAACCCGAGTTCTAGTCTCAAGTCCACTGTTTACTAACTGACCTTAAACAAGTAACTTAATTTGATGACTCAACTTTTGCTTCTTTACAGCAGAAGTGACAACAGCTCCCTTGCAAAGATGCTCTATCAACAGAAACAGGATTTCCTTTAACCCACACATGTCACTCTTCTTTAACCTTCTTAACCAATGCTGATTCCAAATTTATTATGAAAAATACTCAGAAAACCGACTGACACATCTGGCCCCCAGTACACAGGAACAAATGATAGCATAAAACTGGGTCTAGAACTTATATATCTGGACAATATCTTAGTTTTATATTTCATCTTTAAAATCATAAATATCAGGCCAGGCACCATGGCTTGAGCCTGAAATCCCAGCACTTTGGGAGGCGGAGGTAGGAGGATCACTTGAGGCTGAGAGTCCAAGACCAGCCTGAGCAACACAGCAAGTCACTGTCCTCACAAAAAATAAATCAGCTAGGTGTGGTGGGTGAACACCTGAAGCTGCAGTGAGCTATGATTGCACCACTGCACTCCAGCCTAAGGAAGCCCCTGCTCACACACACACACACACACACACACACACACACCCCCTCTAAAACTTATACCTGGAGTCCTAAAACTTGGAGTGATTCTATTGATATACATGAACTGACAGCAGTGTAACTCAAAATTAAATCATACCTATGTAACTTTAGATTTTATTCACTGGCATGTATGACAATACCATGGAAAATTTGACTCATCATTGTTTATTTACAAATTACTTCCACTACATGGGAAACATTTGCAACCAATCATACTACATTTTAAGATTTCACAACACCCTGTCATCTTTCCTTGTCATCAAGAAGACAACTTCTTTCATACTAACTTCTGTTTTGTAGTTTAAAACTCAGTACACAGTCTTCCAATACATTAAGAATAGAGCCTCTTAAAACAATTTCCTTCAGATAATACAGTGAAAGAGGTTCAATGTGTGGAATATTGTTTCCTCTTAATTGCTGCCCTCAATGTCTTAATTGGTTTGACTAAACAATTATCAAAGCTTCAACCCTGTCTTTGCCAAAATTCTTTATTAATGTACTCCTTACAGTAATATCCTGTACAGCCTTACAAACAAATTGTTGGAAAACTCTTAAGAGCACTCTCCTAATCATAATGAAGGCCTGTGTCTGAAAGAAGCAAAAACAGTGTCTGAGAATAGGGTTTTATCCATTCATGTCAGAAGACTAGAAGTCATAAGTGTATTAACCTGGACTGTGGGATTGCAGGCAAAAATCCAAGCTCGCTAGTTTAAGCACAACAGTAAATAGTAAGTGGAGTCTCATCCCTGTTGGTGTAATCTTACCACTGTGATCAAGATCATGTGCTATAGATTTTTCTTTTGGTTCCATCATCCCCTTTTAGCTGTGCAATCTTTGGCAAGTGAATTAAGCTTTTCTTCCTTGGCCTCTAAAATGAGACAGTAACAAAAACTATCTCACAGAACTATGTTGGGAGAATTACGTGATTTAATACACACAAAGCACTTAAAAATTGTTTGGAACATAATAAATGCTCAATAAATTTTATTAAAAGAGCAGAGGTGAACCTAATTTTAAGAGACAACCGAAACCAAAGGACAAATGCCATCAGCATCCACTTACTCTGTTTTCTATCTGCATTTAAATCTTTCCCAGCTTTAGACAAACAGCTTAGCCACTGGTCTGTAAGCTGTAAGAGTCTTTTTTGCCTCAGCAATCAGATCAATTTAAAATACAAAAAAAAAAAAAAAAAAAAAAAAAGATTCCCCAGGCAAGAGGGCTGAATAGGAACAGCTCTGGTGTGCAGCTCCCAGTGAGACTGACACAGAAGGTGGGTGATTTCTGTATGTCCAACTAAGGTACCTGGTTCACCTCATTGGGACTAGTTGGACACTGTATAGCCCAAAGAGGGATAGCCAAAGCAGGGTAGGGCATCACCCCACCTGGAAAGTGCAAGGGGCCAGGGAACTTCATCTCTTAGCCAAGGGAAGCCATGAGAGAGTTTCCTGCCCTATGGCCCAGATGCTGTGCTTTTTCCACGGTCTTCACAACCCACAGACAAGGAGATTCCCTCCAGTACTTACACAAGCGCCAGGACCCTGGATTTCCAGCGCAAAACTGGGCAGATGTTTGGGCAGAAACAGAGCTAGCTGAAGCAATTTTTTTTTTCATACCCCAGTGGTGCCTAGAATGCCAGTAGAAAGAACCATTCACTTCTCTGGAAAGGGGGCTGAAGCCAGTGAGCCAAGTGGTCTGGCTCAGAGGGTCCTACCCCCACGAGACCAGCGAGCTAAGATCCACTGGCTTGAACTTCTCACAGCAAGCACAGCAGTCTGAGCTCAACTTGGATTTTCGAGATCCGTGGAGGGAGAGGCATCTGCCACTGCTGAGGCTCAAGTAGGCCGTTTCAACCCCACAGGGTAAGCAAAGCTGTGGGGAACTTCAACCTGAGCAAAGCTCAACATAGATCAGCAGCTGCAGGCATTGTCTCACTAGATGTCCTCACTGTGCAGGGCATCACTGAAAAAAGGCAGCAGGCTGTCAGGGACTTATAAATAAAGCCGCCACATTCCTGGGACAGAACACCTGGGAAAAGGAGCAGTCGTGGGCACAGCTTCAGCAAACCAAAAAGTCCCTGCCTGGCAGTTCTGAAGAGAGTAGCGGATATCCCAACCCAGCATTCAAGCTCTGATAAGAGACAGACTGCCTCCTCAAGTGGCCCTGTGACCCTGGGTATCCTGACTGGGAGACAGCTCCCAGCAGGAGCTGAAAGACATCTCATACAGGAGAGCTCTGACTGGCATCTGGTGGGTAACCTGCTGGAATGAAGCTACCAGAGGAAGGAACAGGTGACAGTGTTTGCTGTTCTTCAGTCTCTGCTGGTTATTCCCAGGCAAGCAAGGTCTAGAGTGAATCTCCAGCAAACTCCAGCAGAGCTGCAGCAGAGGGACCTATTAGAAGGAAAACTAAAAAACAGAAAGAAATAGTTTCACATCAACAAAAAGGACGTCCACTCAGAGACCCCATCCAAAGGTCAACGACCTCAAAGACCAGAGGAAGATAAATCCACAAAATGGGAAGAAACTAGTGCATAAAGGCTGAAAACTCCAAAAACCAGAACACCTCTACTCCTTTAAGGGATCAAAGCTCCTTGACAGCAAGGGAACAAAACTAGATAGAGAACGAGTCTGTTGAATTGACAGAAGCAGGCTTCAGAAGGTGGGTAATAACAAACTACTCTGAGCTAAAGGAGCATGTTCTAACCCAATGCAAGTAAACTAAGAGCCTTGGGAAAAGGGTAGATGAAATGCTAACTATAATAACCAGTTTAGAGAAGAACATAAATGACTTGATGGAGCTGAAACACACAGCCTGAGAACTTCATGAAGCATACACAAGTTTCAATAGCCAAATCAATTAAGTGAAAGAAAGGATATCAGAAATTGAAGATCAACTCAATGAAATAAAGTGAGAAGACAAGATTAGAGAAAAAGAGTGAAAAATGAACAAAACTTCCAAGAAATATGGGATTACATTAAAAGACCAAATTTATGTTAGATTTGTGTACCTAAAAGTGAAGGGGAGAATGAGAACAAGTTGGAAAACACTCTTCAGGATAATATCCAGAACTTTCCCAACCTAAAAAGACAGGCCAACATTCGAATTCAGAAAAAAAAGAGAACACAACAAAGATATTCCTCAAGAAGAGCAACCACAAGACACGTAATCATCAGATTAAGCAAGGTTAACAACAAGAAAAAATGCTAAGGGCAGCTAGAGAGAAAGGTCAGGTTACCCACAAAGGGAAGCCCATCAGACTCACAGCAGATCTCTTGGCAGAAACCCTACAAGCCAGAATAGAGTGGGGGGCAATATTCAACATTCTTAAAGAAAAGAATTTTGAACCCAGAATTTTACATTCAGCCAAACTAAGCTTCCCAAGCAAAGGAGAAAAAAATCCTTTATGGACAAGCAACTGCTGAGAGATTTTGTCACCACCAGGTCTGCCTTACAAGAGCTCCTGAAGGAAGCACTAAACATGGAAAGGAACAACCAGTACCAACCACTGCAAAAACATACCAAACCGTAAAGACCATCAACACTATGAAGAAACTGCATCTACTAATGGGCAAAACAACCACCTAGGATCATAATGGCAGGATCAAATTCACACATAAGAATATTAACCTTAAATGTAAATGGGCTAAATGCCCAAATTCAAAGACACAGACTGGCAAATTGGATAAAGACTCAAGACTCATCAGTGTGCTGTATTCAGGAGACTCATCTCACATACAAAGACATGCATAGGCTCAAAATAAAGGGACAGAGGAAAATTTACCAAGCATATGGAAAGCAAGGAAAATCAGGGGTTGCAATCTAGTCTCTGATAAGACAGACTTAAAACCATCGAAAATCAAAAGAGACAAAGAAGGGCATTACATAGTGGTAAAAGGATCAATGCAACAAGAAGACCTAACTATTCTAAATATATATGCACCCACTACAGGAACACCCAGATTCATATAGCAAGTTCCTAGAGACCTGCAAAGAGACTTAGACTCCCACACAATAATAGTGGGAGATGTTAACACCCCAATGTCAATATTAGACAGATCAATGGGACAGAAAATTAACAAGAAATCAAGAACTTGAACTCAGATCTGGACCAAGCAGACTTAATAGACAGCTATAGAATGCTCCACCCCAAACCAACATAACATACATTCTTCTCAACATCACATCACACCTATTCTAAAATTGACCATATAACTGGAAGTAAAACACTCCTCAGCAAATGCAAAAGAACAGAAATCATAACAGTATCTCAGACCACAGTGCAATCACATTAGAACTCAAGATTAAGAAACTCACTCAAAACTATACAACTACATGGAAACTGACCAACCTGCTCCTGAATGACTACTGGATAAATAATGAAATGATGGCAGAAATAAAGATGTTCTTTGAAACCAAAGAGAATGAAGACACAACATACTAGAATCTCTGGGACACATTTAAAGCAGTGTGTACAGGGAAATTTATAGCATGAAATGACCATGAGACAAAGCAGGAAAGATCTAAAATTGACACCCTAATGACACAATTAAAGAACTAGAGAAACAAGAACAAACAAATTCAAAAGCCAGCAGAAGAAGAAATAATGAAGATCAGAGCAGGACTGCAGTTGTTAGAGACAGAAAAAAAAAAAAAAAAAAAAACATCAAAAAAAAAAAAAAAATCAATGAATCCAGGAGTCAGTTTTTTAGAAAGATCAACAAAATAGATAGACTGATAGCCAGACTAATAAAGAAGAAAAGAGAGAAGAATCAAATAGATGCAATATGATAAAGGCATTATCACCACCAATACCACAGAAATACAAACTACCATCAAAGGATACTATAAACACCTCTACCCAAATAAAACAGAAAATCTAGAAGAAATAGATAAATTCCTGGACAATTACACCCTCCAAAGACTAAACCAGGAAGAAGTTAAACCCCTGAAAAGACCAGTGATATGGTCTGAAATTGAGGCAGCAATGAATAGCCTACCAAACAAAAAAAGTCCAGGACCAGATGGGTTCACAGCTGAATTCTACCAGGATAAAAAGCAGCTGGTACCATTTTTTCTGAAACTATCTCAAACAATACAAAAAGAGGGAATCCTCACTAACTGACTTTATGAGGCCAGCATCATCTTGATACCAAAACCTGGCAGAGACACAACTAAAAAAGAAAATTTCAAGCCATTATTCATGATGAACATTGATGCAAAAATGCTGAATAAAGTACTGGCAAACCAAATCCAACTATACATCAAGAAATTTATCTATCACAATCAAGTCAGCTTCATCCCTGAAATGCAAGGCTGGTTCAACATACAAAAATCAATAAATGTAATCCATCACATAAACAGAACCAAAGACAAAACAACATGATTATCTCAACAAATGCAGAGAAGGCTTTTGACAAAACTGAACAACCCTTCAATAAACTAGATATTGACGGAACATATCTCAAAATAATAAGAGCTATTTATGGCAAACCCACAGTCAATATCATACTGAATGGGCAAACTCTGGAAGCATTCCCTTTGAAAACTGCCACAAGACAAAGATGCCCTCTCTCTCCACTCCTATTCAACATAGTAATGGAAGTTCTGGCCAGAGCAATCAGGCAAGAGAAAATAATAAAGGGTATTCAAATAGGTAAAAAGGAAGTCAAATTGCCTCTATTTGCAGAAGACATAATTGTATATTTAGAAGACCCCACCATCTCAGCCCAAAATCTTCTTAAGCTGATAAGAAACTTCAGCAAAGTCTCAGAATATGAAATCAATGTGCAAAAGTCACAAGCATAACAGACAAACAGAGAGTCAAATCATGAGTGAACTCCCATTCACAACTGCTACAAAGAGAAATAAATAACTAGGAATACAACTAACAAAAGATATAAAGGACCTCTTCAAGGAAAACTACAAGGAAATAAAAGAGGACACAAACAGATGGAAAAACATTCCATGCTCATGGTTAGGAGGAATCAGTATCACAAAATTGGCCATACTGCCCAAAGTAACTTATAGATTCAATACTATCCCCATCAAGTTACCATTGAATTTCTTCACAGAATTGGAAAAAAGAAACACACCTTAAATTTCATATGGAACCAAAAAGGAGACTATATAGCCAAGACAATTCTAAGCACCCCCCAACCAAAAAAAACCAAAGCTGGAGGCATCAAGCTACCTGACTTGAAACTTTACTACAAGGCTACAGTAATCAAAACAGCATGGTACTGGTACCAAAACAGAGATACAGACCAATGGAACAGAACAGAGGCCTCAGAAAAAATGCCACACATCTACAACCATCTGGTCTTTGACAAACCTGACAAAAACAATTAACACCAATAGGATACCCTATTTAATAAATAATAAATAGGGTGTTGGGGAAACTGGCTAGCCATAAGCAGAAAGCTGAAACTGGATCTCTTCCTTCCACGTTAAACAAAAATTAACTCAAGATGGATGAAAGATTTAAACGTAAGACATAAAACCATAAAAACTCTAGAAGAAAATCTAGGCAATACCACTCAGGACACAGGCATGGGCAAGGACTTTATGACTAAAACACCAAAAGCAATGGCAACAAAAGCCAAAATTGACAAATGGGATCTGATTAAGATCTAATTAAGAGCTTCTGTGCAGCAAAAGAAACTATCATCAGAGTGAACAGGCAACCTACAGAATGGGAGAACATTTTTGCAGTCTACCCATCTGACAAAGGACTAACATCCATAATCTACAAAGAACTTAAACAAATTTACAAGAAAAAAAAAATCCCATCAAAAAGTGAGCACAGGATATAAATAGACACTTTTCAAAAGAAGACATTTATGCAGCCAACAAACATATGAAAAAAGCTCATCACCACTGGTCATTGGAGAAATGCTAATTAAAACCACACTGTGATATCATCTCATGCCAGTTAGAATGGTGATCACTAAAAAATCAAGAGACAACAGATGCTGGAGAGGATGTGGAGAAATAGGAACACTTTTACACTGTTGATGGGAATGTAAATTAGTTCAACCATTGTGGAACACAGTGTGGCAATTCTTCAAGGATATAGAAACAGAAATAGCATTTGACCCAGCAATCTCATTACTGGGTATATATCCAATTATAAGTTGGACTATAAATAGGACAAATTATAAATCATCCTATTATACAGACAAATGTATGTTTATCACAACACTGTTCACAAAAGCTAAGACTTGAAGCCAATCCAAATGCTCATCAGTGATAGACTAGATAAAGAAAATGTGGCACATATACACCATAGAATACTATGCAGCCATAAAAAAGGATGAGTTTGTGTACTTTGCAGGGGCATGGATGAAGCTGGAAACCATCATTATCAGCAAACTAACACAGGAACAGTAAACCAAACACTGCGTGTTCTCACTCAGAAGTGGGTGCTGAACAATGAGAACACATGGACATAGGAAGGGGAACATCACACACCAAGGACTGCTGGAAGGTGTGGGGCTAGGGGAAAGATAGCACTAGGAGAAATACCTAATGTAGATGACAGGGTGAAGGATGCAGTCAATCACCATGGTACGTGTATACCTATGTGACAAACCTGCATGTTCTGCACATGTACCCCAGAACTTTATGTATGTGTGTGTGTGTGAGTATGTATGTGTATGTATATATATATTTATACAGAAAAATCCAAGGCAATAACAAGTCTATTTCTACCACATACAGTAGGCCATGCCTAAGATTTTTAACTTATGTCAGATCTTCTGAAATCTTTATGGTTTTAAAAAGCAAATAATGTATGAATTCATTGTCTCTTGTCTTTAAAATTAGGGTATTATAGAGAAGGCAAAAGTTCTTCACTCTGCTTCCTTATTCTGATCACCTTCCCAGAGGCAGTTACAATGATGCATTCAGTGAGGCGTAATACCACCAGTTCATCTTTTTACTTTTATAGATGTATAAAGTAAACAAATCTGTATACAAATACCATATATATATATTTGTGTATATATGTATCTACATATAATTCTGTGGGTCTTGCATGGCATTTTCTTTAGTAATTTAAAAAATAACTATGAAAATCATACTATAAATATGCAGACCTAACAATTTACACGTTTTGTCAGATATACTCCACATTTTTTAATAAAAGAAAATAAAACATTTTTTAAAAACCTTCTATTGGCCCATTTTAGATCGATCCTGTGCCAATTCCCAGACTAGCTATTTTGGCTGCAGATGGAGTTCTATGATTAGCATGGCCAAGCATTCCAGTTTATACCTGTCATTTCAGCATAATGACTAATAGTGCACCCTCCCACTCTAAAGTTTGCCAGTTTCTGTAACATTACCTATTGAGTGGTTTTGCCAAAATGTTTAATCTGGAGCTAAGAAAAAGAAAGAAATAAGAAAAATCCAGATTGTGTGACATTCCGGATTAATATAATCACTGTGGGTTCTTGAAAAACGTCAGTTGCATAAATGATATTGAAAAGGAGATTAAAAGAGAATACAACACATAATAACTGAATGAAATACATAATGCTGGGAAGTGGGGGAACACCTAAAAAGAATATCTGGGGAATAGCTGGGTGTGATGGCAACACCAGACTTACGTAGAAAATATTATTTGTGTCTGTGAGATAATACATGCTGAAATATTTAAGGAAAAAATATAATCATGTCTGCACCTTACTTTCAGATGAATCGGAAAAAAGGGACTTATCAATAGAGAAAGAGCTATAGAGCAAATGTCACAAAATGTTAACAGTTGTAGAATCTAGGTAATTCAGCATATTGTATTCATCGTATTATTCTTTTGATACTTCTGGTACGCTTGAAATTTTTCAAATTACCAAGCTGAGGAAAAAGCGACCCCATTTGGATAATAAATTGTAACCCTGTCTATGACTAGACTAATTCAAGTTTGTTGTCTACCCTTGAACAATTACCAATTATTGCCTGGCAGGGAAGTTAAGATATATAATAATATGACTAGTCCCTTTCACAACGTATGTTTAAAATACAGGGAATAAACACACATTCCCAAAGGATTTGAAACTGGGGAAGAATCAGTGCACATCAGGCAGTGACCAACTTACGTACTGTAACATGCAAATTACATCTAATCCCAATGTTTTTGTTCTTCTTTTCCATTTATGAGAAAGAATAAGCTGAACTGTTATTCTTTTAGTAAAGGAAACACCTCCTTCTCAATTGCTTCTCTAAAACTGCCCGAGTCACCTGCATGTGCCTAATAGTCAGAAAAACTTCACTAAGGGAGGCTTAAGAATTCTTTCAGTTATGGTCTTAAAATCTGAGTCCCACCCAACCTGAAAACTCTGGGCAGTTATCTCTTATTGCTGCTACTTCTATAGAGCCTTCTCTTCCAACCAAAGCATATCAGGGCCTGCAAACTTTCCTGTCACAAGGCTTTCTTTTTCTCTCCCTCCTCATGGCCACCCCTCCCTACTCCACCGAGACAGAGTCACTCTGTTCCCCAGGCCGGAGTGCATTAGTGCCATCTCAGCTCACTCAAACATCTGCCTCCCAGATTCAAGCAATTCTCCCTGTCTCAGCCTCCCCAGGAGCTGGGATTATAGGTGCCCACCATCACATCCAGCTAACTTTTGTATTTTTTAGTAGAAACGGGGTTTTGCCATGTTGTCCAGGCTGGTCTCGAACTCCTCACCTCAGGTGATCCACCCACCTCGGCCTTCCAAAATGCTGTGATTACAGGCATGAGACAACACACCCAGCCTTTTTTTTTCCTTAACATTCAATGAACATTTAAACAATGCCTATTATTCTTCATTTTATAATACTGTAAGAAGTAAGACCGTAAATAGAAATCCAAGCTTGAATGTCAAATCTTGCATTTCTAAAGTGTCACTCTGGAAAAGTTATTTTACATATCTGAGCCTCAGCTTCACCATCTGTAAAATGAAAATAATCATTTTAATGATCACCTGCTTTTCAGGGCTGCTGTAAGTATTAGAAAGAAATAAGGTAAAATATGTAATAGTTGTTTCTAAAATATGTAATGGGAATGATAGATACAACACATCTCCCACCATTAAGGAGCTCACTGTCTAGTATAACCTCTCTTCTCACCCATGTTTGCTACTTATCCCAACTGTTAGAACTTGTGTCCAAAACAAGTCAATGTTCCTCTACGTAGGCGAGTACAACATAAATATATAGGCTTCCGATGTCTGAGGCAATCTAATTGCACAGCATCCTTTTTTCATTTGCAACTTGCTTTGCTTTGTAAACAGATCCCAATCAAAACGTATTACAGTGCATCAAGTTCTTAAAAAGGCATTTCAGGTCTTTCTACATAAAATATACTTTCTCTGTGCACAAAGATAAATAGTATTCTGTTAAATAAACTTAGATTTTTTTTCCATCACTAGATATATCTACATGTTTTTGAGAATAAGTAAGACCTTGCTACAGAGTAATACATCACTGATATAACACAAGACACCAGCTGGTGTATTATCTGGTGAAAATCCATTTTTTCCCAGATTATAGTCTTTGTTAGCAGTAAATGTGAAATAGAAAGAATGCAGTTAAGCTATCTGATAGGAGGTTTGGATTCACAAAATCTGAAGAAAATTATTTTGGTTAGGAAATTTTAAGAGACCTCAATATCAGTGCATGAAACAATATGAAATACTAAAAGTCACTGATTTTTGTTTTGAATTGAATATGGGAATTTCAAATACAGACTGGGAACCAGTCAAGGTTGAAGAACACAATTTATTCCTCTTTATACCACAAATATGCTAATACAGAGTTAAAGTTGGATAAATTAGACGGCAAATAAAAGGAAAAGTGCTGTAGAATATCAGAGGATAGAACCAAGAATAGCTTCAAGAAGCTCTTCATATGTGCTTTGAAAGATGGGTAGAATTTTTAGGGTGGAAAATGGGAAGAAAAAGGCATTTCACATGGAGATAATGGTGCAAACAATGAAAAACGTAGAACCTTTTTCAGGAACAGAAAGTAGGAGAGTCTGGCAAATATTTATGGTAGGTGAAGAATGGTAAAAAAATAAAAGCTGAAAACATAGATGGGACTGTCACTGCCATGCTAAAGACTGGATTCTATTCTGAGGGCTTTAAATATTTTGTTCAAATATTCCTCAAAGAATTTTGAAAAAGCTGTATACTACCTTGCACAATTTTTTCTTTACTATATTTTATCTTAAATATCATAGTTTTAATAGTTGCAAGAATATAATTCTCAACAATATTATAAATACTGACTTAAAAGAAAACTTGCTATGGCAATCTTTTAATGTATCCATTGGAATGCAAAATCATTTATTTGAAAAATATGTGCTTGTGTTCTCTTAGAAATTCTATAGTTTTTTTTTTCTTTCTTGAACTTTTGTTTTCAGTCCCTGTCCTCCACAGTTTTATCCTAAATTTCCCAGTCTTTTCTCAATCACCCTTTTTTACTTCTCTAGAAAAAAAAAATGTTTGAGATATAAAGAAAATTTATTTCTTGTTACCAAAATGTTCTAGATTATCATTATAATGATCAGAGCACAATTGGTTAAAACATAAATATTTGATAAATTTTGATAAATTATTAAATATAAAAGTAAAAATATTAGAAATGTATTATTTAATAAGACAGATGTGGTCTTTTTATTCATTTTGCAAATATTTCACAACATCTTTATTGGCACCTGATTTATAATCTGACTAGTTATATATTCTCATTTAAACAACATTTTCCCTCATTATTTTAAAGGTACTGTACAATTATCTACTTTATTTTAGGTTAGGCCTTCTTAAAAAACTTATTTCATGTATAAGTGGATGAATATTATTTATTACAAAAAGTAGATTCAGCATCAATTCTATGCCTTAGTTTTTACTTTTAGAGATGTTTATAAGCATCATATAAATAAGTATAAGAGTGAAACAAGTTCTATTATAGAAATATCACGTATTTGAACCTTTGAGGTTTTTTTGGCAGAAATTGCAATGATCCATCATAAGAAAAATTATTCGAGACCATCATCCTATCATCTAACAACTCGATTAGATTCACCTTAATTTTATTCACAGCAAGGAATGAGATACTATCTTATCAACAAGAGGATGTAACTAGAGTCCCATTATCACCAATATTTCAAGCTGCCCCTTTCTTAATACCAGAAATTCTAAAACCTGAGCTAATGCACAAAATTCATGATGTGTAAGCTAGGCATTTCTTTCGTCAGGTCTGAAAAGAGCAACTGAATAAGAAATCACTGGAAAGGAAAACTCACAAATTGTATCCCATCTCCACAGCAGGCAGGTCAATTTGAAAAAATTGGCAATTTAGATACTAATGCTCATGAAATTATTTATGCCTAAGAATATCTTGAGAAGTCTTTGTGAGCCTTCTGCAACACGTGTACCCCAGTCAGGATACTGCTGCAATAGGGGACAACAGTTGGGTTTTGAGCAGGGAAGTAATCTACTAGTAACTATGCTTTAGAAATATTAAGCTAGAAGCAATATACTGATTGGATTGAAAGGGGAAACTGTTCAAAGCAGTGGGATAAATGGAGACCTTATTACAGGAGACCAGGAAGTATTAATATTAAGGAGGGTGTGAACTAAAATATTAACTTTGAAGTAGAGAGGAGCAAAAAACATTATAGAATAAGAATCAAAACGATTTAGTAACCATCAATTCTAGTGCTACCCTTTGGGGTCATCAATCATTGAATATGCTTATGACCCCTCTCTGCCCTTCAAATATTTGAAAATTACTTTATATTTCTCCTAAACATTTTCTCTTCTATAAGCTGAATATGCTCATTTCCTTTCACTGTACTTCATATGACACAGATATTAATTCATCTTCTTGGTCTGTTTCTTGCCCATGAATGGCTTATCCAAGTGTGACTGCCCCAAAAAATGCAACCTTATACATGCCATACCTGCCAGTGGAGAAGATAGCAGGAAACTCATATTCCCTCTTCTGGATGCCATAACTCAATGCAGTTGAAACAGTGAGAGCAAAGGGTGAAATCATATGAACATCCTATTACTACAACTAATCCAAGAAAATGGCATAACTTCACTGCACTCTTGCCTTCCATTCACATATACATTTAATATTCTCAAGTTTCTGTCTTACAAAAAAGCAGAAATTCTAAGTACAGTTAAGACATTTGCCATTAGAACTCCCAATTTCCAGTTCTCAAAACTCTTAACCAGAAATCAAAATCTTTAATTACGACATAAGGCTATTGCTTTCAGAAAGGTAGCTCCACTTTATTATCTAAATAATCAAAAACATTTCAATACTTGCACAATCCATTCATTTACTTAAACTCTGAAATGCTAATAAACATAATATGAGATAAGATAGTATTCCTCTCTCTCTGGGAAAATTTCAAGCAAAGAAGACAAAAGGAAAGATTATCCCCAAAATAGAAAACAAAATAATGTTTTAAACCTAGACCATTGTTTATACCTTGCTATTTTGCAGTATTTGAAAGAAAAAATATGTGACAAAAAGAAAACAAAATTTTCATGTTTTTCTGTCCTTTTTTATCATTAGCAAACCACTCAAGCAGAAGTCATATTTTCTAAATTCCTAGAAGAGAGAAATCATTATTTAGAGCAGAAGTAGTGAAGCGTTAAAGGCTCTTGCACAGGTCTGAAATACAATGAATCCCAAATCATGGGTTTAGTTTCTCTCCTTGCAAAATGAAATGCTCAAAATCTTAGAAGTCCAGTGATGATTGGCAGAAGCACTGGACAGTTCAAGTATAAAGTCTAGAAGATAGAGACTACAGTTAATAACATTTTAAATGTTTTCATTTCTCAGAAGAACCAAATTTTCATATGGTTTAAACTGACCCTTCTTTATGATCTTAAATAAGTCCCTTAATTGTCCACAGATAAATTTTCTTCATCATTCCAACCTTCTAGATATCCAAAAGATACCGAAAACAAATTTGATACAGAGTTTTTTAGTTCCTTGGAAGCAGACAAAACTTGCAATTAGGATATCGCTACTGACCTTATGCCTGTTGTCTAGTTTAAACAATTCCTGTGAAGGAATTTGTGAAGAACAGAAGGCCTATGTAGTTTAAAACAAAACAAAACATTTTTAGAGGAATTAGGCCCAATTCTTATTGCCAGTCAAGTTTAATAGCTAATAAAATTTCAGAGCTAAAATTTTATCTATTGATTAGCTGACTTCCTCTTATCTTAATACTCGTTGATAAAGAATGTGTGCACTTTTAAGTTTAGAGGGTAAAGTCGAAGAGCAGAAACATGGCTATGATGACATTAGCACCTACAGCCAAATAAACGTTACAAATACTTAGTAGTGTTACAAGAGACTGCAAGAACATTTTAACAAGCATTTCCATGAGCAAGCCTACTGGGATGCTGGAAATATTCTTTATCTTGATCTGAAAGGTGGTGGTTGCATGGAGGTATACATGTAAACAGGCTTGACACATTTTGGGCACTTGACTCTATGTAAATTGTATCTCGATAAGGAAGGGAAACATATCTATAAGTTGATCTTGTCTTTGTGACTCTAACATTCACTTTTTGTTTGTTTTGCTTCGTTTCAAGTTAAGTCCTTCAGACCACTTAGGTTCTCCATGGCTCTTATGTGCCGATGATGTTTATGTAAAACTCTAAAACACTCTTGAACGTCCCTTCAAGAGTGTTGTCGGCATCCCTTATGGTCTCATCAAAGTTCGGAAAATAGAAGCCAACACTTGGCCAACAGGCAGCATAGTCACCTTTGCTGGGACTTGTGTTGCAACAATGATTACTGTGCTCGAAAGTCCTTTCAACCAACCTGACAGAACCCTAGAAATTTCCACTCTTAGTCAAACCTTTGGGAAAATAGACTAAAGTATTTCATTAAAATGCAATTTCTTTTTCAGTTTTCCAAAGTCACCCAAAAGAGATTTAAAGGAATAGAAGATTGGGCAAGTGTTTATTGGGGTGTTATAAAACACCCTTTGTGAAGGGTATAGTCCAAATGCTGTATCAAGACGTTGTTTAAACTTTTGGAGGAAAGAGGAACATGGCAGGGTGGGAGGGAGGAGAGAAAAGCAAAACTCAATTTTTTCCTGCCAATACATGGAGACATTGTTCAAATATTAACAATGCCACCAGCCCATCCTCTCATACCAGGGCATGGAGAAAGGCAGGAGGAAGGGGGAATAGTTTCTAAAAATTTTTCAAGAAAAATTTGAAGAAGAAACCACACTGGAATAATGAACCAGGAAACCCGGCTTCAGTCCCAACTCTGTCACTGCCTGGCTGTGCAGTTATCACTTAATTTCTCCCATTTGCCATTCGTTCATCTATAAAAGGAAGAGGTGGAACAAAATGATATATACGTCCAAGGATTCCAAGTGCTCCCGGTCTTGCTGAATTATAATATCTCCTACTGAGTCCTGTTGGGTTCCATAATTTTCAATAAGAAGAGAAATGTTTCCACTTGGAGTAGAAGGTTTTCGCTGTTTATTTTCATGTCTACCGTAGCAACATTCAAACATGTTGGGATCACAGAAATGTCTGGCTCCCTCCCCAGCGTGCTCTTGCTGGCATGTTTTCCAAAGAAGCAGACTTAGAACAATGAAGTACAAAAACAATGAAGTTCTGCATCTCCCCCACGATTCGGAATTGGCCTATGTTAGTATTTTTGCCAGTGGTACAATTTTCTTTCAAGTTTTTGTATTGGAATTCAAAGGTGAATATCCCCAGGTGATATTCATTGAATTTTACCAAAAGTATATACTCTTTACACTTAAAATCATGAGCATTGCAGAATGCAGTGGCTCAGGCCTGCAATCCCAGCACTTTGGGAGGCTGAGGTGGGCAGATCACCTGATATTAGGAGTTCGAGACCAGTCTGACCAAAGTGGAGAAACCTCATCTCTACTAAAATCACAAAATTAGCTGGGCATTGTGGTGCACGCCTGTAATCCCAAGTATTCAGGAGGCTGGGACAGGAGAATCACTTGAACCCGGGAGGCAGAGGTTGGGGTGAGCCAACATTGCATCATGGCATTGCAGCCTAGGCAACAAGAAGGAAATTCTATCTATAAAAAAAAAAAAAAAAAAAAAAATGGGGACTCCTTCTCCAGATCCCCTCCCACAGCAATGTGGGAGCTGTCACAAAAAAAAAAAAAAATAAGTAAATAAAAATTATGAGCATTGTACTAATTCAGAAGGTAAATCTGCAAACAGGGTTAAAACTGCACAGCCCCCAAAAACCTAAGAATTTTCAGTGTGAGTTATTTTCTGGACATTTCAAAGCAAGACCTCCAAAAAATGCAATTATTAATGGGTCACCTTGCCACTTGCAACATGAGAAAGACATCAAGAAGTTTAAGATATATTCTGTCAGTGACGATAACATCCAATGACAGAGGATGCAAAGTGTTGCAGACCTGTGGATAGGAAAGTCCTGTCCCATTATCTAAGACGATATACTGTCAAAACTACTCAGACACACAACAAATGCGTGGAACAGTAAAAATTCGGCATTGCTGCTGTCCAGAAAACAAGTTTTGGAAATAGGACCAGGACCTTAGGGACTGGGGCATCCATCAAATGACGGAGAAGCAACATGGTTCTGTTTTATTTGGTAAGCACTTTCCAGGAGGGCTGGTGTCCATCCACCTCTACCCTCACAAGCACCTGCCCTACCCCTGGACTGGAGTTGAGAGAGTGGGGCAAGAAGGGGCATGAGAGAGTTGATTTAAAATAAAAAATTTGGCTGAAGATGTAGGATCCAGAGGTAAAAGGAAAGAACCCTCAGTTATCTTTATTCTGACACTGGTACCATAAATATGCTCCACGAAATCCAACCAATGCTACCAGTTAAAAAAAAAGAGGCAAAGGTATGTTTAAGTCAGTAGAAGGATCTGTTTAATATTTTGTTTACCAATTTCATTTGTGCTTTCACAACAAAAATGCAAAACTAAATTTTACTACCCAGCATGTTTGCTAAAAATAAAAGCAGAGTTTAATAATAAGCTCACTTTCAACTGCATACCATTCTCCTTTCTGTAAATCCAGTCCTAAGCAACTCTGATGTTCAATTAAAAGGGAAGTTCACTCTCTTTTTGTATAATTTCTAAAAATAGTTTGCTTAGCTAAATATGTAGGTCCTGCAAAATTGGCTAGATTTATGAAACATTCTTAATAAACCAAACAATGACTATATAAAAAGCAGATGCAATACCTTTGTAATTCAATTTTATAGTTTAAAAATATTCTCCATGTAAGTGCCAAATTCTGCCCTACAGAGACACAGGGCTCCCACTGACGTCAATGAGAGCCAGGCACCCACAAAGGAGGGCAAAACTATGCCCTGAGCACTTAAATTTAGTAATCCATTAGGCACAGTGAGGAAGAAAAAGATCAGTTCAAATACCATCTCATCAGCATTTAAATTTGCCAGTGTTAAATGCTGTTGGATGCATGTTTAAACCTACAGAGCTGATAGATGTCGGAAGAAACACAGGAGCAGAAGGATGTTTTTCATATAAAAATTTAATTGGAATTTTATGTACACTTCTATTCCCATGGATAACTATGCCTTTATTCCTTCACGGACTTTTTTTTAACCATTTTAGATGACTGGAGAGTCTGCTATCCTGAAATAAAAGGTAGAATTTGTGGTTGCATAATCAAGGAAAAGCCTCTTTCCTTAAATGAGTAAAGAGGATTTATATGGGAACTAATGACGGCTTCTGTTGTAAGCCAGCACTGCTGTATTCACTTGAATTAAAAAGACAAAGGAAAGACAATAGGAAGACAGAAATGTTACAAGTTGCAATATCTGAGTGTCATTTCCAGGGAAGCCACAGACTTCCTGCAGAACTTAAGACACCAGCTTACAGCGATCTATTACCTTAACTGTATATTGTTGAAATAAATTGAGGATGTGATGCCATACTTTAAATGTAAAAACACTTCCAAGAATTAAATGTATCCCGGAAAAATGAAGTAGTAGTAGCAGAAACATCATCTGGATATAGTCTTGAAATTCAAATACTCTATCATTAATGATGTTATCTTGCCAGACCCTGTCATTAATGGAATTTTCCAAAGGAGAGTTAATTCCCTGACTGCTCTGTAAACTTAAAAAATCTTAAAGTCATACCAGCTGAGTTTAATTTTAAAGCATACAAGAGTTAGACACTCTTTTCCTCAATTACACTTTCCCTCTTTCTAGTCTCTTCCTTTTTTACTTCTTGCTGCCAGAATAATCTTACTAAAAAATGTTCTTCCCAGTTAAAATACTTTTGCTGCCTCTCCAATTAACCACAGAGCAAGTCTGAATCACCTAGCTAAGAACTAAAGTTCTATTTAATTTGGGCTCCAATCTCCAGTAGCCAATCTGAACTATACACAGTCCTCATATAAAGTCCTCCATACTCACCCTTCCTGTGCCTTTGCCACTTTGCACTATCTGCCAACAACCACATCACCAGAGGTCACCATTCAGATTTATTTCAAAGTCATATTCACACATCACCTCCTCCACAATGTCTCCCACAATCTCTTGCTCCTAGCTAGAAGTAAATTATTCCTCAACAAATATGTTATTCCTAGAAATACATTCCAAACTCCCCCATAGTAGTTCGTTTGTACTTCCCTTACTGCAAGAATGACTTTCTTTTCAGTTTTAATGACTAATGTGTCATTTATCTTTCTTATTAGCCTATAAGCCCCTTATAGGCAATTTTTATATTTAATTCATACTTTTTTATCATAAAATACCTAGGCTAGTAACTTATTAGCCTTACAAGAGTCAAAGATATTTGCCAACAATGAAAAGAATTGGTATACAATGTTATAATTATTGTTGGGAAAACAATCATTATAACCCAAGTCAAAATGAAGTAAAATGCTGGCTCCATCTCAAGAGTGGTCAGAGAGCCAAGAAGGACTATCAAATGTTCTGGCACAAGTGGCTTCTAGTCTGGCAACAGCTTGCAGTATTTCCTCCCTGGGATCCTGTCTTTAAATGTGAAAACATCATTTGTTATATTATTACTGGTGAAAGATAAAGCGAGAGGTAGCTGAGGACACGTTTGTGCCATCACCATCTAATCCCCACAACTCATCTGAATGCCACTCTCACTGACTTGGGAAGCATGTTAAGTTTTACAAAAGACAGACTCACAATAATGCATATGAGGAAAGTCTTTTCCCTGGCACAAGCAAGTCTATGATATAGTGTCCTAGCTCTTGTCTCTGTTCCCTAGGGGATTGAGAATCAGAGACCCTGGGCAGAAAACCAGGGTGAAAGACAGGAAATATGATGCCTTGGCCAGATGGCTGCTAATTAGTCTAAAGAAAACACTTTTCAGAAGATGTAATCAATTGAGATGCCACTGGAGATCCCTTAACCATTTCCAGCCCAGTAGAACCCAATCAGCTGACTCACCTGTCACATTTATGGAGCATGCAAATGCTGACCACCTTTTCAGGGTTTCTGGTTTAAAGTGGCTTAGAGATTGATCATTAGTACTTTTAACAAGCACCGAGGACACCATGTTGCATCAACCAGAGATAAAGATTCAAGTTGAGTTTAAAACCTATTTTCCTTTTTAAATTCCAGTACCCCCATGTAGTAAAACTAGATCATTGTGTTAACAACATAAAGTGTCCAATCATGGCTACCACGTTCACCAAAGCAAGGCAATCAGAATAAACAGTGGATATATACAAAATAAAAGTATTTTATTAAGTGTGCTATTGATTAATCAGTAATACTCTCAGGCAGAATTTGCAAGGAGAGGGCATGTACATAAACGCTAAGGCAAGTTTGCTAGCTTAAAAGCAAAACTATTTTGTTTTACATTTTGTAAGAGAATAACCTCTCTGGCCATAATACAATAGAATTTCATTAATATAATCAATACTTTTGTTTTGAAATGACACAGTTTTAAGTAGGTAAAGTACAACATACATATTTATCAGATCACTTGGGATATTTGATGCAGCACACAGCTGCCTAATTCATTTCTCTCTGCTCCATTTTCCAAATATGCATAAGTAAAAAGGCATATCTAAGGATTTTTTCTGGAAATTCTACTGTTTCTCTCTCCTCTTCTCAAATTATTTTTCTTTTCCTTTACTATTAGAAGCAACAACTAAGTATCATCATTTAGATGTTGTTGTAGAAGAAGTCACTCTGAATTATACATTTGAATCTAACCTAATCTATGTATAGTCCCTGAGCCTCAAAAAAACTTGGCTGCAAATAGCATTCTCTCAAAAGGTATTTAATCCTTGCTGCATGTTTTCTGGATGTTATATTACTTAAAAATGAAGGAATAAAAAATGAGATGGTAAAAGTTATTCACAATGTAGAAACTTGCAAGAAACTTCAGGTTTGTGAATTATCATGTTGCTATTTTGAATAATTTTATCTCTTCTTTCAATGAGATCAAAATTTTGTCACAGCTCTGTTTACACTTCCCAAATGTAAAACCTATCCCTTTCCCCAATCATCATCAATATGCTACATTTTATAACTCAGCGTGTTTTAAAGTTTACTTGAAAAGGAAATTCTTCTCCACTTAGCTATATTAGATAGGTACCAGAGTGATTCTACAGTAAAAATAAGCAAAAAGTAATAGTTATAAAAACAGAAAAGTTAGCCTTGCTTAGCAAATTTCTTCTCACTTGGACTAAGTAAAGGTTATTGTAATATTATAGGATAGAGGGTTTTATAAGCCAAAGAAAAGTAAGAACAAAAGGAAAAACAAAACAGTATCACCCAGGAGACACCAATTCAAACAAGAGGGTCATGATTCTGAACCATTTCAATATTAAGTTGAGCCTCTCAGCAATTTCTAGCCCATGTGATAGCTTTTTAAATATGCTGCCCATGGCTTAGTACAAAGTCAAATACTACTTTTCATTGGAACTCACCAAGTCAACTTCAAAAGTTCAGATGCTACAAAAATCCTTCTTCAATTCTTTCTGATTACCATCTCTTCCTGACTTAAGGTCCAGAATGACGAAGCAGAAAACAGTTACATTAAGAGGGGGAAATAGGCATACTGAGCTCCTATGTGGAAAGTGGGGCAAGAAAGGAAAATCA
Source organism: Saimiri boliviensis (assembly GCF_048565385.1). Lineage (NCBI taxonomy): Eukaryota > Metazoa > Chordata > Mammalia > Primates > Cebidae > Saimiri > Saimiri boliviensis. The sequence continues at coordinate 110,668,647 of NC_133455.1, forward strand.
TCTCCGTAAATGACCTTATGCACCAACTGAAAATGACCAGTGTGGGAGGCCTATAGAACAGATATATTTCACACACACAAAAAAATTTATCTTCATCTTTTAGCTGAGCCTGACCTATACCCAGTTTTTACTTGCTCACTTAGGCTTGAAGAATAAAAACAAAAAAAGTCAACTCCAAGAATACTAATGATTTTGCATTTACCTTTCCCTCAATACTTCCTCCTAAAATGATCTAGAAAACATATATGCACACATACATAACTGTACATGCTTAAGCAGTGTATCTTAGCTGGAAGAACTTAATAAATATTTGGGTGTAAAGGAAAAACAAAGAGAAAGGAGGGATAACGTCATATTATACAAAGTAATGGGTTTTGGGTGGGGGGAGGTTGTTTTTGTTTTCTTAGAGACCAGATCTTGCTCTGTCACCTAGGCTAGAGTGCAGTGACACAACTCTAGTTCACTGCAGCCTTCAACTTCGAGATCTCAAGTGATCCTCCCACCTCAGCCTCCCAAGTAGCTGGAACTACAGGCATGTGCCATGACACCTTGCTGATTTTTAAACAATTTTTTGTAGAGATGGGGTCTCACTATTATAGTCCACGATGGTCTTGAACCCCTTAAAGTGATCCTTCCACTTCAGCCTTCCAAAACAACACAATGTTAGTTACACACACGTGTTTCAGTCTATGTCTATGTGTGTCTCTGTGTGGATATTGTCTGTTCCAGTATGGCTTATCATCCCTTCTTTTTATGACTGCAATGTCAAACATTTCTGCTCACATGGAGTCTCATTTAGAAGGCAAACGTTCTAAAATACAAATCTCCTTATGTGATTTCCCCACTTCCAATACTCGGAGCAAAGAAACCAAACATTCTTCTATGACTATATCTTATCATTTCTTTTTCTATTTCACAGTAAGCTATTAGAAATAGAGCTACAATTACTCCTACTTGAAACTTATGCCAACTCCTTCTGGCCAATTCTTGTCTATCCTTCAAGACAAAGCTTTAACCTGGAAGCCCTCCCTGATTGCTTCTTCCCTCAACCCAGATTGGACTGCCCTTCTTTTGTGGCATTCAGAATATAAGATGGCTTGTTAACATTCTTTCATCACTACCTTTTCACTGCGTATCTTTTAACTAGATTTTAATATCTGTGATAATATCAACTATATAGTATCATCTCTATTCTTAAGTCCTAATCATGCCTAGCATGTAGTAGACGGTCAACAAACATTTTTCATATTAGTATATGAAATTTCAGTCAATTCATTTGCAAACAATTTACATACCAAATAGATAAAACAAAAAAATAGAAAAATAATGGAGTCCATAAACCACTTTACAATTATTACATGTATATTAAAATTCAAGTTTAACAACAATATACATGTATAGCTATATAAATATACTTGACAATAAGCCTTTCTAAACTTCAATGTCCTTATGAATATCTCTCAAACTTGCACTATTGTTAAACTTCATTGCAATTATTTTTAAAAGTATCCTTTATTTCCCTCAACATGAATGTATCTTAACCACAAGGCTATTCCTTCCTTATCTGTGTGTCTCTAAGTCCTAGGTCTGTTCCTACTACACCAGTAATCCTTAATAAGTGACAGTAAATTAATGTTGCTCATTTATTCTTGATTCTTAATCTCTTTTAATACAATTTCTTATATACATGAGCCCAAAGGTCAATTAAGTAGGAAAGCAGATTGCAGTAAAAGAATTTCTAGTCCACTTATCTCAAAAAGCACTCTGTGTATAAACACTCTGGTTTGAGAAAGCACTACCTTTTTCTCCTTGGTTTTTAATGTGTGTGCTTCTATACATGTGTTTGCCACATCTCCAAGGACTTCCAGTCCACAGCTGACATTATCTCAATAACATCATGAAATTTCAATCCGTACAAAGCAGCTATTTCTCTGATCACTGTTTAAGACAAAGCTAGTATAACTTCTTGTCTTAGAATATCTTGCATTGTGGTGAACACAGTGCAGATGCTCAATATAGACATCTTGTGTGACCACGAAAACAGTCAACTTTCAAATTAGTGCCTCCTGTCACATCTTTCTGCTAATTCAGGCCAATACAAGTGCAATGCAGATTTTTTGCCTAAGTTGGTGCTAACCAACTCTCTGAAAACTTTGTTCTCATGATTCCCTTCGCCACATCAACTTTTTATGATGGAAGACCATGTTTTAACTTAGGCATATATATCATACACCCCCACCTTTTCTGAATGAGAGACATGGTGGCTGCCAAGTCGTCACCCTTCTCTAACTCCAGTGGTAGCACCATGTGCATCTGCTGTCTGGTAAGGGTCAGCTGCAGGTGGCAGAGTGCTTGCATTCATTTGTTCGGGGAAGGAGTTCAGTCAAGTGGTGCTGGAGGTAGAATCCCTTACAAGCAATCTGCCACAGTTCGAGCAACAGTATTCATATTATCCTAAGAAAAACACTTAATGTGGCAGTTTTCCAAGATAGATTCCTTTTCAGAAACCAGACCGATCTGAGTGGAGTCCTTTTCAAATTTTAGAAATTCCTCAAGGTTCAGGTAGCTTTTGCCAAAGTTCTTATCCATACGAAACCAAATCTCAGTTCCTATCCTAAAGTTCCTCAAGGCTTTTATTTCTGGATCCCACTGAGTTTTCGCTTACAAAAAACTCATCACCACCTGAAGCTCTTGTTATCACCCTCTTCAAACATGGAAAGGCCACTTAAAGGCCACTCCTTAAACTCTTCTAAGGAGGCCAAATCTAAACAAAAGGCAAAATAAATAAAAGGTGTAAAGATCAAAAAGAAAGTAAAACTGTCTCAGTAAGGAGGTAACATGATAGTTTACATAGAGAAAGCTAAGGAATACACACACACACACACACACACACACACACACACACAAACGCACGTCATAAACAGAGCTAGATTGCAGGTTATGAGGTCAATAAACAAAAGTAAATTGTGCTTCTATGTTATAGCAGCAAACAAATTGAAATTTTAATTTAAAAATAATTCTAGAATAAAAATGAAAATACAACTTTTCAAAATTTGTGTGATGCAGCAAAAGCAGTGCTTAGAAGGAAATTTATAGTATTCAATGCATATGTTTGAAGGAAAGAAAGACCTAAAACCTTCTAAGTCTACCTTAGAAAACTAGATAAAAAAGTAAATTGACTCCAAAGTACACAAAAGAAAGAAAAGTTAGTACAGAAACCAATAAAATCAAAGATAAGAAATCAGTAGAGATTATCAACAAAAACAAAAGATGACTCGGAAATGATCAAGAAAATTGATAAGCCTATAGCCAGGCTAAGAAAAATGAACACAAGACACAAATTATTAATATTAGAAATGAAAGTGAGGACATCACTACAGATCACATCAACATCAAGGGTATAACAAAGGAATACTATGAAGAATTCTGTGCCCACAAATTTGATAACCTAGAAGAAATGGACGAACTTCTTGAAAGACAGTCTGCCAAAACTCACACAAGAAACAACAGACTATCTGAATAGCCTCATATCTATTAAATAAATTGAACCAATAGTTAATAACCTTCCAAAACAGAAACCACCAGGTCTAGAAAGATCCCTTGGTGAATTCTACCAAACACTTAAGGAAGAAATTCTGAAAGTTCTCTACAATCTTTTTCAAAGGATAGAAGCAGAGGAAGTACTTCCTAATTTATTCTATGAGGCCAGAATTACTGTAAACCAAAACCAGACAAAGATACTACAAGAAAACTGTAGACCAATATATAGATGCTAAATGAACACAGAAGTAGAAACCATCAACAAAATGTTAGCAAACAGAATTTAACAATGTATGAAAAGTATTATATACCGCAACAAAGTGGGAGCTTTCCTAGATATGCAAGGCAGGTCCAACATCTGAAGATCAATTAATGTAATATAATATATCAACAGGCTAATGAATAAAAATCATATGTTGTATCAATAGATGCAGAAAAAATATTTGACAAAACCAAACACCTATTCATGATAAAGACTCTGCAAACTAGGAACAAATAGAAAGTATCTCAACTGGATAGATCATACACAAAATATCTACAACTAACATCATACTTCATAATGAGAAACCAGAATCTTTCACACTCAGATCAGAAACAAGGCAAAAATTTCCCCTCTCACCATTCCCTTTTAACTTTGTACTGGAAGTTCTAGTAATGAATACAATGATAAAAAGTATAGTTTGGTGCCATTGCCTTGATTCATATTAAGGCATCAACAATTTTACCTATTATTGCTTTTACACAATCAGTACAGATATCAATTCAATGCAAAAAAATTATTTTAGATTATTATGTAAATAATTTGGCCTCACAATTCTCTAAAAGAACTTCAAAAACCCCATCAATCTGTGGACCACACTTTGAAAACCACCATGATGGGCAAACGGAGCAATAACAAAGAATAGTAATTTAAGAAATATATTCAGACAAATACAGTTAATTGATTTTCATGGCACAAAGGCAATTAATGGAGGAAAAATGTTTTCTTTTTTTTTTTTTTTTTAATTTTTAAAGAAAGAATGAGCTACTTAGGGTAGTAGTTGAAGCTGAAAGGATGTCTAGAGGTGGAGCCAGGATCCTGGCTGGTGAAGTCACGTGTAAGTTTGAGATTAGGAGAGAACAGGAACTGAATGAGCAGAGGAAGCATCATTAGAGACAGGGACGGGGCAGATGTACAGGGAGAGCAGGGATCCTGAGGGAGGGGCGAGATGGAGAGGCCTCCCCAGGCCTCGGAGCTGTCTCCAGGACAGCACCAACCACGGGCATTCCTACATTAAATCCTTCCTTCCTTGAGGCAAGTGGAGGGGTCTCTGTCCTTATGATCAGCAAATCCTCAGTAAAGCCACTTTCAGTTTAGGGAAACCTCAGTTGTCCACTTGCTTCACATAGTTTGACTTTCCCATTCAGACCTTAGGCTCCTAAAAAGCAAGGCTCATGTTTGTATTCTCCATGAGCCTACCACAGCATAGACCCCAGTAAATGACCTGAAACTGGTTTACCATCAATTTCATGTACTTTTTTTTTTTTTATTAGACAGGGTCTCGCTCTATTGTCCAGGCTGGATTGAAGTGATGGGATTTCGGCTCACTGCAACCTCCACCTCCTGGGTTCAAGCAATTCTCCTGCCTCAGCCTACTGAGCATCTGGGATTACAGGCACACACCACCACGCCTGGCTAATTTTTGTATTTTTTCAGTAGAGATGGGGTTTCGCCATGTTGTCCAGGCTGGTCTGAAACTCCTGACCTCAAGTGATCCTCCTGCCTCGGCCACCCAAAGTACTGGGATTACAGGTGTGAACCGCCACACCCAGCCGAATTTCACGCACTTTTGCATTATTATTGTCATCATCCTCTTTGTTACCAAGTCTAGAAAATCAACTCAAAGCATTTTAATTATTGAACAAACAGAAGAGAAAATGCAAATGTCCTCACCCAGAAAACAGTCTCTATGCTGACTCAGCACAAATTTCTGGGACCTCTGTAACCGACGTGCTATGGATTGTGGGCATGGAGTGGACTTTTCTTTTTTTTTTTTTTTTTTTTTTTTTTTAAAGAATAAAGAAGAGAAAGAAAGAGAAAAAGGAAGAGGGAGAGAGGATGGGGGTATTGCTTTATTGCCCGGGCTAGAATGCAGTCTAAATATGGGTATGCCTAAAATTGTCCTTAATAATGGAGACATGAAAGAAAATGAGGGAAGAGAATAGCAAACAAGGAGCCAACCAAGATTTCTTTTAAACTTCTAAGTTGATATGATGTGGTACTGATAAGAATGTATATTTTGTATATTTAAAGTGGAGAGTTCTATAAATGTTAATTACATTTACTTGTTCCAGATCTGAGTTCAAGTCCTAAATATCGTTGTTAATTTTCTGTCTCATTGATCTGTCTAATATTAATGTTGAAGTCTCCCACTATTATTATGTGGGAGTCTAAGTCTCTTTATAAGTCTTGTATGTCTGCATATTCCTGTATTGGGTGCGTATATATTTAGGATCTTTAGCTCTTCTTGTTGTTGCATTGATCCTTTTATCATTATATAATGTCCTTCTTTGCTTCTTTTGATCTTTGTTGCTTAATTGTAACTTCTGCTTTTTATTTATTTATTTTAGCTCTCTGTTTGGTTGGTAAATCTTTCTCCATCCCTTGTTTGGAGTCTTTGTGTATCCTTGAATGTGAGATGGATCTGGATGGAGCATACTGATGGGTCTTAGTTTTTTATTCAAATTGCCTGTCTTTGGATTGGGGGATTTAGTCAATTTAAATTTAGAATTAATAATAATATATGTGAGTTGAATACTGCCATTAGCTGGCTATTTTGTCCATTAGTTGATGTAAATTCTTCATTACATTGATGCTCTTTTTGATAATTTTTTTAGAAAGGCTGATACTGTTTGTTCCTTTCATATGTGTAGTGGTTCTTTTAGAAGCTCTTGTAAAGCAGGCCTGGTGGTGATGAAGTCTCTGAGTGCTTGCTTATTCACAAAAAACTTTATTTTTCCTTCACTTGTGAAGCTTAGTTTGGCTGGATGTGAAATTCTGGGTTGAAAGTTCTTTTCTTTAAGGATGTTGAATATTGGCCCCCACTCTTCTGGCTTGTAGGGTTTCTGCTGAGAGATCTGCTGTAAGTCTGATAGGCTTCCCTTTGTGGGTAACCTGACCTTTCTCTCTGGCTGCCCTTAGTATTTTCTCCTTCATTTCAACCCTGGTGAATCTGACGATTATGTGCCTTGGAGTTGCTCTTCTTGAGGAATATCTCTGTGGTGTTCTCTGTATTACCTGGAGTTGAATATTATCCTGCCTTACTAGGCTGGGAAAATTTTCCTGAATAATGTCCTGAAGCGTATTTTCCAGCTTGGATTCATTCTCTTCGTCACATTCAGGTACACCTATCAAGCGTAGATTAGGTCTTTTCACATAGTCCCATATTTCTTGGAGACTTTGCTCGTTCCTTTTTATCCTTTTTTCTCTAATCTTGTCTTCTAGTTTTATTTCATTGAGTTGGTCTTCGACCTCTGATATCCTTTCTTCTGCTTGATCAATTCGGCTGTTAAAACTTGTGCATACTTCACGAAGTTCTCCTATTGTGTTTTTCAGCTCCATCAATTCACTTATATTCCTCTCTAAATTGTGTATTCTTGTTAACATTTCGTCAAATATTTTTTCAAAGTTCTTAGTTGTTTTAGATTGGGTTAAAACAAGTTCTTTTAATTCACAGAAGTTTCTCATTATCCACATTTTGAAGCCTGCTTCTGTAATTGGAACACACTCGTTCTCCAACAAGCCTTGTTCCGTTGCTGATGAGGAACTGTGATCCCCCGCTGAGGGAGAGGCGTTCTGATCTTGGGCATTCTCAGCCCTTTTTGGCCGTTTTCCTCCCTTCGTTATAAATTTATCCATCTGTGGTCTTTGAATTCACCGTCTTTGTAATTAGGTTTCTGAGTGGACGTCCAACTTACTGATTCTCAGCGCCGAAATCTGAGCAACCCACTGCACCGACCAAATCAGCGGCGTTAAGATTGATGGTGCTTTTCCGACTCTGCACCAAGAACCGTCGCTCCAAGGCGCCGGCAAAACCGCCTCGCCGGTCACAAGAGTCGCGCTGGCGACCCGTGGGGCTCCTCCGCTGGGAATCTCCTGGTGCGTGAGCAACAAGAATTCATGTGAAGGTGTGGCGTCCTCTCCTTCTTTGCGCTTTCAGTGGGAGCTACAATCCCGAGCTGCTAGTGATCAGCCATCTTGGATCTCTCTCGGAGTGGCCTTTTTTGTTGAAAAATGTTTTCCAACAAATAAAACTGGAATAATCACATACGCACATTGAGAAAAATGACCCTTGATGCTACCTCAAACCATACATAAGTAACTATTTTGAAATAGATCACAAACCTAAATTTAAAAGCTAAAATTATAAAACTTCTAGGAGAAGACTGTAATCCCAGCACTTCAGGAGACCAAGGTGGGTGAATTGCTCGAGGCCAGGAATTTGAAACTAGTCTGGCCAACATGGCAAAACCCCATCTCTACTAAAGTACAAAACAAATAGCCAGGCATGGTGGCACACACCTCTAATCTCAGCTACCTGGACAGCTGAGGCACGAGAATGGCTTGAACCCGGGAGGTGGAGGTTGCAGTGAATAGAGAGCATGCCACTGCACTCTAGCCTGGGTGATAGAGCGAGACTCTGTCTCAAAATAAAATAAAATAAAATAAATAAAAATCTGAGAGAGAAGAGAATATCTTTATGACCTTGGCCTAAATAAAGAATTTTTTTAAAGAACTGATCAAAAAAAATTATCCAACTAAAAACTCCTGCACAGCACAGAAAACAATCAACAGAGTGAAGAGACAACCTACAGAATGCAAAGTAGCTGCAAACTATACATATGATAAGGGGTTAATATCCAAAATACACAGAACTCAAAAAAAAAATCAATAATAGGAAAACAAATAACCTGATTTAAAAATGAGTGAGGCCAGGCATGGTGGCTCACGCCTATAATCCCAGCAGTTTGGGGGGCTGAGGAGAGCAGATCACCTGCGGCTGAGAATCTGACACCATCCTAACCAACATGGAGAAACCCCATCTCTACTAGAAATGCAACATTAGCCAGGTGTGGTGGCGCACGCCTGTAATTCCAGCTACTCGGGAGGCTGAGGTAGGAGAATCACTTGAACCTGGGAGGCGGAGGTTGTGGTTAGCTGAGATTGTGCCACTGCACTCCACCCTGGGCAACAAGAAAAAAACGTTATCTCAATCTATCAATCAATAAAAGTGAAAGAGCTGAATACACTTTTCTCAAAAAAAAGACACACAAATAGCCAAGATACATACATTAAAAAACGCTCAACATCACTAATCATGCAAATTAAAACCACAATGAAATATTATGCATATTTGTTAGAATGGTTATTAACAAAAAGAAAAGATAAAAACCTTAGAGAGGATGTGGCAAATCCTCTCAACACTGCACACTATTGGCAGGAATATAAATTAGTACAGCCATTACGGAAAACAGTATGCAGGGTCCTCAAAATGGGTCTTAAAAATGGAACCATCATATGATCCAGGAATTCCACTACTGGGTATATGTGCAAAAGCAATGAAATCCATAGTATGTCAAAAAGATAGCTGCTCTCTCCTATGTATTGCAGTGGTATTCACAATAACCAAGATATGGAAACAACCTATGTTCATTGACAGATTAATAGATTTTAAAAACATGGTTATACATGGTACACATACACAAAGAAATTTTCATAATCAAAAAGAAGGAAGTCCTATCATTTGTGACGATGTAAATGAACCTGGAATACATTACGTTACTATGCCAGGCACAGAAATATGCCAGGCACAGAAAGAAAAATACCACGTGATTTCAGATTTCTGTGGATTCTAAGAAAGCCGACCTTATTGAAGCAAAGAAGAGAACAGTTACCAGGGGCTGAGGTGGTTGAGGTCAGGGTGGAGAAATGTTAGTCAAAACCATACAAAATTCCAACTAGACAAGATGAGTAAGTTAAAAAGACCTATTGTGCAAAACAGTGACTACAGTCAACAACATATTGCATTTCTTCCTTTTTTCTTTTTTTCTTTTTTTTTTTTTTTTTTGATACGGAGTCTTGCTCTGTCACCCAGGCAGGAGTGTAATGGTGCGATCTCAGCTCCCTCCAACCTCTACCTCCCGGGTTCAAGCAATTCTCTGCCTCAGCCTCCTGAGTAGCTGGGATTACAGGTACCCACCATCATGACCAGCTAATATTTGTATTTTTCATAGAGATGGGGTTTCACCTTATTGGCCAGGCTGGTCTCAAACTCCTGACTTAAGGTGATCCACCCAACTCAACCTCCCAAAGTGATGGAATTACAGGCATGAGCCACTGTAATGAGCATACTTTACATGCTCTCAGCAGTTTTTATATGTTGCCCGGCAACATATTGTATTCTTATAAACTGCTCAGAGCATGTAAGTATTCTCATTACAAAAACAGTAACTGTTAGGTATTGTCTGTGTTAATTAGCTAGATCTGGGTATTCCACAATGTGTTTATACTTCAAGACAATCTATTGCACATAGTAAATACATGCCATTTTATCTTTAAAAAAAAAAACTAAAACTAAAAAATTATTCAGTCTTTTCTATGAAAATGTATATGCCACAGCCTCCTTCCCCCTTAAACATCACTACACAAATTGATTGAATAACCTCAGTGTGTCAGCCATTTTTACTAAATTGCCAGCAAGAGGAAGACATCACTTTTCTCCACTATCATCAACTCACCACATGCTTGCTTGCCTGTCATAGTTGAGTCAGATCTAAAGCATCTATTCATTGCATTTAAGAAAAAGTAATTGAAATTTCATTATTAAACTTTACAGAGGAATCTCTACTGCTGGTTTTGAGCAGATTTCTTTCAAGAATAGATGAATTGCTTAGCCTGTTGCATGGTGATAGTGACGCATTTGAATAACTCATTTGAGAGGAGAGATATGAGGTCACAAGAGAGGAAGCTGTAAATAAAATGATCACCAGAAGTATCTTACCATGCACTAACAGCTACAGATATAAAACGATCACGTGTGGTTCCATCTCCTACATTGATGCCAGTGACACCGCCAGCAAAGCACAGATGCACACCACACGAGCAGGTGCAAGGATGATTTCATGAGCGGTGTGGTGGCTGTTTGGAAACAGTAGTGGGCCCATCCCACACTGGAATTGTACATCTGTTACATATCCAGCATTTCATAGTGGAAAATCTTTGCATTTATTTAACCCCTTTGATAGAGCCTTCATTTAGTTGGGCTAAAGATTTCATGAATATTCATTAGTGTAGCTTATTTACATAGTCACTAAGCTGTTAAACACTGCAGCCAATATTCCAGACCAGAAATCTCTATTAGCCATCACTCATGTGCAACCACAGAACTATGATGATTGATGCTCATAATGACCCTGAAGTATTGCATGATTTTTAAATCCTTTCCATATTAAAGGAAGTACATTCATCTCCAAATTAAATTTCAACTAAATATTAAAATGGTAATAAGATACTATCTCTGGCCTATTAAATTGGCTAAGATTAAGAGAAATGGTCAAAGTATGGGGACATGTGTCCCCTAAAGACTGCTTAAGAAAATGTAAACTAGTACAAACTAGTTTTGAAGAACAGTTTTTCAAAATATGTTGTTTTTAAAAATTTTTTATTTACATAGGTTTTGGGGGAACAGATAGCGTTTGGTTACGTGAATAAGTTCTTTACTGGTGACTTGTGAGATTTTGGTGCACCCATCACCTAAGTAATATACACTGAATCCAATTTGTAGTCTTTTATTTCTCAACCCTTCCCACCCTTCCCCTGAGTCCCGAAAGTCCATTCTTTTTTTTTTTTTTTTTTTTTTTGAGACGGAGTTTCGCTCTTGTTACCCAGGCTGGAGTGCAATGGCGCGATCTTGGCTCACCACACCCTCCGCCTCCTGGGCTCAGGCAATTCTCCTGCCTCAGCCTCCTGAGTAGCTGGGATTACAGGCACGTGCCACCATGCCCAGCTAATTTTTTGCACTTTTAGTAGAGACGGGGTTTCACCACGTTGACCAGGATGGTCTCGATCTCTCGACCTCGTGATCCACCCGCCTCGGCCTCCCAAAGTGCTGGGATTACAGGCTTGAGCCACCGCGCCTGGCCAAGTCCATTCTTATGCCTTTGCATCCTTACAGCTTAGCTCCCACTTATGAGTGAGAATATACAATGTTTGAATTTCCATTCCTGAGTTACTTCACTTAGAATAATAATTTCCAACCCCACCCAGGTTGCGATGATTGCCATTAATTCATTTTTTTACAGCTGAGTAGTGTTCCATCGTACATATATTCCACAGTTTCTTTATCCGCTCATTGACTGCTGGGCATTTGGGTTGGGTCCACATTTTTGCAATTGCAAACTGTGCTACAATAAACATGCTTGTGCATCTGTTTCGTATAACGACTTATTTTCCTCTGGCTAGATACCCAGCAGTCAGATTTCTGGATCAAATGGTAGTTCTACTTTTAGTCCTTTAAGGAATCTCCAGACAGTTTTCCATAGTGGTTGTACTAGTTTACATTCCCACCAGCAGTGTAGAAGTGTTTCCTTCAAAAAAAAAATTGTCAGCCAGGTACGGTGGCTCACATCTATAATCCCAGATCTCTGGGCCAAGGCAGGCAGATCACCTGAGGTCAGGAGTTCAAGATCAGCCTAGTCAACATGGTGAAACCCTGTCTCTACTAAAGATACAAAAGTTAGCTGGGTGTGGTGGCACACACCCATAAGCCCAGCTACTCAGGAGCCTGAGGCAGGGAAATTATTTGAACCCGGGATGTGGAGGTTGCAGTGAGCAAAGATTGTGTCACTGCACTCCAGCCTGGGTGACAGAGTGTGTCCATCTCAGGGAAAAAAAAAAAAAAGCTGTCTTACAAGTAACAATAGTTAATATTTATATGGTATTTATAAGTCATACAGTATTATAAGTGTTTTGCATTTATTAACTAGTCTTAAAAATAGCTGTATGTTATTATTAGCCCAGTTTTAAAGAGGAAGAAACTGAATCTCAGAGAGGTTAATTAATTGTCCAAGGTCACACAGCTGGTAAATGGCAAAGCCAAGATTTGAATGTGGACAACCCATCCTCGAGAGTCAGTCTGCATACTTAATGGTCACAGTATGTTGTATTATATTGCATATCAAAAATGCACAGACTTTCAAACTCCAACTCCTCTTTCAGGAAGTTATTCAAAGGACATGATAAAAGGTGTGTATAAAACTATTATCTACAAGGTATTTATTATAGGATTAATAATAAGCGTTCAAATGACTTAAATATTCCATTGTAAAAGATTATGACATATTCAGGTGGCAAACTGCTATTAAGCCATTTTTAAATGTTAATTTTACTAAAACAGAAAACGATTATGCATAGGAAAACCTTGTGCTGGCTTTTCACAATTTGCACTCCTCCACAACTCTTTGCCCTTCTCTGTGTTCTCAGAGGCTAACCCTGTCACCTGGGCTCCCATCAAGGCTGGCTTCCAGCTAGGTTCTGCCAATAAGATGACCAAGAGGATCCTAAAATGAGAGGAGGGAAAGAGAGTTGGAGGTCAGGTTATTTCTCTTTCCAGTCTTGCTCTGTGCCTGTGGCAGTGGTTGCATCCTTTTTAGACTACAGTTCCAGGGTGAAACTCCCCCTCCAGGATTCCAGCTTTCACTGGGCTTCACTGACATTATTTTTTGCCAGACCCTCTCAGGCTAGGGTGGTAATGGCTGCCATGTCAGTTTCTTCATGACTCCACCCCCTGCCTGCTGGCTTCTGCAGCCTTACCCACACTCCAGCAAATCATCCCTTCATTGAGGTCTCAATTGAACCATCTGATTGGAATTCTGTTGCTGACAGAGATCCTAACTGTGAGAGGTGGGGAGTAGGAGTAAGATGGGACATTTATTTCAGCGTTTAAAAAAGTATAAAATGTATTAGAAAATGCCGCCACTGTTTGCCTCTGGGTGTGAGATTATGAGTTATTTATTTTCATCTTTGTCATAGGCTTTGGGGAAGAAAAGGGCTTCAGTCAAATCCTGATTTTAAAACTTCATGTTGAACACACTGGACAAATGTCACATAGTCACTTATAAAACAAATATAATAATGTCTACCTCTTCGAGTTTTTGTGGCTATTAACTTAGATAGTCCATGTAAAGTCCTTGCTGTACAGTAGGTGTACATAAAGTGGTTTTTCTCACAGCTTCTTAATACATGATTATCTGGAAGATGAAATTGCTTGACATATGATAAAAGTACATATCTAACAATGTTGAAATTACTAAAAGCCATGTAAATATATGTTTGGAAATTGTACCATGAGAGAAAAAAAAATTCCATGCAATTAATAATAATTTGAAATACTGTGGTTAGTGTTTTGAAATGCTCATACGTTACCGATTATCATATAGAATGCAGGTGTGAAAGGAAAGGAACAGAAAGCCATTCTTTGTTTGCATAGTTAGCTAAGAGGAAGTTCCATAGAGAAACAGAATTTTCTTCCAAGCATTCCAAACACCATTTCCCAGAAATGAATGTGTTCTTGATGGGTATTAGTATGATTGTCACAATGAGAACAAAAACCACATTCCAATGTATTCAGCAGAGACACAGTCCCTCTTTTGATAATAAATGTAATTTTAATTTCTCTTTGGAACTATTCACAGCCAGACATGCAAGTGCTCATCTTCTTGGTCCTGTAGCCCGTGTATGATTCACAGTATTCTTTCTAGCACTTTTCCCCACACACCCCCACCCCAATCACTGCTGGGTGACATCATTTAACCCAAAAAGACCAAGAGTATGAATGGTAACTTTTCCAATTGCTTTCACTAACAGTGAGCGACTGGATAAAATAATCAAAAATTTCACAATAAAAACAAATAAAATTAATAAGTCCTCCAAGCTGAAGTTTTGAAAAGAGCCAACACCACTGAAATGTCTGAAACCATGAGAGTTCACAAGTTCAATCATTATGTGAAACTGAAGGAAATGTGGCCAGACCCGCTGTCAGTTTAAAGAGTTATCACTACAGCTTTGCAAAAATGATTTATGTTCCCATTCAAATATACCAAAAGCTATTGAACTTAATTTCCTTTTTAAACATGTATTTTGCTGTCCTCAAATGCAAATGGGTGGGGAAATGCTTTAACCCACAGGGCATTTTTGGTTCACTTACAAATGTGTTTGCAAGCATTAGACTTTTCCCACAGATATGTGTTTATGGGTAAGATCTCAAGTAGACTGTCATTTCAAAGTTCTTACTTCTCTTTATTCATTCTCCTGTTCAAGAATCCAGCCATCTTCCCATCCCATCTGTCTCCTTCCTCATTATGTGACACTTTGTGCTGCCCTCCTAAAATCTTCTATGATGATTATCTTGATCATCAAAACTCAGTGCTATTCATTATTTCTTTAGTTGAATCTTTTTATGAGTGCTTTGATTTTTACAGGCATTTTTAGTCTAACATTGTGCAACTGACTTGCTATACTGACTTGAATTTACTCTGCAATACCAGCCAAAATCAGCTCAGCAGCAGAACACCCGGCTTAGCACCCAAGACCTTCACACTTCACTTAATTCACGGTCATGGGAATCTCTCATCCACAAAATAAAAGTCAAAAGTTACTTCCAGGCTAACTCTAAATAAATCTACCAGGGAAAATCAGCTTCGACTCTTATATCTGGCAATTGGTAAAGACTAAATTCTCCAAAACACCCAGGGTAAAATGGAGTGTCTGTTTGCACTGTTTTCCTGCTTTTTTGTTTGTTTAAAACTAATGGAAACAAGGTAGGTTAATATGGAAAACTTCCATGCCTAATGAAATATATAGTATGAATTCCTACGCATATTTAAAGATACACAATGTCTATGTGCATTATAACATCTTAATTATGAACTACTGTAGAAGATAACACAGTTCAGCCTCTAGCAGTTCAATGGCTTATAAGTAACTAAATGTCAGTTGGATGGAACAATTCTCTAATTATCTCTTAATGTGCATTGGAGAATATCAGAATAAAGAAGTTACAGGAGAGAATATGAATATAATTTGATGAATTCTAATTATTGCTGTCATGACTGATTGTTTTTCCTCCAGTCACGTAAGCTGATTCACAGCTAGTTTCTGTTACTTCTAAACTGCATATTACTAACAGCACATACTCCAAGAGGCCAGGCACATGTCAACCAACTGTAAGTACAAGGAACTCTAGTCCTAGAAAAAAAATAATAAAAGGCATAGTCTCTTGTGCTCAAGGAGAATTTTCCTTTCTAAAAGTTGTAAGTATAAAATATAAATTTAGCCTTCTTAATTCCTAATGGAAAAGCAAATACTTAAACTCCAAGACACAGTGATAAAAGGATTACTTTGTCACTGTCATTCCTCCCTCTCTGTAATGCTAGGTTGCATTAAGCCAAGAAGAAATATTGACTATTTGGTTCCAATTCACTTCTCTGCTGTAGTATTTGCTTAGACCATGCTCATGTTCTGTTACTATTACCTGTTCCCCTCAGCTACTGAATCAGATTTTAAATGACTTGGAATAGTGTAATATCACAGACAGAAGGTACTTACATATTTACTCAGTGAAGGAATGAATGACCTGATTGCAAATTATTAAATGCAAGAAAATAAGGGTGAAAACTATTTAATACTTTACAGGAAAATCCAAGTAACCCATTTCCTATATAAACATTGCTAGTCTGTCTTTCATATTCAACGTTCAGTTATTAAAATACAGCTCCCTCGCTCTCTCTTATCACTATGTTATGTACGCTTTCTCAGATCTAATAAGGTTTAGGAATATCCAGCACACTCTAGCTATTTTGTTTTCTACTTGGTATCCCTGAATTTGTTTTGCAGCTTTATCCTAAGGGCCAAGTTGAAAATAGAAAGAGAAAAAAAAAAAAGACTCAAGGTTTTAGCTACTGTTAATAACCCTATTTTCACATGTTCATGTATATTCATATTTCCTGGAAGCTGCCACCTACACAGGCTTCAGTCTCTTACAGTGCTGCTAAGTGAGTAAGTGACTACATGAGACAGAAATTCTTATTCTGAAAGCATTCATTGAGAAAGCTTTCTACTGTGCCATGTATTATTAACGTTCTGCTTCTAACTTCAGATTGCATTAAAAATCATCTAAAACCCCTATCTTTTATTTTTATCTTTTCTATCACAGCCAAATATAGAGAGAGCTAGTTGTTGCATATATAAGACAACCATAAAAAAACACAGACAAGCTTCAAAAAGCTGGTGGTGAATCTGTGCGTACATTCAAGCCCTAATGATGTCTCTTGCTTTCCTATTAGGGTGCTGCACACACTAGGCTCTCATACCTGACTGATTCTGTTTTACTCCCCCAAACTTGAACTACATGACCTGGTCTCAAACGCCATTTACCTTAACTCAAATTTAGTTATAAATATTTCCAAGTTTCAAAGAGCAGCTCAGATCTGGTTTGAGCCAAAATTGGTCTAGCCTTAGAGAGTATTTCGCCAGGTCCAAAAGGTGATACAAAAAGTTGGGGGCAGGAGGTGCATACTTGTGTGCATTTGCACAGAAAGTGCCTCAGGAAAATCTGTGTAAAAAAAAAAAGGCCAGTGGATTTTGCAAAGGGTTTGAAAACTATATCATTATCAACTTCCACTAGCAAATAACTTATCTAAAATGTGAGAGATTATTTTTCTTGTTTATGCTTGGTATGTATGTTTTACCACATTAATCAACATTCCTCATTGACTCTGAAATGTACAACAGTCCTTAGAATCTCAAATCTGAGAAGCACTTCTGCTCCTTAAAGTTCTGATAATAAAAATCTGCTGTATTTGTTTACATACTTATCCTGCTTTATCATAATTATGCAATTTAAATTTATAAATGATACAATGTAAATATGAAAAAACATTGAAATATGAGGGTTTTAAAAAATATGATAAAGATTAGTTGATTTTTTAAATTATTAATAATTTCTACCGAGATAAACATAGGTAAGACAACACTAACTTTTAAGGAAAAAGAAAGATCCTGAATTCCTATTACTCTAAAAATGCATTTAAGAGCTCACTCCACTTTAAAAAAAATAAAATTAGAAACTGCAGACTATGAATAATCACCTATTCAAAAACTCTGAACTCCAATTAATCGATACATATTGATAGGAGAAGCTTGACAATATAAGAAAATATTGCACAATGAACCAGTATGCACACGCACACTTGTGAATGTGTGTGTGTGACAAAATGAATTGTTTGATGCATTTACTATCAATTTTGCATATCTAGCTTTTTTTTTCAATGAGCTAATCTAGGCTTTGATAACAGGGCTCCATTATATGTAAAAGACATTTCTAAATTGTAAAACATCTATTGGCTTTAACAGCCATTCTTTTTTCACTCCTTTGCAATAAAGATTCCAGATCTAAGACAAGAGGTCCTCTGAAATTCTAACCTGGACCAATCAAGTTCAGGACAGTGTTTTTACCACTGCTTTAGGGAGTGGAGACAACACTATGTTAGGTTTCCACACTTATCAGAGCAACACTCTTTTTAGAGTGTTTTCCTTCTAGAAGCTCCGGTGACTACAACAAATCCCAGGTTTCATTCACCATCACAACAATGCCTATGTCTTTTCCTTACTCTCCCGGCCTCTTGTTCTTCCACTCATGCAGCCAGAATGCTAATAAGGCCAGTGAGAAGACCTAAGCACCCATGCCTTTGACTTCACTTTCCAATTCTCTTCTTTACAAGGGGGTCAGAACAGGTTGAGTCTAAGCTACCCTAAAGACCCAGTCATCTTGCTTTTTGTGAAATCTTAATGCACTCTCTCTCACTGGCTAAGGCTACTCCAAGCTTAGGAAAACCCCAGGCCAGCAACCCAGACCAGCCAGGGCCTATGCATATGGTCAAATGCTTTTATTCACTCTTTGTTTCCTATGGTAGTTGTAGGTGTGTTTTCTTTTCCATTAAGATGGTAAGTTTTTGTTTTTGCTTTTGTCTGAGACAGTCTTATTCTGTCACCCAGGCTGAAGTGCACTGGTAGAATCTGGGCGTACTGCAAACTTCATATCCCCGGCTCAAGTGATCCTCCTGCCTCAGCCTCCCGGGTAGGTGGGATTACAGGCATGTACCACCAGGCCTGGCTAGTTTTTGTATTTTTAGTAGAGACAGGGTTTCGCCATGTCGGCCAGGCTGGTCTTGAATTCGTAACCTCAAATGATCTACCTGCATCGGCCTCCCAAAGTGCTGAGATTACAGGCAGAAACCACTGCACCCAGCCCACGATGATAAGTTTCAAAATTTGTCATCATAAGAGTAAAGGAAAATAGGGAAAGGTCTATTGTCTGGCTTTGTAATAGTGTTCTTTAAGCTCACCTGGTATAGAAAGCAGAAACCTCCAGTCTTGCTTAATAGAGTCCTACAATGAAGATTAGGTCCAACATTAAGCCGATAATAAAGTTATTTTACCTTGCTCTTTTGAGGCACAAATTTCCCTCCGAGAATTCATACAAAAATGTAAGCTCAAGAAAAGGAAGGATCTGCATATTACTGTGGCCAACCACAATCACAACATACTATTTTTAAAAACAATCTCAGCAATCATAACCAACAGTAATACATACATCATATCTTATGACTTTTAGTTAAGTTAGCATTACCCTGCCAGGAGTTTGTAAACCTATCATTGATAGATTATAAAAAGCATACTTGATCACTGATGAATGTGTTAGCATGCTAATATTCTAATCCTTTAACTTCTGAAAGTGTTATCACCAGTATAAAAAAGCGAAAACGCAAACTTCAGAAGAAAGTATTTTGTGTATTTCTTAATGCAACTGTATTTTTATTCACTTTCTATGGTAACAGCTACATGACTGTAAAGCTAGCAAATTTTGAACACTTACTTACAGGGCCATTTCATAACTTCTAGGACTTTGAAAAACTTTTATAAAATTCACCATTTCAAATATAGACTATAACAATTTCTCAAATTGCCTATGTAATATTTTGAGGAGTTCCTATGTGCCAGATACTTTTCTAAGTGCCTTATCTATATGTATCAATTTAATCTAGAGCAAATGGCCATTTTAAATATTAATAAAAGAAGGCAAAAGAGTTTCAGCAAGTTGCCCAAGATCTCAAGCAGTAAGAGGCAGAGGTGAGAATCAAACCAGGTACTCAGGGTCCCAGAGAGCCTGCTCATACCACTATAGTAATCTACAGCACAAAATTAATCAAAACAATGTTTTGTTTCCCCAAGTGTATGTGCTAGGCAAGGAATTAAGTATGCCATCAGTAAAATTACAATTTAGTTGTGGAAAAGTGTAAGTCATAAGTGATTGAAAATTAGGTTCGACTTAATTGAAATGGCCTTGAGAAGAAATTTGTCTGATTATTGTTTACTCTCAGTCTGTTTTATAAAGTCTTTGTAAAAATTTAGAGGAACCTATATAAAAAACAAATACTTACATAATAAGAGTAAGAGAAAGTACCAATCACAATAAAAGCTCAATAAGGTTAAGAACACAAATAATAGGCTTAATGCACTTACTATTAAACTTTATTAAAGTGAAATTCCTGGTGGCCCATAAAGAAAAATTATCATTTACAATGCTCCCATTATACAGAAAAAGAAAACATAACCACCTCCTACATGTTAAAGAAAATGGCATTTGGGATGGTTTTTGTTCAACTTCAGAGAATCACAGACTCCTTAATGAAAAAAGTAGTTCGGTGTGATTTCAGCGACAAAAGAAGTATGGGCATGGTCGTTCTGGGCAGTGAGGAAAGAAGTTCAATAGGATCAAAGTATGAAATACTTTTGCGCATTTGAGAAACTGTAAATAGACTGTCATGGTTGAAGTAGTGTTTCCTAAGTAATCGTCTGTGAAATGCTCATCCAATAAAGAAGAAAAGGTTTCTATTATAAAAATAAGTGGAAGAAATGGTAGGTTAAGAAAACCAGTAACTGGAGGTTTCTTTCTTTTTTGTGGCTGTGATAAAACAGCTTGCACCAAACTAATCTACTTCAAAAACAGAAAAAAAACAATTAAAAATATATATATATATATATATATATATATATATATATACATATATATATAAAGCTCCTTGAAAGCATTGGAAAGCAGCCAAAGCAACCAAGATCTAAAGAGCCAAACTCCTAAAGGGAAGGGACTAAATAGAGGGGAGCCCTACCTTGGCCTACTGCTTTGGTCCTTTGGGAAATTTTCCACTTCATAGTTTAAAAGACAGAATCAAAACAGAGACAAGTGGCTTAATACTTGTCACTGTGCCACTAAATGGAAGAAACAAAAATAGGAGTTCAGAGACACCAACACAGCCAGGACTTGAGGGGCCAAGATACCGAGGAAAAGGGAACCATGCAGTAGTGACCTCAAAATTCTATGTGCAACTTCCACTTCAAATCATTTGCTGACCCTTTTGCTTATTTTTATTTTTTATTTTTATTTTGTTTTAGAATCTAGTTCTCACTGTTGCCTAGTCTGGCCTTAAACTCCTGGGCTGAAGGGTTCCTCCTGCCTCAGCCTCCTGAGAGCTCAGACTAAATCTGGCTATGTGCTGACTCTTTACGAGTGTAGTGCAAGCTGCTGAAGAAACAATCAGAAAGATACTGCTAAAATGTTAAAAAGTAGAGATGGTGCCATCTGGGGAAACATTAATTTGGGTTATGGGGTCTTTCTATAAAGAAGGGCACTGATTTAAAAAAAAAAAAAAAAAACCCAGGCTTTTTGCTGATACCTCTGAAGGAGTAAACTCCTGGAAAAAGGTGAAACTGAAATTGGGACTCAGTCAGATCAAGGTGATTTTTCTGAGCCTCATCTGCCTTCTAGAAGAAAATTAAAATCTCTCTGAAAGGATAAAGCATAAGCCAGAGCTTCTAGAAAAATTTATACAAATGTCCAGCATTCGTTTAACAATTACCAAGAGCCAGAAATCAGAATCATGAGACCAAAAATTGGGGTGAGTAGGTGGACAATATAAAGTTGACCCAGATAGTGAAATTATGAAGAAAAATACTTAAAATACCAATAATATGCTTAAGAAAATAGAGACAAAGATAGATAATTTGACCAAAGAACTAGAGTTAAGACGGATATGAAAGAACTAGAAAGAAAGAACTAGAGTTAAAGATAAATTTTAATCCTAGAAATAAAAAATAACCCAAACTAAGAATGGGACAGATGAATGTAACAGCAAATTAGACAAAGCAGAGAAAAATAATAGTGAACATAGGTGAGCAGAAAATATCAAGATTAAATATAGAGAAAAGAGCATGAAAAAATACAGAAAATAGCATAAGAAACATATGAAACCAAGTGAAAAAACCTAAAATGAATGCAATTAGAGTCTCAGAAAAAGCATGAGAGACTAGTCATTCTTTTTCTAGATAAAGCAGTATCTGAAGAAGTTCTAAATAACAATTTTGTAAAACTTTAAAATCTTCAGACAATGAATTCAAAAGTATTATGAGATTCAAGCAGTTCAAATATAAAGAAAAACACCAAGAAAAGCATACCTAGGCATATCCAACTAAGAAAATTCTTAAAAGCAGCCAAAGGAAAGAGGCACACTACTTTTAAAGAAATATTGATAGCACCAGGGCTGATGAATAAATTTTCAGTAAAAATGATGAAGGTCAGAAAGCAACATAACATTTGTAAAGTCCTAAAAGAAAATTATCATCAAGCTATTACTCTATGTCCAGGGGGAAAAAAGTCATTAAAATACATGGCAATCATAGCACAAAAGAAGAAAAGTGATGGTAGATGAAATAATATGTGCTATGATTTCAGGATTATTTTGGAAATGAAAAATATACTAACTTAAGGTCTCTAAAACATTAAGTATATGTATTGTATATAGGGGTTGAAATAAACAATATATTTTTAAATAATCCACGGGTCAACAAAAAAGCAATTTATATAAATAATACTTCCAACTAAATGGTAATAAGACATCAGAATTCTTGGGATACAGCTCAATCAGTTACTATAAAAAATGTACAGCCTTGTAAGACTGTTTAATTTTAAAAAGAACAAGTTATTACTATGAGGCATGAGAAAAGAAGACATCACTACAGAATCAACATATAATGTAAAGAAATGTACATTTACATGTTCTGTGGTATCTATTACAACTTAGTTCAAATCTGGAATTCTATATTAAGTAAAAGGTACAGAAAGTACAGCCTCACAAGTTTTATAAAGACGTACTTAGAGGGGATAAACTGTTAGAAAAAGTGCCCTTGAGGACTCAACTTACGATTACATTTGCATAGCAATGCTCAGTTTTCATTTATGTGAATTTTTATTTGGGATGGCTGAAACCTACATTTGCAGAGCAAGAATTGTGTTTTTACTTAGAACATGTATTTATTTGAATGATGGTGATTTGGAATGTGAAAAGCTTCCCTGTGGCCACTCCCCTTTTCTCAATATCTACATTAATGTGTTTATGAGAGAGTTTCAAGCAAAGGCAAAAATAAAATCAAATAAAACCATCTATAATGTTGTAATAATAATACTGTGGTGAAATTAGCAGCTTTGCATGTTTTGTTATCTGCCACTAAAGTGTCAAAGATAAAAGCAGTCATATTTTTACTCCAATGGCTTTAAAAAAAAAAAAAAAGCAGGTGAATACATCATGAATTAAGCATGACCCCCTGTTATTGAAGCTCATTTACATCTATAGTTTCTACATGAGGTGTTATTATGGGGTCTGTGGTGAACTGAAAAACAGCTCCCCAGATATATTCACATCCTAATTCCAGGCACCTGAAAATGTCATTTCATATGGCAAAATGGATCTGAAGATGTGATTAAGATAATGATCTTAAAATGAGATTACTCTGAACTACCTAGGTGGGGTTAATGTGATCACAACGGTCCTCATAAGAGGAACACAGAAGTGAGAGTCAGAGAAGGCGATGTGATGAGAGAGCAGAAAGTGGACTGATGCACTTTGAAGAGGGCAAAAACAGGCCACAAACCAAGGAATACAAGTAGCCATTAGAAGAGAAAGAGGCAAGAAAACAGATCCTCCCTTCAGAACATCCAGAAGGAACCAGTCCTGCTGACACCTTGAAGTTAGCCCAGTGAAACTAATTTTGAATTTCTGACCTCTAGAACTATGTAAGAATAAATTTGTGTTGTAAGCCATTACATTTGTAGTGATTTTTTTTAAAGCAGATATAGAAAACGAATAGAGCAGCCTAGTGAAATGGCTATCAAATCTGGTGCACAGCAGAATTTCATCTAGGAAGTTTGTGAAAAATATAGATCCTTGGATCCTATTCCTAAAGATTCTGATTCTCTATGTATCTGTGATGAGCCACAGGAATCCAAAATTTTTAAGAAGTTTCTCAGATGACTGCTGTGCTGCAAACCAGGGTACAAGTCAAAAGAAGGGTGTTTGGGAACAATTCACTGCCTGAATTAGTTGCCTTGGGCTGCTATAACAAATTAATACAAACTTGAAATCTCAAAACAACAGAAATGTATTCTCTTACAATTCAGAAGACCAGAAGTCTGAAATCAGTTTCACAGAGTGAAAATCAAGGTGTCCACAGGGCCATGTTCTCTGCAGAGGCTCCAAGGGAAAATTTTTTCCTTCTTCCAGTTTCTGGTGGTTGCCAGCATTCCTTGACTTGTGGCCACATCATGCCAATCTCTGCTTCTGTGGTCCCACTGCCTCCTATTTGTGCAGCAAATCTCCCTCTGCCTCTGTCCTACAAAGACACTTGTAATTGGAATTAGGGCATATCCAGTTACCAGGACCATATCCCCATCTCAAGGTCTTTAGCTGAATCACCTCTACAATAACCTTTTTCTTTATAAGGTCACATTTACAGATTCCAGAAGTTGGAATCTGATAGTTCACCTTGGCAATTTTTCTTCATAGTATAGTGCCTTAGTGCCCTTCAAGGTTATTTAGGGATTAAGACAGTAGAGCTGAAGAAACTTTCTACAATCTTTTCATATTCATATCCTTTTTGACCCTTTACAAATTATAATTATTCTATTAAAAAACAACCAGTCTCACTGGACTATTCTATTGATTAATGAGGGTGATAAGCAAGGAATCTGGGGATTATTGGAAAAAGTAGGTTCCTAGAATTGAGCAGCATTTTTATTACAAGTTTATACTCCCCTTTAAAATACTGGCTTCTCATAAGGGTGTTCCTGAACATGAAAGTACTGCAATAAAGGAATATTTATTAAAAATTTCTATCCCAGAGGAATTTACTGCATGTACTACAAACAGACTATAGGAAAACTTGGTTGGGAAGTTATTTTTAATGCAAAAGTTTATTTTAAATTTAAATAAATCCAAAGTGACTTTACCCTCTTTTTTACCTGTAAGCAATCAAGAAATTTAGACTCTATGGTTCACTGACATGAGCATTCTTGTCCTGATTGACTTTTTAAGGTTTTTCAGGTATATAATACAGAAGAGAGATGAGCTAGAAGTCTAAGAAGGATACAACAGAATTCAAAAGGCGGGCAAAAAAAGATGTATATTATAGTGATGATCCAAAGAAATAGTAATAGTATAGATTTTACTTTTTTAAAAAAGGCCTCTTTCAGAAGGGCTAATCCCCCATTCTAATATTTTTAACATCTGAAGAATAAGGCTTAAGACCTTTCCCAAGTGTAAGATGGTATCCCTTTTTCAAATGTACATTTTTATACCCTATTCCCTTAAAAACAATTTATAGCTCCACTTCCTTTTACTATTCTCTACGGAAAATCTAAGTAATTGTCTCCTTAAAACATTTCATGGCATGGCTCCCAATAATCTAATTTTCATTTTAGCAGGTCATTATTCCACCCTGAATAGCTTTTAGACAAAAATTTCTAATCTGTCTCACCCAAGGTTGGCCACACTTTTATTCTCTCTGTGTCCCTTTGATACTAAGGTATTTTACAGGATGCCTACGTGGTATTGTTCACTTGCCTGACTTCAGTCGGTAGAACGAGCTTCCAAGTGGGCTCTGAGCTGCTGTCAATCTACATCCTCTAAAATCCCCAGAGCAATCCCTGTTGGCTAAGAACTACCTCAGCAGAATGACCTAGGAAGCTTGCAAAAATGCAGATTCCAAGGCACTACCTCTGATCTACTAAAAACAATTTCTGGAAAAATAACTTGGACATTTGTACTTCTCACAAATAAGTCATTCTTTTTCACTCCAGAGCCTTGGGCCACTCATCAATTACAATATGATTAGAACAGTCTAATCATACTGGAAATACCTGCTTCATGAACTCTCTTTTGCTCATAAGCACCCAGGTTTTAATGGTTTGATGGCACTATTCTGAAGGAATAAACTTGTCTGGGTTGGTGCCATTAAGTTAAGCAACATCAACAAACCACTCAGAAACTGTGACGTATCATTACCGCACTTTAATGCAAACGTCGTTTTTCATTCTTGAATTCCTATCCAGTTTTATTCCTTCTTTTCAAACATTGTAACTCCATCATTTCCCAGAGAAATCCACTTTATCATTTCCTGGAGAAATCCATCCTTACTCTTCTTTATGTTAGTGCTCAGTTTCACTGTCTATAAGCTTCTCCCTCATGTCCTTATCCCAGACCAGTAATCCCTTCCAGAAAAAGTAGGAGGGTGATTAGACAAAGAAAAATCAAATTTCTAGAGGACGTATTATTTGAAAACTTTGTTCTGACAAATGGAACAAGCAAAAGTAGCAATTTACCTGCTGTGAGCATATTTCAGACCACAGAACTTACCAGCAGGACCTAATTTCTTCTTGGTTAGCCTAATAGAGAAAGCTAATTACAAGGGATTATTCTTAGGAAAGTAAAATCTAGTTCTGTGTTGTGTGTCACAGAGAAACTCCTAGCTGCAGAGATTTTTGGTCGATATAGCAACATGAGAACAATTGAATCTTGTTTTGCTCTACTGAGAATAAACATTTTTTTTCCAAAACCAGTTTAATTTTGTCCACCACTCTACACAAAATGCCATTGACAGGAATAATTACTGTCCACGCTCGTCACACACAAAAATACTGTGACCTCTTGAGCAAGACACTGAGAAAGAAAACCCAGTCATAACTGGGACAGAGAAGACAACTCTGCCTTAACACAAAGTAAAGCTCCTACATACAAATGGTCTCAGTAAAGTGCTTCACGGCAGAATATTTTTGGCCAATTTACATGGCATTTGGATTTGAAGTTATATGTCATTTGGGGAAGATTACTATAATTAGAAAAATGGCCTAATTACTTTTCTGGCAACAGTGAAGAAAGAGAACAGACTTTTCGGCTTATAGCGACAAGTCCTTGAGAAACCTCAAAAGGTTTTGGGATCCTGTTTGACAGGAAAGAACATCTCATCTGAGCCTCTTGGATCTGTTGAACAACCAAGCTAGAAAGCCAAAACCACAAGAGAGGAAAAAAGAGCAAGAAAACAAAAAATCCTTCTTCCTATTGGATTTTGAAACGGAGCCGACGGAAATGCTCCTTTCCATGACATTGCGAAGCTTCACCTGCTGTGCCCTGTAAGATGCACAAATGGAAAACAATGGAGTTGGGAGGGAAGCGTGGATTTTCACGGCAATGAGACTTGGAGGAAGGTTTCATGCTAGTGTTGTTTGATGGCTATGTCTGTTCTAACTGTAAATAATATGACAACATTCAAGATTCAGAAATTGAAAGAGTGCCTGTTACTTGAAGTCTCAAGTTAACATTCATGATATAAAAGGCAAAATCATACAAAGTTCCTCTTTTCCTGTGCTGAGGAAGAGAGACCCTGCGGCACTGAAGAAACACCCGTTCCCCAAGCCTCAGCTTCACGGGACATCGTCTTTTACCCAGAAGGAAAATGGGGATAGCAAGAGCTCCGTTAGAGAAAAATGACCCTGGGCTTTCACTATTTAGGTTCTGTTTCCTGCATTTAGCAATCGGAACACCTGCACTCCAACAAATATGTCTTCAAAAAAGTACAATTTAAAATGGTCATGAATTTTTAAAGGATATAAGAGTAAAATCAGGATAGTGAAGCAACTTCAAAATGTACGTGGAAGAAAGAAACAAACCACACCATCAAAAAGTGGGCTAACAATATAAAGAGACGCTTCTCAAAAGAAGACATTCATATGACCGGGAAACATGAAAAAACGCTCAACCTCACTGATCATCAGAAAAATGCAAGTCAAAAGCACAAGGAGATACCATCTCATGCCAGTCAGAATAGTGATTATTAAAATGTCAGGAAACAGATGCTGGAAAGACTATGGAGAAATAGGAACGCTTTTACACTGTTGATGGGAATGTAAATTATTTCAACCATTGTGAAAGACAGTGTGGCGATTCCACAAGGATCTAGAACCAGAAATACCATTTGATTCAGCAATCCCATTACTGGGTATATACCCAAAGGAATATAAATCATCCTACTGTAAAGACACATGCACATGTATTTTTATTGCAGCACTATTTACAATAGCAAAGACATGGAACCAACCCAAATGTCCATCAGTGATTGATAGACTGGATAAAGGAAATGTGGTACATATACACTGTGGAATACTATGCAGCCATAAAAAGGAATGCGATCATGTCCTTTGCAGGGACATGGATGAAGCTGGAAGCCATCATCCTCAGCAAACTGACACAGGAATGGAAAACCAAACACTGCATGTTCTTACTCGTAAGTGAGAGTTGAACACTGACAACATATGGACACAGAGAAGGGAACAACACACACCAGGTCCTGTTGTGGGGTGGGAGGTGAGGGGAGGGAACTTAGAGTAAGGGTCAATAGGTGCAGCAAACCACCATGGCACATGTAGACCTATGTAACGAACATGCACATTCTGCATATGTAGCCTGATTTTCTTTTAGAAGAAATAAAAAAAAAAAAAAAAGAATCATCACTTAAAAAAAATGCACATGGAAGAAGGATGGTGGGGCTGGTGGCTGGAGAGAAACAGAAAGAGTTATTAAATGATTGCTGCTTTCAAGTCATGAACTGTCTAATGAAAATGTTCCCTTGGTAAATGTGGCTCTCATTATCCTGTTTCCTATCATTAGTGACTTCTGAAGTGTCCCCTCCCCTTCCTAAGCACTTTATCTAACACAGAAAGGAGAAGCTGCACTTCAAGCTGTGCTAAAAGTGAAACAGCAGCTCCATCCTTCACCACACTTAGAAGAGTCATCATAGTAAGGCCCCTTTGATCTAGAATTCTCAGGGTTTGTTTTTCATTTGTCAGGCTAAATGGAAAACGTAAACACACATAAAAGCATTACCCCCTCCACCAAAATAGTGATTTTTTAAAAATCTTTTTCCAATTTCAACCTAGCCTTTAAAAATCATTTATTCAATTACTTTTTACTTTGTATCATCCAACTCGTGACAATTTTACAGCATGAATAGTCTCATTCCATTCCAACCACGGTCTCATTCATTTTATTTGTTTTCCAGGACAAAAAGGATTTGGTACACAGTATCAACATATTAATCAAGTAAATCTGGTATTCTTCCTTCAGTGGTAATCAATTCTTCCACAGTTACAAATCCCAGGTTAATGTTTCATGAGTGTTAGAAATGTTAACTAACTGAAATATAATCTTTCAGTGCAGTTGGAAGGTGTCTACTACACTGAATGAACTCTTTATAAAAACACAAGTTAGGGAATGCTGGGAAGATGGCCGCCTAAGAACAGCTCAGGACTTCAGCTCCCAGTGAAGGTGCAGAGGGTGAGTGGACGCCGCATTTCCAGACGAACTCTTATTGCCCACAGACCAGGAGATACCCAGGCAGAGGGGTCGCCAGCGTCGCAATCCCAGCCGGTGCGGCTGTTTTGGCCCCGGTGGGGCTGATTCCGCCCGCGCGGCTGCTGTGACCACGCCCTGTTGCTGCGGTTCTCCGTACAAAAGCCACTGGTCTGGGAGCCCTCTTAGCTGGCGAGCAGAGCCTTGAGACGGCAGAATAGCCCATTCATCTGAAATAGCGAGCCAGGCCAGGAGATTCCTAGGCAAAAAATCCGCCAGGAGCCGGCTCCGCAGTTCGAGCCGACTCCGTGAGTCGCAGTACGGGAGATCCCGGCGCCTTTTCAACAAGCGACCAGAACGCGGGGTCGTTCAACTTAAAAGACTCTGAGTCAGGGAGCCAGGTGATCAGGCTCGGTTGGTCCCACCCCTCCACCCCCAACAACAACGAAAACAAAAACAGTAATTGGAAACCCTCTGGGTTGAGCCCTTCAAACCAAGCACAGCTGAACCGGGACAGTCCGGCTCCGTGGGGGAGGGGCTTCCGCCATTACTGAGACTCTCCAGTGCTACAGAGGCAGGCTGCCGTTGCCGAGGCAACCTGCCACAACAGAGAGAGTCCCCCATAACAGAGGCGGGGCCACCATTGCCCAGACAGTTCTAACTACGCCCTTATAAAAAGGACTACAGGGAAGAGCTCAGGGCAGCTGGGCGGAGCCCACAGCAGCTCAGCAAAGCCCCTGCGGGCAGGCAGAGGCTAGGCGTGCTGCTAGCTGGGCGGGTCCGACCTGAAAGAAAAATAAAAAAAGGCAGTAGTGCAACGGAAACTCATAAAGCTCCAACTCCCTGGGAAAGAGACAGACAACAGGTGGATAAACCCACAAAAATGGGAAGAAACCAGCGCAAAAAGGATGAAAACTCCCGAAACCAGAACACCTCTCCTCCTAAAAGTGATCACAACTCCTCACCAGCAAGGGAACCAGACCGGATGGAGAAGGAGGGTGATGAAATCACAGAATCAGACTTCAGAAGGTGGGTAGTAAGAAACTACAATGAGCTAAAAGAACATGTTCTAACCCATCACAAAGAAAATAGGAACCTTGAAAAAAGATTGGACGAACTGCTGACGAGAATGGACAGCATAGAGAGGAGTATAAGTGAACTGATGGAGCTGAAAAACGCAACACGAGAACTTCGTGAAGCATGCACAAGCTTCAACAGCCGAATTGACCAAGCAGAAGAAAGGATATCAGAGGTCGAAGATCAACTCAATGAAATAAAAAGAGAAGGCAACAACAGAGAAAAAAGCGCAAAAAGGAATGAACAAAATCTTCAAGAAATGTGGGACTATGTGAAAAGACCTAATCTACGTCTGATAGGTGTACCTGAATGTGATGAAGAGAATGAATCCAAGCTGGAAAATACTCTTCAGGATATTATCCAGGAAAACTTCCCTAACCTAGCAAGGCAGACCAATATTCAAATCCAGGAAATACAGACAACACCACAAAGATATTCCTCAAGAAGAGCAACCCCAAGGCACATAATCGTCAGATTCACCAGGGTTGAAATGAAAGAGAAAATGCTAAGGGCAGCCAGAGAGAAAGGTCGGGTTACCCACAAAGGGAAGCCCATTAGACTCACAGCAGATCTCTCAGCAGAAACCCTACAAGCCAGAAGAGATTGGGGGCCAATATTCAACATCCTTAAAGAAAAGAACTTTCAACCCAGAATCTCCTATCCAGCCAAACTAAGCTTCATAAGTGAAGGAAAAATAAAATCCTTTGTGAACAAGCAAGCACTCAGAGATTTCATCACCACAAAACCTGCTCTACAAGAACTCCTGAAAGAGGCTCTACACATATAAAGGAACAACCAGTACCAGCCACTCCAAAAACACACCAAATGGTAAAAAAGCATCAACACAATCAAGAATCTGCATCAACTAACCAACAAAACAGCCAGGTAGCATCAAAATGACAGCATCAAATTCACACATAACAATACTATCCCTAAATGTAAATGGACTAAATGCCCCAATCAAAAGACACAGACTGGCAAATTGGATAAAAAGCCAAAACCCATCAGTGTGCTGTGTCCAGGAAACCCATCTTACATGCAAGGATACACAAAGGCTCAAAATAAAGGGATGGAGGAAGATCTACCAAGCAAATGGAGAGCAAAAAAAGGCAGGAGTTGTAATTCTCATCTCTGATAAAATAGACTTTAAAGCAACAAAGATCAAAAGAGACAAAGAAGGACATTACATAATGGTAAAAGGATCACTGCAACAAGAAGAGCTAACGATCCTAAATATATACACACCCAATACAGGAGCACCCAGATACATAAGGCAAGTTCTTAATGACTTACAAAGAGACTTAGACTCCCACACAATAATAGTGGGAGACTTTAACACCCCATTGTCAATATTAGACAGATCAACCAGACAGAAAATCAACAAGGATATCCAGGACCTGAATACAGACCTGGAACAAGCAAACCTAATAGACATTTACAGAACTCTCCACCCCAAATCCACAGAATATACATTCTTCTCAGCACCACATCACACCTACTCTAAAACTGACCACATAATTGGCAATAAATCACTCCTCAGCAAATGCAAAAGAACAGAAATCATAACAAACAGTCTCTCAGACCACAGTGCAATCGATTTAGAACTCAGAATGCAGAAACTAACTCAGAACCGCACAGCTTCATGGAAACTGAACAACTTGCTCTTGAATGTTGACTGGATAAACAATGAAATGAAGGCAGAAATAAAGATGTTCTTTGAAACCAAAGAGAACGAAGACACAACATACCAGAATCTCTGGGACACATTTAAAGCAATCTCTAGAGGAAAATATATAGCAATGAGTGCCCACATGAGAAGAAAGGAGAGATCTAAAATTGACACCCTATCATCAAAATTGAAAGAGCTAGAGGAGCAAGATCAAAAAAACTCAAAACCTAGCAGAAGACAGGAAATAACTAAGATCAGAGCAGAAATGAAGGAAATAGAGACACAAAAGACTCTTCAAAAAATCAATACATCCAGGAGCTGGTTTTTTGAAAAGATCAACAAAATAGACAGACCACTAGCCAGATTAATAAAAAAGAAAAGAGAGAATAACCAAATAGATGCAATAAAAAACGATAAAGGTGATATCACCACAGATTCCACAGAAATCCAAACCATCATCAGAGATTATTACAAACAACTCTATGCACATAAACTAGTAAACCTGGAAGAAATGGATAAATTCCTGGACACCTGCCACCTCCCAAGCCTAAACCTGGAAGAAGCCGAAACCCTGAATAGACCAATAACATGGTCTGAAGTCGAGGCAGCAATAAAGAGCCTACCACCCAAAAAAAGCCCAGGTCCAGATGGGTTCACAGCTGAATTCTACCAGACATACAAGGAGGAGCTGATACCATTCCTTCTGAAACTATTCCAGACAATCCAAAAAGAGGGAATCCTTCCCAAATCATTTTATGAGACAAACATCATCCTGATACCAAAACCCGGCAGAGACTCAACAAGAAAAGAAAATTTCAGGCCAATATCCATGATGAACATAGATGCAAAAATCTTCAATAAAATACTGGCAAACCGATTGCAACAGCATATCAAAAAGCTCATCCACCATGATCAAGTAGGATTCATCCCAGGGATGCAAGGCTGGTTCAACATACGCAAGTCCATAAACGTAATTCACCACATAAACAGAACCAAAGACAAAAACCACGATTATCTCGATTGATGCAGAGAAGGCTTTTGACAAAATTCAACAACGCTTTATGCTAAAAACCCTCAATAAACTAGGTATTGACAGAACGTATCTCAAAACAATAAAAGCTATTTACGACAAACCAACAGCCAATATCATACTGAATGGGCAAAAACTGGAAGCATTCCCTTTGAAATCTGGCACTAGACAAGGATGCCCTCTCTCACCACTCCTATTCAATATAGTACTGGAAGTTCTAGCCAGAGCAATCAGGCAAGAAAAAGAAATAAAGGGTATCCAAATTGGAAAGGAGGAAATCAAATTGTCTCTATTTGCAGATGACATGATTGTATATCTGGAAGACCCCATCATCTCAGCCCAAAATCTCCTGAAACTGATAAACAACTTCAGCAAAGTCTCAGGATACAAAATCAACGTGCAAAAATCACAAGCATTCCTATACACCAGTAATAGACTTCAAGAGAGCCAAATCAAGAACAAACTGCCATTCACAATTGCTACAAAGAGAATAAAGTACCTAGGAATACAACTAACAAGGAACGTAAAGGACCTCTTTAAGAAGAACTACAAGCCATTGCTCAACGAAATAAGAGAGGATACAAACAGATGGAGAAACATTCCATGTTCATGGTTAGCAAGAATCAACATCGTGAAAATGGCCATACTGCCCAAAGTAATTTACAGATTCAATGCTATTCCCATCAAGCTACCAATGACCTTCTTCACAGAACTGGAGAAAAACACCTTAAACTTCATATGGAACCAAAAGAGAGCCCGCATAGCCAAGTCAATTCTAATCAAAAAGAACAAAGCAGGAGGCATCACACTACCGGACTTCAAACTATACTACAAGGCTACAGTAATCAAAACAGCATGGTACTGGTACCAAAACAGAGATATAGACCAATGGAACAGAACAGAGGCCTCAGAGGAAATACAACATACCCACAACCATCTGATCTTCGACAAACCTGACAAAAACAAGCAATGGGGAAAGGACTCCCTGTTTAATAAATGGTGTTGGGAAAACTGGCTAGCCATGTGCAGAAAGCAGAAACAGGACCCCTTCCTGACACCTTACACCAAAATTAACTCCAGATGGATTAAAGACTTAAACATCAGACCTAATACCATAAAAACCTTAGAAGAAAATCTAGGCAAAACCATTCAGGACATAGGTGTAGGCAAGGACTTCATGACCAAAACGCCAATAGCAATGGCAACAAAAGCCAAAATAGACAAATGGGACCTAATCAAACTCCACAGCTTCTGCACGGCAAAAGAAACAGTCAGTAGAGTGAATTGGCAACCAACAGAATGGGAAAAAATTTTTGCAGCCTACCCATCTGACAAGGGGCTGATATCCAGAATTTACAAAGAACTAAAGCAGATCTACAAGAAAAAAACAAACAAGCCCATTCAAAAATGGGCGAAGGATATGAACAGATACTTTACAAAAGAAGACATACAGGAGGCCAACAAACATATGAAAAAATGCTCATCATCACTGCTCATCAGAGAAATGCAAATCAAAACCACATTGAGATACCATCTCACACCAGTTAGAATGGCGATCATTAAAAAATCGGGAAACAACAGATGCTGGAGAGGATGTGGAGAAATAGGAACACTTTTACACTGTTGGTGGGAATGTAAATTAATTCAACCATTGTCGAAGACAGTGTGGCGATTCCTCAAGGACCTAAAAATAGAAATCCCATTTGACCCAGCAATCCCATTACTGGGTATATATCCAAAGGATTATAAATCATTCTACTGCAAGGACACGTGCACACGAATGTTCATTGCAGCACTGTTTACAATAGCAAAGACCTGGAACCAACCCAAATGCCCAACGATGATAGACTGGATAGGGAAAATGTGGTACATATACACCATGGAATATTACGCAGCCATCAAAAACGATGAGTTCACGTCCTTTGTAGGGACATGGATGAACCTGGAAACCATCATTCTCAGCAAACTGACACAAGAGCAGAAAATCAAACACCGTATATTCTCGCTCATAGGCGGGTGTTGAACAATGAGAACACATGGACACAGGGAGCGGAGCACTACACACTGGGGTCCGTTGGGGGGAAATGGGGGAGGGGCGGGGGGTGGGGCGGTTGGAAGAGATAGCATGGGGAGAAATGACAGATACAGGTGAGGGGACGGAAGGCAGCAAAGCACACTGCCATGTGTGTACCTATGCAACAATCTTGCATGTTCATCACATGTACCCCAAAATCTAAAATGCAATTAAAAAAAAAAAAAAAAACACAAGTTAGGCCAGGTGCAGTGGCTCATGCCTGTAATCCCGACACATTGAGAGGCTGAGGTGGGAAGATCACAAGGTCAGGAGTTCTAGACCAGCCTGACCAATAAGCTTAAACTCTGTCTCTACTAAAAATACAAAAATTAGCAGGACATAATGGCATGCACCTATAGTCCCAGTTACTCAGGAGGCTGAGGCAGGAGAATCACTTGAACCTGAGAGGTAGAGGTTGCAGTGAGCCAAGATCATGCCACTGCACTCCAGCCTGGGCAACAGAGCGAGACACTGTCTCAAAAAAAGAAAAAAAAAAAACCCACAAACGAACAACAAAAAAAACCTACAGGTTAAGAATTACTTTCAATGGAAAGCATACAGGCCTTTTTTATTGTGTTGCTATAAACAGGTTAACCAAAGATGGGTTATCATCCTGGGTCAGTAACTTTGAAATCAAATTGTTATTGTTATAAGTTGAAGTGAGTGTCTTCAAAATTTATATATTGAAGCCCTAACCCCCAGTACTTCAAAATGAAATTGTATTTAGAGATAAGGCCTTTAAAGAAGTGATGAAGTTAAAAAGAAGGTTTGTTGTTTTTTTTTTTTCTTTTTTATGGTAGACCCTAATTTCGTCTGACTGGCACCCTTATAACAGGATATCTGAACACACAATAGAGAACCAGGGATATTCGCGCTCAGAGGAAAGACCATGTGAGGACATGGTAAGAAGGCAGCCATCCGCAAGCCAAAGAGAGAGGTCTCAGGAGAAACAAATGCTGCCAACGCCTTGACCTTGGTCTTCCAGGCTCCAGAACTGTAAGAAAATAACTTTCTGTTGCTTAAGTGCCTCAGTCTTTAGTACTTTGTTACAGCAGCCCACACTGACTAATATATAAACCATCAAGTAAAAAGAGTGATCTGGAAGCAAGGCCTTAATACCAGCTTGGAGCTGACAATACCAAGAACTAGTGTAGAACAGACAGCAAGAAATAAAGTCAATACACAGGAGATGAAGGACACAAGACACAGTTCTTTTCATGGCTGCATAGTATTCCACGGTGTTAGGGAATCAAAACAAGAGACAAAAGAAATATACCCCTTGGCCTCCAATCTGCGAAGGGACAGGGTGGGAAACCTGGCAGTTTCTTCCATTAAACAAGGATTCTATCAAACACAATGCTAGAGAGTCTTCACTTCACTCTGTGCAATATAGTAGGAATGTGATCCATTCTGGATTTTATGAGATGTCGGTGAGATAAGAGTATGACCTGTTGGTATAGCAGGAGATTAGGCATTAGATTAAGATGACTTAGGTTCTAATTAAGGCATATTTCGAGACATCTCAATGGTTATAACAGGGATGGAGGCTGACAGAATCAACCCAATGAGGAAAATGAGAGAAAAAGAGAATGGACTAAGAAAGTAAGTGAAATACAAACCTGGAACACTGAGAAATCCATTAATTTGAGCTTACTTCAAAGTTCCTTGATGACTTCTGTGTCTGGAAGAATAGCACTTGGAAATTAAGCTGATTATAGGACTCTCATATTACACTGACTGATGCCTGAGTCTGTCTGTGAAATCTGTTTATCTCTTTGGCTAGCCTCTGGCCTTGCATGGAGTGCTCACTCCACAAACACTGGTTGAGTGCTTGAGTGGGTGCAAGAATGTGGGGAGTATCAGTAAGAAATGCAAAGCTAGCGGCTTTGTCACAGTGAGTTTCAAAACGAAGAAAAATGAACTGATATGAGTTGACTGTTGATAATGTTATTTCAGTATTATTTGAAAAGCATGTGAATTCAATGAAAGGCAGAGATGAGATGTGCCTGCAAGTTGAATCCTGGCCCTAGACATACACTTGACAGGGTTGACTCCCTGTGTTGACTGTGCATGTCTTAGGGAAGAAAATCAAGAGTGTCTTTAGCCATAAAGTCATATGTGTGTTACTGGGAAGGGCAGGAAAATACTTAAATTAATTAACATAAAGTTATGTGAATAATGTGAGCAGAATTGAGACCTTAAAAATAATCTATAAAGAAGCTCTCCATTTCCCATTTTCCTCCTTTTCTTGGTTTCTCTCTCCCAAAGGGTGAACCCCCATTTTTTTAATCCTGGTAGACTCTTCTCAGAATCACCACATTTTCTTTGTTAATCTTTGAGGCTGCCATCTATAACACATTAGTTAGGGTGAAAAAAAAATCGATTGAAAATTGTTTCTCATTATTCAAACAATTAGACATTATTTCACAAAATATATCTTCTTCATTGCAAAGAAGATGAGAAGCTCATTCTTACCTACAGGCAGCCTCAGATGACTAGTAACACCAACTAGATTATTTAGAACCTGTGTTTCTGTGGTGGGTGAGTTATTCACAAGCAATTCAACAGAGTACCTTCTTTGAGCAAAAAAGTATACCAGGGACAGTGGGAGATAGAAAGATAAACGAGATATGGCTTCTGACCTGCAGGGGCTGACAATCAAGAGAGAAGACACATATACAAATATTGCTAAAACCAATCAGATGATGAAAAGCACCATAGTCTAATTCGGGCATGTGCCGAAGGCATTTAAGGAGGCAATGATCGATTCTCAATGAGGATGAAGGAGCAGCTTTCCTGAGGAAATTGTATTCAACTGTGAGAATTCTACTTGATAGGGCAAAAGTCAATACCTGATGAGAAACCTGTTTTCATATTGGTTTGAAATTCCTTTAGGAGCCTGGTCAAGAATGAAAAACCTTCAGTTGCAGAGGAAACACATGAGTGTCATGTTAACTTATCTTGATGCCTAATTCTTTTGAAATTAAAAACCCAGAGAGGCATACATATCCAGGATTTTTTTTTTTTTAATAAAGCCTCAGTGACTCATGAGTAGTTTCATTCCACTTATTTTTTGAAAGTCAATTTTAACGGAAATATTACAAGATAAATATTAAGAGATTGCTTCAGGGCATCCCGCCTCAGAAGTCTGAAGCTGCCACTCTCAATACGTCAGACATTGCCTGCTGTGATTTTGAAGCAGCCATAGCCTTTTTATTTTTTCTTTTTTTTTGGTGGCTGTTATGTACTGTACTAACATTGTTCATTGAGTGCCACAGAACACCCTGTACATGTGCATATGTGTGCTCGTGTGTGCACACGTGTGGTCTGATACAAGATTTGAATCTGAATGGAAAGCAGTGAACTTCCAACAATAGCCTGAAGAAAAGATAAGACTAACAAGGAACAGTCTGATTCTTCCTGACTTAGAAATTGGCTATGACTGTTAAACTACATAGGGATCCAGATGAGCCAGCTAAACACATATTTGGAATTGTTTTCTGCAGTCTCCATGGCTACCCCTGGGGTTGCCTAGTCTTCTCAGAACCTTGTTTTCACACACATGAAGGAGCGCAACCACACCACCCACAGACTCCAAAATTTACACTGGCTCCTCATTCAGTTAAGGATCTTTCCTAAATTGCCTTCCTTGTTATTTTGAATTTTCTCCTTGATCTTCCTCCAGTTCCCTGAAATGGCTTCACCTCTGTCAGCTTCTCCCTCACTCTGTGGCTTCAGTATCAACCATCAAGACCCAGAGAGGACTGGCTTCCTGTTCAGCCAATCAATCCCTGTCAGCTGACATGGGGGCATAGCGACAACTCTCCTTGCTGCCTTGTTTCCCAGCCCAATTCTTCCTGCTCATCCCTACCAAACTACTTTTCTCACAGAGAGGTTTTTATGACATCCTTGCTCTAAATCTATTTACAAGATTCAGCTCAAAATCATCAGCTGGATATAATGGACCCCCTACAATCTGGTATCTTAAACCTTATCTACTGCAATTGCTCTTGCACCTTGATTCCAATTAGAAATGTCTATTCTCCAGCGCACGCCTGTAATCCCAGCAATTTGGGATGCTGAGGCAGGTGGATCACGAGGTTAGGAGATCGAGACCATCCTGGCCAATGTGGTAAAATCTTGTCTCTACTAAAAATACAAAAATTAGCTGGGTGTGGTGGTGCGCTTGTATTCCCAGCTACTCAGGAGGCTGAGGCAGGACAATCACTTGAACCCTGGAGGCAGAGGTTGCAGTGAGCCAAGATTGCACCACTGCACTCCAGCCTGGTGACAGAGCTAGACTGTCACAAAAAAAAAAAAAAAAAAAGAAGAAAAGAAAAGAAAAGAAAAAAAAGTTTTCTATTCCCTATTTTAAACAACCATTAATTTCTCCAACTCGATTCATCTGTTCAAACTATTTTCCTTGCCTGCAATGGCCTCCCAACATTTTTCCACTCCATTTAAGTACAGTTATTTATTGTTATTTGTGGTAGTTATATGCTATAAAGTCACCTTGAACACTGAATTAGTGAATACTAAAGCATTGCTCTTAGGGGAAATACAGGGTTTGGTTCCCGCCAGCCTCTGGTCACAACATTTTTGTCAATCGATCAATACATAATCTTGTTTTATGTTTTTTGTTTAATGACGTCTTATTTAACATACATAGTGTTGTCTCGTTAACGTTGATCTTACAACCAACAGCACTGTGACTCATGACTGAACGAAGCTTAACTAACACCGTATTTTCTCCAGAAGACACATCACAGCCCCCTTGTGGTTAGGAACACTAGACAGCAGCCCAACACTATGCTTGGGGGATGTTTAAACAGAGAAATCATCAACAAAAAGTACAAAAATGCTAAAAACCTGGCACTAAGTAGACTGCAAGAAGGACACTTGATTATAGCATGAGAACAGAAATAAGCCAGAGTGTCACCTTATTTAGCCTCAGCCAGGAGTGTGCCCCTTGGGCGAGTCAACTCTTTCGCCCCTCTGCATATGACCTCAAATGACTGCAAATGGGTCACAAGTATGGATTTGAGGATTGCAAATAAACACGAGCAGTAGGCAAATTTCAAATAATGAGGATTAAGCATATTACCTATTTATTAAGGAGGCCCGAGAGCTGCAGAAATGGTCTTGGACTTTAAACGTAAAACTTGGATGTGAGGATTCCTTACTATCGGTATGAAAATTAGCCAGTAATTCCTCTCTCGACGCCTAAGTTTCCTCAACTTAAAATGGCAGTAATAACGTGAAACTCAATTAAGAGATGATGTACGTAAAATCCACGTTTCCATGAGGCACTATATGAATGTGAAGTGGTATGGAAGGAAGGCCCGTCCTCCACAAAAACCTTCCTGATTAGCCTGATGGATTTCTACCTCCCTTGAATCCAGAGCAATTATTACTTAAAATGCTTTTGTCATTTACTGTGTCTGTTTCGCATTTTACACTTCCTCAATTTGTATGATTATTTCAATTTTTACTTCTCAAGCAGATGCCAAGTTTCTTGAGGACAAGGAACTGTTGTTTGCCTGTCTCACCCACACCTGAGCAATTCTATTCATAAATGAATGCATGAACACAAAGCACACGTAAACCACTCCACAGACTTCTCTCGGAATCCCGATGTCAGGAGAATGGGGTTCACAGATAAGCGGCATCCTTCATCATGCCAGGCTAGGGCTCTTAGCAT
Source organism: Saimiri boliviensis (assembly GCF_048565385.1). Classification (NCBI taxonomy): domain Eukaryota; kingdom Metazoa; phylum Chordata; class Mammalia; order Primates; family Cebidae; genus Saimiri; species Saimiri boliviensis. The sequence goes on from NC_133455.1 coordinate 110,709,565, forward strand.
CTAACTGGCGAGCAGTCAGACCATCAAACTTTTGAAACCTACTTGCAAAAGAGCTTATCTTTCCCCAGAGATAATTACCTGGCACTGAACCAAAGCCATTTATATATAAGTTAAGAAAGTTGAGTTAACTTTCTGATAACTTCCATACTTCATTCAGCTTTTTATTTTTTAGGAGACAGGTGTCTACACTATGATACCCAGGCTGGACTGGAACTTTTGGGCTCAAATAATCTTCCCACCTCAGCCTTCCAAGCAGCTGGGACTACAGGTGTGCACCACCACACCTGGCTTGCTTTAGCATTTAGACAGAGACGAACCCCAATTATGCTAAACTCAGAAGAGCAAATCTTCTCATAGTGCAGATGACCTAGAAACCCTAGTGAGACTTTTACCCCTCATGAAATTGCTATGCAGTTTTTTTTCCAGATATTAAACATTTATTAAGCTGCCTCTGATTTAAATTAATGTTTGGGTGTTAATTAGAACCCAAACATTAGGATATTCTCCCCTTTTCTAGTAAGTTATGCCATCTTCAACCCCTTCCAATTCTTATTCACAGGAGCCCACTTTCGCAAAATTCCATGATGGAAAAAGCTGGAGAGGGGAAAAAGAGAGGTGATATTCAATGGAAAGCCGTCAGTCTGGTATAATAGGGGACGATCACATCACACGGACAGCTTGTGACATGCTCTTGGCTGTTAGTCTATCCTTCTACTTTCTCAGTGATTTATTCAAGGGCTCTGCTTTGTTTCACTTGCAAACTATTTTAACATTGCTGTGGATAAACAGAGTGTCACCAGATTTCCCGTCTTTCCTGGGTCATTTTTCCTGGTTATATAAATGTTTGTCTTAATCCTCCTTCTTCCTCTGCACTTTTCAAAATGTTTTTTTATGCTTCTAGTCTGCACAGGGTCAGTGTGCTAATTACCAAATGAGATGAAGATGAAAGAGTCTCCATATTCACAGGCCAAATAGCTGGCTGTAGTCTTTAGGCAGCATCATATTTTTTAAATAACATTCATAGTTATCCATCCAGGCACCCTTCACCCTCACATGTTGTTTCAGATCCTTAACTGACAGCTCCAAATGGGCTCAGACCAGAAAACTCCACGTCAAGGATCCAATAATGCCAGCCTCTGCTTTTGTGGTTTTCAGAAGTGGAGGAGGTGGCAGGCAGGTATGCTGATTTATCAGCATGTTTTCTTCATCTCTGAACTTGCACACTGGGGGAGAAGTCTAGGTTAAATGTGAATGCTTCACAGTTTTCCCACCATCTGAACTGTGTTATATTTGGCAAATCGTTTTCTGGAAGGGGAACAACGCGTTAAGCTCTGGCCATGACAGAGTTTGTGATAAGCTTAACTGAATTCAAGAAGGAACGATCTATGCCAACTGTTCTTACACTCTTTCAATTTCTCATGCATCCAGGGAAGAAAAAACTCAAACAAAGCTTGAATATTTCAAAAGAAATTTGACGTATTAACTGTGTTAATTAATCCTGACACTGTTCTGAAATGACTTTATAATTATAAACAATCTTGATTATTTCCAGAGAGAAATATTTAGACTAAAATTTTCATGCTCAAAACAGGTTAAAAAATTCCATAAACTTGGGTTTTAAAAAATATTCCTTTCAACCCCAAAGTAGACCAAAAAATAGGCCATTTTTTGCTGTAAATTAACATAGCAGAAATAATCACATGCATTAACTTTTGTTTCTGAGAACTGCTTATATTTTCGTCAGCTTCACTACCAGAACATTTCTATTTAAAGTGTTTAATGATAGAGACTAAAAATTCTATAACCTAAAATCTAGCAGCTTCCACGTTTTTCTCAACTAAGCACAGCATACCTTTTGCTATGGGGAATAATTCTAGCTGTAAGGAGATGATTCATTCATGAGCAACCAGCCTCGGCATTCCATTTTATCTTTAGTGAGGCTGACAGACACCTGATCTTTACTCAACCATGTTTTGTACAAGGAAGAAAATACCTATAGAAACTTTTCTTTTTTATTATTATTATTATTATTCTGGCCCATAGCAATATTATTTCAAACGATTTTAGACTATCTTAGAAGCAAGGCCAGATATCAAAAAAATGGCACAGGCCAGTTTACATTAATCAATTTTTTTTCATTTACCATTAGAGTTGCAGTGTGCATTCCATAACCAAGAAACTCTTAAAGGTAGGTAAGTGACCAGATACCAACTCAGGTAGGACTTAAGAGGTGTAAGAAAGACCTTTGCTTTCCCTTGGTCAGCATCAAGTGCCTAAGTAGTATTGTTAAACTGATATTAGAAGGATGGGCATTAAAGTGAGTATGAAGGTAAAATGCCTTTGAGATTCTCATAAAAATAATGAACTTGCTTTCTTAAAAAGATGATTATATGTACAATTTGGCAAATGTGCAGATGATTTTTTAGTTCACGAAACTCATCTATAGGATTGTAACAGTTGATGGACCTCAAAGTAAGAATCTGAGAATTGAGGCATTTTCCTCTAGTAAAAAGCAAACGTTTCTAATATCCAGAATCTACAAGGAACTTAAACAAATTTACAAGAAACACCACCATCAAAAAGCAGGTGAAGAATATGAACAGACACTTCTCAAAAGAAGACATATATGTGGCCAACAAACATATAAAAACAAGCTCATCAGCACTAATCATTAGAGAAATGCAAATCAAAACTACAATGAGAGACCATCACATGCCAGTCAGAATGGCGATTATTAAAAAGTCAGGAAACAATAGATGCTGGACTGTGGAGAAATAGTTGGTGAGAGTGTCAATTACACTGCTGGTGGGAGTGTCAATTAGTTCAACCATTGTGGAAGACAGTGTGGTGATTACTCAAGAATCTAGAACCAGAATACCATTTGACCCAGCAATCCCATTACTGGGTATATACCCAAAAGATTATAAATCACTCTACTATAAAGACACATGCACACGTATGCTTATTGCAGCACTATTTACAATAGCAGAGACATGGAACCAACCCAAATGCCCATCAATGATAGACTGGACAAAGAAAATGTGACACATATACAACATGGAATAGCATGCAGCCATAAAAAATGATGCATTCATGTCCTTTGCAGGGACATGAATAAAGCTGAAGGCCATCATTCTCAGTAAACTAACACAGGAACAGAAAACCAAATACTGCATGTTCTCATTCAAATGTGGGAGTTGAACAATGAGAACACATGGACACAGGGAGGGGAACATCACACACCATGGCCTGTCAGGGATGGGGGCAAGGGGAGGGAGAGCATTAGGACAACTACCTAATGCTTGTGGGCTTAAAACCTAGATAATCTGTTGATAGGTGCAGCAAACCACCATGGCACATGTATACCTATGCAACAAACCTGCACACTCTGCCTATGTATCCCAGAACTTAAAGTAAAACTTAAAATAAAAAGCAAATGTCATTGAATGAAGCAACTTCAAATTGTTTGAATCATCTGTACACATTGTTTGTTTTCCAGTAAATTCTTATTAAGCACCTACCCTCACATAAAGCACCATGCAAAATGCTGTATACCCTTAGGTTGTCTCAGTTAGCAGAACCTCAACATTCAAAAGCAGGCTTGGATAAGGGGCAGTATATTGCTTTACAGGAACAGAATTATTGTAACCAAAGGGTTTTGTTGTTGTTTGTTGTTATTGTTATGCTCAAATTTAACTTTTTACATGCATTTTTTAAAGAAAGATTTCTTCAAGTCCAAAAAACATGTTAACTTTTAATTATGCAATCATTCACTGACTCAGTCAAGGGAGCATTACTATCAGTTATCCTTTCATATTCATCAAGGTTCTCCACAGCAACAGAATCAATACATAATATATCGATATACAGAAAGAGAGGTACTATGAAGAGTTGGCTCATGAGATTACGGAGGCTAAGAAGTCCTACAAACTGCCATCTGCAAGCCAGAGGCCCAGGAAAGCCAGTGGTGTAGTTTTGGTCCACACTCAAAGGCCTGGGAACCAGAGAAGCCAATGGTCCATGTCCTAGTTTGAGTCCAAAGGCTCAAGAACCAGGAGTACCAATGTCCAAGGCCAGGAGAAGATAGATGTCCCAGTTCAAAGTAAATTCACTCTTCTGCCTTTTTATCTAATCTGACTCTTAGCAGATTAGATGATCACCACCAGCATTGGAAAGAGTGAGTCTTTTTTGCCTTTTCCAATTTAGCTTAAATTCACAAGGGTATGATCTTTACTCAGTTTCCTGGTTCAAATGCTGATCTCTTCCAGAAACACACTTACAGGCACACCAGAAATAATGTTATAAAAGCTATCTGGGCATCCCTTAGCCCAGTCAAGTTTTCACATAAAATTAAGCACCACAAAGTGTCTGCAAAAATCCTAACTGACTCAATATGAGGAACATTATTATCAGTTACCTATTCCAAAGTCTGGGCTCAATCCTCATACAATATTGCCTTCAGCTGTACAGTAGTACCCATAGTTCTGTTGGAAGCATAGTCAGAAAGAGGCTTTCAGAGTTTCACTTACATCAGATACTTGACTTCTGGTGCTGCAATACAAGCAATTTTAGAGATTAATGCCTATAATTAAAGGGACTAAAAAAGCTGCTGAATCCTAGCTGACTGCAAAACACAAATTTAACACTTAACATTAAGACCCTTTAGCTGAGAATTCCCAAGATTGTTTCAGCTGTTTCTGCTATCTTTGAAGATGGAATTTCAACATAAAAAAGCATTTTTCAGGTAGGTGAGTTTGAATCCTGTCTCTACATACTATTTCCTGGCTCTGTAACCCGGGCAAGGCAGTCAACACTTCAAACCCTATAGGATCCCTATCACGGAGGCTCTAGTAAAGACTAAGTCTTCTAAAGGGTTTAGTGCAACATCTGACAAAGAGAAGCATTCTACAAATAGAAATTTTTTCCTTATGTTACGTTATCCCCACTGATCTTTCCAACCTCTGAAACTGAGATAGGATCTGGCTCAGGAAAAAAAAAAAAAAAAATTGCTCAAAGTCACATAGCTAACATTTCTAGAAGCTAAAACTGGACACTAAGTCTCTTTATCCTTTATCAGCAAGCACACTACTAAATACAACGTGGGTGCATATATAAACATGTGAACAAGCCAACTTGTGAACATTGCTGGTATGGTCATAAATAGGACAGGGTCTTTGTTTTCAGGATGGAAGAGAGTCCAATGAGAGAAATCTCGGACATGTACATTTATGTATATAACGTAATTCTTCAGCAGTAAACACAAGCCCATGATACTCTAGGAGAGAGAATATGGAGGACTGGGTTGGCAAAGTTTTCTACAAACAGTGACACTTGATCTTGGTACATCCTGAACACATCTGAAGTCAGGACACCAGGATAAAATTAATCACTTACAAGCAATGAAACTTTAAATTCCTTAATATTTTCCAAATTATAGTTTTTCATTTGAAAAATAGGGGTAATAACCATCTCATAGAATACCTGTGAGTATTAAATTAAGTAATTTTGGCTAGAGCCCTTAGCATCATATAATTCATCATCCAGGCCAGGATTCATTTAAGAATATAAGAAGATACTATTAAAAATTACACCAGGACAAGGTGCAAAAACCTAGACACATGGGCATCCAATTTATCATGGTATCTAATACACAGATAATATTCAAAATACATCAGTTATTTTCTTTGTTCCTGAGTCTTGAAGAATGTATAGTAATTTCTCAGGCAGAGGAGAGGGGTAAAATATGTAACTGACAGCGGAAACTCAATGAACAAATGAATATTCTAATACAAAATGTTATGAACAGTTTCATCAAGTTTACTCAATCACATAATTATAAAATATTACAGCAGGGAGGAATCAAGATATTAAATCCAAACACTTCATCATAGAGATGAAGGAAATGAATCTCCAAACGGTTAAATGACAAGGATATTTTGTTTTAGAGCCAAGACCAGCACCTAGATTTTCTGAATGCTCTCCCAAGGACCTCACCATCCCTCATCTCTAAGAAAGATTTCTCCTAAATCAGAGTTCTCATAGAAATGAAAGCAAATCCATAACTCTCCTCAACAGCTTATCTCACAGTTCTTAAATTCTTACTGATTCAATCCAACCAACTTACGATTCCAACTAGTGCTGTCTTTGGGGACAATGAGCAAAACCAGCAGCTCCCTTAGCCAAAGAAGAGGAGTGATTTTACTCTGCTACCTGTTACTTACTATGTTATGAATGAATAAATACCTTCTTCCTCATTTATGTAAAATATTTTCTTTAAGTTTGGAGATGTCATTCATAAGATATTTTATAGAGCAAAAAGTTTAAAAATAGAAGTTCAAAAATGATGCACTTCATATTGAGCTAGTTCTTCCAACTAATGAAGTAACTCGCTAGGAAATTATTAATATTTTTCTGCACAGCATGAATAAACTAGCAGATACACATCACCATCATTAACAGTGGTTCTCAAAAGGGGATGGAAGATAGGAGATTATTAGGGAGATACGTATATTTTTTTCTCAAAGATCGCCAAGTTATTCTCATATTCTCCTTTTATCCTCCCTATATCCCACCAACACACACACACACACACACACACACACACACACACACACACACACCCCAAGCCATTTTTCATAACCTGGAAGAAAGTTCAACATTAAGAATGTTTCCACCTGAAAAATAAGTTGGATAGAGATTTCCATCTGTGTTTTCTTGTGTCATTGAGACCTTGCTCAGTAGTTTCCTCTCAAAGTTTTATAGCCTCATCCTCCAAGCTGTTAATTACTCAGTCTCCCGAGCTCCAAGAGCATTTGCATTCACCCCTATTACCACCTCAGCCATCCTCTCTATTGTAAAAATTGCTCAGGTCTCTCTGCTCAGTAGATTGCTACCCTGAAATATGTACCAGGCTACATATTGCTCTGTAAACTCAGGCACAGCCTGGCACATAGTAGGATTCCAAATAATCTCCAATTGAAGGAATTATATGAGGTGCCTAGCAAACAATATACTAATATAGAATAATACTTAGGAATGTTTTTAGCACAAAAGAGATGGTCTGTGTATAACCACTGTAAGTCGTTTGGAAGACAGTGTAAAACTACAAGATACAATTCTCTGTAGTATGGCAAATTGCTACACTGCTTTCCTTAAATGGTACTCAGTGGCCTGGAAGCTAATGCCTGTCCCAAAGTGCCTGGCCCCTAGAGAGTCACTTAATGTAACTAGAAGCACTGAAGTTATTTCATTACATGAAATCATTTTGGTTTTAGAAGTGCTGCACACAAGTATTTCTTACCTTACTGAGCTTATTATTTGTAACCCTAGGGAAATGATTAAAAAAAAAAAAAACTTACATGATAGAAAAATGACAGCGAGAGAGAGAGAAAAAGAGAGGGAGAAATGCTAAGGTCTGTGAAAGAAAATGTTTAGGAGGTAGAATGGATATAAGGAACGACCAAAATCCAGCCTATTAAATTAAACACATTTAGTTTTTAGACTTTCAGGTCTTGAGAGAATGCCTAAGATTCAAGAGAAATTTAACTATATACATATTGGCTTTCTTAAACATGCTTTTTGATTTACAGAAGTGACAAATACTTGCTACATGGTGTGGACAAAGGACGGACTGTGAGAGCTGGACACCATGGCTCATGCCTGTAATTCCAGCACTTTGGGAGGCAGAGGTAGGCAGATCACAAGGTCAGGAGTTCAAGACCAGCCTGGCCAACATAGTAAAACCCCATCTCTACTAAAAATAAAAAATAAAAAATAAAATGTTTTAAATAGCCAGGTGTGGTGGCAGGCGCCTGTAGTCCCAGCTACTTGGGAGACTGAGGCAGAAGAATCGCTTGAACCCAGGAGGCAGTGGTTGCAGTGAGCCAAGATCACTCCACTGTACTGTAGCCTAAATGACAGAGTGAGACTGTCTCAAAAGAAAAGGACGGACCATGATATAGACAAAGTTTAAATTTCACCTTACATCATTTTTCACAGAGTATAAAAAGTTGTCAGAGTCAGTGAAATAATTGCTGGATTTTTGGTCCTAGAGCAGTTTTATTTTCCTTATGGTCAAACTCAGTGGACATGGTCATTTATCTGTTCGTCTATCCTGACATTAATTTCTTAAAATCCTTTATAACTGTGTTGTGCAAAAATAAACAGCAAGCAAACTTCCTTGCACTATCAGTAGAGGTTTAAATTCAAAAACCTGTTCTTCAAAGCACCAGATGTAGTCACTGATTTCACAATAAAAGGATTTTAGTATCATTTCCAATACTACCAGCACCTCCAGAAAATAAAAATAAAAGCACCTTTTTAATCTATTAGTTGATTCATACACCAATGTATTCATTTATTACTGAATGTGTTTGTTCCAAATTGTCTCTCAGAGTTTCATGAGTTTTAAATGCACATTTCAAGGTGTGTAAACTGAATTATAAACATTCAAGCACTATACTCATATATTATTCAATTTTTTTTTTTTTTTTTTTTTTTTTTTTTAAATGGAGTCTCACTCTCATCCAGGCTGGAGTGCAGCGACAGGATCTCAGCTCACTGCAGCCTCTATCTCCACCTCCTGGATTCAAGCAATTCTCCTGCCTCAGCCTCCCAAGTATCTGGGACTACAGTCACATGCCACCATGCCTGGTTAATTTTTGTATTAGTAGTGATGGGGTTTCACCATGTTGGCCAGGCTGGTCTCGAACTTCTGACCTCAAATGATCCGCCCGCAGCCTCCCAAAGTGCTGGGATGACAGACATGAGCCACCGCACCCAGCCTTATTATTTCTTTATTAAAGAGATACCTGAAGAGCATTCCTGTGTTATCAGTGACTTCCATTAATATCATCAGCAAGCAATTATTGAGCTGCTGTTTATATCTAATTGGGCTACTAGTTGCTATAATTAGCCATGAAACTTGATTGTAGCCTCAAGGAGCTTCCATCACTGGATATCTTGAAATAAATGTAGGGCAGAGGAATTAAAATAATTGAGCCTGTTTGTCTTAAGAAGAAGGAATCTTTTACCTTATGTTAATATTTTAAAATATAGTCAATCTCCCTACTGATGACCCTACGAGTTCACTTTTTTCCCTTTTTAGTTTAGTGACCATTATATAAATATGAATCTAGTACCCTATTGTATACAAACTTCTATATATAATGATGGACACTCCAGAGAACTCAATAATGATACAAACATTTCAGGCTTTAGAACATAAATCATAAGTTCTATTGGCTGCAGAGAAATATTTTGCCTTTCAAGCTCGGGATTTTCATATTTAATTCAACATTGTGTTACACCCACCATCTGCCTACTATATTGTTGTAAGCACTGCAGATTTTAAAAAATATAAATATGTTCCCTGCCTTCAAGAAATCACAGCCTTCAGAAGATTAATAAATAATAATAGTCTAAAAAAGTTGGCAAAGACAGAACTTCATGCCTTTTTATGCTCTTCTATTTCTTTCTCAGAGAATGGCCCCATCATCTACTTAGCCATCCCAAGAGTCACTGTAGACTCATTCCTCTCCTTTAATCCAAACATTTAAACAGAGTGCAAACTTTATTAAGTCCACCTTTTAACTCCTCTCAAAGCAATTTCTACTACAACTGCCATGTCTCAGATCTGCTTCTCTATCCATCTGGAATGCTGCAATAATCCCTGTATTTATCAGGATTGTTTTAATAGGAAGGAATAGAAACCTAACTTAATATAGCCTAAGGACAAAACGGAGAAAGGAGAAAATTTTCTGAAAGAAGGAAAGTTGGGTAGTCCATAAAACAAAAAGAATAACTGTGGGACCCAGCACAATTAAGCACACAGTGACAAGAAACCACGACTCTCTCCACCTGCTGTCTCTGTTTCAATGTGGACTATGTCCTACTGCAATCAGTTTACCCGGGCATCAGGAAAGAAGGCTGTCCTGGGTTGCAGAGCCCTCTCCCATATCCCCCAAAATTAATGTCTACCTAGAACCTGTAAATGCAACCTTATGTTGAAATAGTATCTTTGCAGATATAATCAAGGCAAAATGAGATCAAGCACCAGGCAAGATGGCTGAATAGGAACAGCTCTGGTGTGCGGCTCCCAGGGAGATCAACACAGAAGGTGGGTGATCTCCACATTTCCAACTGAGCTACTTGATTCATCTCACTGGGACTAGTTGAACAGTGGATGTAGCCAAAGGCAGGTGAGACCAAGCAGGGTGGGGCATCACCTCACCCAGGAAGGGCAAGGGGCAGGAGAAATCCCTCTCCTAGCCAAGGGATGCCATTAGGGACTGTTTACTGCACTCCAGCCCTTCACACACTTTTCCCACAGTCTTCACAACCTGCAGACCAGGAGATTCCCTCCAGCACCTACACAACCACCAGGGCCATGGGTTTCCAGCACCAAACTGGGAGGCCATTTGGGCAGAATCTGATCTAGTCACAGCAGTTTTTTGCTTCCCCGCCCCCCATACCCCAGTAGTGCCTGAAGTGCCAGTGAGACCAAACTGTTCACTTTCCTGAAAAGGGGGCCAAAGCCAGGGAGCCAAGTGGTCCAGCTCAGCAGGTCCCACCCCCACAGAGACCAGCAAGCTAACATCCACTGACTGGAAATTCTCCCAGCCAGCACAGCAGTCTGAGCTCAACCTGGGTTGTTTGAGGTTGGTGGAGGGGAGAGGCATCCACCAGCTGCCTGGAATACCAAACTGGATGTGGAGCCCAACACAGATCAGCAGCTACAGGCACTGTCTCACTAGACGTTCTCACTGGCCAGAGCATCTCTGAGAAAAGGCAGTAGCCCATCAGGGACTTATAAATAAAGCCCCCACCTTCCCAGGATGGAACACCTGGGAAAGGGGGCAGTTGTGGGTACAGCTTCAGCAGACCTAAACGTCCCTGCCTGGCAGCTCTGAAGAGAGCAGCGGATTTCCAAACAGTGTTCAAGCTCTGATAAGAGACAGACTGCCTCCTCAAGTGGCCCTGTGACCCCCACGTATCCTGACTGGGAGACATCTCCCAGCAGGGGCTGACAGACCCCTCATACAGGAGAGCTCTGGCTAGAATCTGGTGGGTACCCTTCTGGTACAAAGCTACAGAGGAAGGAACAGGCAGCAATATTTGCTGTTCTGCAGTCTCTGCTGGTTATTCCCAGGCAAGCGAGTTCTGGAGCGAACTTCCAGCAAACTCCAGCAGAGCCACAGCAGAAGGGCCTGACTATTAGAAGAAAACTAACAAACAGAAAGAAATAGTTTCCATATCAACAAAAAGGACATCCACTCAGAGACCCCATTCAAAGGTCACTGACTTCAAAGACCAAAGGAAGATAAACCCACAAAGATGGGAAGAAACCAGCACAAAAAGACTGAAAACTCCAAAAACCAGAACACCTTTTCTCCTTTAAGGGATCACAGTTCCTTGCCAGCAAGGGAACAAAACTGGATGGAGAACGAGTTTGATAAACTGACAGAAGCAGGCTTCAGAAAGTGGGCAATGACAAGCTTCTCTAAGCTAAAGGAGCATGTTGTAACCCAATGCAAGGAAGCTAAGAACCTTGAAAAAAGGTTAGACGAAATGCTAACTAGAATAACCAACAGAGAGAAGAACGTAAACGACTTGATGGAGATGAAAAACAGCACGAGAACTCCGTGAAGCCAACATAAGTGTCAATAGCCGAACTGATCAAACAGAAAAGGATATCAGAGTTGAAGACCAACTCAATGAAATAAAGCTAGAAGACAAGATTAGAGAAAAAAGAATGAAAAAAAAATGAACAAAGCCTCCAAGAAATATGGGATTACGTGAAAAGACCAAATCTACATTTGATTGGTGTACCTGAAAGTGGATGGGAGAGTAAAACCAAGTTGGAAAACACTCTTTAGGATATTATCCAGGAGAACTTCCCCAACCGAGCAAGGCAGGCAAACATTCAAATTCAGGAAGTACAGAGAACACCACAGATACTCCTTAAGAGCAACTATAAAGCACATAATCATCAGATTCACCAAGATTGAAATAAAGAAGAAAATGTTAAAAGCAACCAGAGAGAAAGGTTAGGTTACCCACAATGGGAGGTCCATCAGACTAAAGAAAGATCTCTCGACAGAAACCCTACAAGCCAAGAGAGTGGGGTCCAATAGTCTACATTCTTAAAGAGAAAAATTTTCAATTCATATCGAGCCAAAGTAAGTTTCATAAGCAAAAACGAAATAAAATCTTTTACGGACAAGTAAATGCTGAGAGATTATGTCACCACCTGGCCTGTCTTACAAGACCACCTGAAGGAAGCACTAAACATGGAAAGAACAACTGGCACCAGCGACTGCAAAAAACATACAAATTGTAAAGACCACTGATGCTAGGAAGAAACTGCACTAACTAACGGGCAAAATAGCCAACTAGCATCATAACGACAAGATCAAATTCACACATAACAATATTAACCTTAAAAATAAAAGGGCTAAATGCCCCAATTTAAAGACACAGACAAGCAAACTGGATAAAGAGTCGAGACCCATCACACGTGCAAAGACACACATGGTTCAAAATAAAGGCATGGAGGAAGATTTACCAAGCAAATGGAGAGCAAAAAAAAAAAGCAGGGTTGCAATCCTAGTCTCTGATAAAACAGACTTTAACAAAGATCAAAAAGGACAAAAAAGGACATTTCATAACGGTAAAGGGATCAATGCAACAAGAAGAGCTAACTATCCTAAATATATACACACCCAATGCAGGAGCACCCAGATTCATAAAGTGACAAGTTCCTAGAGACCTAAAGAGACTTAGACTCCCACACAATAATAGTGGAAGACTCTAACACCCCACTGTCAATATCAGACAGATCAACAAACAAAAAATTAACAAGGATATCAAGAACTTGAACACAGATCTGAACCAAGTGGACCTAATAGACAGCTACAGAATCCTCCACCCAAAATCCACAGAATATACATTCTTCTCAGCACCACATCGCACCTACTCTGAAATTGACCATATAATTGGAAGACCCTCCTCAGCAAATGCAAAAGAACAGAAGTTATAACAGTCTCTAAGACCACAGTGCACTCAAATAACAACTCAGAATTAAGAAACTTACTCAAAACTGCCCAGTTACATGGAAACTGAACAACCTGCTCCGAAATGACTACTAGATAAATAACAAAATGAAGGGAGAAACGAAGATGTTCTTTAAAACCAATAAGAATGAAGACACAACATACCAGAATCTCCGGGACACATTTAAAGCAGTGTGTAGAGGAAAAATTATAGAACTAAATACCCAACAGAGAAAGCAGGAATGATCTAACATCAACACCCTAACATCACCATTAAAAGAACTAGAGATGCAAAAACAAACAAATTCAAAGCCAGCAGAAGACAAGAAATAACTAAGATCAGAACAGAACTGAAAGAGACACACAAAAAAAAACCTTAGAAAAACTCAATGAATCCAGGAGCTGGTTTTCTGAAAAGATCAACGAAATAGATAGACTGCTAGCCAGACTAATAAAGAAGACAAGAAAGAAGAATCAAATACATGCAATAAAAAATGATAAAGGTGATATTACCACCAATCCCATAGAAATACAAACTACCATCAGAGAATACTATGAACAACTCTATGCAAATAAAATAGAAAAGGTAGAAGAAACTGACAGATTCTGGAAACTTACACCCTCCCAAGACTAAACCAGGAAGAAGTTGAATCCCGAAAAAGACCAATAATAAGGCCTGTAATTGAGGCAGCAATCAATAGCCCTACCAACCAAAAAAAGTCTAGGTCCTGATGTTTACACATCCAATTTCTACCAGAAGCACAAAGAGGAGCTGGTACCATTCCTTCTGAAATTATTCCAAACAATACAAAAACAGGAATCCTCCCTAACTCATTTTATGAGACCAACATCATCCTGATACCAAAACCTTGCAGAGACACAACTAAAATAGAAAATTTCATGCCAATACCCATGATAAACATTGACACGAAAATCCTCAATGAAATACTGGCAAACCGAATCCAACAGCACATCAAAAACTTCTCCATCATGATCAAGTTGGCTTCATTCTGGGATGCAAGGCTAGTTCAGTGTCGCAAATCTATAAATGTAATTAATCACATAAACAAAAACCACATGATTTTCTCAATAGATGCAGAGAAGGCCTTTGACAAAATTCAACAGCCCTTCATGCTAAAAACTCTCAATAAACTAGGTATTAATAGAACATAGCTCAAAATATTAAGAGCTATTTATGAGAAACGCACAGCCGATATCATACTGAATGGGCAAAAACTGGAAGCATTCCCTTTGAAAACCGACACAAGACAAGTATGACCTCTCTCACCACTCCTATTCAACATAGTATTGGAAGTTCTGGCCAAAGCAATCAGGGAAGAGAAAGAAAGAAAACATATTCAAATAGGCAAAGAGGAAGTTAAATTGTCTCTATTTGCAGAAGACATGATTATATATTTAGAAGACCCCATCATCTCAGCCCAAAATCTCCTTAAGCTGATAAGCAACTTCAGCAAAGTCTCAGAATACAAAATCAATGTGCAAGAATCACAAGCATTTCTATAGACCAATAACAGACAAACAGAGCAAACAGAGAGCCAAATCCTAAGTGAACACTTACTCACAATTGCTACAGAGAGAATTAAATACCTAGAAAGACAACTTACAAGGGATGCGAAGGACCTCTTCAAGGAGAACTAGAAACCACTGCTCAAGGAAATAAGAGAGAACACAAACAGATGCAAGATCATTCCATGCTCATGGTTAGGAAGAATCAACATCATGAAAATAATCATACTGCCCAAGTAATTTATAGATTCAATGCTATCCCCATCAAGCTGCCATTGATTTTCTTCACAGAATTAGAAAAAATCACCTTAAAGTTCATATGGAACCATGCTACCTGATTTCAAGCTAAACTGCAAAGCTACAGTAACCAAAACAGCCTGGTACTGGTACCAAAACAGAGATACAGACCAATGAACAGAACAGAAGCCTCAGAAATAATGCCACATACCTAAAACCATCAAATCTTTGACAAATCTGACAAAAATAGGCAATGGGGAAAGGATTCTTTATTTAATAAATGGTGTTGGGAAAACTGGCTAGCCATATGCAGAAAGCTGAAACTGGATTCCTTCCTTACACCTTAGATAAAAATTACCTGTAATCCCAGCACTTTGGGAGGCCGAGGCGGGTGGATCACGAGGTCGACAGATCGAGACCATCCTGGTCAACATGGTGAAACCCCGTATCTACTAAAAATACAAAAAAATAGCTGGGCATGGTGGTACGTGCCTGTAATCCCAGCTACTCAGGAGGCTGAGGCAGGAGAATTGCCTGAACCCAGGAGGCGGAGGTTGCGGTGAGCCGAGATCGCGCCATTGCACTCCAGCCTGGGTAACAAGAGCGAAACTCCGTCTCAAAAAAAAAAAAAAAAAAAAAAAATTAACTCCAGATGGATTAAAGATTTGAACATAAGACCTACTGCCATAAAAACCCTAGAAAAAAA
Organism: Saimiri boliviensis; assembly: GCF_048565385.1. NCBI lineage: Eukaryota > Metazoa > Chordata > Mammalia > Primates > Cebidae > Saimiri > Saimiri boliviensis. Next base: position 110,725,087 of record NC_133455.1, read on the forward strand.
CCTAGGTAATACCATTCAGGACATAGACATAGGCAAGGACTTCATGACTAAAATACCAAAAGCAATGGCAACAAAAGCCAAAATTGACAAATGGGATCTAATTAAACTTAAGAACTTCTGCACAGAAAAAGAAACTATCATTAGAGTGAACACACAACCTACAGAATGGGAAAAAATTTTCTTGCAGTCTAACCATCTGACAAAGGGCTAGTATTCAGATTCTACAAAGAACTTAATTAAGTTTACAAGAGAAAAACAAGCAAGTTCATCAAAAAGTGGGCAACAGATATGAACAAACACTTTTCAAAAGGAGACATGCAGCCACAAACATATGAAAAAAAGCTCATCATCACTGGTCATTAGAGAAATGCAAATCAAAACCACATTGAGATACCATTTCATGCCAGTTAGAATGGCGATCATTAAAGTCAGGAGACAAGATGCTGGAGAGTATGTGGAGAAATAGAAAGGCTTTTACACTGTTGGTGTGAGTGTAAATTAGTTCAACCATTATGGAAGACAGTGTGGCAATTCCTCAAGGATCTAGAAATAGAAATACCATTTGACCTAACAATTCTATTATTGGGTATATACCCAAGGAATTTTAAATTGTTCTATTATAAAGACACATGCACACGTATATCTATTGCAGTACTGTTCACAAGAGCAAAGACTTGGAACCAACTCAAATGCCCAACAATGATAGAACGGATAAAGAAAATGTGGCACATATACACTATGGAATACTATGCAGCCATAAAAAAGGATGAGTTCATGTCCTTTGCAGGGACATAGATGAATCTGGAAACCACCATTCTCAGAAAACTAACAAAGGAAAAGAAAACTGAACACTTTATGTTCTCACTCATAAGTGGGAGTTGAACAATGAGGACACATGGACACAGGGAGGGGAACATCACACACTGAGGACTCTTGGAGTTTTGGGGGCTAGGGGAGGGATAGCGTTAGGAGAAATACCTAATGTAGATGACAGGGTGATGGATGCAGCCAACCACCATGGCACATGGATATCTATGTAACAAACCTGCACATTCTGCACATGTACCCCAAAACTTAAACTACAATAAAAAAAATTGGTTTTAACTTATTAAAAAAAAAGATGAGATTATACTAAGTTAGGATGGGCCCTAATTCAATCACTGGTATCCCCCTAAGAGGGAAATTTGGACAAAGAGACATCCAGGAAGAAGATGGCAATGCAACAATGGAGGTGGTTACTGGAGTGATATTTAATTCAACGTTGTGTCTAGAAGCCAAGTAATGCCAAAGATTAAAGGGAACCTCCACAAGCTGGAAAAGACAAAGAAGAATCCTCTTCTGCAGCCTTCAGAACACCACCCTGCTGACATGTTCATTTTGCACTTCTAGCCTCCAGAACTGCCAGAGAGTAAGTTTCTATTTTATAAGCCACCCAGTTCGTGCTATTTATTTCCCAATGCTGTAGGAAACCCATGTAACACCCAGAGGAAGACCCAGGTTTTCATCATTTCAGTTCAGGAATTCTAAAAGAAAGAGAATGTTTCTGTGGTCCATATAAGCATATTTACAAATCCTAACCCCAGAATTTGGGGGACCGAACTGCCGTCACACACTGTTGATTAGACAGATCAGAGTGCCAAGGGATAGGACACCGTCACTGCCCATGCCTAAGAAACGTGTGCCTCTCTCCTAGGAAACGTGTTTCACTACATCAGGAGTAGGGAACTGTGACTGGGCATTTCCCCCAAAAAAAACATCTGGCGTAGGAGAGGAGCAGTTACCACACCAAAAAGGGAAGAGTGCTGACACCAACACGGGGCAGAGACGCCGAGCAAACAAACTGACACCAACAATGGCTTCGCAGGTTCTCCCTCTGCATCTTACCTTGTCCCCTATTAGTCCACCCTCAAGGCTCTGCTAGGCTAGTCTTCCACAAAGACATCTCTCACCATGTGGCCTCCTCAAAATCCATTAACAGTTCCCTTTAATTTTCAGAGTAATGGATATCCTCATCTTGCTCCCGACCCCTGTGCCACATCCAGCACTCCCCATACTTCCAGCCAGACCGAACCTCTCAGTTCTCGCCACACTCCAGATTTCAAACTTCCATCTCCTTACTCCTTCCTGGAATGTTCTTTCTATTTTCACTTTCTCCACTTAGTTCAGTCCTGTTCATCCTTTCAAGATTACACTCAACTCTCAGTAGTAACCTGCTTCTCTACTCATCCCCTTGAAATGGGAAAAGTTCCCTTGTTCCCTTAGCAGGCTGTGTGATGAGGGTGGGGTTCGCTTCTTCAGTGCTCCGCTGCTCAAACCTCTAGGGGAGCAAAGAGACTGCGACCCCAGGGCAGTGTCTAGAGGTGAATGTTTACAGCTCCTGAAGCCCCAGTGGGCCTGTGTTGCAGGGTGCTTAGTTTGCTGTCTATAGGCAGCTTTTGTTAACCAGCTCAATCAGACCCTCTACCTTGTTGCAAGGACAGAGGGTTTTCTGTATCCTGGGTTCTTGCCTTGGGATACTAGAAGAATCGGACCACACATGGGCTTGGAGGATGAGTGCAAAGTTTTACTGAATGGAAGTAGCTCTCAGCAGATGGGGGAATTAGAAGGGAAATGGTCTCCTCCGGAATTGGGCTGCTCGGTGGCCCCAGACTCTCTTCTGACTGCCCTGGCCAAATTCCGTATCTTCTGCGTTTAAATGGCCTGTTGGCCTGCCAGTGCCTGTCTTCTTTTTCTGCTGGTGGGCTCTCAAGGACCAGCCGCCGTGTCTTCTGCCAATGTGCTTCTCTCACATCTGGCAGCCTGTGTATCTGCCCACTAGGGTCTCAGGGTTTGTTGTTGTTGTTGTTGTTGTTTCTGAGACAGAGTCTCGCTCTGTCGCCCAGGCTGGAGTGCAGTGGTGCAATCTCGATTCACTGAAACCTCTGTCTCCCAGGTTCAAGCGATTCTCCTGCCTCAGCCTTCTGAGTAGGTGAGATTACAGGTGCCTGCCACCTCACCAGGCTAACTTTTATATTTTTAGTAAAGATGGCGTTTCACTATATTGGCAAGGCTAGTCTCGAACTCCTGACCTTGTGATCCACCTGCCTCTGCCTCCCAAGGTGCTGGAATTACAAGTATGAGCCACCTCGCTCTGCTGCATCTCAGGTTTTTACAGGACCAGGATGGGGGCATGGTCGGGCAGCGTGGCCTCGGAAAATGTAACATTCGGGCAGGAAACGCCTGTCCTCACCCAGGTCTGTGGGGGTGGAGTCCTAGCCAGGGACCACGTCCTCCTCTACCCAGCCCTTCCCTTCCCAGCACTTCAGTATCAACCTCATCTTCTAGATTCGTATCTCTCATCTGTAATACAAGAGCAGGAATTATTAATTTCCAGGAGAAATCCCTTCAAACCTTCTCCAATAATTGAAGGGTGGATTTCTGATCTCTTCTATGGGCCTCATGGGGCTGACAAAAACCATAAAAATACATCAAATGACTTCTGGCAAAATTATCTTTCTCTAGCAATAAAATGCTGTCTAATTCTGAAATCCTAGTCTTGCTATAACTTAAAAATTTAGAAGCTAGAAAGACTTGTTATGCAGCAGATAAAATAAATGTTGCCATAAATCAAATAAAAGTGAATCCATTAACTCAAAAACTAAGCGAGAAAAGGAAGATGCAATCTACAGACATGATTAGAGAATTATCGTGAAAAGCCTGAGCACCTCTTGGATACCAAATCTCATTCTAGGATCTGGAAATCCCATCTAGTTCATCTTGGCAGCATCATCATAAAATTCCGATTTGATAGGAAAAAGTAGCACACGAAGCTAGGATCACTGATTTATACCTCAGCACTGAGTGTAACACTTAATACAGTAATACAGTAAATAAGCTAAAGCCTCAAACTGGTTTGGTTCAAATCCGTGTTCTGCCATTCCAATATGTGGCGCTGGGAGCTTATTCAAACTCCTAACATTTCTCATCTGTAAAAGTGGGATGAAAATACTACCTCTTCATAGGACCCAAGCACTTAAAACAGTAGGTGACATATAGTAAGTGTTTGGTAAATCTTTGGATTACATTCTCTCCAGTCTTTTTGCAGGACCACAAAGAATAAAGGAAAAGCAAGGGAAAGGATACAAAGAGCATGGGGCAGACCTCATGCAAGACAGGGGCTGGCAAAATAGTGAGAAGGAGGACAAAGATGCTGAGCCTGGGCTCTGGAGGCACCCTTGTTTTAGCCAGGACTGGCATTAATTGGAAGCAAGGTGAATGACAAGAGGTCTCAGTATTCAGGGCCCGTCATTTCTCTGTGATGGCCTTTCTCCACTTAGAAGCTCCTATGGATGACTCTGAAAGTAGAATTTCCACCTTCAGATGTTTTACTGTTTCTCCACTCTTCTGGCAGGAAGGGGAAACTTTCAGGAATGCAACTCACAGATGCTCTAGAATCCGGCAAGGAAAAAAAGTTCTTGCGGGGATGTGCAATTCACCTCACCGCCCTGCACAGAATGGTGCAAGGGAGAACGAGTTGTGGCTTTAAAGAAATTACCCTTGAGTAGAATATACATTTTTGTTGTATTTTTTTGTGGTTATATTTTAGAATCCACCACAGCAACGTATGAGACTATGGAGTTAAAGAAACCTAGAGAAACCCATCAATTAATTGTACTGTTTGTGAATTTGTATAAGTAATAACAAAGATCTCTTAAAATGTTCATTTCTTACTACCATAAAAGGTTAAACTGAAGTTTATTTAATAAAAGAGGAAATATGAAGTACGTTTTTGGAAAAAAAAAAAAAAAAAAAAACTGGCCAGGCATGGTTGCTCATACCTGTAATCCCAGCACTTTGGGAGGCCGAGGCAGGTGGATCACGAGGTCAGGAGTTCAAGAGCAGAATGGCCAAGATGGTGAAACTCCATCTCTACTAAACGTACAAAAATTAGCCACGTGTGATGGTGGGCACCTATAATTCCAGCCACTTAGGAGGCTGAGGCAGAGAATTGCTTGAATCTGGGAGTTGGAGGCTGCAGTCAGCTGAGACCGCACTCCAGCCTGGGCAACAGAGCGAGACTCTGTTTCAAAAAAGCAAACAAACAAAAAAAAAAGTCAACGGCCTTGTATCTGCCAATTACTTTTAAGGCATTGTGTGCTTGGGTACACACCAAGGTAGGAGGTGCTGTTTGTATATTCTAAAGTACAAGGACGACACAAAGTAGGATTTGGTTCATCCTACAGGGTGGGTGAGTCAGCTCATGGCAAAATTTTATTCTGTAAAAGGTTTACTACTGACAAATGTTTTGTTTCTAGAAATGTGATTAGACTGGAGATTTATAAATGTTTTGGCTTTAAACTGTCAACATGGAAATTTAGAGAAATTCAACAAAAATGAAACTTTAAAAAAAGATTTGTAAGTCACAAAAAGAAAGTTTTAAATGACAGTTATGAAAACAAAACCACACAAACTGTTAAGAGATATCATTTTAGACATGCTTAGTATATTCATCAAGGTTCTCCAGAGAAATGGAACCAAGTATGTGTAGTGTGTTTTGTGTGTGTGTAGTGTGTTTTGTGTTTATGTGCACAGAGACAGAGAGAGTGATTGATTTTAAGGAGTTGGCTCTCGCCATTGTAGGAGTCAGCAAGTTCAAAATCTGCAGGGTAAACCAGTAGGCTGAGGCTCCAGGGCAGAGCTGATATTGCAGCTTGAATCTCAAGGCAGTCTGCTGGCAGAATTCCTCTTCCCTGGGAGAGATCAGTCATTTTCTCTTGAGGCCTTTAAGTGATTGAAGCCCTCCACTTACATTATGGAGGGCGAACTGCTTTACACAAAGTCTGCTTATTTAAATGTTAATCTCATGTAAAAGATACCTTCACAACAACATCCAGACCGGTGTTTGACCAAATATCTGGGTACTGTGGTCTAGCCAAGTTGACATAAAATTAATCATCACAGGTATTAGCCTTTCTTTCCCAGTTCCCAAGGAAATGTCATCACTTTAACTAACTGGATACTATAGATACTAGTTAGGATAGTGTCTCCCCTCTCTCTGCAATATATATGTATATAGTAACTTTTCACCTACAAATTTTGGGGTTTTTTGCACTCTCCTTTGTAAAAATAAGGCCCACAGCCCCAAATTCTCTGAATCCAGGATCAGTGGGTTTCTAATTCCATGTGCATTTAAGACATACTGTGGAGAACCATGCCTCAGAGTCATCTCCCGAACATTGGTGTGGATTTTTATTAGTCAGCTGCTTAAAGTCAAAGGATGCAAATGGAATGTGACATACTATTGCTCTTAACTCATATTGAACTTAATACATTATGATGTGAAGGACAAACTAATGCAAAACCATATGTACCAAGAGCAAAGAATGGATTAGGGGAATTTAAGTCACAGTCAATATAATATTAATGCCAAGGTGAGCAATGCACTATATTTGCTTTTATATTGCCTGTAGTGTCTTGGATGCTACCAATTCAAAATTTTCAATTGCCTTCCTAAAAATTCGACTGGAGAATTTGCTCTAAAATATTTCATATTCCCAGAATACTTTATGTCGGTATCACCAAGCCCTTTACTACTGGGTGCCAATTACTTCTCATGTTTGTCTGCATGCTGTGTCTGTGCCCTTTTCACGAAGGATTTCAATCATTTTAGAAAGACAAGAAAAAAATATAATTCATTATTCCCTGAATTACTGGAATGTGAATACTGTGCTAGATCCTAGAACCCATTGATGGACAACAGACATTTTAAAACCTCTACCAGAATGTGGAGAGATAAGAACGTTTTTACACTGTTGGTGGGAATGTAAATTAGTTACACCATTGTGAAGACAGTGTGGCAATTCCTCAAGGATGTAGAATCAAAAACACCATTTGACCCAGCAATCCCATTACTGGTTATATACCCAAAGGATTAGAAATCATTCAACTACAAAGACTCATGCATACGCATGTTTACTGCAACACTATTAACAATAGCAAAGACTTGGAACCAACCCAATGCCCATCAATGACAGACTGGATAAAGAAAATGTGGCACATATATACCCTGGAATATTATGCAGCCATAAACACAAATGAGATCATGTCCTTTGCAGAGACATGGATGAAGCCGGAAACTATCAATCTCAGCAAAGTTATACAGGAACAGAAAACCAAACACTGCATGTTCTCACTCATAAGTGGGAATTGAACAATGAGAACACATGGACACAGGGAGGGGAATATCACATACAGGGGCCTGTCGGCAGGGTGGGGGGCTAGGGGAAGGATAGCATTAGGACAAATATCTAATGCATCTGGGGCTTAAAACCTAGATGATGGGTTGACAGGGTCAGCAAATCACCATGGCACATATATACCTATGTAGCAAACCTGCACATTCTTCACATGTATTTCAGAACTTAAAGTTTAAAAAAAAAAAAAAAAAACTTCTACCAGCCTATAAGGACACAGGGGTGAGAAAAACCCTCCAGAGCTTACAGACTAACATAAAAAAAATAAGTATTTAATTATAGTTTGTTGTGCTTTTCAGAAAATATACAAGTAAGTACTTTTCCTTAAAGCTACAGGTTCTCATGAGAGTGAGCCAAGGAGGAGCAACTAGAGGATGGAGTGGAGGATCAGACAAGGCTCACCCAGGAAGTAAGATAAAAGCTGAGAAACTGAGGCTTGAGAAGACTTTAGGCAGGGTACTAGTAAAAGGAGGAGCATTCCTGAGACAAAAAACATAACGGTGCAAAGGTCTTTACCTAAGAAGGAGCAGGACAAGTACGAGGGACAGAGAGAGTAGGAGCGAAATAGAGTGTGGCTGCACAAAACAGGGTTCCATCAAGCCAAGGCTCACTAGGCCATCTTAACCTAAAAATGCAGCTGAGACCCGTAAGAGCCATGTAGGCTGGAAAATCTAAAAAAAGATTTTTCCCTCCATTCATTTAAGAGGTTTAAGTCACTTGGGAAAAAACATGTATCCTGAAATATCAATAAATTATATGTAACTTCTCTCCCTTTATACTTAAAGTTCCAAATCTACAGATATAATCTAAGTATTTGTGCTTAAATTATTGAAAGCACATTTATAAATCTCTAATTTTAGAAAACTAAATATTCTCTCTTAACTACAGTATAAGTTTGTGGCCATTACTTCTAGCAAATCTTAAGAAACATAGGAAGAATGTCATAGAAGCTTTCAAATGCAGCAAAACGCATTTCAACAAAATACTAAAATTTAAGTAAAATACAAGACAGAAAAATTTAATCATACTAATAGAGTCAATAATGAATTTTCTGCCAAGATATCTGAAAGCACACTTTAGTCTAAAACAAAGAATGTTACTTTTTTCCACTTTATTAAAGTGTATTAGGTACAAAGAAATGAATCTGCAGAGATAATCCGAATCCAATATAAAATGCAAGTGAAAGACGAGAGGAATTGCAGACTATAGTTTCAGTGAGAATAAGTGAAGGATGTTAGGAATGCTTCAACCCAGATGCCCCTGTATATAAATTTATGGACACAGGGCTAAACCATAATGCTGTCAGAGGGAACTTAATGCACTGAAAATTTGCTTGAATGGGAGCAAATTCCAGCATGTATCTTTAGAAAAGCCATGATGCCAGATTCCTAAGCCATCTCCCTAACCGTGGTTTTTGGTCTTTGCTCTTTTCTTCCCTCGATCATTGCGAATCCAGGAGCCGTGTTATCTGAATAAAAGCAATTAGTGCTTTTTTATTACCCTCTGTTGCCTTGGATGCGAATGTCTTCATTATTCTGTGTTGAGACTGAGAATGAGAACTGCACCACATAAATCAAGATATGCACTGAAATTCTGAAACTAGGAGTGGGGAGCAAGGGTTTGTTTCTCACCAGAAAATGACCACCAAGCTCTCTCTCTGAGTCTTCAGATGCTAGGACATGATCCATTTGTTGAACATCTCTCATAAACTAGGGCTAAGGCCAAAGTTGCAGTAAGAAGCACTGTTCTAGGTCAGACACTAAAATGGTGGAAGAAAAAATACGTTCTCAGCATCTTAACAGCTGGTAAAATTCAACATATGTCTTATGAGTAATAATGAAAGAAAAATTAATTTTAAAACTCAAAACGGAATTGGGACAGGGCAGGGGAAAACCCCTTTGGGAGACAAAAAGTCAACCCTGATTATCAGGAAACCATAAATTAGCAAAGGAGAGAGAGAAACAAGTTACTTGTTTTTACTATGAAAGGAAGTTAAATAGCTGCAGTTCCTTCAAATCAGGAACAGATTTGAGCAGTCATAATTTGCCAGAATGAGTGGGGCTACCTAAATTACCTAGCTGGATGAGGGTCATTTGATCAGAGTAACTAAAATTGTATTAACTCCATGTAATCCTCCAACCAAAACAAATCAACTCAGAACCTCTCAGTGGTCTAAGCTGATGACAGTATTGCTTGTCTTTAACATACTCCTCCTTCAGCACTTGAAAATGTAACCAACAACACAAAAAGTAAAATAAAAAGCACATTTTTTGAAGCATTTTAAAAATACAAAAGATATTTTAAAGGCCTTGGATATTCTAAAACAAGTAGCCACACATTTGGAAAGAAAAAAAAAAAAAAAAACACCATAACAAAATTCAGAGCGGCAGCCCAGAGTAATACAGAAAAACTATTAATAATATTTAATATTAATAATAAATGAATTAGGCAAGGTTGCAGGGTACAAGATTAACATGCAAAAATCAGTTGTGCCTCTATACACCAACAATAAACAAAAAGGAGAAATTAAAACAATTCTATTTACAAAGTACAATGATTACAATCACAAGTTTTGAAGTCAGGCTTCTTGAGTTCGAGGCCCAACTGCCACTACTAACTGGGGAATCTTCTGGAAATTACCTAATCATTCTGTGGCTTAGTTGCCTTATCTGTATAAATGGAAATAAACCACAACCTATTTCACAGGGTTGTTGTGAGAATCAATCAGCGAATGCATGTCCATTGTTTAAAACTCACATGACACAGTAAGCACTTAATAAATGTTACATATATAAAAGAAATTTTAAAATACGCAAGCTCAAGGAACAATAATAAGCCCCAAAGCCTCCATTATTTATCAATGCTTTTGAAGTTGGCTTTGGTGGATTTGCGGCGTTCGTTTTGTTTTTGTGATTTAGCTGTGCTGCTTCAGACCCCAAGGCAGGTGAGAGGTAATGGTGATACGCAAATGGACCTCAATAAAGATGATTCAAGGAGAACCACTACATTCTCTATTAGAATGCACTAATGAGCAGGTAGTCAGTTCTGAGACCCTTTGTCTCAATCATCTGCACATCTCATCTCTCATCAAGTCCTGTGATTCCACCTTCAGTACCGTTTTCCCATCTCCCTCTTCTACTTTCTCCCTACTCTTGACTACCCTGTTTCACATTCTCAGTCTCTCTTTCACCGACAGTACTGCCATGGCCTCCAAACTCATCTTCCTTTCTCTGATCTCATAACTCTCAAATCCCTGATAACCCCTACCTATCCACCAGGGATGATCCATCTGAAACCATTTCCCTGTTTCAATGTGTCAAAGTCTTTGCCGTGCCATGCCATCCTACGTTTCTGCCTTCCATGGCATCCTCATCCATTACATCATCAAACAATTTTCCTTTTACACTGGAACTCGCAAAAATGATCTAACTTGTCCTCTTCCCATTTGTAGTCTTGCTTCTTCTTCTTCTGTTTTGGTGAAGATGGTAAATTTCATGTTCTGTATTTTATCCACAATTAGACAAAAAAAGCAGATGCGATTTTGTACTAAGCAGTTCTGGTACGTATGTCTTTCAGTGTGTCACAGATGGCCCTTCCTCAAGTGTCTAAGTCACCTTGAGGGGAAAGGCTCTACTCTAGTTTGCTTGCTTTGACCCTCTATGTTGATCCTGCAAATCATCTCCCTAGAGAGTTCAGTTGCGACTTGAACAGTGATCATGACGGTGGTGGTGGCCTATCTGGAGCAGCCGCTGTGGGAACACAGGCTGTAGCTGGGGAGGTGTGGCTGGGGCTGCATGCTCCACAGAGCTGGCAAGGGCTGGGAACAAGCAGAAGTTGAGTCCCCTACCAAGTTGGGACTGCAGTTGCCCAGCCACGAGTCCAAACCCGGCCATCTCTACACCCTCAGAGACCCAGGAAGCCCCATCTCCCCAGGCTTGAAAGCATCTGCTCCTGCTCCCTGTCCTCTTCCTACTCCTCGCACCCACTTCAGGGCAAAACAAAGTTGTGGCCCAGCCTAGCCCAGGTAGTTGTGTATGTGCTCAGGACAGCGCTGACATACCGGCCACCCCCTGCTCCACATGGGCCTACAGGTGCCCCTCAGCACAGAGAGCCTCGGCACCATGGATGGCATATTTATGGCACTAGGAGGCAGAAAGCCTCCTAGGCTTGAAGGGGTAGGTCCCCAGTGACACCCCACCTTCAGGCCAGGGACAACATGAAGCTTGGGGGCCAGACTGCTAGTTCCAGGCAAAATCCACAGCCTGGAGTGGTGACTTCACTGATGACTGGCCAGTCCGATCGTGCATTTTCCAGGCCAGCCGGTGGCCACCGATGGACCAATCAGCATGCACTGCCTTCATTCTGAGCGCATAAAAAACCCCAGGCTCAGTCACATTCACTCACTGGTGGGGACAACTTGCCGGCTCAAAGGAGCTTCCCACTTTGGATCTACCGACGGCTGTTCTGTCACTCAAGGACGCTCCTCTCGATTTCGCTCACCCTCCAGTTGTCCACTACCTCATTCTTCCTGGATGTGGAACAAGAACTCAGGACCCACCGAATGGCAGGACTGAATGAGCTGTAACACAAACAGGGCTGAAACGTGCCTCCCACTTACCACACTGTGGGTGACAAGAAGGAGAGAAGAGCTGCAACCCTTCTCTCCAGAGCCAGCGCCGTGACACACTCTAACAACCTCTTGGGGGCTCTACGGTTCCCGACGTTTCTGAGCTTTCAGGCGCCATCACATTCCCCTTGTCCACGGGCTGGTGCCCACAGCAGAAGCCATTTGCAGTACGTCTGGTCTGGCCACAGCCTCACACGGAGCCAGTGCCTATGCCAGGAGCGGCCCGCCCCGCCACAGCCGCCATGACTGGCTGTGCGCAATGGCCCAACCTCATGCTCACCCGCTCACACACCTCTCACCGCTCCAGACCCGACTTGCGTTTGGCAGGCATGGGATCTGAGCCAGTAGTGCAAGCCAAGCACGCTCTGCCAGATCAAGTGGGCAGAATGAGCCCGGGGAGTACAAGCAAAACCCAAGCAGAGGCACTGCTGGCCACATAGGTTTTCTGGCTGGTGAAGCAACACCTTAAGGACCTCGTGACAATCATGAAGGTGAGTCACCATTTGTAAAATTCTGGTTTATAAAAAGCATTCGTGCTCACGACTGCCACATCATGGAAGCATAATCTCCTTCCGCAGCCTGAAAGTCCCACCTCCATTTTTAAACCTGTTGCCCAGGCTGCAGTGCAGTGGCACGATCATGGCTCAATGCAGCCTTGAATTCCTGGGCTCAAAAGATTGTCTCACCTCAGCCTCCCAAGTAGCTGGAATGACAGGCATGCTGCAGGATAAAGAAAACGTACATACACACCACGGAATACTATCCCGCCATAAAAGAAGAGAGAATCGTGTCTTTCTTGGGAATGTAGATGGAGCTGGAGACCATTATCCTTAGGCAAACTAGCAGAGGAATAGAAAACCAGATACCACAAGTTCTCACTTAGAAGTGAGAGGTAAATGATGAGAACACATGGCTACAGAGGGGGGAAACAGCAGACACTGGGGTCTAGTTGAGCGGGTAGGGTGGAAAGAAGAGAAGGAGAAAAAAATAACTACTGGGCACTGGGCTTCGTGCCTGGGTGATGAAATAATCTGCACAACAAATCCCTGTGATACAAATTTAGCTATATAACAAACCTGTACATGTACCCCTCAACCTAAAATATAAGTTAAAAAAAAATTGCAGTCTGTCTCTTTTGATGAAGAGATAAAGCATGGGTGTTCCAATCCTCGAAGAGTGGGGGGAAAAAAATGTAATGATGTGAGTCCATCATATCCATGGCTGGCTATTTTTTTTATTTCTTGTAGAGACGAAGACTCCCTATGTTACCAAAGCTGGTCTTAAGCTACTGGGCTTGATGCTTTCACCTTGTCCTCCCAAATTACTGGCTTACAGTCATGGGTCACTGCATCTGGCTTTGGACTATTTTTGTTGTTGTTGTTTTCAGGTTACTGAGGTATAATTGACAAATATATTGTACAAATCTAAAGGGTACAACATGATTACTTTATATACATATACATTATGAAAAGATTACCTATGAACAGATACTTTACAAAAGAAGACATACAGGAGGCCAACAAACATATGAAAAAATGCTCATCATCACTGCTCATCAGAGAAATGCAAATCAAAACCACACTGAGATACCATCTCACACCAGTTAGAATGGCGATCATTAAATCTGGAGACAACAGATGCTGGAGAGGATGTGGAGAAATAGGAACACTTTTACACTGTTGGTGGGAATGTAAATTGATTCAACCATTGTGGAAGACAGTATGGCGATTCCTCAAGGACCTAAAAATAGAAATCCCATTTGACCCAGCAATCCCATTACTGGGTATATATCCAAAGGATTATAAATCATTCTACTATAAGGACACGTGCACACGAATGTTCATTGCAGCACTGTTTACAATAGCAAAGACCTGGAACCAACCCAAATGCCCAACGATGATAGACTGGATAGGGAAAATGTGGTACATATACACCATGGAATATTACGCAGCCATCAAAAACGATGAGTTCACGTCCTTTGTAGGGACATGGATGAACCTGGAAACCATCATTCTCAGCAAACTGACACAAGAGCAGAAAATCAAACACCGCATATTCTCACTCATAGGCGGGTGCTGAACAATGAGAACACATGGACAGAGGGAGGGGACCACTACACACTGGGGTCCATTGGGGGGAAATGGGGTAGGGACGGGGGGTGGAGAGGTGGGAAGAGATAGCATGGGGAGAAATGACAGATACAGGTGAGGGGACAGAAGGCAGCAAAGCACACTGCCATGTGTGTACCTATGCAACAATCTTGCATGTTCTTCACATGTACCCCAAAACCTAAAATGCAATTAAAAAAAAAAGATTACCACAATCAAGTTAACACATCCATTAACTCACATCATTACTTTTTTTTTTTTTTTTAGACATGTGTTCTCATCATTTACCTCCCACTTCTAAGTGAGAACATTTGGTATCTGGTTTTCTGTTCCTCTGTTAGTTTGCTAAGGATGATGGCCTCCAGCTCCATCTACATTCCCACAAAAGACACAATCGCCCTTTTTATGGCTGCATAGTATTCTATGGTGTACATGTACCACATTTTCTTTATCCAGTCTATCATTTATGAGCATTTAGGTTGATTCCATGTCTTTGCTATTGTGAATAGTGCTGCAGTAAACAGACAAGTGCATGTGTCTTTATGTTAGAATGATTTATCTTCCTTGGGGTCTATAGCCAGTGATAGTGAGGAAGGAGACCCAGGCATCTAGGATCACCTCCCCCTTGACTTCTACACTGCATTTCAATAGAAGAGAAGGCAGGCCAACTGGCGCCTCCTAAATCACCTTCCTGTAAATAGCAGGCGTGGTGTGGGGGATCTCTCTGGAAGATGTTGTTTTTACTTAAACAAGATCAAAACCACACCCCACTCCTCCATCAACCAAGACCCTTTCATATGTGATTTCTAAAGCTATAAATCCAAGACCTTTTCATATGTGATTTCTAAAGCGGTAAACCCAAGACCCTTTCATATGTGATTTCTAAAGCAGTAAACCCAAGACCCTTTCATATGTGATTTCTAGAACTTGTAAACTCAAGAACCTTTAACTTGTAATTTCTAAGGCTGTAAATCTAAGATTCTTTCATGTGTAATATCTAAAGTGTAAGCCTATATAAAGGCAGAGCTTCTCTTTGTTAGGTGAGCTTGGTCACTTCGACAAATTGTAGCCCAGGTCCTGGTTGTAATAATAATAATAATAATAATAATAAACACTTCTTCCTTCCCAGTTCAGTGTTCAAGAGGTCTGCTTCTCCTGCTTCAGTATAGTTTGGGTAATGCCTCCAGCTTTGCAGGACCAGAACTAAGACAAAAACCCTATGACTATCTCAATAGATGCAGAAAAGGCTTTTGATAAAATTCAACATTCCTTTGTGTTAAAAACTCAGCAAGCTATGTACTGAAGGAACGTATATCAAAATAAGAGCCACCTATGACAAACCCACAGCCAACATCATAAAGAGTGGGAAAAAGCTGGAAGCTTTCCTCTTTAAAACTGGCACAAGACATGGATGCCCTCTCTCGCCACTCCTATCCAACATCTATTGGAGTCCTGGCCAGAGCAATCAGGCAAGAGGAAGAAATAGGAAGAGAGGAAATCTAACAATCCCTGTTTGCAGATGACATGATTCTATATCTAGAAAGCCCTCAGTCCAAAAACTCCTTCAGCTGATTAACAACGTCAGCAAAGTTTCAAGATACGAAATCAACATACAAAAATCACTGGCATTCCTATACATCCACAACCAAGCCGAGACCCAAATCAAGAATCCAATCCCAATTCACAATTTTTATAAAAAGAATACCTAGAAATATAGCTAACTAGGGAAGAGAAAAATGGCTGCTATGAGAATTACAAAACACTACTCAAAGAAATCAGAGATGACACAAACAAAAGGAAAAAAATTCCATGCTCAGGGATCAGAAGAATCAGTCATTAAAATGGCCATACTGCCCAAACAACTTATAGATTCAGTGCTGTTCCTATCAAACTACCAATAACATTCGTCGCAGAACCAGGAAAAAATAAAAATAAAAACTATTTTAACATTTATACGAAAGCCAAAAAGAGCCCGAATAGCCAAGGCAATTTTAAACAAAAAGAACAAAGCTGAAGGCATCATATTACCAGACTTCAATCTTGCTCCATCTTACTCCTTTATGCTCAAATCTCAGGGTAGTAGGTGGTAGTTTAGTAATGTTAATCAAGATAGTCCCCTGTTGAAAACACATTGATGGCTTTCTATTCCATTTGAATAAAGTCCTCACTCTCAGGGTCTACAAAGACTGCATTCTCACAGTCTGCAAAGACTTTCCTGGTCAGGCCGCAAGGCTCCCTTGCAAGAAACTTTCAAGACTGCTTTCAGTGCGCTGTACTCTTCTTGCTGGTTTTCACTTAATAACCTTGGTTCATGCTATTTTTCCTTACAAGAATTGCCCTCTCTCCTACTCTCATTCTCTTTAATTGGCCAACACCTAATCATTCTTTAAGACTCATATTAGGGGCCACCTTCTCCAGAATCATTAACTTGAACCCACACTTCCCCAAAAAGATTATCGCAGGCTTTTGTATAATGTCCTCTGAGTATCTCCAGCATTCCACTTGCTATCAAGTTTTATCATTTTCCTTTATATGTCTCCCGACCCTGCAATTTTCTTAGAAATAGGACTTGCCTATTTATATTTGTATTCTTCATGCACTGTATAGTATCTGGTACAATGTGAAAACAAGAATCCAACTACTGTGGATCACCATGTAGATCCAGCACCCAACACAGGACTTGGCATACAGTAGACACTCAATAATATTTGAAAAGAAAGGAAGCAAGGAAGGGCAGAGGGTATGAGAGTATTTCCCCTAAGAGATGCTGATCCAAACAAGTCATGAAGGAATCAGTCCAATGTATCCAAATGTATCAAAGTATTCCAATAGAAACGTTACAAATGCTTAAGCCTAGAGATAAACCACAATAATGAATTCAGGGAACTGCAAACAGTTTATAGCTAGAGAGTCATGTCATAGGTGGTGACACTAGATAGGTAGTGTAATATCTTGTCATAGTCCACATCACACTTCACTGTAATTATCAGTTAATACCAGTTCTTTCTATGACACCACAAGCTCCATGGGATCAGGGACAACGTTATTTTGTTCTTTTCTTTATGTATCACTTCCTCATCAAACACATCTGTGCTCAAAAATTATTTTTCGATTTTTAGGTGGCTTTGCTGCCCCTCATGGTAACTTCACACTATCACACAAGCCAATAAAGAGTCACCAAATTATCATATAAAGACTGACAGGATTATGTGTAAGAAAGCCCACCCTGGCAACAGTACCAAAAATGAAGAAAAAGAGGGCTAGACTGGAAGTGGGAACACAATGAAATGTGCCCTTACGCATTTTCATTCTAGTCAGATAATTAATTTCTTTAAATGTCATAGGTTTGCATGTAATGTCAAATTTTGAAATATTTGTAAACGATGAACTCTGTCGTCATTTACTTGTATCACTGCTAACACATACAGTATCCAAAAAAAAAAAAATCATCCTCTTCCTTCATTCAGCATGGCCAAACTACATGCAGAGATACTAAAAGAATTCACTAAGTAGATACTTATTCTGATTAATCATATACATGAAAGAGGTCAGGGACTCTGCTAGGCACCTACAACTTTTAAAATTATTTAGAACTTCATGAAAAAAGTAGAATATTACAGAGATGCAAGTAGACATACAAGCTAGTGGAACAGAAATGAAGTCCAAAAATGAGCCCAAATACATACAACATCTCATATTAGTGAAGAAAAGATAAAAATACATGATATGAGGACAATGAATCACCATCTAGAAAAAGATAAAGTTGAATCCAGGGGAATTACAAATTCAAATATGGAAAAATCAAACCATAAAATTACTAAAAGCAAACATGGACAAAATGCCTCAATAACTTTGTACAGAGGAAGGCCTTTCTAACCAGCTATCAAAATTCAAAAGCCATCAAAGATTGACAAATTTATTATATTACAAATTTTTAAACTCCTATTAAATACTTTCAGCAAAGCCAGAAATAAGTAACAAACTGGGGGAAAAAACTGTGACACGTCACAGACAACAACCTAATAGAAACAACTACTAGGAAGTCAAAGAGAAAGACACTCACATCCTTAAACCTGTGCAAAGATACTCACCATCACTCGAACTCAATTTAAATTCAAAACTGCACTAATATACGACTTCGCATGTACAAGAGGGTCAAAAGCCTAGCATTTGATAACATGCTTTGTTGGCAAAGCTGAGAAAGAAGAGCCTCCCGTTTTGCTGATTGGCATGTATAGTGCCCTGTGGAAAGCCACTTGGCCATCACTATCGAACTTTAAAGTACATGATCCCTCAACCTAGCAATCTCAATTACAGGAATTTATCTGCAGATAAACTTCCCACATGCTGGATGACATACATATAGGTTGGTGCAAATGTAATTGCAGTTTTTGACATTAATTTTAATAGCAAAAACTGCAATTATTTTTGCACCAACCTAATATGATGCTATTCACCACATTTTTTGTAGTAGCAAAAAATAGAAAACAACTCAAATATGTATCTATACAAGACCGATTAAACAATGATATCCACGTCTCTTATCTCTAGATAGGAATAGGAGAAGACGTCTATAATATATTAAGAAAAGCAAGTTGTGTAAGAAATGGATGAAATATGGATATATATATTAATTTTTGCTTTTATTTGTATATTTCTAAGATACATACAAATTTAACTAAAGAAGATGAGGCAAGTGTATAAAAATGAACTTATCAATAACAGTTAAGAGACTTTTCAATGCTACCTCCTTAATATTTATTTTCAAAACCCATAGGAAAATGTCATCCATTCAAAAAAGTTTAAATTCTAAAGGGTCAATGGACAAATAATTGCCAAATTTCCTTAACTAAAATTTAAATAATTTGTACAAAAATGGAGAACTGAGAACTTAAAAATGTTATAGAAGTGAAAGATCTAGTGATAGATTTTGTGTTTATAACACATCATTACATCATTTCTCCCTATGACGTGACTATTTTTATGACAGCAGGTTTCTTGCAAAATTGTCCTCCATACCATTTTGTCTGGCCAGCAACAGGTGGTTAATAAATTTAGCAACCTTTTGTTTTGAAACAGAGTTTTGATCTTGTTACCCAGGCTAAAGTGCAATGGCGCCATCTTGGCTCACTGCAACCTCTGCCTCCCGGCTTGAAGCGATTATCCTGTCTCAATCCAATGTAGCTGGAATTACACGTGTATGCCACTACACCCAGCTAATTTTTGTATTTTTAATAGAGATGAGATTTCATCATATTGGTCAGACTGGTCTCAAACTCCTGACCTCAGGTGATCCGCCCGCCCTGGCCTGTCAAAGTGCCGGGATTACAGGTATGAGCCTCTGCCTCCAGCAGGAATCTTTAAAGTAGGTAGAGAAGGAGCTTAAAAGCTGATGTGAGCTTATTTTCACACCTAACAATTCATTCAAACACAACTATGTAGTGTTTTCCTTTTAAAAATATGTGTCATTATTTACATTTCATTATTCTTAAAGTAACAATGTTTTATGCAATAACAAAAAGAACCAAAGGAAATTGGTTTGAATTAAAAGCAGACAGAAAAATAGAGAGCAGATCTCAACCATTTCAAGAACTGATGCATACAATCAATTTCAACAATATTAATGTGTCAAAAAGTGGTAACTGAAGCCAGCCTGCCCTCCCCACAAAGGGGTGGAGAGATATGAATGCTTTCTCCCTTGGGGAAACCTTTCCTGCCAAACCACCCCAAATGATGGCAAAAAATACACCAAATCTGCCAGTACTAAGAAATGAAGGGCAAACACAAATACATTCAAAAGCAATCAAGCATTTGGGAAAAATAAAAATGAATAAGTTGATTCTGACCAAATTTTAAATGCTGAAATAAGTAATTTGGAAATAAAATCACAGAAAATATCACATACTAGGAAGGTTAGATTGAAAACATCTGAATATATATAATATTTCCTCAAAATTCTTATCCAGTTAACAAAGGGACAATATGATTCTGTGAAATTTATGGAAGCGTTTCAGTAAGAATACAGAGCCCCATTTTATAGAAAAAGAATTGTGGCTTCGAGAAGTGATGTAGTTTGCCTCCCACAGGATAAACCTGTAAATAGTGAAGCCAGGATTTCTGGAGCCCACATTCTTGACTAGTAAACATCAAAAAGTGGCAATAGATAACTAATGAGGAAAAAGAACAACAGATGCATACACACACACAAAAAAAAAAAAAAAAAACAGCCATCTGAGGACCGTTTATTAGATATGCAAACAATTCTCCACATCACAGACCATTTGTAGATTTTCATCCTTTTACATAACAGGAGCAATAAAAAGCAACAACAAAAGTTAAAATTTATTGATGACTCTGTGCTAAGCTCTTTGCCTACAGTATATCATTTCTTCCTTACAACACACTATGATGTTAGTGCCATTATCATCCTCATTTTAAGATAAGAAAATTGGAACTTAGAAAAGTTAAGCAACTTATTCTCATTCAGCTTCCAAGTGGCAAAGCCAAAATTCAGACTTGACTCTGAACCTGTACTTATCTTAGAAGCTGTAACGCATGAATGCCGAGAGGTTAGGCTCTGGGAGGGCACTGTCTGAAAGTGAATCCTGGCACTACAGCCTCTTAGCTGGGCCACCTTGGTTACAGAAACATTCTGTGCCTTTGCCTCAGAGGCTTCATCTGTACCATGAGACTGATACTAATACTTACTTCACAACGTTCTTATTAGAATTAAATGGGTTAATACAAGCAAGCCCTTAGAAGCATACCTGCACACAATGTCCTATATAGTCACAAATATTATGATTGTCACTGTTATATCATGCACACTTTGAGCTATCTTCTAGCACCAAAAATAAATGTTCATGAGATTTCCCCGAACCATTAGGGAAAGTTGAATTTATCTGTAATAAGCTTAACAGAAAGTTTTCACAATATTTTAGAAATTCTTCTATGAAAAATATTCATGTGCTTAATGGAGCCTGCCTTAATTATTCCAAAATGTCATTATAAGGAACAATGAAGTTAGATAAATAAGCCAATATTTTTTGTGAGAACGTGATTTGACTCACAATAATGAGGGCCATGTACCAACATTTGATGACATTTTTCTGCATACTTTTGATTACCAAAGGGTTGGCAATTAATATTAGTTATTTTTTAAAAATTATAGCAACCTAATTGTGGAATATTCTAATTCTTTTGGAGCTTATCTTTGCTATTAAAAAAAAACAATTACTACATGCTAATCTGAAAAGTAAAATACCATGATAACCTAAGGTTTCATCCCTATTCAACATAGATGCAAAAAAAAAAAAATTGTTTTTGTCTCAGTCTGCATGTACTATTTCCAAAGCACAGTGCACTACCTCATGTAAATTCTAAACAAAATAATAAATTCTTACCTTAGAAATAATGACAATATTTTTAGAGAAATATCCTATTCCACTTCTATGTAATCATTCAACAAGAAAAAATTTATCTAAATTTAGAGACATGTTGGAAACAAGATTTTACTGCATTCCAAATGGGTCCAATTTCCCAGCTGGACCACTTCTTCCTGTTTGCATAGATGGATGTCCTTTAATTAACTGCTTGCCTGACTTCAGATGGCCTTACGCATAAAAATTGTTTTTGTTTCCTGTTCAATACATGTCAGACACACTTGTCTGTTTCACCACACTGGAAAATTAAGTTAGAACACACATGTTTTTAAAGACATGTAGAGGCCACAAAGAAATGAGGGAGAAAGCAATCACTCCTATTGTCATTGAATAAGAAAGAAATATGAAATTGCTATTTTTCCACAGAAGAAAAAACTAAAAAACCTAATATTTGCTTATTTTTAAACTAAACTTATAGGTGGGAGGAAACATACAGTGTGTTTAATTATAAAGAAGGAGAAAGACAGAGGAAACTATTTGGAGGCCATAATATCTTAACCCCTGTGACAATGTCTGCACACTTTTCAAGTTAGAAAGTCATAACATGAGCAAGGTGTGGATAAGCAGCAGTCTGCTTTGCCTTTATCTTGTGTTATACTTGAGGTTTCTCACCATGCTGTCTTTTACCAATACCTTCTTGCAATGAGAAGACAAGTACAGACGGCCACAACAGGACACAGAATGGGTGAGATACCTAAAATATAGTGCAAGGCGATACATCCCATCAAGAGGCTCCTCATTCAATTGACAAGCTACATCATTTCAAGGAAGGGTACTCCCATAAGATTGAAACAAATGGAAAAGATGAATGAAATAGAAACTGAAAACTTTACAACCCATTAAAGAACTAAAAGTCTACATAAAATAATATTAAAGGAGTTTTGTTCAAGGCGATTCAGTAAATATTTTGTCTACTACGTGACTTGCTCTGTGCTAAATGAGCCATCCAACATCCTTGAGTACATTTACACATACATGTAGTCTTCTCCCCAAAGAGATTTTCAACTGTAAAATTTATATTAGAATTTAATGATCAGAAAAATAATGGAAGAATCTATTTTAAAACTGGGTGGAAGTTGGAAAGGACCCGAAATCATCCCAGACCAGGAGGATAATGCAATACACCAGCAGGTCAGGGAAAACAAAGCTTATTCCAGGAAAAATCAGTGTATCAGACCAGGTGGGGTTGACGCTCCAGAGGCAATGTAGAAATTGGAAGAAGTAGGAGAGTCTGAGCAGAGCCCGGTTTCAAGTCCCACCTCTAACCCTGGCTGCTTAACTCCAGACAAATTGCTTCTTAGCTTCAGGCCTCAGATTTCCCATGCATAAAGGTGGCAGTAATATAAACTGTTAATGCTACCTACCTCCTGAGATTTTTGTGAGAGCTAAATTAGGCAATATATATTTAAAAAAGAGGGCTCTCCCTGGCATGCAGTAGATGCTCCATCGAATATATTATTAAACTGGAGAATAACAGCAGAAATGGGAGAAGTGTGGAAAAGTAGGATGGTATTACCTAATCTCTCCAGCTAGGAGAAAGAGCTAAAAAAGAGGTATGCAAAAATGCTCAATATCACTAGGAACTGTGGAAATACATGCAACAGTGAGATAACATTTTACCCCTCAGATTAGAAAAAAAATGAAAAATATGTAAGAAAACAGGCATTTTCTTGCACAATCGATACTTGTGTAGATTGAGGACAATTTCAGGACAGACAGACAGTACGCACATGTTGTCTGAACTAGCAATCATACCAAAATAATTTATATGCACGAAAGAATTTCTACTACCCTAGTCCAAACAACCATCATCTAGCATACTGCAATAGATCTCTTTATTAGTCAATTTTGCTGCAATAATAAACCCTAACATCCTAATGGCTTACATTATTTCTCATTATGTTATGTATAAGCTCAAGATTTGCTACAGGCTGTGGTCTTCTTCATATGCCTTCTCATTCCAAGATACAGCATGAAAGAGGATCTCCTATCTGTTATTCTCATGGCAACAAACAGAACCAAGGAGTAGAGCTGAACCATGTAATGTAAGCCTTTTCATAGGTCATGTCTGCAAATGTTCTGTTAAACAAAACATACTATAAACATTCTATTAAACAAACATTACATGGTCTAAGCCTGACAGTTTGATGGGTGGGTGGGTGGCATAGTGGAGGTAATCCTCCAACAGGGTGTCTCTGCATATCACACAGTAGCAAGTCAGGACACATAATCCTCCTTTAGGAAAGGAATCATTGGGAACAAGACATACACTCACAACCCAACTGGTTTGCCTGCCACACAGCAGCCAGAGCAAATCAATAAAAACAAGTCTGACTGGTGCTCCTCTTCACAAAACCTTCCAACAACTCTCCATTTCACTCAGTAAAAACCAGACGTCCCCACGGCTTAAAAGTTCCTACATGGTTGGACTCTCCTCCCTATCCCACCACCTCTCTGATCACTCTCCACTCCAAAGTTCCTCTTTAGCCTCTCTGGCTTCCCACCTATCTCAGTGCCTTTGCACTGATAATATATTTACTTCATTCCTATTGCTACTGGATTCTGCCTGAAGCCCTCTGCATCCAGATATGTCCTGGCTCACCTCCTTATTTCTTTAGTTTTCACTCAAAGGGCAACTTAAGAGTAAACAACTGGTGGTTATATCAATCTATACATGTGATAATGTGATAAAACTACATAGAACCACACATACAGACACACGCAAACCCGTGCTTGTCAAACCTGATGCAATGTCAATAAGGTCTGTAGGCAGTATTGTCAGTTTGTCTAGATGTTTGTATTAGTCCATTCTCATACTGCTATGAAAAAATACCTGAGACTGGTTAATTTATGGAGAAAAGAGGTTTAACTTACTCACAGTTCTGCATGGCTGGGAAGTCCTCAGAAAATTTACAATTACGGCGGGAAAGGAATCAAACACATCTTTCTTCTCATAGTGGCAGGAGAGAGGAGAATGAGACCTGAGCAAAGAGAGAGCCCCTTATAAAACCATCAGATCTCATGAGAACTTACTCACTATCACAAGAATAGCAGGAGGAAAACTGCCCCCATGTTTCAATTACCTCCCACTGGGTCCCTTCCACCACACATGGGGATTATGGGAGCTAAAATTCAGGATAAGATTTGGGTAGGGACACAGCCAAACTATATCAATATTGTGCCATAGTTAATGTAACATGTGACCACTGGGGAAGGTGGACAAAGGGCACGTGACCTGTATTTTTGCAACTTCTAATGAGTCTATTATTCCCAAAACATTGTTTTAAATGAGGAAAAATATTAATGATCCATCACCTTGTTATAACACATACAATGGCACCCTCAAAGCATCTATTCCTTTAATCTGCTCTATTACTGTCCATTGCCCTATAGATTTACTTGTATTGCTACCGATAATACAGTTACTTCATTACTACTTCTACAACTAGAAAATACATGCTATGACATTAGAGGCTTTGTCTATTTTGATTCCTTAACACCAAGAAGAAGGCCTAGCACACTGTAGGTACTCCATAAACATCTGTTAAAGGAAATGAATGTGCCCAGCAGTTAGAATTGCAAACTACCTGAATGCTCATAAATAGAGAAATAATTAACTTTTGATACACAGTAGCATACAGCAATTTAAAGAATAAAGTAGACCTATATGTACTCACACAGGAAGATCTCCATGATAGATCCCTAAGAGTGAAAATAAGTTGTAAAAGGTTGGCACGGCATGATCCCAATTAGTGAAGCAGAAAAGCATCATAACACTTAAGAGTCGGGACTCTAAATGCACATCCTGGTTCCATTCCCCACTTGCAGGATGGCCTCAGACAAGTTATGAAATCTCATTTCCCTCAATTCCCTCATCTTTGAACTAAAAATTAAAACATGACAGGAATTAAATGAGTTAAAGTATGTAAAGCCCAGACACAGTAATATATACCATCTACAGTACTTGGCATATGGTCAACATTTAAATTGTTAGCTACAACTATTCTTTACGTATCAAATTCTACAAGCATATATTTATACATGTTTTAAATTTATAGAAAAGGGACAAGAATGACAGACAGGAACGTGTTAAGAGCAGTGACCTCTGGGGAGAGATTAAGAGAGGGATGTGGAATAATTTTTTTTTTAATTAAAAAAAAACCCACACACCCCAGAGCCAAATACAAATTGTTTTAATTACATAAATGAATCCTTTCTTCCATGACTATGGATTATCAAAGATGAAGTACATCTGTACCACCTAAATTCAGAGTAGAGTTTACAGGGCCCAGGACCCACAAACACAGCTGAGGTTGACTGCCCCAGCGCTCTGCCCTCCTGCTCCTAATTGCTGACAAAGCCTGACATGGGCTCTGGTGCTCAAGGGGTACAGATGGAAAGGAGCCTATGAGCACACACTTCTGTTTCCCTCTCTAATCTCTACCCATTAGGGACTCTATTAAATTGACCCTCACACTACAAAATACTGTTTCCAACTCAGAATTCTGCTAAGGATTTCTGCCACTTGCTGGCTTCCAGCTGGTTGGTCAAGTCATTTCTATCTGACTCAGGTTATATTTTGTCTTTTGAAAAAATATCTCTACATCTCAGCATTATCTTCGCTTATTGCTCTATGCTGCTACGTAATTTTATGTATTTACCTTCTATCTCATCTTTAAAATTCTTGCTTCTACTTTTTCTTCTAGTCACACACTTTTGCTTAATCATTTTTGTTCATTATCAGTATTTCTCTCATGTATTTTCATATTAATTTTACCTGCCTTTGTTTTCAAAAAAATAACATGATCAGGACAATTTAATTTTTATATATATTTTATTGCACTTTAGTTTCTGGGGTACATGTGCAGAACATGCAAGATTGTTGCATAGGTACATACATGGCAATGTGGTTTCCTACCTCCACCCCCATGACCTATATCTGGCATTTCTCCCCAACTTCCTACCCCCCGCTGTCCCTTCCCTAGTCCCCCTCCACAGACCCCAGTGTGTGATGCTCCCCTCCCTGTGTCCAAGGGTTCTCATTGTTCAACACCCACCTATGAGTGAGAACATCCAGTGTTTGATTTCCTGTTCTTGTGTCAGTTTACTGAGAATGATGGTTTCCAGATCCATCCATGTCCCCACAAAAGACATGAACACATCATTGTTTATGGCTGCATAGTATTCTGTGGTATATATATGCCACATTTTCCCTGTCCAGTCTATCATCGATGGGCATTTGGGTTGGTTACAGGTCTTTGTTATTGCAAACAGTGCTGCAATTAACATACGTGTGCATCTGTCTTTATAACAGAATGATTTATAATCCTTTAGATATACACCCAGTAATGCTGAGCTGTGAGCTCGATTGTTCCATTCAGAGCTGCTGGGCAGGTATGTTTAAGTCTGTTGCAGCAGAACTCATAACTGCCTTTTTTTTCCCCAGATGCTCTGTCCTGGGAAGGTGGGGCTTTATTTATAAGTTCCTGACATGCTGCTACCTTATTTCAGGGATGCCCTGCCCAACGAAGAGGTAGCCTAGTCACAGTCTGCCAGCAGAGGTGTTGATGAGCTGCCATGGGCTCTGTCCGGCTGCTATGTGAACTTCCTTGTGGTTTTGTTTATAGAGGTATAGTTAGAACTGCCTCTGTAATGGCAGACTGCCTGGGTAGTGGTGGACTGCCTCGGTAACGGCAGACACCGTTCCCCACAACGGAGAGAGTTGAATCACATCACCTGGCTCCCTGTTTCTTCAGTTGAATGGGCAACTCTGTCTCCCAGGCGTTCCAGGCACCAGTTGAAATGGCTGCCCAGATTTCTGTGAGATTTTGCATGGAGACCCGCTGCGCTGGCTGAAACAGCTGTGATGGAAACTCGTGGTGCTTTTCCACCTGGAAATCTCCTTGTCTGTGGACAGTAAAAACTCATTTGGAAATGCGGTGATCACTCACCCTGTATATTCTCACTGGGAACTGTACTCCAGAACCATTCCTATTCAGCCATCTTGGTTCTGGGATCCATTTTAATTTTTATTTTATTTTTGTCTTCTGACCATTTTTAAATTCAACAAATTCTACCAAAATTTTCATCTTTGAGCTTTTCCTTTGGGTTGTTAAAATACTTTACATCATTTTAAAATATAATTCTCATGTCTTTTATATTTTGTGAAGGATTTTTTTTCCTTGTCCTTCTTAAATGTTCATTAGTTGGTATGTCACGGTTTGTCTTAATGATGGCCAATAGGATGCATGAGCACTGTGGTGGTTTTAGTAGATGTATATTCCACACCAACAGGAGAATGTGGAAACCTTCTGTCTTTCTGCTGTCCCTGGAGTCTCCTCCAGTCCTACACTCTCTCGACCTTTCTTAGAAAAAGGCCTCCTTTTAATTGTTTGTTTTCTAAGTATCTTACTCCAGAGTAGTCATGAGAGAAAATGTCCTGTCCTATCTCTTTGTGAAGTAATCCTTCTTCTAAAATTTAGAGCCCAAATCTAAGGAGTTCAAGTTCGGAAAGAGATTACAGGAAGAGAAGGTTACTTCGTTAACATGTCTAGCCTGACCTGCCTAAACCACCTATAGCTTTCTGTCATAGGCAGCAAAATGTCCATAATCAAATTTCCAATCTCACTTCTACATTAGCCTGATTCTGATATATGTATTCTAGTTTAGTGTTCTCTCAACAAACCTATAGAAGGATCTTCCAGGCAAGCGTGGTGGCTCAAGCCTGTAATCCCAGCACTTTGGGAGGCCAAGGCGGGTGGATCATAAGGTCAAGAGATCGAGACCATCCTGGTCAACATGGTGAAACCCTATCTCTACTAAAAATACAAAAAAATTGCTGGGCATAGTGGTGTGTGCCTGTAATCCCAGCTACTCAGGAGGCTGAGGCAGAAGAATTGCCCGAACCCAGGAGGCAGAGGTTGTGGTGAGCCAAGATCACGCCATTGCACTCCAGCCTGGGTAACAAGAGCAAAACTCCGTCTCAAAAAAAAAAAGAGAAGGATCTTCCAGTCTATCAGTCTCCTCAGCTATCTTTCCTCATTAGGAGAGACAAGGAGAAGCTTGAGAGAATTAAGGTGACACTCAGTGGAGTAGGGGAAGTTCATTTTGTTTCATCTTGGGTCAGCTCTGCTTTAACTGAATGATATATAAATGTATGATATTATTTTTAAGTCTTTACTTAAGTCATTAAGTAGTGTGACTTATTTTGACTATCAAAATCAAATGAAAAGATAATGCTCCTTAAACTGAAGATATTTACATGATCCATAGAAGGTCTCAAGATATAGGAAAAAAGCTGAGTTTGGGTTTCTCCTTCCAGATGTCACTTCCAAGAGAAACACAAAGTTATCCTAAGAAAACAACCTGGTTAGTTCTCTGGGCTGGAGCCAAAATGTTGACCATTCTAATTTCCTGCAGTTTTCTTCCATTATGCCTCTTGTTTATTCTTTTTGGATTCACTCCTCTCTGTAGACCCAACCTGCTGTTGTACAATCCCTACTATTTTATTCCCCAACAGTCTTAGGATATGACATTAGCCAACAATCCGGATTTAAGGTCCAAATCATCAAGCCGTTTTTTTGTTTTGTTTTGTTTTTTAACAAAGTTTATTTGATCAAGCAAAAGGTTTTTATACCGGGCAGCATTCCAGACCAAAGATGATTCAGAATACCCCAACCTCCAACTCTGGTGAGCTATTCATTTTTTTTTTTTTTTTTTGAGACGGAGTTTTGCTCTTGTTACCCAGGCTGGAGTGCAATGGCGCGATCTCGGCTCACTGCAACCTCCACCTCCCGGGTTCAGGCAATTCTCCTGCCTCAGTCTCCCGAGTAGCTGGGATTACAGGCACGTGCCACCATGCCCGGCTAATTTTTTGTATTTTTAGTAGAGACGGGGTTTCACCCTGTTGACGGGGTTGGTCTTGATCTCTCGACCTCGTGATCCACCCGCCTCGGCCTCCCAAAGTGCTGGGATTACAGGCTTGAGCCACCGCACCCGGCTGAGCTATTCATTTTTAAGCACATATACATATATGTATTAAGCACTTCCAATAAGTGATAACTTCTTGCACTTCACACATTAATTGGGAGAGAGTGAACACCACTCTATTAATCAGTTTTTATATTGCTATAAAAAACTGTCCAAGACTGCATCATTTATAAGGAAAGAGGTTTAATTAACTCATAGTTCAGCATGGCTGGGAAGGCCTCAGGAAACTTACAATCATGGTAGAAGGCAAACAGGAAGCAAGGCAACTTCTTCACAAGGCGGCAGGAAGAAGGACAGCCAAGCGAAGGGGGATGAGCCACTTATAAAACCATCAGATCTTAAGAGAACTTAGTATAACAAGAAACCACCCCCATGATTAAATTATCTCCACCTGTTCTCTCCCTTGACACATGGGGATTACAATTCAGGATGAGATCTGGGAAGTCTAACCATATCAATCAATTTTACAAGAATTGAGTAGACTTCTTTTTTCATGTGTTTGCTTTTATAATACTTTTATAATTTTTTAAATAATTTCAACTTGAATTTTAGACTCAGGGGGTATATGTGCAGATTTGTTACATCAGCATATTGGGTGATGTTGAGGTTTGGGGTACAAATGATCCCATCACCCAGGCAGTACCCAATAGTTTTTCAGCCCTTGCCCACCTCTGCTTCCTCTAGTAGTCCCCAGTATCTATTATTCCCATCTTTATATCCATATATAACCAAAGTTTTGCTCCCACTTATACGTAAGAACATGCAGCATTTAGTTTCCTGTTTGTGTTAACTTGCTTAGGATGATGGCTTCCAGCTGCATCCATATTGCTGCAAAGGACATGATTTTGGTTTTTCATGTCTGTATAATATTCCATAGTGTATATGTATCGCATTATCCATTCTACCACTGATGAGCACCTAGGTTGATGCCATGTCTTTGCTATTGTGAATAGTGCTGCAATGAAAATATGTCTTTTTGGTCGAATGATTCATGTACTTTTGGATGATATCCAGTAATGGGATTGCTGAGTCAAATAGTAATTCTGTTTTAAGTTCTTTGGGAAATCTCCAAACTGCTTTCCACAGTAGCTGAACTGATTTATATTCCCACCAACAGTGTACAGTGTTCCCTTTTCTCCACAGCCTCACCAGCATCTGTTAGTTTTTGACTTTTTAGTAATAGCCATTCTGACTCATGTGAGATGACAGCTCATTGTGGTTTTCATTTGCATTTCTCTGACAGTTAGTGACGTGGAACATTTTTCATATGTTTGTTGGCTGCTCATATGTCTTCCTTTGCAAAGTGTCAGCAACTGCAATTCTAGCTGATGCTAAGCCACATAATGATATTGGTGTTTACATTTCATTATCATCAGGAATGCACTACCTTGTGAATGTGAATCCCCAGGAAGTGACTGCAAAGGAATTTAGCAGCAAGGATCCTTGTGTTAATCTGTATTAATAGTAGATGTCGGCTGTAAGAGGTCTAAATTTTACAAATTCATTTGCTCATACTCAGAGCTTAGGGCCTCTCTTTTTTCCCCTCGAACTGAAAAAGAGAGAGCCTGGCAGTACAGCATCCACCTCTGGTAGCTGTCCACTTCAGAGATCAACTGTTGTGCATTTCACACCCTAACAATATGTTCATTCCGCTCATTCTTTCAGTTCCCTGATGAGCTGTACACACCTAGCCCACCTGTGCCATCATAAAGAACAAAGACCTTTGCCATTATCTTTTCCAATTTTTTGTTTCATTTCAGACTCTGACAAGAAGGCATTTATTAAAGTTCTGGCTATATTCCAAAAAAAGTATAAATGTTTAGGTTTATGCTGCTAGGTGAAGTAATTAAAGAAGCAAGTCTAATCAGGGACCTCAACCATGGTTTCCACAAAAGGCATTCATGAAGCTCCCCCAAATTTACCAAGTCATTGGAATTCAGGAAAGTGATCGTGGTCTTGGATCCCAGAAAGTG
Source organism: Saimiri boliviensis (assembly GCF_048565385.1). NCBI lineage: Eukaryota > Metazoa > Chordata > Mammalia > Primates > Cebidae > Saimiri > Saimiri boliviensis. The sequence goes on from NC_133455.1 coordinate 110,756,458, forward strand.
TAAATTGGCTGACATAATTCTGAGATTTTCAGAAAGCTTTCGCCAAAATCCCAGCACAGAAACAAATCAATTGCTGCCAAACCATGAAAATAAAATATTAAATCATAAAAATATTCCACTCAAAATTAGCTTAGAGACATAACCTAGCTAAAAACCAAAGGAAGAAATTAACATCTCTCTCAGGGTCAGAGTCGATACCATTTAGAAAGATAACCAATACAAAATTACATCTGTATTTAATATAAAATGTTTTCCAAGTTTCTGAGAAACTAAGCTCAGTAACGCCAGCTATCATTCATAAAGTAGTTATTGCTCATACAAATGGAATAATCCAATGGGGGGGGAATGTATTATGTCCAGTGATATTCTTCTCAGCATTATTTACATTATTTCTTATCTGAAACTATCCCAATGATCCAAAATTATGAAATTATTAAGTAATGATTAATTGTCAAGTGAAATGAACAATGTCAAATACACAGTGGAATAATTTTCTGCACTGGAAATTATTTTTGTAAGTCATTCACAATAGCATGAGGAAACAATTTTTATAACACTTCTAATCTTAAAAACCATGAGAGAAGTTGAAATAAGCTGTGTATATAAAATGATAATGACTTTGAAAAGAACTTTTTTTGCCCTTCTTATATTGCTATTTAAAAAAGAAATTTAAATGCCAGAAATAGCCAGGGCTAGGTATGGAAGCAGTTGACTCTATTTAACATGATGTTGAGTGAGATTATTTTTCTACTGCCCTAGAATTAACAAGCAGAACCCAAAATTGAGGACAAATTTATTAAGTACAGTGTCCTAAAGGGGTAAAAAATGGGGGCAAACACCATCTTGGGGTTGATTAAACAGCAGCTAAGCTGGTTCTGCTAACAGCTCCTACATCCACCACAACTCTAATTCAAATAAGGAGACAACAAAGAGAAAGAGAAACAAATGGAAGAGATGACCCAGATGATAAAGAAAAAAGGTAAATCCCTATGTAACAAACCTGCACATCCTGCACATGTATCCCGGAACTTAAAATTGAAAACAAAAAAAGAATAAAGGTAAATGGGGGTTTCTTCAACCTGAAGCCAAGTGAGGCAGAATCCCCAGGGACTCACTCACCCGGAAGAAAGGAGGTCACTCCCCTACTCCCTTGCAGGGTGATTCTGAGGCTAGAGCACCCAAGCAGGTGCGCCCACCATTAGAATAAAATGATGGTCTTTGTGAGGGAGCATGACATGTGTTCAGGGGCATACAGGAACTTGGACACTTTGGCCTGCTTCTGAACCACCTAGTTCCAAAGAAAGAAGGCATGCTAGAGCAGTTGTTCCTACAAGGCAAAAACGGACATGTCATAGTGTCTGAGATGATGATGGGCAGCCATGCCACACACAGTCCCCTTACGCTCTCTAGGGGAATGAAGAACAGCAAAGAGGGTCCCAGCAGTCCATGTGAAAAAGCACAGAGGTGACGACATGAGATCTAGAGCTGCCAGTCCCTCCACTAGGAAAGAAGGCTGGCACCACAGCCCCCAAGAAGCCCAAAGATGGCCTACTCCTTAAAAGCCCAAGCACTCCCAAGGAAACAATATTCACTATCACCAGAAAACACCACATGAATGGAAGCCACCAGCGATGGGCAGACCAATCTCAGCCCATGCAAGACCAGGCTGTCTTCCCAGCACCAAAGGCAGCCAGTTATATAATTCAAGAATGCAACTCTCAGCCAAGCTCAGAGGCTTAGCCTGTAATCCCAGCACTTTGGGAGGCCGAGGCGGGCGGATCGCCTGAGGTCAGGAGTTCAAGACCAGCCTGATCAACATGGAGAAATCCCGTCTCTACTAAAAATACAAAATTAGCTGGGTGTGGTGATGCATGCTTATAATCTCAGCTGCTCAGGAGACTGAGGCAGGAGAATTGCCTTAACATGGGAGGCGGAGGTTGTGGTGAGGCGAGATCGGCCACTGCACTCCAGCCATGGCAACAAGAGTTGCAAAACTCAGCCAAAAAAAAAAAACTAAATTATCCTGTCCTTCCTTCCAGTTCCCTCAATATACCTTAGGACCCAACAAACACCCCAATAAATGAAGGGGAGGAGGTGACCCAGTGGCAAACCATTCTCTTCTGATCCTGCCATCTTTTCTTCCAACTGAGAAAAGGAGAAAAGGAGTCTTTGAGACCTAAGCCTGGCTAGTGCTGGGGAAAGGAAAGGAGCTATCCATGGAATTGGATATGACATCAATGCTTCACTCTGAGTCACAGTGTTTAATAACTGAAAGTGACTGGAAAAATGGAATAAGTACAAGGTATTATTAGGCAATGTGAGGAAGAGACTCACTGTGGCACAGCAGAAGTACTTGGATCTCACAATGTTCAATAAACTAGTTATACATGTTTAATGCAATTTCTACCACAATCATGGAAGATATATGTATTTGTTTCTGTTTTGTTGGGTTTCAAACTCTATGGCTGATCACCTTTAATTTGGTCATGTCAAACATTTTTGGGGATTCAGCATATAAATGATAAATTCCTAAGTCCCAGGCAAGACCCTTTATCTGCTCCTCTGTTGGGCCTTATGTATTTTGTGAACATGTCTAATTTTCCCCCTTAAACCGTAACCTCTTTGAGTACAAAGAGGTTTGATGCATATTTTTATCTCTAAAGGACCAATGTTGTGCTTTGTATATAGAGGGTTATCAATAAATATTAATAGAACAAATTATCTGTTTGTGTATTTGACTGCTATTTCAAAGCGATTATGAGAAAAATTTGCTTACACTTTTGTTAAAGAGGGACCTGAGTGATGAGTCACTTAGTCCCAGAATTATAACCTACAGAAGGTCTTGCATCCTGGTAGACCAGTGGTTAACTGATATTGTGTTAAATATTTACAATCCACTCCAACACCTAAGGCTTCCAACTTACTCTACATTTAGAAAAATGCCTCCAAATTAGTTTTAATTGGGAAAACCTTGGAGTTTAGGACAATTACCTCTATTATCAACTTCTCAAAAATCTAATTCATCTAAAGCCGCAGTATGAAAATGTTACTCATCCTCAGTTATCCTTATGACTAATGATCAACATGAGAAAGTGCTCGTTCTTATAAATTATCACTCTTATTGCATGTATCAAAGTTAAATCTAAAACTAGAGAAAATTAAGGTCAGTGTCCTCGTCTCTTAGGAGGGATGTAAATTATATTTACTCAAGTTGAACAAGAACAGTTGCCCACACAAGTTGTACACACATAAACAGCCTGAAAGTCATCTGAACATCACGTTATGTAATCTTACTTTCAAATTTCTGAATGGAAATTCCACAGGACATAAAAATTAAGGCCAAATGTTATTTTAGACGCATAAAGAATTATTTTATAATTCCATATTTTAACATAGGAAATTATCCAGTCTAGATGTTTTTTTAAAGCCTTTCCCAAACCAAAATCTACAAGGAAAAGTAACATATGCAACATTAATTTTTTTCCTCATAATTATGTTTACTCCAAATTGCATTTTAAACATCAAACTTTGGGCCAAGTGTGGTGGCTCATGTTTGTAATCCCAGCACTTTATGAGGCCAAGGCAGGAGGATCACTTGAGGGCAGGATTTCAAGACCAGCCTGGGTAACCTAGTGAGATCTTATGTCCAAAAAAAATCTACAAAATATGCTGGGAGTGGTGGTACATGCCTATAGCCTCTCTACTCAGGAGCCTAAGGCAGGAGGATTGCTTCAGCCCAGAGATCTGAGGCTTTAGTAAGACAAGATTGTGCCACTGCACACCAACGTGGGCAACAGAGCAAGATCCCATCTCAAAAAACAAAAATTAATTTATTAATTATGTGAATATCTTATATGATTCCTTCCTAGAAACGTATATGTAAAATACGTTATATGGTTGCAAATGTTATTATATATAAAGAGACCTGACCTAAAGGAGCATATGTGATAGTAGATATTTGTATCATTGTATATTTAGTGAAAATATCAAAAGTCTAAAATTTAAATTAGGAACTCAACTCATAATTATAATAGAATGGTACTACTCAAATGGAATTAAATGTAAAATTCAATTTTTGTACCCTATTTCTTTTTTAAAATCACTATACATTAAAAAAAATCACTTAAGAAAGGATGACTTCAACTATTTTCAAGGATGAAAAAGTTGAAAGGAGAAAATAATGTGAAAAATAAGTCAGCTGTTATACAACAGCAGCCTAAACTAAAATTGAGTCATTCTACCTGAGTGTTTAAGAATTCTGATTATAAGTAAGGCAAAATACCTGTCTTTTCACTGTTGTTTGTTTGTTGTTGTGTTTATAAAAGAAGAGGTCAGTGAGTTGCCATGACTGGACTTAAAATTTTGCTCTAAGCTTTCTGGCAGCTAAGAAGGAGTGAAAATTTGAGAGACTGTTACCTTAACCTCACCAGTCGAATGATGACAGTACTTTCTTCAAAGAGGCATTGCAAGAACACCCTGAGAAAATGTAGGTGAAGTGTTGGGCATAGTGCCTGGTGCATGGGAGATGTCTAAGGATGTGATCTAATATTACTCCATACAAGGAAAAGACAGGTGATGTTTCTCAAAGAAGACACGGTTAATGCTAGTACCAAATCCTAGGAGAAATTTCCTACATGGATCATGTAATAGGGACTTAAATGAGAGTCACTTCATTAAACTTGACTGCAGAAAAGTTTGAATTACAAGATGGTTTCTTCTTTTAGAGAATGCTCACTGCGTTAGTGCACACAGTGTCTTGCACATAACAGTCATGTTTTATTGATCTTTTTACAAAGTAATTCTCTTCAATAAATATTCCTGGGTATCAAAGCTTTCTCTTTTTCCTCCAGTCTGTTCTCAGCCTATAAATGTCCAATGAGCTATGGTCAATTTTCTCCTCCTTACCTCCTCCAACTGCCTGTCAAGGGAAAAAAAAATCCTAAATTCCCAGTCTCTGCCACCTACCATAATAGAGCACATCAAGTGATCTAAAGCTGAGAAAGGGAGCACAGTAAATACAAATGACATCATTCCTATTGTCTTACAAGTTGAAATACTATCTTTTCTCTCTAATAAAAAACGAATGAGAATTTGAGTGAATCTCAACTTTCTGATGTTCCCATTCCCTTTCCTTATCTTTATAACCAGGTTCAAACTTGCTGCCTTGTTTTCTCCCTAAACCCTTGCACCCGCCACATTCAGGGTTTGTGCCCACCAACTCTCCACTGAAACTTTTCTTTCTTTGCAAGGTCTCACATGACTTCTAATTACCAAACATTATAAACACTTCAATTTCTGTATTTTTTTACAAACCTCAACATACATATTTTGGACTATATTCTCTTTCTTGAAATTTTCTTTTCTTTTGATTTGTAGGACATCACAAATTCATGCTTGTCCTCTTCCTGACAATTTTCTCTCTCTCTTCCTTTTCAGGTCCATATTCTCCATCTAACTCTTAAGTGTTGATGTTCTCAGGCATAGCATCACTGGTTCCTTCTTTCACTTTCACATTTTTTCCTAGGGAAATTCACCCCTATGCATTCTTCAGCTACCTCCCCCTGCCCAAAAAGCAATCCCTGGGCCATCAAATCTACAACAGTAGGACATGGACTACCCTCAGGAGGTGTGCACTTTGATACAGCTGTGGAGAAGAGGAAAGTGAAAATGACTAAATCCCAGAGGATATAGTCAGGCATCACAGAGAACATGGGACTAGGGAATTACCAGAAAGCAAAGCCAGGAGATGCCAGATAAACTAAATCCAGGACCTCTTCTAATGCCAGAGAAGAGTGTCTTCATAATCTTCATAATTCCTGTCCTGCAGATTTTGATAACTGCTATGGATAGTGACTCCTATGCATTTCTTATCTCCCAGAAGTTATTCTGTTCCTCCTGTACCACTGTATTTTTAGCACTTATGGGGCAGATGGAGTATCTTTTAGTTTGTAGGTCACCAGACCACAAAACGCTACATCTGGCCCTGATGAAAAACAAACCAGCATACTCAAAGGTCAAGGACTTTGAGTAGATGAGTAATTTTAATGGTATTTGGCAGTTGCTTTCTTTATGGAGTGGCTGATGTTGTACTTGTGTGCTTTCTTTATGGAGTGGCTGATGTTGTACTTGTGTGAACCGAAGTGTCTAAGTGTGTTGAGGGATGTTTGGGAATGCACAACTTATCCTGCAGTATGCATTTTCCCCTTTTTCAATAGTGATCAAGCCTCCAATTTAGGGCACATGTCTTCCCAGAATGGAAACTACAGCTCCCACTTTCTTTTTGCAGCTAGCTATAGCCTTATGACTAAATGCGGGCCAACTGGATGGTAAGCTCAAGTGTTTATGTAGCAGTTTCTTGAAATATTTTTGATGAGATAGAGAGATATGCCATTTGCTCTTCTTTCTCTCTTCCTTTAACCTGCTGTCTGTAACTTGGATGCCACCATTCATAAAAGCCACTAAGATATATTCTCTAAAAAATTGTCCTTAATGTTATAGGACACCATACAGTCCTCAAGTGCCAGTCCGGATTTTTATGTACAGCTAAAGCAAACTTCTACCTCATTTTAGTTTCTATGAATTGGAATGTTCTATAACTCAGGGTAAAACCTAATCCCAATTGACACAGGTACATGAAATCAAGACACTTTCTTGCTTGAGCAACTAACCACATGGATGGCGGTATCACTAAGACAGGAGAGGGCAAGTTTGAGTGGAAGATTCAATTTTGTACATGCTGAGTATGGGGTAACCGTGAAAACCCAAGACACTACAAGGTCTAAAGTTGTAAATATAATCTAACATTCAGAGGAAATTTTTCAGAAGAGGAGTTTAGGCAAGAACAAAAAAAAAAATAAATGAGAATCCGTAACATCCAAACTTACATAAAATCTCAAGAATGGATAATTTTATCCAAGGAAACTGCAGAGTAGATGGGCATCCATAATACAAACTTGAAAACATTATTTCAAGCCTACACATCTCTGTCATTTCTCATATTCTGGCTTTCAATCTTGTGTTGAGTCGGTATACGCAGTATTTGAACTGAGCTAATCTATCAGATCTGACCCTGCCTCTCAGGAATAACCAGTGAAAAACACTGCTCTAATTAAGTCAGAGGAAAGTTCACAGCCTTGTCCAAATCTTATTCATACAGTCCAAGAAACAGAACTAGATTAGGGTAAAATAGGCTTTTCTGATTCATTCAATAACTAAAAAAAAAAAAAAAAAAATTATAAAATGTCAGGATAGAAAAGCCCCTCGGATCCTTCCAAACCCACACACCACCAAAAATGTTACCACTACATAGGATTATATATCATAAATACAATTATTTAATAAGAATCCTAAATGAATGGATACAAGAGCTATTCCTACAACATTGAAAGAATTTTTTTAAAAACTATTTCAGGAAATAATTTAGTAAATGCAAAAGTGTTATTTCAACTACTTCTCATGTAGTCTCAAGATAAATCTTCTCCATCTCTGATATTTATAAAAACAAACTCACAGATGATATTCTGACACCAGCAAGGAGGTTTAGTTTAAACATTAAGAACCACCTTTGACTCGAAGGTCATTCAAACATTGCTAAAGTTTACTGAAGGAGTTTATGGAATCTCCCTCAGAGGTTTTTAAGAATCAGACATTCATTTATAGGAATTAGTTTAAGATAACTTGAATGTATTCCTTTGGCAGCAAGGAGTTGAACCACAAGATTGTTGGTCTACGGCACTATTTCCTGGCAGGAAATTGAAGGTGGGAAAAGAAAATAATAGTGAGTTTGAAGTTTAGGGTTTTATTATTTAAATCATTTCCTCATATTTAATGAGCTCCAAATTTCGCCATTTATGACATTTAAATACATTCAAGACACTGGGATATTTCTTATGCCCTTGCCAAATGGTATTACTTAATTTCTGACTAATTTATACTCAGAATTTATCTGAAGCAAGCATAATATCTTGGTTCTGGCTCCAACTTTATAACTTCCAGTCAAGAAAGAGAACCACAAGACTGAACCACCACAGTGAACTGACCTCTCTTGTTCAAGGACAACTTGGCTGGCCCAGACACTCTGATACTTGAAACTAGTATTTGAAGTCATACAGAGGAGCCACCTCTGTGGTTTGGAAGCAGTTCAATTTCCAGTGAAAAAAAATCTATGCAGTCAACTTTTGATGAGTGGATTAATGAGGTGGAGAAAGGTAATGACTGGATCCCAAATCACAGATAAATCAAAACTGCAATTAAGCATGGTTAACCCACACCCAAGTCATCACCTTAATGCTCTAACAATGAAATAATATATGTAAAACAGTAAGGGGAAACTGACTCAAAGACTCAAAATGCAACCTTGGAAGTCAAGGTTATCCAGTGCAAAGTTTACAGAAGAGTGCCGGAATATGTTCTACCTCCTTATTTTTTCTCTGAAGAAAAACTGGAATACAGAATTCTCTGAAGCGGTTCAGGAGAAAAAGTCACTTTAAGTCTCCAGCAACACCGTGATTTAGCAACAAAGTATTTGTTGAGCAAATTACACGACTGAAATAAACACTCATGGATGACCGCTACAAATGACACCATTTTAAGATTCATAAAATGCCTGGTAAGTGAAATATTTATCTCAGCCCTCCTCTTCTAAAAACAGGGGACTACTTCCACTCAGTAACTCCAGCCTGAGACCACAGGAAGTAAAATGAACAATGCTCCTTTGAGCAGGGATGACGAGGCTGCTGCCACAGGCATTTATAACCAATGATTAAAACATACAGGCACTGTGGCCAAAGTATCATGATCCTCAAAGCTTTCCATCTAGAAAATCAGCAAACAAAATGTAACTTCATAGATGGAAAGAGACTAACACTAGATGGTCTTTTTTAATATATAAAGTAGGAATATGAAGAATGAGTGCATGGGGCTGGCTTATCTGAGAGCCCACAAGCAGTTGATAACTTGGTGTCCGCATGTAAAAGCCTGTGATCAAGTTCCCAGATCTTCCATTTTCTGTGTGTGTACCTTTGAGCAAGTCCTTTATTCTCCTTAAGGTTCAGTCTTCTCATTAAAAAGCATAAAGAGAAGAAGGAAGAGGGAGGAAAAAGTCTGTATGATACTCACCATAATGGACTGTTGGGTTATACGTAACCCTAAGGAAGCACTGGTAAAGCCTAATGTTTTCTGAGAAACCACCATGCTCCATTGCTATCTCATAATTAGTAGGTAGAAAGAGACTAACACCAGACAGTGTTCTTTTATAAAGAAGGGTATTCTTAATGGATTGTTGAAAGGATAAAAAAATCAATTACATGAAAGTTCTTTGCAAGGTACAGAATTATGCAAAAAATAAGAAATTACCTTGTTTATTATTTCGTTGTTGTTACTTGAGTAATTATCAATTTGATGTCCTCTTAAGTACCACCCAGCTCTCTCCCAAAATTCACATGGAAGTTGGAATCATAAAACACTTTCTAATGCAGAATGAAGACAACAATACTTAAAAGACAAAGGGAGCTACAGACAGATGGTCCTGACTACTGATAGTTGGACTGTAAGTGGGTTTGCCAGGTATAACCCCACTGTAAGTCAAGGAGCATTTGTATTCACAATCCATAGCTCACATGTACACAGGGTGTGCTAAGTACAAGCTCAGCACGCAGAACACTGTTTATAATACATATATTATCACATACTTAATCTATAATTAGTCTGACAAGTTGTATAAAAAGGTGAAGTATTTTTATTAAAAACTAGACGCATAGTGGTTGTATCAAATAATTTGTCTAACGACTGCCCAAAATATTTTTGGATGGCAGTCAATTCTTTTCCTGTCATACTCTATACAGTAATTTTTGCCTTCTCTGAGATTACCAAAACCAAAGCCTTAGCCAAAAACTCATTTAATACTAAAATGTATTTTAAAAATAAGATTTATTGTGCACCTATTATGGGCAAGGCAATTTAAACATAACTCTATGCATAGATGCACTGGTGAAGTCTCATGCTTTCTGAGAAATCACCATGCTCCAGGGGCTGTAATAAGTAATTTACATATGCTACCTCATAATTCTGACAGCAGTAATAAAAAAAAATACCTACTTTTTCAGATGTGAAACATAAGCCTCAGTAAGATTAAGACTTATGCAAATTTTATATACCCAAAGGATTATAAATCTTTCTATTATAAAGACACATGCACACATGTTTATTGCAGCACTGTTCACAGTAACAAAGACTTGGAACCAACCCAAATGCCCATCAATGATAGACTGGATAAAGAAAATGTGGCACATGTACACCATGGAATACTATGCAGTCATAAAAAACAATGAGTTCGTATCCTTCATAGGGACATGGATGAATCTGGAAACCATCATTCCCAGCAAACTGACACAAGAACAGAAAACCAAACACTGCATGTTCTCACTCATAAGTGGGTGCTGAACAATGAGAATACATGGACACAGGGAGGGGAACATCACACACTGGGGTCTGCTAGGGGGTGGGGAAGGCGCTAGGGGAGGGATAGCAGGGGCTGGGGAGATTGGGGAGGGTAACATCAGGAGAAATACCTAATGTAGGTGACGGGGCGATGGATAGAGCAAACCACCATGGCATGTGTATAAATATGTAATAATCCTGCACGATCTGCACATGTATCCCAGAACTTAAAGTATAATAAATAACATTAAAAAGAAAAAGACTTACCCGAATTCATACAACAGGTTGCAAATTTGAGATTTCAGCAAACCAACTTTCTCATTCCAAACTTGTTTAAGTATAAACCAGTTAATTTGTATGGAAGAAATAAGATTCACAAAAACATTCCTACATCATACAATTCTTTATTTAAAAACCACATCAATAGCAGCCTGAATCTTTCTCAAAACTCAAATAACAACAGACAAAATTAAAATATGGCAATAGCATTAAAAGAAAGTTAACACACTTGACTCTACCTTTTATATCTTTCACTTACGTTTTCCTTGGGCTTGGAATTGTGGATCATTTCTTAGGTTTGTCAAAGGTAGATGCCTATTCTTTCTAGTACATTTTGAAAGCCAAGAAAAGATTGTGAATTTGACAAATGAAAACTTTATGAGTTAAAGAATTCTCAAAACATTTAGATCTGTAATAATGCTATTGGCATCCAATCAATCAAAAGTTATTTCTTATATAACTGTATTGTCAAACTCAGCAAAATGTTACCTTCAGAGGATACTAGGTACTCTGCTTTATCATTTTATTGCATCCTGCCCTTTTCTTTTGTGGCTGTTTAATGTCTGGCTGCTTCACGATATCACAAGGTAGTCTAAATAAGCATAGTAACTAAATTTTTGTCTTACTGCCTGTTCTATTCCCAGGCTTTTCCAGAGGTTCTCTCTCTCTCTCTCTCTCTCTCTCTCTCTCTCACACACACAGACACACACACACACACACACACAGCATTTGCTAAACATCTGCTGCATGAGTGAATGAACTAAAGTGTTTAGCGGTTGGCCATATAATCCGTGGTAGAGTACTTTGATTAGTGTTTCCTAAATGTACACTGTTAATAAGATATTTGTCCCCTCCAAATCTCATACTGAAATTTCATCCCCAATGTTGGAGGAGGGGCCTAGTGGGAGGTGTTTGAGTCATGGGGGTGGATCCCTCATGAATGGCTTGGTGCTATTCTTAGGAGACTGAGTGACTTCTCTGTTAGTTCCCATCAGATCTGGTTGTTAATACAAGTCTGGAACCTCTCTCCCCTCTCTCTCTTGCCTCCTCCCTCACCACGTAATGCATCGGCCCCACTTCACCTTCTGCTGTGAGTGGAAGCTTCCTGAGATCCTTACCAGAAGCAATGCTAGAGCCACGCTTCTTGTATAGCATGCAGAATCATGAACCAAATAAACCTGGTTTCTTTATAAATTTACCCAGTGTCAGTTATTACTTTATAGCAACACAGAATGTACTAAAACAGATACCAACTCAAAGAATTTTGAGGATAAACAAAAGACCACCTGGCTTCAATATTTTAAAAACAACATTAATGTACATTTTTTTTCCTTATCAGAATGTTTCCTGTAATTTTTCTGACTATAACATTAAAGCCAAACTCTCCAAACTGATCTCATCCAAAAGTAAGAGAATAATCTGCCATCACACATACATCAGGCCATTTCTGCTCATTTCCAGGGCCATATTCACTTTCAAAGATAAGATCCTCCTTTGAATTCTTGAAATTTTTTTCAAGTTTATTTCTCATGAACCAACCATACCTGCCTGACTTTATCTCCCGCTAGTTGCTAACTATCAATATGCCAAATGCAATTCACCTGCAAACTGGTAAATGTAACCGTGCTGGGAAGAGAATGTGAAAACTATATAACATAAAAAACAAGAAAGATTAGTTGTAAGAATAAACACTCATCAGGCTAAAATTTTCAGAGAGCTCTAGGGAAAAAAAAAAAATCGAACCATTCCTCCCCCACCCCCCATGGGTTATTAACAGTATTTGAATTTCTTTTAATTTTAACTTTGTAAAAGTGAGGTATTTAAAAAAAACAAAAACAACAAAAAAAAAAAACACACAAAAAAAAACTAGGCTCATTTTTAAGTCTAGAATCTCAGCAAATGGAGTGGTATGTATATACAGAAATCAACAATTCTATTTCCAAAATGCTCTCTTTCTATAATGTCACCTGTGTTGACCTTTATACAAGACTATCTTCTCTTAAATTGCTCACAGTTGGCAACTTCCTTTGCAAACTAAGACCCCTCTCCTGAAAACATGTCTTTTTCCTGAATTTCCTTTCATAAATGAATCTTGATAGTAATAACTCATTCAGGAGTTTTCATATAATAACCTTTACTGCCTCTGTTTAAAATGACAACACACATTCCTTTTCTGCATGGATGGACTAACCAATGATCTACATGACACATAGTTTTTATCAACTCCAGATATAAAAATGAACTGCCCCTCTGTGTAATCTTTGGCCCATGACACTGAAAAGTTTTCTCAACGTATTTTGGTAAGACACACTCAACTACAAATATCAACCAGTGTTCTCCTTTCTTGAGAATTTTCTTCTGATATTTTTCGGCCTCTTTTTCCATTGTGCAATGGCATCTTTCCTTTTGAATGGATATTGGTAAATCGTATTACAAAGATGAAAATGCAGACTTCAAAGATTTGTCAAGATGCCAATTTCCAAGTTTAAATTTCTTCTCTTTATTAGCAAAGTTGAACAATATTAAATACCCATATACCCAATATACTTTCTGTTTTTGATAGAATGTACTTTTATTTAATTTTTGCTTTTACACTGTTTCTACGAAAATATACCACCTATGTAAAAGGTGGAATATACATTTCAGGGAGAAATAATAAAATGATCGCCCTTGCCCCCCGACCTTAAAAAATAGAGCTTTCCTGGTAATTATAGGTTCCCTGAGGGCCCCTCCTGGTTGCAGCTCTATCCCTGCCTCCTCTCCTAGTCACCCCTTCCCTACTGCTATTTTGAATTGAATGTTAATTATTCCCTTGCTTTCTTTATAGGTTTGCCACATACATATAAATGCACACAATGAGTTTTGAGTCTTTTCGAACGTCCCATAAGTGGTATCATACTATATACATTCTTCTGCAATTTGTTTTACTGCAAATGTTTTGAGATTCAAGCATACTCATATATCTAGCCAAGTTCTTTAATTTGTACTGCTGTATGATATTCCAATGTATGCACAGACTGCAATTTGTGCAAGTTTTTCAGACCTGCCAATTCCACAAGAGTTAGCATTTCCCAATTACAACTGAGTTTGAACATCTTTTCAGATGCTTATGATCTATTAGCATTTCCTCTTCTATAAAATTCCTAGTAATTTGTTTGACTGGTTTTCTTTTTTTAAAATATTTCTCATCTTTTTATTGATTACTTCCTATATCTATTATCTATTATTTTATTAATTCATTTTTTTGCTTTCAGTGGATAACAATTAACTTTAGTGTGATTGGATTTGTAAATCTTTTTTAACAGTTTATACATTTAGTGTCTTGCTGAAGAAACCTCCCATACCTTGGGATCGTAATGATACTCTCCTACATTAGAGCTCCTAAAATTTTTATAGTTTTGTCTTTCACACTTAAGCCTTTAATCTACTAGGTATTATTTGTGTCTGACACAATGTAGGGATCTCATTTTTTTTATATTATTAAACATTCAGCCCCTCACAATTTATAGAAAAGTTCATCCTTTCCCATTGTTCTGCAATGGCACTACATCATATATGGAGGGTACATATAAGCACTGGTCCCTCTCCATTTCTAACTTCTCTGTTCTGTTTCTATGTGAATATCATATTGCATCAACACTATGCTGTTATAATTCCTATAATTTCATAAATATGAGAATTTTAACTGCTCCACATTAATAATGTCTTGAAACCTAGTAGGACAAATTCATTATCTTACTAATTTTCTTCATTAGTGATCTATGACTGGTCCGTTGTTCTTATAAATGAGTTTTAGAATCATTTCCAAAATGCTTTGAGACGTTTATTGAACTTGCATTACATTTATAGGTAAGGGTATATGAACTTGACATCATTACAGTACTGAATTGTGCTCTTTGTACATAATTTTTCTCTTCATGTGTTTGAGTAGTTTTAATATCTTTAAAGAAAGTTAATAATTTTCTTTCATACAAAGCTTGAACATTTTTTGCTAGACTTATTTCTAGGAACTTAGGTTTTGCTATCATTAATGGCAAAAATATACAACTGCTGTCATTTAGAAATACAACTGGCTTAGAAAAAGAAATAAGGGTATTCAATTAGGAAAAGAGGAAGTCAAATTGTCTCTATTTGCAGACGATATAATTATACATTTACAAGACCCCACCATCTCAGCCCAAAATCTCCTTAAGCGCATAAGCAACTTCAGCAAAGTCTCAGGATACAAAATCAATGTGCAAAAATCACAAGCATTCCTATACACCAATAACAGACAAACAGACAAATCATGAGTGAACTCCCATTCACAATTGCTACAAAGAGAATAAAATACCTAGGAATACAACTAACAAGGAATGTGAAGGACCTCTTCCAGGAGAACTACAAACCACTGCTCAAGGAAATAAGAGAGGACACAAACAGATGAAAAACATTCCATGCTCATGGTTAGGAAGAATGAATACCATGAAAATGGCCATATTAAACAAAGTAATCTATAGATTCAATGCTATCCCCATCAAGCTACCACTGACTTTCTTCACAAACTGGAAAAAGCCACCTTAAACTTCATATGGAACCAAAAAAAAAAACTTCATAAACCATATGGCTCACATAGCCAAGACAATTGTAAGTAAAAAAAACAAAGCAGGAGGCATCATGCTACCTGACCTTAAACTATACTACAAGGCTACAGTAATCAAAACAGCACAGTACTTGTACCAAAACAGAGATATAGACCAATGGAACAGAACAGAGGCCTCAGAAATAGCACCACACATCTACAAACATCTGATCTTTGACAAACCTGATGAAAACAAGCAATGGCGGAAAGGATTTCCTATTTAATAAATGGTGTTGGGGAAACTAGCTAGCCATATGCAGAAAGCTGAAACTGGATCCCTTCCTTACTTACCCCTTAGACAAAAATTAACTCCAGATGGATTAAGATTTAAACTTAAGACATAACACCATAAAAACCCTAGAAGAAAATCTACACAAAACCATTCAGGACATAGGCATGGGCAAAAACTTAATGACTAAAACACCAAAAGCAATGACAGCAAAAGCCAAAATTGACAAATGGGATCTAATAAAACTTAAGAGCTTCTGCACAGCACAAGAAACTATCATTAGAGTGAACAGGCAACCAACAGTATGGTAAAAAAATGTTTGTAATCTATCCATCTGACAAAGGGCTAATATCCAGAATCTACAGGGAACTTAAATTTATAAGGAAAAAAAAACCATCATCAAAAAGTGGGCAAAGGATATGAACAGACACTTTTCCAAAGATGACATTTATGTAGCCAACAAACATAAGAAAAAACTCATCACTGCTCATTAGAGAAATGCAAATCAAAACCACATTGAGATGTCATTTTACATCAGTTAGAATGGCAATCCTTAAAAAGTCAGACAACAACAGATGCTGAAAAGGATGTGGAGAAATAGAAATGCTTTTACACTGTTGGTGGGAGTGTAAATTAATTCAACCATTGTGGAAGACAATGTGGCGATTCCTCAAGGATCTAGAAACAGAAGTATCATTTGACCCAGCAATCCCATTACTAGGTATCTACCCAAAGGATTATAAATCGTTCTATTATAAAGACACATGCACATGTATGTTTATTGTGGCACTGTTCACAATGACAAAGACTTGGAACCAACCCAAATGCCCATCAATGATAGACCAGATAAAGAAAAATATACACTATGGAATATTATGCAGCCATAAAAAAGATGAGCTCATGTCCTTTGCAGGGACATGGATGAAGCTGGAAACCATCATTCTCAGCAAACTGACACAAGAACAGAAAACCAAACACTGCATGTTCTCACTCATAAGTGGGTGAACAATGAGAACACAGGGGCACAGGGAGGGGAACATCACACACTGGGGCCTTTCAGAGGGTGGGGATATCAAGGGGTGGGAGGCTAGGGGAAGGATAGCATTAAGAGAAATACCTAATGTAGATGACAAGGTGATGGATGCAGCAAACCACGATGGCACATGTATACTTATGTAACAAACCTGCATATTCTGCACATGTACCCCAGAACTTAAAGTGTAATAAAATAATACAATTGACTTTTTAAAATGAAATTTCCACTTAAGTATCTAATATACACAAAGAAAAATACACAAATCATAACTGTATGGCACCATGAATTATCACAAAGTGAATCTGTCCAGATGACCACCACTCCCATAAAAACAGAACGATAATAGTACCCAAGAAACCCCCAATGTCAAAACCGCTATCCACTTCCTCTCCAAAGATAACCACTTTGTATCATTAATTTTTGTAGCTATTATTTTTGCTGGGTTCTCAAGGTTATATAAGTAGAATTATATATTCTATATTATTTTATGTATCTACTTTCTCTCAATCATGTTTATGAGATTCATCCATGTTACTGCATGTAGCTATAGTTCATTCATTTTCATTTCTTACAGTATTGCTTTGTATGAATATGTGAATACAATATAATTAATTTACTCATTCTCCTGATAGGGGATATTTAAATCATTTCCAGTTTTTGGTTATTATAAATGAAACCACATTGAACATTGTTGTTACATATATATGTCTTTTGGTGAAAATATACATACATATTTATGTTGGCTATTATAAATAAAGTTGCTGCTATAAACATTCTTTTATATGTCTTTCCATAAACATATGTACCTAGGAGTAGAGCTGCTAAGTCGTAGAGTATCTTCCTATTCATCTTTAGTAATTACTGTCAGTTTTCCAAAACAAGGACCAAAATTTACACTTTTGCTATCAGTGTAAGAGAGTTCTATTTTTTCCCACATCCTCTTCAACACTTGGGATTATCAGTCTTTTTCCTTTTAAGTTTTCTGGTGGATGCTGTATGCTACATTATTGTGATTTTAACTCGCATCTCCCTGGTTAGTAATAAATTGGAATAATTTTTCTATTTATTAACTGGTTGGACATCTTATATTTTGAAGTGCTTGTTCAAGTCAACTGTCCATTTTTATTCAATGTCTGTCTGTATCTTGTTCATCTGTAGGAGTTCTTTATGTTCTAGCTGAATGCCTTGGCAGTTGTGTGCACCGCTGATATCTTTTCCCATGCTATGGCATGCCTGTTATTAGATCATATCTTTTCATGAACAGAAGCTCATCATTTTAATGTTGGACAACTTATTAATATTTGCCTTTATAGTAAGCACTTTTTGTGTCTTTTTCCAGAAATTACTCCCTACCCCAAGATCATGAAGATATGCTTCAATGTTGTCTCCTAGAAATTTTAGTGTTTTACCATTCCCTCCTAGCAATAAAGTCTACCTCAAACTGATTTTGAGGTAGTGTGTGAAGCAGGTCTGAAATTTTACTTTTTCCCATATGGGGAACCACTTATTCTTAAAATTGTCGTATTCCCACTGCTCTTCAATGTTACATTTGCCATGAATTAGAGGTGCTGAATCTGTGTTTTGTTCATTGATCGATTTGCCTAGGCTTACATAAATAATACACCATATCAATTAATTCAGGATTAAAATCAATTTTGTTGACCATTAATATAAGCCTTCCACCTTTTTTGTCCTTCTTCAAGATTGTCTTATATTTCCCCTTAAATTTAATAATCAACTCGTCAATTTATATGCATGCCTGTTTGGATGGCTTTGCTAAATTCACTTATTAATTCTAATAGCTTATCATTAGGTAGTTTTGAATTTTTATGTATACAGTTAAGTCATCTGTGAAAATTGCTATTGTATTATTTCCTTTCTAACCCTTAAGCTTTTTTTTTTTTGCCTTATTTGTTGTAGTTGTAATTTTTCTCCAGTGTTACTTATGAAATATGTCAAAATGAAAAAAATAAGCTATTTAAAAGCAGGTTTTCTGCTATCAAGTTCTTTGTTCAAAGCCTCCTTTTATTTATCCTTCTCTCCTCATAATTAAAAGTGTCCAACCATATTCTTCCGCTAACGTATTTCAACCACTTCGCCAGCTTCCTAATCTGGACCATACAGCCAAGTCACTTCAACTACTCCTTTCCTGAAATTAGACTTCTCTCCCTCTTTGGCTTTCTGCTATGTCAGTCTTCAAGTCTAATATTACCAATAGCTAATACTTATTGTTCATTCATGAAATAGACAGCATTGTGTCCAGTTCTACATATTTAATCCTTTCAACAAACCAATGAAGCTGATACTAAGTTTAAAATATTTATGACATTTTTTACAATACAATGTGTGTTTTTCTTCTATAATAAGAAAAATAAGTCTGGGTGCAGTGGACCATGCTTGTAACTCCAATGCTTTGGTAGGCTAGGGTGAGAGGATCACTTGAGGCCAAGAGTTTGAGAACAGCCTGGACAACATACAGAGACCCCCATCTCTACCAAAAAAATAAATTTTTAAGCTAGCTAGGCATGGTGGTGCACACCTTGTAGTCCTAGCTACTGAGGAAGTGAGGCAGGAGGATAGCTTGAGCCCAGGAGTTTGAGATTATAGTGATCTATGATCATGCCACTGCATTCCAACCAGGTAACAGATCAGGACCCTGTCTCTAAAAAGAAAGTAAAGGAAGAAGACAAAAAACTGTTTAAAATAAACATCTGTTGACTGAAGACTGTATTGGAAAAATCTAAACATTCTTATAAATGTATGTAAATACACACTTATCCATCTAGAGTTCAGGAAAATAATATGGAAAGAGAGCAAGACCCGCCTCTAATTAACAATTGTTGCATCACTCCAGAATCAAGTCCACTTAAAATATGCATAAATGTATCCAAGCAGGAAAAAATTGCATATGCTAATCTGTTATTTACATGAATTCTTTAGAACACCTTAAAAAGAGGGAATTTCAGCTTTATACCCTTTCAGTCCTTTTCTTTTTTGTTGCAAATCTATTAAAGAGGAGATGTATTTGTGGCATCTATAACTTTTTCACTTTGCTGTATAGTTTCCTGATAAAAGTTATATTAAGATCACAAAGACAAAGCAAGTAAGATTTTTGAAAAAAAGTAAAAATTACATTTAGGGCTCTGTCAAACCCTAGTTAAATGAATTTAAACAAAACCATTAGCTCCATTTTTTTTTCAACTATAAAATAATAAACTTACCACCTACCTTAAAGAATTATGTAAATTAACACAATAAAATAATTTGAGTTCCTTCAAAATAGGTACTTTAAACATAAGTAGTTATTTTACACTGTTCCATTAACTTTAGGTCTTCTCATAAAAAATAAAATATAAAAAGAAAAAAAAACAAATGTAGGTTATATATTAAACACTCAAAAAAGTAGTATTTTTTTGATCCACGTCTCTATATTATGATCTATTTCTGCCATTTCTTGAGAAACAACATTAAAGAATAAAAAATGTTTGTCCTTTGACTCAGTAATTCTACTACGTGGATGTTACCTAACACAAAACCGTAATATCAAACACAAGTTTTATACACAAATATATTTATTGCAGTCTTCATGGCATCAAAAATAATAATCCATTAACAGAAGAATGTTTAAATTGGGATTTGGCCACATGATGAAACATATAAATGTTAAAATATATGTTTTAAAATATATTTAATAATCTAGAAAATATATTTTAATATATTTAAATTTTATTCATAAAATTTCTTAAACTTTGCTAGAGAGCTAGACATCCAGATCCAAAAAAAAAACAAAAAAAATCCAGAGAACACCTGTGAGATACTATACAAAATGCACATCACCAAGGCATATAGCCACCATACTGTCTAAGGTCAACACTAAAGAAAAAATCTTAAAGGGAGTCAGAGTCAATGGTCAGATAACATACAAAGGTAATCCCATCAGGCTAACTGCAGATATTTCAGCAGAAGCTTGGCAAGCCATGACAGACTGACGGCCTATTTTCAGCATTCGAGAAAAGAAATTCCAAGCAAGAATTTCATAACCCACCAACTAAGTCTCATAAGTGGGGAAAACAAAACAAAAAAGCTTCTTCAGATAAGCAAATGCTAAAAAAAATTGATACCACTAGACCAGCCTTACACAAGATCATTAAGGCAAGTTCTAAACATGGAAATGAAAGAACAATTTCCTGCTACCACAAAAACACACTTCAGTATATAACCTGAAGACACTATAAAGCAACCATACAATAGAAACTACAAAGCAACATACTAACAACTTTCCAACAGAATCAAAACCTCACATATCAGTATTAGCCTTAAATGTAAATTATCTAAGCATTAAAGCACTAAAAAGGCACAGTGTGCCAAACTGGATTTAAAAAATCTTCTGTCTTCAAGAGAACCATTTCACATATAACAACACTACAGTCTAAGCAAGGGGTGAAGAAAGGTCCATCATGCAAATGGAAAACAAAACAGATCAGGGGTTGTTATTCTTATTTCAGACAAAACAGACTGCAAACAAACAGCAGTTTAAAAAAAAAAAGGCAAGGGAGAACACTACGTAATGATAGTTCAATTTAACAAGAAGGCTTAACTATTCTAAATATGTGTACCCAACATTGGAACACTGAGATTCATAAAATCGGCAGCTATGAAGACTTAGTAACAAAATAATGGCAGAATACATAAAAACCCTACTAACAGCATTTAACAGACCATGGAGGGAGAAAAGTAGCAAAGAAATTACAACTTTTTTTTTTTTTTTTTTTTTTTTGAGACATAGTCTCACTCTGTCATTTAGGCTAGAGTGCAGTGGCATAATCTCGGCTCACTACAACCTCCCCCTCCCAGGTTCAAGCAATTCTCCTGCCTCAACCTCCCAAGTAGCTGGAACTACAGGCCTGTGCCACCACATCTGGCTCATTTTTTGTATTTTTAGTAGATTTGGGGTTTCAACATGTTAGCTGAGATGGTCTCAATCTCCTGACCTCGTGATCCACCCACCTAGGCCTCCAAGGGTGCTGGGATTATAGGTGTCAGCCACCACGTCCAGCCTCAAATTCGGGACTTAAACTCAACAACTGACCAATTGGATCTAATAGACATCTACAGAATCTTCCACTCATCAACCACGGTTTATACATTCTTCTCATCTGCACACAGAGCATACTCCAAGATCAACGACATGTTCTGCCACAAAAACCTCAATAAATTGAAAAAATCAAAATCATACAAACTATACTCTCAGACCATAGTGGAATAAAAACAGAAATCAACACCAAGAAGATCTATCAAAACCAGACAACTGCATGGAAATTAAATAACTTGCTACTGACTGACTTTTGGGTAAACAACAGAATTAAAGCAGAAATTTTAAAAATGAAATTAAGGAAAACAAGGATATTAACATACAAAAATCTCTGAAGTGCAGCAAAAGCATTATTAAGAGAAAAGTTTAGCACTAACTGCCTATCTCAAAAAGTTAAGTAGATCCCAAATTAACATCACACCTAGAGGAATTCAAAAAACAAAAATAAACTTACCCCATACTAGCAGAAAGAAAGAAATAACTAAAATCAGAGCAAAACTGAATAAACTTATTACCAAAAAATCCATACAAAGAATCAGTAACACCAAAACTTAGGTCGTTGAGAAGATAAGAATCTGTTGACCACTATTATATTAACAAAGAAAAAAAGAGCAAAAATCCAAATAAATACAATCAGAAATGACAAAGGTGACAATACAACTGACCCTACAGAAATACAAACAATCTTCAGAGACTTTATGAACACCTCTAGGCACACAAACTAGAAGATTCAGAGAAAATGGATAAATATTCCTGGAAACACACAAGCTCCCAAGAATGAATTAGGAAGAAATTGAAACCTTGAGCAGACCAATGTTGAGTTCCAAAATTGAATCAGTAATTTTAAAAAACCTACCAACCAGAAAAGCCCTGGACCAGATGGCTTCACAGCCAAATTTTACTAGATGTACAAGAAGAACTAGTACTAATTCTACTACTGAATTTACTCCCAAAAATTGAGGAGTAAGTACTCCTTTCTAATCATCCTACAAAGCCAGCATCACCCTGATACTAAGATCTGACAAAGATAAAATAAGAAAATTAAACTACAAGCCAATATTCCTGATGCAAAAATCCTCAACAAAATACCAGCAAATCAAATACAGGAACACAAAAAAAAGCTCGTCTACCATCATTAAGTAACAGTCATTCCTGTGGTGCAAGGTTGGCTCAACATATGCAAATCAATACAAGTAATCCACTATATAAACAAAATTAAAACAAAAACCATAAAATTGTCTCAGTAGACACAGACAAAGCTTTAAAAAAAAAAATCCAACATAGCTTAATGATAAAAACTGACAAGAAACTAGGCATTTAAGGAACATACCTCTAAATAATAAGAAGCATCTCTGACAAACCCACAATCAACATCATACTTAGCATGAAAAAGCTGGAAGTATTCATTTTGAGAACTGTAATAAGACAAGGAACAGGCCCATTCTCATCATTTCTATTCAGTATAGTACAGGAAGTGCCAGCCAGGGCAATAAGGCAAGAGAATGAAATAAAAGGCATATAAACAGGAAAAATAAGAACTTAAAACTGCTTCTATTTATAGATAGCATTCCATACTTAGAAAACCCTAAAGACTCAACCGAAAGGCTCTTAGAACTGATAAGTGGCTTCAATAAAATTTTAGGATACAAAATCCATATATAAAATTCAGTAGCATTTATATACACCTAGTACATTCAAACTGAGAGTCAAATCAAAAATGTAGTTTTATTAACAATAGCCACAAAAAGAAAAAAATACCTAGGAATACATCTAACCAAAGAGGTGAAAGATCTCTATAAAGAGAACTATAAAACAGTTGCTGAAATAAATCGTATATGACAAAACAAATGGAAGAATATTCCATTCACAAGAATTGGAAGAACCAAATTAACACAGCCTTACTACCTAAAGCAACCTACAGATTCAACACTATTCCTATCATCTACCAATGTCATTTTTCACAGAATGAAAAACTATGCTAAAAATCATATGTCACCAAAAAAAAGCCCTGAGTAGCCAAAGCAAAGCAATTTTAAGCAAAACAAAGCTGGAAGTGTCACATTACCTAACTTCAAACTATAGTAGAAGGCTACAGTAACCAAAACAGCATAGGGGTGATACAAAAACAGACATATAGACCAATGGAACAGAATAGAAAACCTAAAAATAAAGCCACACACCTACAACCATCTGATCTTCAACAAAGTTAACAAAAATAAGCAATGAGGAAAGAACTCTCTATTCAATAAATGGTACTGGGATAATTGGCTCATCATATGCAGAAGAATAAAACTGGACCCCTTCCTTGTACCATATACAAAAATTAACTCAAGATGAATAAAAGATTTAAATGGAAGACATTAGAAGAAAATCTAGAAAATACCATTCTGGAAATCAGCGTTGGGGAAGAATTTATAACTAAGTCCTCAAAAGCAGCTGCAACAACAACAACAAAAAAAATTGACAAGTGGGACCTAATTAAACAAATGAACTTCTGTACAGGAAAAGAAATTATCAACAGTAAACAGATAATCTACAGGGTGGGAGAAAATATTTTGCTAACTATGCATCCAATAAACCACACATCCAATATCTAGAAGCTATAAGAAACATAAATAACAACAACAAAAAACTCCATTAAAAAATGGACAAAAGACACAAACAGACACTTCTCAAAAGAAGAAATGAAAGCAGCCAAGAAGGATATGAAAAAATGCTCAACATCACTAATCACCAAAGAAACACAAATCAAAACCACAATGAGATGCTATTTCACACCAATCAGGATGGCTATTACTAAAAGTCAAAAAAACAGATGTTGGCAAGGATGTGGAAGAATGGTAGAATGAGTTATTTATTTACTTTTCATTCACAATGGCAAAGACATGGAATCAACCACCCAGTAGAGTGGATAAAGAATATGTATAGCACATGTATACCATGGAATACTATGCAGCTATAATGAATGAAATCTTGTCCTTTGTAGCAATATAGATACAGCTGGAGGCCATCATCCTAAGCAAATTAATGCAGAAACAGAAAAGCAAATACCGTATGTTCTCACTTACATGTGGGAGCTAAACATTAAGTACACAGGGACATAAAAATGGCCACTATCAAATGTGAAGACTACTAGAGGGATGAAGGAGGGAGGGGAAAAAGGAGTGAAACTGTTGGGTACTATGCTCCAGTAGCCGGGTGATGGTGTTAATTGTACCCCAAACCTCAGCATCGTGCAATACACCCATGTGATGAACTGCATGCACATCTACCACCTGAAGCTAAAATAAAAGTTGACTAGAGACCGCTAGTGTGCACCACTGTCATGGAGAGAAGAGAGCGACAAGTAATTATTAGATCTTCAGCGGGATACATTGAAGACGTGGTTGTGGCCACATTGGGATTTATCAAGGAAATGATGCATAGAGAACCGAGAGGAGTGAGACAGGACAACCTCATACCAGAGAGTGGCAAGGAATCTGGGGGAGCTGCTTCCCTGAGCAGGAGAGGCGGAGAGGAGAGTTGAGTCAGAGTCCCTGGGGACCCACACTTCTGCAGCCTGGGCTCAGGTGATTCCCCGGTGAGCCCACATTGGGGCCTGCAATCTGACATGGAGAACTGCGTGGAGCCTGGACACAGCCTCGAATCAGGCACATGCCACATGTGGAGTCCCAGAAGCCTGGAATCCCAGAATCCCCGGGCATCCCTGCATTAGCAGCTGCAGCTGGGGCAGCAGAGGAAGTCAGGCTCCCCATGCACTCCCCCCAGAAAGGAGCCTAATCCAGTCACTGAGAAGCAACTGCAGACCTCGCCACTGCTGCATCTTACAGGGTAAGATCCACTGGCCTTACCCTCTTACAGGCTAAGAGTCACCGCCTGTCTGGACTCTCAGGCCGGTGGCAGCCCTGCATTTCTCTGGGACAAAGCTCCCAGGAAAGGCCAGCTGCTCGTTTTGCTGTCTGGCAGCCCCCCGTGGCTGATCTCCTGCACAATGCAGCCATTCCGCGGAAAAGCAGCCAGACTTATTTTTACATAGTTCCCCAATCCTGATCCTCCTCACCGGCATGACCCAACCCTGGGCCACAGACCCTGACTCCGGCCACCCCGTCTCCTCCCTCCTCACCGGGGCTCTCAGGCCGGTAGCAGCTTTGCACTTCCCTGGGACGGAGCTCCCAGAGGAAGGGGCCAGCTGCCACTGTTGCCATCTTGCAGGCCCCCGCTGCTGTAGCATTCATGCACTGGAGAGCAAGCAGAGATTAGGGAGTGGCGCCGAGCACCTGCACAGCGCAGCTCTCCCACAGAAAAGAGGCCAGACTGGTTTTGTTTTTTAAGGATTTTTTTTCCGTGTTGTTTTAACTTTTATTTGAGGTCCACGGGTACATGTGCAGGATTGCTAGGTTGCACAGATTATTTCATCACCCAGGTACTAAGCTTAGCACCCAACAGTTATTTATTCTGCTCGTCTTTCTCCTCCCACCTTCCACCCGTAAGTAGGCCCCTTAAGGGTGGAAGGTGGGACGAGAAAGAGGAGCAGAATAAATAGCTGTCTGTTGTTCCCTTCCTTTCTTCCCTGAGCTCTCATCATTTACTTCCCACTTCTAAGTGAAAACATGTGGTATTTGGTTTTCTGTTCCTGGGTTAGTTTACTAAGGATAATGGACTCCAGCACCCAAAAAAAGATGTGATTTCATTCTTTTTTATAGCTGCATGGTATTTGCTAGTATATATGTACATTTTCTTTTTCTTTTTTGAAAAACAGTCTTGCTCTTCTCACCCAGGCTGGAGTGCAGTGGTGTGATCTCAGCTCACTGCAACATCCACCTCCTGGGTTCAAGCAATTCTCCAGCCTCAGCCTCCTGTGTAGCTGGGATTACAGGCACCTGCCACTATGTCCTACTAATTTTTACACTTTTAGTAGATACAAGGTTTCATCATGTTCGCCAGGCTGGTCTCGAACTCCTGACCTCAGGTGATCCGTACCTCAGCCTCCCAAAGTGCTGGGATTACAGGCATGAGCCACATACGTACCACATTTTCTTTATCCAATGTGTCGATGAGCTTTTAGGTTGACTTTGTGTCTTTGCTATGTGAACAGTGCTGCAATGAATATTTACATGCATGTGCCTTCATAGTACAATGGTGTACATTCCTCTGGGTATACAACCAGTAATGGGATTGCTGGGTCAAATGGTAGTTCTGTTTTTACCTCTTTGAGGAATGGCCATACTACTTTCCACAATGGTCGAACCAACTCACATTCCCGCCAAAGAGTGTATAAAACATCCCCTTTTCTCAGCAACCTCACCAGCATGTTATTTTTTGACATTTTTTTTTTCCTAGCAGAGTCTTTCTCTGTTGCCAAGGCTAGAGTATAGTGGCGCAATCTCAACTCACTGCAACCTCCACCTCCCAAGCTCAAGTGATTCTCATGCCTGAGGCTCCTCAGTGGCTGGGATTACAGGTGTGTGCCGCCACGCTGGGCTAATTTTTGTATTTTTAGTAGAGACAGGGTTTCACCATGTTGACCAGGCTGTTCTCAAACTCCTGACCTCAAGTGGTCCGCCCCTCTTGACGTCTCAAAGCACTGGGATTACAGGCACGAGCCACTGTAGCTGGCCTTATTTTTTTACTTTTTAATAATAGGCATTCTGACTGGTGTGAGATGGAATCTCATCCTGGTTTTGATATCATTTCTCTAATGATTAGTGACACTGAGCTTTTTTTGTCATATGCTTGCTGGGCACGTGAAAAAAAACTGGTATGTTTTCTTCTGAAAAGTGTCTGTTCATAGGACTAAATAAGGATGACTTAGGAGCTGAAAAAAAAAAGACAAAGTGTTCATATCTTTTGTCCACTTTTTAATAGGGTTGAGTTTTCTTGTGTATTTGTTTAAAATCCTCACAGATAGATGCCGGATATTAGACCCTCGTCGGATGCATGGTTTGCAAATATTTTACCCTCATCTGTAGGTTGTCCATTTACTCTGTTGGTATTTTCCTTTGCTGTGAAGAAGCTCTTACATTAATTAGATCCCGTGTGTCAAATTTTGCTTTTGTTGCAATTGCTTTTGGCATCTTTGTTGTGAAATATTTGTCTGTTTGGATGTACAGAATGATATTGTCTAGGTTATCTTCCAGGGTTTTTATAGTTTTAGGTTTTGTACTTAAATATTTAATCCATCTTAATGTTTGTATGGGGTTTAATTAAGATAGGAGTCCAAGGTCAATCTTTTGCATATGACTAGTCAGTTGTCCCAGTAGAATTTATTGAATGGGGAGTCCTTTTCTCGTTGCTGGTTTTTTTCGGTTTTGTCAGATTTCAGATGGTTGTATTGGCATTATTTTTGTGCTTTCTCTTCTGCTCCATTGGTCTATGTATCTGTTTTGTACCAGTACCATGCTGTTTTGGTAGCTGTAGACCTGTAATATAGACTGAAGTTGGGTAATGCGATGCCTCTAGCTTGGTTCTTTTTGCTTAGGATTGCCTTGGCTATTTTGGCCTTTTTGGATTCCACATGAATTTTAAAATAGTTTTTCCTAGTCCTATACAGTGCTATTCCTATCAAACTACGAATGTCACTGTATCTGGAAATTGTTTTGTGGAGTATGACCATTTTAACCATATTGATTCTTCCTATCCATGAGCAAGGAATGGTTTCCATTTGTTTGTGTCGTCTCTGACTTCTTTGAAAAGAGTTTTATCATTCTCATCGTAGAGATCTTTCACCTCCCTGGTTAGCTGTATTCCTAGGTATTTCATTCTTTTTGCAGCAACTGTGAATGGGATTGCACTCTTTACCTGGCTATCCACTTGGATGTTGTGTGTTTATAGAAATGCTACCCATTTTTCTACATTGATTTTGTATCCAGAAACTTGACTGAAGTTGTTTATCAGTTCTAAGATTTTTTTGCTAGAAACTATGGAGTTTTCTAGCTATAGAATCATACTGTCTACAAAGAAAGATAATTTGATCTTTTCTCTTCATATTTGGATGCCTTTTATTCCTTTCTATTGTCTGATTGTTCTGGCCAGGACTTCCAATACTACGTTGAATAGGAATGGTAGGAGAGGAAATTATTGTCTTGTGCCTGTTCAAGCAGAATACTTCCTGATTTTGCCCATTCAATATTATGTTGGCTGTGGTTTTCCCATAGATGGCTCTTATTTTGAAGTATGTTCCTTCATTGTCTAGTTTATTGAGGGCTTTTGACATGAAGAGATGTTAAATTTTATCAAAAGCCTTTTCTGTGTCTATTGAGATAATCATGTGGTTTTTGTCTTTTGTTCTGTTTATGTGATGAATCACATTTATTGATTTGCATATGTTGAACCTTGCTTCCTGGGGATGAGGCCTACTTGATTGTGGTGAATTAGTTCCCTGTATATACACCAGTGATGTGCTGCTGGATCTGTTTTGCAAGTATTTTGTTGGTGATTTTTACATCAACGTTCATCAAGGATATTCGGTCAAATTGTTTTTTATATGTGTCCTGCTGCTTCTCACTGGGTGGGACCCCGCAGCCTGGGACTCCAGCCAACCCCAACCACGGCTCTCAGGCTGGAAGCAACTCTGCACCTCCCTGGGATGGAGTATGCAGAGGGAGAGTCCAGCCACCAATTTTTGCTGCCTTGCAGTCCCTGCTGCTATAGCCTTCAGCCTCTGAAGAGCAAGTGGTGATTAGGGAGTGGCATGGATCCCCTGCACAGCACAACTGACCCACCGTAAAGTGGCCAGACTGTTTTTTACATGGGTCCCTGATCCCACTTCTCCTCACTGGGTGGGACCCACCTATCTGGGACACCAGCCACCCCCCACCCCACTGCCCTCCTCCAACCAGGGCTCTGGGCTAGTGGGTGATCTACACTTCCTCGAGACGGAAGTTTGCAGATGTTTGCCATCTCACAGCCCCTGCTGCTATAGCATTCTGCCCTGGAGAGTACATGGTGATTAGGGAGTGGCAGGGTTCCCCAGAACAGTGCAACCCTCCCGTGGAAAAGTGACTGGACTGTTCTCCACGTGGGCTCCTGTCCCGGCTTCTCATCACCGGACAGGGCCACCCACCCTGGGGCTCTAGCAGAAGTGCACTGTCCCTCCCTGGACACTTTAGTGTCACAGAGGTGGTGGTACAGTTCTCTGAGGAGGAGATCCTGGAGACAACCCACAAGCCCTCTGCCTCTGCAGCTATAGTAAAACACCACCCTAACCTCCCACAGGTTGGGGAAGGAACACAGGGCACAATAACTACACTGGCACCTCCAACATACCATAGCCAGCATACAAGAAGGAATCCAGTCTCTCTTCTTTGTGATGCCTTCCCTCCCTACTGCCCCCACAACTCTTCACAGGCAGGGCCCCTCCCATGGGACTGCGGAACAGCTGTCCCACCCATGGTTAAACACACTAACTGGTATGACTCTGTTTTTCCCTGGTGAGGGGCTCCCAAAAGCAACCAAAAGACCCCCTGCCACAGCAATGATTCTGCCTCTGCTGCCCTCAGTCTGGATTAAAAAAGAGTCTAAGGGCTTCACTCGACCTTCCAGCCCACCACAGTCACCCTGAGGAGAGGAGCCCAGTGTCTCATCTCTGAACTGTGGACCAACACCCTGTTCTTTAACAAGCAGAGCCCCCAGATCAGGCCAGCACAGCAGCTGCCCTACCCCCTGGCTGAACATTCCTGAGAGCAGCTGCTTTGCATTTCTCTGAGGTGGAGCTTCCAGAAGCAACCAGAAGACCCCTTGCCACTGGTATTGCCCTTGCTACCTTCAGACCAGGAAAGAAGCAAAGACCCTGAGCGCTTTCATCACATTTCCAGCAAGCAGCAGTTGCCTTAAGGAGAAGAGGCCGGTCTGTCTCCCCCAGGTCCCACCCAAAGCCCTTGCTTATCACCAGGCGGGGCCCCATTGGTGTGGACCCACCATTCAGCTGCCCCACCCCAGGCTAATGACACTGATTAATAGCAACTCTGCATGTTTGTGGGATGGAGCCCAAAGAGACAAGTGAAAGACCCTCTGCCACAACTACTGCTAAAGTCCCTTCTCCTGCTGCCTCCGAGCTGGGGAAGGAACATAAAGCCAGAGACCACCCTAGAGCTGTGGTGTGCAGCCCAGGAGTGCCAGGCTGAGATCTGCAGCCAGCACCCAAGTGGGAGATAAACCCACACTTTCAGAGCAGCGAGAGGGAATAAGACTCCAACTGTGAAGAAACAGAGGGGAGCGAATGTTACCGACCAAGAGCCTACCTACCGACCATTGCACTTGAGCACCACCAACTGGATCACAGCACAAAACATCAATACCAAAAATGCTTTGCTAATACACTCACCCTGTGAAACCAAAAACAAGAATTCAGCTACAAACACCCTGAACAAAGTGTTGACCCTCTGAAAACACAAAAAGGAAGTCAACGGACTCTACTCAATTAACACCACAGTGAAAGGAACATCAGCTCACACAGATGGAAAATAACTATCACAAGAACTGTGGCAATTAAAAAAGCCAGAGAGCCTTCTTTCCTCCAAATGACCACACTATCTTAACTGAACTGAAATGGTTGAAATGATAGAAATAGAATTCAGAATACGGATAGAAGCTAAGACCATGGAGATTCAGGAGAACACTGAAATGCATTCAAAGGAATCTAAGAATCACAACAAAATAATACAGGAGCTTACAGATGAAATAGCCATTATAAAAAAGAACCAAAGTATTCTGATAGAGCTGAAAAAAAAACACTCCAAGAATTGCATGTTGGGAGATTGGGTCAAAAAGGAAAAAAAAAAAAAAAAAAAGAATTGCATAATGCAATTGTGCATATTAACAGCAGAATAGACCAAGATGAGGAAAGAATCTCAGAGCTCAAAGACTGGCTATCTAAAATAACCAAGGCAAACAAAAATAAAGAAAAAATAATTTAAAATACCAAACCTAACCTCCAAGAAATGTGTTATTTTGTAAAGCAACCAGACCTATGACTCACTGGCATCCCTAGGACAGAAAGAAAGCAAGAAACTTGGAAATATATCTTAGGATATCATCCATGAAAACTCCCCAACCTCACTAGAGAAAACGACATTCAAATTTAAGAAATACAGAGAACCCCTGCCAGACACTACACAAGAAGACCATCTCCCAAAGACATAATCATTAGATTCTCTAAGTCTGATATGAAAGAAAACAAAAAAAATGTTAAGGGCAGCTAGAGAGAAAGAGCAGGTCACCTATAAAGGGAACCCCATCAAGCTAACGGCACACTTTTCAGCAGAAATTCTACAAGCCAGAAGAGATTGGGGGCCTATATTCAGCCTTCTTAAAAAAAACTTCCCAACAAGAATTTCATATCCAGCCAAACTAAGCTTCATAAGTGAAGGAGAAATAAAGTCCTTTTCCCACAAGCAAATGCTGAGAGAATGTATTACTACTAGACCTGTCTTAAGAGAGATCCAGAAAGGAGAGCTACATATGGAAAGAAAAGACCATCACCAGCCACTACATAAACACATTTAAGCATACAGAGCAGTGACACTAAAGCAACCACATAAGCCAGCATAATAACCAGCTATCAACATGATAACTGAATCAAATCCATAAATATTAATACTAACCTTGAATGTAAATGGGCTAAATGCCTCAAACTAAGAGGCACGCAGTGTCAAGCTAGATAAAGAAGCAACACCCAAAGGTATGCTATCTTCAGAAGACCCATCTCACACACAATGACATGCATAGGCTTAAAATAAAGGCATGGAGAAAAAATCTACTAAGCAAATGAAAAACAGAAAAAAGCAGGGGTTGCAATCCTAATGTCAGACAAAATGGACTACAAGCCAACAGAGATCAAAAAAGATAAAGAAAGGTATTATGTAACGGAAAAGGGTTCAATTCAACAAGAAAACATAACTATTCTAAATATATATGCACCCAACATAGGAGCACCAGATTAAGAAAACAAGTTCTTAGATAACTACAAAGAGACTTATATTCCTACACAGTAATAGTGGGAGACTTTAACACCTGACTGACAGTATCAGACAGGATACTGACGCAGAATATTAACAAAGATATTCAGGATCTGAATTCAACATTTGGCCAACTGAACCTAATAGACATCTACAGAACTCTCCGCCCAACAACAACAGAATATATATTCATCTCATCTATACATGGCACATATTCTAAAACTGACCACACAACTGAACATAAAACAATACTCAGCAAATTGAAAGAAACTAACCATACACTACCCATGATCTCAAACCACACGGCAGTAAAAATAGAAATCAATGCTAAGGCAATCACTCAAAGCCATAAAATTACATGGACGTTAAACAACCTGCTTCTGAGTTTTTCAGTAAATAATGAAATTAAGGCAAAAAATCAAGAAATTCATTGAAACTAATGGGACCAAAACTACAACATACCAGAATCTCTGGAACACACTAAGGCAATGTTAAAAGGAAAGTTTAACAGCACCAAATGCCCACATGAAAAAGTTAGAAAGATTTCAAATTAACAACTGAATATCACAACTGGAAACACTAGAGAAGCTAGAGCAAACCAACCTTAACACTAGTGGAAGACAGGAAATAACCAAAATCAGAGCTGAACTGAAAAAAATTGAGACACACGCACAAAAGAAAACAAAAGATTAATGAATCCAGAAATTGGTTCTTTGAAAAGATAAGTAAGATTGATAGAGCTAGCTAGAAAACTATAAGAAAATGATAAAAGATGCAATTAGGCATAATCAGAAATGACAAACAGGATGTTACCACTGACCCAATAGAAATATTTTTAAAACCCTCGGAGACTACTATGAACATGACTATACACACAAACTAGAAAATATAGAAGGAACTGATAATTCCTAGACATGTAACAACCTCCCAAGACTGAACCAGGAAGAAACTGAATCCCCGAACAAACCAATAACGAGTTCCAAAATTCAATCGGTAACAAAAAGTCTACCAACAAAAACAGCACAGGACCAGATGGATTCTGAGCCAAATTTTACCAGACATATAAAGAATAGGAAGACAGAGAGGGATCATCATGGTAGATGGGCGGCAGGACTAGATTGCAGCTCTGACTTGGACGGACAGAGCAGAGTGCACAGGCTCCTGTCATGAATTTTAGCTCCATATCAATGGCAAGAACAAACCAGGAATCACAGGAGAACTGACAGACCCTCTGAAGGAAGTAGACTGCTCTTGCAGGAGCTGGGAGAAAATCCAAATACAGTGAGTGTCCCAACAGAGGAAGTGGGAAAGGGCGATCCTCCTCTCCCAAACACACAACCCCCACTGGGGAAACTGAAGATCTGTTGGCAGGAGAAGTTTATGATCTGACCTAGAAACGAGTCAATCTAGAGAGCCCAGCAATACATAGGAGTAGAGGCAGCAGTGGGAAAGGCTACAGGGTCCCCAAGCAGCCCATTCCTGCCTGGTACCACAGGAATCCTTCAGGACTGCAGCCAGAGGAGCAAGGGGGAAAATGCCATGGGGAGAAAGAAGTCTCCAGCTGAACTCTAACAATTAGAATCCAGCCAGAGCCTCCTGGCCAGAACTCGGAAGAGGTACCTGAATCTGGTACATTTTCTTAAAGAATTAAACCTAAGACCTGAAACTATAAAAATTAGAGAAGATACCATTGGAAAAACCCTTCTAGACATTGGATTAGGCAAGGATTTCATGACCAAGAACCAGAAAGCAAGGGCTAAGGACATAAATAGACAATTCTCAAAAGATATACAAATGTCCAACAAACATATGAAAAAATGTTCAACATCACTAATGGTCAGGGAAATGCAAATCAAAACCACAGTGCAATACCACCTGCATCCTGCAAGAATGGCCATAAACAATCAAAAAACAGCAGATGTTGGCGTGGATGTAATGATCAGGGAACACTTCTACACTGCTGGTGGGAATGTAAACTAGTACATCCACTATGGAAAACACTGTGTTGATGGAGGTGGGTGGATCACCTGAGGTCGGGAGTTAAAGACCTGGCTGATCAACATCGAGAAACTCTGTCTCTGTTAAAAATCCAAAGTAGCTGGACGTGGTGGTACATGCCTGTAATTTCAGCTTCTTGGGAGGCTGAGGCAGGAGAATCACTTGAACTCAGGAAGTAGAGGTTGCAGCAAGCCAAAATCGTGCCACTGCACTCTAGCCTGGGCAACAAGAGCAAAACTCCCTCTTTAAAAAAAAAAAAAAATATATATATATATATATATATATATATATATATATATATATACACACACATATATATATATAAATATACATATATATATTTATATATATATATGTGTGTGTGAATATATATATATTTATATATATGTGTATATATATATTTATATATGTGTGTATATATATATTTATATATACGTGTGTGTATATATATACATATATATGTATATATACATATATATATACGTATATACATATATGTATATATATATACACACACACACTAAATGCAGAACTACCATTTTATCCAAAAATCCCATTACTGGGTATCTACCCAGAAGAAAATTCAAAAAAGACACTTGCACACGCATGTTTATAGCAACACAATTTACAAATGCAAAATCATCTAATGAACCCAAATGCTCATTAATCAACAAATGGATAAAGAAACTGTGGTATTTTTAAGGTGGAATACTACACAACCATAAAAAGTAAGAATTAACAGCATTTGCAGTGACCTGGGTGAGACTGAAACTATTATTCTAAGTGATGTAACTCAGGAATGGAAAACCAAACACTGTATGGTCTTTAATCCATCTGGAGTTAATTTTAGTGTAAGGTATCAGGAAGGGGTCCAGTTTCTGCTTTCTGTACGTGGCTAGCCAGTTTTCCCAACACCATTTATTAAACAGGGAATCCTTTCCCCATTGCTTGGTTTTGTCAGGTTTGTCAAAGATCAGATGGTTGTAGATATGTGGTGTTGCTGCCAAGGCCTCTGTTCTGTTCCATTGGTCTATATCTCTGTTTTGGTGCCAGTACCATGCTGTTTTGATTACTGTAGACTTGTAGTATAGTTTGAAGTCAGGTAGCATGATATCTCCAGCTTTGTTCTTTTTGCTTAGAATTGCCTTGGCTATGCAGGCTCTCTTTTGGTTCTATATGAAGTTTAAGGCAGTTTTCCCAGTTCTGTGAAGGGGGTCATTGGTAGCTTCACGGGGATAGTGTTGAATCTGTAAACTACTTTGGACAGTATGGCCATTTTCATGATATAGATTTTTCTTAACCATGAGCTTAGAATGTTTTTCCATCTGTTTGTGTCCTCTCTTATTACCTTGAGCAGTGGTTTGTAGTTCTCCTTGAAGAGGTCCTTTACATTCCCTGTTAGTTGTATTCCTAGGTATTCTCTTGGTAGCAATTGTGAATGGTAGTTCGTTCTTGATGTGGCTCTCTTTAAGTCTGTTATTGGTGTATAGGAATGCTTGTGATTTTTGCACATTTATTTTGTATCCTGAGACTTTGCTGAAGTTGCTTATCAGTTTCATGAGTCTCAGTACTGTGAGGTCCCACAGTGTTCTATCACCAAAAAAAATCTCTGTAAAATAATGCTTAGACTTCACTTAATTGCTGTAGATATATTCATCCAGTATCTGCTGAATAAACATTTTCTCTGCAGCTTGAGCTACACAGGTAAAGACCACGTATCTGGTTCATCTAGTACACAAGTTTCTTTCCCAAAAATTAATCTAATGGAAAATTACTTCCCAATTCCATGACAGAGAGTTAAATTATTTACCCTTGTGAAGTTTGTAAGCAAATTGTCTTAGTCCTTAGGCCACTAATAATTTGTTTTATAGAATGAAATTATCAACCAACCTCAGTGGCTGAGTAAACTTTTAAGAACAATCCCTTCTTCTTTTTCCATCTCTTATTCTGTGTTTCGTTTAGGACAGAAATAGTTTTGCCCATCACAAGAGCCATAAGTTTACAATAAAATCCCCTTAGTCTTCAAACGAGCTTTGTTCACCAGACTTGAGATCTTCATACGAATATTTTTACTCTGATTTCAGCAAATGGGAGAGACCTGGAAATCTGACATGGTCAGCAATTGCAATGTCGTTACATATTTTGTGGTGGCCCCAAGTTGCACTCATGATAATCCTTGTTCTGAGACTGAGAACTGTCTATATGAAAAAATCATAGGCTACAGAGTCAAAGAATTTTGGGTCTAAATTTTGGCATAGCTGGGTATTTGCCCTGAAACCTCAGGCAAGTTACTGCATCTTTAGAGACTTCGTTTCCTCATTTGCAAAACCTTTTTGAGTTTGTAGGAAGATTTCTTGAGATAATGTAGGTAAAAGGCTTATTATGTTACTGGATATTAGTATTCACTAGATTGTAGTTAAAATGAATGTACAGGTGATAAAACAAAAATTTCAACTGAGGCACTTTCTAAAGTGAGAAGCTAAAACAAGATGCAAAATTATTCAAAAAAAAGAAGAGCCAGAGAGAAGGCATTTCATAAAAAGTGTATGAAGGTTATGAGTTGGAGATTAGGAAGGAGGTACTTTCTTGCATCGCTTTTAGCACCAGATGATATTTTTCTGACTAATTTGTTTCTTAATGAGTATTATTGGGGATTAACACAGATAAAATTTATAAAATATAAGTGTAAAGCATAATAAATTAACACTAAATACACACCCATATAGCTGGCACTTGGGTCAAGAAACAGATTATTACCAGCACCAAGGAAACTCAGAAAGGGATTTTTTAAAAGGCTTCTCAGAGAATTGCCCTATCCTTCACCTAAAGCCAGGAAAAAGTAACTGTAAAAGGAGGCAATGTCCTCTGCTGCTGGAAACATAGTGGCAAGAATCCGACTCAAGTAGCTGAAGCAGGAAAGGAGCTATTTCTTGGGAATTATCAGTGCCAATGTATTAGTGCAGAGAGTGTTTCTCTTGGACCAAATGTGGTCTCATGTGGGAGTGATAACTTTATGTAGAATTTTAGATGCTAAAAGAACCTGCAAGAAAAATGAACAAGCATCAACAGAAAGAAACAAAGCTTTTTATTCCTTGGAGCAATGAAGAAGTGAGCAACTAGACCACATACAAATTGCACTTGCCCATGTCAGGAATTGCAATGGAGGGCTCATCTCTGAAGAACAATATGTGTCCAGCAGGAAAAGAATCCGCTTTAATGTGTGCTATGTCCAGAATATGGCCCCAACATCTTCACAGTACCAAACAAGTAAAAATTTCCTTCCTCTGTCCTCTCCTTCCTCCCCAGCCACCAACATGGGAGAGTTTAGAAATAAGGTAGCAAATGAAGAGAAAAGGAATTGAAGGCTAGGTGGGCATGAGAGTGAAAATCCATCCCATAGCCAATGAATGCTTCTCATTCTGGGGACACAGAGTTCTCAGACTTTAGTAGGTTTTGATTGCAGGAGGAAGAGGATATTCCATTTTAAATCAATTTTCATCTCTTCATGAAGATTAATGGCTCTTACGCAGGACTGATTTTATTTTTGGATATGGACTCTAAATTACTTAAGATTGTCTACAAAATTCATTTGACTGCACGCATTTTCAGGGCAAGACAAGAAAACTTACCAGCGTTACTGAATGAGTGTAAAACAACAATGACATTTCAAAGAAGTTACTTTCTGACTACATGGTTCAATTTATATGTGTTCAATATACTGGCACTATCACCAACATCATTATCATAAGATTTAAGAGAAGTGAACAAAAGAGCCACATCAGCTCCGATTCTGGTAGCCTTTTGTGGGATTAGGACCTCCAGACCCACCAGCAGGATATACAGTTACATAAGAATATCTGCCCTGGTGAAGTAGCTTTCCCTGGAATATAATTTTTAGTGATTTTTAAAAGTATCATTGCCTATTTCAATGTATTCAATGGGGAAAATATCCTCATGCCTCCATGCCATTTCCCTGAATACTAGGACACTGTGCATGTACATAGCAATTATGAGGAAAAACACGTGTAGACCAGGTACCCAGGTTACTGCTCAGACCCAGAGCACATCCACCTGTTCTTTGCTTCAGTGCATTGCTGTAATTTAAATATGCAACTTCAATGAAGCATAATGAAAAAAGTTCATCCAAGAAAGTGTCTTTCCTGGGCTCTGATATTGCTTGCATTTGTCACAGTGATTCTTGGAGCACTGCATCATATCAAAAAAAAAAGCAGGATCCCTGGCATAAATGAAGAGTCATTTAAAAATAATCAAAAACGTAACTTTCTTCCTTTGTTTAAAAGCCTACAGTATAAAATTTGTATCTCAGTGATTATAAAAGAAGTAAAAAAAATCAAACACCAGAAATACTGTCAATTAATTCCCACAAGCAGATGTAGATTAAAACAGGGTTTCTAAATATAAAAGCTGGTACCTGGCTTATATTTAATAGATCTTTACAGTTACAGAACGTGAATACTGAATAAATAGAACAAAATTATCCTCCAGATTTTTTATGTATTGACCAGTTAAAATTTAATTTTACCATAACTATAATCTTTTGGCCAAATTTTATTCTCAATCTAGTATTTTGTGTGTCTGTCTTCATTAAGAGGCCTCACCCCAAAACCTGGAGATTGATCAAAGTCAAGAATTCTCTTTAAAATCATTGGATTTTGCCTCCCCATTTTCTACACATGGAAAACAAAGACCTAGAGAAATAAAATGTATTTAAAGTTGCCTAACTAGTTGTAAAGATGAATGCATAACTTCAACTAATGCTATGCCTATGGAATTGTCCCGAAGGAACTTTAACTCCTGTGGAGTATAAGGTGTTAAAATTAGATTCCACACCTATCCCCGCGTAGATTTCGTCTTCTTTCATCTGAGCCATCATTTGGACAGAAAGTACCTCCAGAGGCTAAGTTAGCTGTGTTAACTGTTAAAAGGGGTCTTAATAACAGGGAGCATCTAAC
Organism: Saimiri boliviensis; assembly: GCF_048565385.1. Lineage (NCBI taxonomy): Eukaryota > Metazoa > Chordata > Mammalia > Primates > Cebidae > Saimiri > Saimiri boliviensis. Next base: position 110,796,078 of record NC_133455.1, read on the forward strand.
ACTACCCTGCCAACAAGTTAAGGCTCCCTCCAGGTAGACTGGTATCAAGTGTGGCTATGGTAGTTTTGTGAGCCTGGATGTATAGTTGAATGTAGAGAACCACTGGTGGACAATGCAGTTCAGAGAAAAGAAGCCAAAGAAATTATGAATGGTTCTCATGGATGCTTACAGTTTGAAGAGACATAATCAAAACTACTACCCTAAATATGAATTTCCTCTGCAGGAACACTAGTTATAACTTCCCTCTTTGTCTTCAGAGGAACAGTATTGGTTAGTGTAGACTGGGTGAAGCTATGATAGGAAAACAAGCAAAAAATTAGTAGCTTACAATAACATTTAGTTCTGTTTTTTTTTTTTTTCTTTTTCAACTTTTATTTTCAGTTCAAAGGGTACATGTGCTGCTTTGTTACATGGATGGGTGTACTGCATGTTGCTGGAGTTTGGTATACAAATGATTTCATCAGATAGGAGCATAATACCTTATAGGTAGTTTTTCAATCCTCACTCTCCTCTTTCCCTTCACCCTCAAGTAGGTCCTGGTGTTAAGACTTAAACTCAACACCTGACAAAATGGATCAAACAGACATCTACAGAATGCTTCACCTATTATTAGTTCTTTCTCACGCCGCTATGAAGAAATAGCCGAGACTGGGTAATTTATAAAGAAAAGAGGCTTAATTTACTTACAGTTCCACTTGGCCAGGGAGGCCTCAGAAAACTTACGATCATGTTGGAAGGCACCTCTTTACATGGCAGCAGGGGAGACAGTGAGTGCCGAGTTAAGGGGGAAGCCCCTCATAAAACCACCAGACCTCATGAGAACTCACTCACTATCATGAGAACAGCACTGGGGAAACTGACCCCATGATTCAGCTATCTCCACTTGGTCCCACCCTTGACACATGGGGATTAATACAATTCAAGGTGAGATTTCACCAGGAACACACAGCCAAACCTAACAGTAGAATATACATTCTTTTAATCTGCACATGACACATACTCTAACACTGACCACACACTTCACCATAAAACAACCCTCAGCAACTTCCAAAAACTTGAAATCATACCAATGACACTGTCAGATCAGAGCACAATAAAAATAGAAACTAATACCAAGAAGATCTCTTAAAACCATTCAATTGCATGAAAATTAAACAACCTGCTTCTGAATGACTTTTAGGTAAAGTATGAAAGTAAGACAGACATTAAGAAATTCTTCAAAACTAAGGAAAATAAAGATAGAACATACCAGAATCTCTGGACACAGCTAAAACAACATTAAGAGGAAAGTTTATAGCACTAAATGCTCACATCAAGAAGTTTCAGAGATCTCAAGTTAACAATCTAATATCACACTTAGAGGAGCTAGAAAAGTAAGAACAAACCAACCCCAAAGCTAGCGGAAGAGAATCACTAAAATCAGAGCTGAAGTGAATAAAGTTGAGAAGTTAAAAACCATGTATCAATGAAACCAAAAGCTGGTGTTTTGAAGAATAAGATTGATTGACTGCCAGCTAGACTAATAAAGAAAAAAGAGAGAATATCCAAATAACACAATCAGAAATGACAAAGGTGGTATTACCATGACCCCTCAGAAATACAAAAAATCCCCAGAGGTAATTATGAATACTTCTATCCACACAAACTACAAACCCTAGGGAAAAAATGAACAAATTCTTGGAAACACACAATCTTGAAAGATTGAACCAGGCAGAAAATGACTCCCTGAATAAACTAACAAGAATCACAAAAATGAATCAGTAATTAAAAATAAATTTAAAAAAACTACCAACCAGAAAAATCCCTTGAAGAGATGGATTCACAGCTGAATTCTACCAGTTGTATGAAGAAGAATTCATATCACTTCTACTTTAAATCATCCCAAAAAACTGAGGAACAGGGACTCCTCCCTAACTGATCTTATGAGGCCAGCATCATCCTGATACCAAAACCAGCAGAGACACAACAAAGAAAGAAAACTTCAGGCCAATATCCTTCATGAACATAAATAAAAAATATCCTCAGTAAAAATACTAGCAAATCCAATCCACCAGAACATCAAAAACTAACCCACCACAATAAAGCTGGATTTATCCCTGGGACTCCAGGTTGGTTTGACCCATAGAAATCACTACGTGTGATACACCACATAAAAGAATTGAAAGGAAAAACCACGATTATCTCAATAAATGCAGAAAAGACTTTCTATAAAATTCACCATTCTTTCATGTTGATAACTCTGAAAGCAGGCATGATAGGAACATACCTCAAAAATATTAACCATCTATCACAAACCCACACCAACATCATACTGAACAAGCAACAGCTGGAAGCATGCCCCCTGAGAACTGGAACAAGACAAGATGCTCACTCTCACCACTTCTATTAAATATAGTGCTAGCAGTCCTAGCTGGAGCAGTCGGGCAAGAGAAAGAAAGAAAAGGCATCCAAATAGGAAGAGATGAAGTCAAATGATCTCTCTTTGCAGAAAGTATATTCTCTACCTAGAAAACTACATAGCTTCTATCCAAAGGCTTCTAGAACTGATAAACAACTTTAATAAATTTTTCATTTCTAGAAGTTCCGTCTGGTTATTAAAATGGTTATGCTGTCTTTCAACTCTTGGACTGTTCTAATGTTTTCCTTGGATTGGGTTTCAACCTTCCGTTTCTCAATGAGCTTCTTGCCATCCAGATTCTGAATTCCATTTCATTTTATTCATTTCTGTATGGATAAATACCATTGCTGAGGAACTAGTGCAATCAGAAATAAGTAGACACTCTGGCTTTCAGAGTTGCCAGAATTTTTTTGCTGGTTCTTTCTCATCTGTGTGGGCAAAAAGTGGGGCTTTTTGCTTTTATATTCTTTGATGCCTGTAAGGGTTTGACTGTGGTCTAAGTTGAGTTTAGTCAATAGCTTCCTTTTTGGATGCTTTCAAGTGTTCAAGGCTCAGCTTAGCATTCCTAGGCTGCACGCTCTAACCCTGGGGAGATAGGACAAGACCTATAGCTTTGTTCTCTGGCCCTTTCAGATTAAGCACCTGCTGCAATGGAGGGGTGAGATGTTTCTGGCCCACTGGCAAGAACACTCCAACAGTAACTGCTGGCAAAAGCATTCTGGCAGGGCAGCAAAGGTCCCAGCATATATGTGCACCAGTAAGGTGGTGGTGGGTGGGGAGGACATCCATGTATGCATGCATACCTACAAGGTAGCCCAAGGAGGCTGCAGGCAAGAACTTACAACCTTATGAGGTCTTGCATAATGTCTTGTGTGGGGAAAGGCTGCGAGTAGGTGTGTGCCAGTGGGGAGGAGGCCGTAAGTGAGTGTGCACTGGCAGGGATTCATGTGCAAAGTACTCTGATGAGTATGAGGAGTCTGTCAGTGATAGAGCTATGGTGCTGTCACTGGCAAGCTGATGTTACACTGTAAGTGGATGTGCCCATGCGGGGACCCTGGAAGAGACCAGGAGACAGAGGCATACTCAGATGAGACTGGCTCTATCCTACAGGCAAGACTTACCCTGTTCCGTCCAAGTCTAGCAACTTACAAAGGATTAAGCCACCTAGGGGAGTTTGGTGATCCTTGGGGGATGGACACCCATGGCTATGCTCCACTGCAGCCATTCCTACACCAAACCTGAGCTCCACAAAGGCTGCAGACCAGTCCTTACCACCTCTCCAGGCAGTTCTCCCTGTCAGCTCAGATGTCCATGGGTGTTATGGGGTCTCCTATATCTAGGACCCTAGAGGTCTGTGGCAAGAGTGGGCCACTGCACAACTACGTCACCAAGAATGAGTCTTGGTGCTTTGCAACTACATGCGGCTTCCCAGTTTCCTCCTCTTTCAACCTGGGTCCATGTCCTTAGTCCACTCTCAATGCCTTCCTTCCAAAGAACTATATGGAGTCTTTGGGGTGTTTCAGTCTACATAATGGTCAGGTCTATTTTTTATTTTTAAAGCAACATAAATTTATTATTTTACAGTTCTGGAAAGCAGAAGTACAAAATAGGTTTCAGCAGATTAAGATCAAGGTGTCAACAGGGCTGGGTTTCTTTCTGGGGAAAGAATCTTTTTCCTTGCCTTTTCCAGCTTTTAGAAGCTCATGGTCCCCCTCCTCTTTCTCCAAAGCCAGAATCAGCAGGTTTCTTCTTACACTGTATTATTCAAACTTTGATGATCTGGTGCCTTTCAATGGAAGAACCTCTTCCCATCTAGTCAACCGCCTTGGGCTCTCTCCTGTGTGTCAACATTTATTTCTTGATCACAGTAAAAGTTTGTCATGGATGGGCCCGTATGTACATATCATCTTTACTCTAGGACCTAGACTGATGGAGCAGGCTCTGTTGGGAACAAAGCTAATCGTCTTGACAGAGAAAAAAGAGGACAAAGAATACCATGGGACTCACATTTCATTGGCCATAACAATTCAAGTGGCGAAGCCTAATACCAATGAGAATGGAAAAATATAATCCACACTCAAGGTGGGATGAGGAATACTTTTTAACAATCATCAACCTACCTCAAGAACTTACAACCTTACAAGGTCCTCTGCAATGACTTTTGTCCTCATATTCAAACAAAATCTTCTACCTTGTAACCTTCAATAGTTGCCCCTCAATCTGTCATCCAATTTGACAATTAAAGCCTAAGTCTTCTTCCCTTCAATAAACCTGTATGACACTGAGATTTATATGAGCACTTCATACCATCCTAGAAAGCATAAAAAGGTAACTATATAAAATCGTCCCACCTTCAGGAATCTAAGGCTTTAGTGCACCGAATTTTTCTCTGAACAAAATTATAACAGTTTCAAAGACTATGAAAACAGAGAAGAGGAAGTTGATTACATCAGACTGGACATCAAGGGAAAGTGTCACATTTCCAACCCAAACTTCCCCACTTATTTCAACTTTACTCTTATGCTATGATTTCCAGACCCTTTTCTTTCTAAGTCAATATCCTTCTCATAGTATGTTTTTCCAGAAATAAAGATAATACTACAGGCTTTTCTGACCTAATAAGCATAGAACAGAATTACAAAGGCAGGTTAAGACTCTGTTGGGGGATTTCCGCCAAGATGGCTGAAGAGAAACAACTTCGGTGCACAGTTCCCAGTGAGAGCAATGCAGAAGGGGAGAGATCTCTACATTTCCAACTAAGGTACTGGGTTCATCTCATTGGGACTGATTAGACAGTGGGTGCAGCCCAAGGAGGGCAAACTGAAGCAGTGTGGAGTGTCACCTTATGCTGGAAGTGCAAGAGACCAGAGAACTCCCTCTCCTAGCAAAGGGAGGCCATTGGGGACTTTTCCTGACACTCTGGCACTCTGGCACTCTGGCACTCTGGTTCAGATAATATGCTTTTCCCACGGTCTTCACAACCCACAGGAGATTCCCTCTGGTGCCTATAACAACAGTGCCCCAGGTTTCCAGCACAAAACTGGGCAGCAGGTTTTTGTTTATTTGCTTCCTTATTCTCATACCCCAGTGTCACCTGGAACACCAGCGAGACAGAACCGCTCACTCCCCTGAAAAAGAGGGCTGAAGTCAGGGCACCAAGTTATCTAGCTCAGTGGGTCCCACCTCCATGAACAGCAAGCTAAGATCCACTGGCTTGAAATTCTCACAGGCAGCACAGCAGTCTAAGCTTGACCTGGGACGTTTGAGCTCAGTGTGGGGAGGGGTGTTTCCATTGTTGAGGCTCAGGTAGGCTGTTTTAACCTCACCTGTGTAAACAAAGTCACCAGGAAGTTTACACAGCAACTGGGCGGAGCCCACAGCAGGTCAGCAAGGCCTCTGCAGGCAGACTGTCACTAGACTCCCTTCTTGCTGGGCAGAGCATCTCTGAAAAAAGGCAGCAGACCATCAGAAACTTATAAGGCCCCTACCTTCCTGGGACAGAGCACCCAGGAAAAAGGACGCTGTGGGTTCAGCTTCAGCAGACTTAAACATCCCTGCCCAGCAGCTCTGAAGAAGCAACGGATTCCCCAACATGGTCCTTGGGCTCTGATAAGGGACAAACTACCTCCTCAAGTGGCTCCCTGACCCCTGTGCATCCTGACAGGGAGACACCTCCCAGCAAGGGCTGACAGACACCTCATACAAGAGAGCTCTGGCCAGCATCTGGCAGGTAACCAACTGGGACAAATCTACCAGAAGAAGGAAAAGGCAGCAATATGTGTTGTTCTGCAGCCCCCACTGGTGATTCCCAGGTAAGCAAGGTCTGGAGTAAACCTCTAGCAAAACTCCAGCAGACTTGTAGCAGAGAGGCCTGTTAGAAGCAAAGCTAACAAACAGAAATAGTTTCAACACCAACAGAAAGGATGTTCACTCAGAGACCCCATCCAAAGGTCACCAACTTCAAAGACCAAAGGTAGATAAACAAATGAAGATGGGAAGAAACAAGCACAAAAAGGTTGAGTTCTCCAACAACCAGAATGCCTCTTCTCCTCCAAGGAATTACAATTCCTCACCAGCAAGGTAACAAAACTGGATGGAGAATGAGTTTGATGAATTGACAGAAGCAGGCTTCAGAAGGTGGGTAATAACAAACTACCCCCAAGCTAAAGGAGCAACATGCTAACCCAATGCAAGGAAGCTAAAAACCTTGAAAAAAGGTTAGACAAAACGTTAACTAGAATAACCAGCATAGAAAAGAACATAAATGACTTGATGTAGCTGAAAAACACAGCACGAGAACTTCATGAATCATATACCAGTTTCAATAGCTGAATTGATCAAGCAGAAGAAAAGATATCAGATGTTGAAGATCGACTCAATGAAATAAAATGAGAAAGCAAGATTAGAGAAAAAGATGAAAGACAAAGCTTCCAAGAAATACAGGATCATGTGAAAAACAAAATCTACATTTGATCGGTGAACCTGAAAGTGATGGGGAAAATGAAACCAAGTTGGAAAACCCTCTTCAGGATATTATCCAGGAGAGCTTCACCAACCTAGCAAGGCAGGCCAACATTCAATTCAGGAAATAGAGAGAAAACCACAATGATATTCCTCAAGAAGAACAACCTCAAGACACATAATCATCAGCATCACCAGGGTTGAAATGAAGGAAAAAATGCTAAGGGCAACCAGAGAGAAAGATTGGGTCACTGCAAAGGGAAGACTCATAGCAGATCTCTCAGCAGAAACCCTACAAGCCAGAAAAGAGTGGGAGCCAATAGTCAATATCCTTTGAGGAAACAATTTTCAACCCAGAATTTCAGATCTAGCCAAATCAAGTTTCATAAGCAAAGGAGAAGTAAAATCCTTTATGGACAAGCAACTGCTGAGAGATTTTATGACCACCAGGCCTGCCATAGAAGAGCTACTAAAGGAAACACTAAACATGGAAAGGAACAACCAGTTACCAGCCACTGCAAAAACATATCAAATTGTAAAGACCATCAACACTATGAAGAAACTGCATCAACTAACAGGAAGAACAACCAGCTAGCATCAAAAGAGCAGGATCAAATTCACACACAACAATATTAACCTTAAATGTAAATGGGCTACATGCACCAATCAAAAGATACAGACTGGCAACTGGATAGAGTCAAGACCCATCAATGTGCTGTATTCAGGATACCCATCTTACATGCAAAGACACACACAGGCTCAAAATAAAGGGACAGAGGAAGATTTACCAAGCAAATGGAAAGAAAAAAAAGCAGGGGTTGCAATCTTAGTCTCTGATACAACAGACTTTAAACAAAAATCAGAAGTGACAATGAAGGGCATTTCATAACGGTAAAGGGATCAGTACAACAAGAAGAGCTAACTGTCCTAAATATATACTTACCCAATACAGGAGCACCCAGATACATAAAGCAAGTTCTCAAGGACCTACAAAGAGACTTAGACTCCCACACAATAATAGTGGGAAACTTTAACACTCCACTGTCAATATTAGAAAGATGGAAAACAGAAAACAGAAAATTAACAAGGATATCCAGGACTTGAACTCAAATCTGGACCAAGTGGACCTAACAGACATCTACAGAACTCTCCACCCCAAATCCACAGAATATACATATTCTCAACCCAACATCACACTCATTCTAAAATTGACCACAAAATTGGAAGTAAATTACTCTTCAGCAAATGCAAAAACAAAACAGAAATCATAACAGTCTCTCAAACCACAGTACAATCAAATTAGAACTCAGGATTAAGAAACTCACTCAGAACCGCACAAATACATGGAACCTGAACAACCTGCTCCTGAATGAATACTGGGTAAATAATGAAATAAAGACGTTCTTTGAGAAAACCTAGGCAATACCACTGAGGACATAGGCATGGAAAAAGACTTCATGACTAAAACACCAACAGCAATGGCAACAAAAGCCAAAATACACAAATGGGATCTAATTAAACTAAAGAGCTTCTGTAAAGAAAAAAAAAATCATTATAGTGAACCAGCAACCAATATAATCGGGAAAAATTTGCAATCTACCCATCTGACGAAAGGTTAATATCCAGAATCTACAAAGAACTTAAATTTACAAGAAAAAAACAACCCCATCAAAAGCAGGCAAAGGATATAAACAGACACTTCTCCAAAGAAGACATTAATACCACCAACAAACGTAGGAAAAAAAGCTCAACATCACTGGTCATTAGAGAAATGCAAATCAAAACCACATTGAGATACCACCTCATGCCAGTTAGACTGGCAAGCATTAAAAAATCAAGAGACAGCAGATGCTGGAAAAGATGTGGAGAAATGGGAAAGTTTTTACACTGTTGGTGGGAGTGTAAATTAGTTCAACCATTGTGGAAGACAGTGTGGTGATTCCTCAAGGACCTAGAAACAGAAATACCATTTCATCCTGCAATCCCAGCACTGGGTATATGCCCAAAGGATTATCAATCATTCTGTTATAAAGACACATGCACACCTATGTTTACTGCAGCACCATTTACAATAGCAAAGACTTGGAACCAACCCAAATGCCCAACAATGATAGACCGGATAAAGAAAATGTGACATATATACATCATGGAATACTATGCAGCCATTAAAAAGGATGGGTTCATGTTTTTTGCAGGGACGTGGATGAAGCTGGAAACCATCATTGTCAGCAAACTGACACAAGAACAGAAAACCAAACACTGCATGTTCTCATTCATAAGTGGGTGTTGAACAATGAGAACACATGGACACAGGGAGAGAAACATCACACACTGGGGCCTGTCAGGGGGTGGGGTGGGTAGGAGAGGGATAGTAGGCAGCTGAGGGGCTAGGGGAGGGATAGCATTAAGAGAAATACCTAATGTAGATGATGGGACAATGGGTGCAGCAAACCACCATAGCACACGTGTACCTATGCAACAAACCTGCACATTCTGCACATGTACACCAGAGCTTAAGTATTAAAAAAAAAAAAAAAAAAAAAAGTAAAAAGACTTCATTGATATTTTTTCTTATCTCATAAGGTGTTCATTTATATTAAGATTATAATAAACCAAAGCTATGAGGTTTTACACATGTATAAATATTAGCCATATAATCCTTTTGCCTGTGCTACTGGTTTCTTATTAGATCCAACATTTCAACCTAGCAAAATTATCTTAGACTCTGGTTCTGGTGTCAATGTATTTATAATGCATTCTTACTTCACACCCTCTGAAATATGGTCAATGTGCCATGGATAGCCTTCTCATTCACATCACTACTTTTACAAAAGTAGTACCAGATAACAGGAACATCAGAAGACTTTCAATAACCAGCTAACCTTCTGAATCTTTCAGTCAATTGTTACTATAGAATCCAAATTATTTCCCAACCTACAACATCCTAATTTCTTTTCAAAATGTAAAAGAAATTTTATCAAATAATCATGTTCAAAATTACGTCTATAAATTGTGAGAGACAGGCATTTTCTTCATTGGAATCATGGAGAAAAGGGAACAAAGGCAAAAGTAGAAGATGTGATTTGCTCCGTCTTCAGAATCCCAAAGAGGAAAGTCTCCAACTCAAGGACAGAGGGTACATGGGGACCTGAAGGGAGTAAGAGTAGCCACCGACTGAGGCAGCGTCCACATGTGTCAGGAGGATGAGGTACCACATTCCGGGAGAACATGAGAATGACTCAGGATGGCACATCTGCTTTAAGGTCTGGAACTACTGAACCCTCTTCAGGCTCTACTGTATATGTGCTCAATAAATGCATGCTTATTCTTTTTTTAACAGCTTTGTTGAGATACAATTCACATGCCATACAATTTACCTGTTTAAAGTATACAAGTCATGGCTTTTAGTATATTCATAGTTGTGCAACGATCACTGAAAGCAATTTTAGAACATTTTTCTTACCCCCAAAACTAACCGCATGCCCCTTATGTGTCACTTGCTTAATCCTCCCCTTTTCATTAGCTTTAGGCAACCACTAATCAAGTTCTGTGTGTATAGATTTACCTATTCTGGACATTTTCTATAAATGGAGTCATACAGTACATGATCCTGTATGATTGCCTTCTCCCAGTCAGCATCATGTTTTCAAGGTTCATCATGTTGTAGCAAATAACAGTATTTCTCTCTTCTTTTTTAAATAGATTTATTGATTTATAATTCACCTAATGTACAGTTCGCCCATTTAAAGTGTTTGATTCACTGGGCATGTACTCCATGCCTTGTAATCCCAACACTTTGGGAGGCCAATACAGCAGTATAGCTTGAAGTCAAAAGTTTCAGACCAGCCTGGGCAGCAAAGCAAGACCCTGTTTCTACAAAAATAAATAAAGTAAGACAGGCTCAGTGACATGCACCTGTAGTCTCAGCTACTCAGGAGGATCACATGAACCCAGGAGTCTGGAAGCTGGAATGCGCTGGGATCATACTACTGCACTCCAGCCTAGGCAACATGGTGAGACCCCCATCTCTAAAAAAAAAAAAATCTTTTTTAATAATAAAGCGTTCAATTCAATGACTTTTAGCATATTTACAGGTAGATGCATCAATAACCATAGTCAATTAAGAATATTTCACCACCTCAAAAAGAAACCCCATACCCTTGAACTATCCCACCCCAATGGCTTATCTCCCCCAACCCTAAGAAACCACTAATCTACTTTGTTTACATGGATTTGCCTCTTCTGAACCTTCATATGAGTGGAAAAACATAGTATGTGGTCTTTTGTGAGTGGCTTCTTTCACATAGCATGATGTTTTCAAGGTTCACTCATCTTGTAGCATGTATTAGCATTAGCTCCTCATTTCTTTTTATGTTTAAGCAATACCACACTGCACAGATACACTACATTTTATCCATTTCTTCATTGATGAACATGTGTCTACCTTTAGGCTATTATGAATAATGCTGCTATAAACATTGAAGTGCAAGTTTTTATGTTCACATATATTTTCACTTCTCTTGGGTATCTAACTGGCAGCGAATTTACTGAGTCAGATGATAACTATGTGTAATCATCAGAGGAACTGCTAGACTTTTCCAACTGGCTGCACCACCTCACATTCCTAACAGCAGTCTATCAGACTTCTCATTTCTCCACATCCCCTCCAACACTTCTAATTGGACTTTTTTATTCCACATGCTTATTTCCAATGATCACTTTCTCCTTCTTGAAAGTGCCTACAAACTTCATTCAATAATACTTTCAAGAGTTTTGTCTAGGATATCAAATTCCTCAGCTTCTAGATTGTAGATTTTTTTTTTTTTTTTTTTTTTTTCTGAGACAGAGTTTCACTCTTGTTGCCCAGGCTGGAGTGCAATGGTAAGATCTTGGCTCACCACAACCTCCGCCTCCCGGGTTCAAGCGATTCTCCTGCCTCAGCCTCTCAAGTAGTTGGGACTACAGGCATGTGCCACCATGTCCTGTTAATTTTGTATTTTTAGTAGAGATGGGGTTTCTCCATATTGGTCAGACTAGTCTCGAACTCCCAACCTCAGGTGATCTGCCCCACTCAGCCTCCCAAAATGCTGGGATTACAGGCATAAACCACCACACCTGGCCTTTTCTTTCTATGTTTAAGAGACAGTCTGGATAACCATCTTTATGAGTGCCCTACAGTCACTCCCATTCTCTGGGCTTGCCATTTCTCAGAGATCACTTTGTATTAAGGCAAACAGAAGACTAGGTATCCACTGTGTCTTTTTCTTCAACACTCAGAATAAAGTTTGCACAAAAGCAACCTCTGAAACATAGATTATTTTTATTTGTAGATTTTTTAAGTTACATTAATTTTGGTTATTTGACATTAATTTATTTTTCATTTCTCTAAATTGTCCCTATGTTAAGGTATAAGTAACATGTCATGAAATACTAAATTCAAGAGAAAAGATTATTTAACCACAAAATCAGATGAAATATATCCAATTGATAAATGAATGCCTAGAGTATTTTAAATACAAGATCTAATATTTTTAAATGAACCATTATAATAAATATTGCCTCAAAAGTTTTTAAGCAATTCAGATTTTAAATGGCTTATTTATATTAACATCGTATTTTATTACTAAAAATATACTGAATTAGTCTAATAATTTAAAAATAGAGTATAAAAAATATTTTATTATTACTCCAATCCAACGGTATAACTCCATACAACCTAAAATTGAACAAGAGGTATTTTGAATCACGAAATTCCGTTATCTCCTCTTTTGTAGGTAAATTAAGAGGTAAAAATCAAACTTAGGAAAAAAAATTAGCTTGGGTAAAGCTATCTTGTCACATTTTTCTGGTAGCTGACACAGTCAATCTTTGTCAAGCATGGAAAACAGTGAAGAGTAATTAAATAAGGAACTGTGGAAGAGATTTCAACAACTACAAATTTCCTTAAACATCAATATTATCGGCCGGGTGCGGTGGCTCAAGCCTGTAATCCCAGCACTTTGGGAGGCCGAGGCGGGTGGATCACGAGGTCGAGAGATCGAGACCATCCTGGTCAACATAGTGAAACCCCGTCTCTACTAAAAATACAAAAAAAACTAGCTGGGCGTGGTGGCGCGTGCCTGTAATCCCAGCTACTCAGGAGGCTGAGGCAGGAGAATTGCCGAGATCGCGCCATTGCACTCCAGCCTGGGTAACAAGAGAGAAACTCCGTCTCAAAAAAAAAAAAAAAAAAAAAAAAAATCAATATTATCTGTATGAGCCTATTATTGAAATTTTCATTCATTCCCAGAACACCAAACATTCTCCTATTCCAAACACAAATACCATATTGCCATAAAAAAGAACAAGATAATATCTTTCGGGGGAATATGGATCTATCATCCTTAGCAACCTAACGCAGGAACAGAAAACCAAGTGCTGCATGTTCTCACTTGTAAGTGGGAGCTAAATGATGAGAACTCAAGAATATGAAGAAGAAAACAACAGACACTGGGGTCTACTTAAGGGTGGAGGGTGGGAGGCGGGAGAATAGCAGAAAAGATAACTATTGGGTGCTAGACTTAATACCAGGGTGATGAAATAAGCTGTACAACAAAGCCCCATGGCACAAGTTCACCTAACAACCTTCACACGTACCACCAAACCTAAAATTTTAAAAAACATAAACATAAAACTATTACCAAATATAACTTTAAATTATCTGCCATTTTGATTATGCAATTTATATTCAAGCCCCTACTCATTTTAGCATGTTTAACATTCTCTGTCAATCTAAACTATACAGCTTCTCACATTTTCTAGGCTGAGTAGTTAACAGATGCACATATTTAGACCAATGCCTAAACCTAATTTTACTCGCATTTCTCTGAATTCCATTCCTGTCCAGTCCTCAGGAATTAATCCTCTGGAAAGAAGGGGACTGCATCTGGGAAGTACCAGGGTGCTAACTTAGAAGAAGGAAAAAGGCTTGAAGAGTAGCAAACATCTCTGATTTTGTTAGTTTCTTTTCAAAGAAGCCTCTGGGGTGGAAGGAGCATCAATACAGGGACATCTAGTGGCAAAGATAAATCAATGCAGTGATGGACTCCTTGACAATAGAGGAACCTTACCTTAGCTCTATCTTCATATTTAAGGGAGAAAAAAATTCCTGAACTCTGAATATTGGTTATTTATGGTATTTATAACAGCAATTGAACAACAAAAATTGCATGAAACAGCAAGGAATCTGAAGTAAATTTTCTTTTTCGTAACATAAAACTAGGTTTATAACCAAGATGGATTTCTACTCATCAAGTTTCTGTATCTTTTTAAGCCATAATACTATTAAGAAGTAAAATAATTGTTATACCAAAATTAATCTTTCTAGAAACATTAAAAACCACAATAAACCAATTCCCTTTTATGCTGTAGAACATTAGTTTAATAGTATTACTTTATAAAGCCATATGACCATAATTTAAAAAAAAACGAATAGAAAACTACTGCTCTATATCCCAATTGAAATCAATAAAAGAAAATAACAGAGACTCTTAATTAAACCATTCAGCATCCTTAGGAGATTTTCATATATGCCTCTTTTATAGAAATCTTTTTGCTTTTTTCTTTTAAATGACATGAAAAATTAAGGAAAAACTTACTTCAAGGCAAATGCTATTTTCCTCATCAGCTTTCTTTCTTGCTGCAATGAAAAAAGCAACTGCTTCTCAGGTATTTAGGTATTCCTGGAGGGTTGTGGAGCCAAAGAATGAGCATTTAGATCCAGACGTCAAAGGGTGTATTATTAAGGAAACTGATACAATGTTTTTATTTTATAAGCTAATAAGTTGAAATAATTAACATCAGTAAATTAGTTATTGATGTTAGTCATTTCAAAAGACCAGTCTGGGATACTGCTTGAGGCTGAAATCCAGAAGAGGCATTTAACAGGTGAGGTGAGCACATTTTGTTTTCACTTTGCCTTCCACTTATGAGTTATCCTTAGTTATCCTTCACTAGCAGGGAAATCCCGCCGGAAGCACTTCCGGCATACTGGCTTTTCCGATCTCAGTGCAGTTCCTTTTTTTCTCATAATTACTCTTCACTATCATTTCTCTTTTTTACTGACGTTAAAGTGGACTTTAATATTTTGAAGGCCAATTCACTCACATGGGTATCTAAAAACACTAAGTTTGTATTTGGAATTGTTACTCGGTCATCAGGCAGAGCTCATATTCTCATTTTTGTGGACATCTTATTTCTGACATTTCAAATGCTTGCTTTCCTCCTGCTCAGCTTCTCAGCACTTACCAGTCTTGAAACGATTTGGCATTGATTTTTATTGCGGATGCGTGAAATTGCTAAACATCTCATTTTGCCCATTCCCACATCATACGTTGATCCTATTTTCATACAACTATCACCTATTACACAAATATATAAGATACATTAAATACCTGTAAATAACAATAAAGTAGTACAAGGTTTAAAAATATTGAACAACTTTTTGTAACTTAAAAAGTAGCAAAAGCATAACCAATGATTACTTGAACCCAGGTCGGGGAGATGGGGAAAGAGTGCATTCTAATGAATGTAAACAAATAGAGTCTAATTGTGGAAATGTATTTTTATACATGCATTTCTATACTAAGTATACATTTCTCAATCTTTTCCCCTATCTGTTCCCCCCAAAATGTTCCATTTGCCAACACTTTTTCTTAGATTTCAACGGATACAATACCCATCATGGATAAGATTTTTTTTAATTTGTAATCAAGAGTCAGACTAGACTTGGGGCACAGTTAGGCTGACAAAGCCATTACCATGTAAACTCACCCAAAGGGGCATATTAGGATATGGTTAGAGAGTATTAGAACTGGGAGAATTATGTGAACTTACCATTTTTTGACACATATATATGTATACAAATACACACACATACACACACACATGCGCATACATATGGAAGTATAGCTATAAATATGTAAATGTTGTATATGTTTATTCCCTTGTGTGCCCATTGGAAGACCTGGAAGCAATGATACCTCCGTATCAATGAACGCACCTAACATTCAGACCTCGGCCTTTAATTATCATTCTTCACTAAATGAAACTAAATCTTCATAGAGAAACAGCTGACTATAGACAGAAGTAAAACAAGTGAAATATAAAATGAGCCTGAATGTCTTGTTATGCCAAAAATCACGGAAGCACACCAAAAACGGTAAAGGTATGTCAAAAGGACACAAAAGCCAGCTTGAGCAAATTCCCAGCTAAATTGGGAGCAATTTCAGTATCATATCAAGTAAAAACAGTAACAAAGTATAACCTACTGGAAAAAAAAAAACAGAAAACACACTTATTTAAATAAATGAATAATTGAAAAATTGATGAGAAAAGAGATGTGTCACACAATCTTAAGGGACTGCCCCACATAATACTATTACAAAAGGAAAAGAGTACATTTACAGTGAAGATGTCTGGCAGATACCATCTTAATCAAATGATCAAGGTAAAAACAATCAGCAACAAGAAAAATAAAAATCAGGTACCACATGATGGGATGCAATGAGAACTTAGCATCACATCTGTCATGTTCCTCCCAATTACAAATTAAAGAACATTCTTCAAAATAACCGGCCTTTTATTTTCCAAAGCGTCAAGGTCGTGAAAGTTAAGGTAAGAGTAAGGAACTGCTCAAAAATGAAGAAAGATAAAGAGACATGAGACCTAATTACAATGAGTGATTCTACTGGACCATTTTGCTATCAGTGGCATGACTGGGACAACTGATGAAGCTTCAATGGATTCTCAGGAATATACCATAGTAATGTATCACTGTAAATTTCCTGATTTGGTGGTTGGATTTGGTTATATAGGAGAATGTCCTTGTTATTAAGAAATACACATCAAAGAATTGAGCAACACACTACTACATGATTTAAGAACAAAATAGGTCCAGCACTGTACTGTACTTCCAACTTTTCTAAGTTTATGCTTATTTCAAAATTTCTAAAATATAATACTGTGCATGAATGTCTATCCAAGCATTTCAGTAAAACTGTATTTAAAATATTTGCATAAAATACATTCAAAACCAAGTTTCTATGTCCATTCTATGAATTTACTGTTTGTCTGGAAAATTTATCACCCTGTAACTATTTAGAAAGCAGTGCAATTTTTTTTTTCTATTTGACACGATTCACTTAACAAAGAGTCATTCAGTACATTTTAGAGCAGATATGGTCATAGCAGGGAATAAGGTAGACAATGCCTTTATCTTATTGGGTTTACATTCCATTTAGGGGCAAGAAAATAAACAAGTAAATAATTTCAGGCCAGGCATGATGGCTCATACCTCTAATTTTACACTTTGGGTGGTTGAAGCAGGAGGACTGCTTGAGGCCAAGAGTTTGAGACCAGCCAGAGCAACACAGTGAGACCTCCTTTAATTTTTATAAAATTAAAACAATTTTATTTAAAAAAATTGTTTTAATTAGCCAGCCATGGTGGCATAAGTCTGTAATACCAGCTACTCAGGAAGCTGAGGTGCAAGGATCACTTGAGCCTGAGAAGTTAAGGCTGCAAAGAGCCATGATTGTGCCACTGCATTCCAGCCTAGGTGATAGAGTAAGACTTTGTTTCTAAAACAAAGGATTTCAGGTGGTGCTATGATATGAAGAGAAATATGAGAACAAGTAAGTAGCATAGAAGAGGGTGACTTAAAGGGAAGTAGTCAGAAAGGGCTTTCCTGGGAAGATTGCATTCAGATGATGAGAGCTAGCCCTGAAAAAAATCTGGACAAAGATGGCCAAGACAAGGGAAACACACTGTACAAAGACCCTGAGCAAGAATGAGCATGGTGCTTTGCAGGAAGAGAAGGGCAGTCATAGTGGCTGGAAAGGACAAACAACAGGAGTTGATACCAAATGATGTATTGAAACCACCTTCATAAAATAAAAGACCACAAGATCAGAATTATGGTAAGGGCAAATTCTGGTAAAATATTTTCCCTTCTCGCTGAAATGCACATAGTCATCTCAACAAACGGTAGTCATTAATAACTAATAATCTTCCTATCCTAGCCTCTGGGCAGGCTGCCTGCAAGATTAATAAACTTGTTTTTCTCTTAAAGAACAATGATTCTTGGGTCATGTAGACCCCCTTGATGGATTCCAGAAGTCAGACTGGCCAAGGAACCAAGCAGCTGTAATAACTGGAGATCTCACCTCTTGCAAACCTCTCTGCAAAACTATAGGCATAAACAGTAGCCTGTCATTGTTTCCTACCTTGCTTTTCCTTAGTAACCAAGAATCACAAACACTATTGTGAAACCTAAGACTGGTTTTTGAGGTATTTATCAATTCTGCATGCAAGTGGACCAACTGACACCAACCAGACCAGTGGCTTATAATCCCAACTAAGGAACTAACTCCACTGGTTTTGTGACCGCCACCCTAACCCAGAAACTGACTCAGCACATGAAGACAGTCTTAACACTCCTATGATTTCATCCCCCATCTTCCTGCCAAACCATCCTTTAAAATCCCTAGCCTCTGGATTCGGAGGGAGACACATTTGAGAAATACCTGCTATCCTTCTCATTCAATTGCCTTGTGACAATTAAACTCTTCCTTTGCTGCAATACCTGCTGTCTCTGTATTTGGCTCTATCTGCACAGTGGGTGAAAACACTAGTCAGGCAATAACAGTCAGATAAGATGTAGGGACAAAATCATACAGGGCCTTGTGGGTCATGTTGAGAAGTTAGGGTTTTGAGCTAAGGGCACCGGATAACCAAGAAAGGGTTTTAACCTTTAACAATTTCTCTTAAACTTTTTAAAAAGCATATTGTCTATACTACTGGACAAATGACTTGATTGAAAGAAAGGCAACAGAGTGATAAATCAGGAAGTTATTACAGTACAAATAGAGTATATTTGGTAAAAAGAAAATAAAAACAGGATAATAGCTGAGACATAAGGACGTAGATAGACTGAAGACATATTTTGGACTTTCATAAGATATATTTTATACTTCTATAAGATATGTATTTTTATAAGACACGCATTATCTTTTATAAGATACATATTTTTGGTTGAGAAGATTTTGTGCATTTGAATTAACTTCTTTCTATTTTAGTGCTTAACTCTCTAATCTTGGCAGGAATAATATAATTAGGAGCCTACAAGCCTAGTTAGACCAAAAACAAAACAAATTAGGACAAAGTGAAAGTGGAAAAAGGAAGGATTTTTTGTGTGTGTACTTTTAACAAAAATTGTCACTATATCTGGTATAAGAAGTGCTAAATAGTATAGTTTCTATTCAAAAGAAGTATTGGCCGGGCACACTGGCTTAGGCCTATAATCCCAGCACTTGTGGGAGGACAAGGCGGGTGGAGCACTTGAGGTCAGAAGTTCGAGGCCAGCCTAGCCAACATGTTGAAACCCCGCCTCTACCAAAATACAAAAATTAGCTGGCCATGGTGGCATACATCTTTGGTCCCAGCTACTTGAGAGGTTGAGGCATGAGAATCTTTTGAACCTGGGAGGTGCAGGTTGCAGTGAGTCGAGATCACATCACTGCCCTCCAGCCTGGGTGGAGCTAGATTCTGTCCCCCAAAAATGTATCAACTGACACAAAATAAGCACAAATTTGCCATTTGAAGGAAGAAAAAAGAATGCATTTACCAGTTGAGGGGTGTAAAAAAAAAAAAAAACAGGAAATGAGATGCCAGGAAATACATAACCCAGAAGGTTTGCATGGTGAGTTGAAGACAAAGTTTTAAGAAATCAGAATGTCAGCCCAGTACTCTGGAAATTTAATTAGGGAATACATCATTACTAACTAAGAGAACAATGCATCAAGCTACTAAATTTAACTAAAACTTAGAAATTTATTTCTGAAACCCACTCTAACCCACAGCCAAATTTTGCAATGTCAAATGGTCTACCCAGATGAACTTACCTTCCCCAGAGCAGTGTTCTTAGGAGTGAAGGGACCTGGAATATACCATTGTCAAGAGTTGGGTTTGTTTCCCACCGCCGCCCCTAAACTTCCCTCAACTGTCTAAAAGAAAAATCTTCCAACAGTATTCACCTGTCATAAATGCCCTCCCTGAAGAGTTTCACAACCAAGAAAGATTGACTTCTGCAACCACAAATTAGAAACCAGCACAAAGAACTTGCCTAAACAGATATAGTCACAAAATAACATAACTCCCATCTATTCTCCTAAGTGTTCATTTATCTTTTCTAAAAATCATTTGTTTTCCCATAAGTGCCATTCTCCCTCCTCCTCTTCCTGTTAATAGTGTATATAAGCCTCTAAATCTAATCTCATTTTTGAGTCACATGATTCTACAAATTCCCATATAGGTATAGAAATGAAAATCTGCCTTTTCACTCATTTATTAATTTTGCTAATCAGTATTCTGTCAGTTTAATTCACAGGTTCCCAATAACTAAAATTAAAAGAATAAAGAAAAGAATTTTTCTCCCTGACAGAAGGAGGAAAGGAATTCCTTTCATAAAGGAAGTCTGGCCTCATAAATTTATTCAAATAAAGAACAAAACTCATTCCTCACCCAGTTACTATTCTTGCAGCAAATTAGATTTATAAAGTGTTTTGTACCCCAACCAAATCCTGCAAAGAATTTTAAGCAACATGCAACAAAAATGTACATGGCAAAATAATAAAATATCAAAAATACATTCTTGGAAAGTTTTAAGGCACAAGTAGGCAGGTAAAAAAACAAATATTCAGATCATAAGTGTCTATATAATTCATTTTTCTCTCGAAGGTAGTCAAAGAGAAATGGAAGTTTTGGTTGATTTATGTTGTTAAAATGAGGAATAAAGATACAATCACTCCTCAGAGAAGGCTGAACTTTTCTTATCTCTTAGAGATACATGGAAATTTCCCACTTGGGACTTTCCTAATGGAGCACTGAGCCATGCTGTAGGAAACATACTTGACAGCATTTCTACTGCCAATGGAGCATCAGATTTCATAAGACTATTTCTTGTAACATTCCTTCAAAAATGTAATAACAGCTCAATAGAGGCAATACTTCACAAGGAAGCAAAGCAAGCTAATTAGCTAATTAGCACTCCAATTTGCCAACCTTTCTCTTTCCTGTCTTGCTAGTGTGACTCAGCTTCTTAAATCTTTATCATCCTTGGAGATAGTGATCAAGAGTTCAACAGAAACCAGAGCAGGAGTTTCACAGTTCCTGAGAACATAGCAGAATTTATATTTGGTACATTTTCAAACATATATATAAATGATAAGCCCTCAAAGAGACAGAATACTTGAAAGCGCAGTTTTTTGCTTGCCTAGTATCTACAATGATTAACGTGCAATTAAGATGAGAGAGGAAGATAAATTTAGCTGGAAGGGGTCTATACTAAGAAAGTGAGTCCAGTTCTGCCACTGTAAATACATGAGCTTAGAAACGCCATGTACCTTCTGTACATCCTACGCATCTAAAACATCTAAAATATGGTATTGGAAAAGTTAAATTTATTTAAAAAGAATATTTCAAGATCTAAAGGAAGTAAACTCCTTTTATCATTAGCAACTACTAATCCACTTTCTGCCCTCCATGGAGGAGCACAGTCACATTCTAACACAGAACCCATGAACAGTGAGCAACCAACTGGAATAATTCATTTGAGAATTTGTCACTTCCTAGTTACAAGTGTGAACTAGAAAAAATGAATTCCATCTTGAGACTCAATGAATTATTTTCATATGAACGCAGTAGAGTAAAAAGTATGGGATATATAAAAGCTTAAGTGGATAACCAACTTCAGCAAAGTCCTAGGATACAAAATCAATGTACCAAAATTGCCAGCATTCCTATACATCAACAACAGGCAAGCCAAGAGCCAAATCATGAATGAATTCCCATCTCCCATTCACAATGGCCACAAGAAGAATAAAATACCTAGGAACACGGCTAAAAAGGGAAGTAAATAACCTCTTTAGGGAGAACTACAAGCCACCGGTCAAAGAAATCAGAGATAAAACAAACTAATGGAAAAGCATTCAATGCTCATGGATAGGAAGAATCAATATTGTGAAAATGGCCATATTGCCCAAAGCAATTTATAGATTCAGTGCTCTTCCCACTAAATTATCATTAACATTCTTTGCAGAATTAGAAAAAACTACTGTAACATTTATATGAAACCAAAAAAAAAAAAATGCCCAAATAGCCAAGGCAATCCTAAGGAAAAAAAAAAAAAAAAAAAAAAGCTGGAGGCAGCACTTTACCTGACTTCAAAGTATATACTACAGGGCTACAATAACCCAAACATCATGGTACTGCCACAAGAACAGACACATAAACCAATGGAACAGAATAGAGAACCCAGAAAAATAAGGCCACAAACCCTACAACTATCTGATCTTTGACAAAGTTGACAAAAAAAACAAGCACTGGGGAAAGTATTCCCTATATAATAAATGGTGCTGGGAGAATTGGCTAGCCATATGCAGAAAAAAAAAAAAAAAAAAAAAAAACTAGATCCCTTCCTTACACCATATACAAAAATCAATTCAAGATAAATTAAAGACTTAAATTTAAAACCCAAAACTATAAAAACCCTAGAAGAAACTTAGGCAATACCATTCAGGACATAAGTACAGGCAGAGATTTCATGACAAAGATGCCAAAAGCAATTGCAACAAAGCAACAATTAATAAATGGGATCTAATTAAACTTAAAAGTTTCTGCAAAGCAAAAGAAATTATCAACAGAGTAAACAGACAACTTGCAGAATGGAGAAACATGTTTGCAATCTATCCATCTAACAAAGGTCCAACATCCAGCATCTATACAACAAAAAACCCCATTAAAAAGTGGGCAAAGGACACTTCTCAAAAGGAGACAAACATGCAGCCAACAGGCATATGAAAAAAGCTCAACATCACTGATCATTACAGAAATGCAAATCAAAACCACAATGAGATGCCATCTCATACCAGTCATAAGGACCATTATTAAAAAACAGCAGATACTGGTGAGGTTATGCAGAAAAATGAATGCTTTATACACTGTTGGTGGGAGTATAAATTAGTTCAATCATTGTGGAAGACAGTGTAGCAATTCCTCAAAGATGTAGAGGCAGAAACACCATTTGACCCAGCAATCCCATTACTGGGTATATACCCAAAGAAATATACATTCTTCTTCCATAAAGACACCTGCATGTATATGTTCATTGCAGCACTATTCACAATAGCAAAGACATGTAATCAACCTAAATGTCCATCAGTGAAAGATGGGATAAAGAAAATGTGGTGCATATATAGTATGGAATTTTATGCAGTCATTAAAAAAAAATGAAATCATGTCTTTTGCAGGGACAAGGATGGAGCCAGAGGCCATTATCCTTAGCAAACTAACACGGGAACAGAAAACAAAATTTTGTATGTTCTCACTTATAAGTGGGAGCTAACTGATGAAAACACATGGACACATGGAGAGGAACAACACACACTGGGGCCAGCTGGGGGAGGGAGAGGATCAGGAAAAATAGCTAATAGATGCTGGGCTTAGCATCCGGGTGATGGAATGATCTGGGCTGCAAACCACCATGGCACGTGTTTACCTATGTACCACATCTGCACATCCTGCACATGTACCCCTGAACTTAAAATGGAAACTTTTTAAAGTATGGAATATGGAATTTTCATCAGATGGTTCTATTTTTGAGCACATGCAAAGTGAAAGTGTCTCAACAATCAAGAAATGAAGGAAAAAAATCAATAGTCAATTTTGTCCACATGTTTTAAACAGAGCTACAAAACTTACTTACCTTTCTCTCATTGTTTCCAGGAAGTAATTTCTTCTGGTCTGCCTTTTGATAATGAGATAAGGAAAACTGTCGTTGTCATTTGAAGGCTGGTTGACCAGTTAGTTGTTAACCAGTTAGTAGTCGATCAGTTAGTGGTTCCAAGAAAGAAGAGGTCACTTAAAAACCAATGAAATGGGTCACTTCTTTTGAAAGATGGTAATACCGCATCAAGGTTAAAAGTACAGATCTGGAATCACAATTCCTGGGTTTACATACTAGCTTGCTAGGTGACAAAGAGCAATTTACTCGCCTCTCTACACCTTTGTCTCCTTATCTGCAAAATGAAGGGGTAACTATAAGCACACCATCAGGTCAGTTTGAAGGCTAAACGGCACAACTAACGTAAAGCAGTTGGAACAGGCTCTGCTTTAAACCAAGTGCTCATTGCAATGATTCTATGTTCAGCAGAATGACAGGTGGTTACTGAGGTATACACTTATCCCAATAGGTCACTTCACTAGGTAACTGCCGAGAAACGCTGGAAGGGAAGCTTCAGTGCCAACACAGCCTAAGCTACACTCAGAAATTCAATCATTTTGCCGGGCGCGGTGGCTCAAGCCTGTAATCCCAGCACTTTGGGAGGCCGAGGCGGGTGGATCACGAGGTCAAGAGATCAAGACCATCCTGGTCAACTTGGTGAAACCCCGTCTCTACCAAAAATACAAAAAATTCGCTGGGCATGGTGACGTGTGCCTGTAATCCCAGCTACTCAGGAGGCTGAGGCAGGAGAATTGCCTGAACCCAGGAGGCGGAGGTTGCGGTGAGCCGAGATCGCACCATTGCACTCCAGCCTGGGTAACAAGAGCGAAACTCCGTCTCAAAAAAAAAAAGAAATTCAATCATTTCTATCTTCAAATAATATTATTTATTCTAAATAAATTTTCTCCTCAGAATGGTTCCCCTCAAAAAATTCATTTCATGGCCCAGGGGGCAAGCAAGCTCGGCCTCTGGGTGGGTCGGGGCGTTCCACGCGCCCTTCATCGAAGCGGTGGTGGCCGGGCCGGGCGCCGGGAGTGGGACGCGACGGCGTGGTTGGAAAACGGCCCATTCCCGAAGGGATAAGGAGACCCAGCAGCACCGGGAGACGGAGCTGGACTAGGCCGAAAGTGAGGGGAGCCGCTCCGAGCACCACAGCACGCAGAGCTCGTCGGTCTCCGAGGATGGAGATAGCACAGAAACGGATGAGGAAGACTGTGAAAGGAGAATGGTATGTTTGGATGAAATGTCCAATCTTGAGAAACAGTTTACCGATCTCAAAGAGCAACTTTATAGAGAGCGATTAAGTCAGGTGGATGCAAAACTACCAGAAGTCGTAGCTGGAAAAGCACCAGAGTACTTGGAACCGCTGGCAACTCGACAGGAAAATATGCAAATTCGTACCAAGGCAGCAGGAATCTATAGAGAGCTCTGCTTAGAATCTGTAAACAACAAATATGAATGTGAAATTCAAGCTCCTCGCCAGCATCGTGAGCGTGAAAAGCTGCTGTTATATGATACAGTCCAGAGTGAACTGGAGGAGAAGATAAGAAGGCTTGAAAGGCACAGCATTGACATTACCTCGGAGCTGTGGGATGATGAGCTTCGGGCAAGAAAAAAGAGGAAGGACCCTTTCAGTCCTGACACAAAGCAGCCAGTTGTTGTTTCAGGTCCATATCTAGTTTATAAGCTGCAAGATCTTCATATTCTTGAAGACTGAACAACAATTAGGAAGGCAATGGCTACACTGGGGCCACACAGAGGGAAAACGGAACCCCCTGTGAAACTGGAAAAACATCTGCACAGTGCTAGACCTGAAGAGGGAAGACTGTATTATGATGGTGAACGGTATATGCGTGCACAAACAATATGCATTGATAAAAAAGATGAGTGTCCTACAAGTGCTGTAATTACAATTAACCATGATGAAGTTTGGTTTAAGAGGCCTGATGGAAGCAAATCTAAGCTTTACATTTCACAGCTACAGAAAGGAAAATATTTAATTAAACATTCATAATCATGATTTAAGTGTTATCTAAATTTACCTTATTAGTGTTACCAAATGTAATGTGCCATGACGGTAAAAAAATGTATTCAATAATTTAATATTCTCACTGAATCATGAGAGAATGTGTACTGTAGGTAGTACTCTAAGTAGATTTCATTGATATGTTATTTAAAGAAAATAAAAATTTTATCATGATCCTTACATTGATTTGCCTTTTAGATCTGATGACCAATAGGTATACTGTATATGGTAGAGGTTTCTTTCTAAGCATTTTTCTTTGGTTTTTAAAAAAGTTACGCAAATTTGTCTTTAGTAAACTGACTACATTTATCTGCAATTTTAAAAATTTTCCGTATCTTTGTCACTCATTGTGTGTTTGTAAATAAGACTGATAAAATGTTTCCTATAACTGGTTTGTACTAGTACTAGTACATTAGTGTTAAATCAGAACTGACATTTAAACATATATATATATATATATATGAGGATGTATATATGGCATCATCAGCTTATTTAGAACCGATGGCCTTACCTTACAATCTTGTTTTACCCAAAATTAAGCTATTGCGTTTGAAAGCTAAAAGGAGCACTTTTGTAGAATAGCAACTTTTCTTTTCCTCTCCCTGATTGCATGGTGGGGTGGTGACCTATTTTTACAAATTATACTTAATGAGTAAAATTAGTGTCAAGTGATGACATGCTTCTACCTGTATTTCTAGTGACCTTTTAAAGGCAGGTATTACCTGGTATTTATGATGCAGTATGTAAGTGGTGAATAGTAACTGACAGTATTGTGGTGCTTGCTGTACATGTCTGATCTTCTGAAACAGATTTTAGTAAGTATTTTCCAGAGGTAAAACTACATCCTTATTCTAATTTTATTCCTAGAGAAAAATAGACAGGGTTCATTTCCTTGAATCTATTTCCAAATTAATATTTTTATCTTTGGTATTTCTACACTTTAAGGCCATTTGGTGCAATTTAGAAAGTGTCAGCCTCCCTTCCCTTAGCCACATTTAAAATTAACTTCCAAAACTTCAAGAACAGTATAAAGAATAAAACCTTCAATATAGCAGCACAACTGCTGTTGTATATACTTAGGGTACAACCAAATCAAGTATTCCTGGTGGTCTTGTGCACTTTAATTTCTGTTATAATGAGAGTTAAGAGGATGAGGAAGAAATCTGCTTATTAACACTTACTGCAGGAATATCTGCACTGTTCCGTTTTTTTTAATTATTTTACCTCTGCAAACTTCTTGTGCAGATCACTACTTCACAGTTGCAAAATTTTAAAACACTTAACTTCTGAAATTCAGTATCAGCAAAGTTATATTACTTTATTCTGTTTCTAATTAACCTTAGCAAATATATATAATGTCATAACCCAACAGTATTTGACAGTACTTATGTATACCATGTTTGATAGGCATTTTTAATAAGATTTGTATTTTAAATTTAGAATAAAAATGTGTTTGAGTGTGAAAAAAATTCATTTCAAATGCAGCAAAAATTTATTTTAACTAAAGAACATGCAATCTTAGATAAAGACACTTTTTAAAAAATAATTAAACAATGTGATTCCATATGGAGAAAGAAGACAATGAAAATGTGTTCACAATCTGAACTTTATAAATTATAGTTGGAATGTTTATCCAGCTGTGCTATTTAATTGGTTTCCTATCTGCCCAGAATTATGAGCAATACAAGGGAAATACTGCTAAACTATTCTTTTTATCTTGTAGGAAGTTTGTGGAAAGCTTGTCATGAAGCAGTTTAGCTTGTAGATGGAAGATGGAGGCAGTTTGCCTTGAATTTAATGGATTGGGGTAAAGACCAGAAAGCTCCAGAACACAGGACAGAAACTTCTGTACCTTCAGTGTATATTAAGCATGTAGCTACTGTATCCAGGAAAGGATGCAACAAAATTTCCTAAGATCAGATAATAAAAAATATATAGGAATAAAATACAAGTGTGCCTTCTGCTCCCAGTATTGAACCCAGTTCCTATTGATGAGTAAACTTAAGCCATTTAACCCGTATTAAATCGTCCCAAGCAATTCTTGCTTGGGAAAGAATTAGACTCTAACATCCCAAGACAAAAACTTCCCTCCCTTGAACTCAACAGTTTCCACAAACTTCACCTACCTTCAAGATACAAGAACAGAAACCCACAACTCCTCATATAGGTTAGATTGCCATGTATACCAAGTCGCTCTTGTTCCTGGGGATAATAGCACATTATCCTTTTCTCAATTCTGTGACTCTGTAGCCAGGTAAAAAGTAAACAATGAAATTCCAAATCAGACCGTTCACAAATAGAGGTATAGCAAAAAGGAGACTTGATGCTGAGCCTGACTCACTGGGATTAACTCGTACTTCTGTTACCAACTGGCTAATCCTGGGCAAATAGTAAATTCTATCTAAACCTCAATCTCCTCTATTGTAAAGTATGAATAATAATAATGATACCCTACCTCAGAGTTTTTTGAGATGACAACGTATATAACAGATGTCAAAATTCTTTGTAAACTCTAATATGCTATAAAAGTTTGTTATAATGACTGTTTGACAAGGTTTCCAAAAACTGTCTAATCTCCCTCAGAGACTGTGACTTCTTTGGAAGCAGGTACTGCTTTCCTATTTCTTTTTTGGTCACCAATTTCTACTTTTTATATTTTTTAGTTTCTACTCCACCCTCCCACCCCAAATGAAGTCTCACTCTGTTGCCCAGGCTGGAGTACAGTAGTGTGATCTTGGCTCCCCGCAACCTCCACCTCCCTGTTCAAGCAATTCTGCCTCAGCCACCCAAGTAGCTGGGATTACAGGTACATGCCACCACACCTGGCTAATTTTTTGTAGTTTTAGTAGAGAAAGAGTTTCACCATTTTAGCTAGGATGGTCCCAATATCCTGATCTTGTGAGTCGCGCACCTCGGCCTCCCAAAGTGCTGGGATTACAGGCATGAGCCATTGGGCCTGGTTGTTTCTATTTTTAATAAATTCTACTGTGCATATTGGAAGTTAATACTGTATTATGGAAAACACATAATAGTAAAATGGTGCATTCAGATTGTGGCAAATGGCAGAATCTCATTTTTCAAGTTTGAATAATATTCAACTTTAAACCTCATTTTTAAGGTTGAATAATACTCAACCTTAAATTCTCATTTTCTTAAGATTGAATAATATTCCATTTCTTTATCTGTTCCTCCATCAATGAATACTTGGGTGCTTTTCATATTTTGGCTATTGTCAATAATGCTGCAATTAACATGGGAACACAAAGAAATAAAAGGAAGGTATTCAAATCAGAAAGGATGAAGTAAAATTATTTCCAGATGACATGATTCTACAGGTAGAATACCCTAAAGACTCCACACAAAAAAAACTGTTAAAACTAATAAATTAATTTAGTAAAGTTACAGAATACAAAATCAACATACAAAAATCAATAGCATTTCTTTTAAGTGAAAACAAGACAGCTCAATCAGTAGCATTTCTATACACAAATGACAACATAGCTGAAAAAGAAATCAAGAAAACAATGTCATTTTTAAAAAAATAAAATTCTTAGGAATAAATTTAACCAGGGAAGTGAAAGACTTGTACACAATAAAATATCAATAAAAGAAATTTAAGAAGAAACAAATAAATGGAAGATATTCTGTGTTCACAGATTAAAAGAATATGGTACAATGTCTATACTATCCAAAGCAATATACAGATTTAATGTAATCTCTATCAAATTTAAATAGCATTCTTCATAGAAAGACAAAAATAATTCTAAATTTTTACATAGAATCCCAAAAAAAAACTAGAATAGGCAAAGCAATATTGAAAAAGAAAAAATAAACTCAGAGGCATCATACTTCTTAATTTAAAATTACACCACAGTGCGATAGTAATCAAAACAGTATAGTAGTGATATAAAACAGACGCATAGAGCAATGGGAAAAATGGAGAGGCAAGAAATGGTCTAAACACATGCAGTCAACTAACTTTCAACAAGGGCACCAAGAGAACACAATGGGAAAAAGACAGTCTCTCTTTGATAAATGGAAAACGTGATTTTTACATGCAAAAGAACTGGGCCCTTACCTTCTACCAGATAGGAAAATCAACTTAAAATGGATAAAAGACCTAAATGTAAAATCCCAAACCATAAAACTCTTAGAAGAAAATATAGGGGGAGAAAATCTTTGACATGGGCCTTGGCAATGCTTTTTTGGGTATCAAACCAAAAACTCAAGCTACGAAAGCAAAAATACATATATGGGATTATATCAAACCAAAAATTTTAATCACAGCAAGAAAGCAGTTGACAAGATGAAAAGGCAGCCTATGAACTGAGAAAAATATTTTTAAATCATATGTTTGATAAGGGGTTGATATCCAAAATTTGTAAAGATCTCTCACAACTCAATAGCATAAAAATAAATAGTTCAATTTAAAAGTAGGCAAAGGAATTTGCACATATTTCTCCAAATAAAATAAAAAAGGCCAACAGGGGTGAGAATATAGGACAGTCATTATGGAAAATAGTGTGAAAAGCCCTCAAAAATTAAAAATGGAACTACTACACAACCCAGCAATTCCACCGTTGGATATACATCCAATGGAATTAAAATCAGTATGTCAAAGACATAACTGCACTCCCACATTTACTGCAGCACTATTCTTAATACCTAAGAATCAACCTGAATGTGCATCAACTGATGAAGAGATAAGGAAAATGTGGTATATTTATACAATGGTATACTATTCAGCTGTAAAAAAAAGGAACAAAAGTCTGTCATCTGTGGCAAATGGATGAACTTGAAGGTTATGATGTTAAGTGAAATAAAAGAGGCAAAGAAAGACAAGTGCTATATGATCTCATTTATATGTGGAATCTAGGAAAGTTGACCTCAAAGAAGTAGATTTAAATGGTGGTTACCAGAGGGTAGAGGGAGCTGAAAAGTTAGTCAATGGATACAAACTTACTGTTAGATAGGAAGAATAAATTCTAATGTTTTATTGCATAGTAGGGTGACTACAGCCAATAACAATGTATTGCAGGAAGTCCTTGCTAGAGCAGTCAGGCAAAAGAAATAAAAGGCATCCAAAGTGAAAAGAAAGAAGTCAAATTATCCTTGTTGGCAGATGACATGATTTTATATTTGGCAAAACCAAAAGACATATTGAAAAAGAAATCAAGAAAATAATCCCATTTACAGTAGCTACAAATAAAATACCTAGGAATTAACCAAAGAAGTGAAAAATCTGTACAATAAAAACTGTAAAACATTGATGCAAGAAATTGAAGAGCACAATAAAAAATAAAGATATTTCATGTTCATAAGTTGGAAGAATCACTATTGTTAAAATGTCCATACTACCCAAAGCAATCTACAGATTTAGTACAATCCTTAATACAATCCTTATCAAAATACCAACAACATTCTTTGCAGACATAGGAAAAACTATCCTAAAATTTACATGAAATGACTATAGAACTACAAAAGACCCAGAATACCCAAAGCTATCCTGAGCAAAAAAAACAAAACTGGAGGAATTCACATTACCTGACTTCAAATTATACTACAGAGATATAGTTACCAAAACAGCATGATACTAGCATGAAAACAGACACACCAACCAATGGAATAGAATAGAGAATCCAGAAGTAAATCCATACATCTACGGGGAACTCACTTTAGACAAACATGCCAAGAACATACATTGGGGAAAGTACAGTCTCTTCAATAAATACTGCTGAGAAAATTAGATATCCCTATGCAGAAGAATGAAACCAGACCATGTCGCTCACCATATACAAAAATCAACTCTAAATAGATTAAAGACTTAAATCTAATACCTCAAATTATAGAATTCCTAAAATAAAACTACAGGGAAACTCTCAGGGATGTTGGACTAGGCAAAGACTTCTTGAGTAATACCCCAGAAACACAGGCAACCAAAGCAAAAAAAATGGACAAATGGGATCACATCAAGTGAAAAACCTTCTGCACAGCAAAAGAAAAATTCTATAAAATGAAGAGACAGCCCACAGAATGGGAGAAAATATTTGCAAACTACCCATCTGACAAGGGGTTAGTAACCAGAATATATAAGGAGCTCAAACAACTCCACAGGAAAAAAAAAAATCTAATAATCCAATTAAAAAATGGGCAAAAGATCTAACAGATGTTTCTTAAAAGACATACAAATGGCAAAGTATATGGAAAGATACTCAATACATTGATCAGAGAATGCAAATCAAATGTACAATGAGATATTATCTCACCCTGGTCAAAATGTCTTTTATCCAAAAGACAGGCAATAACAAATGCTGGCAAAGATGTGGAGAAAAGGGCACCCTCATATACTGTTGATGGTAATGTAAATTAGTACAACCACTATGGAGAACAGTTTGGAAGTTCCTCAAAAAACCGAAAACAGAGCTACCATGTGATCCAGCAATCCCACTGCTAGGTAGATACCCAAAAGAAAGGAAATCAGTATATTGATATCCGCAATCCCATGTTTATTACAGCATTATTCACAATAGTTAAGATTTGGAAGCAGCCCAAGTGTCCACCAACAGACAAATGGATAAAGAAAACGTGGTACATATACACAATGAAGTACCATTCAACCATTACAGAATGATAGCCTGTCATTTGCAACAACATCAATGGAAATGGAGGACATTGTGTTAAGTGAAATGAGCCAGGCACAGAAAGACAAACTTCACGTGTTCTCATTGATTTGTAGGATTTAAAAATCAAAACAATTGAACTCATGAAGATAGGGAGCAGAAAGAGGGGAAGGGTAGTTGTGAGGGTCTGGGAAAGTGGGAATGGTCAATGGGTAAAAATATGTGGCTAAACAGAGTAAAGAAAATCTAGTATCTGACAGCACAAAAAGGTGACTTCAGGCAATAGTTTACTGTACATTTTAAAATAAGGAATATAAACGGATTGTTTGTAACAATAGAAAGAAAGGATAAATGCTTGAGGTGATGGGATACCCCATTTATCCTAATGGGAGTATTACACATTGTATGCCTGTATCAAAATATCTCATGTGCCCCATAATATACACACCTACTATGTATGCATAAAAATTAAACTAAACAAAAACAAAAAATAAAAAGAATGAGGAAAAGCCAATGAATTGTGTATTTCAAGATAACTAGTAAAGAGGATTTTGAAGGTTTTACCACAAAAAAATGATAAAGGTTTGAGGTGATTGAGATTAAATATCCTGATTTAATCTTTGTGCAATGTACACACATATTGAAACATCACACTGTCCCTCATAAAAATCTACAATTATGTGTCAATTATAAAGTTTTTAAAAATTAAAAATATTTAATTAGTGTATACCATATAAAAAATGGCCCACAGGTATATTATAAGGGGCTTAACCTCACTAACCATCAGGGAAATAAAAATTAAAGCCACTATGAGATATCACCTCACACCTGTTAGGAGGCCTATTATCAAAAAGACAAGTGATAACAAAGGTCAGTGAGGATGTGAAGAAAAGGGAATCCTAGTATGCTATTGGTAAGAATGTTAGTGGCCATTATGAAAAACAGTATGGAGATTCCTAAAGACATTAAAATAGAAACACCCTATGACCCAGCAATCCCTCTTCTGGGTATATACCCAAAGGAGATGAAATCTCACCAATTTGTTTGGCAAGTATCTTCATAGAATGCTTAGAAAGAACATTGAACTGTAAGACTTAAGTTTTAGTTTCTTCCACGGGTCATTTAATCCCTTTGATCTCAGTTTCCTCAGCTCAGAAATTTATTTTCTTAAACAAGAAGTTCAGAGGTATGGCAAATTTAGAGGTTAATTGATTCAAAGGCTGAGGTGTAATCAGAGAGCATTCTCTCTGCTTTCTTGTCCAAAGCATCAATTTCTTCCTAAGGATGGTCACGAGACAAGAGTCATCAGCAACTTGGACCACATGTGTTCACTTTGCCCTTAAGTGTGAATGTGCATCCTTGCTTAAGGAGTAAACCAATCACAGCCAGTAGAGTAAATGTCACCGTACATTCACAGGCTGAGACTTAATGTTTCTCCGTTACTGCTGTACTTGAGAATTGCCTAGAAGGTATTTTCTAGAATACCCAGTTTCCTTACCCACAAAGACTCCAATTCAGTATGTCTGGGGTGGGGCTGCAACTTTGTTTTCAAAGCTCTCTGGATGATCTGAGTGCAGGCATGAATCAAAAGTACTTTAAAGTAGAATGTACCCCAAAAGCTAGAGATGGGGTTGGATAGAAGGCAGCGAAGAAGTAGATGTCATTGTAGGTGCAGCTGCATAGTGTTACCCCTTTAAACAGTCAAAGTATACACCTACATGTCAAGTGTTCAACAGTAAAGAAAGTTAACATTGTTTTTGCTGGCTACTTAACAAAGAAAGATTATAGAAAACAGAATAAATGGAGGAGCTAATTGCTGAGGGAAGCACCAATAACAAAAGCTCCTTTTACTAATCCCAGAGATTCGTGTAGAAATTTCTGAGATAGATTACACAATAGATGAGCCACAACCAGGATAAAGCAGGGCTGTACAACCCTGGTTGTAGCTCATCTACAAAATAGGGTGTCTTATCCTGTTTTAAGGAGCATATAGCCCAAAGGCTAAGGTTAAGGCTGTCATTCAGGAACCTGAACAGACAGGAAAGTCAGTATCAGGATCTAGAAGACGATGAGGTGATCTGAGGCAGAAGCCATTTCCATTAGGAAAGTAACCAATTCCAGAGAGTAGGCAACTCACATCCCATAGAAGAGAGCCATTGTGGAAATGAAATTAGCTAGAATTGGTAAAAGAAAAAAAAAAAAGCAGCAGTTGTGGACATCCAAGTCTAACTGGCTGTCCTTATTTCATAGAAGTACAGAGAAGAAAAGTGACTCTTCCTGACGTAACACTGAGGGAGGGAGGTGAACTACGTAAGACCGCTGGAGAGACAGTACTTTTCTCATTATGGTGCCTTTACCAGAATTTTTCTTGTCAAGGTGCAACACTCATGACCTGGCACATCAAATCTTTGGGTTCTAGCCCAAAAGGATTAAAAGTACAGAACACTAACAACTTGAAAAACACCCCATCAAACAAATATGTGGTAAATGAAGGATGTGGGGAAATGTAGAGCAGACATCCCAATATGCGTCAAGAACAAGATACAAGAGAAGCAGTGATGTAAATGCTTTATCAAAATGGCATTAATGAGGTCACTAATGATGTCTGAATGTTGGCAATTCAAGAAGTCTAGGGTGTGTAAGCAAAATTACACAGAACACAATTCTGGCAAAGTTACAAATAGGAAGCACTTGTGTAAACACTGTGTGACAATGTCCCTTTGGGAAAGGCATGAATGGATTCCAAAAAGAAGTGTATTTGTCCAGTCTAAAGAAGCAGTTAGCTGATTCCTGACCACTTACTTCTACAGGCACTCCTTTTTATACTTTCAGAGTCAAATCATCGGCAGATTCTCTCAGGCAGCCATTGATAGAACAACTATTCAAACCACACCACTTAAACACAAATGAAAATCAGAAAGCCTTTCTGTCTAAATTGAACTCTATCTTTCAAGAGGGTCCCATTTCCTGTCTTAGAATCGTATCCACTGCAAGTCTTCGCAGGACTACTTTTAAGTTAACACTTCCTACCAATCTCATTAAGAGCTCAATTTTGTGTATTTTTCGTCTTTGCAAGGGGAGGGATGGAGGGAGTTTGGAATGAGAATGTTTGATTAACAAAAATGATGTGGCTGTAAAAACAAGAAAGACAATTGAACGTAAAAAATGAAATAATCATTAGACTTTATTCAACCCATGTCTCTTAAGAGCCTCTGATAATGACTAAGATCATGAAGGTTTTCTGTTGAAGAAGAGGCAACTTAGATGAATTTGTAAAACAAATCCTGGGAAGGTGATGATGGGAAGGGTTTTGAGTTGAAATGACAATTCATGAATATTTTCTCAGTGGTGTTTTGGTAGACTGGAGAGATGAAGGAATGGGAATTGGAATTAACTTACTTGTGCTGCAAATTTAAGTTAGTACATGTGGCATCTATTCCTTCCAAAATTTTAACTGATTTTCAAACTTGTAAATCTATGTACTTTAAGTTGTTAATATAAACTATAGCCTGGAGCCATAGGATTGTACGTCAAAATTTGGCTTTAAATGTGTCTTTCAAAAGTTTTTTCTCCTTAAATCATTCTGCAGATGTTCCATTGGTACCAATTTACACTGTATTTTGTATAGTGTGACTGTTGTATTGTGGGGGTTAAAGCCTTAGACTCAGTCCAGACTGGCTCTAAAATCTATAAGATGTGTGATCCTAGATTTTCTTAATGAATAATCCCTTAAAAGCCCTTATCACAGTTCCTGGAACAGGAAAAATAGACAGTAAATGTGACGCACTATTATTTCTAGCTTATTGTTTTGTTCATAAATATAAATATATATATATATATGTTTAGCCCCAAGAAATGTCTATTGAATAACTCTCCTCATAAACTTCAAGGCATGGACATATCATAATCAAACTTGAATATCTTCACTTACAAATGGTCACGTCTGAAATTCAGAGCATTTGTTTTATAGTGTTTCGGAAATCTGGAGCATTTTTAAAATACTATGTAGGGTTAGTAAGATCAGACTTGAGGGTTCCACTGACTATAGCAATGTGTGCCTAATTCCATGAACTTTAAGATCTGACACGCAAAGGTTCAAACCCAGTCATTCATGTGCGTCTCTTGCCCTCAAAAATCCAAAATTTCCCTCCAAATAAGATCTAAGAAATTGGGGAATAGCTTCTGTATAATAATTGTAAGGCTAGAAGTCACAAGAATAGAAGATGATGGAGTATAAACATTATGATAAATTTTTAGTTCTCTAGCCAGACTCCATACCAGGCCATCTCTTCCCTAGAGGGACAGAAGAGGGGACTCAGCCACGTCTGTAGAGGGGTGTGAGAACCAAATGCAAGAAAACACCTCCCTCTCCGATGTTGAAGATCGGGGCCCTAGTTCATCTATGGTTCATGATGGATCCTGAGATATTCAAAGAAGTCAACATGAGATGCTCCTAAAGTTAGAAGGCTGTATGGCTGACTTCTTGAGGGATTTAGAGGCATTGTTTGGTGATTCTACAGCTGTGTAGTTGACAATCCTTGAAATGTGCACATTAGCAACTGCAGAGACAACAGAATCAAGAATCAACAATAATTCAGGGCTCCTTATCTTAAAGAAAGCCTCCTATCATTTGTACTTTTTCTGGGGGAGTGGGGGGCGGATACACAGTCTCTGTTGTCCAGGCTGGAGTGCAGTGGCATGATCTTGGCTCACTGCAACCTCCACCTCCTGGGTTCAAGCAATGCTTCTGCCCCAGCCTCAGGAGTAGCTGGGATTACAGGCATCTGCCATCATGCCTGATTTTTGTATTTTTGTAGAGATGGGGTTTCACCATTTTGGCCAGGCTGGTCTCAAACTCCTGACCTCAAATAATCCACCCGCCTCAGCCTTCCAAAGTGCTGGGATTACAGTCATGAGCCACCACACCTGGGCTTTGTTTTCTGTTTTTTGTTTTTTGTTTTTGCTTTTCAAACTAATATTTGATACCTAAGCTTCCTGGAGGCTTATTTATTATTTCATTTAATCCAGTTGCTTCCCTAAGGATTACCAGAACACTCCTTTAAATCTGTGGTAATTGTCAAAGTAATTTAGGTTCAACCGGAGTTATCTCTGGAAAAGCTGGGGTGAGGGGGTGGGGAAAGCAATGAGCATTAAGGTACAAATAACTTCCTAAAAATATCACCTGCAGTAGCATTCAGATGGTATTCTTTATTATCTCTCTACCTACTTCTTAAAACATTAACTCAAAAGACTTTCTGCTCATTTTCTTCTATTTTTCTTTTAAGGGAGCAAAGTTGTGGCATGCTCTAAAGATATGTTATCACTGGCACCAGGCAATTAATTTTTATCAAAGAAAAGTGGTGTTGGCATTTTAAAATTATAGTTAATATATACTGAAATGGGGAATGAACAGCCTTCCCATTAGGAATCATCTAAACTCTCTCTCTCTCTAGGTATTCTTTTCATATAAAGT
The DNA here is from genome assembly GCF_048565385.1 of Saimiri boliviensis. NCBI lineage: Eukaryota > Metazoa > Chordata > Mammalia > Primates > Cebidae > Saimiri > Saimiri boliviensis. The sequence continues at coordinate 110,833,875 of NC_133455.1, forward strand.
TGAAACCAAAAGCCTTTAGGTCCTTACACTGTTGTTGTTTTAATAAATTTTTCAAAAAGCTGGTTCAAATGGGATTTTTCAGTAGTAGTGTGCTGGTTTATCAATCAGCTATTATTTTTAGACTTTGCCCCTGTTCGTAAATAATTCCACCATGCAGATTTCAAACCATACCATGATGGCCCCGACATGCTGCTAGGGAGAGATGCATACAGTCAGTTCCCACAAGCAGGTAGGAACCCATCTGGCTAAGCTAAAAGAGGAAGCACAACTCCAACTTCCAGCTGTTGTACCACCATGTGGAGAAATGGGCGGGCCTATCAGAAATAATACTTTTCTTCTGCCTTACAGATCTGACAAGCTTTGCCCACTGGGATATTTTCTAGGAGTTGACATTTATCTCAGGTCGTAGTCTAGGAGATACGTCAAAAACAACTAAAATAAAACATGGTAGGGAGGCATTCACTCACTTATCTAGATGATGCCTTCATAACCCTAATTAGCATTATTATGACTAGAACAAAGCACTTAGCATAAATTAACCTAGCGAATTTTCAAGGATTCCTAAGGAGGAAGTAGGATTCTATTTCATAGGCAGCTAAAGGTTTCTGAGAAGGTAAGAAATCAAGCTTGGCAATAGAACATTAAGCAGCAATAAACATTTCTGGCTGCAAAGAAGAGGCCCTGTCCTCTGGGAGAAACGACACTGCTCTTTATTCTCCCCACGTAGTCTAGTCTTTGTACTTTTCACAGTTGTGCTACTTAAAGCCAACCTACTTTTTACCAAGTGGGAGCTCAGGGACCTGGTTACTATCAACACTTAGAAGCAGCAGCTTCTGTGAATTTCGATCTTCCTTTCACCTCCTCCTGTACTGCCACTCGTCACAAAAATGTATGGGTAGAATAAAGTGTAGCCTTATGAAATAGGCCACATGATTGAGAAATTAAAAATTGTCCTATCCTTCTTGCTGAAAACACACTGTCCAAAAAAAAAAAAGAGAGAGATTTTTTTTTCTTCTCTCAGACATCCTTTTGTGTTCTGAATCCCCCAGGAGACAAGGAACCATTTTTGGTTTCAGACCCATTGGAGCAAATTAAGCAATACGGTCCCAAAGGGCCTGGAGGATTTCGCCCCACTAGACCCTGAAGTGAGCTGGATATCCAGAGACTGGAAGCTGGGGATGCTGGACACGAGCAGCAGCGGTGGCCGTTTGGGAGAAGGCATGCTGACGCTTCACAGCACCTAAGAAGTAGCAGAGCTTCTGTGTGAATGTCTAGAACTCTGCACAGCTTGAAGGTTTTGGGTCAGTGCCCAGTGGAGGCAGTGAATGGTAAAGGGGAAACACCTCCAAAAGAGACACACACACTTAACAAACAACTCAGCAACTATCGACAAAGACAGAACAGAGACCCTAGTCCAATTTTTCTGGTTCACTAAATCCCCTGGGTGCCTTCCCATTCTGAATAAGGTGGGAAGTTCTCAAAAAAAAAAAAAAAAAAAAAAAGCTATCCAGACAAATAGAATAATCCATATTTAATTTGATTCATAACAATAAAGAACCGAGGTGTTTTTTTTGTTTGTTTTTTGAGACGGAGCTGTGCTCTGTCACCAGACTGGAGTGCAGTGGCGTGATCTCAGCTCACCACAACCTCCACCTCTCAGCTTCAAGCGATTCTCCTGCCTCAGCCTGCCAAGTAGCTGGGATTACAGGCATGCACGACCACACCTGGCTAATTTTGTATTTTTAATAGAGATAGGTTTTCTCCATGTTGGTCAGGCTGGTATCAAACTCCTGACCTCAGTTGATCCACCTGCCTCGGCTTCCTAAAGTGCTGGGATTACAGGTGTGAGCCACCACACTGGAACGAGATGCTTTTTGTACACTGATATTCTTGAAAAGCAACTGGATACCCTACCCCACTAATCCCTGGTTCCACAAATAGCTCCACTGCAAATGAACTAACTACTCAGATAACTGGTTCAGGGTTTGAAAATTTTATGCCTGCAACACGTAGATTACCCTAGTGTTGGTATGCCCCTTTTTTACTAAATTAAATTTGATTAAAGATGTATGCATCCCTCTTTAAATTTGTAATTACCACAAAAAAAGTTTCCTACCTTATGTTTTTTGCCTGATTGGACTTTTTCGATATATCTAAGGGGCATTTCTGAATTCTTAGCTGCTTTGTGAAGTTTTATTTAGAAAAAAAAAAAAAAAGCAAAAGCAGAGGAAGCATGAAAATGTATCAATTTCTACCAATATATCAAGTGGCCAAAGCTTCTTTGTCTTCTATGCCATCAGAGAATAACATGGCAAAATACGATTATAAAGCTTAAGGTGCCGGGTGCAGTGGCTCAAGCCTGTAATCCCAGCACTTTGGGAGGCCGAGGCGGGTAGATCACAAGGTCAAGAGATCGAGCCCATCCTGGTCAACATGGTGAAACCCTGTCTCTACTAAAAATAAAAATTAGCTGAGCATGGTGGCGTGTGCCTGTAATCCCAGCTACTCAGGAGGCTGAGGCAGGAGAACTTCCTGAACCCAGGAGGCGGAGGTTGCAGTGAGCCGAGATCGTGCCATTGCACTCCAGCCTGGGTAACAAGAGCGAAACTCCGTCTGAAAAAAAAAAAAAGAAACCAAAGCCTAAGGTTACTGTGCAGCTTTGCTCTGAAGATAGTGAGTCCCATTTTCTGCATTTAATTAAAACCAAGTATTTCTACCTTCAAATTGGACAAGTCATTTCACTTCTCTGGGCCTTGGTTTCTTTCACCTAAAAGTTTGCATGTTCAACTAGATGATATCCAAGGCTCCTTATAGCACAAAAATCCTATGATTTCAAGATATTATGAAATCCCAGAAACAAAAGACAAGAGGAGCATTGTTCTCATTCTATTGTTCATCCAGCTGGATTTATCAGATTAAGATTCTGAGTTTATAAATAAGGCAGAAAAGACACTGATACACTATAGAACGAATTTGCAGGAAGAGCATTTTTCATCCATATGGATCTTAACTATTTCACGTGCTAACAAATAATTGAACAGATTATCTATAGAAATGGTTTTGTCCATTCATCCACTTTTCTCTATAAAAGTAAAAATAGCTTTATTGCTTTGTTATAAAACTGTGTTTGAATAAAAATAGGAAAATACAATTCTCCACAGTGTCTGAGATTTAGTTATGAGAGAGGTTGCCACAAGCCCAAACATCTCTTTAAATGAGGACAAAGGTAAGACTGCCATCTGCTGGCCTAAGTTGTCTAATTGTGTCTTTACAACTTTATACAATAAAATACTTCCAAAACTTACCTACATTCTGCTTTGATGAAAACTCTGAGCTTTTCAATAACTTGATGTGTGGAGCTTATATATGATAATCATTTTTCCAAGTGTCCAAAATACACAAAGCATATGAGTATACCAAAATATTACTCTACAAACTAAGTAAGTACTCATTTTAATTATATCCTACAACATTTACCATATCGAAAAGCTACAAACCTACTGGGTCCAAAGGTAAGTAGATAGTGTCTTTCTTTAAAAGTTTGAGAGGAGGGAACAAGATGGCCAAATAGACACAACTCCGGTGAACACCACCCAGCAAGAGAGATGCAGAAATCAAGAGATCTCCTAGCTCCAACCAAAGTACCAGGTGCATTTCAATGGATCCAGTCGGATGGTGAGCAATGCCCAGGCAGAGCAGACCCAAGGCGGGGAGGGGTGCTGCTTCACCCAGAAAGTGCATCTGACCGGTGAGTTAGAGGCTCCTCCTCTGGCATCCCGGTCTAGATACAGCACTTCCCCCAAAGCCTCAGCCATACACAGAAAAAGGGATCTCTGCCACTCAAGCACCGGGAATTATTATTCAAGCGCAGAGCTGAGTAATAATCCAGGACGGTGTCCCGGATTGCTGCACAGCTCTAAACAGACACATAAGCCCATAAGCCCGCCAGGAGACCTGCGGTCGGAGCTATCAACCCCTTCCCCTGCCTGGAGAGAGAGGGAGCAGCTAAAAGCAGGGAGACAGTACAGCCAGGCAGGTCCCCACCCTCCCCCACAAACCCCAGAGGGTTGAAGCACTAACTCTAGCAGGCTACGCAGCCAGTGCCTCAGTGCCTAAGTCTGAGCTGAACCCTGACTGATCCAGCTTATGGAGGAAAGGCGCAACCCACCATTAAAGAGGTGGGACTAAGCTTCATGTTTTTTTTTTTGTTTTTTTTTTTTTTTTTGAGACAGGGTCTCACTCTATCACCAGGCGCCAGGCTGGAGTAAGCTTCATGTTTTAACGGAGCACACAGGAAGCCTACTTATCAACAGGACAGTGTTCTTGACCACCCAGCAGTGCCTCCAGGTCAGTGGAAGAGGTGGACCTAACCACCCAGTGTCAACAAAAAAGACAGAGGAAGCCTACCTAGTAACCTGAAGGAGACCCTGGAAACCCAGTTACACCTCCATAGGCAGACTCATCAAGCAGCTCCCTGAAATCAGAGCCAGGTAAATCCATGGAGATGGGAAAAAAAAAAAAACAGCACAAAAAAATGAAACCATCAAAGACCAGAAAGCCTCTTCTTCAAGGGATCACAACTCAACAACACAGGAACACAACATGACCAAGAAAGAGTGCAATGAATCGACAGAAATAGGCTTCAGAAGGTGGGTAATAACAAACTTTTCTGAGCTAAAGGAACACATTCTAACCCAATGCAAAGAAACTAAAACCTTGAAAAAACGTTAGACAAAATGCTAACGAGAAAAACCAACTTAGAGAAGAACGCCAACGACTTGATGGAGTTTAAAAACACAGCACGAGAACTAAGGGAAGCAAACACAAGTTTTAAAAGCCGAATCAATGAAGCAGAAGAAAGGATATCAGAGACTGAAGATCAACTCAATGAAATAAAAAGAGAAGGCAAGACAAGAGAAAAAATAATGAAAATAGATAAACAAAACCTCCAAGAAATATGGGATTATGTGCAAAGACCTAATCTAAGCTTGATCAGTGTACTGAATGTAATGGGGAGAATGAATCTAAGCTGGAAAACACACTCCAGAATATTACCCAGGAGAACTTCCCCAGCCTAGGAAGGTAGGCCAACATTCAAATCCAAGAAATACAGAGAACTCCACAAAAATATTCCTCAAGAAGATCAACCCCAAGGCACACAATCATCAAATTCACCAGGGTTGAAATGAAGGAAAAAATGCTAAGGGAAGCCAGAGAGAAAGGACAGGTCACCCACAGAGGGAAGCCAATCAGACTCAGAGCAGATCTCTCAGCAGAAACCCTACAAGCCAGAAAAGAGTGGGGACCAATATTCAACATCCTTAAAGAACTTTCAAACCTATCCAAAAGTGGGCAAAGGATATGAATAGATACTTTTCAAAAGAAGACATATATGAGACCAACAAACATATGAAAAAATGCTCACCATCACTGATTATTAGAGAAATGCAAATCAAAATCACATTGAGATACCATCTTACACCAGTTAGAATGGCGATCATTAAAAAATCTGGAGAAAACAGATGCTGGAGAGATGTGGAGAAACAGGAATACTTTTACACTGTTGATGAAAGTGTAAATTAGTTCGACCATTGTGGAAGATAGTATGGTGCTTCCTCAAGGACCTAGAAATAGAAATTCCATTTGACCCAGAAATCCCATTACTGGGTATATACCCAAAGGATTATAAATCATTCTATTATAAAGACACATGCACATGAATATTCAGAGCGGCACTGTTTACAACAGCAAACACCTGGAACCAACCCAAATGCCCATCGATGATAGACTGGACAGGGAAAATGTGGCACATATACACCATGGAATACTATGCAGCCACGAAAAATGATGAGTTCATGTCCTTTGTAGGGACATGGATGAATCTGGAAACTGTAATTCTCAGCAAATTGACACAAGAACAGAAAATGAAACACCACATGTTCTCACTCATAGGCGGGTGAACAATAATGAGAACACACGGACACAGGAGGGGAGCATCACATACTGAGGTCTGTTGGGGGAGGCCAAGGGAGGGAGGTCAGGGAGGGATAACTTAGGGAGAAATACTAGATGTAGGTGACGGGGGATGGCAGCAAACCACATTGCCATGTGTGTACCTATGCAACAATCCTGCATGATCTGCACATGTACCCCAAAACCTAAAGTACAATAAAAAAAATAAAAAGAAAGAAAAGAACTTTCAACCCAGAATCTCATATCCAGCCGAACTAAACTTCATAAGTAAAGGAGAAATCAAATCCTTTAAGGACAAGCAATTACTGAGAGATTTCATCGCCACCAGACCTGCCTTACAAGAGCTCCTGAAAGAAACACTAAAAATGGAAAGCAACAAGTATCAGTCACTGCAAAAGCATACCAAATGGCAAACACCAGTAAGGCAATGAAGAAACTGAGTCAACTAATGGGCAAGAAAACCAGCCAGTAACAAAATGGCAGGATCGAATTCACACATAACAATATTAAGAATGAATGTAAATGGCCTAAATGCCCCAATAAAGACACTGACTGGCAAACTGTATAAAAAGTCAAGACCCATCAGTGTGCTGTATCCAGGAAATCCATCTCACATACAAAGACACACACAGACTCAAAATAAAGGGATGGAAGATTTACCAAGCAAATGGAGAACAAAAAAAAGCAGGGGTTGCAATCCTAGTCTCTGATAAAATGGACTTCGAACCAACAAAGATCAAAAGAGACAAAGAAGTGCACTACATAATGGTAAAAGGATCAATCCAACAAGAAGAGCTAACGATCCTAAATATATATGCACCCAATACAGGAGCACCCAGATAAAGCAAGTTCTTAACAACCTAAAAGGAGATTTAGACTCCCACAAAATAATAGTGGGAGACTTCAACACTCCACTGCCAATATTAGACAGATCAACAAGACAAAATTAACAAGGACATCCAGGACTTGAATTCAGAGCTGGACCAAGCTGACTTAATAGACATATACAGAATTCTCCTCCCCAGATCCACAGAATATACATTCTTCTCAGCACCACATTACACTTACTCTAAAATTGACCACATAATTGGAAGCGAATCACTCCTCAGCTAATGCAAAGAAACTGAAATCATAAAAAAAACAGTCTATCACACCACAGCACAATCAGATTAGAACTCATAATTAAGAAATTCACTCAAATCCACACAACTACTTGGAAACTGAACAACTTGCTTCTGTCAACTGGATAAACAATGAAATGAAGGCAGAAATAAAGATGTTCTTTGAAATCAATCAGAATGAAGACACAACTTACCAGAATCTCTGGAACACCTTTAAAGCAGTGTCAAGAGGGAAATTTATAGCAATGAATGCTCACATGAGAAACAAGAAAAGATCTAAAATTGACACCTTATTATCAAAATTGAAAGAGCTATAAGAGCAAGATCAAAAAATACTCAAAAGCTAACAGAAGACAAGAAATAACTAAGACGAGAGCCGAACTGAAGGAGACAGAGACACAAAAAACCCTTCAAAAAAATCAGTAAATCCAGGAGTTGGTTTTCTGAAAAAATCAACAAAATAGACTGCTAGCCAGGCTAATAAAAAAGCCAAGAGAGAAGAATCAAATAGATGCAATAAAAAATGATAAAGGGGATAACACCACTGATTCCGCAGAAATACACACTACCATCAGAGATTACTACAAACAACTCTATGCACATAAACCAGTAAACCTGGAAGAAATGGATAAATTCCTGGATGCTTGCACTCTACCAAGACTAAATGAGGAAGAAGTTGAACCCCTAAATAGACCAATAACAAGGACTGAAGTTGAAACCCTAAACAGACCAATAACAAGGCAGCAATCAATAGCCTACCAACCAAAAAACGTCCAGATCCAGGTGGGTTCACAGCCAAATTCTACCAGACGTACAAAGAGGAGCTGGTTCCATTCCTTCTAAAGTTATACCAAACAATACAAAAAGAAGGACTCCTCCCTAACTCATTCTATTAGACGAACATCATCCTGATACCAAAACCAGGCCAAGACTCAACTGAAAGAGAAAACTTGAAGCCAATATCCACAATGAACATTGACGAAACAATCTTCAATAAAATAATGGCAAACCGAATGCAACAGCACATCAAAAAGTTTATTCATCACAATCAAGTAGGCTTCATCCTGGGGATACAAGGCTGGTTCAACATGTGCAAGTCCATAAACATAATCCATCACATAAACAGAACCAAAGATAAAAACCACATGATTATCTCAATTGATGCAGAGAAGGCCTTCAACAAAATTTAACAGCCCTTCATGCTAAAAACTCTCAATAAACTAGGTATCGACAGAACGTATCTCAAAATAATAAAAGCTATTTATGACAAACCTACAGCCAATATCACACTGAATGGACAAAACCTGGAAGCATTCCCTTTGAAAACTAGCACTAGGCAAGGACACCCTCTCTCACCACTCCTATTCAATATAGTACTGGAAGTTCTAGCCAGAGCAATCGGGCAAGAAAAAGAAATAAAGGGTATTCAATTAGGAAAGGAGGAAGTCAAACTGTCTCTATTTGCAGACAACATGATTGTATATTTAGAAGACCCCACTGTCTCAGCCCAAAATCTCCCGAAACTGATAAGCAACTTCAGCAAAGTCTCAGGATACAAAATCAATGTGCAGAAATCATAAGCATTCCTATACACCAATAACAGACTTAAAGAGAGCCAAATCAAGAATGAAATGCCATTCACAATTGCTACAAAGAGAATAAAATACCTAGGAATACAACTAACAAAGGATGTAAAGGACCTCTTCAAGGAGAACTACAAACCACTGCTCAAGGAAATAAGACAGGACACAAACAGATGGAAAAACATCCCATGCTCATGGTTAGGAATAATCAATACCATGAAAATGGCCATACTTCCCAAAGTAATTTATAGATTCAACACTATCCCCATCAAGCTACCAATGACCTTCTTCACAAAACTGGAAAAAAACACTTAAAACTTCATATGGAGCCACAAAGACTCATATAGTCAAGACAATCATAAGCAAAAAATAATAAAAAGAAGCCAGAGGCATCACACTGCCAGACTTCAAAATATACTACAACACTACTGTAATCAAAACAGCATGATACTGGTACCAAAACAGAGACATAGACCAGTAGAACAAACAGAGGCCTCAGAAGGAACACCACACATCTACAACCATCTGATCTTTGATAAACATGACTAAAACAAGTAATGGGGAAAGGACTCCAGGTTTAATAAATGGTGTTGGGAAAACTGGCTAGCAATGTGCAGAAAGCAGAAACTGGACCCCTTCCTGTCACCTTACACTAAAATTAACTCCAGATGGATTAAAGATTTAAACATAAAACCTAACACCATAAAAACTCTAGAAGAAAACGTAGGCAAAACCATCCAGGACATAGGCATAGGCAAGGACTTCATGACTAAAACACCAAAAGCAATGACAACAAAAGCCAAGACAGACAAGTGGGATCTAATTAAACTTCAGAGCTTCTGTACAGCAAAAGAAACAATAATTAGAATGAACCAACAACCAACAGAATGGGAAAAATTTTTTTCAATCTACCCATCTGACAAAGGGTTAATATCCAGACTCTACAGAGAACTAAAACAGATATACAAGAAAAAAACAAACTCATTCAAAAGTGGGCAAAGGATATGAACAGACACTTTTCAAAAGAAGTAATATGAGGCCAACAAACATATGAAAAAATGTTCATCATCACTGGTCATTAGAGAAACGCAAATCAAAATCACATTAAGGTATCATCTCACGCCAGTTAGAATAGAGATCATTAAAAAATCTGAGAAAACAGATGCTGGAGAAGATGCAAATAAATAGAAACACTCTTACACTGTTGGTGGAGTATAAATGAGTTCAACCATTGTGGAAGACAGTGTGGTGATTTCTCAAGGATCTAGAAATAGAAATTCCTTTTGACCCAGCAATCCCATTACTGGGTATATACCCAAAGGACTATAAATCATTCTACTATAAAGACACATGCACATGTACATTCAATGCAGCCCTGTGTACAATTGCAAAGACCTGGAACCAACCCAAATGCCCATCAATTATAGACTAGAAAAAGAAAATGTGGCACATATACGCCATGGAATACTACGCTGCCATAAAAAATGATGAGTTTGTGTTTTTTATAGGGACTTGGATGAATCTGGAAACCATCATTCTCAGAAAACCAAACACTGCATGTTCTCACTCATAGGCAGGTATTGAACGATGAGAACATGTGGACTCAGGGAGAGGAGCATCACGCACTGGGGGCAGTGATGGGGGGGCTAGGGGAGGGACAGCTGGTGGTGGGGAGGGTGGGGAGGGATAACATGGGGAGAAATGCCGGATATAGATGATGGGGAAATAGAGGCAGCAAACCACATGGTTATGTATGTACCTATACAACAACCCTGCATGACCTGCACATATACTCCAGAACCTAAAGTAAAATAAATTTAAAATTTAAAAAAAAAAGCTTCTGAGAAAACTAGAATATTTGGAGTGTTTGTACACCAGAAAATGGTGTCAATTATCAAAAGATTCCATAGTTTAACAGCAGCAACCTGAATGGTAACTCTATAGACAGGGTTTAATTAAAGAAAAAAGAACACACAGTTAATTTGGAAAATTATATTATCAGATTAACCATAACTTCACACTCCATATTGGTATCAATAGGCAGATGAAGGCCACACCAAAACGCTACCTGACTCTCCTCTGTAGGATGTTGAGGTATTAACATCTGGGCTACCAAGAGCACTATTATTCTTTTTAACACTGTCTTCCCCCCAAAATCCTTCAGAGATAATTCTCTTCCAACGGGATCCCCTATAGAAGTGGAGCTGCTCAGAGAATGTTTCATATAAAACAAATACAATTCAATCACATTACTTATTTCAGTAAGTCTGAGATAATCCCAGGAAAATTTATTCCATTGCATGAAATGTTAGATAACCGTGTAGGGCAATACTGAAAAGACATCTAAGGAGTGTGAAATATGAGGTTCAATATTATCAAGAACCCAACAGATGGACAAGCACAGCTCTTAAGGATCCTTGGCATTCTTATTAATTTTCTGTCGTATTTATAAAAATAGCTTCCCAACAATTCAATGATTCTTGGCTTTAAAGGTATTTTATTTTCTCACAATGATATGCTGTCAAGTAGTATGGAAAACACCAATTATTAAAACATTAAAGCAAGTAACCAGTATACTGTGAACGTAGACATAAGCAAAGACAAAATGTATATGGAAATTAACAATATGCTTTACTATTCTTTTTTTTATTGCCTTTTAGGTTTGGGGGTATATGTGAAGAATATGCAAGATTGTTGCATAGGTACACACATGGCAGTGTGATTTGCTGCCTTCCTCCCCATCACCTGTATCTGGCATTTCTCCTCATGCTATCTCTCCCCAACTCCCCACCCCTGGCTGTCCCTCCCCTATTTCCCCCGCTTTACTATTCTTTTGTTTAAAGTTGGTATCGATTCTATTATGTCCTCTATGAATAAATGTGAATGAGTAATGAGTAAGCCGCCATATACATTACTCATGGTCTGTATATTGAATTAAAGCTGTTTCATGATGAAAAGGGTGTTTCAGTTGGTATAGGTGCTGTATCTTCATACTTTTTCCATTATACCAGGATGTGCGAATGTAGTTGCCTGAAGCTCACATGCTGCTTCTGATTCTCTGAGAGTGTCTTTAGGTCACTTTGTGCGACTCCACCAATATTGCAAAGTCCTAATAACAGAGCTCCAAAATCACATCCACAGGAACGCAGAAAACTAGTCGTGAGTTTACAAGTCAATGACAATAGACAACTTGGTGGAAATTCATTCATATAAAATGTGTCACTCTTCATACTTTCTCAGCATTGAAAAATAATGTAGGTCAACTGGATTAATGACATTTAGACCAACAAGAGTAATTTATACTTGTATTACACTCCATAATATTATTTCATTTCCCGATACATTATTTTTCCATGTATTATTTCATCTGGTTTTCAGGATACCCTTTGATAGGCAGACCATTTTATAAACCACTTGACATCATTCATTCAATTTTTTACAGTCAGAAAAGGCTACTGGGTTTGTCCACTGGAATAATGTTTACTGGAGGACTACAAATCCGGTAGAGTTTGTCAATGAGATACTAGTGAACACTAAACCATAAACCAGAGGTTGACTTAATCCAATGAAACACAATGCTGCTGTTTGCTACAACTATCATATTCTCCACTGATGAAATTCATCAATTATCCACATAGTTGACACTGCCACACACAGAAAGAGATGACTAAGGACAGATGCCAAAAACATGTTTCCTTCTAGACTGAGGGATACCAGTAAGGAGTTAAGACAGTAAAATGATGTAACAAAACTTGCTTCTTGAACATACCAAACTGTTATCAGTACAAAAATATATTTTATACTATCTAGGTGGAAAAACAGAGACCCCCACAGGTCACATTTTTTCAAGATCTCTTAGTTACCAGCAGAGTTACTAACTAGAACCCAATTCTTCTAACATTGGGTACAGAAATTAGGGTTGCACAACGATATCCAAATTGAGAGCCAAATCAAGAACACAATCCCATTCACAATAGCCACAAAAAAAATCAAAGTACCTAGGAATAGAGCTAACCATGGAGGTAAAAGATCCCTACAATAAGCATCATAAAACTGCTGAAAATCAGGTAACACAAACAAATGGAAAAACATTCCATACTCATGGATAGGAAGAATCAATATTGTTAAAATGGCCATAGTAGCCAAAGCAGTTTACAGATTCAATGCTATTCCCATAAAAGTACTAATATCATTTTTCACAGAATTAGAAAAAATTATTCTGAAATTCACATGGAACTAAGAGCTGAATAGACAAAGCAATCATAAGCAAAAAGCATGAAGCCATAGGCATTACACTATCTGCCTTGAAACTATAAGGCTACACTAAACAAAATAGCATGGTAGTCATACAAAAACAGACCTAGAGAACAATGGAACAGGTTAGAGAACACAAAAATAAGGCAATGCACCTAAAACCACATCATCTTTAACAAAGCTGATAATAAGCAACAAGGAAATAATTCCCCTTTTAATAAATGGTGCTGTAATAACTAGATAACCACACACAGAAACTGAAACAAGAGCACTATCTTTCACCATATATAAAAATCAACTGAAGATGGATTAAAGACTTAAATGTAAAACTAAATTTATAAAATCTCTAGAAGAAAACTTAGGAAATACCATTCTGGGCATAGGTCCTGGAAAAGATTTCATAACAAAGATTCCAAAAGCAATTGCAGCAAAAACAAAAATCGGCAAGTGGGACCTAATAAAACTAAAGAGCTTCTGGACAGCAAAAGAAACTATCAACAGACAGACAACCTACAGAATGGGAGAAAATATTTGCAAACTATGCATCCAGCAAATGTCTAATATCCAGCATCGCTAAGGAACTTAAACAATAAGCAAAAAAAATAAGTAAAGACATACTTCTCAAAAAATGACATGCATGCAGCCAACAAGCATATGAAGAAACTCTCAACATCACTAATTATCAGAGAAATGCAAATTAAAATGAGATACCATCTCACACCAGTCAGAATGGCTATTAATAAAAAGTCATAAAATAACAGATTCTGGCAAGGTTGCAGAGAAAAAGGAATACTTACACACTGCTGGTGGGAATGTAAATTTTTTCAGCCACTGTGAAAACTAGCGTAGAGATTTCTCAAATAACTTAAAACAGAATTTCAGGATTTTTCCACCAAGATGGCTGAATAGGAATAGCTCCAGTGGATACTTTCCAGCAAGAGCAATGCAGAAGGTGCGTAATCTCACCATTTCCAACTGTGGTGCATGGCTCATCTCACTGGGAGCAGTTATGGTGCAGCCCAAGGAGGGCAAGCTGAAGCAGGGTGGAACGTTGCCTCACCAGGAAGTGCAAGGGGCTGGAGAATTCCCTCTCCTAGCCAAGGGAAGCCATTAGGGACTTTTCCTGACCCTCTGGCACTGTGGCTCAGATGCTGTGATTTTCCCTTGGTCTTCACAACCTGCAGACCACGAGCTTCCCTGTAAAGCCTAAAACAACAGCACCCTGGGTTTCCAGCACAAAACGGGGTTGTCTGTTTTAGCCACAGTAGTTTTTTTTTCCTCATACCCCAGTGGCGCCTGGAACACCCCCTTAAGAAGGGGGCTGAAGCCAGGGAGCCAAGTGATCTGGCTTGGCGGGTCCCACTGCCATGAAAACCAACAAGCTAAGATCTACTGGCTTGAAATTCTCACAGGCAGCACAGCAGTCTGAGCTCTACCTAGGACATTCAAGCTTGGTGGGGCAAGGGGCATCCACCACTACTGAGGCTTGGGTAGGCGGTTTTAATCTCACCTGTATAAACAAGTCAGCTGGAAGTTTACTCAGCGACTCTGTGGAGCCCATGGCAGCTCCACAAAGCCTCTGCAGGCAGACTGTGTCACTGAACTCCCTTCTTGCTGTGCAGAGCATCTCTGAAAAAAGGCAGCAGCCCATTAGGGACTTATAAATCAAGCCCCCACCTTCCTGGGACAGAGGACCTGGGAAAAGGGGTGGTTCCATGTTCAGCTTCAGAAGACTTCAATGTCCCAGTCCAGCAGCTCTGAAGGAGCAACGGATTCCCCAGCACAGTGCTTAAGCTCTGATAAGGGACAGACTGACTCCTCAAGTAGCTCCCTGACCCGTGTATCCTGACAGGGAGACACCTCCCAGCAGAAGCTGACAGACACCTCATACAGGAGAGCTCTGGCCAGCATCTGGTGGGTACCATTCTAGGAGGAAGTTACCAAATGAAGGAACAGGCAGCAATCTTTGCTGTTCTGCATCCTCTGCTGGTGATTCCCAGGCAAACAGTGTCTAGAGTGGACCTCCAGCAAACTCCAGCAGACCTGCAGCAGAGGGACCTGACTGTTAGAAGGAAAACTAACAAAAAGAAATAATTTCAACACCAACAAAAGGACTTTCACTCAGAGAACCCATCCAAAGGTTATCAACTTCAAAGACCAAAGGTAGATAAATCAACCAAGACGAAAAAAAGCAGCACAAAAAGGCTGAAATCTCCAAATTCCAGAAAGCCTCTTCTCCAAGGGATTACAACTCCTCACCAGCAAAGAAAGAAAGCTGGATGGAGAATAAGTTTGACGAATTGACAGAAGCAGGCTTCATGAAGTGGGTAATGACAAACTTCTCTGAGCTAAAGGAGCATGTTGTAGCCCAATGCAAGAAAGCTAAGAACCTTTAAAAAAGATTAGATGAAATGATAACTGGAATAATCAGCATAGACAAGAGCATAAATGACTTGATGGAGCTGAAAAACACAGCAGGAGAACTTTATGAAGCATATGCAAGTTTCAATAGCCGAATGGATCAAGTGGATGAAACAATATCAGAGATTGAAGATAATTCAGTGAAATAAAGCAAGAAGGCAAGTCTAGAGAAAAGAAAAAACAAAAACGTGAAAATAAACAAACCCTCCTATAGATACTGGATTATGCAAAAAGACCAAATCTACATTTGATCAATGTACCTTCAAGTGACAGGGAGAATGAGACCAAATTGGAAAACACTCTTCAGGATATTATCCAGGAGAACTTCCCCAACATAGCAAGGCAGGCCAACATTCAAATTCAGGAAATTCAGAGAACACCACAAAGATATTCCTCAAGAAGAGCAACCACAAGACACATAATCATTAGAATCACCAGGCATGAAATGAAGGAAAAAATGCTAACGGCAGCCAGAAAGAAAGGTTGGGTTACCCAGAAAGGGAAGCCCATCAGACTCACAGTTTATATCTTGGCAGAAAGATATAAACCTACAAACAAGAAGAGTGAAGGTCAGTATTCAACATCCTTAAAGAAAAGAATTTTCAACCCAGAATTTCATATCCAGCCAAACTAAGCTTCATAAGTGAAGGAGAAATAAAATCCTTTACAGATAAGCAACTGCTGATGTTGTCACTACCAGGCCTGCCTTTCAAGAACTCCTGAAGGAAGCACTAAACATGGAAAGGAACAACCAGTTCCAGCCACTGCAAAAACATACCAAATCATAAAGACCTTTGACACTATGAAGAAACTGCATCAACTAATGGGCAAAACAACCAGCTAGCATCAAAACAGCAGGATCAAATTCACAATTATTAACTTTAAATGTAAATGGGCTAAATGCCCCAATCAAAAGGTACAGACTGGCCATTGGATAAAGAGTCAAGACCCATTGGTGTGCTGTATTCAGAAAACCCATCTCACATGCAAAGACACACATAGGCTCAAAATAAAGGAATAGAGAAAGATTTACTAAGCAAATGCAGAGAAAAAAACAATGCAGGGATTGCAATCCTAGTCTCTGATAAAAAGTCTTTAAACCAACAAAGATCAAAAGAGACAAAGACGGGCATTACATAACAGTAGAGGGATCAATGCAACAAGAAAAGCTAACTATCCTAAATGTATATGCACCCAATACAGAAGCACCCAGATTCATAAAGCAAGTTCTTAATTATCTACGAAGAGACTTAGACTCCCACACAATAGTAGGAGACTTTACACCCCATTGTCAATATTAGACAGATCAACAAGACAGAAAATTAACAAGGATATCCAGGACTTGAACTCAGATCTGCGCCAAGCAGACCTAATAGGCATCTATGGAACTCTCCACCCCAAATCCACAGAATATACATTCTTCTCAACACCACATCACACTTACTCTAAAATTGACCACATAACTGAAAGAAAAACACTCCTCAGCAAATGTAAAAGAATGAAAATCATAACAAACATTCTCTCAGACCACAGTGCAATCACATTAGAACTCAGGATTAAGAAACTCACTCAAAACTACAGAACTGCATGGAAACTAAACAACCTGCTCCTGAATGACTACTGGATAAATAATGAAATGAAGGCAGAAATAAAGATGTTCTTCGAAACCAATGAGAACCAAGACACAATGTACCAGAATCTCTGGGACACATATTAAGCAGTGTCTAGAGGGATATTTATAGCACTAAATACCCACCAGTGAAGTAAGGAAAGATATAAAATTGATATCCTAAAGTCATGATTAAAAGAACTAGAGGAGCAAGATCAAACAAATTCAAATGCTAGAAGGAGGCAAGAAATGACTAAGATCAAAGCAGAACTGAAGGAGATAGAGACACCAAAAAACCCTTCAAAAAAATCAGTAATTCCAGTAGCTGGTGTTTTATAAAGATCAACTAAATAGACAGACAACTAGCCAGACTAATAAAAAAGAATAGGAAGAAGAATCAAATAGATGTAATAAAAAATTGTAAAGGGGATATTACCACTGATCTCACAGAAATACAAACTACCATCAGAGATTATTACAAACACCTCATGCAAATAAAGCAGTAAATCTAGAAGAAATGGATAAATCCCTAGTCACTTACACCCTCCCAAGACTAAACCAGGAAGAAGGTGAATTCCTGAATAGACCAATAACAAAGTCTGAAGTTGAGGCAGCAATTAAAAGCCTACCAACCAAAAGAAGTCCAGGATCACATGGTTACACAGCCGAATTCTACCAGAAGTACAAAGAGGAACTGGTACCATTCCTTCTGCAACTATTCCAAACAATACCAAAAGGGGGAATCCTCCCAACTCATTTTATGAGGCCAAAATCATCTTGATACCAAAACCTGGCAGAGACACAAAGAAAAAAAAAAATTTTCAGGCCAATATCCTTGATGAATATTGATGCAAAAATCCTCAATAAACTACTGGAAAACTGAATCCAACAGCACATCAAAAAATTATCCATCACGATCAAGTTGGCTTCATGACTGAGATGCAAGACTGGTTCAACATATGCAAATCTATAAATATAGTCCATCACATAAACAGAACCAAAGACAAAAACCATGTTTATCTCAATAGATGCAGAGAAGGCCTTTGACAAAATTCAACAGCCCTTCATGCTAAAAACTCTCCATAAACTAGGTGTCGATGGAACATATATCAAAATAATGAGTTAACTGTGACAAACCCACAGCCAATATCATATCGAATGGGCAAAAACTGGAAGTATTCCCTTTGAAAACTGACATAAGACAAGGATGCCCTCTCACCACTCCTATTCAACATAGTATGGGAAGTTCTGGCCAGGGCAATCACGCAAGAAAAAAAAATAAAAGGTATTTGATTAGGAAGAGAGGAAGTTAAATTGTCTCTCTTTGTAGACAACATGACTGCATATTTAGAAGACCCCACTCTCTCAGCTCAAAATCTCCTTAAGCTGATAAGCAACTTCAGCAAGGTCTCAGGCTACAAAATCAATGTGCAAAATCAAAAGCATTGTTATACACCAGTAATAGACAAACAGAGTCAAATCATGAGTGAACTGCCATTCACAATTGCTACAAAGAGAATAAAATACCTAGGAATACAACTAACTAGGGATGTAAAGGACCTCTTCAAGGAGAACTAAAAACCACTGCTCAAGGAAATCAGAGAGGACACAAAAAGATGGGAAAACATTCCATGCTCATGGTTAGGAAGAATCAATATTGTGAAAATGGCCATACTGCCCAAAGTAACTTACAGATTCGATGCTATCCCCATCAAGCTACCATTGACTTTCTTCACAGAATTAGAAAAAAACACCTTAAACTTCATACAGAACCAAAAAAGAGCCTGCATAGCCAAGATAATAGAAAGCAAAAAACAAACAAAAACAAAAATCTGGAGGTATCACACTACCTGACTTCAAACTATACCACAAGGCTAAAGTAATCAAAACAGCATGGTATTGGTGTCAAAACAGAGATATGGACCAATGGAACAGAACAGAGGCCTCAGAAATAACCACACATCTATAACCATCTGATCTTCAACAAACCTGACAAAAACAAACAATGGGAAAAGGATTCCCTATTTTATAAATGGTGTTGGGAAAACTGGCTAGCCATATGCAGAAAGCTGAAACTGGATCCCTTCCTTACACCTTATACAAAAATTAACTCCAGATGAGTTAAAGATTTAAACATAAGACCTACCACCATAATAACTCTATAAGAAAACCTAGGCAAAACCATTCAGGACATAGGCATAGGCAAGGACTTCATAACTAAAACACCAAAAGCAATGGCAACAAAAGCCAAAATTGACAAATGGGATATAAACTAAAGAGCTTCTGCACAGCAAAAGAAACTATCATCAGAGTGAACTGGCAACCAAATGAATAGGAAAAACTTTTGTAATCTACCCATCTGAAAAAGGGCTAATATCCAAAATGTACAAAAAAACAAGAAAAAAGCAAAGAACCCCATCAAAAAGTGGGCAAAGGATATGAACAGACACTTCTAAAAAGAAGACATTTATGCAGCCAACACACATATGAAAAAAAGCTCATCATCACTGGTCATTAGAGAAATGCAAATCAAAACCACATTGCAATACTATCTCACACCAGTTAGAATGGTGATCATTAAAAAATCAAGATTCAACAGATGCTGGAGACAATGTAGAGAAGTAAGAATGCTTTTACACTGTTGGTGTGAGTGTAAATTAGTTCAACCATTGTGGAAGACAGTGTGGTGACTCCTCAAGTATCTAGAACTAGAAATATTGTTTGATCCAACAATCCCATTACTGGGTATATATCCAAAGGATTATAAATCATTCTATTATAAATGATTTATAAATGCCATATGTTAATTGTGGCACTGTTCATAATAGCAAAGACTTGGAACCAACCCAAATGCCTATCAATGATAGACTGGATAAAGAAAATGTGGCACATATATGCCATGGAAGACTATGCAGCCATTAAAAAGGATGAGTTCATGTCCTTTGCAGGGACACCATCAAGCTGGAAACCATCTTGATACCAAAATCATCTTGATACCAAAACCTGGCAGAGACACATTCTCCACAAACTGACAAAAGAACAGAAAACCAAACACTGCATTTTCCCACTCACAAGTGGGTGTTGAACAATGAGAAGACATGGACACAGGGAGAGGAACATCACACACTGGGGTCTGTTGAGGAATGGAGGGCTAGGGGAGGGATAGCAGGAGGTGGGAGGATAGGGGAGAGATAACATTAGGAGAAATACCTAATGTAGATGATGGGAGGATGGATGCAGCAAACCACCATGGCGCATGTATACCTATGCAACAAACCTGTACGTTCTGCACATGTACGCCAGAACTTGAAGTATAATTAAAAGAAAAACAGAATTTCAACCCAGCAAGCCTATTACTGAGTATATGCTCAAAGGAATATAAATCCTTCTACGAAAAAGGCTTGTGTACACATACGTTTTTTGCAGCACTATTCACAATAGCAAAGACATGGAATCAACCTAGATGCCTATCAGCAGTGGACTGATAAAAAAAATATGGTACATATATACCATGGTATATCATGCAGCCATAAAAAAGAACAAAATCATGTCTTTTGCAGCAACATGGATACAACTAAAGGCTGTTTTTCTAAACAAGTTAACACAGGAATACCATGTGTTCTCTCTCTTATGTAAGTCAAGCTAAACATTCAGTACACACAGAAACCATAGACACTGCAGCCTACTTGTTGGTGATGGGTGGAAAGAGGGTAAGGATTGAAAAACTGCCTATCGAGTACTATGCTCATTACCTGGGTGACAAGACAGTCTGTATACCAAACCCCAGCAACACACAATTTATCCATGTAACAAACATGCATACGTACCCCCCAAACCTAAAAGTTGGAAAGAAAAAATAAAAGTAAATTGGGGTTGTAGATTGAAACCATGTGAAAGAAAACAGGATAACTCACCAGTAAATGGTAAAAAATAAAAAACATATGGGGTCAATAAATTAACAGTCAAAGAGTAAGTTTAAGCAACAATGAAGTACTATAATTTACTAGCCTAGCATCATTGAAAATTTAATTATTGAGACCATGAGGAAACAGACAACTCACACAAGCAGGTGGTAGGAAAATAGAGTGATCTAACATTTAGAGATGTAGAAATAGAACTCGACATAGATATAGTCTTAAAAATATACAAATATTCACACCCTTTCACTCAGCAATCTCATTTCTAGGATGAACACAGAATTATTCATAAGGTTGGTTTTCTTAGTTACAGATCATTTGTTTTTTTCTAAATGTCTACCTACATTTAATAAAACAAACATTTACCTACACTGAATTGATAAAATGAAAATAAGTCTCTCTCAATACAATGGAATTTCATGAATCCAAGAAAAATTATGCTTTATAAATAGAAGAATGGTTTATGGGCTGAGAAAATGCCTTTGACATACTGTTCAGTGAAAAGAAAAGGTAGGTGATAAGTGCAATCCCAATTAAGTAAATATTTATGAATAAGTCAATATTTATAAATATATTTAGCAAGTATACGGTAACTCACATAGAAAAAGACACTGAAGAAAATGTAATGTAGTAAGTTTTTTTGGAATAGAAATTACTGATTTTTTTCATCATATCCTTTTCTGTATTTTCTAATTTTCTGTTGTGAATACACGTCCTTTTTACAAGAAAAAAAAAATAGTTTGATTTAAAATAAACACAATGCAAGATAAGGCACTTAAGAATAAAATAGATCTGAACGTTTTGAGAGGATCAAAGGTTACAGTACTTTCAGGTACCTCAGTTAAACAGGGATTAGTTCTTAGGAAATTCACACGGCTCTTAATTTCCTGGACATCGCGCCAAAAATGGAGTAACGAGTTCCATTTTCTGTCTACAGAAAACACGCTGAGTTACTTTTTTTTTTTTTTTTTTTTTTTTTTTTGCCCAAGAACTATAGTCAAACAAGCATTATCTGAATCCTTAAATAAAAGATCTCACAAAACATGCTGAGCTACCACTTCAACAGTGGTCTTTGCTGTACAGAAGTTTGACTAGATCCCATTTTTCACTTTTTGCTTTTGTTACAAATGCTTTTGGCATTTTTTTTATGGACTCTTTGCCTGTTTCTATGTCCAGGGTGGTACTGCCTTCATTGCCTCCCAGTGTTTTTACAGTTTTAGGTTTTACATTTAAGTCTTTAATTCATTTTGAGTTCATTTTATATATGGTGTAAGGAAAGGGTCCAGCATCCATCTTCTGCATATGGCTTGCCTGGGTTGTCTCCCAGGGTTTTTATAGTTTTAGGTTTTACTTTTAAGTCTTTCATCCATCTTGAGTTGATTTTGTATATGGTTTAAGGAGGGGGTCCAGCTTCCATCTTCCGCATATGGCTAGCCAGTTATCCCAGCACCATTTACGGACTAGGGAGTCTTTTCCCCGTTGCTTGTTTTTGTCAGCTTTGTTGAAGATCAGACGGTCATAGGTGTGTGGCCCTATTTCTGTGCTCTCTATTCTGTTCCACTGGTCTATTGTGCCTCTTTTTGTATCAGTAGCGTGCTATTATGGTTGCTGCATAGCTGAGCTAAGGTGGATTTATTGTTGGGAGCACTGACACACTTCCAAAGGCTACAGACTATGGACGGTGACTTCCCCTCAAGGTTGTCTGACTCCAAACCCTCCTAATGACCACAGAGCAATACCCTTGAAGTGTTCCACTTTCTACACTGCAAGAATTCAGACAATGCATGAGTGGTTCCTAGTTCTCTTAGCAGCTTGCCCTACTTTTCCAACTGTGAAACACTTAGCTGGTAAGCACTGAGTCAGCTTTGGAAAGAGAGACTACCTTTCTTTGCTTCTGGATATGTACACCCTTTCATTTCCCTACCTTTCAATCTAAGCATACCACACTATTAATTATCTACAGTATCTGTTTCTCTCTACTATTTTCCCTCTACCTCTAAGCTAGTTCTCTCTGAAGTATAAGGTATTTTTCCATCCAACAGTCTGTGTTGATAGCTATGATCTAAAATATTTTCAGAGTTTTAAAAGTCTTACATATTTAAACTTTCCCTTTTATTTCTTAATAGACCTGATGATTTCATTCAGAGAAAAGTTCCCATAGGGAAATTTTATTACATTTCCCCTAATGGACTTATCCTGTTAAAGTGTGTGTTCATGGGGTCTACCCATTATTATAGATCAGGCGTCCCCAAACTTTTTACGCAGGGGGCCAGTTCACTGTCCCTCAGACCGTTGGAGGGCCGCCACATACTGTGCTCCTCTCACTGACCACCAATGAAAGAGGTGCCCCTTTCTGAAGTGCGGCAGGGAGCCAGATAAATGGCCGCAGGGGGCCGCAGTTTGGGGACACCTGTTACAGATTCTATAAGTCTATCTGATATCCATTTAGTTTCTATGGAATACTAGCTTTAGTAGTTTACTTTTTGCATGGTATGTAAAATATTTTTAATACTTTAACATTTTCATTTATAAACAGAAGTCTCCACAGGTTGTCACTTTTTTTTTTGGAGATAGATTCTCGCTCTGTTGCCCAGGCTGGACTGCAGTGGCAAAATCTGGGCTCGCTGCAACTAGAGTTCCCTGGTTTCAAACAATTCTCATGTCTTGGTGTCCTGAGTAGCTGAAACTACAGGCATGTGCCACCACACCTGGCAATTTTTTGTATTTTTAATACAGATGGGGTTTCACCACATTGGCCATGCTGGTTTCAAACTCCTGAACTCAAGTGATCTGCCCACCTTGGCCTCCCAAAGTGCCAAGATTACAGGTGCGAGCTACACAACTAGCCGGTTGTCACTTTTTATAAGCATAGGTATGCATGTGCAGAAGCACACATACGTAGTCATTTGTGATCTGAACTCTTGGAATTTATAATTCATCAAGGCAAGACTGAAATTTGCTTTTTCACACAACGTGAAAGGAGGCATCAGTGAGCCAAGTGTAGTCTAAAGAAAATGGAAGCAGGG
Source organism: Saimiri boliviensis (assembly GCF_048565385.1). Lineage (NCBI taxonomy): Eukaryota > Metazoa > Chordata > Mammalia > Primates > Cebidae > Saimiri > Saimiri boliviensis. The sequence continues at coordinate 110,857,779 of NC_133455.1, forward strand.
GTTATACTAATTAAGAAAAATCATTCTCAAGTCCTTGAGCAGCCTTCATTCATATAAAAAGTAATGCGTTAGCTCAGGCCAGTGGCATCTCATGCCACATTGAAAGTACGTGTGAGACTCTAAGAACTCATTCTGATACTGTGTATTCGGTATTATAATCTACCAACCACTTCATGGATATTGGGTCCAAAATTCCTGTGGACTGACAAACCCAATTACTTCTGATTTTTTGTTTGATGTTGCTATACACTGAAATTGATACAGTACAATCTAGGGGAAAAAAATCAACTGACACAGAAACTAAGCAGAATAGTAATGAAAGGATACACTCCTTCATTGGCCATAGGCCCTCCCCTTTTTAAATGAAAGCTACAAGTTGGATTTTAGAATAGAAATAGAGATGACAGGCCGGGCGCGGTGGCTCAAGCCTGTAATCCCAGCACTTTGGGAGGCCGAGGCGGGTGGATCACGAGGCCGAGAGATCGAGACCAACCTGGTCAACATGGTGAAACCCCGTCTCTACTAAAAATACAAAAAATTAGCTGGGCGTGGTGGCGCGTGCCTGTAATCCCAGCTACTCAGGAGGCTGAGGCAGGAGAATTGCCTGAACCCAGGAGGCGGAGGTTGCGGTGAGCCGAGATCGCGCCATTGCACTCCAGCCTGGGTAACAAGAGCGAAACTCCGTCTCAAAAAAAAAAAAAAAAAAATAGAGATGACAAATGTTAAGAAGCATTAATTAAAGGGCACAAGAGGATCTTGGCACTAACTCTGTTTCTGGTGTGAATTTTAGGACAGTGTGATTTTCACTGTGCAAGGTAGGTGGAAATGAATATTTTTCATCACTACAAAATAAGTCAAAACTGGTGTTTGACCTCAGAACTATAAATTAATGATAGAATTATGATATACCAAGGCTTTCTCTAAGAAATTTACAAGTATGTCATTTAATCCTACCACAATACTGAAACATACCTTTGTAAGCCCATTTTAAAATGAGGTACATAGAGGGTAAGTAACTTGTCCAAGGTCACATTGAATTTGGAACTCGAACATAGACAACCCAGGCCCAGAGACTGCTTTCTTTACTATATTATCTCCCTATTTTTCCTCCTAGGTCCTTAAGATTATTTGACATTATATATCATAGACTTCTAAGTATATGATTGAAGGAGAGGAGAGGAAGAAGAGGGAAGAAGGGGAATGCTTAGAAAAATATCTAGCATCAAGAAATTTTCCTCCTCTAGGACTTGAGTGATACTGTTACCCCGAGTACAAAATTGTGAACCAATTGTACTCAAATATTGGTAAATACAGAATCCTGGCAAAATCTGCTTCCAGCTGTTCAAGCTAATTGCTTTTTATTTTTTGGACTGGCTTTTTCAGACATAAGTGATATTTTTAGCTGTGTTTTCCATTTGCATCATCAACACAGATTGAACAAGAGGCTATTGCTTTAATAGTCAGCCAAATCTCAATAATTAACCATGTGCTTCGACATAAAATGTACTTCACCTGCAGTATATACAATTGAGAATTTCTGAATTGTGCTCACAAGGCTCATAAACTTCCCTCTGCCCAAATCAATAACATGCACTTGACCCTTGGTAACCTCATGTTCTGCATACGTGTTCTGTGCAGTTAATTTCCTGATAATGAGAGTCCATAAAGTGCAACTATGAAGATAGCACCTTAGTAAAAGAGACTTCCTAAAGTGATGAAAACAGATCACTTCTAGGAGTGGAGTCCCACAGCACCATTAATTCCACAAGCAGGTATCAAGTGCCTACTTTGTAATACAGGTCATGGAAATACTGTACAAATAAATCCTGAGCCTGTCATCCAGGGGTTCAGTCTACTTTATAAACTAGAGAGTCAAATGTCCTGATATGGTCCATAAATGTTATAATCAAGAAAGCAAAAAAACATTACGAATCCAAAGGAGGTATTCAGATGAGTGAGAGAGAGTATATGAATCATAATTTGGAGTTAGGTTTCAAAATAAAGGGCACTTAAACCAGATTTCAAACAGTAAGAAGAATTTAGCTAGAGTAAAGGGAATTTGAAGCTCAGAGAACATAGTCAACAATAAACAGCCCTTAGAAAACTATGTCAAGACAGTGAACTAAAGGTATATTGGTGTATGTAATGATAATGTGCTTATGGACGTGTGGGGAGTGATGGAACTGGAAAGACACACCAAAGCCCAAAATATTTTAATCATACCTCTATTATTCCCTTCTCACACTGCTGATAAAGACATACCCAAGGCTGGGTAAATTATAAAGAAAAGGAGGTTGAATGGACTCACAGTTTCACATGGCTGAGGAGTCCTCACAATCATGCAAGAAGGTAAAAGGCATGTCTTACATGGCAGCAGAAAAGAAAAGACAAGAACAAAATGAAGGGGGTTTCCCCTGATAAAACTATCAGATCTCATTGGACTTATTCACTACCATGAAAACAGTATGAGGAAAACCACCCCCATGATTGTGGAATCTCAGCTTCCATAATTCTCATGTGTTGTGTGTGGGAGCTGGTGGAAAATAACTGAATCATGGGAGTGTTTTTCAGGATGAGATTTGGATGGGGACACAGCCAAAACATGTCAATAACCAGTCATTTGCCCTAACAGAGACTGTGAGTTGTTCACTAATATTCTCCGATGGTTGCCTATTTCTTCAGTTAAACAAGTATATACCAAAGAGCGTAAGTGGAAAATCATGGCACAAGTTTTGATTAAACATGGTAGACTGAACAAAGAGAAAATTGAATAAATGAAACCCTGAAAATATAAATGGACCAAAAGAGATTAATAAAAACATTGCGATCCACAGGACAATAAGAATACAATGGATATAACAGAAAATGAGAGATGTTTACAAAGTTTTAGAAGGTAGAAAGCAAGTGGAGAGATGGTAGTTAAGGGTCTAAGAGAGTTGAGTGCATTCAGAGGAAGAATGAATCTGACCCAAGATGTTGCACTTCAAAATCCCAGAAAAGCACAGGAAGTAGAGGCAGAGTGTCTAGGAAAATGGTTGTGAGGGCTGGGACAAGTACTACTCCTACACACTGGAGAAAAATGGTAAGTCTACCATGGGGAATGTGAGCTGTAAAGGTTCTGAAAAGGCATGCATGCCACCACTCGCAACTCTGTGCTCACGGAAGGAGCTATTAAAGCGCTCTCTATTGCTAAGCCATTATGTGACTGCAGAAGCCTTCTCAGTATTGCTCTCCCAGGATCTTCTAGCAACCAACCAGAATAGGCACTTGAGATAAAAATGCATTTGGCTTCCCTGATGTAAGCAAGAAAAGACAATCAAGGACTGGATCCTGAGGAACAGGTTCTCAAACATCTCACAAACCATCAGCTCATGTGTGTATGTGAGTGAACATAGATGCGAACCCGGGATGAAAGTATTGTAAATTTCTTTTAAACCAACCATAAAGCATGTCCACATCCATAGTCTTTGCTAACGTTCCTTCTCACCTGGACATCTATAGGAGCCTCGCAACTGCTTTGCCACCCACACTTGGGACCCTCTATCATCCATCCTCCACGTTGCATCCAGAGTAGTATTTCCAAAGCAGAAACATGGTTGCATCACCCCTCATCCACCCTCACCCCTGCTATTAAAATCATTTCATTATTCTTAAAATAGACAACAAGATTTTTCACCTGGTCTACAAGCCTCAGGGTTTGGCCCTTGATTCACCAGCCTATTTTTGTACCATGCACCCCACTGTGTACTGCTACCCTCCACCACGAAATTTTTAAGACACTACGTGCCATCCTCAAGGACTCTTGTTCTTACTCTTTACCTATGCAATTTCTATTCATCCTTTAGGTCTCAGCTTTAACACCACATACATGAGAAGCCTTCCATGAATGCCAGATGCTGTTGTAGCACCACGCACCTTCCCTACATAGCACTTTCCAATGTTGTCATTTTACATGTGTCTGAGTGCCCCATTGCTTCAATGCCTGTCTCTACCGCTAGTCATTAAGCTCCATGAGTTCAGAAAAGAAAATGGAAAGTGACTTTTTGTTTTCCCAATCCCTAGCACCATGCATGGCACCACAGGCGGCACTCATTGTTTATTTATTTAATGTGGTTGCCTTTGGTGATCTGGATTTCAATGTGTTTTCAGTCCTAGAAAATGTCTGTGGAAAGTATTTACTAAGAGTTCACTTTCATTATAAAATGAATTAATATGATTAAATAGACAACAAATAACACTTGGCAAATAGTATGACATTTCATATTTCAATAGCCACTTTAATTTCATCAGAATTATTCCATCATTTCCCAGGAAATTTTCAAGGCATTATTGAATAAATAATCACATCACTTCCTGAAATTACATGCAGCTGGAAATCCTGCTGACTCCAAATATAAGAAAACAAGAAATCTTTTCTCCCCTTGAATTTGATTTGCAGGCTGCTTTTCAAAAATATTACAATCCTTATTGTCCTCAGTATTGTTTCAACAGTCATTGAGAATCACATTCTCATTTAGCTAGCCATGTGAAACCCTCTTACTTTTCCCCTCTAAGTAGCCATTCGCTAGACTATAATAGGTTTTAAATTAGGGCCACAAAACTACTCTGGCAGCTTAAATGAAGCAAAAACATCCATAAAAACGCTATTTGCTTCATTTCTTCCCTTAATTCCTCTTTAGGTGAAAGATGGGCACAATGGAGAGGCAGTTACTTTTATGAAAATGCATGACTGTATTTAGGTAAGGAATAATATACAGTACTGGTCTAACACATTGTTGACCCAACCTAACACAATAACTATAATCGTATCCCATGAAATGAAAGCACCACATAAATTGTGCAGTCTTTTAAAAGCCAAATCCAAAGAGAAATGAAGCTTAAATGAGGTGTTGTTTTCTTAGTAGTTACAAATGGCAACTCTCAGATATGAGTCGTGCTTCAGGCAAAACTATGACACACACATACACACACATGTAGACACACTTACTTCCCCTGTATCACCAAAAGCTCCTTAGCACTTTGTCTTTGCCTTCACGTCTATCTCCACCCCGCTGCCCTAGGCCTGGTGATTTGCCCTAATTACTTAGACCATACTCAGTTGCTTTGTAGAAAAAAGAAATAGCCTCAGCCAGAACAAAGTATCTGAACTTTTACTTTCTTGGGGTATACTTCAACTTGTGCCTCTCTAGTGAAAACAGCCACTGCTACTTATCAATGAATTTATTTATGCTGAAATACCAATGACAAGTTCCTAGATTATGGGTTTCTTATACCATATTGTTTTTGACACTTACTAGGGGGAACCAGAAATTAGAGAACCTTCAGCTAAATAACCCTTGATGGGAATCTGGGGAGAAGAAAAGTCACTCGAGAAAATCAGCTTAGGAGGGGCTATCCATCGATTCTACCCATGCATATTTATGCACCTTTTCAAACATCCTGTAAGGAGAGAACAGCAGTTGGCAGATAAGAATAAATCATAATTGCCAGAATTTCATTCAATTCAGTAATTGAACTGATCTAGTCCATGGATATCGTCTCTACTTTCAAGGATTTTACAGTATGGGTTGCTCAATTACATGTCAGTGTTAAAGTCAAAGGTTCTGTGATGTATATTCCACTAGAATATAAGGTTCATGAAGGTAAGAGCCTCTTTCTGGCAACCATAAACTCAGTGTCTTAAACTGAGCTCAATAAATATTTGATGAATGAATGAATGCTAATAATACGGTTTTCCAAATAAGATCTTTCTTAGCTCATTTTCTCCTTTACAAATGGAAATGGCAACACTTACCTCATAAGATTTTTGTGTAGATTAAATTAGATAATACATGCAGAAGGTCTTAATAAGTCTTTAGGAAATAGTTAAGTGCCCCTCTTTTTATTAGCTAGCCTATACTAATTGTAATAATAGAAACAAAATCTAGAACAAAGGGAGAATACAGTCAACCTTCAGGCATTTATAACACAGATGGTTTCCTTTGGCATAGAGAGCTTACAACACGTAATTTAAAACCTATGTACAAGTGCATAGAACAGGAAAGGAAAACTAAGAGTGGAACAGCAGGGTTAAAACCATCTACTTCAAGAGAACTAGAAATCAGCTATGCTCTCACTAAATAGTTACGCAGAAAGGTGGTAAAAAGTGAAGAAGTTAGTCTTTAACTCTAGAAATCCCACAATAATCTCAACACGGTTATTAGGCATATGTGTATTTGAACATAGGTGATATTCAGTCCTTAAAATGGGCATGATAATGTGGCTGAGGATCCAGAACATTCTGTTTTGTCTCCAGCTCTCACAATGCTAACAAGTCATTAATCAATTCTGTGTCCCAGATATCTTTAAAAGGATTCTTACCAATTAAAACAGTATTTAATAACCAGTAAATATGGAACACAGAAAATACAAATTAAAAGAAAAATGTTTTCCAGGGCTTTGTCTAACTTTGCAATATGTCTTCATTTCTACCTATAGCATAAGTATCTCTCCCCAATAAAAATCTAAACAGGGTAGAATTCCTTTTTAATAGTGACTTATTGAATATCTTATTGTATTCAGTACTGTGTCAGTTTTGACTGTGCTTAACAGGGTACGTAATAAAATCACCAAATTATGTTATAATGATGATTATGACAGAGTACCTAATATAATCACCAAATGACACATACACTATATTTAACATAATCACTAAATTTCATTATTTTGTTTGAGTCATTATAAACAATCTAATCCTTTACAAAAAGTCCTATCATCCCAAGTAATATACAAATACTTTAAATTGTTCCTCCAATAGAAGAAAACAAATGTACTATTACCTTCATTCAAACAAACCACAAAATAACCAGAGCCACCTACGACAAACCCACAGCCAACATCAAATTGAATGGGCAAAAGCTGGAAGCGTTTGCCTTGATAACTGGCACAAGACAAGGATGCCCTCTCCTATTCAATATACTATTGGAAGTCCTGGCCGGAACAATCGGGCAACAGAAAGAAATAAAAAGCTTGCAAATGGGAAAAGAGGAAGTCAAACAATCCCTGTTTACAGACCACACAAAACCCCCCAAATCCCGTCGTCTGAAACTCTACAAAACCCCGTAATCTGAAACCAAAACCTCCTTAAGCTAATAAACAACTTCAGCAAATCATCAGGATACAAAAGCAAATGATCAGGATACAAAATCGATGTACACAAATCACTAGGATTCCTATACCACAACAGCAGTCAAGCCAAGAGCTTGATGAGGAATGTAATCCCATCCACAATTGCAACAAAAAGAATAAAATACTTTGGATTACAGCTAACTAGGGAGGTGAATGATCTTTGAGATGAAAATTTCAAAACACTGCTGAAAGAAATCAGAGATGACACAACCAAATGGAAAAACATTCCATGCTCATGGATAGGAAAAATTAATATCATTAAAACGGCCATACTGTTCAAAGCAATTTATAGTTTCATTACTATTCCTATTAAACTACCAATGACATTCTTCACAGAAACACACACACACACACACACACACACACACAAAACTATTTTAAAATTCATGTGGAAGCAACAACGAGCCCAAATAGCCAAGGCAACCCTAACCAAAAAGAACAAAACTGAAGGCATCACACTACCTGACATTAAACTATACTATAGGAATATAATAACCAAACAACATGGTACTGGTACAAAAACTGACACATAGACCAATGGAAAAGAATACAGAGCCCAGAAATAAGTCTGCACCCACAACTATCTGACCTTTGACAAAGCTGACAAAAATAAGCAATGAGGAAAGGACCCCCTACTCAATAAACCGTGCTGACATAACTGGCTAGCCATATGCAGAAAATTGAAGCTAGACCCCTTCCTTACATCATATACAAAAATCAACTCAAGATGGATTAAATACTTAAATGTGAAAACCAAAACTATAAAAATCCTGGAGGATAATATAAACAATACCATTCTGGACACAGGAATGGGTAAACGTTTCATGATGAAGACACCAAAAGCAATTACAACAAAAGCAAAAATTGACAAATATCTAATTAAACTTAAGAACTTCTGTACAGCAAAGGAAACTATCAACAGAGTAAATAGACAACCTACAGAATGTACACAGTTATTACAAATTACACATCAGAAAAAAGTCTAATAGCCATAATCTATAAGGAACTTAAATTTACAAGAGTAAAACAACCCATTAAAAAGTGGGCAAAGAGCATGAACAGACACGTTTCAAAAGAAGACTTAAATGTGGTCCACAAGCATATAAAGATCTCAGTATCACTGATCATTAGAGAAATGCAAATCAAAACCACAGTAAGATACCATCTCATATCAGTCAGAATGGCTATTACTAAAAAGTCAAAAAATAACAGCTGCTGATGAAGTTATGAGAAAAAAGGAATGTTTATAGACTATTGGTGGCAATTCCCAAAAGAGCTAAAAACAGAAATGCCATTTTACCCAGCAGTCCCATTACTGGGTATATAATCAAAGGAAAATAGTCTGTCAGATCCCAACAAATACGGAGGCCACAGAGACAGATCCTTGAAAAGAAGACAGTGTGGAGTGGCTGGTCCCATATTGATTAAGAAGGGAATGGACTTACCCTCCACCGTAAGAGTTACCCAAAGCTGAGCGTCCATGATGGTACAGGGAGCCTCCAAGATGTTCGGGCAGTGTCAGTCTTCAGCCACTGATCAGAGCTTTGGGCAGTTTTGGGGACTCTGTGGTATATACAAAATGTCCATCAGATCCCACCAAATACATACAAGAATTTTAATACTTAACCCAGTCTTACAATCTCACCTGGAGTAACTTAAATATCCTTACTTCTACTGTCACTCCTGAAAAACACTTAATATGCATTTTATCACCCAATCAGCCCCTAACATTAAAAAGCTACAGAAATCAAAATATGGTCCTCAAATCCCACAATAAGAATTAATCAACCTCGCCTTCAAGGTGTTCAGTAACAGGGAAGAAGCTGCCCAGCCACAGCGCATCTCAGAACTAACAGATGCTTGCCTCTACTGTATGAAAAACCCCAACCACACCACCAACTCACAAAGACTTCAAAGTGCCCAGACTGCAGCGTCCAGCTACCCCTCCCGGACCTTGCTTCAGGTGTCAGAAACCTGGCCACTGAGCCAAGAAATGCCTGCAGGCCAGGATTCCTCCTAAGCCCTGCCCTGTCTGTGTGGGCCCCCACTGGAAGTCTGACTGTGACTCACGTTGCTGTGGCTTGGCAGCTGAAGACTGACACTGTATGAACATCTCAGAGGCCCCTTTACCATCATGGATGCCGAGCTTTGGGTAACTCTTACGGTGGAGGGTAAGTCCATCCCCTTCTTAATCAACACAGGGGACTCCCACTCCGAGCTGCCTTCTTTTCAAGGACCTGTCTCCTTGGCCTCCATAACTGCTGTGGGAATTGACAGCAAGGCCTCCAGGCCTCTCAAAACTCCCTAAGTCTGGTGTCAATTAGGCCAGCACTCCTTTCCACATTCTTCCCTAATCATCCCCACTTGTCCAGTTCCCCTGTTAGGCCGAGATATCCTAGCAAAATTATCTGCCTCTTTATTCCTGAGCTACAGTCACACCTCATTGCTGCTGTCCCCCCAAGCCCTACCTCCCTCAATAGCTCCCTTTATGTCCCCCTACCTTAACCCTAGGCTGTAGGACACAACCTCCCCATCCCTTGCTCACTCACCACTCATCATCCCCTTAAAATCTAACCACCCTTATCCTACCCAGCACCAGTACCCCATCCCAGCACAAGCCTTAAAAGGCCTAACTCCTGTTATTACTCACTTTCTACAACATGGCCTTTTAGTTCCCACTAACTCTCCCTACAAAACCCCCATCCTACCCATCCAAGAACTGGACAAGTCCTACAGGTTAGTCCAAAACCTTCGCCTTTTAATCAGATAGTGCTCCCCATCCATCCTGTAGTGCCAAATTCCTATACTCTCCCCAACATCTCTAAAATCCCTCTCCTCTCCCACCTACACAGCCGTCCTTGCCCTACCAGCAGACTGGGCAAACTCTCCTGTCTCTTTACACCTCTGGACTTCCTTCAACAACCCCCACCTGTACCCCCTGGAAGAACTCCTCTACTCAACACAAACACCCTAGATATCTCATACCGATAGACCACTGCTCTTCTTTGCACCTACCCACATAACTTCTCACCCTATACGAACTCCACACCCCTCGTTAATTGGACCATTAACCACACAAACAACTATCCCTATCACCACTCCCTTGTGCATTTCCTGACAGTCACCTGCAGGAATTCCCCCTGGAAAACCTCCCGCCCTCTTTGCACTTCTTCACACTCCATCTCCAAAGCCCTGTTACCCACATTAACCAAGAAATAGGAACATACCAGCCTCGCAGTCTAAAGAATGTCAATAGCAAGTTTTGCCTAGGCAGGCATTTACCCTGTCTCTCACTCCATGCTTGGCTGCCCTCCTCTTGTTCATCAAACTCTCCTCCAGACCTCTCTTCCTGCCTGCTGATACCTAACCTTGTTAATGCAAGTGAATGGTTACTCATAAATTCCAAATGCTTTCTCATACACCATTAAAACAACACCTCTCCTTCTACACAATTACCCTAACAAACCCCATAACAACCTTTAAAAGCCACGACCCTTGCTAGTTCCCTTGGTATCCGGGTACAAGACCCCAGACCTCCCCAAAACACTTTCTCAACTTTTCAGTTTACACTTCCAGTTCTGCCTTAGCCGAAAACTTTTTTCTCCTGTCGCTCTTCCACCTACCTCTGCCTTCCTGCCAACTACAGAGGCACCTGTATCTTAATTTTCCTTATTCCCAAAATCCAGTTTACCAGTGGAAATCAACACTTCCCTGTCCCCCTTGAAACTCCTACACAACAACAAAAAAAAAAGGTCATTCCATTGATCCTCTTGCTTGTAGGATGAGGAGTCTCCACTGCCGCAATGGGGACAGGTATAGCAGGCCTTACTCCTTCCATCACCATGTTTCTCAGTCTCTCTAAACATTTCTCCACCAGCATTACAGACATAACTCAGGCACTATCTGTCCTCCAAGCCCAAGTTAATTCCCTGGCTTCAGCTGTCCTCCAAAATCGCCAGCGCTTCAATCTACTAACTGCTAAGAAAGGAGGACTCTGCCTATTCCTAAATGAAAAATGCTGCTTTTATCTAAACCAATCTGGCCTTGTATATGATGCCATCAAAAGACTTAAAGACAGGGCCCAAAAGCTCCCTAGTCAGGCAAATGATTATTCTGGACCTAGCTAGCCACTCTCTAACTGGGTATAATGGATCCTTCCATTAGCAGGCCCCTTACATCTATCCTTCTCCTTCTCTTATTTGGACCCTGCCTTTTCTGACTAATCTGTCAATTCCTACAAAATTGTATCCAAGCTATAACCAATCAGTCAATATGGCAAATGCTCCTTCTAACAACCCCACTATCACTCCTTGCCCCATAATCTCTCAGCAATCTAAAATCTCTCCCATTTTTAAGTTTCCATGACGCCCCCAATCCCTCTCAAAGAAGCCCTGAGAAACATCACCAATCACCCCTACGTACTGCCCCTAGAATTTTACTGACCCCACGTTTTGTAGTATTTACTTTACCTTTATATTATTAATATAAAAAGGCAGGAATGCAAGGTTCTTTGAACTGAATGCACCATGAATTACACCATAGTCAAGCCACGGTGACCCCTCTGACCCATACGTACACCTCCAGATGGCCTCCCGAAGCCAGAAAGTCTAAGATAACAAGAAAACCACATAAGGAGAAGAACAGCTAGCTCCTGCAGTGCCTGATTAGCCGACCTTGCAACATTCCATCATTGTTCTGCCTAAACTGATAAGCCAAACTTGTGACACTGGACCTTGAATCTTGTGACACACACAGCACCCCCCCGACACCCACCCACCCCTTGCAAAAACCACCCTGAACTGTAACTTCTATAACTTTCCACTGCCTTCCCCAAACCTACAAAACCAGCTCCTATCCCACCTCCCTCTGCTGACTCTCTTTTCAGACTCAGCCCATCTGCACCTTGGTAAATAAACAGCCTCCTTGCTCACACAAAGCCTGTTTCAGTTGTTCTCTTCATTCAGAGCACACCTAACATTTTTTACATATCACAGGGTCCCAAAAACTGCCCAACGCCCTGGAATTTGTATGAAAGAGCCTAAGAAATTAATCCTTGTTTATATGGAACTTCACTTATTTACATCCATTGTTTCATTTGTTCCCTGTAACAGTTAAGGAATAAGGCAAATTCGACATAAGCAGACCCACTTTGAATGTGGAGAAACTAAATCCAAGAGAGATGAAGACTTTGACCCAAAGGTATATTCTAGTAAGGAGCAGAGTAAAAAGTAGAATCCAGAGCTTTTGACTCCTGGACCGTGTTTTTTGTTTTACCTCCATGCTGTCTCTTTAGCCATCAATCATTGTCTCTCTCCTACTGTGTCTACACAGCTGAATAACAATTCCTTGCTCTCTTAAATGTTAATGGACAACCTCTTCTATGTTAACCTAGCCTTCCTGAAGCAATTGCTCATTTTGTAATGCTCAAAGCCATACATGTTCACCACAAATAAAATCTTTTCTCTCTCTTCTTAATGACTCCCTTCATCCTCCTCTCCAAACTCCTCAGGGTTCCAGAAAAATTGAACCTAGTAAGATTCAGGCTATTTTTAGATCAAGACTGACATACTCAGGCAGCAAAGAGAGCCAGAGAGACGCCAAACTCTGTATTCACCCTGGAAATGAACAAAAATGGGAAGCAAGCTGGCCAGTTCAGTGTCCCTTCAGATTTATAATAAATTGTCTGAGAGAACTTGGTAAATTAGCAATGACTTCATGCCAGAAATTCTTTGCCTCAGCCAATCCTGGAACTTACTCTGTTAAACCTAGGCCACCTGAGGTTTTTCAGAAATATTACTTTCACATAAAGTCCACATAGCTCGGCCACTGCTGCCAAGAACAAGGCCTAGAGACCATATTGGCAATCTTGGTGCTGGTCCCGCTGGGTCATCACATGAGCTGAGAGGCAGCATGTGAAAGACAAACTCTCCTAAGTAGGCGTCAGAAATCCTAGATTCCTTACCACTTCTGAGCCATGTGACATTGAGAGAGTCACTAGGAAGATCTATGGCCCCAGCTGTGGGGTGTGCAGCCTTTGCTGTCAGCCCCTTCTGGGACTGTCTCAGTCTCAGCCATAAAGAACCCTCTCCCCTAAAAGTCACATCCTTCTAGAGGCAGCCCACAGTCAAATGACTGATTAGGGTTTAAAAGCACTGGAAATGTCAGCCCAGTTCAAGACGTCTCTGCCAGGCCTTTTTCGCTCCAGAGCTCCCCACTGAGTTGGCTGACGCTGCTGGGCTGGGTCTACATCACAGCTAGACCCCTCCCCATGCCAACCGTGCTGCTTCTACCTCTCTCCAAAGGTTTGATCCTAAGGGCACTCCCTCATGCACACCCTAAAAAACACCATCTCAGAGTATGCCTCCTGGTGAACCAAATATGAAGCACCGATAAATAAATGTCATTGACACTATCAGTGAACTCCGAAAATACAACACCTCAAATAAGAATCCTCTGAAAACCGTTATTTTAATAAGGTTAAAAAAAACTCTACAAACCATGCGATGCCACAGTATGTTAGAAGTTAGACAAGATCTCTGCTAAGCTCCTGAAGGACAAAACACAAAAATAATACAGCCTTCTGCTTCCATTTCTTCACAGCTGAATTCCTAGATGCAGTCGTAGAATCAGAGAAGTGTTTCTTCTGTCTCAGCAGCTCTACCTTTCTCTGCGATCCATTAGATAGCCTATACTCCCTCCAACACCTAATGCTTTCCTGCTCTCTAACTCCCTCTTTCATATCAATAAGAAAAAAGTATGCAAAAGTCTGTAACTGCCTCAGACCTATCACTGAAATTACATTTGTTAGTGAATAATTATTAAATGGGTTCTGTGATGGCTACCCAAATTCCCACTTCAGGACTGAAGGTTTATATTCCCCAGCGGCTGGAAGTGCTGCTGGCAGCTAGCCCTTAGCTCTCCAAGAACTGCCCTCAGCTGAAGATAGCTGCATCACCCACAAACACAGCCCCATAAAATGACAGGTCAGTGCACAAGATTAATAGTCCCTTCATCCCAATTTGGGACTACTGTGAAAAGCCATCCCAGCTTCTGAGCCCCTGTGAAGTTGGCTGAGGCTATGTGAAGACTGAATCACAGCCTGACTTCTCCCTCTGCCCAGTCCTTCTTCCTACCCTTCCACAAAAATTGTTAGCCCTGAAAGTATTCCCTGATAAGTCTCCTACATACTAATCCCTATTCCAGAGTCTGCCTTGGTAGCAGTAGTCTTCTGGAAAAGCAGATGCTAAGATGGAATACTGGGGTTTGAATATCATCTGGCTGGCTGGCAATGAAGACCTCATCACTGGTGATGGATGCCAGATAATTCTAGGTCCACCATACACCTCTCACCTACCCAACACATACTAGAAAGAGTCAAAAGAATATGTATAAAACTGGATTTTTAAAAAGCTGTATCAAAGTGGACAATACAATTGTCACTTTCACCAGTGCTAAACTAGGATACACCAACAGGAAGAAATTTATCGGGACTTTGAGAATTTCAGGAAAACAGAAATTCTAAGAAAAATATAATTAGATGGCCATTAATGGTGACAACCGATGCTCTAGAGAAAAAACGCGATGAAAAGCTGATGGTTATAAGTCACCAATTAAAAGCTAAGTGCTGCCAGGTACAGTGGATCACACCTATAATCCCAGTGCTTTTAAAGACCAAGGTGGGAGGATTGCTTGAGACCATGAGTTTGCAACCAGCCTAGGCAACACGGTGAGACCCTATCTCTACAAAAAATTTAAAAATAAAACCTAGCTGGGGAGGGTGGTGCATGCCCATAGTCCTGGCTACTCAAGAGACCCAGGTAGGAGGATCCCACTGAGGCTGCAGTGATCTATGACTGCACTACTCTGGCCTGAGTGACAGACCTAGACTCTGTCTCAAAGAAAAAAAAAAAAAAAGTTAAGTGTGCAAAGAGTTGCTATTCAATGGGTATGAAGTTTCAATTGTGCAAAGAGTTGACACTCAATGTGTATAAAGTTTCAATTATGCAAAATGAATAAGCTCTAGAGATCTATTCTACAATAGATCTGTGCCTATAATTAACAATACTGTTTGTACACTTAAAAATTTAAGAGAGTAGATCTCATATTAAGTGGTCTTACCACACTACTTTCTTAAATCCATGGGGGAAAATAATCCAAATGTGAAACAAAGAAGACTTATACTTCTCAATTTCAAAACTTACCACAAAGATAAAGTAATCAGGACAATGTAGTACTGACATAAAGAGAGAGATATAAATCAATGGGGTCCAGAAATAAACGCATACACATCCAGCCTATTGATTTTTGACAATGATGCTAAATCCATGCAATGGGGCAAAAACACTGTCTTCAACAAAGGGGTGTTGAAACAACTGGATAGCCTGATGCAAAAGAATAAAGTGGATTCCTTACACTATATAAAAAAATTAACTCAAAATGGATCAAATACTTAGAGCTGAAACTTTAAAACCCTTAAAATAAAACAGAGGTAAATATTCATAACCTTAGATTTGGCAATAGTTTCTTAAATATAGACCCAAAAGCATAACAAATGAAAAATATACATTAGACTTGATTAAAATTAAAAATGTGCATCAAAGTACATTATCAAGAGAGCAAAAGGACTGCTCACAGAATGAGAGAAATTATTTGCAAATGAAATCTCTGCCAAGGATTTAATATCCAAAGAACACCTACCATTCAACAACAAAAAGATAAACAACCCAAACAAAATATGAGCAAATGATTTGAATAGGAATTTCTCTGAGAAAGACATGTTATTCATCATTAGTTATTAGGAAAAGGCAAATTAAAACATGGATGTAATACTACTTCACACCCACTAGGATGACTATGGTCAGAAAACAGACTAGATTTTCCACCAAGATGGCTGAATAGGAACAGCTCCAGTGCACAGCTCTCAGCGAGAGCAATGCAGAAGTGGGGATATCTCCGCATTTTCAACTGAGGTACCAGGTTCATATTAAGTGGGTACAGCCCAAGAAGGGCAAGCTGAAGCAGGGTGGGGCATTGCCTCATCTGGGAAGTGCAAGGGACCAGAGAACTCCCTCTCCTAGCCAAGGGCATTAGGGACATTTCCTGACACTCTAACACTCAGGCTCAGATAAGGCATTTTTC
This sequence comes from Saimiri boliviensis, assembly GCF_048565385.1. Taxonomy (NCBI): domain Eukaryota; kingdom Metazoa; phylum Chordata; class Mammalia; order Primates; family Cebidae; genus Saimiri; species Saimiri boliviensis. Next base: position 110,874,084 of record NC_133455.1, read on the forward strand.
CCAGTCTTCACAACCCACAGACCAAGAGATTCTCTCCGGTGCCTACAACACTAGTACCCTGGGTTTCCAGAACAAAACTGGGCAGCCTTTTAGCCACAACAGTTTTCTTTTTTTCTTCTCATACTCCAGTGGCACCTAGAAGGCCAATGAGTCAGAACCACTCCTTTCCCTGAAAAAGGGGGCTGAAGCCAGGGAACCAAGTGATCTGGCCCAGCAGGTCCCACCACCACGAACACCAGCAAGCTAAGATCCACTTGCTTGAAATTCTTGCAGGCAGCACAGCAGTCTGAGCTCCATCTGGGACATCTGATTTCGGTAAGGGGAGGGGTGTCTGCCATTGCTGAAGCTCCAGTAGGTGGTTTTAACCTCACCTGTGTAAACAAAGTCACTGGAATGTTGACACAGCAACTGGGCAGAGCCCAAGGCAGCTCAGCAAGGCCTCCACAGGCAGACTAGACTCCCTTCTTGCTGGGCAGGGCATCTCTGAAAAAACGCAGCAGCCTTTCAGGGACTTATAAACAAAGCCCTCACCTTCCTGGGACAGAACACCTGGGAAAAAGGGGTGGTTGTGGGTTCAGCTTCATCAGACTTTAACGTCTTTGCCTGGCAGCTCTGAAGGGAGCAACAGATTTCCTAGCACAGTCCTTCAGCTCTGATAAGAGACAGATTGCCTCCTCAGGTGGCTCCCTGACCCCCTTGTATCCTGACAGGGAGACACCTCCAAGCAGGGGCTGACAGACACCTTATACAGGAGAGCTCTGGCTGGCATTGGTGGGTACCCTCAAAGCTACCAGAGGAAGAATAAGGCAGCAGTCTTTGCTGTTCTGCAGCCACCACTGGTGATTCCCAGGCAAGCAGGGTCTGGAGTCAACCTCCAGCAAACTCCAGCAGAACTGCAGAAGAAGGGCCTGACTGTTAGAAGCAAAACTAACAAACAGAGATAAATAGTTTCAACATCAACAGAAAGGACACCCATTCAGAGACTCCATCCAAAGGTCACAAACTTCAAAGACCAAATGTAGATAAATCCACAAAGATGGGAAGAAACCAGTGCAAAAAGACTGAATTATCCAAAAACCAGAACACCTCTTCTCTTCCAAGGGATCACAACTCCTCACCAGCAAGGGAACAAAACTGGATGGAGAATGAGTTTGATGAATTGACAGAAGCAGGCTTCAGAAGATAGGTAATAACAAACAAAATAATAACAAGCTAAAGGAGCATGTTCTAACCCAATGCAAGAAAGCTAAGAACTTTGAAAATCAAAGATTAGACAAAATGCTAGCTAGAATAACCAGCTTAGAGAAGAACATAAATGACCTGATGGAGATGAAAAGAGAGAGAGAGAGAGAGAGAGAGAGAGAGAGAGAGAGAGAACTTTGTGAAGCATACACAAGTTTCAATAGCCAAATTGATCAAGTGGAAGAGAGGATATCAGAGATTGAAGAACAACTCAATGAAATAAAGCAAGAAGGCAAGATTAGAGGAAAAAATTGAAAAGAAATGAACAAAACCTCCAAGAAATATGGGATTATATGAAAAGACCAAATCTATGTTTGATCAGTGTACCTGAAAGTAAAGGGGAGAATGAAACCACGTTGGAGAACACTCTTCAGGATATTACCCAAGAGCACTTCCCCAACCTAGCAAGGCAGGCCAATGTTCAAATTCAGGAAATTCAGAGAACACCACAAAGATATTCCTTGAGAAGAGGAATGTAATCGTCAGAATCACCAAGGCATATAATCATCAAAATCACCAGGGTTGAAATGAAGGGGAAAAAAGGTTAAGAGCAACCAGAGACAAAGATTGGGTTACCCACAAAGGGAAGCACATCAGACTCACAGCAGATCTCTCGGCAGAAACCCTACAAGCCAGAAAAGAGGGGGGGCCAATATTCAACATCCTTAAAGAATTTTCAACCCAGAATTTCAGATCCAACCAAACTAAACTTCATAAGCTAAAGAGAAATAAAATTCTTCATGAACAAGCAACCACTGAGAGATTTCATCACCACCAGGCCTGCCTTACAAGAGCTCCTGAAGGAAGCACTAAACATGGAAAGGAACAACCAGTACCAGCCACCACAAAAACATACCGAATTGTAAAGACCATCAACAATATGAACAAACTACATCAACTAACAGGAAAAACCAGCTAGCATCAAAACAGCTGAATGAAATTCACACATAACAATATTAATCATAAATATAAATGCGCTAAATGCCCCAATCAAAAGACACAGACTGGCAAATTGGATAGAGTCAAGAACCATTGGTGTGCTGTATTCAGGAGACCCATATCACATGCAAAGACAAACACAGACTCAAAGGGATGTAGGAAGATTTACCAAGCAAATGGATAGCAAATAAAAGCAGGGGGTGTGATCCTAGGTTCTGATAAAACAGACTCTAAACTAACAGATTTAAAGAAAGCATTACATAATGGTAAACAGATCAATGTAACAAGAGCTAACTATCCTAAATATATAAGCACCCAATACAGGAGCACCCAGATTCATAAAGCAAGTTCTTAGAGACCTACAAAGAGACGCCAGGCACAGTGGCTGTAGTCCTAGCACTTTCAGAGGCTGAGGAGGGTGGATCACGAGGTCAGGTGTTCAGGACCAGCGCAGCCAACATAGTGAAACCCCATCTCTACTAAAAACAAAAAAGTAGGGTTTTTTTGGGTGTGGAGGCAGGTACCTGTAATCCCAGCTACTTGGGAGGCTGAGGCAGGAGAATCACTTGAACCCAGAAGGTGGAGGTTGCAGTGAGCTGAGATGGGGGCCACTGCACTCCAGCCCTGGTGACAGTGCAACACTCCATCTCAAAAAAATAAAAAAGACTTAGATTCCCACACAATAATAGTGGGATACTTTAACACACTCCACTGTCAATATTGGGTAGATCGACAAAACAGAAAATTAACAAGGATAACTAGGACTTGAACTGAGATCTGGACCAACTGGACCTAATAGACATCTACAGAACTCTCCACCCCAAATCCACAGAATATACATTCTTCTCAGCACCACATCTCACTTATTCTAAAACTGACCCCATAATTGGAAGTAAAATGCTCCTCAGCAAATGCAAATGAACAGAAATTATAACAGTCTCTCAGATCATAGTGCAATCAAATTAGAACTCAGGATTAAGAATCTCACTCAAAACCGCCCAACTACATGGAAACTGAACAACCTGCTCCTGAATGACTACTGGATAAATAATGAAATAAAGGCAGAAATAAAGATGTTCTTTGAAACCAGTAAGAAGGAAGACACAATGTACTAGAATCTGCGGGACACAGATTATTAAAGCTATCTACAGGGAAATTTATAGCACTAAATGCCAAAAAAGAAAAGAGGAAAGATCTAAAATTGACACCTTAATGTCACGATTAAAAGAACTAGAGGTGCAAGATCAAACAAATTCAAAAGCTAGCAGAAGAGAAAAAAACTAAGATCAGAGCCGAACTGAAGGAGCTACAGATACGGAAAAAAAAAAAAAAAAAAAAAATCAATGAATCCAGGAGCTGGTTTTCTGAAAAGATCAACAAAATAGACCATTAGCCAGAATAATAAAGAAGAAAAGAAAGAAGAATCAAATAGATGCAATAAAAAATGGTAAAGGGGATATCAACACCAATCCCACAGAAATACAAACTACCATCAAAGAATACTACAAACATCTCTATGCAAATAAACCACTAAATCTAGAAGAAATGGGTAAATTCCTGGACACTTACACCCTCCCAAGACTAAACTAGGAAGAAGCTGAATCCCTGAATAGACCCAGTAACAAAATCTGAAGTTGAGGCAGCAATTAATAGCCTACCAACCAAAAAAACTCCAGGACCTGATGGATTCACAGCCAAATTCTACCAAACGTACAAAGAGGAGCTGGTACCATTCCTTCTGAAACTATTCCAGACAATACAACAAAAAGACAGACTCCTCCCTAACTCATTTTATAAGATCAGCATCATCCTGATACCAAAACCTGGCATAGACACAACTAAAAAAATTTTCAGGCCAATATCCATGTGGCATACAGCTTGGCCAGTTGGTAAAATAGCTGATTGCAGAAAACTTGAAGGATCAGAGAACCAGAGGGTCAGGGGAAAAGGCATGTGGATATACACACAGGAATGGGCATGAAGTGTAAATATATTTGCATTATTAATGCCCTCCAAAGAGCATTCAACACAGGAAAGACAATTCAACAACCAAATAGAATCAGTCAACCAGCTGGTATCAGCCAGAGTCTGTCACTGGCCAGCCCAGTATTGAATTATAGGTTTATAAATGTAATAGCAATAGTAGAAATGAAGACTATGAAAGCCCCAACAGGATGCCTCTCACTCACCAAGGGTAACCTACCTTCTGCTACTGCAGAATGTGCCACCTTCCACTAATAGTAAACCCCATTTCTCAAAGAAACCAACCAGACATTTGATGGCAAATACAAACAATGAACCCTTTCCACTTTGGAGGGGACAGTGATTGATTCATCTATTTATTTATTTATTTATTTTTTTTTTTTTGAGATGGAGTTTCGCTCTTGTTACCCAGGCTGGAGTGCAATGGCACAATCTCGGCTCACCGCAACCTCCACCTCCTGGGTTCAGGCAATTCTCCTGCCTCAGCCTCCTGAGTAGCTGGGATTACAGGCACGTGCCACCATGCCCAGCTAATTTTTTTGGATTTTTAGTAGAGACGGGGTTTCACCATGTTGACCAGGATGGTCTCGATCTCTTGACCTCGTGATCCACCCGCCTCGGCCTCCCAAAGTGCTGGGATTACAGGTTTGAGCCACCACACCCGGCCTTGATTCATCTTAACTACAATAGCCACATATTATGAGTTTGACTTCTATACTTACAGGGAAAGAGCTAGTACTATCCTATGAGGGGTTTCAGTGTATTTGATCTGCTAACACAGATATTTGGCATCCAGCTAATCCATCTGGGCATCTCTGAATGTGTGCTTTGCCCAGATTTGAAGGCAAATTGATGAGTCCAGCAGCTGTTGCCTGAAAGGTGCATGGTAACCAAGAGCTCAGATATCTCAGAGATGAGGACCTAAGTACCCCAAAAGATAAGCTGCCAAAACCAAAAGAGATGCAAGCTGTGGAGGAGGGGAACCTATCAGAGAAAGGAGTTGGTTAAGATCAATTGCCACTCAAACCCAGCTCAGTGAAAGAGACAGCAGTTCATCCCATTAACTTTCCTCTTGTAAGCTTCTCCAATGGAAAGGAGCCCAGCACCCTCATAGAGGACCTGTTCCCAGAAGTTATATGAAAAAACTGGCTTTGAGTGGCAGAAGGGGTGGTCTGAAGTGGATGCTGTGATGTGGAGCCCAGTCCCTCCAGTGCTAAGATTTATTTTCCCTGCTGCAGGAGCATTGCTAGCTAGCAGCCCTCAGCTAGGAAGAGGCTCCTTGCCCAAGTCACATTTCCTTACTAGGGGCTGCCTGCATCAATCACAGATCAACATGGCTTTATAACAGCCTGGCCCACTCACCTTAATGCAGGGTATCTCTGCAGGGCACCCACTCAGAGCATTGGCCTGTGTTGAGAATGCATCACAACTTAATCACTCTTTTTTGCACAATTCTGCTTCCTTCTCTTCCCCTACAGGTGTTAATCCTGAGAGCCCTCTCCAGTAAACTTCCTGCTTGCAAATTTTTCTCTCAGAGTTTTGCTCTCTGGGAGACCTGACCTAAAATATATATAATTATACCATAAAAGAAACAAATGTCAGCTGACACTGCATTTCAGCTCATCACTTAATTCTGCTAAGTTGTGTTTTAATCATCCCTGATTAACTTATCATCAGACACTCCCAAAGAAAATTAGAGTGTTTCCTACAATTTTTAAGTCCCTAAAAGCCTACTCATGCTATCTTTAGTCTCAATAAATGGCCTCACTTCATGGAAATTGAGGCTGATATTATTTCCCTTAACCTTCCTCCTCCCACTCCTAAATTTCTTTGTATGCTCACACATATATTTCTCCTTTCTTCCTTTCTTAGATAATAAAGTGTCTCCATTAATTCATACTACTTAGTACTTTACCCTATGATTTCCTGACTTCTCCAAAATAATATTTCATCAAAGTCTTTAATCTCTTCATCTGAAAGTTTCCTTCCTTTTAGTTTATAAATATGTAAGACATTATTTCATCTAAATCTTTAATCTCTTCATAAAAAAGTTTCTTTCCTTTTATTCTATAAATACCACTGCGCATTTCAAAAATAAAAACAAAACCTTGAGGTCTATTTTTGTCCTTAACATGCATCTGTTGCTCTCCTATTCTTTACCACTAAACAAGGTGGAAAATTCTATAATGACTGTATCTATTTCATTTTCAGGCTATACCTCAATAAACTACAATCTGGATTCTATCCAGAGCTATTAAAACACCTCTCAGCTGAGGGTGGTGGCTCACACCTGTAATCGCAGCACTTTGGGAGGCTGGGGCGGGTTGATCAGGTCAGATTGAGATCATCCTGGCTAACAAGGTGAAACCCTATCTCTACTAAAAATACAAAAATTTAGCTGGGTGTGGTGGCATGTGTCTGTAATCGCAGTTACTCGGGAGGCTGGGCATGAGAATCGCTTGAACCTGGTAGGTGAAGTTGCAGTGAGCCAAAATTACGCCACTGCACTCCAGCCTGGGTGACAGAGCAAGACTCCATGTCAAAAAAAAAAAAAAAAAAAAAAAAAAAAAACACCTCTCTGAAAAGTCACCAATAACTTCATCCTTTTCTTTCTCAACCACTCTGTGCTATTACATTATTTGTCTTTGTCTTATTCTTAAAACACTTTCCTCAGGCCGGGCGCGGTGGCTCAAGCCTGTAATCCCAGCACTTTGGGAGGCCGAGGTGGGTGGATCACGAGGTCGAGAGATCGAGACCATCCTGGTCAACAAGGTGAAACCCCGTCTCTACTAAAAATACAAAAAGTTAGCTGGGCATGGTGGCGCATGCCTGTAATCCCAGCTACTCAGGAGGCTGAGGCAGGAGAATTGCCTGAACCCAGGAGGCGGAGGTTGCGGTGAGCCGAGATCGTGCCATTGCACTCCAGCCTGGGTAACAAGAGCAAAACTTCGTCTCAAAAAAAAAAAAAAAAAACACTTTCCTCATTACATTTTCCAAGAAACTACACTGCCCAGGCTCTCTTTCACCACACTTTGTCTACCTACTCATGGCAGGCACTCCCAAAGGTCTATTCTCCAATGCTTTCTCTTCCGACTATAACCTACCTCTAAGCGATTCCATTTTTTTCCCATTTTGAGCTACAAAAATTGATTCTTAAATGAAATCACCAACTTGGCACTTTCTCTTTAGCTCTAAGCCACATTTTACCATGAAGTGATACATTAATTGTTGATTTCAAAATAAGTGCATTTAATTATGCTGTTTTTCTATTCCCAGGAACTAAACATTTATGCTAAATGTGTGCTGAATAGTCTCTGTACCTTTTCTGGATTTATTAATAATATAGATTTTAATAACATATTGTACTATAATATTAGATTTCCTAATAGTCAATTATATTTATTTTCCTGAAATAAAACCGTTTTTAAGATGTGGTTTGTTTTTTGTTTTGTTTTAATAGATGGGTGTTTGCTATGTTGATCAGGCTGGATTCAAATTCCTGGGCTCAAGTGATTCTCTCACCTCAGACTCATGAGCAGTTGGGACTATAGGTATGCTGCGGCACCCTGCCTGACATTGTATTTATTTTTTAACATATTGCTTGACAGAATTTTGTTCAAGATTTCAAAATATGCACAAGTGAAATTGACCAAGAAATGTTATTGGAACATCTTCACTGGATTTTGTATTAAGATATTCTTTTCCCATGCTCTGGAAAATGTTAAACATGAAAAGTATCTATTCCATAACATTTTTCAAGTACTCATCCATAAAATCTTCTCAATCTAGAATTTATTTTTTAAGATAATTCATTAAAATATTACATTCCATGGTTTCTCATCTATTTAGATTTTTTATTTCTTCTATACCAGTTTTATCTAGATAAAATGCAAAAACAACTGTTTTTAAAATTTGAAGCATGAATTTTTTTTTTATTTCGATAGGTTTTTGGGGAACAAGTGGTATTCAATTACATGAACATGTTCCTTAGTGGTGATTTCTGAGATTTTGGTGCACCCATCTTGTGAGCAGTGAACACTATACCCAATGTGTAGTCTTTTATCCCTCGGCACCCCCAACTCTTTCCCCAAGTCCCCAAAGGCCAATGGATCATTCTTATGCCTTTGCAGCCTCATAGCTTAGCTCCCACATGAGTGAGAAAATAACAACGTTTAGTTCTCCATTCCTGAGTTACTTCACTTAGAATAAGTCTCCAATTCCATCCAGGTTGTTATGAATGCCATTATTTCATTCCTTTTTATGGCTGAGTAGTATTTCATTTTATACATACACACACACACACACACACACACACACACACACACACACCATTTTCTTTATCAACTCATTGATGATGGGCATTTAGACTGGTTCCATATTTTTGCAATCACAAATTGTGCTGCTATAAACATGTGTGTACTAGTATCTTTTTCATCTAATGACTTATTTTCCACTGGGTAGACGCCTAGTAGTGGGATTGCTGATAAAATGGTAGCTCTTCTTTTAGATCTTTAAGAAATCTCCATACTGCTTTCCACAGTGGTTATACTAGTTTACATTCCCACTAGTAGGGTAAAAGTGCTCCCTTTTGACCACATCCATGCCAACATCTATTATTTTTTGATTATGGCCATTCTTGCAGGAGTGAGGTGGCATCACATTGTGGTCTTTATTTGATTCAAAAAAATGAAATTAGGAATCCAGCTGGACTGATCCCTGGTGGCCTGGAAATTGGGTTTTAATGGAACTTAAAATGAAAAAGGACAATGCCTGATTTTTTTTTTTTTTTAAAGCAGAGAATCAGATCATATAATCCTGCCTAAAGGCATAAGTGAGTGAATTAGGAGTAAAGCTTTATAGGAAGATACAACAGGTATACTGCCAAAGCCTTGGCTCTGGGAGAAGAGGGATAAAAATTCTCACCTAAGATGTCATAATTACAGGCCTTCCCTTGCATGGGACCAGGAATAGAATTTCCATTGCCTCTGTTATTGGAAAAATTCCAAACTGAAAGTTTAAAATAGTCCTAGGTCAGTAGTGCCCCCCGGGTACCTGGCAAAAGTAGACACATTATCTCTGGAGAAACACATTTAAACTCACCTCTCAAATAATTTCTAAATATATAAAATGTCAAGGTTAGGAGCTCAAAAATAAATAACAGAGAAACAAGCAATCATGATCAAAATTCAGCAGAATCAAGATGTAGGGTCGTACATGCAGCAATTACATATTTTGAATAACCAGAAATTAAAATATTCTATTTATGTATAAATAGAAATACATAATTTAAAAATTATATCAATGTATAAATGAAGGGCAAAGAGACTATCAAAATTGATCATGCAGACTTGAAGACAGAACCAAATAGAACTAAAAACGAAAATACAATAGAAATTTAATGTCAGGTTAAATAGATGAATAAATAAATCTAAAGAGAGAATTATAGAGCTGGGAAATGTTTATGAAGAAATTATTTAGAAGTTTCTCAGATGAAAAATATGAAAAAAAATGATTAACAGGAAGAAGAGAGAGAAAATAGAGTAAGAAAGTGTACAGAGACATCACAGAGAACCCATGAGATGAAAAATCAAAGAATTTAATAATTGCAGTTTCAAGAGAGATTAGAAAGGGTAAAATGATATTTAAATAATGTAAAAGCTGATGATTTCCCAGAATTTTCTTAAGGAAATCACACATCCTCAGAATCAAGAGACAATAAATCCAAACAGGTAAATAAAGGAAGAAATTCACACTTAGACACATGTTGTGAATTTGTAAAACCCCAAGACAAAGAAAATTTTACAGGCCCCCAGAAAGGAGGAAAAAAAAATCATATTACCTACAACAGGACAACATACTCATGACTAGTCTCTCAAGAGCAACAAGAGAAGGTAAAAGGCTAGTGAAATATTTTCAAAATGCCAAGAGGGCAACTTTCAGGTAAAACAGTGTCTCCCATTAACACTATCTTTCCCCATTAAGTCGAAATAATGGCATTTGCAAAATAGAAACTCAAAGTTTATTATGAACAGATATCACTATAGGAATGTCTAAAATGTGCACTTCATGAAAAAGGAAAACAGCCTTTAAGGAAAGTCTGAGATGCAAAAGATGCTAGCAATCAAAGAAAACGGTAAACGTGAGATGAATCTGAAAAAACATGTCTAAATCAATAGCAATAATATCTAATTTGGGGATTTAAATATTAATATTTTCTTAAGAAAACTAATGTTAAAGTCTTAGTTCTTAAGAACTGAAATACAAATACTAGACTCATTTGTAAGCAGGTTGATCACAATTTAAGCATTATATATCTTTATATGTCTTTATATGTTTATAATGTTCAGCAGAAAGGTAACTACAAAAAGAGTACAAGAATGTGTATAATATCTTTATTAGTAGAGGGGGAAATAAGAATAAAGAAAAAGAGCTTAATTCAAAAGTAGACAAGAATAGTAAAGGGAAAAAAATAAATAAAGCAGGCTAAATTAAAAACCCAAAATCAGATGATAAAAATAAATACACATCTATCAGTAATTACAATAAAGATAAATGAAATTGATTATTCTGCTAAAAGACAAAACCAGCCATTTACTGTTTATAAGAAAAATACCTCCAATTTAAAGAGAAATATTAAAACTGTTTTTAATGATATAAAATATAATTAATAAAATTATTGTAACTAGATTATGGGGTTAAAATTAAAAGAAAAATAAAACATAACAAATTAGAATATAACTTTGAAGGGATTTGAAAGCTGAATGATCTTAAAATCATTAAAAATATTCAATCAATAGTTAAGTCTTTCTCATAAAAAGAATTCAATATTCATCCCACTTTTGCTGTAAAAATTATACCTCAGGATAATCAAGTAATTGATGAAGAACCATTCCTTTTTGTAAAAATATAGCCAATAAGCAATAAAGAATTTATAGAATTAAAATCACCAGGGGCTCACTTGGTTTCTCAAGGCACCTGCTCGGTCCTCTGCCTAGTTTCCTTTTCTTCCCTGCCTTTTCTCTTTACTGTTCTAAAGCTTTATAATACACTTCTACTCCTATTCGGAAACTTGCCTCTGTCTCTTTTTCTGCCTTATGACCCTCAGTTGAATTCTTTCTTCTGAGGAGGCAAGAACTCAGGTTGCTACAGACTGATTCGTCACCTTGTGACTTGGACACCTTCCACAGGTAACATATTTAGTGCAGTGACTCGGTAAGTACCAGAGGCTGCCAGCTGGATACAACACACCCGATTAAGCCATGGAAAAGGTCGAAAACGCCAGAGCTAGCAGTGACACCCTCAGCTCCTGAACACACTTGTTAAGGCCCTGGAAGACCTGAGCAGAAAAGACCTCTTTAAGCAGAAAGATAAGTAACGTCTTTTCACCTCCAAGTAACACCCTCAAGCTCCAGATGGTCCTCAGTGAGGAATACTGTCCTCTCAATATTCAAGAGTCACCCATCTACAGGGGGCCTCTAGACTACCTATCGGTGGGACATGACACAGGCGAAATTCTGCCCGTCTCCCTTGAACCTGGCTGGATACTGCTTTCACCAACTCACAGAACCAGCCGTGCCCCGACAGCTAGCAAGAGCACAAGAGCCACACAACCACCACCACTGCCCCTCTCTCAGCAGAAAGCAGTAAGAGAAGACTGACCTTCGTCCATTTTTCCCCAAGGATTTGGGAGTCTTGGAATCTTGAGGAAGAAAATGGTGCAGCGGGTAGCTAGCCAGGTATGCGCAGGGCAGGAGAGGACTCCCACCCAGGAGCGTGCGCACACACACACACCGCAGGAGTGCTGGGTAACTATCAGGTGAGGATGGTCAGGCAGTTTTTAACTTTTTCTCTAAAGTAATCATTGGCCACAGCCAGTGCCAGAGAAGGTCGGTCTACTAATAGATGTAGATAGGAAACACCTGAAACTGATCAGCAGCTTCCCAGTAAGATCTCAGGAGTGGAGAGAAGGAACTCAAGATACCGGAAGTATGCCAAGGTATAAAACCCCAAGAGGTCAAGACACACACTTGGTTTCTAAAGTCACCCACTTGGCTCTCTTCCAAGTGTATTTTTCTTCTTTCTTTTCCTTACTGCTCTAAAGCTTTTAAATAAACTTCCACTCCCGCTGTAAAGGGGGAAAAAATCACCAGGCCAGGTGCTGGGGCTCATGCCAGTAATCCCAGCACTCTGGGAGGCCAGGCAGGAGAATTAGTTGAGCCCAACCAATCAATCAATCAAGTAAAACAAGAAGGTCTACTAATAGATGTAGATAGGAAACACCTGAAACTTGTCCTGACTATCTCTCCAAAACTCAGTCCTGGTTGTCTTCATTTTTCTATCAATTTCTTCCCTTTAGTGCTCTGATTGCCATTCCCTGGTTATAAGTACTATCTATGTGTTGATGGTTTCCACATTTAGTTTCTGGCCCAGAACTTCAGATTTATATCCAACTGCCTACATGACAACTTCACACGGATGTACTATAAATATCTTAAACATACACTATTCAAAACTTAACTTCTGATTTCTCCTGTCAAACCTACCTCAACCAGTCTTCCCCTATTCAATTGATGCCAATTCCATCCTACCAGTTGCTCATAATTTGGATTCCTGTTGCAATCTGACTCCATCTCACACAATTTTCCTTGTTATGTTTCAGCTTCACTGGCCTGCTTTTTTTGTACTTTTTAACCCTCAGACAGGCTCCCACTTAACAGCCTTGGCACTAATTGTTTCCTCTGCTTGGAATATTTGTCCTCCAGATATCCATATGGTAAACTCCCTCACTGTTTTCAAGTCTTTGCTTAAATGCAATTTTCTCAATGAAGTACACTCTTGATATACAGTGGAACTTCACAGCCATTGATCGTTATTGCCTAAGTTCATTATTTTATTGTAGTTTCAGATAGCTGTATTTTATTGTGTGTGGAAGTGTGGGGGTTTTTTTGGGGGGGGTTGTTTTTTGGTTTTTTTCCATGGAGATGGGTTTTTGCCATGTTGCCCAGGCTGGTCTCAAACTCCTGAACTCCAGTGATCAGCCCACCCCAAGTTCCCAAAGTACTGGAGTTGCAGGTGTGAGCCACGGCATCTGGATTCACTTTTTTCTTATAAACTATATGATTTATTACATATTGGGTTTATTTTTTGTAAAGTCTAAGAATATAAAAATACATGAGGGGAGGGATTTTAGTCTTTTCTGTTCAGTCCCCTAATACATCACAAGTACATAGAACAGTATCTGGCTTAGTAGGCATTCAATAAATATTTGTTAGTGAAAATCTTAGGATTATGTCTTTTATGTTTGTTTTATAAATTATTCCATGTGCTTAGGTCATCAAGACAGTCCTCTTTTCTTCTAATTGCATTACATTTTTGCCTTTCACATTTATTTCATAATCTATATGGAATTGATTTTGTGTATAAAGTAAGAATGTAATTTCACTGTCCACATCTCGTCATTTCTACATAATAAAACTCAAAGCTATTAGAGTGACATTCATGGAACTTCATGATCCAGATCCACTTTCTCTCTCCTGGGTTATCTCTGACTGCCACCCTCTGAAGCCTTGATTCAACTACACCAAACTACTGACAATTTTTGAGAACATGAAATTGTTAAAAAGTAAAATCTATATTTGTGGATGATATAACTGTATCCCAGGAAATCCCTCAAAAAAGGTCATTTGAAAAACAGTTAATAAGCATTTAGAACAATTGTTAAAATGTTTGCATCTTTTTGTTTTCTTAGAGATGGAGTCTCACTCTGTTGCCCTGGCTGGAGTGCCGTGGCACGATCTCAGCTTTCTGCAACCTCCACCTCCAGGGTTCTAGCAATTATCTTGCGTCAGCCTCCCAAGTAGCTGGGACTACAGGTGCATGCTGCCATGCCCGGCTAATTTTTTGCATTTTAGTAGAGACAGGGTTTCACCGTGTTGCCCAGGTTGGTCTCGAACTCTTGAGCTCAGGTAATCCACGCACCTTGGCCTCCCAAAGTGCTAAGATTACAGGCATGAGTCACTGCGCCCAGCTGTATCTATTAAAATGATTGTAAAGAGACCAAATTATGTGAGACATGCTTATAATATGATTTGATAAAAACAGAATTTTAAATTATATCTACCATATGCTCTAATCAAAGATTTTAAAAACTTAAATATGAAATAAATATTAAAGAAGTACTAAAATGTTAACATTAATGGCCATTATATTTGGTAGGAAAATTTTTTTCCTACTTCCTAGTTTTATTTCATGCATATAAGTTAGGTTTGTTTTTCTTTTTGTTTCTGTTTTTGTTTTTTGTTTTTTGTTTTTGATTTAGGGTCTTGCTCCAGAGTACAGTAATGCAATCATGGCTCACTGCAGCCTCAACCTCCCTGGCTCAAGCAATCCTCCCACCTTAGCCTCCCAAGTTGCGAGACTACAAACACACAACACCATCCCCAGCTAATTTTTATATTTTTTGTGAAGACATGGTCTTGCTATGTTTCCCAGGCTGGTCTCAGACTCCTGGGTTCAAGCAGTTCTCCTACTTCAGCCTCCCAAAGTGCTGGCATTACAGGTGTGAGCCACTGCACCTGGCTTTAAGTTAGTTTTATAATGAAAAACATTTTAAAGAAAAACATTTCATATTTGCATGCAAATACCAATGCAATTTATCCATGATAAGAGAAGTTCCACTAAATTTCAAATAAAGCTTTGAATAGGGACTTTAGCTATAATTTTATATCAGTCATAACTACCAAAGAACTGAAATGTTTAATTTGGAATATTAAGTTTTTATGCCTAGAAAACACGTGGGTTCATTGTCACTGAGGTTATATGTGACTATAATAAAGAGATTGGGGGGGAACATTTATTAAACATTTTCTATGCTATATACGTAGGAACTGTGCTAATTACTTTAAATATATTATCTCATTTTTCATTTGAATCCTCAGAGTAACTCTATGATAGAGATCATCATTTGCAGAGGTAATTAAGAGCATAAAACTCATGGCTTTTCATCTACATATAGTAAGCAGAACCAAGAAAGTAGGTTTGCTGATGGGTCCTAAACAAAATTCTCAGATAGTATCAGGTTCTAATTTAGAACTGAAAGTGCCCCTAAAGATCAGCTATCCAAATATTTCATAGATGAGGAATGTATTAGTCCGTTCCCACATAACCATAAACATACTAGCCAAGGCTGTGTAATTTATAAACAAAGGAGTTGTGATTGGCTCACAGTCTCTCATGGCTGAGGAGGCCTCAGGAAACTTACAATTATGGCAAAAGGCAAAGGGGAGGCAAGGGCCTTCTTCACATGGTGGCAGGAGAGAGAAGTGCAAGCAGCGGAGATGCCAGACACTTATAAAACCATGAGAACTCGCCGGGCGTGGTGGCTCACGCCTGTAATCCCAGCACTTTGGGAGGCCGAGGCGGGTGGATCACGAGGTCGAGAGATTGAGACCATCCTGGTCAACATGGTGAAACCCCGTCTCTACTAAAAATACAAAAAATTTGCTGGGCATGGTGGCGCGTGCCTGTAATCCCAGCTACTCAGGAGGCTGAGGCAGGAGAATTGCCTGAACCCAGGAGGCGGAGGTTGCGGTGAGCCGAGATCGCGCCATGGCACTCCAGCCTGGGTAACGAGAGCAAAACTCCGTCTCAAAAAAAAAAAAAAAAAAAAAAAAAAAAAATCATGAGAACTCACGCACTATCACGAGAACGGCATGAGGGAAACCACCCCCAGGATCCAATCATCTCCCTGGACGAGGGAAATTACCATTTGAGATGAGATTTGGGTGGGAACACAGAGCCAAACTATATCAAGAAAATTTCAGTATTCAGAGAGAAAAGGGGTTAATGGTCATACAACTTGTTAAAGGTAGTAACACCAATTCCAGAATTATTGTTTCACTGTTCTTTCCATTACAGCATGCTTTGTTTCCTGGTCACTGCGTTTAAATCAAAATGATTGAATATTTGCCTTCAAAAATAACCCTGATAATGTGCTCTTCCCCAAATGGATTAATTTCAAAAAGGAGTTTTTAAAAGCTCTCCTGTCCTTTCACATAATTTGAACATTGGAGACTTTAAGGACAATACCTTGAGGCCACATACTGATGCACCATCTGCTTTGGGGAAATAAACACAGTATATCCTCTTGAGGAAGCAGTATAGCTTTCAATATATAAATTTTCTACTAACATGTTTATAAAGCAGTTCTCCCTTTTCTTGCTACTAAATGAAAACACTGTATCTTCTATTAAAAAATTCATTAAAGAATGCCACTCACAAAAAGATTCAATTAAGTATATGAAACTTATCCCACTGTGACCTGTATTGAGTTGTTTTATAAGACAACATAATCCCGTTTTTATTCTAAGCTCCTCTCTGGAGGAAAAACTTGGATTTCATCAAGAAAAACAACTCTGCTCTCTCATCTCAATTAGAGTCCCAGTGGAATCTGACTATGTGAACTGTCCTGAGTATAGGGTGGGATAGAGACCACTCATACTCTATCTCATACATGCACACAGCCTTCCTATAGTATCCTTTCTACGTAAGATTAACCAGTGTTAATTTTTTTTGAAGAAATATCACAGCACTCATTCATTTTTCTCTATAAGCCCATTAAAGGTCATGCCCTCTTCTAAGTCTGATGTGCTGAAAATCATCACTAAATGCTCTCAGGCCTTCCTTAAGCATTCCCACTGAAATTGTGCTCTCTCCTCTCTGATGATCTAGAGCCCCCATCTGTATTTTGCATTGTAGACTCTTTCAATCTAGTTAAACTACTTTCCATGTTCAGAAATCCCCACTGCAGGAACAATAGGCCATCCATATTCTGCTTGAATGGCCTTAAATGATGAAAAACTCACTAGTATTTCCTGAGGCAATTTGTGCATTGCAGGAGTAGCTTTAGTATGAGTTTCTTCCTGTGTTGGTCAGGGAGTCTGATAATGCGTGTCTAAATGTCTCATGGGTTATTAGACATGATTAAGAGAGGCAATAATTAAACTGTGTGAGGATGGCAGTTTTGTTCTCTCATTAATTTCATTTACCCAGCACTTTCTATGTGTTTTCATGTTCTGTAGGACCTTAATCTTTACTTATTAAAAATACATACAGCAAAAATAAGGGCTTAGGCACTTGGGGTTGTAATTTTTTCTCACTTACAAACTTTTTATTCCTGGTTAGTCATTTTTTAAGTGCTGAACTATAGACTGGTTTCACCAAAATTACCAGGAAATTATTTTTATTATTTTAATAGTAATAATAGTAGTATTTTGAGATAGGGACTCATTCTGTCACCCAGGCTGGCACGCAGTGGTGCAATCTTGGCTCACTGCAACCTCCACCTCCCAGTTCAAGTTCTTCTCCATGCCTCAGCCACCCCAGTAGCTGGGATTACAGGTTTGCCACCACCCCTGCTAATTTTTGTATTTTTAGCAGAGACAGGGTTTCACCATGATGGCCAGGCTGGTCTCGAACTCCTTTCCTCAAGTGATCTGCCTGCCTCAGCCTCCCAAATATCCAGGATTATAGGTGTGAGCCACTGCACCTGCCTGAAATTATTTTTTTAATCTTGGGTCCCACCCCTAAAGATCATGATTCAGAAAGTCTGGAGTAAAGCTTGGGAAATCATATTTAAAAAAAAAAAAAAAGAAAGAAAGAAACACCCTGTTCAACATATTCTGGTACATATCTTGGTACAATTTTAAGAACTACTGATCTAAATAACTCCTGAATCTCTAGGGTCTCTTTAGTATTCTACAACTGGGAACCATTACTATGCTTATCAGTATTTAAACTCACTATGTACAGTAATTGTGACTTCCACCCTACGACGATGAAAATATGCCTTTTCAATATGCCATATAGCAGGTTGGATTCCATGGAAACAGCCTTGGAGTCAGAGGTTAGCATTCAGGAAGTTTGTTTGGGAGGGATTCATAACTATGGGGTAAGGAAATGAAGCAGGATTGGGCAGAATGAGAAACTGGGCTGAGATGCCATCTCAAAAAGACCTCAGCTGACTCTCACAGGCAGTTCTGAAGCTGGACTAGCTCTTTGATGTTGTTCTGAGTTGGGACGGGGGATTGGGTCTCTCTGCTAGGTATGGACCTGTCATTGGATGCAGGCTACCTCAGGAAGGGGTCATGATGTTGACAAAGTGGTTTCTTCATCAGAGGGCAACCAATGGGAAGTAAATTCCTTCAATGCAAAAGGGGAATTTGGGCGCACTTCCCAACATTCACTTTACCCCCTTCATAGGAAAAAAGATGGCAAGAGTTAGACCCAAGCATTCTTCAGCAGAGAACAGCTTTTAAGCCACCGAAGAAAGCATATTACTATCTCTCACTTCCTCTCAGTTCAAGCACCAGATGTTTATAGAATGAGTCACCACTAAAATGAAGCAGGAATTTCTACATGGAATTATTTCTAATGCCTTAAATAGCACTTCTTAGGGCTCTTCATGCCTACAGTTTTGATAAATCAGAATAAATTGCTTTCAAACAACTGGTCTTTTCTGTTTGTTGGTTCAAAAGATGTGTAGCTACTTGGGAGGCTGAGGAGGGAGGATCAATTGAGCTCAGGAGTTCAAGGCTGCAGTGAGCTATGATTACTACCACTGTACTCCAGCCTAGGCAACAGAATAAGACCTGTCTCAAAAAAAGAAAAAAAAAAAAAACACTGCCTCAAAAATAAATAAAACAAAACAAAATATAAAATAAAATGGTCCCTGAATCCCATCTTCAGAATTGCTTATTCATAGATCTGGAGAGGAGCTAAGAAATCTGCGCTTTTCAATGGCAACAAAAGCCAAAATAGACAAATGGGACCTAATCAAACTCCACAGCTTCTGCACGGCAAAAGAAACAGTCAGTAGAGTGAATCGGCAACCAACAGAATGGGAAAAAATTTTTTTGCAGTCTACCCATCTGACAAGGGGCTGATATCCAGAATTTACAAAGAACTAAAACAGATCTACAAGAAAAAAACAAACAAGCCCATTCAAAAATGGACAAAGGATATGAACAGACACTTTACAAAAGAAGACATACAGGAGGCCAACAAACATATGAAAAAATGCTCATCATCACTGCTCATCAGAGAAATGCAAATCAAAACCACATTGAGATACCATCTCACACCAATTAGAATGGCGATCATTAAATAATCTGGAGACAACAGATGCTGGAGAGGATGTGGAGAAATAGGAACACTTTTACACTGTTGGTGGGAGTGTAAATTAATTCAACCATTGTGGAAGACAGTGTGGCGATTCCTCAATGACCTAAAAATAGAAATCCCATTTGACCCAGCAATCCCATTACTGGGTATATATCCAAAGGATTATAAATCATTCTACTATAAGGACACGTGCACACGAATGTTCATTGCAGCACTGTTTACAATAGCAAAGACCTGGAACCAACCCAAATGCCCAACAATGATAGACTAGATAGGGAAAATGTGGTACATATACACCATGGAATATTACATAGCCATCAAAAAAGATGAGTTCGCATCTTTTGTAGGGACATGGATGAACCTGGAAACCATCATTCTCAGCAAACTGACACAAGAGCAAAAAATCAAACACCGCATGTTCTCACTCATAGGCGGGTGTTGAACGTGAGAACACACTGACACAGGGAGGGGAGCCCTACACGCTGGGGTCCATTGGGGGGAAAAGGGGGAGGGACGGGGAGGTGGGGAGGTCGGAAGAGATAGCATGGGGAGAAATGACAGATACAGGTGAGGGGAAGGAAGGCAGCAAACCACACTGCCATGTGTGTACCTGTGCAACAATCTTGCATGTTCTTCACATGTACCCCCAAACCTAAAATGCAATAAAAAAAAAAAAGAAAGAAAAGAAAAGAAATCTGTGCTTTTAACAAACACCATGACTGGTTGTGACACAGGTAGCTCCCAGCCATACTTTGAGGAAAAAAACAAATTAAGAAAATCTTAAAACAATCAATGAGTATATATAATACATATACTAAAATGAAACACATAATGTATATACAAGTTTGCATTTTAAAAACTTCAGTGAGAAAGAGAGGATGTGGATGAAAAAGAAATCTGTTTAGATCAAAGGAAGATCATGTGTTCAAAATGATCTCTGCTTATCTCTTCTTGCTGAGGAAAAAAACCTGTAGATTTTCTATACAGAAAAATAATACCTGCTCCAGGCAAAGAGGAACAGAAGATACAAAAAGGATCTAGTTAGTTACCAAGAGCTGGTCACTGGTCATTATCAATATGGAACAGGCAACAGCTAAAAGTTGTAGCAACTTTTAAAATATCTGGGAAATATGCACAGATATAGGGATCTTCCACCATCAAAGACGTTTGGAAAGAGGAATTATTACACTTTCGCTCAATGCAGAACAAGAATCATAATCAGACTAGGCAAAAGCTGAGAACAGTTGAAGATTTTAGGTGTTGCTCTAATTGTTACCTTTGGAATATATATGTCATTAGTAGTCAATATTCTATATTAAAAGTAAATAATATTTGTTCCATACTAAAGTCTTATTATTTTAGAAAAAGTATGACTAATATTATTGTGTATACTGGCAACAAACAAATAGAAAATATAATTTTAAAAATAACATTTAAAAAGCATCAAAGGATCACCACAGTGGACAAGAGGCAGGCCTAGATTGTAGCTCCAACTCAGTGTATGGAGGCTTGCATTGTGAATTTTAGCTCTGAAACAACTGCAAGAAAAAACTAGGAATCCCAAGAGGTCCCACAGATCCTCTACAGGAAGAGGACTGCTCTTGCAGGACCCGGGAGACACCCCAAATACTGTGAGTGCCCAAGTCGTGGAAGTGGGAAAGTGAGATCCTCCACCCCTGAACACACACCCCTACTGGGGAAACTGAAGGTCTAGTTTGTGGGAGAAGTTTCTGACCTTACCTGGAGCTTAGTCCATTTAGAGAGCTGAATGAAATACAGTGGTGAAAGAAGCAGCGGGAAACACCCTGGGAGCTTGCTGGGTCCCCAAGCAGGCCATTCTGGCCTGGCACCACAGGGATCCTTTGAGAGGGTGGCCAGAGGCACAGGGGAAAACGTCGGGGTGGGGGAAGAACCAAAACCCTTTGCTTTTGCAGCTGGGAGGTGGGTAGCCTGGAGCAAGTTCTTAAGTCCTGCTCACTCACTGCCTGGAAACAGACTTGGGGCTGGTAGGGCACACGATGGAAGCGAGACCTGTCCATCAGATTGCATGGGAGCTAGGTGAGGCCTGTGCTGACGGATTTCCCCCACTTCCCTGACAACCTGAGTGACTCAGCAGAGGCAGCCATAATCCTTCTAGGTACATGACAGTGACCTGGGAATCTCACTCCCTCCCCCACAGCAGCCACAGCAAGACTTGCCCAAGGAGAGCCTGAGCTCAGACATACCTAGCCCTGCCCCTACCTGAAAGGGCTTCCCTACCCACCTTTGTAGCTGAAGACAAAGGGTATATACTCTTGGGAGTTCTAGAGCCCCACTCACCACCAATTCCTTTCCATACTACCATAGATGATGCTCTCTGGAAAGTGCCACCTCCCAGCAGGAGGTCAACCAGCACAAAAATAGGACATTAAGCCACCAAAGCTAAGACCACTCACAGAGTCCATTTCATTCCCTGCCACCTCCACCAGAATGGGTGTGGGTATCCATAGCTGAGAAGCCCATAGATGGTTCACATCAGAGGACTCTGTGCAGACAAACACCAGTACCAGCCCGGAGTCAAGTAGACTTGTTGGGTGGCTAGACCCAGAAGACAGATAACAGTCACTGCAGCTCAGCTCACAGGAAGCTACATCCACAGGAAAATGGGGAGAGTACTACATGAAGGGAACACCCCATGAGACAAAGGAATCTGAACAGCAGCCTTCAGTCCTCTACCTTCCCTATGACAGATCCTACCCAAATGGGAAGGAACCAGAAAATCAACTCTGGTAATATGACAAAACAAGGCTCTTTAACATCCCTACCCCCAAAATCACACTATCTCACCACCAATGGATCCAAACCAAGAAGAAATTCCTGATTCACCTGATCCAGGAGTTTATTAAGCTAATCAGGGAGGCACCAGAGAAAGGTGAAGCCCAATGCAAGGAAATCCAAAAAAATGATACAAGAAGTGAAGGGAGAAATATCCAAGAAAATAGCAAAAACAAAAAACTATCAAAACTTCAGAAAACATTGGACATACTTAGAGAAAATGCAAAATGCTCTGGAAAGTCTCAGCTATAGAATTGAACAAGCAGAAGGAAATTCAGAGCTCAAAGACAAGGTCTTCAAATTAACCCAATTCAACAAAGACAAAGAAAAAAGAGTAAGAAATATAAACAAAGCCTCGAAGAAGTCTGAGATTATGTTAAATGACCAGATCTAAGAATAAACAGTGTTCCTGAAAAAAAAGAGAAATCTAAAAACTTGGAAAACATATTTGCAGAGATAATTGAGGAAAAATTCCCCAGCCTTGCTAGAGATCTAGACATCCAAATACAAGAAGCATAAAGAACACCTTGGAAATTCATCAAAAAAAGATCATTGCCTAGACACACTGTCATCAGGTTATCTAAAGTTAAGATGGAGGAAACAATCTTAAGTGAGACAAAAATACCAGGTAACCTATAGAAAATCTATCATATTAACAGCAGATTTCTCAGGAGAAACTCTATGAGCTAGAAGTGATTACGGCCCTATATTCAGCCTCCTCAAACAAAACAATTATCAGCCAAGAATTTTGTATCCAGCAAAACAAAGGATCATAAATGAAGGAAAAATACAGTCATTTTCAGACAAACAAATGCTGAGAGAATTCACCACTACCAAGCCATCACTACAAGAACTGCTAAAAGGAGCGCTAAATCTTCAAACACATCCTGGAAACACATCAAAATAGAACCTCTTTAAAGCAAAAATCACATGGGACCTATAAAACAAAAATACAAAGTTAAAAAGCAAAAACAAAAAAACAAGGTACACAGGCAACAAATTGTACAATGAATGCAACAGCACCTCACATCTCAACACCAACATTGAATGTAAATGGCCTTAATGCTCCACTTAAAAGATGCAGAACTACAGACTGGATAAGAACTCACCAACCAACTATCTGCTGCCTTCAGGTGGCTCATCTAACACATAAGGACTCACATAAAGTAAAGGGATAGAAAAGAGCATTTTATGCAAATGGACACCAAAAGTGAGGATAGCTATTCTTATATTAGACAAAAAAAAAAAAAACTTTAAAACAACAGCAGTTAAAAAAGACAAAGGAGGGCATCATATAACAGTAGAAGACCTTGTCCAACAAGAAAATATCACAATCCTAAATATATATGCACCTAACACTGGAGCTCCCAAATTTATAAAACAATTACTAGTAGACCTAAGAAATAAGATAGACAGCAACACAATAATAGTGGGGGACTTCAATACGACACTGACAGCACTAGACAGGTCATCAGGACAGAACATCAACAAAGAAACAATGTATTTAAACTTTGCCTTGGATTAAATGCATTTAACAGATATATTCAGAACATTTCTTCCATCATCCACAGAATACACATTCTATTCAACAGCGCACGGAACTTTCTCCAAGATAGGTCATATGATAGGCCACAAAATGAGCCTCAATAAAGCTAAGAAAATTGAAATCATGTCAAACACTCTCTCAGACCACAGTGGAATAAAACTGGAAATCAACTCTAGAAGGAACCTTCAAAACAACGCAAGTACATGGAAATTAAATAACCTGCTCCTGAATGATCATTGGGTCAAAAACAAAATCAAAATGAAAATTTAAAAATTCTTCAAACTAAACGACAATAATGAAATAACCTATCAAAAGCTCTGGGATACAGCAAAGGAGGTGCTAAAAGGAAAGTTCATAGCCCTAAACACCTACATCAAAAAGACTGAAAGAGTGCAAACTGATATTCTAAGGTCATAACTCAAGGAAATAGAGAAACATGAACAAACCAAACCCAAACCCAGCAGAAGAAAAAAAAATGACCAAGATCAGAGCAGGGCTAAATGAAACTGAAACCAAAAAAAAAAAAGATACAAAAGATAAATCAAACAAAAATAAAATTGGTATAACCAAGAAAAGAATAGAAAAAAATCCAAATAACCTCAGTGAGAAACAAAACAAGAGGTATTACAACTGACACCACTGAAATACTAAAGATCACTCAAGGATACTATGAACACCTTTACTCACTTAAACTAGAAAACCTAGAAGAGATGGATAAGTTCTTAGAAAAATACAGCCCTCTTACCTTAAGTCAGGAAGAATTAGATACCCTGAGAAGACTAATAACAAGCAGTAAGATTGAAATGGTAATTTAAAAATTATCAACAAAAAAAGTTCAGGACCAGATGGATTCACAGCAGAATTGTACCAGATATTCAAAGAATAATTGGTACAAATCCTTTGGACACTATTCCACAAGATAGAGAAAACGGGAACTCTCCCTAATTCATTCTATGAAGCCAGCATCACCCTAACACCAAACCCAGGAAAGAACATAACCAAAAAAAGAAAACTACAGACTGATATTCTTGATAAACATAGATGCTAAAATCCTTGACAAAATACTAGCTAACCAAATCAACAACATATTGAAAAGATAATTCACCATGGTCAAGTGAGTTCATACCAGGTATGGAGGGACGGTTCAACATACACAAGTCAATAAATGTGATACACCACATAAACAGAATTAAAAACAAAAATCACACGATCATCTCAAAAGAGGCAGAAAAAGCATTCAACAAAATTTAGCATTCCTTTATAATTAAAACTCGCAGCAAAATCAGCATATGCGGGACATACTCTTTGTAATAAAAGCCATCTATGACAAACCCACAGTCACATAATACTGAATGGGGGAAAGTTGAACATATTCCCTCAGAGAACTGGAACAATACAAGGATGCCCACGCTCACCACCACTCTTCAACACAGTACTGGAAGTCCTAGCCAGAACAATCAGACAAGAGAAAGAAATAAAGGACATCCAGATCAGTAAAGAGGGAGTCAAACTGTCACTGTTTGCTCATGATAAGATCATTTACCTTGAAAACCCTAAGGACTTCTCTGGAAAGCTCCTAAAACTGATAAAGGACTTCAGCAAAGTTTCCAGATACAAGATAATGTACACAAATCAGCAGCTCTTCTAGACACCAACAGCAATTAAGTGGAGAGACAAATCAAGAACTTAACTCCTTTTACAATAGCTGCAAAATCATAAAATACTTACAAATATAACTAACCCAGGAGGTGAAAGACTGCTAAAAGGAAAACTACAAAACACTGCTGAAAGAAATCACAGACAACACAAACAAATGGAAACACATCCCATGCCCATGGATGGTTAGAATCAATATTGTGAAAATGACCGTACTGCCAAAAGCAATCTACAAACCCAAGGCAATCACCAGCAAAATACCACCATCATTCTTCACAGTATTAGAAACAACAAGTCTAAAATTCATATGGAATCAAAAAAGAGCCTGAATAGCCAAAGCAAGACTAAGCAAAAAGAACAAATCTGAAGGCATCAGACTACCTGATTTCAAACTATACTATAAGGCCATAGTCACCAAAAGAGTGTGGTACTGGTATTAAAATAGGAACACAGACCAATGGAACAGAATAGAGAACGCAGAAATACGCCCAAATACTTACAGTCAACTGATCTTTGAAAGCAAACAAAAACATAAAGTTGAGAAAGGACACCCTTTTCAACAAATGGCTAGTCGCATGTAGAAGAATGAAACTGGATCCTCATCTCTCACCTTATACAAAAATCAACTCTAGATGGATTAAGGACTTAAATCTAAGACCTGAAACTATACAAATTCTAGAAGATAACATTGGAAAAATTCTTCTAGACATTGGTGTAGAGCCCAAAAGCAACTGCAATAAAAGCAATAAAAGATAAATAGCTGGGACTTAGTTAAACTAAGGAGCTTCTGTACCACAAAAGGAATAATTAGCAGAGTCAACAGAAAACCCATAGAGTGGGAAAAAATCTTCACAATCTACACATCTGGCAAAGGACTAATATCCAAAATCTCCTACAAACTCAAACAAATTCAGTAAGAAACAAACAATCCCATCAAAAAGTGGGCTAAGGACATGAATAGACAATTCTCAAAAGAAGATATACAAATGGCCAACAAACATATAAAAAAATGCTCAAAATCACCAGTGATTAGGGAAATGCGAATCAAAACCACAATATGATACCACCTTACTCCTGCAAGAATGGCCATAATAAAAAAATCAAAAAACAGTAGATGTTGGGGTAGATGCAGTGATCAAACTATACTTTTACATTGCTGGTGGGAATGTAAACTAGTAGAGTACTATGGAAACAGTGTGGAAATCCCTTAAAGAACTAAAAGTAGAACTACCCTTTGATCCAGCAATCCCACTACTGGGTATCTAACCAGAGGAAAAGAAGTCATTATTCGAAAAAGACACTTGCACACGCATGTTTATAGCACACAATTCGCAAATGAAAAATCATGGAACCAACCCAAATGCCCATCAATCAACAAGTGAATAAAGAAACTGTGATATATATATATATATATCTCTCTCTCTCTCTGTGTGTGTGTGTGTGTGTGTGTGTGTGACAGAATACTACTCAGCCATAAAAAGGAAAGAATTCATGACATTTGCAGTGACCTGGTTGAGAATGGAGACTATTATACTAAGTGAAGTAACTCGGGAATGGAAAATCAAACACCATATGTTTTCACTAACATGTGGGAGCTAAGCTATGAGGACACAAAGGCATAAGAATGATACAACAGACTTTGGGGACTTGGGGGAAAGGGTGAGAGGGGACCGAGGGATAAAATACTACAAATAGGATACAGTGTATACCAAAATCTTACAAAGCACCACTCAAGAACTTATGTAACCAAATATAACCTGTACCCCAATAACCTATGGAAAAATAAATTAAAAAATAGATTAACCTACAATCTTCCTCTCCTGCTTCTGTTGCAAAAACAGAAGATTGGGAAAAGACACAACTGACATACTCAAGTTTTTCTGCATCCCAGAATTGGTTGGGTAACCGTACTGCTATATGGTACTTGATAGCACATTCATGACAGTTTTACTAAATACAAGTCACTTTATCACCAAAAATAAATAAATAAATAAAAATTCTTCTGGAATAAATCATCAAGTACTTAGAAATAAATCTAATGAGTGAAGTGTAACATCTCTACTCCAAAAATTACAAAATGTTGGCTGAGCACAGTGGCTGTAATCCCAGCACTTTGGGAGGCCAAGGCAAGCGGATTGCTCGAGCCCAGAAGTTCAAGAACAGCCTGGGAAACAAGGCAAAACCCCGTCTCTCCAAAACCAAAAACAAAAAATAGCCAGGCCTAGTGGCACACCTCTGTAGTCCTAGCTACTTGGGAGGCTGAGGGACTGAGGTAGGAGGATCAATTGAGCCTAGGAGGTTAAGATTGCAGGGAGAGATGATTGTGCCACTATACTCCAACCTGGGGAACAGTGAAGACCCTGTCCTTCAAAAATAAAATGAACAAAATAAAAAAATACAAAAAATTATTGGGAGAGAGATATTATATTCATAAATTAGAAGATCTGATATTGTAAAAATACCGTTTTCTCCCAAATTGATCTATAGATTCACTGCAATCCCAGTCCAAATCCCAGCTAAATATTTTTTAATGAATTTAACAAGCTGGCTCAAATATTTGTATAATAATACAAAGAATAGTCAGTCTTTCACTTTCCAGTATCAAGACTTATTATATTGCTGCAGTAATTAAGAGAATTAGTGAAAGGATAGATATTAGTCAATGGAAAAGGAAAGAGTCCACTTGATGTATGATAAAAGTACACACAATGAGTTAGGAAAAGGATATTCTTTTTAGTCAGTGTGGCTGGGTCAACTGGATATGAATCAACTGGGTAAAACCACAGGTAAAAATATGAATGAATCTTGAGCTTCTGCCTCACATGATATGCAAATATCAGTCCAGATATACTGTACATCTGTCTATATGCGAAAGCTAAAACAACTGGGCTTCTTGGCACAGAAAGACAAATAGCACATGTTCTCATTCATCTGTGGATGCTCAAACAGTGGATCCCATGGCAGTAGAGGGTAGAATGCTGGTTACCTGAGGCTGAAAAGAGAAGGGAGAAGCTGGGATGAAAAGAAGTTAGTTAATAGATTAAAAAAATGCAGTTCCATAGTAGGAATAAGTTATAACATTCAACAGTACAGTAGGGAAATCATAATTAACAATAATTTAGTGCACATTCCAAAATAGCTAGAAGAGAATTATAATGTTCCCAACACAGATAAAAGATAAATGTTTGAGATGATGGATATCCCAATTACCCTGATTATTACACATTGTATATATGTATCAAAATATCATACGTACCCCCAAAATATGTATAACTATGTTTTTCAAGACAAGGTCTTGCTCTGTTACCCAGGCTGTAATGCAGTGGCACAATCTCAGTTCACTGCAGCCTAAACCTCCCAGGATCCAGCGATCCTCCTGCCTTAGCCTCCCAAGTAGCAAGGACTACAGGCATGCGCCATCATACCCAGCTAAGTTTTGTATCTTTTGCAGAGATGGGGTTTCACCATGTTGAACTACTAAGCTCAAGTAATCTTGTCGTGGACCGTCCGAGACGGGTAGGCACGTCTGCCCGGGGGTCTCTTGACCTGCAAGAGGGTCCCAATACCTGGAAGAGGGAGTGCGCCTGGAAAATTAATAATGACAGAGAGAGAGAAAGCGAGGCGTCTGGAGGGCTGATAGGCTGTGCCTAAACAGCAAATTTTATTTTTCAAAGGCCAGGAATAAATACACTTTCTTGGCTCTGGTTTACGTCATAGCAAGAGGAAATGCAAATGTATGCCTCACATGGCCTATACAATAGAGAAGTCAGATATGCAATCAGTGGTCGTAAAAAGTAACAGAATTTCCTGTAATCACAAAGCTTGCTTGCATCCAAACATTATTCACAAAGCTTGCTTACATCCAAACATTATTCACAAAGCTTGTTTACATCCAAACATTATTCCTCCTGGCTGCAGGTATCTCTGGTTTGACCTTGTTTTAGAACTGAGATGTGAAAAGGTTTTCTGGTTTTGCTCATCAGAATATCTTTTAATCAGATTCTCCTTTGTCTACTCCTGACTCAACTTAACTCAACTTCCCCATTCAGGAATCTCTGAGTCAGAAATCAAAGCCATCCCTTATGGTGGCATTTGCTTTGCAAATATCGACAGTTAAACCATTATCTAGGGTAAAAGGCAGTCAGGTAAAGTTTAAGGCTTATTCTTAAAGAGTCATAAAAAGGTTAAAAGCAGGAACCAGTTGCTGGTAGGGGGTCACTTGGTCTAGCAGCAACGCAGAGTTTTAGGCCCAAACGATATTGTGGTTGATATTAGAAACTGATCATTCATCTTTCAGTTCCTATATTTCCGGATAGCTCGACTGCCTCCAGTAGGAAACTGTGTTTGGGATCAAACTCACCGTATAGTGAGACTCACACCTTTTGGGGGTCTCACACGGGAATGTTCCCCACATAATCTGCCCACCTCAGCCTCCCAAAGTGCTGAGATTATAGGCATGAGCCACCACACCTGACTGTGTAATTATTATATATCAATTAAATTTTTATAAAAAATAGTACTACTGGAATAAATCATAAAAGAATATTTTAATAAAATTTATAAAACAATGAGTTTTATAAAACTTATGAAAGATTTATTAAACAGAATTTAAAAGGCACTAACCATAAAATAAACAAAAATTGATCAATTATATTACATTAAAATTAATAATGTCTGTTTATCAAAGACATCACTAAGAAGTGAAAAGTTAAGCCCCAGAGTGGAAGATGTTTTCAATACATCTTACTGACAAAAGGCCTAGATTCAGAATACGAGAGAACTCCTAAAATCAATAAGAAAAATACAGACAATCCAACAGAAAAAACTGGGCAAGACACTTAATAGACACTTTGCAAAAGAGGATATCCAAAGGGTCAATAAACATAGCTAAAGGCACTCAGCTTGTTCAATTGAAACCAGAATGAGATACCACGACCATCTGCCATTAACAGTAAAAATAAAAATGACAGTTCCAAGAGTTGACAAGGATAAAAAGCAAGTGAAATTCTCATAAAACTTCTTGGGAAAAACTATTCAGCAGTTTCCACTAAAGCTGATTACCATATGCTTCAGCAGTTCTACTCCTTGGTAAGTACACATACACACACACACACACACACACACACACACACACACACAAATGTGTATCTATGTTCCCTAAAAAAAGTATAAAAATGTTTACAAAAACATTGTTAATATTAATGAAAATACTGTGGACATTTTATACAACAGAATAGTTAATACTATAGCTCCCTGAGGATGACACAGATTTGCTACATGCAACATCAGGAATAAATCTTAGAAACATAATGTTCAGCTAACAGAGACAGAACAAAAAAGTACATCCTCTTTAGTTACATTTATATAAATTCCAGAATCAGGCAAAACTCTTCTACAGTTTAGAAGTCAGGGAAAGCCAGGCGCCGTGGCTGACACTTGTAATCCCAGCACTTTAGGAGGACGAGGTGGGCGGATCATCTGAGGTCAGGAGTTTGAGACCAGCCTGACCAACATGGAGAAACCCCGTTTCCATTAAAAATACAAAATTAGCTGGGCATAGTGGCACACACCTGTAATCCCAGCTACTTGGAAGACTGAGGCAGGAGAATCGCTTGAACCCAGGGGCTGGAGGTTGCAGTGAGCCAAGATCGCACCATTGCACTCCAGCCTGGGCAACAAGAGCAAAACTCGGTCTTTTAAAAAAAAAAAAACGAAGAAGAAGTCAGCGTGGTGGTTACATCTGGGACTGTAAAGACTGGAGAGTTACACCAGAATGGACTTTGGGCTTCTAATAATAGTGTATTTCTTTTTCAGGGTATTAGTAATTTTTTTTGTGGAAATTGATAAAACTATGCCCTGTGGTCTGTGCACTTTTCTGTATATGTGTTACACTTCAATAAACATGTATTTTTCTAAACATCCAAAGCATTTCACAAAAGAGAAACACTGATTTCCCTTTGCTTAAGCAAATGAGGGATCTCAAGCACCCCTAGCTCACATATGAAGCCAACTAAACCATTGCACACTCACAAATGACAGATGTCTCCAGCTGCAATTTTCTAAGGCTGATATATTCCCAAGTTTCAACTGCTCCACTTATGAGGATTTTTCCCACTCCTGCTGGTCTTTCTATTTTGTGATCCTCTGAGGTCTGAGTTTTGTTTTCTCTTTCCATACATAGTTCTGATGCTGATGAGATCAGACTTCGTTGGATCTCAGAAATTTATTTTCCATTTCTTAATTGCAATGGCAACCATAAAACAATTGCAGAAAGACGATTTCCCATCCAAATCTTCAAAAAAAAAAAAAAAAAAAAAAGGAAAGAAAGAACAAAGAGAAAACAACTTCAATGCTAATCCATCTGCATTATTTGATCCCAGCATTCTCATTTTAAATTCCCATTGAATTTTATTGTGTAATATTAGTGTTTTACAAAGAAACAAGATTTTATGAATTCCTACAAGTTGGAATCATAGATATTTATCCCTTTATTCTTGGATATTTTATTTCCAAGGTCAAAAACAACATTAATTCAACTTCACATTTTACCAAATGTTATGTTGATGTTCCAAATCCCCCCGGCCCCAACTTTAATTCTTTTCCATTTTTGATTAGTCTATTCCATCAGAACCACAGCAACTGAAATTGCCCCAGAAGAAAGGAGAAAGAATTAGAATGTAGTTATTGACTTTTCCAAAGGTCATGGAAATGAATACATAC
This sequence comes from Saimiri boliviensis, assembly GCF_048565385.1. NCBI lineage: Eukaryota > Metazoa > Chordata > Mammalia > Primates > Cebidae > Saimiri > Saimiri boliviensis. Next base: position 110,906,164 of record NC_133455.1, read on the forward strand.
AACAATCAGGTGATAAATAATTGCTGAGACAAAATGAGCCGTGCAAATGACTTCCTATTGGGATTTTTAAACTTTCTCTGTGATTAAGCTGTGGTAAAGAGCAGTGTCTAGCAATTAGAATTTCTAATAAAGAATATGGCCTAAAAGATTTTTTTAATTACTTTTATTGAGCTATCTAGACTTGACTCTATTTTTTACAATTGGTATAATTCATCTATAAGAGCAAATTTGAGTCACCTTCCTTTAAAGACTATATAATTCTGATATTAATTTTATCTTATATCAAGATAAAAACCCACATAAGGAGAACAAAAAATAATGTGGCAACTTATACTTCCATTCAGAAAAATTTAAAAGAACATTTCTTAAAGTAGTGGTAAATAGTTCAATTTTCTTCGACTACTAAAAAGTCTTTACCAATAAAAGTGTGCATACTTGTAATATATTCAGAATGCAATGAAATCATAAAATCATAGGTAAATAAAATATATATTTACCTACCAACATCTGTTTTTATTCCTGACAATTGGGTAGGAAAACAATTTTACAAGTCTGACCATTCCTTTAGAAAGCCCAATGACCCTAAAGTAATATTTTTCTTCCTCTAAATGTTAGTAATTTCCATGGCAACTCTCCATCTGCTTTTCACTATTTTCACAGGCTTTTTAAATTAAGCTTACATATGTCCAAGTTCCAAGATTATCTTTGTGTTTGCATAAACCATATGGCTCTTTGACAAAGTTCATTACGCCAATAACATTAGAGAAATATTTAAATGTCACATCTGTTACGTAAAAAAAAAAAAAAAAAATTGATGTAAAATACAAGTGAGGTTAGGATGGGAAGCACTATTTCTACAAATTGATTTGTAATCAGTTTTTAAGCCAATGACACGCTTCTTCTTAGTTTCTAAATCAGAAAAATGAGTTAGGTTCCAAGTAGAAAATATTCCATACAGAATGTTCTTAAGTTTATCCAATACTTGAAATCTATAGGAAATACCCAAGCTTCCCAATGTAACCATTATATGAATTACACAAGTTTTACTAAGGATTATGTAAAATGGTAAGGTCTCTTTTATGATACAGTTTGAATGTTTGCCCCTCCAAAACTCATGTTGAAATTTAATTGCTATTGTAACAGTATAAAAGAGCTGGGACCCTTCGAAAGTGATTAAGCCAGGAGAGTTCCGGGTGGAGTTGGTGCCATTATAAAAAGGCAAGTTCAGCCTCCTCTTGCTGTCTCTCATCCTCTCACCTTCCACCATGTGATCAAGAAGACCCTCGCAAGTAGCCAGCATCTTAATATTGTACTTCCCAGCCTCCAGAACTCTGAGCCAGTAAGTATCTGTTCATTATAAATTACCAAGTCTCAAGTATTCCGTTATGGCAGCACAATAGACTAAGACACCCTTAAAAAAATTTTTACTAAAAGGCAGATGGGAGCTATGTATCAAACAAGTTTGGAACTTCTTTTCCCACTACCAAATACTTGTCATAATGTTAATAAAGAACAGCCTCAAAAATAATCAGAAGCATGAGAAGTGTCCTGTTTTGAAAAAAAAATAAACTTTCATCCAAGATTTATTATTTATTCTTCAGTCATATGTGACAGTAATCTCCTGCCACAAGGTCTTTCAGAGAAGAAAAACTGACAGAAACCTTAACCTTTAACTATTGAGACTTTGATCCTAGGAAAGACAATTATCTTAATGGCTAGATTTTTCTACCAAAAAAAAAAAACAATTAATTTTAAGAAGACTTTCTTAAAGATGCAAAAAATAATCTTCAATGGCATTGTCCAGTGAATTTGTTTTCTTCTTTTTTAAGTAGGTAGATCAGTCTTACATATAGAAAAGGCATAAGTTGGATGACTTGAGTTGAGAAGAACATCCCTGTTATAATCTTATCTACCACTCCAACTCGCTCTTGAGCCCCAAATCTCTGCTGTTTGCTTTTATCAGTTTAGGTCATTGAAATTCCCTGAAGAAATACTCACATCTGAGAAAGGCAAACCATTAAACCTCAGCTCAGTTTATTTGCATTTCCCCAGCAAAAAGTAGTACTCTGAGGAAATGGAATAAGTATGTTTCCATAAGATGGGATGCTAGTGGCCAGGTGTGGTGGCTTATACCTATAATCCCAGCAATTTGGGAGGCTGAGGCTGGTGGATCATGAGGTCAGAAGTTCAAGACCAGCCTGACCAATTTGGTGAAATCCTGTCTCTACTAAAAAAGTACAAAAATTAGTCAGGCATGGGAGCATGCAACTGTAGTCCCTGAGAGGCTGAGGCAGAAGAATTGCTTGAACCTGGGAGGCAGAAATTGCAGTTAACCAAGATCACACCACTGCACTCCAGCCTGGGCAACAGAGCAAGACCCTGTCTCAAAAAAAAAAAAAAAAAAGACAGGATTAGTGTCCCCACTGGAGCTCTACCTAGTGAGAGCAGACTGGAGTAAGCACCTTCAGAAAAAGGCCTTTTAAAAGTTGGGCAGGGAGACTGTCATGAGCACATTAATCATCTGGAACAGGCCCAAACATGAAATGACAAAGTAAGTCAAGTTGAACTTCTTTGAGTTTGTTCAGTGTTAGGCATGCCTTAATGCAGTGATGTTTAACTTTGTTTGGATTGCAGATTCCTTCCAGAATGTGATAGAAAGCTACAGACATTGTCCCCCAAATTTTCCCTTAAGGCATGGCCATAATTCATATGGTAGCATGTGACAGGATTTCCTTCTTTGTATGGATGAATAATATTCCATTGTATGCATGTGTCAAATTTTCTTTATTCGGTCATCAATCAATAGAGATTAAGGTGGTTTCCACCTTTTGGCTATTGTGAGTAATGCTGCAATGAAGATGGAAATTCAAATATCTCTTCCAGATCTTGATTTCAGTTCTTTTGGATAAGGAACCAGAAATGGGAATGTGGAATAGTAATTCTATTTTTTAATTTTTTGAAGAATCTCCATACTGTTTTCCACAAAAGTGGACATCATCCTACGTGAAATCAGCCAGTCACAGAAGGACAATACTGCATGATTTCATTTATATGAGGTTTTTAAAGCAGTCCAACTCATAGGAAAAAAAAAGTAGAATGGTTGCAGAAACTGGAGGGAGGTGGAAGTAGGAAGTTGCTGTTCAATGGGTATAAAGCTTCACTCATACAAGATGAAAAAGTTCTAAATAGCTGCTGTACAACATTATGCTTATAGTTAAAATTTTGTTAAGAGGGTAGATTTCATGTTATATGTATTTTATCACAAAAAATGTGGTCATAATATTTGCATTAACTTTATGGAATTCAAGATCTTTCTGATGCACCATATTAAGAGTCTTTGACCTAGAGCAGGGGTCCCCAAACTTTTTACACAGGGGGCCAGTTCACTGTCCCTCAGACCATTGGAGGGCCGCCACATACTGTGCTCCTCTCACTGACCACCAATGAAAGAGGTGCCCCGTCCTGAAGTGCGGTGGGGGACCGGATAAATGGCCTCAGGGGGCCGCATGAGGCCCAAGGGCCGTAGGTTGGGGATGCCTGACCTAGAGGATCCCTAGAACACAAGGAGGTTCTCTGTCCCTTGATGAAGCAGGCAGACAGGACTTATCTAAGGAAACAAGACCTCTCCAGAAAGTCGGAATGGTGGCACTAACCCTCCATTGTAACCAGCAGGATCTCTTATCTGATGCATTTCAGAAGAGCTATTGCTATTGAATTTTTTTATTTAAAAATATTAGAGTATTTAAAAATATTAGATTATCCGTAATCTTGTCAGGTATCAATTCCCATTCTTCCTTCTATGTCAATGGCATAGAAGGTATCTGTATCAGCTGTTAAGAATTATTTAAAGCAACTGTGACATCTGAAATAATATACCTTTACCCTTACTGATAAGAAAGATTTTTTTTTAAAGTGGAAGTGAAGGAGGGAGGAAGGAAAAAGGAGAGTTAGCATCTTAATAGTGAATATGTTCCATCTGTACATAATTGATTGATGTATATATACATTTATACACATATAAACTATATAGGTTTAGTCAATATATATACTTATAAGTATATCGATATACATACTATGTATATTACTTATTATACACAGTACATTATGTATATTATTACTACATATATAATATGCATAGTACATCATGTATATTATTACATATTATTATACATAGTCATTAAGTATATTATTATATACAGTATGTATGTCCGTATGTATATTTCTAATTAGAAAATACATAACCAGAGAGATCGTTGTCAGGTTCTTAGGCAAAACTACTTCTGAAGCTAATTAAAAATGAGGATTGTAGAAGTAGATGTAAAGATTCAAAGAAGTAGAAATCAAATCAATATTTTGTGAAACTTTACTCTTCATCTTGAACCTGCTGAAGTGGCAATCAAAGGTTCTTTATGTGCTTAAGATAAAGTCTTACCCTTGGTGGCTCAAGCCTGTAATCCCAGCACTTTGGGAGGCTGAGGCAGGCAGATCATGAGGTCAGGAGGTCAAGACCATCCTGGCTAACATGGTGAAACCCCATCTCTACTAAAAATACAAAAAATTAGCCAGGCATGGTGGCATGTGCCTGTAGTCCTGGTTACTCTGGAGGCTGAGGCAGGAGAATCACCTGAACTCAGGAGATAGAGGTTGCAGTGAGCTGACATCATACCACTGCACTCCAGCCTGGGCAACAGAGTGAGAGACTCTTGCCTCAAAAGAAAAAAAAAAAATTTAATAAAAAAACAAAATTCCATGTAGAATTATCAAACAATCCAAATGTCAGAATTCAGACAATTCTTTTTTTTTTTTTGAGACGGAGTTTCGCTCTTGTTACCCAGGCTGGAGTGCAATGGCGCGATCTCGGCTCACCGCAACCTCCGCCTCCTGGGTTCAGGCAATTCTCCTGCCTCAGCCTCCTGAGTAGCTGGGATTACAGGCACGCACCACCACGCCCAGCTAGTTTTTTGTATTTTTAGTAGAGACGGGGTTTCACCATGTTGACCAGGATGGTCTCGATCTCTCAACCTCGTGATCCATCCGCCTCGGCCTCCCAAAGTGCTGGGATTACAGGCTTGAGCCACCACGCCCGGCTGAATTCAGACAATTCTTAATGGAAACGTAAAAAGAAACATAAAGAGAAGTATCCTAACCTTCAATTAAAAGCAAAATATGTAAATTTTTCTTAAAGAAAATCTTTTCTAACCACCTACTCTCTCTGTCCCAAGTTTCATTTGTTAAAATTCATTCCTCCTCTTGCCATCACGGAAAACTCCAGATTATCTATCCACTGCCTTTGACCATGCTGCTCTCTCGCTGTTAATAGAACTCTGCTATCTTGAGGGCCTTTCATTCCTTTTTCTGAACTAATCAGTGCTATTGATTTGAAAGATTCATAAGACACTTTTTGAGTGGTCCTGGAGATCCTGGGTTGTGATATACTGTTTACTGTTTCTTCAAAAAAAAAATTATTTTAAGGTCTCCATAGTATTGTTTTCTAATTTTCATTTCTGCTTCTACTCCTTTCCCTTCGTCCCATACTCCACCACACTAGGCTTGGCCACCTCATTCTCCATAGTATTTATGCAGCTCATATATACATTTATCCTGGCATTTATGGCACCAAAATCTCCCCAAACTTTAGTATATTCTCTCAGATAATTAGTTTCCTAGAATACTACAAGCTAGCATATCTGGTCTTCCAGCGCCACCCACTCTCTCTACACACACACACACACACACACACACACACACACCCCACCCAGTCTACACACACACACACACACACACACACACACACACGCACAGACACATTTGCATTATTCCCATATAATTTCTAAAATGTAACACAAACGACTTCAAAATAGGCTTAGATTAACTTATACAGCACCTATAAGTGTTACACTCTGTTGGCTTTAAATACCGTATCATTTCATCAACTTCCAAAGTAGTTTTTATTCCCATTTTAGAGTTCAGGAAACTGAAGCACAGAAATCTAGGTAAATTTCTCATGTCCCACAACTGGTGGGTGACAAAGCCAGGACACAATCCAGGCCATTGGACTCCATAAGAGAAGGACATCTGGCTCTTTCCTCTCATTGATCCTACGTAGTAGTATCTTCTACAGAGTCTCCCAGATTGATCCTTCTCAGTTCCCACGGCCAAATCCAGGCCCTTACCATAAAACTAGTCTCCCCACTTAATATCTTACCCACCACATGCACCTCCAGAAAAAAAAAATCTTCACAAACGCTATGATCATCACATTGTCCCCTAATTAAGAAGCCCTATTATTTATCAGATTATGTCCAGATATCCAGGTTTCTTCTGCTAAAAGTTGGGATCTCTGTCCCCTGGGTTTCTACAGCATTTTTGCACCTACTTCACAACTGTCTGTTTTACACTGGGGACACAGGGCAGACATTAAAACTTAAAGCCAGAAAATAATCTCTTGCTATCATGTGCTACTTTCTGGACATACTAGGGTGGGAATTAGGCTCCCAAGGCCTAAGGCAGACACATCTGTTTTACACTGGGGACACAGAGTTCCTTGCCATCAAGGAACTTACAGTCCAGTAAGGGAAAGTGGACACTTAAAAAAGAATGTAAAAGAGTATATAAGTCCATTTTCTGTTGCTTGTAACAGGATATCTTAAATTGGGTAATTTATAAAGAAAAGAAATTTCTTACATTTGTGGCATCTAAGTCCGAGGTTGAGGGGCCACATCTGGTGAGGGCTTTCTCACTAGCAGGGACTCTCTGCAGAGTCCCAAGGGAGCAAAGGGCATCACATGATGATGAGCAAGGCTCAAGTCTCACTGTCTCATCTTACAAAGCCACTAGTCCTATTCCCATGATAACCCATCATTCATTATTCCATTAATCTACTAATGGATTCATCCATACACAAGGACAGAGCACTCATGACCCAATCATCTCTTACAGTCCCCACCTCTCAATGCTGCCACCTTGAGGATTAAATTTCAACATGAGTTTTAGAGGGGACAAATACTCAAACCATAGCATTCCTTTACTGGCCCCCCAAAACTCATGTCCTCCTCCTATACAAATACATTCATTCCATCCTCATAGTCCCAAAGTCTAAATTCCTTCCAGCACCAACTCAAAAGTACAAACTCCAGAGTCTCATCTATAAGCCTATGAAATCAAAACGAGTTATTTACTGCCAGAATACAATGGTAAGACAAGTATTGGGTAAACACTCCCATGGTAAAAGGAAAAAAATAGGCCAGAATAAAGGAGTAATAGGCCAGCAGGGCAGACATTAAAACTTAAAGCTGGAGGCTGGGTGCGGTGGCTCACACCTGTAATCCCAGCACTTTGGGAGACCGAGGCGGGGGGATCACGAGGTCAGGAGATCGAGACCAGCCTGGCTAACCAGATGGTGAAACTCTCTCTACCAAAAAAAAAAAAAAAATATATATATATATATATATATATTTATACACACATACATATATATATACATATATGTATATAGAAAATATATATATAGATATATAGAGAAAATATAGAGAGAGAATATATATATATATATATATATATATATATATATAGAAAAAGTAAAAAATTAAATTAAAAAAAAAACCTTAAAGCTGGAAAATAATTTCTTGCTATCATATGCTACTTCCTGGAGATACTGGGGTAGGGATTAGGCTCCCAAGGCCTAAGGCAGTCCCATCCCTATGGTTTTACTGGGAGCAATCCACATGGCTGCTCATAAGGGTTAGAGTCCAGTACCTGTACTTTTCCCAGACAGGCATTGCATGCTGGCTGTGGATCAACAGTTCTGGGGCCCTGGTGGCTGTCCTGTTCCCATGGCTCCACTAAATATTGCTCCAGTGGGGACTTTCTGTAGGGATCTCACTTCCACAGCTCTACTAGGCATTGCCCAGTGAGGACTCTGTGGCAGCTCCAATTTCGCATTTTCACTCTGGCATTGCTCTAGTGGGGGCTTTCTGCAGTGGCTCGGCCCCTGCAACAGGTCTCTGCCTGGGCTCCCAGGCTTTAGTAACATTTCTTGAAATCTGGCTGAAGTCTGACAGGCCTCCACAGCTCTTGCTTTCTGCACATCTGCAGAATTAGCACCACATGGACACTGCCGAGGCTTACTTAACATCTTGGACCATTTGAAGTCCAGTTAGAGTGGCCATGAAGCACTGCACCAGAATTTGGGGAGCAGAGTTCCAGGGTGGTCCTGGGCAGCAAGCCTGTGGAGTATTCATTGGGCCCCTCCCTTGAAATAGTTGTGCCCTTGTAGGCCTGTAGGCCTGTAGGCCTGGGATGGGCTGTGATGGGAGGGCCAGACTGAAAGATCTGTGAAATGCCTTCATGGTCCGTCTTCCATTATCTTAAGAAACAGCACCTGGCCCCCTTCTATCCATGCTAATCTCTTTGGCAAAGGCAGCTGGACTATACCCTTGATTTCCTCTTGTGAACATGCTTTTTCACCCTTTATGTGGCCAGGCTGAGTTTTTCAAATCTTTCTACTTTGCTTCTCTTTTGATCATAAATTCCATCTTCAAGTCATTCTCTCCCTCTTGCAGCTTAGCATAAGCAATTAATAGCAGCCAGGCAGTCGCCTGAGTGTTTTGCTGCTTGGATATTTCTCCTGCCAGCTACCGTGGTTCATCACTCTCAAGCTCAGCCTTCCACAAAGCCCTTGGCCATGGACACAGCCAAGTTATTTGCCAGTTTATAACAAGGACACAAGGATGGCCTTTTGCCATGTTGCCCAGACTGGTCTCAAACTTGTGAGCTCAAGCAATCTACCCACCTTGGCCTCCCAAAGTGCTGGGATTATAGGCATGAGCCACCGCACCCAGCTACTACAGTGTTCAATACCTTTCCTGATTTCCATCTGAAACCTCATTAGAATGGCCTTTACTGTCCAGATTTCATTCATGTCATGACCACTGAACCAGTCTCCGAGGAGTTCCAAGCTTTCCCTAGCCTTCTAGGAGCCCACGGAGACCCTGAAGCCCATTGAAATTATTCAGACTAGCCAATTCCAAGCCTTTGGCAGAACACAGGCTTTTTCTAGCCTGCTTCTCCGAATTCTGCCAGCCTCTGCCCATTATCCAGTTCACAAGCCACCTTTACATTGTCAGGTACACGTATTGATTGACTTACAACCTATGCAACTTACGACCATGCGACTTTACGACCACAATCGCTAGCCACGACTGTTCCGCGTCTGGCAGCGCAAACGTTGCCCAGCTGGGCGTACGACAGTGCGGACCAGCTTCCGGCAGCACCACCATCTCCACGTGCACCATTTCAACTGTACATATAGCCTACTCAACTTATGACCAAATCGTGTTACCACCGTTCCACGGTCCCAACCATGGTCGTAAGTTGAGCACTACCTGTATTCATTACCAGCACCACCCTACTCTCAATTCTAATTTTTTGTCCTGGTTCATTTCTGTTTCTTACATAAGAGTATCTAAAACTGGATGATTTATAAAGAAAAGGAGTTTATTTCTTACAGATATGGAGTCTGAGAAGTCCAAGGTCAAGGGGCCACATCTGATGAGGGTCTTCTTGCTGGTGGGGACTCTCCGCACGATCCCAAGGCAACGCAGAGCATCACATGAGGAAGGAGCCGAGCACCCTTGAATGTTTACTCAGGTCTCTCTTCCTCTTCTCATAAAGCCACTGGTCCTACTCCCATGATATCATATTAATCCATTAACCCATTGAGTATCATTCCATTAATGAATTTACCCACTCATGAGGGAAAAGCCTTCACGGCCCAATCACCTCTTAAAGTCCCCCCTCCCCACCTTCAATACTGACTCACTGGGGATTAAACTTCAGCACTTCGGCATGAGTTTAGGAGGAGACAAATATTCAAACCATAGATTCATGCTATAAGCACCTTTAGTAATATTTGGAAAATACAGTGAAATAGCAGAGAAAGGAGGGTGACCAGTGGCATGTTTCGAGGGAGATTGAGGTGCTTGAGTGCTACATCATAGAAGGGGCGCTTTCACAGGTGGAAGCAATATGAGACACAGCACAGGGAAACATCAGATTACGGTCTAGTTTATCCAGCATAAGGGAAGTGGAAGTTGCAAGGCAGGTAAGTATGAAGTTAGAGAGAAGGTGTAGGGAAAAGCTTTTGCATGGATATCTAGAGTTTATCCTACACTGTTCTTGTTAGCACCTGCCTCTTTAATACTTACAGTAATTACAGGCCCTATTTGCTTATTTATAACTACAAGTCAGGACTCTGCTAATTATTTTTCATATATTATTTCACTTACACTTCATGACAGTACTGGAAATTAATTATTCTGATTTTACAGATAAGACAACTAAGGCCCAAAGATATTAAATAACCTGATTAAGCTCATTTCAAAGCAATCTAAATTCATTTATCTAAATTCACATTGTACCTTTAGCCTGTATTATCCAAAGCTTGACATTCATTTATTGTCCTTCTGATCTCACTGTATCTCCCAAATTGGGAAACACAATAAAGCAATTTTTTTTTATTTTTTCTACAGCCTCTTGCAAACAGTTGGGAAAAGCATAAATATATAAACATTCTTGCTTAAAAGTCACTTAAATAAATTCATATAAGACTCTTTTACAACTGATCTATTAAAGCTTTGCATTGAAATGCAAGTCAAGACTATTATTTTTATAGCAGTTTTCATAACTGTAAAGATCTTTGACTTTATTAACATTTCATCCCTCATAGCCAGGCTGACAACGATCACAATGCAGATCAACCAAAGTCTGCAAAGTTGACTACAAAGGGGGCAGACCAGCCCCTGCCCCCACCTCAGTATGTGAAGACATACCAAGAACATTGCTGGGACCCAACAAATGGCAAATAATGCTTTAGAGCAGCATTATAAAGCTTGTTGAAACTCTTCATTCAGTCATACAGGAATACTGAAATAACACTGGAAGGCATCTTAATCCATCTGTCACTTTTTTTTTTTTTTTTTTTGGTGGCTGTGGCGACAGAGTCTTACTCTGTTGCTCAGGCTGGAGTACAGTGTAATATTTTTAAATATAAAGAGAATATATTGTCTTACACTAATTTCTAGTTCCCAGTTTTTCCAGGGGTCTCCTTTACATTGAATCAATGGTATTAATTACTTAAAGGAAGCCAGTTTTAAGTTTTAGATTATATTTGGATACAGTTGAATCAACAGGCCTTACTTTCAGAGATGAATCTTGGCTCACTGCAACATCTACCTCCTGGGGTTCAAGCAATTCTTGTGCCTCAGCTTCCTGAAAATCTTTTCCATTTTAGTACAAACGAGGCCTCACTATGTTGCCCAGGTTGGGCTCAGGCAATCAACTCCTGAGCTCAGGCAATCTGCCTGCCTCATCCTCCCAAATCAGCTAATTTTTTATTTCAAAAAGACAGGGTTTCACCATGATGTTCAGACTGGTCTCAAACTCCTCAGGCTTAAGCGATCTGCCAACCTTGGCCTCCCAAAGTGCTGGAATTACAGGCATGAGTCACCCCTCCAGCCTCAAACATTTTAGAATTGTCTAGAATCCATTGGCATCAACCAAGCTGATTCAGAAGTTCCTTGATGAAAATGCTAAGAAATCCATATTCTGCTACTTATAGTATGTGACCATATTAACTAAATTTTTCTTTTTTTTTTTTTTTTTTTTTTTGAGACGGAGTTTCGCTCTTGTTACCCAGGCTGGAGTGCAATGGCGCGATCTCAGCTCACCATAACCTCCGCCTCCTGGGTTCAGGCAATTCTCCTGCCTCAGCCTCCTGTTTTTTTGTTTTTTTTTTTTTCCACATGGAGTCTCTCTTTGTTGCCCAGGCTGGAGCGCAATGGTATGATATCAGCTGGCTACAACCTACATCTTCCAGGTTCACTCCCAGGTTCAAGGGATTCTCATGCCTCAGCCTCCTGAGTAGCTGGGATTACAGGCATGTGCCACCACACTTGGCTAATATTGGCATTTTTAGTAAAGACAGGATTTTGCCATGTTAACCAGCCTGGTCTTGAACTCCTGACCTCAAGTGATCCTACTACCTCAGCCTCCCAAAGTGCTGGGGTAACAGGTGTGAGGCACCAGCCCAGCCTATTTTTAGTATTCTTGATGCTCTGGAATCTGGAGCCCCACTGACAGGGGTAGCCCATTCTTACAGACAGCAGACCACTCCCCTGCAGGTGTGCCTTTCATATGCAACGCAACTAATCCAGAGTTTTTACCTCGAACCACCTCCTCTATCTGCTTTTTCCACTCCAGAAGGCATTCTTCTGCCCAAAGCATACCAGGGCCAGGTGCCAGAAAACTAGAGGCAGTCCCTACACACTGGAGCCCACTGAAATTATTCAAACTAGCCAATCCTAAGCCTATGTACCCGGCCTCACTTGTTTCTTCTTGTGAACCCATAATAAAGACTCTTGCTCATGCTTTCCTCCTGCTCCTTCTGCCTCCTGAGTGACTGTGGTGCTTCCGCGAGGTGGCCCTGCATGGCCTGCTGTGCTTCCTGTGTCTAGGGAACTGGGAGTAAAAATGTCTTCCTCCATGACAGTCCTTTCCATGTCTGCATGTCTTACCATACATGATTAAAACAAATCCCAAGTACATTTTTAAATTGTGATATTGGGGCAGTTTCTTAACTGTCCCGTGATTCAGGCTATACATGTTTACAATGAAAGTAATAATATTGCCTGCCTCAAACACCTGTTATGAAGGTAATTAATATGTAGAAAATGTTGAGTTCAGTACTCAATATGTAGGGCACATTTAATAGCTGTTAGGGATTATTGTTATGATTAATGAGTTATAAAAATAATGTATTCTAAAATTCACAGTCTAGGCTGGGCACAATGGCTCACGCCTGTAATCCTAGCAGTGTGGAAGGTCGAGGTGGACAGATCACCCGAGGTCATAAGTTCAAGACCAGCCTGGGTAACATGGCAAAACCCCATCTCTATTAAAAATACAAAAAATTAGCCAGGCATGGTGGCACATACCTGTAATATCAGCTACTCAGGAGGCTGAGACATGAGAATTGCTTAAGCCTGAGAGGCAGAGGTTGCAGTTAGCCGAGATCATGCCACTGCATGCCAGCGTGGGCAACAGAGCAAGACTCTGTCTCAGGAAATAATTTTTTAAAAAATTAGCATTCTAAACCAGTATACTTTCTAAACTATGGATTACCACTATGGCTTGAATGTCCCCTCCTAAACACATGTTGAGCTTTAATTGCCTTTGTAACAGTGTTAAGGGGTGAGGCTTTTAAGAGGTGATTAAGTCATGAGGGCTCTGCAGATGGCTGCCTTCTGTTTCCATGAGGATTCTTCCCTCATGAATGGATTAACACCATTACCACAGAATCGGGTTAGTTATATTGAGACTGCGTTTATGTGTTATAAAAGTGAGTTTGGCCCAATTTCCTCTCTCTGTCTTGCTGTCTCATATGATCACTTGCCTTTAAACCATGTTATGATGCAGCAAGAAGGCCTTCAATAGATGCCAGTACCATGCTTTTGGTCTTCCCAGCCTCCAGAACTCTGAGAAATACATTTCTCCTTGTTATAAATTACCTAGTCTTTGGCATTCTGTTACAGAAAAAGACTAAGATAATTACTTTTAGTTTTGATATTCATATATTTACCACATATGGCTTTAGCAATATGTAAGAAACACTAAAGTTTTATGCCATCTTAACAATGTCTAGTTTTGCAAAGGAAGGAATTAAATTGAATACAATGTTGAGTATGGTTTCACTGTGAGTGGCCCTGAACAATGGCCCAAACTCTAGTTTCAACATGGCTTCCTAACAGTCTGATCAATGGGTTATTAAATAATAAAACTTTCTTTGATTCTCTGTGGAAAATACGCTTCCACCTTACCCCCCTAAAAAAGTTGGCTACTGATGAAAGAGAATATTAAGTAAGTAAATTTAAGAAGGAGATGTTTGGAAGCCAGAAAATATAAGTTCTGCATAAATTAAAGGACAAAATATTAAACTCAGCAAAATCTGGCATGTAGGATGTTAAAGTTCACCAGATGCTCTATATAAAAACAAGAAAAGGCAGTTCTTCAGACTGCTTCAAGGAGTGTTCCAACAAAATGCAAACATTACTTCTATGTGAGAAATCCAACCATACTTTAAATTAAAAAGAGGATCAACTTACAAAATAAAGGGATATATAACAGATGACTCATGGTAAAAGTGATTAGAAAAAAAGCCAGAAGCTTACTATGTTTTTAAAACAATTGCAGAGAAACAATATAGAGTAAGAGCACTGAATTGACCTTTGCTGTCAATAAAAGTAGATTCAAAGTGTCAACAAAGCATTTTCCCCAGAAGTATGAAGTAGACACGAGATCCATCATTAATTTAGCATGTTGCTATAGGAGCATTTTCTTTCATGCCAAAGAACACATTGCATTATATATTGCAACAAATACTCGATGCACACGAAAAATCACAAACATAAAAAGTAGATAATATTTTTAAATATAAAGAGAACATATTGTCTTACACTAATTTCTAGTTCCCAGTTTTTCCAGGGGTCTCCTTTACATTGAATCAATGGTATTAATTATTTAAAGGAAGCCAGTTTTAAGTTTTAGATTATATTTGGATACAGTTGAATCAACAGGCCTCACTTCCAGAGATGAATTTTCTTCAGTCCAGAATATGAAATTTAAATGTGAGACTTAAGGTAGAAAGAAGGCAGGTTATGATATCGAAGCAGCTTTCCTATACATAGGAAAGGAAGTAAAAGTTCAAGTAGCAAGGCAAGAAGTAGAAACAATTAAAAAGGTAGAGCTAGGCCGGGCCTGGTGGCTCACACCTGTAATCCCAGCACTTTGGGAGACCAAGGCAGGAGGACTTGAGGTCAGGAGTTTGAGACCAGCCTGGCCAACAGGGTGAAACCCTGTCTCTACTAAAAATACAAAAATTAGCAGCGCATGGCAATGCACACCTGTAATCCCAGCTACTTGGGAGGCTGAAGCAGGAAAATCACTTGAACCCAGGAGGCAGAGGTTGCACTGAGCCAAGATTATGCCACTGCATTCCAGCCTGGATGACAGAGCAAGACTCCATCTCAAAACTAATTAAATATTAATAATTTAAAAGGTAAAGCAAGAGTAGCATAATTCCTGGGACTCCAAGAAAGAAATTAGGGCCTACATACCACCTTCCTGGGCCACAACCTGATAGAAACAGCACTACCACCACATTCCTGCCAAAAAAAAATTCCCCAGATCTCCATCCCTGGCTAGCTAGATGAGCTAGAGCTAGCATTTCCAGTAGTCCATTACTTGAGAATAGCAGGTAGTAGATTCTGAAATTTGCATATCTAACATGGGTAACATGGAAGTTCTGAGAACAACAGACTTTTTAAAGGATAATTTCATTTTTTAAGGGAAGTATAACAATGACTTTCATACAAATACAAACTGAGCACCATTCAAAGATTGTATTTAACTCATTAATTAATGAGGAAACTGGTAAGATGTTACAACTGGCTCCAAGGAGAATTCAAAGAATACATATATAAATGCCATAATAAATTTACAAATAAATGTAAAATGGAGCTGTCTGCAGGGCAATAAACTATCGCCTCCCACTAGATATTGCCGCAGATAAGAATCATATGCATCAGTTTTAGTTTTCTACAACTTACAGAATTGTAAAGTAGCTCAAACACAATGAAAGGACTAGACTATGCTTTGTGTTCCATTAAAGACTTGCAGTAATCTTTTCTTTCAATTTACAGTCTTTTATAATGACTTGGAGAGGCATGAGATCTGGAGAAAATAAATGAGAGCCTACAGAGATCTTACCTCCCGAGGCAATGACCTATCTCACAGCCACTAGAAGTGACAGTCAAGAGAATGACCAGGAATAGGATCCAACCAGCCTGCTATGAAAAACACCAGCACAGAAGGCCTAGTTAAAGGTGAAGCACAGAAGGGAGGATAAGGGTCCAGCTGGCAAAGTCCAGCAAAGGCCTCTTCTACTCTCAATAAGATACTAAGTTTCTGCAGAAACCCAGGCACCATCCAGAGAAGGAGGAATGAGGAGAGATCCCTTGAGAGCCAGAAAAAGCTTAAACTTTTAATCAGTATCTAGCAGAAAGAGATTGATTTGAAACAGAAGAAACTGGGTTACTTTTTATTGACCAGGGATATATGCTGAATTGTGCCCTCACACACACAAATTCATGTGTTGAAGCCCCAACCCTCAGTACCCCAGAACATAACTCTATTTAGAGATAGGGCCTGTAAAGAGGTGACGAAGTTAAAACAAAGCCCTAAGGGTGGGCAGTAATCCAATCTGAGTGGTATTATAAGTAAAGGAAATCTGGACACACAAGAAAACCCCAGGGGCCCCCACAGGGAGGAAAGACCACGTGAGAATACAGAGAGAAGGCAGCCATGTGCAAGCTGAGGAGAGAGGCTTCATGAGAAACAAGCACTGCCAACACCCGAATTTTGCACTTCCAGCCCCTAAAGCCATAAGAAAGTAAATTTGTGTTGTTTAAGCCATCCAGTCCCTGGCATTTCATTATAGCAGCCGTAGCAAACTAATAAAGCCTTTTAAGGGTTGCGGCGTATTCATTTCAGGAGCCAAAGCAAGATGAAATGTCAGTTAAATAAAATGCAAAAAGCTACTTGTTTTTTGGTTATGGACATCCATGGGCATTTTAATCCTGTCATATAAGATGAGTGCTTTATAAATTTTGGGCACATTCTCAGACCCAAAGTTGTGAATAATCTTTACTAGTTAAAGGTCTTGAATAGAGCAAAGCTTATGGCCACCAAAGAAACAAGTCTCAAAGGGCTCAAAACCTCCTTCTGGCGGCTTCTCAGTATCAGGCTTCTACAGAATGGAAATGATGAAAGGGAAGCAGGAAATATAAGACTGAAAAGAAGATGTTCTTCAATCAGGTTCTTTCCTAAAATCATGACTAGCAGTTATCTTCATCCATTTGTGCTGCCATAATAAAGTACCTGACACTGGGCAACTGATAAAGAACAGAAATGTCTTTCTCTCAGCTCTGGAGGCTGAGAAGTCCAAGGTCAAGGCGCTGGTAGGTTTGGTGTCTGGTGAGGACTGCATGTTCCTGCAGTAGCACCCTCACATGGCAGAAGGAGAAGGAGTAAGGGACTGATCCTAAGCCAGTTCCCTCCAGTCCTCTTATAAACACTAATCCATTCACAAGGGCAGAGGCCTCATGGCCTAATCAACTGCTAAAGGCACCTGTCCTAATACCACCACAATAGGGATTAAGTCTCAACATGAATTTTGGAGCACACATAAATGTTCAGACCATAGGAGAAGTATATTTTCTCTTTTTCAAACTGTTATGTGTTTCTGAGCCCTTTGTTGAAGGAAGGATATCACAAAGTTTTTCTGGAAAAGCAACTCTAAACAGGTATCCGAAGAATATGTTTTTCATTCAGTGATTGCTGGGAAGAAAAAACTCATTAGCTTTGACCTGAATAAGGATACACCCCGGCATGAGTGTCTGGTGTGGAAACAATGCCATGCTCACTTCAGTAAGAAAGAAAAACACAAATACCACATTTCCAAATTTAGTCAACTAGGGACATTGAGTCAGGCCAATTTAAAACAGGCCCAAAATTTCATCATTCCAAGGAGTTGAGTATTGTCTCTTATCTACTAATCTAAAATTAAATTTCCCGTTTAGCTGGGACATGGGGACTATTTATAGACATTCAAAAAAAGAAGAAAATCAAAAGGCTTAAACCCAGGTCATGTTTCCTAAAACCAAAAGCAGTGAGAAGAAAGCGACATCTAATGGTTGGTTTACTTCAAAACATCTCTGGTTGCCCCTAAAACTCAAGAGATGAGGAAAGAGAGATTTTGATCTTAGCCATTAGAAAAAGCCTCAAAAATCCTAAAAGGTCAAAAATGTCATCCAGCCCTCTGGAAAACCAGTTCAGTGCATTCAAATTAATGTGGTGTTGGTCTGCAGAAACTTTTGACCAGAAAGCATTCCGAGGACTAATCATAAACAGCTTAAATGATACTAGATGCGTCATAAGATCTTTTTTTACTCTTGTTAAAAAATAACAATAACAAACACTTATGAAGTACAGACATGTGCCAAATCCTGGCCTCAGTGTCTCATATACACTAACTCATCTACGGACTTTTTCCATAATATTTACACATATGAATAAACAATAAATTCTACTAAAATTCTTAAGGCTAAAGCAGGAATGAATTAATGTTGTGAAAAGACAGGAATATTACATGTATTTAATTACTTCTTAGAATAGAACTGCAAAAGAACTTGAGAGGTCGTAGTTCAGGAGTTGTTGGAAAATCTCTCCCATGAGAGGAAACACAGCATTTTCACTTATTTTTATTTATTCCTTAATTCTTTTTCTCCTGCTCTTTGCTTTCTTGTCGTCCATCTTGTGAAAATATTTATGACAAACTTTTTGTCCCGTCATTGAATTCTCCTGGTACTTATGAGGTTTAAAAGTAAACTCCTGAAGTTTATCTCTCTGCAGGAATTATCCCTGCCATTCTGGAAACAGTTATCAGATAAATGGCGGTAACTAGCTTAAGCTTCACAGGACAAAAGGCCAGGCTGATATCAAGAATGGGTATACGAATCACAACATATGTTTCTTCTGTAGTAAAATGTCTTCAAATAAAAATTAGACCATAAACATTAACTTAAACTGTCTACTAAAAGATTTTTAAAATATTATATGTTAACCACTTAACTAATTAAATATCAACCAATATAAACTGCTCCTAAATTTAAACGTAGTTTCGTTTTTCATAAAAGTTATAGAAATCATATGTGTTCTTATCTACAGTTTTATCAGTCAATAAATTACATGTTGTCTCCTGCCTATACATAAGTTCAGTCTGAGAGACAGCATCAGGGATTTTTTTGATAATAACCATTCCTTTGTGACAAATAAAGGCATTAATTTATCTCTTATGGACTCCTAATTGTTCTGAAGCAACTTCTGTTGTTATGTGGATGCTCTTCATGCTCTTTGAAGGCTGGAGGGGAGCAGGTGTCCAGAGCTTCACTGGTCTCCTGCTTTGGGAGTATATCTCTGCTATATGTGGAAGCTTTTTTCCCCTTTTCCTTTTCTTTTTTTTTTTTTTTTTTTTTTTAATGAGAGGGAGTTTCGCTCTTGTTACCCAGGCTGGAGTGCAATGGTGCGATCTCGGCTCACCGCAACCTCTGCCTCCTGGGTTCAGGCAATTCTCCTGCCTCAGCCTCCGGAGTAGCTGGGATTACAGGCACACGCCACCATGCCCAGCTAATTTTTTGTATTTTTGGTAGAGACGGGGTTTCACCATGTTGACCAGGATGGTCTCGATCTCTTGACCTCGTGATCCACCCGCCTCGGCCTCCCAAAGTGCTGGGATTACAGGCTTGAGCCACCGCGCCCGGCCCCCCTTTTCCTTTTCTAATACTCAGAACAGAAAATGCAAAGACTGCATACCCTTACCAGAATGTATAAAACTCTTTGCTTATATTTCTACAATCAAGAAGAGGCTCTGTTAAGAACCACACTTCTACATGGCCCAATCTTCTTTCCTTCAAATTTAAATCTCATATATAATGTATTTTATAAAGAATACATTAGGATTATCTATTAATCAAGCTGGTAATTTCCACTAGAGGAACTGATTATTTTGTACTCCTCAGACAAAAGAAACACAAATTTCAGTCATATAACCCTGAACAAGCACTGGGATTTAATCCACAGCTGAAAAGACAAAGCCCATGGCCCATGTCATTTATTGGTGACTTCTAAGAGCCAAATTTTCCTCTTTAAGAAACAGAAATAAAAAAAAAAAAAACCTTATGTCCAGGAGCATAGATGCAAGGTTTTTTTTTTTTTTCTTTCTGTTTCTTAAAGAGGAAAAGTGCAAAAGAAAAGGGAAATCTATCCTTTTTTCTTTATGTCTGTTAAGAGGAAGAAATGTTTCAGTCACGTTTCTGACTGGAAAAAAATGACACATTACTAGTAAAAAAAAAAAAAAAAAAAAGTCGAAGATGAACTCCATAATGTTCTCCTTTCTCTAGAGTACTCAAACTCTCACACAGTCTAGTTCCCAGAACAACTGTTCTCAGTTTCTTCCCAAATGAAGTCCTCCTCAACCTTTCAGGAAGCTTCCCTCCCAGCCTCGCTCCAGGCACTGTTCCAGGACCCAAGAGGTCCTGGCACATGTTGGGCTCAATACCTGTGCCTTAATTTAATTAACTATAAAATAAGCATGGTCATAAGCTTATTTTCAACTCATCCATAGGTCAGTTTCTCTGGCCACAGTCAACCTGGAAATATGGTAATTTCAATTTCACAATTGTATTTCCAGAGCTGTTGAAGGGAAGCAATCATGTTAAGCCAAACTAGCAACTGAGCCAGGCCTTATGTCAGAAAGATGGAAATGACAGTGGGTAGGACAATTTCTCCCAAAACACTAGGTAGTTACGTCAAGAGAGACTTAAACAAGGCAACAGCTCTTCTGGTCATCAGAGGCCTTGGCTTTCACTTCTGTAAAACAAAATCCTTGGTCTAAATGACTTCTGACACACTGACTTAACTTTTACCACAGAGTTCAAGCTGGAAACAAGAAAGTAGCTGTAAAAGCCAAGGCCCTTTATGGTATAGCCAAGAGAGAAATCTAATTCACCAAAAATTCAGAGAGGGGAGTGCTTCTCATGAGAAAAGAATGAAAGACTAATTCCCAAGGATTTTTTCTTCAAACAGCATGTCATGAAGAAAGAAAGATAAATGGAGAAATACAGAAGTAAGGAAATTCTGTAGATGAGAAATAAGACAGGAACTTTGTAGTACCTGCCATAGCCTTAAATTGTCAGGAGAGAGAGATGCTTTTCAAACTATGGTAAACAACCTGTTTTGTTTTTTATTTCCAATCTTGTTGTAAACTGATCTCTGATCTTTGTAAAGATAGAGAGAGGCATCATGAAACTTCATCTGTAACGTATGGAGACAGAGTAAACACTATCTTGAACATAATAAATAATTACAGTTGCTTAGCCCTGGTCTAGCAGATTTTTAAAGAAATTTTGCAGAAGTGCATTAAAACAAACACTGTGATGAACCTACTTGCAATCTAACAAGTTGGCCTGCTAGAGTTTATGGATGCTGGCAAAAGACATGAGACTCCTGGATTATAGACAAATGAGAGGTTATTACTCACCACAGTAGTAGTAGCCAGAATATCGGCATCTGAGCCAGTTCCTCCAAGCGCCGGTGCCCACAAGGTGATGCAAATAGGGCTAGATAATACCAGCATCCAGAGTCGACTATGTTCCAGCAAACAAACAAACAAAAAACAAACAAACCTGAACTTAGAGAACCTGAATATTTTATAAGGTGAAATAAGCATGCTTGCCTTATGTCCTGGAAAGAGACATCATCCTTACTTTACTGTATAGTAAGCACGCATATATGTTTGCCCCAGAGGAGGACACTACCTCTATCTGCCAAGGTGGGATAGTCTCCTACAGCCACCAAAGCAAATCACCACAAATTTAGTGACTTCATTGATACAGACGTATTATCTTGCAGTTCTGGAAGTCAGATGTCCAAATTGGGCCTCACTGCACTAAAATTCCTTTTCCATTTCCTTAACCTTTTCAGCTTCTAGAGGTCACCAGCATGCCTTGGACCATAACCCCATTCTTCCATCTTCAAAACTGGCAAAGGCAAATTGGGCCTTTTCACATCACATCACTCTGACCTCACTCTTCCACTTTAAAGCATCCTTGTAATTACATTCAGCCCACCTGAATAATCCAGGATAACTTCTGTATGCGAAGGTCCTTTAGCTGATCAGCATTCTTAATTTCATCTACAACATAAATTTTCATTTGTTATGCGAGGTAACATATTCACAGGTTCCTGGGATTAAGCTATGAACATCTTTGGGGAGCCATTATACTGCCTACCACACAAAAGGAGAAGAAAATCTGCCCTTTGTTCTAGAACGAGTTTGTCCAACCTGCAGCCCACGGGCCGCATGTGAACCTGAATGGCTTCGAATGTGGCCCAGTGTGATTTGGTAAACTTGATTAAAACATTATAAGGGTTTTTCATAATTTTTTTTCTTTTTTTTTTTTTTTTTGCTCATCAGCTATAGCTAGTGTGTTTTATGGGCAACCCAAGACAACTTATCTTCTAATATGGCCCAGGGAAACCAAAAGACTGGACACCCCTGCTCTACAGGGAGATACAGTCTCTATTGTCCAAGGTTGTTAAGTATACTATACAAGCATCCTTCAAAAGATAGTTTAGAACAAGGGGAAGTTGATGCTTTGCTTCACAAAACACACAGATGTGAAAGAACCATGGAAGATGGGCCCTCACCACCAGCTGCTACTCTTACATAGTTGCATAAGAAACCAACTAAGGATATTTAAGTGCTTTAAATGATAGGCATATATTTTTTAAATACGATACTTGACCATCTGGATCACAAGGTTATCTTGGTCTACATAAGTTAAAATCACCATTTAATTCCATATATTCATGGAAAGAGAAATTATACTGAATCTTTTTTTTTTTTTTTTTGGAGACGGAGTTTCGCTCTTGTTACCCAGGCTGGAGTGCAATGGCGTGATCTCAGCTCACCGCAACCTCCGCCTCCTGGGTTCAAGCAATTCTCCTGCCTCAGCTTTTTGTATTTTTAGTAGAGACGGGGTTTCACCATGATGACCAGGATGGTCTCGATCTCTCAACCTCGTGATCCACCCGCCTCAGCCTCCCAAAGTGCTGGGATTACAGGCTTGAGCCACCGCGCCCGGCCTATACTGAATCTTTTTAACAGAAGTTTCCTAGTTTAATCATGGACAAATTGTGTAATCAACCATCCTCCACTCACAGAGATCAAAGAACACCTATGGGAAACAAAGTGGTTTAGACAACCTGACAAAGTTTGTTTGGAGGTCAATACTGGGGAAAGAGTCTTATGATATTTAGTCTAGTGCTAAAGAATTTTCTATATCAGGAAATTCTTCATACTTAACCTTAAATCTTGGTATTTGCAGCTTTAAGTCATCTCCTCTTAATCTGTCTTCAGGGATCTCTTTCACATGATCCTTCATGTCTTCCAGAAAGGACAAAGATAAGACTCTCATGATACTCTCCACAATAAATTGTTCTGAAAGAAATTTTCCCCATTGCTCTTACACCAAACACCTATAAAAGATATTCTTTGGTAAATTTTAATTTTCTAGTGAAGATTAACTCTATCCATATTAGATTATTCTCACTGGAGTAAGCAGAAAGATGTTCATCATCTTTGGAGAAATATTTCCATTTTCTATCTCCTTGTAAAAAGTTAAAATAGAAGTGACAACTGAAACACCAAGAAAAAAATAGATGATAAAGTATGAAACCATACGCAGAAGTTGCAAAAGAATTAGCCAAAAACTCCTTAACAATAGCTCTTAAGATCCTTCATGTACATCAGGGTTATAAAAGGGCATATTATTAAATATTGGTGAGAATTTGTGGAAAGAATTTATTTGGGAATAGCTCTTGCCTCTCTCTTCAACAGTGCTTCAACATTGCAAAGGAGTTTAGGGAAAACCTGACCCTTACCTTATGAGGGCAAGAGAGAGCTTCAAGAAGACTCCTCTGGGAGTAAAGCAATCCTCCTAACACATGAAAACCAGATAAAGAAGAGTTTGCTTCTGTGTTGGAATCAGCCTTCATTTCCAAAGTTCATGTAGGTAAATCATGTGTTTTTTTGTCTACTATGTGTGGGCCTAGGGTCACCATGCATGGTGTGCAAGTTGTATGCTACCAAGAATACAATATCTAATGTCAAGATTTATCACATGGTGGTCATCGCAAGTGTATATATTTACTTTCTCATAGATGGCAATAGAGGTTCTTGTTCTAACAAAACCAGTATATACTACAACAATTTCCCCATAGGTAGAAATAAAGTGTCTTGAGGAATAGACACCTCTTTCTAAACAACACAAAGCACCACATGGACAAGCATGGGTACTATGTGAGTTTCATGTGTAAGAGAAAGAGCCAGCAAAGAGGTTGTCTTGCATCCTGTTCAATAGAGCTACTTAGAGAAGCTAATAAAATCTCAGCGAACAAAAGCCAGAGGTAGACCTCCTGACTGCAAGGGCCTAAAGATGAAATAAGCAAGAGTGTTCCATTGGAATGAGGGAACTACAGATTAAAAACCCACCATCAGGCCGGGCGCGGTGGTTCAAGCCTGTAATCCCAGCACTTTGGGAGGCCGAGGCGGGTGGATCACGAAGTCAAGAGATCGAGACCGTCCTGATCAACATGGTGAAACCCCGTCTTTACTAAAAATACAAAAAAAAATTAGCTGGGCATGGTGGCGCGTGCCTGTAATCCCAGCTACTCAGGAGGCTGAGGCAGGAGAATTGCCTGAACCCAGGAGGTGGAGGTTGCGGTGAGCCGAGATCGCGCCATTGCACTCCAGCCTGGATAACAAGAGCGAAACTCCGTCTCAAAAAAAAAAAAACAAAACAAAACAAAAAAAAAACCACCATCAGGAGAAGTTGGTGCCTACAGAAAAAAAGAAAGGGTCACAGGTCAGGTACAGTGGCTCACGCCTGTAATCCCAGCACTTTGAAAGGCCAAGGTAGGAGGATCACCTGAGGTCAGGAGTTCGAGACTAGCCTGCCTAACATGACATAACCCCATTTCTACTAAAAATACAAAAATTAACCAGGCATGGTGGTGCACACTCGTAATCCAACTACTTGGGAGCTTGAGGCAGGAGAACTGCTTGAACCCAGGAGGCAGAGGTTGCAGTGAGCGGGATTGTGCCACTGCACTCCAGCCTGGGTGACAGAGCAAAACTCCATCTCGAAAAAAAATTTAAAAATAAAAAAATAAAAATAGCATCCCAGAAGAGAAAGAGTTTAGGTTAAAGATTGGCAAAACACCACCCCTTCTTCCTCCATACTATATCAACCACTGGGGTCAGTAGCATCCGTTGACAAGATGGAAAGCATGACAGAAACACGTGTAATGTGCCATATCACATCTAGGTTGGAAAGTCTTAGAGGAATGTTGGTTCTCAAAAGCTCCTCTCATACCCTCAGACCCCCGAGGCTTAAATAACTTCTGCACAATACCAAAATCTATTTCACACACGCAGGAATTATGATTTATAATGTTCCTTCAATCTCAAAATTTTGGTAAATTTTAACATTATTTATTATAGTTTGATCTTTTTTTTTTTTTTTTTTTGAGATGGAGTTTTGCTCTTGTTACCCAGGCTGGAGTGCAATGGCGCGATCTCGGCTCACCGCAACCTCCGCCTCCTGGGTTCAGGCAATTCTCCTGCCTCAGCCTCCCGAGTAGCTGGGATTACAGGCACACGCCACCATGCCCAGCTAATTTTTTTTTGTCTTTTTAGTAGAGATGGGGTTTCACCATGTTGACCAGGATGGTCTCGATCTCTTGACCTCGTGATCCACCCGCCTCGGCCTCCCAAAGTGCTGGGATTACAGGCTTGAGCCACCACGCCCGGCCTATAGTTTGATCTTTAATGGCTTTTAGAGTGTTAAATCAAGTTTAGCCTAAAGCTGCCTCCCTCCATATTTTAAGTTTGTCCTAAAGGTTTTTCTGTACATCATGAACTATAACAAGTGGAGGTATAATCAGATCTTAGCCGACACTGAGTTTTTGGCCAATCAAATGTAGCCAACTGTTTGAACAGAGTTCAACTAAGGCAAACGCTGAGCTGTAACCAATACAGTTGTTTCTGTACCTCAATTCTGCTTTCTGTATGTCACTTTCCTTTTTCTGACCTTAAATCTTCCACCACATGGCTGCCCTGGAGTCTCTGAGCCTATTATGACTCAGATGACTGCCTGATTCGTGAATCATTCATTGCTCAATTAAACTCTTTTAAATTTAATTTGGCCGAAGTTTTTTCTTTTATCAAGAGTATCACAAAGCAATCTAAAGCCAAAGAAGGAAGTACAAAAGCAATTAAGTTTAAAAGGGACAGAAGACCAAAAGGTTGATAAAAATAAAGCAGAAAAAATGGAAACAGGTTGAAGCAGACAAAGGGGCCAGATTTCCAAGAAGCATAATGTGATGTTTTTTAATGTAATTGGTCCCTCATGATCTAGTTGATAAAAGCAAGATGGCTGACAGGTGGATACAGCCACTGCCTCCAGCAGCCATCTAACCCCCTGAGGTGATCATATGCAATTGTACCAATTGGGGATGTGAATAACAGAAGATAAGGCGGTGGAGGTAAAAAACAGGGAAACCAAGGAAATTCCCTGAACAGGAGCCAGGAAAACAATAAAGAAGATAGTCCAGACCCAGCATGGACATGAAACCCAAAAGATGGCAATGCACCCAAATTAACAGAAGCCAGAGTATAGGGAGAAAGCAGAGATTTGCCAAAATTGCTAAGTTCAAACCAGGTCCACAACCAAGATATTTGCGAGAAACAGGGTACCTTTGAAACCCAGAGAAATAAGGAACAGTCTTCCAAGGAGGGCACACTTGCTCTAGAGATGCAAAAGGATTTTAGAATAGTTACCAGGTCCCAGAGGATTTTAAAGTAATCCATCTTCCTATCCTCTGTTTTTACAGGTACTCTTCCTATAACTGTTAACAGCCTCAGAATGCACGCTCCTATTTCTCAGTCACTTTTCTCCCAATTTAAAAATAAAAATAAAAAAGGTCTACCTCTTACCCGTCTCAAACCTCTAGATGGTTCTAGAACCAAAGATACAATTAAATTAATTCTTTTAATCAAGCCCTCATAAACTGTTTCACAAACATAAACCTCAATGAATCTAATTGAAATGTATTTTCTGTATATTTCTCCTTTTTTAAAATAATTACCAAATGTTTTAATACATTTATACCATTTTCAGTAGCTGCAGACTATTAATAATTGCAGTGATAATTTGATGCCAAATAAATATTTTAACACTATTATAGGTAATTTTTAACTTCAATTTTACATATTTGTTGTTGTTACATTTAAGTTTACAAGGGTGGATGTAGCTGGGGAATCAAGAGAAACAGAAGATAATGGATAGACAGAAAGAGGGAGAGAGTAAGAGATTTTGTTGTTGTTGTTGTTGTTGTTGTTGTTGTTGTTATTGACTCTTGATTGTGGAGCGTTAGAAGCCTGAAATCTGTTAAAATAATTTTTGGAAGGCCATTAAACCAAGGTAGCTCCAGCACCCTGGGTTCCTATGTAAGCAAACTGAAACCCAACTAGATGTAAACGGTCATGGTCTAGGCCTGTCAGAAACCACCACCTCACCTCTAGCTAGGGATTTTCCACTAGAATGATTGCTTTGCCTTGCTTCCGTATTCACCATCTAAAAGCTTTCCCTTGGTCCCTGAACTGCCTATGGAGCCCTAAACTACCTATGATCTGGAGTTGCCCAACCTATAATTCATTGTCCACTCAAATAAACTATAAATTGAATGTGACTTAGTTTATCTTTCAACAAATCTGTAGGCTAGGCTGGTAGGCTGGAGACTCAGGCAGGAGTTAATGTTGCAGTCTTGAGACAAAATTTCTTCTTCAGAAAACCTTTCTCAATTTTTACTCTTATGGCCTTCACCTAATTAGATGAATGGCCACTGATATGGTTTGGATGTGTGTCCCCACCCAAATCTCCTATCAAATAGTAATCCCTAATGTTGGAGGTGGGATTTGATGGGAGGTGATTGGATCATGGCAACAGATTTCCCCCTTTGGTGCTCTTCTCCTGACAGAGTGCTCACAAGATCCGTTATGTAAAAGTGAGTGGCACCTCCCCCACCCCATTCCTCTTGCTCTGGCCAGGTTAAGAGGTGCATGCTTCCTCTTCACTTCCAGCATGACTATAAGTTTCCTGAAGCCTCCCCAGTCATGCTTCCTGTACAGCCTGCAGAACCATAAGCCAACTAAATCTCTTTTCTTTATAAATTGCCCAGTTTCTGGTATTTCTTTATAGTAGTGCAAGTACAAACGAATTCAACCACCAGCATTATCAAGGATTGTCTCCTTTAACTAAAGTAAACTGATTATAGATGTTAACCTTTACTTAAAGTCAACTGACTGTAGATATTAACAACATCTGTAAAATACCTTCTCAGCAATACTTAAGACAGTGTTGATTGAACAACTGGGAACTACAGCCCAGCCAAGTTGACACAAAAAACTAACCATCGCAGCAAACAACCATAGAAGTGCAAAAATATGTTACATTATGATAAAATTCTTAATTTTATCATACTCTATAAGAGAAGTGAAGTAAAAATACAATTTCAAGGAGTTAAAAAAATACAATATTTTTTAATATCACGAATATTAAATATTTTAAGAGTGTTTTATTTTTAGTTTGTTTTTGTTTTTAGAGACAAGGTCTCCCTCTTTTGCCCAGGCTGGAATGCAGTGAAGCTATGAAAGCTCACTGCAAGCTCAAACTCCTGAGCTCAAGCAATCCTCCCACCTCAGCCTCCCCAGGAGCTGGGACGACACATACACACCATCACATCTGGCTAATTTTTGTAAATTTTTTGCAGAAATGGGGTCTCACTATGTTGCCCGACCTGGTCTCAAACTCTTGGCCTCAAGAGATCCTCCCATCTTATCTTCTCAAAGTGTTGGGATTACAGGCATAAACCACTGTGACCAGTCTTTTAAGAGTG
Source organism: Saimiri boliviensis (assembly GCF_048565385.1). Taxonomy (NCBI): domain Eukaryota; kingdom Metazoa; phylum Chordata; class Mammalia; order Primates; family Cebidae; genus Saimiri; species Saimiri boliviensis. Next base: position 110,934,856 of record NC_133455.1, read on the forward strand.
TTTTAAAACTCATATTACTCCTTTTGTAAAATTTTTGACTCAAAATGAAAAACACTATATGTCAACATAACAGTATATAAAAGTATGCAAGTATTGATTATCAAAATTCCGGTTGGGGTTGTACAAGCAAAACTGAGGACAAGTTCTAGATAGGGTAACAGAGTACAGTAAGTCCTCACTTATCATTATCAATAGGTTCTTGGAAACTGACTTTACGTGAAATTTACATATAACAAACCAATTTTTTTCTCATCAATTGTTGTAACAAAATGAGACATTGAAGGAAATGTTACTTGAGGACTTGCTATACCTCCTTTCACTTAAAGTTGAAGTTTCCAAGAACCTATTGATGACACTAAGTGAGGCCTTACAGTGTTGTTGCTAAATTTATGGCCTCAGGCTGTCCTGCTGTGTGAATTTAAGACAATAAATGAAGTTCCTTGGTTTGGGGAATGTTGTTTAATATGCTATATTATTAGCACTTATTGATTAGATTTGGAGATAGATTAAGTGACATAATATTTGCAAAGCACTTAGCACAATTTCTGGCAGAGAATAACTCTTCAACAATCACCAGCTATTATTATTACCTCAGTGGGTGTCAGTTATAGAACATAAATCCACCAAGACCTACAAATGCAAAAACTCACACCAGGCTTGTCTTGCCTGATTAGCTTTTCTCTGATCCTGTCTCCCAGGAAATCCCTGACGTTCCATGGCAGGACACTAAAGGATGGGTCCTGAATCCCAACCTCAGTTCATAATGTTTATTATCTCCAGTTTTCCTCCAGAAAGTGCTCCAGCATTGGAGCCCTCAAGTTTCTTAATCTGTCTGTTTCAGCTGTAAGCCTTGCAGACCAGCCAGGTTTACCTTGACAAACATTTTGAGGCTTTCCTGTCATTTACCATTGTGTGTGGCTCTTTTCAGATTCTCCTGTTTGTCAGCCTAAATGCGGTTCTGTGATTGTCCTGGGGCTGCTCATCCCTCACAAGGCAAACTATTCCTTTCAAGGCTTCTAGCTATAGAAATCTGAAATTATTGAACTATCCAACTATTTTCTGGAATTCTAATTTTTCACTCTAATGGACACTTTAAGTGGTATTGAATTTGTTCTCCAATTTAAGCCTCTGAATTTTTTTTCAAGCAGAGCCTAGGAAATAGGCTTCTTCAAAGAAAGAAAACACAAGATGTCATATTAACCCTTCAACGTAATTGATTTTGAATGTGATCAAAGACTTCTTTTAATTCGATCTTCACAAGGCATAGACTTTTCTGGAACAACCTTGCTCCCACCCCTATTTAAATTTAAAAATTAAATCATTTTTTAAAAATCACTTAAGTAGTAATGTACTTTGAAGACACTTCAGAGAAATGGAACAAAGAGGGACAAAACACCACATTTTCATCACCCAAAGACAACCATATTAATAATCTTTTTTAACTCTTTTTTTGTGTGTGAGAATAAAAATCTACTTTCCCCACTACACACACACACCCCAACCACCAAAAATAAAAAAGAGGAGTAAAATCAGATCCAAATGTGATTTCCTGCCTTTAAATCTGTTGCAGACTCTTATGCTAATTACCTAGCAACCTTCATTTCCTTTGGTCACCAAAGAGAGCAAAAGCTTTTCTGAGCAGGCTGAGTGGTTCTTACCTGCCCCTCCGCTAATGAAATTTCCAGTTGTGTCTCTGGCTTTTGCTAACAAGGCAAGCCTCCTACCCTTTCTGTCCTTTAGATGGCAGCATGATCTCTAACACTTTACGGTCTTTTTCCCCAAGTTATGCAGTTTTTACAATTTAAAAAAAAAAAAAAAAAAGGTTTACTATTCTGTAGGCGTTCTGAGGAGCTGGAGAAATTAGGAGGGGAAGGGGGAACCATTGAAGGTGAAGGTGTAAAAAATGGAGAAGCCAGAATTTCTGTGTGGAATCTAAATGTTTCTGGTTACCACATAGATGGGTTTGTTTTGGGGTTGTTTTTTTTTTTAACATTTTAATATTTATTAACCAAAATGGTCCTGAAAAAGATTGAGTCAAAATTACAAAGTTGATAAAAGTTAAAATAAAAGTCGTTCTTTTTTTTTTTTTTTTTGAGACGGAGTTTCGCTCTTGTTACCCAGGCTGGAGTGCAATGGCACGATCTCGGCTCACCGCAACCTCCGCCTCCTGGTCTCAGGCAATTCTCCTGCCTCAGCCTCCTAAGTATCCGGGATTACAGGCACGCGCCACCATGCCCAGCTAGTTTTATTGTATTTTTAGTAGAGACGGGGTTTCACCATGTTGACCAGGATGGTCTCGATCTTTCGACCTCGTGATCCACCCGCCTCGGCCTCCCAAAGTGCTGGGATTACAGGCTTGAGCCACCGCGCCCGGCCAAAAGTCGTTCTTAACTATATTGTTGGCTGGGTGCAGTGGCTCAGACCTGTAATACCAGCACTTTGGGAGGCCAAGGCAGGCAGATTACTTGAGGCCAGGAATTTAAGACCAGACTGGCCAACATGGCAAAATCCCATCTCTACTAAAAGTACAAAAATTAGCCATGCATGGTGACACACACCTGCAGTCCCAACTACTCAGGAGGATGAAGTACGAGAATCACTTGAACCTGGGAAGCAAAGGTTGCAGTGAGCTGAACTGCGCCACTGCACTCCAGCCCAGGCAACAGAGCAAGACTCCATCTCAAGAAAATAAATGAAATTAACTATATTTGGGCCGGGCACGGTGGCTCAAGCCTGTAATCCCAGCACTTTGGGAGGCCGAGGCGGGTGGATCACGAGGTCGAGAGATCGAGACCATCCTGGTCAACAAGGTGAAACCCCGTCTCTACTAAAAATAGAAAAAACTAGCTGGGCGTGGTGGCGCGTGCCTGTAATCCCAGCTACTCAGGAGGGTGAGGCAGGAGAATTGCCTGAGCCCAGGAGGCGGAGGTTGCGGTGAGCCGATCGCACCATTGCACTCCAGCCTGGGTAACAAGAGCAAAACTCCGTCTCAAAAAAAAAAAAAAAAAAAAGAAATTAACTATATTGTTTCTGGGTGACTTTACCCAGTCCAGAAAGCTATTTTTGTCTTCTGAAACAGGACTTAAATCACACCATTCAAGTGATAGATTTTAATAGAAACTCTTGGTCTTTCCTTCTGTCAAAGAAAAATACAGAGAAGGTATTTGTAAGGTATTTGTTTCTACCTCAAACCTGCTTTCCTAGTATGTGTGCATACATGTAGATGGATTGAGATGGGGTGAAGAGAGAAGTTAAACAAAAAGGTTTAAAAAAAAAAAAGGGTTGGGGGCAGGCTGGGCACAGTGGCTCACATTTGTAATCCCAGCACTTAGGGAGGTTGAGGCGGGAGGATTGCCTGAGCCCAGGAGCTTGAGATCTGGCTGGACAACACAGGGAGATATCATCTCTACAAAAAATAATTTTTTAAATTAGCCAAGCATGGTGGTGCACACCTGTGGTCCCAGCTACTCAGGAGGCTATAGCAGAAGGACCACTTTGGAAGTGAGAAAACGAATACACTGGGGGAAAGTCAAGGTTGCAGCCAGCTGTGATTGCATCACAGCACCATAGCCTGGGTGACAGAGTGAAACCCTTTGTCAACAACAATGAAGGCAAAATCTTAAAAATGGGAAATGAAGTCCGTTCATGGGTTATCCCTGTCATATCCCACTCACTGTTGCTCGCAAGATTCCACACAATAAAATGTGCTCATTCATTCATTCAGTATATTATTTATCGACTTTCTGCTGTGTGCTAGACACAGTAAGAGATTAGACAGTCCAGACAGCTGTACCATTGAGCAGTAGGGCCACAGTCAACACCGGACACAGATGTAAATAAAGCAGACCATTCTCCTTCCCTTATGCTGCACTGTGGATCTCATGTTCTAGTACAAAAGGCAGACAATTTAAGATGAAACAAATAGATATAAATTTAGGTAGTGACAAGGACCATAAGGAAAAATCCAACAGAACAACAAGTCTAGAAAGGGTGTAGGGAGTGGCTGTTTCAGACAGGATCGTCAAGGCACGCTTCTCCCGGAAGATGATATTTGAACAAAAACCTGATGAAGCAAGTGAGAGTGAGGCACTCGGCATCTGGGAGAAAGTAAGGCAAAGGGAACAGCAGTGCAAAGGCTGTGGTATCCGGTATTCGTGGTTGCTGGAGGAACAAGAGGAAGCTGGCATGACTGGAACAAGATGAGCAAAGCAGGAAGTAGCCAGAGAGATGAGGTCAGAAAGAAGAGTCCTTGGAGTCCCCAGAAGGGGTGCTGGGTTTTAGCACAAAGATTCTAGAAAACCTTTATGGGAAGTAATGTGCCTAATATCCATTTGAAAAGGATCACTCTGGCTATGGCACAGAGTACATCCTAAGTAGGGGGCGAGAAGAGGCAAGGGTGGAAACAGAAAGGCTGTTGCAAACTCCAGTGGAGGGATGGTGTGGTCTGCGCTGGAGGAAGGGAAACGGAGAGCTGGGAGGGCTTGGAAGTGGTGTGGCCGGGAAGGCCCAATAGTTCTGTTCTGAGCAGTTGGGTTTAAGTTATCATTAGTCATTCCATCACAGATGTCAAATAGGTGATGGATACGGAAATTTAAAACTCAACGGAAAGTAGTTTTAAACTGGAGAAAACTTGGGAGTCCTGTGTATATAGGTAGTACTCGTAACCAAATAACTGAGTAAGATCATGCAGAGAGCAAGTGTGGGCAGAGAACAACCCAGGGACGGAGGCCTGGGGTGCTCCTGCGTTTAGAGGAGCCAGCTAAGGAAACCAAAAGGAAGACCAAGCAAGGTCAAGAGGAAACCACAGCCATTAGGGTCCCGGAAGTGAGCATTTCAATAGAGGGGAAGTGGTCAATCTGTCAGAAGCTTATAAGCGTTCCGGTAAATGAGTACCAAGAACTGACCACTGGATTTGGTAAGACGGACATCGTTGTGGATGTTGACAAGGGCACTCTAAGCAGGATGTGAGAAGAGGACTGATTAGCGTGAAATAGAAAACACCAGGCAAAGGCCGTTGAGCAGAGAAGTCCTGCTGAGGGGTTTTGCTATCAAGAAGAGGTAAGTGAGGTAGAAATGAGGGGGTGGGGGTGCTAGGAAATGCTTTTTGAGATGGAAACTATTCCAGCACACTTAGGTGCTGATAGAGACGATCCAGGAGAGACGGAGTCACAGTGATGCAGGGGGAACCAGACAAGGAGGACATCATTGTACACGTGGAGGGACCACGGTGGGAAGATGACGTCACTGTCTCCTGGTTGCTTCCTTATTTTGGGGGGCGGTGGGGTGGGATGGGGGCAGAGTTTCACTCTTGTTGCCCAGGCTGGAGTGCAATGGTGTGATCTCAGCCCACTGCAACCTCCACCTCCTGAGTTCAAGCGATTCTCCCGCCCCAGCCTCCCAAGTAGCTGGAATTACAGGCACCTGCTACCACACCCAGCTAATTTTGTATTTTTAGTAGAGATGGGGTTTCACCATGTCGCCTAGGCTGGTCTCCAACTCCTGACCTCAAGTGATCCACCCACTTCAGCTTCCCAAAGTGCTGGAATTACAGCCATCAGACTCAGCCATATTTCTTAAGTTCAGTAGGCTCATCTGAGGTTTGAAAGTTTAAACTGATTCCTGACAGCTCAGGTTGGATTTTTTTTTTTTCTTCTAACCACCTGCAGATACCAGTAAGCAACACAGATCTGAGCCACACCCCCGACCCTCCCCTCCATCCCTGTTGTCCCAGGCCTCTCTTATCCATACTCTGGCTTCTTCACGTCTTAACTTTCTCTCCCCTTTGTGCTAACAAAAGGGCCCAAATGTAATGTGTAAGGCTCTTTTTCTGCCACCTGCTCCCGTACCTCTGCACTTATGCCACTCAGAGATCTCATTCACTCCCAGACCTTCAGCTTCTTCTGAATGTCAATCCCAATCTCTGCCTTCCTCCAAACTGAAATGTTTGTCTCTTGGGCATTTGCATCTAGATATTCCTCTGGCTCATAAAACCCAGCAGGTGCAGCAGTGAGTTATTTGGCACAATCATTATGCTGCTCTTCAAAGCTTGCTCTTCCTATGATGTTTTATTTCATTTAACATCCTCCATCCAACCTCCAAGACAAGACGTCTTAGATTGGTCTTCAGTGCCTCCCTCTTCTTAGTTTTCTCTGTTCCCATACACAAGCAGTTGTTGAGAATATCCATCAATTGATACTACCATAGTGTTCTTCAAATTTAAGTTCAGAATCACTGCCTGATTTATGCTGTTTCTCCTTAAATCTACTATTTCCTGCAGTAACTATTATTTGTAAAGAAGAGTTTAGAATTAGTCCCTGCTCAAAATCATTAATATAGTCCTATTAACCCTTAAAATACTTAGTCCAGAGTTCCCGTTCTTGCTGTAATCATTACAGCTGCTTTTTTCCCAACTCTTACCTCACCTTACCTCCTTCCAGAGTTGTATACACTCCCAACAGAAAAGTGTTCCTCCTACTTTCCCACTGTGCTGGTCACTCTGATACTCACCAATACCCATGGAAACGTCCACTCTTCCAGGGCCCTGGGCACTAAGAATGGGACCCTATGACTGGTTTTCCTCATGACAGGCATCACTTCCAGGTGAACGCAGTTGTGAGCCAAGCACCTTCGCCACCTCTCTCCTCCCATCCCAGTCACCTTGGAAGGCATGTGCTCCAAATGGCATAGCTCCATGATGAAGGACGACTGCCTGACCTATATCAGGTTCTACATAAGTGAAAAACAAATGTATTTTGTTACACTGCTGGAATTGGGAATCTGCCTAATGAAACAGCTAGCATTTACTGTCCCAATGCTGCATCCCTGTGTCTTTGTTTATACAGATGCCTTTGCTAAAACGCTTTTTCCTCTTCCTATTCATGATCTTTGGCTATTGAAATCCTCTCACTCTTAAAAGTAGACTTTCCCAAATGCTGGTATGTAGATGGTTTGGTCCATGATTAAATTCCACCTAAGTCAATGGGGTAAAAGAAAAATTACATGATAACGAGATGCCATAAAAGTAAATATAGTCAATTTAAAGCACTGTCTTTGGGCTGAGATAACTCCTTCCATATTCAAGTGACTTCTTTTATAAATTTATGGTGATATTTGATGGCAGGAGAGAAAGGTTTTTGACCTCATTATTTGGCAAAACAAAGTTGGACATCTGCATTTTGTTTCCAAAATTGTTTTCTAAATGTTATTACTTAATATACTCAAGTTCAGCAACCAGTGCTAGCACTATGGTGAGGAAGACTTTCATGATTCTCCCAGACCAAAGTGGCCTCTGATGTCTTTTACTTTGCTTTGAGCCCTTGCCTTTTATGTTTCATCTCTTCTCCTAAAGAGAAAATTCTTTCAGGCAAGTGATCTTTTCTTATACCCATATAAGAAAGGCAGGAAACATTATTCTTATTACCCATAAAAGAAGAGCAGGAAAAACTAGTCTTAAACAAATGAGAAAGCTGAGCTCTAAAAAAACTGAATTACTTGGAAATTTTAATTTTCAACATTTATCGAGCACTTATTATTTGCCAGGCAGCATTCTATGCATTTCACCTATGTTTACTCATTTTGTCCTCAAAAAATATCTAACAGGTAGATTACGATTATCATGCCCACTTTGCAGAAAAAGAAGAAAACCTGCCCGGAGTCACAGAGCTAGGAAGTAGTCCTTTTAAGGCTGAAATTCTGGAGCCCATGAATTTATGGGCTTTTTAAAACACAAACCAAGTCTACTGTTTTCTGGCTGATGTTCTTTTCTAATAGATCACTTTTTCTTCAACCTACTTTTTAAAGTGTTTATAATTTCAAGTAAGCTTATCAGAGAATTCGGCCCTTTGGTAATGTCTAATCAGTATTTCAGTACAACTATGCGAGATTTCCCAGTCCACATTCTAATTTTCTACATACATCTGTTTACCTTTAATGCCTTCCACTTTCTGTGTGAATTTCTTTGCTGCCTGTCCCCCAGAAAGTAAATTAAATTAAGCCATCGAACATTGTTCAGGCAACTGTGACAGAAACTCAATAAAGTGGAAAATAAGTCAATAACATCAAGCTCCTTTTCATTAAGATTTTCAATACCTATTTGGTCAGGCTTAAATAAAGCTGGGTTTATTTGAGAGCCCTAGATTTTCAATGCAGGAGGTGCCCCACTGGTCGAATCCTTTGGATGCAGGTGTGCCATTTCACATTTTAAAAGTCTTAAGAAAATGGTGGACTTAGTAGGAAAATATTAATGCTTAAAAAAAAAAAAAATCAAGATCAGAGCGGTCCTCTTGTCAAAGTGGCCCACATGATTTTATTTTAAGGTGGCTTCCTATTTCGTTTACCTGAGGAACCCTTCTAAGAAATTTCAGGACAATTTTGCCCCTGGACAGCCACAACAGTATGACATCATTCATCATTTCCCTACATTTTTATCACAGTGGCCAATATATATGTCAAAAAATATATTTACTGGAAAGAAAAAATTCAGAAACGTTTATAGTTGGTCAAAAATTACCTAAATGTACATACATTCTCAATGTCGAAGGGGTAAATATCCCTATTCTTCCATATTAGTGACAGTCCCAAATGAAGATTCTTTTATACCAGAGAGAATGGCATTGCTTTCTGCCAGCGGACTCCTGCTGAAAAGCCTACTTGCCTTCTCTTCCAGGTTTGCCTTTGAAGGACCCATTTTGCAGCACCAGCGGCTGGTCCTGTTGGTAGGCAAGAGAGCCCAGGAACCCTCCTCCTGCTCTGTGCAGAATAGGACCCTGACAGCTGAGCGCATACTTTAACAATGAAGCAAGTTTCTCTTCTTGAGATCATTTAGCCATGTTCCAATATCAAATGCCCCTGAAGGCCAGAGATTCACACGGAATTTGACAGTGTCTCCTCATTATAGCACACATCACCTCTCTTTTGAAAGACTCCTTCTGCCCCAGCTACAAATGATCCAAACATAATCATAATTTGCAGCAGGGATGACATACCTCCCCACAACCCAAGTAGCCTTCCTGTCTCTCAACGAGATTGTTGAATATTCTTTATCTAACAAATATGTTCTTATACCAAGCAAGAACTTGGGGCAGAGTGTCACATATTTTTACAGAAAGAGAAATAAATATTCTATTGCTAAAATAAGGTATTGTTCTGCCAACATATATTTGTGTTGCCTAGAAACGGACACAGTATTCCACACAAACACACAGATACATTCACTAAAAGCAGATAATATGCCACTTGTTAAGCCATTAGGTAGCATTTACAAAAGTCAACTATATAGTAAGTGAAAAAGAAAACCTCATGTATGGAAAATCCAAAAAATAAACCATGCCACAGTTGGCAACCACACTCAACTAAAGTAGAAAGTAATAATTAAAGTGTAAACCAAAAAGATTTGTCAATTGAAACTCATTGGTTCAAATGACTTTCAGGTGATGATCATATTTTTAACTGTAACGTCAGAAAAGGTTTTCTTGTTATTATTTACAAAGAAATGTCACTGGAGGAAAATACTTTTTTTTTCTTCTACCTGATAGGATGCAGGAAATGCTATCTCAAATTATGGCATCTAGGTATACTGAGTATTTTAAGATTAAGGAAATTGAGAAAACTGCATAAGCAGAAAGGTATCTCTGACCTTCTCTATCCTCTCATCTTTTGAAGACCCACATGTGATAGGTGTTCTGCCCTATCCCTACAGGGATGTTACCCAGTGAGGACAAGAAGAATCTGAACAAACGTGTTTTGCTAAACTCCCCCTGGTTTATTAACATTAAATCATAGCCCGTTTTTGTTCAGTCATTCTTCTACACAAGTGTGCACTGTTCATTGAACCTACACACAAAAACACAGTTTTCCCTGGGTCTTTGGGTCTTCATTTCTAAAGATTCCCAGGTCACGTATAACTAATATTTTTTAAATGCGTCATGCTTTTATCTTGTTAGTCTGTCTTTGTTGTGGTGGGGGTCAGTCATGAACCCTGCAAGGAGTGAAGAAAGAATATCACTTTTTCTCCCCTACCCACTCTTCTACATTCATGGCTGGGGACCTTCTAACAAAAGAAAGACTAATAAGAGAAAAGCATACAATACGTTTAATACAAGCTTTATGTATCATGAGACCCTTCATGAGGAAACAAAGACCCAAAGAAACAGTTAAAGCTGAGTGTTTTTATAATAGATTCTTGATGAAGAATGGAGAAATGTGATAGGATAAAGAGTGTAAGTGTAACCACGAAACCAGCCCAAACTGAACCTATTCTGTTGATAAGAAATTGTCAAGTTACCCTTTGGGCGTAACAGAGCCGAAAACTACAAATTGTGTAGCCCAGGCATGTGCAATAGAAAAAGCTTTCACCTCTTACACACCCAGAACCAACGAATCCTTCCCCTTAGAACCAAGAAGACCGGAATATGACCAGAACCTAAACACATAGCTCTTTCAGAAACACAGGTTTCTGTTGGCCCCAAAGATCCAAGGCTAAAATCTGCCTTAATGTATCTTACTGTAAATGGTCAAATGTGAAGGCCTCCCATCAGACCCCACTCAGCCAACTCTCCTGAATCCTTTCCCTTGCCCTCAGATTCTTTAAAACTTGCCCCGGACCTCAAATCAGGGAGACAGATTTGAGCCCCCTCCTGCCTCCTTTGCTGACTGGTTTTGCAATAAAGGCCTTCTTTTCTCAAAAGCTGGTGCCACAGTTCTTGAACAGCAGTATGCATCAGGCAGTGAGCCCATTTGCTCAATAGCATAAGTAAACTGGGGGAAATGCAACGAGGCCTGCTCATACTGATTCCTCTCTGTATCCCTGTGACTTTAGAAATAAGATTGCTCCTTTCCTCCAGGTATATGGAAGACACCTCTCACATGAAGGGCTTATGACCTGCTTCAGAGGAACATCAGAAAATCCTCCCTGGGTTTTATAAACCTGCTCCATGGGAGAAGGGTGAGGGCAGAATGGAAGGAGAACAGAGTGACCTCCTGTTTCTGCCATTTTCTCCAAGCCCCTCAGTTTAAAATATTCAATATGGCAAGGTGCCATTATCACCATGGCTAGCCATAGATGTTTCCATGGTTTAATTATTTCTGATAAAAATTAGTTTGGTTTCCTTCGAAATCTCAAGTTGCTGATCCTTTCGAAAAGCCTACAGGAGACATATTGCAGAGTTTAGGGCACCTCCAAGATGAGACTAAAATATAAAATCAGACCCTATAGTAAGTTCTATTACAAATTTATTGCCTCTTTAAGGTGTGTGCTTAAAAGATGATGAACCCTCAAATAGAGTAACTTTATACTAACTCATACCATTTCAAATGGCATTCAAGATCAAGAAAATTGCAGACTTGCTTCTAACTTATTCTAAGATAATTTCCCTAAAGTATGCTCTTCTGGGAGCAAAGAAACTCAGTTAAGCTGCTAATTAAATCTGTCCCTCAAAGTTGAAGCAAAGAACATGAAGTTACAATTTTAAATATACCATGTACCTCCCAAAACCTAAAACATTTTTACAGTTGTCAAAGGCATATTTGCATAGAATCAACTAAAAATACATAAGTTTTTTTTTTTTTTTTTTCTTATTTTGAGCAGGCCTCTAGAATAAAAAATAAGACTCTCCCAGGAACCATGACACACCAAAAAAGATGGGAAGGAGTCGGGCGCGGTGGCTCAAGCCTGTAATCCCAGCACTTTGGGAGGCCGAGGCGGGTGGATCACGAGGTCGAGAGATCGAGACCATCCTGGTCAACATGGTGAAACCCCGTCTCTACTAAAAGTGCAAAAAATTAGCTGGGCATGGTGGCACGTGCCTGTAATCCCAGCTACTCAGGAGGCTGAGGCAGGAGAATTGCCTGAGCCCAGGAGGCGGAGGTTGCGGTGAGCCGAGATCGCGCCATTGCACTCCAGCCTGGGTAACAAGGGCGAAACTCCGTCTCAAAAAAAAAAAAAAAAAAAGATGGGAAGGAAACTAAGACTTAAGAGTCAAATCAAATTATTCCATGATCACTTGAATACTCAGGCATTTTCACCAGGCTGAGAGATTGTTTTCTATAAAGGGAAACATATGTTATCCATACAAATCTTTTCATTAAACCCCAAAGTCACATCTATAGTATTTGCTGTTCATAAAAATTCTACATATGGAAAGAAGATTTAAAGCCACTGAACTTGAAATTCAATGTATGTGCACATAGGCATGTGCATATGATTTCCTGGGCATGTAACTTTAAGCAGCATGTAAAATGCCTTTGCGTGTCTTGTTCTGGTTTGCTTTGTTCAATGTTAAATGATACCAAGATTCAAAGCAACAATTTCATGCCTGGGTTTATACTTTAACAGAATTTCTTATTTTCTCTGGCCACACACAATGGGAGGAAATTTAATTTGGCCCTCAAATTCTAGGCATGGGGCACTAGTGGTTTTGTTTACCTCTCAAAGAAACTGCACAACCAAAAAGTTAATTATCTGCTGATCATTCTATATGAAACAATTGGGCTTCTTAATGGATTCCAAGACAGAAGGGAAAGACCCACAGGGTTTAAAGTCAAGTATCTTTACCACGTAGCAGGCAGCTCTGTGATCTGACTCCTAATGATCCTGATACCTCATCTGTATTACATGGAAATACAGATTTCTTGCTTGTCTGTCCTATAGGTTTGTTGCAAGAGAAGAAACGAGAAAATGAATGTTCAGCACTCAGGGAGCACAGGATCTCTGCCAGGCCCTGGGGAAGCAATGATGAATAAGACACGGCCCTGCCATGTTGATTTGCAAAGACCTTCCTAAACTGCAAAGCACAATATAAATGAACGGCATCATCATAAACCATTTGCCCCTTATGCAAGGATAGCATCTCTCCCCCAGCAACAGCCCGGGTACTTGACTGGCAGTTTGGGTCACTCACTGTTTCTCCATCTGCAAGGCTTTTTTCCAGAAAAGTGCCCCATCCCATGCCCACTCCTCCTCCCCACCAACCTACCACCCAGACCTCAGCAGGTTTCTGATGGTACTTTTTCATGGAAAGCTTCCATGACTCTCAATTATCTTCTTAATTTGTAACTTTATAGATTAAGGACTTTTGTCTGTTTTACAATGGAATCCTATTGTCTTAATTTAGGTGCATGGTTAAGATCTCATTTTTATTTTTTTTAACTTTTTATTATGGAGGTTTCCAAAAATACACAAAAGTAGAGCAAATCGATTCATGACCCCCCCATACCTGTCACACTGTTTCACCACTTGACACAGCCTCCCCGTTTCAGCTATAACCCCTTTTCCTGGTGACCCTCCCCCAATTCTGGAATATTATAAACCTCAGACTTTTTTCACTGTAACACCTCAGTAGACTTTATCGTAATATGTCTGCCTAATATCTCTGAATGGTAAAGGCTTTTAATTTTTTAAACAAATCACATTTATATCAGCACATACCTAAACCTGACCACTGAGAAAAGTAAAGACATTTTATTGAAGGAAGGTAGTCCTTTTAAATTATCAGGCCTGGCTGGACACAGTGGCTTATGCCTGTAATTACAGCACTTTGGGGGGCTGAGGAGGGCAGATCACCTGAGCTCAGGAATTCAAGAATTCAAGACCAGCCTGGCCAACATAGTGAAACCCCCTGTCTACTAAAAATACAAAAATTAGCTGGGTGTGGTTGTGCATGCCTGTAATCCCAGCTACTTGGGAGGCTGAGGTAGGAGAATCGCTTGAACCTGGGAGGCAGAGGTTGCAGTGAGCCAAGATCACGCCACTGCACTCCAGCCTGGGAGACACAGCAAGACTCCATCTCGGAAAAAAAAAAAAAAAAAAAAAAAATATATATATATATATATATATATATATATATATATACACACATATATATGGCCCAGAAAGACATTAAAATGAGATGATAGCACTCACACTCTACTCCCTGCTTTGAGCTATGTATTCATCTCTTGAAACTACTTGCTGTTGCCACAAGCAGGTATAAATTAGCCTAATAATGCCACACTGGACACTACAACCCACCCTATAGCTTAACCATGGATAACCAATCACAAATCAGTATTATTTCTGTAAACCAATGAGAATTCCTGACAAAAAACTTTGTATCAGTTGTCCACTGATACATTCCCTGTCCCTTTTTTGCCTTTAGAAACCTACTTGTAACAAAGGCCAAAGGAAGCTTATGTCCAAGGTGATTTGGCTCTGAGCCTTCTGGGCAATGGTCCTCACTTTGGCTCTAGTAGACTATTTAAATTATCATTTGGGCCTCAGCCTCTTCCTTTTAGGTCAACACTACTCTATTCAAAATTGCAACCTCCCTCCCCCAGCATTTCCCCTCTTTTCCTATCTTTCTCTATTTCTTTATTTCCTTCTGACTTACTATATATTTCACATATTTGTTCATTATCTCTCTCACCCACTGCAATATAAGCTCCCTGATTGCAGGTGGCTTTTGTCTGCTTTGTTTGTTCCCAGATGTATCCCCAGTATCTAGAATTATGCACTCAATAGTCTGTCCCTGAATAAATGAATCCATCTAAGTCAAAAGAACAGATTGGATCATGTGATGAATTCAGGGGGCCGGGTGCAGTGGCTCACGCCTGTAATTCCAACACTTTGGGAGGCCGAGGCAGGTGGATCACCTGAGATCAGAAGTTCAAGACCAGCCTGGCCAACATGGCAAAATCCCGTCTCTACTAAAAATACAAAAAGTTAGCCAGGCACAGTAGCATGCACCTGTAATCCCAGCTACTCGGGAGGCTGAGGCAGGAGAATCACCCAAACCCAGGAGGCACAGGTGGCAGTGAGCCAAGATAGTACCATTGCACTCTATCCTAGGTAACAGAGAGAGAAAGAGTCTATTTTGAAAAAAAAGAAAAAGATAAAGAAAGAAAGAAAGAAATTAGGGGAAGACTCTATCTTGTTCATAAAGCTTTTGATCAGAGCAAGACATGACTGTTCAAATTTGCTCTTTATAAGAAAAACTGAAGTCCTTGATTCTTATGTAATTGCTTATAGGTGTATTCAGGTGACAGGATAAGCAAACAGAAAAAGAAAACTAATAATTATTACAGAAGTTCTTAGTCCCTGGGAACATTGAGGAACAAAGCATAATTTCCACAACCTAAATTTGCACTTTCTATGTACTAAGGGTCTAGGAACAGACACATGATAACAGTAAGATTTTTGTTTCTTTTTCTTTTTCTTTTTTTTTTTTTTTTTTTTGACAGGGTCTCGCTAAGTCACCCAGGCTGGAGTGCAGTGGCACAATCACTGCTCACTACAGCCTGGATCTCTTGGGCCCAAGCTATTCTCTTGCTTCATTATTCCAAGTAGCTAGGACTACAGGCAAATACCACCACCCCTAGCTAAGTTTTTTGTTTGTTTGTTTGTTTGTTTGTTTTTTAGAGATGATGTCTTATTATGTTGCCCAGGCTGGTGTCAAATTCCTGGGCTCAAGTGATCCTCCCAAAGTGCTGAGATTACATGTTTGAGCCACTGCACCCAGCAATATTTTCTGATCCCATCTTGAATCGATGTAACAATAACAGCTAACATTTATAGTGCATTTATGATGCACTGAGCATTCTTCTAAACATTTTACCCATATTAACTCATTTGATCTTCATAATAACCCCACACTGTTGTACAATTGTTATCCTCAGTTTACAAATGAGGTTGAGGCACGGACTAGGCGCTCTACAAAGCAGAGCAACTAAGGACATTCTGGAGCCAGACACCGATGGCTCCCAGCTGGGAAGTGAGGGGGTCATGACTTGAGCCGCAGGGGGTCTGGGTGCAGAGTCTGCACCTTTGCATTTGTCCGAGAAAAGTCGCACATCTGCATTCTCTGTGAGGAAACCAGTATTGCCACAGCTATAAGCAAACCTCGAGAATCAATCCTACCTACATTAGTATTCCAGCTCCAGCACTCATTAATTATATGAACTTCAGCAAATTAATTAGCCTCCCTGAGATTGTTTCTTCATAAAAAATACGGATTACAGTAACACATACCTTATAGAGTCATTAAAAGGATTAAGTGAGAGAAACTATGTAAAGCACTTAGCAGAATTTCTGGCAGCCAATGCCACATAGCGATTTAGAGTCCATTCTGTGGGGTCAGACTGCCTGGCCTGGAATCCCAGCTCTGCCATCCCTTCAGCTCTGCCATCTTTAGCAAGTTAACTAACTCCTCTGTACCTCTATCCCCCGATCTATAAAAAAGTAGGGGAGGGAATATTCACACCTACTCACAGAGTGATGACCATTTAGATTGTTATTCTTTACCACATGTTTAGAATAGCACCTAACATATTATGAATTTGCAATGATTTTATTGTGTTAACTACCCATGCCATTCCTCCCTTTTCCCAACATATTCCAAACCAGCTTTTTATACTCCACATACCCAGATTGTTACACAATTAACGGGACATTAAAATTAACATCTTTTGTTTGTTTGTTTCTTTTTTTATTCTGCTCTTGTTGCCCAGGCTGTTGCAATGGCATGATCTCGGCTCACTGCAACCTCCACCTCCCAGGTTCAAGCAATTCTCCTGTCTCAGCATCCCTAGTAGCTGGGATTACAGATCTGCACCACCACACCCAGTGGTGCATAATTTTGCATTTTCAGTAGAGATGGGGTTTCTCTATATTGGTCGGGCTGATCTTGAACTCCTGACCTCAGGTGATCCACCCACCTCGGCCTCCCAAAGTGCTGGGATTATAGGCATGAGCCACCATGCCCAGCCAAACTTAGTATTTTTATAGATATCCCAGGAATTAACAATTGTAAAACTTCAAAGAGAAGTGCCATGTGACCATAGCCAAAATTTACAAATGCAAAGTCCCAAAACTGGTTTCCAGGTTTTTTCTTTTGTTTTGTTTATTTTTTTTGCCCGGCCCTCCTCTTCACCACCCTTCACTCGCCTCTAGAATATAGGATTGAGGTGAAGAAATAGAAAATCTACAATGAGACTTATTTGGAACCCCGTTCACCCTGTGAGTTACTTCCATCTTCACCTCAAGCCCAATGGGGGGCTTCCAAGGGACCACTCAGAGGGTGGGAAATGTCTTGCAAGCCACCCGAGATGTGTGTCCAACTTGTGTCTCAGGAAATACTGCAGCCAGTAGCAGCAGGACGGAGGCTACTGCACCGGATAGGAAGGGCCATACATGCCCGGAGTTTGCCAAGGTGAAGATGTGTACAGGTCTCCTGGGGATCCCTGTGGGCCAAGGGCCAGATGAGGTGGACTTGGAGCCATTTTAACTCCCAACCAAGGGGACCACCTAGGAGGACAAGGTGCTTCCAACAGGGAAAGTCTGTAAGGAGTGTTGTGCTGTGAGGATCCGCAGCAGAGGGGCGTCAGCAAGCCAGAGGAGATGCATCATCCGCATCTAGTGGGCTGCAACGTACAATGCATGGGCACTCATTGGGCTCACAAAAGTGTCACAAGGAGGAAGGACAGCTTTAAAGATCTGTCAAGGCTGGAGACAGTGATGTCATCCAGGCACAGAACGCCCTCACCATCTCATGGGGCCCAAACGGCAGCTAGAGAGTGGAGGAGGATGGAGAGCCACCGAAGAGCCCGCCTAGGCCTCCCCTTCAGAGACTCCTAGTTCCCTCACACCTGTTCCAGACATTCTAAGGTTGGGGAAGGAACTCATTAGAATCCTTGCTGGAAGGTGGAGGGGGAGTCGTCTGATCTTTGATGAAGATTTAAGTGTTAATTAATATATGAAACTCAACATTTTTATTTGTTTTTTATTTGTTTGTTTTTTGAAACAAGGTATCACTCTATCGCCCAAGGTGGAGTGCAGTGGTGTCATTTCTGCTTACTGAAGCCTTGAACTCTTCAGCTCAGGTGATCCTCCCACCTCAGCTGAGGCCACAGGCACATGCCACCATGCCCAGATAATTTTTTTATTTTTTTACAAAAATCACTATATTGCCCAAGCTGGTCTCGCTATGTTGCCCACGCTGGTCTTGAACTCCTGGGCTCAAGCAATTCTCCCACCTCTGCCTCCCAAAGTGCTGGAATTACAGGCATGAGCCACCACACCCAGCCTAAGCTGGACACTTTTAAATACCAAATTGAGACTGAGTGTATACAAACTAATGTCACAGAACCAAACTGGGTTGTTTGCCTGGCCTAATGGAAAGCCAAAGATCTAAGGACCAGTCCTTTGCAAAGAGAAAGGTTTGTTGTGAGTTGACTAGCAAGGAGACAAGAGGAAATGCTCAAATCTGTCTCCCTGAGCTGAGGTCTGGGACAGGTTTTATAAATAGAGGGCTATGAGGTGTGATCTGACTGGATCTTACAATGAGGTGATGCCAGTAGGCATAAGGGACTCGATCCTGCCATGGGGTGGCACCAGGGCTCAGCCTGATTGGATCCTGGCACCTGCCAGACGATGTCCACTTCTTAATGCAATCCCCACTCCTCCATCTGAACTCTTAGGCTCAACTAGTGGTTACACGTTCGGTTTCTCTGGCCATGTTCAGATTACATGACCTTCAACTTGGAGGGGGGAGGGCATGGCAACTGAAAAACAACTCCTAACTTTGTACATAAAAGTTGAAACAGATTAGTCTGACGCACTTGCACTAAAGCAGAATAATCAACTTACTGAGAGCAAGCAGGAAAGTCACGGGCCTGCCTGGGTTTTCATCCCAAAGCAAGGGGGTCTTATCCCACTGAATAAACTATACAGGGTCAGAGAAGACAAAAATAAATCTTTGTTGTGTTGACATCTAACCTATTTTATTTATTCAACATCCAAGCTATTTATTGGCAGCATTTGCCTCCTATGCCCCAGCACTGCCCCGCTTCAGACTGAACCCTCTTCAGACTGAGGAACACCCCTGTAACCCTCCTCCTACCTCCATGCTCCCAACCTCCCATTTTCCCCCATCCCCGGGAGATCCTAGATTCATCTCATGCCACCTCCACCGCAAAGCTCTAGTCCCTTAAAGCTTCCACTGTTTTGGCAGAGGTCATCTGTACAAGCATCATGGTCTTTGCACGCATCCATTCCTCTGATTACGACATCCTTTCCTCTGCTCTACACCTGTTTAAGAAAGGCATCTTCCTAAGGGACACTTTTCCGAGCTTCTCCAGATACATTTAGCCCCTGCCTCATCTGCCTCCTAATGGCATGTTATCTGTGACTCCATTCCAGTATTGGCAATGGATCCTGCCTCCTTCACTGGGTAGTATGACTGCTTCTCTGGGCTTAAACTCCCTAAGGGCAAGGTCTTATTCTTATTAGGCCAAGAGTTTGGAGACCAGTTTTGGGACTTTTCATTTATAAATTTTGGCTATGGTCACATGGTACCTCTCTTTGAAGTTTTACAATTGTTATATCTTGAGATATTTATGAAAACGTTAATTTTAATGTCCTGTTAAGTGTGTAACAATCAGGGTATGTGAAGTATAAAAAGCTGGCTTGGAATAATGCGTTGGGGAAAGGGAGGAATGGCATGGGTAGTTAACATAGCGAGGCAGACTCACTAATCAGCACCAGCAGTTTTACAGAATGGGAGAAAATACTTGCAAACTATACACCCGACAAAGGACTAATGTTCCGAATCTATAAGCAGCTTAAACAAACCAACAAGAAAAAAAATAACCCATTAAAAAGTGGGCAACGGACAGGAAAACACACTTCACAAAAGAAGACATATAAGTAGTCAACAAATATATAGAAAAAGCTCTCAGCATCACTGGCCATTGGAGAAATGCAAATCAAACCACAATGAAATATAATCTCGCACCAGTCAAACGACTATTATTAAAAAATCAAAAAATAACAGATGTTCATAAATCTGTGGAGAAAAGGGAATGCTTATATGCTGTCGGTGGGAACATAAAATAATTTAGCCATTATGGAAAGCAGTTTGGAGATTTTTTCAAATAACTAAAAATAGAACTACCATTTGATCCAGCAATCCCATTACTAGATATATACCCAAAGTAAAATAAATCATTCTACCAAAAAGACACATGTACTCACACGTCATTCCAGCAGTATTCACAATAGCAAAGACATGGAATCAACTAGGTGCCCATTAACGGTGGATCAGACAAAGAAAATGTGGCACATATACACCAACAGAATACTATACAGCCATAAAAAAGGGAATACAATCGTGTCCTTTGCAGCAACATGGATGTAGCTGGGGGTCGTTATCCTAAGTGATTAATGCAGAAACAGGAAACCAAATACTGTGTGCTCTCACTTATAAGTGGGAGCTAAATTTTGGGTACACAGGGACATAAGGATGGTTAATTAGTCCATTTCTTGCTGCTGATAAAGACATACCTGAAACTGCAAAGAAAAAGAGGTTTAATTGGACTTACATTTCCATGTGGCTGAGGAGGCCTCAGAATCATGGTGGGAGGAGAAAGTCACTTCTTACACGGCAGTGGCAAGAGAAAAATAAGGAAGAAGCAAAAGTGGAACCCCCTGATAAACCCATTAAATCTCATGAGACATTCACTATCACGAGAATAGCACAGGAAAGAGCGGCCCCCATGAGTCAATTATCTTTCTCACGGGTCCCTCCCACAACACATAGGAATTCTGGGAGATAAAATTCAAGTTGAGATTTCGGTTGGAACATAGCCAAACCATATCAGATGGTAACAACAGACACTGAGGACTCCAAAAGGAGGAACAGAGGAAGCGGAGCAAGATCTGAAAAACTTCTGGTTGGGTGGTTTGTTCACTAACTGAGTAACGGGATCGATAGAAGTCCCAGCCTCAGCATCTTAGCATCATGTTATCCATGTAACAAACCTGCACATGCAACCCATGAATCTAAAATTAAAATGGAAATTTTTTTTTTGGACGGAGTCTCACTCTTACCCAGGCTGGAGTGCAGTGGCATGATATTGGCTCACTGCAACCTCTCCCTCCCAGGTTCAAGCGATTCTCCCACCTCAGCCTCTCAAGGAGGCATGTGCCAGCATGCCTGGCTAATTTTTGTATTTTCAGTAGAGATGGGGTTTCACTGTGTTAGCCAGGTTGGTCTCGAACTCCTGACCTCAGACAATCTGCCCACCTTGGCCTCCCAAAGTGTTGGGATTACAGACATGAGCCACCACACCTGGTCTAAAATGGAATTTTTTAAAAATGCATTGTGCATTCTTGTAAGGCTTAACTTGTACTTTTCATTATCTTTCTAGCTAATTATATATTTTTTATATTTCATATTTGATAGAAACCAAGTATTTCCCAGTACAAATTTACAATACAGTAGTTGATTTCCAGATAAAACACAAAACCTCCCTCTAGTTGAAGGTATTTTAGAAGAGGCGGGTAGCAATGAAGAGCTCCAGTTTGTGTTGCCTCTATCTTTACTCATGGCTAGGTGTTACTAGGACAGCTCATGCCAACAGGAGTTTGACACGGTGGCCCTTTCCATTTGGAAGGCAGCAAATGATTCCCCTCCCACTCAGAGCCTTGTTCAGAAGCAATAAAGAAGATTGCCTCTAGATAGAGACATTTTTCCCTGACTTATGCTGGGGCTCCCTGCACAGACTTCCCTTTCGTCTGCCTTCAGAGCATTTTCTTGTCTGGTCCTAAAAACCCCTACAGATACTTCATAAGACTCAACAGGCGGAAGCAATGGCAGTACATTCCAAACTGACTGAAGGAAGAGAACAGATGATGTACACATTTTTTCAAAACCACATGTAGCTCTTCTCTGCTTAGGGGGTTACCAACTAGGGAAAGCTGGGTCCTTCCTAAAAGTGGAGTCCTGCTAATAGCCAACCAATTAACTCCCACTTTGAAAGGTACGCACCACACTGCTTGCCACGTGATATTTCTACTCATTTTGTCATTGTGGGCAAAAATATTACCCACTAAGGGCAGCTGTACTGGAGAAGCATGGATTATTTCAAGAGAATGTTCAACCAAGAAATTTCCATAACCTGAGCATGACATAACATTTTATGTTTTCTATCTGGTTCTATCGATTCCATATGAGGCAAATTCTCTGTGCTTGCTCATAGTTAAGTAAGTAAGTTCACTTCTTTCCCATCTCCACCATCTCATTATATAAGTGGTTTCTCACTGGGCACTGACTCTGCTGCAGGCAGAGGCTGAGAGTTGCAGGGAAGATAGAAGGCCAGAGTTGGAGGAAGCGGCTTAGGCAGTGACAGACCTTGTTAGATGCTTGCTGCATGATAAGCACTAGTAAATGTTTCTGAGTCTGCTTTCTGCCTACAGATTCAACAACATGGTGAATTATTACAGAACACCAAAGCCCAGGAATTTCATTACTGTCAGATACATCAAAATACTGCATAAAGGACTATAAACATAGGATGGAGGATAATTCGATTACTGGGACATCATTTCTTGGCCCACATGCCACCTCCAAGGCCTAGTGCCAAGACTTTGGATGCTGACAGTCATTTATGAGTCCCTGACTATGCAGCCAAAATTGCTACATGTTGCAGCGTGACCCCTGCACGTTAGCTTTTCTTTGATAACCAACAGAAGAGGGCATGCAATTCTGCTAGTTATCAAAAGAAAAGAACGCTATAGCCTCCCAGCTGAAACCAGTATTCAGGGATGTTTATTTCTTCACTACACTTCCCAGGACTGGCCAAGTTTGCAGAAAGAAGGGAGAAAGGAGACTCTGTGCTAACAGCTATCTGGTTGTCTGCTCCAATGAGCAGAGCAGAGAGACAATATTCTATTTCCAAAGTTCCCTCCTGCTGGGAAAGAGGGTGTTATCTAGATGTTCTACACCAGTACTAGTGGTGATGCATCGGTACCGAAGGCGTGCTTTCAGTCATTCTCTCTGGGGTTCATATAAAATGCCCTAACTACAGTTTCCATAAAAGCTCCAGCAACCAGAGAACAAGATTAAAGTGAACCTATAGTCTGAATGCTTTGTTTATCTAAAAAGCACACAGTATATCATTAGAGATACTAATTCAGCACAATGGAGACATCAGCTTTGTTTCCCCTCAGTAAATCATTGGCAAGGTGATTTCCGATACAAATCCCATGGGGCAGCTAACTTTATAAGGACTTTCTCTGAAACTGATAAATGCAACTGTCATTTATCTTGTGCCCAGACTCTTTCTCCCTTACTCCTAATCATCTCTCATTATCCCCATATATCTATGGCCATACGTGTTTCAAACTAACACCTACACTCTAGACCCCACCACATCTCCAGGGCAGAGCCACACTCTCCCTTCCCGTAGGACGGGAGATGCCGTTCAGATGCCATCCACAAAAGATGCCCACCAGTGTGGCTGGCATGGGCAAAGACCAGGAATGCAGAAAAAGATGTTGAGATGCTATATTTATGTGAGATCTATATTAATAGCTCATACAGAAACTCATCTGCAAACATCAGAGTTATATATACTATAATGTTTTTTGGGAAGATAGCACACTTCATGTAATGATTGTGAATCGAAGTCCACACCATTACCTTCAGCCTAAGGCCACTTGGGAAGCGAAGTGAGAGAACACAGACACACAGACTTTTGAAATAGCTTTTCAACAAGGAGTTTTGTTGTTGTTGTTGTTGTTGTTTTTCTTTTCCTCTCAATAGTTAAATACAGAGAATGGAAGAAGAAAGAAAGATGTTTGGGGGGAGGAAATTTTTAGGAAGGGAGGGAAGAAGGGAGGAGAGGTAAAGACAAAGAGCAGAGTAAGAGAGTAGAAAAAGAATAGTTGTAAAAGCCAACTTAGATGTCCTATATATATTATATTTCTAGGAATATCTTCCTGCTTTATCATCTTAACACACAGTAGTCAACGCTCTGAGGTTCCTTCAAAATAAAGGTGAGGTCATTACATGGTTTGGTGGATAAGAGAGAAAAGCATGTGGTAAGTATTCTTTATTGCATTGCATAAAATCTTCTTAATTGAAGACCTTGGGATAAATGTCTTTGTGTTCTTAAAAGCAAGAATGCTGGGCCTGGCGCAATTGGCTCACACCTATTGGCTCCCAGCACTTTGGGAGGCTGAGGCAAGTGGCTCACGAGGTCAAGAGATCGAGACCACCCTGGTCAACAAGGTGAAACCCCATCTCTACTAAAAATACAAAAATTAGCTGGGCATGGTGGCACATGCCTGTAGTAGTCCCAGCTACTCGGGAGGCTGAGGCAGGAGAACTGCTTGAACCCAGGAGGCAGACATTGCAGTGAGCCAAGATAACGCTATTGCACTCCAGCCTGGGTAACAAGAGCAAAACTCCGTCCCCAAAAAAAAAAAAAGCAAGAATGCTGATGTTTCTCTTTAAGGAATTGGATTGCTTTCATCTATAGACACTCTGACTTATGTATTTGATAAAGTTTCTCTCTTTGCATTTTTTTATACAGACAGGGTCTCACTCTGTCACCCAGGCTGGAGTGCAATGGAACAATCACAGCTCACTGAAGCCTCCACATCCCTAGTTCAAGCAATCCTCCCACCTCAGCTTCCCAAGTAGCTAGGACCACAGGCACACACCACTATGCCTGGCTAGTATTTTTTTAATTTTTTTGTAGAGATGGGTTCCTACTATATTGGCCAGGCTGGTCTCAAACTCCTGGACCTAAGCAGTTCTCCAGCTTCAGCCTCCAAAAGCGCTGGAATTACAGCTTGAGCCAGTGCACCTGGCCTCTGTTTGCATTTTCCTTTAATAAAAAGCATAAATCCTTAACAGAGTGAGAATACAAACCTCAGACTGGGAGAAAATATTTGCCAAAGTGCTTATCTGATAAAGCACTATTACCTAAAATATGCAAAGAACTCTTAAAACTCAACAATTGGCCACGAACACACAGTGGCTCATGTCTGTAATCCCAGCACTTTGGGAAGCCAAGGCAGGTGGATCATGAGGTCAGGAGTTTGAGACCAGCCTGACCAACCTGGTAAAACCCATCTGTACTAAAAATATATAAATTAGCCAGGCGTGGTGGCATGCACCTGTAATCCCAGCTACTCAGGAGGCGGAGGCAGGAGAATTGCTTGACCCCAGGAGGCTGCAGTGAGCCAAGATCATGCCATTGCACTCCAGCCTGGACGAGAGAGCAAGACTCCATCTCAAAAAAAAAAAAAAAAACAACAACAACAACTCAGCAATCAGAAAACAACTCAATTAAAAAATAGGCAAAATACTTGAAGAGACACATTGCCAAAGAAGATAAACAGATGGCAAGTAATCATATGGAAAGATGTTCAACATTATATGTTACTAGAAAAATGCAAATTGAAACAAAAAGATACCACTACACACCAATCAGAAGGGCCAAGATCAAAAACACTGACAACACCAAATACTGGCAAGATGTGGAGCAGCAGGAATTCTCATTCATTGGTGACAGGTGTGTAAAGTGTTACGTCCACTTTGGAACAGTTCAGCAGTTTCTGACAAAACTAAACACACTCTTAGCATATGATCCAGCAACTGCGCTTCTTGGTATTTCCCCAGGTAAGCTGAAAACTTACATCCACACAGAAGCTTACACATGTCAGTTTATAGCAACTTTATTCATGATTGCCAAAACTTAGAAGCAACCAAGAGGTCTTTCAGTTAAAAAAAAAAAAAAAAAAAAAAAGAGGATAAATTAACTGCAGTACAACCAGACAATGGAATGTTATTCAGCAGTAAAAAAAATGAGTTATCAAACTATGAAAAGACATAGAGGAATCTCTAATGCATATTGCTAAGTGAAAGAAGGCAATCTGGCTACATACTGCATGATTCCAGCTGCTACATATGATATTCTGGAAAAGGCATGAAGACAGTAAAAAGGTCAGTGGTTGCCAGGGCTTAAGTGGAAAGTCAATAAAATTAAATTTAATTTATTAACATTGATTTATTAAATTTTTATATAAAATGTATATAATTTATATAAAGTAAATATAACTATATTTAATTATAACATATAACTATATAATTATAATATGATAATTTTTAAGGTGTACAATGTGATGTAGGATTTGGGTTTTTAAAATACACTATCGTGTATATTTAGGGTATATAACATATTGTTATGAGATACACATAGTAAAATCATTACTATAGTGAAAGAAATTAACATATCCATCATCTCATATAGTTACCCATTTTTCCCTCCTGTAGCAAGAGCAGCTATAATCAACTCATTTAGGAGTTATCGAAACTACTAAATATATTAAATAATAATATAATAATGTATGTGATTTTACAATTCTATATAAAATTTATTTTAGTCTGGTATATACATTCTCTTTATTATAAGAAGAGAACCAAACAAGCAAAACACATCAGGAATTCTGAATTATACAGCAAAGAAAGCCCTGACCTGGCTCTTCACGCTTTCTAGCAGCTGTTGACTCAGCACAGCTTACATTCCACAGCCTATGCCATGACCACCTCTGCAGGCTCGCTAATGTAGGACCAAGGGCCGCTGTGCTGATGAGATTCTCCTACCTCCACTTTTCGTGAAGCAACTAGGGATGTTACTTCCTCCTCTGCTGACTGTGTTGTTTGCCCCAGGTTGTTGAGGGATGTGGTGTCCTCTGCCCGTCACCCTGATACAGCAGATGCCACATGGTTTACACACGATGTGTCCACTGCCTGTCTACTCAGACCTGTGCCACGTTTATTGCTTATATAACTTTGATATCATTTCAGACTAACAAAAAAGTTACAGAAAATTCTATGTACCTTTCAGCAGATTCCACAATTACTATTACTTACTTTCTGTGTGTTTCATGAATTTTCTGAGAATAAGTTGAGAAATCATGCCCTTTACCTCTAAATACTTCAGGGTGTATTTCCTAATAACAAAGATTTTGTCTTTCATAACCATAGTGCAATCACCAAAGTGAGGACTTTAACAGACTCAATACAAATCACCTCAATGAGAAAACACTCTGCTAATGAGCCATTCTTGAAAAGTCCACTGAAGGATTATTTTCATTCAACCAAATATGACTGGAAAAATCTGTGCAAAAGAACTGAGGGTAAAAATTAACACATTGAAGGTAGATTTAAGGGAAAAAATAGAAGGGGATAAATTCAGGAGCATAATATATACATACGGTATGTTCTGATTACATAGAAACAAATTTCTTTTTTTTTTTTTAATTGCATTTTAGGTTTTGGGGTACATGTGATGAACATGCAAGATTGTTGCATAGGTACACACATGGCAGTGTGGTTTGCTGCCTTCCGTCCCCTCACCTGTATCTGTCATTTCTCCCCATGCTATCTCTTCCCACCTCCCCACCCCCCCACCCCTCCCCCATTTCCCCCCAACGGACCCCAGTGTGTAGTGCTCCCCTCCCTGTGTCCATATGTTCTCATTGTTCAACACCCACCTATGAGTGAGAATATATGGTGTTTGATTTTCTGCTCTTGTGTCAGTTTGCTGAGAATGATGGTTTCCAGGTGCATCCATGTCCCTACAAAGGACGTGAACTCATCCTTTTTGATGGCTGCGTAATATTCCATGGTGTATATGTACCACATTTTCCCTATCCAGTCCATCATCGTTGGGCATTTGGGTTGGTTCCAGGTCTTTGCTATTGTAAACAGTGCTGCGATGGAACATTCGTGTGCACGTGTCCTTGTAGTAGAATGATTTATAATCCTTTGGATATATACCCAGTAATGGGATTGCTGGGTCAAATGGGATTTCTATTTTTAGGTCCTTGAGGAATCGCCACACTGTCTTCCACAATGGTTGAATTAATTTACATTCCCACCAACAGTGTAAAAGTGTTCCTATTTCTCCACATCCTCTCCAGCATCTGTTGTTTCCAGATTTTTTAATGATCGCCATTCTAACTGGTGTGAGATGGTATCTCAATGTGGTTTTGATTTGCATTTCTCTGATGACCAGTGATGATGAGCATTTTTTCATATGTTTGTTGGCCTCCTGAATGTCTTCTTTTGTAAAGTATCTGTTCATATCCTTCGCCCATTTTTGAATGGGCTTGAGAAACAAATTTCTAAGTTAATTTAAAATTGAATGAGAATAGAGAGAAAGGATAAAAATAGAAATAAGTTCACTGACTGGTATATAAGCAGTAGGTGAGAGTCAAAGAAACCATTAAGAACTGGCAACCCACTGCACCATAGGAAAGGTTTAAAAAAAAACTGGCAAACCAAAGAGTGAAAGTAAAATTTTAAAACAGGGACAGAGACCCCCCTCATTAAAAAGAAACTTTTTAAATAAAAGTAGCCAGGCATGTGACCCACACCTGTAGTCCCAGCTACTTGGGAAGCTGGGGTAGAAAAATGGCTTGAGGCCAGGATTGAGGCAACCTAGCAAAAACCCCATCTCATTTAAAACAAAAATGAAAAAAAACGGGACAAGAGCATTAAAATATGCATAAAAGATTGAATACTAGAACAAAATACACATTTTTTTAAACACTAAAAGAAATTTTAAAATAACACAGCAAACACTAGAGGGAGAAACAATAATTATTGTGTGTATAATAGCTACAAAATAAAATGTTAAGAAGACATTAGTCCTATTACATATTCATTCTATTATAAAGCCTCTTTAATCAAACCAATGTGGAACCAGTACATGAGTTGACCGATCAATAGAATAGAATAGAAAATCTGTAAACAGCCAGGCACGATGGCTCATGCCTGTAATCCCAGCACTGTGAGAGAACAAGGCAGGTGGATCACGAGGTCAGGAGATCAAGACCATCCTGGCCAACATGGTGAAACCCTGTCTCTACTAAAAACACAAAAATTAGCCAGCATGGCAGCATGCATCCGTAGTCCCAGCTACTCAGGAGGCTGAGGCAGGAGAATTGCTTGAACCCAAGAGGCTGAGGCTGAGATCATGCCACTGCACTCCAGTATGGGCAACAGAGCAAGACTCCACCTCAAAAAAAAATAAAATAAAATAAAGAAAGCCTATAAACAGACTCTAGTACATGTGGCATCTCAAAACTAGGGCAAAGAAGCACTTTTATTAAATGGTGCTGGGCAAACTAAATTGCATTTGGAGAAAGAAAAATAATTAAAACTTTATACCACATATTAGAATAAACTTAAAATGAATCAGACACCTAAATGTAAAAACAAAAATAAAACCATATGAGTGCCACAAGAAAACCTAGATGAAGTTACCTGCAATCTGGACTTAAAACACAAATCCAATAAAATAAATGGTTGATAAATATGATTACATTTAAAAACTTCTGCAAGACAGAAACCATGGCAAACTCATAAGACAAATCATCTAAGAAAAAATATTTGTTACATATTTTGCAGATAAAAGGCTAATATCCCTAAGACATAAGATCTCTCAAAAATTGAAGGAAAAAGACTAAAAGCTCAAGAGAAAAATGGGCAAAAAACATGAAAATAGAGTTCACGAAAAACACATAAAAGTATGATTTATATGAAAAGACGATCAACTTCGCTCATAATAATAAAATTAATGAAAATCATGTTTTTCACCATTGAGTAAAAAAATTAACAAATACAGAAAAGAGCAAGACCATGATGAACTCTGCGGTGTTGGACTGGAACTGGAGATACCAGTCTGAATTCATTTTATACACACATACATACATAATCACATATACATATATTTATATATCCATATGTTTGCATACACACACACACACACACACACACACACACGTGCTCCTAGCTCAGTATGCTGAAATGCTCTATGAAAAATGACACTGTAAAAATGTTTGCCCACGTTTTCAGCACTACATACCATTCTCCACTACATGGAACACAGGCTCCTTGGAAAAATGACTGACTTCGGACGTAGAGGAGGAAAAGTACAAGATAAGAC
The DNA here is from genome assembly GCF_048565385.1 of Saimiri boliviensis. NCBI lineage: Eukaryota > Metazoa > Chordata > Mammalia > Primates > Cebidae > Saimiri > Saimiri boliviensis. Next base: position 110,964,631 of record NC_133455.1, read on the forward strand.
TGAAATATTTTTTTACACCAGAAAGTAAGGAAGTGCTCAAAAAACAATAGAAACATGATCGAAGAATGGAATCCACCTTGATGACTCCCTTAAAAACATTAAAACTGGAACATCAAAACAAATAGCAGGCTGGATACAGCACTCACGCCTATAATCCCAGCACTTTGAGAGGCCAAGGCAGGCAGGTCACTTGAAGTCAGGAGTTCAAGACCAGCCTGCTCAACATGGTGAAACCCATCTCTACCAAAAATACAACTATTAGCAGGGCATGGTGGTGCATGCCTGTAGTCCCAGCTACTGGAGAGGCTGAAGCACAAGAATCACTTGAACCTGGGAGGTGGAGGCTGCAGTGAGCCAAGATCGTGTGCCACTGTACTCCAGCCTGAGAGACAGCGGGGACTCCACCACAAAAACAAAAATGCAACAACAAAAATAACAATAAAATAAAATAGCAATAATGACAGACATAACACATTAAATAAGACTCTGAGTTATATTAATATAAGAAAATAATGGAACAGAAGGAAAAGTTTCTTGTTTTGTTTTTTGAGACAGACTCTCCATTGCCCAGGCTGGAGTGGAGTAGTGTGATTGATCATGGCTCACTCCACCCTTAACCTCCAGCTCAAGCAATCCTCCCACCTCAGTCTCCCAACTTTCCAGGCTCAAGCAATCCTCCAGCCTCAGCCTCTGGAATAGCTGGGACCACAGGCATGCATCACCACAAGCAGATAATTTTTTTTATTTTTTGTAGAGACAGGGTCCCTCTGCCTTGCTCAAACTGGTCTCAAACTCCTGGGCTCGAGTGATTCTCCAATCTTGGCCTCCCAAAGTATTGGGATTACAGGCGTGAGCCATTGTATCCAGCCAAGAAGATTTTTTAATAATAGATTACCAACTAATAAATGAATAAAGATGGCAACCATTATTGTAATAATTGGCTCAGGTAATAATCATCAATGTATGTTAAAAATGATGAAAATTTCATCAGGCATAGGCCATTTTATGTAGTCTCAAAGTATGTTCTTAAAAATTACTTATTAATTACAAGGGAAAAGTGGTTATCTTATGATGGAGAAATCTAGGACACACCACAAACTCACTAAAGCTAATGTCACCAATATCAGGACAAATAGTATCATGTACCTCCAGATATGATGCTCTGAGAAAGGCCAATCTCACTTATTCCTGTGGCATTCTGTAAGAAAAGCATGATCCAAATGTAATAGTGAAGAAATATCACGAATTAGCCCAACATCAGGCAAACCCAAATTGAGGGATATTCTATGCAATAATTAGCCTGTATTTTTCAAAGACATGAAGGTCATGAAAAATCGAAAAAGACTATAGAGTGGTTGCAGATGAAAGAAAATCATGAGTGCTAATGGTGATTTGCGACCTGGGACTCGGTATCAATCTCCCTCTCTCATACAGATATGTAGTACTTGAACCCATGTTACAATCCTAATTTGGGCAATTATACTGAGGTTATGAAAGATACAATTTTTGCTATTAGTATATATACCCTGAAGTATTCAGGGCTAAAGGGGCATGATGTCTCAACTTATTCTCCAAATGATTCATGAAAGTTATTAATTTCTTACCCTCAGTCCTTTGTCAAAATTTTTCCAGTCATATTTTGGTTGGATGAAAATCATCCTCTTGTAGACTCTTCAAAAATGGCTCATTAGGCAAGTGTTCCTTCATTTCCGCCATGTTTAAAATTGCTTTTCTATAGCTGTGATAGCTAAAGAAGAGCTTAATTGGATATAAAACTTTGGTTCAAACTTTATTACCTTGATTTTCTTGAAAATGCTGTTGAGTTGCCTTGTTTTCTCTGTTGCTCGAGAGAAATCTGATGCCAATATAATTCTCTTGTCCTTTGACCTTTTTGCCTAAAAGCCATGAAGATTTTTGTCTCTATCTTGAAATAAATAATTTAATAGGATATGCCTCAAAGTTCATTGTTCCAAGTCATTAATCCCAGGTACCTAATAAATTCTTTCAATATAAAGTCAGGCTGGGAGTGGTGGTGGCTCACGCCAGTAATCCCAGCACTTTGGGAGGCCAAGGCAGGAGAATTGCTTGAGCCCAGGAGTTTGAGATCAGCCTGAACAACATAACAAGACCCTTTCTCAAAAAAAAAAAATATAGATAGATAGATAGATAGATAGATAGATAGATAGATAGATACATGTGTGTATATATATATGTACATATATATGTGATACATATATATGAAGTCAGTCCTTTTTTTGTTTCTAATTCTAGAAAAGTTTCTAGAAACTTTTCTAGAATTAGAGTTTTAATTATTATATATATGATTCCATTATTTTGTTTTTCTTCTGGGATTTCAGTTATAACTAGAGCAACTTTTTTTTTTTTCTTATCTTCCTTTCCAATTATTTTACCCTAAACTTTTTTATTTCCTTTATTACTTCATTTTCACTCTCTTGGTTGTTTTTCTACTTTTCCTTTTGCCGAATTTTCATTCAAATATATTTTCTCTTAGGTATCTTGTTATATCTAAGAATTTAGTCTTTCTTCCTGATATTGGATATTTTTCTCTTCTTTTTCTTTGCTAAATTCAAGCAACTGTACTTTTCTTTCTGTTTTTGTAGAAGAACAGCCTGTTGTATGGTAGGCGTGATACACCTCCCCCTCTTTTTTTTTTAAGACAGGGTCTCGCTCTGTCACGCAGGCTGGAGTGCAGTGGTATGATCTCAGCTCACTGCAACCTCTGCCTCCTGGGTTTAAGTGATTCTCATGCCTCAGCCTCCTGAGTAGCTGAGATTACAGGCACGTGCCACCACGCCCTGCTAATTTTTGTATTTTTGTAGACACAGGGTTTCACCATGCTGGACAGGCTGGTCTCGAACCCCTGACTTCAGATGACCTGCCTAGCTGGGCCTCCCAAAGTGCTGGGATTATAGGCGCGAGCCACTGCACTGGGCCAGTGATGCCATCTTGAAAAGACACCACCATGATGACTGACGTTTAACCTCCACATACCAAGGTGTTCTGCAGCAAGGTCTTCAAACAATGCCTGGATTGTTTGATATGTAACTCATCATAAAGCTGCTGATCTAATCCACATAGTGGTCACATATCATGGAAAAAAAAAAAAAAAATCTGAGGATATAACCACCTGCATGCATTTTGCCATAAATGTTTGTTCTTTAAAGATTACTTTCTGGAGGGTAGATGCAGGGATCTTCCATCTCACGATTGCCCAGGACATTGCTGCTGTTCGTAAGGACCAGTTAAATATTTCTTGTTGAGAAACTGAATTCGTCAACCTCTTTTCTTCAGCCTCTCAGCTCCCTCAACCTTTGGGAGTATGATTTCATGTATCTGCTCACCAGAGAACAATTTTTGCTCATTCTTATTCTTTGTTTTTGAATTTCTGTTTCAAGATGCCTTTTAATATCTTGAAGTACATATTTGGGAATATTTATTTCCATTTAGAATATATTTTTTGCTTCATGGCTGTTGGTTTTTAGACATTTTTCAGTTTAAAACAATTTAGGGTGGACTTTCGATTTCCGGAAATGATTTTATCTTATTTCCTCTTCTATCTTCTGAGCAATGTTTTAGACCCCTTCCCCCAACTCCAACTGTCCACTAGTCTTTCAACAGCTTCAAAGAAAACTCTGTGGGAAATAGGTGTTCATTTTTGTGAACTCAACCAATCTGAAATTTGTAAAGCCTTCAGTCTTTGAATAATTACTGCAAGCGTGGGATTTGCGTGGATTTATTTTTTCTCATTAATCTCTATTTTTTTTTTTTTTGAGCATTCATGGAGAGATTTGAATCTGGACTGCTGGCATTACCTTAGCTACCCAGAGATTGCTTCAATAACTGATTTTGAATAAATAAAAGCATTTAATGATATTATGACTTTATTTATAAGCACAAAGTAAAAATCTTACAACACATAGAACATACTAGATTTTACAAGATCTTCCGAAACAAGAATTACATGGATTGTCATATATAATTATAAATTACAAAAATGTGGGTTATTTTGTTAAGAAAAATAATTTTCTCAAGGAAAAAGCATTATATTCAAAGTGGTAAATCGTATGTACTAGACCAACTTCAATTCTAACACAAATATATGTGTGTTCCTTTTCATTTCATTGTCACCCCCAACTTAAACTAAGTCTAAGATTTTTCTTTTCTTTGCCAGGCTTTTGGAAATTGAGTAGAGCACATTTTAAATAAAGTGGTATTGCTTTTGTCTTTACACCATTTTTGCTGAATGCTTGTATAAAAGTTTAGTACTTGGGCACTTAGGACCCCTCTTTATGTTCTATAGCTAAAAGAACCAGTGTATTTGTAAACTAACTGGGGCATGGCAGTCAATCCAGATTTGCAGCAAATCTTCACCCATATTGCAAACCAGATGGAGAACTTAACTATTTTATAGTATCTAGCAGCTGTCTTCTTTCTGTATTCACATGCATAGAGCCAAAACCCACAGCCTGCTGTGTGCCCCTATGAAGTAGGAGGCTTAGAAATCACATTTTTTCTAAGTTTTCCTTCGTTTCACTTCTAAAATACTCATAAAACATTAACCAGTTTGATTGTAAACCAAATAAGCAAACACAAGGAATTCCCATCCAAATGTAGCCTGGTATCTACGCAATAGGTAACTTCATTTTACTATGTGGTATACTCACAAATGTTTTACTACATAGTTTGTACACAAATTGGGAGTAAAGATCAGTGAATTGCCCTCTGCTATAACTTATTGCTCAATGGAAGACTGTTATTTTTTTTAATGGCAACAAAATCTCACTAACCAGTAAGACCTGCATATGGTTCATCTCTTTCTGGTATGCGCTAAATCAGAGTCTTAAAGTGAAATAGGTGGGGAAGCCCGATACAATGTTCTCATTACAGAAGACGAATGGTAAGACAGATGGTAGAGTATAAAGCAATTCCAGCTCTTTATCACTTTCTGGTTTTTCCAGAATTAAACATTTAGACCACAGTGATTTTCAAATATATCCGTGAAGAAGCCGGAAAACAAAGAAGTCATGCCTATATTCCTGGAATTCAAGCCACAGTCATGGAGATGGGATTCATCTGAACCACAATAAAATCAGAGTGTAAAGATTAAGCTTTTAATGCAAAATGAACATGTGACCCAAAGCTCTCTGGTGCTTTCTGGTTCTTGAATAGAAACTGCTTTTGCAAGTAAGATATTTCTTTAAGACTGAACTCTTAGCTAGACAGAAATATTTTATTTACATCCTATTATTGACCAATTTTTTAAATGTTCATTTTCATAATAGAAACCAAGAGCAACTATAGATTAAACAAACCTATGAAACCCTCTTATTTAATTTCACCACTGTGAAATGTGGTCAGAGATGCATTTGCACAAAGACATTAACCAGGATGACTCCTGCCTCAGCTTAAAGAGTCAAGAAGGGTAGTGAAAAGGACAGTGAAGAAGGAGAGAATGAATAGGAGAAGGCAAAGGCGCAAAGAAAAACACTGATGTGGGGCACCCCAAATCACTGCTATGAATGAACCAGATAACACCTTCATGGAAAGAATAGAAGTATACTATAAATACCAATCGCACCAGCCTAGCATTCCTACACAGTTACTGCTGCAACACAATTAATGTGGTATTAAATTATTGCTTTAAGTAAGAGCAACAAGTGTTTACAAAAATGAGCTGATTTCAAATAAAAACTTATTCCACAGTTCAGTCTTAAAGATCATAAAAGTCGGGCATCATAACAAAAGCAAATGTAAGCCTTACATCCCAAATCTGTCATCTCCAAGAGTTTGCTCTGCATGGTGTCATCAATAAAAAACAGCATTTCCTCCAAAGACTCAGCTGGATAAGAAAGTCCAGCTCTTCTGACACAATGCTGGCCAATCCTACTGGTCTGGTTGAAGAACAAACAGAGTTTCTCAGAGAAACAACTTTTAGGCAATTAAGATGCTATTTCTCCAGAGTTCCCAGAAAAATCAGAGATTATGATACCCGGAAGAAAATAAAGCTTTAATTTTTATCACACATGTAGAGAAAAGCTAAGATGAGTTATGGAATAGGGAAAGCTTATATTCTGGGCCCTGATTTTGTTTTGTGAACAAAACAAAACAGACAGCTTCTTGGGTATGGAAGTGAATGCTGGATTTAGAGACAGGAACACAACTTTGTCACTTTCTAAATTACTCACTATGTTATCCAATTATAATCCAAGACAGGACATAAAAGTCATTTATTCTGAATGCTGACGTCTAACTACTACTGCACTAGACACTGAAGTCCAAGAGATCATCTTTATCTCCACTCCTACATTGTTTGTCGGGTCTGAGACAAATGCATGTGTGCACATCTAAAACAAAAAGCATGTTTTCAGCAGAGCTAGGAAGCAATTATATGGCAATATGGAAACAAATGTGAAATGCAAACAGTATGTTCTATAGTAAAATTTAAGGAAATTCAAAGTTCGGGTAAGACACATTTAAGAAGGGCAAGACTAAGTTCCAAGGTAGAAAACAGGGTACTTTCCATCTCAGCTAGCTGTCCACTCTCCTCGCTTAGGTGTGAGCAAAGTCTTTAAAGTATTCCCTCCTAAGAACTCACGTAGATGTAGTCAACGTCCTGAACTTTGATTCAGGAAAAAGCCAAGATGGTCAACTAGACACTGCCAGGAAGAGCATCTCCCACCACAAGACAAGACCATCAAGCAGACCAGCATACTCCCAGCAGATCATCGGAAATAAGAAAGGCATTGAGAGCGTTCCAAGGGAACATATAGACCCTAGGCTGAAGAAGAAGGAAGCTGGGAACCCTGCACAGGACTACAGAGCACCAGGACTTGCTCCTGACCCCCAGCAGCTACTGGGTATGGTGTGAGTTAAATAGGTGAAGAGTGGCCTATTCTCACCAGGGACCTCCAGAATTCTAGCTGCAGGAGACCCCACAACCTTCACAGACATTTGAGCTGACAAAGAGAGCTTCTTGGAGAAGCGGCAGGAGGGAACTCCAGCCTGTGATGAAGCAAGAAGGTTTGGCATGGAACAGCTGAGGTGGAGCACTGGCTATGGACACCCATCCCCCAAGGCTCACCAAGCTCCTCCAGGTGGTTTGGCTTTTGTTGACTGATGGATCTGGACAGAACATGGCTATCTTGTCTATGGGATGGGACCAGTCTGATTTGAGTAACCCACATTCTGTCCACCTCTTTCAGGTTCTCTGCCCAACAGTACCCACTTGCAAAGCAGCCTCAGATGCCAGAAGGGAGCACTTCGCATTGGCCTCACCATAGCTCCTTCACAGGCTGACCTTACCTATCACAGTGCACACCCACTCATGGCCTCCCCCCATCACCTTGCTGGCACACATTCACCTGCAGCCCCCACCTACCACTAATCCACCACTAGGCACTGAAGGAACATACCTCAAAATAATAAAAGCCGTCTATGACAAATCCACAGCTATTATCATACTAAATGAGCAAACACCGGAAGCATTCCCCTTGAAAACCAGAACAACACAAGGAGGCCCACTCTCACCACTCCTGTTCAACACAGTACTGGAAATCCTAGCCAGAGCAATCAGGCAAGAGAAAAAAATAAAAGGCATCCAAATAGGAAGAAAGGAAATCAAACTATCTCTCTGCAGATAATATGATTCTATATCTAGAAAACCCCACAGTCTATGCCCAAAAGCTCCCAGCTCTGATAAACAACTATAGTAAAGTTTCAGAATTCAAAAACAATGTACAAAAATCAGTAGCATTTCTACACATCAACAATATCCAAGCTGAGAGCCAAATCAAGAACACAATCCCATTCACAATAGCCACACAAAAAATAAAATACCTAGGAACAGAGCTAACCAGGGAGGTAAAAAAAATCTCTATAACAAGAATTACAAAATTCTGCTCAGAGACAACACAAACAAATGGAAATACTTTCCACTCTCATGGACAGGAAGAATCAATATGGTTAAAATGGCCATACTGCCCAAAGCAACTTACAGATTCAGTGCTATTCCTATCAAACTTTTACAGAATTAGAAAAATTCAAATTTTTTACAGAATTAGAAAAACCTATTCTAAAATTCATGTGGAACCAAAAAAGAGCCTGAATAGCCAAAACAATTCTAAGCAAAAATAACCAAGCTGGAGGCATCATACTACCCAACTTCAAACTACACTGCAAGGCTACAGTAACCAAAACAGCATGGTAATGGTACAAATACAGACACATACACCAATGGAACAGGTTAGAGAACCCAGAAATAATACTGCATACCTACAACCATATAATCTTTGACAAAACTGACAAAAACAAACAATGGGGAAAGAAATATATATTCAATAAATTGTGCTGGGATTACAGGCTAACCATGTGCAGATTGTTGAAGCTAGGCCACTTTCTTTCACCACATACAAAAATCAATCCAAGGTGTTTAAAGACTTAAATGTAAAACCTAAACCTATGAAATCCCTAGAAGAAAACCTAGGAAATACCCTTCTGGACATCAGCCCTAAAAAAAGATTTCATGACAAAGACTTCAAGAGCAGTTGCAAAAAAACAAAATTGGACAAATGGGACCTAATTAAACTAAAGAGCTTCTGCACAGCAAAAGAAACTATCAACAGAGTAAACAAACAACCTACAGAATGAGAGAAAATATTTGCAAAATTCATCCAACAAAGGTCAAATACCCAGCATCTATAAGGAATTTAAACAAATTTAGAAGCAAAAAAAAAAAAATTAAAAACGGATAAAGAACATAAAGACACACTTTTCAAAAGGTGACATACATGTGGTCAACAAGCAGATGAAAAAATGCTCAACATCACTGATCATCAGATAAATGCAAATCAAAACTACAATGAGATACCATCTCACACCAGTCAGAATGGCTATTACTAAAAATGCAAAACAATACCAGATGCCAGCAAGGTGGCAGAAAAAAGGGAATGCTTATACACCACTCACAGGAATGTAAATTAATTCAGCCATTGTGGAAATCAGTTTGGAGATTTCTCAAAGAACTTAAAACAGCACTACCATTTGACCCAGCCATCCCATTGCTGAGTGTGTACCCAAAGGAATATAAATTGTCCTTCCATAAAAACACATGCATGTGTATGTTAACTGCAGCACTATTCATAATAGCAAAAGCATGAAATCAACCTAATGTCCATCAACAGTAGACTGAATAAAGAAAATGTGGTTCATATACACTACGAATTCTATGCAGCCATAAAAAAGAATGACATAATGCCCTTTGTAGCAATATGAATGGAGCTAGAGGCCATTATCCTAAGCAAACTAACACAGGAACATAAAACCAAACACGACATGCTCTCACTTGTCTGGGCCTACTTGAGGGTGGAGACTGGGAGGAGGGTAAAGACTGAAAAACTATCTGTCAGGTACTATGCTTGTTTACTGGATGATAAAATAATCTGCACACCAAACCCTTATGTTACGCAGTGTGCCCATGAAACAAACCTGCACATTTGCCCTCTGAACCTAAAATAAAATTTGGAAAGAGAAAAAAAAAAAAGTCTTGAACTTGAATACGGCATTCATAAAGTCTAAAAAGCTAGTAGATCTCAAAGGAATGAAATCTCTAACTGTAAAAGTTTAGATAAGTTTACAAGGCCTTGAGAGCTTGGGGAACTGGGGACATGGAGTGCATGTGTGTGAATATATACAGAATACCTCTCCTATCATATCTCATGGGTAATTATATGTTTTTAATAATCATAAGACCAGCCTTTAATGAGCTGCTTTAGCATGAAAATCTTCAAAGCAAAGGATTATCTTCACCTAGGCAGCTGTTTATTATTTCATTTGCTTCTATCGAGTTTACAAAATCATAAATTATTTTCTGCTTCCAAAAAAGTCTAACACAGTGCCTTGTGAATATTTATGTCCCCGAAAAAAAATTCATTCACTTGAGTTTTTAGCCATAAGGATTTCAAATCAATTCAAGAAACAAATTTCCTCTTCTAACAAATGAATTGAGACATGATGCGTTACGGATAGAACCTAGAAACTCACAAAATGAAGCGAACATAGAATAACCTGAAAAACTGATGAATCACTGACTCACTTTTTACGCGAAAAATTCAAGTAGTAATGCCTAAAATGTGACTAATACAGGCCAGGCACAGTAGCTCACGACCGTAATCCCAACACTTTGGGAGGTCGAAGTGGGTGGATCACTTGAGGTCAGGAGTTTGAGACCAGCCTGACCAACATGGTGAAATCCCATCTCTACTAAAAATACAAAAATTAACCAGGCGTGGTTGTGTATGCCTGTAGTCCCAGCTACTCGGTAGGCTGAGGCAAGAGAATCATTGGAACCTGGGAGGTGGAGGTTGCAGTGAGCCAAGATTGCGCCATTACACTCCAGCCTGCGTAACAAGAGGGAAACTCCGCCTCGAAAAAAAAAAAAGGTAAGTCTCTTGAAACGCTTCCTAGATGGAGATGGAGCCTCATCAGATAGTAACCTCACAAAACATTAAGTAAAGATTTTGTATGAGTTTACCTCTCCTGAACTGTATAAATTTTCTAAAACTGCGTTGCTTCTAAGAGAACAAAATAATAGCTCTTAGGGCATCAGCATTAGCAAATAAGGGAGAGAAAAAAATGAAACAATTACCTGAACAACATAACCAGAATAAACAGCCAACCTTCCTTTATGCCTTCCTTTCATGTTTGTTTCCTGTTCTATTAAAGAGTGTTTGGGGGATAAAAATATAGTTTATTTGCCTAAAAGATCTGATTGCTGGGACTCTGGTCACTTAACCTAAAATCATCAATTACCAGGATTTTTTTTTTTCCCAAAAACTTTATGCATGGGACCCCCAAGGTCATTTTGAAAGAAGTACAAAAATAGTCCTTTGCCAATGTTCTTTTGCTGAAGAATTGGCTTTAATAAAACAGGACTTGGGCTTCCAGAAAATCAAAAGGCACCAGGGTAGTTATTTTCCTTAAAAATTAAAAGTAAAACCACCAACTCTTCAACCTCACAGCAAAAAAAGTCTGCTTACTATTAAAAGCAAAAGTTTACACAAAGGTAAATCAGAGTCAATTGCCAGTCTCTTTAGGGAAAAGAAAGAACAAATAGGTAAGTTCTTGGCCTTGTTACAGGATAGTGTTTATAAAACATTTTAATGCAGCGCTTCCTTGCCAATTAAAGATGAGTGTAGGATTTCCTTTCAGTTTTAATATCTTTGCCTGACCCTTATAATAGTAACATGAGCCAAAGGAATTAAGGAAACCACTGGATAACATATATCTGCAAAACTGTCTCCCTGGAAATTATCGTCAGGGTAAGAGGAAATGGTATTAGGGCACTGAAATAGGGACACACTGGATTTCCGTTAGATATAATTGGTAAAACTTGAAATATGTTTGCATTTATAAAGTCAAAGCCTGATGATCTGGCCGTTGCAGCAATTCTGTGAGCTACCTAACATCCTAAAATAAAGCCCTTTCTGTCATAACTAGCAAGAGGGGATTCAAACTAAGAACAGTAAACCACAGAATAACTAAAGCCAAAGATTTTGCTGTCAACAGACACACGAAGAAGTAAGAATCTTAGACTATTTTTTCTTCCTCAGTTGGATTTGAAAGCAGTAACGATCCCATCAATCCTATTACCATTACAGTTCATCTTATGTGGGACCAACGCGTTTCTTAAGTGATCACTGCAGTAACCTGGAATGAAGTAACCTTCTCTTGGCAAGACTGAGTGACCCCTGCTTCCACACAGGAAAGCTCAAAGAAAGAAAAGGTCAAGCTCAGTATTAAAGCTACCAGCTGAAGACACAAGCACAGATTCAAGGGTTTCTATGACTACCCTAAACAAGTGTCCCCTGTATCTTGCAGTTGTTTGGCTGAGATTATTGAAACTCAGACAGAATGTGATCCTGAATTTGCCCAATTGCGAAGTAGGTTGCTTTCACAGCCCTCTGTTAACCAGCAGTTAAGGAGCTAATTGAGAAATGGTGGGGCCCTAACAGTTAGAATGGAGGGCCAGGCACGGTGGCTCACACCTGTAGTCCCAGCATTTTGGGAGGCCGAGGTGGGTGGGTCACGAGGTCAGGAGTTCAAGACCAGCCTGGGCAATATGATGAAACCCTGTCTCTACTAAAACTACAAAAATTAGCCTGGCATGGAGGCTAATTAGTCCCAGCTACTGGGGAGGCTGAGGTAGGAGAATTGCTTGAACCCAGGAGGTGGAGGTTGCAGTGAGCCGAGATTGTGCCATTGCACTCCAGCCTGGGTGACAGCGCAAAACTCCATCTCAAAAAAAAAAAATAGCTAGAATGGAGTCCACATACCAAAACCCTTAAAACTACTAAACCTCTCTTACCAGATGAAATTGCTTCCTCATCCATTAAGTCTGTTCCTGATGATATAGCAGCCTTGATTTTAAATACCTCACCTAAGGTAGTTGCTACTCAAGGGGTGTCAATTCCTCCCAAAACTCTCTCTTCCTTGCTTCTATACTCATGACTAAAGACATAATCCAACATGCCCTTTAAGATAGGTTACAAAGTCAAACCATGGAATATACAACAACAACAACAAATTACAAGAATTGGTTAATTTATATCACCAGAAACCCAGAGAATGAATGTAAAAATGGATTCTGGGAATGCTAGATTAGAAGGAACAGAACATAATTTTAGATTTTCTAAACTTATAAACATGGAAAGAGATGCCAAAAAATTCTGGATCAATATACGAGTGCTAGGTAACCCACATTGCTTTCAGCTGTTTTCTTGGTTGTTTAACTTAAATCTGGAGTCATGACCTATGCTAAATGAAGCTGAGTTCTCAGATGGTATGATGAAAAGAAAAAAAAAGATATAGAGAGATGAGAATAATAAATTAAAATTATCATAGGTAACTAACTTACCTGTCCCCAGCTTTGTCTCCTAAAAAAGTTCAGGTCTCCAGGTCTTCACCATGGCACTGAGAAATATTTAAAGAATAAGGGAAGCGTCAGTTCTTTTGAAAAGCACTTTAGGTCAGGCACGTTGGTTCACGCCTGCAATTCCAACACTTTGGGAGGCTCAATCGGGCAGATTACCTGAGGTAGAGAGTTCAAGACAAGGGGCCAACATGGGGAAACCCCATCTCTACTAAAAATACAAAAAATTAGCCAGGTGCAGTGGTGCACGCCTGCAATCCCAGCTACTCTGGAGGCTAAGGCAGAAGAATCACTCGAAACTGGGAGGCAGAGGTCGCAGTGAGCTGAGATCATACCACTGCACTCCAGCCTGGGCTACAGAGCGAGACTTTGTCTCAAAAAAAAAAAAAAAAAAAAACCGCTTTAGTGGTTGAACTCTACAAATCAAGATATTTGCAATGGGCCCCATTATTTCAATGAAAATTATAGGACCCAGAGTGGAAGGGGACAACGAAGTACTTAAACACAAGAGACAGGATGGGTCTGCTTACCATAACAGGCAGTAAGGCGAAAGTGGACAAGAATTTAATTTGCTTAATAGAGTTTACTCCAAAAACTATTTTACTAATAAGTTCATCAATGTTTGTATAAGACTGACTAAATCGTTTATAGTCATGCATACAAGGTCAAAATATCGGCAGAGTAAAAACAGCTCTGGAGTTAAAACTTGGATCAGCGTGACAGGACAACTGTCCTGAACGAGGAATACAACACAAGAGATTATTCGCCTAAGCAAAGACAGTTTGCTCCAAGTTGACTTTCTGTGTCTATTCACACTGAAAACTGGGTTAAGGTTATTTCAAGTATTTATCTAAATTTATCATTACCATAAATTATCTTTAGAATGATTCCTAAGGAAAAGTTTGGATCGAGCCACAGAAAGACCTATAGATACACCCAAATCGTTCATGAAGAAGCTGCTTGATGTCACATATGAATTGGAAATTGTCACTCCAGAAGAACCCTGTTTCAAAAGTATAATTGTATCTTGCACATTGTCTCAAAAGTTACAATAAGGAGGCTGGGCACAGTGGCTCAAGCCTGTAATCCCAGCACTTTGGGAGGCCAAGGCAGGAGGATCACTTGAAGTCTAGAGCTCAAGATCAGTCTGGCCAAGATGGTGAAACCCCATCTCTACTTAAAATACAAAAAAAAAATGAGCTGGGCATGGTGGTGCACACCTGTAATCCTGGCTACTCAGGAGGCTGAGGCAGGAGAATCATTTGAACCTTGGAGGCGGAGGTTGCAGTAAGCTGAGATCGTGCCACTGCACTCCAGCCTGGGTAGCAGAGTGAGACTCAAAAAAAAAAAGGGAGATTATTTCATGCCAAAAATCCATGGGCCACAAGTAACTCTATACTCAAAGCCAAAATTATACCATTAAATGCCTTAATATCCATCAATATTAACAACAAAACAAGTAGTAAATGTAAGAAGTTTAAAATATAGCAACAAAAACAAACTAAATTAAAATAAAGGAAGGAATTATCAGAGATAAAATGTTAAATTTGTTCAGAAAGAAATTATAAAGAATATACAAAACACGGCCGGGCGCAGTGGCTCATGCCTGTAATCCCAGCACTTTGGGAGGCCTAGGTGGGCAAATCATGAGGTCAAGAGATCGAGACCATCCTGGCCAACATGCTGAAACCCAGTCTCTACTAAAAATACAAAAAAATTAGCTGGGCATGGTGGCGCAAGCCTGTAGTCCCAGCTACTAGGGAGGCTGAGGCAGGAGAATTGCTTGAACCCAGGAGGCAGAGGTTGCAGTGAGCCGAAGTCACGCCACTGCACTCCAGCCTGGCGCCTGGTAACAGAGTGAGATTCTGTCTCAAAAAAAAAGAAAGAAAGAAAGAAGAAGAATATACAAAACAGAAAGCTATATCCCCAAAAATATTTTTTTAAATAAACTCTTGGCAAACCTGATTAGTGGAAAAAGAGAAAAAGCAAAAACATACAACCTTTAAGATAACAAGGTGATAAACATATGTTTTTAAAAGTTTAGTTTTAATCATGATAAAACACAGATTTTTAAGTGATTTAACAATCATAAAAGAATATACATGCAAAAATATAGAGGCAAATCTATGGAAATTATTGCAGAGACATCTTATGGTCACCTTAGATTCCCAAAGCTTCACCTGTCTCTAGGGGCCCTCAGCCACACAACTACCCCTGCTGCCACCACCACTGCATCTACTGACATCTCTATCTCATTCTGTCCTAAGGTGAATGCCAGGCTCTGAAAACATGGCCTTCCTAATGCATTCCCATCATGCCAGAAGCTGCAGAAGCTCTGGTCCCTCTTGGCCCAATTCAATTGAACCCATGAAGGTTCTGATTCCTCCTGTCACTTCTAGACTCCAATGCAAACTCCAAGGAATTGGCATTCCACAGGGTGAGACGTGGCCTCCACAGCAGCTGCCCAAAGAAGCCAGGTGATACCACCTGCAAGTGCATAGACTGAACTCCCCGAGGCAAACACTAACCAACAGGAGAGAAATGAGATGGGAGAAAGGTGATGGTGCAATCCATTCCCTTCTACCCTCCAATGGACTATTCTAACATGTGTTTTCTGTATGTACAGCCTGTCTGGTACTGTCCTGTCTGAGTGGGTACCATGCTCTTCACAGTTCATGAGGCGGTGCTCAGCTTGGTAACATGCCAATTTCCATTTGTTTTCCATCTTTCTCTCTCTTGTTCCCTTTTCACTCTTTCTCTATCCCAGGATATCACCTTTCAATAAAACCTTACCACTTGTCTTGCTTCAGCCTCTGTTTTCTAGGGACAGTAATAAATTTGAAAATTTAGAGGACATGGTTAGTTTTCTACCAAAATAAAAACTACTATATCTTGCCCAGTAAGAGATAGAAAATCTGAAGAGATTAATAATCATAGAAGACACTGGAAAGCTAAGTAAAGGTCTATCATTTTTAAAAAGATACCAGGCCCAGAAAACGTAACAGCTGAATTATATCTAAATTTTAAAGTACAAATAATTCCTAATTTATTTTCTCTATTCTCAACCAGATAATTCATTTTATTTATGTTAGGTATTATCGTGTTCTTATTAACGTAGCATAATAAAAATAATTCAAAAATAAGAAAACTATAAGCCAATTTCACTTATGAATAAAGATGCAAACATTTAAAAATGACATCAAATGAATTTTGACAATGCATTAAAAGAACCATTCACCTGTATGAGTCCATTCTCACACTGCTATAAAGACATAACCTGAGACTATGCAATTTATTAAGAAAAGAGCTTTAATCTGCTCATGGTTCTGTGGGCTGTACAGACTTCTGCTTCTGGGGAAGTCTCAGGGAACTATTGTCATGGCAGAAAGCATAGGGGAAGTAGATACATCTTCACATGGTTGGCAGGAGAGAGACAGCAAAGGAGGAGGATTACACACTTTCAAACAACCAGATACCTCCACCAGGCCCCTCCTCCAACAATGGAGATTACAATTCAACATGAGATTTAAATGGGTCCACAAATCCAAACTATATCATCGTAATAACTGAATTTTAAATCTTGTTAGCAGATCACATAAATGTCAACATGTATGAGAGAATTTAATAATTTTAACAGGAAACTTTTCAAAAAGGTATCTTAATACACACACACACACACACACACACACACACACACACACACAGAGTAACCATATGAATAAAACATATTAAAGATACATCTGGTTTATTCCCAGAATCTTTTCAAACCTTCTTTATGCTTTTCCCTCATTCCTCAACTGTTGACGCCAGAGTGTCTTTGAGGTTGGTAGGGCTAGCTCACAGTAAATTTCAACAGCGGTGGTACCAGCACTTGAGGAAAGATCATTCTACTTTATGTAAGCCTGACTTGGACATACCATCTCTGACCTGGGCATTAAATTTCAGAGCACACTCAAGTCATCGGCAAAAAAAAAAATCTTCCATTCATTTCCAAGTGATTGATGAGGATGATCCAACAACTGAGGGGCTACCCCTTACCGGTTCTCAGTAGTTACTGGGATACAGAGAACTACCCCTACACCTGTAGCCCAGTAACTACTGGGAACTCTCTCCATCTCCTTAGACAACCTATTCCCACTTCTTTCCTGCCCCTCCCTGCTAATCTATCTTCTTCCAAAACTGGAGAGTACCCATCATTTTTGTTCTCTTGGCCTTTCCTATATGAGTGTGCTAGAACATCAGGACCCGGAAAACACAAATCACCAGCAAACAAGATGATATGCACTTCCATACACAGTACACAAGGAAGCAGAAATGTCCAGGAAGTACTTTTAGATAGCTAAGCTATCAATTTGATTGTCATTTGTTGATTGCATGGGCATTGAAACAACAAATTCCACAGAGCCAAAAATGAAAATCCACCATGTCCTATCAGGTCAGAGGATTCACCACTGCTGAGACTGTTTCTCCTCTGAGTCTCGGTATAGCAAACGGTTAACATCCCAGGCTCTAGAGAGAGATGGATATAAATCCAAATTCCACTCTGCCCTTTTTTCTATATTTGAAAAAAAAAATTGTGGGTTTTGACAAAATATAATTTATATTTCTTCTCTTCATGCGAGGTTTTTACTGAGTCCTAAATACTTTTCTTCCTGCATCTTCCACTAATTTGCTCTGCCTCTGTTGGTCTTTGCCACGTTTCCTACGGATTCTTAGCCACACTGCTAGGTTTGGTCAGTTGAGGGGAAAAAATACCCAATTCCTCACTTCAGGAGCATTTCTTCCCTTCGTTTTTCACTGCAGGCATGACAAGGTACAATCAGGTGTTTGGCAGAGTGTCACAGAGAAGAGACCAGATTTACCATGAGCAGGGTTGCATCCACCCTTAGTGACTGGCGATCTTACACAGGTCACTTAATCTATCTGAGCTTCATTTTTCTTACAAAATTTAAAAAAAAAAATTGGAAAAAAGTGTGCCAAAATCACAAAGCTGTGGTACAAAATAAAATGATAAGGTGACAAATACCCTTTGCATGGGGTGAGAAATTATTCATGTGCTCACTTTCATTCTCCACAAAATTTTAATTTTCTCATGTTCTCTGGTTACTTTCTTTGATGTTGAATTATGGATCATTAAAACAGATCATGAGAGAGGGCTTTAGATCCTTGTCTTAGTCCACCTGGGCTACCATAATAAAGTACCCTAAATTAGGTGGCTTATAAACAACAGAGGC
Source organism: Saimiri boliviensis (assembly GCF_048565385.1). Lineage (NCBI taxonomy): Eukaryota > Metazoa > Chordata > Mammalia > Primates > Cebidae > Saimiri > Saimiri boliviensis. The sequence goes on from NC_133455.1 coordinate 110,982,811, forward strand.
CAGGTAGGGTGGCTCACACCTGTAATCTCAGCACTTTGAGAGGCTGAGGTGGGCAGATTGCTTGAGGCCAGGAGTCTGAGATCAACCTGGCCAACATGGTAAAACCCCGTCTCTACTAAAAATACAAAAATCATCTGGGCATGGTGGTGCACGCCTGTAATCCCAATTTCTTGGGAGGCTGAGGCACAAGAATCACTTCAACCTGGGAGGCAGAGGTTTCAGTGAGCTGAGATTGTGCCACTGCATTCCAGTCTGGGAAACAGAGCCTGCATTCCTGACTTTGTCTAAAAAAAAAAAAAAACCACATACACACACACATACAGAGAGAGAGAGAGAGAGAGAGAGAGAGGTTTATTTCTCACAGTTCTGGAGATAAGAATGTCCAGGATCAAGTTGCCAGTAGATTCTGGTGAGGGCTCACTTCCTGTTGCATAGAACCATCTTCTCATAGTATCCTCATAGGACAGAGGGGGCATGGGATCTCTTCAGAGCTTCTTTTATAAGGGTACAAATATGATTCATGAGGGTTCTGCCTTCAGGATCTAATAACCTCTCAAAGGCTTCCTCTCCTAATACCATTATATCGGGGGTTAGATTTTAACTCGTGAACATTGGTGTCACCTAAATATGCAATTTATAGCATTTCATGCTTAGCTCCCCGCCGAAAATTTGTTTTTCTCACATGTAACATATACTCACTGCAGTCACAAAAACACTGACAAGTTTCATATGTTCTCGATAAATATAGTCTGCTATTAATATTTTCTTCATATTTTAGAACAGCAATTTTCCACATGGGTTGCACATACTCCAGAAAATCAACTAATCCGTTAGAGACAGGAAAGAGGAAAATAGGAGAAATGTTATTTATATTTTAGATCTCATTCTTTGAAATTTTTATTTTTGTGTATTGCCCTGATAATACATCAGTATGGTGTTTTTCATATAAGTTTAGAAATACTACATGTGGTGGCCTGGTGTGGTGGCTCACACCTGTAATTCCAGCACTTTGGGTGGCTGAAGCAGGTGGAACACTTGAGGCCAGGAGTTTGAGAATAGCCTGGCCAGCATGGTGAAACCCCATCTCTACTAAAAATACCAAAATTAGCCAGGCATGGTGGCACACACCTGTAATCCCAGCTACTCGGTCGAGACTGGGGCAGGAGAATCACTTGAACCCAGGAGGCTGGGGCTGCAGTGAGCCAAGATTGAGCCACTGCACTCTAGCCTGGGTGGCAGAGTGAGACTCAGTCTAAAAAAAAAAAAAAAAAAAAGAAAAAAATAAGTACATATAGAAGTCCTAAGCTTTTGTTTCTTTATTCATTAACTGAAGATATAATAATAACCAACTCACTGAGCCAAAAAAAAATTTTAAATATAGGAAAAAATTCATCATTCATTTAGGACAAGGAGGTCAGATTTTCTAACCCATGACTGAGAGAAAGGCTTGTGAAACTCTGGAGTATAACACTTTGTGGGCAGGCGGTTGCGGGGAGGTTGTTGGGGGGAGGATGCTTCTCTTGGAAAAGCAAAATCACTTAACTAAAAGTTTCCAGGTCATGTAACTAAAAAGCAGTAGAATTGTACCTTCAGCCCTCACATTCACGTTCCCAAATTTGTTATCGTCATTTTGATTTTTGCTATAGCTGCATCTTCGTGGACATCTAAAAACTCCATTATAGCACTGGGCATGGTGGCTCACACCTATAATCCTAGCACTTTGGGAGGCTGAGGTAATAGGATTGCATGAGGCCAGGAGTTCAAGACCAACCTGGCTAACACAGTGAGACCCCATTTCTATTTTTTCAAGTGTAAAAATAAATTAATTTTTTTAAAAGCTCCATTATAGCATGATATAATGTGTCATAGAATAAACGTGGTTAAACGGGTGGGGGGACCTAGAAAGGATTCGGGGCTGAGCGTGGTGGCTCACGCCTGTAATCACAGCACTTTGGGAGGCCGAGGCAGGCAGATCACTTGAGGTCAGGAATTTGAGACTAACCTGGCAAAATTCCATCTCTACTAAAAATACAAAAAAAATTAGCCAGGCATTGGGGTGTATGCCTATAATCCCAGTTGCTTGGAAGGCTGAGGAAGGAGAATCCCTTGAACCCGGAAGATGGACACTGCAGTGAGCTGAGATCGCACCACTGCACTCCAGCCTGGGCAACAGAATGAGACTCCATCTCAAAAAAAAAAACAAAAAAACAAAAAAAAACGGATTCGGAAGCTTGAGTTTTAGTTTCATTTCCACCACTTACTGGATGAGTGGACTTGGAAAATTCTTTTAATTTTATTTTCACACCTCAGTTTCCTCATCCTATAAAATCTCTGCCATGCCGCCGGGCGCGGTGGCTCAAGCCTGTAATCCCAGCATTTTGGGAGGCTGAGGCGGGTGGATCACGAGGTCAAGAGATCGAGACCATCCTGGTCAACATGGTGAAACCCCGTCTCTACTAATGGTGCAAAAAATTAGCTGAGCATGGTGGCGCGTGCCTGTAATCCCAGCTACTCCGGAGGCTGAGGCAGAAGAATTGCCTGAACCCAGGAGGCGGAGGTTGCGGTGAGCCGAGATCGCGCCATTGCACTCCAGCCTGGGTAACAAGGGCGAAACTCCGTCTCAAAAAAAAAAAAAAAAAAAAAAATCTCTGCCATGCCTACCTCAATTGTTTCAGGATACAATAATAAAAACCATGTTTCCTTGGTCCAGTCAAGCTAAGAAAGCATTTATTGTTTTTGGACTATACATTTATTGTATTTGGCCTATTTTCTTAGTAAATACAATAAACTGAGTAGATTATAAACAACAGAAATTTATATCTCATAATTCTAGAGGCTGAGACATCCAATATTTAGGCACTGGCAGATTCAGATCTAGCAGGCTAGAGGCTGTGTCCTCACATGGTGGAAGAAGCTAGGAGTCTCCCCTTGGCCTCTTTTTTTAAGCCCTAATGCCATTCATGAGGGCTCTGTGCCCATGACCTAATTAGTTCCCAAAGGCCTCGCCTCCTAACACCATCACTTTGGGGATTTGAGTTCATTATATGAATTAGGGATGGGGAAGCATAAACATTAATATATATCTTACATATTGTGAAGAACTCACGAAAGTCAGGCATTGTTTTTGTGCATGCACATTTAGAGATGTTGCCTTGGGCAGGGATACATTCAGTGCAGTCCTAGATATTTTTCATCTATGCAGTGAAAGCCTCTCATCCTTAACTCAAGTAATTTTTGACACCATTTAATGTGAAAAGCAGCAGAACCTGCAGTTTTGCTGACCACACAGGAGAGTGAATTCCTATTGAAATTAGGCTTAATGTAAATCCAAGCAAAGAATTTAAGAAGGGTGCTAAGGGAAAGAGGAGAGCCCTGCCCATCTGCAGTTACGGAAGGAAAATCACTATATGACCTGACATCAGAAGGAAAATTGGGACAAGATACGTTCAGTTTCAGTATTCTTGGGAAAGTGACTGTGCACACAAATCAAAAGAGAAATTAATGTTACCATTCCAAAATCATCATCTTCTGGAAAGAAAATCAGAGCCATGTTGCTTCTTTTTAGCCAAACTCAAAAACTGTCACAAAGGGCCTACTGAAGGAATATTAAAAGCTATTACTTTCCTTAGAATCACTTAATTTTATACTGCACAGATGGAATTTCTATTTTAATAAGCATGTAACTAATACTTCAGACTTTACAATTTTTCCCTAGCCATTTTTGCAACTCACAATTTCCTACTTAGAACAGTGAAAAAATATTACTGGTAATGCTGACAGTCAAAAAAGGAAAACTTTCGCCATCACTCTTCTCTCATTGCTTTTTTATTGCTCATCTGGATTGGCCTGTAAGGTTTAATGGCCAAGGAATTAATTAGAAATGTCTGTTCTGGTAGAAAAGTTGCTGCTAGTGCTTTGGTTATGATTTCTTTCTTAACAGAGTTTTAAAAGCTAAATTATCACCAAGTAGTGAAATGCTCTCTCTGGGTACATCCCTCTTCATTATTCTTATTAATCAGCTGCAATTTCAGAGAGAATTTTGTGCCATTTTTCCATTATGTTGAGTAGGTACATGATCCAAGGGAGCTCTTAATATTTCTAAAAATCTTGCCAAGTCATTCCTTCCAAATCAGAGACCACACACTAAGATGGATATTGCAATTTCTTGATTCCAAGACTAAAATAAATGATAAGTGAGCCAAGCAAAATAAGATGAGGTGTCCAATTCCTTGCCTAACACACCTTCCAAGCACAATCATCATCAAGTTGTTTAAGGCACCCCAGACAGTGACCTGGCATTTCTTATTAGAAGAAAACCACTTCAGATTGACACTATTGGAAAAAGCATATGGACCCCAAGAAATCAAAAGGCAGAAAGAGAAAGTCAATGACAATGAACATGGTGACACAAGAAATCAACTAAATTAGAATTTTAATGAAGTATTCCCCCCAAAATCTACCATTAGGTTCAGTGTTTTCAGAATCAAATGAACCACCAACTTAGGACTTCAATAACAATTGAATAAATAAAACGGAAAGCTTAGCCAGTCTGCAAAATTATCCAAGGATTTTCTCCAGAAATTTAATTTTCAATCCTTGGCCTTTAGGGCTAGAGAAAGTTGCTGGTATTGTTAAAGAAGTGCAAAAATAACAAGCACCCAGGTCAGCAGCAGTGGCTCCCACCTGTAGTCCCTACCATTTGGGAGCCTGAGGTGGGAGGACTGCTTGAGGTCAGGAGTTCAAAACCAGCCTGGTCAACATAGCAAGACCCCATCTCTACGAAAGAAAATTAAAAAAAAAAAAAAAAATTAGCTGGGCAAGGTGGTGCATGCATGTAGTCCCAGCCACTAGAGAGGCTGAGGTACAAGGACAACTTGAGCCCAGGAGTTTGAGGCCGCAGTGAGCTATGATTGCACCACTGCACTCCAGGCTGGGCAAAAGAGCAAGACATTGTCTCAAAAAGAAAAGAAAAAGAAAAATGAGCACAAGCCTCTGACACAGACCATAATTGGTAAGGCCTCCTGAAGACAACATCAACTTACGCTGCTTTGAATGACCCTCAGTGTAAAGGTCATTCAAAAACATATGCATCTAGAATTTACATACATTTCACTGATATTAAAATATCCCAGATATAAGAATTGCTGTATAGAAGTACCTCAAAAATACTATTTTCAGATCTCTACTTACTGAAATAAACCTGGAAAAAAATATAAAGTAACAAAACATGAATATATACTTTCTGGGCCTCATTATCAGCGAATAAAACAGAAAACTAGGGGTTTAAACGCCCATAAAGTTTTTTGTGATAAATCAGAAGGAAATCATGCTGGAATTTGCTTTTCCTTCTTCAAAACAAGCTTGCAGGCCGGGCGCGGTGGCTCAAGCCTGTAATCCCAGCACTTTGGGAGGCCGAGGCGGGTGGATCACGAGGTCAAGAGATCTAGACCATCCTGGTCAACATGGTAAAACCCCGTCTCTACTAAAAATACAAAAATTAGCTGGGCATGGTGGCGTGTGCCTGTAATCCCAGCTACTCAGGAGGCTGAGGCAGGAGAATTGCCCGAACCCAGGAGGCGGAGGTTGCAGTGAGCCGAGATCGCGCCATTGCACTCCAGCCTGGGTAACAAGAGTGAAACTCCTCCTCAAAAAAAAAAAAAAAAAAAAAAAAAAAAAACAAGCTTGCAACCCTTTTCCAAATTATGTTACTAATTTCTGCTACTTAGAACTTTTATTGTTGTTTATAGATGACATTATCTTCTCACTCCTTGATGTTGAATGTTATTCATTCACATTAAAAAAAAAAAAAAATGGAATACATGAAGAAAGCTAGAACTCCAAACTAATGCTGTCCTATGAGGCAAGTATATAGCAGATATGAAGCAAAGATAAAACTTCTCACTTAAATAGCAGTAAGGAGAGCTTTTATTCATAATGAAATGTATCCAGTGAGTTTAACACCTGTTTCTAAGGTCAGCCACTGAGATCTGCTACTAATAGCTCCTGAATTTTTATTTCCAGTCTATTTCTCTACCTGGACACACCTCATTATCTTCCTTTCCTATTCCAGCCCCACTACATTTCTCCATATTCACATCCTCTTGAGGAACCAATTGATATGACCATTTCTGACACTGTTTCTAAAGTGTTACTTTGTCCTTCAAACTTAAGTAAATTTAGGGATGCTAGAACTAATAATAATAGGAAACCTTACATGGTATGTGTTTTGAGCTCTCTGTACATTAATTCACTTAATTCTCACAACACCACTCCTAAGGTAGATACTATCATCCACATTTGTACAGACTATGGAGTTAAGGCATAGAGAAGTAACGCAACTGGCTCAGAAACTCACAGCTAAAATTGGTAGAGCTGGAATTCAAACCCTGGCAGTCTGATTTCAGAACCTATAACCTTAACTCCCATCCTAGGCTGCCCCTCAAAAACAAGCAAACAAACAAATAAAAAATGCAGGATACCAAGTGGTCTCTTAATAACCCCTTTCCTATTTTACATCGATTATGTTTGAAATTTTTCAGTCCCTTCAGTGTGGTTTCCGCCTGTTGAAGAAGACACACAAAATAGGAAATCAGCTAAACAAAGCCTTCCATGTGGAAACAGTCAATTAAAATACGTCCAATGAATGAATGAGTGAATGAAAGACATTACTGGGCCCCTCTGCTTTCTCTCAGCCATCTGTTACCACTACATTACTCCCAGCCAACAGGCCTAACGCTTTCCTATCGATCTCCTTGCTCTCAGAGCAGGTTTTCTATGGACTTCTTCCTATCTCCGGCACTTGTCACGTACCTGCAGGTCATCCAGCGTTCCTCTTCCTTTGTTTGCTCTCCTCGGCAGTTCCGGGTCCCTCTGCAGTTCCGGGTCCCTCTGCAGTTCCGGGTCGCTCTGCAGTTCCGGGTCCCTCGGCAGTTCCGGGTCCCTCGGCAGTTCCGGGTCCCTCTACAGTTCCGGGTCCCTCTACAGTTCCGGGTCCCTCTACAGTTCCGGGTTGCTCTGCAGTTCCGGGTCCATTGGCAGTTCCGGGTCCCTCTGCAGTTCCGGGTCCCTCTGCAGTTCCGGGTCGATCGGCAGTTCCGGGTCGATCGGCAGTTCCGGGTCGATCGGCAGTTCCGGGTCCATCGGCAGTTCCGGGTCCATCGGCAGTTCCGGATCTGCGTTACCTGTAGATTCTCCCATGAAGCCTCACTGGCTTCAGCTTTTCATAATTTTGTTGAAATATCTCAGGCATATAAAAATACAACAAGCAGGCCGGGCGCGGTGGCTCACGCCTGTAATCCCAGCACTTTGGGAGGCTCAGGCGGGTGGATCACGAGGTCAAGAGATCGAGACCATCCTGTTCAACATGGTGAAACCCCGTCTCTACTAAAAATACAAAAAATTAGCTGGGCATGGTGGCGCGTGCCTGTAATCCCAGCTACTCAGGAGGCTGAGGCAGGAGAATTGCCTGAACCCAGGAGGCGGAGGTTGCGGTGAGCCTAGATCGCGCCATTGCACTCCAGCCTGGGTAAGAAGAGCGAAACTCCGTCTCAAAAAAAAAAAAAAAAAAAAAAAAAAATACAACAAGCCCCAGTTGGCTAAAGAAATGAAAAATGAAAATGACAGCCTCAGTCGAAGCCGCTGTGAACTCTGCATGATCCTTTATTCTCTCTCCTCTGACTCAACCCTTACCTTGAATTTGAATTTGGGGTATATTTTATAAGCTTTTAATACGACTTTAGAAAGCGTATATGGTTCTACTTGATTTTAAACGTTACAGAGAGGGTATCATATTGTACATATGCTATTCGCTCAGCATTATAGGTCACTTCAATAATAAGAGGAAGAAAATAAAAACTTTGTCCCCACTACACAGGTTAAGAAAAAGAGCATTACTAATGCCATGCAATCAATAGTAATTGGAAATATAATTGGAAAAATAATTGAAAATGGAATGTCCTGAGTCCATTTCCCCTCGCCTCCCAGAGGTAACCACTATCCTGGCTTTGCCTTGCCTCTCTACTTCTATTTGGGTTTCAGGAGGTTGGTTTGTTTTTTTGTTTGTTTGTTTGTTTGCTGCGGGTACAGAGTTCTTGACTTGGTTTGCTTTGGTTTTTTGGCAGGGGGGTTGTTTTTTTTTTTGAGACAAAGTCTTGCTCTGTCACCCAGGCCAGAGTGCAATGCTGCCATCTCAGCTCACTGCAACCTTCACTTCCTGGGTTCAAGCAATTCTCCCATCTCAGCCTCCCTAGTAGCTGGGATCACAGGGGCGCACCACCAGTCCCGGCTAATTTTTGTATTTTTAGTAGAGACAAGGTTTCGCCTTGTCAGCCAGGTTGGTATTGAACTCCTGAGCTCAGGTGATCTGCCCACCTTGGCCTCCCAAAGTGCTGGGATTACAAGCGTGAGCCACTGGGCCCAGCTTGGTTTGGTTTTAAGATTGGATCTGACTCTGTTGCCCAGGATGGAGTGCAGTGCTGCAGTCTGGGCTCACTGCAGCCTCTGCCTCCTGGGGTTGAGTGATCCTCCCACCTCAGCCCCCTGAGTAGCTGGGACTACAGGAGCATGCCATCATGCCTGGAAAATTTTTTTGTATTTTTGGTAGTGACAGAGTTTCACCATGTTGCCCAAACTGGTCTCAAACTCCTGAGCTCAAGTGATCCCCCTATCTCAGCCTCCCAAAGTGCTGAGATTACAGATGTGAGCCATTGTGCCTGGCCTCTACTTTTTTTTTTATAGTTGCCACCACTTATGTATGTATCCCTAAATCAAGTATCATTCAGCTTTGCCTGCTATCTTATATAATGTTTTAAAATATTCTCTTGAGACTTGCTTCCTCCATTCAATATCTTGGAAATTCTTCCACACTAATGCACATATTTTTACTATGGTGTAGTGCTACTTTCTCAGTGATTCTGCAAATTATCCACTCTACTTTTGCCAAGATTTTATTTTGTTGCTGTTTGTATTTTAATGTCTCTCTCTCCTTTTACTACAACAAAGCTGCTGTGAATACACTTGACCATGCCTACATTATCTATGTACAATAATAACTATTACTGTTTCGCCTGTAACTCCAGTTTTCTGGGGAGTAATTTTAGTCACCTTTGCATTTTCTCTCTTAAACATAAGTTCAGTGCATCTAGGGTTTTTTGCTCTGGGATCTTATCATCCAAAGGGGTCAAATGTGCTCCAGGTGGCCCTAGGAGGAGCCCTAACTTTGTAATGCAAGCAGGTTTCGGGTCCATTGTCATACTCCTTCTGGCAGCCTTTGGGATGTATGTCATCCTGGTTTTGTTACTGTTATTACTGTTTTGGATTTGGTCTGAGCCATTTTCTTTGGTGGCAGCCTCTGAGATGTTATAATTTCCCCTTTTAGGCTTTCCTGTGCCTCTCTGAGAGGCCAAAAAACAGAAACAAAAAGAACCTTCCAGATGCCTCCATGCCACTCTGTGGCCATGAAGCAATTGGAGCGCTGCCTTCGGTGCTCTACCCAGATGCATATTGGCAAAGGGACCTTTCCACAAGTCTCTCTGTCTCCCCTGACTTCATCAGGAAGAGAGGCTTGAAATCTCCCTGGTTGCATGAAGCATTGAAGACATAATAGAATTATCAGCAAAGGCTGAGGCTCCAGTGAAATTTCAACCTATTCTGATGATCTGAGTTAGTTAGTTTAATTTCTGGGAATACCTGGAAAGTAAAGGAAAGACTGTTCTTCCTTGTGGAATAAACTGGTAAGATTATCCAAAGGCTCAATCCCAATATTTTAGAGAAAATCTGTCCAATATGGTAGCCCCAGCCACATATGGAGATTTAAATTATAAATAATTAAAATTAAATAAAATGTAAAATACAGTTCCTCAGTTACACTAGACATATTGTATGTGTTCAGTGACCACATGGGGCTGGTGGCTTCCCGACTGGACAACACAGACATAGAACATTTCCATCATCACAGAAAATTCTACTAGACGGCACTGTTTTAGAGGTTACTTGCATAAGAGACAGCCAAGTGGTACTCTAAAGACGTTGATTCCAAACAGTAGGATCAGTGGATGACTGATATTGGCACTAGCTATCCAGATTCACAACTGCAGTAACTGGGTTTCATTTCAGCATCCAAGAGAACTAACGGCCAGAGGGTCTCACATCAGGGGTAATGGGCAGTTTCTGAGAGATGGCATTGTATATCAATATATTTTAATTGGAAACTAAATTTTCTTCCTCTATGTTGCTTCTTTTTTTTTTTTGACAGAGTCTTCCTCTATCACCATGCTGGAGTGCAGTGGCACGATCTCAGCTCACTGCAACCTCTGCCTCCTGGGTTCAAGTGATTCTCCTACCTCAGCCTCCCTCATAGCTGGGATTATAGGCACATGCCACCATGCCCAGCTAATTTTAGTATATTTAGTGGAGATGGAGTTTCACCATGTTGGCCAGGCTGGCCTCAAACTCTTGACCTTAAGTGATCCGCCTGCCTCAACCTCCCAAAGTGCCAGGATTAAAGGCGTGAACCACCATGCTGGGCCTATATTGCTTCTTTCTATGCAGCTTTATAAAAAAGAACTTTGTATCATTCAATGGTTACTCAGTTCAGTCTCATATTTTCTTCCGACTATCTGTACCAATCTGGAGCCTTCAGATGTCTTTCCATCCACTTCACCAGCCTGCTTTGGATAGCAGAGTACTGAGCCATACCAGCTGCATTTCCAAGGTTCCTTGCAGTTGGACGATCTGGAATCAGCCAGGGGAAGTATTTGAGTGAGACTGAAGAAGTAAAGAAAAGGAGGGGCCAGTGGGTTCCTCCCCCACCTTCTCTGCCTTCACCAACATCTCCAGAATGGCTGTCTCTCTGCAGTGTCAGTTCACACCACCTAGTTCTACTGTGGCCTCATTTTCCATAAAGTGATCCTGGCCTCTGGGCTCCAACAAAACTGACTCCTCTCTCTGTCACCCCCACCTAAGAGTGACATTAGCTTCCTGCCATTGCCAGTATCTAGGTTGGCTCAGCGTCTCCTGTTTGACTTCTCAGCAATCCCATCGCCTTGGTGACCAATTCCTGCATTACACTTCCTCTGTTCTAACTCCCCAGAATTGTTTCTGTGTTCCTGGTGGGCTCTGATAACACCTCTACAAAATCCTCTTCTGCTCACATGGTAAAGCCGGCATGTGGTTCTTAGTTTTTGCAAACTGCTCCCATCTTTTCCAGGAGTATATCAATCTGTTTACATAGGCCAAGTTCACAAAATTATTCCTTCCCCTAAATTGCATGCACATATATATGTGTATGCTGTATCCTGCAGTATTTTACACTGTCAAGCTACCATGTTTACTGGCTGAGGTTGTGCCCTTTACAGTGGCCCTATGTATAAGAGATGACTCCAGTCTGGTCCTCCATTGCCCTGGCCCACCAAAAGGGATGTCCTCTTCTGATTAATCTTTGCAGAAGAGCAATGTTTTTGCAACTTATCTGTCTAGAAGAGATTTCTCTTTCTAATTTGCAAGAAGGTAACTTTGTGGCAGAGGTCATCTGTACTAGTGTCTTTTATTTTTCTATCCAGATACACGTAGTACTATAGATCTGAAGTCATCTAGCTATATAAATTTCTAATAAGTAGCATTGGAAGTCAGGGCGTCTTACATTAAGAGGACCTCTTGGCCAGGCATAGTAGCTCATTCCTGTAATCCCAGCACTTTGGGAGGCCGAGGCAGGTGGATCTCTTGAGATCAGGAGTTCGAGAGTAGCTTGGCCAAAAAGGCCAAACCCTGCTTCTACTAAAAATACAAAAAAAAAAAAAAAATAGCAGTGCGTGATGGTGGGTGCCTATAATCCCAGCTACTCAGGAGGCTGAGGCATAAGAATCACTTGAACCCAGGAAGTGGAGTTTGCAGTGAGCCAAGATCATGCCACTCTATAGCCTGGGCAATAGAGCAAGACTCCATCTCAAAAAAAAAAAAAAGAAAAGAAAAGAAAAAGAGGGCCCTGGGCCTCTGAATCCTCTATAAGTCCATAGAATCTTCCATGTTAAAGATTGCAATGCATTATAATTTATGGGTCCGTCTGCATCCTCATGGAGCTTTCCAAGGGCAAGAACTAAAGGCCTACATCTCTTGCAGCTCTGTATCTGCAAAGCTTAACAAAATACATGGCACGTAGTAAGTGCTCAATGTATGTTCACTAAATGAAGCCTGAATGGTGCTTTGTAAGTTTGCAAAGCACTTTTAAATATATTATCATCTTTAATGCTGACAGCAACATTGTGAAGTGATCCATGTGAGTTTGCAAATGAGACTAAGAGAAGTTAAGGCCACATTCATGGTTAGTGACGCAGGAAGGGCTTAAACTTGGGCCTACGTATTTCTAGATCAATGTTCTATTACAGCTATCCAAGGACTCCTCTTGATCTTTATTAATATTTATGCTGCCAGCTTGGTGCAAGACTTTTAATGAATTAGGAAAAAGCACCCCCTTTGGTGGGCATGGATTATAAAAAGTTATTTCCTCGAAGAAAATAAATTGGGAAACGCCCCTCCTTCCTCCTGGCTAAGTCAGCCCCACCGGAGCTCAGGCCACTTTGGCCAGGAAGTTCTGTGCAAAGTCCACCCTACCCAGTCACATAGATGTAGACACATCATGCAACCTATTATAGCCTATCTGTAAACTGAAGTTCAGGGATTCCTTTTGATTTTGTTTTTAAGTTACACAGGATTTCCTTTATTAATCTTATGAGGTATTTATATTGTAAAATGCTTTTCCTGGTTGGTTTTTTGTTTTGTTTTGTTTTTTGCTTTTTGTTTTTTGGTTTTTTGTTTTTTTGTTTTTTTGTTTTTTTACTTTTTATAATATATCTAAACTCAAAGCATTATTGAGTAAGCTTTGATGGCAATATTTTTATTCATATCACAATAAAACAACTATTTTATTTTCTTATTCTTTCTATCACCATCATCTTCAAATGCTTATAGCACTGTGCCAAATAATTCTGAATAGATATATAATCTCTTTCTCATAAATCTTCTGTCTTGTGGGAAAAGGTAGATTTCCCAGCTCAGGAAATTAAAATAACTTTGCCTCTGTTATTTTATTTCAGTTTGGTTGGATTTTAAGGAGTAGACTTACAGCTGTTTCTAATAGAGTGAGATGTAAATGCATTTTCTTTTGTCGGCTGTCGATTTTCCAAATTTTCATTATTTTTTCTTTTTTTCTAAAGACAGGGTCTCACTCTGTTGCTCAGGTTGGAGTGCAGTCATACAATCATAGTTCACTGCAGCCTCAAACTCCTGGGCTCAAATCATCTTCCTGCCTCAGCCTCCCAAATAGATGGGATTACAGGAACAATCCACCACCTTCTGTCTTTATTTTTAATGTGCTTGCTTCAAATAGAGGATGTACTAGACTTAACTATTTAAAAGGCAAACCTAGGCCAGGTACAGTGGCTCATGCCTATAATGCCAGCACTTTAGGAGGCCGAGGCAGATGGATCACCAGAAGTCAGCAGTTCCAGACCAGCCTGGCCAACATATAGTGAAACCTCATCTCTACTAAAAAAAAAAAATACAAAAATTAGCTGGGCATGGTAGCTGTAGTCCCAGTCACTTGGGAAACTGAGACAGGAGAATCGCTTGAACATGGGAGGCAGAGGTTGCAGTAAGCCAAGACTGCACTCTGCACTGCAGCCTAGGCAACAGAGCAAGACTCCGTCTCATAAAATAAAATAAAAGGCAAACCTAATCTGTATTCCACAGATTTATGCCTCCAACCAGGTCTGTACTCTTCTTATTTCAGGATACTTTGCAGATGTCAGAAACTGCTATTCCAGGCTCATGAAAATGTGAAAATATTTTTTGCAACATTTTTTGGTATTCTCTTGAACCTCAAAAAGGAACAATAACTTCATTCTCTGTTTTACATTTTTTCTTCTCCTTTACAATATCATCTAGGGCTTTTTCTTTATATCTTTTTAGGGAATTGTTATAGATACTCCTGGAATTTGTAAAACTAATTTCCTTCACATTAATGCAAAAATTCCGTTGCTTGCCAACTCATTAGAAACAAAAGTTATGATTCGAATTTTGCTCTTCTCTCTTCTCTTTCCAATCTTTACCTCATGTTCCTTTTATCTCACTCTTTCAAATGCTAAGCATCAAGATCGATCTTTGTCCTTTAATTCCCCATACCTCCCCCACTACTTACACAAAATGGAAATTCAGTCATTTCAAACACATCCACAGGCACGTGCAGCCGTCTTCTCTTTCTCCCTTCCAGCAGTCACTGACACTTGATAAAACATTGCTCTCAATGACTCAAGAATTATACAACACTAACATCTTTATCAATGGAAGGATATAACCTTGACATTAATCTGATCAGATGTGTATAATATTTAAAATCACTCTAGTCATCAGCTGAAGAACAACTAAGAAGAAGAAGAAGAAGAAGATGAGACCACTTGGAGGTAACTTCAGTGGTCCACAGGAAAGTAATCAGGGTTCAAACAATTCTCCTGTCTCAGCCTCCCGAGTAGCTAGGATTACAGGTGCACGCCACCATGCCTGGCTAATTTTTTTCTATTTTTAGTAGAGATGGGGTTGCACCATGTTGGTCAGGCTGGTCTCAAACTCCTGACCTTGTGATCTACCCACCTCGGCCTCCCAAAGTGCTGGAATTACAGGCATGAGCCACCGCATCCAGCCTAAGTCTTCATTTTTAATAAATCAATGGCCGGGCACGGTGGCTCATACCTGTAATCCCAGGACTTTGGGAGGCCGAGGCGGGTGGATCACGAGGTCAAGAGATCGAGACCATCCTGGTCAACATGGTGAAACCCTGTCTCTACTAAAAATACAAAAAATTAGCTGGCCATGGTGGCGCATGCCTGTAATCCCAGCTACTCAGGAGGCTGAGGCAGAATTGCCTGAACCCAGGAGGTGGAGGTTGCAGTAAGCTGAGGTTGCGCCATTGCACTCAGGCCTGGGTCACAAGAGTGAAACTCCATCTCAAAAAAAAAAAAAAAAAGAAAAAGAAAAAAAAAAGAAATCAAATATGAGTACATGTTCTGAATTTAAAAATAAAATAATATAAAAACTCAAAACTCTCTCACTCTTTCCTACCCACTTCTACCCCAAAGATAACCCTTCTTATGAATTTCTTGACTCCAAATATAAAAAAATATGTTTGCATATCCCATTTTCGAATGCACACTGGTCAGTTTTTTTTAATGTTAGCCATTCAAATAGATGTGTTGATACCTCATTGTGGTTTTAATTTGCACTTCTCTAAAGAATAACAACATTGAGTACCTTTTCATGTATTCTATTGCCATCTATGTCAGTTTCCTATGGCTTCTGTAACATATTACCACAACCCAACCTTAATGACTTAAAACAACAGAAGTTTATTCTCTTATAGTTTTAGAGGCCTGAAGTTTAAAATCAGTATCACTGAGCTAAAATCAGGATTCAACATACGTCTTAATCCATTTTGAGTTGCTACAACAGAATATCTGAGACTAGATAATTTATAAAGAAAAAGGGTTTATTTAGCTTGTGATTCTGCAGGCTGGGAAGTTCAAGGGCATGGTCTTGCTTTCTGACAAAGCTGGAAGTACTTCTTTTATGCTGCATCAAACATGGCAGAGAAGGCCAAAGCAGAAGTTGACATATGCAAAGACAGAGAGCCA
The DNA here is from genome assembly GCF_048565385.1 of Saimiri boliviensis. Lineage (NCBI taxonomy): Eukaryota > Metazoa > Chordata > Mammalia > Primates > Cebidae > Saimiri > Saimiri boliviensis. The sequence goes on from NC_133455.1 coordinate 110,998,488, forward strand.
AACAAGAGGAGGAACCTCACTTTATAACAACATATAAAAGGGAAATAATCCATTCCCAAGAGAATTAATCCAGGCTCATCAGAGCAAGAACTCACTACTGTGAGAACAGCACCAACCCATTCATGGGAGATCCATCCTCATGACCCAAATACCTCCCGCGAGGCCCTGCCTCCAATACCGCCACATTGGGGATCAAATTTTAATATTATTTTGGTGAGGATAATATCGAAATTATAGCACTTTCATAATATGGCCTTCTTCTCTTCTATGGATACTTGTGATTGCCTTAGGCCTACCAGGATAATCTAGGATAATCTCTCCATCTCACAATCCTTAATTTAATCACACCTTTTGCTTTATAAGGGAGTATTCTCCCTTTTGCCATATGAGGTAATATTTATAGGTTCCAGGGATTAAGAATAGATATATTTCAGTGCCATTATTTAGCCTACCACAATAGTCAATAGAAGCATTGGAAAATAAAGTTGAGAAAAATCTTCCATAGAAAAGAACAAAAAACAAAAATGTATAGAAAAAAAACAAGACACATTGCAGATCAATTCAGGAAGTCAAACACCCTATCAGGAGTAGTCACAAGAAAAGAGAACAGAAAACAGAAAAATGAAATAACACTCCACAAAAAGGTACAATAGACTAAGCAATAAAAAATATCTACAAGGATTCTAAACAAAATCAGCACAGCAGGAAGAGAGAAACCCTCAAACCAATAAATCAAGAAATAGTAACTTATCTGTAGATTAAAACAACAGCAATGAATCAGCTTGCTCATAAATTTGCAATTTAGGCAGGATTTGGCAGGGGCTTATTTCCAGGCATCAACAACTGATATTGATCAAACTTGAATCTGGAAGAATTCATTTTTTAAATGTTTTATGCACAGGTAGGCCAGGCATGGCGGCTCACACCTGTAATCCCAGCAAAAGCAGGTGGATCACTTGGGGTCAGGAGTTTAAGACCAGCCTGGCCAACACAGCGAAACCCCATCTCTACCAAAAATACAAAAATGAGCCAGGCATAGTGGTGCATACCTGTAATCCCAGCTATTAAGGAGGCTGAGGCGCAAGAATCACTTAAGCCTGGGAGGCAGAAGTTGCAGTAAGCTGAGAACACACCTCAGCACTCCAGGCTGGGTGACAGGGTGAGTGAGACTCTGTCTCAAAATAAAAAATAAATTAATTGAATAAAATGTTTCATGCACATGTATGACAAGTTGATGCTCAATGTGAACTAGTAACTCAATTGGGGCACCAGAGCTGAGGGCCAAAGTTTCAGTTCCTTTCGATCTGGACCACTCTACTTGTGTATTAGGCTTCCTCACAGCAAGGTGGCTAAGTTCCAAGGACAAAAATTTCAAAAAAAATAAGGCAGAAGCTCATGACATTTTTAGGACCTAGCCTTGGAAGTCATACAACATCACTTGCACAATAGTCTACTGGTCAAGATGGTCAAAAGGCTGTCACGAAGGTTCAAAGGAAGGGCAAATACTGTACCTATTGATAGGAGAAAATCGTTTCCAGAGGGTTATGTGGAAAAAGGAGGTGTTGTTATGATGATCTTTAGAAACTATAACCTGCCACAGTAACCTTAGCATATATAAAGTTAACAACCAGAAGAGCTAAATATAGAGTAAGTTTAAAAGAATTAAAAGAAGTTGACCCTAGAGGATGAGACTGGAGCTGGAAAACAGTAGCAGAGAGGGCGTGAGAGACTGTGATGTCTTTAATTTCAAGACTTCTTAAATTGTTTTAAATAAAGTGCAAGTACTAGATTGATATTTTTTTTTGAGAGTGCATTTAGAAAAATACAAATGTGGCTAATGTATCAGCTGCTTTCTTACCTTCACAAGCTGACACTTCCAGTACCACATCAGCCAGTCCTCAGATCTCAGCTTCTTCACTGGTTTTCATGAGAAAAACAATCACTCCAAATTCGGTGATTTATTAGATCATGCACACAGTTCACATTACACACAATGAATTGTTACATTTAGGTTTTCCTAAACATAATGTTTAAATAATATATCAAACTATTACACATGCTTGAGCTTTGAAATTCAAAAACTGTAAACAGCTTACAGGGAAAAACAACGGCCTCACCCTACCTGCCTTCTATTCCTACTCCATGCTCCAGGCTCAGCCCCTTATACTTCTTTTCAAATGATTGTGTTTTTATTCTTCTAGTGGTGTTTACTTTTTAAATCCTCCATTTGAAGATTCTCGTGGCCAGGCGTAGTGGCTCATGCCTGGAATCCCAGCACTTTGGGAGGCAAAGGCGGGCAAATCACTTGAGCCCAGGAGTTCAAGAGCAGCCTAGGCAACATGACAAAACCCCATTTTTGCAAAAAACCCAAAAAAATTAGCCAGGCATGTTGATGTATGCCTGAAGTCCAAGATACTCAAGAGGCTAAAGTGGGAGGATCCCTTGAGCCCAGGAGGTTGAGAGTGTAGGGAGCTGGGATCATGCCACTGCACTCCAGCCTGGGCAACAGAGTGAGACCCTGTTTCCAAAAAAAAAAAAATCTCTCCTCCCAAGTCTGTGTCCTTCAAATTTACCTTCCAGCCCCAGTCCATAGCCTCCTGTTCGCCTCCCTAACTGTACGTCTTGCAGAGGCTCCTCTGGTTCTGTGAGTCCCAGAATGGCTCCCACCTCAGCCTGGAGGCCTCCACTTCAGCTCCTGAACAAGCTTGTCAAAGCTACTGCTCTTCAAAGGCTTGGATTACCCCACAAGGAATTTTACAGGTGCTGCTCATCAAAGAAAGTGTGTCCTTATTTTATATAAATAAGTAAAACATAAAGTAATAGGATTGATAATGAAACTACAGTATGTTTAGTGTCAAGAAATATATACCATGAAAGAATGTCTAATGCTAAGGAAATCAGGAAACACATTCAAGAAGGAAAAAAAAATTTAGTAAATTGAGAAGCCTTTTCAGATAGATAGAAAGGTCTGGAAATGGTAAAAATCACACGATGTCTTAGGACAACCTGTATTTTTGGAGAATAAAATAAAAGAGGAGAAGATGTGAGAGACTGAGCCTTAAAAAGTTAATGTAAACCAGATGGTTCTTATACACAAATTTAAGGACCTGGACTTGAGCCCAGAGTCCAAGAGTTAAACACTTAAATGCCTGTAAATACCAAATAGATCATGTAAATTAGCAGAATCATATTAACGAGAAGAAGAATAGAATGTATAGAATCTTGTGAAAAACAGGAGAAATCATGTTCTTCCAAAAGAAACAACGTAATTATTCGAATGCAAAAATGTAAGGCTAGCATTGCCAAAGCTTCTAGGGTTTTTGTTTTGTTTTGTTTTGTTTTAATTACTGTAGGCTATCAAGATTTTTTTGTCAAATTTCCCAGTTGGCAACTATTACAACTGTGAGTTTTTCAAGGCTCATAGTGTATGAAGGAAAAAGTGTGTCCGTGTGTATCATACACACACACACACACACACACACACACTTTTTAAAGTAAACTACACACACATATACACATTTTTAAAGTAAACTAGCTTCAGCTAGTTTTAACCAACAGACCTCAAGTTTCCATCTCTCCCAAAAGCAATAGGGAACAAACATCACGACATTTTAAGACAAGGAAAGCTAGGTCAGTATTAAAGATCACTCGGGCAGCCGGCTGTAGAATGGATTGATTGCTCGAGGGAGAAATTGAGTGTAGAGAGATGAACTGGAAGGCTCTTACAATCCACCATTGGTCATAGATGTGCTGACAGTCCGAACTGGGACTGTCCATTTTATTTTATAATCAATTATTATTTTTCAGTCCAAAGAGTTCAACGTAAAATAACACTGAACGTTTCTTACCAGAATTCAACCACAAGTGATCACTATGAACTTCCTTATTTCTGTAAATCTTGGGTGTTACATACACTTTCAGATATAGCATGAATGTATCTCTTCGTTACACTCCATAACTTCCATTTTCTTCTCATAAATGCATGTCAGTAGTAATAAAAAGAAAGATTATACAGCCAGCTTTAGAAAGTCAGCTTGTTGAACCTCTACCCACTGCTCCTGTATTATATCGGTTTTAGAAGTAAACCAAGACATTTTCTGCAAATGGTTCCCATGTGCCCACATCTCTGAATGTAAAATAAACAGTGCAGGCCATGAAAACAGAGTGCTTTAAACAGAGAATTCCAACTGGGAAATTTGTCTAAACATGAACTTCATTTTTACAGTCATTTAAAGATGTCTTTAATCTACCTATTGCATTAACTTTTAAAAAGGAGAAAATGGGGATAAGAAAAATAGAGGAAAGAGAGAGGTTATCTATCTATCCATCTGTTTTTCCATAACACCAAATACTTCCATTTCTATGCGCTAAAATACATAAATATATGACATTCATACAATTTTTACCACAAAATTATTGCATCTAAGCAACAGATACAGAGAAAATTTTAGTAACTATCAGCATATGTTTAAGATTTCTTCTGAACCAAATCTTTGCAAGACAGATCAAATTCCATCTGAGTTTCATGTTCTAACCAATCAAATCGGTGAGAAACGACGTTCCCTAGTTCCATAGACAGGATCCGTCAGGTGCTCGCCAGGCCTAGCCCAGTTCTATTCCATGAGTTCACAGGGTATGCCTGGGCATCAAGCCAATCCCACTTGTCCCCAGAATGCAAAGGAAATGAAATACTCCATTAATATGTCATTTTGTGCCAGTCAGGCTTTGAAGACAGTCCAGGCTTCAGTGATATTATCAACCATTTGCAGCCCTGACCAGCACAGGAAGAAGTCAAGGCTCACATGCAGAAGGGAAGCCCGGGCCTGCTTTTCCATGAAGCCCTGGGATCTGGGCTCTGGGCTCTGTTCCCACTCTTTCCAAGCTTTTCTAAATTCTGTAAAGATTTGGATGGCTATGACCTTTCATCAGAGACCCTACGCTCATTGCTGTAAAATTCCCTTTCTCCATGGGGATAAAAATCAACATTCTGACCCACCATGTATTTTAGGTAAGTTTGTTCCTATTTCTCCCTATGGAGCCTCAACTTAAAGAGGGTATAATTTCTTCTTCTGGGACCAGAGTAAAGGGTAAGTTAAATTCCTGGGAATCCTTCTGGAATTGTGACAAAGAGAGATATGTCCCAGATCTCCTCAGTTGAAAACTGAAATATGTTTTCTCATAGAAACAATCATTAGCTTCCCAGGCAAGTTCATAAAATCCTATTTGATTCATGGCATTCTTAAAATATTTCAGAAATTCCTACGTAATTCATCTCATCTGTTCTCATTTTTTCCCAGCTTGTTTTTCCTGACTAGTATGGACATGATCCTACTTTGCCATATTCTCCAACCTTCTCCCTTCAAATTTACAAAGTCCCGTATGTGTGATCTACTAGATACTAAAAACCTACATACGTTCAGTGGATAAGTCTTCTGGTTGCCGCACTGCCTACCCGACCTTAGGTCATTGACAGAGTACGGATATGTTCCACAGCTCTTTCTTTTCTTTCTATGCTAATGAACTTTAGCTTTCATGGAAAGTGTGGCAAAGTTCAGGCCCTCTTATTATAAATGGTGAATCTGCCAGAGACAGGCTCATTTCGAAATGAAAATTTTTTATGCGATATAAATTGCTTAATGGGAAAAGAATAGATGGTTTATTAGTTGGGGGTGAGAAAATTGCTTACCACATGGGGTAAAACAAATCACTTTTCTGAATCTTAAGATTACCCTTTCCTTGCATTTGGAGAGAAGAGGGGAAAACAGGAAGACAAATAACTGAACCCTTGAAATGTACAGACTGGATAATTTTGATAGGGTTCGTCAGTGTCAGTGTGGGGTCAGGTGGCCCGCTGCACAATCCATACATGGGACATAGTCCACCCTTGGTGGCTGATGAATTCTCTACAAGCTTCAGCGTGGCTCCCATTTGCTGCCTCAAGACAGCCACCAGTGAAACGCATCAGGTTCCTGATACCCACCTGACTTCTCTCCACCTCCTCCCTCCAGCAGAGGGCTTACCACCCCATAACTCTAATCTCCTGTAAGTAACACTCTACATCCCATAACCCAGATGTCCTCCTCTCCTCTCCCCAAGGCCACAGATGAGGCAATCTCATTCTTCCTCGGGTTTCTTGCTAATTATATAGCTATAGTATAATGTGCCTAGATTCTTTCAGGACTCTCAAAATCCTGTTTGGAAGAAAAAATAAGGAAAAAACGGTAGGGTGCACAATGGCTCATGCCTGTGAGAGCACTTAGAGAGGCAGAGTCAGGAGAACTGCGTGAGCCCAGGAGTTTGAGCCTGGCGCCGCTGCACCTCACTGGACGAGACCCACTGGCCTGGGACCCCAGCACAGCCATCTCCGCCTCAGCTCTTGAGCTGGGGACAGCTCTCTGCACTTCCCTGGGCCACAGATCCCATAGGATGCAGGCAGGCCACCATTTTTGCTGCTCTGCCATCCTCACTCCGGTTGTGCCCCAGGTTCCAGAGGGAAGCAGTGATTAGGAACGAAGGCAGGCCCCCAGGACAGCAGGCTTCATGGAAAAGCTGCCAGACTGTTTTCCATGCGGGTGACCGCCCTGGCTCCTTCTCACTGGGCAGGGCCCCCCCACCTGGGTCCCCAGCAGGACCAGCCTGAACGGTGGCGGCTCTGTGCTTCTCTGGAGAGGAAATCCTAGAGCCAACCCACAGCCCTTCTGCCATTGCAGCTGCAGGGGTGCCGCCCTTACTGCCCGGGACTAGGGAAGGAACAAAGGGCCTGGTTGCTACTCTGGAACCTCGAGCGCATGGCAGCCACCAAGCAGAGAGAAGCCCAGTCTCTCTTCCCTGAGAGCCCCCACCCCCAGTCTTCACCAGGCGGGGGCCCCCAGCTCGGGGACCATGGAGCAGCCGCCCCAGCTCCGGCTGAGCACAGCCATTTTGCTGGGGGCTCTGAGTTTCCCCGGGGAGGGGGTCCCAAAGGCAACCGACAGCCCCTCTGTCGCAGCCATTGCATCAGTTCTGCCCTTGCTGCCCTCGGACTGGGGAAGGAACAAAGCCTGGGAATTTGGCGCCTCCAGCACGCCACAGTCACCGTAGGGAGAGGGGCCCAGGCTCCTTTCCGATGCGCCCTCGGCCCCCTCTCCACGGAGCAGGGCCGGCTCAGGCCAGCAGCGCAGCCGCCTCACCCACTGGCCGAACATTGCCCGCAGCAGCAGCTCTGCGAATCTCCCAAGTGGAGCTCCAGAGGCAACCAGAAGCCCCTCTCCCTGCCCCCGCAGCCGTCCTGCCCTTGCCGCCTTCGGATTGGGAAAGGAACAAAAACCGTGAGTGCTTTACCCACACTCCCAGCACACCACAGCCGACCTAAGGAGAAGAGGCCAGCCTCTCCTGTGAGCCACCGGTCCCCTCACCCTGGGCCAGTCCCGCTGAGTGGCAGCGGCTCAGCCTTTCTCTAGGGGTGGATCTCCAAGAGACAAGTGAAAAGACCTCTCCCACGGCCAGCGCCAAGATCCCTTCTCCTGCTTCCTCCAAGCTGTTGGAGGGAACAGAAAGCCTGAGCTTGGCTCCGGACTTCATTGTGCAGCCCAGGAGTGGCAAGCTGAGATCTGCGGCCAGCGCTCGACGAGTGGAGGAGCGCAAACCCTGGGAGCGCTCAGACGGAGCGCAGCTGCAGCCACGGGGAAACACACCGGGACGCCGAAGGCTGAGCAAGAGCCTCACTGGCCGTGACCTTTCAGCGCCATCTGCTGGATCAGAGCCCAAACTTCAACACCAAAAATGTTTTGCTAATGTATCCTCCAGTGAAATCAAAGACAAGACTTGAGCTATTCATACAAATAAAGACCCTGCACAAAGCCTCAGCCCTCTGAAATCATCCAGAAAAGAAATCAACTGACTGTATTCAAATTACAACACAGAGAAAGGAATATCAGCCCAGATGAGAAAGAATCAGTGCACGAACAACTCAAAAAGAGTGTCTTTCCTACAAAAGATGGCACTGGTTCCCCAGCAAGGGTTCATAAACAGATTGAAATGGCTGAAATGACAGAGACAGAATTCAGAATATGAATAGGACTGAATACCATCGACTTAGGAGAAAATCAAAACCCAATTCAAGGAATCTAAGGATTACAAGTAAAACAATCCAGAAGCTGAAAGATGAAATGCTGTTATAAGAAAAAAACACGCTGATTTAATAGAGCTGAAAACACATTACAGGAATTTTATAATACAATTACAAGTATTTACGGCAAAACAGACCAACCTCAGGAAAGAATCTCAGAGCTTGAAGACTAGTTCTCAAAAATACCTGTCAGAAAAAAAAAAAAAAAAAAAAAAAGACAAAAGTAGAAAGGAGAATAAACAAAACCAATGAGAAATACAGGATTATGTAAAGAGACAAAATCTATGACTCACTGGCATCCCTGAAACAGATGAAGAGAAAACAAAAAACTTGGAAAATGTACCTGAGAATATCATCCAGGAAAATTTCCCAGCTTCAGGAAAAGAGGCCAACATTCAAATTCAGGAAATGCAGAGAAATGGCCATCTCCAAGACACATAATCATCAAATTATCCAAGGTAAACATGGAAGAAAAATTATTAAGGGCACCTAGAGAGAAGAGGCAGGTCACCTGCAAAGGGAAACACACTGGGTTATCGGTGGATCTTTCTGCAGAATCTCTACAAGCCAGAAGAGATTGGGGGTCTATATTCAGCATTCCTTTAAAGAAGGAGAAATAAGATACTTTCCAGAGAAGCAAATGTTAAGGGAATTCATTATCACCTAATTTGCCTTACAAGAGCTACCTAAGAAGGTGCTAAATCTAAAAACCAAAGACCTTTACCAGCCACTACAAAAACACACTTAAGCATATAGACCATTGACACTACAAGGCAACCAAAGCAACCATACAACCAAGTCTGCATAATAACCAGCTAACAATACGGTAGCAGCATCAGATCTACACATGTCAATATTAACCTTAAATGTGAATTGGCTAAATGCCCCAGTTAAAAGACACAGAGTGGCAAGTTGGATAAAGAAGCAAAACCCAACTCTATCCTGTCTTTAAGAGGCCCATCTCATATGCAATGACACTATAAGCTTAAAGTAAAAGAATGGAGATAAATCAGCCAAGCAAACAAAAAAAACAGAAAAAAAGCAGAGGTTGCTACTCTAATTTCAGATGAAACAGACTTTAAACCAATAATGATCAAAAAAAGACAAAAAAAACAAACAAAAAAAAACATTATATAATGGCACAGGATTCAATTCCATAATAAGACCTAACTATCCTAAACATACATGCACCCAGCCCAGAAGCACCCAGAATCATAAAACAAGTTCTTAGAGACCTATGAAGAGATTTAGATAATAGCGAGAGGCTTCAACACTCCACTGATAGTATTAGACAGATTATTGAAGCAGAAGGCTAAAAAGATGTCTGAGACCTCAACTGGTCACTTGACCAAATGAGCCTAACAGACATCTACAAAACTCACCACCCAAAACCAACAGAATATACATTCTTCTCATCGACATGTGGCATATACTCTAAAGTTGACCACACAATTGGTCGTAAAGTAATCATCAGCAAAATTTTAAAATCATACCAAACACACTCTCAGACCACAGTGCAATAAAAATGGAAATTAATACTAAGAAAACCGGTCAAAACTATATAATTACATGTAAATTAAACAACCTGTTCTTGATTGACTTTTAGATAAACAATGAAATTAAGGTAAAAATCAAGACACACTGTGAAACTAAAGAGAACAAAAATACAACATACCAGATTATCTGGGACACAGCTAAAGCCATGTTAAGAGAAAAGTTTATAATGCTAAACAGCAAAACATTAGAAAGATCTCATATTAAAAACCTAAGATCATACCTAGAGGAACTAGAAAAACAAAACCAAACAAATCCCAAGAGCTAGCAGAAGGTAAGAAATAACCAAATCGGAGCTGAACTGAAGAGAATGGATATGCGAAAAAAACATACAAGATGATCGAATTCAGGAGTTTGCTCTTTGGAAGAATAAATCAAATTGACAGATGACTAGGTAGACTAATAAAGAAAATAAGAGACTTCTTCAAATAAACACAATCAGAAATGACAAAGGGAACACTACCACTGACCCCACAGAAATCAGAAAACTAAAAAAATTATAAAAATTTAAAAACCTAGAAGAAATGGATGAATTCCTGGAAGTATACAACCTCCCAAGATTGAACCAGAAGAAACTGAAGATTGAACCAGGAAGAAACTGAATCCCTCAGTAGACCAATAATGTGTTCCAAAATTGAATCAATAATAAAAAGCCTACCAACCAGAAAAAGCACTGGAACAGAGAGATTCAAAGCTGAATCCTACCAGATGTATAAAGAAGAGCTGGTACCATTTCTACTGAAACTATTCCAAAACACTGAGGAGGAAGGACTTCTCTTTAACTCATTCTATGAGGCCAACATCATTATGATACCAAAATCTGGCAAAGACATAACAAAAAAAGAAAACTTCAGGCCCATATTTTTGACGAATACAGATGCAAAAATCCTCAACAAAATACTAGCAAACCAAATCCAGCAGTCCATCAAAAAGCTAACCCACCACAGTCAAGTAGGCTTTATCTCTGGGAGGCAAGGTTGCTTCGACATGCACAAATCAATAAATGTGATTTATCACATAACCAGCACTAAAGGCGGAAACCACATGGTCATCTTAATAGATGCAGAAAAAAATCTTTCAATAAAATTCATCATATCTTCATGTTCAAAACCCTCCATCAAACCCCTCAACAAACTAGGCATTAAAGGAACATACTTCAAAGTAATAAGAGCCATCTATAACAAGTCCACAACCAATATTTTACTGAATGAGAAAAAGCTGAAAGCATTCCCCTTAAGAACTGATATGAGACAAGGATGCTCCCTCTCATCACTCCTATTCAATGTAGTACTGGAAGTGGTATAGAACAGTCATGCAAAAGAAAGAAATAAAACACATTCAAATAGGAAGACAGGAAAACCTCCTATTTGGACAGGAAGATAGAAAGTCAAAGTATCTCTGTTTGCAGTCAAAATGATTCTATACCTAAAAAAAACCCCATAGTCTCTGCCCAAAAGTTCCTTGGTTTCATAAACAACTTCTGCAAAGTTTCAGGATAGAAAACCAATGTACAAAAATCAGTAGTACTTCTATACACTAACAATGACTAAGGTAAGAAAACAAGTCCATTCACAATAGCCACAAAAAGAATAAAATACCTCGGAGTACAGCTAAAGAGGAAGTTGAAAGATCTCTACAATAACAATTACGAGACACTGTTGAAAGAAATCAGAGATGACACTAACAAATGGAAAAACATCCCATGCTCATGGATAGGAAGAATCAGTATCATTAAAAATGGCCATACTGTCCATAGCCAAAATGTTACACTTACCAAACTGTGAATGATATTCTTCACAGAACTAGAAAAAAAATTTTAATTCATATGGAACAAAAAAAAAGAGCCTGAATAGCCAAGGCAATCCTAAGCAAAAAGAACCAGGCTGAAGGCATTATGCTACCTGGCTTCAAACTATACCACAAACTATAGTAATCAAAACTACATGGTACTGGCACAAAAACAGACACATAGCCCAAAGGGGCAAAATAGAGAGCCCAGAAATAATGTTGCACACCTACAACCATCTGATCTTTGACAAAGTTGACAAAAAGAAGCAATGGGGAAAGGACTCCACATTCAGTAAATGGTGCTTGGATAACGAACTAACCATATGCAGAAGATTGAAACTGGGCCCCTTTCTTACACCATATAAAAAAATCAATTCTAGAGAGAGTAAAGACTTACACATAAAACATAAAACTACAAAAACACTGTAAGATAGCACAGGAAATACCATTCTGGACATAGGCCCTGGCAAAGATTTCATGATGAAGATGCCAAAACCAACTGTAATGAAAACAAAAATTGACAAATAGGACCTAATTAAATTTAAGAGCTTCTGCAGAGCAAAAGAAACAATCAATAGAGTGAATGGACAACCTACAGAATGACAGAAAATATTTGAAAACTATGCATTTGACAAAGGTCTAATGTTCAGCATCTGCAAGGAACTTAAACAAATTTATTTTATTTTATTTTTTATGTATTTATGTTTTTTTTCCCCGAGACAGAGTTTCGCTCTTGTTACCTAGGCTGGAATGCAACGGCTCGATCTCGGCTGACCGCAACCTCTGCCTCCTGGGTTCAGGCAATTCTCCTGCCTCAGCCTCCTGAGTAGCTGGGATTACAGGCACGTGCCACCATGCCCAGCTAATTTTTTGTATTTTTAGTAGAGACGGGGTTTCACCATGTTGACCAGGATGGTCTCGATCTCTTGACCTCATGATCCACCCACCTCGGCCTCCCAAAGTGCTGGGATTACAGGCTTGAGCCACCGCACCCAGCCTTTAAACAAATTTATAAGAAAAAACAACCATATTAAACAGTGAGCAAAGGATGTGAACAGACACTTTTCAAAAGAGGACATAAATGTGGCAAACAAGCATATGAAAAAGAGTTCAATATCACTGATTCTTAGAGAAATGCAAATCAAAACTACAATGAGATACTGTCTTACACCAGTCAGAATTGCTATTACTAAAAAGTTAAAAAATAACAGATGCAGGTGAGGTTGCAGAGAAAAAGAAATGCTTATACACTGTTGGTAAGAGTGTAAATTAATTTGACCATTGTGGAAAGCAGTGTGGTGATTCCTCAAAGACCTAAAAACAGAAATATCATTTGACCCAGAAATCCCATTGCTGGGTATATACCCAAAAATATATAAATCATTCTATCATAAAGACACATGCACATGCATGTTTACTGCAGCACTATTCACAATAGCAAAGACATGGAATCAACCTAAATGCCCATCAATGGTAGACTGGATAAAGAAAATGTGAAAATGTGGTACCTATACACCATAGAATACTACAGAGCCATAAAAATGAATGAGATCATGTCCTTTGCTGGAACACGGATAGAGCTAGAGGTCATCGTCCTTGGCAAACTAACACAGAAACAGAAAACCGAATACTGTATGTTCTCACTTATAAGTGGGAGCTAAATGGTTAAAATACCTGGACACAAAGGGTGGAACAAAAGATACTGGAGCCTATTTGAGAGTGAAGGGTAGTAGGAGAGAGAAGAACAACAAAAAATAACTATTGGGTACTAGGCTGAGTACTGGAGTGATAAAATAATCTGTACCCTGTGACATGAGTTTACCTACATAAAAAACCTGCACATGTACCTGTAAACCTAAAATAAAAGTTAAAAAAAACTGTGTTTTATGTAAGCCTCATGGTAATCACAAAGAAAAGGCCTGTAATAGATACAGAAAAGATAAAGAAAAAAGAATAAATGCATAGACACTACAAAAAAAATTATCAAATCACAAAGGAAGACAGTAATAGATTGAAAGGACTAGAAAAGTCAGAAAACAATTAACAAAATGACAACAGTAAGTCCTTACCTACCAATAAGTACTTTAAATGTAAAAGTACTTTTAATTGGCTGAATGGATTGAAAAAAATATACTCTAGGCTGCCTACAAGAAACTTACTTTAACTTCAAGGGGACACATATAGACAGAAAGTGAGAAATGAAAAAGATATTCCATGCAAACGGTAACCCAAAAAGAGTAGGGGTGGCTATACTTGTATTAGACAAAATAGACTTCAGGTCAAACACTGTTACAAGAGACACAGAAGATTATTATATAACTATAAAGGCATCATTTCATCAAGAGGATATAATAGCTATAAATATATATGCACCGAACATCACAACACTTAAATATATTAAACAAACATTATCAGAACTGAAGGTAGAAATAAGCAGCAATACAATAACAATAGGGAACTTCAATACCTCACTTTCAACATTGGATATATTATCCATACCAAAAAAAAAAAAATCAATAAAGAAACAGCAGACATGACCAACATTACAGACCAACTCAATCTAACAGACATATACAGAACATTCCACTTAATACACATTCTTTGCAAGGGCACATTGCAGCATTCTCCAGGATAGATTACACATTAGGCCACAAAACAAGTCTTAGCAAATTTAAGAAGACTGAAATCACATTGAGAGTGCCAATAATAAACAATAAGGAAAAGATTGTTTCCTCAATAAATGGTCTTGAGAAACTGGATAAACATACACATATGCAAAAGAATAAAATCAAACGCTTATATTACACCATACACTAAACTAATACAGAAGAGAGGTCTCGGAGGTTCCTCATTCAGGGATACTATGGGACATTTGTGGGTATCAGTTAATGAAATACCTCTGGGAGGATTATAGACACACGAGTTTAATATGCAAGGCACAGGCTGGACATCAGCCCCATTCACTAACTAGGCAGGGTGTTCTTTTATGGTGAACAATTTATGCAATTGTAAGCAGAAATCTGGTTCTCATGCCACCAAGAATGGCCTGAGTCCAAGGGCCATGCTTAAAATGATGTACATTTGTTATTTTACTTTCCCTATATCCATTTTATTTTTTAAATTGTACCTTCCTCCTACACTTCATGTGCATCTATAGTGCTTGTCAATCAAGAGTCCCATGCCTTGGACTACAAAGGAGGTTATGGGATTCAAGTTGGGCAAAGTACCTGATCCCTTAATTACAATAATTGGCCAAGGAATAGGCATCTGGTCCCAAAAGTGCCAATAAGTTTCTTTCCTAAAGAGCGACAATTTCCTGCTGATGAGATACCTGAGCTGTGGTTTTTGTCTAAAGCAGCAGATCACAACTTGATACACGGGAAGCCTACAAAGTTTTTCAAAAGCTTAGACTAAATGGAACAGTGACAGTTCAAAATGAAATAGAGATCTTGAAATCAAGCTGAGAATGCTACTCAGATGCAAGCACACATCCTTTTTTTTTTTTTTTTTTTTTTTTTGAGACAGTGTCTCGCTCTTTTGCCTGGTGCCAGGCTGGAGTGCAGTGGCTCGATCTCAGCTCACTGTAACCTCTGCCTCTCAGCTTCAAGCAATTCTACTGACTCAACCTCCCGCATAGCTGGGACTACAGGGGCCTGCCACCACACCCAGCTAATTTTTGTATTTTAGTAGAGACAGGGTTTCACTATGTTGGACAGGCTGGTCTCAATCTCTTGACCTCATGATCCGCTAGCCTTGGCATCCCAAAGTGCTGGGATTACAGCCTTGAGCCACTGCGCCCAACGCACACATCATTTCTGATGAGAAAGTAAGTGACTCAGAAGTTTGACCTAGAACTCTGAAGGAAGATGCAAGACCCATCCAGAACCTCTCTAAAGGAGCAAGAATGAGTGAGTATTCCCTCTTCTCTGAGTAAGTAGGAATGATGACATGTGCCCAGCTTGATTTCAAAATTGCTATAGACCAATAACAGCTATTTGCCTCCTTCCTTCCCCTTTTTAAAAAGATTGTGCATTGTGGTTATCCTATCTCTGTCCCATCTTCACATGCTGTGTATATGGCTGTCAGACAACTTGCCACTTTTATTTACAGGGCTCTTCTAAGAAGCCACACCAAAGAATCTCAGCCACCCTGGCCGGGATAAAGAGATAACTTTTTTTATGTAAACAATATTTGTTGATAAAAATTTTCACATTATTTTGCTATATACACACACATTCTTTATAACTTTTTCTCATGATTGCAAAATAGTTCATTAAATTCAAAAAATATAAATTGCTTTATTTTCTCTCATTAATATAGGTTCTATTCTTATAATAAAGAGATGTTAAGATAATCTCTCTAAGCATAGCTTATTTGTTGCTTAGAATTATAACTATAGGAAAAATTATTAGAATTATGATTACTGGAGGGAAAAAATCTAAAATTCTGTGGTTCTTTATTTGTTGTCAGGTCACTTTTGAAAAAAAGTGAAGTGATTTATGGTGCCTCCAGAAAAAGGGAATATTAGGCCAGGACAGTGGCTTATTCCTGTAATCCTAGCACTTTGGGAGGCTGAGGCAGGTGAAGCACAAGGTCAGAAGGTCAAGACCAGCCTCGCCATCATGGTGAAACCCTGTCTCTACTAAAAAACACAAAAAATTAGCTGGGCATAGTGGCAGGTGCCTGTAATCCCAGCTACTCAGGAGGCTGAGACAGGAGAATCACTTGAACCTGGGAGGGAAATGTTGCAGTGAGCCGAGATCATGCCACTGCACTCCAGCCCTGTCAACAGAGTGACACTCCGTCTCAAAAAAAAAAAAAAAAAAAAGCGTCTCAAAAAAAAAAAGAAAAAGAAAGAAAAAGGGAATATCTCCAGTGTTTCCAACATCTTGCCAATATTAAATTCTTCGTTTGTATTTATATTATTCTTAGTTTGATTTTTTACCAATTTTTCAATTTTAGATTAATATGTGTAAGTTATTTTATGCAATCTTCCTCTACCACCATAATCATTGTCCATTTCTCCACTGAGAACTTAATGATTATTTCCTTAATATTTTTCTTCAAAAATATTTTTGTATTAGGTTTTAATCAGTCATTTATCACATACGTTTGCCATTATGTTTCTTTTACTTTCATTGCACAGAAGTCTTATCTGTGCACCTAAAGGGAAAAAGATTATCACATTAGGATAAGCACGTCACTTCCAATTCTTAATGAATTGTCTTTAAATACTTAACAGTTATTTAATTACAGATGGCCTATTAAAAATGGGTTAGCATAAATATTAACTGACCTAGTTCTCACTGGATCATTCTTCTTTCAACTGTTAGAGAAGTATGGTCCAATTTTTGCCCTGTGGATAAGTTCCTAGCTGCAGGACAACTGTATGTATTAGTGAAACAGAAAAGAGGAAGAGTATATTCATGTTACATCTTCTCACTGTATTCCTTATGTATCTTTTTTCCTTATGCATCTTTTGTTCATACATATTTTCCCATCTTTTATTCCTTCTGTACACAATTCTGAATAATTTTTTTATGTATAGTTATTTTTATTTGTATTCAAAGTGTTACCATATTTAATGCTTGCAAATAATAATTCCCTTTTTTAATTTTACTTTAGGTTATGGGGTACATTTGCGGGTCATACAGGGTTGTTGCCTAGGTGCATACTATATCTGGCATTTTTCCCCATGTTACCCCTCCCCACGCCCCCGTTCTCCCTCTCCTAGTCACCCCCGCAACTGCCCCCAGTGTGTGATGCTCCTCTCCCTGAGTCCACATGTTCTTATTATTCAACACCCACCTATGAATGAGAAAATGTGGTGTTAGGTTTTCTGTTCTTGTGTCAGTTTGCTGAGAATAATGGTTTCCAGATTCATCCAAGTCCCTACAAAGGACACGAACTCATTGTTTTTTATGTCTATGTAGTATTCCATGGTATATATGTGCCACATTTTCTTTGTCCAGTCTATCATTGATGGGCATTTGGGTTGGTTCCAGGTCTCTGCTATTGTACACAGGGCTGCAGTGAACATATGTGTGCATGTGTCCTTATGGTAATTTATACTTCTTTGGGTATATACCCAGTAATGGGATTGCTGGGTCAAATGGAATTTCTATCTCTAGATCCTTGAGAAATCACCACACTGTCTTTCACAATGGTTGAACTAATTTACACTCCCACCATCAGTGTAAAAGTGTTCCTATTTCTCCAAATCCTCTCTAGCATCTGTTGTCTCCAGATTTTTTAATGACCGCCATTCTAACTGGTGTGAGATGGTATCTCAATGTGGTTTTGATTTATCTTAGAATTAACTAATCCTCTCTTCACCTGTGATTAATTTGTTACTAAACCCACCAATTAAGTTCTTAATTTTGGTTATTTTTTATTTCTAGATTTTCTATTTTGTTCTTTTTAAACATTTTTCAGCTTTCTGTCAAAGTTCTTGAACTTGTCTTTTACTTATTTAGCAGAATTAGCATAGTTTTAAATGTGTATTAAATATGTATATCCATTATGTGAATCCTGTGTGAGCTCAGTGATATTGTCTATTGCTTCTCTTGCTTTTCACTCACATTGTCTTGCCTTCTGTGTTTCTACCAATTATTTGTGATTAAGTGCCGACATCATATGTAAAAACCTGCAAAATTATTTGAGGCTTAAAATAATTTTATCTTCCTTCAAAGAAAATTTTATACTTGCCAAAGACATAAGGCTATGGACAATAGTAATACCTAATCACATTAATTTATCAGAAATTGAGATTCTCAAAACCTGGGCTCCAGTCTCTATGAGAACTGTTCCACTTCTGGTTGGACCTTAGTCTTCTTGTGTGGCTCTTTAGGCTCTAACTCAAAGCTTGCAGGGGCATCCCCCTCAGGGGATATGGACTGCAATTTCTGTCCCACCAACCTCACAAGACAGTCAAATCTCTGTTTAGCCTCTCAGCTGTCCCTTCTGGAATCCATTGATGCTTTCAGGGAAAAAGCATTTCCCAATGTTGCAATGTTGGCGTCAGCTATTTGAATTTCCTTTTCCAGAATCTTGGTCCTGTAATTCCTTTACTGCCTCATTAGCTCTCCATTGCTATCAAGCATACTTTCTTTTTCTGTTTGTTTGTTTGTTTGTTTGTTTAGACAGAGTCTAACTCCATCAGCCTGGCTGGAGTGCAGTGGTGTTATCTGGGCTCACTGCAACCTCTACCTCTTGAGTCCAACCAATTCTCATGCCTCTGCCTCCCAAGGAGCTGGAAATACAGGCAGGCAGCACCACACCTAGCTACTTTTTATATTTTTAGTAGAGATGGGGTTTTGCCATGTTGGCCAGACTGGTCTCAAACTCCTGACTTCAGGTGATCCACCCTCCTCAGCCTCCCAAAGTGCTGAGATTAAACACACATTTTTAGCATGGATAAAGGAACTGTGGTATATATATATACAATGGAATACTACTCAGCCATAAAAAGGAATGAATTAGTGGCATTCGCAGCTGCCTGGATATATTGGAGACTATTATTCTAAGTGAAGTAATTCAGAAATGGAAAACCAAATGTTGTACATTCTCACTCTTAAGTGAGAGCTAAGCTATGAGGATGCAAAGGCATAAGAATGACACAATGGACTTTTGGGACTCAGGGGGAGAGGGTGAAAAGTGGGCGAGGAATGAAAGACTACAAATTGGGTTCAGTGTATACCACTCAGGTGATGGGTACACCAAAATCTCACAAATAACCACTAATTAACTTATTCATGTAACCAAATACCACCAGTTCCCCAAGAACCTATGGAACTAAAAAAATTTAATAAATAATTAAAAATAAATAAATTGAAAAACCTAGGAAAAAAATTTAAATTCCTTACAACCTACCAAGATTAAACCATGAGGAAACCCAAAACCTGAACAGACTTTAACAAGTAATGAGACTGAAGCCATTCAAATAAAAGGTCTCCCAGCAAAGACAAGAACAGGACCTGATGGCTTCACTGCTGAATTTTATCAAATATTTAAAGAAGAATTAACATCAGAGTAGGCAGGGGAATTGGTGGGGGACAAGGAAGGGAGTCAAAAGAAGAAGAAGAAGAAGTAACATCAATCCTACTCAAACTATTCCAAAAAATAAAGGAGAAGGGAATACTTTCAAGCTCATTCTACAAGGCCAGTAATACCCTGATCCCCAAACCAGACAATGACACATTTAAAAAGAACACTATAGGTCAATATCCCTGATAAACATTGATGTAAAAATTCTCAACAAAATACTGAATTCAACAACACACTGAAAAGACCATTCATCATGAACAAGTGCGATTTACTCCAGAGATTCAAGGACAGTTCAATGTATACAAATCAGTCAATGGGATACATCACATCAGCAGACTGAAAGACAAAAACCGTATGATACTTTCAATTGATGTTGAAAAAGTATTTGATAAAATTCAACATCCCTTCATAATAAAACCCTCAAATAACTGGCTATAGAAGGAACATATTCAACATAATAAAAGCCATATATGACAGACCCACAGCCAGTATCATATTGAATGGGGAAAGACTGAAAGTCTTTTCTCTAAGACCTGGAACATGACAAGGATGTCCACTTTCACCACTGTTATTCAACATAGCACTGGATATATTAGACAAGAGAAATAAATAAAGATCATCCAAACTGAAAGGAAGAAGTCAAATTACCCTTGTTTGCAGCTGATATGACTTTATACTTGGAAAACACTAAAGACTCCACCAAAAAACTATTAAGTAAGTTCAATAAAGTTACAGGAAACAAAATCAACATACCAAAATCAGTAGCATTTCTATATGCCAACAGTGAAATCTGAAAAAGAAATCAAGAAAGTAATCCCATTTACAATAGCCACAAATAAAATCAAATACTTAGGAATCAACTGCAAAATGAAAGATCTCTATAATAAAAAGTATAAAACACTGATGTCAGAAATTGGAGAGGACATCAAATAATGTAAAGATATTCCAAGTTCATAGATTGGAAGAATCAACATTGTTAAAAGTCCATACTAGCCGGGCGCGGTGGCTCAAGCCTGTAATCCCAGCACTTTGGGAGGCCAAGGCGGGTGGATCACGAGGTCAAGAGATCGAGACCATCCTGGTCAACATGGTGAAACCCTGTCTCTACTAAAAATACAAAAAAGTAGCTGGGCATGGTGGCACATGCCTGTAATCCGAACTACTCAGGAGGCTGAGGCAGGAGAATTGCCTGAACCCAGGAGGCGGAGGTTGCGGTGAGCTGAGATCACGCCATTGCACTCCAGCCTGGTAGTAAGAGCAAAACTCCGTCTCAAAAAAAAAAAAAGTCCATACTATCCAAGCAATCTACAGACTCATTGTAACCTCTATCAAAATACCAATGACATTCTTCCCAGAAAAAGAAAAAACAATCCTGAATTTCAACCTGGGAAACATGGTAAAACCTCATCTCAAATTTAAAAAAAAAACACACAAAAATGATCTGGGTATGGTGGCATAGGCCTGTAGTCCCAGCTAATTGGGAGGGTGAGGTGGGAGGATCACATAAGCCTAGGAGGCAGAGGTTGAAGTGAGCCGAGATCATGTCACTGCACTCCAGCCTGGGTGACAGAGTGAGACCCTGTCTCAAAAAGAGAAAAAAGAAGGTAAAACAATTCTAAAATTTTTGTGAAATCACAAAAGACCCAGAAAATTTTAAGCAAAAAGAATAAAACTGGAAGAATCATATTACTTGACTTCAACAGAACTATAGGAACCAAAACAGAACAGAGAACCCCAAAACAAATCCATACATGTATGGTGAACTCATTTTTGATAAAGTTGCCAAGAACATACACTAGGGAAAGAACAGTCTCCTCAAAAATGGTGCGGGGAAAACTGGATTTCTATATGCAGAAGAATGAAACTAGACCCCTATCTTTCTCCATATACAAAAATCAAATCAAAATGGATTAAAGACTAAAATCTAAGAGCTCAAACTATGAAACTACTAAAAGAAAATATTTTAAATACTATGATGTATAATAATAATAAAGAGAGAGAGATAACATTGGGAAACTCTCCAGGACATCATCAGTCTGGGCAAAGATTTCCTGAATACCTCATAAGTACAGGAACCAAGGCAGAAATGGGGAAATGAGATCACATCAAGTTAAAAAGCTTCTGCACAGCAAATGAAACAATGAACAAAAAGTGAAGAGACAACCCACAGAATAGGAGAAAATATTTTCCAACTACCCATATGACAAGGGATTAATAACCAGAATATATAAGGAGCTCTAACAACTCTATAAGAAAAAAATCTAATAATCTGATTAAAAATGGGCAAAATATCAGAGTGAACATTTCTCAAAAAAAGACATACAAAGGGCATACAGGTTTATAAAAAAGTGCTCAACATCACTGATCATCAGAGAAAGGCAAATCAAAACTACAATGAGATATCATCTCACTCCAGTTAAAATGGCTTTTATCCAAAAGGCAGACAATAACAAATGCTGGTAAAGATGTGGAGAAATAAGAACCCTTGTATGCAGGTGGTGGGAAGGTAAATTAGTACAATTACTGTGGAAAACAGTTTGGAGGCTCCTCAAAAAACTAAAAATAGAGATATCATATGATCCAGCAATCCCACTGCTAGTTATATATCCAAAGGAAAGGAAATCACAATCAGGCGCAGTGACTCACACCTGTAATCCCAGCACTTCAGGAGACTAAGGCAGGAGAACTGCTTGAGCTCAGGCGTTTGAGACCAGCCCAAGCTACATGGCAAAACCTCATCCCTACAAACACAAAAAATTAGCTGGGTGTGGTGGTGTGCACCTGTAATCCCATCTACTTGGAAGGCTGAAGCAAGAGGATCGCTTGAGCCCAGCAAGTTGAGGCCTGAGTGAGCCACAGTCACACCACTGCACTCCAGCCTGGGCAGTGGAGCAAGTAGCTGTCTCAAAAAAAAAAAAAGAAAAAAAAGGAAATTCGTATATTAAAGAGATATCTGGATTTGCATGTTTACTGCAGCACTATTCACAAGATTTGGAAGCAACCCAAGTGTCTGTGAACCGATGAATGGATAAAGAAAATATGGTACTTACACACAACGGTGCACTATTCTGCCATAAAATAAGAACAAGATGCTGTCATTTGCAACAGTACAGATGGAACTGGAGGTCATTATGTTAAATGAAATAAGCCAGGCACAGAAAGACAAACTGCCTTCTCACTTATTTGTTGAAGACAAAAATTAAAACAATGGAACTCATGGAGATACAGAGTAGAACAGGGTAAATAATGGTTACCAGAGGCTAGGAAGGGTAGTGGGGAAAGATTGGGGAGGAAGTGGGAATGGTTAGTAGGTATAAAAAATAGAAAAAATGGCCGGGCGCGGTGGCTCAAGCCTGTAATCCCAGCACTTTGGGAGGCCGAGGTGGGCGGATCACGAGGTCGAGAGATCGAGACCATCCTGGTCAACACGGTGAAACCCCGTCTCTACTAAAAATACAAAAAATTAGCTGGGCATGGTGGCGTGTGCCTGTAATCCCAGCTACTCAGGAGGCTGAGGCAGGAGAATTGCCTGAACCCGGGAGGTGGAGGTTGCGGTGAGCCGAGATCGCGCCATTGCACTCCAGCCTGGGTAACAAGAGCGAAACTCGGTCTCAAAAAAAAAAAATGAGTAAGATCTAGCACTTAGTAGCACAACACAGTAACTACAGTCAAAAATGACTGTACATTAAAAATAACTAAACAGAATAATTGCATTGCTTGTAACACAAACAATAAATGTATTGAGGTGATAGATACTGCATTTAAATAATCATAATTATATAAATTATGTGATTATTATGCATCATATGCCTGTATCTATCTATATCATGTACTCCATACATATATATGTTACTATGTACCCACAAAAATTAAAATTAAAAAAAAATTTTTTAGGCCAGGTCCAGTGGCTCACACCTGTAATCCTAACACTTTGGGAGGCTGAGACAGGAGAATTGCTTGAGCCCAGGAGTTTGAGACCAGCCTGGGCAACATAGCAAGACCCTGTTTTTTTTTGTTTTTTGGGGGGTTTTTTTGAGACAGAGTCTTGGTCTGTCGCCCAGGCTGGAGTCCAGTGGCGCGACCTTGGCTCACTGCAACCTCCACCTCTCGAGTTTAAGCAATTCTGCAACAGCCTCCAGAGTAGCTGGGATTACAGGTGCACACCATCATGCCCAGCTAATTTTTTTTCTTTTGTATTTTTAGTCGATGGGATTTCACCATGTTGATCAGGCTCCTAACCTCGTGATCCACCCGCTTCAGCCTCCCAAAGTGCTGGGATTACAGGTATGAACCACCGTGCCTGGCCAGCAAGACGCTGTTTCAACAAAAAGTTCAAAAATTAGCCAGGCATGGTGGCACCTCCCTGTGAGTACCAGTTACTTGGGACTGCAGTGAGCTGCAGTTATGCCACTACACTGCAGTGAGGTCAAGGCAGCAATGAGCTGTAGTCGTGCCACTACATTTCAGCCAGGTGACAAAGCAAGACCCTGTCTAAAAAAAAAAAAAAAAAAAAAAAAAAAAAAAATTAATCAAAAGTATGGCACAGGCCTCCTGACATAAGTAAAAAAAGGACACAGCTAAAGTCAAAGGCTATCATTTTTGCCGAGGTGTTTCGGGTAAAGCACAGAGACACAGGCAGACTTGCCATTCACTGCCCAATGAAACAAACCAAGGAAAGACCACGAAAACAAAGTGCTCCCTCCTCAGCTATGGCAAATGTCAATCATGTCAGCACTTGGGAATTTAGAATTGGGACCCAGGTGAGGGAAAAGAACAGAAATCTTAAGAAGGAGCCATATTTGCACTAGTATTGCTGTAAACTGAAACTGACATAGCAATTACAAGATTGGACTGAGAAAAAAAAAAGGATGAAATTGATTAGATCAAGCTGTCTAACATTAGACAGGCCGAGAGTTTAGTCTGGTCAGAAATCAGCCATTATATATTTTAACTATTTTTTAAGTGTCATTAAAAACACCAACTTTGAACACTGTGCAGACCACCAAAGTGTTAATTTCTATGCCACCTTCTTCATGTTTGTGCAGACCTTGAAATATAGCTGCTTTAACCATCTCTAGCATATAGTTAAGCATTGAGTAGGTAGTAATTCTGCACGAGCCTTTTTCTTGACTTGCACATGGCCTCTCTCATAAAATTATGCAGGGGAGTCGACTTACCATAGCACACATTAATCAAGTTCATCAAATGCCAGATGAGGCTCAAATGCTTCTGCTCAGCACTGGCTCTTGTCAGAAAGCCAAAGAAAGCTGTGCAGCAATAAGCAGACAAGTTAACACATGACATGAGTATTCTTTAAGATTAAGGCTTATTGTACGTTTTGGATACTTTTTGTTTAAAATTTAAAATTTTTTTTTCTAGTGAGATAATCATCTGTAAAAGCAGAAACTAATCACTGGTTTAAAAATTAAACTTAATGAGGAAATACGATGATAAATAAAACACGACTGCACCTCCTGATGAAAAGTGCCGATCTGGCATTAAGTGTTACTCAATTACTGGCCAACCACACTGCTCTAACAAAAGCATATGATATGAGAGCAAGTCCCTGTGAAGTTTCACAGAAAATCTTTTGAAGCCAAGAAAGTACAGTGAGAATGATCTGTCACCCAGTTTCATTTTTAGTGTGACTAAAACTGCTCAACTTGTATTTCACGCGGTGAAATCTTACACAACAGTTCCATAGTCCTGCCAAATTACATGATTTTCAAACAAAACACAGTAAGCTCAAAAGTTAGGAACTCAGATGTTCCTGCCTAATTGAAATACTTAGTGTTATCGACAAAAATTTTGTATGAAAGAAATTTAAATGTGAAAATGAAAGCTCTTTATTCTATCAAAAAGAGCTTATTAAAGTTTGAGCTATGTTCAATAAACAGGCATTTACAAAAACATAATTACTCTCATTTTCTGATAAAGTTTAAGCCCTGTTGGCATTTAAGGTAGGACAAGTAAAAGTCACCCAGCATCCTTGATGCTAGAAAACTAAGCATGAGTGCAATTGTAGGTATTAAGACAACCAAAATTGCCCCCACATATCTGCAAATATCCTTGAGACACTATATCATACTGGCTGGTATCACTGATCTAATACAAAAATACACATTCAAAATACATATCTGCTGGGTACGGTGGCTCACACTTACAATCTCAGCACTTTGGGAGGCTGAGGCAGGTGCATTATTTGAGGTCAGGAATTTGAGACCAGCCTGATCAACATGGTGAAAGCCTGTCTCTACTAAAAATACAAACAAACAAACAAACAAACAAACAAACAAAAAACCCCACGTATCTGGTGAATTTCTTTAAAAATTAAATTTTTCCAAAAAAATTAAATTTAAAAAAAAACTTAAATTTCACTTCACCTGGATGAAAATGTAGATTTGCTGATCTCTGTATTTTGCTTGTTTTTATATTTTGCCACACAAATGAACATAAAGAAGTGTTATTTAAAATAGAACTGGATGGGGGGAAAAGTGTTCAGATTCAATTTTAATACACCATTGAATAACTTGTGGAAAATGTAATCAAGTCTATTCTGGCGGAGTGAAAAGAGTTGCTCAGATAAAAGCAGTTGCTGAAATAAGCTCATGGTCATTGTATTTGTGCTAAATAGTTGTATCTGCAACATTTTAAAGACGTTGGGTAAAACTTCATAATTGTTGAATTTATTAAGGCATTGCCTGTGAACTTAGCACCTTTCAGAGTTATTTATGTGGCAGAATATTCAGGAGACCAGAGAGACCAATGGGTGAAACAGGAGGATTTTATTAAGGTGGCCAACAGCTCAGCGGATTAGCACCCTAAGGCTGAGCAAAGGAGAAAGAAAATGGGGTACATCTGGGAAGACTTAGCAGCTTACATTTACTAAAGCCAGAACAAAGAACAATTAATTAATTTGTAACATGTTTTGTGATGTATGTTACATTTGAAAAATGGCATTTTGAGAAACCATTGTATATTCTTTGGGTGTTATCTTGCCCTGTGACCTTGCAACTGGTCAGCAAGAAAAATAGAAGTCTTGAGATGCTTGGGAACTTTGCTGAGAATGTGAGGAGATAGATAAGATAGGTTTTACAAGGAGTTAGCTACTATTAAGCAGAGCTAGGGGTTAGGTTTTATATTAAACAGCATACAACACAGCAAAATTTATTACATATGTAGCAACTACAAATCATAAGGTTTTGTTTTCACTATTAATTGCTATTATTTCTCGTCTTCATTTATCCTGATAAGGATAGTCAGTTCTAGAATGTATGTTTTAACATTGATGTTTTTAATAGTTTCAAGACAAGGTTCTGGTACAGATATTTCAAATAAAAATATAAATAACATTTTTGTTTTAAAAAAAATTCCAGTAAGTAAACATCTCTAGAACATAGATGTACCAGGTGAAGTACCTAGATGCTATTTTCCTCCTCGCCGTTTTTTCTTTTTTTAGATGCTATTTTTAATTAAGCGATGGGCTCATTTAGCCATGCATGATTTCCACATCACTGCTCACAACAGCAGGAAAGTGTCGGCAACACAACTGAAACCACATTTACACTCAAAACACAAAACTATTATTACTCTTTTGAAGTGCTGAGGGAACGTCTGACAGAACATGCCACTAACAAGATGTTTTCAAAAGTCACCATTGAGGCTGGAACCGGTGACTCACGCCTGTAATCCCAGCACTTTGGGATTTTGGGAGGCTGAGATGTGTGAATCACTCGAGGCCAGGAGTTTCAGACCAGTCTGGCCAACATGGTGAAACCCCATCTCTACCAAAAATACAAAAATTAGCTGGGTGTGGTGGTGTGTGCCTGTAATCCCAGCTATTCGGAAGGCTGAGGTATGAGAATTAATTGAACCTGGGAGACAGAGGTTGCAATGAGCAGAGATTGTGCCACTGCACTCCAGACTGGGCAACAGAGTGAGACTCCGTCTCAAAATTATTATTATAGTAATTTTGGGATATTATACTTATTTAAAAGGAAGCAAAAAGTAGTAACATCCCCCGTATTTCCTATCATGCTTATGCTGGCGAGGACAGTAAATTTTAGGGGTCATTTTGCGGTCCTTATTCAGGATGATAGAAGCCCCAGTATAGTGTTTTGGACACTATTCAGAAGTCTGATCCAATTTAATTCTTGGCCCAGTTCTTGCCTTTGCTGAATTCTCTCCAGAGGTCAAGGTCAAAGGGGCCTCACTAACTGAGAAAGGACTCAAACTGGGAAAAGAATGCAGGGGCAGCAATTCCTTTTTTATTTCTCAAATCATCAGTAATATGGAAGGTCAAATACACAGAGCTGAGATGAAAACAGTGTGTTTTTTCCTTTCAAAGAGGAAACAGACTTGCAAATATGAAGAAGGGTGGAATTTTACCCAGTCTCAGGGAGTTGAAGGCAGAAAGCTTTTGAGTTTCCAGCAATATAAAAATATCGTAAGTAAAACATAATTTGCAAATGGGGCCACTACTTAAGAAAAAGGTATGGAGCCAAATGTGATAAAGGAAAAAGGTCAGTCCTTGGTTGCAGGGAGAGAAAAAAAACTCTGAAGGAGCTTGTTCCCCTCCTTGAACTGTCTGCCCTTGCAGTTCTGAACTTGAACATTACTCTGAGAGGCACTGGTTGGTTAACTCCACCCCAGAAGTACTCACGATTCATTTTTGGGGGCGTGCTGCGTCTCTAGTCAGATCTAGAACTTGCTATAAATGTGAAAACCATCACCACCCCCTGGAAGCTACTCCAATTAGCCAGAGAAGCAGTCTTTGTGCACCATTTGGCTGCACAAAAGCAGAACGGCGAGGGCTGAATTTGTGCTTTTAGACAGGCTCTGCGAACTCCATGTGAAAGGCTGAAGGTGGTTGCCATGAACACAATTTCAGATTATCGCCTTCTTCATTCAAGTTTTTAGAAAGAGCTTGCCACCAGATTTGTTAAAAGGATCCCAGCTCACGTGAATGATTTCTTGGCACAAAAAGCCTTCCCCTCCTGTTATATTACAGCATGTGTGCCACATTTCTTCAACAGGCAAGTTTTCCTTCACAAACAGAAAGCAAGCTCGTGCAACCTATGGCAGTCCTACAAAGCTACATTTAGATACCGCAATTCCTTAGCTTTAGCTTTAAAACTATTAGAATTAGCAATAAGCTTCACCTGAACTGGCTGATACTTTGTAATAGTTTTCTCTTTCTTTTTTGTCTTTTTTATAATAAGGCTAATAAGAAAATCTCATTGGGTTTTTGGTGCTAAAATCATAAATGCTCTTTCTTGCAGCATTGGAAAATATGACTGTAACTGTCAACACTGTGTTTACTGCCCAGCAAAATGCATGTCCCAGTACTCTGGAGTAGAAATCAAAGGCATTTCCTTGCATCAGTTGCCTGTAGCTGGAATCTCTCCAGGCAAACAAGAAGGTGAAGACACAGAGCCGGACCTCAGGCAGCATTCTGAGGACACAAAGAAAGTTGATTTGTGATTGGTAATAAAAAGCGTTATCCTGCCTCACTCCACAGAGATGCATCCAAAGCAGCGTTTTCTATTTACCTCCTAGTGAATGACACATGCTGAGAGCCAGAGAAATTAGCGACCAGCTCATAGTCATACAGATGCATATATCACATATCACATTGCTCTCTATCCTGACTTTCACCTGACATTACCACTGAGATTTTGAGGTCAAACCAAAGATTTTCTGCAAAACATTGAGAAATGTAAAGTTCTCAAGGGACTTTTCAGATGCACTGTTTTGAAATAACTTTAACTCCTCCACAAAAAGATTGTAAGGCAAATGGGTATTTTGTTCCATTTATTGTATCTGGTATGGACACAAAAGCATTAACATTTTTTCATAGAAGTTTCTGCTTTCTCCTCTCTACTTCCTTTCCATTTGAGGCCTTAGCATGGAGCTTAAGTTAACAGATCATGTTTCACTTTTTTATACATACACCAAAAATGAGCTGTGTGCTTATCAAGAAATTCAAAGTATAAGATCTTTGAAGATAACAATATCTGGCCGGGCACGGTGGCTCACGCCTGTAATCCCAGCACTTTGGGAGGCCAAGGCAGGTGGATCACGAGGTCAAGAGATGGGGAACATCCTGGTCAACATGGTGAAACCCTGTCTCTACTAAAAATACAAAACAATAGCTGGGCATGGTGGTGTGTGCCTGTAATCCCAGCTACTCAGGAGGCTGAGGCAGGAGAATTGCCTGAACCCAGGAGGCAGAGGTTGCAGTGAGCTGAGATCGCGCCATTGCACTCCAGTCTGGGTAACGAGCGAAACTCCATCTCAAAATAAATAAATAAATAAATAAAAAGAAATAATATCCTGTGTAAAATGCCTGGCTCATTATATTACTCTTCTTGTATTATGCTTGTTAGTATTATGACCAGTACTACTCATGCCTAATAAAAATTACATGCTTAAAAAATATTTACTTTGTAGACGAATAAATGAATGAATGAATATTTACAAACAGTTCTCCTTAGGGACCCTCAATTGCCTATGATATAATCAATATACTAAAGCAGTGCCTCTCAAACTTTAAGGTACACATTAATCACTTGGGAATATTGTTAAAAGGCACATTCTGCAGGCAAGGTGGGAGGAACCCTCGAGGCCAGGAGTTTGCCTGGGCAACATAGGAAGACCTCACCGCTACTAAAAACTTTGTAAAAATTAACTGGCCATGGTAGCGCATTCCTGTAGTTCCAGCTACTCAGGAGGCTGAGGTGGGAGTATCGCTTGAGCCTGGGAGATTGTGGCTAAGTAAGCTATGATTGTGCCATTGCATCCCAGCCTAGGCAACAGAGTGAGACATTGCCTAAAACGAAAACTAAAACAAAAGCAAAGCATATTCTGGGTCAGTAAGTCTGAAGCGGTGTTTGAGATTCTGTCTTTCTAATAAGCCCCCAGACCATGCTGAACATACTTTGACTAAATTCCTAGATGATCCCATTATCTAGAAGTAGACAGTTCTTTAGATACTCAAGTGACGCCAAAATACATTCTACCCTAGTAAAACCCGAACACCAGTTAGACACAATTGGCTTTTCTCCCCACAGCAACTAATTGTCAAGATTCTCAACAGCATTATTCTCTTCGCTCAAGGGATAAGGGAGGTGAGCTCCAATTACCTCATCAGCGAACTTACCACATGCAAGGAGCTAAGAATCAAATTGCATCCCAAGTTTATGAAAAACAGCCAGGTCACACCTATATCCAGCTTTGTCTTATGAGTCAAAAAATATCTGCCATGGTGGTAACTGAAACCTGCGTTTTGAAAGTCTCCCTAGTAAAAGGCAAGAATAGCAGTGAAATTATCATTTATTTGCAAGTTTACTTCAGTTTGCTTTATGCCAACTGAGTGCCAGACAACACAAACACGGGAAAGGGAAGTGGGGAGGCCAAGAGAAACAGGCCGTTGGCTTCACGGCACTTAGAGTCTAATGAAGAGGCCATGCTTACTGTACCATGCCAGGATGCTGACCCAAAGCCCAACAGCCTCCACATTGTCTGGGAAGAGTCATGCCTAATATGTTTCTGCCCAGTGGGGCTTTCCCTTCAGCTCAGACTTTTGACACAGATAGAAACAAACATGATAGGTACTCTGATGCCACAGGACGTCAACCTGAGCCACTGGGGACTAACCTAGACAACAGGGCACCAAGGAAGGTTGTTCTGAAGAAGTGACACTCAAGCCAAGATCAGGAGAATGAATGATCAAGGCCAGGTATCCAGAAGGAAAGATTGTGGAGAGTAGCAGAAGGAAGAGCGTGCTCAAAGCTGCAGAAGTATATTATAGCGTTATCTTTATCATCAACAAATATCACTGTGTTTTCTTAAAAAATAATTTTAAAAAAAAAAAAGCAGAAAAGGGTAGAAAATGCTGGAAGAACAGAAACAAATCCAATATGGTGTCTCTCCACTAGCTAAATAATCATAGAGCTAAATACTAAAAACTCATACCTCTTCAGAAGGAAGAAGCAAGAATCCCTACATAACCCATATGCCAAAATATGTGAAGATCTTCAACTTTATAAGGAGTATAACAAGTGCTATAAAAGTGCAAATAAGTAAATAAATAAATTACCCAAATACATCTCTGGCAGGGGTCATTCAGCCAGGTCACTTGCCATTACCTGGCGAATGAATATGACAGAGAGCCCCTCTATCAAAAGACAGATTTCTGGCCGGTTGCAGTGACTCATGCCTGTAATCTCAACACTTTGGGAGGCTGAGGTGGTGGATCACACCAGGACAGGAGTTTGAGACCAGCCTGGCCAACATGATGAAATGCCGTCTCTACTAAAAATACCAACATTAGCTAGGCGTGGTGGTGTACACTTGTAATCCCAGCTACTTAGGAGGTTGAGTTGGGAGAATCACTTGAACCCAGGAGGCAGAAGTTGCAGCGAGCTGAGACGATGCCTCTGTACTCCAGCCTGGGCAACAGAGTGAGACTCTATCTCAAAAAAAAGAGATAGAGTTCCAAAAAGAGGTCGGAGTAATCTGGTTTTACTATAAGGCTGAACATTAATGAATATGTTACATATTTGTGGACGGGATTTCTTTTCTTAATTAGAGAGGGAATGAGAGAAATTAATCATTTAAAAAAATACTTCAAAAGCAAAGTGCTTTGGAAGGCATCATTTGCAAAACAGTTTTCATTTGACTCCCATAGGTGGTGGTGGTGGTGGGTTTTTTTCCTTCCTGGAAGAAGATAACACACTAGTCCAGACTCCCATAGGTTTTAATTATACAAACCTGAATAGGTATGAATTTACTTCATGATATTTGGTAATAAGATAATGTTTCATTTCTTATTTTTATTAGTCAAATTAACTTTGGTCCCAACCTACCCTTAGCTAGTAGGGTTAATGGAACATTTCATTTAACATGGTTTAAAAGAAGGGGTTTTCCCTCTTGTTATTTGGGATAAGTTCATCCCAACTGTTGTCCAGGATCATATAAGAATTCGGGGAGTTACATCACTCTTGGAAAATAGGGGATTGCGGTGGATGTCATGGTTACCATTGTTTCTTCTGCAGCTGAAGATACTACAAGCACTGCCCAACATCATGTCAGGGGCCTCTGAGCTGCAGTCCCAGCTATCCTTTCCTCTTCTTATCTCAGGCTCTATAGAGAGATATTCAGAAACATCCTGAAAACCGAGGCCCTCCATGTCCAGCCTCCACAGGCTTCTAACAGTCATTTTCATACACACGATTTTGGGGGCTGCAGGCCAGTGGATACAGGTCTTCACCACCCTTCCCACCATCAAGAGAGTGTCTTCCAAGAATAAGCCTTCAACCAACCCTGCCTCCCCATCCTCTTATTCTCTGTGTCATCCACCTTGGGCCCCACTGTGGGCTTGAAACACAAAACCCAACACTTTTTCCATTGGGGCTGAGAGGTAAAAACAGGTTGTACAACTGCTCAAACCTTTAAGACACAATGCTGGGCCCTTCCTTGGGGATAAGAGTGGTAACAGGAGATGCTTTCTGCTTCCTAGGTAGAAACAAAGCAGCAAAATTAAAATTTTAAATGTCAGTTACATTTTTTCTTAATTTCCTTAGTAATTCACAGCTGTGACAGAGGTATTTCCAATACCTCTTTACAGAAAAATTTCTCCACAAACCAAAAACCATTTCCATAAACCTCTTCCACAAACATGTGGTCACATATTAATTCAATATAAACATTAACTCATTTTCATTCCCTCTCCATCTTGGCTCTCCATGCCTATTTGTATTCATTCTTCCCATTCACACCACATTTAAGCTGAGATTGCACCATTGCACTCCAGCCTGGGTAGCAAGAATGAAACTCTGTCTCAAAAAAAACAAAAAAAACAAAACAACAACAAAAAAAAAAAAAAAAAAAAAAAACAAAGAAGTGGCTGAATACATGATCAACTGATTTTTGACAACTGGGTTAAAGTAATTCAATGGAGAAAGGATAGCCTTTTCAACTGATGGTGCTGGAACAATCGGGTAGAGAAACAGAAAAAATAAACCAAAAAATAAAAATGAAATGTTAAAGGTTGGCCTATGGCTCACGTCTGTATCTCAGCACTTTAGGACTTTGGAAGATCAATGCGGAAGGGACTGCTTGAGTCCAGTTCAAGACCAGCCTGGGCAAAATAAGGAAACCCTGTCTCTACAAATACTTTTAAAAAATTAGCCAGGTGTGGTGGTACACACCTGTAGTCCAGCTACTCAAAAGGCGGCAGCAAGAGGATTGCCCAGGAAGTAGAAGCTGCAGTTAAGCCATGAATGCACCACTGCCCTCCACCCTGGGCAACAAAGCGATACCTGGTTTCAAAAAGAAAAAAAAGAATGTAGAAACCCCAACCTTTACCTCATGCCACACACAAAAGTTAACTTGAAATGGATCAAAGACCTAAATACAAAAGCTAAAGTTATAAAACTTTAGAAGAAAACATAAAGGAAAATCTTTATGAAGCTGAGGTAGGCAAAAATGTTTTTAGACAAGACACAAAAAATATAAACCATGAAGAAAAAGCTGGGCTTCAAAATATTCAAAAAGTTTTGCCTTTCAGGACACTGTAAAGAAAATGAAAAAGCAAAGCAGATAGACAGATAGACAGACAGATAAGATAGACCTGACCAAAAAGAAAGTGTATATTTGCATCCAGAAAACATATAGTAAACCATTATAACTTTTGAAAAGCTAATTTTAAAATAAGCAAAAGATTTGAACATAAACTTCAAAAAGGCATGCTAATGGCCAATGAACATATAACAAGAGGCACTACCTCACTAGTCATTGGGGAAATACAAAATAAATACACAATGAGACAATATTAACACTAGTTAGAATGGTTAAATCAAAAATGCAGGCCAGCCAGGCATGGTGACTCATGCCTGTAATCCCAACGCTTTGGGAGGCCAAGGCAGGAGGATCACTTGAGCCCAGGAGTTCAAGACCAGCCAAAGTAACATAGTGAGATTCTGTCTTTGCAAAAATAAAATTCCTTTTTGTTTAGCCAGGCATAGTGGCATGTGCCTGTGGGTCCCACTACTCAGTGAACTAAGGTGGAAGCATTGCTTGAGCTCCGGAGTGCAAGTCTGCAGTGAGCTGGGATTGCATCACTTCACTCTGCACCACTCTGGCTGGCAGAGCAAGACCTTGTCTCAAAAACAAACAAACAAAAAATACTTACAGTAACCATATGACCCAGCAATTCCACACCTAGGTATCTACCCTGCAGAAATAAAAATATATGTCCACACAAAGATTTATACACAAATGTTCATGGAAGCTTTACTCATAATACTCAAAAACTGAACACCCAAATGTCCAATACATAAGAATTGTGGTTTATCCATACAACAGAATACTATGCAGCAATACTGATTAAAAAAAAAAAATAGATGAATATCAGAACATGCTGAACAAAAAATGCCTGACACAGAAGAGTACCCAACACTGGATCCCAATTACACAAAACTCTAGAAATGAGTTTAATCTGTAGTGATGGGAGATGAGAGCTTGTTGGGAGTTAGGGGTGAGGGATAGACTGGAATGGGAGATAGGAACACTTTTTGGAAGGGTGGACATGTTCTATACCCAGATGTAAATATTGGCTTCTACATACTCTTCTCCCTTAAGAAGAAGTCAAGATTCCTTGGAAATCATCAGAGAAGGTATAAAAATGAAGAGGGAAAGTATCCAGTAAGCCTAGAAAAACCTGTGCCACAAGAGAAGTGCTCAAAAAACTAAGGGGAACATGTCAGAAAGAAAGAGGGAAAGGAAGATGAAAGCACGCCAACAAGTAAGTAGAGAAAGATGACAGAAAATCACCATTTATAACCATAAAAATAGCAACTGATTCAGACTATAACTATCAATGGCTATTAAAACCACTGGACGTCCAAAAATCCTCTATGTATGTCAGGGTTAAAGAAAAAACAAAACCATTGGATGAAAGTTTGATGGAGAACAGGATATAGAGAATCATGGAAGAAAACAGCTTACCAAATGATCAAATTAGCACCAACAATAACTGGGCAAACTTGATATCACGTGCCTCTTGGACCAAACTAAATTGAGGGATATTCTGTAAAACAACTGACCTGGATACTTAAAAAACTGTCAATGTCATAAAAGACAAATAAATAATTAGTCTAAGAAACTGTCTAGATAAATTAAAGGAGATTTAAAGAGATACAATAAGTAAATATGCCACTTGCTCCTTGATTAGGTCCTCATTTTGAAAACAGCTATAGGTCAGAGGCGGTGGCTCATGGTTGTAGTCCCAGCACTTTGGGAGGCTGAGGTGGGTGGATCATTTGAGATCAGGAGTTCGAGACCAGCCTGAGCAGCATGGTGAAACACCTCTCTACTGAAAATACAAAAATTAGCTGGGAGTGGTGGCACGCGCCTGTAGTCCTAGCTACTCAGGAAGCTGAGGCACGAGAATCGGATGAACCTAGGAGGCAGAGGTTGTAGTGACCAGAGATCGTACCACTGCACTCTGGCGTGAGTGACAGAGCGAGACCCTGTCTCAAAAAAATAAAGGGGAAACAGCTATAAAGGTCATTAGGATGAGAAAGAGAAATCTGAACAAGAAGTACTCACTAGTTATGTGCTGTATTTATATTAAATGTTGTGAAAGTGGTCACTGTATATTGCAAGATACAAGCTGGGAGTCATATCTATAACTAGCACTCAAATTGTTCAACAAAATATGTGGGAAGCATGCAGAAGAATGGAATTAGACCCCAATCTCTCACCATATTAAAAAAATAAAATAAAATGGATTTAAGACTTAAATGTAAGATCTAAAACAATGAAACTACTAGAAGAAAACATAAAGGGAAAGTTCCATCACATTGATCAAGACAAGGATTTATTTTTATTTTTTTAGTCCATTTGCATGAAAGATTTTTTTAAATAAAACATCGAAGGCATAGGTAACAAAAGCAAATATAGATAAGTGGGATTATGCCAAACTAAGAAGTTTCTCCACAGCAAAGAAAACTATCAACAGAGGAAAAGGGACAACCTACAGAATGGGCTAATATATTGACGAACTATACACCTGAGAAGGGGTTAATTATTCAAAATATATAAGGAACTCAAACATCTCAGCAAGAAAAAAAATATATAACCTGATTTAAAACTCGGCAAAAGACATGAATAGGCTTTTCTCAAAAGATATACAATGGCCAACCGATAATATGAAAAAATGCTCACATTGCTAATCACCAGGGAAATGCAAATCAAAACTACAACTGAGATATCACCCCACTCCAGACAGAATAGTAACTATCAAAAAGGTGAACTATAACAAGTACTGGTGAGGACATGAAAAGGGAACACTTACACACTGCTGGTGGGAATGTAAATTAGTACAGCCATTATAGAAAACAATATGAAGACTCTTCAAAAACTTAGAACTACCACATATTCGGCAATCC
This sequence comes from Saimiri boliviensis, assembly GCF_048565385.1. Lineage (NCBI taxonomy): Eukaryota > Metazoa > Chordata > Mammalia > Primates > Cebidae > Saimiri > Saimiri boliviensis. The sequence goes on from NC_133455.1 coordinate 111,035,439, forward strand.
CACTACTGGGTAAATAGCCAAAGGAAATGAAATTAGTATGCAGATATCTGCATGGCTATGTTTATTGCAGGATATTCACAATAGCCAAGATATGAAATCAAACTAAATGTCCATCAATGGATAAATGGATGAAGAAAACAACAAAGGAATATCAGTCAGCCATAAAAAGAAATGAATGAGATCTTGTCATTTGTGACAACATGAATGAATCTAGAGGAAATTACATTAAATGAAGTAAGCCAGCACAGAAAGGCAAATACTGAATGATCTCACTCATGTGTGGAATCTTAAAAGTTGTTCTCACGGAAGTACGAAGTAGAATAGTGGTTACCAGAAGACAGCGGGGTAGGGGGAAGGTTGGGATAGAGAGAGTAGTCAATTGGTACAAAGCTACAGTTAGGGCTGGGTGCAGTGGCTCGTGCCTGTAATCCCAGCACTTTGGGAGACCAAGGCAGGCAGATCACAAGGTCAGGAGATCGAGACCATCCTGGTCAACATGGCGAAACGCCGTCTCTACTAAAAATACAAAAATTAGCTGGGCATGGTGGTGTGCACCTGTAGTCCCAGCCACTCAGGAGGCTGAGGCAGGAGAATTGCTTGAACCTGGGAGGTGGAGGCTGCAGTGAGCTGAGATCATGTCACTGCACTCCAGCCTGGGCAACAAGAGGGAAAGTCTGTCTCAAAAAAAAAAAAAAAAAAAAAAAAAAAAAGAATATCCTTAACACCCAAAAGACTTTATACCCATTAGAATTATTTACATAAAAATATAGTAAATGTCCCACAGTTTAAGCTTAATATGCAGAATTACAACCACGACTTTCTACTTTCATCATGCTATATTTGCATAAAGAATGATCAAATTATTCTTAAAAACAGCTATTTATGGTAGTCTTTTATATTCACTTAATTTAGTAAAGAGCTGCTAAAATATAACATTATGGCAAAGACCAAATAATATAGACAAATTTCACATGGGATACAACAGCTGGTTATAAAAACAGAAAAGTATTTACGATTTTGGCAAGTAGTCTTTTGACTTTGTTGATAATTTTGTGACTTTGCCACTGAAGAAAATCCTGGATCAAAGAGTTTATTAAACTGATGCCAGAGGTAAATAATGTGCAGAGGTAATCATGGCACTAGAAGGAAATCCCCCGTCTTTCCCTTCCCGACCCACTCTTGCTTCCTCCAATACCTATTACAGTCCAGGTTTTCAGGTTTAAAAAATGGGTCTTCACTCATCATTACACACATGAGGAAACAGACACCTGAGTGGCTAAGTGACTTGGCCTAAAGTCACAAATCTGCTCGGAATTAGCATTTACAACCATCTTCCTGCTCACTCCCCATCATTCATATTCACTGAAGATTTTACACCTGCTTCCAAGCTTTGTGTGTTATCACTACACCTCTTACAATCATTTTCAGTGATTCTGAAATGCACGTTAAAAGGATCAATTTTGCTAGGCGCAGTGGCTCACACCTGTAATCCCAGCACTTTGGGAGGCCAAGGTGGGCGGATCACCTGAGGCAGGGAGTTCGAGACCAGCCTGACCAACATGGAGAAACCCCATCTCTTTAAAAAAATTTTAAAAATAAAAATTTTAAATTTAAAAAGGATTAATTTCACCAATCTAGAATCCTGTATCCTGTGAAATTATTCTTCAAAAATTATGGAGAAATAAAGAACTTCTCTAACAAAACTTGAGGGAACGTGTTGCCAGTAGACTTGCCTTGCAAGAAATATTAAAAGAAGTTTCTCAGAGAGAAGGATAATGATATAGGTGAGAAACTCAGGTCTATATAAAGGACAAAAGAGTAGTAGAGAAGGAATCCGTGAAGGTGAAATATTTTTAATGATTTTGCAACATATTTATCTTGTTGCTTGTCATAAACTAAAAGACATTTCAATCCCTAGGCAATCAGTTACATAACAACTGAAAATAGTTTGGAAGCATGCAGAGAGATGAGCAAAACTTGGTTAAGATGTATGACACTGATTAATATATTTTCTGTCAATGATGATTATTCTTTGAACACAGGCTTGCAAAATACATTCAAATAATTAACCATTCATCAAAGTGGCACAATAGTAAGATTTCTGGATTTACAGTCAGGTAGAACTGGTTCCAACTCCAGGCTCAGTCACTTGCTGGTTGTATGTCTTGGACTAGTTACCTAAGCAACTGATTTGTAAAACAGAAACAGTAAAACCCACATTTCATATACTAACTATAAGGACTAAATGTGAAGGCTAAACAAATTCCCCTGGCCCATTGTCCAGCTAATTCTAAATGCTTACTATCCAGTTATAAATACCACGAATCTTGCAACATCTTCTTGCATTCTTTCATAAGCTAGCTTAAAGCTAACAAGTTTATGGCCAACCTCTGATAAGCATATAAAATTTAAGAGCACACATTTCGTGAAGATCACTCCAGCTGTGCCTTACTTGAAAAGTTTTCCTGTCTTATTTCTATTCATTTTTAAATAATGTTGTCTTGTGTAGCTGAGTGCAGTGGTTCTTGCCTGTAATCCCAGCACTCTGGGAGGCCGAGGCAGGCAGATCACAAGGTCAAGAGATTAAGACCATTGTGGCCAAAATGGTGAAACCCTATCTCTACTAAAAATACAAAAATTAGCTAGGCCCACACCTGTAGTCCCAGCTACTCAGGAGGCTGAGGCAGAAGTTGCAGTGAGTGGCGATCACGCCACTGCACTCCAGCCTGGCAACAGAGCAAGACTCCCTCAAAAAAAAAAAAAAAAGTTATCTTCCTATATCATGAATCCTTTTTGAATTAGGGGTGGGAGAAGATTTAAAAATAAGATAAATATCAACTAACTCTCTATGCCAAATGTCATTCTCTATTTCAGGAAATATCCCCTATATTACTAAGTTCCTATACGATCTGCACAATGTCACAAAATAAACCATCATGATGGAGGAAAAAAAAATTGTTGGCTCAGTCCCACGTTAATGAGCCAGTTTTCCCCCAATTTAGAAATACGTGTAGGCTGGACCTCTCTACCAGTTTGAATATGACATACATAATGGCAAGACTATTTTTTCGTGTTTTAAAGATGTTTTTATTACTTCTTATGAAGATAAAATGGGAAATTTATTCTAGTAATCATTCTAAATCTTTTACATCCCACACAAAAAGAAAACATGTATGGGTACTACAGGACCAACACATTGCTAGAAAGGCCACCACCTTCCTAAGTTAAAGTAGCCCATCATACCCATATGGGTAACATACTTTAAGAACTGAAAACACACACACACACACACACACACACACACACACACACACACACACACACACAACTTCCCCCAGCAATGAATTCTAATATTTTCAAATCTTACTTTTCAGTAAGTCTTGAATATTTTTGAAAAGTAATTTATTTTGTTTTTCCCTCACTGTGAGCACGGCATAGCAGCAGCCTTTGGGCTAATCTCCCCATCACCGCTTACATAGGTACATCAAAACAGTTATCTTATCAGTAAATCTGTCACATAAAGCCAAGTTCTAGTTCATGGAATAGAAGCCCTCAACAACTGGTCCTGCCTACCTCTTCAGACTTAGCTCCCACCACTCCTGGCCATCACCTAAACCTAAGGCTGTTGTTCTACTCCACAGCACACAGAAATCCCCATCTTAAATGCCTCCATCCTCCCCTCCTTTCTCTGTCACTGAGTCTCATGTTTTACTTGAAAGATCACCTCTGAGGGGAGCCTGCCCAAATGCTCCAGAGCTGGGACAAGTGCTTGCACATTACTCCAGGCGTACCTCCAACAGGGCACTCCACACTGTAGAGAAATGATGCTCATGTCACTATGCTCTTCCTATGCCCAAATCTGGAAGGTGTGAACAGAACACCTCACTCATTTTTATCCCAAGTATATGCTGGGTACTAAAAATTCATAAAATTGTAGTAAACTTTTGTATTTTTTTTTTTTGCACTTGCTGTTTCCTCTTACAAATTTTATTCTTCCTACATCATTTGCAAAATCACTTCCGCTGGGATATCATCCACAAACTCCTAAAGACTATTCCAAATGTGATCTCAAGAATGTCATATCGAAGGCAGCAATCACAGTGCCACAAGTTTATCTATGTAACAATCTTAGATGTTCTTCACATGTACCCCCAAACCTAAAGTGCAATAAATAAAAATAAAAATAAAAGTACAAAAAGAATGTCATATCACATCTCTACACTTGACTCTCCCACCATAAAATGAGGACAACAGAATACAAGCCTCACAGATTTTTCAGGAGGAGTAAACAAATTAATATACCTAAGGTAATTTAGAAGAGTCTAGCACTTGGTGTTGGATAAACGTTCACTAGTGGTATTATTCCAACTGATAATGGTAACACTCCCTATCCCACGCTGCTCGCCCAGGCTGGAGTGCAGTGACGTGATCTAGCTCACTGCAACCTCCGTGTCCTGGGTTCAAGTGCTCTTCTTGCCTCAGCCTCCCGCATAGCTGGGATTACGGGCACAAGCCACCATGTCTGGCTACTTTTTGTATTTTTTAGTAGAGACAGCGTTTCACCATGTTGGCCAGGCTGGTCTCAAACTCCTGACCTCAAGTGATCCAGTCGTCTCGGCCTCCCAAAGTGCTGGGATTACAGGCATGACCCACTGGACCTGGCAAATGGTTTATTTAAACTGGCATTTAAAGCTAAGCAGTCTTCTTTCCGTTCCTGATAGTTTTTTTTTTTTTTTAATCACCAGCAACTTGGACCATGTACCAATCATTCCTGACCACCACTTGGCAGTTGATAAGCTTATCAAAAGTACATTTCTACTAGGTCTAAGATTAAATCCCTACTGCTTGCAGCTCAAGTGTCGAGTGTCCTGCTCTTGCTCAAGCTGACACCCAGTTAATGAACTGTTCACTGGAGGTGAAATGATAAACTTACCTTTATGCATGCGTAATGACTTACCACAGATTGCAAAAATACATTGCATCTTCAGCGTTCCTGACATCGTTTCCATTATAAATCTCTGACTCATGACACCCCTCACTTGGATGTCTAATAAACATCCCAATCACAAGATGTTAAAGCTGAATTCGGAAACTCATCCCTCCCCAAACCTGCTCCACACTGCAGTCCTTGCCATCACTCTCTCACAGCAGTTCCATCCTACCAGTAGTTTAAGCCAAAAACACTGGAGTCCACCCTGACTCTGTCATGCTAAACCACACTATCAACAAATCTACCTTCAAACGAAAATTCAAATCCCAATCGCTTTTTTAATGAACTTTGTTCTTTATAAAGTTTTAGGTTCACAGCAAAACCAACCACTATTTATCATCATTCATTCTGGTTCAAGTCACTGATTTTTTAAAGAGCCTTTTAACTGTTCTTCCCATTTCTACCTTTGCTCCTATTAGTTAATTCTTCAGAGGTACTTCAGATGAAAATCTTTCTTTCCTCGCCACCCTCAGCTGGGTGCAGTGGCTCCCACCTGTAATCCCAGCACTTTGAGAGGCCAAGGCAGGTGAATCACAGGTCAGGAGTTAGAGGCTGGCCTGGCCAACATGGCAAAACCCTGTCTGTACTAAAAATACAAAAATTAGCCGAATGCAGCAGTGGGCGCCTGTAATCCTAGCTATCGGAGAGCTGAGGCAGGAGAACTGCATGAACCCAGGAGACAGAGGTTGCAGTGGGCTGAGATCATGCCACTGCACTCCAGGCTGGGTGATAAGAGCAAGACTCTGTCTCCAAACAAAAATCCCTCCTAAGGCTTTCCATCTCCTCAAATCTCTTCACATCAACCTCAGCTTTACAAACACACCAAGCATGATGAAGTGTTAAGATCTAAAAAGGTGGGATTATTTTTTATCGTTTTGTTCAGTGCAGCATCTCCAGCACCTGGAATCATACTTGGGACAGTATAAGAGAACAGCAAGTATAAAGCATTTTAATGAATGCTCTTGCTTCAGGGGGCTTAATATTTGCTGTTCTCTTAGATGAGGATTCTCTACTCTCAGGTACCTGCATGGTTTCTCACTCGGCTCCTTCAGGGCTTTGCTCAGTAAGGCCTTACTTACCAAGCACCCTATTTAATTTCTATCACAAATTCACTTCCCCATCCCTCTCCCCATGCTTTCTTCATAGCATTTATACCATATGTCTCACTCACTTGCATACTGTCTGCCATCTCCCATACACACAATTCTAAGATCTGTGAGATCAAAGATGTTAGTTTTCTTCACTGCTAAATCTGCAGCATCTAGAGCAGGGCCTTACAATTTGCAATACCTGATACTGAATGGGTATATTTTTCTGTGTATATTTCACTTTAAACCATTTGGGTAGTTTGAGGATTGTCTTTTTGGAAAAGTCTTTAAATGTATTTCTAAGTCCTGTAAGATTTTTGCCTTGTATTAATATGATTTTTATTTTGGAGGCTAAAAGTTGACTTAATATTATTGCTACTAAACAGCAACAAATTATACTTGTTTTAATGTCTCAAGCACGTGAAAACATGAAGACCCTCATCATAAGCAATATACCTTTAAAAAACAGATATAAATTGAAACCAATTAAACCGTCAAAAATTCATTTTATTAAACTGCCTTACTGTCTTTAATGCTGCCCAACCATACTCTAGAACAAGAAGTCTTTTTTATTTATTTAGTAAATCTTAAAGGGCAATCTGAAGTCAGAGAGTTTAGATAATTTTTAGCATCTCCAATATCCACTTCAAGTATAAATAAAAAACTACAGAAAAAATATGTTCAATATCACTAGAGAAGTAAAAAATGCAGATATTTATTACAGTATTATGCCTTTCAAAATCACTTATGCTGGAAAACATACACCAAAGGGTACACACTGTATGATTCCATTTATATAAAATTCTAGAAAATGCAACCACTGTAGTGCCACGCAGATCAGTGGTTGCCTGGAGCTGAGGATGGAAGAAAGGAAGCATGGTGGAACCTATGAAAGGTGATGGAAATGTTCTTTTGTGATTACATATACATCAATCAAAGCTCATCTAACTGTACAACTTAAATGGTTTGAAAGATACTTATGCCACTTGCCCACGTTAGACTGACCAGAAAATTATTTAAGTATCAACACAGCATGAGCAACAATATTCACACTCAGTTGATGGAAATTTACATTGGTAACACCTCCTAAGGAAAACATTTTGGCAATGCGAAAACTTATAATGCACATAACTCACAACTTACAATGAACAAAATTCTTTAAGTCAGTTAACAATGTCTTCCAAGAAATCAAAGTATACAAATATCATTCAAAGTATATTTTCAGGCCAGGCATGGTGGCTCACGCCTGTAATCTTAGCACTTTGGGAGGCCAAAGCGGGCTGAACGCTGATCACCTGAGGTCAGGAGTTCAAGACCAGCCTGGCCAACATGATGAAACCTCATCTCTACCAAAAATACAAAAATTAGCTGGGCGTGGTGGCACATGCCTGTAAACCTAGCCATTTTGGAGGCTGAGGCACAAGAATCACTTAAATGAGGGAGGTGGAGGCTGCAGTGAGTCATATTCATGCTACTGCACTCCAGCCTGGGTGACAGACTGTCTTCAAAAAAAAAAAAAGAAAGAAAGATCTATGTGAATGCCCCGAGTAAAAAAGGTGAAATCCATGACTGTAGTCCCAGCTACCTGGGAGGCTGAGGTACAAATTCTGTGAACCCAGGAGGCGGAGGGTACAGCAAGCCATCACAGCACTGCACTCCAGCCTGGGAGACTGAGCAAGGCTGTCTCAAAAAAACATGTCAAATCACAGAACTGAATGTGTAACAATTTTAAAAAGCAAACACAAAAAATATTAATCGGGAGACCAGGAAGCTGTGGTTACTTTAAAGACTTCCATTTTGTTCCTACTTTCTGTATTTATAAATTCTTCGATCTGGTCATTATAACTTAATATAAAAAGTTACTTTAAAAAATACTATTGATCCTTAGGACAAATTCTGAAAAAACTGCTGACTTCTGAAGTTACATTTAAAAAGAAATCACATCTTTCAGATTTGGGGAAGCCACATATGAAAACAAGAGACCGAAATTTAAACAAACTAATTTCTACAAAGACTGACATTTGCTACATGGGCACTAAAAAAAATAATTAGGCTCTCTTTTAATTAATGAAATTCAAGAGGACACAAGCTGGGAACCTTATAACCCATTCACCTGCAAAGCTCAATGATGTCTATGCTAAGTTACTTCAACCGAGCCCAGCTCTCAAGAGCAAGCGATCACAGTTTCACAGTCTATTACTATCTCCTAGCTACACACCTTTCTCTAAAAATACTGTATTTTTCTAACAAAAAAGGGGTCCCCAAAATGTAATGATTACGTATACACAAGACCCACGGGGCATCCAAATATAAATTTGTGAAAGCTTTCAACAGAAATATGTAAGTCCACTGCAATTTCATAATAAACTTGCAGGTCTTGTAAAAAGTAGTAATTTTTTTTAGCAGAAGCCTATGAACACTGTAGAGGAAAAAGTTCTCTGAGGGCAGCAATGCTCTAGAATGAAGGAAAAACACTCAAATAAAGGAACCAGGCCAGGCGTGGTGGCTCACACCTGTAATCCCAGCACTTTGAGAGGCTGAGGGAGGTGAACCACCTGAGGTCAGGAGTTCAAGACCATCCTGGCAAAACTCATGCTCTACTAAAAATACAAAAATCAGCTGGGCATGGTGAAACATGCCTGTAATCCCAACTCGGGAGGAGAGGCAGGAGAATCGCTTGAACCTAGGAAGCAGAGGTTGCAGTGAGCCAAGATCGTGCCACTGCACTCCGGCCTGGGTAAGAGTAAGACGAGAAAGAAGGAAAAAGGAGGGAAGAGGAGTGGGTAGGGGAGAAGACCAGCCAGGTGTGTTGGCTTACACCTGTAATCGCAGCAGCTCGGGAGGCTGAGGTGGCAGATGATGAGGTCAGGAGTTCGAGACCAGCTTGGCCAACATGGTGAGACCCTGTCTCTACTAAAAAGCGTGGTGGCGCACGCCTGTAATCCCAGCTACTCGGGAGGCTAAGGCAGCAGAAATGCTTGAACCCAAGAGGTGGAGATTGCAGTGAGCTGAGATCACACCACTGGGCTCCAGCCTTAGCAACAGAGAGACAACATCTCAAAAAACAAGAAATCAAAATTGGATAACTCCTTCAAACTAGTTTTTTAAAAAAATGTCGGGCCAAGTTTAGTGGCTCACACCTGTAATCCCAGGAGTTGAAGACCAAGCCTGGGCAATACATAAAAGAAGGTAGCCAGTATGGTGGTGCCTGCCTGAAGACCTAGCTACTCAGGATGCCAAGACCACAGGATCACTTGAATCCAAAGTGTTTGAAGCTGCAGTGAGCTACAGTCCCACCCCTGCACTACTGCCTGAGCAACAGAGTAAGAATTTGTCTCAAAAAATAATTGTTATTTGTGGCCGAGTGCGGTGGCTCAAGCCTGTAATCCCAGCACTTTGGGAGGCAGAGGCGGGTGGATCACGAGGTCAAGAGATCGAGACCATCCTGGTCAACATGGTGAAACCCCGTCTCTACTAAAAATACAAAAAATTAGCTGGGCATAGTGGCACGTGCCTGTAATCCCAGCTACTCGGGAGGCTGAGGCAGGAGAATTGCCTGAACCCAGGAGGCGGAGGTTGTGGTGAGCCGAGATCGCGCCATTGCACTCCAGCCTGGGTAACAAGAGCGAAACTCCGTCTCAAAAATAAATAAATAAATAAATAAATAAATAAATAAATGTTATTTGTATCATAAAATAGAATTTTTGTCTGGGCACAGTGGCTCCTGTCTGTAATCCCAGCACTTTGGGAGGCTAGGGAGGGTGGATCACGAGGTAAAGAGTTCAAGACCAGCCTGGCCAACATGGTAAAATCCCATCTGTATTAAAAACACAAAAATTAGCCCGGCATGAGGGTGAGCTCCTGTAATCCCTGCTACTTGGGAGGCTGAGGCAGGAGAACTGATTGAACCAGGGAAGTGGAGGTTGCAGTGAGGCGAGACCAAGCCACTGCACTGCAGCCTGGGCAACAGATATTCCATCTCAAAAAAAAAAAACAAAAAGAAACGAGCATTTTTAAAAATTGAATAAGCCAAAATATGACATCCAAATATGTAAAAATATGACATCAATAACCCTGCACACTAAGAATGCTTAAACAAACTGAAGCATAGTTCCTTTTATTAGGTCATTTTTTTGCTATTGTTTTTTAAAGAGGTGGGCGGGGGTGGGTGCGTCAGACACAGTGGCTCATGCTTGTAATCCCAGCACTGTGGGAGGTTGAGGCAGGAGACTTACTTGAGGTAAGGAGTTCAAGCCCAGCCTGGCCAACATGGCGAAACCCCATCTTTACTACAAAATACAAAAATTAGCTGGGCATGGTGGCACACACCTGTAGTCCCAGCTACCTGGGAGGCTGAGGTATAAGAATCACTTCAACCTGGAAGCCGGAGGCCACATGCAGTGAGCCGAGATCGCGACACTGTACTCCAGCCTTGGCAACAGAGCAAGACTCCATCTTAAAAAGTAAAAAGGCAAGGTGGAGATCCTCACTGTGTCCTCAAACTCCTGGCCTCAAGCAATCCTCCCTGCTTACCCTCCAAGTAGTTGGGATTACAGGCAAGAGCCACTGCATCTGGTACATACGGTTCTTATGAAAAGGTATCTGACATCACAGAATGTGGCTTAAGCCAGGTCACTTCAATCCTACTACTGTTCATCACTGTAATTTTCTAAACTATTGTACTATAAAAATTACTCACCTATGATACTCATTTAACAAATATTTTAGAGACTATTTTGTGCCATGGATGATTGTGCTAGGGACTGGCTGTGGCAGAAACACTGGACACCACTTTATAGTGGTATCACAGTGTATATTCATGTTCTCACTCTGTGAGCAGCAGTTTGGTATAGTGAAAATAATACTGACCTAGAAAAAAAAATCTGGGTTGCAATTCCTGCTATAACCTGCTTACAAATCCTTCCTAATTTTCAGATTCACAGAATCATGTGTTACACCAGGCAAACTTGATTCAATAAATAAATTATGCAACGTCATTTTTCAGATAAAAAATATATTTTACAACTATAATACAGTTTAAAGCTACAGAGCCTCATAACCTTTAAATTTTAAAAATATTGTAATGTTTAAAAAAATCAGCAAACGTATTTATTAAAGCTGCAGTGCTAGAACTGCACAATGTCCTACATTAGGTCACAAGATTCCTTAATTTAAAAACAAACTATGTACACAGGGAATTTTCTAACAATTGTTTTCCTTTTGTAAATATACATTCCCTCCCCCCTCCCTTTTTTGAGACAGAGTATCACAAGGCTGGAGTGCAGTGGTGTGATCTTGGCTCACTGCATCCTCTGCCTCCTGGGTTCAAGTGATTCTCCTGCCTCAGATTCCCACAAAGCTGGGATTACAGGTGCTCACTACCACCGCCAGCTAATTTTTGTATTTTTAGTAGAGACAGGGTTTCACCATGTTGGCCAGGATGGTCTTGATCTCCTGACCTTGTGATCCACCCGCCTCTGCCTCCCAAAATGCTGAGATTACAGGCGTGAGCCACCGTGGCTGGCTGAATATACATCCTTTTTGTTTTGTTTTGTTTTTTAAGAATAGAGAAATATGTTTTAACTAAAACCCACAAAATGTACCACTTATCTCAAAAAAAAAAAAAAAAAATTCAAATGACACATGATTTAACTCCTTTTTTATAAGCACACTGTCTCCTAGTAGACCTGTCCCCAACAGGCTTTGTTACACAGACATACATTATCGGTTTTCATATCAAAAGTCTACTTAAACTAAGAATTTAAGTTCTTTTCGAGAACTTATGCAGAGGTATTAAAGGTTTAAGCTGTGACTAAAAAGAAAACTCTCTAAGTATTTTAAAAATATAATCGAACATCTGTTCACCATGAATTAAGAATTCAAAGAAAAATACAAATGCTTTAAACAACTGTGGCAAATTCTATCTTTTTTAGAGTATTACCATATGTAAAACATTTTATTCATGTGTAAAAGAGGGAAAAAAGCACTAAAGTTGAAGATTTACTGACATAATTATTAATGTTTTCAATTAGTAAAACAAATAATATTCCTTGAGAGATAATTACTGTCAATCTTTAATTTCCTTTCATGTAAATCACAAGTAATGTGTGTCCACTTTAGGTAACATTTATGTATAAAAAGTTTATTAGAAATAAGAAATTTTAAATTTTACACTAGTTTAAAAAATGCTCCACTAAAAATACCAAAGATTTTTAGTGGAGCATTTTTTAAAATGCAAAGATTTTTAGTAGAGTATTTTTAGGTAACATTTACATGTAAAAAGTTTATTAGAACTTTCGGTAACATTTATATATAAAAAGTTTATTAGAAATATAAAAAATTTTAAATTTTAAACTATTTTCCACCTCAAGATTTTTTAGATAAAGCAGATGTGCCTTATAGTTCAAACACAATCTGATGTACAAAATCTCATTTAGTTCTTAGTAAAATAAATACAGAAACACAACTGATGAAATGAAGGACTATTAATAACTATTAAAAAAAAACAATGTAAAAGTTTCCAAAAACCACCATTTGTTGTAGGTACCTGATATGGCAATGTTTACTGTAAAATATATTAAACCATTTCCACTAAAATTTAATGTGCTGGCTTATTACCAAGATGAACATTATCACATTAAAATGCAAGTTGTACAGTCTAGGTTTATGTTTCCAATCTTTCTGTCAGCTAGACAAAGGAACCAAAACTTTTTTCTTAAAGGACTAGAGACAGGCTGAGTATCCCTTATCCGAAATGCTTGGGACCAGAAGTATTTCAGATTTTTGATTCTTTCAAATTTTTGAGTATTTGCATATACATAAGACTCAAGAACTGAGATCCAAGACTAAACATAAAGTTCATTTATATCTCATATACACCTTATACATATAGACTGAAGGTAATTTTATACAACAGTTTTAATAATTTTATGCATGAAACAAAGTTGTAATTACGTTTTGACTATGACCAGTCACATGAGGTCTGGGGTGGAATTTTCCACTTGCGGAATGATGTCAGAACTCAGAAAGTTTTGGATTTGGAGCTTTTTTTTTTTTTCCAGATTTTTGGATTAGGGATTGTCAACCTGTAGTAATAATTTGGGGCTTGCAGGACCTAAGGTCTCACCACTCAATTCTGCCAATGCAGGGAGAAAGCAGGCATAGAAAATAAACATATAAATGCGTATGCTTATGAGCTGTAGTTTGCTTGATGCTGAACAATATATAAATTCTGGACAACAGACTTATTTCAGGTGTCATATTACAAATATGTCATTAGAAGGTAGGAGGAACAGTACAGATGGGTAGACATTAATAAATGAAAACCACAAATTAAAATTTTCACACTTATTACCCAATCATAATTGGATGTTATGTGTATATATGTATACATACAAGTTATAAAGTTAGCTCATTTCAATTCCATATTCTTTTTGGTGTGTTAATCAACAGTATCAAACTATCATCAGATAACCAGCAAAATGAATACTCAGTAGTTAATCAAGAATCAGGAAACCTGGTTTTGACATCTAAGTATTTCTACACAATGAAAAAAACTTTTTTACTGTGCTCTTTAGAAAATATCAGATGTACCTTTTCAGGTGTCATTTTAAAATTAAATTAAATTGTTACAATTTGAAGCTATATGTGATTTGCTTTGTTTTATTAGAAAAAATACTCAAGCAAGGTCTACAATCATTGGTCAATTAAGAATGACTTACAAGAACATGAGGCAATAAAATAAAAATACAGGTACAAACTATGTATCTGAAACACTTCTATTTGGCAATTTTATAACAAATCAAATTTTAAAAAGAACAAAAAAGATTGCAGATTACTTCGCAGATACAGAATAAAGCAATTGATGAAGTGCTTAAGCAAAAGAAAACAAACAAAAAAAAACACTGCTTTTCTTTTAAAAAATAAAATCACATTGCTATAGATCAAATGGATAATACCCTTATTAAACAACCATTCCAGAATGTCTTATACTAGCAGTGCTTTTATTTGCACGTCATTTAATTTTATAAGACTCATTTCATGTATATAGCTCTTTACCCCACTGCTAACGAATAAAGTCTCTCATAATTTTTACATTTTTTAATTTTGTAAAGCAAATGAGAAATGATTTATGTATCATGAAACCTTTCCCATTTTGGAACCAAAGGTTTAATTCTATATTTTTGTCTATTATTTCTTTAAAAAATTTAGTGTAAAAACTGCTGGTTTTTATATCACTGTAGTAAAGTGAAAACTCCTCAATCAGGAGTATTTTCTGCAGTTTCACTGCATATAACCACATACTTTACAATATGTCCTTCCAACAGTAAGGAAATAATTGATTTCATGATCACTGTCAGAAATGAGTGCCATAATTCTATTATGGGTATAGGTCCTCCCTCAAAGACTTTCTGGAAGGATGTTCAATTTGTTTTGTTCTTAGATATTAACAGTAGTACATAGTCCCTTAAGTCTGCGAAAGACATTTATTGTTAAAGAAGGTGCTTTTATTAACAATTCCTCTGGCAGCACTAGTGAATTACAATATCCTTCAATATTATTTCTACCATAATATATACATTTAACTTTCATGCCTCTAGAAAAACATCTACAGTACATTTCAAAATATAAAAATATATTACAAATCTGCTGAATTATTTACAAGCAATGTTCTATTATCTCTATGCAACATTTGTTTAATACAATACTAACAAGTTACACATATTTCCATTTCTGTAAGTTAAAAAAAATCGATATGGCTTCTTGCTTACCAAGCAAGAAAGTGATTTTATTTTCCTTTTCAAAACCAACTTTGGTGCATAAAAGATTCAGTTTGAAGGTACTTGTAAAAAAAATACAATTTTTCTTACATTAAGAAAAAACAACTCAAAAACCAAATGATTTCCTCAGAAAAAAAAATTAGAGTCATATAGGTTAAATGAAAATATGAAGATTATTCAAATAATTTGAAAGGTTTTTCAAAAACCGTTAACAGATTAGTTATATAGGTAAATATGAACATACTGTACTCCATGAGAAAGCCCTAGTCCTGAAAAGGGAGCCACCAGACATACTGCAACACTCTTTAACAGTAATTTTCAGCCCTAATTCGATAGACGAATTTTTAGTTGATTGCAAACGTCGTTCACTGTTTGCTTAAATACAAATTGAACACTTTTCTTATCAGAGTTCTGCAAAAGAACACAAATGGCAACCAATCACATCTATTTATCATAATTGAAAAGTAAATTATCTCTTGATAATTTTCATTGTCTAAATATTTCCTAATATGTCTTCAAATCAATGAACACTGTCAAGACAAATATCCTTACAGTGCTTTTGGTATTTGTAAGGGCACAGGTTGTAATTGTTTTTCTTTCCAATATAAACTACTGAAATCACTAAAGGGAAAAAAAAAAAAAAAAAAAAAGAAAAGCAGCTTAAAGCAGCAAGCATGCAAAGCCTTTAAGAAGCTGTTCTACTAAGTTGCCAAAAGAGTGTTTGCTCAGTCTCCCACAGTACCATTCCATGAAAATGTGGATATACAGTAATATATTAATATATTCCACCGAAGAGTCTACTTCATTCACAGAATGTTTACACTAAGCATAAATATTATCCTAAATACTGGATTAAAAAAAAAAAAAAAAAAAAAAAAGGAAGGGGTTGACTCTAATGTGCAACTTTTCCTAAACCCATTGTCAGTGACTAAGACTGCAGGTGTCCCCGCTTGTTTGCTTTTTATGTATTTATTTATTTTTTACCTCTTCAACCTCTTCTGCGGCATTGTTCTAGAAAAAGAGAAAAAGAAACTCTTTTATTCAACTAAATAAAAAACACTGCTTCAAGAGACATTAAAAATATTTATAAGATATAGGCAATGTGACTAATCATAGATTATAATGAAAATTTATTTCCAAAACATTTATACATATGGATCCATACTTAGTTACATAATAGTTGCTTAATAAAAGTTTTAAATTTAGCCTGCTTGTGCGTTTTTAAGAAAGAATTCCATATGTAATACATATATTTTAGGCAACTAGTACTTTAAAACTGACGCTTGGCTGGGTCCCAAGGATTACATGCCTGTAATCCTCCCAGCAGTTTGGGAAGCCAAAGCAGAAAGATTGCTTGAGCCCAGGAGTTCAAGACAAGCCTGGGAACACAGACAGATGTGTTCTCAAAAACAACAACAAACCCTGAAGCTTAAATCCCAAATAAATACAGTTGTCCCTCGGCATGCATGGTGGGAGTGTGGGGGTCCCCAGAACAGAATCCCCTGCAGATTCCAAAATCCAAGGAAATAGCAGTATTTGCAAATAACCTAAATACATCCTTCTGCATACTTATACTTAATATAATATAAATGCTACGTACATCAGTGTTATACTACACTGGTCTTTTATTTGTATTTTTTTTAATTGTTGTATTGTTATCTTTTACCCCCAAATAGTTTTGATACACAGTTGATTGAATCCATGGATGTGGAAGCCACGGTTACAGAGGGCCAACTGTGTATTTAGTCTCATTTTGAAAAAATATATT
The DNA here is from genome assembly GCF_048565385.1 of Saimiri boliviensis. Lineage (NCBI taxonomy): Eukaryota > Metazoa > Chordata > Mammalia > Primates > Cebidae > Saimiri > Saimiri boliviensis. The sequence goes on from NC_133455.1 coordinate 111,052,065, forward strand.
TTTCAGAAGGTTTGCCATGCTTTCATTTTGACATGTGCACAAGAAGGAAATTATTTCTCCTAAAAAACAAGAAAGAATAATTTTCCTATTTTAATTAATTTCACAAGTTTTCCCAATGGAAATCCAGAAATTTAAGAAAAGACTGCTACACCAGGGCAAATGTAGGGGCTTCCATGACTCTATACCACTTTACAGTACACTCAATTCTGATTTTCAGAATAGTGAAAGCTTGTAGAGTCAAAATTAAGTTTTATGGTGGCTTCCTTTCTTTTTGGGGGGGGGGGGGGGGACACAGTCTTGCTCTGTAGCCCCAGATGGAATGCAGGATGTGTTCTTGGCTCACCGCAACCTCCGTCTCCTGGGTACAAGTGATTCTCGTGCCTCAGCCACCCAAGTAGCTGAGGTTACAGGTGTGTGCCACTATATTCAACTGATTTTTGCATTTTTAATAGAAACAGGATTTCATTATGTTAGCCAGGCTAGTCTCGAACTCCTGGCCAAAAGTGATACACCCACCTCGGCCTCCCAAAGTGCTGAAACTACAAGTGTGAGCCACCTCACTCAGCCAAGATGGCTTTTTTGATACAGGTAAGGAAAATTAAATCCACAGAAGCACCCAATATAGCCTAGTAACATCCTCATTTCCAACAACAGAATCAGTAAGAATTGTGGAATCATACACATATTTGAGAATAGGCAACACTGTTCCTACGAACTTCAGAATATCCATTCTAAGCTTAATGTTTTTCAAGTCACTTTCACTAAAATATCTCAATTGCTTCCTACATAGCACAAAAGCAGAAAAAGATAAGCTGGTTTGGTGAGAACACAAGACTCTTTGAAAGAAGGAAGTAGGATGCAGGGCAGAAACACAGACTAATCTTAATTTAAGATTCATGCTCCTTTGACAACTCTCTGAGAGGTAACTTGTAATCTTCCCAAATTTTTAGTAGTAGACTACTCTTAATCTTCTTCTCCTTGATGATCTAGTTCATTCCACAAAGAGTAAGTTTTACTGTATTAATTAGCACTTTCATCAAAAGAAGTTCGAGAAGAAAAAAATTTTGGGGGGACAGGGTCTCACTCTATCAGCCAGGCTGGAGTGCAGTGGCATGATCTTTGCTCACTGCAGCCTCAAACTCCCAGGCTCAAGCAATCCTCCCACCTCAGCCTCCTGAGTAGCTGGGACCACAGGCATGTGCCACCATGCCTGGCTAGTTTTTGTATTTTTTTTTTTTGTAAAGATAGGGTCTCATTATGTTGCCCAGGCTGGTCTTGAACTCCTAGACTTCAGCAATCTGCCTGCCTCCGTGTCCCAAATGCTGTGATTACAGGCATGAGCCACTGCGCCCACCCAAAAACACCTTTTTTGTGGTGAGGAAAACTATGTTTCCACATGGAAATGTCCACTATGTTAGAATTTCACTCACAGAATAATGTCTCAAATTACAGGAATCTCCAGGTGAGTAACACTCCAAAAAGGTGTATCGTAGAATGAATACATCCTCCAAAGTATTACTATAAAATTAGCTATCTTTACAATAGCTAAAATATACAAAGTTTCATTCAAAGAGATATATAAAGTCCTTTTGGTAAGAGTGCCTTTTAAAAGCTGGTTTTAAGCATTTCCACCACTTTTTAAAATCACTCTAATGTACCTCATTTGGATAGAGGCACTATGGAGTTCAATCACATTCTGTAGAACCTTAGGCAGATTAACTATTTAACCTCTTGCCTCAGTTTTCCAATCTGTAAAGCAGAGATAGTAAAACCTACTTTACAGAGCAGCCGTGAGGATAAAGTATATGCAAAGCACCTAGCAAAGTGACTTAGCACATAGACAAAAATTCTGGTCTCTTCTCCTTCCCCTCCATACCTTTATAAGCATAGTACACTAAAAAAACTCAAATCATAAAAGTACTAGAAATGTGAACACTCTAAGCTATGTATTAAGAAAACAAAAAAAATATTTGACTTGTTCTTTTAGAAAGTTTGGAGAAAGTGTAATTTAAAAAAAAAATTAAAACAGTTTTGGCATTTCAGACTCCTGCAACATATTATTAGGTCCACAAAAGTCTGTTATTATAAAAGGAATTACCTTATTAAAAGGGCATTTATCTTCAAATTACTATGTATATTATAATCTAACATACTTAAGATAAATCTGGGATTAAACAAGCATATAAATGTTAGCAAAATATTGTTTCCCTGGACTGTACAATTTTTAAACTTTTTATGAGTCTACACACCAAAGAAAAAAATGCCAGGAAGTAGTAAGATATGCTTGGTATTAAAATTCAGTACTGAAAACTAAGTCCTAATTTATCCAAATTTGGGGGATAGAAAATTACAATTCAAAAAGTAAAACATAAAGGCAAGAATTAAATTACCTGTATATGTTTGGGTCCAAAAGCAAGGCAGTATCTTTGGGTAGCTTTGATAAATGAACTACTTTAGTTTTTAACTGATGTCGTTCACTTTCATTCACCCACACATCAGGCAGACTATGAATTAAAAAACAAGTCAATAATAAGATAACATTAATTTTAGATTTACACTTCCTGTGCCTTCACATTCTGGTATTTTCTGCTACTCTGATCAGTCCATATTAAGTGAACAAGTTTCCCAGAAGCCAGGGAAGCTCAGCTATTAACCTTAGTAGCAGGACGTGGAGTCCCAGATAAGAAATGACAGTGTTAAAATGTTAAACATGAATTCAGGAATAAATTAAACATTTTCAGCAGCAACATCTTATAAAACTTAGAAACTTATCAGAGCACTCTGGCTAGCTTTTTACTCAATGAGTGAAATTCATACTTGAGTTTGATTTGTTGGAAATCTGAGAGCAAGTTTTTTTTACTGAGAGAGAAATAAAAGGGCCCGGCATGTTGGCTCATGCCTGTAATTCCAGCACTTTGGGAGGCCAAGGTGGGGAAGATCACATGAGCCCAAGAATTCAAGCCCAGACTGGCCAACTTGGTAAAAACCCGTCTCTACTAAAAATACAAAAATTAGCTGGGCATGGTGGCACACAGCTGTAATTCCAGCTACTCCGGAGGCAGAGGCATCACTTGAACCCAGGAAGCAGAGGTTACAGTGAGCCAAGAGCGCACCACTGCACTCCAGCATGGGCAGCAGAGCAAGACTGTCTCAAAAATAAATAAATAAATAAATAAATAAATAAATAAATAAATAAATAAATAAATAAGAACCCTGGAAAATTAAACTCCATTAAAAAAAAAATGCATGTGGCCACAACACTAAATTCAAAGAAATTCAACTCTACAAGAAAATTCAAATGCATTAGGAATACACACATCTGAATTTGATTTTTTGGAACAGGGTCTCGCCCTGTCACCCAATCTTGAATGCAGTGGTTCAATCATGACTCACTGAAGCTTCAACCTCCTGGGCTCAATCAATCTTCCCACCTCAGCCTTATGAGTATCTGGGACTACAGGCGACAACATTACAACCAGCTAATTTTTTTTGTTTTTTGTTTTTTTTCCTATAGAGACAAGGTCTCACTATGCTGCCCAGGCTGATCTCAAACTCCTGGCCTAAAAGCAATCCTCCTGCCTCAGCCTCACAAAACACTGGTATTGCCATCATAAACCACTGAGCCCAGCTATTGGCTACATATGTGAATTAGGTATACATAATAAAACCTCTTTCAATTACATTTATTCAATTCTTGATACTTATAAATTTTGTCCAAAACTTCTACAATATACCCTCATTTCCTTTTATAAAATGAAAATTTTAATTAAAAAGATAAAAAGAAAATTATACATGAAATATCTGAACTGAGAAACATCTGGGTCAGAAGTGCTATAAATAGGCACTAAAACTCAAAAAAAAAAAAAAAAAGGTAATCACTGCTAGAAAACTGGTCAATTGCTATTTTTTTTTTTTAATATACAGCAAAACCACAATCGGAAGAATGTTTTTTCTTTTGATCAATTGCTTTTTCTATAAAATATCATTCATTGTGTGCTAGAGAACATTTACAAATTTTTTAAATAAATGATTCAAACAAAGGCACAGTTATGGCTGCTTGTATACTGCTTGGAGGTCCCTAAAAATCCTAAAAATGATTAAAAATTTCTACAACTACTTCTTCCTGTGCCTCAGTCTCCTGAGTAGCTGGGATTACAGGTGTACACCACCACACCCAGCTAATTTTTGCATTTTTAGTAGAGATGGGGTTACACCATGTTGGCCAGGCTGGTCTTGAACTGCTGCTGACCTCAAGTGATCCGCCCGCCTTGGCCTCCCAAAGTGCTGGGATTACAGGTGGGAGCCACAGCCCCCAGCTTAAAAAAAAACCTTAAGTTTCAAAGCCTGTAAGGTAAGCCAGATAGTCTAAGACCTTTCAGATTATCTCTTTAATCCTGACAACCTCAAAATGTTGTACAATGTAATTTCTTTTTTTTGAATTTAATAACAAACAATTTTTGTGTTTGGGATTTTAACAAAAATAAAACATAAACTTATTAAATGTTACACATAGTATTTCAAATACTTACATGTCTTCAGGCATCCAATGAAGCAAAAGTTTTATCTTCCCAGAATCTTCTTTTCTCTTAGCTATTACCTGATAATGAAATGAAAAAAAAAAAAACATAAAACAATTTGCAAAATATCATTTTCATGCATTGTTAAAAAAACACTTCTGGGGCTGGGCGCAGTGGCTCACGCCTGTAATTCCAACACTTTGGGAGGCCAATGTGAGTGAATCACAAGGTCAGGAGTTCGAGACCAGCCTGGCCAATGTGGTAAAACCCCATCTCTACTAAAAATACAAAAATTAGCTGGGCGTAGTTGTAGGCTCCTGTAACCCCAGCTACTCTGGAGACTGAGGCAGGGGAATCACTTGAACTCGGAAAACGGAGGTTGCAGTGAGCCGAGATAGAGCCACTGAACTCCAGCCTGGGCAAGAGAGTAAGACTTCATCCTAAAAAAAAAAAAAAAAAAAAAAGGCCAGGCACAGTGGTTCATGCCTGTAATCCCAGCAGCACTTTGGGAGGCGGAGGCAGGTGAATCACCTGAGGTCACCAACCTGGCCAACATGGTGAAACCACATCTCTCACGTTTAAAAAAACAAAAAAATTGTAAAATAAAAAAGCCACTTTTAATCAAGAACTTAAGTGTTCATACCCTGGAAAAGATAGTACACCTCCACTACACCCTGCTTTGTAGTTCTTCCCTGTTTTGTGGCACTCAAACCTCTCTGTCTTTCCCACAAGGCTGAAAAGTCCATGACATAGGTATCTTCTTATTCAACGAATTTTTGGGTCATACCACCTATAGCAGTGTTTAGTATAAAATGAATTAATTAACTGTTTGGAAATCTATTCTAAAAAAATAAACCTAGATTCAGTAGAAGCTCTGTGCTGAAGGATGTCTGTATTACAGGGAACACTGTTAAGCACTTCAGGCCTAAAAAGGGGAAAGCAAATATCCCAACACTGAAATCTAAGAACTGTACTTATTAATACTTATTATCTCCACCCAAGTTGCCATAAGCCAAGTTCAGGTCTCCATTCTTCTGGACCTCCTCAAGTCATCAAGGCTACTTTCCACTCAATACCCAGAAGGCTTTTCCAAAGTACAAATTCAAATTCAGTAGTATCAATTCCCTGATAAATTCTTCAACAGTTCCCCTGAGGACTTATGAAAGGGTCACTCTAAGCATGGTACAGAAAACTCTTCAGGATCTGGCCTCTCTAGGCCTCCATTATTTCATGCTTTTCTGCCTTGAACTCCCTTAGCCTCATATTGAGAACGGTTTCCCAAACTACTTGGAACATATAAAAGAAATAGTGTCCTGATCTGTAACTTAATGGAACAACTAACTCTCTGGGCTCTCTGTGCACCAGCAGCATTAATATTTCACAGAAGAACAATTATCATATTCAGATACTATCAGAGTACTGTACACACAAAAGTAAAATAAAACAAATCCCACTCTACTAAAACTAAAGACTTATTATAAGAAAACTCTAGCTCGCAGCTTTTGGAAGGCTTACTGAAGGTCACTTCCTCAGTGGCTCACGCCTGCAATCCCAAAGTATGGGAGGCCAAGGTGGGTGGATCACGTGAGTGCAGGAGTTCTACACCAGCCTGGGCAACATAGGGAAACCCTGTTTCAATACAAAAAATTAGCCAGCTATGGTAGTGTTTGCCTGTAATACCAGCTACTTGGGAGGCTGAGGTTGACAGGATTACCCGCACCCAGGAGCCGAGACCGTGTCACTGCACTCCAGGCTGAGGGACAGTGAGGCCCCACACCACCATCCAAAAAAAACAAAAGAAAGAAAGAAAGGAAAAGGAAAAGGTCACTTATTTAAAAAGTGATATACTGCAGAATTACAGTAAAAATCAAGAACAAAAACTGTAACATGTCTCACTATGATATCTCTAATGGCTTTTCAACTGTCTACAAGTTCTGGCTCCGCTTTAAATAAATAACTGCAAATCATTAGATTATGTCTACATTTAAGTTTGGTTTATTCAAGAACTATGACCAGAAACCCCAATTATCTATACTCCAAAGTGTGACTTTGGCTCTCTATAACAAATTACTGAACATTCATTTACATATTCAGAATAAATGTTTAAGTTATATACACTTCATTTTTTGAATACTCATTTTAACTCAGGCAATTAACCTAAGCAACTACAGGTCTCAGTTAAGTCAAATAAAATTTACATCAAATTTTTACTCCCACCACCTCATCACTTTCCTGCCTGGCATACGCAGTGTCTGCCATGTGCATACACAATGATACATCTCCTTTTTAGGACACACGCATTATCACCTTTTCCGCACTGATCCTCCCCTCCCCGACAACTCTAATAATGAGTGAAGGGTCTCTTAGTCTACGTCTCCAAAATGCTGAGTGCTTACTCTGCATTAGCATGTATTACACCATATTGCCTCACAGGGTGTGGAATGTAGAACATGGTAGACAATTCAGTTTCCACCTCCACGTACTAACACAAACATTTCTAATAAATGCAGAATGCAAGCAAATAATTACAATGAAATACTATGCAGTCATTTAACATTGGGTTTACACAAACACTAGTAAAAACAAGTAATAGGCCGGGCATAGTGGCTTATGCCTATACTTTGGGAGGTTGAGGTGGGTAGAACTCCTGGGGTGAGAAGCTTGTGACCAGCCTGGCCAACATAGGGAAACCTCATCTCTACTAAAAATACAAAAATCAGCCAGGCCTGGTTGGTGCATGCCAGTGATCCCAGCTACTTGGGAGGATGAGACAGGAGAATTGCTTGAACCTGGGAGGCGGAGATCGCAACAAGCAGAGATCCTGACCCTGCACTCAAGCCTGGGCAACAAAGTGAGCGAGACTCCATCTCAAAAAAACAAAAACAAAAAAAGTAGCAATGGTACGAATATCAAAGTAAAAGGTATAAAGTCATACCATATGATTATGACTATCAAAAAACAGAAAAATTTATACGCAAAAAGATGTATATTTAAGTAAAAAATCCACGAATCTGAACAATTAAAATATGTACTACTCTATGCTAACCTCAAAAAAATAGAAGGAAAAACAAAAAATAGGTTTGCTTTCGCAATGAAATCATGGCACACAACTTCTTCTACTTTTCTTTATTCTTTTAGTTTTTAAGCACATCAGTTTTTCAACAAACTTTTCTCAAGCCAAGGTCTCACTCTGTCACCCAGGGAGTGCAGTGACATAATCTCGGCTCACTGCAACCTCTGCCTCCTAGGCTCAAGTGTTCTTCCCACCTCAGCCTCCTGAGTAGCCAGAACCACAAGTGCAGCCACTATGCCTAGCTATGTTTATTTTTTGTACAGAGGGGGTTTCGCCATGTTTCCCAGGCTGGTATCAAACTCCTAAGCTCAAGCAACCTGTCCCACCTTGGTCTAAAGCCATGTTACCATTATTATTTTTTAATCATTATTAAGGGAATAAAAATGCCATTTGTTTTACTATCTAAGTACATGGCTTACCTTAACCAATCAAAAGCATTCATAGCAGATGTAATTATTTTAAGTCTTTACATTTTTATTACTCAAAAAAGTTTCATTTTTAAAATTTAGCTTTCTGACTCTGTGCTTGTCTTCAACACTTTCACAACCATTTTCTGCTCCTCAATAAGGAGAGCATGCTTGATCCTGTCACGAACACATTTACCACACGTGAAACCACCAAAGCCCACGTTTCTGTTTTGGACAATCTCATAAGAACTTTAGGTCTTACATCGCGAACCCCTCGATGTCTGCATGGGCACACGACACATGCAGATTTTTGTGCTTTCCCAATCTTCTGGGTAAAAAGGTAAACAATTCTAGTTTTGTCAGAGGCTGTATCGTAGGAAAGCCTACAACGGTATGTCAAACGCTGGACCATTCTGAGTGCCTGCAGACAACGTCCCCGGAAGAGGAAGAAGAAAGTCTTTGAAATATCTTTAAATAAATAAACAGTAAAGAAAAAATACTACCAAGAAGGAAAAGTCTCTAATTTACAACTTAAGGCACTTATTATGTCCTGGAGTTTTTTACTGTTTTTAGTTGGTTTTATTTTAAATGAAACGTAGCTCAATCAGTTTTTAGGTTTAAGCTTAAGGAATCTATGCAAGTTATATGATACATCAATCTGAACAGAAAGACCTAAAGGAGTGTAAGAAAAGCAGGCCGGGCACCATGACTCACGCCTGTAATCCCAGCACTTTGGGAGGCCGAGGTGGGTGGATCACAAGGTCAACAGATAGAGACCATCCTGGCTAACACGGTGAAACCCCACCTCTACTAAATATACAAAAAATTATCTGGGCATGGTGGTGTGCACCTTTAGTCTCAGCCACCCAAGAGGCTGAGGCAGGAGAATCGCTTGAACCCAGGAGGTGGAGACTGCAGTAAGCCAAGATTGCGCCACTGCACTCCAGCCTGGCAATAAAGTGAAACTATGTCCAAAAAAAAAAAAAAAAAAAAAAAAAAAAAAAACCAGAGAAGAAAGAGAAAAGCAATATACTTTCCATTCATTACCAGATTGTGAAAATTAAGGTAATGCTTAAAATAAAATCAGAAAATAATAATGTTTAACTATTAAAATTTCCATATAAAGAAAACTAGCACTTTAGTGTTTTAATCATCTTAATCTCAATTTTTTTAAGTCAAGTTCCAGCCACCCAAACAAAATAATGTTACAATGTCATCCTGAAAACATATTAGGACTGAGTAAAAGCAGAACTTTAAGCAAAAATAAAACACTGTCTCCACTATATAAACACCTGTAGTAAGGCCAGGTGCAGCAGCTCACGCCTATAATCCCAGCACTTTGGGAGGCTGAGGCAGGAGGACTGCTTGAGCCCCGGAGTTCCAGGCCAGCCTGGACAACATGGTGAATCCCTGTTTCTGTTTCTTATTTTTTAAAATATGCGTTTAAAAAAAAAAAAAAAAAAAAAAAAAAAAAAAAAAAAAAAGCCTGTCATCAAATACCCTGATTCTAGAATTGGCAGCAAAATTAAATAAAAAGTCCAAACACAGGCCTGGAGATGCTACAACAAAATACCTTTATAATTATATAATAAATAAAAACAATGCAAGCCAACCAAGTACAGCAAGCCAACTGACTGGTGACTAGGATTTTGCTGACCTCTTCTGGAGAAGGCTCGAAAGAAAATATTTCAATTAACAAAATAAGGCAAATTAGGCAAACCAAATAGTACCTCATATCCTTTTTTTAATCAACTGTTTCATTATTTGTATTGCTATTTTCTACAAAGGTTAATTTGGTAACAAAGTAACTTAAATTTGTAGTTAGTACTGGATTTTTTTTTTTACTACTAACAGAATTGCTTCTGTTTAACATGTACTGCCTCCATCAAAACCTTCCCAGTTTCAGAACTTTGGAGAATTTGCTCACCTAGCTCCTTTCCTTTCTATGGTGTCCAACGAAGACCTTATCTCATTATGGATGTCTCTTCCTTCCACTTTCCTTCCCCAGGAAAAAAAAAATCATTCTTCAGATTACATTCCACCTTTCCCTCAGTACCTCAGCCTCCTCACTGCGACCTAAGGGTGCGCACCACTCATTCTTAGGTTGTTAAACTCACAACATGTGTAAGTGTCAATGTTCTTATCTCCTCTCAGATGTTTTCTATAGCTAAAAAAACCTGTTCATTTTCATGGACTATTTTGATCCTGAGCATATTTTTTATTTTCCTTCCAGACTTCTAATATTACCACCACTATTTTTGGTTTCTTCATTTGCCTTCTTTTTGGAACCATCTCTATTCTTCCCATGGTGAAGCTAAGGATTACATCAAAAGGAGCTGCTCTAATGAAAGCATATGCAAGTTAGTGCCTCCCTTTTACATCACAAGTTTATCATAACCACTATTCTCTTATTTGTAGAGATAATAGCTCATTACTAAACCACCATTTTATCAAATCTATGGCCCTTTAAATCATTAATTATTTGGTGAGGCCCAACCACTTCAATCCTTACACTTTTCTCATTATTTGCACTTATTTCCTAAGTAATCTCATCCAGTCTGATACCTACAAATACCACAAATATACTAAATACTCCTGTATTTTCTGTCTGTAGCCACATCTCTCTCCTCTGAGCTCTAAACATATCCATCAGCCTAAGCGGCAGAACCACTGAATGCTCCATAGGCCTCTAAATGTGTCCAAATTAGAGCTCTTGATATTCCCCCTCCCCAATCTGCTTGCCTGAGAGCCTCCATGGAAACTCCATTCATTTGGCCAGCTGCCCAGACCAAAAAGCCTTGGAATTGCTGTTGCCTCCCATTCTAAAACCCAGTATCTATCCATAAGTCTTGTCTATAGTAACTCTAAAAGATAAAACAGAATCCAACCCTGAACTCCACTGCAAACATTCCAGTCTAAGCCACTATCGTTCTCACTTGAAATACTGAAAAGGCAAATTCCACTTTATTCTCAACCCTTGACTTTCTACAATTTGTTCTCACCACAGAAACCAAAGCGAACGTATTAAAGCCTACATGAGGGAAAAAAAACAACAGTGGTTTTCTAGGGCAGGAGGTGGAGGTAGGAATTTACTACAAAGCTACACCAGGAAACTACAGTGCTGGGATCATTCTATCTGAATTGTCGTGGTGCTTGCCTCAGTGACTACAACTTTAAAAACTCATAGAAATGTATAACTTTCAATGGGTTAGTTTATTACACAGAAATTATACCTCAGTAAAAATTATTGACAGCAAGTTTCTTTACTAAGAGAGAAATAGAAACAGGCGCAGTGGCTCATGCCTATAATCCTAGCACTTTGGGAGGCCGAGGCATGTGCATCATGAGGTCAGGAATTTGAGACCAGCTTGGTCAACATGGTAAAACTTCATCTCTACTTAAAAAAAAAAAAAAAAAAAAAAAACTAGCCAGGTCCGGTGGCAGGCGCCTGGAGACTGAGGCAGGAGAACTGCTTGAACCCAAGAGGCAGGAGAATTGCTTGAACCCAAGAGGCAGAGGTCGCAGTGAGCTAAGAGCACACCACGGCACTCCAGCCTAGATGACAGAGCAAGACTCCATCTCAGGGGAAAAAAACAAAAGATAGAAAGAAAAGGGCCAGGCACAGTGGCTCGTGCCTGTAATCCCAGCACTTCGGGAGGCCGAGGTGAACAGATCACTTGAGGTCAGGAGTTCAACACCAGCCTGGCCAACATGGCAAAATCCCATCTCTACTAAAAATACAAAAATTAGCAGTGCACGGGGGCACTAATTTAGTAGTAGTCCCAGCTACTAGGGAGGCCATAGCACAAGAATTGCTTGAACTTCGGAGGCAGAGGTTGCAGTGAACCGTTATGATGCCACTGCATTCAGGCCTGGATGACAGAGACACTCTGTCTCAAAAACATAAAAATGAAAATATTATTTAAAAAACTAGGCCAGGCATGGTGGCTCACTCCAGCACTCTGGGAGGCCAAGGCAGGAGGATCACTCGAGCCCAGGAGTTTAAGACCAGCCTGGGCAACACAGCAAGACTTTGTTTCTACAAAAAAATAAGTAAGTAAGAAAAAAATTAAAAATCAAAAAATTGGCCAGGCCTGGTGGTGCACTCCTATAGACCAAATTACTTGGGAGACTGAGGCGAGAGGACTGCTTGAGCCCAGGAGTTTAAGGCAACAGTGAGCCACGATCATACCACCACATTACACCCTGGGTGATAGAGTGACACTCTGTCTCAAGGAAAAAAAAAAAAAAAAATCACTAAAGCAGACCATGTCTACTCAGTCCCCTTCAATGGCTTCCCATCTCACACAGAATAAAAGCCAAGGTCTTAGTCCAACCACGCCTCTCCCAGTTCCCTCTCAAACTTAACTCCCACTCTCTCCTCTTCCCTTGTTCCCTCCAGCTACACTGTCTACTCTGCCTGTTCACGGTTTTCCTAATATACCTGACATACTCCCACCTAAGGATGTTTCATTTGTTCTTCCCTCTGGATAAAGGCTCATCCTCCACTAATAATGGAATGGTTAATGCCCTCATTGTGAGTTTTTACAATTTTACTAATTTATCTTGTTTAATCGTGTCTCCTCCATTAGAGTATGGGTATGTTATTTTTTGTTTGGTTGGTTGGTTTTAATCTGTTTTGTTCACTGCTATATCATTAGTACCTGGCTCACAGTAAGTGCTCAGTATTTAAGTGAATGCACAAACTAGCTCTAATGCCACACTCTGGACATGGTGACATCTTACTGACCTCTTTAAAAAAAAAAAAAATCTAATTACAGACTTACCATAAAACTGTTTTCCCAAATTTCAAAAGAGGACTTCAACCAGCCTTGCTGTGCAAGGCCCTAATCATGCTGAATCCCCATAAAATACCCAGAGCAGCCATATTAACTCTTTCTAGTCTGCAAACCCTGTAATATTTTCCTCCCCAACTCTTCCATCTTTATTTAGATAACTGTATTTCCTATGTTCTTTAAAAGAAAATAAGGACATCTTTCCTCAAATTCATGTCTCCATGTCTTCCAATCTCAGAAAAAGTTTCCTTTTCTTTGCATCTAATTTTCTACTTTTTTGCCTTTGACTCCAAATTTTGTTCTTTACTCTCTCCTTTATATCCTTATCTAATTTCCAAAATACACAATTCTACCCTAAATATTTTAAAACTTGAGTAGTATGTACTGATACGTAACTATTTCCATTTTCTATCTTGCTTTTTAAAAATAAAGTTATTTAGTAGTGTCCATTTAATTGGTATACTTGCTGCCAATAAATTGGCAGCACAAGGAGGATCAAAGGGTAAGCTCCTAACCAGGCTCCCATGCCCAGGCTGAAGCAGGATCTATCTTCCCTGTAAGTATCACACATATCAACCTAAATACCACAAGAGTTCTCATCCTGTAATCAATGAATGGGTTTGGGGTAAAGGTCCATAAACCCTATGTAACAACAATACACAACTACACTAGATCACACTAGAAAAGGTAATACAACCTTTACAGTCCCTAGATTCATCACCTGAAAAATTCAAGTTAGGGCACAAACACTGGTCATGTGGTAACTAAAAACACAAATTAATTTATATAACACATTTAAAAACTTAAATTATGTCAAGCATGCCTCCATTTACATTTAGTCCATAAACAAGACAAGGTTAGCCTGGGCAACATGGCGACACCCTGCCTCTACAGAAAATAAAAATAAAAAAATTAGCCAGGTGTGGTAGTTCCTGGCTACTCAACTACTCAGCGTGGTCCCAGCTGTACTCAGAAGACTGGAGAGAGGGGATCTCTTGAATCCAGGAGATCAAGGCTACAGTGAGCCATGTTTGTGCCACTGCACTCCAGCCTGGGTGACAGAGTAAGACCCTGTCTTGGAAAGGGAAAGGAAGACAAAGGATGTCAGGAGGGCATGATGACTCACACCTGTAATCTCAGCATTCTGGGAGCCTGGGACAGGAGGAATGCTTGAGGCAGAGTTCAAAACCAGCCTGGGCAACATAGCAAGATAGTGTCTCTCTATAAAAATATATTAAAAATAGAGTCGGGCGCGGTGGCTCAAGCCTGTAATCCCAGCACTTTGGGAGGCCGAGGCGGGTGGATCACGAGGTCAAGAGATCGAGACCATCCTGGTCAACATGGTGAAACCCCGTCTCTACTAAAAATACAAAAAATTAGCTGGGCGTGGTGGTACGTGCCTGTAATCCCAGCTACTCAGGAGGCTGAGACAGGAGAATTGCCTGAACTCAGGAGGCGGAGGTTGCAGTGAGCCGAGATCGCGCCATTGCACTCCAGCCTGGGTAACAAGAGCGAAACTCCGTCTCAAAAAAAAAAAAAAAAAAAAAAAAATATATATATATATATATATATATATATATATATACACACACACACATATATACATATATGTATATATATGTGTGTGTGTGTGTGTGTGTGTGTGTGTGTATATATATATATATATACTAAAAATAAATGTTAAAAAAAAACAAAACCCAAGGATGTCCCCTCCAACCATTCCTATTCCACCTAGTACTAGAAGTCCTAGCTAGAGCAATCAATCAGGTAAAATCAATAAAAGGCATCCAAATAGGAAAAGAAGAAATCAAATTATTTCTTTTCACAGACACTATGATTCTACACCTAGAAAACCCTGAAAATTTCACCAAAATCTCATAACCCTGATTAACAACTTTGGCAAAGTCTCAGGATACAAAAATCAACATACAAAAATTAGTAGCATTTGTATATAACAGTTACACTCTAGCTGACAACCAAATCAAGAATGCAATGCCATTTACCATAACCACCACCACCACCACCACCACACACACACACACACACACACACACACTCTCACACTCACTCACTCTCCCTCCCTCCCCCAATTCAATAAATGGCACTGCAGAAACTGGCTGACCATATGCCAAAGAATGAAACTGGATCCTTACTGAACTCTCACCACATGAAAAATTAACTCAAGATGGGCTGGACACGGTGGCTCACACGTGTAATCCCAGCACTTTGGGAGGCTGAGGCAGGTGTATCACTTGAGGTCAGGACAATACCAGCCTGGCCAACATGCCAAAACCCCATCTCTACTAAAAATACAAAAATTAGCTGGGTGTGGTGGCATGTACCTGTAATCCAGCTACTCAGGAGTCTGAGGGAGGGGGATCACTTGAACCTAGGGCAGGCATCTCCAAACTACGGCCCGCAGGCCGCATCCGGCCCCCCGCCGCATTTCAGGAAGGGGCACCTCTTTCATTGGCGGTCAGTGAGAGGAGCACAGTATGTGGCGGCCCTCCAACGGTCTGAGGGACAGTGAACTGGCCCCCTGTGTAAAAAGTTTGGGGATACCTGACCTAGGGAGTAGAGGTTGCACTGAACCTAGATCGTGCCAGGGCAACAGAGCAAGACTCTGTCTCAAAAAAAAAAAAGAAAAAAAAAAGGAAGTACAAAACTGAGGAGGGCTATATATGTAATTATATAACTGGAAAGTAAGTAAGGACACCTCCAACTGCCTTAAATAGTGAAACCCAAGGATGCTCTACAAGGCCTTTATATAAAGTAACACGGTGTTGCATATAACCTATACAAAGCCTCCCATGTAAGTCAATACTATGTGAATAGTTGTTACACTGTATTTTTCAATTCCTATTATCTTTATTGTGGTTCTTCTCCCGGGAAATATTACCAATCTGTGGGTGGTTGGAATCATGGTCGCAGAACCTGTGGATACGGAGGGATGACTGCATGTAGAAGTAAACAGGAAAATGAAAAAAAACCTCATTATTATAGGAGACAAGGGAAATAGAGATTAAAACCAAACAAGATACTGATATCAATAAGGATCTTTTGTATTTCAATTCTCATGCATTTTTCAATTGAAATATTTAAAAGTAACCCAAATTGTGTGTGTGTGTCTGTGTTTTAAAGACAGGATCTCACTTTGCAGCCCAGGCTGGAATGCAGTGCTACAATCACAGCTCACTGCAGCCTTGACCTCCTGGGCTCAGCCAATCCTCCCACCTCAGCCAGTACTACAGGTGCACACCAATAGGCTCAGCTCATTTTTTGCATGCTTTTGTAGAGACAGGGTTTTGCCATATTGTCCAAGCTGGTATTGAATTCCTAGGTTCAAGCAATCTGTCTGCCTGCCTCAGCCTCCCAAAGTGCTAGGATTATAAGCCTGGGCTACCACGCCCGGCTGTACTTTGTTTTTGTAGTTTTTTCAGCTTTTTTTTTTTTTTTTTTTTTTGAGGTGAAGTTTCACTCTTGCTGCCCAGGCTACAGTGCAGTGGTGCGATCTCAGCTCACAGCACCCTCCACCTCCTAAGCTCAAGCAATTCTCCTTTCTCAGCCTCCCAAGTAACTGGGATTACAAGCATATGCCACCATGCCTGGGTAAATTTTTGTATTTTTAGTAGAGGCAGGGTTTCCCCACATTCACAAGGCTGGTCTCAAACTCCTGGCCTCAGGTGATCCACCCACCTCAGCCTTTCAAAATGCTGGGATTGCAGACACTGCACCCAGCCTGTATTTTGTATTCTGACAGACAAAATTAAACACATACTTTTCAGAGATTAGAATCACCAAAAGTATGGTCTATAATGTATGTTTATTAACTTACACCAAACTACACCAATTTAAAAATAACTGAAGAACAAAATGAAAAGAGGCATGGAAGAAAGAATAACTCTCTATTATAACCCCTCATTAACCAAAAACATAAACTGGATTTACTGCTTTTTCAAAATCTGGTACTTTTCTTCTTCTACATTGACAACACAGTCATTCAACAATTATACTGAGTGCCTACCACGTGCCAGGCAAAATTCTAGGCATCTGGGATATATGAGTGAACAAAGGAGACTAAAATCCTTTCCCTCATGAAGCTCTAATAGCAAATATAATCTTATTTTCTGTTTAACAAACATTGGATGGGTGTGTGGGCTAAGAACAGGTGGCTCCATGCAGTAAACAGAAAGGTGAATGAAACTTTTTAGAGCTAAAAGGAGTCTAATATTCTAATTTTGCAAATAAGCATACCAGATCAGAAAAGACACCTCGTTTACCTAGTGTCAGAATCCAGTAATACCTAGTAGCACTATACGATGTGTCACCCCATTATTCCTAAGTAGCTCAAAGTAAAGGCTAACATATTCAGTTTAATCACAAACATGTAAAATTATTGATGTATGTTTTATAACCAATAATACAAGCAGTATTTTCAATATTGATAAAGCAAAAGGTTCTGTGATATTTGTTAAATTGTATTTTCTTCAGAGATTTAGAAATAATTGTGAAAATATGTTTTTGCAAAGCTTTATATTTAATTAGAAAAAATAAAAGAATACTTACAGTACTATGAAAAACGACACTGTGTCCCTTCCCTAAACTTTCTATATGAGCTGAGAGGTTAAAGCATATGGCTCGATGTCTTATCGCATCCAGTGTTTGTGCATCGAAGAAATCATGTGGTCGTGCTAAAAGTCAACATTAAGAAAATAAAGAATATTTAGAAAAACATAATAAGTAATAAAGACTGAAATAATTAACAAGTACATATCTATCAATAGTATTTATAGTCAAGATATTATTTGCTAACAAAACGTGGACTCTAGATGAGAAGACTAACATATGAAAGCATTATTTCAACAAATGAGTGAATGTGAGTTACTTCTGACGTTTGGTGTGTTAAGTTCTGACCTCAAACCTCGTAATTCCACATCTCAGCTATTTTATTTTCATAAAATTTTATCTTTTACTCCAACATCTCTCCTCAGCATAAGGTCTCTATTTTCAGCCATCTGAGGAACACCTATGCATTGGGATCTAAAACTCACCACTGTCAAACCTACAAAATAAATTTCATGACCATTTTGTAGTGCCATGTAATTTCAGCTTGTATAAATCTGACAATACAGTATTATTTTGAGGGTTGTTTTTTTTTTTTTTTTTGAGACAGTCTCACTCCTTTACCCAGGATGAAGTGAAGTGCAGTGGTCCCATCTCGGCTGACTGCAACCTCCACCTCCCAGGGGTTCAAGTGATTCTCGTGACTCAGCCTCTGGGGTAACTGGGACTACAGGCATGCAGCACCATGCTTGACTGATTTTCGTATTTTGAGTAGAGACAGGGCTTCACCATGTTGGCCAAGTCTGTCTTGAACTCCTGGACTCGTGATCCACCCACCTCAGCCTCCAAAAGTGCTAGGTATACCAGCATGAACCACTGTACCCAGCCTATTTGGAAGTTTCTAACAAGCATTTCTTGATTATGAACAACTATTTGAACAATTATCTAATAAAATTACAAACGAATTTTTGGAGGCCAATTAGTCCACCAAAGCTACCAATCAACTCCACCAGTTATGAAGCTGTGTGACTGTGGGCAAACTACTTAACCTTCATTGCACTATGTATTATTTGTAAAATGGAAATTATCCTAACAATTTTCAATTGTAAGTAAACAAAACAAATGCACATAAAAAATGCCTTACAAATCATAAGGCCGTTTATATTAATAAGCTTATATAACTGTTTTTTTTTTCTTTTTCTTTTAGATACACGGTCTCTTTCTGCTGTCCAAGGTGCTAGAGTCCAGTGGTGTGATCATGGCTCACTGCAGCCTCAAACAAACTTCTGGGCTCAAGTGATTCTCCTGCCTCAGCTTCTTGAGTAGTTAGGACTATGGGCATCTTCCACAATGTAACTATTTTTTTTTTAAACAAATTGTTTCACATACATAGAGTAGGCAATCTTTTAGTGTAATCACACACAAAAAAACTATACACTGAAGATTTAATTTGGTAAGAACATTTTTCAAATTTCAATTTTCATCCCACTATTATAAATTGTTCTATTCCTATTCCTAATAAGAAAGTTGCCCAAAATAAAGAAAACAAATTGATTATTTACATTTGTGGCGTATACTAATACATGTAATTTTTCAACATCTGTAATTGAAAATTCAATTTTACTAATAAGAGTTGGCTCAATTCCCTGGTACAGCATATTCTGAATTACATATATGCTGATTTCCCCCACTCTGGCTATTCAAAGAGTTCTCAGAATATCTACAAAAATCCACAAAAGCTTTTATGGGGAATATTTTCACCAGCTGGCACATTACATAGAACATACCTAAACAAACAGCTCTTTCCCCTAGATATTTCCTCAAGAGAAAATAAAAACACCATCTAGTAATAAACTAGCAGAACCCAAAAGACTAAGAATGCAGCGATACTAGAAAATCAGAAAGAAAAAGTACTTGATATTTGCAGGGGAGTGCAGGGGAGAGTTCTGAGAAACAAATCACCTTCCTATTAGATCGGTGGTTACTTGAAAAAAAAAATGTGTACGTTTTCCAAGCTCCTCAAATATATGCTTTTTCCTAAGAAGGTTAAACACTTGGGGAAAATAACTCATCACTCTACGTCACTCAAATTGACCACTCTTGCTCAAATTTAAACACTGAAGCCATCATTTAAATTCATAATAACAAGGGCCGGGCGCGGTGGCTCAAGCCTGTAATCCCAGCACTTTGGGAGGCCGAGGCGGGTGGATCACAAGGTCGAAAGATCGAGACCATCCTGGTCAACATGGTGAAACCCCGTCTCTACTAAAAATACAAAAAAATTAGCTGGGCATGGTGGCACGTGCCTGTAATCCCAGCTACTCAGGAGGCTGAGGCAGGAGAATTGCCTGAGCCCAAGAGGCGGAGGTTGCGGTGAGCCGAGATCGCGCCATTGCACTCCAGCCTGGGTAACAAGAGCGAAACTCCGTCTCAAAAAAAAAATAAAATAAAATAAAAATAAAAAAATAAATTCATAATAACAAAAGGAGCCCTCGATCTTCAGTTTATGCATTTAGACTTTAACCACATCATCTCCAGTGTAAATATCAAGAACACCAAACTAGAACAGTAGTCTCCAAAGTAGGTGTATGTCGTGGTCCATTAGAGTAAGCAAATAAAATAATACTTTTGTTAATTTTTTCATCTAGTCCTTTCTCAATATTCTTTCTCAGCAATTTTGTACTAATGTGCACTAGTAAGTACTACCTGTATACAGTGTATAATTACATATGGTAAGACTGTGTGCTCATCATTTTTCTTTAACTGATAAGATATGTGGTTAAAAAACGTCTAGGGATAGACATGGTGGCTCATGCCTGTAATCCCAGCACTTTGGGAGGCCAAAGCAGGTGGATCACTTGACACTAGAAGTTTGAGACTCAGTGGCCAACATGGTAAAACCCTGTATCTACTAAAAATACAAAAATCAGCCAAGCATGGTAGTGCGTGCCTGTAGTCCCAGCTACTTAGGAGGCTGACACACAAGAATTGATTGCTCCTGGGAGGCAGTGGTTGCAGTGAGCCAAGATCATGCCACTGTACTCCAGCCTGGGCAACAAAGTGAGACCTTGTCTCAAAAAACAAAAACAAAACCAAACAAAAAGTCTGAAAGATCAGAAACTGATAACCTAATATTACAGGTTGCTGTGAGCCAAGGTCATGCCACTGCACTCAAGCCTCGGCAGTAAATACAACACTCTGTCTTAAAAAAAAAAAAAAAAAGATTTCTCTTCTCCTTAGGTATAATGATGGGTTGTACAAAAAAAATCTTTATTCTTAGGAGATGCATCTTAAGAATTTTGGATATGGCCAGGAGCAGTGGCTCACGCCTATAATCCCATCACTTTGGGAGGCAAAGGTGGGCGGATCACTAGAGGTCAGGAGTTCGAGACCAGTCTGACCAACATGGTGAAATCTCCTCTAACTAAAAATGCAAAAATTAGCCAGGCATGGTGGAGCATGCCTGTAATCCCAGCTACTCAGGAGGCTGAGGCAGAAGAATCGCTTGAAGGCAGAGGCTGCAGTGAGCCGAGATCACAACTCCATTTCAAAAAAAAAATTTGGGTCCATGACCGAAAAAGTATACAGGTAGGGAGATAAAACAAATGAACCATATTGGTAAATCGCTAACCGAACAGCATTACAAGTATTTATCATACCATTCTTTCCACTTGATTTTGATGTAAAAAGAAAAAAAAAAAGCATTAAAAATATATTTTAAAAAATTTAAATATAACTTTTATCAGGCTGGGTGCAGTGATTCACACCTGTAATCCCAGCACTTTGTAATGCTGAGGTAGGTGGACCATTTGAGCTCAGGAGCTTAAGACCAGCCTGGGCAACAAGACAAAAACCCATTTCTACCCCCGCCCCCCCAAAGAATAAAAATAAAAAATAAAAAATAAAAAATAAAAAAATTAGCCTGGTATAGGGGTGTATGCCTGTAGTCCCAGCTACCTGGGAGGCTGAGGTGGGAGGACCACCTGAGCCCAGGAGGTCAAGGCTTCAGTGAGTTGTAATTGCACCACTGCATTCCACCTGGGAAACAGACTGAGACCCTGTCTCAGAAAAAACAAACAAAAAAGATTAAAACAACAACAAATTTTTGCTGCAGCTCTGCTATTTATAGGGTATTTTTTTCACAGTTAAGTAAAAACTATCTTCTTGAATTACATGAGGAAGATATTAGACAAAGTTAAACTTCTATAGGCATGTATATTTCTAAAGAAAGAGTGAACTGCAGCAGCTGTAACCATGCTAATTCAAATCACAGCACTGTCTTAACAACGCGCCCCACAACAGTTGAAAAGGCCTTGGATTCTTTTTAAAGTTCATAAAATAATATATTGAGGACTAACCCCATCTTCCCCAATAACACATATAACAAAAAGGTATTTTCATCCACTACCTCTCTCTGCCAACTGCCTCTACACACCCTCCCTTACTAGCTAAGTTAGTAAGAGGAAAAACAGCATGGTCAAAAGAAACATTCTTAAGCCAGCACTGATAATTTGTTCCTAAGCAAAAACTGGGTATTTAACTCAATCTCTCTTCTCTTTACAAAACAAAGAGTAGCAAATTGCATAGATACTGCCAAGTATATAATGGGAAAAGTCAGAAAATTATATGATTACTGTGTACAAACTGAGACCAAAATAATAATGAGGTTAGGTGAAACCGGTGGAAAAATTACCTGGTTTTTTAGTACCATAACATATATTTAGCAATTTTCTGTGTGCAACTGCAAGCTATTCAATATTAACCCAAGTAAAATGACTACAATGTTATTTCTGCTTTATAAAGGACGTCAAAATGTTGATTAAAAATAAACATGTTTAACAAAAAAGAAACTTAAGGCCAGGTGTGGTGGTGGCTCATGCCTGTAATCCTAGCACTTTGAGAGGCTGAAGTGGGAAGATCACTTGAGCCCAAGAGTTCAAGACCAGCCTGTACAATAGAGAGAGACCCGAATCTCTTAAAAAAAAAGAATTATATATATATTAGCCAGGCATGGTGGCTCAGGCCTGTACTCCCAGCTACTTGGGAAGCTGAGGTGGGAGAATTGAGTCTAAAGCTGAAGTAAGTCATAATCTCACTACTGCATTCCAGCCTGGGCAAGAGACCCTGTCTCCAAAAAAGGGAAGAAAGAAATCTAACAGAGTTTAAGAAAGTTTACTTTTCTCAGTTAATGAGGTAGGAAAAAAATTAAAATTAAAAAAAGTTTACTTTTCACTTCTGGTTTGTTCTTTCGTCCGCTATAACTCTGTACTAACAAAAAGACTGTAATGTTTTAGAGACTAACTTCATAGTCTGGAATTAGTGTCTGGAGTTGTGTCTATACCCATCAATCCCAAGAGAAAGGGTAAAGTACAATCTGTATTTTCTTTCCAATTCACCCTTAGAGTGGACTCCCTTTCAATAACAGCTTCATTCACTCATTCACTCATTGGTACTTCTTCATTGAGGATATATAGTTAAAACCAACCAGCTGACACAGAGAATCAGTCACCAGCTACACCCTGAGGTTTCAAAGTATGTTCCTGCTCCCAACATTTACAAGCCTTTTCATCTAATTCTTTTCTATCCTAAACATCAAGGATACATTTTTGGTAAGTAAGCACATAATCATTGTACGTCTGTGTTACAATAGACTAGGTACTGTGACGAACATTACATTCAAATTGTTTTGCCATCAGCCAGGTGCAGTGGCTCACGCCTGTAATCCGAGCACTTTGAGAGGCCGAGACAGGCAATCACCTGACAGGAGTTCGAAAGCAGCCTGCCCAACATAGTGAAACCCCATCTCATGCCACTGCGCTCCAGCCTGGGTGACAAGGAGATTCCATCTCCAAAAAAAAAAAAAAAAAAAAAAAGTATTTTGCTTTCTACACATACTGTTTTGTGTTTTTGTTTGTTTGTTTGTTTTGAGACAGGGTCTCATTCTGTTTCCCAAGTTCAAGCATGGTGGCACGATCACAGCTCACTGCAGCCTCTACCTCCCACTTCAGGTACACACATTACTTTGGGGTAGATAGGTTATTTTTATTTATTTATTTATTTATTTATTTATTTTTTAAACAGAGATGGGGTTTCACCACGTTTGGCCAGGATGGTCTCGATCACCTGACCTTGTGATCCACCTGCCTCGGCCTCCCAAAGTGCTGGGATTACAGGCGTGAGCCACTGCACCTGGCCTGGGTAGATAGGTTATTTAACTTTTACTTGATAGGTACTTTTATTTGATATTTACTTTTAACATGTTCAAATTTTCTAAAATATTTCTAGAAATACCAATATTACTGTATTTTAAATGTTCTTATTTTAGAAGAGAATCAGAGTAGCCCCAAAATCTAATTCTATACAGTTTACATTTGAAGGCCACGTATACTCCCTTAGCTACTAGAACATGTGCCACTGAATTCTCACACTGACAGACGGTTATCCTACCCATTTAATACTTTTAATAGAAAGAAGAGGAGTTGGAAGTTCAAAGTAGGTTTGCGTAAAATCCTAAGATATCTTTTAAGACCATCAAATATATACATATTCTCTCAGTGTAACACTTACGTAATGAGCGTCGTCTTTTGTTCTTTAATTTCCTCCTTTTGTTCATTCCAGCTTTAGAAGGAGATTCTTCTTTGGCCTTTGGCTGGCTAGAAACTTTTGAGGAGTTCTGCTGACTGAAGTGCGTGGGTACATGGCGAGCTAGCCCTCCCTGAGAAGCAAAGCTGGCATTGCAGCCACCAACAACACACTAAAAGAAAATAAGAGAGAAATAATATCAAGCATGCTGTGTAAGGCAAGAGAAGAATATAAACGAGTAAATTTTAGTATTTTCAGAACTAATTCCAGAAAGGAAGCATGAGGGACTAAGAGTCTTTTCACTTTCTAACTTAAACTTTGTTAAGAAGTTTCATGACCTCCCAGGTTACTGCTATTTCCACTATATGTAATACAAAAATAGTGGGATCACCTTCCCAGAAAAATCTGATTTTGAATTAATCTTTTTTATAGCCGGAGCACTAAGCAGTTTTTGTGACAAAGAATTAGATATCCTAACAATGACTAGGGTTCCTAAATTATTATTATTATTTTTTGGAGACAGAGTCCCTCTGTTGCCAAGGCTGGAATGCAGTGGCGCAATCTCTGCCTTCCAGGTTCAAGCAATTCTTGTGCCTCAGCCTCTCAAGTAGCTGGGATTACAGGTGCACACTGCCATGCCCAGCCAATTTTCGTATTTTCAGTACAGATGAGATTTCACCATGTTGGCCACATGGTCTCAAACTCCCGGCCTCATATGATCTGCCTACCTCGGCCTCCTAAAGTGCTTGGGATTACAGATGTGAGCCACCCTGCCCAGATGGAATCCTGGAGCTCCCCCCAACCACTTTTTTTCTTTTAGTTTTGAGATGTAGTTTCGCTTTTGTTGCCCAGGCTGGAGTACAATGGAGCGATCTCGGTTCACAGCAACTTCCGCCTCCCAGGTTCAAGCAGTTCTCCTGCCTCAGCCTCCCGAGTAGATGGGATTACAGACTTGTGCCACCATTCCCGGCTAATTTTGTATTTTTAGTAGAGATGGGGTTTCTCTACTTGGTCAGGCTGGTCTCAAACTTCCGATCTCAGGCGATCTGCCCAACTCAGCCTCCCAAAATGCTGGGATTACGGACGTGAACTACCGCACTCAACTAGAATACTGGATTTTTAAAGTATTTTTCTTATGACACATGCTACTTCAAAACCTTTAGCAGCCTTCCTAATGTTATACGCTATTAAAACAGACAGGAGAAAAGTGCAATATTGACTTTTTCATGTATTTTGTGTTTGGGTTTGAGGCAGGGTCTCAGTCTGTCACCCAGGCTGGAGTGCAGTGACATGATCTCGACCTCAACCTCCCAGGCTCAAGTGATCATCCCAACTCAGCCTTCCAGGTAGCTGGTACTATAGGCACATGCCACCACACTCAGCTAATCTGTTGTTGTTGCGTTTTTTGTAAAGATGGGGTTTCACCATGTTGCCACTGCACCCTAGCCTGGGCCTCTGTCTCAAACAAACAAACAAAAAAACACAACTCACTTTCCTCACTTTACTATCTTTGAAGTTATTATGCCTGTAGTTTCTAACTCCTGCTGTATAATCATACATTAATATAAGAAAATCTTTGCAACTGGGTTCATAGTTTAGTACTGGTTTAGTCAACAAATCTGTTGTAAGAACAGCTACCTGAGTACAATTAAGGCAAATATAACAACAGTTCAGAGTTAAGCCCTCCAGTATACATTTAGAGGGATTTTGTGATAATTCCATTCAGGATTATCTGTATATGGTCCCTACAGGGTCTTAAGAGTAATTTTATCCCAGGATCCTTTCAGACAGCAAAGAATAGGCCCTAGTAGCATCTATAACTCAGAGAATAATCATCCAGAGTTCATTTTAGTCCAGGTGCACACATAATCCCAACATTCTGGGAGGCCAAGGCGGGAAGGTCACTTGAGCCCAGCAATTTGAGTCTAGCATAGGGAACAATGGGAGACCCTATCTCTAACCACCCGCACAAAAAGTTTATTTTACTCATCAATGATTCAGTCTCTGGAAATGAAACCATTAGTAAGGAAATTCTTTTTTTTTTTTTTTTTTTTTTTTGAGACGGAGTTTTGCTCTTCTTACCCAGGCTGGAGTGCAATGGTGCGATCTCGGCTCACCGCAACCTCCGCCTCCTGGGTTCAAGCAATTCTCCTGCCTCAGCCTCCTGAGTAGCTGGGATGACAGGCACGCGCCACCATGCCCAGCTAATTTTTTGTATTTTTAGTAGAGACGGGGTTTCACCATGTTGACCAGGATGGTCTCTATCTCTTGAGCTTGTGATCCGCCCGCCTCGGCCTCCCAAAGTGCTGGGATTACAGGCGTGAGTTAAGGAAATTCTAACAGAAAATTGTTTTATCTTTGATTTTGGTCATTTATCAATCAAAAATCATTTAAAAAAAAGAAGTAAAATTTAGAACTAAAGAGTACTTATATTAAAGAAAAATATAATAAAATCACACATATTTCACTTAAATACAAACTACTATCTCCTAAAGGAAAAAATAATTTTAGGCATCAACTACTCAACATCCTACAGAATATGAGGCAGTGACAAATCTGCTGTTGCTTCAAATCGTCCAGTACCACTCTTGACATGACCATTTCACTTTGCTGAGTATGGTTTTAGTGTTCAAATATTTTATATTTTCACTCATAAATATCAATTATCACTGAACTCAAGCCACTCCACATGGTGTTCTGATGAAAAAGAAACCAATTTCAATGATTACGGAAAAAATGGCTGTTGAACATTAATATGGTTTGGCTCTATGACCCACCCAAACCTCATCTTGAAATATAATCCCCTTGTGTTTAATGAGAAACCGGGTGGGAGGTGACTGAATCGTGGGGGAAGTTTCCACAATGCTATTCTTGTGATAGTGAGGTAGTTCTCACAAGACCTGATGGTTTTAAAAAACGGCAGGTTCCCCTGCACTCTCTTTCTGCCACCTCCTTGTGAAGAATGTACCTGCTTCCCCTTCACCTTCTACCATGATTGTAATTTTCCTGAGGTCTCCTCAGCCATGCAGAACCATGAGTCAATCAAACCTATTTTGTTTATAAATTACTAAGTGTCAGGTAGTATATTTATAGCAGTGTGAAAACAGACTAATACAAACACTGACTGTTTCAAATGTGGTCTCCCAAATGCACGGAAACACCTATGTATTAATGTATGCTGGCCCTGTGTGGTGGCTCACACATGTAATCCCAGCACTTTGGGAGGCCAAGGCAGGTGAATCACCTGAGGTCAGGAGTTCCAGACCAGCCTGGCCAACTTGGTGAAACCCGCTCTCTACTAAAAATACAAAAATTAGCCAGGTGTGATGCCAGGTGCCTATAATCTCAGCTACTTGGGTGGCTTGAACCTGCGAGGTAGAGGTTGCAGTGAGCCAAGATCGTGCCATTGCTCTGGGAGACACAGCAAGAGTCCATCTCAAACAAAAATAAAAAATATGTTTGTGGCCAAGTAGCTTTTCTAAAATTTGAAACATGGAATTACTGAGTTGGTTTTTCCTTTTTCTAAACAAATTTATTTGGATGAAGCAATATTAAGACTGTCTTTGCTTGTACTAAGATCATCTTAGTCATATTCCCACAAGTCCTGTGAAGATCAAGAAGTGGCTATCAGAACACAGATCAGAAAGCACCAGTTTCACAGATAATGAAGAGGTGATCAAAAGGAAGAAAAACTCTAAATAGAAATTTAGCGGATTTCTTGGTTTTGACAAATACACCAGAGTAACATAATTAATGACTCCAGATTCTCTCTGCCTCTGAAATTTGGAAACTGCCATTGACCATGAGCACATTTAATATGACCATATTAAATATGGCTGGGTACAATGGCCCACATCTGTAATTCCAGCACTTTGGGAGGCCTAGATGGACGGATCGCTTAAGCCCAGGAGTTTGAGACCAGCCTAGCCAACATGACAAACCCTGTCTCTACCAAAAAAAAAAAAAAATTACACATACACACACACACTAGCTGGCTGTGGTGGCATGCGCTTGTGGTCCCAGCTACTTGGGAGGCTGAGGTGAGAGGATCAGCTGAGCCCAGAAGGCAGAGGTTGCAGTGAGCTGAGATTGTGCAGTATAGCCTTATCTATAAAATGAGGACAATAGTAACTAACTCAAATAATTATTGTAAGCATCCGTTTAGTTAGAATATGTAATAATATACATATGCAATGTGCAAGGCTCTGCTATGCATCTCTCAAGCCTCTGCTATAATTACATCTGATCCTTACTTCATCTTGCTTACCACAAAACATGAGAAACTTTTTTCAACAATTGCTTTAACATTTAACTTCTAGATAGTCAAAGCTCACTAATTAGAAATAATTTTTAAATATTTTCCATTGCTACCATAATTGCTTACATATATGAAATTATATGCTCTTACCTAAATAGTTCACCTTTTTAAATGCTCTAGTTTTTCTTTCTTTTTGTTGAGGCGGAGTCTCACTTTGTCACCCAGGCTGGAGTGCAGTGGTGCAATCTTGGCTCACTGCAACCTCTGCCTCCCAGGTTCAAGCGATTCTCCTTCCTTAGCCTCCTGAGTATCTGGGATTGCAGGCGTCTGCCACCACACCCAGTAAATTTTTGTATTTAAGAGACAGGGTTTCACCATGTTGGCCAGGCTGGTCTTTAACTCCTGGCCTCGTGATCCGCCTCCCTCAGCCTCCCAAAGAGCTGGGATTACAAGTGTGAGCCACTACACCCAGACTCTTTTTTTCCCTTTCTAAAGCATATATATTTTCTGTAATCAGACAGTGGTGATAACTTTTCAAAAATGTGAATATACTAAATAATCACTGAATTGTAGTAATCTTAAGAATATTAAATGTTATGCATGTAAATTATGTATTTGAAAAAAAGATATCTTAAATGATCCCCATTGTCACCATAACACAAAAGACTCCATTAGAAACTGGGAAAAGGATAACCAAAGACCATGAGAAGGTTATTTACAATACATACAGTTTATCTGACAAAAGACATATTCAAAATTTTTTCAAGAATTTCTATTAACTCAATAATAAAAGACAAACCACCCAATAGCACAACTGGCAAAGACTTGAATGGGCACTTCACTCACAATAGAATATTCAGATAACCACAGCACAAAATGTGGTCAACAACATTACAAAGTGAAGAAACAAAAATGAAAGTCACAATAAGATACCACTACTCATCCACTAGAGTGGTCAAAATTAAACAGATGGCCACTTAAGTTTGGAAGGCCGAGGCAGGTGGATCACTTAAAGCCAGGAGTTGGAGGTTACAGTGAGCTGACATCACACAACTGCACTCTAGCCTGGGTTACAAAGCTTTACCTCCAAAAGGAAAAGAAAGAAGAGAAGAGAAGGAGGGGAGGGGAGGGAAGGGAAGACTGGTAGTATTAAGATATTATATAGTTAAGAGAAATGAGTATGTGTGTGTAATCAGAAGACATGAAAAGGAATGTCCATGGGGCAGCTTGGTTAATAGCAGCTAAAGATGGCCAAGTATGATGACTCATGCCTGTAATCCCAGCACTTTGGGAGGTCACAGTTGGGAGGATGGCTTGGGCCTTGGAGTTCAAAACCAGCCTAAGCAGCAGGACAAAATCCTGTATCTACAAAAAACTAGCTTGACATGGTAGTACACGCCTGTAATCCCAGCTACTTGGGAGACTGTGATTTGAGTAAACACCCAGAGATCCAGGCTGCAGTGAGTAGAGATTAGGCCACTGCACTGCAACCTGGGTGACAGAGTGAGACCCTGTCAAAAAAAAAAAAAAAAAAAAGCCAATGATTAGAAACAATCCAAATGCCGAACAGCAAGAGAACAGATTTATCTGTACAGTGGAATACTACAGAGCAATGTTTTTAAATGGCTGCTTCATAAAATTTGTACAAATCTTGCTGATATTTTGTTGAGTGAAAAAAAGAATTCATACAAGAGTTCATAAAGTATGAAAGAAATGAGAATACAGTCTGGGAAGATTGGTGGAGGGCAGGAGAAGAGAGAGACCAAAAAAGGACATTAGACATCTTGTCTTATTGAAAATATTCTCCATCAGAATGGTAGTTACAAGTGTGGATACAAACTTAAGAAATCATTAAATTATTTAACAAGTGTGCATCAGACACTTAACTATACATTATATCACAGCTTTAAACAAAATGGAAAAAAGGCAGAGGCTTACCTCAAACATCACCTTATCACTCTCGATAGTCACCTGCCACTTATCTACTATCCTTTCCCAGCCCCTGTTATAACTTAACTGATCCCTAACTCATGTTTCCAGAGAATCTTTCATAGGTTACTACTGAAGAACTTAACATTTCATTATTTAAGTTTCTTTAGATCCGTATAAAGCCAAACACTGCAAGTTCTCTGACTATAGAGGCCTTTTATTTTTATTCCATTTTTTTTTTCTGGAGATAGAGTCTCTCTCTGTGTCACCCAGGCTGAAGTGCAATGGTGCGATCTCAGGTTACTGCAGTCCCAACCACTCAAACTGAAGTGATCCATCCACCTCATCCTCCTGAGTATCTGAACCTACAGGTTCATGCCACTACAGCTGGCTAATTTTTGTTTTGTTTGTTTTGTACAGACCGAGTTTCATCATGCTGCCCAAGCTGGTCTCAAACTCCTGGGCTTAAGCAATCTGCTGTGTCAGCCTCCCAAAGTGCTGGGATTACAGGCAGGAGCCCCGGCATCCAGCCTACTCTGCTTTTCTCATTACCTCATTTCCATAATGCCTAGCATAGTGCCATGTATTTTAGACATCAATGTTTTGTTGATTTAAATCAGGCGTCCCCAAACTTTTTACACAGGGGGACAGTTCACCTTCCCTCAGACCGTTGGAGGGCCGCCACATACTGTGCACCTCTCACTGACCACCAATGAAAGAGGTGCCCCTTCCTGAAGTGTGTGGGGGGGGGATAAATGGCCTCAGGGGGCCGCAGTTTGGGGACGCCTGATTTAAATAATCCCTGTGATTCATGTATAGAACAACACCTCACTAAATCATATCCCTTAACTTTTTTCTTTCAAAGACAATTTCTTTCCCCTCTCCAATAGGAAATGTCTACAGTTTCTAAGAAGAGGATTGCGAGGGCGGGGGGGGGGGAATTGTACAGACTTTCAAATCAACCTGCATATACATCCTCGTCAACCAGGAGAATGGCTGCCTTAAAACATATTTACACTTACACACTTACACACACACACACGGAAATACAATAAAAATGTCAATGATTTAAATGATTCTTTTACTTTAATAAATAATCTCTCTTTATTGTGTACACACTGAACAAGAACTCCATGAGGTAACTAGTACTACTAACTATACAATGGACGGGAAGTTAAGAAAGCAGTTCCTGGTCTCATTTCTAGCAAATGCCATGACCAATATCTGTAGTATGACTACAGAAAACACTGGGGTGTCAAAGTAATAGAACCTGTGCTCCACAAAATTAATCAGAGCATTTACTTATTCATTCATTCATTCGTTTACTACCTGCTTCATTTTTTCCTCCAAAGACCATTTATTTTAAAAAAAAATTAAGAAAAAAATCTGAATGGTTAAACATATGAAAAGACATTCAACCTAACCCATAATGAAAAAATGCTGATTCGAACTGCATTAAGATGTAATTTGTCAGCCGGGCGCGGTGGCTCAAGCCTGTAATCCCAGCACTTTGGGAGGCTGAGGCGGGTGGATCACGAGGTCGAGAGATCGAGACCATCCTGGTCAATGTGGTGAAACCCCGTCTCTACTAAAAATACAAAAAATTAGCTGGGCATGGTGGCGCGTGCCTGTAATCCCAGCTACTCAGGAGGCTGAGGCAGGAGAATTGCTTGAACCCAGGAGGCGGAGGTTGCGGTGAGCCGAGATCGTGCCATTGCACTCCAGCCTGGGTAACAAGAGCGAAACTCTGTCTCAAGAAAAAAAAAAAAAAAAAAAAAAAGATGTAATTTCTCTGATACCAAGCGGGGAGGATCACTGAAGGCCAGGAGTTCAAGACCAGCCTGGCCAATGCAGTAAAACCCTGTCTCTACTAAAAATACCCAAAAAAACAACAAAAAACAACAAAAAAAAACTTAGTTGAGTGTTATAGCGCCTGTCTATAATCCCAGCTACTCCAGAGGCTGAGGCATGAAAACTGCTTGAACCGGGGAGGTGGATGTTGCAGTGAGAGATGCAGTGGAGAGGTGGATGTTGCAGTGGAGACTCTGCCGCTGCACTCCAGCCTGGGCGACAGAGCCAAACTCTGTATCACCAAAAAAACAAAAAAACAAAACAAAAAAAAACATACACTGTCTCATGTATGCAATTAGCAAACATCCAAAAGTTTGACAAACCCTTTCAGCAAGGCACTGGAGAAGGCAGACATTACTGACAATGGAACAAGCTCTAGGGAAAACAATTTGGCAAGAGTTACCAAAATTACTTTTCTTTTCTTTTTTTGAGACAGAGTCTTGCTCTGTTGCCCAGGGTGGAGTGCAGTGTGGTGCAATCTGGGTTCACTGCAACCTCAGCCTCCCAGGTTCAAGTGATTCTCCTGCCTCAGCCTCCCAAGTAGCTGGGATTGCAGGCGTCTGCCACCACACCCAGCTAATTTTTGTATTTTCAGTAGAGATGGGGTTTCACCATGTTGGTCAGGCTGGTATTGAACTCCCGACCTTGTCATCTGCCCGCCTAGTCCTCCCAACATGCTGGGATTACCAGTGTGAGCTGCCGCGCCGGGCCTCAAAATGACGAAATTTACATCAACCTTTGATCCACCCACTCACATCATTTTAGGGAATTTTTCCTACATACATAATTATACATGTACAAAATGACACATATTCAGGATTCATCACTACAGCACTATTTGTAATAGCAAGACAAGAAGCAACCCAAGTGTATTTACAAAGTTTGGTTTAGCTGCTAAAACTATACACTGGAAGTCGACAAAGCGGAAAACATGAGACTACTCACTACCAACTGGGAAAGAGATCCTAGTATAAAGTATATTAAAAAAAAACAAGGTACACTCAGAAGGAGAAAGATGAAGTAGGAGAAAGGGCTACCATGCAGCTTCCGCTTTGGCAGAGAAAACACTATGTGGAGACTCACACCGTGAACTTTTGCTACAACCACCACCCCAGGAATGTACCAGGAAAACCGAAAAAATTCACAGATCCTTTGAAAGAAGCAGTATACTGCTGAAAATTCCACAAGACAGGTAAAAAACTATGAGTGCCCAAAGTGTGACAGAGGGAAAAGCTGCCTCCAAACACAGATCCCCACTGGAGAAATCTGAAAATCCAGATCTCGGCAGAAGAATTTAACCTTATCTAGAGCTGAAACGGATTTAAGGGAACCATGCAAAATATAAAAGTAGAAGCAGGCCAGTCGCAGTGGCTCACGCCTGTAATCCCAGCACTTTGGGAGGCTGAGGAGGGTGGATCACCTAAGGTCAGGAGTTCAAGACCAGCCTGACCAACATGGAAAAACCCTGTCTCTACTAAAAACACAAAAAATTCACATGCCAGACTGTAGGAAAAGAAAACACACAGGCGTGCGCGCGAGCGCACACACACACAGACACACAGACACACACACACACACACAATTAGCCAGGCATAGTGGCACATGCCTGTAATCCCAGCTACTTGGGAGGTTGAGGCAGGAGAATCGCTTGAACACGGGAAGCGGAGGTTGCAGTAAGCCGAGATCACGCCACTACAGCCTGGGCAACAAGAACAAAACTCCGTCTCAAAAAAAATAAATAAATAAAATAAAAGAAGTAGAAGCAGCAGTGAGAAGTGCCTTGTAAGCATTTCCAGCCTCTAACTAGAGCTCAGGGAAGCCATCTGACTGTATCTCACAGGGGAACTAGGGGAAGGCATGAAGTAGAATTAGGGAAGGGTCACAGGGCAAAAGCAGCTTCCAAATGAGATTAGCAACAATTTCTTTTTTTTTTTTTCTTTTCCCTTTTTTATGGCTTTTATTTCCCCAACACATTTACCAGTGGTGGCAGAGTTAGATCAGGCTCCTCTGAAGTATCTTTTGAGTTTGACTATTCATATCCATCCCTCAGTGCGCCTACTTATAATAGCTACCTCCACTTGTTTGCTCTGTGTCTCTCTCTAATTTGCCCAAATCTCCCATTCCAGTATATTATCCACCATGAAGTCTAAGTGGTCTTACTAAAACACAAATCAGATCATGTCACTCCTCTGAATAAAACAGTTCAGTGATTCCCCTCTCCTCATGACAAGGGTCTGGATTTCTGTACAAGGTTTTGATGTTCTACACAATCTGGCCTATGATTATCTCCAGTCAAGATTCATCTCTATTGGGAGGCCGAGGCGGGTGGATCACGAGGTCGAGAGATCGAGACCATCCTCGTCAACATGGTGAAACCCCGTCTCTATTAAAAATACAAAAAATTAGCTGGGCATGGTGGCGCGTGCCTGTCATCCCAGCTACTCAGGAGGCTGAGGTAGGAGAATTGCCTGAACCCAGGAGGCGGAGGTTGCGGTGAGCCGAGATCGCGCCATTGCACTCCAGCCTGGGTAACAAGAGCGAAACTCCGTCTCAAAAAAAAAAAAAAAAAAAAAAAAAGATTCATCTCTAGCTATTTCCCCACGAGATTAGTAACAATTTCAACTGGACATGGATTTTCTTGAGCAAAACAGAGATGTGAGGAGTGAACAGGAACTGCTGCAGATACCAGTGCAGAGTAGGCAGTAGGGAAGGGCGAGGTCTGAAAGCCTTGCTTTCTCAGTAGGGAAGCCTGGGGCCAGGTCTGAGCAGGACACTGAAGGAGTGAGAGCAGCCTTACCCACTGTGTGGGAGCTGGATGAGGTCTCTTGCAACCAGGTCTCCCATAACCCCCCTTCTCCTGGTGAACTGTATGACACAGCAGAGACAGCCCTATGGAACATAACCCCACTGGCCTGAGAACCAACCCCCTATCTCTCATTGTGGCTGCGGCAAGCCCCTCCCAAGGAGAGGGTGACCCCAGTTCCACCAAACCCTGTTCCCACCTGATGGTATTTCTCTACCTGCCCCTTGAGCCAAATATAAAACAAAGCCCACCCATCCCCTGAGAAACCAAAATACTTACCCAGGCCAGCTTGGGGCAAGCTTACACCTCCCTATTTACTCTTACTGCAGCTAGTGCTCTCTTGAAAGCATCACCTCCTGCCTGGTTTGGTTTTCAGGCCATTAAAGCAACTCATGACACAATAACCCGGATCCCAGGAAGGCAAAAACAACAGCTAATCCCACTGCCTACAACATTACAGCCAACCAGAGGTCCTGGGTGTGTCCACGTGACGACCTCACTGCTAGCATAACCAGCATTCAGGAAAGCCAGCACACTAAACGTATCCACAACCGAAGACTACCAAAGAGTCCACTTCACTCCCCTGCCACCTCCACCAGAGCAGGTGCTGGTATCCACAGCTCAGACACCTGAAAATGGATCACATCACAGGCTCCTTGCAGGCATTCCCCAGCACCATTCCAGAGCCTGGTAGCCCTGCTGCTGGATGGCCACACCCAGGATGGCAGTAACAATCACTGCCATCCAGCTCTCAGGAAGTCCCATCCCTAGAGGACGTGGGAGAACACCATCTACAGGGATCACCTCGTGGGACAAAAGACTCTGAACAGCAGGCCTTGAGATCCAGTCTTTTCCACTGAAAGAGTCGAAACAAATGAGAAGGAATCAGAAAACTAATCCTGATAATGTGACAAAACAGGGTTCTATAACCCCAGCAATGTATTCAAACCAAGAAGAAATGTCTGAATTTCCAGATAAAGAATTCAGAAGGTTGATTACTAAGCTACTCAAGGTGATATCAGAGAAAGTTCAAAACCAAATCAAAGACATTAAAACAATACAGGATATGGATGAAAAAATTCTCCAGACAAAAAGATACCACCAAAAAAGGTCACAACTTCTGGAAACAAAATGCTCTCTTAGAGAAAAAGAAAATGCACTGAAAGCCAGGCACAGTGGCTCACACCCGTAATCCCAGCACTTTGGGAGGCTGAGGTGGGCGGATCACCTGAGGTTGGGAGTTCAAGACCAGTCTGGCCACCCTGGTGAAAGCCCATCTCTACTGAAAATACAAAAATAGCCAGGCTTGGTGGTGCATGCCTATAATTCCAGCTACTCAGGAGGCAGAAGCATGAGGATCACTTGAACCCAGGAGGTGGAGGCTGGAGGCTGCAGTGAGTCAAGATCATGCCACTGCACTCCAGCCTGGACAAGAGAGCAAGACTCTGCCTCAAAAAAAAAAAAAAAAAAAAAAAAACAAAGAAATAACAATCAAAACTTCTGAAAATAAAAGACACAGAGAAACAGAAAACACACTGGAAGTTGGGCACGGTGGCTCATGCCTGTAATCCCAACACTTTGGGAGGCAGAGGTGGGTGGATCACCTGAGGTCACGAGTTCAAGACTAGCCTGGCCAACATGATGAAACCCTGTCTCTACTAAAAAATACAAAAATTAGCCAGGTGTGGTGGCAGGCGCCTGTAATCCCAGCTACTTGGGAGAGTGAGGCAGGGAGAACTGCTTGAATCCAAGAGGTAGGAGGTTGTAATGAGCCAATACTATGCCATTGCATTCCAGCCCAGGCAACAGAGCAAGACTCCATGACCAAAAAAAAAAAAAAAGGAACCTCCTTACTGCACTCCAGCCTGGCGACAGAGCAAGACTCCATCTCAAAAAAAAAAGGACCTCCTTAAAGCATAAATCTTACAGGACCTATAAAATAACTCAATGAAGAAAAAAAAAAAAATACAATGAAACAGGTATTAAGGCAACAACAAGCATGATGAATATAACAGTACTTTATAACTAGATACTAACACCAAATGTAAATAGCCTAAATGCTACTTAAAAGATACAGAACGGGAGAGCGGCAAAAATTCCACCAACTAAGTACCTGCTGTCTTTCAAGAGACTCAACCTAACACATAAGGACGCAGATAAACTTAAAGGGGTGGAAAAAGATACTCCACACAAATGGAAACCAAAAGCAAGCAGGCATAGCTATTATTATATCAGACAAAACAGACTTTAAAGCAACAATAGTTACAAAAACACGGCTGGGCATGGTGGCTCATGCCTGTAATCCCTGCACTTTGGGAGGCTGAGGCAGGCAAATCACAAGGTCAAGATATCAAGACCATCCTGACCAACATGGTGAAACCCTATTTCTACTTTAAAAAAAAAAAAAAATTAGGTGTGGTGGTGCGTGCCTGTAGTCCCAGCTACTTGGAGCTGAGGCAAGAGCACTGCTTGAACCCAGGAGGTGGAGACTGCAGTGAGCCAAGTTTGCGCCACTGCACTCCAGCCTGGCACCTGGTGACAGGGCAAGACTCTGTCTCAAAAACAAAAACAAAAACAATGAAGAAAAAAAAGGAGGGACATTAATGATATAAGGATTAGTCCAACAGGAAAATATAACTATCCTAAATATCTAAGTACCTAACACTGGAGCTCCCAAATTTATAAAACAATTATGACTAGACCTAAGAAACAGGCTGCACAGCAACACAATAATAGTGGGAGACTTCAATACTCCATTGACAGTATCAGACAAGTCGACAAAGAAATAATGGATTTAAACTATATCCTGTAACAATAGGACTTAAAAGGCATTTACGGAACATTCTACCCAACAAATACAGCATATACTTTTTTTATTTGAGACCTGTCACCCAGGCTAAAGTGCAGTGGCAAATTTTGGATCACTGCAACCTCTGCCTCTCAAGCTCAGGCAATCCACCCACCTCAGCCTCCCAAGTAGCTAAGACTATTTAAGTGTGCACCACCATGCTTGGCTAATTTTTTTATTTTTTGTAGAGACAAAGTTTCATCATGTTGCCCAGGATGGTCTCGAACTCCCAAACTAAAGCACTCCATCTGCTTCGGCTTCCCAAAGCGCTGGGATTACTTATAGTCAAAAGCCTCCATGCCTGGTCAGGATATACACTCTTTCCATCAGGATATGGACAGACCAAGACAGACCATTATGATAGGTCACAAAACAAGTTCAATAAATTTTTACAAATCTAAATTAAATCAAGGCCGTGCACAGTGGCTCAAGCCTGTAATCCCAGCACTTTGGGAGGCCGAGGTGGGTGGATCACGAGGTCAATAGATCGAGACCATCCTGGTCAACATGGTGAAACCCCGTCTCTACTAAAAAAAATTACAAAAAATTAGCTGGGCATGGTGGCGCGTGCCTATAATCCCAGCTACTTGGGAAGCTGAGGCAGGAGAATTGCCTGAACCCAGGAGGCAGAGACTGCGGTGAGCCGAGATCGCGCCATTGCACTCCAGCCTGGGTAACAAGAGCAAAACTCCGTCTCAAAAAAAAAAAAAAAAAAAATCTAAATTATATCAAGTATCCTATTAGACCACAGTGGAATGAAAATGAAAAATAACTCCAAAAGGAACCTCAAAACTATACAAACACAGGGAAATTAAATAATCTGTTCTTGAATGAACCTCGAGTCAACAATGAAATCAAAATGGAAATTTAAAAATTCCTTGAACAACAATAGTGACACAACTTATCAAAACCCCTGGGATACAGAAAAGTGGTGCTAGAGGAAAAGTTCATAACATTTAATGCCTATATCGAATGGCCAGGCGTGGTGGCTCACATCTTTAATCTCAGCACTTTAGGAGGTCAAGACGGATGGATCACCTGAGGTCAGGAGTTTGAGACCAGCCTGGCCAACATAGTGAAAATCGTCTCGACTAAAAATACAGAATTTAGATGGATGTGGTGGCCCAAACCTGTAATCTCAGCTTACTTGGGAGGCTGACGCAGGATAATCACTTGAACCCAGGAAGCAGAGGTTGTGGTGAGCTGAGATAAGGCCAATGCACTCCAACCTGGGCAACAGAGTAAGACACCGTCTCAATAAAGAAAAAACCACACAAAAAACAAAAGTCTGAAAGAGCCGGGCACGGTGGCTCACACCTGTAATCCTAGCACTTTGGGAGGCCGAGGCGGGTGGATCACAAGGTCAAGAGATCGAGACCACCCTGGTCAACATAGTGAAACCCCGTCTCTACTAAAAATACAAAAAATAAGCTGGGCATGGTGGCGCGTGCCTGTAATCCCAGCTACTCAG
Organism: Saimiri boliviensis; assembly: GCF_048565385.1. Lineage (NCBI taxonomy): Eukaryota > Metazoa > Chordata > Mammalia > Primates > Cebidae > Saimiri > Saimiri boliviensis. The sequence continues at coordinate 111,091,163 of NC_133455.1, forward strand.
GAGGCTGAGGCAGGAGAATCGCCTGAACCCAGGAAGCGGAGGTTGCGGTGAGCCGAGATTGCACCATTGCACTCCAGCCTGGGTAACAAGAGCGAAACTCCGTCTCAAAAAAAAAAAAAAAAGAAAAGAAAAAAAAAAAAAGTCTGAAAGAGCACAAATAGACAATCTAAGGTCACACATCAAGGAACTAGAGAAACAAGAACAAACCAAACACAAACCCAGCAAAAATAAATAACAAAGACCAAAGCAGAGCTAAATGAAACAACAAAAACAACAACAAAAATACAAAAGGTAAATGAAAGAAGCTGGTTATTTGAAAAGATAAACAAAATTGACAGACCATTAGTGAGACTAACCAAGAAAAAAGAAAGAGATCTAAATAAGCTCAATTAGAAACAAAACCAAAAATATTACAACTGACACCACAGAAATACAAAAGATAATTCAAATCTAGTGTGAACACCTTTACATGTACAAACTAGAAAATCTAGAGGAGAGGATAAACTCCAGGAGATATACAACCCTCCTAGATTACACAGGATGGAATAAAACCCTGAACAGGCCAACAGCAAATAGTGAGGTTGAAACAGTAATAAAAAACTGTCAACAAAAAAAGTCTGAGACCAGTTGGATTCACAGCTCAATTCTTTCCGATATTCAAGGAAGAACTGGTGCCAATCTTAATGAAATTATTCCAAAAGACGGAGAAAGAGGGAATCCTCCCTAAATCATTCTATGAAGCCAGTATCACCCTAAAACCAAAATCAGGAAATGACGTTAACAAAGAAAAAAAATCTACAGACCAATATCCCTGACAACACAGACGCAAAAATCCTCAACAAAATAATAGCTAGCCGAATCCAACAGCATATGAAAATGATAATCCACCACGATCAAGTGGGTTTCATACCATGGATGCAGTAAATGTGATGCCTCAGATACAAGGAATTTTTAAAACGTGAAAAAACATATGATCTCAATATAGAAGCAGAAAAAGCATGTAACAAAAAAATCCAGCACCCCTTTATAATTAAAACCTTCAGCAAAACTGGCATAGAAGGAACATACCTTAACAAAGGAACATACCCTAACGTAATAAAAGCCATCTATGACAAGCCCATGGCCAATAATCTACTGAAAGGGGAAAAGCTGGAAGCACTCCCCCTGAGAACTGGAACAAGAAGAAGATGTACACTTTACCACCTCCATTCAACATCAAGTACTGGAAGCCCTAGCCACAGCAATCAGAGAAAAGGAATAAAGGACATCCAAACAGGGAAAGAGGAAAGCCAACTGTGGCTGTTTACTAACGATATGATCATGGATCTAGAAAACCCTAAAGACTCATTCAAAAAGCTTATCATCTGATAAATTCAGTGAACTTTCAGGATACAAAATCAATGTACATAAATTAATAGCAATTCTCTACACCAACGACGACGAACTTGAGAAACAAATCAAGAACTTAACCCCTTTTACAACAGCTACAAAAAAAAAAAAAAAAAAAAAAACTTAGGGAATATACCTAACCAAGGAGGTGAAAGACCTCTACAAGGAAAACTACAAAACACTGCTGAAGGAAATCACTGACAACACCAACAAATGAAAACACATCCCATGATGATGGATGGGTAGAATACTGTGAAAATTACCATACTGCCAAAAGCAATCGACAGATTCAGTGCAATTCCCATCAAAGTATCATCATCAATCTTCTCAGAACTATTAACACACAATCCTAAAATTCATATGTAACCAAAAGAGAGCCTACATAGCCAAACCAAGACTAAGCAAAATGAACAAATCTGGAGGCATCACTTTGTCTGACTTTGGATACTACAAGGCTATAGTTACCAAAACAGCATGGTCCCAGAATAAAATAGACACACAGACCAATGTAATCGAGATCCCAGAAATAGAGACAAATATTCGGCCGGGCACAGTGACTCATGCCAGTAGTCTCACCCTTTTGGGAGACCAAGGTGGGCAGATCACTTCAGGTCAGCTCAGGACCAGCTTGACCAACAGGATGAAACCCTGTCTCTACTAAAAATAAAAAAATTAACCAAGCATGGTGGCAGGCACCTTTAATCCCAGATACTCGGGAGGCTGAGGCAGGAGAATCGCTTGAGCTTGGGAGGCAGAGGTTGCAGTGAGCCAAGATCATGGCACTGCACTCCAGCCTGGGTGACACAGTGAGAGTCAGTCTCAAAATAATAATAATAATAAAAACATAAAGTGGAGAAAGAACACTCTTTGCAACAAATGCTGCTGGGATAACTGCCAAGTCATATGTAGAAGAATGTAACTGGATCCTCATTTCTCACCTTATACAAAAATCAACTCAAGATGGATCAAAGACCTAAAACCATGAAAATTCTGGAAGGTAACATTGGAAAAACTCTTCCAGACATTGGCTTAGGCAAAGAGTTTATGACCAAAAACCCAAAAGCAAATGTAACAAGAACAAAAACAAACAGATGGAATCTAATTAAACTAAAAAGCTTCTGCACATAAAAAGAAGTAACCAGCAGAATAAACAGACAACCCACAGCATGGGAAAAAATATTTGCAAACTATGCATCCAGAATCTACAAGGAACTCAAATCATCAAGAAAACAGTAATCATAATCCCATCGAAAAGTGGGCAAATGACATGAATAAACATTTCTCCAAAGAAGATATACAACACAGTAACACCTTATTTCTGCAAGAATGGCCATAATTTTGAAAGGCCAAAAAAGCAACAGATGTTACCATGGATGTGGTGAAAAGAGAACACTTTTACACTGCCCGTGAGAACAGAAGCTAACACAACCACTATAGAACAGTACACAGATTTCTTAAAGAACTAAAAGTTGAACTACAGTATGATCCAGCAATCCCACTACTGGGTATCTATCCAGAGGACAAAAAGTCATTATATGAAAAAGACACTTGTACACACGTTTACAGCAGCACAATTTGCAACCACAAAAATGGAGTGGGCCTAAATGCCCTTCAATCAATGAATGTGTAGAGAAAATGTGGTATACATACACGATGGAATACTACTCAAGCTGTAAAAAGGAACAAAATATTGCTTTCACAGAAACCTGGATGGAGTTGGAAACCATTATGCTAAGTGAAGTAACTCACGAATGGAAAACCAAATATTGTATGTTCTCATTTCTAATTAGGAGCTAAGCTATGAGTAAGCCTAAGAATAATATAATAGACTCTGTGAACTAGGAGGGAAGAGTGGGCAGTAGGTATAAAAGAGTACACACAGGGTATAGTGTACACACTCAGGTGACAGGTGCACCAAAACCTCTGAAATCACCGCTACGGAACTTATCTAATATAACCAGAAACCACCTGTTCCTCAAAAACTATTCAAATTAGAACCCAGCGCAGTGGCTCATGCCTGTAATCCTAGCACTTTGGGAGGCCAACGTAGGAGGATCATAAGGTCAGGAGTTCAAGACCAGCCTGGCCAAGATGGTGAAACCCCGTCTCTACTAAAAATACAAAAATTAAAGCCGGGCGCGGTGGCTCAAGCCTGTAATCCCAGCACTTTGGGAGGCCGAGGCGGGTGGATCACGAGGTTGAGAGATCGAGACCATCCTGGTCAACATGGTGAAACCCCGTCTCTACTAAAAAATACAAAAAACTAGCTGGGCGTGGTGGCGCGTGCCTGTAATCCCAGCTACTCAGGAGGCTGAGGCAGGAGAATTGCCTGAGCCCAGGAGGCGGAGGTTGCGGTGAGCCGAGATCGCGCCATTGCACTCCAGCCTGGGTAACAAGAGCGAAACTCTGTCTCAAAAAAAAAAAAAAAAAAAAAAAAAAAAAAATACAAAAATTAGCAGGGCGTGGTGGCAAGTGCCTATAACCTCAGCTCCTCGGGAGGCTGAGGCAGGAGATATCGCTTTAACCCAGGGTGCCGAGGTTGCAGTGAGTCAAGATCACACCACTGCACTCTAGCCTGGGAGACAGAGTAAGACTCCATCTCGAAGAAATAAAAAAAAAAAAAAAAAAGAAAACCTCATCCCTACTAAGAATACAAAAATTAGCTGGGTGTGGTGGCAGCTACTTGGGAGGCTGAGGCAGGAGAATCACCTGAACCCAAAGGCAGAGGATGCAGTAAGCCAAGATGGCACCACTGCAGTCCAGCCGGGGCAACAGAGCAAGACTCTATCTTGGGAAGAAAAAAAAAACTATTCAAATTAAAATAAAAAAGCAAGGTACACATATAAAGTATAATATTTCAAGAACATAAGAAACTTGGTATATTGAAAAACAGCTAATCTGTATAATTAAAGCTTCTCTAAAATTAAATTTTGTTTTTTTTAAAGCAAGATATATAGACAGTATTCAATTTACTAGACTTTGTGTAAGGAAGAAAGGAAAATGAGACTACATATTTATCCGCTTGTGGTTGCATAAGGAAATACTAGAAAACTCCACAAGAAACAAGTAACAATAATATATTAGGAAGGAAGGGGGGGAAACAGGAACGAGAGAGAGAAAGAATTCTTACTGTAAATTTTTGTTATAATGTTTTCACTTGTTGATTGCTTTTTCCAAAAAAATTGTTTTACAAGCAACTCCAGAAGAATTACCTCACTCTCTACAAAACCCAAGGGAAGTTGCTGGCACAGTATTCATTCCAATAAATGTTATTTTAACAACTATTAAACTCCTTTATACAGAAACTTTTAATCTCTCTGGTATATGCTGCTTTCCATAAACAGAAACCAAAATATTTAATTTTTAATAAAGAAAAACAGAAAACATTTTTACAGAAACTTGCTCTTTATAAAGATTTCCAAGGATACATGCAATATGACAAAAGTGATTTACAACTAAGCTCAGGAGTGTGACCTCAAAACTGAGGGAAAGGAATCAAATCCCTTAATGTCCTATAATTTATTTGTTTTATATAATAGTCAATGTTATTTGCTAATGAAAATATTGAAACTCTTGACTATAAGAAAACATCATCAGACCACAAGGTATTATTAACGAAAACCAACGGGGCTCCCTACCCACTAGCTATTTTCAAGACCCTAACCCAACAGCAACATTTCTCCTGTACTTCAAATAGAAAAAACTGTATCAAATGATCTTTATCTCCATCTACTTCTGAAATTTGATGCATATACAGGAATGTTAAAACGAACGGCTGTTTTAAAAAAAAAAAAATGTGGAGGAGCAAAAATAACGCTGATTAGGAAACATGTCAGCTTAAGTTGACTTTTTTTTTTTGAGATGGAGTTTCACTCTATGGCCCAGATGGAGTGAGGTGGTGTGATCTCAGCTCACTGTTAACTTCCACCTCTTGGGTTCAAGCGATTCTCCTGACTCAGCCTCCCGAGTAGCTGGGACTAGAGGCGCATGCCACCATGTCTGGCTAACTTTTTTGTATTTTTAGTAGAGGCAGGTTTCACTATGTTAGCCAAGATGGTTTCGATCTCCTGACCTCGTGATCTGCCCACCTGGGCTTCCCAAGGTGCTGGGATTACAGCCCAGGTATGAGCCACTGCACCCGGCTTAAACTAACATTTAAAAGAAAAAACAGCCAGTGCCTGTAATCCCAGCACTTTAGGAGGCCAAGGCAAAAGAATCATCTGAGGTCAGGAGTTCGAGACTAGCCTGCCCAACATGGTGAAACCCCATCTCTACTAAAAGTCAAAAATTAGCCAGGTGTGGTAGCACACACCTGTAGTCCCCGCTACTTGGGAGGCTGAGGCAGGAAAATTGCTTGAACCAGGAGGTAGAGGTTGCAGGGAGCCAAAATGGCAGCACTGTACTCCAGTCTGGGTGACAAAGTAAGACTGCATTTCAAAAATAAATAAGTAAGTGAATCAATCAATCAATCAATAAAAGAAAAAACTTATATACATACATCCTTACCTTGAAAGGTTTGTCTCCACTGTGTGTCAGCATATGCCTTTGTAACCAGCTTTGACTGGTTGATGGAGTATTATATACTTTACAACCTTTCCATAAGCAAACAAATACCTGTTAAGAAAAACAAAGCGGTATTAATTTTATGACTTTTCTCAAGAAGAGTTTGATTCTTCATACATTCAAATTAACATGTTACAAGCCTTCAACTAACAAGAGCTACTGAATGTATGACCCAATCAAAATACTTTTTGATAAACTGTCAAAACATCCTAGTATGAGACTTCCTTAACACTGCTGCACACACCTTCAGTAAGGAATCACCACACTGATCACAGAATACCATTCAGAAGGAAATGTATATAAATATTAGCAATATATCCCTAGGAATTGGGACCATGGGCTAATATTTACATTTCTGTATTTACTGTACAAAAGAACATTAATTTTAAATAGCAGGAAAATATCAAGGCGTAAAAAAAATTAATGAAATCAATAAATGTTAATTAGAAGATACTATTTTCAACTTCAAAGAATGAGTGAGAATTATCAAATTACAATTTTTTACTGGCTATGTCCTGGTCTCACATGCATACTAACAATATTTGTTTCTATACTGTTCTAATCACGAAAAATTATTTTTATCTAGATTATGACATAGAGACATAGTTAAGATCCTGCCTCAAACAGAAATTTAGTTATGAAACAAATTGAATACAAAATATTAAATACAGTAATAAAAGCAACAGAAATAAGCTACCCTACTGGCATAATAGATCCACATTCTAGGTTCAGGTACTAACTATAACTAGGTTTGGAAAGCACCAAGACTAACAATGCACTCTTCATCATCTTCCTACCAGTGACATGTCAATTTCCTAACCAGTATTTCCATCACACCCAACAATGAAAACTGCTTCTCAACATCACAAACAGAAGGGTCTACCAAAATCATTATCTTGAAGGAACCATTTAAAGGCTGTTCTTTTCTAAGGTAAGAACAGTTAGAGTCAAGATTGTAATATACTACATACATATAGAACACAGGAAAGATATACAAGGAACTGAAGAACCTTTCTTCAGTCAGTCTAAAATTTTTTAAAAGACTAGAAAAACTGACAGTCTATAAACAAATAACTGAGGTCAATTTTTACTCAAAAACAATACCACCTTATGTCAAATGGGTATTACAAGGCAATACCACCACTGCAATTTGACAAGACTCTTTAGAAGTTACTGCATATCCTGACTCTACAACAGATTAGCTAGTATTAGATAAAGTCATAAATTTCCTCCTTCATACTCAAAATTCCCAACCCTAGAACATGTTCATAAACTAATGCTCAAGGTTCTCAGAGATAAAAGTAACTTTTAAAAATAAATCTAAGAGCAGAAAAGAAATACAAAGCAATACTGATAAGCACCCAATGCGGTGGCTCACGCTGGTAATTCCATCACTTTGGGAAGCCAAGGTGGGTAGATGGCTTGAGCCAGGAGTTTGAGACCAGCCTGGATGACACACCAAAATCCTGCCTGGTTTTTGTTACAAAAGTAACAAAAAAAAATTGGCTGGGCATAATGGCGCACACACCCACAGACCTAGCTACTCAGGAGGCAGTATGATTGCTTGAGCCCAAGAGATGGAGGACACAGTGAGCCAAGATGGCACTACTGCACTGCAGCATAGGTGACAAGAGACCTTCTCTCAAAAAAAATAAAAATAAAAATGCTATAGAAATTAATTCAACAGTTTGATTATCACACGCAGATAATACTATCAATTTTTGAAATCAAGACAACTAGACTCACCAGGCACAGTGGCTCACACCTCTAACCCCAGCACTTTGGAAGGCCAAGGCAGGACTGCTTGAGCCCAGGAGTTCAAGGCCATCCTGGGCAACATGCCACAACCCTGTCTATACAAAAACATGTTAAAATTAGCCAAGCATGGTGGTGCCCACCTGTGGTCCCAGGTACTAAAGAGACTGAGGTGAGAGAACTCAAAGAGAGGGCAAGGCTGCAGTGAGGTGTGATCACGCCACTGCACTCTAGCCTGGGCACTAAGAGAGAGATCGTCTCAAAAAACAAAACAAAACAAAAACAAAACAACTACTACTAGGCTCAAAGTCTTATTTTTCAATCCAAGTAAAAAAGAAGAATCAAGGGTTGATTTAAAATTCTCTCATATATCATACTATTAGTTTGGTGCACAAGTAACCACCATTTTTGCCATTACTTTTAATGCACTAACCTAATAGGTAAACAGAAATGCCTGAAAGTATTTGGGAACAATATCAACATTACTCCTCTAACAACTTTTGTGACAGAAGGATTCTCCTCCATGTTAAAAAGATTCTTAAGTGACCCCCTACTCTGAATTACTCTTAAAAGAAAAGATAGGCTTTAGTTCCTTCGAAATAAGCACTGCCTCTCCGTAACAATACTCAACCACTAAATTTGGCAGAAATAACAGTATCTGTCTTATAATTTTTTTTTTTCTATGAGCAAACATGCAATAATGGCAGACCCTGAAATTACATGGGAGTAATTTAATTATTCCCACTACTTAATTAGGGAGAATGTATGGTCTACATGGAATGATGTCTAGTAAGAAACACCTTCAGATTCAAAGAAAAACCAAAATCTTCAACCTGGTAAATTTTTTAGTACATCAAGTAGGCATAAAAGATCAAGATTAACTGTGTTTAGCGATACTGGGGTGAGATGTTTAGAAAGATGTACAAAAGGCCCGATACAGTGGCTCACACCTGTAATCCCAACACTTTGGGAGGCCAAGGTCAGTAGATCATTTGAGGTCAGGAGTTCAAGATTGGCCTGACCAACATGGTAAAATCCCATCTCCACTAAAAATACAAAATTAGCCAAGCAGGTTGGCACATGCCTGTAATCCCAGCTACTTGGGAGGCTGAGGCAGGAGAATCACTTAAACCCAGGAGGCAGAGGCTGCATTGAGCTGAGACTGCACCACTGCACTCCAGACTGGGGGACAAAAAGCAAGAGTTCGTTTAAAAAAAAAGAAAGAAAGAAAACATGCAAAGCTGTTCAAGGCTCTATTTCCTTTCCTAACCTGTATTAGAAAGACCTTTTGATAAAAATATTCCTGAATCTGACAAAAGGGTCTCCTTCAAACCTGAGACTTTTTAGATGTATTATATGTGAAAAACATTTTATACTATTTTTAGAAACTCTTCCACTGTTAAAATTGACCCTGAAAAATCAAATACCATAGGATTAAAATTATATCCAAATTTGGAAGGATTATGTTCAAGAATATAACTTGCCATAGTTCTTCTATTTTAAAATAAAGCCTGGCTGTTTTAACCGAATAAGACACAGAGATCCAAGGTCCAGTCTATCACGACACAGAAGTCATGTTGTACTGACACAGTGACTTGTGCCTAGAATCCCAGCTACTCGGGAGGCTGAGACAAGATGATGGCTACAAGACAGGAGTTTCAGACCAGCATGGGCAACAGAGCAAGATCCCAACTCTAAAAATTTTTAAATTAGCCAGATGTGGTGATGCATGCCTACAGTCCCACTACTATAATGAGATAGGAGGACCCCTAGGCTGGGTGCAGTGGCTCATACCTGTAATCCCAGCACTCTTAGAGGCTGAGGTGAGCGGATCACTTGAGGTCAGGAGTTCACGACCAGCCTGACCAACAAAACCCCACCTCTACTAAAAATACAAAGTTAGCCAGATGTGATGACACACGCCTGTAATCCCAGCTACTTGGGAGGCCAAGGTAGGAGGATCGTTTGAACCTGGGAGGCGGAGGTTACAGTGAGCCAAGATTATGCCACTATATACACTCCAGCCTGGGTGACAGAACAAGACTCCATCTCAAAAAACATACATACTTTTATGAACTGCCAAAGAAATCTCCAAACTTACAAGGGCCTTACATGTAAGGTGCAGATGTCAAAAATTTCAATGTTACAGGGAGGTTTGGGCTTTCTGTTGAGAACTAAGTACTGAGTTTCTGTCAGAATAGGTTTTACCTTAAGGAATCTTCTGTAAAATGCCCAAAATGAATAAGGATGGTATAAACCTGGGAGCCAAGGGTTGTCTGAGTCTCCTTCACTTTGGTCAATATTCTTAAACCAGTGTACCAGTGTATTCTTGTACCAGTGTATGTACCTGAATGAATTTGAATGGCCTATACTTATAATGGCTTGTATAATACAGATGCATACACAAACACCTGTACACCTGAAGTGCCCAAATCCATGAAATCTTTCTGTAAATAAAAAATCCACTACAAAAAAAAAAAAAGCAATGTTAACCTGTCAGACTAAGTATGTACAAGAAAATTCAGTTATTACCAGTAAATTAAAATCAGCCACCTATATCCTAAATGCAGAGCAAGTTAACAGTATAATCTACATGCCAAAATAAAGGCCTAATTATACCCTGTAACTGATCTTGTTTTCAATAAAATGACACGAAAAGAAAAGAGAGACACCATCTAAAGTCAGGAAGGGCAGCCGAGTGTGATGGCACATTCCCGGAATCCCGCCAACTCAAGAAGTTGAGGTGGGAGCACTACTTGAGCCCAGGAGTTGAAGACCAGCTTAGACAACACAGTAAGACTCTGTCTCATTTTAAAAAAAAAAAAAAAAAAAAAAAAAAGAAAGAAAAAAAGAAACACAAAAGTCAGGCAGAGGAGTTGGACGGATGATTCCATGGTACCATCAAGATCATTTTCTTTTTTTTAAGACAGCGTTTTGTTCTGTCATCCAGGCTGGAATGAAGTGGCACAATCACAGCTCACTACAATCTTGACCTCTTGAGTGCCATAGTTAACTGGACTCATTCAAGTCTTCCAATAGTACCCTATCATATTCCTCCCTTGCCAAAAATCTCTGCCCTTTGCCCTCAACAAAAAACACACCAAAGAATATATGCAAAAGTAAACCTGAAATGACCACAGAAAATAAATCGTGTATCAAGAAACCTAAACAGCTTTCTTTCCAGAAATTGTATATATGTGAGAAATAGCTAATAAAGAAAGAACACTAATATATTTTACAGTGAGCCTCTATAGTCCTACAAGTTCCCCACCTTCCAAGACTTAGGTGTATATTAAGAGGACTCTGGGATTTGAAATTGGTTAGTAAGGTAACTCAGAGTCTAACCTTCACAAACCAGTAACATATAGAAGAATGGACCTAGGCTGGGCACAGTGGCTTACACCTGTAATACCAACACTATAGGAGGCCGAGGAGGGCGGATCATCGAGGTCAGGGGTTCAAGACCAGACTTGACAACATGGTGAAACCCCAAAACTACTACTAAAAATACTATACAAAAATTAGCCAGGCATGGTGGTACATGCCTGTAGTCCCAGCTATTTAGGAGGCTGATGCAGAAGAATCACTCGAACCTGGGAGGTGAAGGCTGCAGTGAGCTGAGCTTCCATCACTGCACTCCAGCCTGGGCAAGAGTAAGACTGTTTTAAAAAAAAAAAAAAAAAAGTATGGACCTAATAACATAATTCTATCATATTTAACACTAAGAGATTCTCTTTTTGCCTGTCTTGTTTTCATTTTTGAAATTGTAGAAAGTACTCTCTTGATTTCTTTTTTAAAAAGGTATACTCATCTGGGCGTGCTGGCTCACGCCTGTAATCCTAGTACTTTGGGAGGCCAAGGCAAAATCAGAATCCGCAACACAGTGAGACCCCCATCTCTATTTAAGGGGGGAAAAAAAAGTGTATTCATAATTTGGTGTTTAAATGATTAGTTTAATTTTAATGTAGACATCAGGCCAGGAAAATCTAAACTCATCCTCCAAAGAAGTCCACGTGAACACAGCAACATAAAAGGTTAAAAAGGGGAAAAAAACGATGCTAAATGGATATGTAATGGTTTTGTTTTTTTCCCAGGGTAAAGATTATAGCAGAATGAGAAAAAGAACAGAAATTAATATAGTTTAGATCTTGCTAACTTACTGCTCCAGTAAAATTGTCATCTTTCAATAATCAGAAGCATAAAATCTTCTAGGGTTACCAATTTTTTCCTCATCTGTTTCTGTTCCATGATGACACTTTAACACTTAAGAGAGAAAGAAGAAATAAGAAATCTAAAAAAATAATTAAACCAACAAAATCAGGTGTTTTCTACTTATATTAGATACCTACAACAGTCAAATACACAGAGACAGAAAGTAGAACTGTGGTTACCAGGAACTAGTGGGAGCAGAGATTAAGTTTGTTTAATGGGTACAGATTTTACTTTGGGATGATAATTTCCAAGTTCTGGAGACAGAGAATGGGTGACAGTTACACAATAAGGTAAATGTACTTAACGCCCCCAAACTGTACATTAAAAACATTTTTTTTGGTTCTTTTTTTTTTTTGAGACAGGGTCGCATTCTGTCATCCAGGCTGGAGTACCGTGGCCTGATCTCACAGCAGCCTCGACTGCCTGGGCTCAAGCAATCCTCCCGCCTCAGCCCCTCAAGGCACTGAGACCATAGGTATGTGCCACCTCACCCAGCTAATTTTTGTAAAGACAGGGTTTTGTTATGTTGCCCAGGCTGTCCTCAAATTCCCGAGCTCAGGTGATCTACCCACCTCAGCTTTCCAAAGTACTGGCATTACAGGTGTAAGCCACTGTGCCCAGCAAAAAAAAAAAAAAAATTAAAGCTCATTTTAATGAAAAAATTTTGATGTTTCAACCAACTACTCTTCAAAACACAAAAGCTGCTGGGCACGGTGGCTCATGCCTGTAATCCCAACAATTTGGGAGGCTGAAGAGGACAGATCACTTGAGGTCTAGAGTTCGAGACCAGCCTGGCCAAAATGGTGAAACCCTGTTTCTATTAAAATTACAAAACTTAGCTGGGCGTGGTGGTGTGCACTTGTAATCCCAGCTATTCAAGAAGCTGAGGGAGGAGAACCACTTGAACCCAGGAGTCAGAGGTTGCAGTAAGCTGAGGTTGTGCCACTGCACTCCAGCCTGGGCAACAGAGTGAGACTCTGTCTCAAACACCACCAACACCACCACCACCACCACCACCACCACCACCACCAAGCCAACCTCAAAGCACAAAATCAGATAGAATTCTCTTGTCTTTTATAGTAGTACCAAGTTTTCAAATTCTCATTCACATTTTATCACGCAGAAAACATAGTTTATTGTCATCTTAGCACTTTTAGAGGCCAAGGCGGGCAGACAGACTGAGTCCAGGAGTTGGAGACCAGCCTAGGCAACATGGTAAAATCCCACCTCTACCAAGAAAAAAAAAAAAACCACCATAGTCTATATCAATAACTGGTATGTAGAAAACAACTGGGATGCATTTTCTTCATTCTTTGAACCATTACATTTATAGTTTAGCAAATAATGTCCTTCAAAGATCAGGACTACTATCTTTGGTCAAAACGGCATTACTCTTAAAATCAGCTAGAGAATCTTATTATTGGTAATCAAGTGGTATTTTGAATAAGGGTTCAAGAAATGACATGGAAGATTTTTCATTTCAATATTATACTTATGGGAAAAATATCAAGATTTCATGTCTAGTTCTATAGTATCACTAAGATACAAGTATACAGTTACAGTGATTACATGATATATTTAATTATTTTAAAAATCAGCGCTGGGAGGCCCAGTAGTCATGGTAGATCACTGAGGTTAGGAGTTTGAGACCAGCCCAGCCAACATGGTGAAACCCTGTCTCTACAAAGAATACAAAAAACTTAGCCAGAAGTGGTGGCTCATATCTGTAATCCCAGCTTCTCAGAAGGCTGAGGCAAGAGAGTTGCTTGAACCTGGGAGGCAGAGGTTGCAGTGAGCCAAGAACACACCATTGCACTCCAGCCTGGGCAACAAGAACCAAACTCTGTCTCATAAATAAATAAATAAAATAAAATAAATAAAAATCCATTTGTAACTGCATTTTTCCTACAAATCTGTAAAGAGCTGTAATTCTCATCAGGTTGTATGCCAATTCAACTTGCAGGATTCCAGGACTCAGAAATATGAAATTCCCCTCTCCCACATCTACTAAGAGAATCCTAGTGATCTTCCAAATAGCTAGTGATTCTAAACACAATTGCTAAGTCAAGTGACAAAAAAGCATCATGTCATGCTCAAAAATGGTATATACCAAGTGACACCAAGCACTGGCTCACAAAAGGCTGATCTACGAAAGCTAGAAAACCAACTTGCTAAGATATTTCACACTAAGTATCTGACATATAGCTTGGGGGAGAAGCCTGGGTTACCAAAATAGCCTAACCACTAAGCAGAGTTTTACAGTGGAAATGCCGCAGGATGGACACAGTTCATTAACAGATCATATGTAGGTATAACATTTTACTGGTTACTGAGACATCATACATATTAACTCTAACAAGAAGACAACTGTACAAGTGTTTACTTATCAAGTTTGAATAATCAAAGACTGCTGACACATTATATTGTGACAGGGATGAGTATGTCTTAAAAGAAATTTCAGCAAGGCACAGCACCTGTAATCCCAGCATTTTGGGAGGCTGAGGTGGGCGGATCACCTGAGGTCAGCAGCTCAAGACCAGCCTGACCAACATGGCAAAACCCCATCTCTACCGAAAATATAAAAATTAGCCAGGCATGGTAGCAAGTGCCTGTAGTCCCAGCTACTTGGGAGGCTGAGGCAGGAGAATCACTTGAACTCAGGAGGCAGAGGCTGTGGTGAGCCAAGATCACACCACTGTAATACAGCCTGGGCAACAGAGAGAGACTCTGTCTCAAAAAAAGTAAAATAAAATTCAAGTATGACACCACTAGTTAAAATGTTAGAAATGCTGGCTTGATTGGATGTTTAAAAAAAAAAAAAAAAAAGGCCGGGCGCGGTGGCTCAAGCCTGTAATCCCAGCACTTTGGGAGGCCGAGGCGGGTGGATCACGAGGTCAAGAGATCGAGACCATCCTGGTCAACATGGTGAAACCCCGTCTCTACTAAAAATACAAAAAATTAGCTGGGCATGGTGGCACGTGCCTGTAATCCCAGCTACTCAGGAGGCTGAGGCAGGAGAATTGCCTGAACCCAGGAGGCGGAGGTTGCGGTGAGCCAAGATCGCGCCATTGCACTCCAGCCTGGGCAACAAGAGCGAAACTCCGTCTCAAAAAAAAAAAAAAAAAAAAAGATCTATACTCTAAAAAATATCAGTAGAACCTTGGAAACAGTTACCCACTAACTTAAACCACAATGATTTTTACTATATTAGCTATCTGTTCAATAGTGATGGCAAGCTGATAGGAGACGTGTGGCCTAATATTAATAAATTACCAGTCCTGCAACATTAATTTTGAAAAATACATTCAACAAAAATCTAGGTAAAGATGAAACCATGTGTAAATTAATATTTTGGTGCGTTACCCTTGGCTTAGCTCTTTTCTTATTACCCAATAGAAGTTACATGAACTAACACAATTAAAAGTTGCATGAACTAACACAATTAAATGTATTCCTGAAAGGACATAGGTCAATCCTGACTAATCAGAACTTTCTATCTAAAGCAGCTCTGACAAAACCTGGGAAAGATGATCAATCCTCACTCACAAATAATGAGTTCAAGTTGTCATTTAATAGAACTGCTTATAGTAATCCTGGTACCAATAGTCTTCCCAGTTAATTTAAGCATCAGGAATAATTTAGGATCCTCTAACAAAGGAAAACCAAGACAGTGTTAATTCTAAATATTCTCAACTCAAAACATCAGAACCTTGGAATACACTGTATTCATTTATAATATTGCCACCTAATATACGTTTAAAAGTCTAATTTCTTTAAAATAACATATCTAAATGCAAACTAAAATCCAACACATATCCTGTTTTGATTCTATCAAGTATATGGGAAATAATTATTAAATATTCACTTGAAAAAATGAGGCCTTTGTAAAAATAATCCCAAATTATTTTCATCAAAAAAGCCTAACTAGCAATCATAAATTAATAAAACTAATGAAAACAGGGAGTGAAAAAAAGAAATGATAAAACCAACCCCTCCTCGCTGACCATCTACATGTATGGAACGGATGTGATCTGCCAGATCTGGGCTAGAGTTGAAGCAAGCCTGGCACTGGTCCCAACAACAATTATAGGCAATATTTTTGCTTGAAGAAGTAGTGCTTCCTTGTCCATTCATCATTGCTGGAGTTGAACGCCCACTGGAAATTGTGCTGTCTACATCCATTATAGTACTGCTTATGCTACAAAAGAAGAGAAAAGGCTGTGTTATTCCTAGAAATTCACTAACATGAATATGATCTTATAAATATTTAATTAAGAATACCACTTGACATTCTGCTCCAAGTGAACAAAGCATGGTAACCATATTCCCCATTAGAAAACAACAATGCTTTGAAATTAATTAGTTGGCAATGAAGTACAAATCAAGACAGAAACACGACAGTACCTAAAAATCAGATATGGAATAATTTGAGCAAACTTTTGGCAGGCATGAACTCAATACTATATCCTACAGAAAACAAACCACACCCATACCCACCCCCCCACACACCCCCACACACGGCTTATCACATTTCATCCTTTCCACAGTTCAAAGCAGCATGAGAAAGTAAGAATTTCCAGCAGTAAATAATTCACAATCCAAGCATTATCTTTATGGCTCTGCAAATCACTTGTTGACCTCATCTTTTCATTAATCTGAAAATACAACTGTTGCCACATCCTACTTCTTTACATGTCAAAGAATTTGGGAAATTTTGCAGTATTTTCCCTGCTTAATAAAAAAGCAGAAGAGAGAAAACTGGTCTCTGATTTTTCTACAGTACAAATAAAAAATATTCTCCTGGACCTAATTTTTTTTTTAAACTTAACTCTAGCCATCAAAAAAAAGACTGAAAATGCCAATCAATCCCTTTTACTTTTTATTTACTAGAGTATTACATATGGCCAGGCATGGTGGCTCCCGCCTGTAATCCCAGCACTTTGGGAGGCTGACGTGGGTGAATTACCTGAGGCTAGAAGTTCGAGGGCAGCCTGGCCAACATGGTGAAACCCCATCTCTACTAAAAATACAAAAAATTAGCTGGACATGGTGGTGGGCGCCTGTAATCCCAGCTACTCAGGAGGCTTGAGGCAGCAGAAACTCTTGAACCCGGGAGGCAAAGGTTGCAGTGAGTCCAGATCGCATCACTGCACTCCAGCCTGATCAACAACAGTGAAACTCCGTCTCAAAAATAAGCTATTACAGAGTAGTAACTCTTTTATTTACTAAAAAAGGTATGTATCAATAGGCAAAACACTCAAAAATTCACATCTTAATAAAATGTACCACATTTCTGCCTTCATTTTAAAAGCAATTCGCTTATTTTCTTTTTTTCAAAATCTTCTCAATAATAAATTACATGAAAGTGTCTTCAATCATAAGGGTCAAGAGGAAGAATGTCTTCAGACTAAATCTAAGAAAAGTTGTGTATTTAAGAAATACCACAAGTCAAATTGTGAAAATTATATTAACTTTAAAGAGGCATGCTTCCCTCCCCTCAAGTTTTTATTATGGAAAATTTCAAAGACACAAAGTATAACTAAATCTGAATTCAATTAACACTTTGCCCTATTTGCTATCTGTAATCTGTTTTTCTGAATCATTTGAAAGTTGTAGGCATCATGACACTCAACCACAATTATTATAGCATATACCTTATTTTAAAAAAGAACATTCAGGCCAGGCCCAGTGGCTCACACCTATAATCCCAGCACTCTGGGAGGCTGAGGGCGGTGGATGACAAGGTCAGGAGTTCAAGACCAACCTGGCCAAAATGGTGAGACCCATCTCTAATAAAAATACAAAAATTAGCTGGGCATGGTGGCAGGCGCCTGTAATCCCAGCTACTTGGGAGGCTGAGGCACAGAACTGCTTGAACCCAGGAAGTGGAGGTCTCAGTGAGCCAAGATCACGCCACTGCACTCCAGCCTGGGCAACAGAGCAAGACTCCATCTCAGAAAAAAACAACAACAAAAATTCACCTATATACCAATATAACCTATTTGCTCACACCTGAGAAAATTTACATGAATTTTGTTAGTTTATTAAGTAAGCTTTAAAATGATCTGTGTCTAACATCAAATGCACCCATTCTGGAGGGTGGAGGGATATTAAGACACGGTCTTCACTCTGTTGCCAAGCCTACAGTGCAGTGGTACTATCATGACTCCATTGCAGCCTTGACCTACCAGGCTCAAGTGATCCTCCCACCTCAGCCTCCTGAGTAGCTGGGCCTACAGGCATGCACCACTATGGCCGACTAAATTTTTTAACTTTTTGTAGAGATGAGGTTGCTTTATGTTGCCCAGGCTGGTCTCCAACTCCTGGGCTCAGGAAATCCTCCCAAAGTACTGGGACTACAGGCATGAGGCACTGCACCCGGCAATGTTTTTAGAGGCAGAGTCTTTTTGTAGAGGCAGAGTCTTGTTTTGTTGCCCACGCTAGAAACGTGCCCATTTTTAAAAGCAAAGATATTTTCGTAGGATGCTTCAGACATGAAAAAAGTCTCAGGATTTCCTTTAAAAGATATTCTAGTATTTAAGCTCATCTGACTACCTACCTAACTAGTTAAATGCAGTAAATACATATTTACCTGCCAAGTCAATCGATTCTAAATTGCAACTCTATGGCTTCATTCTAAAATTCTGTAATCTCTATAAAATTATCAAATGTGAAATCAGCTCTTGAATATCTGAATATACATATATTGTTGTTGCAGGAATAAACTGGGTATGGTGGTTTTTCTATATTGAAATACAAATTTTATTTAAACTCTAGAAATTTCAAGGTTCAAAAGGCCCTTAATCCTGACATGGTTACCTATTTTCCCTATCATTTGCTTATATATTTTTAAGCATTCAACTCTAAGCACATACTTACATAAACCATACTAATTTAATTCCAAGGCAAATACTAATAATTCTAACTGAACAACTAATCATACCCAATTTATAAACAATCTCAGGAAAAGTAATAAAAACTCAATGAACTATCGTGGTACAATCTCCAAGGTATAGTTAAGTAAAACACACACAAGTGCAGGATAGTAATATTCCAATTTGCATACCTAAGTGAAGGAGGGAGACAGAGATACAGCTAGTCTCCAAGGCCACAGAAAGATATACAAAACTCAGCTAAATGTTTGGGGGAAGGGAAGCGTGAGAGAGAAACTTATCTTTCACTGTATACACCCTTTTATACCATTTTAAACATCTTGCACTTGTACTGCTTTGATTAAAAAGTCCAAAATCAGTTGAAAACCAAATCAATGCCTCTGTTGGTAAGGACAAAAAAAAAAAAAGAAAAAAAAGAAAAGCAAATCGATTTTTTTTTAACTGGACAGTGAGGTTAAGAGAGACTTACATACCTAAGAACCTAAAGGATCTCTTTGACTAGTATTATTACGCAGCTGAAACTAACCAGACCATCTAAGAAATTGTTTCATATGGTAAACCAAAGCACACATCACACACAGAGCCTGTGCAACAGAAAATTTTTAAGTTTAAAAAACACCTACACACACATTGTTAGAGATGCCAAAAAATAACATCATTATGGAATCTATCTACACAGTACTTAATGTACTTTTGCTCATTATCTTTACCAAAGAAAGGGAACCATACGAAGAAGTCCAAAATCTGAGAAGAGAAAGCACTGTTGAGTCAGTCTATGTGTGATATCACACACTTGAAACAGTACTTAATGTGGATATAGCTCTGCATAAAGACAGCATAATGTGTTAAGACAAGCTTCCCCAAACTTTTTACACAGGGGGCCAGTTCACTGTCCCTCAGACCGTTGGAGGGCCGCCACATACTGTGCTCCTCTCACTGACCACCAATGAAAGAGGTGCCCCTTCCTGAAATGAGGCGAGGGGCCAGATAAATGGCCTCAGGGGGCCGCATGCAGCCTGCAGGCCATAGTTTAGGTACGCCTGTGTTAAGAGCATGAGCTTTGCCTACCACTGGGGACCAAGCTGTGAATACAATGGCAGAAGGTTAAAGGTAGGTCCCCAGAACACTCAAGACACACCACACAGAGTCTCCCCCAAGCTGAACAGGGCCCACCGAAGTTCTGCTTCACAGCCCCTCTTAGGCTCCTCCAACTTCTAGGAAGTATCCAATCCTAAACTGCCACGCTCCCTTTTGGCCCCAGACAAACGCTGGCATCAGTGGTCTTCTCCATTCTCACAACTAATGAAGGCAACAGTCCTGATGCAACAGCAGGACAGAAAACAAATGACAGTTAACTTCTGATTTTGAGAGACACTGAGCTAGACAGGGATTTCACAGAAAGCAATGCCCTTCCTCCTATAATACATCATGTAACAAGAGACAATCCACCTAAACCTATATTTCTAGAACAATCCATGTTAAAATTTTTTCACACTGTTAACTATCCTTTTCAATGAACATTTACTGATTTCATGAAATGTGAAGACCTATATAGCCTGACATTTTGAAGAATGCCTAAGCCAGGCAATACACTCACACTATGAAGCTAGCTTAGATAATCTAAAGCAGTATTTCTCAAACTTTCATGTGCACATAAATCAAATGGCCCTTATTAATTGCAGATTCTGATTCAGTAGGTTTAGGGTAGGCCCTGAGATAAAGCATTTCTAACAAGTATCTGCTTGAAGCTGCTGTGACATTTTGAGAATTAAGAACCTAAAGGATGTCTTTAACTAGTATTATTACGCAGCTGAAACTAACCAGACCGTCTAAGAAATTGTTTCGGGCCGGGCGCAGTGGCTCATGCCTGTAAACCCAGCACTCTGGGAGGCCGAGGCGGGTGGATCACGAGGTCAGGAGATCAAGACCATCCTGGTCAACATGGTGAAACCTGTCTCTAATAAAAATACAAAAAATTAGCTGGGCATGGTGGCATGTGCCTGTAATCCCAGCTACTCCGGAGGCTGAGGCAGGAGAATTGCCTGAAGATAGAAGGCAGAGGTTGCAGTGAGCCGAGATCGCGCCATTGCACTCCAGCCTGGGTAACAAGAGCGAAACTCCGTCTTGGAAAAAAAAAAAAAAAGAAATTGTTTCACATGGTAAACCAAAGCACACATCACACACACAGCTTGTGCAACAGAAAATTTTTAAGTTTAAAAAACACCTACACACACGTTGTTAGAGATGCCAAAAACTATTTAGGGAGCAACCTGAGATATTTTCAACATCACGAACATTCTCCTTTTCCCCTTTTCCATGGGCTTTGTTTAGAAACTATCTGGCAGATCGGAGTTTTCCTCCCAATAGCTAGTGCGACCAACTGTATGATATTATAAAAATGGTTTCCTTTGGAAATTCGAAGCCCATCTCACTCATACATCCAGAAAAGCCCCATCTTTGAAACTCAAATTACTTCCAGTCAAGTATTCTGCTTGATGGACCTGACCAGGATTGCCAATACTGAGAAAGTTATAAAGATCAATTTGCTAAATGACAAGGTGTATGAGCATAGGAAGCAATACATTGATGCTTATGTTATCATGTCTGAAGGACAAAACTATGATCTTAAAGTAACAAAGAAAAGTTTAGTTTCTAACACACACTGCAAATAATCTTTAAGAAACTACCACTTTCCAAGTATTGTCTTAGTACCAAATAGCAACATAATTATCTTTTTTTTTTTTTTTTTTTTTTGAGACGGAGTTTCGCTCTTGTTACCCAGGCTGGAGTGCAATGGCGCGATCTCGGCTCACCGCAACCTCCGCCTCCTGGGTTCAGGCAATTCTCCTGCCTCAGCCTCCTGAGTAGCTGGGATTACAGGCACGCACCACCATGCCCAGCTATTTTTTTTGTATTTTTTAGTAGAGACGGGGTTTCACCATGTTGACCAGGATGGTCTCGATCTCTTGACCTTGTGATCCACCCGCCTCGGCCTCCCAAAGTGCTGGGATTACAGGCTTGAGCCACCGCGCCCGGCCGCAACATAATTATCTTAAAATGCTATTGAAATATGACTTCTGCTAGACACAGTGGCTCATGCCTACAATCCCAGCAACTTGGGACACTGGGGTGGGATCTCTAGAGGCTGGGAGTTCAAAAACCACCTGGGCAACACAGCGAGATCCTGTCTCTACTAAAAAAACCGGCCAGGCAAGGTGGCTTATGCTTGTAATCCCAGCACTTTGCGAGGCCGCGGCTGGTGGATCAGTTGAGGCCAGGAGTTCAAGACCAGCCTGGCCAACATGTTGAAACACTGTCTCTACTAAAAATACAAAAAAAAATTAGCCTGGTGTGGTGGCAGGCACTTATAATAAGCACGTACTCGAGAGAATGGGGCAGGAGATCACTTGAACCTGAGAGGTGGAGGCTGCAGTGAGTGGAGATCGCACTCCAGCCCGGGCAACAAGAGTGAGACTCCATCTCAAGGGAAAAAAAACTAGCTTGGCATGTTGGCACGTGCCTGTAATCCTAGCTACTCAAGAGGCCAAGGTACAAGGATTTCTAGTAGTCCGAGACTGCAGTGAGCTATGACTGTGCCACTGCACTCCAGTCTGGGTGACAGAGCAAGATTCTATCTCAAAAAAAAAAAAAAGACCCCAAAATCTGAGAACCACCAAAGCTTGAGCACTTCCCTAAAACAGATCAAAAAGAATATGTTTCTAAATGGAAATACTTTTATTTATTTTATTCTGAAGTTAACTGCTGAATTTGAAATTCAGTCTGAGGTAAAATGGATAGGGGCAAGCCTTATCAGCAGTCTTCTTTTCAGTTCTGTAGGAAACTCATTTGTGTCACAGACATTCCTTGGTAACTTTGCGTTATTCTCTTCTCCCCGTATCTTCAGTGAGGTCTAGCCTACCAATATGTCTAACTTTATTTCTTTTAGTATATTTGCTGCCAAAGCAAGCACTGAAATGTCTAACTTTAAAGGAACGTAGAGGACAGGGACTTCAAGGATTGAGAGTGTAAAACCTGAAAACAAGTATAATTTACTGACATTAAAAAAACTAAAATACGGCCGGGCGCGGTGGCTCAAGCCTGTAATCCCAGCACTTTGGGAGGCCGAGGCGGGTGGATCACGAGGTCGAGAGATCGAGACCAACCTGGTCAACATGGTGAAACCCCGTCTCTACTAAAAATACAAAAAATTAGCTGGGCATGGTGGCGCGTGCCTGTAATCCCAGCTACTCAGGAGGCTGAGGCAGGAGAATTGCCTGAGCCCAGGAGGCGGAGGTTGCGGTGAGCCGAGATCGCGCCATTGCACTCCAGCCTGGGTAACAAGAGCGAAACTCCGTCTCAAAAAAAAAAAAAACTAAAATACACAAATTTGAGAATGTTCTATAAATATATCACTGAATAAAAAGGCTATGGCTCTACTGCACTGGTGTTTCTACCACCCTAATTTAAGCCTTCACATCTCCATTCACATTTAATCATGCCTGCAAATCACACACCTTATACCTTAACCAATTAAAAACCTTCCGCTACAATTACTTTCTGAATGCTCCCTTCACTTACAGGACTAGCCAAGTGTGTTTGTAACAATTAAAAGTTGACACGAGGCCGAGCGAAGTGGCTCACACCTGTAATCTTAGCATTTTGGGAGGCCAAGGCAGGCAGATGACGAGGTCAAGAAATCGAGACCATCCTGGCCTACGTGGTGAAACCCCATCTCTACTAAAAATACAAAAATTAGTTGGGCGTGGTAGCACATGCCTGGCTATTCGGGAGGCTGAGGCAGGAGAATTGCATGAACCCAGGAGGCAGAGGTTGCAGTAAGCCAAGATCACACCACTGCATTCCAGCCTGGCAACAGAGCAAGACTTCGTCTCAAAAAAAAAAAAAAAAAAAAAAAGTTGACAAAAAACAGTATTAGAGTTTCTATACTTTAAGTTTGAGGTTCAGGTCACTTTTGCATTTGTGACAGGAAGTGAAAACAATTAAGGGTCATTAAGCAATGTTGTCTTCCAAATAAAATGTCCTTACCACTAATTCCTGTCCCTAAATCAGTAGAACTAACGTGGTCAGGTGCAGTTTCTTGCACCTGTTAATCTCAGTACTTGGGAAGGCAGAGGTGGGGAATGGCTTGAGCTCAGGAGTTGGAGATCAACCAGGCAACATGGTGAGACCCCGTCTCTATTTTTAAAAAAGAAAGAATTAAGGTACACATGGAGATTGCAAAATAAACTGTCCATATCTGCAAATCAGATTTGCAGGACCAAGCAGTCAAACAGAGTAAAGATATAAATTGGGAGGCCAGGCACAGTAAATGAAGCCTGTAATCCTAGCACTTTGGGAGGCCGAGGTGGAGTCTGCAATCACCTATGATCCTGGTCCCCCACACTCTGGCCCTGGTGACAGACCAAGACTCTGTCTCAAAAAAATAAAGAAAGAAACTGGATGCTAAAACTGACAAACACGTATCATCTACAAACACCCATGAGACGTAAGGAGACAAAAATTCTAACAGTCTGAGGAACACTTAACAGAGGATAAGAATTAGCGTTATGAACTTAGTTTAACTTTATTTTTTTTAAAATAGAGATGAGGTTTCACCATGTTAGTCAGGCTGCTCTTTAACTTCTGACCTCAAGTGATCCACCTACCTCGGCCTCCCAAAATGCTGGGATTACAAGCCTGAGCCACCTCACCCAGCTTAGCTTAACTTTGTAATTAACAAAAGCAATGTTTAGAAATAAGTATATAGGCCAGGTGTGGTGACTCACGCCTGTAATCACAGCACTTTAGGAGTCTGTGGGTGGAACATCTGAGGTCAGGAGTTGGAGACCTGTCGGGCCAACATGGTGAAATCTCGTCTCTACTAAAAATACAAAAATTAGCAGGGTGTGATGGCAGGCACCTGTGATCCCAGCTACTCGGGAGGCTGAGGCAGAAGAATCGTTTGAATCCGGGAGGCAGAGGTCACAGTAGGCCAAGACCACCACTGCACTCCAGCCTGGGCAACAAGAACAAACCTCCATCTCGAAAGAAGAGAAGAAAAAGAAGAGAAGAAAGAGAGGAGAGGAGAAAGAGAGAAGAGAAGAAAGAGAGGAAAGGAGAAGAAAGAGAGGAAAGGAGGAGAGGAGAAGGAGAGGAGAGGAGGAGAGGAGGAGAAGGAGAGGAGAGGAGAGGAGGAGAAGGGCAACATGGCAAGACCCAATCTCTACAAAAAAACTTTTAAAGAAAAAAGTAAGTCTACATAGTTTTTCAAAGCCTATTTATCAAACTAGGTAAACATTACAACAATACAAAGCAAATCCTAATGTAATCACATTAACAGGTAAACTATCATTCATCTAACAGGTGATATTCCTTTCATCTATAAAACTGCCACTTACACTAGAAAGATTACACTATGTCTCTCCCACCCTTATAATCAAATTTCTTAAAGGGTAAAATCCAAAACATTGCAAAAGCATCTAAGAATCCCCTGTATCTTAAGAAGTCTGAGGCTGTACACCTAATACACAACCCTTAAGAGTAAAAATTCTTTTAGTTACCATTTGTCAACTGCATTCACTGAAACAGATTATAATTATGTGTTGTAATATTTATTCTAGGCTTGACAAAAGGATTAAAAGCTAAAACAACCAAATGAAACAGGTTACTTCAAGAAAACCATGAACAAAAAAAAAAAAGAAAGAAAAAAAACCATAACAACCTTGCCTGTTACATGTTATGACTCTTTACGGAAAAAAAGCAATTATGTATCCTACTACATAAAATAGGAAAAGGCACTCTAAATCTTGTTCCCACCAAAAGATGACCACTTTTGGCCAGGAGCAGTGCTTCATGCCTGTAACCCCAGCACTTTAGGAGGTCGAGGCAGGCAAATCACTTGAACCCAGGAGTTCAAGAGCAGCCTGGGCAATATGGTGAAAACTCATTTTGTTTGTTTGTTTGTTTTTTTTTCTGCCCTTCTCCTGATTGTAAACTCTGTCTCGCTAAAAATAAAAATCCAAGCACTCTGGGAGGACAAGGCAGGTGCATCACTTGAGGTCAGGAGTTCAAGACCAGCCCTGGCCAACATGATGAAACCCCATCTCTACTAAAAATACAAAAATTAGTTGTGTGTAGTGGCGCACACCTGTAATCCTAGCTACTCAGGAGGCCGAGGCAGGAGGATCACTTAAACCTGGGAGGCAGAGGTGCAGTGAGCCAACATTATGCCACTGCACTCCAGTCTGGGCAACAAAGCAAGAATCCATCTCAAAAATACATAAATAATAAATAATAAAAATGGCCACTTTTACGCCAGGTGCAGTGATGCATAGTTGTAGTCCCAACTACTCAGGAGGCTGAGGTGGCGGGATGGCTTGCGTAACAGAGCTCAACACTGCAGTATGCCATGACTGCCTGTGAATAGCCACTGCACTCCAGCCTGGGAACCCAGCAAGTAAGACCCTGTCTTAAAATTAAAAAAAAAAAAAAAAAAAAAATTAAAACATGGTCACTTTTGAAAGATCCCATCCTCTCCTCTTATTATACAGGTGTGGTCTGTGTTACCTCCCCTTGAATTTGATCAGGCCTGAGACTTCTGTAGAAGTGATATTGCCAGACTTCCAAGGCTAAGTCATAAAAGGGAACACAGTTTCAGCCTGGCTCTCTCTCAGAACACTCAGCTTGGTAATCCTCGACTACCATGTAAGAAATCTGGCTCCTGTGAAGCCGCAAAGTTGAAGAGATCCTGTGAAGAACATACACAGAGCTAGAGAAAGATGCCTGAGAGGCCCCAGCTGTTCTGATCCCCAGCTGTTTTCAGTGTTCTCAGCCCAGGCACCAGACACGTGACAGAAACATGACATGAGTCAGTGAGCATTCTGATTCCAGTTCCCAGTCTTTAAGGTGCTTCTACAACCTGATACCAAGCACAGCAGAAATGAACTGACCCTGAAGAGCCGGGCCCAGATCACAGATTCATAAGCAAAATAAATGCCGTAGTTTTTCTTTTTCTTTTTAAACAGAGACAGGGTTTCACCATGTTGATCAGGCTGGTCTCGTACTTCTGACCTCATGATCTGCCCGACTCAGCCTCCCAAAGTGCTGGGATTACATGCGTGAGCCACTGTGCCCAGCATAAAGGCTGCAGTTTTAAACCACTAAATGTTGGAAAAGGGCTGTCATGCAGCTGTAATAACTGGAACAACGTTGATTATGTATTAACTCTGTAATGCCTACAACAACTCTAATAAGTGATATTGGTATCTTTTTCTTTCAGAGAAACTAAGACACAAAATGGGATTTGCCCATAGTCAAACAAGTGCAAAACAGTAATGCCAAAAAAAAACCTGTCATGCTACTATGCATTCAAAGGAGAAACTTGAATTACTGATTTAGGAAATAACTGAAATACAGCCTATAGTATGCATCAAAGTGACATTAACACTCCTTTAGAGCAACTTTAAAAAAAATTGACACTTTTTTTTTTGAGACAGTGTCTCACTCTGTTGCTCAGGCTGGAGTACAGTGGCACAATCATAGTTCACTGCAGCCTCAACTTCCCAGGTTCGAGTGATCCTCCCAACCTCAGCCTCCTGAGTAGCTGGGCCTACAGGTATGCACCACCACATCTGGCTTTTTTTGGAGGGGCGGGGGGGGGGGAGGCAGGGAGCAGGAAGAGAAATAGTATCTATGTTGCCTAGGCTGGTCTCAAACTTCTGGGTTGAAGTGATCTTCCCTCCTCAGCCTTCCACAGTGCTGAAATTACAAGCAAGAGTCACCATACTAGGCTGACATTTTCATCTAGTATGCAAAACTTTCATCTAGTATAGCACACAAGCAAAAGTTGTTTGGTTTTGTACATTCATAGTGCATAACACAAAAGAGATATTTAATATCTACATAAAATTTGACCCATTCAGGCAGATAGTTTTACTAACAAGATAAACTATTAAATTTGATTACTACAACTCGATTAGCTTCATAAAATTAATTCAAGGTCAGTCAGAGAAAGCAACACTGTCCTCAGGTAGAAAGAAACTGTCCCAAATTTACAACTTAGTTCACTGAAACGGATTCGAGCAGAACAACGACAACATAAAATTCAACTCCAAATACTCCTTCCCACAGCAATGGGGTAGTAATTTTTTCTACTTATGAAGAACAAAGACTAAATCATAAAACTGATCTTAAACAGGATTAAGGAATTTAGACACATCAGATTCTGTAAGGCCACCTGGTTTTGCTTTCTTTAAACTCAAACAATTAGAGAGAAAAAAGTGAAGGGAAGTGTCTATTACATGGGTGGGTGAGGGTGTGTGTGTGTGTGTTATAAATAAGTCACATTTCCCTAAGGCTCTTCCTATTTATCTAAGGTGGAAGGAATTCCGCTTCTATATGTTCCAGTAAATTTGCACTGTGACCTATAAACCTCTGTTCAGAGTAAACTGCTAAACCTAGTTAGTGCTTTGCACATAGTAAAGCTCATCATTTGCTGGGCGCGGTGGCTCAAGCCTGTAATCCCAGCACTTTGGGAGGCTCAGGCGGGTGGATCACAAGGTCGAGAGATCGAGACCATCCTAGTCAACATGGTGAAACCCCGTCTCTACTAAAAATACAAAAAATTAGCTGGGCATGGTGGCGCGTGCCTGTAATCCCAGCTACTCAGGAGGCTGAGGCAGGAGAATTGCCTGAGCCCAGGAGGCGGAGGTTGTGGTGAGCCGAGATCGCGCCATTGCACTCCAGCCTGGGTAACAAGAGCGAAACTCTGTCTCAAAAAAAAAAAAAAAAAAAAAAAAAAAAAGCTCATCATTTTTAGTGAGAACCTTAAGCAGGATTTTTTAAGGCAAGTAAAATATATGGCTTTGTCACACTAAAATAATTTTTTTAAAGTTAACTGGAAGCACACTAAAAATCATTAGCCAAAACCAAGATATTATCACTATTATTATAAGCTATTATCACTGTAATTTAAAAAGCTAAAATAAATTTGTATCATCAAGAAAAAGACTACTTTCTATCCCCACAATTATTTCTCTGATTAAAGCAAACTATTTTTTTTCCTGAAGACCAAACAACATTCACTAAATTGGCCAAAAGGGACTTTATGCAACAATGATGAAACATAAGTCTATGGGAAACAAGTTGGCTACATTCTTTTATCACCACTATGAACTGAGCATATTACTTTAAATTTCTCATATCAAATCTATCACCCTTTAAGATTACTTCACCCACATTTTTCACCCAGCTTAAAATATCAGCAAGCAATTGATAAATTCATGAAAACTAGAAACATTCCACTTCAACACAATTACACTAGGAACTTAGGTTTACCTTTTTACAGACATTAAAAATGTATATACACGAAGATGGTATGTTTAAAAAAAATCCACTATGAGGAACAACCCATTTTATGAAGAAGCAATTAAATTTGAGTTTTTTAGTGTTAAATCATAAAAAGATCTTTACTAAGAAAATATTGAGGAAAAAGATCTTATCAAATGATTTCAGCATATAATTCTGACAAGAATGACTAGTCATTCTTGACTCAACACCTCAAAACACATGTTGAAATAACAATTGCCAAGCTTAATTTAAAACACTAAAAAATCTACTGCCAATTCATCTATTCTTGGTACTTTTTTTTTGAGACAGGGTCTCACTCTGTCGCCCAGGCTGGAGTGCAGTGGCATGATTTCAGCTCACTGCAACCTCCACCTCCCGGGTTCAAGTGATTCTCCTGCCTCAGCCTCCTGAGTAGCTGGGATTACAGGCGTTCACCACTACGCCTGGCTAATCTTGGTACTTTAAAAAGTATTTATGAAAAGTAATGATGGCCAGGAGTGGTGGCTCACACCTGTAATCCCTGCACTTTGGGAGGCCAAGGTGGGAGGACTGCTTGAGCTAAGGGGTTTGAGACCAGCCTGGGCAACACGGGGAGACCCCATCTCTACAAAAAACGAAAAAATTAGCTGGGCATGGTGGTACATGCCTGCAGTTCCAGCTATTTTGAAGGCTGAGGCAGGAGAGTCACTTGGGTCCAGGAGTTTGAGACTGCAGTGAGCTGTGATGATAACGCTGCACTCCAGTCTGAGTGACAGACAGAGCAACACCCGGTCTCAAAGTAAAAAACAGAACAAAACAAAAAAAAAAACTGTTCTCTTTTTCTTTTCATCAGCCACACTAATTAAACTGAAAAAGAAGAAATATGCAATCAGGTATTTCCACATTCAGTTGAATTCAACCAATTACTGAGAATGAATACAGGTAATATATGAGTGCAGAAGATTAAATTCTGCAAGTATAAATGAGACCCAATCTTTACTTTTTTTGTGAGATGGAGTTTTGCTCTGTTGCCCAGGCTGGAGTGCAATGGCACAATCTTGGGTCACTGCAACCTCCACCTCCTGGGTTCAAGCTATTCTCCTGTCTCAGCCTCCCAAGTAGCTGAGATTACAGGCATGTTCCTAATTTTTGTACTTTCAGTAGAGACGGGGTTTCACCCTATTTGCCAGTCTGGTCTGGACCTGAGCTCAAGTGATCAACTCTCCTTGGCCTCCCAAAGTGCTGGGATTACAGGTGTGAGCCAACATGCCTGGCTTGATCTTTACTTTTAAAAATGTTACAGCCTACAGAAAATAAACACAAACAGATATTTCCATACCACATCATATATATGAAACAGAAATATAATGACTTCTGGCCAGGCACAGTGGCTCATGCCTGTAATCCCAGCACTTTGGGAGGCCAAGAAGAGAATCATGTGAGCCCAAGAGTTCAAACGCAGTCTAGGCAACATAGTGAGACGTCATCTCTATTTTCAAAAAAAAACTAATTTTTAAAAAAGAAATATGGTCATTTTAAAACTCAGAAGCACCTACCTAAAATATCCTTGAGATCCTGAATATAACAAAGCCACACGTGGCAATATTCTGTGTTTGTCTAAAGAACAGAATATATTATCTATTTGTTTAACTGCATTTAAAGCACTTGCCAAGTCTACAGCAGTATCCTTGCATCTGAGCTCCCAAGTTTTTTATACCGTTTTGTCAAAAACCCTCATTTTTAAGAAAAAGAATCAATCTGAGCTTCACAGAAATGAATGATTTGCCACATTTCCTGAAGACAATAAAGCCAACACTACAATATTGATCACTTATCCTCAGCTGGAATATTCTTCCCACCACATCTCCGCTTCCTGAGAAATGGGAGTATGAATGACTCTATGAAGTAAATACATAACGCATTTGTGTGTCATCTCACTTAATCCTAACACTGCTCCTATTTTACAGATAAGAAAGAAACTTTTGAGATTACCTCCATGCTCTTTCACTACTCAATGTTCCCTTAGTTATTCTAGTGATGGGTGTGTCTAGAAAAACAATGCAAACTATTGTTCAAATTAAATCAAGAAAACATTCAGAAATAAATGACATTTATGCAGCCAGGTGCTACAGATAATGTCCAATCAAGACAGTTTTCTTCTCAGGGAGCACACAATCCAGCAGCAGAGATAAATAGTAAACAATTACCCATATTGTGGTGAAGGCAATAAAGAACTCAGAACGCTGGCAATATGTCTAACAAGGAACCAGCCTGTTCAAGACTTCAATGTGAACTAGGAGATATACAGACAGAAGGTAAAGAGAAGGAAAAGAATTTGATTCACAAACCCATACTGAGAGATGTACATACTTGTGTTGGTATGAAAGGTCTCATTTGAGCCACTAATTCTTAATTCCCAAGCCCAGTGTGCATCCTTAGATCAAGGAAAGAAGTTTCCTGAACATGCTAGGTTCATTCCTGCCTGTATTTCTCAGACTTTCTAGAATTCTCTCATCATCATTTACCTAAGCCTAAAATCTGTCTCCCTTCCCGCAGAACCTTAAGTCACTGACTATACAATATGCTCCAACTGTCACCCAGGTTTGACTACAGTGGCAGACCACAGCTCACCACAGCCTCAAACTCCTAGGCCCAAATGACCCTCCTGCCTCTGCCTTTCAAGTGGCTAGGAATTTAGGCATGTGCCACCACATCTGGCTAATTTTTTCATTTTTGTAAAGATGAGATCTCACTACATCGTCCTGGCTGGTCTTGAACTCCTAGGCTCAAGGGATCCTCCCACCTTGGCCTTCCAAAGTACAGGGATGACAGGTATGAGCAACCACACCTGGCTGCAGTTCTAATTTGAATGTACCATATCAAAATTTACAGAAAAAAAACAATAATCTCTGTAGGCTGCTCTTTAAACACTAAGTATCTGAGAAAATAACATCATTTCTTATCACTAAATGGGGCACAATGGGTCTTAATTTTTAAGACCAATATATATATATATTTTTTTTTGAGACGGAGTTTCGCTCTTGTTACCCAGGCTGGAGTGCAATGGCACGATCTCGGCTCACCGCAACCTCCGCCTCCTGGGCTCAGGCAATTCTCCTGCCTCAGCCTCCTGAGTAGCTGGGATTATAGGCACGCGCCACCATGCCCAGCTAATTTTTTGTATTTTTAGTAGAGACGGGGTTTCACCATGTTGACCAGGTTGGTCTCGATCTCTCGACCTTGTGATCCACCCGCCTCGGCCTCCCAAAGTGCTGGGATTACAGGCTTGAGCCACCGCGCCCGGCAAGACCAATATATTATGTTCACAAATGCAAACTATTCATCCCAAAAATAAATTCATTATGGGTTAGACCACTGCAACACATTACCATTACTAGAAAAGTCATTCCAAAACTTTTTACCACAGAAAACTAATGTGCTCACTTCAGCATTATACATGATAAAGTCAGAACAATACAGAGAAGATTAGCATGACTCCCGCACAAGGATGACATGCAAATTTAGGAAGCATTCCTTTTCTAATTGTTGTTAATATGTACACGCAGCTAGTTATCTTCTAAAAAAAAAAAAGCTATCTTTTTTCAGAAGATAACTCTCTTTATGTACATATTAACAATTTAAAATGAAAAGTTGTATATGAAGGCTTTTAGGCCCACCACAGACATAGCAAATTGATTAAAATGTAGAGGCTGTAATGAAATATTTTGGTCTACCATATCCTTACGCAAATTTCTGCAAAATTCATTTGCAGATTCTTGCCATAACATCTAACACCTAATTGATAAGAGTACTTTTGGGCATTCCAGATCATATAGCACTTCATAATAGACATTACTCACTATTATCAATTCATTTGTGCAGTGATTGTCTCTGCCACTCATGAGGTAAGGGCTTTGTTTTATACTCTGCTGTATCGCCAGCATTTAGAAGAGTACCTGGCATGAGGTTGGGTGTGGTGGCTCAAGCCTGTAATCCCAGCACTTTGGGAGGCTGAGGCAGGCAAATCATTTGAGATCAAGCATTTGAGACCAGCCTGGTCAACATGGTGAAACCATGTCTCTACTAAAAATACAAAAAAAAAAATGAGCCAGGTGTGGTGGCAGCTGCCTGTAATTCGAGCTACTTGGGAGAATGAGGCTTGAACCCGGGAGGCAGAGGTTCCAGTGAGCCAAGATCACATCACTGCACTCCAGCCTGGGTGACAGAGTAAGACTCCGTCTCAAAAAAAAAAAAAGATTACCTTTCTGTTAGTTACAAAAATGAAGTTCTCTCACCATGAAATCAATCTATAAAATCCACATAGGTTGATGTAATCTACAGTAGTTTATGGGAACTATGAATCCTTTCCAAATTCAAAATAACTGGTGGAAAAATCTCAAAGGCAAAAAGGAGATGTTTCAGAACTAAGATTATCAAGACCACAAGCCAGTTTCACTAGTAAGACTTTTTCATACAAGTGACAAATCTATTACCCTGAAATGATGACATTAAAACAGTATTTTGTAGTCTCTAATGTTTAAGCATTAAGAAAACCAATTTTGCTTGGTTATCAAGTTTTAACTTTAGTTGGATTTGTGAGACCTGTAATTTATTTATTCTGAAATAAAATGTAAAAATTATATATTCAAGCAAATATCTGTCAAATTAAGCCAAAACTCTACTTCCTGAAATTTACTTAACCAATAATTCCTTCGTCTCCTGAAGTAATGTAGTAAATAGATACTAACAACAAAACTCCGACATGTATCCCTTTTTTTTTTTTTTTTTTTTTTTTTTTTGAGTCTCACTCTGTCACCCAGGAAGGAGGGCAGTGTCACCATCTCTGCTCACTGCAACCTCCGCCTCCCTGGGTCCAAACAACTCCAGGCCCACAGGCACATGCCACCCCTCCCGGGTAATTTTTGTAATTTTAATGTAGACAGAGTTTCACTGTGTTGGCCAGGCTGGTCTCCAACTCCCAACCTCAGATGATCTCTGCCCACCTCAGCCTCCCAAAGTGCTAGGGTTACATACGTGAGCCACCAAGCCAGGCCTCCACTAAGGTGAATTATTAAGTGGAAATCACAGAGGACTTGAGAACCTTTGCTCAGATTCAGCTCCACCATTTCCATGCTGTATGTACTGTCCTGAGTACTCAACTTCCTTTCTCATCCATTAAACCGAAGTCAAATACCACCTATTTTGCGCCATAGTTGTGAGAACGAAATGGAAGTCATTTAAACTGCACAATGCCAGGCAACAATGTGTATACTTGAGTAAATGAAAAATGTAGTAGATGCTGATTGTATAAACTAATGTCACCTTTCAGATATGTAATGGTATTAGAGGTGGAAAACAGTACATGCTTCACAGTGCAGTTTACATTAATTTTTAATTTTCTTGAAGACATTCTCCTTCCTACCCATGCCTACACAATTCAGCACAATTTTTTTCTTTTTCTTTTTTTTTTTTTGTTTTTTTTGTTTTTTTTTTTGAGACGGAGTCTCTCTCCGTCCCCAGACTGGAGTGCAGTGCCATGATTTCGGCTCACTGCAACCTCTGCCTCCCAGGTCCCAGTTCAAGCGATTCTCCTACCTCAGCCTCCCGAGTAGCTGGCATTACAGGCATGTACCATGACGCCTGGCTAACCCTGCATTTTTAGCAGATACAGGTTTCTCTACTTGGTCAGGCTGGTCTTGAACTCCCGACCTCAGGTGATCCGCCCACCTCGGCCTCCCAAAGATTACAGGCGTGAGCCACCGCGCCTAGCCTCAACACAATTTTTCTAAAGTTTGTACAGTCTACTTTACTACAAGATATTTTCTTAACTAGAAGTTAATGTCAAACAGAATCTAATGCTAGGATTTTCAAATTATCCAGGACTCTGTATTGCTTGTAGCATTATAACTAAAGTGTTCGTTTTTAATCAATTAATTAGAATTCCTAGAACTTCACAAATTAAACTCTTAAATAAAAATCACTATATACCACTAAAATTTCCATTGCTATGCTTTTCCGGGGACCATGTATTTAAAAAAAAAAATCTGATTGTCAAAACATAAGCAGATGGTCAAAATAAATGCTAATACATTTTAGAAGTGGCATAATATGCATGATGCGAGTCTCGTTTTTTAAAAAGTACATTAAAACCCAACCTGCCCAAAGAGATCGAAAGTAATGATACAATTTCAACATGTACTGTCACACATTTTAAATGTTTTTAAAAAACTGCTTATTTTTGTCACTCTCCACTCACTTCTAACAAGCTTTAGTAAGAAAAACAATACTTATTCCTTCCGAGACCTCTCCAATGCATGGCTTTAAATATTGTAATTTAAAATCATGACTCTCACGTTGAAGCTTTACTATAAAGCCGCAAACTACGCTGTACCTTCAAGACTGTACTTTGTTACGATTCCAACTTTCTGATTCCGCAGTTATCTTAAAAGACCATCAATTCACTATTCTTTCCACAACGATTTATACGTGTTTAAAACTTTCTCCCAGATATGATCGCAAAACAAATAGAAAAGATTGTTAAAATCACGTTAGAGACCACATGACTGACTACAAATGAGGGGTTTCGGAGGCAACGATTTAATATAAAAGAATAGTCCTTTTTTTTTTTTTTAAGTAGAGAAAAGTGGTAACTGGGGTCTCCCCTCTGGACAAGGAAGTTCTGTTAAATCCAGGCGAGACCAGCCATATTGGAAACACTTGTCAATTATAGTTCTGACAAGTGTTCCCGAACACGGTTGGATGAAGCTAACCTTGAGTACCGACGTGTGTACATCAAGGCCCTCTTCTGCTCCGCCAGAGGATCTGGGCCCGTTTGGGGACTGTTTCCGAGTCAGAGCCGTCCCGAAATCCGTGAGGAGCGCAGCGCCGAGGGGAAAGAGGGCGGGGAGAGGAGAGTTGGAGGGGAATGGTTTGAGAGTTGGAAGCCGCGATCCGCTGCGAGAGGGGCGCGGCGGCGGCGAAAGATTTCCGAGTTGAGAGCCTGGGGGAGGGGCCGAGGATTCGGGGAGCAGGGGGGATCACGGCAAAAAGTCCCCTTGGTCCCCCTCTGAGGGGCCCGGGAGTTCAAGAGGAGGAAGGAAAGGGGAAACGCTGCAGAGCACTGACCTGTCCTCCGAGTCCATGCGGCTCAGGGGTTCCCCATCCGACGACATCTCCAAGCTGCCTCGCCGGCCCCCGGAGGTCGCGCTGCTTCCGCCTCCCCCAGTCCCGTAGCCCTCGTCGCCGCCGCTGGAGACGACGCTGCTGCTACTGCTGCCGCCCCCGCCGCCGCCCTGGCTGCCCCGCGGTCCCTTGGGCTCCTCCAGGCCCTCCTTGCCGTCCCCATCCCCGCTGCTGCTGCTGGCGGCGCCGGGGCTCAGCGAGCGGGTCTCGTCGCTGCTACTCCCGCCGCTGCTCCCCACCAGGCTCTCGGCGCTACTCTCCTCCTCACCCCCGCCGCTGCTGCTGCTCTCATCCTCCTCCTCCTCCTCGTCGTCCTCCTCGTCGTCCTCGTCCTCCCCGGCCTGGCTGGCGCTCTCGGGGCTCGGCTCCGACATCGTCTCCGCCTCGCCGCCCCCCACTCCGCCGCCGCCTCCGCCGCCCCCACCGCTGCCGCCGTTCAGCAGAAGCGCCGCCACCGCCTCGGCCTCCGCCTCCTCTTCCTCCTCCTCCTCTTCCTCCTCCTCCTCTGGGGGCTCAGCCCGGTCCCGAGCCGCCGAACCAGGGCTGCCGGGGGGCAGAGGGCTCAGGCGGGAGAGCTCCTCCAGGTCGGCCATGTCGGTGATAGCGGCGGCCATGGCGGCGCCTGCTCCTCCTCCTCCTCCTCCTCCCCGTCGCCGCCGCCGCCGCCTCCCTCTTTCGACTCTCGCTCCCTCGCCCCCTCCCAAACGCCCAAAACTCCGCCAAGCCGCTGCAGAGCAGGAGGAGGGCCCCCGAGCTGCGTCAGCCTGTACACGCGCTACGGAGCCCGCGCGGGGACAGGCGCGCGACTACGCGCACTCACGCGGAGACGGCTGCGCGCCTGCGCGGCGGCACGAGGCGGCACCGCCCCCGACCGCGAGTTCCGCGCCCGCGCCCCCGCCCGGCGCCGGCCCCTACCCGGGCCCGGCCCCGGCGAGTGCTCAGCGTTTCCCCGGGGCCTTCCCACGCCGTGCGGGGCTTCGAAGCCCAGGAACACGCGGAACGAAAACTCCAACGCTGGCCGGGGATTTTAACAGCCTTCTGAGGTCTCACGATGAACTCATTCATTCCGGGGGTGTTTGGGGATTGTCCCCACTGTACAGGCGCTGAGCCAGGAATGGAAGGAGCCAACAGTCTACGAAGAGAGGCGTTTTAAAAATGGGCAAAAATAAACACTACGATGCAAGGTACTCAATTTATATGTGCAACATAGGGCGGCAAGTCTTAATTCATCCTATGCTTGAATACCCCTGGGGATGTTGACACCCTGAACTCAGAGCAAACATCTTGGTTCAAGGTCCTCAAACTTTTTAGTTCAAGAGCCTTCTAAAACAATTTTGTAAATCTGTGTATGTTCTTACACAGTTTAGAATGACAGCTACATTTCTTCCGGCTTGTTAGAAATATTTCAACGGTCGCATTTTTTAAATACTGTATAGCCAATGGAATCTAAATACTGTAGAGATTTAATACCCAATAGTTTCCATTTTTTAACAACAGTGTCTTTTATACTTGGAAAATTTCCAAATATTGTATTCTGGAACTCATACTGACGTTCCATATCCCCTCTAGAATTTTATCCTAATAATATATTTTATATTTGAACTGCATTTTGATCATCTTAACACATTTCCTTGTAATAAAAATGTGTGCATAAATTGAAGTATGTGAGTTGTTTTTTACATTTTCCGTGATCATAAAGCACCTATTTCAACTGATCACATCTTTTTCAAATACTGGTAAGTACTAAACACAAAAGCAAAATTAAAAAAAAAAAAAAAAAGAAAAAAAATTTTATGGTCAATGTATCTTGCAGAAATGAACTTGGGTGGACTTTTTTTCTAATATACGTTATGACCTTCAATGGATGGATTTTTCCGAGAAACAGTTCAGCATCAGTTCTATTCCAATTCCATGGATATAAGTGCTGAGAAAACTTGTTAGAATAAAAAAGCAGATGAGAATGGAGTTTTGTTATAGTAATGCCACTCAATTCTTTGAATGCTTTTCAAATTATATGCCCCAAAATCACATAAAGATCTAACAAAGAAAAAATACTTTTAATGATCTATCAGCTGACAACTCTGATTAGGTTCTTATTCTACTTGTTGAAAACAAGTAAATGAAAACCATCTGACTTGTGTGTGAAAGGAGGTGTTACTCAATCTCATTCACCAGTCAATTGTCCCTTTCTTTGGTGTCCTGGGGGTTTTTGCATACCTGGGTATTGCACCTTACTAAGACTTAGCATGAAGAAGTATGCCTTTCTTTTTTTTTTTTTTGAGACGGAGTTTCTCTCTCGTTACCCAGGCTGGAGTGCAATGGCGCGATCTCGGCTCACCGCAACCTCCGCCTCCTGGGTTCAGGCAATTCTCCTGCCTCAGCCTCCTGAGTAGCTGGGATTACAGGCACGCGCCACCATGCCCAGCTAATTTTTTGTATTTTTAGTAGAGACGGGGTTTCACCATGTTGACCACCTGCCTCGGCCTCCCAAAGTGCTGGGATTACAGGCTTGAGCCACCGCGCCCGGCGCCTTCCTTTTTTTAATTATAAATTCTGGGGTACATCTGCAGACCGTGCAGGATTGTTACATAGGTGTACACATTCCATGGTGGTTTGCTGCATTCATCTTTCTTTTGTAAAGTAGGGAAGACGTCACTGGAATAAAGGAGACTGGAAAAGAGCCCACGTTACGCCCCGACCCAAGGACACATTCTCAGGCAGTTCAATTTTAAGGATGCTTCTACTCAAGGGAAATGAGGGTAGAACTGCCTGCCTGAAAACAAAGCCTCCATTCTCACTTCCCATTTGGGAAAGCCTTCATACACCATGAGCACCCAGTATTACGTCCTCTGCTTTAGGCCTTTGGACAGCTGTTATATAAAATATTACCTCAAGGGAATGCAAAAATAAAAATGACACGGGAATTTATCATTTATAGATACCTTCAGAGGCATGTACAATATAAGTTATTAACCTCAAACATTTTAAACCTCAAAGGCAATGAGAGATAAGGAACGGATTTAAACGAAATACACTGTAAACTATATTTTAAATTAAAAACTATCAGAAGTCCAGCAGGGTGGATCACACCTGTTATCCCAGCACTTTGGGAAGCCAAAGTGGGAGGATCACTTGAGCCCAGGAGTTTGAGATCAGCAGCAATACCCTGCCCCTACAGCACACCTGTAGTCCCAGCTACTTAGGAGGCTAAAGTGGATCACTTGAGCCGGGGAGGTCGAGGCTGCAGTGAACCATGATCACACCACTGCACTCCATACCTTTCCTCACCCATCAATATTAAGGGTCATGGCCAACACTTCTACAACAAAAGGCAGGTTAACAAAAGAAAAGCATAATAAACGTAATCTAAGTCTTACGTGACAGAGGAGCCTTCAGAAATAAAGACCCAGGGAAAGCTGTCCATTGGTATGCTTAGATTCAATGAAGAGTGGACATCCATGTAGAAATGTGATTGCACAAAAAGAGAATGAATTAATACTAATAGACTGAGTGTGGAACCCCAGAAAGGCCTGTCTGTTCAGATTCTTCTTGACCTCTCTGCGTAGCATTCCTTCTACCCAGGTATAGAGCAGACTTCTCTGGTATAAGAGTCTTCAAAGGAGAA
The DNA here is from genome assembly GCF_048565385.1 of Saimiri boliviensis. NCBI lineage: Eukaryota > Metazoa > Chordata > Mammalia > Primates > Cebidae > Saimiri > Saimiri boliviensis. The sequence continues at coordinate 111,131,108 of NC_133455.1, forward strand.
GGGGGAGAGTGATCTTTCTTGGTTTCATGACTTGCTTGGGGGAAGAGGAGTTCTAGTTTCTATGACTAGCTTAGGGTGAGGAAGAGGGATGGGACACAGCAGGACAGGAGAAGTTTAGTCAGAGACTTTGCTTCTCAGGCTTTCCAATCTCCTTTAGTTAAAAGTACTCAGCATGGGGGCAAGGCAGAGTGGCTCACTCCTGTAATCACAGCACTTTGGGATACTGAAGCAGGGGGATCACTTGAGTCCGGGAGTTCGAGACCAGCCTGGGCCATGTGATATAACCTCATCCCTACAAGATTTTTTTTTAATTAGCCAGGTGTGGTGGTGTGCATCTATAGTCCTAGCTACTTGGAAGGCTAAGGTGGAAAAACAGCTTGAGCCAGGAGATTGAGGCTGCAGTGAGCCATAAGCGATTAGCCATTGCACTCTAGTTTGGGCAAGAGTAAGACCTTGTCTCAAAAAAAAAAAAAGAAAAAAACACTAAATGTTACCAGAAAGGGGCCCAATCCCAACCCCAAAAGAAGGTTCTTGAACCTCACACAAGAAAGAATTTGGGGTAAGTCCATAAAGTGAAAGCAAGTTTACTAAAAAGTAAAGGAATAAAAGAATGGCTACTCCATAGACAGAGCAGCCTATGACTGCTGGCTGACCACTTTTATAGTCATCTCCTGATTACATGCTAAATAAGGTGTAGATTATTCATGAGTTTTCCAGGAAAAGGGTGGTCAGTTCCCAGAGTTTTCCAGGAAAAGGGTGGGCAGTTCCCAGAACTGAGAGGTTTTTTTTTTTTTTTTTGAGACAGAGTCTTGCTCTATCACCAGGCTAGAGTAGAGTAGCACGGCAACCTCCACCTCTTGAGTCCCAGTTAAAGCAATTCTTCTGGCTCAGCCTCCAGAGGCTGGGATTACAGGCACGCACCACCACGCCCAGCAGATTTTTGTATTTTTAGTAGAGACATTGTTTCACCATGTTGGCCAGGCTGGTCTTGAACTCCTGACCTCGTGATCCACCTGGCCAGGTTTCTCCTTTTTTTTAGACCATAGGGTAACTTCCCAGTGTAGCCCTAGCATTTGTAAACTGTTGCGGCACTAGTGGGAGCGTCTGTTAGCATGCTAATATATTATAATTAGTATATAATGAGCAGTGACAACAACCAGAGGTCACTTTTTTGGGGGGAATCTCGCTCTTCAGCCCAAGCTGGAGTGCAGTGGTGTGATCTTGGCTCACTGCAACTTCCACCTCCCCAGTTCAAGCAATTCTCCTGCCTCAGCCTCTGGAGTAGCTGGGATTACAGGCACACACCACCATGCCCAGCTACTTTTTGTATTCTTTAGGGGTTTCACCATGTTGGCCAGGCTGGTCTTGAACTCCTAACCTCAGGTGATCCAGTTTCCCCAGCCTCCCAAAGTGCTGGGGTTACAGGCATGAGCCACCACGCCCTGCCTGGTCTACTTCTTTACCACATCCTTCTACCAGCAAGGTCTCTGTGACATGTATCTTGTGCTGACCTCCTATCTCATCCTGACTTAGAATGCTTATCCTCCTGGGAATGCAGCCTAGTAGGTTTCAGCCTTATTTTACCTAGCCCATATTCAAAATGGAGTCGCTGTGGTTCAAACACCTCTGACTAAAGTACTCAGCATGCCAAAGCGCCATACTTTGGGGTATCATTTTCTGAGCTCCAACAAGGGCATGTGCCAGACACCGAGTTAAGCCCTGGAGATTAGGGTTCCCATTTGTCCGAGTTAATCAAGGAAAACTTCATGAGAAATGCAGGATTTCAACAAAGTGCATAGTAAGACATATAATAACTATATCTGGTTTCATTAATTTGAGCTGAATTTTATTTTTTATTTATTTATTTTTATTTTTATTTATTTATTTTTTTTTTTTTGAGACAGAGTTTTGCTCTTGTTACCCAGGCTGGAGTGCAATGGCGCGATCTCAGCTCACCACAACCTCCGCCTCCTGGGTTCAGGCGATTCTCCTGCCTCAGCCTCCTGAGTAGCTGGGATTATAGGTACGCACCACCATGCCCAGCTAATTTTTTGTATTTTTAGTAGAGACGGGGTTTCACCATGTTGATCAGGATGGTCTCGATCTCTTGACCTCGTGATCCACCCACCTCGGCCTCCCAAAGTGCTGGGATTACAGGCGTGAGCCACCGCGCCTGGCCTTTGAGTTAAATTTTAAAGAGTGAACAGAATTCCATGTTGAGGAACGCAAACTGAGAATCAATACATGGAAAAGCATCAACATTTATCCATGACAAGGTAAATAAACCATAAAAAATAATGGCAAGAAAGCTAAACATAGTTAAAAATTAGATTGCAGTAAGTCATGAATAAAAAGTTGATGTTGTGGACAAGGCACAGTGGCTCATGCCTGTAATCCCAACACTTTGGGAGGCCAAAGAGAGTGGATCACGAGGTCAAGAGATCAAGATCATCCTGGCCAACATGATGAAACCCTGTCTCTACTAAAAATACAAAAATTAGCTGGGCATGGTGGCAGGTACCTGTAGTCCCAGCTACTTGGGAGGCTGACGCAAGAGAATCACTTGAGCCCAGGAGGCGTAGGTGGTAGCGAGCTGAGATTGTGCCACTGCACTCCAGCCTCGGTGACAGAGCATGACTCCATCTCAAAAAAAAAAAAAAAAAATTAGCCAGTCATGATGGCATACACACCTGTAGCCCCAGCTACTTCGGAGGCTGAGGTGGGAGGATCTACTGAGCCTACAGAGGTCCAGGCTGGCAGTAAGCCAGGAGTACCACTGCACTCCAGCCTGGGTGATAGAGTGAGATCCTGTCTCAAAAAATATATATATATAAAATATATAAATATATATATTTATATTTTATATCTATTTATATTATATATATATGTTTTGACAGGTATGTACCGTGATATTTTAATAAAGGTATGATAGGATTAGATTACATTGTACAGCTACAGAACCTAATGTATGGGAGATAGGTTGAAAAGTGGAAAAAGTTCCAGGGAAGGATTTATTAAGGAAAAAAAGAGTGAAAAGTGAAACGAGATTAGACAAATGGAAAAGGCAAGTTATCAAAGCCACAAATGAATATTTTAGCTGTGGTATTTATACTTGAAGACTAAATAAACTATTTTGAAATTGACATTTTGGAGAAAATTGTGTTTCCTGTCACTGGAGTTTCCGTGAATTCCTCCTGGTTTAGTTGCAGACATCACTGCTCCACATGCCTCTCCTGAGAACAAGGCCACTCTCCTCCATAACCACAGTGACAGGGGGTCATTATTTCACTCTCAAAATTTAAATAACTGAAGTGTTGAACTAGCGGCAGACCCTCTATGTGACAGAGTTTCTTATCAAAGTCATTCCCCAGCTCAGTATCCATTCACAAACTATGTATTTCCAGTCTGTGGCTAAATAAGTACTAAAAGTAGTTTTCATAAATTTTTATAACAACTTGAGAGAGTACTTTTATGTCTATATAAAATTACTAAGCTAATAAAAAAAGTAGAGTTTATACTTTCTATGTCATCAGTTATTTTACTACTCTGGTACTTCATTTTTACTGTATTTAACAAAAATACCGGTCTACCAGATTTGTTTTTTTCAGACAGGGTTTCACTCTGTCACCCAGGCTAGAGTAAAGTGGTGAGATCTTGGCTCACTGCAACCTCTACCTCCTGGGTTCAAGCAATTGTCCTGCCTCGGTCTCCCAAGTAGCTGGGATTACAGGTGTGTGTCACCAAGTCTGGCTCCTTTTCTTTTATTTTTAGTAGAAACAGGGTTTTATCACATTGGCCAGGCTGGTCTTGAACTCCTGACCTCATATGATATGCCTGCCTTGGCCTCTCAAAGTGCTGAGAATATAGGCATGAGCCACTGCACCCAGTCCAGAAAAAAAAAAAATTTTTTTTTTTTTAAATACTAGTCTTAGCCGGGCCCAGTGGCTCAAGCCTGTAATCCCAGCACTTTGGGAGGCCGAGGCGGGTGGATCACGAGGTCGAGAGATCGAGACCATCCTGGTCAACATGGTGAAACCCCGTCTCTACTAAAAACACAAAAAACTAGCTGGGCGTGGTGGCGCGTGCCTGTAATCCCAGCTACTTAGGAGGCTGAGGCAGGAGAATTGCCTTAGCCCAGGAGGCGGAGGTTGCGGTGAGCCAAGATCGCGCCATTGCACTCCAGCCTGGGTAACAAGAGTGAAACTCCGTCTCAAAAATAATAATAATAATAAAATTAAATTAAAATTTAAAAAAAAAAAAAATACTGGTCTTGGCCGGGCGCAGTGGCTCAAGCCTGTAATCCCAGCACTTTGGGAGACTGAGGTGGGTGGATCACGAGGTCAAGAGATCAAGACCATCCTGGTCAACATGGTGAAACCCCGTCTCTACTAAAAATACAAAAAATTAGCTGGGCATGGTGGCGCGTGCCTGTAATCCCAGCTACTCAGGAGGCTGAGGCAGGAGAATTGCCTGAACCCAGGAGGCGGAGGTTGCGGTGAGCCAAGATCGCACCATTGCACTCCAGCCTGGATAACAAGAGCGAAACTCCGTCTCAGAAAAAAATAATAATAAATAAATACATAAATAAATAAAATAAAATACTGGTCTTCCACAAATTGAGAATCACTGTTCTACAGTTCTTTTTTTCCAGCCTGGAGAGTGTGCAATGCTATACATAATTTAAGTTGCCCAGTAATACACCATTGCGTAAGAGCTATTTGATTAGGAGTCATATTCACACTCATCAACCACAGCACTAGTGGGGCGAAATTAGCATGAATAATTTGAATGTCATTGGTTCTTCTACCTACCAAGCTTACTAAGGTAGTCAGGACACCTCCAGCCTACTGGGGAAAGGGTCTTTCACTAACTGAAATCCTCCTCACCTAGGACCCCTTCCCTAACTCTGCTGTTCCAGGTACTGCAGACACCTACCAGGGTGTGGGTGGGTGGATGGGTGTGTGTGTGTTTACTTTGTTTTTCCTGGTTTTTTTTGAGACAAGGTCTTGCTCTGTTGCCCAGTCTGGAGTGCAGTGACTCGATCACAGCTCACTGTAGACTCAACCTTCCAGATTCAAGCCATCCTCCAACATCAGCCCCCTGAGTAGCAGGGACTACAGGCACATGCCATCATGCCCAGCTAATTTTTGTATTTTTTGTAGAGATGGGATTTTCCCTCGTTGCCCAGGCTGGTTTCTAACTCTGAGCTCAAGCATTTCACCCACCACGGCTTAACAAAGTGCTGGGATTACAAGCATGAGCCACCACACCCAGCCAAAATGTGGGATACAAACCAAACTGCCAAAGTCATAATATAAGAAGAAAAAATGGCGAACATGGTGTTAGGGGAACCCCGAAGCAGACTGCTCATGCCTAATGTCATATGGTTTTCAGTGAAACAGCTCTTTATGTTTTTACTCAGAGCTCTGTTTCTCATAGGGATCCAGACATGCTTTTTCATGGGCCTAGATTGGTGACAGATTTGAGTAACAGCTACCCCACGCTGCATTTATTCCTCTCCATCCAATGACTATGTCTTTCTTGTAAAGCTTCTCTAATCTCTCTTCCACTAAAATGAGTTCTGTTCCAGGAAGCAGCTTCAGCCCCCATGGCAGCAGGTTTCTTGTAGTCCTGCCTTGCCAGTTTGCCAGACATGCCCAGACATGCTTGAGCCCAGCAACAGACCCAGCTGAGACTCAAGCTAAGGTTCCTGCTATACTACAAATGAGATACTTCTGAAAAATTCTCTAAAACTGGCAGCTGTGTTACATTTTGCACTTTTATTTTAGGCTCCTTTATTTAAGTTCTGTGTGTTGATACTGCCGTGGTGAGCAAGATCAATAGCAGCATAATGACCTCATTCTCTGAGTGACTTGGAGTTTAAAGAAAGTATGCATAAAAAGAGATAATGTCTTACAGGGTGATGGAAATGATAGGATCTTAAAGCTGGTAAGAACTAGAAATCTGATGCAAGCTTTCCCATTCTGTAGACTATAATCCAACCAAAACGTGACCAAATAATGATTTTAGTTTTCGAGTTAAAGTCTATCAGTATAACCACTTTGAAACTCAGCTGCTTTGGCTGACACCCATCCATTATATGGAAGTCATATGCAGGAGTGGTATTGGTAGTTCTCACTTTGAATTTAGTAAAATGCTTTTCTATAAACTGCAGTTGGAAAGATAGGCAAAATGTGAAAGGTGACTAGCATAGCCACCACATTTTTTGTCTTTTTGTGTATTTTATATGACTTGCCAAAAAACTTTAATTTCAAAACTCTCTCAATTATTAAAAAAATTAAAATTGACAGATTATTTATTGTAACATACAAGTCACAATACCATTTAGTACTTTATTCATCAAATCCTGGGAAGGTAGGGAAGAAAAACCTAAACTTAATTTTTTTTTTTTTTTGAGACGGAGTTTTTCTCTTGCTGCCCAGGCTGGAGTACAATGGCATGATCTCTGCTCACCACAACCTCCGCCTCACGGGTTCAAGCGATTCTCCTGCCTCCGAGTAGCTGGAATTACAGGTGTGCGCTACCATGCTCAGCTAATTTTCTATTTTTACTAGATAAGGGGTTTCTCCATGTTAGCCAGGCTGGTCTCAAACTCCCCCTCAGGTGATCCGCCCACCTCGGCCTCCCAAAGTGCTGGGATTACAGGTGTGAGCCACCTTGCCTGGCCATAAACTTAATATTTAATAAGTGAAATATAAAATAAAAAGTCTATCAGCAGTCTGGATAAATTAACTTGGCCTTAAGCCAAAATAAAGCAACCAGTCCTTCTTTTAAGTATGTATGGCAGCTACTTTGCTTTCTATCTTTAGTCATACCCCTATTTTTCCTCCTTCTTCACTTTCTTCCTTATTTCTTTAACTGCCTATATATCTATCTACTTTACCGTGTCTACATCTTGGTAAAACATTAAATATATATATATATATATATATATATATATATATATATATATATATTTTGAGACAGGGTCTAGCTCTATTTCCTGGATTGGAGTGCAGTGGCTCACTGCAAACTCAACCTCTGGGGCTCAAGCTATCCTCCTGCCTCAGCCTCCTGAATAGCTATAGCTACAGGAATTCATCACCACACTCGGCTAATTTTTAAAAATATTTTGTAGAGATGGGGTTTCATCATGTTGCCCAGGCTGGGCTTGAACGCCAGGTCTCAAGCAATCCTCCCACTTTGGCCTCCCAAAGTGCTAGAATTACAGGCATGAGCCACCAGGCCCTGCCTAAATAATCTAAGTAAAAAAAATTTTTTTTTTTTGAGATAGAGTTTCACTCTTGTAGCCTAGGGTGGAGTGCAATGGTGCGATCTCAGTTTACTACAACCTCCGCTTCCCAGGTTCAAGTGATTCTCCTGCCTCACCCTCCCTAGTAGCTGGAACTACAGGTGTGCACCACCACGCCCAGCTGACTTTTTGTATTTTTAGTAGAGACAGGGTTTCACCATGTTGGCCAGCCTGGCCTCAGACTCCTGACCTCAGGTGATCCACCCACCTCAGCCTCCCAAAGTGCTGGGATTACAGGCATGAGCCACCTCGCCTGGCCATAAAGTAAATTTTCTTGAGTTATTTTGTTTCTGCTTTTGCAGAACCTGCTATTCCTGCTAATCCTCCTTCCTCCTCCCGACCACCACATGTATCTGATTCCTATCTCGTTCCTGGTCATGGGCTGTGACACAGACATGGTGGTGAGGGTGAAGCAGCCTCAGCCATGCATAACCATGACCGCATTAGAGAACGATAGAGCCACAAAAGAAGAAACCTAGATCTCTAGATGACCTCATTTTGCAAAGCTATCTACCTCTGTGGACTGAAACTCTGTGGACATTTTGTCAGGGAGAAAGAAATCTTCTATCTAGTTTATCTCTTTTACTTTTTTATTTTTTATTTATTTTTTTATTTTTTTTGAGACGGAGTTTCGCTCTCGTTACCCAGGCTAGAGTGCAATGGCGCGATCTCGGCTCACCGCAACCTCCGCCTCCTGGGTTCAGGCAATTCTCCTGCCTCAGCCTCCTGAGGAGCTGGGATTATAGGCACGCATCACCATGCCCAGCTAATTTTTTGTATTTTTTAGTAGAGACAGGGTTTCACCATATTGACCAGGATGGTCTCGATCTCTCGACCTCGTGATCCACCCGTCTCGGCCTCCCAAAGTGCTGGGATTACAGGCTTGAGCCACCACGCCCGGCCTCTTTTACTTTTTTTATGTTTTTGAAACAGGGTCTTGTTTCTTCCCTCAGGCTGGAGTGCAGTGGCGCAAACTCGGCTCACTGCAGCCTCGACCTCCCAGGACTCAGGTGATCCTCCCGCCTCACTCTCCCAAGTAGCAGGGACTGCAGGCACATGCCACCATCCCAGCTAATTTTTGTATTTTTTTGTGGAGACAGGGTTTTGCCATGTTGCTCAGGCTGGTCTTGAACTCCTGAGCTCAAGCAATCCACCAGCCTCAGCCTCCCAAAGTGCTGGGATTACAGGAGATGATGCCATTGCACTCCAGCCTGGGAAACAAGAGAAAAACTTCATTTCAAAAAAAAAAAAAAGCTGGGCGCCACGGCTCACACCTGTAATCCCAGCACTTTGGGAGGCCGAGGCGGGTGGATCACGAGGTCAAGAGATTGAGACCATCCTGGCCAACATGGTGAAACCCCGTCTCTACTAAAAATACAAAAATTAGCTGGGCGTGGTGTCGTGTGCCTGTAGTCCCAGCTACTTGGGAGGCTGAGGCAGGAGAATTGATTGAACCCAGGAGGTGGAGGCTCCAGTGAGCTGAGATCATGACACTGCACTCCAGCCTGTCACCTGACAACAGAATGAGACTCTGTCTCAAAAAAATAAAATAAAATAAAATCCTTCAATTTCTTATCCTTCCCACCCCCTCAACTATAAACTCATCTCTGTCCTTGCCAATTGTTTCCTTCACTATAAAAGCCAAATCTTTATACTATGATAAACTCTTAGGTGTCCAAAAAAAATAATAAAGACTACATATGTATGTATGTGTTTTTGCCTCCTTGTATTAGGGATTTTCAGAGAAACAGGTCAATAGGAGATATTACTTATTATAGAAATTCACTCCTAGAAGTCTAACAACCTACTGTCTGCAAGCTGGAGAACCAGGAAAGCTGGTTATGTAATTCAGACCAAGTTCAAAGGCAGAGAATTGGATGGGGTCACTGGTATCAGTCCCAGAGTCTAAGCCAGAGGTTTCAAACATAGGAGAAGATGCATGTCCCTCCTCAAGAGCAGAGAGTTCACCCTTCCTCTGCATTTTTCTTTTTTTTGAGACAGAGCCTCATTCTTACTCAAACTGGAGCACAGTAAAGCAATCTCGGCTCACCTCAATCTCTGTCTCCTGGGTCCAAATGATTCTCCTGCCTCAGCTTCCTGAGTAGCTGGGACTACGGGCGCGCGTGCCAACACACCCGGCTAATTTTTGTACTTTTTAAGAGACAAGGCTCCACCATGTTGGCCAGGATGATCTCAAACTCCTGACCTCATGGGATCTACCCGTCTCAGCCTCCCAAAGGGATTACAGGTGTGAACCACCATGCCCGGCCTTCCTCTGCCTTTCGCTCTGTTGCCAGGCTGGAGTGCAGTGGTGTGATCTCAGCTCACTGCAAACTTCGCCTCCCAGATTCAAGCGATTCTCCTGCCTCAGCTTCCCAAGTAGCTGGGACTACAGGCACACACCACCACAGCCAGCTAATTTTTGTATTTTTGGTAGAGACAGGGTTTCACCATGTTGGCCAAGATGGTCTGTATCTCTTGACCTTGTGATCTACCCACCTTGACCTCCCAAAGTGCTGGGATTAAAGGCGTGAGCCAGTGCGCCTGGCCCTTCCTCTGCCTTTTTTGTTCTGTTGAATCCTCAATCAATTGGCTAATGCTTGCCCACATTTATGAGTGTAGATCTTCTTTACTCAATTTTTGATTCCAACACTAATCTCTTCTGGAAACATCCTCATCCACAATCTCAGAAATATTTTTTTTTGTTTGTGTTTGAGACGCAGTCTCACTCTGTTACCTAGGCTGGAGTGCAGTGGTTAGATATTGGCTCAGTGCAACCTCCGCTTCTTGGGTTCAAGCGATTCTCCTGCCTCAGCCTCCCAAGTAACTGGGATTACAGGTGCACACCATGGCCAGCTAATTTTTGTATTTTTAGTAGAGATGAGGTTTCACCATGTTTGCCAGGTTAGTCTCAAACTCCTGACCTCAGGTGATCCTTCCTCCTCCGTCTCACAAAGTGCTAGGATTACAGGCATGAGCCATGGCACCAGGCCAGAAATAATGTTTAACCAGCTATCTGGGCACCCCTTAGCCCAATCAAGGTTGACACATAAAATTAACCATCACACTTTTCTTCAGTACATGGCAGCTCAGCTGGAGACATTTCCCAGACCCTTTTATGCTCTCTTACACCCAGTTAATTAACCTAAGCATATTTAGTTAATCTAAGTATTGAATTTTTTTTTTAGGTAGAAACAGTAGTTACCAAAGGATTGTGAATATAACCGATTCTGTAAAGTCAGTGGATTTTCAGCTGTCTCCATCTGTCCTTTTAGGTGTTGTTGAATGACAGATGCACTCAAGACAGACACAAACACATTTCAGGAGCAGCATATGTGCCCTCTAGTCACCAGCATAGATTCAGAAATCCCAACATAGGGCCAGGTGTGGTGGCTCATGCCTGTAATCCTAGCACTTTGGGAGGCTGAGATGGGCGACACTTGAGCTCAAGAGTTTGAGACCAGTCTGGGCAACATGGCAAAATGCCATTTCTAGAAAAAATAGAAAAATTAGCCAGGTGTGGTGGTGCACAACTGTAGTCTCAGTTACTCAGGAGGCTGAGGTGGGAGGAGTGATTCAGCCAGGAGGCAAAGGTTGCAGTGAGCCATGATGGTGCCACTGTCCTCCAGCCTGGGCAACAGGGCAAGACCCTACCTCAAAAAGAATAACATAAATCCTACCATAGGACAGTTTAGGGATCAAGCATCAGAAAGCATCCTAAGGTATCAGATAACAAAATTTACTATTCATGAAAACATAAGGAAAATCTTCTAACTATTATAGGCAATCCTTATACCTTCAATACCTTTAATTCCACTTATTTTTTTTTTTTTTTTTTTTTTTGGAGGTGGAGCCTCACTCTGTCTCACCCAGGCTGGAGTGCAGTGGCAGGATCTTGACTCACTGCAGCCTACCCCTCCAGGGTTCAAGCAATTGTCCTATCTCAGCCTCCCAAGTAGCTGGGACTACAGGGGTGTGCCATCACACCTGGATAATTTTGTATTTTTAGTAGAGATGGGGTTTCACCATGCTGGCCAGGCTGGTCTCAAACTCTCAAACTCCTGACCTCAGGTGATCCACCGGGCTTGCCATCCCAAAGTGCTGGGATTACAGCATGAGCCACTGCACCTAGCCTAATTCACCTATTTGATCCACCTGGCTCAGCCTCCCAAAGTGCTGGGATTATAGGTGTCAGTCACCGTGCCTGGCCTAATTCCATTATTTCTAATATTCATCATACTATTTTAACAAATCACTAGCTTCACCAATACCAAACACATTTTTACATTCAAAATGCCAGCTAGCATGATGTTACAGAGGTACTGACAGTAGAAGAATTTGTTAACAGTAATCTCTGTATATGGTCTTTTCCTATGCAATGCTGGTTTGACTTCCTTTCCCATGTGCTGGAACAGGACTGTGTCACTGACCCACCTTCAACATGTGGAGATGGTGAAGCAACAATATGGAAGGAAAGTGGGTCCCTGAGTGACTTGTGGTACAAAGCTGCATGCTGGTTTAGTGGCTAGACTATCACACAGCAGAGAGAAATAAACCTCTATCTTAAGCCTACTGTATGTCAGGGTCTTTTTTTTTTTTTTTTTTTTTTTTTTTGAGACCAAGTCTCGCTCTGTTGCCCAGGTTGGAGTACAGTGGCTCAATCTTGCCTAACTGCAACCTTTACCTCCTGGGTTCAAGCCATTCTCCCACCTTAGTCTCCTAAGTAGCTGGGACTACAGGTCCGCACAACCACACCTGGCTAATTCTTGTATATTTAGTAGAGACAGGTTTCACCATGTTGGCCAGGCTGATCTCAAACTCCTGACCTCAAGGGATCTGCCCACCTCGACCTCTCAAAGTGATGGAATTATAGGTGTGAGCCATTGCACCTGGCTAGGGTCCTTTTTTAAAAAAATGGCATCTTAGGCCAGGCACAGTGGCTCACGCCTGTAATCCCAGCACTTTAGGAGGCCAAGGCAGGCAGATCGTGAGGTCAGGAGATTGAGACCATTCTGGCCAACATGGTGAAACCCGTCTCTACTAAAAATACAAAAATTAGCTGGGCATGGTGGCGCATGCCTGTAACCCCAGCTACTTGGGAGGCTAAGGCAGGAGAACTGCTTGAACCCAGGAGGCAGAGGTTGCAGTGAGTCAAGATCACCCCACTGCACTCCAGCCTTGGTGACACAGTGAGACTCCATCTCAAAAAAAAGGAAAGAAAAAATTTCTACCCTGCCTCCCATATGTCTGGAACACACCACACATTTTATGAATGGTTATTTCTACAAAAATTAGCCGAGCGCAGTGGCGCATGCCTATTATTTCAGCTACTCAGGAGGCCGAGACAGAATTGCTTGAACGTGGTAGGTGGAGATTGCAGTGAGCCAATATTGCACCATTGCACTCCAGCCTGGGCAACGAGAGCGAAACTGTCTCAAAAAAAAACAAAACAAACGAAAAACAAAAACAAAAAAAAAGAAGAAGAAAGAAAACATATTTCTAACATCCCTCATGCTAATTACTGAAACTTCCGGAATAAATTTTAATAAAAATCCTTGAAATGCCTAAGTGGTCACCTGGGGAGTATGGATTTCTGATTAGGGCACTTCAAACTATAACCAACCAGCCCCAGGGTGTGAATTCCTAATAGGATAAGTCTAATAATAACTAACCTCCCTTCGAGGATAGATTAAAATTAATTTACACACAAGTACATTACGGTGTTTATAAGTAGGTATTTTAAAGGAAATTATAACAAAGGCAATATAAAAACATAGCAGGAAGTACGGTTGCCCAGATCTCCCAAATATGACATACTGGTTTTATAAAGTTTCTTTTTTAAAATTTTTTTTCAGAGTCTCACTCTGTCACCCAGGCTAGAGTACAGTGGCACGATCTTGGCACACTGCAACCTCCGCCTCCTGGGTTCAAGCGATTCTCCGCCTCAGTCTCCTGAGTAGCTGGGACCACAGATGTGAGCCAAATTTTTGTGTTTTTAGTAGAGATGAGGTTTCACCACGTTGGTCAGGCTAGTCTTGAACTCCTGTGATCCACCTGCCTCAGCCTCCAAAAGTGCTGGGATTACAGGCGTGAGCCACCACACCCGTCCTTGATATACTGGTTTTCAAAATACTGTAAGATATTTGTACTGCAGGTAAATTCTGTGTGAGTTCCTGGAACCTTCTCCTGATGCCTAAGTAGCTTCCTTAGCCTCCCCACCATCGAACAACTAACTATAGGAACAGCAACAGGCACATCAGGGTGCAACTCAAAGATCTAGAAAAATAGACTAATCTGCTTCCATCCCACCCCACCAGTTTGGCTTCATTGTACTGACAACTTCAGCTGGCATCATGGACCATGAAGAAGCAAAACAAAAACGCACAGGAGGAAAAATCCCGGGATTCTTTTTCTAGGGATGTAATACATGTTTACAAATAATATGCCCCATGGACTCTGGTGCTTCCAAAAAAAAAGAGAGAGAGAGAGAGAGATTCTTTACAGATGCAAATTTTACCCCAAAAAAGATAGCTTTGCAAGACCATTTAAAAATTTGGCAAGAGGCCAGGCGCGGTGGCTCAAGCCTGTAATCCCAGCACTGTGGGAGGCCGAGGCGGGTGGATCACGAGGTCAAGAGATCGAGACCATGCAGGTCAACATGGTGAAACCCCGTCTCTACTAAAAATACAAAAAATTAGCTGGGCATGGTGGCACATGCCTGTCATCCCACCTACTCGGGAGGCTGAGGCAGGAGAATTGCCTGAACCCAGGAGGCAGAGGTTGCAGTGAGCCAAGATCGCGCTATCGCACTCCAGCCTGGGTAACAAGAGCAAAACTCTGTCTCAAAAAAAAAAAAAAAAAAAAAAAAATATGGCAAGAAACTCAGGTAGAAGAAAGCTTTTTTAAAATGGCAAAGAGGCTGGGCGCAGTGGCTCATGCCTATAATCCCAACACTTTGGGAGGCCGAGGGAGGCAGATCATTTGAGGTCAGGAGTTTGAAACCAGCCTGTCCAACACGGTGAAACCCTATCTCTACTAAAAATAAGAAAAAATTAGCTAGGCATGGTGGCGCATGCCTGTAGTCCCAGCCACTCAGGAGGCTGAGGCAGGGACTACCTGAGCCCAGGAGGCAGAGGTTGCAGCAGTAAGCCAAGATTGCACTACAACCCTCCATCCTGGGTGACAGAGAGAGACTCCATCTCAAAAAAAAAAGGAAGAAAAGAAAAGTAAAAATGGCAAAGAAAAGTAAAAATAGCAAAGAAACATATTTTAGAGTAAAATAGTTTGATTTCTTTCCTTTTTTTTTTTTTTTTTGAGACGGAGTTTCACTCTTGTTACCCAGGCTGGAGTGCAATGGCGTGATCTCGGCTCACCGCAACCTCCGCCTCCTGGGCTCAGGCAATTCTCCTGCCTCAGCCTCCTGAGTAGCTGGGATTACAGGCACGCGCCACCATGCCCAGCTAATGTCTTGTATTTTTAGTAGAGACGGGGTTTTACCATGTTGACCAGGATGGTCTTGATCTATTGACCTCGTGATCCACCCGCCTTGGCCTCCCAAAGTGCTGGGATTACAGGCGTGAGCCACCACGCCCAGCAGTTGATTTCTTTCTTGATCTGTCATGTGACATTATGCCACAGTCAAGTTGGAAAGTAAGTCACATTATGTAAGATTAAGTAAAACCCATCTGGGCTGGGTGCAGTGGCTCACAACTGTAATTCTAATATTTTGGGGGGCCAAGGAAGCAGGATAGCTCAAATTGAGAGTACAAGACCAGCCTGGGCAACACAGGGAGACCCTGTCTCTAAAAAAAAAATTAACGATTCAGGCTGGGCACAGTGGCTCACGCCTCTAATCACAAACTTTGGAAGCTGAGGCAAAAGAATCACTTCAACCTAAGCAGAGGTTACAGTGAGCTGAGATTGTGCTGCTGCACTCCAGCCCGGGAGATAGAGCAAGACTCAAACAAACAACAAAAAAAATTTAAAAATTCACCAGGCACGGTAGTGCCTATATCCCAACTACTCCAATGGCTGAGTTGGGAGGATCACTTAAGCAAAGTCGAAGCTGCCCTGAGCTATGATCACACCACTGCACTCCAGTCTGAGGGACGGAGCAAGACCCTGTCTCAAAAACCAAACAAAACAAATAAAACAATAAACAAAAATCCGGTGAGTTGTTATGGTTTGTAGAGCATGAGCTGTAGAGCATGATTTTATGGTTTGTAAAGCATAAGCCCAGGGCCCTTAGTCAGGAATTTGAACAAGAAAAAAGAAAAGTCAGAGTTTAGTCTTCAGAGATCTCCACTGCCCTGACCCATTCACTATGGTGGTTGATTACAGAACCCAAGGGCTGAAGATATCTGAGCAGGACGAGCTGGGCACCAAGAAAACACATATTCCCTGTGCCAAGAAGCATAAAGACCTTATCTGGAAGCCCTGTGAGGAAGAGATCATCAAATTGGCTCCCCAGCTGAACAAGTCCTGAGCAAGGGAAAGGAAGAACAGGAAGGCTGGACCTTCATCAGACCACTCCTTTCTCCCATCCTCCAGTGGAGGGGACAAGGGCAAACCCCCATTTACCTCCTTCTTAACCTGGTCCTAACCCCTTACTGTGTGCCAGTGTGCACGCTCTGGCTGGCTGTCTAAACATCTAGCTCACATAGTTCCTCCTGAGGAGAAACAGGGGCCAGGGCCTTAGCGGGTACTCATTTTCCCCACTCTAGAGGTGGGGGCTATTTCTATGCAAAAAGAAACTACCACATTCCCACAACTTCCCTTTTATCCCCTCTCCCCCTCATGACAGATAGCAGACCCTGAAAAAAATTAAAATATATCTCCCAAAATATAATTAACATATTCTGAAATTGCCAGAGGCATCTGAACTGGAGCAACTCCATCTTGAATAAGGGCTGGGTAAAATAAGGCTGAGATCAACTGGCTGCATTCCCAGGAAGTTAAGGCATTCTAAGTCACAAGATGAGATAGGTCAGCACAAGGCACAGGTCATAGAGACCTTGCTCATGAAGCGGGTTGCAGTAGAGAAGTGGGCCAAACCCCACCAAAATCAAGATGGTAACAAAAGTGACCTCTGGCTGTCCTCATTGCTCTTTATATGCTAATGATACACAGTAGCATGCAAAAAGACACTCCCACCAGTGCCAAAACAGCTTACAAATGCCATGGCAACATCAAGAAGTTACCCTATATGGTCTAAAAAGAGAAAGAACCCTCAGTTCCAGGAATTGCCCTCCCCTTTCCCCAGAATGACCGTAAGTATACTCAGTCAAGCAGCCCATGCCACTGCTCTGCCTATGGAGTAGCCATTCTTTATTTCTTTACTTTTTTTTTTTTTTTTTTTTTTTTGAGACAGAGTTTTGCTCTTGTTACCCAGGCTGGAGTGCAATGGCACGATCTCGGCTCACCGCAACCTCCGCCTCCTGGGTTCAGGCAATTCTCCTGCCTCAGCCTCCTAAGTAGCTGGGATTACAGGCACGCGCCACCATGCCCAGCTAATTTTTTGCATTTTTAGTAGAGATGGGGTTTCACCATGTTGACCAGGACGGTCTCGATCTCTTGACGTCGTGATCCACCCTCCTCGGCCTCCCAAAGGGCTGGGATTACAGGCTTGAGCCACCGCGCCCGGCTATTTCTTTACTTTTTAAAATTTGAGGCAGAGTCTCGCTGTCGCCCAGGCTGGAGTGCAGTGGTGCAATCTCAGCTTACTGCAACCTATGCCTCCCAGGTTCAAGGGATTCTTCCGCCTCAGCCTCCCAAGTAGCTTGGGTTACAGGTGCCCACCACCACACCCAGCTAATTTTTTGCATTTTTAGTAAAGACGGGGTTTTACCGTGTTAGCCAGAATGGTGTCCATCTTCTGATCTTGTGATCCACCCACCTCGGCATCCCCCAAAGTGCTGGAATTACAGGCATGAGCCACCACACCTGGCCACAACCCCTTACCTTAAGGCAGACTTTCCTTTCTATTAATTCCAGGTGTTTAGATAGTTAACTCTTTCCATTAACTGTCAATCAGAAAATCTTTGGGCTGGGCAAAGTGGCTCGTCACGCCTGTAATCCCAGCACTTTAAGAAGCCAGGGCAGGTGGATCACATGAAGCCAGGAGTTGAAGATCAGCCTGTGCAACATGGTAAAACCTCGTCTCTATCAAAAATATAAAAGTTAGCCAGGCATGGTGGTGGGTACCTATTATTCCAGCTACTCAGGAGGCTGAGGCAGGAGAATCACTTGAACCCAGGAGGCGGAGGTTGCAGTGAGCTGAGATCGTGCCATTGCACTCCAGCCTGGGCATCGTCTCAAAAAAAAAAAAACAAAATCTTTGAATCCACCTATGACCTGGAAACTGTGCCCCCTCCACCCCCCCCCACTTTACGCTGTCCCACTTTACTTGACGAAATCAATGTACATCTTGCATGTACTGATTGATGTCTTATGCCTCCCTAAAATGTATAAAACCAATCTATAGCCCGACCACCTTGGCCATGTGTTCTCAGGCTCTCCTGGGGCTGTGTCGCAGGTCATTGGTCACTCATACTGGTCACTTCATATTTCATTCAGAATAAATCTCCAAATATTTTACAGAGCTTGACTCTTTTCATTGACATTAGGGTGCCAGCAGGTCTCTTTTTTTTTTTTTTGAAACAAGAGTTTCACTCTTGTTGCCCTGGCTGGAGTGCGATGGCACTATCTCAGCTCACTGCAACCTCCCCCTCCCAAGTTCAAGTGATTCTCCTGCCTTAGCCTCCCCAGTAGCTGGGATTACAGACATGTGCCACCATGCTCAGCTAATTTTGTATTTTTAGTAGAGTCAGGGTTTCTCCATGTTAGTCAGGCTGTTCTCGAACTCCTGACCTCAGATCATCCACCTGCCTTGGCCTCCAAAAGTGCTGGGATTACAGGCGTGAGCCACTGCATCCAGACACCAGCAGGTCTTTTTTTGCTCCCCTCTCATGCACCTAAAATAGGTATGAGCCAGGGATCTAATGAGAAACCACTGGATCCACTCTGGCCCCTAAGATCAAACCCCCTGGAGCAGCCAGCACTGGTCGCCCCCACTCATTTTTGCTGAGAAGAGACTGTGCCGGGAACATGCAGGGCTGAGCCTGAGATGGGGATGAGGGCAGGGAGAGGCGAACTCCCTTTTCCTCTCCCTTATTCCTACTCAGGCTGCTGCACATACTGACACCAAACCTAGGGAGGTTGGGAAATGAGATCCTTGGGTTTCAATCCCAATCCTGACCCCACCTACAAGGTCCCAACACAGTTACTGCAGGCAAACTTCCCTCTCTCCTTGGTCAAGAACACCCCAAGCCCAAAAAGAAAAATTAACTATGATGTTTACCTTGCCCTGCTCCCCACCCTAATTCAATCCAGAAGGAAACTTGGGAATCCTTCTCACCCAGTAACCTGACCCCTTGGCTTGTGGAAGCTTCTTAGCTAAATCACTGGTGTACAGTGAGTGCCCCCAGCCTCCTCCTTATCCCAAGATGTCCCTCCTGACCCTGACCATGTTATATGTCCATATACAGTCTACATATGTGTATATTAAACCTGCATTGCCAGGTCTGTCCTTTGTTGCCAATGAGTCTAACATTGACTCATTGTCTAGGCTAGAGAGGGGGTGGGAGCGGAATGCAGCAGTGAAGGGAGTGGCAAAGTCAAATTGCTACATAGTCCAAACAAGAAAGAAAGCTTAAAAAAAACGATGAAATTCACATGCAATCTCAGAGACAAGAGAAAGTTGAAATTAGAACTTTAGTGAGAGGGGAAGGCTTGCTGTTGGAAGAAAGAAGACACCTAGACTCCTAGCCCAGCCCACTCTGCCCATGGCCTCTGGACACTGCTGCAAACGCCTGCCTTAACACACACACACCTGGAGGACTCTATGGCTTTGCTGGGATTGGGATCATAACACATTTTCCCAAGTTTCCCCAGTCCGGTCTGACTTCTCCCGTAAAGAGAGATACTTGTAGAACTGGGATGAAGGAAATGAACGTGAACTCTCCCTCCATTTGGGATATGTTATGTGAGAGTGAGAGCAAGAGAGAGACCAAGAAACCTTTGTGGCTCATGCCTGTAATCCCAGCACTTTGTGAAGCCAAAGCATGGAGATTGCATGCTTTGAGCTCAGGAGTTCAAACCAGCCTGGGCAATTTGGTGAAATCTCATCTCTACAATTTAAAACAAACAAAAAGCTTTCCTTTTGGGATAAATGGAAGAAGAGAGACAGGGTTATTTTCAGCAGAGTCTAGTAGTTTATCTGTAAGGCAAAATAATCTAAAAAGACTCATCTGGGCCAGGCATGGTGGTTCACACCTGTAATCCCAGCATTTCTGGGAGGCCAATGTGGGAGGATTGCTTGAGCCTAGGAGTTCAAGGCCAGCCTGGGCAGCATGTTGCGAATTTGTATAAACCTTTTTTTTTTTTTTTTTTTTTTTTTTAAAGACAGTCTTGTTCTGTCACCAGGCGCCAGGCTGGAGTGTAGTGGCGCAACCTCAGCACACTGCAATCTCTGCCTCCTAGGTTCAAGCAATTCTCCTGCCTCAGCCTCCCAAGCAGCTGAGACTACAGGTGCATGCCACCACACCCAGCTAATTTTTGTTTTTAATAGAGACAAAGTTTCACCATATTGGCCAAGATGGTCTCAATCTCTTGACCTCGTGATCCACCTGCCTTGGCTTCCCAAAGTGCTGGGATTACAGGAGTGAGCCACCACGCCCAGTCAGTATAAAAAAAAAAAAAAATTAGGCTGGGCGCAATGGCTCACGCCTGTAATACCAGCACTTTGGAAGGCCGAGGCAGGTGGATCACGAGGTCAAGAGATCGAGACCATCCTAGTCAACATGGTGAACCCCGTCTCTATTAAAAATGCAAAAAATGCTGGGCGCGGTGGCTCAAGCCTGTAATCCCAGCACTTTGGGAGGCTGAAGCGGGTGGATCACGAGGTCAAGAGATCGAGACCGTCCTGGTCAACATGGTGAAACCCCATCTCTACTAAAGATACAAAAAATTAGCTGGGCAAGGTGGTGCACGCCTGTAATCCCAGCTACTCAGAAGGCTGAGGCAGGTGAATTGCCTGAACCCAGGAGGCGGAGGTTGCGGTGAACTGAGATCGCGCCATTGCACTTTAGCCTGGGTAACAAGAGCAAAACTCTGTCTCAAAAAAAAAAAAAGAAAAAAAAAAAAGAGGCCAGCCGCTGTGGCTCACACCTGTAATCCCAGCACTCTGCGGAGGCAGAGGCGGGCGGATCACCTGAGGTCAGGAGTTCAAGATCAGCCTGACCAACATGGTGAAACCCTGTCTCTCCTAAAGAAATACAAAATTAGCCAGGTGTGGTGGCGGGTGCCTGTAATCCCAGCTTCTTCAAAGGCTGAGGCAGGAGAATTGCTTGAACTCAGGAGGTGGAGGGTGTGGTGAGCCGAGATGGCACCACTGCACTCCAGCCTGGGCAAGAAGAGCAAAACTAGGTCTCAAAAATAAAATAAAGGGCAAAGAGAGCCTCTGGAGTTATTGTACTGTATTCATTTATTTAATCTCTTATCTCTGTAAACTTTTGGATCTGGAGTAATTTTAGGTAATCAGATATATATATATATTATGTATATGTACATATAAAATATATATGCAACATCTGCCTCCCGGGTTCAAGTGATTCTCCTGCCTCAGCCTCCTGAGTAGCTGGAATTATGGGCACACGCCACCATGCCCGGTCAATTTTTGTATTTTCAGTAGAGATGGGGTTTCACCATGTTGGTCAGGCTTGTCTCAAACTCCTGACCTCATGATCTGCCTGCCTTGGGCTCCCAAAGTGCTGGGATTACAGGCGTGAGCCACCACGCCTGGCCAAGATAATCAGATATATTTACTATCTTTCATTTTTACAGAAAAAAAATCTGATTCCTGACATTCATCATGTTGGTCAACATATCACTTTTTGTCAGTAAAAACTCATTTCTCACATTTAGTAAGTGATCGAAGTGTTGCTATGATCAAGATACTAGTAACAGCAGTATTTGCAAATGTGGCCTCTGAATGCCAGAAAAATCACTACCCTAGACTGTGTACTTTTTTCTTTAATTTTTCATATATATATATACATATATATTATATATACATATATATTATAGATATAATATATATTATAGATATACATATATATTATATATAATATATATATTTACATATATATATACACATATATATTTTTTCATATATATACACGTATATATATATGTGTGTATATATATATTTATTTATTTATTTATTTATTTTCCGAGACAGCATCTCACTCTATCACCCAGGCTGGAGTGCAGTGGCAAGATCTCAGCTCACTGCAACCTCCACCTTCCAGTTCAAGAGATTCTCCCACTTCAGCCTCCCAAGTAGCTTGGACTACAGGTTCCTGCCACCACACCAAGCTAATTTTTGTATTTTTTTTTAGTAGAGATGAGGTTTCATCCTATTGTCCAGGCTGACCTTGAACTCTTGGCCTCAAGTGATCCACCCGCCTTAGTCTCCCAAAGTTAAAGGCATGAGCCACAACACCTAGCCCATATCCATATAGATAGAAAAGTACAAATACTAGTATAATGAAACATGCAAACTCTCAGGTATGACTCTGAAGGTTCTCTGGGATTTGGACTCAAACTTTTTTTTTTTTTTTTTTGAGATCCAGTCTCGCTCTCTTACCCAGGCTGGAGTGCAGTGGTGCAATCTTGGCTCACTAAAACCTCCACTTCCCAGGTTCAAGTGATTCTCCTGCCTCAGGACATTACAGGTGCCCATCACCACACCTGGCTAATTTTTGTATTTTTGGCAGAGAAGAGTTTTGATCAGGTTGGCCAGGTTGGTCTCAATTTCCTGACCTCAAGTAATCTCAAACCACTTTGCTACATTATGTGCACTGTTCCCCAAGCTCTTCATTGTTCAGACAAATCTGGGACTAGGATGAGAAGATCAAGGTGCCTAGAGTGAAAAACAGAAAGAAGACATGGCTGTCAAGTGCTGAGCCTGCACTCATACCACCTTGAGAGTGATGCCTCCTTAACTTTTGCATCCCAGGTGCCTCTCTCACCTCATCCTAGTGCCAGCCCTATTCCCCGAAAAATCTCAGGCACTTCACATGCACATATAATTTCAGTGCATCCTGAAAGCCCACTGATTTTGAGATGTTCTCTTTTTTTTTTTTTCCTTTTCTTTCCTTCCTTTCTTTTTTTTTTTTTTTTTTTTAGCTGAAAACTCAAAGAGATACTCTCTTAAAGTAACTTTGGGAGGGCCGGATGTGGTGGCTCACGCCTGTAATCCCAGCACTTTGGGAGGCCAAGGCAGGTGGATGACCTGGGGTCAGGAGTTCGAGACAAGCCTGACCAACATGGAGAAACCCTGTCTCTACTAAAAATACAAAATTAGCCGGGTACGGTGGTGCATGCCTGTAATCCCAGCTACTTGGGAGGCTGAGACAGGAGAATCACTTGAACTCAGGAGTCAGAGTTTGGGTTGAGCCGAGATTGCTCCATTGCACTCCAGCCTGGGCAACAAAAGAAAAACTCTGTCTCAAAAAAAAAAAAATTTTTTTTTTTAAGTTAACTTTGGGAATCGGCCAGGTATACTGGCTGCCTGTAATCCCAGTGTCAGAGGATGTATACCAGAACAACTCCATCTTGAAAAGGAGCTGGGTAAAATGAGGCTGAAACCGACTAGGCTGCATTCCCAGACAGCTGAGGCACTCTAAGTCACAGGATGAGATAGGAGGGCAGCACGAGATACAAGTCATAAAGACCTTGCTGATAAAACAGGCTGCAGTAAAGAAGCCAGCTAAATGCTGCCAAAACCAAGATGGCCGGCCTCACTACTACACTCACACCAGTACCATGATAATTTACAAATGCCAAGACAAGGTCAAGAAGGGGAGGCATGAATAACCCACCCCATGTTTAGGATATTGTCAAGAAATAACCATAAAAATGGGCAACCAGCAGCCCTCGGGGCTGTTTAATTTCTTTACTTTCTTTCTTTTTTTTTTTTTGAGAGTTTCACTCTTGTTGCCCTGGCTAGAGCGCAATGGCTCAAAC
The DNA here is from genome assembly GCF_048565385.1 of Saimiri boliviensis. NCBI lineage: Eukaryota > Metazoa > Chordata > Mammalia > Primates > Cebidae > Saimiri > Saimiri boliviensis. The sequence goes on from NC_133455.1 coordinate 111,154,509, forward strand.
TTCGCTTACTGCAACCTTGGCCTCCCGGGTTCAAGCAATTCTCCTGCCTCAGTCTCCCAAGTAGCTGGGATTACAGGCATGCGCCATCACGTCCGGCTGATTTTCTATTTTTAGTAGAGACAGGGTTTCTCTGTGTTGGTCAGACTGGTTCAAACTCCCGACCTCAGGTGATCTGCCCACCTTGGCCTCCCCAAGTGCTGAGATTACAGGCATGAGCCACCGTGTCTGGCTATTTCTTTACTTTCTTAATAAACTTGCTTTCACCTTGCACTGTGGACTCTGCCTGAATTATTTCTTGTGCAAGATCCAAGAACTCTTTCTTGGGGTCTGAATCAGGACCCCTTTCCTGTAACATATTTCTCTGTCCTCTAGCACCTGGCAGGCCGAGGCAGGAGGATTGTTTGAGGCCAGGAGTTTGAGACTAGCCTGGGCAACACAGTGACATTCCGTCTCTATTATAAAATTTCAAAAAATAAATACATAACTTTGGGAATCAAAATATGCGATCTCGACATCAGCGCTAGTGTTCACATGTGACTTGAATTTTGAATCTTAAGACATAAGATTCCAGAGCCTCTGAGAGTCCACCGAACACCTTTGTGTGACTTGGAACAGGCACTGCCTCAGGACAGATAGAGCCCTGCTGCAAGCAGCTGCAGAATAAGAAGAACCCAGCTTTGCTGTCTCCACCAGTACCCTTGTAATGCAAAACGTGCGCAGCGCTTCCGGATAGGGATCTGGTGATTAATGCCTTTCATATGGGTGATGTGAATAAGGACCCGATTTAGAGTTGGACACACTTTTTCATATCCAAGCCAATCAAATGCCAGAAAATTCTGAGCTTCACCTTATATAGTCTCACTGAGTCTATTCTCCCACCTTTAAAATGTGCACAATAATTTTTAGAGTTATTATGAGGAATAAACGAGTCAATCCGTGTCAAGAGCTTTCTTTCCGTAGTGTAGTTGGTGCTCATTAAATACCAGTTTCCCTGGAAGAGTTTAATAGAAATTTTAATGAATATATTTCCTTCAGGCGATGTTCCAGCACTATGGAGGTCTCAGATGTGCCAGAACCTGAGATAAGAATAATAATGGTAATAATAACAAGTATGTATTATAAGTCTTTACTTGTGCCAGGCACTGTTCTGAGAACTTTACATGGATTAACTCATTTAATCCTCCCATCTCTATGAAGCAGGAATTTGCAAAATCCCCTTTCAGAGTTGCAAAAAGGCCCTGGCCAGAAATCCTGGGGCTCCTCTGGCTCAGTAAGAGCTAAGAACCAAAGACAGAAGAGGAAATTCTCTCTGCATTTTCAGTCTATGTGGCTCTCTGGCAAGGCTGGGTCTCCCCATCAGGGCACGGGCTGTGGTACAGGAGGTTCCCAGACTGAAACACCGAGCTCCATCCTCCCTCCGAACCAAGCTTCTTTTAATATTGTGAATTAGCAAATCGGCTAGATAGTTGTTCCAACACTCCTGCTAAAAGTATACACTAAATTCTAAAGAGTATAGATGAGAATAGGCTAATTTGGTTGTTTTACGGAGTTAAATGGTTTCAGGAGATCCACTAGCAAATTGTAGTTCAAGCTTCCAGTGACTTTTGCTAATAGCTCTGCCTGTTCTTTAGTTTATCCGTCAGTAAAATGGGTGTTGTTCCATGTCTGCTGACATCCCTATAAGCTTCCAGTGAATTTTTTTTCAGTGAACTTAATCATTGCTGTCATCAGCAATTACTCTGCCACTGATATGGAAGTTAAGTTTAGTTTAAGTAAAATTAGTTTACCCAAAACCAATTATGCATTTTAGCACTTGTAAAGCAAGTTAAGCCTTCCCTCCTTCCTCAAACACAGCTATTTACATTTATTAGCATTTCACGGACAGGTCTCTTCAAGCTCGAGCATTGCCGCTCCAGCATTTCCAAAAGTGTCCTGCCCCAGAATTCTTAGATACTGAGATCTGCATGGGCTGAAACCATCTGTCGACGAATAAGTACTATGTACCAGGATTCTGTAGGGTCTCTAACAAAGAATACAAAATCTTTTGGTTGGAGAAGAGGGTAGATGAAGGTCACGAAACTGGAGAGAAGCAGTTCCTAGAGGCACAGGGAAGCTAGGGAGAGCGCACGGTGTTCAAATTGGCTGTCTCAGCTAGAGAAAACATCTATAAAGGGCCAGACACAATGCAGGTTCTGTCTCAAATATTTGAATCCCTTCCATCTACACCATTTGGCAGACAGGAAGTCCCTGCTCTCTGTGGATTTACTAATGGGAGAGACAAACCTCTGACATAATGAAGTGGCAGGAGGTGTGTTTACTCCAGCTTCCCTTGAAGGGAAAGAATAGAGGCAGAAAGTTCTTCGGTGAAGCCCAGGGTACACGTATAAGTGTGTGTGCGCGTGCTGGTGTGCAGTCTTTGGTTAAATCCAACAGCCTTCGGCTCTGTCAGAGTAAATTAATTCATGTATACTTTCCAACAATAGTGTGGGATCAGAAAAAGGAGGTTGAGCAGTGAAGGTTAGGATGCCGGCCCTATCTTAGAGAGGGAGGTTCTAATTTCTTGAGAGAGAAAGCCCTACATGTTCTGTTTTCTTGCCCTGGTCTGCTCCATTTTTGCACATTTATATCTACTACACAACAAAGCTAAGGGTTGAAATCAGGTCCCTGGAGCATTGTTAGCTACCAGTGAATCTAGGGAAACTCTAGATCAGGCGTCCCCAAACTACGGCCCGTGGGCCCCTGAGGCCATTTACGGCATGCGGCCCCCTGAGGCCATTTATCCGCCCCCCCCACCCCCCGCTGCACTTCAGGAAGGGGCCCTCTTTCATTGGTGGTCAGTGAGAGGAGCACAGTATGTGGCGGCCCTCCAACGGTTTGAGGGACAGTAAACTGGCCCCCTGAGTAAAAAGTTTGGGGACGCCTGGTCTAGATTTTAGAAGGTTAAATCAGACTATATGATTCAGAGAGTCTGCATTTTAAGGAGAGGCAATGTAATTATTGCTCAGAAGAAAGTTTTAATGCAGTCCCAAGGTAATTAAGTACAAAGTCTAAATTGGATGCTGCACTTGCTAAATTGACTTTCTATAACTCAGAAAAGACAATTCATAGGCAAAGCCCACAACATTATAATGAAAAAGCCTTCTACTGAACTAGTCTGATTGACTTGGTCAAATGGTATATAAATTAAATCCATCTGAAGAATCTGATCTCCAAATGGGATTTTCATTTCCCTAAGACTGAAGTTTTAAAATGTATGTGAAGTAAGAAAGACTAAAATCATTTCCCCCAACGGCTGGTGAACTTGGCAATCCACATGGAAAATGAGCCAGCTCTTCCCCTGCTGAACAAATCCATTCAAAGTGATTTCATAGTTTTCCTTCCTTATCCTGTGGAATGTGGAAGCCATTTTCCAGTGAGTTTAAAAAATACAATTCTGAGGTTTTAACCCTTTGAGACAAGATATTCATTCTCTCCTTTTTTATTTTTCCAAGGGTATGTAGGATAATGCAATAGGGATTTTTTTTTTTAAGCACAAATGCTGAAGGTAGAAAGTTGATTCAACCTTATTTAATTAGGACCCAAGGGAAATAGTTATGCCTAATATAATGTGAAGTTCTGTAATTGAACTAATATGATTTTGCAGCCACCTGCCAGGGAAACACTAATGCAGGTAGATTAAATGATGCAGGAAAATTTTTTTTTGCTTTGGTGTTGCAAAATTAAATAAACTAATTAAAAATCACTAGTTAAAGGCTGCAAGCTTTTGTAGTCAAGTTGGGTTCTTTTGGGGGTGCCTGACTTCCCTTGCCCAATTTTTCCCCAATTCTATGCCAAACTCTATTTCAAGTAAAAAAGATATATATGTGCTTGTTTATATTTCTGTGAAATAGATCTTCTGGAAAAGAAACGAAAAAACTGTGCATTTTTGTTGTTGTTGTTGTTATTTGTTTTTGTTTTCTGTTTTTGATTCGGAGTTTCTCTCTTGTTGCCCAGGCTAGAGCGCAATGGCTTGATGTCAGCTCACTGCAACCTCCACCTCCTGGGTTCAAGCGATTCTCCTGCCTCAGCCTCCTGAGTAGCTGGGATTATAAGCATATGCCACCATGCCTGGCTAATGTTTTATTTTTAGTAGAGATGGGGTTTCTCCATGTTGGTCAAGCTGGTCTTGAACTCCCGAACCTCAGGTGATCCACATGTCTCGGCCTCCCAAAGTGCTGGGATTACACGAGTGAGCCACAGTGCCCTGCCTGTTTTGCATTTTTTAAATAGGCAATTCACATTAAATTCAGAAAATAAAATTTTTCTTTTTTCTTTCTTTTTTTTTGACAGTCTTGCTCTGCTGCAATTCAGAAAACTATTTTCTTTTTTCTCTCTTTCTTTCTTTCCAGAATCTTGCTCTGTTGCCCAGGCTGGAGCACCGTGGCATGATCTCAGCTCACTGCAACCTCCACCTCCCGGATTCTCCTGTCTCAGTGTAAACTTACTGCTTACACAAAGAATAGCATAGCTTAACAGAAACATGTTCCTTACATTTTTAACTTTTTTAAACAATAGGCTTGGCTGGGCTCCTGGCTCACACCTGTAATCTCAGTACCTTGGGAGGGCAAGACAGAAGGACTGCTTGAGCCCGGGAGTTCAGTACCAGCCTGGGCAACATAGTAAGACCCGGCCTCTAAAAAGAAAAAAGAGATGGGGTTTTTCTGTGTCACCCAAGCTGAAGTGCAGTGGTACCAATAGCTTACTGCAACCTTGCATTGAACTTCTGGCCTCAAGTAATCTTCCCGCCTCAGCCTCCGGAGTAGCTGGGACTAGAGGTGTGTTCCACTATGCCAGACTAATACTTTGTTGTTGTTAGAAACAGAGCCTCACTATGTTGTCCATAATGTTTTCAAATTATTGAGTTTGAGTAATCTTCCTGTCTCAGCCTCCTGAGTAGCTGGGATTACAAGCGTGAGACACTATGCCCAACCTTTATTTTTATTTTTTAAACCACCAGCTACTTCAAATCAACATTTTTTAAAATGTAAAAATACACTTCATCAGCCGGGTACCGTGGCTCACGTTTGTAATCCCAGCACTTTGGGAGGCGAGGCGGGCATATCACATGAGATCAGAAGCTTGAGACTAGCCTGACCAACACAGTGAAACCTTGTTTCTACTAAAAATCCAAAATTAGCCGGACATGGTGGGGCATGCCTGTAATCCCAGGTACGCAGGAGGCTGAGGCAGGAGAATCGCTTGAACCTGGGAGGCAGGTTTGTGGTGAGCCAAGATCATGCCACTGCAAAGATAGTCTTTTCAACAATTGGTGTTGAACAACTGGACATACACATGCAAAACATGAATCTACACCTTCACAAAAATTAACTCAAAATGGATCATAGACCTAAATGTAAAATATAAAACTATAAAACTCCCAGAAAACAATATAGGAGAAAATCTAGATGACTTTGAATTTGGTAATGACTTTTTTTTCTTGAGATGGAGTTCCGCTCTTGTTGCCCAGGCTGGAGTGCAATGGTGCGATCTCAGCTCACTGCAACATCTGCCCCCTTCCCTCTCCACTCCCTCACCGCCCCTCCTCAACCCGTTCAAATGATTTCTCCTGCCCTCCTTCCCCCACCCAGGTTCAAGCGATTCTCCTGCCTCAGCCTCCCGAGTAGCTGGGATTACAGGCACGTGTCACCATGCCTGGCTAAGACGGGGTTTCTCTGTGTTGGTCAGGCTGATGTTGAACTCCCGACCTCAGGTGATCCGGCCGCCTTGGCCTCCCAACGTAATGGGATTACAGGCGTGAGCCAAGGCGCCTGACTTAAATTGACATTTAAAAGGAAAAAAACAGCCAGTGCCTATAATCCCAGAACACCAAAGGCAAGGTTCACGAACGAAATAATTTATAAAATAGATCTCATTAGGTTGGGTGCAGTGGGATTACGCCTTTAATCCCAGCACTTTGGAAGGCTGAGATGGGTGGATCACAAGATCAGGAATTTGAGACCAGCCTGGCCAACCTGGTGAAACCCCATCTCTACTAAAAATACAAAAATTAGTTGGCCGGGCGCGGTGGCTCAAGCCTGTAATCCTAGCACTTTGGGAGGCCGAGGCGGGTGGATCACGAGGTCGAGAGATCGAGACCATCCTGGTCAACATGGTGAAACCCCATCTCTACTAAAAATACAAAAAATTAGCTGGGCATGGTGGCGTGTGCCTGTAATCCCCGCTACTCAGGAGGCTGAGGCAGGAGAATTGCCCGAACCCAGGAGGCGGAGGTTGCGGTGAACCGAGATCGCGCCATTGCACTCCAGCCTGGGTAACGAGAGCGAAACTCCGTCTCAAAAAAAAAAAAAAAAAATTAGTCGGGTGTGGTGGCTGGCGCCTGTAGTTCCAGGTACTCGGGAGGCTGAGGCAGGAGAATCGCAACCCGGGAGGCAGAGGTTGCAGGGACCCCAGCCACTGCACTCCAGCCTGGGCGACAGAGCAAGACCCTGTCTCAAAAAAAAAAAAAAAAAAGCAGAAAATAATATAGTAATATATGGTCCTGGGTTTCATACGCCTAGACCCCTAACAAATGGACCCACTGCCACAGGGACCTCAGATACGGGAGAACTGAGAAGTACACTCTCCCCCATTCTTGCTTTGTTCTAAATGTCTTCCCGAGGAGCCTGGAGAGAGCCCCACCCGTGAGCCAGACCCAGCGTTCTCTTCTGCGGAACCCCGTCTTTATAAATGCTTCCCTTCCTTAAGCAGCTGCAAATCAGAAAGCCCGTGAAACCCTGTTTCTCCAATATGGCGGACAGGAGGCAGCGTCAGCACGCCTGGCCCACTGGCAGAGACAGAGCGGTGCGTAGACGCTCACGCTGTGAACGTTCTTCCGAGATGCAACGCGGGAACGTGGCCGAAAACCACAGACCCTCTGAAAGCAGCACTGAGGAGCCGCCGACTCTGAGAAGCGGACAGAAACCTCTGATGTCCAGAGCCCGAGAGGAAGAGCCATGGCCGCCATGACACACGCGCCCGCAAGGGAGCTGGGCGGCCCAGGCCGCGGCCCACCGGGTGAGGGACGGGGCGAGCGAGGACCGGCGGGCCCCGGGAAGCGCTCGGCGTGCACGCCCAGACTCCCGCAGGGACAGAGGGAAGCCATTCCTGATCCTACCTCACAGAGGACCTCTCGGCAGTCAGCCAGCTAACTCGGGCGACGGTCGGGGCTTAAGGGAAGCTCCCAGCTGAGATCTGCGAAATAGTCCCCTCGCACCGGGTCGGCCTCCGCTGTCCAGACCCGAGGGTGGAGCAGGAAGTGAAGCGGAGGCGCTGGGTGCCCTTGCTCCACTGGGGCGCGCCGGGAGGGGCGTGGCCTGGAGGCCGGGGTTGCTGTCTCTCGGGGAAGGTGCACGGCCTGGGGCTTTTTTTTTTTTTGAGACGGAGTTTCGCTCTTGTTACCCAGGCTGGAGTGCAATGGCGCGATCTCGGCTCACCGCAACCTCCGCCTCCTGGGTTCAGGCAATTCTCCTGCCTCAGCCTCCCGAGTAGCTGGGATTACAGGCACGCACAACCATGCCCAGCTAACTTTTTGTATTTTTAGTAGAGACGCGGTTTCACCATGTTGACCAGGATGGTCTCGATTTCTCGACCTCGTGATCCACCCGCCTCGGCCTCCCAAAGTGCTGGGATTACAGGCTTGAGCCACCGCGCCCGGCAGCCTGGGGCATTGCTGAGTTCTGAGTGCAAGCTGCCTGGGACCTACCTCACTGTGGCTGTGGAACACTGCGGGTGGGAGCTGTTGGGGGCTTCTTGAAGCCTGCTACCCCCAACTCCCCATGCAGATTCTTTCGTGCAGCAGAGGCAGCTGTGCTCTTCCCTAGAACATGACTCCAGCAGCCAGGAAGCTACCCTTTCATCCCCACTGCGGCCACTGCTTGTGTGGACATTTGGGGAGCCAGAGCATGGACTTGCCTGACCCAGCCCCCACCTGGCTTTGCCGTCCACCCGCACAGGTAGTGTAACACAAGGGACGGACAGGAACATTTAAGAGTGGAGCTCCGGCCGGGCGCGGTGGCTCACGCCTGTAATCCCAGCACTTTGAGAGGCCGAGACAGGTAGATCACATGAGGTCGGGAGTTCAAGACCAGCCTGGCCAACCTGGAGAAACCTGTCTCTACTAAAAATACAGAATTAGCGGGACGTAGTGGCGCATGCCTGTCATCCCAGCTACTCCAGAAGCTGAGGCAGGAGAATCGCTTGAACCCGGAGGCGGAGGTTGTGGTGAGCCAAGATTGCACCATTGCACTCCAGCCTGGATAACAAGAGTGAAACTCTGTCTAAAAAAAAAAGCAGGGGGTGGGGGGGGTGGCCCTACTCATGGCCTGAGACGCCAGAGTACTTCCCCTGGGTGACATAAACCAAGCACAAATTCCACTGCTACCACCACTGCTGGTGCTCTTTGGCAAGCACCAATTCCTGGCTGGAGGCCAACCGGCATAACCCAGCACGTTTGCAGGCACAGTCGCGCAGTGTTCAGGAGGAACAAAACTTTTGCGTGACCTCAGTTGTTGCCATTGCCTGCATCACCCTGGCCAACCAGGAGGTCTTGAGTCTGTCCACATGCCCAGTACGTTACTACTACAGCTGGCATTTGAGGAAGCCAACACACTAAGCCGTTTTTTGTTTTTGTTTTTTTGTTTTTTTTGAGACGGAGTTTCGCTCTTGTTGCCCAGGCTGGAGTGCAATGGCGCGATCTCCGCTCACCGCAACCTCCGCCTCCTGGGTTCAGGCAATTCTCCTGCCTCAGCCTCCTGAGTAGCTGGGATTACAGGCACGTGCCACCACGCCCAGCCAATTTTTTGTATTTTTAGTAGAGACGGGGTTTCACCTTGTTGATCAGGATGGTCTCGATCTCTTGACCTCGTGATCCACCCGCCTCGGCCTCCCAAAGTGCTGGGATTACAGGCTTGAGCCACCGCGCCCGGCCACACTAAGCCATTTGTAACCAAGGAAATCTGAGTCTGTGTCACTCTCTTCCCACCCCCATCAGAGCTGGTGCTGGTACCTGCTACTGGGAGACTTAAGGACAGGTCACATCTCGGAATCCCTTGCAAACATTCCCCAGCACCATTCTGGAGTGTGACAGCCCCACTAAGCAGCTAGACCCAGAGGAGCGGCAATATCCACAGTCGTCTGGCCCTCAGGGACTGCAACTCCTAAGGGGAAGGGAAGCGTCCTACCTTAAGGGAGAACCCTTGTGGGATAAAAGAAACCAGGCGCCAGGCCTTGAGTCCCCAGTATTTCCAATTGTGGGAAGTTTCTTTCAGCAGAGGCACAGGTTCAGTGGGAAAAGCCTGCGGCCCCGCCCTAATACTAAGCATCCCTGGTACTGATGACACATCTCAGAGAAGGGAAATTCTCTCCCTTGCCTACCACTGCAGGCATAGCGGGAGCTTCCAGCATGAGAGCTTGGCCTGGGCACATTCATAGACCGCATTTCTGGAACACTTCAGGGTGACTGCATCCCCACGGGAGGAATGCCATCCAGGTTCAGGCTTGCATGAGAGGGAGAGTCACAGTTCTTTTCTATGCGGAACAATAGCGTTCCTGCAGATGAATAGAGGTGCCTTTTTTTTTTTTTTTTTTTTTTGAGACGGAGTTTTGTGCTTGTCTCCCAGGCTAGAGTGCAATGAAGCGGTCTGAGCTCACTGCAACCTCTGCCTCTAAGGTTCAAGCAACTCTCCTGCCTCAGCTTCCCAAGTAGCTGAGATTACAGGCACCTGCCACCATGCCAGGCTAATTTTTGTATTTTTAGTAGAGATGGGGTTTCACTATGTTGGCCATACTGGTCTCGAACTCCTGACCTCGGGTGATCCACCCTCCCCAGCCTCCTAAAGTGCTGGGATTGCAAGCGTGAGCCACCTCGCCTGACCAGAGGTACCTGTTTTATGGGAACAGCCAGAATGCTGGGTCAGGAGTGTAACTAGGAGGTAGACCCCCTTCCTGCTGACCTGGAAAGGGAGTTGAGAGGATTCCCTCTCTTCCCCCTGAAAAGACAGTGCTTTGGGGCGGGGGGAACAGTGCAGTTCCCTGAGAGCTTCCCCAGCTGCCTCTGTCAAGGGGTGGGGCCTCTGCCAATCATTGGGGTATTGCATTTACCCACTTGCATTAGCTGCAGCCACTTTCTACTCATGGGTAACTCCTACTGGCTTGAAGCCTGAACAGTCCAACCCAGTAAATAAAATACTGGGGGAAAATTTTCTTTGAGTGCACATACTGGGGAATGAGGTAAATTTCATGAGATCTTAGCTATTCCAGCCCCTCAACAGACAGACAGTGAAATGACTTACACAGCCTGCACATAGCTACTACAACCAGCATCTGAGAAAGCCATTGCACAAAGGTTCTCTATAACCAAGGAATACACAGGGAATCTTCATCATGGAAAGCACCCGGAGCCAAAGGTAGGTGACAATAAACTATAAGTATTAAAGTGACATCCCCAAGGGGGAAATAAAAATAAAATTTAAAAACCTGGCTGGGCACAGTAGTTCATGCTTGTAATCTCAACACTTTAGGAGGCTGAGGCAGGTGGATTACTTGACCCCTGTAGTTTGAGATGAGGCTGGGCAACAAAGCAAGACCCTATCTTGAAATTTAAAAGAAGAAAACAGGTTGGGTGTGTTGGCTCATGCCTGTAATCCCAGCACTTAGGGAGGCTGAGGCAGGTGAATCATGGGGTCAGGAATTCCAGAACAGTCTGGTCACTATGGTGAAAACCCATCTCTACAGAAAATACAAACATTAGCCAGGCTTGGTGGCACGTGCCTGTAGTTTCAGCTACTCAGGCTGAGGCAGAAGAATCACTTGAACCTAGGAGGCGAAGGTTGCAGTGAGCTGAGATTGCACCACTTCCCCCCAGCCTAAGCGACAGAACAAGACTCCCTCTGGAAAAAAAAAAAAAAAAAAAAAAAATTAGCGGGGCATGGTGGCAGACACTTGTAGTCCCAGCTACTCAGGAGGCTAAGCCAGGAGAATCATTTGAACTTGGGAGGTGGAGGTTGCAGTAAGCACAGATCATGCCATTGCCCTCCAGCCTGGGTGACAAAGCAAGACTGTCAAAAAAAAAAAAAAAAAAAGCCGGGTGCGGTGGCTCAAGCCTGTAATCCCAGCACTTTGGGAGGCCGAGGCGGGTGGATCACGAGGTCGAGAGATCGAGACCATCCTGGTCAACATGGCGAAACCCCGTCTCTACTAAAAGTGCAAAAAATTAGCTGGGCATGGTGGCACGTGCCTGTAATCCCAGCTACTCAGGAGGCTGAGGCAGGAGAATTGCCTGAGCCCAGGAGGCGGAGGTTGCGGTGAGCCGAGATCACGCCATTTCACTCCAGCCTGGGTCACAAGGGCGAAACTCCGTCTCAAAAAAAAAAAAAAAAAAAAAAACAGTTCCGCAAAGTGACCCAGGCATGTAATCTCAATGTAATCTCAGCACTTTGGGAGGCAGAGGCAGCCAGACACTTGAGCCCAGTAATTGAGACATGCCTGAGCAACATGGAGAAACCCTGGCTCTACAAAAAATACAAAAATTAACCAGGCATGGGGATGCACACCTGTAGTCCCAGCTACTCAGGAGGCTAAGGCAGGAGGATTGTTTGAACCTGGGAGGCAGAGGTTGCAGTGAACTGAGATCATGCCATTTCACTTTAGCCTGGGTGACAGAGAGAGGCCTTGTCTCAAAAAAAAAATCAGTCAAGGCTGGGCTCGGTGGCTCAAGCCTGTAATCCCAGCACTTTGGGAGGCCGAGGCGGGTGGATCACGAGGTCGAGAGATCGAGACCATCCTGGTCAACATGGTGAAACCCCGTCTCTACTAAAAATACAAAAAAAAAATTAGCTGGGCATGGTGGCGCGTGCCTATAATCCCAGCTACTCAGGAGGCTGAGGCAGGAGAATTGCCTGAACCCAGGAGGCGGAGGTTGCGGTGAGCCGAGATCGCGCCATTGCACTCCAGCCTGGGCAACAAGAGCGAAACTCTGTCTCAAAAAAAAAAAAAAAAAAAAAAAATCAGTCAAATAAAAAATAAATTCAAAAATAGTTAAAAGAAATAAAGATCTGACACCCTTTCTGTGGAAAATTTAAAAGAAGTAAAATAAAAATAAAGAAATAGTTTAGGCCAGGAATGGTGGCTCACGCCTGTAATCCCAGCACTCTGGGAGGCAGGCGGATCACCTAAGATCAGAACAAGACCAGCCTGGCCAACACAGCAAAATCCCGCCTCTGCTCAAATTACAAAACTTAGCCAGGTGTGTTGGCATGCACCTGTAGACCCAGCTACTCAGGAGGCTAAGGCAGGAGAATCACTTGAACCTGGGAGCAGAGGTTGCAGTGAGCCAAGATGGTGTCACTAAACTCCAGCCTGGGCAACAGAGCAAGATTCTGTCTCAAAAAAAAAAAAAAAAAGAAAAAAGAAAGAAAGAAAAGAAAAGAAAAGAAAAAATGAACAGAGTAACAGAGTCTTCAAGAAGTACAGGTATGTAAAACAGCCAACCTAAGAATTCTAAGAATTATAGGTGTTCCTGAGGAAGAAGATAAAGTGAAACGTTTTGGCTGAGGCTGGGAATGGTGGCTCATGCTAATCTTAGCAGTTTGAGAGGCCGAGGTGGGTGGATCACTTGAGGCCAGGAGTTAGAGACCAGCTGGGCCAACATGGTGAAACCCCGTCTCTGTATTTAAAAAAAAAAATAAAAGAAAAAAGCAGTGTTTCAGCTAGGTGCAGTGGCTCACATTTGTAATCTCAGACCTTTGGGAGGCTGAGTTGGGCAGACCACTGAAGGCTGGGGGTTTGAGACTACCCTGGCCAACATGACAAAACCCTGTCTCTACTAAAAATACAAAATTAGTCTGGGTGCAGTGGCTCACACCTGTAATTCCAGCACTTTGGGAGGCCTAGGCAGGCGGATCACCTGAGGTCAGGTGTTCAAGCCCAGCCTGACCAACATGGTGAGACCCTATCTCTACTAAAAATATAAAATTAGTCAGGCATGGTGGTGCATGCCTATAATTCCAGTTACTCAAGAGGCTGAGACAGGAGAATTGCTTGAACCCAAGAGGTGAAAGTTGTTTTGCAGTGAGTCGAGATCATACCACTGCACTCCATCATAGATGACACAGTGAGATTTTGTCTCAAAACAGAAAGCAAAAAGTTTAGAAAACCTTTTGAGAATAACAGAAAAAGTTGCCTGGCCTTGCTGGAAATTTAGACATCCAAGTACAAGAAGTTCAACAAACTCCTAAGAGACTCATTGCAAAAAAGATATCACCAAGGCATATAGTCCTTAGGCTATGGAAAATCAACATGAAGAAAGAAATTCTAAGAGTATAGAGAAGAAAGCATCAGATAACCTATAAGGGAACACCTATCAGACTAACAGCAGACTGCTCAGCAGAAGGGATTGAGGTCCTATCTATTTTTTTTTTTTTTTCATTTATTTTAAGATACAGGGTTTCACCATGTTTGTCAGGCTGGTCTTGAACTCCCAACCTCAAGTCATCTGCCCACCTCGGTCTCCCAAAGTGCTGAGATTACAGGCATGAGCCACTGCACCTGGACTTTTTTTTTTTTTTTTTTTTTTTTTTTTTTTTTTCTGGAGACCGAGTTTTGCTCTTATTGCCTAGGCTGGAGTGCAATGGTGCAATCTCGGCTCACTGCAACCTCTACCTCCCAGGTTCAAGGGATTCTCCTGCCGTAGCCTCCCATGTAGCTGGGAATACAGGCATGCAACACCATGCCTGGCTAATTTAGTATTTTTAGTAGCAACAGGATTTCTCCATGTTGGTCAAGCTGGTCTCAAACTCCCGACCTAATGTGATCCACCCCCCTCAGCCTCCCAAAGTGCTGGGATTACAGGCGTGAGCCACCATGCCCAGCTGGAGGTCCCATCTTTTTATTTATTTATTTTTTGAGATGAAGTCTCACTCTGTTGCCCAGACTGGAGTGCAGTGGCATGATCTCAGCTCACTGCAGCCTCTGCCTCCCAGGTTCAAGCAATTCTCCTGCCTCTGTCAACCAAGTAGCTGGGATTACAGGTGTGTACCATCACACCTGGCCAATTATTGTATTTTTAGTAGAGATGGACTTTCACCATGTTGGTCAGGCCTATCTCAAACTCCTGACCTCAAGTGATCCTCCCACCTTAGCCTCTCAAAGTGCTGAGATTACAGCATGAGCTACTACACTTGGCTAGTCCTATCTTTTTTTTCTTTTGGAAACAGGGTCTCACCCTGCCTCCTGGACTCCTGGACTCAAGTGATCCTCAGCCTCCCAGGTAGCTGGAACTACAGGTGAGTACCACCATGCCCAGTTTTTTTTTTTTTTTTTTTTTTTTTGTATTTTTAGTAGAGACAGGGTTTTGCCATATTGACAGTCTGGTCTTGAACTCCTGACCTCAGGTGATCTGCCCACCTTGGCTTCCCAAAGTGCTGGCATTACAGGCATGAGGCACCATGCCCAGTCTGAAGTCTTATCTTTAGTCTCCTTAAACAGAATAATTGTCAGCCAAGAATTTTGCATCCTGCAAAACTAAGTTTCATAAATGAAGGAGAAGCCAGGCACTGTGGCTCATGCCTGTAATCCCAGCTGTTAGGGAGGCAGAGGTAGGAGGATATCTTGAGCCCAGGAGTTTGAGACCTGCCTGGGCAATATAGCGAGACACTGTTCTCAATAAATAAATAAATAAATAAATAAATAAATAAATAAATAAATAAAGGAAGGGTAAATAAAGTTTTTCTCAGACAAGCAAATGCTGAGGAAATTTATCAGTACTAGATCAGCCCTACAATAAATCTTTTTTTTTTTTTTTTTTTTTTTTGTTGTTGTTGTTGTTTTTTTTTGAGACGGAGTTTCGCTCTTGCTACCCAGGCTAGAGTGCAATAGCGCGATCTCGGCTCACCGCAACCTCCGCCTCCTGGGTTCAGGCAATTCTCCTGTCTCAGCCTCCTGAGTAGCTGGGATTACAGGCACGCGCCACCATGCCCAGCTACCTTTTTGTATTTTTATTTTATTTTATTTTATTTTTTTGAGACGGAGTTTCGCTCTTGTTACCCAGGCTGGAGTGCAATGGCGCGATCTCAGCTCACCGCAACCTCCGCCTCCTGGGCTCAGGCAATTCTCCTGCCTCAGCCTCCTAAGTAGCTGGGATTACAGGCATGCACCACCACGCCCAGCTAGTTTTTTTGTATTTTTTTTAGTAGAGACGGGGTTTCACCATGTTGACCAGGATGGTCTCGATCTTTCGACCTCGTGGTCCACCCGCCTCGGCCTCCCAAAGTGCTGGGATTACAGGCTTGAGCCACCGCGCCCGGCCTACAATAAATCTTAAAAGGAGTTCTAAATCTTGAAATGAAAGGCTGATGCGCACCAGAATAGAAACTCCTAAAAGCATAAAATAAATAGAACTTATAAAACAATAACACAGGTCAGGTGCAGTGGCTCATGCCTGTAATCCCAGCACTTTGGGAGGCTGAGGTGGGTGGATCATGAAGTCAGGAGTTCAAAACCAGCCTGGCCAAGATGGAGAAACCCTGTCTCTACTAAAAATACAAAAATTAGCAGGGCATGGTGGTGAGTGCCTGTAATCCCGGCTACCTGAGAGGCTCAGACAGAGAGTTGCTTGAACCCAGGAGGCAGAGGTTGCAGTGACCAGAGATCACACCACTGTACTCCAGCCTGGATGAGAGAGCAAGACTCTGTCTCAAAAGAAAACAAACAAACAAAAACCAATAACACAATGAAGAAAACAAATTCATTGGCTAATAAGCAGCATGATAACTGTAACAGTGCCTTATATCTCAATATTAACATTGAATGTAAGTGGTCTAATTGCTCCACTTAAAACATACAGTGGCTCACACCTGTAATCCCAGCACTTAGAGAGGCTGAGGCAGGCAGGTCACAAGGTCAAGAGATGGAGACTATCCTGGCCCTTATGGGGAAACCTCATCTCTACTAAAAATATAAAAATTAGCTGGGTATAATGGCATGCACCTGTAATCCCAGCTACTCAGGAGGCTGAGGCAGGAGAATTGCTTGAATCCAGGAGGTGGAGGTTGCAGTGAGCTGAGATTGTGTCACTGCACTCCAGCAGCCTGGGTGACAGAGCAAGTCTCCATCTCAAAAAAAAAAAAAAAAAAAAAAAAGAGAGAGAGAGAGACTACGAGCTCTTTAAAGGCAGCTATGCTGTCTTAATCCCTTCTTGGATCTACAGTCCATCAGGCAGCACAAAGTAGGATGTACTCAATATTTTAAAAATAGTAAGAGGCTGGGCGCGGTGGCTCAAGCCTGTAATCCCAGCACTTTGGGAGACCGAGGCGGGTGGATCACGAGGTCGAGAGATCGAGACCATCCTGGTCAACATGGTGAAACCCCGTCTCTACTAAAAATACAAAAAAAATTAGCTGGGCATGGTGGCCCGTGCCTGTAATCCCAGCTACTCAGGAGGCTGAGGCAAGAGAATTGCCTGAACCCAGGAGGCGGAGGTTGCGGTGAGCCGAGATCGCGCCATTGCACTCCAGCCTGGGTAACAAGAGCAAAACTCTGTCTCAAAAAAAAAAAAAAAAAAGTAAGAAACTGTTTTTTAGAGCAGTTTCAAGGTTCATAGCAAAATTAAGCAGCAAGTACAGAGTTCTTATGTACCCCCTACACCCACAGGCACAACCTTTGCACTATCTATATGCTGCACCAGAATGGTGCATTTGTTACAATAGACCCTACACTGACACATTATTATCACCCAAAGTCCATAGTTTACATTAGCGTTCACTCTTGGGATGGTGCATTCTGTTTTGGACAAATATATAATAATGTGTATCTATCTACCATTGTAATATCAATATAGAATAGTTTCATGACCTTAAAAATCCTCTGTGTTTACAGTAAGAACTGCAGCCACCCACACACAGATCCTTTGTGTTTACGGTAGGAAGTGTAGTCAAAAAAAAATCCTTTGTGCTTTGCCTAGTCATCCCTCCCACCTAATTCCTGGCAACCGTTTTTTATCTTTTACTGTCTACATATTGCCTTTTTCAGAAGGTCGTATAGTTGGATTCATGCAGTTCACAGCCTTTTCAGCAGTCCATAGCCTTTTCATGTCAGCTTCTTTCACTTAGTAATACGCATTTGGGAGTAGGGGGAAAAAGTAATATGCATTTAAGTTTCTGCCTTCTTTTTTTTTTTGAGTTGGAGTCTTGCTCTGTGGAGTGTAGTGGCACAATCTTGGCTCACTGCAACCTCCACTTCCCAGGTTCAAGCAATTCTCCTGCCTCAGCCTCCTGCATAGCTGGAATTACAGGCGCGCACCACCATATCCAGCTAAATTTTGCATTTTTTTTTTTTTTTTTTTTTTTTGAGACGGAGTTTTGCTCTTGTTACCCAGGCTGGAGTGCAATGGCACGATCTCGGCTCACCGCAACCTCCGCCTCCTGGGTTCAGGCAATTCTCCTGCCTCAGCCTCCTGAGTAGCTGGGATTACAGGCACGCGCCACCATGCCCAGCTAATTTTTTGTATTTTTAGTAGAGACGGGGTTTCACCACATTGACCAGGATGGTCTCGATCTCTCGACCTCGTGATCCACCCGCCTCGGCCTCCCAAAGTGCTGGGATTACAGGCTTGAACCACCGCGCCCGGCCTCAATTTTTGCATTTTTAGTAGAGACGAGGTTTCACCATGTTGGCCAGGATGGTCTCGATCTCTTGACCTTGTGATCCACCCGCCTCAGCCTTCCAAAGTACTGGGATTACAGGCCTGAGCCACCATGCCCAGCCCTCTTCTATCTTTGTTCTTAGCTTGAGAGTTCATTTCTATTTAGTGCTATGTAATACTCCATTGTCTGGATGTATCACAGTTTATTCACTCACCTATGAATTCGGCTGGCACACTAGCTTACACCTGTAATCTCAGCATTTTGGGAGGCCAAGGTGGGTGAATCACTTGAGCCCAGGAATTTGAGACAGGCCTAGGCAACATGATTAACCCCATCTCAACACAAAATATAAAAAATTACCTGGGTGTGGTGGTACACACCTGTAGTTCCAGCTACTTGGAAGGCTGAGGTGGGAGAATTGCTTGAGCCCAGAAAGTCAAGGCAACAGTGAGTTGACATCACGCCACTGCACTCCAGCCTGGACGAGAGGGGTGAGGCCCTGTCACAAAAAAAAAAAAAAAAAAGAAAGAAAAATCATCTTTGTAGCTTCTAAGTTTTGGCAATTATGAATAAAGCTATTACAAACATGTGAGCAGGTTTTTGCTGGACGTAAGTTTTCAGTTCATTTGGATAAATACTAAAAACAGTGATTGCTGGATTTTATGGTAGAAGTATATTTAGTTTTGTTAGAAACCTGCCAAAGTGTCTTGAAAGTGTGTCTACCATGATGCATTTGTACCACCAATGAATGAGAGCTCCCATTGCTCTGCGTCCTCACCAGCAACACTACACACGTTAGAATGACCAAAATATCTTTTTAAAAAACTGTAATCCCAGCTACTTGGGAGGGTGAGGCATGAGAATCTCTTGAACTCGGGAGCTGGGATCACCCCACTGCATTCCAGCCTGGGTGACAGCAAGATTCTGTCTCAAAACAAAACAGGAAAAACAACTGTGACTGGGTGTGTTGGCTCACGCCTGTAATCCCAGCACTTTGGGAGGAGGCAGGTGGATCACCTGAGGTCAGTAGTTTGAGACCAGCCTGGCCAACATAGCGAAACTCTGTCTCTACTAAAAAAAAAAAAAAAAAAAAAAAAAAAAAAAAAATTAGCTGAGTGTTGTGGTAGGCATCTGCAATCCCAGCTACTTGGGAGGCTGAGGCAGGAGGCCCATTTGAACCCAGGAGGTGGAGGTTGCAGTGAGCTGAGATTGCACCATTGCACGCCAGCCTGGGTGACAGAGCAAGACTCTGTATGAGAAAAAAATAAAATAACAACACACGCGCGCACACACACACACACACACACACACAATAGATTTGGAAATAAAACTCAGGTTTTATCTGTTTAGCTTTAATTAGTATACAAAAAGTCTTCTCTATATTCATATAACAAGCATAGCATTGACATGTTGGTAAGGACAATAAAGGACTAGGTAATGATTATATCTACAGGTTGATTAGTAAGGAAACTAAATGAGGGAGTTAGTTAAAAATGTAAAGAACCATTTCAGGAAGTGTATCAATCTCTACCGATCAAAATGAATAACAACAATTTGTTACTCTGTTTAGGAAGAAGTGGGCTAGAAGGTGCTTAATGTTCCACTATGTGTAAGATGAGCCCAGTCAGAATTTAGATCTACAGTGCTGTCCATATTCACTCGAAATGCCTTTGCATATCCTACTAAGAAACATTCTATTTAATTACTTAAAAACACTTTAACTTCATAAACTGTGAGCTGTTTGGACAGGTTGATTCAATTAGGAGTATACAAATAACCAATTTAACTATTGTCATAAAATTATTTAAAATTACACAAAAGCCACACCATCTTCCTAAGGTAGGGCTGAAACACAGAGGAGTTTTCTTTCTACAGTGTGTTATTAAATTTAATTGTTTCATTCTCTTGATTGCTGTTGACAGAGAAGGAATCGGCTGGGCGCAGTGGCTCATGCCTGTAATCCCAGCACTTTGGGAAGCCGAGGTGGGTGGATCACGAGGTCAGGAGTTTGAGGCCAGCCTGGCCAATATGGTGAAATCCTGACTCTACTAAAGATACAAAAAAAAAAAAAAAAAATTAGCTAGGCGTTGTGGCACATGCCTGTAATACTACCTACTCAGAGGGCTGAGGCAGGAGAATCACTTAACTTGGGAGGCAGAGATTGTGGTGAGTAGAGATTGTGCAGTTATACTTCAGCCTGGGCAACAAGAGGGAAACTCCGTCTCAAAAAAAAAAAAAAAAAAAAAAAAAGGAGAGAGAGAGAAGGAATCAGTCAAGCTTTCACCAAAAGCTGATGCCATTGCATTATGTATGAGGTTGGCAAGGGAAGAGAGACCTGTGACCTGAAAGGAAATCAGGATTTAAAGCACTTGCAAATGTGAGGCTCTTTCTTCTGTGTCTAAGTCTCCTTTAGTGAGAGACATACTGCATTTGAACATTAACTTCCATGCTATTCACTTAAGTTTCTCAAGTTTATGTTTTAGAATAGGGCAGTCCCTTGAATATCAAAATGATACTACTGATCCGACATTTAAAAAATATAAAGACACACTTTTCCCAGGAGTGTTGAAAAGGTCCTGTCTACATTGCCTCCTTAAAATCCCTTGGGAATTACAGCACTTTTTTTCAATGACAAAGCAGAAGTAGGGATGTTGATGATGGAAGAAACTTTGCCTGTGTTTGAATCTCCTGACCCGCTGGAGACAAGTTCTTGGCCTCATCGACACCAGAGTCCCACAAGCTGAGTGAATTAGTACAGACTCGACTTAAAGGCAATCATTTCACAGCTGTTTGTTTTTTTCTTTACATTGTTGTTGTTTTTATTTGTTTTGGGGGCGGAGTCTTGCTCTGTCACCTGGGCTGCTGTGCAGTGGCCCCATCCCCTGCTCACTGCAGCCTCCACCTCCTGGGCTCAAATGATCCTCTCTCTTCAGCCTCCCCAGTAGCTGGAACTACAGGTGTGAGCCACCACACCCAGCTAATTTTTAAATTTTTTGTAGAGATGGGGTCTTCCTATGTTTCTTAGGCTGGTCTTGAACTCCTGGGCTCAATCAAGCAATTCTCTCTCCTCAGCCTCCCAAAGTGCTGGGATCAGAGGGGTGAGCCACTGTGCCAGGTCACATTTCAATGTTTTAAGTGAGATACATGATGCAGGGAAAAAACATCCCTGTCTCTCTCCCCTAATTTTTTTTTTTTAGATCGTGTCTTGCTGTGTCTCCCAGGCTGGAGTGCAGTGGCACTATCTGGGCTCACTTCGACTTCTGCCTCCCAGGCTCAAGTGATCCTCCTACCTCAGCCTCCTGAGTAGCTGGTACTATAGGTGCACACCACCATACCCAGCTATACATATATATATATGTATATATATATATATGTGTATATATATATGTGTATATATATGTGTGTATATATATGTATATATGTGTGTATATATATGTATATATATGCGTATATATATATACATATATATACACACATATATATGCATATATATACACATATATATATAGCCAGGTCTGTGTGTGTGTGTGTATATATATATAAAATAAATAAAATATGTATATTTACATATGTATACACACACATTTTTTTTAGTAGAAATGGAAATGAGGGTCTCACCATATTGCCAAGACTAGTTTTTTTTTTGTTTTTTTTTTTTGAGACGGAGTTTCGCTCTTGTTACCCAGGCTGGAGTGCAATGGCGCGATCTCGGCTCACTGCAACCTCCGCCTCCTGGGTTCAGGCAATTCTCCTGCCTCAGCCTCCCGAGTAGCTGGGATTACAGGCACGTGCCACCATGCCCAGCTAATTTTTTGTATTTTTAGTAGAGACGGGGTTTCACCATGTTGACCGGGATGGTCTCGATCTCTTGACCTCGTGATCCACCCGCCTCGGCCTCCCAAAGTGCTGGGATTACAGGCTTGAGCCACCGCGCCCGGCCACCAAGACTAGTTTTAAACTCTTGAGTTCAAGAGATCCACCTGCCTCAGACTCCCCAAGTGCTGCGATTATGGGCATTAGCCACCGTGCTGGCCTCCCCTACTTTTTCAATCTGTCTGCACATTTATGGGTCTGTTTCCTAGTTATAATAGGAGGTCACTATTGGAACCTGCTGCACATTCCCAGAGTTTAGAGCCAGGTTATAACCTGTCATCCTTCAGCACAGCTCCAGAGCAAGTTCTCAGATGGAAAGCTTTCTCATCCAAACTGCCAGCAAGACTGGGCTTCATTCGTGTGTCATTGGTTTGTAATCTTTGTAGGCAAGATTCAGCAGGCAGTGGAAGCAGCTATCAAAGGCCAACTATCTTAGGTGGGTGAAGTCCCTGGAATCGAAATAAGAATTTTGATAAATAAGTGTTTATCAAATCTTTCTTTGGAGTTTTTTCTTGAACCCCCACCCCCCAGGTTCAAGAGATTCTCCTGCTTCAGTCTCCCAAGTAGCTGGGACTACAGGTGTGCACCATTATGCCCAGGTAATTTTTGTATGTATGTATGTGTGTGTGTATATATATATATATATATATATATATTTTTTTTTTTTTTTTTTTTTTTGAGACATAGTTCCACTCTTGTTATCCAGGCTGGAGTGCAATGGCGCGATCTTGGCTCACTGCAACGTCTGCCTCCTGGGTTCAGGCAATTCTCCTGCCTCAGCCTCCTGAGTAGCTGAGATTACATGCACGTGCCACCATGCCCAGCTAATTTTTTTGTGTTTTTAGTAGAGACGGGGTTTCACCATGTTGACCAGGATGGTCTCGATCTCTTGACATTGTGATCCACCCGCCTTGGCCTCCCAAAGTGCTGGGATTACAGGCGTGAGCCACCGCGCCTGGCAATTTTTGTATTTTTAGTAGAGGTGGGCTTTCACCATGTTGGCCAGGCTGGTCTCAAACTCCTGACCTCAAGTGATCTACCCACCTTGGCCTTCCAAAGTGCTGGGATCACAGGTGTGAGTCACCGCACCTGGCATTGAATGCTGTCTTTCTATTTCAGAAAGGCAGGCTGGGTGTGATGGCTCACATCTGTTCTCAGCACTGTGGGAGGTCAAGGCAGGAGAATTACTTAAGGGCAGGAATTTGAGACAATTGTTGGCAACACAGCAAGCCTCTGTTTCTATTTTATTTAGACCAAGCAAAGGCATTATTTTCCTAAGTGACTAATTCCCTTTTTTTTTTTTTTGAGGTGGAGTCTTGCTGTATCACCAGGCTAGAGTACAGTGGTGTGATCTCCGCTCACTGCAACCTCCACCTCACAGGTTCAAGCGATTCTCCTGCCTCAGCCTCCCGAGTAGCGGTGATCAACCTGGATCTCCACATTCTTTTTATTTTTTGTAAGGTCTTTTAGGCAGTGTTTACCTCTGTGACCTGCATGGACACTACAGATGAGTTCCTGGAAAATCTGAAGTACCTGGAAGACCATGAAAAGAGGAAGAAATGATCAATCTCTGCCACATCTAATTAACTTTGAGACATTTTCTCTCTCTCTCTTTTTTTTTTTTTTTTTTTTTTTTTTTGTAGAAATGGGGTTTCACCATGTAGGCCAGGCTGGTCTTGACTGCAGGTGATCTGCCCACCTCAGCCTCCCAAAATGTTGGGATTATAGGCATGAGCCACCACACCCAGGCTCCTTTTTATTTTTGTTATTTTTTGAGACAGGGTCTTGTTCTGTCATCCAGGCTGGAGTGCAGTGGCACAATCATGGCTTCTCAACTTCCTGGCTTCATGTGATCCTTCCACCTCAGCTTTTTTTTTTTTTTTAAAGATGGGGTTTCACCATGATGGGCCAGGCTGGTTTTGAACTCCTGACCTCAGGTGATCCACCCACCTCGGCCTCCCAAAGTGCTAGGATTACAGGCATGAGCCACCATGCCTGGCTCCAAGACATTCTCTATTGTTCCTTATTCCCTCCCCAACTGATGTCTATTGGACTTTGTAACAGACCTTGTTCAACCTGGTGACTCCACACCCTATGACCCCCTCCCAGTTTGGCCAACCTCATGAGTCCACATCCTGTAATGCCCTCCCAATTTGCACAAAAAAACGCCCTAAACAGTAACTTCCATAACTTTCCAGTACCCACCCCAAACCTATAAAACCAACTCCTATCCCACCACCCTTTGCTGACCCCATTTTTGGACTCAGCCCACCCACACTCGGGTGAATAAACAGCCATGTTACACAAAGCCTGTTTGGGGGGGGGGTCTCTTCATTCAGAATGCGCATTTTAACATTTTTAGTTTTTATTTTTGAGACAGTCTCACTCTGTTGCCCAGGCTGGGGTGCAGTTGTACAACTTTAGTTCACTGTAACCTCCGCCTCCTGGGTTCAAGTGATTTTCGAGTTTCAACCTCCCAAGCAGCTGGGATTACAGGTGCCCATCACCATGCCCAGTTAATTTTTGTATTTTTAGTAGAGATGGGGTTTAGCCATGTTGGCCAGGCTGGTCTTGAACTTCCAACTTCAGGTGATCCACCCGCCACAGCCTCCCAAAGTGCTGGGATTACAGGCGTGAACCACCGTGCTCAACCGGTCCATTCTTTTTATTTTCATTTACTTATTTATTTTGAGTCAGAATCTCACTCTGTCAGTCAGGCTGGAATGCAGTGGCGTGATCTTGGCTCACTGCCTCCCAGGTTCAAGCGATTCTCCCACCTCAGCCTCCCAAAATGCTGGGATTACAAGCACGAGCCATCACACCCAGCCTGGATCTCTATCTTCTGTGAAACATGAACAAGTATATAAAGTCAGATGAGTGTTATGGTTAAGTGCACAGACTGAGCCTCCTCATTTCCCCCTTTAAATTGTGGTAAAATGCACATAACATAAAATTGACCATTTTAACAATTTGAAAGTATACAATTAAGTGGCATTAGGTACATATATTTGTAACTGTCTACCTGGTGTGCAGACATCACTATCTCATTAACAAAACTTTTTCTTCATTCCAAATGGGAACCCCATACCCATTAAGCAGTCACTTCTCATTTCCCTCTTTTTCCAGCCCCTGGCAACTACTGATCTGCTTTCTGTCTTTATGAATTTGCCTATGGTGGATATTTCATATCAATGGAATCATACAATATGTGGCCTTTTGTAAATGGATTCCTTCACTTAGCATAATTATCTATCTATCTATCTATCTATCTATCTATCTATCTATCTCTATCTATCTCTATCTATCTATCTATCATCTATCTATCTGTTTGAGACAGAGTCTTGCTCTGTCTCCCAGGCTGGAGTGCAATGGCACAATCTGGGCTCACTGCAACCTCCACCTCCTGGGTTCAAGTGATTTTCCTACTTCAGCTTCCTGAGTAGCTGGGACTGAGCCACCACACTGGGCTAATTTTTCTATTTTTAGTAGAGACAGGGTTTCACCATGTTGGCCAGGCTGGTCTCGAACTCACGACCTCAGGTAATCCACCCACCTCAGCCTCCCAAAGTGCTGGGGTGGCTGGTGTCAGCAACCAAGCCCAGCCTAGCATAATACGTTAAGTTTCATCCACACTGCTGCATGTGTCAGTACTAAATCCCTTCTTATGGCTAATATCCCAGTGTACAGATATACCACAATTTATCCATTTATCCATTAATGGACATTTGAGTTTTTCCCTCTTTTGACTATTGTGATTAGCATTACTATGAACATTTGTGTATAATTTTTTTCTTTTTTTGTGTGTATAAATTTTTTTAACATCTGTTTTCAATTCTTTTTGGTATATACGTAGAAGTGAAATTTCCGGGTTATGATTAACTTGTTACAGAAACACTGTTTTCAAAGTGGCTGCACTTTTTTACATTCTGTCAATCAAAGAAGGATGGGGTTCATAAATCTGGAAAGGAGAGCTTTATTTCTCATAAAGTGTGGTGGCCTGCAGGTGACAGCCTGAAGCATAGCCTCCTGCGGGAAGCCAGAAACAGGCGCTTTGAGGGAGGGACAAAGAAAACAGGAAATTATGCTGATCAGGGTGGTGCAATATACATATTCCATAAACTGTAGGAGTCAACATGAATATTTATGAAAAGAGAAATATACTCATATACAATTGAGCTTCATGCTTCTCCATGTTCCAAAAATGGCAAGGATCAGAGGGTGGAGTTTTCAAGCCCTCTCTCATATAAAGGTGAAGCAGAGGACATGAAAACCCTTACTGTGATTCAGGTGCAATGATTCACATGTGTAATCCCAACACTTTGGGAGGCTGAGGTGGGCAAATCGCTTGAGCTCAGGAGTTCAAGACCAGCCTGGGCAACATAGTTAGACCCTGTTTTTACAAAAAATACACACAAAAAATTAGTCAGTCATGGGGGCAAGGGCTTGTGGTTCCTGCTATTCAGGAGGATTGCTTGAACCCGGGAGGTGGAGGTTGCAGTAAGCTGAGACTACACCACTGCTCTCCAGCTTGGGTGACAGAGCAAGACCCTTTCTCAAAAAAGAAAGAAAACCTTTACTGTGCATTCTCCATAGACCTACCAGAACGACTCTGTTTGGTGATCTCTTAACAGGCAAAGATAGAGGAGCAATGCTAGGTGTTTGGTTGAAGTCAGTGGTGGAATCTTTTTTTTTTTTTTTTTTTTTTTTTAAATTCAGTCTCTGTAGAGACGGTCAAAAATTGCTAATGCTGACTATGTTTCAAGTCGTCATGGCAGGGTATTGGGAAAAGTTTTCAATTAGCAATAATCGTGCCTCGGCTCTACCTCATTGGCTACGATACTGCCACTGCGCAAAGCTAGTGGTGGAATCTTGAAAGGGCTGAGATTACAGGTGTGAGCCACTGTGCCAAGTCTTTTTTTTTTTGGAGACAGGGTCTCACTTTGTCATCCAGACTGGAGTGCTGTGCCACCATCACTGCTAACTGCAGCCTCAACCTCCTGGATTCAAGTGATTCTCCCACCTCAACCCCCAAGTAGCTAGGACTACAGGTGTGTGCCACCATACCTAGCACTTTTTTTCTTTTTTTGAGACAGAGTTTTGCTCTTGTTACCCAGGATGGAGTGCAATGGCGCGATCTTGGCTCACCGCAACCTCCGCCTCCTGGGTTCAGGCAATTCTCCTACCTCAGCCTCCTGAGTAGCTGGGATTACAGGCACATGCCACCATGCCCAGCTAATTTTTCTGTATTTTTAGTAGAGACGGGGTTTCACCATGTTGACCAGGATGGTCTCGATCTGTTGACCTCGTGATCCACCCGCCTCGGCCTCCCAAAGTGCTGGGATTACAGGCTTGAGCCACCGCGCCCGGCCAACCTAGCACTTTTTATACAGAAGGGGTTTTACCATGTTGTCCAGGTTTGTCTCAGACTCCTGGACTCGAGCGATCCTCCCACCTTGGCCTCCCAAAGTGCTGGGATTACAAGCATGAGCCACAGTACCTGGTCAACAACTTATTTTTAAAAATATATGTGTTGGCTGGGCATTGTGGCTCACGCCTATAATCCCAGCACTTTGGGAGGCCAAGGCAGGAGAGTTGCTTGAGGTCAGAAGTTTGAGACCAACCTGGCCAACATAGTGAGATACCCATCTCTAAAAAAGAAAAATACAAAACAGAGTTCTGTCCCTCTTGTAATCCTCTCCTCATTCCAGAGATAACTATATCCTGATTTTGCCATTTATCCTTTTCTACAGGTCTTTATATTTTTACAACGTTTATTGGGTCCATATATGTGTTTGTATACTTTCATGAATATTTTATGCTTCACAGAGATAAAATTACACTGTATGGGCTGGGCGCGGTGGCTCAAGCTTGTAATCCCAGCACTTTGGGAGGCCGAGGCGGGTGGATCACGAGGTCAAGAGATCGAGACCATCCTGATCAACATGGTGAAACCCCGTCTCTACTAAAAATACAAAAAATTAGCTGGGCATGGCGGCGCATGCCTGTAATCCCAGCTACTCAGGAGGCTGAGGCAGGAGAATTGCCTGAACCCAGGAGGCAGAGGTTGCGGTGAGCCGAGATCGCGCCATTGCACTCCAGCCTGGGTAACGAGAGCGAAACTCCGTCTCAAAAAAAAAAAAAAAAAAAAAAAAATTACATTGTATGTATCTTTCTGTCACTTGCTTCCCACCCCAGCCCACTCAATCTTACATCTGTGTGAAGTTTCATGCTGAGACACGTCATTCAAGTCTGCTTATTTTCAGTGCAGCATAACCTTTTCATTGTATGAATATACAAAAGTGGCACAGTTGCCTACTCAAAAGGCAAATCTGGTCATGTCAATCTCCTACTTAAAACACCTCAGCAGTTACCCACTGCTCTGAGCTTAAAGACCACAGTCTAGGCCTGGCTTGATTTCAGGTTCCTTCTAAACCAAAGGCTCATAAGCCCCTTTCCCTTGTAATTAATTAGCTCATTCTTCAGATCTGAGCTCAAGATTGCTTCCTTGGGAAAGTCTTTCCAAACATCTCCACCACACCCACTAGATCAGTCTTCTATGTTTTCATAACACAGCAATCTTTCCTTTACAGCCCTTGCCGGAACATAAAATCAAGATTTACTTCATGTGAGCTTGGAGAGGCCATATCTGTTTTGCTCACAGTTGCATCTCCAGGGACATACAGAGCACCCGGCATGCAGTAAGTGCTCAATAAAACTTTGCTGGGCGCAGTGGCTCACGCCTCTAATCCTAGCACTTTGGAGGCTGAGGTAGGGTTACCTGAGATCAGGAGTTTGAGACCAGACTGACCAACACAGTGAAACCCTGTCTCTACTAAAAATACAAAAAATTAGCCAGGCATGGTGATGGGTGCCTGTAATCATATCTACTGGGGAGGCTGAAGCAGAGGTTGCAGTGAGCCAAGATCACGCCATTCCACTCTAGCCTGGGCAACAATTTTATTTTTATTTTTATTTTTATTTTTTTTGAGACGGAGTTTCGCTCTTGTTACCCAGGCTGGAGTGCAATGGCGCAATCTCGGCTCACTGCAACCTCCGCCTCCTGGGTTCAGGCAATTCTCCTGCCTCAGCCTCCTGAGTAGCTGGGATTATAGGCACGCACCACCATGCCCAGCTAATTTTTTGTATTTTTAGTAGAGACGGGGTTTCACCATGTTGACCAGGTTGGTCTCGATCTCTCGACCTTGTGATCCACCCGCCTCGGCCTCCCAAAGTGCTGGGATTACAGGCTTGAGCCACCGCGCCCGGCCAACAATTTTATTTTTGATACAAAGTTTTGCTCTTGTTGCCCAGGCTGGTGTGCAGTGATGTGATCTCGGCTCACCGCAACCACCGCCTCCCAGGTTCAAGTGATTCTCCTGCCTCAGCCTCTTGAGTAGCTGGGATTACAGGTGCCCGTAACCACACCCAGATAATTTTTTGTAGTTTTAGTAGAGATAGGGTTTCTCCATGTTGGCCAGGCTGGTCTTGGAACTCTTGACTTCAGGTGATCCACCCCCCTTGGCCTCCCAAAGTGCTGGTATTACAGGCATGAGTCGTCGCACCCAGCCTAAATTTGATTTTAAACAGTATATGGGGGTTTCATCAGACGTTTTGAAGCTTCTCAGTGAGTTCTATCACCGGCTGTGAACTTCATTGCTCTCCTCAGTTCAACCTGATGCACCTTCTGATCCTTGCATCCTTCTGCCTCCAAGCCTCATGCTTTTAGCCTTTTTACTGCTTCTAGATTTCCACTTTCTTTCCTTCCTTTAAATTTTATTTCTTTTACTTTTGTTACTTTTGTAAAAGGTGGCAGATGGGCCACAGATTATATGTTGTTTCCACATAATGTTTCTGCAGAGTCTACTTTTGGTTCATTCACAGGAATCTTTTTTTTTTTTTTTGAGACGGAGTTTCGCTCTTGTTACCCAGGCTGGAGTGCAATGGCGCGATCTCGGCTCACCGCAACCTCCGCCTCCTGTGTTCAGGCAATTCTCCTGCCTCAGCCTCCTGAGGAGCTGGGATTACAGGCACGTGCCACCATGCCCAGCTCATTTTTTGTATTTTTAGTAGAGACGGGGTTTCACCATGTTGACCACGATGGTCTCGATCTCTTGACCTCGTGATCTGCCCACCTCGGCCTCCCAAAGTGCTGGGATTACAGGCGTGAGCCACCGCGCCCGGCATTCACAGCAATCTTAATGAGAACTGATGACTATCTCTCTGAAAGCAATCACAGTCCTTTCTTGAGTCTCCCAGAACATTTTAGCCCAGATAGTGTTAAGGGCCAAAGCCTAGTGTTCCCTTCAGATCAAGATAGTAGATGAGAGGCCGGGCGCAGTAGCTCACGCCTGTAATCCCAGCACTTTGGGAGGCCTAGGCGGGCGGATCACATGAGGCTGAGAGTTTGAGACCAGCCTGACCAACATGGAGAAACCCGTCTCTACTAAAACTACAAAATTAGCTGGGTGTGGTGGCGCATACCTGTAATCCAGCTACTGGGGAGGCTGAGGCAGGAGAATCACTTGAACCCAGGAGGTAGAGGTTGCAGTGAGTCGAGATGGCACCATTGCACTCCAGCCTGGGCAACAAGAGTGAAACATGGTCTCCAAAAAAAAAAAAAAAAAGACAGTAGACAAGATAATAGACTTATGCTATGCTGGTATTATTATTTTTAGGGCTAGTTTTGATTTTAAAATGTAACTGTGTAAGTTGTCTATTACAGTGTTTTAAATCACCAAAAGCCATTCCATCCAGCCATCAACCAAATCACTTGAAACTCAAAGGAGAGAGCCTGTTTTCTGTTGATGTTCCTGAGATTTCCTCAGAGATGATCCATTCACAGTATCAAATTCTTCCAGACCATTTCACAAGTAACTTTTTCCTTTGCATCCTGACCCATGACTTTCTTTTTGGCATGCCGATCCGTCTTCTTTTAAAAGCAGATTCTACATGATTGTGGCCTGAGCCTGTTCCTGAAATAATTATCACTTTGTTTCACCAAGGGAGCTTTAGTCAGGCAACTGGGGATGTGCCAGAGTTTGTCCTCTTAGAAATACAAGTGAAATGTAACAGAGTGCCAATAGCTATATTTTCCAAAATGGCTTATTTATGGTTTTTCCTTTAAACTTGGCTTTGAATCAATCCAGAAAGTTTTACAGCTAACATTTAGAGGTCACTTGGGGGGCGGAAGGCATCATCAGGTTGATTTTAACTGACTACTTTATCTCCTGTTTCTGGCCCAATGGGAACTTAAAAATGGAAATTTACTTTCTGCTCTTTATTCTAAAACAAAGACGTGATTGCCTGCCAAAAATAAATCATAGAATGCGGAAGTGTTTAAAGAAGATCCAGAATGAACATTTTCAAGTATATCCAGGTTTTTCTGTGAATGAATAGTATACACGTCTCTTTAACAAAATGAGATCCTGCAGGAAATACTGTTTTATAATCTGCCCTTTTTGCTACATATATAGCAAACGGCTTTTCATAGATTAACCACACCATACAAAAAGCGACAACATGCAATGGATATTCTCTGGTTTATGTAACCAGTTCCCTGCAGGTGACATTTAGTTTGTGAGGTGGATGGTTAATTTGTGGGAATTTTTTTTTGCTGCTTGGCTCACTCAACACCAATTTCAACTCTTTTCTCACTGCTTTTCTCTAAAGTCTG
The DNA here is from genome assembly GCF_048565385.1 of Saimiri boliviensis. NCBI lineage: Eukaryota > Metazoa > Chordata > Mammalia > Primates > Cebidae > Saimiri > Saimiri boliviensis. The sequence goes on from NC_133455.1 coordinate 111,185,730, forward strand.
GGAAGTGAAACACTTGTTTTCCCAGACACCCCAACAGATAGGGTGGCCTTGCCATTTGGTCCTGGCCAGTGAGAATGTGAGACTCTGTTGAGACTACTCACTGCGACATAGCACATCTGCTCACCAAAATGTGTGTGGATTTCTCCCTACCAACCCACCAAGCAAACCTCCAGCAGATTCTCCAGTGCATACCAGCTAGCTGTCATCTGATTCACTTCTGACACTACATACCTGGAGATAGTGTCAGTTTCTACGAGTGGCAGGATCAGCCCCACTAAAACTGCCTCCACTTCAGATGCCACTCACAAGTCCGAGCCACCCCGGACTTTCTGACTGGCTACAAACCAGGGTTCCCATGACCCTCTCTCTGGGTTTGATTACTCTATTAGGAGGGCTCACAGAACTCAGGGAAACACTTACACTGATGGCTTATAATAAAGGATATGGATGAAGAGATGCATGTGTGAGTTATGGGGTAAGGGGCATGCCCCTCTCCGGGAACCTCCATACATTCAGTCATCTGGAATCTCATCGGAACTGTGTCCTTTATGGAGGCTTCATGACATAGGCAGTATTGATTAAATCATTGAATATTGGCAATCAACTTAACCTGCAGCCTTTCTCCCTTCCGCACAGGTCTAGGGGTGGGGCTGAAAGGTCCAACCCTTTAGTCATCTGTTTGGTTCCCCTGACAACAAATCCCCAACCACAGCCAATCTAGGAGCCCCAGCTACCAGTCATCTCATTAGCACACAAAATACACTCTTTGGCTGAGTGGTAGCTCATGCCTGTAATCCTGTACTCTGGGAGGCTGAGGCGGGAAGATTGCTTGAGCACAGGAGTTTAAGACTAACCTGGGTAACATCGCGAGAACTCATCTCTACAAAACAAACAAAATAAAATCAGAAGTAGTAGTAGAAAAGAAAAAAAACCACCACCACCAAAAGAAACAAAAATAACCTAACCAGGTGTAGCAGAATGCACCTATGGTCCAAGGTACTCAGGAGGCTGAGGTAGAAGGACTGCCTGGACCCAGGAAATCAGGAAGTCAAGGCAATAATCATCTGTGATTGCTCCATTGCACTCCAGGCTGGGTGACGGAGCAAGATCCTGTCTCAAAAAACACTCATCACTATGGAGATTCAAGAATTCTAGTAACAGGAAACCAGATGATGTAATATATATTTTGCAATAGCACAGAGACATAAAAGGAGACAGCTAGCTGGGCCTGGTGGCTGCCGCCTGTAATCTTAACACTTTGGGAGGCTGAGAGGTCAGCAGTTCAAGACCAGCCTGACCAACATGGTGAAACCCTGTCTCTACAAAAATTAGCCAGGCGTGAACCAATATTGCACCACTGCACTCCAGCCTGGGTGACAAAGCAAAATCATCTCAAGAAACAAAACAAAACAAAACCTTTTTGTGGGTAAAGTGAGATGTATGCACAAATCATTAAACTTACAAATATTTTAGAAGTCAAATAGTCTGGGACAGCCTTCTTCAAATCAGTACACAGAAACATCTCAAGGGTTTGTGATCAAGAATAATTTTCGGCCGGGCGCGGTGGCTCAAGCCTGTAATCCCAGCACTTTGGGAGGCCGAGGCGGGCGGATCACGAGGTCGAGAGATCTAGACCATCGTGGTCAACATGGTGAAACCCCGTCTCTACTAAAAATACAAAAAATTAGCTGGGCATGGTGGTGCGTACCTGTAATCCCAGCTACTCAGGAGGCTGAGGCAGGAGAATTGCCTGAACCCAGGAGGCGGAGGTTGCGGTGAGCTGAGATCGCGCCATTGCACTTCAGCCTGGGTAACAAGAGCAAAACTCCATCTCAAAAAAAAAAAAAAAAAAAAAAAAAAAAGAATAATTTTCTTGCCGGGCGTGGTGGCTCATGTCTGCAGTCCCAGCATTTAGGGAGGCCGAGGCAGGTGGATCACCTGAGGTTGGGAGTTTGAGATCAGCCTGGCCAATATGGTGAAACCCTGCCTCTACTAAAAATACAAAAATTAGCAGGGTGTGGTGGCGCTCGAATGTAGTCCCAGCTACTCGGGAAGCTGAGGCAGAAGAATCATTTGAACCCAGTCGGCGAAGGTGGCAGTGAGCCAAGATCGTGCCACTGCACTCCAGCCTGGGCGACAGAGACTCCAGCTTGGAAAAAAAGATAATTTTCTTGAACTCAGTATCTAGTTACCTTCTCTCTGATTTCCTGTCCCAAGGCTCCAGAGGTTCCGTGCACCTTCCACATGAGTGCTCCTTTACACACAAAAAACTTACTTCTCTGAATCATACTTACCTCACGATGTAAAATCCTCCAGGGTGGTGAGAAGTGAATGACTGTAATGTCCAAATAACAAGATTTCACAGAAACGGATAAATGGAATTACAAATAACTAAAGTCATTATATTTAACCTATCATATTTTACTGTGACAAAGTATAAGAGAAATAAAGTAAAAATAAAAGTTCAAGAGGAAAAAGGAATGATATAAAACCCCTATTAAAAAAGGTATAAGGCCGGGCGCGGTGGCTCAAGCCTGTAATCCCAGCACTTTGGGAGACCGAGGCGGGTGGATCACGAGGTCAAGAGATCGAGACCATCCTGGTCAACATGGTGAAACCCCGTCTCTACTAAAAATACAAAAAATTAGCTGGGTGTGGTGGCACGTGCCTGTAATCCCAGCTACTCAGGAGGCTGAGGCAGGAGAATTGCCTGAACCCAGGAGGCGGAGGTTGCGGTGAACTGAGATCGCACCATTGCACTCCAGCCTGGGTAACAAGAGCGAAACTCTTGTCTCAAAAAAAAAAAAAAAAAAAAAAAAAAAAAAAGGCATAAACCTTTACATCTTTTTATTTTTATTTATTTAAAATCGCACCACTGTACTCAGCCTGGGCGACAGAGCAAGACTCTGTCTCAAAAGAAAACAAACAAAAACAACAAAAAGCAATAACACAATGAAGCAAACAAATTCATTAGGTAACAATCAACACGGTATCTGTAACAGTACCTTATATCTCAATATTATTGCTTGAATCCGGGAGGCAGAGGTTGTAGTGAGCTGGGACTGTGACACTGCACTGCAGCCTGGGTGACAGAGCAAGACACTTGTCTCAGGTAAGTAAAAAACTGGCGAGGCAGTACTGACAGTATGACAGAACTTGCACCCTTTTCTTTTTTTGAGACGTCGTTTTGCTCTGTTGCCCAGGCTGGAGTGCGGTAGCGTGATCTCTACTCATTGCAACCTCTGCCTCCCAGGTTCAAGTGATTCTCCTGACTCAGCCTCCTGAGTTGCTGGGATTACAGGTGCACACCACCACACCTAGCTAATTTTTGTATTTTTAGTAGGGAAGGGGTTTCACCATGTTGGCCAGGCTGGTCTCAATATTCTGACCTTGTGATTCGCCCGCCCTGGCCTCCCAAAGTGCTGGGATTACAGGTGCCCACCACTACGCCCAGCTTATTTTTTTTTTTTTTTTTTTTTTTTGAGTCGGAGTTTCGCTCTTGTTACCCAGGCTGGAGTGCAATGGCACGATCTCGGCTCACCGCAACCTCCGCCTCCTGGGTTCAGGCAATTCTCCTGCCTCAGCCTCCTGAGTAGCTGGGATGACAGGCACGCGCCACCATGCCCAGCTAATTTTTTGTACTTTTAGTAGAGACGGGGTTTCACCATGTTGACCAGGATGGTCTCGATCTCTCGACCTCGTGATCCACCCGCCTCGGCCTCCCAAAGTGCTGGGATTACAGGCTTGAGCCACCGCGCCCGGCCTATTTTTGTATTTTTACCACGTTGGCCAGGCTGTTCTCAAACTCCTGACCTCGTGATCCATTAGCCTCGGCCTCTCAAAGTGCTGGGATTATAGGCATGAGCCACAGCGCCTGGACATTTTTTTTTGTTTGTTTTGAGACAGAGTTTCGTTTTGTTGCCCAGGCTGGAGCACAGTGATGCAATCTTGGCTCACTGAAACCCCCGCCTCCTGGGTTCAAGCAATTCTCCTGCCTCAGCCTCCTGAGTAGCTGGGATTACAGGCATGAGCCTCTGCGCCCAACCAACTGTGAATAAACAATTTTCATCTGGCTTTCTGAAATGCTGACAGGAATCATAACTAGTTCATGCTGCTTTCCCCAAATTTCCTAGGCTTCTAGGGATCCCAGTAAGGAACATTCTTCTTTCTTGGAATAGTCAAAAAATGTTGTACTTAATAAAACCAAAGAGACATAGACAGACAGACACACACACTCTTCCCACAAAAACCCAAACAAGGCCAGGCATGGTGGCTCACGCCTGTAATCCCACCACTTTGGGAGGCTGAGGTGGGTGGATCACCAGGTCAAGGGTTCGAGACCAGCTTCAAACCCCACCTCTATTAAAAGTACAAAAATGGGGAAGTGGGAAGAGATAGCATGGGGAGAAATGACAGATACAGGTGAGGGGACGGAAGGCAGCAAACCACACTGCCATGTGTGTACCTATGCAACAATCTTGCATGTTCATCACATGTACCCCGAAACCTAAAATAAAATAAAATAAAATAAAAAAATAAAATAAAAGTACAAAAATTAGCCTGTAATCCCAGCTACTCAGGAGGCTGAGGCATAATTACTTGAACCCAGGAGGCAGAGGTTGCAGTGAGCTGAGATTGCGCCACTGCATTCCAGCCTAGACGACAGACCAAGATTCCATCTCAAATAAATAAATAAATAAATAAAAAGACCCAAACAAAACCCAAGTAAATAGCAACTGTTCCCCAACACACTGACAAAAGATCAGAAACAATCATTATCATGATTAAAGGGAAATAATAATTAGGTGACTGTTTCTTTTTTCTTTCTTTCATAGCCAGACTGTTTCTTTTGAGAAGACTTTTTGTGACATCTTTCGAGAAAGGTAGTAGTAAACATATTAGACATTTGTACATGGACACAGGTGTCCATTTTAACTTCTGTTTCATTCACTTCCTGATATACATTGTACAATTTGCATTTCATTTTGTGTGTTCCTGTTTGGAGAAGAATTTTTATACATCTGGCATTTTGAATTAAATCTAAATCCTCTTTAACATAGCATGGGACGAAAGAAAGACTGACTAATGCCAATTTAGTTTCAGCCACTTTATGCAGGAATCTAAAAGCATCAAATTTCCTTGTACCCTGGGAACAATATATAGCATGAACAAAAGGTTACAGAGGGAAGAAAATGTAATTGATTCTGAAGAGCGTGAACATCTGCAAAGAATGTATTGTAGGAGAAAAATGATCTTTGAGGGTCCTACTTACGATGAAACAGTTTCTAGCTACCCATGACAGAGAAATAGCTGCCTTACATCCCGTCTCAAAGTCCAATCTCTAAGCAGAGCAGGACTGCTGATGCTTGAAGTTACTTTCTAAAACATGGAAACAAATAGAAACACGGTAGAAGACTTCACAAAATTAACTCCTCTAGTGGTGATGAGCTAATGTACTTAGAGAAAAAGTCAGAAACTACACTCTGGTCAAAATTCTGCCATTAAATTGTGGCCAAGTCAACTGATCTCTTTGAGCCTCAAGGTCCTCAACTTTGACATGGGAGGGTTGAACTGACAAGGGTCTTTTATGATGTTGTCTAGGATTATAATATTAACAGAGTACCTTTTCTTCTAGAAGTCTCTTGAGTCTTAGACTTTCAATTTTGGACAGAAAAAACAAAATTTTAATGCAACTAATTTAAGAACATCAACATTTATTTAACATGATAAAAAAGAAATGAGATATGAACATTTGCATTTAAACAATAGTAAGTAGCCTTTAATACATTACATGTGCTCATTGTATAATATATACACAATGAACATAATTACATTTGTACACAAACTAAGTACTGGATTTGAAAACCTGCTTATTGCTGTACACATGTATTCCAATGAAGTATAAGCCCAGTACTTCAAAATACCTACACTTTTAATTGTTTTTTTTTTTTTTTTTTTTTTTAAGAAAAGGTAAGTGATAACATTTGTGTTTAAGCTGACAGGAGTGTGGCAGTAACTGCTGACATTGCAATCTGACCGAGAAAGAATTACAGCAGAAAACAGGACATACTTCACTTAGCAATAAAATGGCACATTTTAAATATATATATATATATATATAAAATTTTTACAAATCTAGTGTGAAACAAAAGCACTGCAGTAGCTAAAATGGGAAGAAGAAAAAAAAAAAGGAAAACAAGCTTCATTGGAAATGATAACTAACTTTAGAAAATGAAAAGCAAAAAAAAAATATATAAATTCACTTAGACTTAAGAAACACCGAAATCTGGAAATCAGCAACTAAGTAAGCTCTGGCAATAGACTGCACATTAAAAAGCACCTTTACTTATGTGCTCTGAAATCATAGCAGCAAGCTGGTGTCAGAATAATAACCTTGAGATTACGGAGTGTACATATGGGCCATTAAAGCTGTTTTGGAATAAACATTTTCCAGAAGTGATAAAATGATGCTCTGTGACCAAAAGCATCAGAACTATGAATTTCATAGATTTAAAATATACTGTACAATATCTTCTTACACTGCTGAAGGTCCAAGTCTTTAGCTTTGAATGGTTTCAACAGAAGTCAGTATAGCTGAAAAATAAGAGGGAGAAAATTACTTTGACAGCTGCAATGTTAATTAATTACCATTTCTCAAAGTTAAGTAAGGATGACATCATTCTGTAACAACAGAACTAACAAGCATGGCCATGAAAATCCTAAAACACAAAACAATTAAAGGATATTTTTCTTCATATCCATAGCTTAATTCACAAAGCGAAGAAACATAATGCAATTTTTTTTTGAGTCTCGCTCTGTTGCCAGGCTGGAGTGCAGTGGCTCAATCTTGGCTCAGTGCAACCTCTGCCTCCTGGGTTCAAGAGATTTCCCTTGCCTCAGCTTCCCAAGTAGCTGGGACTACAGGCGTGCACTATCATGCCTAATTTTTTTTTTTTTTTTTGGTATTTTAGTAGAGATGGGGTTTCACCATGTTGGCCAGGATGGTCTCCATCTCCTGACCCTGTGATCTGGCTGCCTTGGCCTCCCAAAGTGCTGAGATTACAGTAGTGAGTCACCCCGCCTGGCCAATTTTTTTTTTTTTTGAGACAGGGTTTTGCTTGCTCTGCTGCCTGGTGCAATCCTGGCTCCCTGCAACCTCTGCCTTCTGGGTTCAAGCAATTCATCTGCCTCCATCTCCCAACTAGCTGGGATTACAGGACTGTACACTATGCCTGGCTAATTTTTGTATTTTTAGTAGAGACAGTTTTCATCATGTTGGCCAGGCTGGTCTCAAACTCCTGGCCTCAAGTGATCTGCCTGCCTCAGCCTCCCAAAGTGCTAGGATTACAGGCATGAGCCACTGTACCAGGCCCCATGAAGAAACATGATGCCTTTTTCTTTTTTTGAGAATGAGTCTCGCTCTGTTGCCAGGCTGGAGTGCAGTGCCATGATCTCGGCTCACTGCAACCTCTGCCTCTTGAGTAGCTGGGACTAGAGGTGTGCACCACCATGCCCAGGTAATTTTTATATTTTTATTAGAGACAGGGTTTCACCATGTTGGCCAGGATGGTCTCCATCTCCTGTCCTTGTGATCTACCCACCTCGGCCTCCCAAAGTGCTGGGATTATAGGCGTGAGCCACCGCACCCATCCAACATAAGGCAATTATAAATACGAATACAGAATAAAAAAAGTACCAAACTTGTAGCTGAATCCAAAGGATCAACAAAATAAGCAAACATTTGCATAACTCCACTAAAATATGTAATAACATATTGAACTGCCTATATAGTAGTGTCATTTGTAAAGTTTTCCTAAGTCCTGACAAAACCACTAGTTCAGAAAGATGGCATATGCATAATAGGAAGATATAAAATGATACAAGTTTTCATGCCTTTAGCTGTTTGTGGTGGCTGCATACCATGAGACTAGAAAATACCCCACAATAATTATACCTCATTACAGGATGCCACTGTTCTTGGAATAAAAGAAAAACAAAGTAAAATCCCATAACAATTTAAGAAACTTGGGGCTGGACGCGGTGGCTCATGCCTGTAATCCAAGCACTTTGGAGGCCAAGGTGGGTGGATCACCTGAGGTTGGGAGTTCAAGACCAGCCTGAGCAACATGGTGAAACCCTGTCTTTAAAAAAAAAAAAAAAAAGCCGGGCGCGGTGGCTCAAGCCTGTAATCCCAGCACTTTGGGAGGCCGAGGCGGGTGGATCACGAGGTCAAGAGATCGAGACCATCCTGGTCAACATGGTGAAACCCCGTCTCTACTAAAGGTGCAAAAAATTAGCTGGGCATGGTGGCGCGTGCCTGTAATCCCAGCTACTCAGGAGGCTGAGGCAGGAGAATTGCCTGAACCCAGGAGGCGGAGGTTGCGGTGAGCCGAGATCGCGCCATTGCACTCCAGCCTGGGTAACAAGAGCGAAACTCCGTCTCAAAAAAAAAAAAAAAAAAAAAAAAAAAATGCCGAGTGCAGTGGCTCAAGTCTGTAATCCCAGCACTTTGGGAGGCCGAGGCGGGTGGATCACGAGGCCAAGAGATCGAGACCATCCTGGTCAACACGATGAAACCCCATGTCTACTAAAAATACAAAAAATTAGCTCGGCTTGGTGGTGCGTGCCTGTAATCCCAGCTACTCAGGAGGCTGAGGCAGGAGAATTGCCTGAACCCAAAAGGCGAAGGTTGCGGTGAGCCGAGATCGTGCCATTGCACTCCAGCCTGGGTAACGAGAGCGAAACTCCGTCTCTAAATAAATAAATAAATAAATAAAATTTAAAAAAAATAAAGAAACTTGGAAATATACTTGAGTTTTAACCCAGAATATCCTTTATTATTGGAAGGATATGTGTACAGTCACAACCTGTTTATTGAACCAAAATATTATATGAATAGCTCTTTTTTTTTTTTTTTTTTTTTTTTTTTGAGACGGAGTTTCGCTCTTGTTACCCAGGCTGGAGTGCAATGGCGCGATCTCGGCTCACCGCAACCTCCGCCTCCTGGGTTCAGGCAATTCTCCTGCCTCAGCCTCCTGAGTAGCTGGGATTACAGGCACATGCCACCATGCCCAGCTAATTTTTGTATTTTTAGTAGAGACGGGGTTTCACTATGTTGACCAGAATGGTCTCGATCTCTTGACCTCGTGATCCACCCGCCTCGGCCTCCCAAAGTGCTGGGATTACAGGCTTGAGCCACCGCGCGCGGCCAATAGCTCTTAATGTATACATTATAGTCACTTCTTTTTTTTTTTTTTTTTTTGAGATGGAGTTTCGCTCTTGTTACCCAGGCTGGAGTGCAATGGCACGATCTCGGCTCACTGCAACCTCCGCCTCCTGGGTTCAGGCAATTCTCCTGCCTCAGCCTCCTGAGTAGCTGGGATTACAGGCACGCACCACCATGCCCGGCTAATTTTTTGTATTTTTAGTAGAGACGGGGTTTCACCATGTTGACCACGATGGTCTCGATCTCTTGACCTCGTGATCCACCCGCCTCGGACTCCCAAAGTGCTGGGATTACAGGCTTGAGCCACCGCACCCGGCCTCCATTATAGTCACTTCTAAACATACTGAGTTAAAAGTTTAAACATAGCCAGGTGTGGTGGTTCAATATTGGAATTCCAGCACTTTGGGAGACTGAGGCAGACAGAGTACTTGAGCTCAGGAGTTTGAGACCAGCCTGGACAACATGGCAAAACCTTTACTCTACAAAAAATACAAAATATTAGCCAGGCATTGGGGTACACACCTGTGGTCCCAGCTACTTGGGAGGCTGTTGTGGGAAGATTACTTGAGCCCAGGAGGTCAAGGCTCCTCCAAGATCTTACCACTGCACTCCAGCCTGGATGACTGGGTGAGACATGATTGCAAAAAAACCACAAACAAACAAACAAACAAAAAAAGGAAAGTAAAGAAAAATTTTGAGAATGTAAAAATCAGAGGCTGGGCGCAATGGCTTATGTGGCAGGAGGGTAGCTTGAGTTGAGGAGTCTGAGACCAGTGTGGGCAACGTAGTTAAGACCTTGTCCCTACAAGAAAACCAAAATATTAGCCAGGTGTGGTGGAGTGCACTTGTGATCCCAGCTACTTCTAAGGCTGAGGCAGCAGGACTGCTTGAACCCAGAAGGTCAAGGTTGCAGTGAACTGTGATTGTGCCACTGCACTCCAACATGGGTGATTATCTCTGAAAAAAGAAATAACATAAAAAGTAAAATAAAATAAGAAAAATAAAACGATGTTAGTGCTAATGCTTATAATGTCTCTCTGTTTTTGCTGTTTATAATTGTTCAACAGAAATTGGTAGTAATCCTAAAGCATCAAACTTTATTAGATATGGTAGATGCTGTGAGAAAGAAAATGGAGAAAAAGGCATAACATTCTTACTCTATACAAGCTTTTACAAAAAGTTAAAAAACTTTTAGAGTTCTCTATAAGTACTACATTATACGTTAAAATTAGCAATTGTCAGCCGGGCGCGGTGGCTCAAGCCTGTAATCCTAGCACTTTGGGAGGCTGAGGCAGGTGGATCACGAGGTCGAGAGATCGAGACCATCCTGGTCAACATGGTGAAACCCCGTCTCTACTAAAAATACAAAAATTAGCTGGGCATGGTGGCACATGCCTGTAATCCCAGCTACTCAGGAGGCTGAGGCAGGAGAATTGCTTGAACCCAGGAGGCGGAGGTTGCAGTGAGCCGAGATCGCACCATTGCATTCCAGCCTGGGTAACAAGAGCGAAACTCCGTCTCAAAAAAAAAAAAAAAAAAAAAAAAAAAATTAGCAATTGTCCATAAAGTTTATTATTTTTTTTAAGAGAAGTTTTCACCATGTTGGTCAGGCTGGTCTTGAACTCCAAACCTCAGATGATCCACCTGCCTTGGCCTCCAAAGTGCTTGGATTACAGGCATGAGCCACCATACCCAGCTGTCCATAGAGTTTAAAAGAATTTAGGAAATTAGGCTGGGCGTGGTGGCTCACGCCTGTAATCCAAGCACTTTGGAGGCTAAAGTGGGCGGATCACCTGAGGTCGGGAGTTCAAGACCAGCCTGACCAACATGATGAAACCCTGTCTTAAAAAAAAAAAAAAAAAAGGCTGGGTGTGGTGGCTCAAGCCTGTAATCCCAGCACTTTGGGAGGCCAAGGTGGGTAGATCACAAGGTCAAGAGATCGAGACCATCCTGGTCAACGTGGTGAAACCCCGTCTCTACTAAAAATATTTAAAAAATTAGCTGGGCATGGTGGCCCGTGCCTGTAATCCCAGCTACTCAGGAGGCTGAGGCAGGAGAATTGCTTGAAACCAGGAGGCGGAGGTTGCGGTGAGCCGAGATCGCGCCATTGCACTCCAGCCTGGGTAACAAGAGCGAAACTCTGCCTCAAAAAAAAAAAGAATTCAGGAAATTATTCTCAATTATACATCTGTGCTCTAAGAACACTGTTCAAGAAAGGATTCCTCCTTCTCCCTGATCCCATCCATGGTTTTAATAACTACCTCCCTGACTTAATAAAATTCGGTTACTTAGAAATAATATCAGATAGACATTAAAGATTTTAATATTCCATCAAGTTGGCTGTACCATAAACATTTCATTGTCATTTACAATAATTAGCAAATTCCCAATGGGCAGACATGTCACACAAACTGTAAAAAACGTTACATAATCAACCTGTAATCACTTAAACAGAATTCTCCGGTCAGGCTATGAAAAGCAACATTAAGTAGAAGCACAGCTGCAAAACACTGCAAGTCTTGGCACAGGCCATACCCTCCAAATTTTGTTGTTTTTGTGGATGATGAAATAAGAGACAAAGAAAATGCTGTCACACAGCAATCACTGGAAGGGCCAATGTTAGAAATCTGACCCTGATTCCAAGATACGGCCTACTTGTTCTGCTAGCTATCCCTATGTACAGCCCAGAACTAATCCCAGTTTTGATTCACTAAACCAACAGATGAATAATGAAATTCAAGTAAAAAAACTCTAAAGTACAAACGCAAAGGGAAATGACGTACTTCTCTGAGACTACACACACATGAAATGTGATCCTTCTGTGAGCTGTGGCTGAGTGGATGGAACAGGCGATGCCGAAGACTCAGGAGATGGGGAAAGACTTTTCACTAAAACACACAAAGAAAATGTGAGCAGATAAAAATCTTTAAGATGCATTTGGAGAAGGAAATTCTGATGCTGTAATCCCACAAAAATTATGTTTTGAGAAGGAAGTAATAGATGCATTTGGTTCTATTGTGATTTTCTTTTTCTTTATAAATAATTAAAAACAAATTTTAAAAAATGTTATTAATCAAGATGGGAGTCTTGCTATGTCGACCAGGCTGGTCTTGAACTCCTGGCATCATGCAATCCTCCCATCTTGATTTCCCAAAGTGTTGAGATTACAGGCATGAGCCACCATGCTCAGCTTGTTATTTTCTAATCTGTAATCTAAATATTCAGTATAAAATGTTTCCTGAAGACTATTAAAAAAATTTTTTTTTTTTGGGCCTTGTGTGGTGCCTCACGGCTATAATCCCAGCAATTTGGGAGGCTGAGGTGGGTGGATCATTTGAGGTCAGAAGTTTGAGACCAGTCTGGCCAACAATGGTGAAACACCGACTCTACTAAAAATATAAAAATTAGTCAGACATGGTAGCTGGTGCCTGTGGTCCTAGCCACTCAGGAGGCCATGGCAGAAGTGCTTGAACTTGGGAGCAAGAGGCTGCAATGAGCTGAGATTACACCACTGTACTCTAGCCTGGGTCACTTTGTCTCTAAAAAAAAAAAAAAAACCCCCAAAAATAAAAAAACCCCGCTACATTACAATTTTTTTTTTTTTTTTTTTTTTTTTTTTTTTGCTGTGAGGTTAATTTTCTGTTGGAACATTTCTGGTTCTATGCAGCTAAATACTACAGAAGATTTAAATGCTGTGGTTTTAATACTATCATACCACTTTGATCCAGACCTTCTGCATAATAACCAAAACTGGCCAGTGACAATTTTTTTTTTAAGTGAGACCTCCTGTGCATACTGCCTTATTTATTTATTCTTTGACACAGGGTCATGCTCTGTTGCCCAGGCTGGAGAGCAGTGCTGCAATCACAGAGCTCACTGTAGCCTCCACCTTCTGGGCTCAAGGTATCCTCCACCTCAGCCTCCTTAGAAGCTAGGTCTATAGTTGAGTGCCACCCTGCATGGCTAAATTTGGAAAATTATCATTTTTAGTAGAAATGTCTTGTTATGTTGCCTAGGCTGGTCTTGAATCCCCGAACTTAAGTAATACTCCTGCCTTAGCCTCCCAAAGTGCTGAGATTATATACGTGAGCCACTGTGCCCAGCTCATACTGCCTTGTAAGTGAGAGAGGCAAAGGAAAAGGCAGTACTTAGTATTTGTTATAAGGGAATATGACTGATAACATAAATGTATACTTTATTTTAAATTTTATTTAAATTTATATAACATAAACATGTTATATTTATTTATTTTTTTATTTTTTTATTTTTTTTTTTTGAGACGGAGTTTCGCTCTTGTTACCCAGGCTGGAGTGCAATGGCGCGATCTCGGCTCACCGCAACCTCCGCCTCCTGGGTTCAGGCAATTCTCCTGCCTCAGCCTCCTGAGTAGCTGGGATTACAGGCACACGCCACCATGCCCAGCTAATTTTTTGTATTTTAAGTAGAGACGGGGTTTCACCATGTTGACCAGGATGGTCTCGATCTCTCGACCTCGTGATCCACCCGCCTCGGCCTCCCAAAGTGCTGGGATTACAAGCTTGAGCCACCGCGCCCGGCCAACATGTTATATTTATATAGGTACTGAAGATGTTCTATTCCGAGCATGTTTTTCCTAAGAGTGGTCCTGCATATTTGAATTTCATTGTTCTTACCCTTCTGCAAAAGGGCAGGAGTGGTGGTGGGGTTTCATAGGAACCGTTTTTTCACTTATGGACTACAAGAAGCAAAGCTGGCTGGGTGTGGTAGCTCACGCCTGTAATCCTAGCACTTTGGGAGGCAGAGGCAGGTGGATAACCCGAGTACAGGAGTTCAAGACCAGTCTGGCCAACATGGTGAGACCCTGTCTCTACTAAAAATACAAAAATTAGCTGGGCGTGGTGTTGGGTACCTATAATCCCAGCTACTCTGGAGGCTGAGGCAGGAGAATCACTTAAATGTTGGGGGTGGAGGTGCAGTGAGCTGAGATCACACCAAAGAGCAAAACTCCGTCTCAAAAAAAACAAAAAACAAAAAAACCCAAAAAACAAAACCAAAAGCAAAGCTAATAATATGCGCTAATTCCCATTCCTACCCCCTAAAAATCATAAAGAAAATGAATAAAAGGGGTAGGTTCAGTGGCTTACACCTGTAATCCAGCACTTTGGGAAGCCAAGACAGGCTGATCACTTGAGGTCAGGAATTCCAGACCAGCCTGGCCAATGTAGTGAAACCCCATCTCTACAAAAAATACAAAAAATAGGTGTGTATGTGTGGAGACCAGGATTAAAAAAAAAAAAAAAAAAGCAAAATTAGCTAGGCATGGTGGCATGTGCCTGTAATCCCAGCTATTTGGGAGTCTCAGGCAGGAGAATCCCTTGAACCAGGGAGGTGGAGGTTGCAGTGAGCCAAGATTGCACCCCTGTACTCCAGCCTGGGTGACAGGGTGAGAAGAAAAGGTTTGTGAAGAGTCCAAAAAATATGAGAGAACAGCACAGAGCAAAAAAATTTTTTTTTTGAGACAGTCTTGCTTGGTCATCCAGGGTGGAGTGCAATAGCTTGATCTTGGCAACCTCCACCTCCTGGTTTCCAGTGATTTTCCTGCTTCGCCTCCCAAGTAGCTCTGATTACAGGCACGCACCACCACACCTGACTCATTTTTGTATTTTTAGTAGAGATGAGGTTTCACCATGTTGGCTAGGTTTGTCTCCAACTCCGACCCCTCAGGTGATCCACCCACCTCGGCCTTCCAAAGTGCTGAGATTACAGGCGTGAACCACTGCGCCCAGCCTTGGTTTTTAAGCTTTCCATGGATAACTATTTTCTACAATTAAAGGAACAGCCGGATATGGATTATAGAAAGGTTGGAGTAAACAAACCCACTCTATTAGTTTAGATATTAAATCCGCCACAGTTCCTAATGTGGCAGGTTTGTGAAAGCCCTGGGAACAGATTTTGCAAGTACTCAAATATTTCCTTATTAAAAAAAGTTTACGGCTGGGCGCGGTGGCTCAAACCTGTAATCCCAGCACTTTGGGAGGCCAAGACGGGTGGATCACAATGTCAAGAGATCGAGACCATCCTGGTCAACATGGTGAAACCCCGTCCCTACTAAAAATACAAAAAATTAGCTGGGCATGGTGGCGCGTGCCTGTAATCCCAGCTACTCAGGAGGCTGAGGCAGGAGAATTGCCTGAACCAGGGAGGCGGAGGTTGCGGTGAGCCGAGATCGCGCCATTGCACTCCAGCCTGGGTAACAAGAGTGAAACTCTGTCTCCAAAAAAAAAAAAAAGTTTACTTTATGTGTTAAAATTGAAAACAAAAAGCAAAAACAAAACCAATGTGCTTATCCCACTGCCAGGGTAGACTCTGTGGCAGGGGCTGCACCCCTCCTGAAGGGATATTTGGGGAGGCAAACGTTGACTAATCTGTAGTCAAGGTACTTAAGTGGCTCTCTTCTTAGAATCTCCCTATGGAAAATAAATTAAAAAGCTCAGAGGAAGCACCAGGGAGAAAATTATGACATGCATAATATCTACCTGCCATTGTTTGATTTCCTCTAGAAACCTCAGGAGTTGATTCGTAAGAAATAACAGTTTCTTCCTGTACGACAACATTGTTCTTTGCATTTTCTTCAACAAGAGGATCTTCTGGTTGGTAATTTGTGATCTGTGTCTCATCTTGAGGGCTGATGAAAATAGATTGGTATTTAAAAATTTGTCACTATGGAATACAATTAATTTTTCTTCTACTTTTTTTGTTACGAAAGATGCCACCCACCACCTATGTGTAACAACTCACATTTTCTTACAATTAAGCTTTTCTTTATGAAAGCTTCAAAAAAAATAGAGCACATAATAAACTTGTATACTCATGTCAATAATTTAAGTAGTGAAACCCCATCTTGCTTGCCAATCTTGCTTCATCTAAGCCCAAAGACCTTTGCTCCATAAACCATGTAAAGCAGATTCTAGATGTGATATTTAATCTGTAAGTACTTCAGTACGTATTTTTAATATGTTAATGCCATCAAATATCTAGTCAGTGCTCAAATTTTCCTGGTACCTCATTATGTCATTTTAGAATCAGAATCAGGATCCAAACAAGGTCCATATATTGCCTAATAAGTTTCTTTCTTTTTTTCTTTTTTTGAAGACGGGGTTTCACCATGTTGGTCAGGGTGGTCTTGAACTCCCGACCTCAGGTGATACACCTGCCTTGGCCCCCAAAGTGCTTGGATTACAGGCATGAGCCACCAAGCCTGGCCGCCTAACAAGTTTCTTTCTTTCTTTTTTTTTTTAAAGATGGGGTTTCACCATTCTGGCCAGGCTGGTCTTGAACTCCTGACCTCAGGTGATCCACCCACCTCAGCCTCCCAAAGTGCTGGATTATAGGCGTGAGCCACCACGCCCGGCCCTAACAAATTTCTTAAAAGTCTACCTTAATCTAAGCCGGGCGCGGTGGCTCAAGCCTGTAATCCCAGCACTTTGGGAGGCCGAGGCGGGTGGATCACGAGGTCGAGAGATCGAGACCATCCTGGTCAACATGGTGAAACCCCGTCTCTACTAAAAATATAAAAAATTAGCTGGGCATGGTGGCACGTGCCTGTAATCCCAGCTACTCGGGAGGCTGAGGCAGGAGAATTGCCTGAACCCAGGAGGCGGAGGTTGCGGTGAGCCGAGATCGCGCCATTGCACTCCAGCCTGGGTAACAAGAGCGAAACTCCGCCTCAAAAAAAAAAAAAAAAAAAAAAAAAGTTTACCTTAATCTAAAACAAACTGTCCCAGATCCCTTTTATTCTTTGCCATTTATATGTAAAAGAACCTGGTCTATCTGTCCTATACAGTTTGTCACATTCTACATTCTGATGATTGTATTCCTCAAGATTTGTATAAAGTTATACGATTTTGAGGCTTATTCACACTTATGTTTTGGAGGGGCAAGTAACATTTCATTAAGTGGGTGTCATAAACTATTGCATTAATAGATTGTTTCTTTCTGTGATGTTAAAAATGCTCGGTGAGTTCAGGGGTTTTGGGAACCCAAAATTTTTAACATCACAGAAAGAGTTCATATAAATCTCTTTGTCAGATTTTCAGCTAATAGCTTTGGCAGCCACTGAGGAATACTGTTCAAATCCATTATTTCATTAGGGTTAGCAAAGCATGACACTATTGTTGCCCAGGCTAGAGTGCAATGGTGCAATCTCAGCTTGCCGCAACCTCTGCCTCCAAGGTTCAAAGTGATTCTCCTGCCTCAGCCTTCCGAGTAGCTAGGATTATAGGCTTGTGCCAACACACCCAGCTAATTTTGTATTTTTAGTAGAGACGAGGTTTCTCCATGTTGGTCAGGCTGGTCTGGTCCCGCCTCAGCCTCTCAAAGTGTTGGGATTACAGGCATGACCCACGGTGCCTGGCCTCTTTTTTTTTGTGAGATAGATTCTCACTCTGTCGCCCAGGTTAGAGTACAGTGGTGTGATCTCGGCTCACTGCAACTGCCACGTCCCTGGCTCAAGCAATTCTTGTGCCTCAGTCTTCTAAGCAGGTGGGATTGCAGGCCTGTGCCACTATGCCTATATAATTTTGTATTTTCAGTAGAGACAGGGTTTTACCATATTATTGGCCAGTTTTCAAACTCCTAGCCTCAAGTGATCCGCCCACCTCAGCTCCCCAAAGTGCTGGAATTATAGGCAAGAGCCACTGCGCCTGGCCACAAAGCAATGATACTCTGTCTCTCCCTTGAAATTGATCCAAAAATAAAAGTTTCCTCAAACTATTTGGTTACAGTTTGGGAAAAAAAAAACCATGATAAACACTCGATCCTTTCCCTTAATGTACTAAGTTTTGGAATTAAAAGTTCACTCCCTAGCATCCTTTAAAATGGCCAACAAATATTTTTTGTTGTCGTTGTATCATTATAAACTCCAATTTTTAACATACTGAATGTATTTTAATCTATGCATCTTATTACAAAAATTCAGCAGAGGTATTTTTCTTATCAGACATTGCCAAATACTTTTCAAATTCAGTTTTGCTATTCATTTAAGAAATAAAGGCTTTCCTAATAACATTCAACCATAGCATTTCTGTTTTCTAGGTCTGCTATATATTTTTTTTTTGGGGGGGGAGCAGTGAGACAGAGTCTTACTCTGTCCCTAGGCTGGAGTACAGTGGTGCAATCTCGGCTCACTGCAACCTTCGCCTTCTGGGTTCAAGTGATTCTTCTGCCTCAGCCTCCCAAGTTGTTGGGACTAGAGGCACACGCCACCATGCCCAGTTAATTTTCATATTTTTAGTAAAGATAAGGTTTTACCATATTGGCCAGGCTGGTCTCAAACTCCTGACCTTGTGATATGCCTGCCTTGGGCTCCGAAAGTGCTTGGATTACAGGTGTGAGCCACCATGTCCAGTCATATTTTCTCATTAATCTTTACAAAATACTTGTTAGATAGGTACTATTATTATTATTATTATTATTATTTATAGAGATGGGGTTTCACCATGTTGGCCAGGATGGTCTTGATCTCTTGATCTTGTGATCCACCTGCCTCGGCCTCCCAAAGTGCTGGGATTACAAGCATGAGCCACCACGCCCAGTCAATAGATACTATTATTATTCCCTCTTTTTTTTTTGAAATAGGGTCTCATTCTGTTGCCTAGGTTAGAGTGGCACAATCATGGCTCACTGCAGCCTTGACCTCCTGGGCAGAAGTGATCCTCTCACCTCAGCCTCTCAGTAGCTAGGACTATAGGCACATGCCACCATGTCTGGCTAATTTTTTTTTTTTTTTTTTTTTTTCAGAGATGAGATCTCACTATGTTGCCCAGGCTGGTCTCGAATTCCTGTGCTCCCCGTGATCCTCCTGCCTTGGCCTTTCAAGGTGCTGGAATTAAAGATGTGTGCCACTGTGCCCAGCCCTACTTCCATTTTGACAACTGGGGAATGGGCAGTTCAAGAGATTACATAACTTAATCAAGATTCTATAGCTCCTAGGTGACTAAGCTGGGACTGAAATCCAGTACTTTTGACTCGGAAGTTCACCATTTTTAAGCAGTTAAACAGTTTTGTGAATGATTCCTTTGCTTGCTTTTCTTAAATATTACCTGTATATAACATCCTCAGGCATTTTTTCTTTGTTTCTTTCTTTATCCGTCATTTCCACAGAATTTACACCATTTGGCTCAGGTTCAAAAAGCATTTCATATGAAATATTTTCAGTTTTTTTTAACTATAGGATAAAAAGAAACATTTTCTTTTCAAAGAATTCTTATCACATTAGACTAGCAAATCTAAAATGATTCCAAAATAAAGTTTATTAAACAATCATACTCTTAGCAAATATTTACCAATAATAAATTTAGGTTCAAGTATATTAAAAATATTAACATTCTTTCCTACTAGGATGGAAAGTTATTTGTCTAAAGAGATGATATATATTGCTAAGACGCAGCTATTGGGATATAAGATTCCTTAGTTGGTATTAATGATAATTTAATCTAGCCCTAGCTGATTATGTTTTAAATTTTCAATTAATGCATTTTTATGTTTTTCTTTTTCTTTTTCTTTTTTGAGACAGAGTCTCACTCTGCCCTCCAAGCTGCAGTGCAGTGGTGTGATCTCAGTTCACTGCAACCTCTGCCTCCTGGGTTCAAGCGATTCTCTTGTCTCAACCTTCAGAGTAGGGATTACAGGCACGTGCCACCATACCCAGGTAACTTTTATATTTTCTAGTAGAGACAGCGTTTCCCTATGTTGGCCAGGCTGATTTCAAACTCTGGGCCTCCAGTGACCTGATTGCCTCAGCCTCCAAAGTGCTGGGATTACAGACGTGAGGCACTGTGCCTGGCTGCATTTCCAGGCTGGAATGCAGTGGTGTGATCTCGGCTCACTGCAACTTGGGCTCAGGTGATCTTCCCACTCAGCTTCCCCAATAGCAGCTGGGACTACAGGTGTGATGCCACCATACCTGGCTAAGTTTAGTATTTTTAGTAGAGACAGGATTTCACCAGGTTGCCCAGGCTGGTTTCAAACTCCTGGGATGAAGTGATCTACCCACCTCAGTCTCTCAAAGTGCTGGGATTACACTCATGAGCCACCATGCCAGACCAATTAATGAATATTTTGACGTGGCTGAATACATCAGTCAAACTAAAGAAAGCTTATTTTTTTCATTTAGCTCTATGGCCCCTGTGACTGAAAGAAACATATTTTATTTTCAACCTTACCACTTGATTCAATCTTCACAAATCTACTCCTTTGGAATACCTGTCCTAAAACAATCTCGCTACCTCTTTGCTGAAGTCCACATTTTGGGGTTCATCTTCTTTCAGTTGAACAATTTCTGCTGCAGGAGTTTCATGGTCTGGCTTTACATAATTTTCTCTAATGACAGTGTCCAGTTCCTTAATGTTATCATCCCTCCTTCGAATCTGCTCAAAAGATATATAGCATTTTTATTTTATTTATTTATTTAATTTTTATTTTTATTTTTTGAGACAGAGTCTTGCTCTGTCACCAGGGGCCGGGCTAGAGTGCAGTGGTGCAATCTTGGCTCACTGCTAACTCCGCCTCCCAGGTTCAAGCCATTCTCCTGCCTCAGCCTCCCAAGTAGCTGGGACTACAGGTGCATGCCACCACACCCAGCTAATTTTTTTGTATTTTTAGTAGAGACGGGGTTTCACCATGTTGGCCAGGATGGTCTCGATCTCTTGACCTTGTGATGTGCCCGCCTCAGCCTCCCAAAGTGCTGGGATTACAGGCATGAGCCACCACACCCAGCCAGCATTTTTAAACTCATACTGTGCATGCATGTATATTTTATAAATAGTGCCTGTTAATTCCGAAAATAGAACAAAGCTGGATCTCCACTCATGAAGAAGTTTTCCTACAAAAACTAACAAAGAAAATTTATATATATAGCACTATTCCACTCATTTTTCTCATCTCTTTAAAAATAAACATTCATAAAATTCATTTTATAATTTGTAGAATGTGCCACAATTCAACTGTTGCTTTGTTTAGTCTCCATCAGCAATGCCTGCTCTTTATAAGATGGAAAGAGGGGATGTCCATTAGGACAGGAAAGCATGTTCAGCTGATGCCATTGCAGACAAAATTTAAGATACTATTGCTAGGTGACAAGTGTCTACGAACAGGGATAGACCAGACAGAAGGTACTCAATAGGTTGGCTAGCCTGTTGTCTCTGAATTTATAAAGAAGGGCAAAATAAATAAATAAATAAATAAATAAATAAAAAGAAATAAAGAAGGGCAAAAACCAAAAACAAACAAAAAGAAACAAAATGGCATCACTTTATAAGCCTGAAGTTGAGATGTGATGGACACAGCACACTTGGAGCTTTATTTAGAAGCTCTCTCCTGCTACAATTTAGGTCATGTTAAATTAGGACACAGAGCAATACGCATTTTATTGAGAGGGGAATTGGGGACTATCTTGGTAACCTGCACAGCATTTTACATTTGCTGAAAACCCTTTTATTTTCTTAGTGTCTCTAAGGAGTCTGGGCAGCTGTATCATCACCTTACAGTTGAAGACATTAAGTCCACAACTGGTCCACAGGCATTCAAGAAGTACTTTAGCTCTGGTCTCTTGAACTCATCAGGGTTATTTATATTTTACTTAGCTGTCTTCGCTTATTATCATGATAATTCAATAATATAAAATAACTATCCATACTACAGACCTTTTAAGACCCATCCATCATGTAACTCTGATTCCAAAATTCAGTAATATTAGATTTACACAAAAGAATAATCAAGCCGGGCGCGGTGGCTCAAGCCTGTAATCCCAGCACTTTGGGAGGCTGAGGCGGGCGGATCACGAGGTCAAGAGATCGAGACCATTCTGGTCAACATGGTGAAATCCCGTCTTTACTAAAAATACAAAAATTAGCTGGGCATGGTGGCGCGTGCCTGTAATCCCAGCTCGGGAGGCTGAGGCAGGAGAATTGGCTGAACCCAGGAGGCGGAGGTTGCGGTGAGCCGAGATCGCGCTATTGCACTCCAGCCTGGGTAACAAAAGTGAAACTCCGTCTCAAAAAAAAAAAAGAATAATCAAATGCAATTCGTGTACCTGAGAAGTCCTAAAAGGATTATCCCTTAAATTTGAAGGGCTTTGTAAGGGTGATGGGTCTGAAGCACCAATAACATTTAATCCTTTTTTCTTTTCCCTCAGGCACGCTTGTTGATGTCTTCTTATTCTTTCCATCTGCTCTTCCACAGTCATCCTAGGTCGAGTACTCTCAGCCAAACAGAGCTGCTCCACTGCACTTCTTGGTCTTTCCTTCAAAGTAAAAACGAACGTATCAATACGTAAATGAAAACTCTGGAAAGGTATGATGGAATAAAAAATGTTGTAAAGTGCATTTGTTTGTTTTCAAAATCACAAGGGGAGGCTTTGAATGTCATTTAAATATCACCGGAAAGGCACATGAAATTGTTATTTTATCTTTAACTGGTAATTGGTGATGTATGGTCAATGACAGAAAGAAAAAGAAAGAAGATACATAAGGGAGGAGAGAAAAAAAGAGGAATAAAAAGTATTTTTTTTTGGCATAAAAAAAAAATACAGGCCAGGAGTGGTGGCTTACACCTGTAATCCCAGCACTTTGGGAGGCTGAGGTGGGTGGATTGCTTGAGCCAGGAATTTAAGACCAGCCTGGACAACATGGTGAAAATCCATCTCTACCAAAAATACAACAATTAGCAAGGCAGGTGCAGTGGCGTATGCCTATAGTCCCAGCTACTTGGGAGGCTAAAGTGGGAGGATGGTTTGAGCCCAGGAGTTGGAGGTTGCAGTGAGCTGAATTGTGCCATTGCACTCCAGCATGGGCGACAGAGCCAGACCCTGTCTCAAACCAACCAACCAACCAACCAACCAACCCACACCCATAATTCAGTTCTAGTAAATCTGGGTAAAACAAAAAACAAACACCACCACCACCATAAAAAGGTAGGGCAAACTGGGCACAGTGGCTCATGCCTGTAATCCCAGCATTTTGGGAGGCTGAGGCAGGTGGATTACTTGAGGCCAGGAGTTCAAGCCCAGCCTGGCCAACATGGCAAAAACCCGTCTCTATAAAAATGCAAAAAAATTAGCCAGGCGTGGTGGCTCATGCCTGTAGTCCCAGGTACTCGGGACGCTGAGGTGGGAGGATCGTTTGAACTTGGGAGGAGGCAGAGGTTGCAGTGAGCTAAGATCGTGCCAGCCTGGGCAATGAGTGAGAGTCTGTCTCAAAAGCAAAAAAAAAAAAAAAAAAAAAAAGAATATGGCAGCTCTGGAGCAAGTCAGTCCCATGACCCTGAGAAAACTGCATAAGACTCAAATGAGGAGAAAACCAGGGGCATGGTATCTAAATATAGGTTTCTTTCATATTGATGAAATGTAATATTTTAAGTCATACATTTACTGTGAAAAGGCCAATAAAGCAAACACCCTTAGATATTTTCTCATTAGTAATACAACTATGAAAATACTTATTTTCTATAAACCAGTCATATTTGAAAATGCTTAATAACGTATACATACACATACATATATACACAGTTGATCTTTGAACAGAACGGGATTGAGCTGCAGAAGTCCATTTATATGAGGATTTCTTTCTTTTTATTTTTTTGAGACAAAGTCTCACTCTGTCACCCAGGCTGGAGTGCAATGGTGTGATCTCAACTCACTGCAACCTCCACTTGCCCAGGTTCAAGTGATTCTCCTGCCACAGCCTCCTGAGTAGTTGAGATTACAGGTGCCTGCTACCACACCCAGCTAATTTTTTTGTATTTTTAGTAGAGATGGTTTCACCAGGTTAGCCAGGCTGGTCTCGAACTCCTGAACTCACATGACCCATCTGCCTTGGCCTCCCAAAGTGCTGGGATTACAGGAGTGAGGCTGAGGATTTTTTTCAATAAAGGTTATACCCAATGTGCCTGCCTCTCCTTCTACTTCGACCTCTTTTGCCTCTGCCACTCCTGAGACAGTAAGAACAACTCCCTCTTCTTTCATCTAGACAATGTGAAGATGATGAGGATGAAGAGCTTTATGATGATCTATTTCCACTTAATAAATGGTAAAATATATTTTCCCTTCCTTATTTTAATTTTATTTGTATGTATGTATGTATGTATGTATGTATGTATGTATGTATTTTTGAGAGGCTATTGCTCTGTCACCCAGGCTGGGGTGCAGTGGGGTAATCACGGACCTCCTGGGCTTAAGTGATCTACCCACTCTCAGCCTCTTGAGTAGGCGAGACCATAGGCACAGGCCACCATGCCTGGCTAATTTTTTTTGGTAATTTTTGTAGAGATGGGGTCTCCTTATGTTGCTTAGGCTAGTCTTGAATTCCTGGGCTCAAGCAATCCTCTAGACCTGGCCTCCCAAAAGTGCTGGAATTACAGGCATGAGCTACTGTGCCTGGCCTAAACCGTCTAGTATCTTTCTACTTGATTTTATATTTGTGTTTGTTTGTTTTGAGACAGAGTGTCACTCTGTTGCCCAAGGCTGGAATGCAGTGGTGCAATCTCGACTCAATGCAACCTCTGTCTCCTGGGTTCAAGTGATTGTTATGCCTCAGCCTCCCGAGCAGCTGAGACTACAGGCGCCTGCCACCACACCCAGCTTATTTTTGGTTTTTAGTAGAGATGGGGTTACACCATGTTGGTCAGGCTGGTCTCAAACTCCTGACCTCAAATTATCTGCCCGCCTTGGCCTTTCAAAGTGCTGAGATTACAAGTGTGAGCTACAGCACCTGGCCTCTGCTTGATTTTAACATGTACTTTTTATGGCCCTTTTTCGGTTGACTTGTTATTTTAGCTTTACTATTTCCAATGAAATCTTCTAATCTCTAAAAAATGCCTAACTAAAGGCCGGGTGCGGTGGCTCAAGCCTGTAATCCCAGCACTTTGGGAGGCCGAGGCGGGTGGATCACGAGGGCAAGAGATCGAGACCATCTTGGTCAATATGGTGAAACCCCGTCTCTACTAAAAATACAAAAAATTAGCTGGGCATGGTGGCACATGCCTGTAATCCGAGCTACTCAGGAGGCTGAGACAGGAGAATTGCCTGAACCCAGGAGGTGGAGGTTGCGGTGAGCCGAGATAGCACCATTGCACTCCAGCCTGGGTAACAAGAGCGAAACTCCGTCTCAAAAAAAATAAAAAGCCTAACTCTCTGAACAAACAATAGTATTACAGAATCATGACCACTAATGACTAATGTTAATAATGGTGTATTATTTTGACTCCATCATTTCCATAGATCTTTATAATTTCATACTAATTAAAAACATTACATTATATTCCTTTTCTTTTTCTTTTGAGAGGGTGTCTCACTGTCACCAGGCTGGAGTATAGTGGCGTGATCTCGGCTCACTGCAACTTCTGCCTCCCAGGTTCAAGCAATTCTCCTGCATGACTACAGGCATGTATTTTGTAGCTGTACTTTGAATATCGTTAAAGAATATCTAGCCTGGGCAACAGAGTGAGACCCCATCACTTACTAATAAAAAGAAAAATAAATTGGCAGAGTATGGTGGCACATGCTTATCGTCCCAGCTAGCCAGGAGGCTGGGGTGAGAGGATACTTTGAGTCCAGGAGCTGGAGGTTCCAGTGAGCTATGATCATGTCATGGCACTTCAGCCGGAGTAACAGAGTGATACCCTATCCATTGAAAAAAAAAAAAAGGCTGGCGTAGTGGCTCACACCTGTTATCCCAGCACTTTGGGAGGTCAAGGTGGGCAGATCACGAGGTCAGGAGATCAAGACCATCCTGGCTGACATGGTGGAATCCATCTCTACTAAAAATACAAAAAAATCGGCCGGGCGCGGTGGCTCAAGCTTGTAATCCCAGCACTTTGGGAGGCCGAGGTGGGTAGATCATGAGGTCGAGAGATCGAGACCATTCTGGTCAACATGGTGAAACCCCATCTCTACTAAAAATACAAAAAATTAGCTGGGCATGGTGGCGCATGCCTGTAATCCCAGCTACTCAGGAGGCTGAGGCAGGAGAATTGCCTGAACCCAGGAGGTGGAGGTTGCGGTGAGCCGAGATCACGCCATTGCACTCCAGCCTGGGTAACAAGAGCGAAACTCCGTCTCAAAAAAAAAAAAAAAAAAAAAATCAGCCAGGCATGCTGGCATGCCATATATGTATTTTTGCTTTTGCTTTTTTGAGATGGAGTCTCACTCCGTGGCCAGGCTGAGTGCAGTGGCGCGATCACGGCTCACTGCAACCTCCGCCTCCTGGGTTTAAGCGATTCTCCTGCTTTAGCCTCCCGAGTAGCTGAGATTACAGGTGCCTGGCCACCTTGCCTGGCTAATTTTTTTGTATTTTTAGTAGAGACGAGGTTTCACCATGTTGGCTGGGATAGTCTAGATCTCTTGACCTCATGATCCACATGGCTCGGCCTCCCAAAGTGCTGGGATTACAGGTGTAAGCCACCACGCCCAGCCTACCATATATCTTATATGTACTACCTTTCAGTCATGTCTTATAGCTTATAATTATCTCATATCAAATAGGTATTTATAAAGATAAAAAGTAGAAGTATTTTTGCAGCCCACATTTCTAGAGAATACTTGGGGAAAGGGAGTTGAGTATCCTCAGCATTTTCCAAAGAACAAAACTAGACTGGTTTAGAGTTTGAATTAAATTAATCTCAGATGAAAATGTGAAATACAGGATTTATTTTCCAGTTCCAATTCACATTTCTCAAGAGTAACCAGAGGACTGGCAAACTCTAAAACTATTAATACCATAGGTGAAAGGACCTGCAACCTCATGAAAGCTAGAAAATCCATTAACTTGCGGGTGGCCACAGGACACGTCTGTATCTCTCATCAAGGAAGTTCTTTTTTTTTTTTTGAGACGGAATTTCACTCTTGTTACCCAGGCTGGAGTGCAATGGCAAGATCTCAGCTCATTGCAACCTCTGCCTCCTGGGTTCAGGCAATTCTCCTGCCTCAGCCTCCTGAGTATCTGGGATTACAGGCACGCACCACCATGCCCAGCTAATTTTTTGTATTTTTAGTGGAGACAGGGTTTCACCATGTTGACCAGGATGGTCTCGATCTTTTGACCTCGTGATACGCCTGCCTCGGCCTCCCAAAGTGCTGGGATTATAGGCGTGAGCCACAGCGCCCGGCCCAAGGAAATTCTTTTTTTTTTTTTTTGTGAGACAGAGTTTCACTCTTGTTACCCAGGCTAGAGTGCAATGGCGCGATCTCGGCTCACCGCAACCTCCGCCCCCTGGGTTCAGGCAATTCTCCTGCCTCAGCCTCCTGAGTAGCTGGGATTACAGGCATG
The DNA here is from genome assembly GCF_048565385.1 of Saimiri boliviensis. Classification (NCBI taxonomy): domain Eukaryota; kingdom Metazoa; phylum Chordata; class Mammalia; order Primates; family Cebidae; genus Saimiri; species Saimiri boliviensis. Next base: position 111,213,255 of record NC_133455.1, read on the forward strand.
CGCCACCACGCCCAGCTAATTTTTTGTATTTTTTAGTAGAGACGGGGTTTCACCATGTTGACCAGGATGGTCTCGATCTCTTGACCTCGTGATCCGCCCGCCTCGGCCTCCCAAAGTGCTGGGATTACAGGCTTGAGCCACCGCGCCCAGCCCAAAAGCTAAGATCTATTCAGGAGAGCAATCATTTCTTTTTTTTCCCTCAACCTCCAAGTGGAACCAGCATTTCTATTATGAAACAATCTATCTTTTTTTTTTTTTTTTGAGACGGAGTTTCGCTCTTGTTACCCAGGCTGGAGTGCAATGGCGCGATCTCGGCTCACCGCAACCTCTGCCTCCTGGGCTCCCAAGGAAATTCTTAAAGGCATCAGGAGTGTAGTACAGTGATTAGAGAATAGATTCCACAAATCGCAGACTATGACTATGACCCCACATCTAGGCTGATCAAAAGAAACCTTAAATTAGGTATTAACTAGGTCTGTCCTCTGATGTCCTAATTCTTCAAACAAAATTTTAAGAATAATTAAGATTATTATGTTTATCCTTGAGTATGCAAAAAGAATTTTGATAAGACAGTGAAAATGAAAACATGTAAGAAGGTGATAAATAGGTCTGAGAATCTTTCTAGAAGTAAATTTCCAGTTAAATACCGTTCTTAGATCCATCATCTTCTTAGTTTTCCTCAGGGTTACATATGAAGCTATTGTGGAAGATTCGGGTGTTGGTGATTTTGTTCTTGGAGGGACTACTCCAACAGGAAAATGGGAACCTAAAAATTGAAACAGCAGTAAGTTCTATAAAACATCTTTTACACAGCATTGCTTTCTTTTAACTTAATTAATTTCTGACCCTTTTAAAATCAGAAAGCAAATTTACCTAAAGAGTCAAGACTGGGCATGGTGGCTCATACCTGTAATCTCAGCACTTTGGGAGGCTGAGGCAGGTAGATAACCTGAGGTCAGGAGTTCAAGACCTGCCTGGCCAACATGGTGAAACCCGTCTCTACTAAAAAAAAATTAGAAAAATCAGCTGGGCATGGTGGCAGGCACTTGTAATCCGAGCTACTTAGGAGGCTAAGGCAGGAGAATCACTTGAACCCAGGAGATGGAGGTTGCAGTGAGCCAAGATTGCCCCATTGCACTCCAGCCTGGATGACAGAAAGAGATTCTTTCTTAAAATAAAATAAAATAAAATAAAATAAAATAAAATAAAATAAAATAAAACAGAGTCAAAATCAGTCAATAATACCACCAGATAAATGTAGGGTTACATTTTAAAATAAAACTCTGTCTCATGCCTGTTATCCTAGCACTTTGGGAGGCTGAGGCGGGAGGATCACTTGAGCCCAGGATTTTGATACCAGCCTGAGTAATATAGTGAGACTTGTCTCTACAAACATTGAAAGAAAAAAAAATTATCTGGGCATGGTTGGTTCATGCCTGTAATCCCAGCACTTTGGGAGGCTGAGGTGGGTGGATCACGAAGTCAGGAGATCAGACCATCCAGGCCAACATAGTGAAACCCTGTCTCTACTAAAAATACAAAATAAAAAAATTAGCTGGGGGTGGTGGCATGTGCCTGTAATCCCAGCTATTCAAGAGGCGAGGTTAGAGAATGGCTTGACTCTGGGAGGCGAAGTCTGTAGTAAGCCAAGATCACGCTACTGCACTCCAGCCTGGGTGACAGAGACTCCATCTCACAAAAACAAAAAAAGAGAAGAAAAAATTCTACAGATTCTACAGAAGAAAAAATTCTATGACATTTTTAAGAACATTAATTATAAAAAGCCCTCTTTTGACCAGGCGCCGTGGCTCATTGCCTATAATTCCAGGGCTCTGGGAAGCCAAGATGGGAGGATGGTCGCTTGAGGCCAGGAGTTTGAGGCCAGCCTGCTCAACATAGCGAGACCCCATCTCTGTTTTTTTTTTTTTTTAAAAAAAGCCCTCCTTTGTAACACTGATACATCTCTATCATCATCCTAACAAGTTAGTTCAACCTAAATGCCCTTAATTTCTGCTTGGCTTTTAAAAATTATACAATATTGCCTCAAAAAAGCAGCCACTAACAATGTTAAAACAGTTAACTATAGGTACTCGTTTTCACTTTTGCTTCTGTATTTTTCCTTTTCTTTTCTTTTGAAGTGGAATCTTGCTGTGTTGCTCAGGCTGGAGTGCAATGGCACAAACTCAGCTCCCTGCAACCTCCGCCTCCTGGGCTCAAGCAATCCTCCCACCTCAGCCTAAGTAGCTAAGGCTAAAGGCATGTGCCACCATGCCCAGCTAATTTTTAATTTTTTTGTAGAGACAGAATCTTGCCATGCTGCCCAGGCTGGTCTTAAACTCCCGGACTCAAGCAATCCTCCCGCCTTGGCTTCCCAAAGTGCGAGGATTACAGGTGTGTGCCACTATGCCTGGCCAACCCCTTTTTTTTTTTTTCTTCTCTGAGACGGAGTTTTGCTCTTGTTGCCCAGGCTGGAGTGTAATGATGCGATCCTGGCTCAATGCAACCTCTGCCTTCTGGGTTCAAGCAATTCTCCTGCCTCTGCCTCCCTAGTAGCTGGGACTACAGGCACGCACCACCACACCTGGCTAGTTTTGTATTTTTAGTAGAGACAGGGTTTCACCATGTTGGTCAGGCTGGTCTGGAACTCTCTGTCTTAGGTGATCCACTTGCCTCTGCCTCCCAATGTGTTGGGATTACAGGCGTGAGCCACCACATCAGTCTTGTGTATTTTAGTAGAGATGGAGTTTTGCCATGTTGGCCAGGCCAGTCTTGGACGCCTGACCTTAGGAGATCCACTCACCTTGGCTTCCCAAAGTGCTGAGATTATAGATGTGAGCCATTGCGCCTGGACTATTTTTATTTTTAACTATTTATTTTGAGACGGAGTCTTGTTTTGTTGACCAGGGTGCAGTGCAGTGGTGTGATCTCGGCTCACTGCAGCCTCTACCTCCTGGGTTCCAGCGATTCTCCTGCCTCAGCCTCCTGGGTAGCTGGGATACAGGCACGCACCACCACGCCCAGCTGTCTTTTATTTATTTATTTTTTTGAGACGGAGTTTCACTCTTGTTACCCAGGCTGGAGTGCAATGGCGCCATCTCTGCTCACCACAACCTCCGCCTCCTGGGTTCAGGCAATTCTCCTGCCTCAGCCTCCTGAGTAGCTGGGATTACAGGCACGCGCCACCACGCCAGCTAATTTTCTGTATTTTTAGTAGAGATGGGGTTTCACCATGTTGACCAGGATGGTCTTGATCTCTCGACCTCGTGATCCACCCACCTCGGCCTCCCAAAGTGCTGGAATTACAGGTGTGAGCCACGGTTACTTATGGCACTTGAAATGAATATTGTAGAAACAGTATTTAAAAAAAAAGAGTGCTTCCTCATACCTAGCTGAGATGACATATATCATTTATGGGCCATTTTATCTTTTACTATCCGAAAATTTCTTAATTCAGAAACCCATCAGATTCCAAAGGTTTCAGATAAAGGGTTGAACTCATATATGTAATGAGTCAACACGTAAATGGAATTTACTGTTATTTTAGCAGTAAATGGTCTTCAAAAAACAAAAACACGAGGTGAAACATATTACAAATGCTGACCTTTAACAACTGAAGTTTCTATCTCTGAAACAGGTTCTGATTTTTCTTCTCCATTAGATTCATCAACTTCTGCCACTGTTGTTAACTCTGGTTCACTCTTGTAGAGTCTATAATCTGGACCCTTGAAAGGAAGACACGTAATTACACAAAAAAACCTGCTAAAAGTTTCTTTTAAAATATTTCCTGCTAAAGACACAAATCAAACTCTAAAAGTTAGTACCCCTAGTGAGCCATCTGGGATATATACCTATGTCACAACTACATGGAAAGAAGAAATTGGAAAAATTTTTAAATGGCAAAACTTTGTTTTAATAAAGAATATTTTTGGCTGAGTAAGGTAGCTCACAACTGTAATCCCAGCACTTTGGGAGGCCAAGGCGGGTGTATCACCTCAGGCCAGGAGTTTGAGACCAGCTTGGCCAACATGGTGAAACCCTGTCTCTACTAAAAATACAAAAATTAGCTGGGCATGGTGGTGCACGCCTATAATCCCAGCCATTTGGAAGGCTGAGGCAGAAGAATCACTTGAACTCAGGAGGCGGAGCTTGCAATGAGCAGAGGCTGCACCACTGCTCTCCAGTCCAGGCAATAGAGTGAGACCCTGTCTCAAAAAAAAAAAAAAAACCCACAAAAAACAGTATTTCTGTTTCTCTTAGGAACAAAGTCATATTTTTATCATGAAATAATTGAGGGCTAAAAATAATATTAACTCAATAAATTTTCATTCAGAAGGTGGTCTAAGTGAGGCTCATCCCAGCACTAACATTCTTGTCACAGACTTCTTGTTGTTCTCAAATTTGCTCAATTCGTATTTCCTTATTCTCTTTGCTTATTACATCCTACATTATTTGCTTAACCCTAAACATATTTACCATTTTCAAGGGTGACATCTCTCCCTAGCAACATCCTCAGAAATATTCTTTGAATAGCTTTCCTAGACCAAAAGGCCCATATCTCAGCCCCTTTACTGTTTCTACTAACTGTCTTTTTCTTTCTCCCTTCTTTCTGATCTAAGGTATAATTTTGCCCCTAATATCCTGAAATGATATATGGCTCCTTCATCATGGGGAAAGTTACCACTTTATGAAAATATGAAAAATGCTATGAAATTATGAAATATTAAAATTATAAAAATATTAAAAAATGAGAATAGTAAAACCAAAACAGGAAAGACACATGATAAAATTATATATAAACCAAAAACTGCTGGCTAAAAATGAGGTTATAAAGGTTAAAATAAAAAAAAATTTTTGAGTGTAAAATAAATTTTCAAAAATGAGAGGACATGTATAATTAATTATTCTGTGGCTATTCCAGCCACTTACACAGTGAGATCCATTTCTTGGATATCCTTGAACTTGATACATCTTCTTTTCTTCAGGCAGATGAACTGGGCCCCTGCTATAACAGAGCAAGGAGCTGCTATCACTGGGCAGAGGGGGGATTATGGGAGGCTGCTCTGTAAAGTCATAGGACCGAGGAAGTGGAGGACGAGGTGGGACTACTTCCTCTTCCTAAAGATTGTAGAACAGTCACCTTATTTAGATAAGCAGATTGAATTAAGCACATCTAAATTCTTTGCAATGGTATATTAAAACTTAAATTTACTTTAAGATACTAAAAGGGACACTGCCAAGCCAAAAGTCTAATAATGAAAAGTAAAATTGACAATTTTTACCATAGCCAATAATGGGAATTTAACATAAAATTTTATCTAATTTTTTCCTGTAACACATAGGTTAGCTTCACACTGAAGCTCAACACTGAAAGAGACTGCTGTGTAAAACTAATTACTGGGTTTCATTTTGAAACTAGAAGGAAAAAACTGATTTAAAACTTCTACTCATATTTTCAACTTATCTTATTCATGTATTTATTTTGTAGAGATGGGATCTCACTATATTGCGGTGGTTTGATCACACATAGCTCATTACACCCTTGAACTCCTGGGCTCAAGGGATCCTCCTGCCTCAGCTTCCCAAGTAGTTAGGACTATAGGAACACCATGCCTGGCTAATCTTTTAATGTTTTGTAGAGACGGGGGTCATGCTATGGTTAGCAGGCTAGTCTCAAACTCCTGAGCTCAAGCCTGCCTCCTGCCTTGGCCTCCTAAGGTGCTGGGATTATAGGCATGAGCCATTGTACCTGGCCCCATAATTTTTAAGAGAGGAAAAAAAAAGTCATCTCTTTGACTGGCTTTTACACAAAATTCAAAATAATAGATTCTTTTGGTTAGGTTGACAGTATCTCTTTGTAGTTATTTCTTTATGCTATGATGACACACAGTCAAGTTATCTATCAATCACTCTTTAAATTTTACATAATATAAGAAACAATAAGTATTCAAAAATTACTTAGATTAGAAAAAGTACAATGTTAAAGTTCTAACATAGATAAAAAGCAGAGATTCCATTTTTTTTGCATTAAAAAAGAGAAGAAAAATCACATATTAGAAGCACCAAATTACTGACCCAATAAAATTTCAAGATTAAAACAGTACCTATTCAATATATTTAATATTTGTTATCAAGATTAGAGAAGACAATTACTTTTAGTTCATGTCTGAAGAATTAAAAGTAATTTATAGTCAGAAAAACAATCCAAGCTTACCTCATTTTTGTACTTAACTGTTGAGAAAGGCTTTGATCCTATCATACCTAGAAATGTTAGAAAACGTAGCTATATTAAACAAATCTAATACTATTAAAAAAAAGTTTTTTTTTTTTTAATTTTTCTATGAGGACAATGGTTAGATTCTTTTTTTTGAGACAAAGTCTCGCTCTGTTGCCTAAGCTAAAGTATAGTGGTGTGACCTCAGCTCACTGCAACCGCCCCTTCCTGGGTTGACGCACAAGCAATTCTTGTGCGTCAGTCTCCCGTAGCTGGGACTAGAGGTGTGCACCACCATGCTCAGCTAATTTTTGTATTTTTAGTAGAGGTGGGGTTTGACCATGTTGGCCGAGCTGGTCTCAAACTCCTGACCTGAAGTGATCCACCTGCCTCAGCCTCCGAAAGGGCTGGGATTACAGGTATAAGCCACCACATACAGCTAAAAAAAAAAAAAAATCTATTTCTTTCCTATTTTCTGAGATGGAGTTTTGCTCTTGTTGGCCAAGCTGGAGTGCAGTGGCATGATCTCGGCTCACTGCAACCTCCACCTCCTAGGTTCAAGAAATTCTCCTGCCTCAGCTTCCTGAGTAGCTGGGATCTGGGATACAGGCATGTGCCACCATGCCTGGCTAATTTTTGTATTTTCAGTAGAGATAGGGTTTTACCATGTTGGTCAGGCTGGTCTCAAATTCCTGACCTGATCCACTTGCTTTGGCCTCCCGAAGTGCTGGGATTACAGGTGTGAGCCACCACTCCTGGCCAAAAGAACAATTTCATTTCATGTATTTTTTTCTTTAATTTATTTTTATTTGTTTTGAGACAATGTCTCTCTCTGTTGCCCAGGTTGGAGTGCAGTGGTGCGATCTTGGCTTACTGAAACCTCCGCCTCCCGGGTTCAAGAGATTCTCTTGCCTCAGCCTCCCAAGTAGCTGAGACCATAGGTGTGCACCACCACACATGACCAATTTTTTAATTTTTTTTTTAGTAGAGCTGGAATTTCGTCATGTTAGCCAGGCTTGTCTTGAACTCCTGACCTTTTGATCTGCCTGCCTTGGCCTCCCAAAGTGCTGGGATTACAGGCATGAGCCACCACACCTGGCCCCATCTCACATATTTTAAATGAAGTGTTCCATTTCTAATCATTCACTTATTGTTTTCAGAACTGGAACCCAATTACATTAAAAAAGAAAAGGAATATTTAGTTTAAACAAGAGTATGGGGAATTGGGTTTTCTCAAACATCACTGGTATTAATATAATTTGAAACACCCCTTCAGGAGGGCAATTTGGCTGCAGCTATCAAAGTGGAAAATGTGTGCTTATTTCTTACCTTTCGAAGGTACTAACCTATGTGTTTAGTTACATGTATTAATAATGTTCATTATGGCATGGCCTATGACAGCAAAAATTAAAAACTCTGGAAACAACATACATTATCCATCGATATGGAAATTGATAAATAAATTATAGTTCCCTTATACAATGTATTCTTATGCTGTATTGTTATGGAGAATAAAACAAATTTTTGAAAAATAGTTATAGCAAGATCCCAGTTTTTGTTGTGAGGATAAAACGTCTAAAGCATAAACATTGTGGGTATTTATAATTATACACACAAGACAGTAATTATGTTTCTTTAGGTGTGCTTGACAGAGCTTTTGCTTTTTACTTTATAAACCTGTGCTCCGATTCAATGTTAAAAGAAAAGTCCTGTTCAGAAAAATTCATTAAAATAACAAAAGAAACTCAATTATATGTGTCATTCCATTTAGATATTCAGTCACGTGCCACATACCAACGTTCTGGTCAGCAACAAACTACATATACAATAGTAGTCCCATAAGATTATAATGCAGCTGAGAATTTTCTTTTTAAAATTTTTTTTTGAGACAGAATCTCATTCTGTTGCCCATGCTGGAGTGCCGTGTTATGATCTTGGCTCACTTACAACCTCCACCTTTTGGGTTCAAGATTCTCCTGTCTCAGCTTTCTGAGTAGTTGGGACGATAGACGTGCGCCACCATGCTTGGCTAATTTTTTTTTGTATTTTTAGTAGAGACAGGGTTTCACCATGTTGGACAGGCTGGTCTTGAACTCCTGATCCCAGGTGACCTGCCTGCCTCAGCCTCCCAAAATGCTGCGATTAAAGGCGTGAGCCACTGCACCCAGCAAAAGCCGAGAAATATGTATTGCCTAGTAGTAGCCCTCATGTCATAGTGCAACACATTACCTTTTCTATATCTAGATATACAAATAACATTGTGTTATAACTGTCTGTAGTATTCAGTACATACAGTCACATGCTGGTTTGCAACCTAGAAGCAACAGGCTATACCTAATAACCTAGGTGTATAGTAGGCCATACCATCTAGGTTTGTTTTAGTGCACTGTGATTGTGCAAGACAATGACCTAACAATGCATTTCTCAGAACGTAATCTGTCACTAAGTGACACATGACTGTAATACTGTGGTCAGTCACAAAATAAAATGCAAAGCTAATTTACCTATTTCTGTAGTACTTCTTTGCTGCTTGTGTTTACTCAGTCCTTCCATGACATCTTGAATTCGCCAAAGTTCTTTCTGAATCTGTGCTCGCTGAATTCCTGCTGATTCCGTCTATCAGTAAAAATGGATAGACCATATATAAGAAAAAAGTCATTTACTGAAGTTAAATTATATTAATTATGTAAATTATGTATTTTAAAAATGAGAATTGCAGTGAATTACATGTTACGAATATTTAATGATTGATGTGACTCTCCCAATTTTGCAACTCCAGTGGCAAATATAAAAGACTGAGCATTGGGCGTGGTGGCTCACGCCTGTAATCTTAGCACTCTGGGAGGCCGAGGTGGGTGGATCACCTGAAGTCAGGAGTTCAAGACCAGCCTGGCCACAATTGAGAAACCCCATCTTAAAAAAAAAAAAAAAAGACTGAGTAGAGGAAAAAAAAATACTTAATTTTCATACTTAAGCATAATATTTTAAATCTTTCCAATAAGCTTTGTCTTGCATTATTTATGATCCCAGGAAGGCATATTGATTAAAAGGGACCAAAAATGGAAAATACAAACAGAGAAAATGAAAACAGAATAGAAACAAATGCCAAAATAAAAAACCACTTTTAGGAGGGGGAGATGGGGAAAGGGTAAGAAATGGAAGGTATATTAACTTCCTAAGTTCTAGAATATAAAAACAACAACAAAGGGACAACTAATGAAATATATTCAGATGAGTTTTGACTGACAAGAGTTTAAATTTTTTTTTTTTTTTTAAGATGGAGTCTTGCTCTGTCACCCAGGCTAAAATGCAGTGGCAAGCTTTCAGTTCACTGTAGCTTCTGCCTCCTGGGCACAAGCGATTTTGCTGCCTCAGCCTCCTGAGTAGCTGGGATTACAAGCGCATGCCATAATTTTTGTATTTTTAAGTAGAGATGGGGTTTCGTCATGTTGGCCAGGCTGGTCTCGAACTCCTGACTTCAGGTAATCCACCTACCTCGGCCTCCCAGAGTGCTGGGATTACAGGCATGAGTCACTGTGCCTGGCCACAGTTTAAATGTACTTGTAAGACAAATTTTTAATTTTGGAATTTAAGTTTTTTTTAATGCTATTTTTTATTCCATTTTTTATTCTATTCTAAGTTATATCCACTTTCTTACTTTTAATATTCCATTACATGCCCTCAGGTTAAGTACCCTAACTGAAACCAAAATAAGATTACATTGGTTTTCTCTGAGATTCTGTTAGAACTCTATGACTCTTGTTCATAAATAAGGTAACAATAACACCATTCTGGATAACAATAAACACTATTCTAGGAATGTAACTTCATTTATTTTTTATTTTTTGTGAGACGAAGTCTTGCTTGGTTGCCCAGAGCTGGAATGCAATAGTGCGATCTTGGCTCACTGCAACCTTTGCCTCCCAGGTTCAAGCAATTTTTCTGCCTCAGCTTCCTGAGTAACTGGGATTATAGGCACACACCACCACGTCCTGCTGATTTTTGAATTTTGAGTAAAGACAGGGTTTCACTATGTTGGCCAGGCTGGTCTTGAACTCCCAACGTTGTGATCCACCTGCCTTGACCTCCCAAAGTGCTGGGATTACAGGTGTGAGCTACCATACCCAGTCCACTTTATTTTAATTTATTGATTGAGACAGAGTCTTGCTCTGTCACCAGGCTGGAGTGCAGTGGCATGATCTCAGTTCACCGTAACTTCCACCTCCTGGGTTCAAGCGATTCCCCTACCTCAGCCTATCAAGTAGCTGGGACTGCAGGCACTCACCGCCACGCCCAGCTCATTTTTTGTATTTTAGTAGAGATGGGGTTTCACCATGTTGGCCAGGATGGTCTCGATTTCCTGACTTCATGATCCACCCACTTCAGCCTCCCAAAGTGGTGGGATTATAGGTGTGAGCCACCATATCTGGCCCACTTTAGTTTTTTTTTTTTTTTGAGACGGAGTTTCGCTCTTGTTACCCAGGCTGGAGTGCAATGGTGCGACCTCTGCTCACCGCAACCTCCGCCTCCTGGGTTCAGGCAATTCTCCTGCCTCAGCTGCCTGAGTAGCTGGTATTACAGGCATGCACCACCATGTCCAGCTAATTTTTTGTATTTTTAGTAGAGACGGGGTTTCACCATGTTGACCAGGATGGTCTCGATCTCTTGACCTCGTGATCTACTCGCCTCGGCCTCCCAAAGTGCTGGGATTACAGGCTTGAGCCACCGCGCCCGGCCACTTTAGTTTTAAAAATAGGGAATGGCATACAAAAACTGTCACATCACCTAGAACAATATTTTCTTTCACTGAGTATCAATTATTAATGACTACAGATATTATAATATAATCAGTATTACATCAATATGCTATGAAGTCCTCTAAGGGGTAGAAATATATTTTCAGGCAGGCACAGTGGTTCACACCTATAATCCCAGCACTTTGGAAGGCTGAGGTGGGCAGATTGCTTGAGCTCAGGAGTTCAAGACCAGCCTGGGCAACATAGAAAAACCCCATCTCTACCAAAAATACAAAATCTTAGCTGGGGGAGGTGGTGCATGTCTGTGGTTCCAGCTACTTGGGAGGCTGAGGTGAGAGGATCACTTGATCCTGGCAGAAGAGACTGTAATGAGAAGAGATCCTGCCACTGTACTCCAGCCTGGGTGACAGAGTCAGGGAAGGAAAAAAAAGAAATACGTTTTCAAAGTCTTCCAAGCACTTGGGAGTTGATTAAAAGATTTTTAAAAAAGGAAAAAAAAAAAAAAAAAAACCTCAAGAAAGAAGAGTCTATAAGCCTGAAGACTATGAACTACTGCAGCTCCAAAAAGGCACTGCATAACCTAAGTTATCTAGTTTTCCAAACTACAGCCTGGAAGCATCAAAAAGTAAAAAAGAGAAAGTACTCATGCAAGAGCCAAACACAGTGACAGCCCAGAGCTATAAATACTGACATAGAGGATGGGAAGAGCACTATAAATAACAGATCTTACACATCTATATACAACAGGCATTACTTTTTCATAAAATTTAAAAGATATATATGTATACACACATTTTTGCCAATTTGGAAGGGTATATAATGCAAATCTAATTTTTGTTTTATTTGCATTTCTCTAGTTACTACTGACTTTGAACTATTTTTTTTTTTTCTTTTTTTGAGACCGAGTTTCACTCTGTTACCCAGGCTGGAGTGTAGAGGTGCGACCTTGGCTCACTGCAACCTGTCTCCTAGGTTCAAACAATCCTCCTGCCTCAGCCTCCCAAGTAGCTGGAATTACAGGTGTGTGACACCATACCCAACTATTTTTTTTTTTGTATTTTAGTAGAGATGAGCTTTTGCCATGTTGACCAGGCTGGTCTCAAACTCCTTACCTCAAGTGATTCACCTGACTCGGGCTCCCAAAGTGCTGGGATTACAGGGATAAGCCACTGTGCCTGGCCAACTCTGAACTATTTTTCAAACACTTGATAGTAATTTGAGTTTTCTTATGATTAGTTACTCATATCCTTTGTATATTTTTCTAATGGACTATTTCCTCAAATCAACAAGAAAAACTTCCTTGCAAATCTAGATAGTTATCCCTTGTGACATTTTTGAGGTCAAACATACATTTCCCCAGAAGGTCGCCTTTTTTACTTTGTCTATGTTGCCTTCATTGAGGGTTAGTCTTTGACTGACAAAGCCAGATGTTGTTCAACAATTCCCTCTCTCTCTTTCTCTCTCTGCTTTGTGGATATTCACGGTCTGTTGCTAAACTATTCTGTTCCATTGGTCTATTTTTTTCCTGTACTATGTTTAACACTATAGTTTTACGTTATGTGTCCTTGTTTATTTATTTAACAAACATATAGCATATTTTATGTGCGTGATTTTATTCTATACGTAAAAATATAAACATATTTATCCTCATAATAACCTAGTAGGAGTCAGTATTATTATTTTATTTTATAGTTGTAGAAACTGAAACCCAGAGTTGTGATGTAATTGGTCTAAGCCTGTAGCTGATTACTGACAGTATAATTTTAGTGTCCAATACAGAAGTCCCAGCCACATGTGGCCATTTAAACTGGCCGGGCATGGTGGCTCACACCTATAATCCTGGCATTTTGGGAGGCTAAAGTGGGTGAATCACCTGAGCTTGGGAGTTTGAGACCATCATAGCTAACACAGTGAAACCCTGTCTCTACTAAAGATACAAAATCAGCTGGCTGTGGTGGTAGGTGCCTGTAATCCCAGCTCCTTGGGAGGCTGAGGCAGGAGAATTGCTTGAACCCGGGAGGCGGAGGCTGCAGTGAGCCAAGATGGCACCACTGCACTACAGCCTGGGTGACGGAGTGAGACTCTGTCTCAACAACAACAACCACCACCACCACCACCACCACCACCACCACCACCACCACCACCACCAAACTGGACTTGGTGACGCATGCCTGTAATCCCAGCACTTTTTTTTTTTTTTTGAGTTTCCCTTTGTCACCCAGGCTGGCATACAGTTGCATGATTCTCCTGCCTTAGCCTTCCAAGTAGCTGGGACCACAGGTGCGTACCACCACACCCAGCTAACTTTTATATTTTCAGTAGAGGTGGGGTTTCACCATGTTGGCCAGGCTGGTCTCAAACTTTTGGCATCAAGTGATCCTCCCACCTTGGCCTCCCAAAGTGCTAGGATTATAGGCGTGACCCATTGTGTCCAGCCAATCCCAGCACTTTGGAAGGCTGAGGTAGGAGGATCACTTGGGCCCAGGGGTTCAAGGTTTCAGTTAGGATCATACTGCTGCACTCCAGCCTGGGTGACAGAATAAAACACTGATTCAATAAATAAACAAATAAATAAATTTAGATATTTAACACAAATACAACTAAAAGTTCAGTTTTAGTTGTATAGTCACAATAGTCACATTTCACATACCCAACAACTACATGTGGCCAGAACTACACTGGACAGCACAGATAGAGGGCAGCTGATTTTTCTGACTCAACCTTACTAATCTTTTTTTTTTTCTTTTGAGATGGAGCTATACCCTTGTTGCTCTGGCTGGAGTACAATGGTATCATCTTGGCTCCCTGTAACCTCCACCTACCAGGTTCAAGTGATTTACCCGCCTCAGCCTCCCGGGTAGCTGGGATAACAATAGGTGTGTGCCACCACATCCAGCAAATTTTGTATTTTTTAGTAGAGATGGGGTTTTACCATGTTGGTCAGGCTGGTCTCAAATTTACTAATCTTTTATTCATTGTATTGATTTGTCTGTTAAGTCTATGCATTTCCAACTAAAATGATCAAATTTACATTGGGTCATAAGCATAATTTAACTTATTTTCTTAAACATATATCATATCCATTCCTCAGAGCAACATTTTAAGACAAGTATTATTTCTGCTTTTTTTTTTTTTTCTTGAGACAGCGTCACTCTGTCATCCAGGCTCGAGTGCAGTAGTGTGATCTTACCTCAGTGCAACCTCCACCTCCTGCGTTTAAGTGATTTTCCCACCTCACCCTCCCAAGTAGCTGGGATTACAGACAGATGCCTGCCACTACACCTGGCTAATTTTTATATTTATAGTAGAGACAGGGTTTTGCCATGTTGGCCAGGCTGGTCTCGAGCTCCTGACCTTAGGTGATCCACCCACTTCAGCCTTGAAAGTGCTGGGACTACAGGTGTGAGCCACTGCACCCGGCCAAGTATTATTACTTCTAATTTATAGATAAGAAAACTCACCCTTGGAACTAGGTCTCAGATCTGCTTGCTTATAAACCAGAGTCTTTATAGCACATTGTGTTGTATTTTCCCCTTTTCTAATAATATGTCAGTTATGACAACAGGCCAAATATAATTTTTAACACAGAATGGATTAGAGTAATTTTATTGCAAAGATAAAATATCCATTATTTGATAAATCCGTAATTCAACATCTCAATACCAAGTGACACAGATAGACTTGTGAAAGGATATGAAGCCATGTTTTTAGGAACTAGAGTTGAGACCGCTAGGAGCAGAGAACACTCCAGGGCTCACCATGTGCCCAACAGAACAAAGTACTCTTAAACAAGAGGGGATGGGATAGTTTGTAAGATGATAAGATTCCTGTCATTAAAAGTATTCAAATCCAGGTCTCAGGTAGCCAGTAATGTAAAAACTGTTAAGGGTATGCATAAATCTAACAAGGTAGATTACACAGTACCAGTAAAAACCAGTTAAAATAACACAAAGAATATTATACTTTTGTACCTGAACTTCACCAAGGTGATCTAGCTGCTCTTGCATCTGGTTCCTGGTAACAGTCACGTCGTATTCTAACTTATCATATTCCCTCCATGCTCGTTCCAATTCCTAAAACCAAAAAGTGTTAATTACTTTAATGGGGAAAATGTGCTTTTATTGGTGTTATCACTCCAATTGTAATTGTCTAGATTTTAGAAAGTTGTGTAGTTTATATTGAGCGAAATAGAACTTTTCATAACCCATTTTTGTCCCTTTTTTTTTACTCAATTCAATAAAAATTTACTAAGCAACATAAGTATTATTGTGCTGCTGTTTATTTCCTAAAGTGCAGAAGAGGCATAAATAAAGCATATTCTTAACTGTCTTGATTAAAAGTTCTCCATGAATAAAAATACTTTGTATTTTAGCATACTGGAATTTCAATAACATCAGAAGCATGACATGATGTTACTTACAATAAGCTTACAGTAGTAATATAATAAAATGAATTTAGCTAGCTATTTAAATAATTCAGTGAATCCTGTTTGTGAAGACTCAATATAGACACTATCAACCATCTGGATTTTCTTCCATTGGAAAAAAAACATCCCCAAACGGTATCACAGAAGATTTTGATATTTGGTCTTTAACAGCTTCTCATTTGTTGAATATAGAATAATTCTAGAGGTGCTTAAAAATACACCATCTGGGCCGGGCGCGGTGGCTCAAGCCTGTAATCCCAGCACTTTGGGAGGCCGAGGCGGGTGGATCACGAGGTCAAGAGATCGAGACCATCCCGGTCAACATAGTGAAACCCCGTCTCTACTAAAAATACAAAAAATTAGCTGGGCATGGTGGCACGTGCCTGTAATCCCAGCTACTCAGGAGGCTGAGGCAGGATAATTGCCTGAACCCAGGAGGCGGAGGTTGCAATGAGCCGAGATCGAGCCATTGCACTCCAGCCTGGGTAACAAAAGCGAAACTCCATCTCAAACAAACAAACAAACAAACAAACAAAAAAACACCATCTGCCACGCACTGTGGCTCACGTCTGCAATCTCAGCACTTTTGGAAGGCTTACAGGGGCAGATCACTTGAGCTCAGTAGTTTGAGACCAACCCTGACCAACATGGTAAAACCCTGTCTCTATTGAAAACACAAACATTAGCTGGGCCTGATGGCTTTCATCTGTGGTCCCAGGTACTCAGAAGGCTGAGGAGGAAGAATCCATTGAACCCAAGAGGCAAAGGTTGCAGTGAGCCAAGATCGTGCCACTGCACTCCTGGGTGACAGAGCAAGACCCCTATCTCAAAAAGACCCTCAAACCCCCCAAACATCATCGTATCATCTTGTTTCAGAGATGTTGACTTATGGGAGTGTAGTTACTCTTTATGTGTTTCAGAGAGTGTAAAAACTGATAAACTAAGGACAAAGTCCATATTGTTCACTATTTTATTATTAAAATCTAGTGTGGTAATGGCCAGGTACGGTGGCTCAAGCCTGTAATCCCAGCACTTTGGGAGGCCGAGGCGGGTGGATCACGAGGTCGAGAGATCGAGACCATTCTGGTCAACATGGTGAAACCCCGTCTCTACTAAAAATACAAAAAATTAGCTGGGCATGGTGGCGCGTGCCTGTAATCCCAGCTACTCCGGAGGCTGAGGCAGGAGAATTGCCTGAACCCAGGAGGCGGAGGTTGCGGTGAGCCGAGATCGCGCCATTGCACTCCAGCCTGGGTAACCAGAGCAAAACTCCGTCTAAAAAAAAAAAAAAAAAAAAAAAATCTAGTGTGGTATTGGCAAATATAAGTCAACCAAAAAATACTTATTGAAAACTCTTGTTAGGCCGGGCATGATGGCCCACACCTGTAATCCCAACACTTTGGGAGGTCAAGGTGGGTGGATCACTTGAGGTCAGGAGTTCAAGACCAGCCCGACCAACATGGTGAAACCCCATCTCTGCTAAAAATACAAAAAATTAGCTGGCTGTGGTGGCGCGTGGCTGTAGGCCCAGTGACTCAGGAGGCTAAGGCAGGAGAATTGCTTGAACCTGGGCAGCAGAGGTTGCAGTGAGCTGCAACTCTATGCCATTGCACTCCAGCCTGGGCGACAAAGCAAGATTCCGTCTCACAAAAAAATAAAAATAAAAAAATTTTTTAAAAAACTCTTGTCAAATGAATTAATAATTTCTGTCTAAGAAACTCTCATGATCAGAAATTTCTTTTCTTGAACTGCTCGGAGTAAAGTTCTACTGGGAAATGTCAGTGTATCAACAGTAAGAGTCTTGGGATAAGAAAGCAGTGTACTGAATGTTAAAGAAAGGTTACTTAAAATAATCTTAACAGGTTTTTGAAAAGCAGCAATACAGTTTACCTCAAACTAAAGGTTCCCTTTTATTTATATATTTATTTGTTTATTTGAGACAGTCTTGCTTTGTTGCCCAGACTAGAGTCCAATGGCATGATCTAACTCACTGCAACCTCCCCCTCCCGGGTTCAAGAGATTCTCCTGCCTCAGCCTCCTAAGTAGCTGGGACTGCAGGCATGTGCCACCATGTCCAGTTAATTTTTATATTTTCAGTAGAGATGGGGTTTTGCCATTTTGTCCAGGCTGGTCTCAAACTCCTGACCTCAAGCGATCTGTCCTTCTTGGCCTCCCAAAATGGTAAGATTACAGGCGTGAGCCACCATGCCCACCCTAAAGGTTCTCTTTTAAAGAGCTATCTTAGTTTGTATATTCTGCTGTAACTAGCTTAAAATAACTTTAAAAAACTTAGGTGATTGGCTGGCTCATGCCTGTAATTCCAGCACTTTGGGAGGCTGAGACAGGAGTTCGAGACAAGCCAGGAAAACACAGAGACCCCATCTCTACAAAGTATATAGAAATCAGCCAGGTGTGGTGGCACATAACTGCAGTCCCAGGTACTTGGGAGGCTGAGAAGGGAGGATCACTTGAACCAGGAGGTGGAGGTTGCAGGGAGCAGAGATGGTGCCATTGCACTCCAGCCTGGGTGACAAAGACTTCATCTCCAAAAAAAAGTTCAAAAACAGGCAAAACTCATCTATAGTTTAAATGTCAGGTGCTAGGCTACAGCTACTCAGGAGACTAGGTAGGGGGAGGGTAACCTAAGGCTAAGAGTTGGAGGCTGTAGTGCGCTACAACCGCATCTGTGAATAGCCATTGCACTCCCATCTGGGCAACAGAACAACACTCTGTCTCTAAAACAATTAAAAAAATTTTTTTTAAGAAAAAAAAGGAAGAGAGGCCAGGCATGGTGGCTCATGCCTGTAATCCAAGCACTTTGGAGGCCAAGGCGGGTGGATCATCTGAGGTCAGGAGTTCAAGACGAGCCTGACCAACATGGTGAAACCCCATCTTTAAAAAAAAGGAAGAAAAGGAAAAAGTCTAGTAGTGTTCTTTTTGGGAGGGAAGCCTCTAGCATGCTAGTAAAACTCAATGTCTTGATATAGATGTTGGCCAAACTCCTAAACTGTGTGCTTTTCTGAGAATATGTTATACTCCAATAAAAGAAAAAAAAAAAAAGTATGCGTGTTGGGGAGGAGGAGGGACTGCTTCAGAGTTTTCTCTCTTTTTTGTGGGGGATGTAGTCTCACCCTGTCGCCCAGGCTGGAGGGAAATGGTGCAATCTTGGCTCACTGCAACCTCCGCCTCCTGGGTTCAAGCAATTCTCCTGCCTCAGCCTCCAGAGTAGCTAGAATTACAGGTGTGCATCAACATGCCTGGCTAATTTTTTGTATTTTTAGTAGAGATGGGGTTTCTCTATGTTGGTCAGGCTGATCTCGAACTCCCGACCTCAGGTGAGCTGCCCACCTTGGTCTCCCTAAGTAGTGGGATTATGGGAGTGAGCCACCGTGCCCAGTCACTGTAGAGTTTTCTAGAGGCAGGGTTTTGCTCTGATGCCCAGGCTAGAGTGCAGTAGCACAATCATAATTCACTGCAGCCTCGACCTCCTAGGCCAAGCGATCCTCCTGTCTTAGTCTCTCAAGTAGCTAAGATTACAGGTTTGTACCACCACGCCCAGATAATTTTTAAATTTGGGGTCTTAATATGTTGCTCAGGCTGGTCTTGAACTCCTGGGTTCAAGCAATCTTCCGAAAGAACTGGGATTACAGGTGTGAGCCACTGTGCCAGGCCAGACTTTTTTCTCACTGTTACCTGGGCTGGAGTACAGTGGTGTGATTTTGGCTCACTGCAGCCTCAACTCCCTAGGCTCAAGCAATCCCCCCACCTTGTCCTCCTAAGTAGTACAGGTGCCAACCATCATGCTGGGGTATTGTTTTTTAATTTTTTCTTTCTTTTCTTTTTTTTTTTTGAGACAGAGTTTCGCTCTCGTTACCCAGGCTGGAGTGCAATGGCGCGATCTCGGCTCACCGCAACCTCCGCCTCCCGGGTTCAGGCAATTCTCCTGCCTCAGCCTCCCGAGTAGCTGGGATTACAGGCATGCGCCACCATGCCCAGCTAATTTTTTGTATTTTTAGTAGAGACGGGGTTTCACCATGTTGACCAGGATGGTCTCGATCTCTCGACCTCGTGATCCACCCGCCTCAGCCTCCCAAAGTGCTGGGATTACAGGCGTGAGCCACCGCGCCCGGCCTGTTTAATTTTTTCTAAAGTCAAGATCTCACTATGTTGTCCAGGTTGGTCTTGAACTCCTGGGCTAAAGTAATCCTCCTGCCTTAGCCTCCCAAAGTGCTGGGATTACAGGTAGGAGCGAGCATGCCTGGTCAAGATTTTTCATTTTTTAATTGTCTAAGTTTAGGGTATGGAACAAGTAAATTTTAATAGTGCTTACTTCTATATAGTCTGTACTGAGAAAAGATATGGCCACTGTGGGGGAGAAAGTGAAACAGGTCTAAACACTCAGATGTAATGAAATTCTAGACTTCCAAAAAAATTAATGAGGATTTTAATATTTAGCTATTCAGCTACATAGCAGATATATACTATGATATTTATTAAGGAAGGATTGGCTGGGTGCAATGGCTCATGCCTGTAATCTTAGCACTTTGGGAGGCCGAGGTGGGTGGATCACCTGAGGTCAAGAGCTGGAGACCAGCTTGGCCAATGTGGTGAAACCTCCTTTCTACTAAAAAATTACAAAAATTAGCCGGGCGTGGTGGCGGGCACCTGTAATCCCAGCTACTCAGGAGGCTGAGGCAGGAGAATTGCTTGAACCAAGGAGACGGAGATTGTAGTAAACTGAGACTACGCCATTGCACTTCAGCTGGGGCAACACAGCAAAAACTCTGTCTAAAGAAAAAAAAAAAAAGTTGGGGTATGGTTGGCTTACGCTTGTAATCCCAGCAGTTTGGGAGGCTGAGGTAGGAGAATCCCTTGAGCTTAGGAGTTCAAGTTGCCTGGGCAACATAGGGGAATCTCCTCTCTACAAAAAAAAATTCTATTAAAAAAACAAAAAACAACTAATGATGCATTTCCAAGTTTTTAATGAGGAAAACTTAACTAATCTAGAATCAATGGCAATTTACAACAAAATCTACTCAAGGTAATGGTTACAAAACACACTAGACACAAATCTCAAATTGTTTTCTCTGTAGTTCACTGTCACATTGCTACTCTTTTTAATAATCAAGCAAAAATGGTAAGACTATATATAGGTGGCTATAGTAAAAAAAAAAAGTAAATAATTACCATTATTATTTTTAGAGCTAATACTATGTTTTAATTCTGGTTTGCTTCTCAGTTAGGGTTTCCGAGTTTTAATTTAAGAAACGTCAGTTAATTTTTCTGCTTTCCATTAAAAAATAAAACCTATACTTTGGGAGGCTGAGGCGAGCGAATTCACTTGAGGTTGGTAGTTTGAGACCAGCCTAACCAACATGGAGAAACCCCATCTCTAATAAAAATACAAAATTAGCTGGGCGTGGTGGTGCATGCCTGTAATCCCAGCTACTTGGGAGGCTGAGGCAGGAGAATCGCTTGAAACCAGGAAGCAGAGGTTGCAGTGAGCTGAGATTGAGCCATTGTACTCCAGCCTGGGCAACAAGAGCCAAACTCCGTTTCAAAATAACAAAAATAAAATAAAACCTCTAACTTTGGAAAAGTATTGACATAGGTTTTTAATATTAAAATGAGGGAGAGGCATTAGGTGTAGCATAATTATTCATTAACCTCATTTTTTTTTTTCTTTTGAGGTGGAGTCTCTCACTGTTGTTGGGCTGGACTGCAATGGCATGATCTTGACTCACTGCAAACTCTACCTCCCAGGTTCAAGCAATTCTCCTGCCTCAGCCTCCCAAGTAGTTGGGATTACAGGCGCCTGCCACCATGCCTGGCTAATTTTTTAAATTGTTAGTAGAGACGGGGTTTCATCATGCTGGCCAGGCTGGTCTAGAATGCCTGACCTCATGATCTTCCTGCCTCAGCCTCCCAAAGTGCTGGGATTACAGGCGTGAGCCACTGTGCCTGGCTAACTTCTCAATTTAAGCTCAAACATCTTTTTCCAATTTTAAGTAATATTATAAATTAAGGTCTACTACTATAACTTGGAAAATTAAAGCCTTATATTTAAATTAATTTTACTGGTATATTTTGAGGATCAGGAAAAAAAATTAAAATGCTAACCTTTTGGTCACGAATACCCCACTGTAACAGTCCTGCCCACTGGTATTAGAATCAGTTGATTTTTCATATCAATCAAAAGAAAGTTAAGTCCGATTTATTGATTTTTTTCATTTTACCTTCAGGATGTAGAGATTTCTTGGCTCACATTTAAATAATGTACTTAATTATTTGAGGAGTTTTTTAAAAAAGAATTTTTTAAATGATTTATTCTTGTTATATAACTGCTTTGCAAATAAAATCACTACTTACTAAGAACATGGCATGCCTTACTATACTATGTAATGACTCTACTGTTTTTTTTTGAGATGGCGTTTCACTCTTGTTGCCCAGGCTGGAGTGCCATGGCGTGATTGTGGCTCACTGCAACCTCTGCCTCCCAGGTTTAAGTGATTCTCCTCCCTCAGCCTCCCAAGTAGCTGGGATTACAGGCATGCACCACCATGTCCAGCTAATTTTGTATTTTTAGTAGAGACAGGGTTTCTCCATATTGGTTGGTCAGGCTGGTTTCGAACTCCTGATCTCAGGTGATCCACCCACCTCGGCCTCCCAAAGTGCTGGGATTACAGGAGTTAGTGAACACATCTGGCCTATATTGACTTTTTTTAACCTAAAAAGATGTTTATGTTTTATTATTTTTTTCACTTAGCCTGGACTTGAAACACTAAAAAGATGTTTAAAAGGGCACCAATTCTAACTTTATTATAAAGTGAGGCTCAACTGTTAGCCACAATTATAAAGCTATCCATATATTTAAAATTTCTAGTTTATGACTCTTGTGTTTAGTTTCTTCTCTAAGTTTTCTATGAAACAAAACTATCTTCTCATCTCAAAGGAAGTACTTGCTTTTTATTGTTCAAAATTCTAAATATAATAAAAATAGAGAAAAAAAATAAAAAAAAAAAAACCCAAACAAAAAAACAAACAACAGAAAAACAAAAAAATAAAAATAGATAGGCTAAGCCGGGCGCGGTGGCTCAAGCCTGTAATCCCAGCACTTTGGGAGGCTGAGGCGGGTGGATCACGAGGTCGAGAGATCGAGACCATCCTGGTCAACATGGTGAAACCCCGTCTCTACTAAAAATACAAAAAATTAGCTGGGCGTGGTGGCGCGTGCCTGTAATCCCAGCTACTCAGGAGGCTGAGGCAGGAGAATTGCCTGAGGAGGCGGAGGTTGCGGTGAGCCGAGATCGCGCCATTGCACTCCAGCCTGGGTAACAAGAGCGAACTCCGTCTCAAAAAAAAAAAAAAAAAAAAAAAAAAAATAGATAGGCTAGCAAAGGGGAAGATTTAAACAAATAACTTTTTTTTTTTTTCTTGAGAGGGAGTTTCGCTCTTGTTACCCAGGCTAGAGTGCAATGGCGCGATCTCGGCTCACCGCAACCTCCGCCTCCTGGGTTCAGGCAATTCTCCTGCCTCAGCCTCCTGAGTAGCTGGGATTACAGGCACGCGCCACCATGCCCAGCTAATTTTTTGTATTTTTAGTAGAGACGGGGTTTCACCATGTTGACCAGGACGGTCTCGATCTCTTGACCTCGTGATCCACCCGCCTCGGCCTCCCAAAGTGCTGGGATTACAGGCTTGAGCCACCGCGCCCGGCCAATCAATGGCATTTCTATACACCAACAATGTTCAAGCCGAGAGCCAAATTAAGAATGTAATCCCATTTACAATAGACACACACACATGTACACACACCCCTAGGAATGCATTTAACCAAGGAGGTGAAAGATCTCCATAAGAAGAACTATAAAACATCGTCAAGAGAAAGCATAGATGACACAAACCAATGGAAAAACATTCCATGCTCAAGGATTAGAAAAATCAATATTGTTAAAATGGTCATACTGCCCAAAGCAATCTACAGATTCAATGCCATTCCTATCAAACTACTGTCATTTTTCACAGAACTAGAAAACAAATTCTTAAATTCATATTGAACCAAAAGAGTCCAAACAGGCAAAGCAATCCTAAACAAAAACAACAAAGCCAGAGGCATAACACTACATGACTTCAAACTATACTATATGGCTACAGACTAAAACATCATTGTACTGGTACAAAAACAGGCACAGACCAAGGCAACAGAATACAAAACCTGGAAGTAAAGCTACACACCAATGGCCATCTGATATTTGACCAAATTGACAAAAGTAAGTGATGGGGAAAGGACTTCCTATTCAATAAAGGGTGCTGGAATAGCTGGCTAGCCATATGTAGAAGAATGAAACTGACCTGTTCTGTTCACCATATACGAAAATTAACTCAAGATGAATTAAATATATATATATATATATTTAGATGGAGTCTTGCTCTGTCACCCAGGCTGGAGTGCAGTGGCATGATCTTGGCTCACTGCAACCTCTGCCTCCCAGGCTCAAGCTATTCTCCTGCCTCAGCCTCTCAAGTAGCTGGGGCTACAGGCACATGCCACCATGCCCAGCTAATTTTTGTATTGTTAGTAGAGATGAGGTTTTACTGTGTTAGCCAGGATGGTCTCCATCTCCTGACCTTGTGATCCACCTGCCTAGGCCTCCCAAAGTGCTAGGATTATAGGCGTGAGCCACCACGCCTAGCAGATTAAAGATTTAAGTGTCAGGCCGGGCGCGGTGGCTCAAGCCTGTAATCCCAGCACTTTGGGAGGCCGAGGCGGGTGGATCACGAGGTCAAGAGATCGAGACCATCCTGGTCAACATGGTGAAACCCCGTCTCTACTAAAAATACAAAAAAAAACTAGCTGGGCATGGTGGCGCGTGCCTGTAATCCCAGCTACTTAGGAGGCTGAGGCAGGAGAATTGCCTGAGCCCAGGAGGCGGAGGTTGCGGTGAGCCGAGATTGCGTCATTGCACTCCAGCCTGGGTAACAAGAGCGAAACTCCGTCTCAAAAAAAAAAAAAAAAAAAAAAAGATTGAAGTGTCAGACCTCAAACTATTAAGAATCCTTGAGCCAGGCGTGGTGGCTCATGTCTATAATCCCAGTACTCTGGAAGGCTGAGGCGGGCAGATCACTTGAGGCCAGGAGTTCGAGACCAGCCTGGCCAACACGGTGAAACCCTGTCTTTACTAAAAACAGAAATAGTAGCTGGGTGTGGTAGTGGGTACCTGTAATCCCAGCTACTTGGGAAGCTGAGGCATACGAAATTGCCTGAACCCGGGAGGCGGAGGTTGTAGTGCACCAAGATCATGTCACTGCACTTCAGCCTGGGCAACAGAGTATCTCTGTCTCAAAAAAAGAAAAAGGCAATTGTAACAAAAATTGACAAGTGGGACCTAATTAAACTAATGAGCTTCTGTAAAGCAAAAGAAACTATCAACAGAGTAAACAGCCTACAGAATGAGAGAAAATATTTGCAAACTAAGCATCCAACAAAGGTTGAATATCTAGAATCTATAAGGAACGTAAGCAATTGAACAAGGAAAAAACAAAACACATAAGCCTTTTAAAAAATGGGCAAAAGACATGAACAGACACTTAAAGGAAGACATATAAATGGCCAATAAACATGTGAAAAAATGCTCCCTATCACTAATCATCAGAGAAATGTAAATTAAAATCATAATAAGATACCATCTCACATTCATCAGAATGGCTGCTATTAAAAAGTCAAAAAACAGATGCTTGCAAGACTGCAGAGAAAAGGAAATGCTTATATACAGTGGGTAGAAATGTAAACCAGTTCAGCTACTATGGAAAGCAGTTTGGAGAGTTTTCAAAGAACTTAAATCAGAACTACCATTTGACCCAGCAATTGCATTATTGGGTATATATCTAAAAGAGAGCAAATCTTTCTTTCGTGAGACAGAATCCTGCTCTGTCAGCCAGGCTGGAGAGCACTGGCGTGATCTTGGCTCACTGCAACTTCTGCCTCTAAGGTTCAAGCAGTTCTCCTGCCTTACCCTCCTGAGTTGCTGGGACTACAGGCTCACGCCACCACATCTGGCTAATTTTTCTATTTTTAGTAGAGATGGGGTTTCACCATGTTGGCCACACTGGTCTCGAACTCCTAATCTTGTGATCCACACTCCTCGGCCTCCCAAAATGCTGGGATCATAGGCATGAGCCACTGTGACTGGCTGAAAGCAAACCTTTCTACCAAAAAGGCACATGTACTTGCATGTTCATCACATAACTATTTATAACAGGAAAGACATGGAATCAACCTAGATGCCTATCAACGGTGGGCTGGATAAAGACGATGTGGTACATATACACCATGGTTCCATACAACCATAACAAAGAATGGAATCATGTCCTTTGCAGCATCATGGATGCAGCCAGAGGCCACTGTCCTAAGTAAATTAATGCAGGAAAAGAAAATCAAATACCGCATGTTCTCACCTATAGCTGGAAACTAAATGTTGATGGATATAAAGATGGTAACAATAAAACTGGGGAGTACTGGGGGTAGGGATAGAATAGGGGATAAGAGTTGAAAAGGTAACTCTTGGGTACTATACTCAGTACCTGAGTAATGGGCTTATTCATACTCTAAACCTCAGCATCATACAATATATCCAGTTAACAAACCTGCACATGTACTCCCAAATCTAAAATAAAATAAAAATAAATAAAATGTATAGGGAACACTGCTATATATGTTTCCCTTGTGCTAATCCTAGTTTTGGGTACTTTTGTGGCCTACCAGGTGAGAAGATGTTCTCAGAATCACAGCTTTGATCTACAGTGGTGCTAATGTTATTCCTCTTATGCTTGGGCCTTAGATTTGAACCAGTGCTATGAATTGACTGTGAAAGACTCAGTGGAATCCTCTGAGATTCTGTCAGCAAAAATGTAATTCAAATTTAAATCTAATCAACATTCACTGAGTGCCAACCATATGCACAGTATGATGTTACGCACATGCTAACATTTGCAGCCTTAAGCTACAAATATAAATAAGTTTACATGAAGGCACAAATAACATAGTTTGTATTCTATGCAGTAAGACTTGTCTTAGAAGGATATATTCTGAGGGTTTGTCATAATCACTGATTATTGCTGAAGGCAAGGAAAAAGAAACCAGGAAAGTGATTACACAGGATTAAAAACTAGAAAAAGGGATACTCAAACAAGATTAATTTATTTTCTATTTATTATTACTAATATATTTTTTAAGAGACAGTGTATCACTCTATCACCCAGGCTTGGAGTGCAGTGGCACAATCACGTACCCTTGACCTTCTGGGCTCAAGAGATCTTCCCACGTCAGTCTCCTGTGTAGCTAGGGTCACAGGTGTACACCACCATGCCCAGCTAATTTTTTCATTTCTCATAGAGACAGGGTCTCCCTAAGTTGCCCAGTTTGGTCTCAAACTCCTGGCCCCAAGCAATCCTCCTGCCTCAGGTTCCCAAAGTGCTGAGATTACAGGTGTGAGCCACCACTCCTGGCAAAATTCATTTCTTTTTTTTCATTTTTTATTTATTTATTTTTTTACACATTGCTACAAAGACGTATCCAACAAAATTCATTTCTATTAAGATATTTTCTTTTCTTTTCTGGATAAAGGATTTGGTCCATGGCTAATTTATTAAGACATTTTCAACAAGTTTCCCATCTGGGTTAAAGCTAACTCTGAAGCAAATTCTAAGCCTGTTGATGAGATTTTATTTATTAATCCCAGCTGGTAAGGGAAGAAATTTTCTAAAACGGGTATTTCGAGAGCAGACACCAAATCATTAAATAGTTTTCAACTAAATGTCTATAAAGTCCACCATTTTGATTTAACTCAAGTTGTCATACAGACCCTGAGCTTCTCGTTAGCTTGGCACTGACAGCTTAACCTAATTTTCCCTTTCTAATCTCACATTTTCTATCCTCTCACAGAAATCCTATCTCCCAGTCAGGCAGTAAGTTCTATTTTCTCCTTTTCCAAACATGTCTCCTACATTCTCATCGTTGCCGCGGCTTAGGTTTTTTTGTTTTTTTTTTTTTTTTTTTTTTTTTGAGACAGAGTTTCGCTCTTGTTACCCAGGCTGGAGTGCAATGGCGCGATCTCGGCTCACCGCAACCTCCGCCTCCTGGGTTCAGGCAATTCTCCTGCCTCAGCCTCCTGAGTAGCTGGGATTACAGGCACACGCCACCATGCCCAGCTAATTTTTTGTATTTTTAGTAGAGACGGGGTTTCACTATGTTGACTGGGATGGTCTCGATCTCTTGACCTCGTGATCCACCCGTCTCGGCCTCCCAAAGTGCTGGCATTACAGGCTTGAGCCACCGCGCCCGGCCCAGGTTTTTTGTATTATACAAACCACTCTTTTCTTCTCGCCTTATTTAAATCCTACCTATCCTTGATTAGCTCAGTGACAACTTCCTGTGGACAATATTTCAGGTGCTTATATTTTCTTTATGATATATTACAGAAATCCATGTAGATCTAAGTCTTCAAAGCTGTGGTAGGAAGATCTGGAGTTATAGGCATATTACTTATTAGCTTTGTAACCTTGGGTAAGTCATTTAGTTCATTCATCAAATTTGAATGAGACATAGTTTCTTATTTCAAGGAGCTCACAATGGAAAGGATATTAAATTTTTAAAAAGCCTACAAACATGACAATATAATTAAGAGACTCAAATGAGACAACAGAAATAATGGTATTTTAAAAATGAAAATAGAAATATAAGTTATTTAAGAATTTCTCAAACTAAGTTTTCATTGCTATTTTTTTTTTTATTGCTTTCAAAATCATGGTTTATTCCTTTAAAAATAGCTCATGTTTAGAATTCAGGGTTTAGAACAGAAGCCATGTTGAGATTCTGGCATCTTGCCACCTTGGAAAGACTCCTCTAAATTAAGCTATACTGTCTGTGGCCCTTCTTAAAAGATAGACACTCACTAGCTCATTGAAGGTACAGACAAGGGTTTGTGAGCAGTTTTATATAACACGGTGGCTTTTGCTAAGATTTCTTTCCGAGAGCTACTTGGACAGGTACTCTTACTATGTTTATGGAGATGACCATGTCACAGGTTCTAAGGCCAACTGTTTAATCTCATAAAACACTCAATTAATTTATAAAGTGCAATTAAGACTCTGAGATATAAATTTGGTAATTCCAAGAGACTCATAGTCATATGACTATGGGTTACAAGGTTCTCTTATTTATATTTCTTTCTTTCTTTTTTTTTTTTGAAACAGAGTCTAACTCTGCTGCCCAGGCTGGAGTATAGTGGCACAATCCTGGCTTACTGCAATCTCTGCCTCCTGGGTTCAAGCGATTCTCCCGCCTCAGCCTTCCAAGTAGCTGGAATTATAGGCACAGCCAGCACACTCAACTAATTTGTATTTTTTAGTAGAGACGGGGTTTTACCATGTTGTCCAGGCTAGTCTCGAACTCCTGACCTCAAGTGATCCACCATGCCCCACCTTGCTATTTATATTTCTAACTCAAGCTTATCATCTAAACTTAGATCACACTGTAGCTATCAAATGGTAATGTTGATGGCCTCTTAAAGGCTTTTCACAGGTACCTTTTATTAAAATGCTTGGTTAAATGAGTCCAATTATCACCTTTTCAAAATTATTCTAAATCCCCTAAAGTCTACAAAATATTTCTTTTCTTTTTTTTCTGAGATGGAGTCTTGCACTGTCACCCAGACTGGAGTGCAGTGGTGTGATCTTGGCTCACTGCGACCTCCACCTCCTGGGTTCTTCTGACTCATCCTCCGGAGTAGCTGGGATTAAAGGTGCACGCCACTATGCCAAGCTAATTTTTTCTATTTTTAGTAGAGATGGGGTTTTACCATGTTGGTCAGACTGTTCTCAAACTCCTGACCTCAAGTGATCCGCCTATGTCAGCTTCCCAAAGTTCTGGGATTACAGGCGTGAGCCACTGTGCCTGGCCCAAAATATTTCTTTTCCTTTTTTTATTTTTTTCCCCCAATTTGAGAAATTGGGTGTCTTGCTCTGTCACCCAGGCTGGAGTGCAGTGGTGTGATCTGGGCTCACTACAACATCCACCTCCTAGGTTCAATGGTTTCTCCTGCCTCAGCCTCCTGAGTAACTTGGACTACAGGCATGTGCCACCACACCCAGCTAATTTATATATATATATATTTTTTAGTAGAGACAGGATATCACCATGTTACCCAGGCTGGTCCTGACCTCCTGACCTCAGGTGATCCATTACAGGCGTGAGCCACTGTGCCCAATATATTTATTTTCTTAATGCAATATATTTTCACTTATTTCAGAATTTTTCAATTACATAATACATAAAAACAGCAGTATTTATCTCCCCTGTAAAACACTCATTTCACAAAGAGCAAAATGTTTGGCTGGGCATGGTGGCTTATATCTGTAATATCAGCCCTTTGGGAGGCCAAGCCAGGAGAATCACTTGAGATTAGGAGTTTGAGACCAGCCTGGGCAACATAGTAAGGTTCCATCTCTACCAAAAAAAAAAAAAAAAAAAAAAATCTACCCAGATGTAGTAGTGCCAGCACTCACTTGAGTCCAATAGATTATTCAGGCTACAAGTGAGTTATGATCAAACCACTGTACTCCAGCTTGAGTGACCGAGTGAGACCTTGTCTCATAAATAAATAAATAAATAACAGAAAGCCTACCAATTACAGAAATAAAGCTAATTTTTTATTTTTATGTTCCTAAAGATAAGTACACTAATAACAAATCACTATTTTTTGCTATAATAATAAAGAAGAATCCTGAAGAGCCCAGTATTAAAAAAAAGAGAGAAGAAAATAGAACTACATATTTGAATTACTTTTATTAGGGGGAAAATATCTACTTACGGCAGTGGCTCGAGAAAGTTCTCGACACGTACTAAGCAGTCCATTTTGTAAATCGTCCCTTTGTAACACCACTGTCTGAATGGCTGCTGGGTTATCTGCATGCATTTCTATCTCTTGGCTGGCTGATAGCAAAGCTTGCTCAAGGGTGTACTATTATAATAAAAAGAATTACACTTAATGTTCTGCATCATTGAATTAATTCTTTTTACTTATCAGTGTCCTGATAATAATCACATAAAGTAACATCAATTGTAGACAATAAACATAATTGTCCTACTTTCTCCTTGTGGAGCTGCTGAAGTTTCTCTTCCAGAGCATGCACCACTTTATCCTGTTCACATAATCGGCTTAACTTGGCCTAGGTTATAAGAGAAGATGTCTTGTTAGCAATTTTTTATTTTTTCTGTAATTGGACGTAAGCAGTCATTTTATGACCAAAATCTAGCTTATAAACATAGAATGCTTTAAAAATACACATGCAATCATTTTGCCTCTACAATCTGCTAAATAGGTTAAGTGACATATTCAGTCCTTAATTAAAGAGTCTATTGTTATATATTTAAAAAATCATGCTCTTAGATTCTTAAAAAAGAATATAAATAGAACACTTCTAACTGAAATATAAATGAAAATATTATTAATGGAGAAAAATAAATTTAATCAGTTTTACCCTAATTTCTCCCTAATTTCTTAACTATGAAAGTATGAGAAGGTACTCTAATAACATTTTAATAGGACAATAAACCAGTTTTAATGTTTCAAAATGAAAACACTGGACAAATTTGAAATAGGAACTTTATGGCATAATGACACAAAAGGAAGAAATTTGAGACTTCACCTTCTTTGCTATTTATCTATTCAAATAACTACCTTATCTTTGTCAGACAACAAGACTCAGGTTACACAAATGAAAGGTGTTAAAAAGAAAAAGGCAGGGCTGGGCTTGGTGGCTCATCCCTGTAATCCCAGCACTTTGGGAGGCCAAGATAGGTAGACCACCTGAGGTCAGGAGGTTGAGACCAGCCTGGCTAACATGGGAAGCCCTGACTCTAACTAGAAAAGCAAAAACAAAAACAAAAACAAAAAGTTAGCTGGGTGTGGTGGTGTGCTCCTACAGACCCAGTTATTTGGGTATCTGAGGCACAATAATCACCTGAACCCGGGAGGCAGAGGGTGCAGTAAACTGAGATCGTGACACTCAGCCTGGGTGACAGAGAGAGACCCTGACTCAAACAAAACAAAACAAAACGAAAAAAACGAAAGAAAAAGGGGTACAACTCAATGGAATAAAATCAGGGGAAATAATGAGGGAAGAATGTGTGGCAAATAAAATATGATATAAAATAAATGAAATTTAATTTATAAAGAAGTAGTGATAAGATGTCTAAAGGCTGATACTTTATCCAAAAAACACAGCAATTCTTCTTTGCCTCCAGTCTTCTATAATTTTTTTTTTTTTAAGGCAGGGTCTAATTTCATTACCAGGCTGGAGTGCAGTATCACGATCTCAGCTCACTGCAACCTCTCCCTACTGGGTTCAGGAGATTCTCATGGCAAAGCCTCCAGAGTAGCTGGGATTACAAGCGTGCGCCACCACACCCAGCTAATTTATATATCTTTAGTAGAGACAGGGTCGTGCTATGTTGCCCAGGCTGGTCTCAAACTCCTGGCCTCAAGTGATTCACCCTCCTCAGCTTCCCAAAGTGCTGGGACTGACTGGTGCAAGTCACTGTAACCAGCCATTCTCTAACTTTTAAAAATCAGAACAGTTTTTACTTTCATGTAAGTGATGCTTAATATGTTCACCTGCTAACAATAGGGAGTAGTGGGACGTAGAGGGCAGGGAATAATAATTTAGAGCACACACGCACACACACACACACACACACACACACACACACAATATAAATTTATCTGATGTCATTTCGGAGGACTTGGGAGAAAGAAGTTTTTTCGTCATGCTTATTTCCAGTGTTTTTGGCAGAGAATATGACAGAGTGCTGACAATATGTATCATACTAATACTTACATCAATATCTACTTCTTCAGGTCTGTATTTGTATAATGTGCCTCTACCTTCATCTTGTGACAGCTATAAGAAAACAATCATATAGCAACTTAAAAACTCTTATTTAAAAATATATTTAGCCTATATTTTAGATTTATATTAAATATGTATGACAATATTACAAAAATAGATTTTAATGATTCTTATACTTTTAGAAGTTTAATTCAAACACAGATCAACAAAGTAGAAAAATACTTAACAGAGATATAATATGCAAGATACATGAGAACGATGTATGTAACAAGCTTGTTAAACATAATAATACGCTGGTCAAACAAAACTAATACAGTACCTTACATTCTTGGTTTTAAAGACACACATTATTTTAATAAAAAAATTGACAAATACAATCATAGCAACTGTATCAAATCAAGTATTTGAATCAAGCATAGTTCAACAGTCAAAACCATCCTTCACAGTATACACATAATCACACACTGTATATGTGTACACTCAAATGTCAACACACCTTATTTAACAAAACCTGTAACATATTGTATACATATACGTAATATAAAACAGACATACACAATATAGACTTATCTTGTTCTTCTGTCTTAAGAACTAAAAGATAATGAAGGAAAAGGATGGGTTTAATTGAAAAGAGGAAAATCATTCAAGACCTCATAAAACTGAAAGCCTGTTATGAACTATGGATAGTCAATTTTCAAATTTATATGTGTTAGTTGACACCATTTGTGTTATTATATTTTAAGAAATTATTCAGTGTACTTAAGCTTCTTCCCAGTATCTTTTGGTTAAACAAATCCTTACTTCTGATTGTGCTTAGCAAGATTTCAATAGCCATCCCAGTTAGTTACACCACAGATAAAATAATAGTCTCTGCAGGCAATACTTCCTTATTTTTATTGTCTTTTGATTTTCATATTGATGGTGAGAAAGTAACAAAAATATATAGAAAAAATTTAAATAGGGCTCATTGCATGTTTACTAAATGGCACCAATTTCTTTCAAGGTACAGTTAGAAATAATGTGTCCCAACTATATTCCAGTTTAAAAAAAATAAAATTTCATATACGCTTTGGGGATACTTTGCAGAGAAATTAAAAAAAAGAAGTAAATTTCATATATGTGTAATACATAAGAATGTATAAATGACAATTCTGCACGTTTTCTCTATGAATGAAACTGCTTGACAGTTACAGTTTCAAAAGGAGGCATAATTTAAACAGGAGATAACTTTGAATTGATCTAGAAATGTAGGAATCAGGAGAAGGTAAAAATATAAGCATTCCAAACAGACAATAAATCCTGGATTTACATGTTTCATTTCAAGACATTACTTTCACATACCTCATGCAAATGAATCTGTGACTATTTAAGGGTATGCACATTGATTATTAAACCACAAAACTTTCATAGAAATGAATATTACATGAAAAATGAATTTAATCACCAAAGTTAGAATGCTCTTACACTATTTAAAATAAGTATCCTCAGGTGTGTCCTGAGAAGTGTCAACTGTCATTCTAAATTAAAGCACCTAGATCCAAGAAAATAATTTATATTCCTATATTAAAAAAATAATAAAAAGTAACTTTTAAATAGGTAGATCCATGATAAAAAAGTAAGATAATGTCAAAACTACATTTTTCATATTTATAACAAATTAAAGACCAAAGGCCATAAGCCATTAAGATGCTCAAATATAGTTTGCTTAATATTTATTTTATTTTTTGAGATGCAGTCTTGCTGTTGCCCAGCTTGGAGTGCAGTGGTATGATCTTGGCTCACTGCAACCTCTGCTTCCTGGGTTCAAGCAATTTCTCTGCTTCAGTCTCCAGAATAGGTGGGATTACCAGCATGGGCCACCTTGCCCAGCTAATTTTTGTATTTTTAATAGAGATGGGGTTTTACCATGTTGGCCAGGCTGGTCTCGAACTCCTGACCTCAGGTGATCCACCCGCCTCAGCCTCCCAAAGTGCTGGGATTACAGGTGTGAGCCACCACACCCGGCCATAGTTTGCTTAATATTTAAAGTTAAATGCAAAACAGCTTTACTAGACCACAGAATCTGAATATAACTAGTGGACAGTGTTACATCTAGATTAAAATATCAACAGTACC
This sequence comes from Saimiri boliviensis, assembly GCF_048565385.1. NCBI lineage: Eukaryota > Metazoa > Chordata > Mammalia > Primates > Cebidae > Saimiri > Saimiri boliviensis. The sequence continues at coordinate 111,247,672 of NC_133455.1, forward strand.
CTGTATCTCAGAGTGAACAGAAAAAAAGACTGGTATATTAAGGTGAAAACTTAGTAATTTACAGTAAATCTTTAGGTATATACTATTTTTATTTATGGATTCTTATTGCAGATTTATTTTTATATCAGTTAGCATATCATAATAAAGAAATATATCTACTATAGTCACTTTAGAGTGATATATCCTTTATAGCCATATAAACATGTTATACATATCAATCAGATTTTCTTGTGTTATTTCTACTTCTAGTACCACCAAAAATTTTCTTTAAATCATTTATCAAATTATTCAATAAAGATATTCATTAAACATCAACTAACCAAATTCTTAAACATTTTGCCACACACTGCTTTTACAACAGAAGCGTAAGAGAACAAAATGATTCCTTAAAAAAACAACAAACATGTTCATAGGATTGAAAAGGTTGCTATTTTGTCAAGATGAAAATCCTGACCCCTCATCCCAACATTCCCCCACCCCCCTGCCCTACCAAAAAAAAAAAAAAAAAAAAAAAAGGAAAAAGAAAAAAAGAAAAAAGAAAATCTTAATGTAAATTTCATGGGCATTCTGGTTAACTCAAGTTTTGCATATTTAAGTTCATGGTAACACTGTCTATCAATTTTTTCAAATATAACTTTAGCAAAAAAATAAAAATAAAAAGGGAAGGTTTGTTTGAATACTTCATTTGAAGTACCTTAGCAACAGTAGAAAAGCAAATGAAAAAATGGGCTATGTAGTAATTACATAAACTTGAGCACTGCTTCAACTTCAGGTTGAGGAGTGTGTTATATAGATTTTACTAACTATATAAGGACATGTGTTATATTTTATTTAGATTGCCAGAAGCTTTTCATAATAAAGTATCTGATAGTTTCTCTAAAACAAAAAACAAAAAACAAAAAAAACTGTCTTGGCATTAAGTTAAAGTTATTTATGTTAATTAAAATTCAACTTCAATATCCCTTAGGTATATGAACTATATATATTTTAAAGCATATGAACATAATATATAAACTCCAAAAAGGATTTTTAGGAAAATATTTTAAAATTTGATAATATTAGATATTATCTATCAAGAGCAAAAAATGCTCATAGGACTGTAGACATTTGTTGATATAGCATCTTTTAGGACAAATTACTTATCAAGTGATTAATTTCACTGGTATTAGTCATGCTATAAAACCTATGGTGCTAAAATGTAACTGTGAAAGGTGAGCTAGAATGCTTTTATTTATTTATTTTAAAAAAGAGTGTCTCCTTCTGTCACCCAGGCCGGAGCACAGTGGGCTAATTTCTTTTCTTTTTTTTTTTTTTTTTTTTTGAGACGGAGTTTCACTCTTGTTACCCAGGCTGGAGTGCAATGGCGCGATCTCGGCTCACCGCAACCTCCGCCTCCTGGGTTCAGGCAATTCTCCTGCCTCAGCCTCCTGAGTAGCTGGGATTATAGGCACGCACCACCATGCCCAGCTAATTTTTTGTATTTTTAGTAGAGACGGGGTTTCACCATGTTGACCATGGTTGGTCTCGATCTCTCGACCTCGTGATCCACCCGCCTCAGCCTCCCAAAGTGCTGGGATTACAGGCTTGAGCCACCGCGCCCGGCCCACAGTGGGCTAATTTTAACTACAGTTCATTGCAGCTTTGGACTCCTGTCTCAGCCTCCTGAGTAGCTAGGACTGCAGGTGTGTGCCACCATGCCTGATTAACCTTTTTATATTTTGTAGAGACAGGGTCTTGCTTTCTTGCCCAGGCTGGTCTCAAACTCCTGGGATAAAGCTTCACAAATTGCTGGGACTATAGGCATAAGCCACCTTGCCTGGCCTGGATTCAGCCTTTTTTACTTGAGCAATTTTAAGAAAATTATTTCCTAGGTAATTTCTCGGATGTTCTCCAAGGAAGAAAATGCAAACATTTCCATAAAGGTCCTCCTGAGAGAAAAACTGAGTGGCTATGAATCAGAATAAAATACATTATAAAACATTTTGCCATTGTATTTCTAGTTAAATATCAAGAATTTATTAATACAACATTGTTATTCAACCTCAGAAAAGCAAACTGTAGCAGTACATTTATACTTTTTCATGAAGATTCTCCCTGGATAATAACATAAGGGAAACCTGGAGAAAAAAATAAAATCTAATTTCAATTTGTGCAAATTTATAAACAGAGCTTAAAAAATGTGTCAGCCTGTCACTTTAATCTATTAAGGATGCCCTGCAATAATTAAGTCCTTTACTAGCAGCTGAATAAAAATAAGACAGTCTGAAGACTCCCTAGCCTTAATAGCACTCAGAGTTAACACTGATTTCCTGGTAACTGGTGGTTGAGCCATGCTCAGGCATGGCTGCTGACTTTAGACATTCAGATCTTTCTGTTCTGTACAATTTTAGTTTTCTTTCAAGTATTAATATGAAGAAATATTTGTAAAAATCTATTGCTCTTTCAGTATTCAAGGTTAGCGATGCCATACTGAGCCAGTCTCAGACATCTTCACTTTTTTTTGCTCCCCACTTCAGTCCTTTCCATTTCAGATCTCCATATTTTGGGAAAACCTCAACGAGAACTTTTAATGCAACTGAATTAATTTAAACGATCAGACTTCTCTATCATGAATCATGAATGTTGAGCATCATAAAAAAGAAAAACCAACCAAACCAAAGAGGAAATCCAGGCTACCATTCTTATTTAAAATATGCAAAATGTGATATGGTAACAAAATCCCTTTGATCGCATGTCGATTTAGCATTACGTAACAGCATCAGGCACTGCGGAAGGTATCACTTTTGGGATAAGTATTAAGACTGTCAGTGCGGTACTTTGGAATAAAGAACCAAGGCCTATAATCTGGTGTCTTTAAGAATTGAAAGATTCCATTTTCTTTTGATGAGTAAAGCTGTTTAACTTTAAATATTTAGTAGTTTGTTAATCTCTTTATTACAATTCGAGACTATTTTCAGTCATCTAATAATGTACTTTCAACATTTTGAAAACGGTACTGAAATAGAAGACACCCTCTCATCAACTGTATCCATTCTTCAGTTACACAGCCCTGTGATGCAGATCCCATGGCAACCAAACCAAACAGAGCCCTTAAAAGCCAGTGTGAGCTCAAAGTCCTTCTTTTCACTAGGTGCCTTATATATTTTAATCAAAATACATATTCATTTTTCATGTTAGTTAATTTTCTTCTTCTGCATGATTTTTTAAAAGATTGTAACAGGTCATAGGCCAGAGTAATTTGAGGGTGCTGAAGTGGAAGAAGCTGATGTTGAGAAACACATAGCTAGAAACATTTAGACCATGAATACACAAAAGTTTGATAGAAACATATATGACTTCTTTTGCAGATCTGCAGATTACTAAGGTTCCTAAGTTAAAGCCAGCCAACCCCAAGACACACATTTTGAGTTTGGAAAAAGAACAGAGTAAGATATGATAGTCTTGAGGACTGCTCAAGAATGGTAAGAATACTGGGGGAAAATACCCACCAGTATGTTAAAAAGTGGCTACCTTTAAGTTTTACCATACCATAGTACAGAAACTAGATTTAAACAGTAGGTTGGAGGAAGCTGTGGAGGGCTACCCCTGAAAGTAAATATTTTTACAAAGCCTTTTCCCTAAAAATTAGATATAATGCTTTTAGAGTTAATAAAACCATATGGAAAGCTAGTAGTTTTGCAAATGTACTGCAGACCTCCAAGTACGTAACAATCAAATACTCTGCACAAAAACTTTAGGAAAATGGCACATTTAATATTCAACGGCAAAATGTTCAGCGAAGCCATGCTAAGAATACTGCAGCATCTTGAAAAGCATGGATGAATTGTGGTTTTCCAAATAAACATAAACAAAAAATAAAAAAAGAAAAACACTGATGCCATGAGTAAATCTGAGGATAAATCAAAACTGTCACTGAGGGATTTTGCAGATGATAAAGCAGTATCATTCACTGTCCAAGACCTTACTTGCTGGTACAGTTGGGGTCTTAGCGCCGAGTTCTCAATCATTGTGTGAACCATGGTGATAATAGGTTCATTTTCTTTCATCTATTTCAAATCAGGAGGAGCATACAGCAAACATCAGTTTACAGCATAGCTAGATTTGAAAGACGACACTGTAAATATAGCCTCTACTTTAATATCTTCCTAATAGTGCAGTTGTTTACATTTTATCCCATGGTTGTACAGATTTAATTCATATAAAACATTTTAAACAAGTATTAAATGCTGTGAGATACTTCCAAGATTATAAAAAAAATTACTAATTGCAACAGTTAAAACTAGTTTTACTTTATACATATAATCACAATACAGTCAATTAATGAATATTCCTACATATACTAAAATAGACGACAAATCATAATTCTAAGGATAAACTAAAGGGCAAGCACACACTCAGGAGAAAAATGTTACCATTTAATTGATTATGTATTCACTAATAAACCTGAAAATGATATTCAGTTCTGTGTAAGGTTATAAAAAATTAGTTCTCTACAATTATTATAATATATTGAACACATCACCTAATCACATATTTTATTAAAGGTAATCTTGACATTTATAGACACTCTATTATGGATTTTCTCACAGTATAATATCACATGTAGAATTACTGAAGGATATGCACACTAAGACTTATTCAGCAAAGACTTGGTATGTCTCAACTCCTAAAAAGGTAATCTAAAATCAAGCTTAACATTTCCAGCTATGTTGTACTTAATTACTGCCTCTAGAAAAAAATATATATATATTTTTAAATCAGGCTCTGTACTTGAGTTAAAGCACTCAAAAGACAATCATGATGTATACAGCAAGAGGTCAAGAAAGTTTTACCATTTGTAAGCCAACAGGTCTGCTTATAATGGTAATTTGTAACATAACATTTACTTTATGTGATTTTCATTTATTAGAAAATAAGCATTTCTATCGTGGCTGACAAATGCTACTTTACTGATTTCAGCTAAGTCTACCACAAAACTTCATTAATCTTAAAATTCATAAATGTATTAATGTAAGAAAAAACTAAATCTTAAAACTCTTTTTTCTAGACAATTATGTTTTTAGTCTAGATGCCAATGTTTCACTCAATAAAATTTGTTTATTTGTCAAGTTAAAAACCTGTGACTGGTTTAATCTACTTTTTAGTCAATTAAGTGATAACGAAACACATGCATGTCTTTTAACAGTATTCCAATTAAAAGTTTCATTCGGGCCGGGCGCGGTGGCTCAAGCCTGTAATCCCAGCACTTTGGGAGGCCGAGGCGGGTGGATCACGAGGTCAAGAGATCGAGACCATCCTGGTCAACATGGTGAAACCCCGTCTCTACTAAAAATACAAAAAATTAGCTGGGCATGGTGGCACGTGCCTATAATCCCAGCTACTCAGGAGGCTGAGGCAGGAGAATTGCCTGAACTCAGGAGGCGGAGGTTGCGGTGAGCCGAGATCGCGCCATTGCACTCCAGCCTGGGTAACAAAAGGGAAACTCCGTCTCAAAAAAAAAAAAAAAAAAAGTTTCATTCGGGCTAGACCATGTATTTTTAAATCTCTGTGCCTAGAATGTTTGCATCTACCCAGGTAGTTCCCTCATGTTACTTTACCACCAATCTGATTTCTGTAACTATAAATTAATTTTGTCAAACTAATTAAATGTCAAGGTATTTGGAACACATCAGTTAAACTAAAAAAATTATTACTGTTATGATCTGTTGCTCAGGTTGGAATGCAGTGGCCCTATCACGGCTCACTGCAGCCTCAACCTCCTGGCTTAGGCAAGCCTGCCACCTTAGCCTCTCACATAGGTAAGACTACAGGCACATGCCACCAAGGCCAGCTAATTTTTTGTATTTTTTTGTAGAGACAGGGATCTCACTATGTTGCCCAGACTGGTCTCGAACTCCTCGCTCAACCTTTTACAGTTGTTTTTGGGGAGCTAGGAACTTCGCTCCTAAGAGATGGTGAAATCAATAAATGGAGTATTCTGTTTCACTGACCAGCTGTTGCCCCTTCTCTCTCCGTTTCCTTGGGCCTGCCTCTTCCCAGAGACACAACAATATTGAAATTAGGCCAGTTAATAACCCTACAATGGCTCCTGACAGTTGCAAGTGAAAGGAAGAGTTGTATGCTTATCACTTTAAAACAAAAGCTAGAAAGGATTAAGGTTAGTGAGAAAGACATGTTGAAAAGCAGAGACAGGTTGAAAGCTAGGCCTCTTGTGACAAACATTTACCCAAGCTGAGAAGGTAAAGAAATTAAGTTGTTGAAAGAAATTAAAAGTGCTACTCTAGTCAACATATGAATGATAAGGAAGCAAAACAGCCTTGTTGCTAATAGGGAGAAAGTTTTAGTGGTCTGGAGAGAAGATCAACCCAGCCAGAACATTTCCTTAAGCCAAAGCCTAATCCAGAGAGCAAGGCCCTCACTCAAGTCTTCAGTCCTATAAAGGTTGAGAGGTGAAGAAGCTGCAGAAGCAAAGTTGGAAGCTGGCAGAATTTGATTCAGGAGGTTTAAGGAAAGAAGCCATTTCTATAACATAAAAGTGCAAGGTGAAGCAGCAGGTGCTGATTAAGAAGCTGCAGCAAATTACTGAGGAGATCTAGCTAAGATAACTAAAGAAGGTGGCTACATTCAATGATAGATTTTCAATGTAGATAAAACAGTCTTGTATGGGAATAAGATGCCACCTAGGACTCTAATAGCTATAGAGGGGAAGACAATGCCTGGCTCCAAAGCTTCAAATAGGGTGACACTCTGTTTGGGGCTAATGTAGCTGGTAATTTAGGCTGAAGCCAATGCTCATTTACTTTTCTGAAAATCTTGGGGCCCTTAAAAATCATGTTAAATCTACTCTGCTTATACTCCAAAAAATGGAACAACAAAGCCTAGATGACAGCACGTTTAGAGCATGGTTTACTGAATATTTTAAACCCACTGTTGAGAACTACTGCTCAGAAAAAAAGATTCTTTCAAAATATTACTGCCCATTGACAATGAACCTAGTTATCCAAGAGCACTGACGGAAACACACAGGGAAATTAATGTGGTTTTCATGACTGTTAACACAAATCCATTCTGTAGCCCATGGATCAAGGAGTCATTTCAACTTTCAATTCTTACTATTTAGGCAATGTGTTTCATAAGGCTTCAGCTGCTATAGATAGTGATTCTTCTGAGGGACATGGGTGAATTAAAGAAGAATCTTTTGGAAAGAATTCAGCATTCTAGATACTAGATATTCGAAATTCAAGGGAGAAGGGCAAAAGAGCAACAGTAACAGAAGTTTGAAAACATTGGTTCCAACTCTCATGGATGAGTTTGAAGGGTTAAGAACTTCAGTGGAGGAAGGAATTGCAGATGTGGAAATAAAAAGAATTAGAAATGAAGCCTGAAGATGTGAATGAATTGCTTCAATCTCACACTAAAACTTGAGGGGATGAGGAACTCCTTCTTATGGATGAGCAAAGAAAGTGGTTTCTTGAGATAAAATCTACTCCTGGTGAAAAGGCTGTGAACGTTGTTGAAATGACAACAAAACATTTAGAATATATAAACTTAGTTGGTGGAACAGCAGCAGGGTAAGAAGATTCAGTTCAATTTTACTTTTTAAAAAAATTTTTTGAGACAAAGTTTTGCTCTGTAGCCCAGACTGCAGTGCAGTGGAGTAATCACAGCTCACTGCAGCCTTGACCTCCTGGGCTCAAGTGATCCTGCCACCTCAGCCTCCCAAGTAGCTGGGACTGTAAGTGTGTGTGTTACTCGTGGCTGATTTAAGAAGTTTTCTTTTTCTGCAGAGAAGGGGTCTTGCTATGTTGCTGAGGCTGGTCTCAAACTCCTGGCCTCAAGCAATCTTTCCACCTTGTCCTTCCAAAGTGACAGGCATGAGCCACCATGTCTGACTGCACTCCAATTCTGAAAGAAGTTCTACCATGGGCAAAATGTTCTCAAACAGCATTGCATGCTACAGAGAAATCATTTCATGAAAAGAACTAATTGATGTAGCAAACTTCATTGTTGTCTTATTTTAAGAAACTGCCACAGCTATCCCAAACTTCAGCAACCACCATCCTGATCAGTCAGCAGGCATCAATACATGGAAATAAAACCGTCCATCAGCAAAAAGATTAGGACTTGCTAAGGCTCAGATGATCATTAGTATTTTCTTTTTTTTAGCAATATAGGTTTTTTTTTTATTAGACATAATGCTATTGCACACTTAAGAGACTACAGTATAGAGTAAGCATAACTTTTACAGGCACAGGTAAACAAAACAAACAAAAAAGAAATAAAAAAACCAACGGTATGATCTTGGCTCACTGCAACCTCTATTTCCAGGGTTTAAGTGATTCCCCTGCCTCAGCCTTCTGAGTACCCGGGATTACAGGTGCCTGTCACCACATCCAGATAATTTTTTGTATTTTTAATAGAGATGGGGTTTCACCATGCAGGTCAGGCTGGTCTCAAACTCCTGACTTCACATGATTCACCCGACTCAGCTTCCTAAGGTGCTGGGATTACAGATGTGAGGCACCACACCCAGCCTTTAAATTCTTAAAAAAAAAAAAAAAAAAAAAAAAAAAGGGGACTGGTAATTCTCTTCTGGTTTGAATATGAGAATCCTAGAAATCATTTTAAGAGTGGTATTAACAGTCTACATATTTTAGTTAATTGCTAAATTATAAAGCTATTATAAAAGGCAGATTATTTCATAATAATAGTAATAAGGATGTATGATTCAGACATTAAACAATTTTCTTTAAGTTTAAGGGTTTTATAAAACTCTTATGAAATAATTTCAAAAACTGTACATTATCATGGCACAGACTATAGCCTACTTTTGTTTTTACATGGCACAAAAGTAAAGGTTGAAACTTCTATAACAAAGAAACAGTTGCTGAACTACTTTGCATATGTAACATGAAATCACTGCGTGCAATAAGAATACTACTGCAACAATAAAAATTTATTGGTTTTATACAACTTGAGGTCAAGCAAAAGGTACATTATTATCAAGTAGATTTGTCTTATTATTTTATTTTTTTGAAACAGTCTCACTCTGTCGCTCAGGCTAGAGTGCAGTGGCGTGACCGAGGTTCACTGCAACCTCCACCTCCCAGGTTCAAGTGATTCTCCTGTTTCAGACTCCCAAGTAGCTGGAATTATAGGCACCCACCATCATGCCCAGCTAATTTTTGTTTAGTAGAGACACACTTTCACCACGTTGGCCAGGTTGTCCTTGATCTCTTGACCTCAGGTGATCCTCCTGCCTTGCCCTCCCAAAGTGTTGGGATTACAGGTGTGAGCCACCATACCCAGCCAGATGTCTTAATTTAAAAGCATATGAAGATCAATTTAAAATGCACTGTCCATTTTTTCCGATACTGAACTTAAAACAAATTAATGAAAGAGTGGAAAATTCAAAATAAGGGCAAGAGACGGTTTTTTTTTTTTTTTTTTTTCTTTAAGATGGACTCAGGATAGGTAGATAGCTGTCACTGATGTAGATGTGGAATAAATTATTTCAGGAAAAAAAATTCTCCAACATCTTATGAAAACATACAACTCTACTTCAACATATGCTGCTATTTACTCACTGCCAAAGACAGTTTTATTTGAAATCTTATTTCTATAATTAAACCCTAATTAGCCATCAAAAAAAGGTTAGTGCATAATAACCTTTCAAAGTCAAACAAAAAACACAAAAATTTTGCCACAAGGCTTAAAGAATTATCTATTTCTTTTCTTTTTTTTTGGAGATGGAGTCTTGCCCTGTCGCCCAGGCTGGAGTGCAGTGGTGCTATCTCCACTCACTGCAATTTTTGCCTCCTGGTTTCAAGGGATTCTCCTGCCCCAGCCTCCCAAGCAGCTGGGATTACAGGCATGTGCCACCCTGCCTGGCCAACTTTTTTTTTTTTTTTTTTGTATTTTTAGCAGAGACGAGGCTTTGCCATGTTGGCCAGGCTGGTCTGGAACTCTGAACCTCAGATGATCTGCCTGCCTCAGCCTCCTAAAGTGCCAGAATGACAAGCATGAGCCACCATACCTGGCCAGATTATCTATTTCAAATGCTCACTTCCAGATGGACCTCTAAGAAGGTTGTCATGTCAAAAACAAGACCAAAGTAGATCCATCGTGTTGAAGGATTTTAATATTTAGGATATTCTTGCCACAATAACATGCAATCAGTGTATTTCCTACATAGCTCTATTACGGCAATGAAAATAAGTGAACTTAATAAAGGAGAACATATGACATAAACAATCCATTCCTGCCACAGATGCATGCAGCTTTTCATTTTTGTTATGAAGCAGCACCAATAGTAAAACTGCTTGGTTACTCAGTCAGATTTCACCATGACAAGAATTGCTTATGTCGTGCCATTTTCTAAGTGCTTTTTGATGTAAGTAATATCAACAATGAGAGCTTTATGGCCATTTATAACTCAGAGCTATATGCATCAAGGTTTGAGATGAACAAATAGAGCATTCAGAAATCACACAAAGGGATGACACTGATAGATGTATACAGCTGAATTCCCATAGAAGCAATATTCAGTCACTCATATCCGTGTCTTCTTCAGGATGGTCATCCCCATTCACTTTGGATTCTCTTAGTGAATTACCAGTTCCTTTTTCCACAGAATATTCCTTTGTTCTAGGGGAACTTGCTTCTATTGCTTTCTTCTCTCCTCCTTTTTCTTTCTCACTGTTCCTTTTCATCATAATCCTGTGTAACTTTTTCATCTGTATCACGCTCTGATTTTCTTTCCCGGTCCTTTTCCTTATCTTTACTCTTCTTCTGTAGATTGTTCTCTTTCATCCCCGCTTCTTTATCTTTCTTATTTTTTGTCTCCCAGGGGATGGTGAGCAAGACAGTTTTGTTTTAGGAGACCGAGGCTTTTTAGGAGATCTTGTTCCACTCCTGCTTCTTCGTCGTCGTCATCTCTCTCTGCTTGCACTTCTGGAATGTCTGGCTGTGCTCTACCTTTTTGGTGGTGTTTTAGAACCTTTCTTTTCTTTGTCTTCTTTTTGTCTCTTGTTTACCTTCTACCTCTCTCTGGAAGATCTTCTCTGTCTTGGGTTGGATCATCACCGATTCCTAGACTTAGAATGTGATCACCCTCTTGATCTGCTTCCTGACCATCTAGAAGATGAAGTCCTCCTCCTCCCAGAACGTGATCTTGATCTTGAATGCCTTCTTTTTTCTTCTTCCTTATGTGGTTCTATAGCAGCAGAATTAGGGACTGTGCTTCCTGTACTCTTTTCATAGCTTTCTCTATTTTTTTTTTTTTTTTTTTTTTTTTTTTTTTTTTGGGAGACAGAGTTTTGCTCTTGTTGACCAGGTTGGAGCGCAATGGTATGGCTCACTGCAACATCCACCTCCTGGGTTCAAGTGATTCTCCTACCTCAGCTTCCCAAGTATTTGGGAATACAGGCATGCACCACCATGCCCAGCTAATTTGGAATTTTTAGTAGAGATGGGGCTTCACCATGTTGGTCAGGCTGGTCTCCCCAAACTCCTGACCTCAAGTGATCCACCCACCTCAGCCTCCCAAACTGCTGGGATTACAGGCATAAGCCACTGTGCCTGGCCGCTTCCTTTATTTCTTTTTTTTCTTTTCTTTCTTTTTTTTTTTGAGACGGAGTTTCGCTTTCGTTACCCAGGCTGGAGTGCAATGGCGGGATCTCGGCTCACCGCAACCTCTGCCTCCTGGGCTCAGGCAATTCTCCTGCCTCAGCCTCCTAAGTAGCTGGGATTACAGGCACGCGCCACCACGCCCAGCTAGTTTTTTGTATTTTTAGTAGAGACTATGTTGACCAGGATGGTCTCGATCTCTCGACCTCGTGATCCACCCGCCTCGGCCTCCCAAAGTGCTGGGATTACAGGCTTGAGCCACCGAGCCCGGCCTTCCTTTATTTCTTTATTGGCGATATCCAATTTCATACTTGGTTAAACAAGACCAGCAGCTACATGATTCAACTTGGGATCAACAGTACTCATAAGCTTCAGCAACTGATTTGTGGCAAGAGACTGAGAGTTCAAGTTTGCTCCAGGAAGCCCACGTGCAGCAAGGGCAGGATCAAGAGTAGGAGCCCCCAAAGTAGCCAGTGGAACAGCACCAATCTGAGTAAGTGCGTCAGGAGTAGGCAGGAGCTCACCATGCAGAACACCTGCCATTGCATTAGCTGGTGCCAACAAAGAAAAAGCCTTAACCTTATCAAGAATAACTCCTTCGGCATAGGGTATGCCATCACAGCTCTGTCAGGAATACAGTGTTTGTCAGACGTTGTGCCACAACTGCTGAGTCTGGATCATGGAACTTAATGAGACGAGACTGGCAAAGTGAATCATCCGGCAGAAACAGGCGCAGTTGGTCGATCTTACCTAGAAAACCAAGAGTCCGAAACTGCTCAGAGCTAGAACTCAGGGAGACATTAGTCACCTATTACCTCGGCCTCGCCGTCACCACTTCTGCCACTGGGCCCGCCGCTGAGGCCCGGACCGCGGTGCTGCGGACGAGGGTAGTGTTGCTCAGGGTACTGCTCACGTTCTCGCTCCTGCTTTAACATATCACACAACAGACAGTGGGGAGGGGAAGAGAAACCGGTTCGCAGAGGAGGGTGTCCGATGCTACAGCTTCTGCCTCTACTGCCACCGCCTGTGCTTCCCTGCGTTTCTCTGCCCCACCGTAGGCCACAGGGATGGGGAAAAGAGCGCAACCCGCGAGAAAACAAACGGCCGCCCCCACCTCGCCTCCAAGCCCACAGTTTTCATAATTAACTCGAGCTATAAATAAGAAAACATACGTGGCAACATCTTGGAAATGCACTTAGGTAATGCCACTGTATTTCTGTTTATAACAAAAACACGTATTTTTACTTGAAATTTTTAAGCCCAAATGACTAGAAAAAACTATCTAGAAAATCTGATTCTTAATCCTGGCCTCTTTATCAGTTTTGAAGTCTGCGGAGCAAATACGAATAACTATTTTTTTAGACGGAGTCTTGCACTGTCGCCTGGCTGGAGTGCAATGGCGCTATCTCGCTCGGGTCACTGTAACCTCCGCTTCCTGGGCTGAGGCAATCCTTTTGCCTCAGCCTCCTGAGTGACTAGGACCACAGGCCTACACCACCATGCCTGTCTACTTTTTTTGTATTTTTAGTAGAGACAAGGTTTCACCACGTTGGCCAGGCTGGTCTCAAACACCTGGTTTCAGGTGACCCGCCCGCCTTGTCTTCCCAAAGTGCTGAGATTCCAGGTGTGAGTCACCACGCCCAGCCACTTACTCTTTTTCTTAAGAGAAAAGGTCTTGGCCATGCGCCCTGGTTCATGCCTGCAGTTCCAGCACTTCAGGAGGCCGAGGCAGGTGGATCACTTGAGGCCAGGAGTTGGAGACCAGGAGGGCAACATGGCGAAAACCCGTCTCTACAAAAAGTAGCCGGGCATGGTGGTGCAGGCCTGTGATCCCAGTTACTCCGGAGGCTGAGGCCGAAGGAAGTTGACACTGCAGTGAGCCATGATTGCCACTGCACTACAGCCTGGGTGACAAAGCCAGACCTTGTCTCCAGCAACATCAACAAAACAACAAAGCTGCAAGAAAGGATACTATTAAAAACAAAAACAAAAACAAAACAAAACAAAAACACAGCTGGGCGTGGTGGCTCACGCCTGTAATCTCAGCACTTTGGGAGGCCGAGGCGGGCGGATCACAAGGTCAGGAGATCGAGACCAGTCTGACCAACAAGGTGAAACCCCATTTCTACTAAAAATACAAAAAAATTAGCCAGGCATGGTGGTGCACGCCTATAATCCCAGCTACTTGAGAGGCTGAGGCAAGAGAATCACTTGAACCGGGAGGTTGCAGTGAACCGAGATTGTGCCACTGCACTCCAGCCTGGGTGATAGAGGGAGACTCCATCTCAAAAAAAAAAAAAAAAAAAAAAAAAGAAAAAAGAAAAAAGAAAAAAAAATCTAGGCCAGTAAAGTAAGTATGATTTTCCCTGTGTTCTGCATCTCATTTACAGAAAGGGAAACCTTTGCTCAAGCTGTCTTGTAACTTAGTTTACTTGGGTCTGAATTCTGTGCTAATAGCTCCTTTTTCTTGAACAGTCTCCGTGGATACAGGGCAAAGCTTCTGTCCTTCACTGTTAACTAAGACGACTCATCTCTTGCTGTCATCTTCCATTTAAGTGGAAAAGGGACTTTTTCCTGAGTTCTTGACTTCTTCAGAAAAGACTTTTTAAGTTGGGAATCTGTCTTAACAAAAGCAAAAAACCCCAGAGGGTAATCAGGTAAGACTCCATTTCTCAAGAATGTCCTCCTGTGTCTACATCAATAAACTCTTAAAATATGCAGCAAAACTTAAAAGCTAAAGAATTTGACATGCCCAGGATGAGGCTTTAGGGAATTGGGGAGTGGGGGGGGGGCTTTATAAATAGGTCATTTAGATAATAACAATGTAAATTTGCCTTCCACTCTCTCTCTAGGCACATCTGAAAGTCCAAGAACTTGAGATTGAAGGGTGTGACTACCTATTGAAACCACTCTTTGTTTAACAGGAAGCAGGGAAATTTGAAGTGACTTCAGTAATAGAAGAATGTAAATAAGTCTCTTTATAACTGAAGAGGTTACTGAGATTACTTCAGAAGTTTTAAAGCAATTTGAATAAATTATGCTATATGTTTTTCCTTTAAGTAAAACTTGAAAAAATTACTATTGTTTTAAAGATATAGCTAGACTACAATATTTCTCCTTTTTTTTTTTTTTTTCAAAGAAGATGGATTATGTACCTGTGGTATATTTGAAAGCAAACTCTGAAGGCCTGCGCTAGTGCCATTCCAAATAATTTACTTACATTTGGCTCTGGATAAATTTTACAGATCTGATTTTTTTTTTTTTTTTAACTTCAGTAGCTTAATATATTTTCCTTGTTTAATGGCCTTTTCCTAATCACTGCTCCTTTAATTTCAAGCAAGGCTACTACTATGTTTATTCCTGGCATCCACAGGAAACAGAAAATATTAAAAGAACTCAAGATCAATTAAAAAAATCTTTTACTGTGAACATAAGGTTTGAAATTGTCCTTTGCAAATATTTTAAGGATACACTAAAATCTACCATTTTAAAGGGACAAAACACTCCCAAAGTGAAAATCTTACATCTCTGTTAGTCAAAAAGGTACTTGTTCTTGGCATGGATAAATCTATTCTAGAATATATTTGAATTTTAAATCAAAATTAAAATAACTTCCAGATACAAGGATCTAGATTTTATTAATGGTTAACTGTGTTCTTACGAAGTTACAAATAGCACTGAGTAGCTGAATTCCCACCATGAATTCAAAGATTTATCAGCTTATGTTTCAACGACATAATGTACCTTTTCATCCATTTTAGAAATGTTTTTCGCATTTATATTCAACTTATTTCCTTCCAGATCTTGAAAATAATTCAAGAATTCTACACTGTAGGCACTAGCATAGTGCCTTACACTGAGTTCCACAATCTTTGCAGAATGAATAAACTTGCTGAAAAATGTACATAAAATTAAGATAGAGGCAAAACCTACTGTAAAATTAAGCCAAAAGCAAAGCCTGCTATGAGGTACTTTTGTAATTTTGTAACTACAAAATAGTATTTATAATATTTTATAAATAAAAATAGAACTGTATAGCTATTATGCATTTGAGAAAAGGTAGGGAAATTTTGTTTTCACTTTGCTACCTTGTTAGAGCGATAGCCAGAAGCTGATATTCCTCAGGTAACAAAGACAGCAGCCTGAAACTCTATGAATAGACTAACCTATTAAGTTTGAAAGAAGTTAAAATTTTTTTAAAAATGAAAGAAAATCCATTAATACACGGTTTCTTATCCTAGCTTATGATTTTGGGCAAGTAATGGAATCTGATTAAATGGGTCTAAAGGTAACTGGTCTGTATGCTGAAGAGCC
Source organism: Saimiri boliviensis (assembly GCF_048565385.1). Taxonomy (NCBI): domain Eukaryota; kingdom Metazoa; phylum Chordata; class Mammalia; order Primates; family Cebidae; genus Saimiri; species Saimiri boliviensis. Next base: position 111,263,614 of record NC_133455.1, read on the forward strand.
TGTGCATGTGAAACAAGTGGGATGCTGCAGAAGATAGTGGTTTGTGAACTGTAGTGAGACTTACACAGTAGGGTTGGGAACAGGCACTACACACCCGTCCAGAGAAGGCAGTGCTTCGGAAGTATCTGAGAAATGGTGAGTCACTGGCTGGAGAAATGGGTTTATGGGGGAGGAATTACTTCCCAAGTTGTGACGTGCTGGTGGTAGACTGAAGGCTTACGTGACAAAAAGAGACTTTTTTTTTGTAGGGCAAAAGGAGTTTGTGAAATTTCCTGGGTTGGCTAAAAGACATAATGTGGCAGGACCTTTAGGAAGATTACATGAGCAACTGAACCTAATTTCAATTTCAGCAGTCACAGACTTCCCATTTACTGAGAGCTTACTAGCTCCTCTTACTGTGTTTATAGATAGTTTATAGATATAACCTCAATTAATCCTCAACAATCCTAAAAGGTTCACATTACTACTCTTACAAATGTTAGAATGGAAGCTTACAGGCATATAGTTAAGGAACTTACTATCCAAAGGCAGGAAAATTAAGATGAGACACATCCAGGACTATTATACAATAAAATGGGATACACAACAAATCTAGATGTGAGACCAGGAATACTGCTATGTGTATGCAAAGATTCAGGAGAAGCATTACAGAGGATACACTCCTAAGATTTGCGGACTAAAGGGTAATGAGGGATCTCACATACATAAGGTGTTATGATAGTCTTTGTTTTCTTGACCAAATACCATGCCAACATGTAATCAGCTAAAAAAAAAAAAAAAAAAAATCTGTTCAGATAATTCTATAGAATCTCATGATTTTTCGGTTTTCAGTAAAACTGTTTTTTAAAGTACATTTAATTCCAGTTTACAGTTATCAGTCTAACTTTAATCCATGCTGATGTTGGGCAGACAAGATTTTAGAAGAACATTATACAATTCCAGGTACCTGTCTGACTTAATTCTCCCATTTTCGCAAATTTGGAAAATCTCCATCATTACAGTGAGGCAGTGGCAGGCAGGATGCCAAGGAGGCTTGTCATACCTCAGGTCCTCCCAGGTAGTCTGCCACTTGTTTTCCTTCTTGCTGATCAGTCAGTCAGACTGTGAAAGACTGGTGTCAGGCTGCCCCAGCCATAGCCTGTAGAGGAGACCGGGCCTCACTTTTTCTGTGTGTTATGCTCTTTTCCGTTGGGGGTTTTAAGGCGCCAGCCTTAAGTTCCAGGTCTAAGCAAACAGTAAAGCAAGAGTGCTGATGGCTCTCCAAGCCCAGTGAGCTCTTTCTCAAGGATGATGTGTTCAATAAATGTTTGTGATATAACCAAAGTTAATAGTAACAGATATTCTGAACCATGTTTTTCTTTGCTTTAGCTTTTTGGTCAGGGACTTGAAGGATAAAGATGACAAGCTTTGGGCTGGGCGTGGTGGCTCACGCCTGCAATCCCAGCATTTTGAGAGGCTGAGGTGGGTGCACTACCTGAGGTTAAGAGTTTAAGACCAGCCTGGCCAACATCATCTCTAATAAAAATACAAAATTAGCTGGGTGTGGTGGTGGGCACCTGTAATCCCAGCTACTCGGGAGGCTGAGGCAGGAGAATCGTTTGAACCCGGGAGGCTGAGGTTGCAGTGAGCTGAGATTATACCACTGCACTCCAGCCTGGGCAACAGAGTGAGACTGTGTCTCAAAAAAAAAAAGATGACAAAAGATGTTTTTCGTACCCTGAGGATGTGCTGAAGGCAGAAATTCCAAATGGATATCTCTGCAGGCAACTAGAGGTACACGTAACTGAAATTGTGGAGACATGTTTTGGACAGATTTTTTGACCCTCTCCACAACTTTTGTTTCAGCTATTGTTGAGTCAACCACTCTGTGTATGGGAACTCCATGTATGCATAATGTCAATGTGGCGGTGAGTTAGTCTCATAGGGCAATCCTTAATCAATGGAGGATGGGAGTCAGTCAAATGCTTCCTACTTCTATTGTTCACCTGGGTAATTCTGCAGTGTTTCTACTCATTTGTTAACAGGGAAGGCCCAAGTTGCCCATGGCAGTTGATAAAATATACCTTCCCTCCTTGTTTACTTTCTTCTCTGTTAGCTTGATATCATTTCCCAAAAGAAATTCCCTGCAAATGAGCCCACATCATGAAAGCCCACACTACAGACTCTGCTCTCTGGGAGAAACCCAGCGATGTTAGAGATGAAGACTCACACAGTTACAGCTAGTAAAATGGCTAATAGACGAAGATGAATTCTCAGTTTGGAGAACACCAAGAAACAGAGGTCTTCCCCAGTTAGCACTAAGATAGGTTAAAAAAAAAAAAATATATATATATATATATATATATATATATATATATATATATATATATAGCTAAAAATAGGACAGATTAATTACTAGTAAGAACAGACCCATGATAATAATATATGCACTATCAGGCCAATTTATGAGACACATTTTAAATTCTTTTTTTTTTTTTTGAGACAGAGAGTCTTGCTCCTCACTCAGTCACCCAGGCTGGAATGCAGTGGCACAATCTTGGCTCACTACAACCTCTGCCTTCCAGGTTCAGGTGATTGTCCTGCCTGAGCCTCCCAAGTAGCTGGAACTATAGACAGGCACATGCCACCATGCCTGGCTATGTTTTTGTATTTTTAGTAGAGATGGGGTTTCACCTTGTTAGCCAGAATGGTTTCAATCTCCTGATCTTGTGATCTGCCCACTTGGGCCTCCCAAAGTGCTAGGATTACAGGCGTGAGCCACCACGCCCGGCTACATTTTAAATTCTAATCTAATCCATTAAGTCTTAGAGTTTTGCCATTATTATTTGATATCTTGCTCAAGAATTTTTTGGGTTTCATCTCTGTCCCTCTTGCCCATCTTCTTATTTATTTTTGGAGAGAGAGTGCAGTCGTGTGATCTTGGCTCACTCTGCTTCCCTGGTTCAAGCAATTCTCCTGCCTCAGCCTCCCGAGTAGTGGGTGGCACGAACCACGACGCCTGGCTAACTTTTTGCATTTTTAGTAGTGATGGGGTTTCCCCATGTTGGCCAGGCTGGTCTCGAACTCCTGACCTCAGTGATCCACAGCGCCAGGCCACATTGAATACATTTTTAAGAGAGATGTTTTCTTCAGTGTGGGTAGGGTGTGTGATATTGTTAGTCTAGTCTTCAGACATAGCACAGAGTAAAATACTGTGCTTCATGACCTGGCTTGGGAATCTAACCACCAGGGATACTATTAAAAATGCTTAATAACCAGTAGGGTAAAGGAGCCAAAATAACCAGTATGCTCCTTCTATATCTTACAACCAAATATTATAAAATGGTTTGACTACAATCAGCTCCCCTGGAAACCTGTTACTCTTGTTTCAAACAAATGACTTATACCTGGCTCTGTGGAACCTTTTAGGGACTCCTAATAATAAAATGCTTGCTCAGTAGGGCAGCTTATGCTTGATCTGCCCTGTTCTGATAAAAAAAAAAAAATTTTTTTCCCAAAAATTTCTCTTTCCCTTATAAAATAACAACCAGCCACTATGGCACTGTCAAAGAACTGTAACAGGATACTTCATTCTTCAGGGGAGGAGACCCTGCTTTAACTGCTGATAATCTGAAATTTACTTCCAACCTCATGGCAAGTACATAGGAAGGGCAACACTTTGCTTACGGCTTCCTCCACCCCTTTTATATTCTGTTAGGCAGAAAAATAAACATGGAAAAAGCTAATAAATGTTTAATTTATTCAGTACATGCATTTTAGGATGAAGCTAGCAAGTTTCACTTAACTGTAACCAAAAGTATCTCCAACATTCAGCAACAACTAAGCTGAATGAGAAGAAAATGGAAAGTTACTGATGTACTGTGTATTTATTCATTCTCTACATAGAGCATGGATGAGATACATAAAGAATGTATCAGGATTACTCTATGTATACAGTAATGCTATCTTAAAATTCACAAAAATAACGAACCAGGGCTAGTCTTACATAAATGTGGACTTCAAATAATATACAAACTGGGATATGGAAGCATACACAAACTGTAATAGTGTACTTCATAATGAAACAAAAAACTGAAGAAAATTCTACCATGTACTTAGTATAGATATATATGTATTTTTTTTTAAGACAGAGTTTCACTCTGTCGCTCAGGCTGGAGTGCAGTGGCGCAGTCTTGGCTCACTGCAACCTCTGCCTTGCAGGTTCAAGTAATTCTCCTGTCTCAGCCTCCTAAGTAGCTGGGATTACAGATGCTCACTTAATTCTTTTTAATTTTTTAAATTTTTGGTAGAGACAGGATTTCACCATGTTGGCCAGGCTGGTCTCAAAATCCTGACCTCAAGTGATCCGCCTGCCTTGGCCTCCCAAAGTGCTGGGATTACAGGCGTGAGCCACTGCCCAGCCAAGTTGTTGTTATATTTAAACCACTTCGAAACATGATTCATCCTCATAAACAGTGATAGTAAGAACCAAATTATTTTGCTGAAGTTACAGGCACAAGAAGTCAAGATTTTTGGATTGACTGTTTAATATGTAAATCTGTAGACTTTCAGATAAAGTAATTTTATTTTTTATTTGTTATTAAACATTCCAGCAGCATCAGAATTGAGCTGACCTCTGAAGCAACTCTGAGACTACTCTTTGGATCTTTTTTGTGAATAGTGACAGGGATTAACAGAATTTAAATAAATTACAGTTTTGCTTTTGATTACTGTAATACCTCACAAGGGGCAGTTTGTTGCTGGTGTTGGGTTATTCTGATGATCTATTAGGGGAGGCAGAATAAGTTTGAGAATAGATTATTACATGTTTATTTGTTATGATATACAGTATAAAATGTGACCAGAGCCTTTTCCTCTTTCAGATTTTATAAAGTACTTTCAAATTTGTGGTTATATAAAACTTATGAATCAATTCATAAACCCAGGGAGCCAATAATGCCCACAAAAACAACAGACCTGGTAATCTAAAATGTTATGTTACTGGCAGTAACAAGATTAAAAGCTGGAAATGTTTGAGCTGAATGAAAAATTTTATTAAAACTCAAAGTTATCAAGAACTATTTTTATATAATTTAATAGCCACAACTACTGATATAAAATATAGAACAGTTCAACACTAAGTAATTTCATTTATATTAAATGCAATTATTTGAAATCATAAATTTTTAATACAATTATTTAAAGAGAGATTTTCTTTAGGAAACCTTAAAGATATATACATTTAAGCATATCTGAGTTTCTGGGCAAAGTCTCCACCATGTTTTCACATGCTATCTAATTATTACCTAAAAATGGCCCAATTCAATTTTTGCTATCAAAAGTCTTACTTCAAACACAAAATATCATTCAAACAATTCTGTAATCCTTCTCATTAACACCAAATTGAAAAACTGAATAACTTTACTGTAGGTAGATTACTGGAAAAGCTTTGGTGACATGTTGAGAGAACAGAGATCAGTAACATGTTGGGATGTTTAGAAGTCACTGGTAGGACCACAAGCATGAAGCAGTAGAAAAGGTTCAACAAAGCCTGCTTAGAGACGAGTGATGGGAATGAGCCTCAACAGGATAGGTAAAGGGATAAAACACAATCTCGACCCAGGAAAGTGACTGAGAAAGGGCTTCTTAGCAAGTAGTGGTGTTTTTGATGTATTTACCTGTCCTCCTCTAAAATTTTCTGAAGTTCTGTATCTCTGCAATTCCAGCTTTGATTCACAGAGGTCAGTAATAAATTACAGTAAACCACAAGGTTTATTTTCTGAGATGCTGGATAACTTCAAATTCATATTTATATCATTGTTCTCTAAATCTAATTTTTAATATCCCACTATTTTTTAGGACTATCTGTAGCTCTAATACAAAGGAGTTTTTTTTTTTTTTTTTAATTTCCCATGTATCTTAGCAGCTTTCTGGTAGTGCAGAATTTGAAGGAAGATTCAGTTTTCTACTTTATTAGCTAACATGTTTTTATTAGACTGCTTTCAAAATGCATAATATACACTGGGGTTAAATTTCAACAGCATCAATCTCTGGATTGAAGTTCTGAAATTTGGATACATGAAATGCTTATTTTTTAAAGCATTCCAATGGGGCAAAGTGATGATGAAAATGTTTTGTGGAAAATAGATAAATTTTATACTAACAAAACTATGTTACTTTTAAAAATTAAAATAAGAAAAACGATTTAACATTTTTCAAAGGGTTATCCTAATGTAAAATCCCTCTTTAAATACGACTAATTTAATGTAGCACATTACTATTTTGTTTCAAACAGGCAAATATAAATATGCAAGCATTTGTCTTATAACATTTTCTATAGTAATCTCTTTATTTGATAAAATATTCAAGTTTGGACATTTTGAAACAAGCTAGAATAAGTTTTAGCTTAATTTACATGAAAAAATGCATTCAATGAAAGAAATTATGTCTTGTAACAAAAAGATTCCTATCAAATTAAAAATTAATAGAGCATTTTATAAAAACTAAAATATGGGAGAGGAGAGAGTCACTCCTTGTTCATTGCCACTTTCTTAAAATTTTGAGACAGAAGTCTCACTCTGTTGCCCAGGCTGGAGTGCAGTGGTTCGGTTCACTGCAACCTCTGCCCGCAGGGCTCAAGTAGCTGGGATTACAGGCGCGCACCACCATGCTTGGCTAATTTTTGTATTTTCAGTAGACATGGGGTTTCGCCACGTTGGCCAGGCTGGTCTCAAATTCTTGACCTCAGGTGATCCACACACCTCAGCCTCCCAAAGGCTGGGATTACAGGCGTGAGCCACCATGTCCGGCCCATTGCAACTTTCAGTTTCGAACATTCATCTCAACAAGCCACACCTGGTACCACCGCTGAGCTAATGCTAGGAACTGTAGGTCACTATAAAACTGGCTCTACATAAGTTGGCAAAAACCAAAACACTGGAAGTACACAGCAAACAGGGAATAAGGACAGGCAACTAAAAATCACCTTCACTATACATTCACCCATCTTCCTTTCTTCTTTCCTTCCTATCCCCCAACTTCTCTCTCTCTTTTTTTTTCCTTTTGAGACAGTCTTGCTGTCACCCAGGCTGGAGTGCAGTGGTGCGACATCTTGGCTCACTGCAAACTCTGCCTCCTGGGTTCAAGCAATTCTTGTGCCTCAGCCTCCTGTGTAGCTGGGATTTCAGATATTCACTGTGACGCCCAGCTAATTTTTGTATTTTTAATAGAGACAGTTTCCTCCATGTTGGCCAGGCTGGTCTCAAAATCGTGGCCTCCAGTGATCCGCCTACCTTGGCCTCCCAAAGTGCTGGGATTACAGGCAGGAGCCATTGTATCCGGCCGACTTCGCCCATCTTTAGACCCCGCCTTGGGAAAACAGAGCATACTACATTCACCCTCCGCCTTGCCTTCCAACAAGACAATTCACAGCTTGGTGTCTGCTCCTTTAATTAGGTCAACTCCAAGCTAAGATAAGCCTCAAGGAGTAGGTGTTTTAATGGGACAAGAAGAAAGTAGTCTAGAGAATTTAGGTTCTCAATTTTAGGTGACCCAGCATTTATATCCCCCTTTACCTTCAAACCTGTCCTTTCTCCCTGTTTATTATGGAATTCCTGAAACTACCTGATCAAGGATTTAATATTCTGTCACTTGTAAAAGTCATGTCATTAATTCAAAGTAACTGAAATAGCTGAGTAACCTGGAAAACTGTACTATATTTAAGAAGTACCATTAAGTAGTAAAAAGTAAGAAAATCTCTAGGAATCCCACCTGATGATCCAAATATATGGTGTTCCTTTGGAGATGATGTGAAAGAATTTCATTCTAGTAGGCACCAATTAAGAAAAAAGGGATAGAGAAAGAGGATGTGGAATTCAAGAAAAGGTCAATTTTGAAATAAGAAAAACAGGTAATTTACTATAACCTATTATATCACAGTATACTACAACTTTTGTGCACATGCTCCCCTGTAAATGGTACCGATGACATATAAAATTATAAAATTATATTTTGTTTTGTAAGAAATTAAGTATACATGCATATGAACAATGAACTATTAAGCAGAAAAATTCCTTAAAATAGCTTTAGCAAACTGTTAGAACTTCTACATGTTATTTCCTGTAATACAGTACTACTTCTTTCAATAAGATGTTTCTTTTTTTTTTTTTTTTTTGAGGTGAAGTTTTGCTCTTGTTACCCAGGCTGGAGTGCAATGGCGCCATCTCCGCTCACCGCAACCTCCACCTCCTGGGTTCAGGCAATTCTCCTGCCTCAGCCGCCTGAGTAGCTGGGATTACAGGCATGCACCACCATGTCCAGCTAATTTTTTGTATTTTTAGTAGAGACGGGGTTTCACCATGTTGACCAGGATGGTCTCGATCTCTTGACCTTGTGATCCACCCGCCTCGGCCTCCCAAAGTGCTGGGATTACAGGCGTGAGCCACCGCGCCCAGCAAGATGTTTCTTATGTAACCTGAGCTACAAACCCTTTGAGAAATGTTTATGAGTTCATTCTTTTCATTAAAAATAGAAGACATTTTAAAATTAATCTTTAACATTTCAAAGGCAGTATTATGAAAGCTATAATGAATTTCCAATTCATTGTTTTACTAGAAATTATAGGACTTCTCAATATTTGTTTTACCAGATGTGGAAGTCACAGTATTCAGTGAATAACAACATGAAGTTAATGCATACATGAAGTATTGTATGCATTTCCTTCCTCAAAAGCAAAGACAGTGGGTGAGCGGGTGGATAGAAGGCTAAGAAGAAATGCACCCTACCTGTATATTCTTTCAGTAATGTATAAATAAGCAGAATTCTCAAAGGGTTAATAGGAGATTCTAAGGTTGTCACCATGATGGTATGGGTTCATGCTCAATACTAATGACACTGATCATACTGACTAATGAGTGGTTCAAAATAAGTGATGATGGCAGACAACACAGACAGATCTCTCAATAGCTGACCTTTGGGCTGTGGGCCTCAAGCTTTAGCTGCATGAGCTGTGCTAACGTATGCTCCCGGATACTACTCAGTTCGGCTTGTTGCCGTCTCAGCTTTATTAGCAGCAGTGTAAGCTCCTCTGGCTGAAGGAGTACAATTTAAGAATCCAAACAGTGGAAAACAGATTAATTGTTGTCTTAAGTGACAGATATTAAACCAATATTTCTTGGCAAGTTTCCTCTTATGGTTGACATCAAACATAGTGCCTAGGCACTATGATGATAGGTCCTACATAAATGCATAGATATCTAGAGAAATAGAAGGAACAGTGTTACTTTAAAAGATACAGCAAAACAACAGTATATTAAGGCATTTTCTCAGAACTCATGAGAATATTTAAATGTTAAGTACAAAAAAGCACAATGCCAAAAAACCATTAGAAAGGTTTGTACGTAAGTGCTGCTAAAAAATTATCAAAAGATATTTTAGGAAGATGCCTAAAAAATCACACCTTTTCTAGCAATAGTACAAATACCTGCATGCCCAACTTTCTAACAGAAGGCACATAAAATAATTAAAATTAATGTAGGCTGCGCACAGTGGATTGCGCCTGTAATCCCAGCACTTTGGGAGGTTGAGGTGGGTGGATCACGAGGTCAGGAGTTTGAGACCAGCCTCACCAACATGGCAAAACCCTGTCTCTACTAAAGATACAAAAAATTAGCTGGGCGTGGTGGCACATGGCTATAATCCCAGCTACTTGGGAGGTTGAGGCAGGAGAATTGCTTGAACCCAGGCAGAGGTTGCAGTGAGCTGAGACCGTGCCACTGCACTTCAGCCTGGGTGACAGGGCGAGACTCTGTCTCAAAATAAATACATAAATAAAATAAAATAAATTAAATGTAAAACGCGGATATCTTCACATGATTAAACTCAGTATCTGGGTTCAATTAATCACTTCCCAGTTTTATTCTGAAATGACAATGTTAGTGTTTTCATAGTATTTTTTATGACCAAAAGATCAGTTTTATTTTTTAATTAAAAGAGAAAGTTTCCATGGGCATGTAAACCCTCCTTCTTCGCTCTGGGAAAAGCAGATAACTTGTTTTTGGTTCCTGATTGGTGACTATGATCCAAAGGAAAAAAAAAAACCAACAAATTTTCAATGGTGGATGAAATTCCTTAATGGGCCAATTTGATATACTTTTCTTAGAAATACAGGAAAGTATGGGCATTGGCAGTCTTACAGCCCATAAAGTATTACTTGGTAGATCTCTGAGCTTTGTTATGATTAAAAAATGAAAGTGGGCTAAAGGGAGACTCTCCTCACTTGAGTGCTGCAATGTACTCTTAGAACTTCTAGGCTAAAAAAATATTTCTGAGATTGGTTTGTTTTGCCTACACCACAGCGTTGCACTAGCTCTCTTCTGTTCTGTTTATTTGCTATTGCTCTTTATTGCCCTATAATTCTTTTCAAAAACAAATCATTTTTAACTGGTGCCTGAAATCATATTAAAAATTATTGCCTTCAGACCGAAAAAGTGTTAGTAGAAGTAAACTATGGTTACTATTGGATTCCTTAGATAAAACTGGGTATTCACAAGTGAGACAACAGTCTTTTACTGTATATTAAATGGTCAAAGAATGTTTGGTGTGTGAGATTTAAAAAATAAGCCATGTAAGAGTAAAAGAACAGCTGCTTTTGCTCTGATTCCAACCCTATCTTGTGACCTCATGATGCTAGATGATCCTTGTTTTATGATCATCATATCCAGCACCTGAAGTCTTGCCAGGGAGAAGGTAAGGTGGGGTAAGAGATTTAGGTATTCTAAGAACCCAGAGTGATACCACAAGAAATACTGAAACTCTGGTTTATTATTTATGGAGTTAAAAACATTAAGAGATCTTCAAAAGGATGAAAGATACCAATACTGTAACTTTATTTAGATTCTGAGGTCAAATAAAGGGGCACATCTGACCAAAGAAAGGAGGAGGTGGGAAATAAATTTTATGCTACATTTCCACTAGAGGGAGCAAGGAGGAGAGAAACATTTGTGGTGTGATATTAGCATTTACTTTATGATTAATGCCTATTTGTCAGGTCAAAAATCTAACGTTTTAAAATTTCAACATTAAAAAGTTCTTTGTTTTAATCAAATAATATTTATAATCTTTGACAAACAAACTGCAAGTAGCTTAAAGCAAGGAAATATTTCCTTTTATATAAACGTGTAAAAGATAAAACAGGCCGGGCGCGGTGGCTCAAGCTTGTAATCCCAGCACTTTGGGAGGCCGAGCGGGTGGATCACGAGGTCGAGAGATCGAGACCATCCTGGTCAACATGGTGAAACCCCATCTCTACTAAAAATACAAAAAATTAGCTGGGCATGGTGGCACGTGCCTGTAATCCCAGCTACTCAGGAGGCTGAGGCAGGAGAATTGCCTGAACCCAGGAGGCGGAGGTTTCGGTGAGCTGAGATCGTGCCATTGCACTCCAGCCTGGGTAACAAGAGCGAAAACGCCGTCTCAAAAAAAATAAATAAATAAATAAAATAAATAAATAAATAAAACAATGTTTTTACAACACACATAAGATGAATTTGTTTTGATTACTGCAGGAAGAGAATTTTAAATAATGAATGGGTGCTAAAATCACACCTTTACAGAAATGATCTACTGACAATAAAGCCAGTGCCCTGATAAAAAAAAAAAAATTAATTAAAATAAAAAAAATTAAAATAAACCAAAGTGAAGAAAAGTCATCTTTTCTCTTTAACTATAACAGTGTCCTGCTAATATAACTCCTTTCCAATGGAACAGAACACTGATAATGAAATGATAATGGTAAATGCTTGCTTTGATGGAATGTTTGTTACAGTCTTTCTTTTTCTGCTGATATGTAAATCAGTTTCTTTTATTAACTGTTAATCTTTAGATTAACTCTAGAATTAATCTAAAAATTCACAGGGAAAACATAATACATCATAGTTTGACTACAAATAGCTGCTTGCTGGATTTGTTCACTAATAAATGACTGTAACCTCTGTTTTAAGAATAAGGGAATTAACAAAGAAACGCACCTAGCTTATATAATAAAGTTTCTTTTTCTTTTTTTTGAGACACTCTCACTCTGTCACCCAGGCTGGAGTGTAATGGTGTGATGTTGGCTCACTGTAACCTCCGCCTCCTGAGTTCAAGTGATTCTCCTGCCTCAGGCTCCCAAGTAGCTGGATGACAGGCATGTGCCACCATGCCTGGCTAATTTTGTATTTTTAGTAGAGACAGGGATTCACCATGTTGACCAGGCTGGTCTCGATCTCCTGACCTCAGGCTATCCACCCGCCTCAGCCTCCCAAAGTGCTGGGATTACAGGCATGAACCACCACACCCGGCCATAAAGTTTCAAAATATAATCTTTTATTTAGGCAGTCAGACACTTAGGAAAAGGTATCCAGTAAAACACTAAAATGGCTACATGATTCCAAATTCTTCTGATGAACATCTCTTGCACAAAAGTAGTACTATTTTTTCTTTGGGAGATACCTCTGAAAATTCAAACTTAAAAACTACGTTAGATATGTATCTTCCTGTGCAGCACATAAATAAAACACAGTATGGTAAATAAAGATATTACTCACCGTTTTCCCTTGGAGGCTCTGGGGACTAACAGACTGTAAAGTCAGGCCAGCTGGCACTGACCTTCTGTCAGGCACATAGACATGCTAGGAAAGTAAAGGCACAATGTAATTCTGTGGTAAAGTTTTTTCTTTTTTTTTTTTTTCTTGTCAATGTCAGCAAGGAGAAATCTTAAATTCATATTACAAAATACCCTTTCAAATTGCTATTAGTGCTTACGAAAGATGATAGAGGCTAAAATTTCTGTGTCATAAAATACTGATGTGGAGCTGGGTGCAGTGGCTCATACCTGTAATCCCAGCACTTTGGAAGGCCAAGGTGGGAACACTTGAGGTCAAGAGTTTAAAACCAGCCTGGCCAACATGGTGAGATCCCCGTCTCTACTAAACATACAAAACATTAGCCAGGAGTGGTGGTGTGCGCTTGTAATCCCAGTTACTTGAGAGGCTAAAGTGAGAGAATTACTTGAACCCAGGAGACAGAGTTTGCAGTGAGCCGAGATAGTGTCAATGCACTCTAGCCTGGGCAACAGAGTGAGACTCTGTCTCAAAAATACAAAACCAACAACCAAAAAACCAAAAACAACAACAACAAAAAACACAAAAACGGATATGGATGAACACAGTAATTCTTTCTTTTGTTTTGTTTTATTTTGAGGCAGAGTCTCACTCTGCTGCCCACGCTGGAGTGTAATGGCACAATGTCAGCTCACTGCAACCTCCACTTCCCAGGTTCAAAAGATTCTCTTACCTCAGTCTCTCAAATAGCTGAGATTACAGGTGCATGCCACCAAGTGTGGCTAAGTTTTGTACTTTTAGTAGAGACAGGGTCTCACCATGTTGGCCAGGCTGGTCTCTCCTGGCCTCAAGCGATCTGCCTACCTTGGCCTCTCAAAGTGCTTGGATTACAAGCATGAGCCACTGTGCCCAGCCTGTACAGAGTAATTTTATGGCCTGGTTTAGAGGTTCTCTAAAACTCTTTGGCTTCAGGATTCCTTTACATTTTTAAAAAGAAAATTTAGTGGCACAAGTGGCATTGTTTTATACTTTTGCAAATCTTTAATGTCTACCTGTATTCTTGTATCTGCTTCTGTATTTAATCTGTTGTGATAATCTCTTTTAGTGGAAGTATGTGAAAAAAAATCTACCCTCAATATACATAGTTGTAAAAAGGAAGAGAATTTTAATAGTTTCTCTTGATAATTATAGATGCTCATCTTTGACATTGTACTATAGCTCAAAAAAGTGGTATTTTGTTTTTTAAAGGTTAGTGTGGTATCCAAAACCTTATCAATGAACTTTTGATATTCTGTTACATAAAATATCCACTGGTCTATTTGCACTTCAAGTGAATCTTGCAATATCAAACACTGGTCACCTGGAAAAAATTGGTTCAGTGAGTTATGCAATGTTCCAAATGTTGACATATGTTAGTATACAATATAAAAAATCACTAATGTTAATATCACCACCAATCTTTAAGCACCGGAAAGCTGTCAAGTTCAGGGTGGCAGATACATGATTTCCAAAATTCTATTTTTTGCTTGAAAACCCAAATGTTGTCATCAGTGACAAATACTGTCAGTTGTTTTCCTTGAAGTGACAGGATAACATTCACTTTGAGAAAATGTGTCTATCAAATACCATGTCTGAATATTGATAGTTGCCTTTTGTTCAAATAAAAACGTGTTTCACAAAAAAAGGAGCTAATTCAGCTTGCAACTAAATCACATTTTTCTGTGAGACAACCATTAGCACTTCGGTATGCCATAGAAATGCTTTGTGCATTTACCGTTTCATCACAAATAACAGTAAAAGAATATGTAACAAAAGGTTAAGGTTCAATAAAATTATTTTCTACTGTTTCATGAACGAGATTTATAAGTGAACCTGATACTTTATTTTTCACTTGAAGTGTGTGGCAGTGAAAGACACAATGACCGCTAGTAAAGTCTGGAGCCACTGCCTTGATTTATGCTAAGGTGCCAGAAATTATACTCACCATAGCAAATGGGAACAAAATGAATAATGCCTTATTATGATTATAAAAATAGTTTTGACTCCCTGAAAGGGTCATGGGAGGGAACTCCCACAGGGATCCATGAGCTACACTTTGAGAGCTAGAACAAAGAAGAGGATAGGATAGTTTGAAAGAAAAATTTAGCAATTTTGGAGAAGTCTTTTAGGAGTAGCAGTAGTAGATAGTTGGGAATTGGATAGAGAATATAGATTCACCTCATATTTGCTGTTGAAACAGATGATATATTATGCATAAGAACATGAAAAATACTATTAACCACAAAAGCATGTAATTTAGAGCCACTTGTTATATCACACGAGTTAAGTTGTATTCGATCAAATTTTTCTTATATATATATATATATATTTTTTTTTTTTTGAGACGGAGTTTCGCTCTTGTTACCCAGGCTGGAGTGCAATGGCGCGATCTCGGCTCACCGCAACCTCCGCCTCCTGGGTTCAGGCAATTCTCCTGCCTCAGCCTCCTGAGTAGCTGGGATTACAGGCATGCACCACTATGCCCAGCTATTTTTTTTGTATTTTTAGTAGAGATGGGGTTTCACCATGTTGACCAGGATGGTCTCGATCTCTTGACCTCGTGATCCACCCGCCTCGGCCTCCCAAAGTGCTGGGATTACAGGTTTGAGCCACCGCGCCCGGCCAAATTTTTCTTATATATTGTTACTATTTTTATCAATCATGATTTAGTCTTTAAGTACAAAGTGAGGAAACATGAACTTTGTTACAATGGAGTTCAAAGTGAGGCTTTTTTGAGGCAAATTAAAGCTTTCTTCAAAGGAAAATTCCTGATTAATTTATTAATTTCCTTTTTTTTTTTTTTTTTTTTTGGGATGGAGTCTCACTCTGTCGACCGGGCTGGAGTGCAGTGGCACAATCTTGGCTCACTGCAACCTTCTCCTCCTGGCTTCAATAATCCTCCTGCCTCAGCCTCCTGAGTAGCTGGGATTACAGGCGTGAGCCACCACGCCTGGCTAATTTTTGTATTTTTAATAGAGACAGAGTTTCACCATGTTTGTCAGGCTGGTCTCAAACTCCTGACCTCGTGATCCACCCGCCTCAGCCTCCCAAAGTGTTGGGAATAAAGGCGTCAGCCACCGTGCCTGGCCTAATTTATTAATTTCTAACAAATGCTTATTTGTGGAAATATCAAGCAAATGCTTTATGTAATAATGCAGCTGAAAGATTCAGCCTGTCACAAAGATAAGCATTTTAAAATAGTATAATAAAGCAATAACTTATTATTTTATTTTATTTACGCTTATCTGCTGATGACTAAAACAATTATTATTATTATTATTATTATTATTTTTTTTTTTTTTTTGAGACAGAGTTTCGCTCTTGTTACCCAGGCTGGAGTGCAATGGCGCGATCTCGGCTCACCGCAACCTCCGCCTCCTGGGTTCAGGCAATTTTCCTGCCTCAGCCTCCTGAGTAGCTGGGATTACAGGCACACGCCACCATGCCCAGCTAATTTTTTGTATTTTTAGTAGAGACGAGGTTTCACCATGTTGACCAGGATGGTCTCGATTTCTTGACCTCGTGATCCGCCCGCCTCGGCCTCCCAAAGTGCTGGGATTATAGGCGTGAGCCACCGTGCCCGGCCAATTATTATTATTTTTTAAGTCAGAGTCTTGCTCTGTTGCCGAGGCTGGGGTGCAGTGGAACAAGCACAGCTTACTACAGCCTCAGTCTCCCATGTTCAAGTGATCCTATGGTCTTGGCTTCCCAAAATGTGGGGATTACAGGCATGAGCCACTATGGCTGGCCAAGAAATTCTTAAGTATGAAAAAAAAGAGCACCTTAGAATAGACATTAAATAACTGGCTGTGCACTAGCTGACTAATCAAAATCACTGCTTTAGCATTATGAAAAGCTGATTGATACAAGACACACTGACTTCGCTTCAAGTAAGCTATACAAAGCAATGCTTAAACTAACTTAATGTACAAAGTAAAACATGATTTCCATTTAAAAAAAACGTATACATAACATTAAGCTCCTCTAATATTAAATTGAGTGTTTAAGGATATATTTCATAGCCGGGCGCGGTGGCTCAAGCCTGTAATCCCAGCACTTTGGGAGGCCGAGGCGGGTGGATCACAAGGTCAAGAGATCGAGACCATCCCGGTCAACATGGTGAAACCCCGTCTCTACTAAAAATACAAAAAATTAGCTGGGCATGGTGGCGCGTGCCTGTAATCCCAGCTACTCAGGAGGCTGAGGCAGGAGAATTGCCTGAACCCAGGAGGCGGAGGTTGCGGTGAGCCGAGATCGCGCCATTGCACTCCAGCCTGGGTAACGAGAGTGAAACTCTGTCTCAACAACAACAACAACAACAACAACAAAAAAAAAGGATATATTTCATTATGCCATATATTCAGTTGGTTAGAAGATAGTTAACACTTTTATCCTCACGAACAACAGGATAAGCTTGATATAAAATTGCAGGTATGCCAGAAGAGGATAGGTGTAGAATTTGTAAGTGTATGAAAAGCCAATAAAAATGCATGTGGTCTAGGGAAGGCACAGTGTCTCATGTCTGTAATCCCAGCACTTTGGAAAGCCGAGGCCAGTGGATCACTTGAGGTGAGGAGTTTGAGACCAGCCTGGGCAACATGGTGAAACTCCGTCTCTGCTGAAAATACAAAACTTAGCCGGCATGGTGGTACGTGCCTATAATCCCAGCTACTCTGGAGGCTGAGGCAGGAGAATCGCTTGAGCCCAGGAGGTGGAGGTTGCAGTGAGCTGAGATTGTGCCCCTGCATTCTAGCCTGGGCAATAAGAGTGAGACTCTGTCTCAAAAAAAACAAAAAAAAACAAAAAAAGAAAACCACCCCAAACCCAAAACAAAACAAAACAAAACAAAAAACTGCATGTGGTGTTAACCTACACAGAGAACTGATGAGATATGGTATCAAGCAGAGAATACAGAATCCATCTGCTCAAAAGAACTGCTCCTGTGCTCCTATGAAGTGTTGCAATTAGGTATTTTTTATACATCAGATCTTAACATTATAAAATATTTTAATTTAATTTTTGTTTTTGTTTTTGACAGAGTCTTGCTCTTTAGCTCAGGCTGGAGTGCAGTGGTGTGAACTTGGCTCACTGTAATCCATGCTTCCTGGGTTCAAGCAATTCCCCTGCCTCAGCCTCCTAAGTAGGTGGGACTACAGGTGACTGCCACCACACCCAGCTAATTTTTTTTATCTTTAGTAGACACAGGATTTCACCATGTTGGCCAGGCTGGTCTCAAACTCCTGACCTTGTGATCCGCTCACCTCAGTCTCCCGAAGTGCTGGGATAAAGGCATGAGCCACTGCGGCTGGCCCTTTTATTTAATTTTTAAAACAAGAAAGAGCTGCCTTGCTTACTTTCTCCCCATTGTCTTGTCTCTCACACTTCAAGTAGGGTACTAGAAAGAAAACACAGCATTTATAAAGTAGTGAGTTAACACAAAATCAGCAGCTATTTTACCTTAGGGTGGTGGGCCCTGTGTCTGCGGTCTATCGTCACATCTCCTCTCTGAATTGGTGAAGATACTTCCGATCTGTAAGTTCGTTGAGGAGAGTATCCCTGATAAGCAGCTATTGACCCATGGGAAGGTGATGTGGGAATAGAGTGCATTGTCTGGTCAGAAATATTAACCATGGTTTTGGGACTACTCAAAGAACTGTGTCGAGGAAGGGTGCTCTGTTTATTATAAAACTGACGCTGCTGCCATTCGTAGAGCTGCCACATTGTGTCATCTCTCATGGACCTCCGTTTCTCTTCTGCTCCAGGTCCTAAGGTCTTGTCATGAGTGGAAGGGGTTACACTGCAGATACTTTCAGGCCTTGTCTTGCTGTTTCTTGGGAGTGTTCTATAACCTTCAGGGTAGCGGGCCATAATCTGGGCTCTGTGGCTTGGCATATTTCTTGGTAATGTTTGATAAGAAATTACTCTAAAATAAAAAAATAATTAAAATGTAAAAATGAAGGAGAGTTATTCATATTCTAAATTACTGTACATTTCTTTTGTTCCAGTAAAAAATATATACCAGAATATATGTATGTTTTTTGGAGAGGGAGTCTTACTCTGTTACCCAGGCTGGAGTACAATAGCTTGATCCCTGCTTATTGAAACCTCCGCCTCCTGGGCTCAAGCGATTCTCCTGCTTTAGCCTCCCGAGCAGCTGGGATTGCAGGCATCCTCAATAATGCCTGGCTAATTTTTGTATTTTTAGTAGAGACAGGGTTTCATCACATTGGCCAGGCTGGTCTTGAACTGCTGACCTCAGGTAATCCACCTGCCTCAGCCTCCCAAAGTGCTGAGATTACAAGCATGAGCCACCATGCCCGGCCTAGAATACATATATATATATATATATATATTTTTTTTTTTTTTTTGAGACGGAGTTTCGCTCTTGTTATCCAGGCTGGAGTGCAATGGCGCGATCTCGGCTCACAGCAACCTCCGCCGCCTGGGTTCAGGCAATTCTCCTGCCTCAGCCTCCTGAGTAGCTGGGATTACAGGCACATGCCACCATGCCCAGCTAATTTTTTGTATTTTTAGTAGAGACGGGGTTTCACCATGTTGACCAGGATGGTCTCGATCTCTTGACCTCGTGATCCACCTGCCTCGGCCTCCCAAAGTGCTGGGATTACAGGCTTGAGCCACCGCGCCCGGCCGAATATATATATTTTTAAAGATTGAAATCGCATACAAGGTATAAACTATTAACAGACTTTAATCTTTTTATGAAATTCTATTTAACAAACTTAATACAGGGTGAACAGCATCTACATCAGTTACACAAAAGACTTAGTTTCACACAATGTATAGTTTGGTTTGAAGATGAAAGAGTATTATTCTTCATTTGAGAAATAAGAATGCTCAAAATCTCATCTCAATTCTGTCCCTATATTTTATTTGTTTTTACATAAATAAATTCTCATTTTCATACATCTTATCAGAGGACTAGGATGGATGGAATGTATGTATATTTCATCTATGTATTGATGAAATATAAAGTGAGTTATACCCACCGAGCATAAAGTTACACCATATGGTATAACCCATAGAGTCATACCACTTTGATAAACACAAAGGAAATAAATTACTGCAAGTGTATGTTGACTGTTGACTACTCTGTTGTACGTGTTCTTTCAGGAAGCACGGTTATTTATGGGAGTAAATACATCAGTACATTTGGTTTGGAGGAATAACTTCCTTTCATAGCTTTTCCTAACTTGAAATATAAAAATGACTTGTAGCTGAAGCTAATTCTATTATTTAAAGATAAAATACTTTAATATCACAATATTTCAGATATAAATCTGCAATCTAAGCCATTTTACAATGTTTCCAGCACAGGAATTAATATTCCACTTCATAGATGGTGGAATATTTTTCAGGGGGCTTTTTAAAGCAATCTAAAAATGCTTCATGTACATTATGCATGCAAAGTATAATTCTTTTAAAATGCTAATTTTGGGAATTGGATATGTAATTGCATATTATTAAGCACAAAATATTACCATTTCCAAAAATGAAATAATACAATTTCAGTTACTATTTTTTAAAAAACCGCTTTGATAAACACACTCTTTGAATTTACAAAACCATCACAGTGCCAACTTCAAGCTAGGTGAAATCCATGATAAAAGAAACTTTTTAAAAGTTAGGTAGGGGAGCCAGAAAAAAAAGAAAAAAGAAGTCAATTAAAAACTCTGTGTAAAGTTAGCATTTTTGTTTCCCTATAATCTTTTTTTTTTTTTGGAAGTAGTGTTTCCCTCTGTTGCCCAGGCTGAAGTGGATTGGTGCAATCTCAGCTCACTGCAAAGCCCACCACTCAGGTTCAAGCGATACTCCTGCCTCAGCCCCCTGAGTAGCTGGGACTACAGACACCAGCTTCCACACCCAGCTAATTTTTTGTACTTTTGTAGAGACAAAGTTTCACCATGTTGTCCAGGGTGATCTGGAACTCCTGAGCTCAGGCAATTGGCTTGCCTTGGCCTCCTAAACTGTCAGGATTACAGGCATGAACGCCTGGCCATCTATTCCCTTTAGAAACAGAAGTGTAGATATAATTCAAATTCTAAATACAAACATAATTTTTTTTTTTTTTTTTTTTTTTTGAGATGGGGTCTCACCCTCTCACCTAGGCTGGAGTGCAGTGGAGTGCACTGCAGCCTGGACCTCCTGGGCTTATGTGATTTTCCTGCCTCAGTCTCCTAAGTAGCTAGGATTACAGGTGTATGCAACCATGCCTGGCAAATTTTTTATTTTATTTTTCCCAAACATAACTTTTTAACAACCACCACCACAAGAAAATCTAGATTAGACAAAGCAAGATTAGGCTGGGTGCGGTGGCTCATGCCTGTAATCCCAGTACTTTGGGAGACCGGGGTGGACAGATCACCTGAGGCCAGGAGTTCGAGACCAGCTGGGCCAACATCGTGAAACTCCACCTTTACTAAAAATACAAAAATTAGCCAGACGTGGTGGTGCATGGCTATAATCCCAGCTACTTGGGAGGCTGAGGCAGGAGAATCACTTGAACCTGGGAGATGGAGGTTGCAGTGAGCCGAGATCGTGCCACTGCACTCCAGCCTGGGTGACAGAGAGAGACTCTGTGCCCTCCTCCAACCCCCCCCCAAAAAAAAGAAAAAAAAAAAGGAAAGATTAAATTACAAGTATTTACCTTATACTATCACCTCCATGGGCATAAATTTATATCCTAATACAAAAGTCAACATATTCAATGAACCAAGTATGTGGAAGGGTTGAGACTCCACAAACTGAGGTTTCCGGATCTCTTCTTTCAATGTTTAGTTAACAACTTTCTCCTAATATTATATGGGCTCCTACTGGTTGGGAAAATGTCAGAGATACTGATGATTACATGGACCATAAGGGATTAAAGATTTGATGGGAAAATTATTTGACCATACTCTTAATAATCTGGGACTCCTTTGCTGATAATCTGCATATAAGAGCTCTCTGTTGACCCAAAGACTGATCAGTAACACTGCACAAACACTGATACATTATTGTTAAGACTTTAGGCTAGGTGCAGTTGCTTACCCCTATAATCCCAGCACTTTCGGGGGCCAAGGCAAGTGGATCACTTGAGGTCAGGAGTTCAGCATAGCAAAATGCCATCTCTATAAAAACTAGAAATTATTAGTTGGGTGTGGTGGCGTGCTCCTGTACTCCCAGCTACTCAGGAGGTTGAGGCAGGAGAATTTGTTGAACCCGGGAGGTGGAGGTTGCAGTGAGCTGAGATTGTACCACTGCACTCCAGCCTGGGCAACAGAGGGAGGGCTCTGTCTCAAAAAAAAAAAAAGAAAGAAAAGGAAAAAAAAAGGGGAGATTTCATTGTGATTAGGTGTGATGAACTGAGTGCATTCTGGATTATGAGGCAAACAATTAAACATGGAGTTTGGGTCTATTGGGGTAGTAAAATTATGTTAACTTTTATACTAAGAGAAAAACCTCATGTTTTATTTATTTTTTATTTTTTTTAAAGATGGGGTTTCACCATGTTGGTCAGGCTGGTCTTAAACTCCCGACCTCACGTGATTCGCCCACCTTGGCCTCCAAAGTGCTTGGATTACAGGCGTGAGCCACCACACCCGGCCTAAAAAATCTCATGTTAAATATACCTTCTCTTCGTTAAAGCACCCAGAGGGGATATAGTGGGAAAATAGTAAAACAGGAAAAGTGGTTGATCAAAAATTAGGAAAGCCAAGTTTTGATTGTTACTTTCCTACTAAGTACTTAGACGGTAGATGAGTTACATATTGTGGGATTTTCAGAATGTTGGGGGCAAGGTGGAATGTAGGGGAGAAAAGACCAAGCGATCATATTCTTTTTTCTTTTGTGCTAGGATTACAGGTGTGAGCTACCATGCCAGGTCCAAGAGATCATACTTGGGGTTACAGAAAGAGTTCAAGGTCTAGATAGAACTAAAATGCAGGTCTCCTACTTTCTAAAGCACTGCTTTTTAAATTATGCCAGTGATACCTAAACTTTTGGATTGATTTTTTTTTTTTTAAAAAACCTCTATTTTAAAATTTTGCCAGATATATTATTTTTAAAAAATCATGCTCATACATCACAGCGACTTAGTTAAAAATAAAAAGGCACTAAAAAATTATGAAGGATATAATCTTATAGTACCAGAGAGCCCTTTATATGCTACCAAAATCTAACCGAATGACTAACTGAAACTGGGATCCTCTTTTCTCATCTAGAAGATGATTGTATCATAAACTTATTCTAGAGCTCCAAAATTCTATGCCTCATTTTGTATTTTAAATATTTCTAATTCCTTCAACCATTTTTCCTAAGCTAAATTTCCTTCATCATGCTGGTTGTTCTTCAGGATTTCAATGTTTCTACTAGAAAAGAGTTTGTTCAAAATTGAACAAAATGCCTCCAGAAATAACCACCGCATTTAGGACAAGCACCTGATGCCTTCAGGGGTAGAGTTAGGGAGAAAGATATCCAATTTCTCTTATATAACCAGCATATACAAAAATTAGCTGGGCTTGCTGGTGCGTGCCTGTAGTCCCAGCTACTTGGCAGGAGAATGGCTTGAATCTGGGAGGTGAAGGTTTCAGTGAATCAAGATTGCGCCTGGTGACAGAGTGATACTACGTCTCAAAAAAAAAGAAAAAAAAAGAAAAAAAAATGTATCTCCATTAAAAAGAGTTCAGTTCCTTGAGGCTTTCCCTCCACGGCTATTTCCCATTTTGTTTCTGCTTGGTCTTCCTCCCGACCTTCACCTTCTCTGATCACACAAAAGCCAGAAACTGCAAAATGTACAGAGCTGGCAACCCCATGACTATGTGCAAATATGTCAGCTAGGGAAAGTTGATTCCACCAGAGACTGCCCCAGTACTAAAGC
This sequence comes from Saimiri boliviensis, assembly GCF_048565385.1. Lineage (NCBI taxonomy): Eukaryota > Metazoa > Chordata > Mammalia > Primates > Cebidae > Saimiri > Saimiri boliviensis. The sequence continues at coordinate 111,287,107 of NC_133455.1, forward strand.
AATTCACCCTGACACACCTTGGTTTAGTCTGTCATTCCTAAATTCAAGAAATACTACAGTAGGCTTAATATGCAAAAGCTTGAGATTAAGCACTGAGCTATAGCATAGAAACAATATAAGAAGAGGATATACATTATCAATCTAAAACACACCAAAAATTCCCTATAAACGAATGTGTAAATTACAGTTCAAAAATATAATTACCCTAAAACACTTCTGTCAAGTGCTCTGAAGTATTTCTAGTGTGTGCGCTGGACCCTGTTGTAGAAATGTATATTGAACCTGAACTGTCAACCTATCATATGATCATTAATAGTAGGATATATATATTTTTAGTAAGCTTGGTTAATTAATGACATTAAAAGGCTCTTCTGTATCTTTGGAACCGCATTTGGGGAATTTTAGTTAAAAATTAAATTATTATCAAGTAAATGTATTTTTATCCCATATATTTCTAGCACTTCGAGACCTGTTTTTTTAAAACTACAAGTCTCTTTAGTGACTTTTTTCCCTAGAGAAATTCAAATTAAGCAAAGTGTGATTTACTTTTAACTGAAAGCTGAAGAAATGAACACTCTAAGCTCCTTCATCAGATTTAGTGCCCCATTGACCAGCAGCTGCCTGTCAAGCACCATAAAAATCCTGTCCCTGTGATTCTGCCACACAGAACAATGGCTTAAGGCACCGTGCATCTTAACAGCGCCTGCCACTCAGAATTAAACTTTAAAGCTTTGTTCACAGATGCAGGGATCTACTATTTGACTAAATATTAAACCTTTTTCTTCCTATCAGAACTTTAATAATAAAAGAAAGGGTTTCATAAAGTTTTTTAAAAAATAAATTATATATTGAATTACAATTACATTTCCTTCCACCAATGAAAAGATCATTTCATTATAAAACACTACAAACTATTTTTTATGATGAAGTTTTCATAACACAGATGATATTTTCCTATGATCCAAAGTGGACTCATGCAATTTCAAAAGAACATCTAAATAACAGTATTTATAAAAACTGGCATAACAGTTAACCCAAAAATGTAGGAGGAACTGAGGGAAAACCATAGCTCAAAATAACCTAAATCCAGCCCTCAGAAGCTGTTGGTCTATTTCCAAAAGAAAGAAGTTACAGAAAGACTTTACTGATATTAATTACTCTCAAAAAGGAACCTAAAACTAGTATTTATGCTTAACAATTTTAAAAAATCCTCTAATTTCCAGATATTTGTTGAATCTCTCTATACACTTCTAAACTTAAGAAAGTGTGATGCTTTGGGAAAAGTGATTCTTCTTTGAAGTGAGATTTAACTTGGTGAGCAGAGACTCAGCAATCTTCTGATTTGGATTTTTGTTATTTTCCCAAAAGTGATTACTTTTCCAAGTATTTCTAAACATCCTTTCATTTTTTTTTTCCTCCCAGAACTACTTCCTGCTTCTTTTCTGTCTAATCAAATTGTATTAATTTATTTTTCTGCAAGTAATACACAAGTTTATTCATATTTGTCATTCCATTCAACATTAAGTAATCTTATTTATTCATCCATGCATTAATTAATTCATTTATTTATGATTTTGGTCAATCTGGTAAGTGAAAAATAATGTTTAATTGGTTCTTTAATGTGCAATTCCCTGATTACTGGTAAATTTGAGCATTTGCCAGTTTTCTTTTTAAAGAAAATTGACAAATAAGATTATACTTATGGTGAACATGATGTTTTGAAATATGTATATGTTGTGGAATGGCTAAATCAAGCTAATTAATATATGCATTACCTCAATAACCCATCCAAACATTATCTTTTCTTTTCCCAAATCTTTTCTTTGTAGTAAAAAGCACCGAATCACCCCAGCTGCCCAGGCCAAAAAGGCAGGGTGTCATTCTTGATTTCCCTCAAGTGCTCAAACTTAATTTTTTTTTTTTTTTGAGATGTAGTCTTACTGAACTCCAGATTGGAGTACAGTGGCGTGATCTTGTCTCACTGCAACCTTTGCCTCCCAGGTTCAAGAGAGAGATTCTCCTGCCTCAGCCTCCCGAGTAGCTGAGATTACAGGCAAGTATCAACAATGCCTGGCTAATCTTTGTATTTTTAGCAGATGGGGTTTCACCATCTTGGCCAGGCTGGTCTCGAACTCCTGGCCTCAAGTGATCTGCTCACCTCGGCCTCCTAAAGCACTGAGATTACAGGTACAAGCCACCATGCCCAGCACTAAATTTAATCTTGAGCTAGGCTAGTTTGCCATCAAGCATATCAAAGCAATCAACTAGATTTGTCAATTATATCTTAAATATATCCTCTTCTTCTCACTTCAGTAACTTTTAAACCTTCTCCATGTATTGTCCAGATTTCTGAGACACCAATCTGAATATATTCCTCCTGGCTTATCTCTCTAGCCTTGTTCTTCACTCATTATTTCCCCAGTTACAACCAAGCCATACTGGATTTCTTTTGATTCTGTTCTCTATCAACCCTGGAGCTTTGACTGACTAAGCCATAATGTGCATGTCAGTTTTCATATCACAGCTGTGTTTTGTTTCCTCCAGAAAGGTTTTCCTGGACTGTGAATCATTAAGATTGTGTTGGTTGTCCCGAAATGTGTTCTACGGCACCCTGGTCTGCCTTAATTGTATTTATCATAATAAATTGCATTTACTTATTCAACTGTCTCCTCTACTAGAGAATTATCTTTGTGAGAACCTGGACCGCATATCTTTTCATTATTTTACTTTGTGGTCCCAAAATTAGCATATATTAGTTGTAAAATAAACATATCAAGAAAAAGTGCATGCAAAAACAAATAAATGCTCACATAAATTTATCTTTTATTTTTTTTAGAGTTGGGGTCTCATTCTACTGCCCAGGCTGGAGTGCAGTGGCACAGTCATAGCTCACTGTGGCCCCCAACTCCTGGGCTCAAAAGCAATCCTCCCACTTCAACTTCCTCAAAGTAGTTTGTACTACAGGCATGCACCACTATGTTTGGCTAATTTTTAAAAATATTTTTACAGAGATAGGGTCTTGCTAGGTTACCCAGTCTGGTCTTAAACTCCTGGCCTCAAATGATTCTCCTGCTTTGGCCTCCCAAAGTGCTGGGATTACAAGCATGAGCAACTGCACCTGGCCTTGAATTTAATACTTAGTTATGTACATTCTGATTTTCAAAAAGCCCAAGAATAAGACTGAAAATTAAAGAGCAGTAGGCCTTCACTGCCTCCTTACTACTTGTCTCAGGAGATCCTTGCATTGCACCAAGCTGCAGAAACATGGTAACCGAGGACAGTCAGAGAAGAGGTGATAATGACAGGGGACGAGACAGGGGTGGGTTGGGAGGATAGGGCTTACTCCCTCCCTCTCCCAAATAAATGCAATCTCTACCAATAACCCAAGCCTTTCCTTGTGCTTGGTCAGGTAGGATGACTCCTTGCCACTAGCAAAGTTGGGTGACAGAAAATAAGAGACAGAGAATACTTATATCTGATCATCAAAAACAAAAGATATAGTATAATGAAGTTGTAACAGCTAACACACAATTTAAATCAGTATTTTAATCAGTAGCTCAGAAACCAATCTACAGCAACACAGCATCAAAGAAAGCTGGGTTCATAATGACAAGATAGATACTTACCCCCTGGTTTCTTCTTCATGACTCCTCCCCTTCTGGATTTTAATCCACTGTTCCAATTGCTGCATTGAATTTGTTCTCTGTATGACTCGATCAGCCTCTGTGTATAAGGGCCCTGTAATGGGGTGATTTCCACCTCTAAGATCTGCCAGGCTAACATTGACTATTTTGTTCTCTGAACTGTTTAAGTTGACTGGTCTGTAGTGTGCAGTTTGAGCAGGGCAGACTGACCCACTCTCATATTCAGAAGGCAGAGAATTCAACTTTACACTATTAATTTTTGTTAAGGGTCTATCTTGACCATCTTTCTGAAATCCATATTTTTCAGCTTCTAATGCCTTTTTTTCTTCAATTTTGCTCATTTCCTTGTTTTTCTGATTGTTTTGGATCTCTGGTTTAATTAGCACTCTATGGTTGGGAATGTTATTGGTTTCTTTAGTTGGTGCATTTTCTGATGTAATCTTGTCCACTCTGAAATCAGAGAAGAAAATCACAGATGAAATAATGTACATGTTACTTCTGGGATTCAGTCTAGGAAAAATTATACTTTATGGGGGTGGGGGCAACGGGACTGGAAAGGGTCACAGTGAACATGTCTACACAAATACCCAATGATGTGGTATTAACATTCAAGCACAACACCCCTGAATGTATAAACAGAAAGGGGGAAAAAGAAAACATCAAGAACTGGAGGGTAAAAAGTGATGTGTGCTCCCATCATTAGGAATCTGAAAATAAAGCAAATTAAGATTGCCTTATGACAGTTAAATCACAAAATCTACTCTTAAAGGACCATAGTAGCTAGTCCCTTGAAAGAATCAACATGGCTCTCAGCCAGGATTAGCTCCTTGTTGACTCATGAGACAAACATGACTCTGGTTGTGGAAACGGCTGCTACAGGAAATTATAGTCTGATTCTATCTAAGATCCGAACCATATGATTAACATTTCTAGTCTGTATTCAAGAGGAACTCAGTATGATTTTAGAGCCCTTGAATCCTAACTGCACATGTCCAGCTTGCAACTCTGTTCTTACTAGCTGTGTCTTTGGGCAAAGTACTGAACACTTAAAGTGCCTATGCTTCCTCTTTGGTAAATGAGTATAATTGTGTCAACAAGATCAGAGGGTATCTGTGAATTAGTGGCTGGCACAGACCTTATTACCACTGTAATTCCATCATGTCAAGCAACCTTGGGTTAGAATCTGGCATCCCATGTCCACCTGCCCACTGAAAGAATGTGCCAGTTAACAGCATGTGTCTAGGCCACTTGACAGTTGTACTACTCATTATTCTAGCTGCTGTATCTAGGTCTTTCCCTGAACCTAATCACTTCCAAGCTCTGACAAGATCAAGCTAAGTGTCTAAACCTGCACAAAACTGCCAAGATCATGTCACTCTAGGAGGCCTCTCAGGAGCCAGTCAACCCTCCATATTCCAATAAATAAAAATGCTTCTATCAGAAACTAGGTATGGTATTGCTGCCAATGTTTATGATGTGTGGAAAATATGTAGATCTATATACATAGTATCTGTAATCAATGATAGATGAAGATATCTAAAAGTTTGGAGTATGTTCACAGAAAAAAATGAAAATAAAAAAGGTGACTATTTTTCTTAAACTTATGAACTATTTATTTATTTCAGTTAGATATAAACCATAGCTTCTAGATTAGAGGCAATATTAGACACTGGGAAAATTTACTAGGATAGGTTATGAGCTTGTTTCTCTTGAAAAATAAAAGTCGGCCAGGCATGGCAGCTCACGCCTGTAATCCCAGCACTTCGGGAGGTCAAGGCAGGAGAATTGCTTGAACCTGGGAGGCAGAGGTTGGAGTGAGCTGAGATGGCACCACGGTACTCCAGCCTGGGCAACTTTTATCCAGTGAGATTCCATCTCAAAACAAGAACAGAAAAAAAGTCAAAAAATTTACATTAAAAGCACATGTATCCTTGTTATTTGGGAGGGTAGGAATTTTAACATTAAACATAAATTAACTGAAAAGATTTTAAAAAACATATTTACTGTAGTCTATCTATCTAAAGCTATTATTATGACTGTCATCATGATTATTATCATTAGTATTTGAGACAAGGTCTCGCTCTATAACCCAGGCTGGAGTGCAGTGACATGATTACAGCTCACTGCAACCTCAACTTTCTGGCCTCAAGCGATCCTTCCCTCTCAGCCTCCCAAGCCCCTGGGACCACAGGCATATACCACCACACCCAGCTGATTTTTAAATTTATTTAAAGATGGGGTCTCACTGGTTACCTAGGTTGGTCTTGAACTCCTGGGTTCAAGCAATCCTCCCACCTCAGCCTCCTAAATTGTTGGGGTTACAAGCATGAGCCACCATGCTTGGCCTAAATGCATTATTTTAAATTAAAACTGTGGTGTGTTCCGCCCCCCAACAAGATTTGTCATTGAAAAAATAGTCAAAAAGACACATGTGAAGACTTTTCTCTAAATGGAACAAAGCTGACTCAGAAAAGTATGCTAAGTATGTAAACTTGTGATCTAATTTTAAAAAGTGACATTTAAGTTATTGCAGAAAATACACTGCGATATACGAAATGAAAATAATGGGCTTAGAGATGAAAATTATTCAGAGAATCCATATTTTACTTAGGTCTTTTTTTTTTTTTTTTGGCTATCAATGATCTGTACACTATGAGACTACGACACTGTAGTGAATAGGTGAAATATTTTATAAAGTTAGGGAAAATGAACTCTCAAGTTAAAAAATGGATGCTACATCTCTCAAGTGATATCTTCTAATAAATATTTTAAGTATTTGAGCCGTACAGCAAAATGAGTGCACTAACTTAAAACCAAGCAAACAAAATCTCCCTATACTTACTACACTTTGAATGACTAAATCTAATAGGGTGGGATAAAAATGCCAAGAGCTAGGAGTAGGAAAAAACATGTAATTTCTACAGCATAATGGATTGTAATCTGGGCACACAGGTGGTATTAATAAATCTTGTCTCAGTAGATTAACCAACATAACTTGCTGAAAATTGTATAAGCACATAACCAGTGAACTATCAGGTGAACTATCAGGTTGCCAAAAGCCAAGCCAAGCCAAGCCAAGCCAAGCCAAGCCAAATAATTGTCGTCTTCATCTTCCCAAATTATGAGTAATTATTAGAGTAGTAAATGTAATAAAATAAAGTAGAAACAAGTTGAAATTCTGAGAAAAGTATAATACACAATATTGAAATTATTTAGACATAAATATTAATTATTATGCAGATTTCTATATTCTAAACAATTCCCTAAACATTTTGTTTTGAAGTTAAAAGTACTGAAGCTGGCCAGGCGTGGTGGCTCATGCCTGTAATCCCAGCACTTTGGAAGGCTGAGATGGGTGGATCACGAGGTTAGGAGTTCAAGCCCAGCCTGGCCAACATGGTGAAACCCCATCTCTTAAAAAAAAAAAAAAATGTATTGAAGTTTTATTTTTTTTGACAGGGTCTCACTCTGCTCACTCTGTTGCCTAGGCTGGACTGCAGTGGCACAATCACAGCTTACAGCAGCCTCCTGATTCATGTGATCCTTCTGTTTCAGCCTACTGAGTAGCAGGGACTACTATAGGTGTGTGCCACTATGCCTAGCTAATTTTTTAATTTTTGGTAACAGATGGTGTTAAGTCATGTTGCCCAGGCCGATGTCAAAATCCTGGGCTCAAGTGATCCCTCAGCCTCCAAAGTGCTAGAATTACAGGTGTGAACCACTGTGCTCAGCCTGAAGATTTTAAATGAATTATTTTTACCTACACATTTTCTCGTTATCAGTGCTAACCACCTCATCTTTATGTCACTCGGGTAATTTTTACACAGGTAATTCCAAAAACAGATTTTCCTTCTATTTGCTCTCAATCTGGAATATGCATATGATTAAAGTGGTTTTTCTTAAAAATGGATGTCCTAGAACTATATCCTAGACCCTCTTTTCTTTTCGGTTTTTCCCCAGCTCTAATTACTATTGATTGGGTAATTTGATTTAGACTTCACATTTATAAAATAGTACAAATATACAGCATCAACCTAAGTCTTTCAGCCAAAAAGCCAAGACTTTATTACAATGCGCACTAGAATAAGAAAAACAAAGGACTAAATTTATACAATCCCTCATTTCCTGAGAAGAGGGGAAAAAAGGCTCAACTTGCACATTACCATCTTTCTTATATAAGATATGTACTCAACTGTCCCTGATTAAAATAAAAATTTATTTACATCATATTTTTTTCTTCAAATTATAGGAATATATATTTTTAAACAACACATTATACTACTTGTATTTATGTAGTCTGAGAAACAGATTTCCTCTGACTAGATGTATTAAATATATCTAATCAGAGGAAGAATATTAAAATGATTCATTTCTTCAAGCAGGGAAAAACACATGGGTCAATTTTAATAGCACTTATCTATATTATCAAGGAATCTGAGTAGTGGAGTATCAATATTAAAAAGGTACAATTCAAGAAGTGGATATATTTGGAAATAATCTAAATGCTTGATGAATTATCTTCTAGAGACATTCATCACAAAACAATAAAAATTAATCAGAAATGTTGAAGAAACTATCAAAATTTCTTAACTGTAATTTATTACACTTTAGAAACATCAACATAGTATTACACAAAAACACAAATTAAATTCATAAAAATAAACTCTCTTCTAAGATTTAGAATCTTAAAAACACCATATTGAAGGATAAAAATCTGTGTAGCATTAAGGTAACAATAAAAATGTACTCACCGGAAATTAAAGGTAATTCTGTAAGAAGAAAGAACATTCAGTTTGAATGTTAGGATTCTGAATTCACCCCAGTACACTGATAGGTGAAAATGAATAAAGAAGAAAAGTGGAATAAAATGTAGGCGGTATTGTAAACTAACAAAATGTGTATTAATTTAATTCAGAACAAGAATTGATCCTTGCTTTCTGAGGAAAAAATGATTTCATACCATGACTATTGAAATGATATGTACTATGAAAGTGAAATACTTGCAAGGCATGGAATAAAATGGAAGTGGAAATCACCATCATTTTTTCTACAAGCTTTTACCTTTTCACAGGTTCTGTCTGTACTAGGGCAGCATCTAACATGGCTTTCATCCACAACTCCATTTCCTTTCCTGTATCAGTGCAGAAATAATAGGTCCGCATGTTTGGATGGGCTGCCTGATTGTAAATGACACGATCATTTTAAATAAAATATAGGATTCTGTAAAAGAAAGAGGGAAAAGGTAAGTGATTCCTGACATAGATCATTGCTATCAAATTTCAGAGAAAGTAGACTTACAGAAATGAATCAAGAAAAAAAATATAACTATTAACATAGTAATTTTTTTCTCTTGACTTAACCCTTTTTCTTTAAGTTGAATGCACATGCTAAAATTAAAAAAAAAAAAAAAAAGTACACAGAAAGGAAAGGAGGTGAGAACTGATTTAGTGGTGCCTTTTCCATCTCCACATTTCCAGCAATTTCCATTTACTGCAATTCACACCTCGTTTTTTTTTTTTTTTTTTTTTTTTTTTTTTTGAGACAAGAGTCTCACTCTGTTGCCCAGACTGGAGTGTAGTACATGTGTGATCTTGGCTCACTGCAGCCTCTGCCTCCTAGGCTCAAGTGATTCTCCTGCCTCAGCATCCCAATTAGCTGGGATTACAGGCGTGGACCACCATGACCAACTAATTTTTGTATTTTAGTAGAGACGGGGTTTTGCCATGTTGGCCAGGCTGGTCTTGAACTTCTGACCTCAAGTGATCTGCTCACCTCAGCCTCCCAAAGTGCTGAGATTACAGGTGTGAACCACCATGTCTGGCCACACCTCTTTATTCAATAATATTCCGAGCAAACAGCAACAAAATTAATAGAAATGTACATGTTATGGCATTTCTCTCCTGCATTAGCAATTTCTTTAGGCCTCAAAAAGCACTGCTGTATTTTATAAGTATTTCATAGAATTCTTTATAGATATCTACACCCAAATACGAAAGATTTATAAATGATCCAAAATGGTGTTTCCTTTTAGAGCTGTTCCTTAATAAACAGCTCAAATGTTCTCTGTTAAGATTATTAAAACCACCTACAAAGTGTTACTGGACCCTCTGAGCGGAATTTTGAAAAAATAAAGATCGCTGCCCATATTTGTGATCAATGTAAGGAATACTGGGCTGGTGTTAAGAAGATCCAGTTCTAGCCATGACTCAAGACACTAAGAAACCCCACCCATGCTCGCCATCAGTCAAATGGAAATATTTACTAGAGGATGTGAAAGTACCCACTCTAGCTTTAAGTTCCATGTTTGTGTTCAATAATTGTCTATAAAAGTTTCTACTTACCATTCTGACATGCATTTGCATCAATGTCAACAAACTTAGAAGTAAAGCAGCTCATAAATTCAGAGGAAACAATACCACACAAGAGAGAAATTGAAAAAGCAATTACTATTTTTGTTACAGATAAAATTAAAATGAAACCAAATAATTACAAAGAAAATATATTTAAGATGCATGGTCACTTTTACTGCCATTTTAACATTGTAGTATTTTTTTAAGAGTCTAAAACCCCAGAAAAAACGTTCTACAAATAGCACAAATTAATAAACACTTGCTAAATTGATAAGCAATACAAATTTTAAATTCATGGCCAAATAACTGTCCTAATATCATGCACCTCTACATATGTACTTCATAAAGTTATAATTTTAAGTTTTCAAACTATTAACCTTTGTTATAACATAAAATACTTAATTATGTTTTTCTGGTTTACACTGTTGATAAAGCTTACTTTGATAAAGATAATTTAAATATGAAGATATTTCCCTCTTATCCTCAGGTCTTCACTCAAATTACATACCTTCTTTCTCAGAGGCCATCCATCACCCAACCAACTCCTTAACCTCACCACTCTACCTTTCCTGTTCATTTTCTCCTTGGCTAGTTTAACGATTTTTTTTTTTGAGATGGAGTTTCGCTCTTATTGCCCAGGCTGGAGTGCAATGACACAATCTTGGCTCACCACAACCTCTGCCTCCTGGAAATTCAAGCAATTCTCCTACCTCAGCCTCTCAAGTAGGGATTACGGATTATAGGTATGTGCCACCATACCCGGGCACATAATATGTACATATATGTACATTTACTAAAAACACTGTTGTCTCTTATAGTACTCTGCCTCCAATTATTATTATTATTATTATTATTATTATTCTGACAGGGTCTCACTCTGTTGTCCAGGCTGGAGTGTAGCAGTGCAATCTTGGCTCACTGCAACCTCTGCCTCCTGGGGTCAAGCAATCCTCCCACCTCAGCCTTTTATGTAGCTGGGACTATAGGCACATGCCACCACACCTGGCCAATTTTTCTAATTTTAGTGGAGACATGGTTTTACCATGTTGCCCAGGCTGGTCTTGAACTTCTGGGTTCAAGCTATCTGTCCAGCTTGGCCTCCTAAAGCCCTAGGATAACAACATGAACCACTGTGTCTATCCTATTAGTAATTTTTTTTTTGAGACAGGGTCTTACTGTGTTGCCCAGGCTGAACTGCAGTGGTGTAATCATGGCTCACTGCAGCCTTGACCTCCCATGCCCAAGGTATCCTCCCACCTCAGCCTCCCAAGTAGCTGGGACTAGCCACCATGCCTGGCTAGTATAGTTTCATTTGTTTGTTTGTTTTAGAGACAGGCTAGTCCTCAACTCCTGGACTCAAGTGATCCTCCCACCCTGGCCTCTGAAAGTGCTAGAATTACAGGTGTCAGCTGCTGTGTCCAGACCCCAAATTTGCTATTAAAAAATTCAAACCCTTAGGAAGTGGAACATTTTTGGATTAAAAAAAAATTCAAACATATAGTAATCTTGAAAGAACATATAATAATCAGTAGGACATACATAATTATATTTATCAATTATTAGCATTCTGACATGTTTGCTTTATCTAGAACCATTTGAAAGCATACACATGAAGACACTTGACCCCTAAATATTTTAGCATGTGCTTCCTAATTAGAGGGACATTCTTCTATACAACCATAAGACCATTAGTTAATATATTTTAAATATAAAAAAATCACTATAACTAAAATAGCTTTTTGTAATAATCTATGGCTCAATATCCATTTTTAACCAATGCGAGTTTTGAACACAGAATTAAAAACTGTATTATTTCCTTACCTTAAAAGCATATTTGCGATTAATGTGATCTTCAGAGGTAAGCAAAGCTATCTGAAAACTAGGTAACAGTATGCTTCCCAGGATACCCTCTTCTTTCTCATCTAAGAGATAATTTAACATCTGATTAGAATTTTAAATGTTCTCATAATGCACAGTAAAATTTTTTAAGATCTATTTTTGCCAAATCAAAAGGTTCCTGTAAATAAATGAACTATACTCATATTGAGGCAGGTCTTTATTAGGTTTTCAGTGAAAACATCAAATAGCACAAGGATTTACACTTTGGTACGTATACCAAATTCTACAAAGCCCCTTTACATGTCATTCACTGAAAATATACTGGTATGTAAGTAAATGGCATTATTCAATCCTCATTTCTGATGGGATGTAAATGCCCAACCTTCTAACCCTAGACAAATACATGGCTTTGTTGGTTACATCATTCAGGCTTTGCTCGAAGGTCTCATCAATGAAGCCTTCCTTGACTACTGTATTTTAAAATGCTACTTATTAACGTTTTCTCTGTTCTCTTTTGGGAATGTTACCACACCCTACTCTCAACACCTCCAGCATGCTGTATGTTTTAGCTATTTATTTGCTTTTTATCTTTTTCTCCATATTAGAATGTAAGTTCTATAAAGACACTTACAATGGCAGTAGAAGCTCAAAAAAATTTGTTGAGTAAATGAAGACACATGTGAATACATGTTTACTTTTTATTTTTATAACATTCTTGGAGTATGGTGAATACAGATTTTAAACTATGCTATAAAAATTACATGCTTTATTTAAGCATTTAATTTTGAAGGTCTGCTTTTACTGGTCATTGTGATATACAATAGAGTGGTGTGGCAAAATTACAGGACAAGGCAAGCACATAAAATATACCTAGGAAAATGATAAACACAGCATAGATTCACATTATTAACTTGCTGCTTGGCGGCAGAGATGTTTATGAAAATTGAAATATGGACTATATTGTTATGGACCCATAAGACAAGTTAATAAAGCTGTGTCATCAGGCTAATAAACTCACCAATGAGAAACCATCAATGGGAAATAATTCTTTCTACTATGCTTGCTGTGTGTGATTTTTTTCCCTAATTATCAAAAACTTAACAAGGGATTTTATCTATTTTGCCCTCATCTCTAAACATTTAGAATGTTTCTGGCAAAACATCCAAAAGGGAAAAAGTTGTATTAAATGGAGGCTTTTTTTTGATAGCTTTTCTCATAATAATGGAACAAAATTTTGTTTTTACTATTCTGTGCTCATTCTGGTACAATTCACTAATACGTAAGAATGAACAAAAGTACAGATTTAGTCCAAAAGGTTAAAAAGAGTTGGAAAACAGTCATGAATTATGGAGAATATGACAATTTAAAAGAATAAGTCACATCCTAATTTTGAATTCAATTTTATGTTTATGTTTATATAAGGGGTATCATTAGAAACAGCTTATGAAGTCATCTTTATTAAAATATCATTTTAACCAAATAATACATCCTTCTATGTCCCATGATAAAAATCATCTTTCCTAAAGTTTCTTCAGAATAGACAGAGGCACTATAGCAAAGGCTGATTTCCCTAGATTACCTGAGGTTGTTTTCATGCCTAACACTAACTAGCTGTGAGATCCTAGGCATGTTATTAATGCTTCATATCTGTTTTTTCATCTATAAAATTGGGGATAATAGGACTTGCCTCAAAAGATTGTTATGAGGGTTAAATGAGTTAATACACATTAAAAAAACTCAGCACAGATTGATGCATTAAGTAAATACTGCTATTATTATATAAAATTAAAGACAGTGCATATAAAAAAATCTTCATCTTCTGTCAAATGACTATCCCGAGTTCTTCAGCTTCTTAAACTGCTCCTAATCACAACATTCTTCTGTTTAGTTCTATATCAAGTCCATCCTAAGCACGGCCCTAGTTTCTATCACCTAGAGTGCCTAATAGACTGACAAAGAATAAGTACTGAGTAGTGTCTGTAGAATGAAAGAACTCTCCATGGGGTCAGCAGAGGCCTTTCTGAGAATGCATGGCAGCCCATTTTGTCTCTGCCATTTTCTTCCTTCATTTTGCCACAGCTGACGGTTCCAAGAACAACACTCTCCAAAAAGCTTTCTACATATTAATCCCCATCACAGAGTTTGCTTCCGAGGGAACATGACCTGGGACAGGAGCCATAAGAATCTCAACATTTTACTGGATTCAAGTGACATTTTAGATTCTCCATTTCTAATTAGTTTAAGATATCTGGGAGTAAGACAAAAAATACATGCAGTTATAGTTGGGTAAATATCACAATTATCATTTATAACCTGGAATACTCCAACACTGTTAACTGGTCTTTTGGCTTCTAATGAAAATGCTAGAGTGATTTTCCTAACTTGCATTCCTGATTCTATTATTATTCTTGCATTCAAGATACAGTTCATTAGAATGGCAAACAAATGTCCTTTGTGCCTTAATCTACCTTTTCAATTTTTTTTTTTTTGAGACGCTGTTTCACTCTTATTACCCAGGCTGGAGTGCAACGGCACTATCTCGGCTCACTGCAACCTCCGCCTCCTAGGTTTAAGCAATTCTCCTGCCTCAGCCTTAGCACAGTATTCAGCAAATAGTAAATATGCAAAAAAATATACACAGGCTACTATGATCATCTCACTAAAATCTAATTATTTTAATTTAAAATCTAACATTTCTTATTCATAAAATAGCGAAAATGTATAATATCAAATGCTTCTTTCCAACAATCTGCAGAGTAGTCATCTGAAGCGAGTTAAATGATATTTCTCGTTCCTACAGTTTCTTCTTTTTTATATTCCTCCTGCATGGGAAACTACTAAAATTAATAAATACATTGCATGTAAAATGCAAGTGGTTAATAATAAGGAATCTCAAAATCAGCATGGCTTGCTTTTTTTTTTCCCCCCAGCTTCTATTATAGGTTCAGGAGTACACATGTGGATTTGTTAGAGAGGTAACTTGCGTGATGCTGAGGTTTGGAGTACGGATCAATCAGTCTGCAGGATAGTACAGTACCCAATCGGTACTATGTTTAGCCCTCCCCAGTGTCTACTGTTCTGAACTTTATATACACTAGCATGGTTTCTGACTCACTTTTACATTTTTCAAATGTGATTAAAAGTTTTCCTATTATAGGCCAGGCACGGTGGCTCACGCCTGTAATCCCAGCACTTTGGGAGGTTGAGGTGGGCAGATCACGAGGTCAGGAGATCAAGACCATCCTGGCCAACATGGTGAAACCCCATCTCTACTAAATTACAAAAAAAAAAAAAAAAATTAGCTGGTCATGGTGGCGCATGCCTACAGTTCCAGGTACTCAGGAGGCTGAGGCAGGGAAATTGCTAGAACCCAGGTGACGGAGGCTGCAGTGAGCCGAGATTGCATAACTGCACTCCAGCTTGGCAACAGAGCAAGACTTCACCTCAAAAAAAAAAAAAAAAAAAAAAAGTTTTCCTATTATAATAAAAGCGATGAGCCTCACCTCCCTGGGCAACAAAAATAGCAAATTAAAAGGAATTCAGTGTTTTCTGGCCAAAAAGTAACATCAACAAATTCTTGGCTGGGTGTGGTGGCTCACATCTGTAATCCCAGCACTTTGGGAGGCTGAGATGGGTAGATCATTTAAGGTCAGGAGTCTGAGACCAGCCTGGAAAACATGGAGAAATCCAGCCTCTAAAAAAAAAAAAAATTAGCCAGGCGTGGTGGTGTGTGCCTGTAATCCCAGCCACCTGGGGGACTGAGGCTTGAGAATCACTTGAACCCAGGAGGCGGAGGTGTGAGCCGAGATGAGCCTGGGCGACAGAGGGAGACTCCATCTCAAAAATTACCCACCCCACAAAAATCCAACAAATTCTTATATTAGACGTAATAAACATTTTCTTGTTATAAGTAGTCTATAAATATACTGAAAAAGAGAGGAAAAGAGAAATTATAAGCTTAAGGATAATGCCTGAAATACAACTTCTAACTTTCTGAAAGAGTCAGAAAACCCCTAAGGAAAATTGTAGAGTAAGCTTAGCATTTAACTAAAGATAATACCACAATTGCAGCCTGAGGAACATCTCTATGACAAAATGCAACTTTATAGGGTTGGTTAATTCTGAATCAGCAGTAATTCTCTAGCACAGTTTGCAGATGAAAATGATTCTAGTAATTCCAAATTTTGAAGGTTAATATGCATTATAATGCTTCAATACACAATTATAAATTTGCTACAGGTCTTTTGAGTAGTCAAAAAATATAAAAACTGCTAATCACTTCTAAAACTCTGTTATATCTTCTAACTTATACTTCTCAAGATAAGTCATAAATTATTAATCATGGGTTGACGATCTAATTCTTTGTGGCAGTTTACAACCAAAGTTTAAAGTAGGGAAGAAGGAGAGACAATCCAGGTTTACTATAGCTGAGGCAGATTTCTCTGGACAGCAGCACTTAGGTATGGCTTTCATTGGCAGGTAACAACTTTGTAGTATCTCAGAGACTGTGGCATATGAACAGAAACATCTCTGGATTTTTATTTAAAACTGAATTAATAATTTACTAACCAGAGAAAAGCTATCTGTGTTTGGTTGAAAAAAAAAGTCCAGAATGAAAATATTTCTTTGTAATGTACTTTTTTCATTTGCTAGTACATCATAGTAGTCCCTTACGTTCTAATATCATTTGCTGTGGAGCAGAATTGGGTGCTTGACGAAACCATAAGCTAGATCTGACAAAACTGACATGTGAAAATTTTAATTTGATTTCATATTTGTAATCAAGAACCTCATCAAACTAAAGCTTGTATCTATAATGCATCAAACTCAAGAGTAGCACTATAGAGCAAAGATTAGGGAAGCTGGACTAAAACTCAGACTGAAGATGGTCTGAAGCACAATATTTATTCTATCATAACCCCAAGACTCAGAATGATATGTCAAAGAAGAAAAAATCTGTTTGATACTATTTGTTGATAATAAAATAGCACACAGAATTATAATACTTCTTTTAAAAAAAGTATCTGATACTTAATATACATACATATAATAGGTAACTTACTTATCAATTACAACATAATACACCAAGATAGTCTGGGGTAAACTTACCTCTATAATAAAAGAGGCAAAGGTCAGAAAGCACAAACCAACGTTTCTTCCACAATTTCATGCCAGTACTGTCCTGCATTAAATCAGCATTTTTAAAGATTATTTCTGAAACAATAAACACTCAGTTCTTGTGCATTTATTTATTTATTTATTTTTTTGAGACAAAGTTTTGCTCTTGTTGCTCAGGCTGGAGTGCAATGACACGATCTCAGCTTGCTGAAACCTCTGCCTCCTGGGTTCAAGCGATTCTCCTGCCTCAGCCTCCAAGTAGCTGGGATTACATGCACCTGCCACTAGGCCTGGTTAATTTTTTTGTATTTTTAGTAGAGACAGGGTTTCATCAGACGGGGTTTCACCATGTTGGCCAGGCTGGTCTTGAACTCCTGATCTCAGGTGATCCACCCTTCTTGGCCTCCCGAAGTGCTGGGATTATAGGAGTGAGCCACTATGCCTGGCATTGTGGACTTTTTTTTTTTTTTTTTTTTTTGAGACAGAGTCTTGCTTTGTTGCCAGGCTGAAGTGCAGTGGTGCAATCTCGGCTCACTGCAACCTCTGCCTCCTGGGTTCAAGCAATTCTCCTGCCTCAGCCTCCCACATAGCTGGGACTACAGGTGCGCACCACCACGCCCAGCTAATCTTTGTATTTTTTTAGTAGAGACGGGCTTTCATCATGTTAGTCAGGATGGTTTTTTTTTTTTTTTTCTTTTTTTGAGATGGAGTTTCGCTCTTGTTACCCAGGCTGGAGTGCAATGGCGCGATCTCGGCTCACCGCAACCTCCGCCTCCTGGGTTCAGGCAATTCTCCTGCCTCAGCCGCCTGAGTAGCTGGTATTACAGGCATGCACCACCATGTCCAGCTAATTTTTTGTATTTTTAGTAGAGACGGGGTTTCACCATGTTGACCATGATGGTCTCGATCTCTTGACCTCGTGGATCCACCCGCCTCGGCCTCCCAAAGTGCTGGGATTACAGGCTTGAGCCACTGCGCCCGGCGTCAGGATGGTTTTGATATCTTGATCTTGTGATCCTCCTGCCTCGGCCTCCCAAAGTGCTGGGATTATAGATGTGAGCTACCACGCCTGGCCGACCTTGTGCATTTTTTAAAAGTAAACTTTTAAAACAAGGAATGTTTGATACATGTGTAACATAACCTAACTAAAAGGCCAATTAAAAATTTGGAAGTAGTTTTCTAGGGCCTTAAGATATTCTCAACTAGACTGGTCTCTGAAAAGTAATACCATCATGTAAAAGGAATATATTAAGGCAACTTAATTTGATTTCATATTTGTAAGCAATCTGAAATTCACTCTTCTCAACACAAATGTCTGCTAGGATGAGACTACTGTAACCATGCAGGAGTGCATGCATTCTGATAAACCAGATTTAATAAATATGTTAATCTTCAACAAGAAGAAAAATATGTGAATTGAAATTATTCCAAAGGTAATGTGATTTTAAATGACTGTGAATAAAGAAACCTTAATATACAAATATATTTCATAAACTTTTTTCCTCTTAGTCTACAGCTTGGGATTTGCTCATCATGCAGAAAAGAGAGCTTATTTGGCAGCTATTTCTAAGTAATTTAGTTCATTAAAATACCAGGCTCAAAACAAAATTAGAATTTAATAAAAATTACTTTCCCATATGCAATGTAGCAAAATTGCATGTAAAAATTAAATAGATATCAAAAAAAAAAAAAAAAAAAAGAGGCCAGTTTGGATGTGCATTGATTATTTCTAAATTTATTTCTAGCTGTGAGAATCATCTAACAATGACTTTAGAACTAAAGAAATTAACATGGGTAAAATCTTTCAAAGTAAAAGATTTGACCTTAAAATTGACAGTTTTCCCAAAATAAAAAAAAAGGGAAAAAAATTAAACGGTATATGATACCCTCTTCAAGTTTTTTTCTTTAGAAAGTCTCACACTGTCACCCAGGATGGAGTATAGAATCTTGGCTCACTGCAACCTCCGCTTCCCGGGTTCAAGTGATTCTCATGCCTCAGCCTCCCGAGAAGCTAGGATTACAGACGTGTGCCACTACTGCCCAGCTAATTTTTGTATTTTTAGTAGAGACAGGATTTCTCCATGTTGGCAAGGCTGGTCTCGAACTCCTGACCTAAAAGTAGACAGGAGGTCTCATTATGTTGCCCAGGCTGTTCTTGAACTCCTGGGCTCATGTGATTCTCCAGCCTTGGCCTCCCAAAGTGCTGGGATTACAGGCATGAGCTACTGTGCCTGGCCCAAAACAAACACTTATTAGAGAAGCTACTTGGTAATACTTTTGCAATTCTAAATTAACCAAGGGATCAAGAAATAAGAACAAGAGCTATTTTATTATTTAAAATAAATAATAAGTGCCACAGGCTATTAGGTTCAATTTTGCACTGAAATATTTGAACATAAGTTGGACTTACTAGAAGGACTAGTTGGAAAATATGGAACAAATTTTCTATTAGAAACTGGGCTGGGTGCAGTGACTCATGCCTGTAATCCCAGCACTTGGGATGCTAAGGTGGGTGGATCATTTGAAGGAAAGGAATTCAAAGCCAGTTTGGCCAACATGGTGAAAACCTGTCTCTACGAAAAATACAAAAATTAGCCGGGCAGCAGTGGCACATGCCTGGAATCCAAGCTACGTGGGAGACTGAGGCAGGAGAATTGCTTGAGCCTGGGAGGCAGAGGTTGTGGTGAGCCGGGACCATGCTGCTGTACTCTAGGCTGGGGGGGCGGAGGTGGGGGGGCAACAGGGTAAGACTGTCTCCAAAAAAAAAAAAAAAAAAAAAAGAAACTAAATGTGCAAAAATCTTTTGGCTTAGATAAGTTTAAATATCAAATAGTTAAAATATAGTCAATGATCAGGTGTTGGGAAAAAATAAAAAATATGTATGTATATACATAGATAATGATCTTTAAATAAAAATTATGAGTCTTAATAAATAAAAATCATTAGGTCACCTGAAAGCAATTAGCAATATTTAACAGAATAAACTGGCACCAATGAACTAATATTTAACTTTCTTTGTATAATCTGTAAGCATATAGAATCAGAGAACGAAAAAGGCCTTTGAAGACTGAGGATGTCACCTCAGTTATCTGCCAGCCACTTATCTGAAACCCAGCTGCAAACTAGAAAGTAAACAACAGCCTCTATGTAATCAAAATGATGCCAAAATCCAAGAAGGTAATGTACCTACATCTTTACTAATTCCAAAACTAAAAAGGTTCCAAAAAAGCTTAGATAGTAAGTTCCCCAGTTAATGCAACAATATAAACTCCAACTTACCAGGATGCCTGACAGTAAACTCTGTATGAGAAAATTAAAAAGAAAAAAATAAAATAAAGAAAGAAAATATAACCAAAAACTTAAGAGGAAGAAAGACTAGTCTCATATTATAGAATAAAAAAACGGAAAAAAAAAAAAAAAAAAAAAAAAAAACCAGAAAAATCTGAAATTATCAAATTTCTATATAAAGGAGGAGAAATATATAACTATTTCTCTAATGATTTTTATATCAACAGAAAAATGAACAGTACCCTTGTATTAATATTTAGTTGTTTATTTCAATTTTGACATTTAAAAAATATTTCTACCTGGATACTTTTACCATGCTATTTCTAACATTTTCATATAGCATATATTTAATTTTAAATCTAGAAACACCCATAACGAACACACAAACAATCTCTGTTCTAAGTAATGTCCACCGCTTTTTCTGTCTTCACTGTTCCCTTGATATTCTTCATGGGTAACAAGCAGTCAAAGAACCTAGGTGGCTTCTCCGTAGTTCCTTCTTAATTTTATGATTTTATAGAATTGTCTTCGGTACATTCAGTTAAAAAGGTTCCTTCTAATTCTGTCTTTTGTTTCTTATCAAATAGAAAAAAAACATACCTGTTTATAAAGCCAACCTCGTCTGACCACTGGTGCATTAGGGTTCCTTTTAATTGAATTTGACCTCTTTCCAAAATTATGAACTTTTTTTGAAGCTCGTGAAGTCTAAATAGAAAAAGAGTATGATAAAAAATGTGGTATTAATGCCTAGATATTTGAGCTTATTTTCCTCTTCAAATTTAATCTCTTTTCAGATTTTCCTACGACTTGCAGGACTCAAATCTTTTCAGATAAATTACTGAAATTTTACTTTTGCTGTGTTAGTTTTTTGAAATATAAGGATTCTGCACCAAAAATTTCCCCCCAGGATACCACAAGTTTTGCAATCTTTCCTTTAAAATCTGGATCGGATATACAATTTTTAGAAAGACACGAGTATGTGGCAGTATATTGTTCTACCTGCTATATAAAATGAATAGATATTGAGTAAAAACTGTTAACAAATCTTTAAGAATAAACCAAATGATATAACTTTTCCCTTTATATCTGCATTTAATAGTGCAGGTTCAATTAAAGAAAGTTAACAGCACTCAGTCTGAGGAGAAATATACAGATATTAAATATAAACAAATATATCACATCAAGTCAAAATAAAACTGGAAGGATCTGCTTAATGTGAAATAGTGTTTTGTTTTTTGTTTTTTTTTGACAACTCTGAACTTAAATGATACCAGACACATGGAGTTTATTGGATTCTTCAAAGTACGCATAAGGATATATAATCTTTAAAAATACTGCTATGGTTACCATGAAGATTTATTTTGGTAGGAATCGTAGTGGTAACTAACAAATATGAAAACAATGAAGCTATAAAGTAACATATAATTATCTCTTCCTTTCCTAATTGTAGAGAAATCTAGCATACTTCATTAGAATTTTGTTTTTTGTGAAGCTTTTATTAGTATATAAGAGAATTTTAAGGCCCAATATCAACAAAATTCTTCTTAAAGCATATTTTCTTGATAGATTTTAATTTACTTTCAAACAGATAATGCTTAAAAACATTATAAACCTCAAAGACACAAAAAAATACACAAGGATCAATCTACTTCTCACTCTTGGGCTCTCGCACCCAGCTAACTGCACTCGCAACTCTATGGGGCAACCAGTATCATTGTGTGTATGCGTGTGTCTATCTTTCTAAAATATTTGTTCTCATGGTTTTGAATATTTTTCTGAAATGACAGCGTATTTTAATATCTACTCTTTTGTTTCATTATTTCTTGGAGCTCACTATATAAACAGAATGCCTATTTACCCATACTCTTGTCAATATGCTGTGTTATGAAACTTTCTGACCTTTGGAAATCTGCAGGTGAAAATGGTGTTTTTTTCCGGTTTTAAATAATATTTTTCATATTATGGATAAGGCTGAGCATCTTTTTTCATCTGTTTAAGAGTAAATTCCATTTTCTTTACTGAGAACTGATTTTATATAATTTATCCATTTCCAAACTGGCTTATAAACCCTTTTCTTATTGATTGAAAGCACTTCTTTAATTATAAGGAAATTATTCTTTAATTGCTATATAAATTGCAGATACTCTGCATGGATAATAATCACATGTGATTGAATTTCTCATTATTTTATATTGTTACTTCTGGGTTTTATGTCATATTTAGAAAGCCCATCTGCATTCTGAGCTCTTTTTTTTTCCCTTAAATCTTCCATTTTTTTTCCCCTAGTGCTTTTATAGTTTTTTTTTTTTTTTTTTTTTTTTTTTTTTTTTTTTTAACATTTCAACAACTGATCCGTCTAGAAAATTTTTGGTGTAAAGTATGAGAAATGGATTCAACTTTCTTTCAAGACAATGCCCTAGTGGCCCTCAATCCATTCATCGATTTCTCCAGATTTTAATTAAAATATACTCATAAAGCATTATGCTCAGCCTGTTGGATTTATATTAACTTAATCAAAAATTATTTATATTATTTGAAAATTTATATTCATTTATAATCTCCTAACAAAATTTTGTTTCAAAAACCTTAACAGGCATTTAAAATACTATTATTATAATTATCTATTTCCTTATAATAAACATAATTTACCATTACAGTGGTTTTGCTGAAAAATGTTTCCTCAATCTAGGCATTCTTATATCCAGAAAATTTGATTTCTAGGCTATTACATTACTCTTCACCTTTAAAACTTAAGTGTGTCTACTCTCTCTCAAAAATATCATTGTATTTCTAACATTATTCCAAATTCAAAAATGTAAGTCATTGAATTATAATCTTATTACTTTATATTTTCAGCCTATTGCTATATCTCATGTAATAATAAAAATGTAATGATTATTCTATAATTCTAAGTCCATTATGAGTAACGGTATAGATACTATTTACTCCTTATCAATAATTAATAAAAAGTAAAATAACTTACTCTGCCTACAGGGCTCATTGGATGCACTGCATAATCTGAAGTCACATTATAGTTAGAAGCTTCATTTATCATACTTATAGGTCGTTCCTTCTTTTCTTCAGATGTCATGGTTGCAACAGTCCTGAAAATATATGTCAAAACACTAGAACTTGCTGGGTATGTAACCCGCTTTATAATAACACTTCCCTAGAGTTAACAATTCGAGTGTCCTACTTTTCCAAAGTAGTTTGATCCTAGTTACTCTAGAGTCAGGCCTTAATACTTACAACAACTTTAAATACAGCTAACACTTTTACGAAGCCAAAAATGTTTATTATTACCATGTTTATTTATTTTTATTTTTAAACACAAAAGTCTCATTCTGTCGCTCAGGCTGGAGTACAGTGGTATGATTTTGGCTCACTGCAGAATCTGCCTTGCAGGTTCAACTGATTCTCCTGCCTCAGACTCCTCAGTAGCTGGGACTACAGGCACATGCCATCATACCCAGCTAATATTTGTATTTTTTAAGTACAGTCAAGGTTTCACCATGTTGGCTAGGCTGGTCTCGAATGCCTGATCTCAAGTGATTTGCTCACCTAGGCCTCCCAACGTGCTGGGATTACAGGCATAAGCCACCACAGCCAGCCTATCATGTTTATTTTTAACAGACATTACTGCAGATATTCTACTTCGTCATCCCACTAAAAATTAAAAATGAATTATAAGATTATTCTGATACTACAAACAATAACAATTTCAGTAACTTACTGTGTGAATAGCTTTATAGTATGATACATTCGTACACATATCTCATTTGATACTTATAAAACTCTTGTAAAATAGTCATTACCAACTATCTGATTTAAGGATGAGAAAACTGAGCTCAAATTAGTTTAATAATCTAACCAAGTTTACATAGTTTCTCTATGCCTGCATCCTGGGCTCTAGAGCTTACTGAGTTTGAAGTACTATCAAAACAGCTTCTGAAATTACATTCCTCATGAAAAAATACTTAAGTCAGATTTCTGTATGACACATTATGTTATACTTGACTACAAATGTCCAGATAAGAAAGCTGTTAAATTCTATTGAATGAAATATAAATAACAGCAATTTCAATTTCAATGCTAACCCAATTTTAAACACAGGCATTCCATGAACTCTTTACTTACTGTTCATTCACTACAAAAATACAGTTGTCCTGTGATGGTTGTCCCGTGACTGGATGCTTGCAGGTCACTTTCCTTTCATTATGGCTGACAAAAGAATGGAAAAAAAAAAAGAACATGTAGGTATTTAAATGACCGTTTTGTTACTGTAACATTAAAGTTAGTCTACAAAAGAAACAAAATTCAAACTCCCAGCCCAGCTCCTTTTTTTTTGAGACGAAACTTTGCTCTTGTCGCCCAGGCTGGAGTGCAATGGTGTGATCTCACTGCAACCTCCATCTCCTGGGTTCAAGCAATTCTCCTGCCTCAGCTTCCTGAGTAGCTGGGATTATAGGTACCTACCACCACACCCAGATAATTTCCTGTATTAACAAGGTTTTACCATATTGGTCAGGCTGGTCTTGAATTCCTGACCTCAGGTGATCCACCCACCTCAGCCTCCCAAAGTGCTAGGATTACAGAGGTGAGCGACTGCGACAGTCGTCAGACTTTTGAGATTCCTAAATATATCTGTCCTACTACTATCTACTGGGAGTGTATATTTGTGTAAATGTTGCTTCCATTTTTATAAAAAAAGTTAAATGCATTCCTTCTCAGTGTGCCTCAGCCTCCCAGGTAGCTGGGATTACAGGCATGTACTACCACACCTCACTAATTTTGTAGTTTTAGTAGAGACAGGGTTTCACCATGTTGGTCAGGCTGGTCTTGAACTCCTGACCTCAGGTGATCCACCCACCTTGGCCTCCCAAAGTGCTGAGATTACAGGTATGAGCCACTGCACTTGGCCAAATTCAGGTCTTGATATAAAGCATACCTATGGTCACAGAACAAACTAATACCCACCTTGTCTCTGTAGTCACTGTGGCCTAGTAGGAAGTCCAAACCTTTCTAAATACAATGCTAGTGTTTACCTACCCCTACTTCCAGACTTTCCTCAAGGATGTTTTAATGAGTAGGTCTAGACAAGTGGTTCTCAATTGGGTGATTCTGCCTTCCAGGAGAACATCTGGCAATCCCTGGTAACATTTTGAATGTCACAATTGGGGAGATGTTACTGGTATCTAGTGGGCAGAGGCCAGGGTGCTGTTAATTTTATAATGCAGAGCAGAGCCCTCCATGTAAAATAAACCTCCAGAAACGTCAACAGTACTGAGGGTGGGAAGCCCTGCACTAGGTATGGTAATCCTTAAACTATGATAACCCTTAAAATAACTGAGTCTACTGAATAAGGAAAGCAATTATTTACTAACATTACTAATACATGTTCCTGTATTTCTCTAAACACAACAGAGGTTGAAGAAAACAATGGCAGTTGAGAGCACAGGTTCTGAAGTCAGACTACATAGGTTTGAATCCCAGCTCCTCCACCTAATAGACAGGTGATCTTTGGCAACTTACTTTACCTCTGTGTCTCAAATGACTAAAGGCAGCTATGTCACAGGTTATTCCTTAATTTAACCAACATACACATGTACATACATACAAATATTTTTATAAATATATCTATATAGATATATATCTATATACAGTAGTCCTCCCTTATCTGTGGTTTTGGTTTCTATGGTTTCGGTTACCCTCAGTCAATTGCTGTCCAAAAATATTAAATAGAAAATTCCAGAAATAAACAATTCATACGTTTTAAATTGTAAGCTGTTCTGAGTAGTGTGATGAAATCTCTCTTCATCCTGTTCTGTCGCATCTATGATGTGAATCATCCCTTTGTCTAGTGTCTTGAAACTGTCGATGCTATCTGCCCCATTAGCTACTTAATAGTTGGCTTGGTTCTCAGATCAACTGTTGAGGTACTGCAATTTTTGTGTTCAAACAACCCTTACTTAATAATGACCCCCCTCCACCAAAGTACAAGACCAGTGATACTGGCATGCTGTTACATTTTTATTAGTTAATGCAGTTAATCTTTTACTGTGCCTAATTTTTTCAAAAACAGAGTAAGGAGGTCTTGCTAGGTTGCCCAGTCTGGCCTCAAACTCTTGGGCTCACGTGATCTTCCTACTTTGGTTTCCCAAAGTGCTGGGATTACAGGCATGAGTCAGCATACCTGGCCCACTGTGCTTAATTGATAAATTAAAATGTATCATAAAGCAGTGAAAAATAAAAATAAAAATCCTTGCCCTCATGGAAATTACTTTATAATGGAGATGTGGAAAATAATAAGCACTTGATAAAGGTTATTTACAACTATTACGAACTACAGGATACTGAGTATATGTCATCATTATATTAGTATTTGGCCAACTATTTAAAAGTTTAACTTTGTGCCTACCCAAATACAGTCACCTGTCACTAACTATGGTGAAACATTTTTGTTTGTTTGTTTCATCATACTCAACCCCAAACATGGTGATACATTTTAAAATACATTAAGTGATTTCACAGTTGTGTGAACATCAGAGAGCATACGTACACAAACCTGGTTGGCACTGCCTACTATAAACCTAGGCTATAGAGTGAAGCTTATTGCTTCTAGGCTAAAAATGGTATGGCATGTTACTGTATTGAATACTATAGGCCATTGCAATATAAAGTATTTGTGTATCTAAATATATCTAAACATAGAAAAGGAACATTAAAAATATGGTCTTATGCCTGTAATCCCAGAACCTTAAGAAGCCAAGGTGGGTGTATCACTTGAGGCCAGGAGTTTGAGATCAGCCTGGACAACATGATGAAACCCTATCTCTACTAAAAATACAGAAATTAGCTGGCCATAGTAGTGCATGCCTGTAATCTCAGCTACTCTGGTGGCTGCGGCACACCACTGGACTCCAGTCAGGGCAACAGAGTAAGACTCTATCTCAAAAAAAAAAAAAAAAGTATGGTATTAAAGATTAGAAATGGGACATGTTTATAGGGCACTTATCATAAATGAAGCTTGCAGGTCTGAAAGTTGCTCTAGGTTAGTCAGTCAGTATGCAGAGACTGAATGTGAAAGCCTAAGGCATTACTGTACACTACTCTAGACTTTATAAGCACTGTACACTTAGGCTATATCAAATTTATTAAAAATATTTTTTAAAACTTTAAATTTATAAAAATATTTTTCTTTCAATTAAGCTTAGCTTATTGTAACTTTATAAAATTTTAATTTTTTTTTTTTGGGGGGGGGGATGGAGTTTCGCTCTTGTTACCCAGGCTGGAGTGCAATGGTGTGATCTTGGCTCACTGCAACCTCTGCCTCCTGGGTTCAGGCAATTCTCCTGCCTCAGCCTCCTGAGTAGCTGCGATTACAGGTGTGTGCCAACATGCCCAGCTAATTTTCTGTATTTTTAATAGAGACGGGGTTTCACCATATTGACCAGGATGGTCTCGATCTCTTGACCTCGTGATCCACCAGCCTTGGCCTCCCAAAGGGCTGGGATTACAGGCGTGAGCCACTGTGTCCACCCAACATTTTTAATTTTTAAAATTTCTTTCTTTTTTTTTTTTTTCAGGGACAGAATGTTACTCTATCACCCAGGCCATAGTGCAGTGGTGTGAACACAGCTCTCTGCAGCCTCGACTTTCCAAGTTCATGCAATCCTCCTAGCTCAGTCTCTCAAAGAGCTGCACTACAGGTGCACGTGACCACACCTACCTAATTTTTAAAATAGCTACTTGGGAGGCTGAAGGAGGAGGATTGTATGAGTCCAGGAGTTTGAGGTTGCAGTGGGCTATGATTACCACTGCACTCCAGCCTGGGCAACAGAGCAAGACCTTGCCTTTTTTTTTTAAGATGAGGTTTCACCATGTTGGTCAGGCTGATCTTGAACTCCTGACCTCAGGTGATCCGCCTGCCTTGGCCTCCGAAGTGCTTGGATTATAGGTGTGAGCCACCATGCCCGGCTGACCTTGCCTTTCTTTTAAAACAAAAACAAAACAAAACAAAAACAACAACAACAAAAAAGACTCCATTTTTCTGGTGAGTTCAGGGCTAAAGAAAACAAGCTCAACTTACTGTTCGTACCTTTTCTTTCTTTCTTTTTTTAAAAAGAAAAGATACCAAGAAATTGATAAATAGCAAGACAGATTGCTTGTGCTTTGGCATTATGTCTTTTTCCTATTTGTTACCAGAGTTTTAATCTTTTGCTATAATTGGAAGAGTGAATGAAAGGCCTGACACTTTAAAGCTTCTATGAAACTATTATTTCATTTAATAATAATTTGGTTGTGAAGGATTTTAAGATGACTAAATCAGCGTGCATAAAAAATGGTATGTGTATGTATATGTGTGTATATATATATATATATATATATATATATATATATATTTCCATCAACTCATATAACATTAAAATGACATGTCTACTGGAGATAAAATAGAAATTCATTAGTCAACCTAATTCTTTTCCCATCTTATGTATTTTATAAACCAAATAATGAATTATGGAAGAAACTACTGGAACACCTGGGCTACACTGAACTTTTTTTTTTTGTTGTTTGAGAAGGGGTTTCGCTCTTGTTACCCAGGCTCGAGTGCAATGGCGCGATCTCGGCTCACCGCAACCTCCGTCTACTGGGTTCAGGCAATTCTCCTGCCTCAGCCTCCCGAGTAGCTGGGATTACAGGCACACCCCACCATGCCCAGCTAATTTTTTGTATTTTTAGTAGAGACGGGGTTTCACCATGTTGACCAGGATGGTCTCGATCTCTTGACCTCGTGATCCACCCGCCTTGGCCTCCCAAAGTGCTGGGATTACAGGCGTGAGCCACCGCACCCAACCCAAACTTTTAAGCAGATATCTTAGTTCTGAGCTTTCTGGAAGCTTAGATAAAAAGAGAAGGCTAAAGCACACAGCTCCTATAAACTATTTACGGAAGGAAGAACAATTTACCAGGTTTGAATCAACTTTAAATAAAAGGTTTCTTCTATATAAATAACTAACTGTATGACAGCACTCTGCAAATAGGGGAGGCTGATGTTTGTCTCCCTTTCCAGGGTAATAGAAGATATTTTTCGTAGCGTCTACATTGCTTTGGTTTTCTGTCATCAGGAGACATATAAAGGAGGATGACAATGGCATTCCTTAAAAAACATAATCAAGCACACACTCTTTCTCATCAAAATAAATGCATAAAGTGCACATTTCAATATAAAACCCAATAAAAATATGCAATTAGAAAAAAAAGACTTGTTAACATGGTGTTTCAAATTTCCAGTTAAAATCATAAAAGCCCCTTAAAGTGAGGGGACTATTTCATTCGTTTTTGTTTGTTTGTTTGTTTTTTTATTTTATTAGGGACTATTTCATTCTTAATCGAGAGTTACTTCAAATTATAAAGAAACTAAAGTATTCAATGCAATTAAGTACCTACAGACAAAAGAAATTTGGTATTAAAATTCCTGTTATCCAACAATAAGACCAAAACCATGCAGAACTTCATTGAATGCAAAAATCTTTGATCTGATATCTACAGGTAAAGTACTCCAATTAGAAGTTCTTTAAAATATCAGAATTTGATTTTTTATAGAAATGAATCCAATACTAAATGTACTAGATTTAAAAATTTTTAAATTCAAGTAATATTACATATGACAAGTATTATTTTAAAATTAGGAATATGTAGTTCCTTTCCATACTTGGTTTAAAGAATGTATCTTGTTTACATATAGTAAATCATAACCATGCATATAGTTAAATGAGATATTCTTTAAACCAAGTATGAATATGAAAAGAAACTATTCCTGATTTTTTTTCTTTTTTTTTTTTTTAATTCCTGATTTTTAAATAATACTTAGGATTTCAAAGAGATGATGACTCAGGATTGCTTAATACAGAGGCACTGCCATCTTTATTGGGTTGCTCTATGCTTTTTAGTTAGGCATCCTCACAAGCCCAAGCTGGCAGCTTTATCACAAAGTAATATTCTGAACCACAAAGTCTAGAGTTAAAAAGAAAGTTTTGCTTTGCATATTCCTTTGCAGTTAGTTTCCCAAAAGCTTCCTGGCTATATTTCTTAAGAATCTCATTAGTCAGAGATATGAGATTCCATGTCCAATTCAATCAATGGCAAAATAAATGGGACTACTATGGTAAGCTTACACCAGTCAAGATTCACAACTTTGTCTATGGTCCACCTAGAGGAAAGTGAATAAAATGAGGTTATAATAGCAAAAAAAGAAAAAAAAAGAAAAAGAAAAAGAAAAAGAAAAAAAAGGAGGGGGTGGTGGGGGGAAGAAGAGGCTATTAGCTAAGAAATATCCTATTTTCTTAGACAAAGCAACTTACACATGACCCAAAGAAAATATCTGTGCTAGCATATTCAAAAGTAGATTTCTGTTTTATGTGGTAAAGATGAAAATGGTTTTACTAATTTCTTGCTTTGAGAAGGTAAAAGGATGATTTAACCTGAACTTCAGACCTTTAGATATTTTGTTTCTACCTTCAGAAAAATGTTTTAATGTTTTGGGTAGATACTGACCAGCTTTTATAATGCAATCCTTGTGAGAGCATGTGTTTTTAGTGTTTTTTTTTTTTTTTTTTTTTTTCTTAATTTCTATTTCATTGGTAACTTCAGTGACTGCTTTAAACCAAAATCCACTCTGCTTTTTAAAAACGAATACTGAAATTGCTATTAACATATTGCCAGTAACAGCCAATACTATTCTTCTGAGTGATACATTACAGCCAGGCAAAGCAAGTTTTATGCAGTGTTTCATATGTGTAACCATGGTAATATTGTTGAAATGTATTTACTATGCAAAATGAGTAATATGTATTTTAGAATCCCACAGAAGAGATTTCAGTTGTTTCTTACTAAACTCAGATGTGAACTCATTTATATGATTTGCTCTGAATCACGTATTTCCCTTAAGGGAAAGAGAGAAGGATTTAATTTGGTTTAAGAAAAATAGGATAGCACAGTGGTTTGGCAGCTGCCATTTGGCAATTATTCTGTCAATCCTAGCAACAAAGCCAGTATCATGATTCGGACTTTTACAAAGGCCCAACCCACAAAAGCTGCCCACAGATCCACAATAATGTTAGACTGGAGTCTGGTAGAAGAGGTGTGGAAACTATGGAAGCTATTGTATTTGCCTATGAAGAAACCTATGCAGCAAAAAGCTCAGATGTGTGCTTTTAACTTGTGCTTTTAACAGTGTCCTTCTAGTGAAACCAAAAAGAGTACTATAATTTTGTATGTTTTCAAGTTGGCCTTAGCTTCATTACTCTATAAAACAATTATACTCTCCAGCTAGTCTTAAAATTGAAGAGCTTCCATCAATAAAAAATCACAGTGTCTTGTAAACAGTCGAATCTTATTCAGGTTTAAAAAACATGTTTGTAGCAGCCATTTAGTTAGGAAATCAATTCGATATATGCTAGTCAAGTAATTTTAAAATTATTATGAACCATAAAATTTCTTAATGTTTTACATAGTTAACTGTTTTAATTTATTTTCATTGTAATAAAAAGAAGAAAAATGTTCTGTTGAAATCTGGCTGCCACAAGGACTATTTCTGCAATTTATTTTTAAACTGAAAATATGCTGGCATAGAAAATTGTGCCTACAATTAAAGGCAATGTTTTAAGAACAAAAGAAAAACATTAAAAGTGCTCTGCCTTTCTTGAAACTGAATTCCTGAGTCTTGGTTATGTGAATAAATAACCATTGAGTTAGCAATCTCAAAGACTGTAATTTTTTTGAGGGTAAAACATGAAAAGTATCTATTTCCTTAACCCACATTCAATTTTAAATGTCATTTGCCTTTAACTTAGAACTAACTGCTTCCAGACATCCTGCTCAAATCTCAGTGTTTCATTTACCCATCATCTACAAATTCTCCTTAAGGTCTTAACTCTTTATTTTCTATTCTTTCTCCTCTCATCATTTAGAAAATGGATGATCTCCAATTTCTTGGGGGAAAAGAATGGATTAATCAGGTGTGAAAACCTCACTCATCCTCACCCCCAGCAATAAATATTACGATGACCACCATAACAGCTACCACTTGAGCATCTTACTCAGTGCTACTCACATACTCAGCTGTCACAAAACGGCCTTGACAATCAATCCTCACAGAGCCCCTCTAAGGTAGGTGTTATTATTTGCACTTTATGAGCACACTAACTGAGGCTCATGGCATTTAGAAAGCTGCCAGAAGTCATACTGCAAGTAGGAGTGCCTCCAAGGCTTGAGCTGCTCTCCTTTTCAGATCCCAACCGTTCAACAGCTGCCCCTTTCTCCAACTCTTTCCACAGCCAATGAGACTTCTCGGTTCTGCCTTTCATCTTCTGTTCAATGACACTAGAACAGAATAAAGCCACACTTTCCTTAGAGGCCCTTTCCTTCTTCCACTGAGAGCAGATGTGCTATGCACAAGCTGTGGACTCCCTCACTGCTCCTCTTCCTTCCTCCTCTCATCTCACTGCCTACCATCACCCCAGGATCATTTCTATCTGAAGCACAGTAATGAAACCTTTCCCAATTCCAGTTTAATTTTAAACCCAATGCCTCTCATCCTTGGAAGCTTCACAATCATTTTCTTCTCTTAGCTGTTCAGACAAAATTACCACCACAACGGATTTAGAAATGTTACGTCACACTTCTCCTATTACAGGTATCAAAGAATTTAAACAACTGTAAAGCATATGTTGCACCCAACAGAAACTGAAAGTCTTGCTTGACTCAAAGGAGATGACTTAAACCCAATGAGAAAATATGAGTATGATGTAACAGTGTAAGTACAAAGCTGTAATCATTATAGACATTAAGAACATTAAGAGAAAAAAAATTAAATGTTCAAAACATGAAGGCTCACATACCAACTCACCTGTTTTAGGATTTGATTTTTCACTGATAATGTCTAAGTTAGCTTTTTAAAAAGCTCTCAAGTAACACCAGCATACACATTAAGAATCTACAAAATGAGCTGTGTACAGTGGCTCACACCTGTCATCTAGCACTTTGGGAGGCTGAGGCAGGCAGATCACCTGAGGTCAGGAGTTCGAGACCACCCTGGGCAAAATGGTGTAACCCCATCCATACAAAAAATACAAAAATTAACTAGCCTGGTGCAGTGGTACACACTTGCAGTCCCAGCTACCAGGGAGGCTGAAGCATGAGTATTGCTTGAACCTGGGAGGTGGAGGTTGCGGTGAGCTGAGATCGCACCACTGTACTCCACCCTGGATGACAGAGTGAGACTCTGTCTCAAAAAAATAAAATAAAATTTATAAAATGAACACCTTTTAATGAATTTAAAGCAATTTTGAAAGTAATATAAGAATGATTCAATTAACACCATGCTAGTTAAAAACAAAATGTACCTATCACATCCGTCCCAAGTGTTATGGCACAGTTAGTTACATTTTAGATCACTTGATAAATTAAAAGCAAAAGTGCTTAACATAATTTAGATCATTCTTTCACCTTTAAGTCATTTGAGTAAATCTGAACTTAAGCATTTAAGAAGATGGGAAGGTTAACTGGTACTATATGGTTAAAACAGAAATATGATTCTTAAAATGTACACATTAATTTGCTCAAGTAATTTTCTACCAAGTATTCAAGAATTAAGTGATATATCTGGTTGACACCAGAAATTACCTTATGAGACACGAGAAATTACCTAATGAGAATAGACAGCTAATAACATCTCGGCCACTATGCAGGTGCATATGGTTCCAAGACTCTCTTTTTTTAAACTGTATTTATTTTTACAATTTCTTTTTCTTTTCTTTCTTTCTTTTTTTTTTTTTTTTTGACACGGAGTTTCGCTCTTGTTACCCAGGCTGGAGTGCAATGGCGCGATCTCGGCTCACCGCAACCTCCGCCTCCTGGGTTCAAGCAATTCTCCTGCCTCAGCCTCCTGAGTAGCTGGGATTACAGGCACGCGCCACCATGCCCAGCTAATTTTTTGTATTTTTAGTAGAGACGGGGTTTCACCATGTTGACCAGGATGGTCTCGATCTCTCGACCTCGTGATCCACCCGCCTCAGCCTCCCAAAGTGCTGGGATTACAGGCTTGAGCCACCGTGCCCGGCTTCTTTCTTTCTTTTTTTTTTTTGACAGAGTCTCACTTTGCTGCCCAGGCAGGCTGGAGTACAGTGGTACAATTTCAGCTCACTGCAACCTCTATCTCCTGGGTTCAAGCAATTCTCCTGCCTCAACCTCCCAAGTAGTTGGGATTACAGGCAACCATCACCATGCCCAGCTAATCTGTGTATTTTTAGGAGAGAAAGCATTTCACCATGTTGGCCAAGCTGGTCTTGAACTCCTAGTCTCAAGTGATCTGCCTACCTCAGCTTCCAAAGTGCTGGGATTACAGGCATGAGCCATTGTACCCATTACAGGCTATTTTTAGAATTCATTTATCAACTGAAAAATTAAGGCAGTATGTATTTTTCATGTACAACATTAGACACTCTTAACAGCATCTGAATCCACCTTGTTGTAACAAGACTCTTCCCTACTGAGTCCATCCTCTAAGCTAAGTTTCAACTTCCTTCTGTAGAAAAGGAACCAAAACCAAAAAACCAAACCAAACCAACCATAAGCAGCACAACAAAACCCTTACCTTTTTAAAAGGATAAAGTATCTGGTTGCACACCAGGCATATTAGCTGTGTCCAACAGAGCCCTCACCAAACATTCTATTACTAACACATTGAATGTGTTAGTAGAATCAGATTTCTTGAAAACAAGTGAATTATGTCACTTCCTTGCTTTAAATAATTGTTGGCTCTCTGCATCATCTTTAATGTGAAGTATAATGGCTTACATAAAATTATAATTTAATGAATGAGGAACACTGATAATGTGATCCCAGGTCAAAGTTTACTGTAGAATGATACACGAAAAAAGCACTTACATAGTCATATAACAGAATAAAAATGCTCACAGGGTGTATTTTAGTGGGTTAAAAGAAAGGAATACTTACTCGAAAAGTTGCAGCCACTTATATAAAAACATTGTGTCACAAAAGTCTTACTGACTTTTAATATAAAACTGGACAGAGCCCCAACTCAGAAACATTTCAATGATCAGAAATATTCTTCTCATTTAAAAGCAGTAATGTGGCATTCGAAAATATACATAGCCTGTAATCCCAGCAGTTTAGGAAGCAGAAGTGAGAGGACTGCTTGAGGCCAGAAGTTCAAGACTATACTGGGCAATAACAAAACGCCCTGTTTCTACCAAAAAAAAATTTAAAAATCACAATTTAAAAAATATTTAAAATTAGCCAGGTGACGTACTACATGCCTATAGTCCCAATTACTCAGGAAGCTGAGGTGGGAGGATCTCTTAAGCCTAGGAATTCAAGGCTGTGGTGGGCTATGATGGTGTTATTATGCTCCAGCCTGGGCAACAGAGCAAGACTCTGCCTTTAAAAAAAAGTCTCCCCAGTGAATAGCAATTGGTAATCTTTTATTGTAGCATGCATTAAATAGAAATTTATTATACCCTTGGGAAGAAAGCAAACAGCAAATGAGAAAAAATTTAAGCATCTACTCTTTTGCATGTGGTCACATCCACTTTAGAAAGTTAACCAAATTATACCCTATACATAAATTACCACACAATTTAAAAAGATCCAATTATTTTATTGTAGATAAAACACATTTTTTTCCAATAGAGTCAAACTGACAGAGTAACAGTTCAATTTAAACAGGAAAAAACTGCTAATCACATATTCTTCATCATGCAGTAGTTATTCATTTTCATATTGCTGTATGAGCTTTATCTAAACAATTTCTTCAAGAATAAAAAAGTAGCTGACTCATAAGTCAAATGATATCCCTCTGAAATAAAAAGATTTTGTAAAAAAACAGCTGGCTTTCTTTCAGAATAGCTATCTCATAGTATAACAAATTTTATTCTTTTATTCTGTATGAGCTAGGCACTCGTGACACAGCCTTAATAACATTACAAATATAAATAAATAAACATGCAGAGTCACATAACCATAAACAAAATACAAAGGGGAAACCGATGAGGGATTGATCTTGCTTAGAAAGGAAAAGAGCAGAGAAGGCATCACGGAAGTGGCTACCATTTGAACTGCACCTGGTGGAATCAGTGGGATTAGTCAGATTGAAGTGGGCGAGGGCACACAGAAATGTGGTTGAAAATTTAGGCTTTGAATAATAATATATTTATGTATATAAAATGTGTTATAAAATTTTTGAAACAATGTATTTGCTCTACTCCTAGCTTTCCTTTTACTTCAATTCCAAAATAATGTAAAGGTCCAAATAGTAATGCACTTATGTGATGCACACAGTACTTAATTAAGGTTCAGTTTAGTCAACAAATCATTATCCTCAAGCACTGAGAAATTTCTCACTTACAGACAAGGCACGAGTGGGACAGAAATCAAACTCAGAATAGCAGGGTAAGCAACCCAATTCCTACAGCAGTGACATTGTGAGCAGAGTGGGAAATAACTAGAGACATGCGGTGGGGAGGTGGGGCGTGGAGGGGGAATCCAATGGCCACTGCAGGACACTGTGACAGAGATTTCACTCTGGAGATACATTTCCTTCAGCAGAGTACAACACATGGCATGCTAGCCATAGGCTAGTTAACTGGCAGGTTTTGATCATCAAATTGAAGATGGAATCTCTACAATGCAAACATCAAGATATCCTCCTCACATATTTAACTTGTTTTGCCAATTCATTCATTCATGCTAAAATATTTATTAATATTTATTTATACAAAACCTTGTGTATATAGGATTACACAAAACCTTGTGTAATCCTATATACACAAGGTTTTGTACTGTCTACCACAAGGAAACAAAAATATAGTTTAAACATTATAAGGGCCTTAAAAAAAATACTATTCCATTGGCGTTTACTAGGCTAAATTTCAAACAAAGAAGAGTAGCACAATTATACTTTTGCAAGCAGGCTATATAGTCTTAGTGGAAAGCATTCCTCAAAGCATACCTTATTCATTGGAAAACAGACAAGCGCTCTGTTCTACTGCTTTATTCTTGAGTAAAACTTTTATGTTAATTTCAAGTTATTCCCACAGCTCTGTTCATTGCCCTCTTGTTTTACTGTTTTTTTTTTCTTTTTTTGCCACATTGAATTTCCTGTTCATACAAAAAAAGCTGAAATAGTTTCTCCTCATTTGAACTTTAGTAGCAACCCATGGCCTATGATGTCATAATGCTCAAAAACATCTTTGTTTAAAATGTACACTGAATATTCCAATTCATCACCACAGTAACTTATCGATTAAGTTTAAAATTTATTAAAAATCTGTATTTAAACTTAAATCTTTCAGTGGATTCAAGATAAATGTTAAAAGGGAAATAGAAATATTCCTCTGTATACTTAAATTGGGTAGAATCTTAGTTGTAATCTGAAAATTCTGTAACGTAAGGAAAAAAATTGTGGATCTTGAATTAAGACTGTCAAAGAAAACAGAGCAAACTTGAAACCCTACTTCTATATTTCTAAGCTTCTAAGTATAGATATATAATATACTGGAAGTCATAATATGAAGTAGTTATTGTTAATTCCTAAAACTTGTTATTTTTTTCACATTCACATATAAATTGCTGATTTAGATGAGCTAACTGTATTATTTACCAAAAATATGTATAGCAAGTCATTCTTCAACTGCTTTAGAAAACTGAAGTGAAAATATTTAACATATTTTGTAAGAATTTCCATATCATCTTTATCAACTAGACTTGAAAACCAGAGTAGCAAACAAACAAAAAACTAGAAAGAAACTGTTATTATAAAAAGAAATTGTTAATTTATATTATAAAAGAAACTGTTCTTTTTTTATTCTTTCAGAAAAAACTTTCTTTGAAAATTCTTCTAAAAGACCTTGAAATCACAAGGTTGCTGCCGAACATGCTAGAAAACAATTATACCCAAAATGGCAAAATAGAAGATTTTATAGGTTTTAGTTTGTACAATATGAACAGAATGAAATTACAATATTATTCATCCATATGAAACAGAGAAAAAGAATTTATAAGCAAAATAGCTATGTCTAAAAACAAAAGAAAAAACTTACCCAACATAACCTACTTCTTAAACTAATGCTTTTAAAACAACAAAATCAATTTATATAGTACCATTCAAAGAAATATAAATTGATATTAATAATAAATCTTTATAATATATAATCTCCTACCATTATATTGCTCTTAAATTTTAGGTCAATAAAGACTCCTACTTTAAATCGTATCACTGAATTGGCCCAAATAATTAAAAAATTAAAGAAAAGCAGCTTCAATCAGTAAGTTTAGACTAATATTAATACATCTTTTAAAAAAATTATATAATGTATAATGTTAGTATCTCCACAGGAACATCTGAGGAATTATTCATTTAATTCTCTTTGGAGGTCTGGGGGCAAACCAAGCATCTTCTCTGAGTAAGTTAAAAATAAACAAGGAATAATAAGATTTTAAGTAAAAATCTTTATACTTCAAAGCAATCTGTGACAACTAAGTATTCATGTAGCCTAAAGTTAAGGAGAGACTAAGAGGAAGACATTTCCAATGCCAAATCTTAAAATGCTCAAACATTTGAAAACCTAATGAATATATTTACATTTCTACAACAACACAATACTTCATTTATAAAAATATTTACAGTATGTAAATCCTTTGCACTAAGCATTGTGCCTGGCATTAGGGCTACAAAGATTATTTGCTACAGGATCATTAACTGAGGAAAAGGACTACTGTTCACTTAGCCATTAGCTATTTATTAATACATAAAAGTAAAAAGAATTACTCACCAGCCTTCATCAAAATCAATCCTGAAAAGGATATTCAACTACAGGCAAAAAGGACACTGAAGTAAAACTAAGACTCAATTTCTTTGTCTTTGAGCTGTTCTCAATGAGCACTGTGGGGATGAAGCACTGAGGAAATACACTGTGGTTCTGAGGTTGGCCTGCCACTCTGGAAGTCTGACACCAGACTGACGTCACACTCAAACATGTCATTGCAGCCACAAATTAAGGCAGTTCCTCCAGAATCTGTTGTGATTATGCATGCCTTCCAGCCATAAGAGTAAAATATGATTTCAATTCCCTTAAAATTGGCATATAGCATAGGATAAAACACCACGATATATGGCTGCAAATAGTTTTAGAAGAAAACGTTTAATGAGTATTAAAAATAATCTTATCTCTAAATAAATGGATATTTCTTGTTTAAATTGTAAGCACACCAACTGAAATGACTCCAGAAACAGTTTTTATTGTTCTTTCCAAGATGATACATATTTGTTTCAAAAAATTCAACCAATAAAAGGTATATAAAAGTCTAAAACTGCCTGGAATTTCACCACCAATGATGATGATGGTTGCTCAGTTTTATTGATCACTTACTATGTTAAGCATTTTTACAAACTCACGTGAGCCTTGTAACCGAACAAGATAGATTCTATAGTAGTGATCTCCATTTTACTGAAGTAACTAAAGCATAAAGCAGTTAAGTAATTTGCCCACCCATAATAATTAGCATTATTATGGCTAATAATGCTAATAAGTGATCAAACAGGATGCAAACCCAGGTAGAGTGCCTGTGCTGTCCAGACATTTGATTACTAAGGTATACTAACTAGCAGAAAAGATAAGAGTGGTTAATATTTTGGTGAACATCATTTCAAACCACAGTTTGTAACATAAACATGTATTTATTCAACAGAAGGAAATAAAACACGTTGTTTTACAACACGCTTGCTTTCACTCAATAATATGCTCTGGACAGGTTTCCATGTCAGCAATTAATATTCCTAACTTTCCTTTTGTGATGACTGCTCAGACATATTTGTGCTTTTCTGTGTTTAGCTATGTAGGATAATTCTCAGAAGTGAAATGGATAGGTCAAAGCATGTGCATGTTTTCAACATTTACACACACTATACTCCAAAAAGAAGTAACAACGCATATTTGTACCTCGGCGCATTAAATTTCTCCTTTCCTCACATCTCAGCTCATACTGAATAATTCTCAGAAGTGAAATGGATAGGTCAAAGCATGTGCATGTTTTCAACATTTACACACACTATACTCCAAAAAGAAGTAACAACGCATATTTGTACCTCAGCGCATTAAATTTCTCCTTTCCTCACATCTCAGCTCATATTGAATACTGACAATTATTTTTCTTATTTGCAATAAAGCCACCATACTGTGCATATGTGTATGTTTCAATTTAAAGTAAGGTTTTAACCTTTCTTCATATGCCTATTCACATAGAAGGCAGACCAGCTTAATGATCAAAAGCACATCAGCTATGAAGTCAGATGACACCAGTCAAGCCCAGCTCCTTTTCTCAATAGTTTTCTGACCACAGGCAGGTTACTGAGCCTTCCCACGACTCCATGTCCTTACTCAGAAAATAAACATAATAATGTAATCCTCACGAAATTTTTCTGATAATTGTATGAGAAAAACCATGTCAAGCAATTAGAACAGTGCTTACCACATAATAAGTGTTTGTTTAAATGCTGACTGACATTTAATGGCCGACTGTATTTCTTCTACAGTTCATGCCCTTTACCCAAAATTGTGATTTTTAACAGTGTATGGGCAAACCATTTTACAAAACATATTGTACATACCTTGTTAGAATGCTAATGATATAAAAATTTTTAGATACCTCAAACTGAGTTGTCTAAATCTAGCACGTAACATAACTGGTGCTAAAACAAATTCCTTTCCTATGAAACTGCTGCAACAAAAATTAAAAATAGCATCTCAAGTTGAGAAAACAAAATTGTTTCATCATGTAATTGGAAATATAGATAAGCAAGCCAGCACAGTTTGCTGTAACCAGAAGGGTTTGCATATGTTTTAGAGTAGTGATTCATGATCTTTCTCATTTTTTTCAGTGAAGGTTTTGCTAGTTTCAAATATGTTCAAGTTTAAACTCCGAATACAATAAAAGAAAACAAATCCATTCTCAGAAACATAAAGAAGTCAATGAAATAATTTTTCCATATTTTAAAAGTGAAGAACATTCCCATTTATGTTATAATTTAACATAAATCAGAGAAACAAAAAGATAATAAAAAACAGAAACCATAACCTACAAACACTGTATAAAGATTAAAATATAATAAGCTTACTATCCTTACCCCCAAACCAATTTGATCTTCTATTTATTATATAATAAAGCCTTCACTGTTTTCTCTGAGACAGCTGTAACAAAACATCTCTAAAAACTTACTAAGAAGGAATTTTGTATTATTCTAGCAGAGCTGGTTTAGGCTTACTCACTGTTGTATATGCTACAAAATCACCCCATTTGAAGGCAGATATTTTTGTAATAAAATTGCAGCACAACGTTTGCATAATCACACAGTGGCATGGTGGTTTTGCATATGGCTGCCAGGAGAAAAACAATAAATCGAATCAGCAGGGATGTGTCAAGAGACTATGGAAGCTTATGAGGGATACTAAGAAGCATCAAGTCAATCAAGTGTTTGGTTTATAAAGTTACCGGTACCCTGCACACTTTCTGTAGAACCTGTTAGGGTCAGGCCACTTTCACACAGCCACTGTGTACCGAAGGGCTGCCACAGGGAAAACACAGTTGTGAAAGGGGAATAAGATAAGGTCCCTGCTCTCAAGGCCCTAACAGCCTGAAGTGACAGTTTAATAAGAGGGAGAAAGAGCTGTAAACAGATCATTATAACACAATTGCATTTGTAAAGCACGGAAGAGGAAATGGCTAAATGCCTGGGGGAATCTGGAAAAGGCTTAAACTGACAGCTGACCTGACTATTTCAAGAGGAGATTTCAGTTAGAAGTTGCAGTAGTTATAAAAGCACAAATCTAAGATGTAATGCAAATGTTATATTTAAAAAGGATGCTGTGTTAAAAGAGAAACTATTCATTTAAGGAAAAAAATACATTACAAATAGGGCAATTCTCACGAGTTCCTTGTAAAATTCTGCCTAGCTTTCCCCATGTCACGGATGTCAAGTTTAGCTTTCTCAACTCTGCCCAAACCACATTTTAGGAAAAAAAGCTGAGGCAGACTGTGGATCAATTCTCCACTACTGCATCAGAACTAATAAAGGTCTTTAAATCAAGGAGAATCCTAAATCTCAATTAACCTTGATGCTTTTTTCACGTTATCTCTATATTACAGGTCAGGAACAATGCTTTATTAAAAAGGTACAGAAAAAATCCAGTGAGGGGTTCCAAAGTATTCTCCACCAAATAACATGTTTCAGCACATTCCTCAGCAACATTTGTGGTAATGACTAAAGATCTAACTGTGTGATATTTATAATTGCTCAGCCCTTATGTTACTTTACTTCTCAGTGCCATTTAAAACTTTAACCACTCTCTTCTTCAACGTGCCTGCCTTGACCTTGACTTACATAACCCAGTTTCCCAGCATTCACTCTGGCAAAAAGGCTTATGTTCAAACAATTCAATCCAGCATTGAGTTGTTTTAAATCCCATAAACTGGTACCAATTTACTCATCATACATACTCAAAGTAGTTCTTTTAATGGGTAAGAAACAAATCTCTGGCTGGGCGCAGTGGCTCAGGCCTGTAATCCCAGCACTTTGGGAGGCTGAGGTGTGCGAATCACCTGAGGTTGGGAGTTTGAGACCAGCCTGACCAACATGGAGAAACCCCAATCTCTACTAAAAATACAAAATTGGCCAGGTGTGGTGGCACATGCCTGTAATCCCAGCTACTCAGGAGATCAAGGCAGGAGAATTGCTTGAACCCGGAAGGAAGAGGTTGCAGTAAGCCAAAACTGTACCATTGCACTCCAGCCTGGGCAACAAGAGCGAAACTCCGTCTCCCCCCACCCCCCCCCAAAAAAAAAAAAGAAAAGAAAAGAAACAAATCTCCTACCAATCTCTCTTCCATATAGTACCTAATAGTGCTGTACAACATGATGCAATGTTTCATCAGTTGACTACTGACTTTTTATTGTCTAGGTCATTTAATACGAATTGCTCAGATCAGAAAAATACAGTACAAAGAGAAGAGCACAACTGCATATTAAATCCCAAGTTTAAACAGAGGCAAAAATAAGAATATTGATAGCCTCCTTTCCCCACTTTTCCCAAATTTCCAAATTCAATAATTCTGGTATATCACATACCATATGTTCCTGATTTTAAAAAAAGGAAAATGAGGCCAGGTATGGTGGCTCACACCTGCAATCCCAAAACTTTGGGAGGCTGAGGTGGGAGGATCACCTGAGTTCAGGAGTTCAAGACCAGCCTGGCCAACATGAAACCCAACTTCCACAAAAATATCAAAATTTGCTGGGCATGATGGTGGCTGCCTGTAATTCTAGCTACTCAGGAGGCTGAGGTGAGAGAATCACTCGAACCTGGGAGGTAGAGGTTGCAGTGAGCTGAGATTATACAGTTGCATTCCAGCCCTGGATGACAGAGTGAGACTCTGTCTCAAAAAAAAAAAAAAAAAAAAAAAAAAAAAAGAAAGAAAGAAAGAAAAGAAAAGGAGAAAAAGAAAAAAAGAAAAACCAAAGTAATTACAATAGTAAATTTAAAAATAATGTGAAAATATGATGTCTTTCTCTCTTTCATATCCTCATTATCTTCTGCTAAAAGTTGGTAATCAGGTAAGGAGTACATCAGCTCACAGAAATGAAACCCTCACACCTAATGATTACCTGAGATAGGTTCCAAATATCCTACGAACTTACAGCACAGGTAACCACTACGTAACTGAAGTAGGGTATAAGAATAAATTCTATGACACCAAGAAAGACAATCGATGTGGGTACGGGGCCAAAAACTTCTGAACACAATGTCAGTCATCCTCATTTGATACTGACACAATAGTTCAGATATTTTTCATCTGCTACCCAAGAAATGTTCAAAGTTTGCTCCATGCTATCATCTTGGTTTTCTTTTAGAGTTGAAATGTCACTACACAGCAAACTCTTGGAAAAAGTAATTGGAAGAATTGAATGATTTAAGAATCAAATGAATCCATAAACACCTGCTTAGGAAGAGACCAATTATAAGAAAAAAAGCCCCTCACAAACTAGAATCTTCCTCCTCAGAGAGTGGCAACTTCTAAAATACATTTGCTTCTAATGGCATTCAGAACCATTTAATTTGAGAATATTAAGTTCTCAAGTTATCAATGACAAGTTGGCCCTCTGAGGCCAGTTTAGTAAGAGACTTAGACATTTTCTCTTCCCCTTATTTCTTCCAAATCCTTTCTAAATTCTTTCCACTTCTTGTATGAGATCAGTAACCACAAGTTCCTTCTTCTGAACTGTCATAACTTACATAACTCACTAATTCACATTATTCAGGTCCAGCTCAAACGTTACCTTCTCAGAGAGATCTCCCCAGTCTCCCTCACTCAGGTAGTTCCAGTACTACATATTAGGAACAATCAGCATAACCAACAAAATTTAGGGTCATGGGTACTTCC
Source organism: Saimiri boliviensis (assembly GCF_048565385.1). Lineage (NCBI taxonomy): Eukaryota > Metazoa > Chordata > Mammalia > Primates > Cebidae > Saimiri > Saimiri boliviensis. The sequence goes on from NC_133455.1 coordinate 111,331,858, forward strand.
ATCTCAAAGAATGTGTCAATATAAACTATTTTGCACAATAGGTAGAGACTGGACTAACATCTAATGAGTTCATTCATACAGCCAAATACAAACCAAAATGAGAAATACAATCTACAAAAGCAGCAATGATTGAGCAATATAACTAATCCTATCCCTTTCCTGTGTCCTTGTTATTACATAGCATCTCAGCTTCTGAGCTATAGGAGAAATGTGTGGTTATATTTTTATCTCCTTTGGCATATTTAAATTCTGTAACTATCTTTGGGTGCTTGAAGGCAATTTCTCTCAATGGAAAAAAACAGACTGAGTGCTGACTCTTTTAATGGACTCTGGCATCTTTAACTACATGTTCAAGTTAATCACTACAGTTCTACAAAAATTTCCAGTCAAAGAGTATATATGCAACAAATGTAGTATAAAAACTTAAATTTACTGATTTTATGATAAAATCAGTAATAAAAAATTTGGTTTGTAAAACTTTGTGCTTTATGAAAGAATCTTCAAATTCTAGCACAATAAATTCTGATTCAAGAATATATTGATGAATATGAAATCATAAATATGAATATGAAATTAACAACTCAAGCTATATGAGTAAAAATATATATATGTATGTACATATACACGTGTATATAAATTCAGTTCTAGTTTCCTTATGAAGGTCCTAAGTATAACCTTATGGATGAATATATACTTTTTAAAATTGACAAAAATTGCATATATTTATGTGAATGTACACTTGTGAATGGTAGTTTGTGACTTATACTCTAACTGTACGTAAAATAATTTTCATTCTGAAGGAAATAAAATCTAACTCATTTTCTACAGAGACTGATTTACCAACAAAACATCTATTATTCAAGTTCTGACAGTCAATTCTACACTTGTACCATCTGCCTGGAAGATACATCATATGTTTTGATGCAGGAATAGAATTAAACACATGATAGTGTACCAGTTTCATTATCATAAAAAAAAAAAAAAAAAAAAAAAAAAACAACAGGCCTCAAAGAAACTCTTTAGAATGGTTGCTTTGTGTGTTAGCTTGATTTAGTTATTAAGAAACTCCTGTTTACTCTGGCAGGGAAGTGGGAAAATACCCACGTTTTAAAAAAGTTTTACTACCTCAGCACAGGACAGACTGTGTTATGGAGTCTCGTGTTTAAGACACAGCCTTAGGACCCAAAAGACACTTTTAACTCTACCACTGACTCAATGAAAGGTCCTGAAAAAGTAACTGACTGAGTTGTCCTTTACTCACCATGACATTGCATAACAAATACAGTTATGTGGTCTCATGTCAACAACTCCAACCAAGACCATTTGCCTGCCAACATCAAATTTTACTGGGATATGGCTATTTTCCCTTAAAACCAAACAAAAAATAAACATTTCTCTGCTATGAGTGACTTAAAAAACAAAAACAAGTTTCAACTTGCCACACTTCTACATTCGTATTTCTGACATTGGAGGGCAGATTTCTTTGTCTGTTTTTACACTTTATTTGTATAAATTCCCTTGTCAACAAGTTTTTTCTTTTCCTTTAAATAAAACCACTTATCCTTATTTTGGAAGTTTATTGGAAATGTTACATATATTGCCATTTAGTGTTAAAAAAAATAGGTGTGGGTAGGTAAATGGGATAGATAAGTATAGAAGTAAAATAAAAGTGAGAATATCAGATACGCTACTACATAAATGGACTTTGGAGCCAGGCTGCCTAGATCAGAATTCTGGATCAGGTCTTAGGAAAACTATTGTACTTCTCTGTGCCTCAGTTCTTCCTTCATTTCTAAAATGGGTTTGACAACATCTTCCTCATATAATTGTTATGATGAAATGAATGAAAACATTAAAAGCCTTACAATAGTGTCTGACATATAATTAGAGCTCATCTTACAATAGCTGTTGTGCTAAGACATGTAGATCAGAAGAAAACAGAGAAATATGTAAATGGGCTTTGAGCTTGAATCCTATAAAGGACAGGCAGGAGCTGGAGAGTAGAAAATAGGAAGTCATGATGCAAAAATATTGGTGTAAAAATGAAACGGTTAGTTTGGCTTAGTTACAATGCAATGGCTTAGTAAGGTGGGTGAAGAGCAGGACCGAAGGTCGTGAGTATTAGACAAAGAGACCTGGCTGTAACACAGTAGGCCACAGAGAGCTAATAAAGAGAGAAGGGTTATAATCAAAGGAGATTTATCAACAGAGGACCATAAGTCACATGGAGAGTTGGCGAAGGTTTGGATTTATCACAAACGCCCTTGAGAAAGCTGATTTTCCCATGAAGTAGTTTCACTTACTGTGAACAGGACTATACTAATAACCCACCACAACAATTAAAAGCACTAATCTAGGACCTTTGTGGGTTCTCATTGTCCAGAGGTAATGCAGGGAATGATTACAGAAATGAATGTGAAAGAAAATGAGATTCGATATGGACTTGAAAACAAGTTTGACTTAATTTATGTTACTGTTTAGATTTTGAATGAAACTTTCTCTTATAAAGGTTTTTGCAAAACAGCTGCCACTGAACTCTAAACAACCTGGTTAACATTCAACAACTGCTGCTGTGGCAGAGACTGGTCATTGCTACCCACTGCCCATTCTTCTTTTATTGCTCAGCTTCCAGGGAAGGAATGCACCTGCGAAAGTACTACATTTCCTAGCTTCCCTTGCAACTAGGTACAGGCTCGTTAATTAGGCATAGCCAATGAGGTAGGGGAACTTAGGAAATTATTTCATTTGCCCTTCTGATTTTTATACCTTCTGGACATAGTAACAGCCATTTCAGAGCATGACTTAATCTTGAGAAAATCAGTCTCATTCCAGGATGGTAAAGCAAGAAAATGGAAGGAACTCTGATTCCAACCTAGAATACTTATCTCTGAGACTGCTTTACTTGAAAGAAAAAACTACTCTGTTTAATCTAGTCACAGAAGCTCTTCAGCTTAAACCAATTACTGGCATGGGGAATAGGATTAACTCTACAAGAATAACTATTATTTAGGCCTTGGGGCCAAGGAAGCTTACCTTCCCAGAGCACATGAGAAAAAAAAAAAAATCACTAGAACAAAATTGGAATTATTTTCAATAGGAAGAAAGTTGGAAGAAAGAGTAGATAGCAATTTGGTAGACACTAAGAGTGGTCTATCACAGTCTGTGACCAAAAAAAGGTACATTTAATCAGTTCAAATGTAATTTAAAATGGAAAAGCCAGTTCAGTGTATCAAGTAACTGAAAACATGAACAATGAGCAACAAAAGATTAAGCTGCCAAAACCTCAAGTTGTGCATAATAGAAAACATCACAAAAGAGGAACTGAATTGGAAACTGGAAGGATATAACCGACTTCTTCATACAGTAAAATTACTGTCAATCAAATAAAAAACAACTTAAAAATTGCTATAAAGATTCTCCAATTCTAACTAATCTATCCGTATAACTCTTTGATTCCTAAATTGGCTAAACATTTCAAAGGCGTTATCTACATATTAGATACAAAAGACAAAACAAGAAAGCAATAGGCATAGTAATTTAAATAACAGAGCAAATTCAGTTTTTTGTTTTTGTTTTTGTTTGTTTTTACACTGAGTTTCACTTTTGTTGCCCAGTATGGAATGCAATGGTGCGATCTCGGCTCACTGCAACCTCGGCTCATCACCACCTCCACCTCCCGGGTTCAAGCGATTCTTCTGCCTCATGCTCCGAAGTAGCTGGGATTACAGGCATGTGCGACCAAGCCTGGCTAATTTTTTGTATTTTTAGTAGAGATGGGGTTTCTCCAAGTTGGTCAGGGTGGTCTTGAATTCCCGACCTCAGATGATTCATTCACCCACGTTGGACTCCCAAAGTGCTGGGATGCAAATTCAGTTCTTTTTTTTTTTTTTTTTTTGAGACGGAGTTTCGCTCTTGTTACCCAGGCTGGAGTGCAATGGCGCGATCTCGGCTCACCACAACCTCCGCCTCCTGGGTTCAGGCAATTCTCCTGCCTCAGCCTCCTGAGTAGCTGGGATTACAGGCACGCGCCACCATGCCCAGCTAATTTTTTTGTATTTTTAGTAGAGACGGGGTTTCACCATGTTGACCAGGATGGTCTCGATCTCTTGACCTCGTGATCCACCCGCCTCGGCCTCCCAAAGTGCTGGGATTACAGGCTTGAGCCACCGCGCCTGGCCGCAAATTCAGTTCTTAAACACTGTTCTTAAAAAGCATGTTCAGATACTGAAGATAACTGACCTAAAAAATTATAACTGTCCAAACACAAACTTTAAAAATGAACCAGTTTCACAGCTTCTCTTTGAAAAATTTCCTAACAGTATCTGTTAGTGTTGTCTAACTATAACAAAAAAATTCCACATTGTTCATAATTTATCTGGAGTCCAAGAGTCAGTTCAGGACCTCATCATAAATATTTAAATATTTAGCGTTGACAGGAATGTAAATGGTGCAGGTGTTATGGAAAACAATTTTGCTCAAAAAGTTGGACACGAAATTGCCGTATGACCTAGCAGTTCAACTCCCAGGTATACATCCCAAAATAATTAGAAACAGGTATTCAAACAAATACTTGTACATAAATGTTCACAGCAGTATAACAGCCAAAGGCGGAAAGAACCACAGTCTTTGGAACTGGATAGAGGTAATGGTTGCATTCCACTGCGAATGAATGTATTAATACCAATGAACTGTACACGTTAAAATATCAATCAACAGCACACAATAAACTGTACACTTTTGTGATATGAATTTTACCACAAAATTTTACCACATGCTATGTTAATTAAAAAATAACAAACATAGCATTAATATGAAATATGTGAAGATCTGAAGGAAGATGTACATTGGAATTTAATCAGTTCTAGTTAGTATTTTGACTTGCTTTAATTGCACAATTTTCTACAATTTTTCCCCTGACTAAATCCTGGGGTGATCTTCATTACCTCCAGCCCTCTAAGAAGACTCAAAAGGTGAGTCTACATTTAGATAAATCCTCGCACTGCAAATGGAATTGCCAAACTGCACATCCAACTTGTTCAAAAGACAAACAGGTTAAAGAGCATTCTGATCTAAACCACAAATGAAGGAGACTCTAATAATTTACAGTTATGAAGCTCCTTGAGGAAGTTCTTTGGTAGTTTTGGACTCTCTCATATCACCTTATAATGCTTTTCTTGCTTCTCGTGAGATAAACGGGATTAACTGTTTCCTGCGGTCTTGTTCCTCTGCAAGGATCAAAGTGGTCCTCTCTAGAAGGTAGACCATACAGTATAACATAACGAGGGAAATAATAAGCAAGACCTGCAAATTCTGTGTACTGAAACTCCACAAATGCTATAATTAAAACCCCATATTTTCTAGAATTTTACTTGTTTGCAAATTTTCAATTAAAAAAGAGACAGAAAATTAATATCCTGCCATCAGATGTTTTAGATGTGGTAAGCAATTTTGCACTGGTCCACCACAATTTCTGCTCCAAGTAATGAAAAGTGCTATATCCTTCTCCCCTGTGGAATGGAAGCTGAATGTAGCTCTGAAAAAGGCAGTAGGTATTCGTTTATCATCTCTCTCCAAAGATGGAGTAAAATGAAGCAGTTTTGTGGTCCTGAAATACTGAATACCGAGATTCTCACCCTTGGAGAAGAAGCAGACTTAAGGGAGCTGTACAGGCCAAGTACTGATAGGCACTTCATACTGTACGGAATCAAGGGATTATAAAAACACTTTCCACTGGTATCCGTCCCTCATTGTCTTAAAAGTGCCATCCCATTGTGGGCAACAGAAGAGGTAACCTTAATTTTAGCAGATTCTTTTTTCCCATTTTTATAAGGATGGGCTCTTGCTTTGTTGCCCAGGCTGGAGTAGAGTGGCTATTCACAGTCACAACGATAACACGCTACAGCCTTGACCTGGTCTCACGTAATCCTCTCACTCCAGCCTCCTGCCAGCTGGGACTAATGGTACATACCATCATGCCTGGCTAAAATATTAATTTTTTCCAAGTAAATGTCAAAAATTTTGCTTTTAGAATGTGTACTGTATATATTTATTTGAAGCAATATACTTTGGAAATATTATCACTATCTAAAGAAATATTACTTTTATTTCATTAGAACACTAATTGGTAGTCACTGTAAATGCTTTAAGCAGAAAGAGACAGTCACTGAGGCAAAACTGTCTAAAATTCGGTAACTAAGTCATATTTATTTAGAAATATTTCATTAAACTCTTTAAAACTGAAGGCCATTTAAACCTAAACATTTTTATGCAATGATTTTTTTTTTAAATTCAATTTCATATGGCCCTATTTGGTTGTAAAGAAGGTAGATGTTCCTTGGGATAATGTTTTACTACGAAATGCAGAAACTGGTTTAATATCATGTAAGAGCAAAACCCACTGATAATGGGCAACTGAGTGGGAAAAGAAGTTAATGGTAAAATTCTGTCCAGGGAAAAAATAAAATAAAACAAAAACAAAACAAGTCATTCAGTTAAACCAGACTTTCAAACTCCAGTCATTTCTGGACCTCTCTGAACTTCTGCCACATCTGAGTGCCACATGTGCTGTTAACAATATTTGAGAGTTACTTTAAAAAGGCAACATAGTCTCATCCTACGCAGTGTCTGCAAAATTGCACATTTTTATTCAAAAATAGCTATATTTTTCTAACACACAATATTAAAATAAGAACATTTCATCCAATACTACCTTGTTATACTGTAATTAACTTTAAAACACTTCAGTGTAAACAGTGGAGGAAGACAGTTAATATATTAGATACCCTATCAATGATTCACATTCAAGGCAACCTAAATAATAGTCACATAGGTACTACAAATATCACTAACCAATTCTGTATCAGAGGGTTCACTAATTAGCACAAGGGATGTTGGAAACATATATAGATGGAGTCTTACTCCCATTGCACAGGCTGCAGTGCAGTGGCACGATCTTGGCTCATTGTAACCTCCACCTTTTGGGTTCAAGCGATTCTCCTTCCTCAGCCTCCCAAGTAGCTGGGATTACAGGCGTGTACCACCATGGCTGGCTATTTTTTGAGTTTTTCGTAGAGATGGGGTTTCACCATGTTGGCCAGGGTGGTCTCAAACTCCTGACCTCAGGTGACGCACCCACCTCGGCCTCCCAAAGTGTTAGGATTACAAGCGTGAGCCACCATGCCTGACTGGAAATATTTTTTCACAGTGAGATGAATGCTATTCAAAGTACGTGGTTGGTTCTTTAGTCTTTACATATATAAGAAACAAGAATCTGGCTATCCTGGTAGCCAAACACCTTTGGTCCAGTGTAGAATTTCATTTGGCTCTTCCTCCCTCGCAGTGAAGAATTCTGCTGCTTGATCCCATTAATTGAGCTGATCTCTCTGCCAGAATGTTTTGAGTTAATCTTTGATGTAAGGTGCTTTTTGGAATGTCTAACAAAAACAGAGAGGGACTCTACTATTCTTATAGTGACAGTTTAAATGACCATTTTTATACCAATTTCAAATGACTAAATTGGCTTATCTCAGCTCACAAACATACCTAAAAATCATTTTATATACAATTGGGGATATGTATACCGTGCTTTGGGAAACACCACATTAAAACTGTACAAAGAAAAAGTGACTTATTAAAATCTAACAAAACAAACAAGTATGGCTGTGACAAAATGTCCCAGATTTCCCAGATTAGTTACTGGTGTTCTAAAGTATTGGTACATGATCCTACAATGAAAACAACTATATAAATACTCCTAGAGTATCCTGCTTAATTTACTCTAATGCTTTTTTAAAAAATAAAAACATTTTAACAGCTGAAATTAGGAGGCTTCTCTCATATCAGACACATTTTATGATCACTGTCCACCAGGCATCAGTTGTGATATTGTTTTCATTATCCATGTATGCTTGAATAACAGAGGCAGAGTGCATGTTAATGTCTTGGCATAAAATCCTAGAGACAACAGCAGAGCAAACATTTCCGCTTAAGATCCATGGTTGTGGGAGTGAGGTACTCAGCAACATTTTGGACACAGGGATCAAAATTAGGCTAGGTTTGCCTAACTGCAAAGCTATCTGGATGGCACCAGATTTTATGTCACACAACAATGAAGAAAAAAGGGCAAAATTTCACTCACATCTATTGTTCCTCCCTTCTCCATAAAACAATTAAATGTTTACTTAATAATATCCCTTAGATTATATGAGCTGATTTACGGAGCAAAAATTTAGGCCAAAATTAAAGCAAACTGGCAGCTAGCCCCCAAGTGTGGTGTCCAATCAAGTGAATGTCTTTGGCAGGGTAAGCAGAGACTCTACCACCTCCTACTATATTACACTTCACCAACTGCACAAATTTACAGCATCTGCCCAGCTCTCAGAGGCATTTGAGCTTGCCATTCCAGAATTAAAGAGTGGCTAAAAGAAAACCTGATGTGCTGACATTTCAAAAATTACTTACACACCCCTATGGGTCTGACTCAAACACATATTTTCTCTGGTACTGACTTTCCACTTCCTCTTATTTATATATGATTAATTGGTTGTCTTTTTATAATAGGCCACTTCAAAATCTTCATAGGAAGAAGCTGGTTATGACTAACTTGCTGTTTCAATCAATAATTACTGAGTATACATAGCAACAAGGGATTTATAGGTGCGTGTCAGGTGTCCACTTGTGTGAGTGCACTCTATAATTCCCTTAACAAACAAATCATTAAATTAGGCTTTGCCTACATTTGCAAATGGAAATTGTACCAAGATTTTTACAAAGCACAAAATTATTTGAAGCATAAAACAGAAATTGTAGACACTAATTAGGAAATGAACACAAATGTATCTAAATCCAACCCATCTGTATCTGTAAGTCCAAAGGATAAAAAAAAGGTAGCTTTGTTTGAGGATCTTTTTTTGATAATCTCAAAGAAAGCTGAACTCTGTGTGTATGTGTGAATATATACAAGTATGTATAGAAATATAAACACACACACACACACACACACACACACACACACACACACATACATTTTAGAGACAAGGGTCTCACTATGTTGCTCAGGCTATCAGGCTGGTCTCAAACTCCTGGACTCCAGCAATGCTTCTAACCTCCGCCTCCTGAGTAGTTGGGACTATAGGCACGTGTCACCAGGCCTGGTAATATTTTTAAAAATTGACTGAAGTCAATTGTTTGTCAGATTCCTTTAGGTTTGACCCGATGCCTTTTTCTGTTCTAGGATACCACATTATATTTACTCATCCTGTCTCCTTAGGCTTCTCTTGCTTATGGTAGTTCCCCAGACTTTCCTTGTTTTTGATGACCTTACTGGAATAAAGTATTTATGTAGTTTCTTTTGCCTTTTGTCTTATAGACTCCATCCATTACCAAAGTTAATTAGGTAAGCACCTTTTGCCCCATGCCCCTATGAGGTTGTGTCATACACTTGTAATAGGTTCCTTTGTTATAGTCTGCATTCTACTGTGGGATTTTGAGATTCCCCAAGATTTTTTGCATACCATCAGGCTTTACTTTTTGTGTTGTACACTTCAGTGGGTTTTGACAGACAGTGTCACATAACTATAATTACAGTATCATACAAATATTTTCATCACCCTAAAAATCCCCTGTGCTTCACCTATTCAATCCTTCCTCCTTTCTCCCATCCCCTACACCCCTGATCTTTCCACTCTATAATAGTTTTGCCATTTCCAGAACGTGTATGAGAATAATACAGTATGTAAACTTTTTACATTGCCTTCTTTCACTTAGCAATAGCATTTAAGACCCATTTATGTCATTTTGCAGCTTGATGGCCCATTTCTTCTTACTGCTGAATAATATTCCATTATATGGATATACCACAGTTTGTTTATTCATTCACCTATGGAAAAACATCTTGGTGGCTTCCAGTTTTGACAATTATGAATAAAGCTGCTATAAACATTCAAGTGCAGGTTTTTGTGTAGACATGTTTTCAACTGATTTGGGGAAATACCTAGGAGCATGACTGCAGAATCATATGGTGAGACTATGTTTAGCTTTGTAAGAGACTGCCAAATTGTCTTCCAATTTTGCATTCCAACCAGCAGTGAATAAGAACTCCTGTTGATTCACAATATTGCCAGCAGTTGGTATGGCCAGTTTTTCAGATTTTAGCCATTTTAAAGGGTGTGCAGTAGTATCTTGCTGTTATTTAATTTGCAATTCCCTATAAGACAAAAGTGTTGAGCATTTTTTTGTATGTTCATTTGCCATCTGTGTGTTTTCTTTGGCAAAGTGTCTGTTCAAATCATTTGCTCATATTTTAATTGGGTTGTCTGTTTTCTTATTAAGTTCAGATATTTTTAATGAAGGAATTATGCTTTCTTTTAAAATTCACATAATTTGCTAGACAACAGATTACAAATCAGTCTCATCAGTTTGTCCAGGTCTGCATTTCATGTAGGAACCAATAACAAACTACTCAACTTCTCAGTTTTCTTTTTAAAAGCAGCAGAAAAATATAATCAACCCAAAGGTCACAATCTCTTATAGAGATAAGATTAAAGAGATTAAGGTACCTTCACAGAAATAGTGCACACCATAGCTTTTAACATGCTCACTATAAATTCTGAGCAAATTTGGGCTTTATAAAAGACCTAGAGTTGTACTGTTTAAAATGAGTAATGAGTGACATAGCTTGTCCACTATCAGGACTCTAGCATACATCTATGTTTCATTTTCATACCTCTGTCAAACTTAATGACGCAGACTGCAAGCTAGCTGACGTCAGTTAACTGGTAACTTTTCTCAAGAAGTAGTCGGCATTTCATTTGGAAATGTGGCTAACAACTATTTAAAGGCAACTAACTTCACTTTATGTAGAAATTACAACTGCATTCCATCAACACACGTGGTGAAACTGCATTCCATGAATACACGTTGATGAAAGCATTTACCCAAAAGTTTAAAAAAAAAAAGAAAGAAAGAAATGAGAAAAAAGCAATTGGAGAGTTTCTTGGACATTCTCTGTGTGAAATTGTTTCTTTTCTTTTTCTTTTTTTTTTTGGCGTTGGGGTAGGAGCAGTTCCCAGCATTTTACTATGAAAAGTTTCAAATATACTTAAAAGTTGAAATAATTATATGGTTAACATCTATACACATCATCTAAGTTTTTAAATTATGTAACACTGTATTTGTTTACCACACTTCCATCTACCATTCTTCTATTTAGCAAATCACCTTTTGTGTGAAATTGTTTTTTGAAAGAAGAAAATCTTTTTTGAGAGTAAGTATTAACTGTTGTTTTATAGTATGCTTGACAAAACCAGAAAGGTACTTCTATTGTTCCTATTTTTAAATGACTCCCCTGTCCATACCCACACCAAAACCAATTATATAAAGATCTTATATCAGTTATTTTTCTCTGATTGACACCAGAAATTGAGGCTATACATTAGGTACAGAGAATAACCTTCCCCTCTGAAAAATCCATGGGAAAAAATTCAATTAAAGCCTAAGATTAAAAGGAATTTAACTGTATTTTAAAAATAAAGGCATATGTAAAATGTTACATTAGTATGCTTTTAAAATAGTTACAGGTAACCTATAACTATTCAATGTATTGTAAACAAGAGTCTCTAAGTTACGACTGCCAATTCAAGGGAAGAATTAAAAAAAAGAAGGGAAACAGGAGTATCTGGACTAGCATACAAAGAAATAATTCACAAATCTTTTATAATTGTTTCCAAAAACGAAACACACACACACATTCAAACACAAAAATACAAAATAAATACAGTCCTATCAGATTAAAAATAGGAGTGTAATCAACAGAATTGTTACTAAAATGTTTGATTCCATCCCAAATTTGGAAATATAATTTAAGTCTTATTCACATATACAGTCATCCTTCAGTATGCTCAGGAAATTGGTTTCAGGACCACCTACTTATATCCAAATCATCCCTGTATATACCCAAATCAGAGCATAAGCAAATCTTTGCAGAGCTCATGTGTATAAAAAGTCAGGGGCCAGGCATAGTGGCTCATGGCCGGGCATGGTGGCTCAAAAGTGTGTAATTCAAGCACTTTGTAGGCCAAGGCGGGTGGATCACCTGAGGTTGGGAGTTCAAGACCAGCCTGACCAATATGGTGAAACTCCATCTTTAAAAAAAAAAAAAAGTCAGTCCTTAGTATATACATATTTTGTATTCTGAGAACACTGTATTTTTAATCCTCTTTTGGTTGCAAAAAAATCCACATATAAGTGGACCAGCAGAGTTCAAATCGTTGTTCAAGAGTCAACTGTAGTTTCCTTTTCAATAAATAATATTTATTTGTGGGCTTTTTCTTTTTTAAAAATGTAGTAACATATAGAAGAAAATGCAACCAAACAATGATTCCATTGCCCAGGATAATCTGCTTATATACCAAAATAAGTAAACACAAATATATACATATGATTAGATAATTCGAAGCTATCTGGCAACTTTTCTATCAACTGCTTCAGATATACAAATTATTGAAATTCTCCTCCACTCCTTTTTACTGGAGCAACATCAATCATACAACTTTAGATCTATTTTTTACAGGGAAAATATTTTATGGAGAAACACTTCTATTCGACAGGATTTTTTGCTATTGCTGCAAAGACCATGAATTTATAAATATACAGGAATATGGTGTTATCTCTTGTTGGATCTAATGAAATTAAAGTTTCTTTTGTAAATGAGGTAAAACATCTATTCAAGTGCTTAGCACTCAAATCTTTATTCTCTCTAACTAGATTAAATACATGGCATTACTTTTTTAAAAAATCACTGGCATCTTCAACTTTTTAAATGACAGAGAAAGTTAAGAGCTACAATTCAGGCAAAATAAACTCCATTTTCTCATGTGACACTGGAGGGAACATTTTGTGCAAACATTACTGGTAACCCGTTATAACTCTGTGGAGCAATGTCTCTCATGTATCTAAAACAATGCTATTTGACAATCCTATCCCTCTCTGATTCATGTCCCCAACCACAGAGAAGCTACTGACTTCCACTGTTCTTAAGCTGCTTAACAAGTCTTGGCAGATAATCTTACTTTCTAATTTACTGAAATAACTTAAATCATCTGACATCTTCTCTTAACCACCTGTGGTAGCCAGCCCCCATGATGGTATCCAACAATCTCGAGCCAGTTACCCAGCTAAACTGCGGCAATTTCCTGACCCACAGAAATGTTTATCATTGTTTTACACACTATTATTTGGGATGATTTGTTACGCAGCAACAGAAAGTTAATGTAATCCATTTAACTATTCCAAAAGCTTGTTAAAAGCGTGTAAATCCTCAAATTTAAGAAACACACTTCTCTCAGCTTTCATCTTTATCCTTCTGCCAAACTCCTCCAGAAGAGTCCACACCAATCATGCTGCTGAAACTGCTTTCTTAAAGGTCAATCGATAGTCTCATCATTGCCACATTAACGGTCTCTGCTTCTTTCTCATACTGTTGATGTCTATGCAGCTTTTGATGACTGGAAATCTTTACATTCTTGGCTTCCACCGCACTTACTTCTCCTTAGCTCTGACCCAGGAAGAATTTTCCAACTTGGACTGATTTTCTAACTTCCTTCATGTGTTGTATTTTTATTTATACCCACTAAACATTTTAATTCTGATTTGCATCCTTACCTTATCCCACAACTGGCATAATGACAGCAACAAAAGCAACTGGCACAATTAAAATTTACTGAGCACTTATGTGCCAGGCCATATGCCAAGCTCCTCACATATCACATATATCATTCCATACATATTTATTTAGCCTGTCCATTAACTCCTTGGTGCCTAAATATATTCTGCAATTCTGGGTAATATACTGCTTTAGTTAATCTTTCCCTTCCTGGGAGTAAACTGCATTCTACATGCCTAATTCTCTTGTTTACTATAATATCACTCATCTCCCTGGCATATAGAATAATGCTTAACATATAGTAGGTATTTACAGAGCAAAGAGTAAAATATTTGTTGCATGACTAAAAAAACCTCATATATTCTCCTTTTAATATTATATTAATTGATATGATAAGTTTAAAAATCATAATTACAACATGGGGATGAATCTTCAGTGTTGCCATTTTGAAGGTCAAAACCAGTCAAATACTGGCCATTGCATTTACTTAATTTAGACAATATTGTTCTAAGGCAGACTCATTGCCATGACTATAAAACACAATCAAAATAATTCCAGCAGTAATTGCAGTATTGAGGAAAGAAGTCATGGAGGACATTTTCTGGAGAGGGAAGAAGGATTAGAAGCATCGCAGGTTATGTTTAACATATTAAGAGGTAACAGTAGCCGATAGACAATCGGTAGTAGATCTGGAAGATAGTAATCACATTTGCAAGAAAATATATGAAAAACGTGTGTCTCACCTTCATCTCCTCCATGTTCTAGTAATAGTTCCTGGCCCACAGCCATCCAGGCTGTGAATCCCTTAGGCAGTCTAGGCTCTGCCCTTAACAGAACTTTTTTTTTTAGACAGAGTCTCACTCTGTCACCCAGGCTGGTGTGAAGTGGCATGATCTCAGCTCAATGCAACATCTGCCTCCCAGGTTCAAGCAATTCTCCTGCCTCAGCCTCCTGAGTAGCTGGTACTACAGGCGCCTGCCATGATGCCCGGCTAATTTTTGTATTTTTGTTATAGATGGAGTTTCACCATGTTGACCAGGCTGGTCTTGAACCCCTGCCCTCAAATGATTCACCCGCCTCAGCCTCCCAAAGTGCTGGGATTACAGGCACCACGCCCGGCCAATAGAACATTTAACTACTAGAAGGTAACATTAGTTTAGGATCTCTAAGAATCACCTATACTAAGATGTGTCCAATGTCATTCTCTTAGATTAATCTGTTTTCAAAGACAGCTGTAATAAAAAAAACCAAAGGAGCCTGCCTATTTTGCTGCAAAAAATTTTGTACAGCAAATTGTCTATTATACCACCCAGTGTTCCTAAATAAAAACCTGCATGAGACATTCTATTCAAGGTAAAACTGTCTCTCTGGATAAACCAAAGTGCCTCTTCTTTCTGACAGCATGCTAGCTTGTATTTCCCTTCTACAATGGGAAACAAAGCTAAAACTGAAGTTCAACTACAGCAACGTTATTGACTTCTATGTTTAGCAAGTTTGCATTTCGTGATTTTCTTTACTTCTAAACTTATCTATATTTTATTACCTATATTTATCTTTTAAGTTTTCCAGAAAAAAACAGTAAAAATAAAGGTAATTCATACTCAACATTATACAACCTTTTCTAATACATCTTACTTATAAGTTGGGGGTCAACTTATTGTTAAAATTATCATTTTACCTTTGGAGATACAAATTAATTCAGAAAGCCAAAAGTCAGTGCTTCTTCAAGCTACTGATATTATATTTACCATGTCGGCAATTATTGAGTGCCTATGATAGCTCATATTGGCTAGAACAATTTTTTTTAACTTGCGGAATTACTTAAGACTAAATTTAAAACTGCTAAAACTTTTATAGGGGTACCAGAGTAGAATAGGTTCTTTAATGGCTCATTTTATGACGTGTTCTCAGAAGAATACGATTATATAATTTCAAATATAAGAATGTTTTAAAATTTTTAACAAGCATAACTCAAAGTGGGAGGGGATGCTGTTATCTAAACTACTATATGTACCGCCCCTCACCTCCACACACAAGGATAAAATGTTAGCCATTAATATGTGAGAGGCCGTATTTCTTTGGCCATTTCTGCATGCTAGAAAGCACTAAACACTCAATAAATAGTTACTCAGTGTCTGGAATCTATTACGGCTTCTGTATTATTTGAAACTCATAACATGTTTTTATATTTTACATTAAAAAAAAAAAAACAACAACCCTCTGGCTAGCTGGCTAACCTAAACAAGCTTAAACTGACTGGGAAGTTCCAAGTATCACAAAAGAAGAAATAGCTTTTAGTAAGCAGATACATTTCAGAGCAAAAAAAAAAAGGAAATATGCTGCTTTCAAATGAAAGGCAGCATCCACCCAAGCATATTGATTGATGTGATAAACAATTCCTGGTTTTCACCTTCAGATGGGCTCTTAACACTATCTGGCAGACAATCCTTTCATTTCCTTTCCTTCTCCCTCTAGCAGCTATTCTAAAATTTTTGTCACTCTCCTTAAGCTACCCTCCTAATCACTCCCATGCCCCAAGCAAATATTTGTTGCCCTCAAATCTTAGGGTAGTTACACCACCCTCCATCATATATCCCTGGGTCTTCCCAACTTTCCTGGTACCTTGTCCTAACAATTGGTTCTTCTCTTCCCCCCATTTTCAACCTTTTCTCTCTACTGGCTCCTACTGCCAGCTGAAAAACACAGTGGCTCTGTGCACTTCTCCCTCCCTCCCAGGTCCTTCCCTCCTCCATTAACCGTCGCCTTAATTCTATTCTCCCTACCTCCCCAGCAAAGGCCACTGATGTCTCCTTAACTAACAAAGTCAAAGGGTGCTTCTTGGTCTTCACCTCACAGGGCTGATATGTAGCACTTGAGACAGTTAACAGTCCCCTCTCCTGGTTTTCCTCATCTCAGTCTTCTGGTTCTTTTATGCTAAGCATTTCTGCCAGGTCCGCTCTGCTGATTTATAAATTCCTTCGCCAGCACCTAGACATTTGTTTCCTTTAAGATTCTACCTCCAACCCCCCTTCATTTTACACACTCCATCCTTAAGTGGTTTAACCCATTCCTTATTAATCTTATCATTCAATAACAATACTGATGTTTTAACTAAACCTATACATTCTAAATATATTGCTCTAATAATATTAGTATTATCATTATTATGCTGTGTAGAGCCCTATATCCAACTTTTGCTTCTCAACAAAAGGAATATCCTATCTGTATTTCAGACTTAAAATGTCCTATTTTTACTCCCAGTTAAACCTGTTTTCACCCTGAAAATTCATGTCTCAAACACAATTCAAATGCTAGAGAGAATAGTTTTCCCTCTTACATTTGCTACCTGCCAACCCGTCATCAAACCTAACATTATGTCTCCTTAACCTACGTATCATCTTTATTTCTACTGCCACAGTTTAAAATCCTTGTCCCATTTTCAACTGTACTGTTTCAAACATTAAGGAATCTAGGCCCAATCTCCTCCTCCAATTTATCCTCCACACTGCTTCAAGTTTATCTAATATGTGGTTTGCTCTGCTCTGCCCTCCTACTGTAACCCTTAAAATGACCCTCACCAAAGCCTACAGGCTTGTCTATGCTCCTCAGCATGGCACACAAGGCTTTTCAGATCTGCCTTCCCCAACTGTCTGTGCTCCCTGCCCCCCAAGCACCTCACACTGAATACTCTAGCAGCACTGAATGACCTGTTCCCTGAAGACATCTGTAATCTTTCGGTCTTGCTGTTCACTCTTGTGTAGAGTGCCACGCGTCCCTGCTTTTCTGCTTAGCAATTTTTCTTTTTCCAAAGAAACCATGCTTAGTAAATGCTTACTCATCCTTCAAAACCCAACAGACATAATCTGCTCTGAAAGGCCACCCACACTCTCATATCCTTGGCCAGAAGAAATCATTCCCTATCCATGCCACTGCACACAATACACATACTTCTCTTACTGTACACGGCACCTGCTCCAGAGGGATCAGTCACCATTTGAAGATTTAGGTCACCTGGGTCTGGAATGTGTAAATGATCCCATGTTTATGTCACTATCTGACATAAATGATCTTTTTATAGATGCTATTTCCCCTATGTGGTAGACTACAAGTTCTCTGAAGTTCCTGGAAATCTAGTATAGGTACGGGTACAAGACTGAAAACAATTCTTCAATTCAGAGATTAAGAATTTTGGAGTTACACAGATCTGGCCTTAATTCTGACTCTGCCACTTATAGTCACTGTAAACTTGAAGTTAAAAAAAAAAAAACAAACCCACTCTCACCATGTTTTCTTCTTTCTGAAATGGGAATAATATCTTCCCTGTAGATGCTGTGAGGATATGTTTGATGAATTTATGAACATACTGGTCATGCAACATTTCAAAAACTATAAATATTTAAGATTAAAACTACACTAGTGAGCATGGATTAATTTTTCTTTTCTTTTTTTCTTTTATTCGAGACAGGGTTTTGCTCTGTTGCCCAGGCTGGAGTGCAGTGGCATGATCTTCACTCACTGCTACCTCTGTCTCCTGGGTTCAAGCAATTCTCGTGCCTCAGTCTCCCAAGTAGCTTGGATTACAGGCACCCGCTACTAGGCCTGGCTAATTTTTGTATTTTTAGCAGAGGTGGGATATAACCATGTTGGCCAGGCTGGTCTTGAACTCCTGGCCTCAGGTGATCTGCCTGCCTCTGCCTCTCAAAATATTGGGATTACAGGTGTGAGCCACTGCAAGCAGCTGATTAATTTTTCAAAATCTACTTACCAACACATTTACTTGAAAGTAATGTTTTAACAGATATCTATATCTATCTATATAGATAGATATAGGTATAGATATATAAGTGTGTGTGTATTATTTTTTTGAGATGGAATCTCACTCTTGTCTCCCAGGCTGGAGTGTAGTGGTACCATCTCAGCTCACTGCAACTTCCGTCTCCTGGGTACAAGCAACTCTGCCTCAGCCTCCTGAGTAGCTGGGACTCCAGGTATAGGCCACCACGCCTGGCTAATTTTTGTATTTTTGGCAGAGGCAGGGTTACCATGCTGGCCTGCTGGTCTCGAACTCCTGACCTGAGATGATCTGCCTGCCTCAGCCTCCCAAAGTGCTAGGATTACAAATGAGCCACCACACCTGGCCAACCATGTTTAAGATCTTTTAATCCTTGTAACAGAAAGAAGCATGAGATCACTAATTTCTCTATTTACCTAAACCCAACACGACTGACTTTCAATTACTTCCTCTGACTAATTACTCAATAACTCTAGTGCCTTAAAAGAAACCGAAGAAAAAAATAACCAAAAGCCTAATAGACTTTTAGAAAATTAGAACTAATAGACATTAGAAAATTAGAAAAAAAGAGATATGAAAAAGTCATTTGTCTTCAAGATGGCCATTATTCAACAGCATCAGATTAAAGCTGATAGAAATCAGGAGCCACCAAAGTACCAATATTAAAATTGCAGGATCATGAATGACTTTTCTCCTTTTTACTCATCCATTTGTAAACCTTTTCTACAATAAGAATACATCACTTTTTATAACAAAATTATCAAAAAAATTTTTTAATGAAGCCAGGTGAAAAGCAGAATTATAAAATTGTGTATTCCACGTGATCCCAACTGTGACAGACTTAGCAGATATGACTAAATTGTCAAAGTCACCAACATTGTGGTTATTTGTTACAGTAGTCACAGGAAACTAACACAGGCCTCCGTTAATTAAAATTTATAGAAGGTCATTGGTCTGGACTGAGCTCCTGAATTAGGCTCAACAGACCAAAGTAAAATGGAGTTACTCATGCTGAAGTTCACACCACCAAGCCAAAACTAAGTTGTTTATCTGACCTTCCAAGAAATCAGGAGAGGAATGGAAATAACAGCCAAATCCCTGAGTAGGCCAATTTTAGCTGGCATGATAAGGCAGTACCTCCTGCTTTAAACTTTACAAGGAAAGTAACTTTGAAACAACCAATCTGCTTTTTGTTCTCTGCTTTGGCTTTCTTCAGCCGTTTTTTGTCACTAAAACCAACCTCCTCTGCTCAGCTTATCACAATACTCATTCTATTTCATAGGATGAGGTCTTACCTGAGTCTAGAATTGCAAATATAAGCCAATGAAGATCTTTAAAATAAATTTTTTGTAACTAGGTCTTTTGATATCTTCTACTGACTTAAAACAATAGAAATTTATTTTTTGTGGGCTCTAAAGGCCAGAAATCACGCAAAAATCAGTTTTAATATGCAGAAATTAAGGTGTTGAGAGGGATTCCATAGGCTGTAAAGGAAAATCAGTTCTTTGCCTCTTCCAGCTTCTGATGTCTACTGACATGCTTTGGCTTGTGGTCCCATCACTCCATCACTGCCTCAGGAGTCACACTGCTCTCTAAAATCTCCCCTCCCCTTATAAGGACACTTGTGATTGCATTTGCCACTGCCCTCCTCACCAAGATCAAGGAAAACCTCATTCTCAAGGTCCTCAGCACATCTGCTAAGTCTCTGTCACAGAAAGTAACCTTCACAGGTTCTAGGATCAGAACATTATCAGTACACACTCGGAAGTGGGAGGACACTATTCACCTTGGTGGGGACATGATATGTTTTATAAAACCCAAGAATAAAGTGTAGGGGCAACTCTCTATCTTATTCATACCTTTGGTATATCTGTAGTACTTTTACAATAATTATTTCATAGTTTTTAAAAAAAGAAAAAGGGTATAACATAATATTCTTCCATAAATCCTAGACAACACCTCCATAAACCTTAAAAAACATTGCTAAGTTTCAATGTCCTTGTTAAAATTTATAAACAGATCAACTCTTTAAATATGAGAAAAAATTGCTTACTGAGAAAGTGGAGAAAAAAGGCAGTGAAAAAGACAATGTCTCTGATCAACCAGGAAACGCATACACTGATTAAGTCTCCCAACATTCACATCCTTTGTTCTATAATTTCTACTTCTTATTAACCTTAGTAATCCATATCCCAGATAAAAACTTTACTGGCTAGATATTAACTGCTGTACTTCTTCCTTTTCTGCCTCTGACAACTTGTTCTCAAAGGGAAAATATGTTTCTGATATACTTAAAAATCATACTTTATTATTGAGTTAAACTATAATTCAGATATTTATTTTCAAGGAAAATATATAGCTCCAAAAAATTTATGCATATATCAGAAACATACCTTTCTGACAAAAAAAAAATCATTGCTTATCTGAAATGGAAAATAACCGAAAGATGTGTGCTGGACAGCAGACAAGCTGTACACCAGACATCAAGAATGGGAAAAGATCCCAACTCCTAAAATCCAGAACCTCTTCCGCTGTAAATCATTCATGCTAAATTACAGCTAGGGGGAGAAGTTCTATTTGTATTAATAAGTCACATGTCCTCTGTTCTGTACTTAAAGAGCTTTTTTCACCTTTACAAAGTAGATTTCTGACTTACAATTTTTAAAATGTCAGAAATAAAAATCTCTGAATATTTGTAGCATTTTACTAAGACGTTATGAGGAGACTTCAAAAAGTCTGTGGAAAAATGGATTTAAAAGATAAAAATTACAAACTAATCCTTAACATAGATTCCATTAGGGTTAAAACACTTTTGTAAATGAGAATACCAGTCATTTAGTCCATCTGTAAATAACTAAGAGCCCTGAGAATTGAACCATGTTGATGTAGTCTTTTTCACATTATTAACTGAATACAAACGGGCATCCTTTAAGATTTCTTAACATTAGGAAACAAGAAGTCAGAAGGAGCCAAATCAAGAGGATAAGATGGATGCCTCATGACCTCACAAAATTCCCTTGATTGATGAAAGGAATAAGCACAAGCATTGTTGTGGTGGAGAAGAACTCTCTGGGGATGATTTCCCAGACATATTTCCGTCAAAGCTTTGACTTTCTCAAAACATTCTCATAATAAGCAGATGTTAGTAAGAAAGTCGACAAGCAAAATGCCTTGAGCATCTTCCAGAATTGTTGCTGTGACCTTTGCTCATGACCAGTTCACTGCTCTCCATCAGTTCACTTTTGCTTTGACTGGACCACTCCCACCTCTTGGTATCCATTGCTTTGATTGTATTTTGTTTTCAGAACCATACTGGTAAAGCTGTATTTCATTTCCTGTTAGAATTTTTCAAAGAAATGCTTCAGGATTTTGATCCCACTTGTTTAAAATTTCCACTGGAAGCTCTGCTCTCCTCTGAAGCTAATCTGGGTGCAAGAGTTTTGGAACTCACTGAGTGGAAAATTTGCTCAACTAATTTTTCAGTCAGATTTGTGTATGCTGAACCAGTCGAGCTGTCTATGGTGGTGGCTCCTATTTCAGCTGTTAACTGTCAGTCTTCAATTAGAAAATGAACAAGATTTATTTTTTCCTCGAAAATTGATATGGATGGTTTGGTACTGCAAACTCCAATCTTTAACATCGTCCTGTCCCCTCCTAAAATGAGGCATCCATCCTTCCACCTAAGCTTCATCATAAATTTGACATTTATTCTTGTTTCAGTTTTAGCAGAATTCATGTTGCTCTGATAGGAGTTCTTTTCAAACTGGTATCTTATCCTTCTTAGTGCCTCAAACAGGATCCTGTTCAGACATGCTATACACATCAGTACTTTATTTTGGCGCAAAAAAAAAATTATGAAATCCATGTACATGCACAATTTCATCATAATATGCATTTTCCATAAATTTTTAAAGTCCCCTCATATTTTACATTATTTCTGTATAAATTGCATATTCAATTTCAAGTACTTTATTTTGAGATAAATACAGCTACTAAACCACAAAATATCAATTCTATACTAAACTTAATGGAAACTCTATTTCCATTCTCAGGGACAATCATATTGATGTCAAATATTTGAGACTAACATTCAATCTGCAGAATACCCTGGGTCAAGTAACCGGCCCATCTTAGGCTTTTAAGTAGCTAAGTATAGGAGGTCTTGCACCTAGATCTATTAATATTTGTATTCTCTCTTTTTAGTATAAACAAGGATTTCAGAACATGTACAGTCATTAAGTTAAAGCAAAGAAAACTGCTATCTAAATTAGGTTTCAAATTTCACAGGAATGCCAAAAAATGAAAGTTGAGCTGAAAACTGAATCCAATGATCAGTTTTTCAAAATACAATTTAAGAAAAAGTAGGTGGGTAGGCCAGTGGGGCAGACAATAAGTATTCTACCTCCATGAGTATGATGGATTTCAATGAAGAGGCAGAAGGTTTAAATTAAAGTGAAAAGATAAACTTTTTTTTTTTTTTTTTTTTTTTTTTTTTTTTTGAGACAGAGGTTTTGCTCTGTTGCCTAGGCTGGAGTGCAGTGGTACAACTTCAGCTCACTGCAATCTCCTACTCCTGGGTTCAAGCAATTCTCCTGTCTCAGCCTCCTGAGTAGCTGAGATTACAGGTGCCCGCCACCACATGCAGCTAATTTTTATATTTTTAGTAGAGATGGGGTTTCGCCCTGTTGGCCAGGCTGGTCTCGAACTCTTGACCTTAGGTGATCCACCCACCTCGGCCTCCCAAAGTACTAGGATTACAGGTGTGAGCCACCACGCCCAGCCTAAATAAACATTTACTGAATGCCTACTTTGTGACTAACACCATGCTAGGTTCTTGGGAGTAACTTTAATTAGCGGAAACTTGTGAGAATTATCAAAATCTTTACTCAGTCACTATTTCATTACAAATCTTTCATGTAGTCACTGCCTATACTCCTAGTGTAATGTATACTCCTAGTGGCTTTCAAAAATGCCATTTTAACTTATATAGCTATTACAATCACCTTAACTACTAATAATACACTTTACATCTCATTACCCTGTAATTCTAAGATTACAAAATAGAAGAAAAAAAGCAAACTGACAATTTTCCTTCACTTATCCAGATATTTTAATATAAAAATTTATAGTTACAATTATTGAAATGCTTGCCAAATGTTTAATATTACATATTACATTTCTCTTAGTAACCCTTATGCCAGAAACAATTAAGTTCAAGAATAAAGTTCTGAATAAGATATTAAAGGGCAAGAAGTTCTCCTATGAACAATCCTTTATGGCCTGCTTTTCCCCAAATGTACTTGGCCACAAAACCCATTTTCATCTACCACCACTTAGGATCTTTAAGCACTATGGAGATTCATCAAAATTAAGAAAATAAGTGCTCCTTAATGCGCAGATGTTAAGTTAAATAAGTAGATAAATTTAATGATTTGAAAGTGAATAAGATATATAGATACATAGTTAATATCTAGAAACCTGGCAAAGAGACCTTTGCTAGCAATAATTTTTCTTTCTGCATTCTTCTTTTATTTTCTTAGCATGTCTCCACACTTTCCTTTAATAGATCTTCTATTCATTATTTCTCTTCTATTGAAGATCATGAAGATTTATGACTAGAGACATCTGGGACTCAATAAATACGATAAAATAGTGTAAAATAGTACAATTTTGCCATGAAAATTTTGTGACCATCCAGTTTACAGTAAATATGAGAGAACGAAGTTAAAACCACATCTGTCACCATTTAATTACATAACACACATGGAATATGTATTTCTGAGATTAGTTTCAAAGGCTACAAAAGACTAACTTATAGATTTTATACACTTGAAATATTTTAGTTAAAAAAAAAATTTAATAAAATTTGTTTTTTTTTCTCCCCACAATGGCTCTTAGTGACTTATACCCTTCATGAACCTTTGTCATAGTACATGAAATAATGTTGTTTTAGAAACTGTAAATGAACCATTTTATTGCCATGGTAAAGTGTTATACTAAAAGTAGGTGGAAATAAACAGCGTATGCATAATGTGCAAGGTCAAACAAGTGAGTCAGTGTGAAGAAGTGGGAATAGATTTCCTGAGTCCTGTCACCCAGTCCTCATCTCCAAACGCTAACACTCCCTTTTCATGAATATATAAGCTTAAGTATACACCTACCTCCTTCACATGCCAATCCTGGAAAATGGCATAGTGGGGGAAGTTCACAAAATAAAGATATTTCAGGAAAGCCTCACATAATTGCCTGGCATTTGAAGGTACTAAGCTTTCAGTAGTCTCTTCCTATTGCTCCCACCCCCCACATAATTTTTCTAGAACTCTTTAAAGCATCTTATATGCCTCAAATTCCCTATCTGACATTTATGTGTACTAACAAACATGATTTTCCCTGAAGGAAATAAATATGGTAATTTTATACTTTTTCTTTCAATCTTCAAAAAGTATAATGGTTTATCTCCAACAGAGTAATGCTATTTTAATCTCCAGAAGAAGGCTCTGAATATTTGATTGCCAAGTTTATCTATTATAAATATATAATCAAAATTGTGTTCATCCTGAAATAACATAGATTTTAAATATTACATATTATTTTAAGAGCATAATATGGAGAAAATGCACAAAAACTCCCCCCTTTAACTTCATGGTAAAACATGAACACTTTGGATTTAAAATAAACATTTAAACAAGATTATGTTCCGATTGATCATCTTAATACGAGCTCAGAGAAAATAAGAGTCTAAAATGGCAAAACTATTATCAGGTAACACTTCTTTAGCTAACTCAGTAACTAAAGACAGAATTCTAAATATGAATACAAAATAACTGTAACACCTTATATTTTAGAAAATGTCAATTTCATTTTATTTTAGAGTAGTTTAAATGACCAACTATATTACAAAGCAAACTTTGATTTTGAACCACCTTTTCATCCCCTCATTTTCTTTAAAGAATTTTTGATCTTATGCGAACTGGATCTTATCTATTACTTTGGTAGATAAAGGATAGAAATGTGAAAGCAGAAACTGTTATTTTATTAAGATGTAAGAACAAAAATGCTAAACTATCTAAAAAGACAAATCTTGAAGTCTCTCGGCACACAATTCTGCCAGCATTATTCAGCACAAGTGAGTAAATAAAATTTGTGGGTAACATGAGAAAGTATCATCATAGCAATTTATGAACGTGTCACCTCAGAAATGTAATGGAAATATTTCAGAATAATAAGATTTAGACTGCAGAAACAATTTTCTCCCAATCTCAGCTAAGTCGCTTGCTACATAAAGCTTCAGCATAGTACAGAAAAGCGCAGATATAAGCAAAGACACAGACTAGCTAGGAATAACTGATTAGGGCAAAATAGAACAAAACAGCCAATTAACTCACCAAATAGCCTTTTCCTAAAAATCTGCCTTCTTTTCTTTGTCTCAGGTTTCTGGTTTCTAAAGACAAATT
Source organism: Saimiri boliviensis (assembly GCF_048565385.1). Taxonomy (NCBI): domain Eukaryota; kingdom Metazoa; phylum Chordata; class Mammalia; order Primates; family Cebidae; genus Saimiri; species Saimiri boliviensis. The sequence goes on from NC_133455.1 coordinate 111,357,764, forward strand.
ACATGCTTTCTGACAGAAGGATGACAAACAGGCACACTGTGATCTCTTTTCTGCTCTTTCCACTGGAAGAAAGCTGAACCTCACTGCAATCTCCAAGAGTAAGTACTTTATATGAGCATGCTCAGTATCTAATTTAAATGACTTGGTATTTCATCTCAGCATGTGATGACCTACTTCCAAATAAATTCAGAAAGCTACAAATTTAATAAAGATCATTAACTGACAATAAACTATAAAGAACCACCAAATGATAACTGATTTGTTTTTAACTTCATAATTTTTTGTGTTTCATTTAACTAGAAATTATTATTTCTACGTGTTTATGAAATAACAAATCCTTAGGTTTCAATATAGAATTAACTATGTCAACATAAGAATCCCAAAATGCTAGAATGAATAGGAAGTTGCAAAGCATTCAGGATGTGATCCCAAAATGTAAATAGGACCACTGATAAATTAAGCAAACTATAAACTATCCATATTTCACTTTTCAACCTCTTATTCTGTCTTTTTTCCTGTTCACCAAGTAAAACAATCTGCAAACTATGTAGTGGTATTTTAAGTTCTCCTTTGGAAATATTAATAAAGACTAAGAAACTGAAATGTTCAATGTATTTATTAAAATGTTTGCTATCTTCAAACTACAGTGACAGATTTTTTCTCATTTGTTGTTTATATATTAAATAATAGACTTTTATGTTATACAACAAACGTCACCCAAATATTGATAACCCTATAAAAAAATCTTTTAAAAGTTGCATTTTTGAGAAAAAAAAATTTTTTTTTAAGGCGGAGTTTCGCTCTTGTTACCCAGGCTGGAGTGCAATGGCGCGATCTCGGCTCACCGCAACCTCCGCCTCCTGGGTTCAGGCAATTCTCCTGCCTCAGCCTCCTGAGTAGCTGGGATTACAGGCACGCACCACCATGCCCAGCTAATTTTTTGTATTTTTAGTAGAGACGGGGTTTCACCATGTTGACCAGGATGGTCTCGATCTCTTGACCTCGTGATCCACCTGCCTCGGCCTCCCAAAAGTGCTGGGATTACAGGCTTGAGCCACCGCGCCCGGCCGAGAAAAAGTTTTTTTTAAAATGACACAAAAATGAACCAAACATTCTGCATACGCATGTGTACCCATGCTTATGCCATCAAATACATAATTTGCCTAGTTTGCTGAGTGAATTGCTGCAAAGCCTATTTCTTCGGGATGATGATAATATGGTGAAGTTTATCCTCTGCTCCATTTCAATCCTCCTCCATAAATCTAGATCTAGCACAGCCCCACTAAAACCAGCCAGACAACTCTCACATCTACCTCCAACTTTCACCTTGGGCAGATGAGTAAAAATAGGAAGTGTCTGAACACTTGACACGCACCAAGCTCAGGATAGCATCAGTGACGGGATGGGGCTGACCCATCTTAAAATGGGCCCAAACACTAATTAGTGCTATTCCTTTCTTCGCAACCCTTCCTGGTCACCTCTATTACTTCCCTGTTTTATATCACCCTTTCACATAAACGTCTCATTTTTGAGAACAGTAGCCTCACAATCCTCTACCATCCTGCCTACTAACATGGAAGGTGTGGGAAGGTAAGAAGACATAGGAAATTGTTATCCCATGGAAACAGCTAAGATAAGGCCCTTCCTGGGACAAGATTATCAAAAGGTCATAAAAATTAAAATGTGCCAATATGCGTATGTTTTGTGTCTCTAAGTATTGTTTGTATGGGGGATAGTTCTGTAGGAAGAGTAAATTACCTGCGGTACTCAAAGAAAGCTGATTCCTGACTGAGAAAGCAAAAATTCTTCACTAAAAAGAAACAAATATAAAATCTTGAGAGCTTGTTTGGAGGTTCTAGCAGGGGAGCGCAGCTACTCGTATACCCTTGACCGAAGACCGGTCCTTCTCTATCGGGGATGGTCGTACTCTTCGACCGAGCGCGCAGCTTCGGGAGGGACGCACATGGAGCGGTGAGGGAGGAAGGGGACACCCGCCTAGCCAGCCAGATCAGCCGAATCAACCCTGGCCATCAATGGGGTGACAGATGTCGCAGCCAGATCGCCCTCACATCCCAAATATAAAATCTAATTGTGATCTATAGCATTATTTGAGAACAAGTTATGTATGAGTCATGGTACAATGCAATGCACATGGAAACAAAAATGAGTACAACTATCCTTGTTTTTAAGAGTTCAACTAACAGAAAAGATGAGGCAAGAGTACATATAACTAATCTAAGTATTATAGCAAAGACATCGGTGCTTTAGTGTTCTAGGGAGTAGAGAGGGAAGAGATAAAGCATTCTAAGAAAGGAAATTAGTATGGTCTTTGTGAGAGAGGGGTGAACTTTCTGAAACGCCCAGATGAATACAAAGAATCTAGACTAGACAGGAGAGAGAAAGAAGAGGAAACAGCCAGGTCAAGGCTGAGGTGTGGGACAGTGGAGGACCCAGGAACTGGTGGTGTGGAGACTGGAGAACTTGTGGTATTGACAGTATGAAGAGTAGAAAGTGAAGCCTGTCAACACTGGGAAGAAAGAAAGAGATAAAAAACTAATTATTCTGGGATGGAATCTGGAAGCAGACGGCAAGAAGTGTTCTATATCCTGGATAATGGAAGAGTGAAGGAGTCAACTTTAAGAAAGAGATAGTTACAAAAACAGGTAAACGAGAACAGGTAAAGAGGCAGTTTAAATACAGCCACACTGGCATAGTACTTCTCTTTCCAAATTCACTTTATGAATTCCTCCATATCACTAAATTGCTCTCTAGCATGAATTTCCTGTCTCCTACGCACCCAACTTAAGTGTTCTGATTTAAAATTGAGATCACCTTGTAATTACATATATCCTTTAAACTTAACTAGAGGCCTTCTTTTCTAAATCCTGATATATCACTTATTCTTTTTTTTTTTTTGAGACACAGTCTTGCTCTGTCACCAGGCTGGAGTGCAGTGGCGCAATCTTGGCTCGCTGCAATCTCTGTCTCCTGGGTTCAAGCAATTCTCCTGCCTCAGCCTACCGAGTAGCTGGGACTACAGGTGCGTGCCACCACGGCCGGCTAATGTTTGTATTTTTTAGTAAAGACGGTGTTTCACCATGTTGGTCAGGATGGTCTCGATCTCTTGACCTAGTGATCCACCTGCCTCTGCCTCCTAAAGTGCTGGGAATCACTTATTCTTTAACTTACTGATTTACCCTTTCTCTACCAGCAAAACCTGATATGTTTCCTAAACACACACACACACACACACACACACACACACACACACACACTCACTCACTCTCTCTCTCTGTCCAAATACCTTTCAACCTGATCTGTCACTGTGAAGCCAGTCTATAAAACCTCCCTAAATTTTGAGGTTCCTCTTGTTAAGAGCCACTGCTCTAGATGCTCATTCACTAGTTCACAGCCTTTCAACTTATGAGTCATTTTTGAAGGGGATGAATGACAGCGAGCACTTACAGAATGTTTCAAATATATGGTCTCATTTAATATTCACAAATCCTCAAGTAATAGATCTTATTAATATTCTAGCTGGTATACAAATCTGGATACAGAGACTCGAAGGCTTATCCAGTGCCACACAGATAAGTTAACAGAGTTGAAATCTGAATCCAGATTTTGGAATTTTTTTGTGGTGATAGAAACCTATGGTCTAAACGTGATCTAAAAAGCAGTGAACTTAGGAAGCAGAACTACTGACAATAATTTTCATGACTAAAGAAACATGGAAAGAGGTAGTGGAAGAGTGGGGAATAACTGTGAAAAGAATAATTAAGAATGAACAAAAAGTAATGAACCCAAGGCAAGTGGGTTTATTTAGTTTTATTGTGGTATAATTCACATTTCATTAAACCCACCTATGGTTAAGTGTATAGTTCAGTGACTTTTAGTGAATTTACAGAGTTGTGCTGCTATTACCACATCCAGTTTTAAAACATTTCTATCACCACAAAAAAATTCCCTCATGTCACATTTATAGTCAGTCTCCATGTCCACCACCAGCCCTAGGCAACCACTGATTTGTCTCTACAATTTGCCTTTCTGGGAAATTCATAAAAATTGAGTCGTACAATGTGTAGTTTCTGTGTCTGGCTCCTTTTAGGTAGCATCGAGGTTTTAAAGTTCAGTCATCCTATACCATTTAACAGTCAATTGTTTCTTCTTATTTCTGTGTAGTTCTATTATAGAGATAAGACATGTTTTGTGTATCCATTCACAGTAGTTGACAGACATCTGCACTGTTAGGCGGTTACGAATAATACTATCAACATTTTAGTACAAATCTTTGTGTGGACATGCTTTCATTCCTCTTAAGATACGTAAGTAGTAGACTTGCTTGGTCAAATTTCAATTAATTTTTTCCAGAAACTGCCAACCTCTTTCCAAAGTGGCTGTAACATTTTGCATTTCTATTACCAGTGTAACAGAGTTTTGAGTTTCTCCACATCCTCCACAATACGTGATAATGACAGTCTTTGATAATAGGCACTCTAGTGGGTTCCTCAGTGTGGTTTTAATTTGCAATTTGCTAACATCTAATGATGCTGAACATCTTTTCATGTGTTCACTGGCCATTTGAGTATATTCTCTTTTGAAATATATTTAAATTTTTCCCCCATTTAAAAAATTGAGCTATTTGTCTTTTTATTGTTGAGTTGTAAAAGTTCTTTATATATTCTAGATATGAGCTATTTGGCAAATACGTCATTTGCGCATACTTTCTTCCAGTCTGTGACTTCTCTTTTCATTCTCTTCAGTGTCTTACATAGATAAAGCAAAATTTTTAAATGTTGATGAAGTTTATCAAATTTTTTCTTTTATAAATCTTTAACCACATCTAAGAAATCTTTGCCAGACCCACTGTCACAAATAATCTTTTTTTCTAGAAGTTTTACATTTTTAAAAATATTTAAATCAACAATTCATTTAATTTTTGTGCATAATATGATTATGATTAAGGGCCTAAAGTTTTAACTTGTTTATGTTTACATATGGCTATCTAATTACCATAATATCATTTACAGAGAAGATTATCCTTTCCACAATGAATTCCTTTGGCATTTTTGTCAAAATTCTTTCCTTGGTTTTGGAAAGCAGAAATAGCAAGCAAGGGAAGGTTTAAGAAAAATGAATGAAGATACAGACAGGTTTGAATTGAAGAGGAAAAAAGGCTAATGAAGTTCATGCCTGATAGTTTCTATTTTCTTCTCCAAGGTATGATCTGCTAGGAATGAAGAAAAGAAGAGTGGGACAAGCATTCTGAGGTGAGTAATCAAAAGTTTGGAACATCTGATATGGGGAATAGGAAAGCTACTGGATAATAAAGACAATCAGTTTAGAATATGCTGTTTTGTCAACTAGTATTAGTGACCAAGAAGCGAAGCTATTCACAGGCCAGACACTGGGGCTTTTATTAAATCTTCTACTCTCTGGAAGAATGAAAAGGAAATCTATTCAACTGGAAGAATAAAGGATAAAAAATATTTTTAAACATTTAAAATTTTTTTATTGATACACAGTATTTAAGGGGGACAAGAGATACTTTGTTGCATGCATGAAGAGTGTAATGATCAAGTCAGGGTATTTGGGGGATTATCACCTCAAGTACTAATCATTTATTTGTGCTGGGAACATTTTAGGTCCTCTCTTCTAGCTATCGTGAAATGCACTTGATACACTGTTGTTGACTACAGTCACCCTACTCTGCTATCAAACATTTAAGCCTATTCCTTCCATCTAACTGCATGTTTGTACCCACTAACCAACCTTTCTCCACCTCCCCTTTCCCCCATACTGTCATCAATCTACTGTCTACCTCTCCTTTCCCCCATACTCCATCAATCTACTGTCTACCTCATTTTTTTTTAGCTTCCACTTAAGGATGAGAATGTGTGCTATTTGTCTTTCTGTGCCTGGCTTATTTCACGTACTAACCTCCAGTTCCATCCATGCTGCCGCAAATGACATGATTTCCTTCTTTTATGGGATAAAAATGATTTTAACTATGACCCTTTTTAAAAAGTTTGACATTTCACCTAACTTACAGAATAAAATATAGAATCCGTTATACAACAGCTTCAGAAAAAAAAACTCAAGTCTTAGAATGTACTTTCATTCCATGGCTTCTGTGGTCATAAGGTTTAATGCTACTTTTTACCGGGACTTGGTATCTCAACAAAGTGTATCTTGCAGCACAAATATTTACATCAAATTTTGTTAAGCGTGGTGGGCTACTGAGCAACTGCAGGCTCCTAAGATCACACTGTCGTGTATTCATGAAACAAGCCTGAATTTTAACCAACCATTGGAAAGAAAAACCAATGAGTAGCAACAGGATCTTGAAAATGAGAAAGTTAGAAATAGGTGCTGCCATCACTGCCACCACTTCACTCTTTGGGACAAACCACTGACACTTTTCAGTACAACACACTGACAATCAGTCATGAAGTACTAACACTAGATATTGTTGATAACAGATTCTTATTTATATTTTATTGCTTTCTCACCCAGATATCTACAGAAGGCATTTTTTCAAAAAAGAAAAAAAGCATTTTGATTTTTAGATATCCAATCTTTATAAAGGAAGATCTCTACAAAATCAGGAGCATATATTTGCAAGAGTCTTGGGTAGAGGTATAAATTCTGCATAATAATTTGCTACCGTCTTACAAAAAAGAATAGTAAATTTTAAAACGTATTTCTATAAAATAAACTTAATGATCCAGTGACTTTTACTGCAGTGATAAATCCTTAGCATCTACTTAGCATGTGGCAAGATAATGAATAGACCTAATTATACATTATTTTGGCATTCAAGCTGTCTTTCAGACAATGTTTAGACTATAAGAAAATCTGTCATGTTTTGCTAGAAAAACAAAAAAAACAAAAGCATACATGAAATAATATGTTGAATAATGGTCTTATAGAAAATTTTGTTTTAAATATTTTACTATGTACATAAAAAAATGGGGATAGGGTATAACTATGCCTGCATTCTGCTAAAGGACAGAAAAATAAGTATTTATTAGTGCTCCTTTCCCCCAAATCAGAAAAGCTACTTTTTCCCCTCACTCTGCCTAAGGATAGTCTTAATCAGATAGTTAATATTATCTTAAGTATTATAAGATTTGTAATAAAAAAATCTGCTCCCTTTCTTCATTCATGCAATCATTCATTCCATAAATATTTACTCAGTATTAACTATGTGCCAGACACTGTTCTGTGTATTATGCATAACAGCAGTACAAAGGTCTATGCTCTCATGTTTATATTCTCATGGGGGAAGAAACTCAATAAACAAAAGACTACATGAGATAGTGTAAAAAGGTGATGCAAAGAACTAAGATAGGTTCAATGACTCAGTGAATGGATTGTCAGAAAAAGCCCTGAGGGGGCAACAGTTAAGCACTGACTTAAAGTCACAACAGGAGGAAAAGAAATTCCAATAGAGAGTGGACAGTTAGTTTAAAGGCTCTAAATATCTTAAAAGATGAAAGAAGGCCTCTGTGACTAGAGTATGGTAGGGTGAGAGGAAAACAGTCAATACAAGTAGAAAAGTCAACTAGGGTTAGATTTATAAGTCAGATAATGAACTTTGGATTTTATTCTAAGTGCTATGGAAAACCACTGGAAGACACTGAGAGGATCTGAATTACATTTTTATATTGCAAGAAAATGAATCTAGCTAGTGTAGAGAATAGTTAGTAAAGGGTCAAGAGCAGAGAAGCAGGGGAAAAGCAAAGAGGCTGCAGTGGTTGTCTTGAGTGAAAGATTATGCTGGCACAGATTGGAGATGCCACAGAGATGGAGAGGAGTGAGCAGATTTGGAGTACGTTTTAGAGGGGAGTGTCAACAGGGCTTACTGATGATAGACTGGAGGGGAGGTGGGGTGATGGTAAGTGAAAGAAGAAAATTAAGGATGCCTGCAAAGGCAGCAAAGTTGTTTTTCGCACTGTATATATTAGACACTATATGGAGAGGTCAGTATACTGGAGATCAGGAAAGAGGTGCAGATGAAGATTTATGGATGAGTGACTGGTGTATGGTGTACAAAGAGCCTTGTAAGTGAATGAGGTGACTTAAAAAAACACACACACCACCAGATAATCCTGTGACTTCAGCAATGCCAACTATGTACCTAGTTCTATGCTTGGTGTTATCTGTGGGAAAAGCAAATCTTTGTCTTCAGGGAGCTTCTATCAGAGAAGACAAGAGCAAACATAATCATAATATGTAAACAATGTAGTAATTTAGAAGGTGGTAAGTGCTACGAAAGAAAAAGTAGAGTGTGGCTCAGGAGTGTGGCTAGGGTGGTGAAATTACACAGCGGTCAGGATAAGCATCATTCAAAAGATAAGACATGAGCAAAAAGGGAATAAAAAGCCAGGCTAAGGAAAAAGTCAGTGTTAAGATCCTGAGGTAGGAACACATAAGATCTTCCAAAATAAGTATCACCGATATATTTGAAAAATAGCCACACTAGTATGGAAGACTGGTCTGAATGAGAGACCAATAGGATTGGAGCAGTGAGAAAAGGATCAGGAAAGGAATGGTCACGAAGCAGTATGAAACCCAGAAGGATGTGATGTCACAGAAGTTAGGAAAAAAGGATGTCAAGGCCCAACGATGCTGAATACTGCCAAGAAGTGAATGAAGTAAGATCTGAACAGAAGTTCCTAGTGTTGGAAGTGCAGCATGGAGTCAACGGGGAAGAGATCTCTACAGAAGGGCAGGGAAGGAATTACGGCTGGCAGGAGGCATATTCACTTATAAAGTGGTAATAGGACAGGCTGGCTCTCAGGATTTAACTAAATTCTTGCTCTATCACAGCCAATGAACAAGGATTTGAAAATTTTAATTATGTCAATATTGTTGATCAGTGCTGGAATCCAAAAAACTCATTTTATTTTCTCATTCAATTATAAACCATGAAAAAAAAATCGTTACTCTAAGCTATTTCTATTAAAAAAAAAAAAAAAAAAAAAAGAGAGGGCCAGCGAGAGTGAGAGGAAAGAAGCTATAAACCTCATAAGCCAGAGTAGTAGCTTTAAGAGCAACACGATAGCAACCACCATTTGCTAAGACCCACTCTGGGTGTTGTGGATAGATGAATCATCTTTTGGTTATACCAGAATATTGTCACAGAGGTTTTACCATTCATACTGTGTATGAGGACAGGTAAAACAGCGTTTCACTGCTAGGAAATGGCTGGAAGGGATTAGAAGGACCCTATGCTTTTTCCACTTTGCCACAGAGTCCCTCTTTTATTCACACCTGCTTAGAACAACAGATCACATGGTAGGTTTTCTTCTTGCTTTGTAAGAGATACTTCTGCTAGCTAGATATGGTATTTTTTATTCTTTATATTTTAATATAACCACTATCACTGTGGTATTAACAAATTACAACTTCCTCAAGTTTCCCTCTCCCTTCCATACATCCTTTCATTCACTTGATATTTCTCAGTGTCTACTGTATTCAAGTAAATACTGTATACTGACAACTCCTGTTGTATTTTAGAATAGTTATCTAAAAAAAGATAGTAAAGCTAGTCTATAATAAGAATTACTACAGTATAAAAAGCACAATTAACCAATATATCAGTAATTACGGTAGACTGTATTTTTTACTTAAATAAATTACTAATACGATGCCAGGAATTATCTTAGTGACCTTAATTTCTACTGGAAAAATTACAAATTACTTGTTGACAGTTTGTGGTTCAAATTTTTTCACTATATGCATTTACAACAATATACAAAATTTTACAGTCTAAAGACCAATGAAGAATCTACTATTAAATTGTCTTTATGTGTTAATTGAAAACATTTTATTGAAATAGCTAATCCCTAAAAAAGTAATCAGTACTGACATTTAAAATATAATCTGTTGACAACTCAGAAAGTGAGATGACAGATTTTTCAAAAAGTTTATAGAAAAGACTCACAAGACCTCATGTTGTAAAAACAAAATATTCTTCAAGAAATCAGACTAAATAAAATACAGAAAAAAACATAACTTGCTTTTTGAAAACTGAAACTAGATACACTTCAGTCATGTCAATTAGTATAGGTAAGGCAAACACCAGATGCTCATTAGGCCAAGTAATATAAACAGCAACAAAGAGAAAGATGCCAAAGTAAACAGAATAATCAATAGAGAATGGCTCCACAAATTAAAGTTCATCTGTAGTATGGAACATATCATGCAGCTGTCAAAAATAACAGGCAGAAGTGTGTGCATGCCATGGAAGACATCTATGATATACATAACATTATTTCTGTATCCATATACATCATAAATATATACATAAAAGGCAGGTAATAGAACGGAATATGTTAATAGTCTAGATAAAGGCTACTTTCACTTTTTTTTTTGAGAGACAGAGTGTTGCTCTGTCACCCAGGCTGGAGTGCAATAGAGCAATCTCAGCACACTGCTGCAGCCTCCACCTCCTGGGGTCAATCAATCTTCCCACCTCAGGCCCCAGAGTAGCTGAGGCTACAGGTGTGCGTGACCACATCTGGCTAATTTTTTTGTATTTTTTTGAAGAGACAGGGTTTCACCATGTTGCCCAGGCTGGTCTCAAACTGGACTCAAGTGATCTGCCTGCCTTGGTCTTCCAAAGTCCTGGGATTACAGGCAAGAGCTACCACTTAACCCAGTCTCTTTACTTATATCCTTTTGTGCTACATGAATTGTTCTGATAAGAATGTATCAGTTGTATAATTAACAAATTAAAAAAGAAATAAAAGAAATGGGGTAAAAGAGGTTGTGGGAGGAAGGGAAAGGAAATAATAGGAGCCAGGAATACGATGACAGGTGCGTGTGCTAGCAGTGTGATATGGAGTGCGATGGTTCAGGTACAAGTCCTAGTCCTGTTACTAACTTTGGGCAAGTTAAACTCCAGGGTTCAGAAGTTTCGTTTATTCAATAGTCTTACTACAGTAAGACTATTTCTCACCCTACAGAATTATTGTGAACATTACATAAGAAAATTTTTGAAATGTGACTAACACTGTCTAATACAGTATAAAAAAGCCCAAGAAATGGTAACTATTTTTATGTTTTGAAATTAAAATGCTAAAGAAAACAGCTTTACCTGTAAATAATTTGCTTTTTATACCTTAAAGTATATTTGGTATGGATCCTTTTCTTTAGTTTTCAAAAGTAGGTATTAATGATATCACAAAGTCAATTCAGTGGAATGTATGCTGGTGGTACTACCAGAAATGTATTTTATCTGAGATTTCCAGTTCTAGCTTTACAAGTGCCTAGAGCTCTTGCCCTTGTTCATACAAATCTGAATCCTCTGTGCCTCTTGCACAGAAATTTCAATATTCAATTTGTCTGTGGAATGAAACTGGTAAATATCTGTATCTCCTAAAGTCATTCTGCAGTAGGTAGGTAAAAGGAGGATATTAATGAGGGGCATATTCTCTAGACCATTCTTTCATATTAAAAAAAAAAATCAGTTGGTAGGGATGCAAATTTGTATAATCTCTATGGAAATCAGTAGGAAGACTTCTCAGTGAACCAGAAATAGAACTACCAGGCGATCTAGCAATCCCACTACTGGGTATCTATCCAAAGGAAAAGAATTTGTTATATCAAAAAGATAAATGTATGTTTCATCAAAAAGACACATGTATGTTTATTGTAGCACTACTCACAATAGTGAAGATACGAAATCAACCTAACTATCCATCAATGGACGACTGGATTAAGTAAATGTGTATATACACAATGGAATACTATTCAGCCATGAAAAAGAATAGAATTATGTCTTTTGCAGCAACTTTGATGGGATTAGAGGTCATTATCTTAAGTGAAACAACTAAGACACAGAAAAGACAAATATTGCACTTCTCACTCATAAGGGGGAGCTAAATAATGTGTACACATGGAAGCAGAGTATGGAATGAAGGACGATGCCGATTGATATGGTTTGGATATTTGTTCTGCCCAAGTCTCTTGCTGAAATGTAATCCCCAATGTTGGAGGTGAGGCCTGGTGGGAGATGTTTGGGTCATGGGAATGGATCCCTCATGGCTTGGTGCTGTAGTGGCAATACTGAGTGAGTTCTTGTGAGATCTGATCGCTAAAAGTGTGAGGCAGCTCTCCCTGTGCCATTCTTTCTTTCAATGCTCTTTCTCTGGCTCTGTGACACTCCTGCTCCTGCTTTGCCTTCTGCCATGAGTAAAAGCTTCCTTAGGTCTCCCTAGAAGCAGAGTCAATGCCAGCACCATCCTTGTACAGCCTGCAGAACCATGAGCCAATTAAACTTCTTTTCTTTATAAATTATCCAGCTTCAGGTATTTGTTTATAGCAATGCAAGAATGCCCTCGTACATGGAGTCAGAGGGATGGGAGGGTAGTGGAGGGCAGATGATGGGAGGTTGCTTGGTAGGTACAATGTGTGCTGCTCCAGTGACAGATACACACTGAAGGCCCTGATTTTACCACAATGCAATATGTATCAATGTAGCAAAACTGCACTTGTACCCTATGACTACACAGAAATCAAAAAATCAAAACTCTGTAAATCAGAATGGATTTCCAATTATAAAATTAATATCTAACTTTCAATTTGGAGTAAGACATTGATTAAAAATCTAATCTGCCTTCTCACAATAACTTAATTTAATCAACAATGTTTGCTTTTAAAACATTGGCTTCACGTGTTCCCAACATGGGGTCTACTGATAGCTCATAAATTATCTTAATAAACAAAGTCTTACCTAAACAAGCATCATTCTTGTGAATCTTACTATATTCTGTCCCTCTTCTAGGTATTAAGACTTTCCTTCTAAAAAAAAAAAATCAAAACCTCATTAACATTGCACCCTCTTGTGTTTTAAGTTCACTCACATGATACTGTCCTTGGATTTATGTACCTAATAAACACTGCAAAACCTAACCTACAATTTAAAAGTCTCGAATCTGAAACAGGGGTCAACAAATTCATTCTGTATAGGACCAGATAGTAAATATTTCAGGCCTTGTAGACTGAGCAGTCTGTCAAAACTATTAACTTTGCTATAGTGAGATAGTAGCCATAGATACTACATAAACAAATGACTGGCTGTATTCCAACAAAGCTTTACTTACACAAACAGACAGCAGGCTGGATTTGGTTCATAAGCCACAGTTACTGACCCCTGATCTAAAATATTAATTAAGCAGAATGTCTATGATAGTCTTATCACTCCTTAAAAGTTTAGTGCCACGTCTGATCAATTATTTACTAGATCTTTCACTCATTAATGATTAGTATTACAAATTTTAGTAAGAATAAATTCTTTTCTTTTCTTTTTTTGAGACAGGTTGGGCTCTGTGGCCTAGGCTGCAGTGCAGAGGCGCCATCTTGGCTCACTGCAACCCCTCCTGCCTCCCAGGTTCAAGCAATTCTCCTGCCTCAGCCTCTTGAGTAGCTGGGACTACAGGCACATGCCACCATGCCTGGCTAAATTTTTTTTTTTTTTTTTGTATTTCGAGTAGAGACAGCATTTCAGCCATGTTGGTTGGCCAGGCTGGTCTTGAACTCCTGACCTCAAGTGATCTGCACACCTCGGCCTCCCAAAGTGCTGGGATTACAAGTGTGAGCCACTATGCCAGGCCAAGAGTAAATTATTTTCTTTTCTTATAATTTCATTAGGGCTCTCCTTAATATTTAAGTTTTCTTAATTCCTCATGAATCTCATTTTCTAAAATTTGTCCTTTTTATATATATCTTTAACTTCTCTCCAAGTTTCCCATGAAAAGTAGAAATGTCAGCACTTCTCTGTAATTAACTGCTCTTATAAAATTCAAAAAATAAAGCAAGCATTTACATGTGTACTTTTCCCTTCAGTAAAATTAAAAATAAAAATACTAAAAAATAAAAAATAATTCAAAACAATTGTTATAAAGATACCCTTCTAAAGTATAGTAGCTAGCCTCGAAGATGACCCTCAGTGATCCCCAACCTATACAAGGACTTTACAAAGGGTATGCACACCCTTGTACAGTCCCCTTCTGCAACAAATCAAGGCTGGCCTTTTTCACCAATAAAAAATGACAAAAGTGACACCCAAAGCTAAGTCATAATGGCAGCACAGCTTCTGCCTTGCTCTCTTGGGCTTGGTCGCTACGGATAAAGCCATCCACCATGTGATGAGTCAAAGAAACCAACTACCCACCCTCAACTTGCCAGACACGTGATCCTCCAGCCTGAGCTTTCGAGCTTGCAGAGACTAAAGCCTTAGGCCATATCAAACTACAATCTCATGAGAACCTGAGCCAGAACTGCCCAGCCAAGCAGCCTGAGAATTCCTGACTCACAGGAACAGGGAATGTTAATAAATGATTATTACATTATATTTTGGGATGATTTGAGAAAACAGCTGATATTCCTGTATCTAATTAGGTTACAATGTATCTTATTTTGTATAACTGAATATTTTCTTTTTTGGCAGCAGCAAATGATAATCATCTATGTTGCAATAAGATGAGTTTAGGGGATGGGACTGATTAACAACAACCAATTAGCCTGCAAGGTGGTGATGGATGCTAGACTGTTTGTTCAACAACATTCAACATTAACTCAAAGCATTCAGTGTGGGAAGCTGTGTACTAGGCTATTAAAGCATTAAGTCTGATTTCTACATACTGGCCTATGATCCACAGTTATATGCAAGAAACAAGCCCTGCTTCACTCCCATTCTTGCCCAGGTAAATCTTACTGTTTCATAAGGCACTGTGTTTTTAAATCTTGGTCTGACCCATTAGTGAATAATAAAATGCAGTTAACAGGATGTTTGCTACTATACTTTAAAATAACAAAAGAGGACAAGGTGGTAAAGGGAAGAAAGTGTTTTCAATTTAGTATTATATAAAGTGGACAGTGTGTCATCCAATATTATTTATTTCTTATTGTGGGTCATGGTCAAAAAAATTTAAAATAAATGACATAAAATACCAAATATGTTTACATCCTAGGAAACTAGTCACCACACTCATGCAGTTCTTAGCCAGCTCATTTTCCTCTTCCAACTTCTCTTTAGCTAGGCTTCACTGCTCATTTTGTTTTCACACTGGTATTTTTAAATTCCTGTGAAAATTGGCTCTGGCTCAGTTGATTTTTTCCTAATCTCAGTTCTGCTTATCTTGAGAGGGCTGAGAATAGGAAAGTCTCTTCTCCTTTGGGACATCCCATTTAAAACACACCTAATGGTTGTTTCATAAGAATAAGGCAAGCAAAGAGAGGAAGATCGGATAGGGAACTTAAAATAACACTGAGATAACTGAAATTTCTGGCTAGATGAATCATCTTCAGTTCTCCAACAGGCTAGTAATAATAGGCTTTCGAGGTTAATTTTTAACCCTATAATGTCCATGCAATAATTATACTTCCTACTAAGTAGACTTTTGGATTGCTAACAGTCATGTGCAGCATGTAAAGCTCTCTGCTTTCATGACGAGGGCCACAGATGTAGTACACATCTCGAATGCAGTTTCTCCCCTGCGGCACCTGACACAGCGCTTTGCATTAACTTGAATGAATGAGTATCTTTAAAAAAATTTTTTTGGGGAATTGAAACACCAAAAAAGGGAGATATTTATCCAATTGATAATTCATTCACTTATTTGCAGTGCTTCAAGACAAAGGCATCATTATCCATGAGGAAGTTTTCCTAGCTTTAAACCAGTATTTCTATCACTGAAAATGTAATTACCAGTAAATATAACAAAATATTTCCTAAAACTTTTTAACAAGATGAAGGAGGATTTCAAGATTGAGTTTTTTTCTGTCAAACGGTGAAGTGAAACTATGGAAAAAAAAAATGACACCAACAGTAAGACTTCAAAGAGTAGACTCAGCAGAATAATAATTTTTAAAATATATGATACAAGAAGGAAGTGGAGATGCAACATGTTGTAACCAGATTTTAACAATTAATAAAGAAACAGATTAGTATCTTTGGAAAAGCACAGAAGAGCAAGCAATCAAATTCCACTAGAATGAGATCAAGAATAGAAAGGGGGGCATTAAGTCACAAAGGCTCTAATGAAAGGAAAATTCTGGCTGTTCTCAAAAGAGCCGTTTCCTAAGCAACAGTCCCATTTTTATTAATTTTTCAAAAAGGAGTTATTATTTATGTCAATAAAATTTTAGCACTTATGTCACTGTAGTCCTATCATTGGTCTAAACAAGACTTGAGAGCAGTCTGTTTAATAGTCTGAATAGCATGAATATGTTGATAATGTGTCAAATTTATTTTCCTAACCCATTCCCGAGTTCCAGACTAGTAGGTATACCAAACTCCCTGCCTGAAATTCCCATTGGCTTTCTGCAACTATCTCAAACTTAACCTACCAAAAACTAATCTTTCGTTGATTTCCAACCATCAATCCACAACTCCTCCTTGACTCCCTACCACTTCCCGGCAAAAATCAAATATTTTTTCCCATTTCTGAGCATCAAACCTCCACCCAGCTGCGTGAATCACAGGGCTGCAATTTATTCCTTCCTTCTAACCCAACAAATCCTATATAGTCTATCTGCAAAATCTCCTCCTCAAATGCTCTACCTTCCCCTATCTCTGCTGACACTTTCTTCATCTATCTACCATCTTTCCTCATTTAGACAAATGCAATAGCTTCTTAACTATTCTCCTTGTTTCTACTCTAATTCTCACATCATTTAATCCTCCGAAAATGCCAAGACTTTGATGAGTCTTCTAGGTCCTGCACAGTGTGGCCCCAGTCCCTCTCACCAGGCATGGCTGGGAAATCCCATCTTCCTTGCCTAGTTCCAGGCACAGACACACTAGGTTATTTCAGACCCTGTGAATCTCTTCATCCTAGAAGGTTCTTCTCTGGTAAACTAAGTATCTGTATAGTCTCAGGTTAAATCCATTTAAACACACTTTATTTACCTCTGTAAAAACTGGACAGGTGGAAAAATTCAGGGACAGAGCCTGTTTTATTCATCCCTGTGATCTCAGAATCTACCAGACTGGTGTACAATAGAAGCTCAATAAACACTGGTCATTGAAAAGGCTTTTACATTTAACCCCATTTACCATTAAGTATATTTAACGCCTTTTAGGTAAATTATAAATTTGAACAGACAATTGCAAGGTAAAATAAAAAATGAATTTAATTTGAAAAAAGGAATATAGTCTAAATCAACTTAATATGTATCATAATCTGTTCTTTTGCCTTTAGGGATTACAAGTTTATTCATACAGGCTGGGTGCGGTGGTTCATGCTTGAAATCCCAGCACTTTGGGAGGCCGAGGCAGGCAGATCACAAGGTCAGGAGTTCTAGACCAGCCTGGCCAACACAGTGAAACCCTGTCTCTACCAAAAACACACATACACACACACACACACACACACACACACACACACACACAAATTAGCTAGGTCTGGTGGTGGGAACCTGCAATCCCAGCTACTAGGGAGGCTGGGGCAGGAGAATTGCTTGAACCTGGGAGGTGGAGGTTGTGGTGAGCCGAGATCATGCCATTGCCTTCCAGCCTGGGAGACAAAGCTAGACTCTGTCTCAAACAAAACAAACAAAAAAAGTGTATTAATACAGTACGTTCATAAGTTGAATATGCAAAATAAGACCTTGAAGGTGAACGAGAATCGTGGTCTGATACAGTCATTCCATTTAAATATTTCCTCTAATTTGGCCATTACCAGAAGCATCGATAAAATTTCAGAACCAGCAACATCATTCCTAATCTAAATTGATATTGAAATCTTTATATGAAAGACTAAAAAAATTTTAATATTTTAAATCATTCTTCTCTTCCTATATTTTTCTTTCTCATACATTCATTATACTAGAAGTAAAATTTTTGTCTTTCAAAGGGAAAATAGCATGCTGACCTGAAAATATTTTTATGAAAAAAATGTATTAAGATAGGATGAAAGAAAGAGGAGGGAAATAACAATGTTGCGGGTAGGAGCAGAGAGGATTGATAACTTTAATTTTCCTTTCTAATTCTACTTCAAAGTCCTCATGTTCTTAATATTAAAGAAAAATTCTAGTCTGGACAACATCTTTACTTTCAACTCTATTTGTACCTGCTCTTAATAATCTAGCAATGTTCAAACCTGCATACGTGTGAAGTAACCACACTTTCCTTACCACGCAATCGACTTCATTTTTTTCTATTTTTCATAATGACCTTGATGAGAATAGCAATGTTCTGACAGGTGGCAGACCAAAAATGGTTTTCATTACTTGAAGAAAGAAACCCAAATACATAAGTAATTTGTTAAAGAATCTTAGCAAACAAGTAGCCGTTTCTGCGAAGCTTGGTCAGCCACCACTTAGTAAGCACTTTATCTGAAGAAATGTTTCTCACTCAACTGGCAAAAAAAACCCCCATAAATTGAAATAGATCACATTAAAAAAAAACTAAAGTGGTCTAGTTCCATTTTCATAAAAATATGTTCCTATATGTTACTTTTGTGTGTTCTACATCCCAGTAAGGTAGAAACATTCATTCATCTCATTACCATTCTTTTCTTACTTCTCTAAGTGTTCCATTTAAAAACAATAGAGCCGGGCGCAGTGGCTCAAGCCTGTAATCCCAGCACTTTGGGAGGCCGAGGCGGGTGGATCACGAGGTCAAGAGATCGAGACCATCCCGGTCAACATAGTGAAACCCCGTCTCAACTAAAAATACAAAAAATTAGCTGGGCATGGTGGCACGTGCCTGTAATCCCAGCTACTCAGGAGGCTGAGGCAGGAGAATTGCCTGAACCCAGGAGGCGGAGGTTGCGGTGAGCCGAGATCGAGCCATTGCACTCCAGCCTGGGTAACAAGAGCAAAACTTCGTCTCAAAAAAAAAATAAAATAAAAATAAAAATAAATAAAAAAATAAAAACAATAGATAGGGAACACTGAGGACTTATCTATATTCTAGGCTACGTCCACACTAAAAAGATCTGACTTTTATAACCAGTAGGATATTGCAGAAATGGCAAAACTTGACTTTGAGCTAGGTTGCTGAAGCCCTTGTGGCTTCTCTCTGCCTTCTCTTGTATCACTCACTAGGGGTAAAGCCAAGCAGCATGACTGAAGAACTGAGGCCACCTGCTAATAACCTGGATCAAGCTGGAAACAGTTCCTCTAGCCCCAGACAAGCCTGCATCTTAACTATAATTAAGACCAACATCTTTTTTTTTTTTTTTTTTTTTTTTGAAACAGAGTTTCGCTCTTGTTACCCAGGCTGGAGTGCAATGGCGCGATCTCGGCTCACCGCAACCTCCGCCTCCTGGGTTCAAGCAATTCTCCTGCCTCAGCCTCCTGAGTAGCTGGGATTACAGGCACGCGCCACCATGCCCAGCTAATTTTTTGTATTTTTAGTAGAGACGGGGTTTCACCCTGTTGACCAGGATGGTCTCGATCTCTTGACCTCATGATCCACCTACCTCGTCCTCCCAAAGTGCTGGGATTACAGGTGTGAGCCACCGCGCCCAGCCCTAAGACCAACATCTTAACTATAATCTCCTGAGAGAACCTGAGCCAGAACCACCCAGCTAAGACACTTCTATGATTCCTGACTCACAGAAACGGAGATATTAAATACGTACTGTCGTTTTAAACTGCATGATAACTGACACAGTATTTCCTCAATTTTCGTTCATCATGTGTTCTACCAATTTGAAGTTCAGCGTATCTAGAAATTTTAGATGTAAATAGGAAAACACTTTGCAATCCAAATCCGGAGTTCAAAAGGTCAGATCTAGACATAGCAAAAGTGAGCTTTTGGAACTCCATTTGTAAGACCTCACATACATTAACTTGCCTCTACTGGCCAGAATGCTACTAGATAAGGCACTTTAGAGTATTGATAAAGACAGTCATATAGAAGATGCTGATTACATGCCTGATAAATTACTGAACCAATTAATGCAACTGGAATAAAATAAACCAAAATGCCATGGGTGGTTAGCGTCATCATAGAACACACATCTCTGCAATTACTTATTTGCAACATCTCTTTCAACCACCAGAGGGCAGAAACAGCATATTGTTATTCCTCGACCTTCTGATTTAACATAATGCCTAAAACTTTTAGAAGGAATAAAATATAAATTCTGCAGAAAAGAGAAAGGGAGAAAGGAATGCTTCTGAAAAAATTTAAGTAAGATATTAAATTCTGCATAAAATGCCCAAAAAAGCCTACAGATGAAAAGCTCAGTCAGAATATAGGACTTCAAGGTATGGATACAAATCGTAAATGGTATTCTTAAAAAAAAGGAAGAAAGTAAAAAACAACAGACTGGGCCAGTTTCAAAAAAATATGACCAGAGGGAATGTAGACTGGACTCAACTTCAATCTAAATTTCTTACTCTTACTCCTTGTCTTCTAGCTGTTAATTAGAAAGTAGTTGGTATTATTCTGGAGGAAAAAAAGTAAATTTGGTATACTAAATTCAACCTCATTTTCAGTTCTCCACATGTTATTATAATCCAAGTTTCTTGTTCTATTTCATCAAAACAAACATTACTGTGAACCTGCCAGGAGCTACATTACTGCCAAGCGCGGTGCCCAGAAAGCAATAATCGCCCTCACTGTAGCCAACCTAACTTAAACCTGTATTATCTGAAGGCAGATGTGACTATGCCATTTGATATTTTATTATATATCAAGTACTTTCCGACTGCTGTTATTTTTAATGTTACCACCCAGCAAATAGTTCACTGAATTATATTTTCACATATTGTCATCTTCTACTGAATTAAAAGCTTACTCCTAACAACAGAAGTAGCACAGCCATTTTTCTTTTTCTTCAAGTTACCTAACCAAGCTAGAGCCAGGGACAACTAGCCTTATATTAGTATTTTATGGGACCTCTGACAAATTATGCTGCACCTATGGGTTTATAGTCTGACTCCTAAGATATGTATGCTCTTGGTAAGTATATTCATAAGCCTAGAGAGACAGATAACAGATAAAATACAATCCCAATATTTCACAAAGGATATTCTTATGAAAGAGACTGAAGGAGATAAATGTGTTAATTCTTGATTAATCTAAAAGGCATTAATAAAAATATTCCATCCCCTAAACTACAATAAATAACAATATTGTGTATGTATGTTTGTGTAACAAAGATCAAGTTGTTCCAAGGACAGCCATTAATTAGTTAATAACGACATTATCTAGATTGTGGAGTATAATGTTAAAAGTGGAGACACTTTTTGGTTCATTGGACCCCTACAGATACGGAGACTCCAAATCATTTGTATTCTTCAGGAATGGCTAGATCCAGAGACTCAACTAATATGATCAGGTGTGTATATATATCTTCTTTATCTCCTGCCCTTCTCTCTCCTTCTCCCAAGCCATCCCTACCCCTCTCCTCTTTCTGCCTTTCTCTCTGTATTGCCCCACCAGGGCAGCTCTAGGCTGACATCTTTACAGCTTCAAATCCAACATCAGACATTCTTGTTCTCCAGAGCTTACAGAAAGTCCCAGGATCAAGTCTTACTGGTCCAGTTTATATCACATGCACACCCCCGGTCCATGACTAGGATCAAGAGGCATGGAAGAAATACTGACCAGTCCTGAGTATAACAAGTACCAAATAAGAAGTTTTTCTCCAAGTTAAATGTGAGTTAGATTCTCAGAAAAAACAGAGGATGGGCAGGGCACAAAAGAAATGCATGCCACCTCTGTGTATCTACGGCCCTTCATTACAGTTTCAAAGAGGTCCGTGAATCCCCTCTTCGAAGTTAAGAACCAATGTTTATTTAAAAAAAAAAAAAAGGTACAGAGAAGAATAAGTACATTTCTAAAATGGTAATTTAAATCTAACATTGTACTACATTGCTTACATTAAGTAACTGATACCTTAATCAAATCCAGTGCCTTACTCTGCCTCCTCAACTTGTAAGCACTGCATTCGCCTCCACTGACTACACAACAAACACCCTTTGAAGTACTGTTTTGCCTTCTGACTGTGGCTTCCGGAACCCGCCTTAGGGGAGTTCTACCTCTCTTAGTTTTATAGGCATTCTCCAGTGTCTTCTCTTGTATCTTTACTTCTATTCAAATGACTCTCAAATATTCATTTCCAGGCTAAAAATTCTTTGAAAAATTCCATTTCCAAGTTACTAAAAACCAATGTAGATCTCAAAACCTATAGCCACAACCAAAACATTCAAACAAACATCACTATCACTTATTCTCTTCAACAAAATCAGCCTTTCTTACCTCTCAATCTATCTGTGAAATAATTTGATCACTTAGACATTATGTCTTCCGTGAAGACTTCCTTCCCCTCTCTCCTCACAAGGCTAGGGTATGCTTTCACAGCACTCTACTCACTGGCATAGTACTTATCCCATTTCATTGTGATGACTGGCATACTTACTGAGCTCTTACACTAGACTATAAACTCACTAGCAAGGGCACAGCTCTATCTTACATCTATAACCTATATGCCAAGCACAAATATCAGCTATATAAAAAAGTCCCCAGTGAATGTTTAATGAGAAAGAGGGATAGGAATTCATTTTTATTAAAGATCTCTCAGCCATAAAACCAGATTTTGGGGGGTTTACTATTCAAATAGACTATGGCTTGGTAAATGGGGTCTAGGCAAGAAGACTGCTACCAAAATTTATAAAGCAAAAAGTCAGGGAATACAATGAAAATTTAAAAATCACTACTTTCTTCTTTTTCACAGCCATTTCCTGAGGGTTTTTAAAATTACTTTTAAAATAATAATGGTGGATATTAAACACTAGGAAACTTTGTTCCTCCAAAGGACTGAAACAAAAGTCCATCCATATGCACCATACATGGTTTCTACAGAGGCCTTAACAAATTTTTCCTTATAAGGCCAGGCACAGTGGCTCACGCCTATAATCCCAGTGCTTTGGGAGACCAAGGTGGGTAGATCACCAGAGGTCAGGAGTTTGAAACCAACCTGACCAACACAATGCAATCCCATCTCTACTAAAAATACAAAAATTAGTTGGGTGTGTGCTACACACCTATAGTCCCAGCTATGCATAGGCTTAGGCAGGACAATGGTTTGAACCTGGGAGGCAGAGGTTGCAGTGAACTGAGATCACACCACTGCACCCAGCCTGGGCAACAGAGTGAGACTCCATCGCAAAAAAAAAAAAAAAAAAAAAAAAAAAAAAAAAGAAAAAAGAAAAAAGAAAGAAAAAGAAAAAATCTTTCCTTATAAGTATCAAGCGTCCTAGCTGCTGTCCCTTGAAACACCAAGAGATGGCCTTTTGGGGCACAGCAGACTGAGAACTAACTAAATCATTGAAACCCAAACCACTTGCTTCTCGGTGATATGCCTCTTAACATTAAAGTGTCATTATAATCTGAATTTTGGTTTGAGAAATTCATTATTATCAGTTTCTGTGACACTCAGCGTTTTACTTAATATTCTAAATTTTCTCACCTGTAAAATGGTAATACTAATAGTTATCCCTCAGGGTTGTTGATAAGAGTAAGTGAACATGTAGGAAAAGTACCTAGAGCAGAGTTGGTGCTCATGAGAGAGAATATGACTACAGTAGCTCTCTGGCACTCAGAGGAAACTAAGTTTTGCTGGCTTCACTAAGCTGACACCTCTTTCCAGAGTCAGCTGATAATGATAACAGCTTTCTTTAATCTATACAAGGGAAATACTATTCATACTCACATATATGTAAAATACACTATTTCCTTTTCATGACTTCTTAAGTTGTATATAATTTTAAACAAACTTGCACACTGAATTCATCTTTGCTTTTCTCCCAACCACCTTTAATCTCCTTTAAGTCAATCATGTTTTGGTGTTTATTTTCACTAGCAGTTTTTAAACTTTAGCAAAAGCTCTGTGTCATCGCTGTTCAGAAACTTAACTTTCAGAAAACATGAACTTTTTTTTTGTTCATCTCTGATGAAATGACAACAGCTTTGTTTTGTGGGATCTTTAAAATAAACCTAAACATTATTGCCTTTGATTTTCTTCTTTAGGCTGTTGACGCTGCACCAAATAGTTGCAGTCTGTATTGTTTCAGTACATTATGCAACCTTAGAAACCTTATCCTATTCAGTCTGGCCTTTAACAGCAAATAAGAAAGTTAAATATGCTGCATTTCTGATATTTCGTACTTAATACTTGTTGGGTTCTGTACTTATATTTATTTTTTCTTTGCTTTTTGCTAAGCAGCAGAAAAAATGTTTCTGGTATGTTATTTCTTCTCCATTACTTCTGTATAATTCTGATGGCAATAATGCAAGACAATATTAATTCAATGTAAAGCAGGCATTAGAAATATGATAAGGGGGAAGAGAAGGGTCTAGTCAATGCCACTTAACCTTGCTATTGTCAGATTACTCAAATTAAAAGTACATTTCAACTTCCATTATTAACTATAAGCAAAATTACAAATGTAACATGGACATGTATTTTCCTAAAACTACCTTGGTTCTATTAAATTTTGTCATTCATTTTAAAGTTCCCATATACAAGATCTTTGTGAGAAACTGAAGCTTTTTCTTTAGGGAAGGATCGATGGAAAGGATTAATCTATGAGAATACAGCACAATTAAAACATTAAAAAATGCCAAAACCATTTGTCTCACTGGAAATAATAAAAGAAAAAAAGTAATAGCTTGGATGGGAAAAAAACAGTCTTCTTCACAGCTCAAATTCTAGAAATGTAAAGAAAAAGTGCCCTCATCTGGCCAAACAAAAAACTTGAAATTTTAGGAGCATGTGTTAACTCTTGCTCAAGAGTAATGTTCTGGGCTTTAACTGGTATAAGTCCTAAAAAATAAAAATAAATAATAATCCAACAATATAAATGTTTTGCTCCCTTAAAAATATAACCGCTGCTAAAAATAACTATTTAAATCCTAAGATAGAAAGCAAATTATGTAATACATAATCTCTTCAGAGCAAGGACTGCATAGCAGTAATCATCTTTGGGCTCACCCAGATCTAGATACACAATCCTCAGTTTTATTTCTGATGAAGCTAATGAATGGAGTCGAACTGTTGTTGAATGCAAATTGTTCCAATCAGCAAAAACATCCTTGACATTACCCATTACCTTACCATAGTTGTCTCAGATTAATAATTTGTTCTCTAAAGGTTTTTTTTTGATTCAGAGTCTCACTCTGTTGCCCAGGCTACAGTGCAGTGGTGCAGTCTTGGCTCACTGTATCCTCTGCCTCTAGGGTTCAAGCAATTCTTAAGCCTCAGCCTCCTGAGCAGCTGGGATTACAGGGGCCTGCAACCATACCTAGCTAACTTTTTGTGTGTATTTTTAGTAGAGACAAGGTTTTAACCATGTTGGCCAGGCTGGTCTGAAACTCCTGACCTCAAGTGATCCACCCGCCTCAGCCTACCAAAGTGCTGGGATTATAGGTGTGAGCTACTGCGCCTGGCCCTAAAGGGCTTTTTAAAACATCAAAATAACAACAAATA
This sequence comes from Saimiri boliviensis, assembly GCF_048565385.1. Lineage (NCBI taxonomy): Eukaryota > Metazoa > Chordata > Mammalia > Primates > Cebidae > Saimiri > Saimiri boliviensis. The sequence continues at coordinate 111,383,227 of NC_133455.1, forward strand.
CAGCCACATAATACTTTTACGTATCATCTTTTATTACCTTGCACTAGTGATATATTAAGCCTTCCGAATTCTTATTTTAATGTTATACAATTATTGTGCTTCATTCAAGAGATTTCAAATATTTTTAAAAGATAACACATTGTAGATACTATTGTTCTACTTCATTTAATCACATTCTTTTCCTTTAATAATCTTATCTTAGTGCTAAATTTAAGTTCCGTTAGGATCTAAGCAGAATTCAATTCTAATTCATACCAGTATTGGTCTGTGGCTATCCAATGTGATAGTCTTCCATTTCATTATACCTAGAGTTCAGGTCATCTCAAGTAAATAATGAAATGTTATTACAGCGTTCTTTTTAATCTGATGTTTTCCATTATATTAGAGAATCAAAATTGATTATTTTTTATAATTACTACAAGATAATTACAAGATTTTTATATGTGCTTTTTCAACTATCTGCCCATCCATGTGAGACGTAAAACTTTACAATGGTGGTTTTGAACCCTGACTGCACTGTGGAGTTCTTTAACGATAAATCCCCAGGCTCCACAGCAGAGGTGTCCGACTTGCTGGGTCTCAGGAGAGCTTAGGCTTGAATGCTGTGGCTGTTTCTCAGGAGCCACAGATGAATATAAAGCACAGTCTGAGGAAAAAGCTTTGGAATACACTTTAAAGAAAAACACTACATATTTCAAAGATATATATTTTTTAAATATTTATATTACTTCTAATAACAAATGATTCAATTTTAAAAACTCATATGACCAACATTATTTTAAAACTCCATTGTATTGCATGTGTCTTTAAAAATATAACCGCAACACTGAATCACTGTAAATTTTTTTTTTGGCCAAATGATTAGTCTTCATATTGGTGAATTTCTAAAATATACTGGCAGGTGTACAATTATTTGTGCATCGAAAGCAACAACAAGGTGCATTTTAAATACTATTAATCCTCTGTATCTGACAAAATTGTTCCCTATGGACTTATTGCCAATCTAGAACTTTCTGGATTCATCCACAAGACAAATCCCCTTATATTTTTATTATTTCTCTGTGTGAAGGACCCCAGATTTCACATGCCTCAGCCCTGAGGATGACTCCTCTTATGGGCTAATAATAGAGGGGTTTTCTCCTGGACCTGCAAAACAGTCTTGAGAATGACAATACTCTTGACTACTGTCAAATGACCTAGTCTTTCAGAGCAAAAATTTAAATTCCAACGGTGATTTAAAGTCTATATTCAGCTGTTAATCCCTTTTAGACTCAAAGAGCAGAAACACACAATAAACCTCTAAGCTGACAGGTTTGAGATCTGCTTACTACCTCTGGCATTTCCATGCTCTGAAAAATAATCACCAGCATACTGCGCCCTGATACAAGGTACAAAAACTAAGTAACCACATGTGTGTTGGTGGGGGGAGCCTCTGAAAGACTTGTTTACAAGTCTTTTCATACAAATTTATCCTGTTAGCAAGTCATGGTGGTGCATGGCACAGGCCCATAGTCCTAGCTACTCAGGAAGCTGATACAGGAGGATATCTTGAGCCTACGAGCTGAAGTCCAGCCTCAGCAATACAGTGAGACCCTTTCTCTTTAAAAATGTTTTTCTGGCCGGGCGCAGTGGCTCAAGCCTGTAATCCCAGCACTTTGGGAGGCCGAGGCGGGTGGATCACGAGGTCGAGAGATCGAGACCATCCCAGTCAACATGGTGAAACCCCGTCTCTACTAAAAACACAAAAAAATTAGCTGGGCATGGTGGCACGTGCCTGTAATCCCAGCTACTCAGGAGGCTGAGGCAGGAGAATTGCCTGAACCCAGGAGGCGGAGGCTGCGGTGAGCCGAGATGGCACCATTGCACTCCAGCCTGGGTAACGAGAGTGAAACTCCATCTCAAAAAGAAAAAAAAAAAAAAGTTTTTCTATTTTTTTCAGTATCTCTAATTTTCAGCTAAAAAAGGTTATTATTGTGAGTCCTTACAAATAAGGGGCTAACTTTCAGCTACTTAATTAACTCACCTGTAATTCCTACAATAAGCCCCCAATCCCCCAAATACCGGGGAAAAACTTATGCTCTAAAAATTTATATTTAACTAACACTTCATTCTTTTGTTCAGTTGTTTTTTCAGGTTCCCCTCCAGTCTTTAGCCATATGCATAAATTTATAAAATTGAGGTCGCAGTGTGTCACAACTGTTTCTTCTGTTTCAATATAAATAATACATACTGTTAAACAGAGGCCCTAACAGTAATGTATGGGATTAAAAATGAAATAAAGAAAAGAGCATTGAAGAACAGTTAAATAAAGCAGTCAATTTCACATTTTTAAAAAACTGGAACTGAAAAACTGATTTCCCAGTGCGAAGGAATTAAATGTCTCAAATAAAAATGTAATATAATCATATATGAGACACAGAAATTTCTGAAAGAGGTAATGTGTATCTGCAATTAAAACGAACACAAAATCTCTCCTCCTTTACCCTAAGCATTTGATTTCTAATCCCAAGCAGAATAAATCAACTAGGATATATATGGATTTTTAGATTTCAACAAATTGGACTAACCTATCCAATAGCACTCCACCAGCCACTATAAATATTTCTACTTCTACTACTTTGTGTTTTGAGGGTTTTTAAATTTTTGTTGTTGTTTTAAAGAAATCAACTTATAGACGTCACTGCATATTAGCCCACAACTCCTTTGTAGAGATTAAGAAAACCAACATCCAGTAAAGCAGATTAAGGACACAATAAAAGGAATGAACTCATGAGCTGAATCTCAGTTTTGCCATTTTCTGCCCAGGACAGATCTACATCAACCAGAAAAAATCCTAGATCTCTCACTAAAAAGAGGTAAGCAGGTTCCCAAAAGTTACTATTATCATTCTACATTTTCCCAACATCATATTTTATTTCATTTTATCAACATTATTACTTCAATCATGAAAACTAAGAATAAAATTAACTATCCACTTGGAAAACTACATGCTCCACTTCATGTAGCTGCAATGCTGCACCTGTCTCTCTAGCTTGTGACTTCTTTTATTTTCTACAAAATTATACTAGCATAATCCCCAAATATGCTACTGTCTTTCATGATGGGATCAGTTTGATGTTTCAGCTCTCTCTCTCTCTTGCATTCACCTAGGGAATAATGAATTCTGAACAAAATGTAATGTGCAAGAGAAAAATCAAACCAATTTCTGTGCCGTACTCATTTATAAACATGTGGCTTGCTACCAGTGAATGCATCCTCAATTTTTTTCATGTCACAGCACACAAAGGACATGACAACACTTGGCCAGCACACTGGAGTAATAGACCAAGGAGACTTCTAAAAGGTGGGTGGGAGTGAGTGCTCAGTGGTTCCTGAAACCTAATCACAGCACACCAAGAGCCATGGAAGCTGTGTGCAGGAGCATGAAGATGATGATGCTAACATCACAGCCTCAACTGCCATTAAGGAACCGTATGCTCAATTTCAAAGCTAGAGCTTGTATTTCCACAGTGAACTCACACAGGTATCCAATTAGTCACACAGAGGCTGATCATCAGCACTGGCTACATCACAGAAAATTAATAATGGCAGAAAATATCAAATGAAATACTGTCTTCCTTACAGGTTTTGTTATTAGGATTAGAGATAATACATGAAATCTGGTTTCTACCACACGTCTGGTAGTCTTACATACTCAAAAAGAATAATTGTAACCACCAGTACTATTTTGTATTGTACTTTTGTTAACACATCATTAACATATCTCTATGTTCAATATTTTTAAAAGCAACATAAATAACAATGTATCATATTCTTAGAAAACTAATAAGAGATATTTGTGTTCTTACCACAAAAACAAAAGACAAGTATGTGAGGTAACGCATATGCTAATTAGCTTGATCTAGCCATTCCACAGTGTATATATATTTCAAAACATTATGGAGCATACGATAAATATATACAATTATTATTTGTCAATTTAAATAAATACATAAAGTTAAAAAAAAGAAACACACCCTATGTCTCAAAATAAGAAGGTGATTTCCTCTTCAGTTTTCTTGCTTATACCTAAGCCTACATCAAGGAGAACACTTCAGTTTGGTACAAGACTTAATACCTATACAACACTTGTCAATTTGCTCTTTTAATAAAGAGAAAGGGTTCCAGGGATGGTGGCTTGGGCCTATAGCCCCAGCTACTTCGGAAGCTGAAGCTGGAGGACTGCTTGACTCCAAAAGTTCTGGGCTGCAGCATGCTATGCTAAAAGCTTGTCCAACTAAGTTCAGCATCAATATGGTGAACTCTTGGGAGCGGGGAAATCACCAGATTATTTAAGGAGTGATGAACTGGCCCAGGCTGGAAACAGAGTAGGTCAAAACTCCTGTGCTTATCTGATCAGTAGAGGGATTACGCCTGTGAACAGCACTGCACTCCAACCTGGGCAACATAATGTGACTCCATCTTTTTTCTTTTAATTTAAATTATTTATCTTCTTTCTCATTTATTTCAAATAATAGACAGACAGGCAGACAGACAGACACTGGAGAACTCCCTCCAAAGGAAGCTATATAACATTCTATCTTGTTACCTCATGGTTTAATAAAGTAAGTCAACTGTTGGACATTTGTATTATATTTACTTTTCACTATTTTGAAGATTTTATTTTTATTTTTAACATCTAGACCCAGAAATAGAATTACAGAATTCAAAAATGATTACCTTCTGGCTTTTAATCCATATCTCTTAGGCAAACCTATCTTCCTAAATGAATACTGAGGCGCAGGGTACAAGCCAGGCAGAATCCTATTGATTATGAAACTTTGTTAGTTGACTCCCAATATACTTTAATTGAATCTTGGTACTAAATATGTTTGTTTTCTTTAAGAGAAAGTAAATTATAAAGAAATAAAGAACAAACTTTACAACCTTATTCAAAATAAGGGAAAGATTTCTTCAGTCACAGTACCTAAGCAAAAGGGTTTAAGCAATGTACATACACTTTATTATTTCAAACTTTCTTAAAAATAACACATGTAGAGTGTTCATCTATAATTTTTTCCACAAACTACAAAAGATTTACGTGTAAAAGAAAATCTATTCTGCTTCATCCATGTCAAAACCCAATAAAACCAAGAAGTAATTATTGCTAACATTTTCTTTTGTGTCCTGCCAGAATTTTTAAATAAAAAAGTATAAATAAATAAAAATTTTACTAGCATATAACATGGTTTAAAACTTGTTTTCCTCTTTATACTAGACATTGGCATATACAAATCTATTGCTACATATATTCTACTGTTCCATAATTGATAAAACTAGTTTACTACTAAAAAATATCTGGTTAATTTCTATTTTGTGTTGTGTGTATTAACAACATTTTCAATGGCCATCCTTATAAACAATATGAAAGTTCAACCTAATATCAATACCTTACTATTAAATGTGCAGGATAAATCTGCAGGAATAGAACTGATGAATCAAAGGACATGAGCATTTTACATTTAACTATTTTCACAGTTTACATTCCTATCAGTAGTAAAAAAGAGTAACTATTTCCCTCTGCCTTCACTAATATAGGGGCATTCCCATATTGAAATTTTTGCCAGTTTGATAGAGGAATAAGACACCTCATTCCAGCTGGCTTCTAAAAAATTGGCCATTCATGTTTCTTTTTAGTCTGACTTTCACTGTTCCCATTTTTTATGCACATATTAGCTTGCTCATTATTTTCTTAATGGGAATCAAATAATTTAAAACACTACCTATGCAAATAAAATTTCTCTTATTACAAAACAATTCCGAAGACTGGCTGTAGTTTCCCTGTGTCGCATGAATTCCTTGTTTAGAATTCTTGAACTTATTCATCTAAATCCAACAGAGATGACCACATGGAGATTTATGTTTACATGCATAAATCTATTGTATAGATAAAAATACAATCAAGTGGCCCTCTAGTATGAAAGGGGCTAACAAAGACAGAGTATCATGTAAATAATAAAAGACCCAGGGTAAATCATTTTTTTTTTCTTTCATTAGTAAGAGGTTCTTATGTTGCCCAGGCTGACCTCGAAACACAGCCTCGCTTCCTCAAGTGCCAGGACAACCGGCCTGAGCCACTGCAGCTCCCGGCCCAGGCTAAATCTAATTCTGATCTCAGCTCTGCTACAATAAGCCGAATGACCTAGGTGTCACCTTAGCCCTCAAAGTATCAGCTCCTCAGTCAAGAAAACGAAAAAGTTGGGCAGAATGGTCCCTAGGCCTGCTTCCAAGTATAAAACCCATGACTCTAAGAGCTTACAACATTTTTCTTAGAGCATGAGACAACTATAGGACAAAATAAAGTAACTGATTATTATGAAGTAAAAATAATAAATATAATCACATTTTAGTATATGTTAAAAATAAGACTCTAATCATATTGTAAAAAGATTAGCAACATTATACTATCCATGTTTGCTTTTTAAATCCTCAGTATATTAGAAGCTTGGAGAAATAAACACATATCCTGAATATATTCAAAGAATTAACTTACCACCTCCAGTATGATTTTCTGATAATCGTTTTATGAGCAGTTTAGCAGGAAAAACTACGAAAGAAACTAAACCTATTTACAAGCCCACTGCTATTAAAAGCTCCTTGTTGCCAGAATAATAACATGCCCCTTACAGGCATTTATATTGCTTTAATTTTTCAAACCCTGTATTAAATGAGATACATCTTAAAATAAAATTAGACTTGTAGTTGGGTTTTCATGGTTCTACTCATGGTATTTTAAAAACGAATTACTTTTCTCCCATCTGAAGAATCGCTTCTGTGCTACAATGCCTACGCTTATTCACTTTATAGTTTTAAAAATGTGTTTAAGAAAAAATTGTCTCAAACACAAATTATATGTAGGTGGAAAATCATTGCTATAGCAACAGTAGCTTCAGTCTATGAGAACTCAAAGGTAAAACCTCCTAATTCCAATACTTAAAACGTAACGTTTGATTTTTGATGGTGGCTCCTAATTTTTTATCACCGCTATCATGAACTATCTAGGCCACTATTATTCCAATGAGACATGACCAAATTCAAATCCTTAAAGTATAAAAATACATGATATATTTTTAAATGGTAAGGTTAATTACAATAAATCAAACATAACACCTTATGCTATCCTCTAGACTGTATTCCTCCTCTGTGTCATGTTCCCTGGAGCCAAAGAAATTTGTGGGATAATGACAACTTCAAATGTGAGTGATTTGAGAATCTTTGAAGTCTTACTGCTAATAAAAAGTATTGGTACCGTATCATCACTACGTCTGGGCGTTGCGGGGGGATAAAAAAAGCCCTGCTCCCAGCTAGCACTGGTTTTGTCCTCACCCTCAACTGTGTCTGGCTCCAAGAATGGGGCATATCTTTTTTGAAGAATCCTTTCTTTACTATTCTGATGGGCAGAGATTGAAAACTGGCAACACAAAGAAATTATAACTGTATTTTTTCATAAACAGATGGCAAAATTTTATGTGTATGGTATATGCATATAAGAAAGGGAAATCAGTAGCAATTTTCTTTTAAAAAACCATCTTTCCCATTCTATTGCCCAGGTGCAAAGCATAACCAAGACACAAAGGGAATGATCACCCCACTACTCTCACACCCTAAAAGCACATGACACACTGAATATGGCAGATAGTAATAAATACATTGTTCATAAAACTCTGTGATATGTTCCTGGCTCTGCCATTTTCTAGCCATGTGACTACAGCCGATTTGATTTATCTGTGCTTCTGGTGCATCCTCTGAAAATATGAATAATGATGGTGCTATCTTAAGGGTTACTGTAAAAGATCAAATGAGTTAGTATATATAAGAGAACCGTGTCTGGTAAATGGTAAGCACTTAACCAAGCAAACAGTTGTCTCCATTGTTTTGTTTTGAACCATTCTAATAGGTATGCAATGTACATAACTGCGATTTTAATTTGCATTTCCCTAATGACTACTGATGTTAAACAGATTTTCTAAGTATGTATTTGCAATCTGTGTATCTATATATCATCTTGGTGAAGTGACTGCTCAAATCTTTTACACCCTGGGTTGTTTGTTTTCTTATTGCTGAGTTTTGAGAGTTCTTTATGTTGTTTGGATACAATTTCTTTGGCAGATACATGATCTGCAAATACAGTCATGAACCACATAATGACATTTTGGTCAACGACAACAGACAGCATAGACAACAGTAGTCCCTTAAGATTATAACGGTGCAGAAAAATTCCTATCACCTAGTTAAGTTGTAGCCATCATAATATCATACCACAATACATCACTCAACTGTTTGCAGTGATGCTGATGCAAACCTCTTGTGCTGCCAATCATATAAAAGTATAACATGTACGATTACGTACAGAACATAATACTGGGTAATGACTGTTAATGGCTTATGTATTTACCAAGCTATGCTTTTTATTATTTCAGAGTGTACTCCTACTTTTACTTTTTTTTTTTTTTTTTTTTGACAGAGTTTCGCTCTTGTTACCCAGGCTGGAGTGCAATGGCGCGATCTCGGCTCACCGCAACCTCCGCCTCCTGGGCTCAGGCAATTCTCCTGCCTCAGCCTCCTGAGTAGCTGGGATTACAGGCCCGCGCCACCTGTCCAGCTAATTTTTTGTATTTTTAGTAGAGACGGGGTTTCACCATGTTGACCAGGATGGTCTCGATCTCTCGACCTCGTGATCCACCCGCTTCGGTCTCCCAAAGTTCTGGGATTACAGGCTTGAGCCACTGCGCCTGGCCCTACTTTTACTTTTAAAAGGTTAACTATAAACAGCCTTAGGCAGGTAATTCCGGAAGCAAGCACTGTTATCACAAGAGATGACAGCTCCATGAGTGTTACCGCCCCTGAAGACCTTCCAGTGGGACAAGATGTGGAGGTGGAAGACAGTGATACTGGTGATCTTGACCCTGTGTACGCCTGGGCTAATGTGTGTGTTTGTGCCTTAGCTTTTAACAAAAAAAGTTTAAAAAGCTAAAAAAAAAAAAAAAAAAAAAAAGTTTAATATAAAAACCATATAGAATAAGGATATAAAGAAAGAAAATATTTTCGTATAGTTGTGCAATATGTTTGTGTTTTAAGCTGTTATTACAAGAGTCAAGAGTTTTAAAAAACTGCAAGAGTTTTAAAACATTTTAAAGGGCCAGGCCTGGTGGCTCATACCTGTAATCCCGGCACTCTGGGAGGCTAAGGCAGGCTGACTATTTGAGGTCAGTAGTTCAAGACTGGCCTGACAAACTTGGTGGAATCCCCATCTCTGTGGAAGTAGTGCCACTGCACTCAAGCCTGGGCAACAGAGCATTACTCTGTCTCACACACACACACACACACACAAAATTTTTTTAAATTAAAATTGTCAATATAAATAAATTCACATGAATTTTAGAATAGCTAAATCAAGCTTCCCTAGCTTGGTAAATCTGTATTTACAGGTAGCTATTTTTTAACAGGGTATTGCTACAACCCACAGGTGATATTGAGTGTTTCTTCATTTTTTTTTTTTTTTTTGAGACGGAGTTTCGCTCTTGTTATCCAGGCTGGAGTGCAATGGCGCGATCTCGGCTCACCGCAACCTCCGCCTCCTGGGCTCAGGCAATTCTCCTGCCTCAGCCTCCTGAGTAGCTGGGATTACAGGCACGTGCCACCATGCCCAGCTAATTTTTTGTATTTTTAGTAGAGACGGGGTTTCACCATGTTGACCAGGATGGTCTCGATCTCTTGACCTCGTGATCCACCCGCCTCGGCCTCCCAAAGTGCTGGGATTACAGGCTTGAGCCACCGCGCCCGGCCGTTTCTTCATTTCTATATTAAAAGAAAAAGTAAAATCCTCCCAGAGGCAGTTGAAGAAACTGATTAACTTCATCTTCCTCAGTCTTCTCATCAAAGTCTTGTCACAGAATGTAAATGCTCACTGTCTCTCTCAATCGATTTCTTCTTAACTATCACAGTCTTTTCAGGAATAACTTGACATCACAATCCCCAAGCTATAAATAAACCGGTTTCTCTGTCGCATGCCCCTACTGTAGGTCAAGTCAAGGTCTCTGGGGTGTTTCTCTGAAGTAGGGGAAGGGAAAAAGCAAGGAGAAATATCGCTGTCACAATTAATTACTATTCTCATCCTTCATACCAAAGTGCAGAGAAGTTTTCACTTGACTAAATATTTTATCAACTTCTTACAATTGTCTTATTAGTCAAACACCAAAAGACACAATGGTAACAGATTACAGCTATAAACAAGAGTTTTACAACTGTGGTTTTATAAACGTAGGGGCTGTGACACAGTTATCCTCCCAAGTAATTAAACTACCCTACCCTCCCAGCCAGGTGGGCTGCTTACTGCGAACCAAAGTACGTAAGAAAAGACAGCAAGTTTCAAAAAAGTATGCGGTCTCCAGAAATGAAGAATAGTAAGTTAGTTTATTATAAAATCATCTGGCCAGCTGCAGTGGCTCACGAGGTTAGGAGATTGAGACCATCCTGGCCAACATGGTGAAACCCCGTCACTACTAAAAATACAAAAATTAGCTTACTTTACAGAAAAAGAGACAAACTCAGAGAGTATATGGCTAGAATCAGGGCTGGAATTCGAAGCTAATTCTTGATGATTCCAATGCCCCGCTCTTGTCACTTTGCCGTTACCTCCAGCATACTGACTCATTATTTCACCATTATTCATTTACCTTTTACTGTGTTTCTGACTATAACACATTCTTAGAAGGAATCTTATAATTCCATATTATCCATTACTATTACATTCATTTGAAGAGCCCTTTCTTATTGCTGTTATTATTTGTAGTAAAGCATTATGAAAATCAGAATGTGTACGTGTGTGTTGCAGGTGCATGTATGGGAGGGGGGAATGCCTGGGAAGTTGCAGAATTTTAAATGAATTTCATATTCAAACACAGGCAAAAATATTATTAATAGTATCAAATTTTGTTTCTTCTACTCACAAGTAACTGCTAGAGCACTTTTGTTTTTAAAATCACTGCAATAAACTGCCTTCAAATTGAGGTCTTGTGGTTTCCACAGATGTACAGGCCACAAATGATTTGTTTCATCTGTGGCAAAAATAAGATACAATTCACTTTGGTTATACAAACTCTGAAGCTTTATTTTGTATTAAAATAGCCTATTTCTACATAAAACATAATGTTTTTCCCACTGACTGAACCCAAAAACAGAATTTCAATAAAAAGTGAATCTCCGAAACTGTCAAGTCCACCAAAGAGAATACCTCAAAAGAAATACAGCAAAATGGCAGCCAGAAGGTGGTTCCCTCTGATTAAAAATAGCTTAAATCCTAAAGCCAGTCTGAAGCTTATCTCTCCTTAAAACATATGGCTTTATGACTTGAAATCCATGTTTTGAAAGGAATCGAGAACTCTTTCTGGTAACAGGATGGGGTTAGGAACAAATGGAAGCTCTCAACCAGTATGAAGTAGTTTTAGACTCTCTACTGATGCACATGTCACACTTTTAGACTAGAACAGTAATACAGCCTGAGATTAAATATGGAATCATCAACTAACAGAAACTAAACTGATTCACATACTACCATGCGTGCCTTACGGAAGGTTGAGGGGACTACAAAAACCTCCAGTCAAAGAGTGAAATATCAAGTGGTGTGTTGTTCTCCCCAGCAGCATTTGGCTTCCCTGGATAGGGAGTCTGATCCACAGTTGGGGGGGTTTCAGCGAGGGGGGTGGAGGACATGTAGCAAAATGTAAAGGAATATGATGAAATCGAGAACCGTAGAGTCGAGAAGATCAAAGGACCATGTAGCAGACATGAAGTGGGGAGGCTTACCACCTCGAAATTCTCTTAACTCATCACATGACTCATAGCAGAGTCCCAACAAACTATGCCTTGCTATTAGGTTGAAGCATGAGAAAAACGGTTTAAAACTAGCAAATTAATATGATTTAATTTACTAAATGTGCAGCTATCCTCCTATACATGAAGCAAATCAGATGATTTCTCTTGGGAATTGGTATATGACTGAAGAAATGGTCATAGCTGTCTTGTAACCAACGGCAGCACTCTAGAGAGTACAGAAGCTCTCACGGCTCAAGGCCCCAGATCTTTGCCCTACCCCAACATTTAGCTGAGCAGCAACTCCTTCAAGACTGCAAACTCTCCAAGAATCCTTCCAGTAACTAATTTAATAAATAGCTTACTTTGATGAAGTTAGGGCTTAGTTTCTGTCTTTGTGACCAAAGGAACTTTAACAAATACACACTATAAGCCTGGGAGGAGAGAAGGGTGGTTCCATGGGATCCTCAGGTACCAGTCCAGCACCCAGGTTTGTTTTTCTTTCTGCTGTTCACCAAACCTGAGCCTGGCTGCTGATCAAGCAAAGCACAGCAAGCAAGAAAAAGAGGTTTGCTCCTTCTTTCATAGTCCTTCAATTGCTATATATCTGCAGACTCGCTCAATGCATGTTACAGACACTAAGGGGGAAATTTCTATTAATAAAACATCTAGCCAGGATTAAGGACTTTGGTTATTTTTAACAGTTTAAAAGTCACACATGTTAAATAAATTAAAATGATATACAACACATCAGAAATACACAATCCTTGAAGTTGCCATGATCTCATTTTCCACGGAAAGAATTTGTTTTAGCTTTAGCCAGCACCCACTCACGCTGGCAGGTGTACTCTTCTCAGGGGGAAACTGCGCAAAGAATACATGAAATGGCAGAGAAACACAGCCTCATGCAAATTAGATTCTCTGCTTCAAATGACCCAGTGACTGTTACTTTCTACCTTATTGCACTCTAATCACTAACTATAAAGATAAAAACAGTTCTAAATAGTTTTATTTATGTTCATACAATTCTCTCTGTGTGTATGTATGTGTGTGTATGCATACACATATATACGTATGTATGTATGCATTTTAAACACTAATGCTACTGAGACAATTAACCAACCATTTTGCAAAAAATAAAGTTAGATTCTATGTGCAAAATCATTTCAAGGACTAGAAATCTAAATATAAAAAATAAAAACATAAATATAGAGAAGGAAAACAGCTATTTTATAACCTAAGGGTAAATCCAAGTATGACACTGAAGGCAGAAACCAAAAAATGAAGAGAGTTAAAAGATCTGACTACATCAAAACAAAAACTTTTATGGCAATAAAGAAATAACAGCCAAAATACAAATGAAAAGCCTTATTTAAAATCAATTTTTAAAATGACTAACATGCCAAACGAAAACGGACACTGAAGATTAATCTGGAGATCAATTTGGAAAATGTGTCAAAACCTTAAAAATGGACAAACCTTTTGACCCATCAATTATACTTCTAATAATTTACACAAAAAAAGCAGTTTTCTTATCAAGGATGTTCACTGTAGCATTGTTAATAACAAAAATTCAAACACACAAGCCAGCACATTCAATTATATTCCATCTCTTCTTTTCGATGTAATAATCTATTTCCACTAAAAACAGTAATAAGATTTATATTCATTGATATGAAGACAGTCACAGTGTACTAGTATGCATGAGAAAGAAACAGATTACAAAACAGCAAAAATAATGTGCATGCCAAAGACTACTGCCTACCACAGTATGTTCTTCCTGAGCACACAGGTAGACTGTATTTCTACCCCAAACGCTCCCCTCAACATAGCCACACAGTATGATGTGGCCATGTGATTATGTTCTTTGCAACAGAATATGGGCAGTAAGTATGGCCTTGGAGTTAAATTTTGTAGATTGCTAATGGAGATAACGTCCCTAGTTCCTGAAAGACTGCATAGAATAGAAATAGCTCTCCAATCCAGCCCCAGCCTGGAATATCTATCCTAGACTGTTACATGAGTGAAAAATAAACTTCTGTTGTGTTTCTGCCATTACATTTTGGGCTTATACTCAGTAGCTTGGCCTACCCTAATATAATATAGTAGGATACCAGCAGTTTTACCTTTCAAAGAAATCTGTAAGTGTATAAAAATATCTTAAAAGGTATGAAGATACCTGCATCAAACCTATTTATGATACTTAACCATACTGTTAAATGCAGTTGTAAAATGTTCATTCTTGCTGTTAAATTTCCAATTGTTTTCCTATTATTAATACAGCTCCGATGAACAGTCTTGTACGTCTTCTGGTAAATACATATATTTCTGCTAGGTACTTACTTGAAAGAGGAATTATTGGGTCATAGGATATATATATATATATATATATATATACATATGTTCAGTTTTAGATGATACTACCAAACAGTATTTGAAAATGCTAGTACCAACTTTCACTTCTACTAGCAGTGTATGAGAGTTCTAGAGTTCTAGTTGCTATACATCCTTGCTAACAGTTTATATTTTCAATCTTTTTCATTGTAGCCATTCTGGTGGGTAAGCACTACACACTCTTAATTATTCTCATAACATACAATATTTTCTTACGTAAAATTAAAGGAAGTTTATTAAGTTATAGTGTAACCCTAAAATGGAATATTATGATTTCAATGTTACACATAAAATGTGATCTCAGTTATGTAAAATAGTGTCTACAAAATAGGCTGACAGTTAGTTGTAGACATTTGCAACCCAACCTTCTTTAATTAAAGTAAACTATTCTCTTGGTATCTGTAATTCACCTGGAAATACAGCCTGGGCTCCAGTCTTGGGCTGGCCTCTGTGACTTATTGTGTGGTTTGACCTTGGGTTCTACCTAACCTCTCTAACCTGACATTTTAGACCTTTCACCATTTACAGGAATGGTTAAGAGCTTGTAAACTAGAAGTAAACTGAATTCAACCTGTGCTTTGCAATTTTTCTTTTTCTTTCCTTTTTTTTTTTTTTTTTTTGGGAGACAGAGTCTTGCTCTGTTACCCAGGTTGGGGTGCAGTGGTGTGATCTCTGCTCACTGCAACTTCTGCCTCCTGGGTTCTAATGATTCTCATGCCTCAGCCTCTCGAGTAGCTGGGATTACAGGTGTATGCCACCATGTCCGGCTACTTTTTTTGTATTTTTAGTAGAGATAGAGTTTCACCATGTTGGCCAGGCTGGTCTCCAACTCCTGGCCTCAAGTGATCTACCCACTCAGCCTCCCAAAGTGCTGAAATTGCAGGCATGAGCCTCCATGCCATGCCACTATGCAATTTCATAAATGTTTCTAGGCAACACATCCTAAGACCGTAGGAGAAATAAATGAATGTATATTTTAAAAAGAGAAATAAATGAATGTATGCATGTACAGTACTCAGGATGGTGTCTGACATAAGTGTACATCTGCTATTATCACTACCATTACCACTTCTGCTGTTGCTGCTGTCAGCATAACTAACAATCACACACACACAAAATTATCTCAGGTCTGTCTACAACCATGCCTCCATAGAGAAAAAAAAAAAAAAGCCCCAGAAGACTTGCAGAGTGTTGTTAGCAAGTATAATGCCAACATTAAAACCAAGGCTTCTTTCTGCATAGGCTCCTAACTTAAATAAGCAATTGCTTCTGATGCCACTTTTATATATCATATAAGTAGGCTATGTTCAGTATTCCTTTTGAAACTGACATTCTTTTTAGATCTCTGGCTAGATTATTCTTAGCTTCCAGAACAATCTGAGATCAGACTACTGCTCCAAGGCTACCCTGGAGATTGTTTTCATTACCGATCTATGCAAACTATGGATTGCAAAAAGGGAAACAATCCTAAACAGATACACTGGGTAAATAATGAGGTGGAAAAGGTGGGGCACGGGTGTGTGAAGAGTATTAGTTTGTTAATGAAGTGTTAACTCTACAGGGAGTAGTTACTATCTGTCTCGATGAATATATGCTTAGTGACCTCTTTAATTTTGTTATGTTTTTGGTAGCAGAAAGATAATACTTAGGAGTTTTAAAACCAATCATTTAAATGTGATAACTCAATTTAAACAACTATAAGATAGACTACATATTAACAGGAATCACAAAGATTGACAAATCAAAGTTCAGATGATTCACATAATTAGGGAAAAATAAATGAATTCATGTTGCCACAGTCATTACAACTTTCAAAGAGAAGGATGAAAAAGTGAAATACATAGGGTTTTTTTTTCTTTAAAGTTCAGTTTATCATTATAGTTACAAACATGGAAAACTGATACTTAACTATTAAATTGCAGAGACTAGAGAAATCATGATCTGGAACTTCTCTACAGCTGGGAGCCACTCATCGTTGCACAGGTGCCAGAGAGGAAAGTTCCTGAATCACAGCCACTAGTCAGGTAAGGTATAAAAGGACAAATCTGGGATGTGGCAGATCACTTAGGTGTGATAATCAATAATGTGTGAAAGATGAGTATGGGCACACAGGGCCCACCCAGGAAAAGACAGCCACAGACATTCAAAAAAATAAATAAATAAATAAAAGAGACAAAAGCACAGGTAATGAGGTAACACTGCTGTCTTTTGCCATTTAGTTACATAACATTAGATGCAAGACATTTAGAACCATGATGAGGTCAATACTATATGGAATAAGCCAGATAAAATTCAGTCAAGTGTTAAGTTGAACTTTCTTCAACCCTGCTCTAATTTAAGACTTTTTTTCCCCTTTTATGTAAAGAACTGTTACTATTTTAGAAGCCCACACACAGTTTATTGAAAAAAAGAACATGATGAGAGGCAGCATAATGTAGCTGAAGAACAGGGACTTGGGAGCCAGATCCCAACTCTACCACTTACTGCCTGTCTGACCTTGAGCAGTTACTACCTTCTTTCTGACTCAGTTGCTGCCTATCTGTCTATAAAATGAAATGAAGTACAATGAAACCATGCTTTTTTCCATCAACCTTGTAACAAAATGACAAGGAGGAAAACAAGGTTCAAGGACTTGATGAATGTCCTTTTACTTGAAGTTTCCAAGACCCTACTTAACAACATTAAGTGAGGACTTACCGTGCTTTCCCTTTTACGAACCCTCTTCAAAACTGTTCATTGAATAACTGTGCATTTGAACAGTTTGATCAAAATACAGGTTTTAGAGGCTAAATGACAGTACAAACTACTAAGTGTAGGAAGTTCCCTAAAGTGGATCCTACAGAGAAACTTCTCAGTCTTGGTTAAAGCACAGGTTGAACAGGTATTACAGGTTTCTAGCTTAACTCTTTTCTGTACTTCAGACCTCACCTCCGAATGTCATAGATCTTATCACTGCCAATATAAAACTGATTAAATAAACACTCTCTAAAAACCTGTAAAATGATGTCCAGGATGCTATAACATAAAAAGTTCCTATCCAGAAATAAGATTCTTTTGATCCAAAATGTAATACATAAATTAAAAAAAAAACAAAAAACCAGAGTAAACAGAAAAGAGGTGAGGTACTCATATCCTAGGTGTCTAAATAAAATAACAAATGTTTACTGAGCATCAGCCATGTATCAGACACAATGATGCATGTGTGTAAGCTTGACATAAATAGTGCTGTGATCATGAGATAGACAGTGTGTGTTTCTTACAAAGCCGTTTACAGACTACTAAATTGGGAAACCAAACATCACGTAGCACTTCTTTGAAGATCTGCAATATATTCACCGGTGGGACGGTCATCTTTATACCAGCAGGAAAAGGAATTTTCAGCAGCTCCAAAACTATAACCCTTAAGGTTTTCTGCATAATTTGAGTGGGTGAGTGTCCCAAAGACTGGGGTCTTCATGAAAGACAGAGCAGGGTATTTTCACTGCTGCTGTTTTATTTTCGGGAGGTCAGTTGGTTTGCTGAGCTTTGTTGGGGTTAGTTGGTTGGCTGCTTTTGAGGAGAAAAACATAGGGAAAATGGAGGAGTTGAGGTGAGAAAAAAACGGCAGGAGAAAAGAATGTGTTTACTTTGGAATATCTTCAATTGATAAAAGTCTGTGACATCCGTAGGTAGAAATGGAAAAAGGGTTTGAAGCTGGGGAAAGAAGAAAGCCAGAGATAAAACTTTAGGAGGTTTCAACTGTGGCTGTGGATAACGCATATCGAGAGAACAAGGCCACTCAGGAAGAACAGATATTAAGAATAAGCATACATGAAAGATATAAGCAAGCAAAGCCACCGGCATCTAAGGCAGAAGATGAGCCAAGGGACAAGAATGAGTTGCCCTCAGAGAAGCAAGGAGAGATTCCACTGAGAGCAGTGCTGAGCCAGGTAAAGAAGCAGAGTTTAAAGGGTGGGCAAAGGTGCCAAGAAAGAAATATTAATATGTTTATCTTTAATATTAGAAGGATTAATATAATAGCTACATTCAAAAGGAGTCAATGAATCTGGCTATTAAAAAATATTCTGGAAAGGACAGGTGCAGTGGCTCACGCCTGTAATCCCAACACTTTGGGAGGCTGACGCAGGTGGATCACTTGAGGTCAGGAGTTTGAGACCAGCTTGGCGAACATGGTGAAACCCCGTCTCTACTGAAAATACAAAAATTAGCTGGCTGCGGTGACACACACCTGTAATCCCAGCTACTCAGGAGGTTGAGGCAGGAGAATCACTTAAACCTGGGAGGCAGAGGTTGCAGTGAGCAGAGATCGCACCACTGCACTCCAGTCTGGGCAACAGAGAGAGACTTCATCTCAAACAAACAAACAATCTGGAGAGAAAGAAGTGGGGAAAATATCAAAAATGAGGGCAAGTTAAAAGAAGTCTTTTCAGAAAAGGAATGGCTTAAGCAAGTTTTCTGATATGAAGAAATAAAGTGAAATAAGTGTTACCTAAAAAACATCCTAAAGAGCATTGGTTAGGGGGTGGAAATCAGTAAGTGAAGAGGGGAAGAAGAATTTCTTGAGAGAGAAGAATAATGGTCACTCCTTCAAACAGAAAGAATCAAAGTAAAAATGGAATATGATTCCTAGTTTGGTTGGTAGAAGGGAAAATTTGGAAAAAGAACATTCTTGTCAGCCAACTTTTCTCTATTGAGAGAGAAGGGTGTGGTTGGATAACCTCTACAGAGGTGGTTGGGGGTTAGGGGCCGTTTCAACAGCCTTTGAGTATTTACTGATGATTCAGGTGAAATCAGGAAACTAGAAATTTGTAACAGCCCCAAATGAGTTACTTTATTTTTCCCAAGAGAACATGAAAGAGAAGACAGATGGAAAGCCCATACTGAAAAACTTGTAATAAAATCAAACAAGAAGTTAAACACAGTTTTTCAGGACACTGAAACTCATCAGTGATGAATAGCAGAGATGACATTTGAAGGTACATAACCCTTATCTCAGACAAAATAGCCTCTACAGTATGGCAGAAAAGATCAAATGAAAGTGGATTCAAATTTTGGATCATGGTTAACTAGCCATGATGTTGGACTAGCTGCTTTTGTGTCTTGGGTTTCTCATCTGCTTAAAAGGGGACAGGGAGAATTTACAATACCTACCTTTGTCAAATGATTTTAAAAGTATGAAAGGAGACAATATATCCTTTAAGTATTAAAGGAGACAATATATAAAAAGAGCCTGCAATGTTTCTTGACACTTAAAAGGCACCAAATAAATATTGCTTTTGTTTCTCTGCATAAAACAAAGACATTAGATTAGTCTATAGAGTCCTAGCCTATTGTAAAATTATTAGATTTAGTGGTGTTAGCCACACCTCACACACTTTAAATATTATGAGTTACTTTCTACGACCACCATCACCACCCATAATTATACCACTTTAAGATTTTACTTTCATTGTCTCATTAGTCCTGACAACAATTCTCTGACGTAGACAGGGCACTTAGCTGCCAGAGTCTATGAGGAAACTGAGAGGCAGGGAGATTAAATGACTTGTTCTATATCAATTTAATGTTCATTAGGTTATCTTTGTTCAGTAAAGTTGCTGAAGTTCATCAAAAAGAAAGATGGCCTGTCCCTGTATCGGATAACAGGCTCTCTGCCTTTTTTCTTTTTTTTTTAAAGGCTAACTTACTGCTAATTTCATTCATATCTTATTTTCATTGTGTTTTAATTTGTCAACCATTTCACACGTCTTTTTTAAAGGGCAGAAGGTAAATGCAACCCATAAAATAGAAAATATCTAAAATTAGATGATGTATGTAAAATAAGCTAGATCGTACCTAGAATAGAAAGTACCCAATAAATATTTGTCAATGCGCAAAACAGCTTCTGATTGAACCCTAAAAATTCTTAATAATTTAATAAATATGACAATCTTTGCCTGCCTTCTATATTTACATGTATATTTTATTGGGGAAGGCATATTATTTCAATGTAATCTCTTCTATACGCTGAAATAAACAAGTTTGAGTTGAAGACAGCCCCTAACATACATAATGAAATCCAAAGGAATCAAGGGGTCTAGAGATGAATTCAGAAAACCCACTAAGTTGGGTAGAAAATAAATTTTCCTTTATCTTCACTATTCCCTAATTAAAATTTAGCATTTCTTTCCATTACGGATATATACAACAAGCCACAATGTATTAGCAGTACCTCTGATTTGTCACCAATAGAATTTAGATATTTCATATCAAATTACAGTTATTGCAGATACCTACTTTAAAAAGAAACATCTAATGTTACTATAATCAAGATTATACTTTTTTCCCCTGGAAGAAAGAATAGTCTCAGTTCTGTTTGGAAGTTGGCATCCACATACTCAATCTTGGCTAATTTCCCAAAACACATAGGTAAATCCTCTTCTATCAATGCCAAAAAGTTTTTGTTCCTAGAAATGGTTTTACTGGTATCTTCTTAATCTATCAGTATCTCGATATCTGCTAATTCTAGACAGCAAGAATGGCCAACACTTTAGAAAGCGAAAGTCCTATTTTAAATCTATAAAAGTTTGGTTTTTACTTTGAGCACAATTTCATCATTAAATCAGTTTAAAACGGTGGTTCGCACCCTTGGTTGGCTGCACACTGGGATCACCTAAGAAGCTGTAAATTATAATGGAATTCTGTTGGATGCCCATAAATATGCAGGGTGGAGACGCAGTGAGGGGGTGGGAGCAGGGTATTAATTCTGTGTTTTAATAAGCAGTTATCTAGTAAATCTGTTAGTTCTTAATAGCCAAAAGGTTTTCTTATAAATTAGGTATCAATATTTTTAGAGAACATATTTTGTCCAATTCAGATGGAAGTTTTATGACATTTACTGCAGTGTTTTTCCAGTGAAGAACCAACGATTAATCAAGTAAGCTATGGGTGGAAGGGACAACAAGCACCTGAGAGCACAAGTGAGGGCAACTGGCACATTTCATTTTCTCTTCCTTTAAAATAATGCACGTAAAGAGTAGGGGAAAAAAACATAAAAATATGTGGTTTTCCTACTCCCTTTCTTCAGAGAATTGTCCTCATCCCTTTATTCAGAGATTGATCTGAACATTTCTAACTTAAAGTATTAATATAGCTCTACTAAGAAGGGACATGAACTTTTAAAAACTCAAATAGATTTAAAAAACAAAACAGTGCTGGACATTTCAATAAAAGACTAAAAGATGAGTGTTTCTATAACAAATCCTTTGATTTAAATGAAAAAACCTTACTCCCTTGTTTTATAAATGTGAGCTTTTACTATTACTAATACTATTATTATTGATTCTATTTCAGCATTTATCCATAAAATTATTTAGTAGCAAAAATTCTTAGGATAATATTGAGATTATAAGCTTCTACACCCCCACAAAGTTTAATATTAAAATGCCAAAAATCTAAAACTTATGAACTGACATAACACAGTATTATTATTTAAAAAAGGTTCATCAGCAGTTGACAAAGGAAGGCTGAAAAGGCAGGGGAATTTACCATCGGTATATACAGTTTTTCTAATAATTACTAAATAGATGTACATGAATATTTATCAGGAAATACTCAAGATACATTAAGTGAATCAAGTTACGAATATATGTACTATAATCCCAATTCTCTTATTATATAAATGTATAGGAAGGAAACTGAAAAAATACATGTCAATAGTTTGCACATACAGTGGTAGAGTACAGGTATTAATATTTTTGGTGTGACATTCTACATTTCCCAATAGCAGCATATGTTCCTTTATATTCAGAAAAAGTATATATTTGTTCACATAGCATTATTGTTGTTATGTCCCGTTTGGTTGCAATAAAACAACTTAAAGTTAAAAAGTTTTTGGTTTAAAAAGAATGAAAGGAGTAATTTATGACTCATGGTATAATTCATACTGTAAGACAGATGATGATGATGACGATGATACTGATGATGAAAATGAAAAGAATGGGATGAGATGACTGTCAGCGTTCAATAACATTTAACTTTATCTTAAAAATAAGAACACTAGAATTCTATGACTACATGTCATAATAAAAAATTTTAAGAGAAAAGAAAAAACTAAAATATAAAAAGTTATTTACTTAATACATACTAAAAAACAGATTTAACAGTACAAAAGTAAATCCATGAATGACAGATAAATAATATGCTAACTAAAATGACAGCTATGTGGGGGTCCATCAGCAAACAAATCACAGAAGCCAACTGTGCTCTACCACAAAATCATCTTAATCCACCATCCTCAAATTGTCATCTCAAGGACCCACATCAACTTACTATAATAAACAGCTTACTATTGCCAACTATACATAAATTATTATGTATGACCATGCATTCCTGTATATACATAAAAAATGAATTCACTGGGGTCTCTGATGCATTCATAAAGGGCTTGACTATCTTTAAGAAGAGCTTCAGGCCGGGAGCAGTGGTTCAAACCTGTAATCCCAGCACTTTGGGAGGCTGAGGTGGGTGGATCACGAGGTCAAGAGATTGAGACCATCCTGGTCAACATGGTGAAACCCCGTCTCTACTAAAGAAAATACAAAAAAAATTAGCTGGGCATGGTGGTGCGTGCCTGTAATCCCAGCTAATCAGGAGGCTGAGGCAGGAGAATTGCCTGAACCCAGGAGGCGGAGGTTGCGGTGAGCCGAGATGGTGCCATTGCACTCCAGCCTGGGTAACAAGAGCGAAACTCAAGTCTCAAATAAAAAAAGAGCTTCAAATACTTTGACTATTTATTTGAATTGTTCAAATTAAAGTTTTTATTTACCTATACCTGACATCCTTTGAACTGAAACTTGCAGACCAATGCTAATTTGTATGACATAAATGGCTTTAAGAGAATTTAAACATTTAATCAGTCTAGAAACGCCATTTTAAATAAAGTTTAAAATGTACATTATTCATCACTGAAAGTATATTATTTTGGAACGGTACATAATTTTGAATGAAATGTTTAATAAAAGAATAAACAATAACAGAACAGCAGAAGTTAAAATTATGAATCTGTAGATATGTAAGAAAATGTTATAGCAATCATCTACCGAGAAAAGCAGACTACTGAATGATATCCATATTATGAGTAAACTATATGAAAATGCTTGATGGTGAGATTCTGGGTAACTATTTTTTTAAAAATTTAAGATTACGAATACATCATTGTTTCAACTGAAAAGGGAAATAAAAATTACAGGTAAGGCAACTTTTCTAAACCTAAGTGCCCAATTTACTTCTTTTGGGATCCAGATTTTAAGTAAAAGAATGAAAAATAAAACTGAATGCACAGCTGTTTGCTTCTAGGAATACAAACAGGAGGAAATAAACAGAGGGAGGCTAATGTCTTTGAGACTGAGCTAACTACTTCATTCCCAGCTGTGTTTTAATCTGTCTTACCAAACAATAACAAACCCTTTTTTTTTATGACAGGGGCTGAGAATTTCCATTTGTGCCCAGCGAAAGTTAAAAGCACATTAGAAAATATTTGAAATGTTAGATTCAGTAACTTGTCTGGTCTTACGTTCCAAGTTGCAAAACATCGGTTGAATTATTCCGGAGTTAAACAATTCTAATTGAAATTCAGAGATGATGATAGAGATGTCTGATCACGTACAAGTTAAAATACACATATACAAAATACGTATATCTAAGGTTTACATATACAAAGAATGAACAAGTTAAAATCATACCCAATTTACTACAGTAAGAAAATTAAGTCACTAATAAAATAAGGTGGTATATCCTGAGGTTAGCTTATGCCACTGTATTATAACTACCAGCAGGTCTGTGGTCTACCCTTCAAAAACTACACAAGATTTCTACTACAGGCACAGAAATCAGGAGGGCAGGGATACGGTCAGATGGCAATGAGGTAATACCAAAGCCAGGTAAAATGTCTTTTATAGCAAATTTTAGGTACTAGCCCTTTTTTGTTCTTTAAATGGAAAACCATAGTCAGTGGAAGCCCAGAACCTTTAAAAAAAAAAAAAAAAGATTAAAAAACCAAGAAGAGGAAATCCATAAAATGTATTGAAAGTAGACATTCTTCAAGCTAGCAATTTTCAATGTCACCAGCATAATATGGCCACCTTTACACAGGACACTTGATTGTAGAAAATACACTAATTTCAAATCTAAGTTTAAGGACTTAAATTTTTAAAACTTCGATTATAAACTTGATCCAAGTTTATGGCAATAGCTGTATGAGTTGACATGAGTAGAGGTTTTTTAAAAAGCTGTCGGCCGGGCGTGGTGGCTCAAGCCTGTAATCCCAGCACTTTGGGAGGCCAAGGCGGGTGGATCACGAGGTCAAGAGATCGAGACCATCCTGGTCAACATGGTGAAACCCCGTCTCTACTAAAAATACAAAAAATTAGCTGGGCATGGTGGCGTGTGCCTGTAATCCCAGCTACTCAGGAGGCTGAGGCAGGAGAATTGCCTGAACCCAGGAGGCGGAGGTTGCGGTGAGCCGAGATCGTGCCATTGCACTCCAGCCTGGGTTAACAAGAGCGAAACTCCATCTCAAAAAAAAAAAAAAAAAAAAAGCTGTCATACGGCTGGGCGTGGTGGCTCACACCTATAATCCCAGCACTTTGGGAGGCCGAGGCGGGTGGATCACGAGGTCAAGAGATCGAGACCATCCTGGTTAACAGGGTGAAACCCCGTCTCTACTAAAAATACAAAAATTAGCTGGGCATGGTGGCGTGCGCCTGTAGTCCCAGCTACTTGGGAGGCTGAGGCAGGAGAACTGCTTGAACCCAGGAGGCAGAGGTTGCAGTGAGCCAAGATCACGCCATTGCACTCCAGCCTGGGTAACAAGAGCAAAACTCCATCTCAGAAAAAAAAAAAAAAAAAAAAAAGCTGTCATAAGATATTATATATGTTACCCAAAATGATGACTAATTATTCCAGAGTTAGGCATCCTTAAAACTTCCACTGCCTCTTTTTCAATCTGGTGAATTTTTAACAGTCTGATGACCTTTTGAAATCCAGATTTTAAGTAAAGGAATAAAGAATAAAACTGAATGCACAGCTGTTTGCTTCTATGTATGTTTACATTGTAGATGGCAGTTTTTATCATAACGCACAATTGCTAAAAAAAATCTTTCTAAGTAGGATGCAGACCCACCTGCTTCAAGCTTGAATCCCAGCTCGGCCAGCCCTGCAAGGTTTAGGCTCCTCATTTGTAAGATTAAATGCTTGCACAGTGACAGGTACATAAATGCTCAGTAACTGATGGGTAGGTTGTATGGTGTATGCAATCCATGACATAATGCATATAAAAGACCCAGCAGAGTGCCTGGAACGTAGTTAAGTGCTCCATAAACAGAAGATAATATATAAAACAAGGGGACAAGAATTTAAAATCAGCAAATTTTGTTACATTACTAAATAATGACTATTAACAAAATCAATTATGAAGTTCTAAGAATTTGTGGACTGCTTATTTCCTCTTTGTATCCCCAGTGTCTGGCAGATTATCTGACATAAAGTATTCATTTAACTTCATCTTTTCCCACTCAACCAAAAAGTAAATTTATTTGAATTTCTGAAACTTTTTTCTTTCTTTTTTGAGACAGAGTCTCGCACTGTCACCCAGGCTGTAGTGCAGTGGTGCAATCTTGGCTCATTGCAATCTCCGCCTACTAGGTTCTAGCAATATTCCTGCCTCAGCCTCCCAAGTAGCTGGAACGACAGGCATGCACCACCACGCCCAGATGATTTTTTTGTAGAGACGGGGTTTCACCATGTTGGCCAGGATGGCCTTGATCTCCTGATCTCGTGATCTGCCTGCTCAGCCTTCCAAAGTGGTGGGATTACAGGCATGAGTCACCATACCCGGCCTAACTTTTAAAACTTTTTATTTGTAATTTTAAACTCAGGGTGGGGATTTTGTGTTTTGACTATAACATACACAAGGGTAAGGGCCAGCTCTGTGTGTGTGTGTATGTGTATATATTGTGTATGTGTGTGTGTGTGTGTGTGTATATATATATATATATATATATATATATATATATATATACACATATATATAGTTATTATTATTTTTGAAAACAGAGCCTCATTCT
This sequence comes from Saimiri boliviensis, assembly GCF_048565385.1. Taxonomy (NCBI): domain Eukaryota; kingdom Metazoa; phylum Chordata; class Mammalia; order Primates; family Cebidae; genus Saimiri; species Saimiri boliviensis. Next base: position 111,409,575 of record NC_133455.1, read on the forward strand.
GTTGCCCAGGCTAGAGCACAGTGGCTCAATCTCAGCTCACTGCAACCTCTGGCTCCCAGGTTCAAGCGATTCTCCTGCTTCAGCCTCCTGAGTAGCTGGGATTAGAGGTATGGCACCAGGCTCAGCTAACTTGTTTTTATTGTTGTTGTTGTTGTTGTTAGTATAGACGGGGTTTCACCATGCTGGCCAGGCTGGTCTCGATCTCCTGACCTCAAGTGATCCACCCGCCTCGGCCTCCCAAAGTGCTGGGGTTACAGGCGTGAGCCACCATGCCCGACCTGTAGAGTTTTGTTTTTTTTTTTTAAATACATTCCCAATACATAGTCAATGCCTAACCTAAATGCATGCATTTTTTAATGTTCTGTAGAAAGAGGGAAATTCTTATGATGTCAACATCATAATCTCTTTTCAGAGTTCATACCAAATACACGCACCATGCGGCCATATAATGAAAAACTACTGCTGGGGAGCTCTATTTTTTAAGAAACAGTCTTCTTGTACGTGACAAGTAGAAGCAGCAGCAGAGTCAGGTGATCACAGTAAGGAACTAACATCAATGTTATCATTTTGGATCCTAGAAACATTTACTCTAAATGGCATAATGAACTTGTGTGTGCTTTTTTACTAAACATGAAAAAAAAAATCAGTTTTCTAAAGTAAAAAGCCAACTTTTCACACTGCTGCATAAAGACCTCTAATTATTTCCTCTTGTGTCTCACAGAAGTTGTAATGACTGGCTTGGTCATTCCCTAAGAAGAAAAAAAAAACAAAGAATGAAATGCTCCTAACCTTTTGACCACCCCAACAATTAAAGAACACACTCCAGAGCGGTCCCTGCAATAAGAACTTCCCCACGATAATTGATATAGGACAGCTCAAAAAGTAAGATTATAAAATGGAAACTACTTTTTAACACAAATAATTCTCTTAAAAAACAAACAAAAATAACATGTAGCAATTATAAAAATTACCTTATCTGAACTTCTGGGTCTGCCTGTCTAATCTATTACAGAGAAGAGGGCTACTCAATGTATACTTTTCAGGAATGTCTCTGAAGAGAAAGATCTTCAACCACAGATGAGTTATTTTCAGTCAGTGATGAGTTATTTCTAGGGGTATGTGTATATTCAAGACAGTAAGCTATTATCATGTTGAAGTTCCACAGAATCCTGAAATGGTTGCTCTTCTTCTCCATGTATGATTTATTATGAGGATAATAAGAAAAAAATTACTATCTATAAGAACCTTGTCACCTAAGTGAAGGTCCTTACAATCTTGAGTGCAAAGTAGTAACAAATTCAGGATAAAGACTAACAATATTTTATGTCCAAGACTATCGTTCATATCTTTAAAACTGTTATCTTCTTTTGCAGAGGAAAACAGATTTCATTTGATTCAAAATACGTCACATTTAGAGCCCTAATACCAATGATTTCTAGGCTTATATAAAAATTCACACACACACACAAAAATTCACAGGTCCTCAAACTGCACTAGAAATGGCTGACTAAAGACTAAGCAAAATGCACACATACACCAAAGGGACGTGAAGGAAAACCAAGGTTTGGGGACTTACTAGAAGAATCTAGCTTTCTTCCATTCCCAGCAGGCTCTTTCTTATTAAATAAATGGACTTGAGTTCATGACTCAGAAGCATCTAATAAAAGTGTTTTTATGTAATCTCGTGGTCAAAACAGGTTTAGGATTGCCTGAATTTACTTCTTGCCAGGTAAAGCAGTTGATATTATAAAAACATTTATTTTACATAGAGCTTGTGAGATCTTCCCAGTGATAATGAGCTTTCCAATGAGGACTAAGAATTCCTAGGTGCATCTTTTGAATAATCTGCTTCAAGACAGACAACTGAAGGAAATTTGCCAGTGGCACTCTATTCCACATGCACAACTCCTGTAAGTATTCCTTCCCACGTTTCTGATTCCATTACAGCTCACCCCTTTCCTCACTTTCTTTCCGATGCCTGAGGAGCACTCATGTGAACCCAGAGTTTTGACCTAATACTGACACATACAGAAAGGTTTCTCAATCTTAACTGGCTTTAACTTAACAACAGTAGACACTGCTGGGGCATATGAAATCCTTCAGGGCAAAGCCTGTCATTTCTCTGTACTCACAAGGTACAGACTGTAATTCAGAAGGCACTTGGTGTTGCCTGATGCCTTTATAAAAGATAACATTTTATTTTGAATTGCAAAAAGGCCAACATAAATATCAGTTACTAGTAGATTCCAGTTTTTAAATCTAAAAGACACACCGAACATTCTGCTACCATCAATGAATACAAAAAAGCACACAAAAAAGTGAAAGGTTTAATTTAAGTAGCATATTTAACCATTCTCACTAGTAAGGGATGAGTCACCTTTCTTCCAATTACTTCTTCCAAAATTATGAAAACCTTTTATTGGACATTTTTCCGAATAATTTTTCACTGAATTTGTGGTACACATACTGAAATCTATTCCAGTTTCTTGTAAGTCAAATATTGAGGTGAAAGTTGATTATCCACTGCTAAGTATTTTGGTTGTACACAATTTTAAAAGTATATAAGTTATCCTTTAAATAACCAGCAAGAAAACAAGGAAAAGAAGAAAGAACAAAATAAAGCATAAATAAACCTAAATATACCAACAATCATAAGTTGACTAAAAGTTAAAAAGTTTATAAAACTTGAAAAAATTCATTACATGCTATTTTAAAAAAACACATCCAAATACATGGATAAACTGATTTTTTAAAGGGTTAAAAAAAAAATTAAGAGTAGGTAACGCTAAATAAAAGAAAGTTTATATATCAAAATCAGACAAGAGAGATAAGGCCACAAGTATTACTGGAGGTAGAGATCCCCTCCTGATAAAAATGTTGGCTTCATTCTGATGGCATATTCTACAGTTAACGGAACATAACAATTCTATACTTAAATGCATCTTATAATTTCAAAATAAAAGGACAGAGCTACACAGAGAAAACAAGATGTCACTGCAACAGTTGAAAACTCTAATATCCCCTTCTCTGACTGATTCTAATCTCATAAAAACTTCCACAGCACAAAAAAGTAGAACACCTTCCAACTCATTTTCTGAGACTGGAGAAACCTTGCTATCAAAGCCAGACGATGACAGTAAGAGAGAATAAAATTAAGGGCAATTTCACTTTATTATCATAAATATCAAAGTCTAAATGAAGTATCAACAAACCCAAAAGAACAATGCACAGACGGTTTTAGAGAGGCGAAACTATCCTGTATGATAGTATGATGGTGGATACATGTCATTTACATTTGTCAAAACCCAGTGAACACACAATACTAAAAGTGAATTCTAATGTAAACTATGAACTTTGGTTGACAATGATGATAAAATAGGTACGATTATAACAAATGTATCACTGTGGTGCAAGATGTCCACAGTGGAGAAGGTGGTAAGGGTGTGTATCTGCATAACAGAGAACTTTATGCATTTTCTACTAAATTTTGCCATGAGCCTAAAAGTGCTCTAAAAAATACAAACTTGGGGAAAGAAGTACTTCATGATCAAGTTAGGTTTATCCCAACAATGTAAGGTTTACCATTAATGGTTTAGCACTAACAAGAGTACTAATACAATTCATGTCATTCACTGAATAATTTAACTAAAATTTTAAAAAATCATCTTGATGAATGCAGAACAAATAGTTGATAAAATTCAATACTTAAACTCATAATCAAAGTTATTACCAAACTAGAAATAGAGATTTTCCTTACCCGGCAGGAATACATTCTAAAAATCTTCATCAGATATCGTTCTTAGTGGTGAAAGTTAGAAGCATTCATTTTTATGTCAGCGCTGTAGTTTGCTTCTATCTATCATTGTACTGGCAATACTAGCCAGCAATGTAAAGAAATGTAAGGATTGGAATGGAAAACGATTAAAGGACTGGAAAGGAATAATAAAAAAAAAACCCGTGATAATTTACAAAAGACTGACAAATAATTACACTAAAATTAAGAACTTTGTTCATCAAAAGATCCCTTAAGGAAAGTGAAGGTAAGCTACAATGTAAGAGAGTAAATTTGCCACACATATTATGGGCAAAAGATTACAATAAAGAAATTCCCAAAACGAAATGCACATACTTTACAACTTCAATTACACTTCTATTTACAGATCCTAGAGAAACTCTTCAACATAAAAAACATGTTGTATATTTTAAGCTGATATCACGTGCACTGCTTATTCACCTTATTATTATTATTTTTTTGATGTCTGACAAATGTTATATTCCTTTGGCATTTAATTAAACTGTCACAGTGAAATAAATAAAGCACACACTCAAAGATTTCCTTTTTAATTCTTACCATCATATATAAATAGTATAGTAAAAAATATGGTTTGACCCCAAGTTCATACTATTGCTACCTGCATAAAACAAACTGACCTGCATTGCATGGCAATTTATATTATACAGATTATTTTAACTTGTCTTGCTTTTTTCAAAGAAACCAATCTGACCAAAGAACCAAAGACAAGAATGTAGTTGCTATTAATTATTCTTCATGTACAGAATCTCCAACTATGAGCTTAGAGTCAAAAGCTTTTCCTAAATCATTTCCAGGTGGTTCTGGGAATTTGTAAAATCTTCCACTGCTGTCCTGTTTACTTTGTTGCCTATTAGGCAACTTTGTGGTTTAAAGATTATGAAATTTGGGTCTGGTTCATCACACAGTTTGAACTTTCAAAATGACTAACAGCAAAAAAGATTAATTATTTACATTAAAATATCTACTGCTAAAATCAAGGTTAAAAAAATTTATGACCAAAAAATAGAAAATACTAATCTGAAAATCTTACTTGATTTTTTTTTTTTTAAGTCCAGGTTCCAAGCTTAGATCCTTGAATTTTAGACTTGACAACAGTACTATATAAATTAATTAAATCACTGTTACTTAACATTTGCATATGTCACTAACGTTTTACATCTTTAAAGAGTTTACATTTGGAAAATGTCATTTCTAATAAAAAATACTTAAAATATTCTGAAAAACTATAGTGGAAATATGGAAGCTGCTAATTGAGTATATCACTGCTTAGTGTATAAGCTACGAAGAGTTCACAATCTACCTAAATACCCTTTAAGGAGCACAGGCAGAACCCAGAAATTCCTGGGTTGACCACCACTCTTGGCTAAACGAGTCACAGCCTTTGTTAAGTCCCAAGGTCATCTTTCTCTCCGAGTCTACTGAAACTAAATTCAGCAAGCCTCTCAATGCCCAAATTAACTTCATCTCCAATCCTTCTCTCAATCCATCTACTTAATGACCTGGCAAAGCCCTACAAGGCTTTGTTTTTTCCATCCCTGACCTAGTCTATAGTCTACCTCTGTCTTACAAATGTAACTATCTATGGAAACGGTGCTCCACGATTAGCAAACTCCTCGATACCCTCAACCTCTTTTCAAAGCATTACCTCAGTACCTTGGCTGCTAAGGACTTTACCCATCAACTATCCTATTGCATTCTCTCAAAGAACAGATACTATTCCCCATTCCCCCGAGGTCCCTCAACCACCTGAGCCATCCAGTCTCTTAATCCCAGAACTCTGTCACACCCATAACCTGTCACATTTAAAATCACTACTTCCATGATCACACTGCACTGCCAAACCCCCAACCAGGCAGTATACATGTTTAACTACTTCCCTGTGGGAATTCTCTGGTCTTGGAAGAATCTCTATCCCAACCTATCAGATTACTTTTGCTCTACTTCCCTCCTTCCCAGCTTGAAGTCCAACAGTTCAACATTTCAACAAATTTATTATAACCTAAACTCTCCTGCTCATCTGCCTTTCACTGGATTCATCTAGAAAACCCTTTGTGGCTTCAAGTTTTCATTTTCCCTGAGTTCCTGCTAACCATGGGCCTCCTTCAAGATTCCATAAACACCTAACAAGTGTCTGCAATGCACCACAGACATACCATTTAAACACACTGTATTTTAACAAATTGACTTGCTTATTACAAAATAATTACACGAGTTCAAAAGATATTTACTGAGCATTTCCTAAGAACAGAAAGGCACTATTCTTTACTGAGAATTTAGTGGTAAGGAGGGTGAACAGAGGTCCCTACTCTTGTGAGGCTCATGTCACGAGACAGAAAAAAAAAAAAAAAACACGTTAAGTAAACAAGAATTTGAACAAGTGTTAAGTGCTACCGGGAAAACAAGGCAGGGCAACATGACAGCAAGTGCTTGGTCAGTGGGCTTTCGATGTGGGCAGAACAAGGGAGGTCATCTGCTTGAAAGACTTCTCAGAAGCACACTGAGACCTATGATACCTTCCTCCATGCCCCCAAAATAGAAGCAGTCAGGTCTATTTTGGACCTTTAACTGACACAACCCCAATAAGAGTACCAAATCAACTAAACAGGGCATCAAAAGAAAAAAACGTAATAACCCTATCCTACAGGAATTAGGAATTAACAGTTGTAGTAAAGAAGAGAATTGCACACATGTCCACATAATAATTTTCTATATAATCTAAGGAGTACATATATAATCAGCAGTGTGTCCAGGATCAAGTGTAATCCCATATTCGAACCTGAAGAACCTAAACTTTAGCTGGGTTCAGTAATTTTTTCAGCATGTACTTTATACGGATTACAAGAATGCCTCCATGTTCCACCTCTCCTTGTTATATACAACCTTGTACAATGTTAGTTTGCAACTCTCCTCCCATCAAAAGACAGAGTCCATTTCTCCACTTTTTAAATCTGAACTGGCCTTTGGCCAAGAGAAAACAGTAAAAGTGATACTATCCCAGTTCTGAACATAGGCCTCAAGAGACCTCAGGTGCTTCTCCTTACTTGGGTGGATAACTGCCTTCATCAGACAGCAAGCCTGCGCCTACTAGAGGAAGCGGGAGCCTACTAGAGGAAGAGAGCCAAGTCATACCCACCATCCCGGATTAAGGCCATCCTACACCAGCCAAGATCAGCAAAGCCTCTTACCTGACTGGCTGATCCCACACAAGAGTAGGCCCCACAGAAACTAGAGAAACAAACCAGAGAAACTATCCAGCCAACCCAGGAAAAGTATGTACAATAATATATAGTTATTGTTTTAAGCCTCTGAGTTTTTGAATGGTTTGTTATAGAGCAATAACTGATACAGCAGTTATAATGATTATAAAGATTATAATGATTTACTTCTATTCAACTCTGATAGTCTATTACTTGTCTCTATTAATGTATTTGAGGAACTGAAACCAGTAATTGTAAAATATTTTAGTTTCAGGTTCATCTTCTATGATGAGGCTTAACTAGCAGGCCAGACAGGAACTGTTACATAGGTAAAGACTAACAACTCCCTCAAAAGACTTTACTTCTCCTACCAATAATAATGTTTTTTTCCTTTCTAGAGCTTCTTTTAGAGAACCCGCTGAGAAAAAAATAGCAGCTGGACTAAACATCTTTCATAACTGTGGTGGGGGAGGGGGCCCTGACTTGATATTGTAAAAGTCCAGATTATTAGGTGTGACAGAACCTGAGATTCTTCTGTTAGCAACCAAAAAAAAATTAACTAGTTGATTTCCTTGTCTTCATCATTCTTTTCTGATAGAAACAGTTCAGAAATGCATCTACTTTTCCAAATTCTCAAAAGAATTTAATTTCTTGTTTGCAGTCTTCCATCTTCCCCAAGAGTTTAAGTAATTAAGTTTTTGAAAGTAGGTATTATACATGTTACCTCCTCTTCCCATTCATCTGGGTAAGCATAAAAAGTTTGCTGACTTGAACTGAACCAGGCCTGTCCTGTTTCCTACTCTGTGGGGTGGTTCTGAGAATCAAGTGAGAAGAGAGGGTTCAGGAGGAACATGAACATCGCCCAAGGTCTTAGTCCCAGCCTACTGAAGCTACTACCAGTCATGGGCTCTGCCTGTGTCAGCCAGCAGTACATGCCTGAGAGTGTCTAATCCCCAGTACCTTTGCAGAGCCTGAACATTATTACATTTAAAATACTTCAGAGGCACGGTGGCTCATGCCTGTAATCCTAGCACTCTGGGAGGCTGAGGCAGGCGGATCAGTTGAGGTCAGGAATTCAAGATCAACCTGGGCAACATAGTGAGACCCCATCTCTAAAAAAAAAAAAAAAAAAAATGAGCTAGGCGTGGTGGCACACACCTTGGTCCCAGCTACTCGGGAGACAGAACGATCAGTTGAAGCCAGGAATTCAAAGCTGAGGTAAGCTCTGATCATGCCACTGAACTCCAACCTGGGCAACAGAGGGAGACCCTGTCTCTAAAAATAAAATATCTCAAACCTGTTTAATTACATAGTTTGCAATTCCAATTTTCTTATTCCTTCTTACTAGTGATAAGGCATTCAGTCTTTTACTTCTCTCCCCACCATACCCCTTTACTGATAATTCATTCTGCAGATAAATTCATTCACTTCCAAAAAAAAACCTGCAAAATATCTTTTTCAAACACCAGCAACACCTTCATTCAAAGTTGTCTTTTCATAATCACTTCCGGGTATACTATATCACATACGGCCTTTAGTATTGTCTCCTTATACTTCAGTTCCACTCACGTATGTAAGTGTCCCTGTTATTACAACACCTTGAATTCTTCATTCCTGTAAAACACATTCAAGCTAAGTCCTGCTTTTTATCTGCAGCCCTAAACTTTCTCTTTAAGGAAAGCTCTCCTTAGTACCACTGTCTAGGCATTTCACAAAGAAACTGATTTCTAATTCCTAAGTCACAAAGCTTTCTTAAATAGAAAAAAGAAATACATGTATTATTAAGTGAACCACTACATGATCAACAAATACTCACTGACTTATGTGTAACAGTTCGTACTTTAAAGAGGTGTAAAATCTATATAAGAGGAAGACTAAATGATCACATTTCTAAACCACTATGAGCAGGCCATGCATTTTAAGTTGTTTTTCAGCATAAATGATATTGAGGCATATTATCTTAGAAACCCAATGGCATGAACTTGCAACACATATACCCATGTATTTTCTCTTTATTTAATGTTTCAGTTTTTCAAAGTTTGTTCATATAAATTAAGTCACAACATCAGAAGCCTATAAAATGGGCAAGACAAGAATTATCCTCTCCATTTCACATGAGAGAAAACTGGCACATAACAGGATTAATTTTATCAAAATAATACAGCCACCTAAGGTAAGAAAGTCAGGGTCTAACCCATTGCTTCCTTCCACTTCCCTACAATTTTTGGTGCCCACAGGCTTATGAAGATGGACACCGTGATCACAAAACAGAGAGCATGTTTCTATTGGCAACTGGTCTAAGGCATATTATGTTCTGAACTCCTAACTGACTAAGTAGGTGCACACTGGGCTTTCCACTGGAGTGAAGGCAAAAATATTTAGTACCTCTATTTATACTTATTTCTAAATAACAATAAGAAAAAACAAGCTTTACTAATATGTAAGACACAGACTGACAGCAATACACGTATACAATTTCTAAAAAAAAATACAGGTATAATGTTCATACTTGAGGGTGTATACTCAAAAACTTTTTGTAGGAGTGCGCAACCAAAATATTTTCAAGATATTTGAGCTAACTGGCCTAGACATCAAAATACAAATAAATATTTCAAGATATCTAAGCTAACTGGCCTAATATTTTGAGGTATCTAAACTAACTAGCCTAGACATCAAAAAATACAAATAAATATCTAAAATAAATCACTAAGAAAAATAACTCAACAGAGAAACACAGAAAATATATGAAACAGGAAATTTATTTACAGAAGAGATTCAAATGGGCAATAAATATTGGAAAAGATGCCAAGCATGGCTGAAATCAGGAGCATGTAAATTCAAACAAGATACCATTTTTGTCCATCAGACTAGCCAAAACTTAAGTTCAGTAATACCAGAGTGCAAACAAGGATACAAGTGAGGATAAATAATTAACACTTTTGGAAAATAGCAAGCCAAACAGAAAATCCAAAAATTAATCTGAATGTGATTAGCAAATGTCTCCAACGGTAATTCTCGAAGGCATTTAGGAAGTGAATGTATTGTTACTTGGGGCTTTTTGAATCATTATGCAGTCAGTTTTGCACAATGTGTCATATTGTTACTTTCATAGCTCCATAGACTTACTAAAAAATGCTATTTTTCAATCTTACAATTATGCATTTAAACTTTTCAATTTTTTGAACTCCACTTACGGGGTTTAGCTGGATCTTATAACAACTTACTAAAACTAAACTATAAATACAGCTTATTTTAGCAATTCCACATCTAACAACTATTTTATAAAAATATTTGCAAGTGACCACAAAGATTATGTTTAAATTTTTTCCCTATCACACTTTTAGAAATTGAGGGGAGAAAAAAACCTCAATGTCCAACAACAGGAGTATAACAAAACAATTAAGGCATGTCTTACCAGTTACTGAAAGAATGATATTGACCTCTAACCAGTACTATGAAAAGATCTAAGATTTTTATTACATAAAAAGTTAAAGAATACTATATGCAGAACAATCCCATTTTTGTTAAAATATTTATGTATAATACAAGGATGTACATGCCAAGAAAGAAGAGTAAAAGAATGGACCCTAAACTGCTGATACTTCTTATAACCTCTTGGAGATCAGAGCATGGGGTAGATGGGAAAAATCCTAAAAGAGGACTTTATACTACTGCATCAGGAGGAGTAGGAACATCTTCCTTTAAGTTCCCTTGGAAGGCAGAGGGCTACAGGGCTACTCTTACTCAAATACTGCCACTGATAATAACTACTAATAATCACAGAGTTAATCCAAAGGTCAAACTGACAATTCAGTCAAGCACTTAAAATTTCTTTCCCTCCTCTCTCTCTCTCGCACACACACTCCCTTCACACAAATAATACATATGTGAGATATCTATCTACACACTCATATAACCCAAGGTACACCAGTATCGGTACTTTGATCCTTGTGTTTGAATTCTGCTACAGCTGTGTCATTCATCAGTGGGAGACAGCAGTCATGGTGTAAAGTATGGGTATTGTGCAAAGTAATCTAGCATTAAGATACCAATTGTTTGTGTCTTTCACTACTAACTGTATTAACCGTCAATGCGAAACTAGAATAAACTAAAGTTTAAGACTCAATTTACTCAGGTACTCCTATGTTTTTAAAATATTTGGGCTTGCATTCAAGTTCATGATTTACTTTTTCTAAGTTTGTGACTTTATGATAAAAATTAACAGATATTAAATTAGTAACGGTAAACACACCGGTATAGCCACTTCCTCACCAAAATCCTTGCATAAGTCACCAGCTTATCACAATATGCTTTCCCACTGATTCAGAAGTCAGTCTCCAAATTCTTCTGAATACACAGCTTCAAACAGCTATCACTAAACAGAGCTGCAATACTGGTTGAAACTTACTTATCATCTCTGGTTGCCATTACATCTGTAGACTGCGACATCCGACACTCCAGTATTCGCACCCCTGTGTAGTTCTCCTCCCACTTTTGACTTTGACTAACATCAGCCAAGAGAACACTGACAAGCATGATATAAGCAGAAGTTTTTTAAGTGCCTGAAAACTGTGGTGTGTCCTCCTAAGATAATTCCTCTTAGAAGCCAACTGCCATACTTTAAATAAAATTTAAGACAGACTAACTGATGAAAGGCCATGAGAAGAGACGCTGGTGTTTGTTCCAGACCCAGCCAAGTTTCAGCTAACTGTAGCTGCATAAGTGACCTCAGTTATACTGCATGGAACTGAAGAACAGCACAGGTGAGCCTAGTCAACGCAAAGAAAAGAAATTAGAAATCATTATTGATTTAAGCCACTGCGTTCTGGGGTGGTTATTTATGTAGCCATGCATAACTGAAGGACTAATCTGTGTTCCAAACCAACTGAATCTCTAGTAATACCCCATAAAGACTTTCCATCAGTTACCTCCTAAATTTCATCTACCCAATCAGAAGCACTTATTGCAGTTATGGAGAAACGAAGGCACTTTCATACTCTCGTATGTTTTCAAGTGAGAACATAAATCTGCACAAATTTTCTAAAAGGCAATTTGGCAGATGTTAAGTAATGAACCACCTACAACGGTCATGTATTTTCTCAATTCCAATTTTATAAAACAGATATGCATACAAGAATATTCATATAAAAATTTTTCTCACAGCAAAAACTCACAACCAAGTCACCTGAAAAGAGGAATAATTAAATCATATATTCCTAAGATAGAATATCATAGTTATTAAAAATCTTCTACTGAATAAATATATAAGGATACCAATACAGCTAATAAAAACAGGATTTGATATAGTATTATTAAAAGCAGTAAGACTCAAATCTTTAAAAATATATATACATGTAACTGTCAATGTGAAACATTATATATCATAATAAATGCATATGTGCCACATACATAATTGTACATATAATTATATATGTATAATAGACACATACAGGCTGCATATATAATACACAATTATATATGCATATAATTGTACACAATAATGTTTGCATATGTAATTATGTAAACCTGCCAAAATATTAGTAGAAATTCTCTCTGCATAACAGACTGTGAATGATTTTTATTTTCTCCATCTTTATACTCTTTAGTATTTTCCAAATGTTCTACAGTAAAAATGAATTGCTTTTATAAAAAAAAAAACATTCAACATTATAAAACAGGTTAAAAAGAAGTATATACACTAAACATACACTTTTATTATTTGATTTGGAATCATTCTGTGGTATTTCTTTACTAACTTAAAAAAAAATGCCATCAAAAAAGACCAAGCAAGTGCCAGCAAGGGTGCAGAAAAAAAAGAAATCCTTGTACATTGTTGGGAAGAACATAAATTAGTGTAGTCATTATGAAAAACAGTATGGAGTTTCCTTGAGAAACTAAAAATTGAACTAACATACATGATCTACAATTCCACTTCTCAGTATATACCCAAAAGAAATGAAATTGGCACCTCATAGAAATATCTGTGCTCCCTGGGCGCGGTGGCTCAAGCCTGTAATCCCAACACTTAGGGAGGCTGAGGCGGGTGGATCACGGGTCAAGAGATCGAGACCACCCTGGTCAACATGGTGAAACCCCGTCTCTACTAAAGGTGCAAAAAATTAGCTGGGCATGGTGGCGCGTGCCTGTAATCCCAGATACTCAGGAGGCTGAGGCAGAATTGCCTGAACCCAGGAGGCGGAGGTTGCGGTGAGCCGAGATTGCGCCATTGCACTCAGCCTGGGTAACAAGAGCGAAACTCCGTCTCAAAAATAAATAAATAAATAAATAAAATATCTGTGCTCCCATGTTCACTGCAGCATTACTGACAATAGCCAAAGTAAGGAAATAACCCACATGTCCATCAAGAGATGAATGGATAAAGAAAATATAATGGAATATTATTCATCATATTCTTATAAAAAAATGAGACCTTGCCTTTTGTGACAACATAGATAGAACTGGAGGACACTATGCTAAGTGAAATAAATTAGACACAGAAAGAAAAATATTGCATGATCTTACATGTGGGAGCTAAAAAATTTTTTTAAGTAAAATACATAAAAACAGTAGAAATAAAGCAGGATGGGAATATGAAGATCAAAGTGGGTATGGGTACAGAGTTGCAGTTATATAGGATGAATAAATTTAGAGACTACAGCAGAGGACTGAGGTAATGCATTGTATACTGGGAATTTATTGATTGAGTGGATTATAGGTGTATATGTTAATTTGCTTGACTACTATAACCATTTCATTATGTATATCAAACATGTACACCTTACATATATATACTAAAAAGCTATCGTTACCAGAATACATCTATGTTGTGATAGAACAGAATCGTTTTTTCAAAATAAATACGGATGAATTTTCCAGAGAAAAAATTCACACTAATTTTAACATGTTCTTTTCCCTATATCATTTCTTTGTATTGTGAAAATTAGGCAAGGAGTTCCTCATTTATTTTCAGAATTTTGTTAAACTGTCCTATTTTACTGAGTTTTATATTTTGGGCTGAACAGCTTTTAAACAATTTTTTTTTGAAGATGGGGTCTCACTCAGTTGCCCAGGCTGGAGTGCAGTGGCATGATCATAGCTCACCTCACCTTTCAATTCCTGGGCTCAAGCAATCCTGCTGCCTCAGCCTCTGGAGGAACTAGGACTACAGGAGTACACCAACATGACCAGCTAATTAAAATTTTTTTTTTTTTTGGTAGAGATGGTTGGGCGGGTGTCACACTGTGTTACCCAGGCTGGTCTTGAACTCTTGGCTTCAAAGAATCCTCCTGGCTTGGCCTCCCAAAGTGTAAGGATTACAGGTGTGAGCGACTACACCTGGCCTTAACATTTAATGATATGCAACTTCAACCACTTTAGTAAAAGTTGGAATTGTCACCTCAGAGTCAAATTGTTTTAGAGCATGTCTACCCAAAGAAATAATATATGTAAGGAATCCAAATTATTTGGAAGGGATAGGGAACAAAAACCACTCCCCATGTAGACAGCACCTACAGCAAGCAACCATTGGCAGCCCTACTCAAGCACTGACACTGGGAATTACTCTTCAAGGAGTCAGTAACTTCAGAAGCACCAGAGAGAATCCCTGGCCTCACCTAGCAGGGTGAGGTTTCTACCATAGTGAAGTTCTACTGCCACTTGTGCTGAATTGGTTTCTTCAAACTCACTTGCCTCAGGACAGCCAATCTGGGATTGGCTTCTACTCATTCTTCCTCAAAATTCAGCACTTTCTCTTCATCCTCCCTGTTCCTGGCCTGAATTATCCTGAATAACTTCAACTATTCCTTCTGCAACACAAGAAAGACCTTCCTTGAAGATCACTGCTACCATTACTTATTTTCTCAGAAGTTTACAGATGCTCAGGTTCATCGTATTCCTGGCCTTTAGGCATTTTGCACTGTACTACAAGAAGACCTCTGGGCTTTTAGTCTTTCACATCTTGACTTCCATGCATGAACTGGGCCTTCCTTTCTAATTATATGTTTCTGGATGGGTTGCCAATATTAGTGCCTTGGCTCTAGCTAAGGACAGACAACGACTGAAGACTAGTGGGCCAGTGTCTACTCTAGGAACAGGCATGTGATTCAAGGTAGTCAAAAGTCCTGTTCAAGATATTTTTATTTGCAACTAGAGAAGAAAACTTACATTTAAGTTCAAAAGCTAAAAGGGTATAATTTGGGGATGCAGGTAACCATTTTCCTGGTTAAAGAGAAGCTCTCTGTTGGTGGGGAGGAGGGGGGTGGCGGGCGGGAAGCAGGTGAGGAAAAGCATTAAGAATTCATTTGTGTCAGTCTTGAAATTAGTGTGAAAATAGTTTCCTGGCCAGATGCAGTGGCTGAGGCAGTGGATCACCTGAGGTCAGGAGTTTGAGACCAGCCTAGCCAACACAGTCAAACTCCCATCTCTACTAAAAATACAAAAAAAAATTAATTAGCCGGGCGTGGTGACAGGCATGTGTAACCCCAGCTACTCGAGAGGCTGATGTAGGAGAATCACTTGAACCCAGGAGGCAGGGGTTGCAGTGAGCCGAGATTGAATCATTGCACTCCAGCCTGGGCAACAGAGTGAGATCTGTTTCCAAAAGAAAATAGTTTCCTTTCTGCTTACACTAGTTGGCTTTAGGTCACTGACATTTACAACAATAAAAGTTCTGACTTAGATGACAAATGAGAAGAGAAGAAATGCGCTGCGATGTTCAGATTTAGGAAAAGAGGCTTTTCTTACCATTTGTTCTAGGGCTTCGTATCAAACACCTAATTGCCTATTACATGCCAGGCACTGGAAACATAAAGATGGCTACAGCATAAGGCTATCTCTGCCTTCAGAGAACTAATAATTCAAAAAGATTCTCTTGGGCATGGGTGGCTTACTAGTCACTTCAGAGAATAATTCCTAAGTATTTCAGAGGACACTCCTTAATGACCAAGATGTTTCCCCAGCGGCTTTGAAATGTCTATCATCTGTACCTCATCAGGACCACTTTATTTCTTCTGGGTTTCTACCGGACCCACTGATTTCAGTATTTTAAGATTAGTCTGCTTCACTTCTTCCATACTATTAACGATAGTATAGACTTCAGTAGTACAGTATTTCCTTTTCTTGAAACCAAAGTAGACTTAAAAAGCAGATTTTTTCCTTAGAGGATTTATGTAGTCTAATATACTATAAAATTTACTTATTTATTGTTTACTTTGTCTGACATTCTCTCCCTCATCATCCCACTCCCCAGAAGGGCAGAAATTTTTTAGTTTATTTCATTTACCGATATAACCTAATGACTAAGGCACATAATTATGAGTTCAAAATGTATTCAAGAGAACTGAAAGAATAGAATGACTGATTGACGACCTTGCCACTAGGACTGAGATAATCATTAAAATCAGCTGGCTAAACATTGTTCTCTATTGGATGATAAAGAGCAACTTCTGCAGCAGCTTTCTCCTTTTGCTAAATTGCCATACCATACCAACTCCATCCCAAGTCTTTCTTTAGATATGGTAATGATTTCACTCAGGTTGTGGTCCAATCTCAAGACCAGGAGGCTATTTATTCTTCACCTTTCCAGTCACTTTACACTGCTCTATGCTGATCCACTATGCAAGGGTTCAGAGCTTAACTACAACAAAGGCCTCTCTCAGTAACTCCCACATTGGGTTAAGGCCTTTCAATATATGTAGTCAAAACACTAGGTATCCTTCGTAGCATTTATCACAGTCTATCTTATATATTTGTATGATTATTTTATTACGGGCTCCCCCACTAATTCAACTACAAATTCCTTAAAAATAGTGCCCATGTCTGTTTCATTCATTAGGCTTAAAGTACTTGGCACACAGTCAATATTCAATAAGCATTTGTTAATGAACAATTAGTTGGATGAATATGAAATTCCCAGCCTGAATCTATTATAAATAGGCAGATAGTCATTTAGGTAGCTGAGATAGGACAGGGGAGTGGGTTGTGTTTGTTTGTTATGAGGGGAGTAAGAAGATAACGTCGGGGTCCTTTGTGAAAGTCTGATTTTAGCCACCTAAAATGCTATGTCCTCTCAAGCAGCTCAAAAACCAAACCATCATTTTTGGAGGGCTCCCCCTCCCACATCTACTACTTTATTCCGGTCAAGGATCTCATCATCATTCTTGCAGCCACTCAGACACAAAGACTTTTGAGTAGCTTTTGACTTCTTTTTTTTTTCTGTCAACCTCCTTGCTCAGCAAGACTCCTAAGGCCTGTCAACTCCTCTTTAATATCTTTGATCAACGGCCTCTTTCCTTTCCATTCCCGCTGCCACAAACTTGGTTCAAGTAGCTACCCCACTATGGCGACAGACTCAGAAATGGTCTTCTTGATTCCCAGGTTGCTCCTGTTTAATCCATGCTGCCTATATTAAAATCTCCCTCAAAACCTTCATTTTGTATAATTAATGCTATACTAAAAAACACTGCAAGGGCTTGCCCAGAAAATAAAAACCTCGGCCTGACATTCAAAGCCCAGACACAGTATGGTTCCAAACAGCATTCCTAGACTCACCTCCCATCATCCTAGCATTTTCTACAGAAACATCACTAACGAGCATAGTTAGCATTACTGATTACACATATAATCGGTGTTCCCACCCCCATGAATGTATCTGCCAGACTTATCAACCCATCTGAATCCCATCCATACCCTCAGGCCTAGCTCAACTCCCACCTCTTCAAGTCTTTCCAGGGCAGCCCAGCCTAGGCTGCCTCTTCCTCCTCTGAATTCTCGTGACTCAAACTGACTGAAAATCAGTATCATTTTTATTTTTTATTTTTTTGAGATGGAGTCTTGCTCTGTCGCCCAGGCTGGAGTGCAGTGGTGTGATCTCAGCTCACTGCAACCTCCGCTTCCCGATTTAGCTGGGACCATAAGCGCCGGCCACCACGCCCAGCTAATTTTTGTATTTTTAGTAGAGACAGGGTTTCACCATGTTGGCCAGGATGATCTCAAACTCCTGACCTCAAGTGATCTGCCATCTCGGCCTCCCAAAGTGCTGGGATTACAGGTATGAGCCACGGCACCTGGCCTAGTATCATTTTTTTACACCATTAACTCTTACACATACACATATACACATAACTTTTCACCCTTAACCTCATCTTACATTTATCTGTTATTCTAAAAAATGAAAACATCACAAGAAAAGAGTATCTGCTAACAAATAAAAAAATTCCATCTTGTATAGGACAGACAAGTTCTATGTAAGGCCCTGTCTGTGAGCCATTGACTCTTCAACTCTTCCAATACTTTTTGTCTTTTTGGTCTTGTTCACTTCCTACCCCTTCCTAAACATAAGCCAGCTTTGAGAAGAAGAAGAAATGAAGGGGTCTATCCAGATTAGGGAAGGAAAAAATCCCTTGACAGATCCAGAAAGTGTTCTTAAAATACAACCATTTGAGTTGTGGGGACTCTTCTTTCTCCATCTTGATTAACTCCTTAAATAACTAGGAGGCAGCAGTATCATCATCACAGATACCACTTATTTAGAGGCCTACTAGATGCCAGGCATTATACTATATCACAGGAAATACAAGGAGGATATTGTGCAAACCTGGCTCTGAGCAGTGGTCCTGGTGCTAAAAATAAGGGTAAAAGACTTCCACAACAAAGACCACTGTGGCTGGAAGTCCTGGCACCCCAACTTGAAAAAGACAACCACAAAACGGCTACTGTGAGGATTATGAGTTTACTGCTATGCTGAAGTGCCTAGCACTAAATAAGTCTACGTTCCCACCATCTCCCTGTTTTAATGCACTGCATATTTATCGCTACACTACAAACTCCTTGAAAGCTGAGATTATAGTTCGTAGTTGTTTTGTACTTAATGAATTAACATAAAATGCTTTATACATGTAAGGAATCACATATTAACAGTCCAAACCTCTTTTGTTATAAAAATGAAAAATAAATATAATGCTCACGAAGTATTCTAAAGCATTATGTAGCTCTAGTAATCAAAATTTGGTTGTAATATTACAGCAAGTATAGAAGAGTTTTTGGCCAGGCACGGTGGTAATCCCAGCACTTTGGGAGGCCAACGCAGGTGGACCACTTGAGGTCAGGAATTCGAGACCTGCCTGGCCAAAATAGTGAAAGCTTGTCTCTACTAAAAATGTAAAAAATAAGCCAGGCATGGTGGCGGACACCTGAAAAACCAGCTACTTGGGAGGCTGAGGCAGGAGAACTGCTTCAACCCAGGAGGTGGAGGTTGTAGTGGGCTGAGATCACACCATTGCACTCCAGCCTGAACAACAAGAGCAAAATTCCGTCTCAAAAAAAAAATTAAGGTATAAAGCTACTTTAAATATCAAATATATAGTTAATATATTCTAATGTCTTTACAGCAGTTATGTTAGATTCCCATCTTCATTCATATTTTGAATTGTGAAAATCTGAATTTTCCTCCACACTTGCAACCCAACTTGTGGTAAGTTTGGAATTAGCATACATTAGATCCAGCTATTGCAGATACCGAAACAAAACCTCATTCTCTATTTGCGTATCTAGGAAAAAATTCAATATTCAGAACTTAGAATTTTAAGTTAAAAAAAGCAGTATGAGGCCGGGCACGGTGGCTCAAGCCTGTAATGCCAGCACTTTGGGAGGCCGAGGCGGGTGGATCACAAGGTCGAGAGATCGAGACCATCCTGGTCAACATGGTGAAACCCCGTCTCTACTAAAGATACAAAAAATTAGCTGGGCATGGTGGCACGTGCCTGTAATCCCAGCTACTCAGGAGGCTGAGGCAGGAGAATTGCCTGAACCCAGGAGGCGGAGGTTGCGGTGAGCCGAGATCGTGCCACTGCACTCCAGCCTGGGTAACAAGGGCGAAACTCCGTCTCAAAAAAAAAAAAAAAAAAAACAGTATGAAAATATAACCTCGGCCGGGCGCGGTGGCTCAAGCCTGTAATCCCAGTACTTTGGGAAGCCGAGGCAGGTGGATCACGAGGTCAAGAGATCAAGACCATCCCGGTCAACATGGTGAAACCCCGTCTCTACTAAAAATACAAAAAATTAGCTGGGCATGGTGGCACGTGCCTGTAATCTCAGCTACTCAGGAGGCTGAGGCAGAAGAATTGCCTGAACCCAGGAGGCGGAGGTTGTGGTGAGCCGAGATCGTGCCATTGCACTCCAGCCTGGGTAACAGGAGCGAAACTCCGTCTCAAAAAAAAAAAAAAAAAAGAAAATATAACCTCACAAAATTTGCATACTATTTTATACCCTGCAAATATTGTTTCGATCCCCAGTACTGCAATGACCTTTAAATAATCAGAACAAAGTTTCTTACTATTCAGAGCACCTTAAGATTTGCTTGGCACTCTAAGTTAACCATCTTAAAGCTTTGAACCACAAAGGAATAATCAATGACACATCCATTGTAAGCTACCATGACCTGTCATTACAGAATCATTAAGCAGTATTTTCAAGGAGTAAGCAGAAAGGTTTATAACTCAAATGTATAAGATTTTCTTCTGTGCTTTATGGGCTAAGTTATTTGTTTCTAGTAAGAATAAAGAATACTTAAAGCCACACTTTATAAGCTATAAAATTCACTCATGTTAATTTTCAGCATTCTTCATAAAGATAAATAGCATGAATTAAGTTATAAAAACAATATGGAAATTCAATAATCAAACTCAAACTTTGTGTATGTATTTACACACACAAACACGCAGTAATATAATTAAGAGGCTGGCTAGCTTAGGGTACATAGAAAAATTACTTTACTCGAAAAAAAGTATTAAATATCTTTAAACACAAAGATTTTTGACCGGGCACCATGGCTCATTTCTGTAATCCCAACATTTTTTGGGGGCCAAGGCAGAAGGACTGTGTGAGCTAAGGAGTTCAAAATCAGGCTGGGCAACATAAGGAAACCCTGTCTCTAAAACTAACTAACAAAATAAATAAGTAAATAAAATTAGCCAGGCATGGTGGCACACACTTGTGGTCCCAGCCACTCGTGAGGCTGAAGTGGGAGGATCACTTAAGCCCAGGAGGTCAAGGCTGCAGTGTTTCATGATGCAGCCACTGCAATCCAACCTGGCGACAGAGTGAGACCCTTCTCGAAAATACATTCCCATATATTACGTATTTTGTTAGCTAGCTGCAAACCTGTATTAAAAAAAAATTTTTAAATTGTATAAAATAAACGGATTATCTAATGCAAACCTATACAACTCTTATTCTGATCAAGTCCTTTGCTGACATTAGCAATACTATCTATTTACAAGATATGTATACAAACATTTTACAAGGAAACATAAGCACAAAAAGCAGCAAAAGAAAGTACCCGTAACTCTGGCACTACATACTTCAGACTTATCTGTGGCTGTCTATTCAAATATTAAAGAGGGAGGATAAATAGTTAAGCAGGATAGAAAAGCTAGCTTTCTAGCAAGGTGAGGTGGTTCACACCACCTGTAATCCCAGCACTTTGGGAGGCAGAGGTAAGCAGATCACGAGGTCTGGAGATCGAGACCATCCTGGCTAACACAAAAAATTAGCTGGGTGTGGTGGTGTGTGCCTGTAGTCCCAGCAATTCAGGAGGTTGAGGCAGGAGAATGGCTTGAACCCCTTGAACCCGGGAGGCAGAGATTGCAGTAAACCGAAATCATGCCACTGCACTCCAGTATGGGAGACAGAACAGACTCTGTCTTATAAGAAAAGCTAGCTTTTCATATTTCCCACATCATCTCTTCTTAGGACTGTGAGCTCCTTGTTTTCCAGAATATTATAAATCCCAGAACAGTATAAAATTCAAAGAAATTTAGAAATAAAATTTAGAGGTTCCCTTTTCTAGGTAACCTAATTTAAAGATGTGAAGACTGAGCTACAAAGTCTTTAAGAAGGTCAAGACCACAGTTCAGTTCCTATGACTTCCCCACTACAATACCCTCCCTTCTCTTACCACCTACAGAGATATAACTGTCAATATCAAAATAAAATCCAAACATAAATTCTTTCTGGTAACCTGCCAATTTTAACACCAACCAACATTTGTTCAGGAGAGGAATAATTTGAGAGTTCCATGTGCTTCACTTCAGAACGGAAGTAGAAACAACTCAGATTCTTTAGGTCTCCCTTCTTGTTGTGAGAACCTTCCAGAACACAGGATTAGGAACAGTAAAAGGGCTGTAGTGTCTTTTATTGGCCTTCCTATCTTTCCACTTCCCATGTGAACAAAAATCTACCCCGATAACCTTGTAACCTCCTTTACATAAAAGTTGATAAATAACCAGCTTTCTTCATCTGAGAAAGAAACAACAGTAAAAAACTATAGCCACCAACATGAATCACGTTCCTACTTCAGACTCCTATCTTTTCCTCCACTCTAATATTCTAAATATAGTTTATGTTCCTGGGGTTTCTCATCCTGCTGTCTTTGCAAACTATAAGCTCCAAAGGCCTGTTTCTGCTGTTTTATTATGTATGTGACAAAGGAAGTAGTAATTCTGACTACGTCATGAATGAATAATGTATGTGAAGGTACTCCAAATTGTAAAGTTTAAGATAAAAGTAGTACCCCTATCCTATTAGAATAATAAAACATCCCTAATTGCTCACAACAATTTTGCAAACAAGTAAAAAGTTTCTAGGCGATTACAGCCTACATTAGGAATTTAACTAATCTTAAAAGAAATTAGTCTTCTGACATAACCCAGAAAGATAAAGCAGTAGCACCTAACATTCAGTACATCATCAATGGTTAATTTTTTTTTAAAGTTTAATGAGTGATATGCTACACTATGCTCAATTTTAGGAGAAATTACTTTCATAATATTATAAATTACTTATTGCTACTTTTGGACACAATTACTGGGTGTCTATGAATGCCAAAATGATTAAAACCTGCAAGTTTAAAAATGTCTTCATAGTTAAAGTAAAATTATTACAGCTTTCTTAATATTGTTTTAATTTTCCAGAGAAACCTACTTAGGGCATTAGACATGGCACTCAAATAAAATTCTAATTTAAGTAAACATAAAAGAAAATCTAATCAAAATGACTCGTAAAACAAAAGAAACTCACTCAGTGCCTTCTTAACAGCTTAGTTCTAAATTAAAACTTACATACTCAGCCCACACAGAGTAAGATTTTGTACTGTCAAATAAACATTCATCCAAGAATGCAGGCAAAGAAATTAAAATGTTATTGAAAATTGAAATGTTACCTCTATTTTTATAAGATGAGCTAGGCTTAATGTACAGTAGTCAAAAAATTACATTGAATAAATAACTCAAAATGAAAAAACTGTTTTCTTCATAAGTCATACCACTACACTGACAAAAAAGCAGCATCCCTTTTCGTGGCAATACCAACTCACTTTAATTTAGGATAAAAATAACCAACAAAAAACTATGAGATGACTGCATTTCACTCAAGTATTTTTTTAGGCCATCTAATAATGTACAGTATAAGCTCCAAATAAAATATTTCACCAAAAAATATTCAGAGGACCATACCATTGAACTATTTCATTCCTGTATCTTCTGCTTTCTCTATTTCTATATCCAAAAGCAAGCACTCCTAATACCTATAAAAAGCCCTTGACATTTTATATAAGTATCTTTCCAAAAGAATAAAGAACCATACAGGTAATTACAATTTACTGGAAGTATAACATGATCTTAAAAATGTCATAGTAAACGGCCGGGCGCGGTGGCTCAAGCCTGTAATCCCAGCACTTTGGGAGGCCGAGGCGGGTGGATCACGAGGTTGAGAGATCGAGACCAACCTGGTCAACATGGTGAAACCCCGTCTCTACTAAAAATATAAAAAATTAGCTGGGCGTGGTGGCGTGTGCCTATAATCCCAGCTACTCAGGAGGCTGAGGCAGGAGAATTGCCTGAACCCAGGAGGCGGAGGTTGCGGTGAGCCGAGATCGCGCCATTGCACTCCAGCCTGGGTAACGAGAGCGAAACTCCGTCTCAAAAAAAAAAAAAAAAATGTCATAGTAAAAATAACTTTCTAGGCTTAATGAAATAAAGGTAACTTTAGCTAGGTATCTGTTATTGTTAATAAACTACTGAAGTCATATATATATATATACATATATATATATATATTTCATTGCATTTTAGGTTTAGGTTTTGGGGTATTGGGGTACATGTGAAGAACATGCAAGATTGTTGCATAGGTACACACATGGCAGTGTGGTTTGCTGCCTTCCTCCCCAACTACTGAAGTCTTAACCAAATTTGGCATTTCAGTATTCTCTTTCACATCTCAGTTTATTAAAATTAAACAACAAAAAATGTTAAACAATAAAAACAAGCTCTTAGGTAAATAGTTTCTAATATAAAAATAAAAAGACAAAACCACCTATATTTTTCCTTGGGGGATTAAAATTTTTCTACATGATGCTGACCTCCAGCTTTGTAATCATCTCCAAGTTGTACTAAGTTATTAAGTTTGAACAGAAATTAGTTCAATTTTCTAAAGAACTGGTTTTAAGGTTGGAACTGACTGGTCATCTTTTCTCTCCAGCTCTACTAAAGCCTTTATTAAACAAACGTATCAATAAAATATCCTGACTTAGATATATTTAAATAAATTGAAGCAAAAATATAAACAATGGTCCAATATATGCTCATGAAATAGTCAGTAATTATCTCTATTTTTACTCCTTGACCGTCATTGTTATCAAAATGTGCTTAGCTCTACATCATCTTTGCTACCTATCAACAGCCTTGGTGAAAATACATATGAACAAGGTTCATTAAAAAAAAAAAAAAAAAAAAGATTGTCACATAACTCAAAGATTTTTTTGTTTATTATCTTTTAGCACAGAGAATCAAAGACCAAAACTTTAAGTACCACATAGCTAATGACCAAAGACTATAATCCTCAATTACCCAGGAATACACACAGAAGCACCAAAAATTTAAAAAAAAAAATAAAAAAAGGGTGGTAATTGTGGTTATATTCTGATGAAGCTGGACTGTTCCAAAAGAAAAAAAAAAAAAAAAGAAAAAAAATTATTTTTAAAAGTGGCCATAAATGATCTAATTTCCAAATGAGTAAATCAATGAATATTCCAGGCAAATAATATTCGAAAACTGAGTGTCATTTTTTTCTCTCAAAATTCCAATACTATACCAAATAAAAAATACAGTCAACATTATATGATCAACTTTAGAAAATCATGATGACGACTGGGAATACAACTATTCAATTGAGGAGTAATCACAGCATTCTAATTACGAAGAAAAAAAATGAAAGTCAAAAAACTCACTTTATATAGTATCTTGCACCTTCAAAGGTATATGCTTCTTCCCAGCCAGTAGGCAAATCTAAAACAATACATATATTACAATTAGTATTACTTCAATGATAGCAAAATAAGTCTCAATCCATTTTAATTATTCATTTTCATTTATTAGCTATTTCGATTTCTAACCAAAAAAAGTGTTGAGAGTACAATAGCAGATATCATTTTTTGAAAAATAGCAATTCAAATTTAAAGACACCAGAAAAGTATCCACAATATTAGAGATGATCTGACCTGAGTACACACTGTAAGGTATTAGGGTGGAGAGGAACTATGTTCTGGCACCCAAGAAAGCAAAGGGAAGCCTCCTAATCCTGGGTGAAACACCCATGAATGACTAGTAGAAAACCAAAACTGTGTATAACAGGCAACGCCTGCCTCTTCTTGGGTATATGGTGTCTATTTAAGACCATATTTTCAGCTACACAAATGAATTCATCTAGGTAGTGTCACCGAAGAGAAGGGAGAACTTCCTAGGTACTTAATTAGTGGAAAAGAAATGTCATGGAATACTTCCGTGTGTGTTTCTAAAAATTTGACTAAGAGACGTTAAGTTTCAGGTAGTAACGTTGGGAATGATTCAGGTGAATAATGGTATTATTATGTGTTACATATTACTTATTAATGACAAGTTGTTTGGATTTCATCAAAATACCTTGTGGGAATAAAAACAGCTGATATGAATACAAAACCATAGAGTCCAAGCAAAGTAAACCAAACCAGGAAAAAAAAATGTGAAATCACATAAGAGAGTAAAATTTTTCTGTGGCACGTTTGTTATCAAATCTGTGGGGGTAACTAAGACAAATATTTGTATCACACATAACTCCATAGGATAATTAACCTAACTAACTTAAATACCATATCCTCTTTTATGAAATCAATCTGTTATTACCCATAAAAGCAAAGAGGTCATCAAAGTTGGAATATGCGTGTGAAACACTAGAAAGGTATATTGAAGCAAAAGCCCGCACCGGAGAATTGAGAAACATGACGGTGTGTTAGTCAGAAATGCCTTTAAAATATAACCTCGTCATGCTTGCTACACCAGCCTTTCCTTTCCTCCTCCACCTTTTTGCAAATTTGGAGACGTTAGTCACTTCAGTGAACTCCAGCATTTTTAACAGAGAGGCAGGTTTGTTCAATATCCTGGCAACTAACAGATGCAGGGAATGTCAGAGTCGGAGAGAATGCACCCCAGAGGCCAGCTCTGAGGACTGCTCAAAGTGGCCTCGCCTTGGACCCAAACTGCTCTCAAGCCTTTCCAATCACCAGGACTAAAGGCAGGCCGGTACATTTTGTTACTTTGTTACATTTCAAAGACAAACAAGTTTCACGAATGTAAACAAAGAATGACAAAAGAAACCCAGACCAGCACAGAAACTACGATGAGCCTTTTTTCCAGCTCCACTCACACTTAAGCATTCAAACAAGCTCCCAAAGCCACCAGAGAGAGCCGCTTCCCGATGGACCCCCTCCAAACGGGGCCTGGGTGCCCACACACGGGACACCCCCTCGCACGCCCACCGCCTCCAGGCAGTCTGTGCAACCTCCATGCGGCTGCCGGGGACTCTGAATCGGGATCGCCAGCTACAGAGGCTGCGAACGCCTCCTCCGGCTCCGGCTGCTCCTGCTGTGGCAGGAGGCAACGCGCCCTGCGTTTCCCAAGCCGTTCCCCGTCAGAGACCATCGCAGCACCCCCGAACTCCTCTCCTCCTCCTCCTCCTCCTCCTCCTCCTCCATCAGCCACCTACCCGCAACTCCCACCCAGGAGGAGGAAGCCGCACGGCAGGAGGCAGCGCTCCCGGGAGGAGGGGGAGGATGTGGTTCTGTTATCCCGGCGGGCGAGCAGGGTCGGGGGCTTAAGAGTGGGTAAGGACTTCCTAAAGGTTGCTGGGGGGCAAGACTGCAGCAGGGGGTCACCCGAGGGTGGGGAGCGTCCGCGGAGGGAAAACTCAGGAGTCCAGGTTTCAGGGAGGGGAGCGCCGCCACTCTGGGGCGCGGGGGTAGCCTAGGTTGGGATGGGGGAGAGGGCGCAGGAAGAGGGCGCCGTCTCCAAGTGCTGAGGAGAAAGAGACGCCGGGAGACTCGAGAGAACTCCCGGCGGAAGAGCCCCCCGCGGCCACTCTACCTGCGGCCGCCCCCCTCCCCGCCCCGCCCCGCCCCGCCTCGCCGCCTCCCGGGGCCCGCGGCTCGGGGCAGGTTGCCGGGAGCCGGGCGGCCCAGGCTCTGCCGCCTCCTCCAGGCGGAGCCCAACTCCACTCGGGCCCGGCGTTACCTGTGCTCTGCCGCCGGTGTCCGGTGACCACGGCCTCGCCGGTGACGGGGTGCAGCCAGGTGGTGCTCTTGGCCTCCTCGCTGCAGGGGTGAGAGAAGGGGCAGACACCCAGCGTGAGAGGGGACGCGCGGGCGAGCCGAGGGGCTGCAGGGGCACAGACCTGGGCTCTCCCCGGTCTCGCCAGCCGCCCGCCCCCTGCCCTCCCGCCCCCGCGGGGCCCCCGCGCCGTCCCCGGCTCTTTACTTGATGAAGAAGACTCGGCCGCCCCTGGTGATCCCGTAAGTCCAGGAGCGAGGCAGGGAGCAGATCCACTCCAGGTTCAGATCCGCCGCCATGTCTATCCCCAGCCGCCGCCGCCGCCTTCTCCTGCTGCCGCCGCGGCTGCCGAGGGAGGAGGGAACGAGCGAGCGAAGGAAGCGAAGGGAACGCGGAGCGAGCGCGGCCGGAGCGCGCCTCTCCGGCCCGGCGCGCCCCCGCGCGCGCCCTACCCCCTCGGGCGGCGCCCGCCCCGCCGCCCCGGCAGGGTCCGGCCCCCGTCGCCGCCCCTCCGCATCCCGGCGGCCGCCGGACTGCCGCCCCGCCGCGCGCTCGGGGGATGGGCGCGCGGCGCCGCGCCCCACGGCCAGACCCCTCCCTCGGGCCCCTCCCGCCTGCCCGCCCACCCCACCGCCCTAAGGTTCCGGGATCGATTAAAAAAAAAAAAAAAAAAAACCACCGCGTCCTGCCCCCAGGGCTTCGCCCGAAGGCTTGCCATCCCAGGGCGCGATTCAAAGGGAGCGAGTCATCCCCGCGCGCCGGACTTCTCTCTTCCAAACGACAAAAACACAGCGTCTGAGCTTTGTTTTGTAAGAGCTGTTGGAGAGCCAACTGATTTTTCAAATATATTTATCGTTTTAAAATGGAAAGCTGTTTTTATTACAGCACACGGAAGGCTTTTCCTGTTTGTTTGTTGTGCGCCAGATATCAAAGGTTGGACTACATACGGGCCCCATGAAATACGAGTGGATTTAGACTTGACAAAACAAGTTTTTTCTCTTCGTAGGCCCCTTAAGTCATACCTTATAAAAACTCTCTTATTCTTGTACTTGATTTTAAAGATTCGTTTAATATCAGTGTGGATTTTTACTTCCCCCTGTCTCCAATAGATCATAATAATAGCTTATTTTACTGAGTCCTTGTGCTGGTGTACATTTTTAAATCCTCACAACAACCCTTTGTGTGTGTGTGTGTGTGTGTGTGTGTGTGTGTGTGTGTGTGTATAATCTATAAAAATCCCCATTTTACAGATAGGAAAAATGAACTTTAAAAACACAGTAGTTTGCCCAGTCGTAGTGATAACTGCCAAAGCCTGGATTCAAACTGACTGTAGGATTTCAAAAGTCTATTTGTATAACCGCTTTGCTGTACAAGCCTACTTTGTTTTATTGCAATTCACTTTATTGCTGTTTGCAGATATTTCATTTTTTACAAATTGAAGGTCTGTGGCAACTGCATTAAACAAGTCTGTCAGCACCGTTTTTCAACAGCGTTTGCTCACTACGTGTCTCTGTGGCACATTTTGGTAATTCTTGAAATCTTTCAAACTTTTTCATTATTGTACCTGTTACAGTGATCTGTAATCAGTGATCTTTGATGTTACTGTTGGAATTGTTGTGAGGGCACCATGAACTGAGCCCATGCAAGACAGGGAACTTAATAAATGCATGTGTTCTGACAGCTCCATGGTCCAACTGTTCCTCTCTTTCCTTCATCATGGGCCTCCATGTTCCCTGAGATACAACAATATTGAAATTAAGCCAACCAGTAAACCTACAATGCCCTCTAAGTGACCAAGTGAAAGGAAGAGTTGCATGTCTCTTACTTTAAATCAAAAGCTAAAAACGATAAAGCTTAGATGTGTCAACAGCCAAGAGAGGCCAAAAGCTCGGCCTCGTGTCAAATAATTAGACAAGTTCAGAATGCAAAGGAAAAGTTCTTGAAGGAAATTGAAAATGCTACTCTAGTGAATACACTAATTGTAAGAGAACAAAACAGGCTTATTGCAGATAGGGAGAAAATTTTAGTAGTCTGGGGAGAAAATCAACCCAGCGACAGCATTCCCTTTAGCCAAAGCCTAATCCAGAGCAAGGCTCTAACTCTTTTCAATCTTATGAAGGTTGAGAGAGCTGAAGAAGCTGCAGAAGAAAATGTTGAAGCCAGCAGAGATTTAAGGAAAGATACCATCTCCATCACCCACTAGTACAAGATGAAGCAGCAAATAATGATGTAGAAGCAGCAGCAAGTTATCCAGAAAATCTAGTTAAGATCATTGAAGGTGGCTACGCTAAACATTTTCAGTGTAGACAAAACAGCCTGCTATTGGAAGAAGATGCCATCTAGGACTTTCTTTCATTGCTAGAGAGGAAAAGTCAATGTCTGGCTTCAAAGCTTCAAAGGAAAGGCTGATTCTTTTGTTAGGAGATAATGCAGCTGGTGACTTTAGGTTGAAGTCAGTGCTCATTGACCATTCCAAAAATTCTAAGGCCGTCAAAAATTATACTAACTATACTCTTCCTATGCTCTATAAATGGAACAACAAAGCAAAGATGACAGCACATCTGTCATGACTTACTGAACATTTTAAGTCCACTGTTTAGAACTACTGCTCAAAAAAAAAGAAAAAAAAGTGATTCCTTTCAAAACGTTTCTGTTCATTGACAGTACACCTGCTTACCCAAGAGCTCTCCTGGAGACATACAAGGAGATTAATGTTGTTTTCATGCCTGCTAATCCAACATCCATTCTGCAGTTCATGGATCAAGGAGTCATTGTGACTTTCAAGTCTGATTATGTAGAAAGTACATTTCATAAGACTATAGCTGCCATAGATAGTGGGTCTTTGGATGGATCTGGAAGAGGTATATTGAAAAGATTCATCATTCTAGATGCCATCAAGGACATTTGTGACTTAAGGGAGGAAGCCAAAAGATAAACATTATCAGGAGTTTGGAAGAAGTTGATTCCAACCCTTGTGGATGCGGGGTTCAAGACTTCAGTGGAGGCAGTAACTAAAAATATGGAAATAGCAAGAGAACTAGAATTAGAAGTAGAGCCTGATGGGGCTGAATTGCCACAACCTCATGGTAAAATTTGAAGGAGTTGCTTCTTATGGATGAGCAAAGAAAGTGATTTCTTGAGATGGACTCTACTCCTAGAGAAGATACTGTGACATTGTTGAAATGACAACAAATGGTTTAGAATATTATATAAATTTAGTTGATAAAGCAGTGGCAGGGTTTGAAAGGATTAATTCCAATTTAAGGAAGTATACTGTGTGTAAAATGTTAACAAACAGTATCAAATGTTACAGAGAAATCTTTCATGAAAGGAAGGGTCAATCAATGCAGCAAACTTCATTATTGCCTTTAAGAAACGGCAACAACCACTCTTACCTCCATCAACACTAGCCTGACTGGTCAGCAGCCATCAACAACAATGAGGCAAGATCCACCAACAAAAAGATTAGGATTCGCTGGAGACTCAGATGATCGATAGCATTTTTTACCATTAAAGTTTTTTTTTTTTTTTTTGAGATGGAGTCTCGCTTGGTTGCCCAGGTTGGAGGGCAGTGGCATGATCTTGGCTCACTGTAACCTCCTTCTCCAGGGTTTAAGCAATTCTCCTATCTCAACCTCCTGATTAGCTGGAATTACAGGCGTGTGCCACCATGCCCAGCTAAGTTTTGTATTTTTATTTAGAGACAGAGTTTCACCATGTTGGCCAGGCTGATCTCGAACTCCTGATCTCAGGTGATCCACCCGCCTGGGCCTCCCAAAGTGCTAGGATTACAGGTGTGAGCCACTGTGCCTGACTAAAGTATTTTTTTAATTAAGGTATGTACATTTTTTAGCCATAATGCTCGTGCACCCTTAATGGATTGCAGTATAGTGTAAATATAACTAATACATGCACTAGGAAACCAAAAAATTTGTGTGACTCACTTTATTGCTACGTTCGCTTTATTGTGGTGGCCTGGAAATGAGCCAGCAGTGTCCCCTAGGTATGCCTGTAGTTAAAAAATAAGTCTTGTCTACCTTCCTCCTGCTTTTGTTCTTTGAACAGGGCAGATTTCACTGCGACTGAGATCTTCTCCCTTAACACCATCTAAGAGTAACTGCCTCTTCTCATTGTCTCTGGTCTTTTACCACACTTGGAATCACTTATGCATCTTTGCAGCAAGATGACTCACTCCAACAGGATGCACAGTTCAATAATAATAGTACTACTTAGTATTCTTATAGCACCTTTTTGTGACCAGTTTTGGGTGTTTCTGAAGCATGATCTCATTCATCTTCTCAGTAACTTAAAAAGGCGAATAATGTTATTCAACATTTAAGGAAACTAAGGCACAGAAAGAGTAAATGACCTTGGACAAAGCCATATCCAGCAAGTCATGTGGGGCCTGGATGAGAATGCAGTTTCACTGAACTTTTTCTCCCATGCTCTGATTCCCCAAGGCCATTCTGTCTTCAGTGAAAAGGAGTCTGCAATTACTGCTATAATTTTCCTGTCCATCTGCATACACAAGGGGGAAAAAATAACATCATTTTCATGTTTTCTCTTTTGGCTCCTTTGCATTCTCCTCTTTCATTTCACTACTTACTACTTCTTGACATCTCCTGCCCAGTCTCTGGAAAAAAATGACTGTTTTTTTTAATCAATGAATAACTAGCAGGAAGTGTTCCACATTAGCATCAATGGTCACTGGAAATAATATAGCAAGAAAATCAAGAGCTACTGACTTTGTATTGTGCTGTCATTGCAAATAAAAAATCTAAAGTGAATCTTTTAATATCATCATAACTTTGCAAATCTAGTACCAGTTAGTCCAGCTATATAGCATTTGACTTTTTGACTGGGTACCGCAGGGAAGTCTGTAAGTTGACCATATGCAGTACTGGTATTCCTTTTAGCTCTAAATCTTTTGACATTACAAAATTCATTAGTGAAAGGCACATTTCAAAAAGCAATAGAAATTCTCTTCATAAAAACATGTATCTTAAGAAATCACATTCACAGTACTTAAATGGAAGTCTAGAATCTTACATACAATTCTATAATATGTACCGAAATTTAGGAAAAGCAGTAAATAAAAAACTTATGACACATATACATAAAGAGGCATGCTTCTGATTTGGGGAAATAATTGTCCTTAGGGCTTCCAAGAGCCAGTTAAAGCAGCCTCAATATTAGAAAGATGGGCACTATGAATAATTTGCATCCTTAATGAATAAAATTGTATTTTTCTTAAAATCTTGCTAGAATGCCCTGTCTCTGTAGCTATGTCTTTACCTAGTTCTGCTTTATTTTGTAGTTGTGTGTATATGTGAGTCTCCTTTACTGTAGTGAGGTAAGAATCATGCCCTTCCCACCACAGAATCTCCACAACCTTGAGTCAGCACTAGAATGGTTACTGAATTTAATTTTTTTCCCAACGCGTCTACCTCCCAACAGAGTTGTTTCCCAATAACATATCCCCTTCTGCCCCGCTCCGTTTTTTTTGAGACAGAGTCTCATTACCCAGGCTGGAGTGCAATGGCACGATCTCAGCTCACTGCAACCTCCGCCTCCTGGGTTCAAGCTATTCTCCAGCCTTAGCCTCCTGAGTAGCTGGGATTACAGCAGGTGTCCCCAGACTTTTTACACAGGGGGCCAGTTCACTGTCCCTCAGACCATTGGAGGGCCGCCACATACTGTGCTCCTCTCACTGACCACCAATGAAAGAGGTGCCCCTTCCTGAAGTGCGGCATGGGTGGGGAGGAGGGCTGGATAAATGGCCTCAGGGGGCCTCGTGTGGCCTGCGGGCCATAGTTTGGGGATGCCTGGATTACAGGTATGCACCACCACACCTGGCTAATTTTTTTTTTTGAGACAGAAAAAAAGAATAATAAGAAAAAGAATAAAGAAGAGGAAGAAAGAGAGGAAGAGGGAGAGAGAATGGGGGTATTGTTTTGTTGCCCAGGCTAGAATGCAGTCTAAATATGGGTATGCCTATAATTGTCCTTAATAATGGAGACATGAAAGAAAATGAGGGAAGAGAATAACAAACAAGGAGCCAACCAACATTTCGTTTAAACTTCTAAGTTGATATGATGTAGTACTGATAAGAGTATATATTTTGTGATTTAAAGTGGAGAGTTCTATAAATGTTAATTACGTTTACTTGTTCCAGATCTGAGTTCAAGTCCTGGACATCGTTGTTAATTTTCTGTCTCATTGATCTAATATTAATGTTGAAGTCTCCCGCTATTATTGTGTGGGAGTCTAAGTCTCTTTGTTAGTCTTGTATGTCTGGGTATTTCTGTATTGGGTGCTTATATATATTTAGGATCTTTAGCTCTTCTTGTTGCATTGATCCTTTTATCATTATATAATGTCCTTCTTTGCTTCTTTTGATCTTTGTAGCTTTAATGACTATTTCATCAGAGGCAAAAATTGTAAAACTTCTGCTTTTTATTTAATTTTTTAGCTCTGTTTGGTTGGTAAATCTTTCTCCATCTCTTGTTTTGAGCCTTTGTGTATCCTTGAATGTGAGATGGGTCTGGATGCAGCATACTGATGGGTTTTAGTTTTTTATCCATATTGCCTGTCTGTCTTTGGATTGGGCGATTTAGTCAATTTAAATTTAGAATTAATAATGATATATGTGAGTTTAATACTGCCATTTAATATTAGCTGGCTATTTTGCCCATTAGTTGATGTAAATTCTTCATTACATTGATGCTCTTTACTTTTTGGTATTTTTTAGAAAGGCTGATACTGTTTGTTCCTTTCTATGTGTAGTGGTTCTTTCAGAAGCTCTTGTAAAGCAGGCCTGGTGGTGATGAAATCTCTGAGTGCTTGCTTGTTCACAAAAAACTTTATTTTTCCTTCACTTATGAAGCTTAGTTTGGTTGGATGTGAAATTCTTGGTTGAAAGTTCTTTTCTTTAAGGATGTTGAATATTGGTCCCCACTCTCTTCTGGCTTGTAGGGTTTCTGCTGAGAGATCTGCTGTAAGTCTGATAGGCTTCCCTTTGTGGGTAACCTGACCTTTCTCTCTGGCTGCCCTTAGTATTTTCTCCTTCATTTCAACCCTGGTGAATCTGATGATTATGTGCCTTGGGGTTGCTCTTCTTGAGGAATATATTTGTGGTGTTCTCTGTATTACCTGGAGTTGAATATTATCCTGCCTTAGTAGGTTGGGAAAATTTTCCTGAATAATATCCTGAAGCGTATTTTCCAGCTTGGATTCATTCTCTTCTTCACATTCAGGTACACCTATCAAGCGTAGATTAGGTCTTTTCACATAGTCCCATATTTCTTGGAGACTTTGCTCGTTCCTTTTTATCCTTTTTTCTCTAATCTTGTCTTCTTGTTTTATTTCATTGAGTTGGTCTTCGATCTCTGATATCCTTTCTTCTGCTTGATCAATTCGGCTGTTAAAACTTGTGCATACTTCACGTAGTTCTCGTATTGTGTTTTTCAGCTCCATCAATTCACTTATATTCCTTTCTAAATTGTGTATTTTTTTTTTTTTTTTTTTTTTTTTTTTTTTTTTTTTTTTTTTTTTTTGAGACGGAGTTTCGCTCTTGTTAACCCAGGCTGGAGTGCAATGGCACGATCTCGGCTCACCGCAACCTCCGCCTCCTGGGTTCAGGCAATTCTCCTGCCTCAGCCTCCTGAGTAGCTGGGATCACAGGTACACGCCACCATGCCCAGCTAATTTTTTGTATTTTTTTTAGTAGAGACGGGGTTTCACCATGTTGACCAGGCTGGTCTCGACCTCTTGACCTCGTGATCCACCCGCCTCGGCCTCCCAAAGTGCTGGGATTACAGGCTTGAGCCACCGCGCCTGGCCTAAATTGTGTATTCTTATTAACATTTCGTCAAATCTTTGTTCAAAGTTCTTAGTTTCTTTGGATTGGGTTAGAACAAGTTCTTTTAATTTTTTTTTTTTTTTTTTTTTTTTTTTTGAGATGGAGTTTCGCTCTTGTTACCCAGGCTGGAGTGCGACAATCTTGGCTCACCGCAACCTCCGCCTCCTGGGTTCAGGCAATTCTCTTGCCTCAGCCTCCTGAGTAGCTGGGATTATAGGCACGCGCCACCATGCCCAGCTAATTTTTTGTATTTTTTAGTAGAGACGGGGTTTCACCATGTTGACCAGGTCGGTCTCGATCTCTTGATCTTGTCCACCCGCCTTGGCCTCCCAAAGTGCTGGGATTACAGGCTTGAGCCACAGCGCCTGGCCAGTTCTTTTTTTTTTTTTTTTTTTTTTTTTTTGAGACGGAGTTTCGCTCTTGTTACCCAGGCTGGAGTGCAATGGCGCGATCTCGGCTCACTGCAACCTCTGCCTCCTGGGCTCAGGCAATTCTCCTGTCTCGGCCTCCTGAGTAGCTGGGATTACAGGCACGCGCCACCATGCCCAGCTAATTTTTTGTATTTTTAGTAGAGACGGGGTTTCACCATGTTGACCAGGATGGTCTCGATCTCTTGACCTCGTGATCCACCCGCCTCGGCCTCCCAAAGTGCTGGGATTACAGGCTTGAGCCACCGCGCCCGGCCCAGTTCTTTTAATTCACAGAAGTTTCTTATTATCCACCTTTTGAAGCCTGCTTCTGTAATTGGAACACACTCGTTCTCCATCAAGCCTTGTTCCGTTGCTGATGAGGAACTGGTATCCCCTGCTGAGGGAGAGGCATTCTGATCTTGGGTATTCTCAGCCTTTTTGGCTGTTTTCTTCCCTTCGTTGTAGATTTATCCAACTGTGGTCTTTATAATTACCGTCTTTGTAATTGGGTTTCTGAGTGGACGTCCGACTTATTGATTCTCAGCGCTGAAATTTGAGCAACCCACTGCCCCAACTAAATCAGCGGCGTTAAGATTGATGGTGCTTTTCTGACTCTGCACCAAGAACCCACGCTCCGAGGCGCCGGCAAAACCACCTCGCCGGTCACAAGAGTCGCGCTGGCGACCCGTGGGGCTCCTCCGCTGGGAATCTCCTGGTGAGTGAGCAACAAGAATTCATGTGAAGGTGTGGCGTCCTCTCGTTCTTTGCGCTTTCACTGGGAGCTACAATCCCGAGCTGCTAGTGATCAGCCATCTTGGATCTCTCTCCATTTTTTTGTTTCTTTAGTAGAGAGGGAGTTTCACCACGTTGGCCAGGCTGGTCTCAAACTCCTGACCTTTGATGATCTGCCCACCAAAGTGCTGGGATTACAGGCGTGTGCCATCCCACCTGGCTGAATATCCCCATTTTTATTTATAACTGACTCAGATCTAAATTCATATCTAACCTCTGCTTTTTATTTTTTTTTATATATATTTCCATCCTATGAGACTATTCAATTTCTTATGTCATGATCTGCCTTTTGGAGAAGGATTATCCAATGACTATCACAGCACAGCTGAAAAAAAGAGGAGGTTTAACAAGTACTGAGCACTAAAAATAAAACTCATTTGCTCCATATATGGAGGAAAATCCTGGTTCTAAAGAGCTTATAGTTCAAACAAAGCAAAAAAACACAAAGATAAGTTTTCTAACATATGTGAAAAGAAAAAGAACAAGGTGACATCTGAGAAAGCAGCTAATCAATTTGTTTCCCTCTTTAAAGTGAATGGCAAAAAAGTATGAGTTCTAGAAAGTGGAGAAAGAGGATCATGAGAGAGAAAATAATTCCTTTTACTATTAAGAAGCATCTATAATTCATATATATATAAATGTTTATTAAAATCTACCAACAAACTTTTGTGACTTTTATTTAGTTGTCTTTCCAAATATATCTGTGATATCTCATATATCACATTATTGCATGATGCATGATGTACCTCATATATCGCATGTTGCATTATTAATTCACAAAATAAAGGTGATGAAGTCTCATTCTGTTACCCAGGCTGGAGTGCAGTGGCATGATCTCTGCTCATTGCAACCTCTGCTTCCCAGGCTCAAGTGATCCTCCCACCTAAGCCTCCTGAGTAGCTGGGACCATAGGCACAAACTACCAGTCCCGACTAAGTTTTTTTATTTTTGGTTAGCGATGGGGTTTCACCACATTGCCCAAGCTGGTCTTGAACTCCTGAGCTCAGGTGATTCACCCACCCACCTTGGCCTCCCAAAGTTCTGGGATTACAGGTGTGAGCCACCACACCCAGCTGACAAAATAAAGAACACTATAAAAAGTTCCTGTAACTTTTAACTTGTCAACAGTAAGGTGTTACATATCAAAAGTCGATAGGGAAGGGCAAAATATATGATCCAATTAGCTTAGTGGAAATCTAGGCAGAAAGACCGGAGACAAGGGTCTAAGGCAGAGAAGAAATATAAAATTTTGAAACAAATTTATTAAAGCTTTTTTCTGTTAAGAACTGGATATAGAAAGATAAAAATAAAATTATTTCTTTCACTCATTCATTCAATGACTATAGACTGTATAGGGTCTCTACCATTCTGCTGGGTGATAGCAAGTAAAAGACTTGGCTTATTTTGGGCAGCTTAGAAAGGGAGATGGAGATGTAAGTGTAGTGTGGGAAGTAGCATCTCCATCCTTGTCATAGACTATAAATCTTCTGTAACTGTTATTTTTCAAGGGTGTCCCATGAACCATTCAGGGTCTATCCTGAACTACAGTCTTTTAATGTTGATGTTTTGGAGTGCTCTTCAGTTATGAAAAGGGAGAATTGAAAGAAATATGTATTAGCACTGGTTATTTTGCTGCTGGCTGATCTCTTGACTACAGCAGGGATTCTAGACAATGTTTAGGGCATCTGCCCGGAGGCATGGAGAATGAAAAGGAAGGCGATGGTTTAAAATGTTTTCAGGGAGCTTGCATCTGAAACCCTGGACCTGTTCAAATTAAACACCTCTTCTTTACCTCAGTCAGGGAAACTAATTATCTACTTCTCTCTTTGCTATAAAAGAGAAGGAGCAAAATTCTAGCAGAGAATTAAGAAAAGAAGTGTTAATAATGCGGGAGCAGGGGGCAGGGTAGGGAGGGGGAATGTTGAGTCCGGAGGCTGGCTGAATTTTATACTTGACCTTGCCATTAATTAGTTGTGTGACTTTAGACAAATCATTTTGCCTCCACTTCCCACTCAGACCTCTGGATCTTCATGTGGAAAGTGAGGCCATAGGTCTATTTAAGACATTAAATATGACACTTTTTCCCTCTAAAGTCTGGTGCACTCCAGTGACTGAAGTTGGGGATGTTTTGTCACAGTGAACAGACACAAGTAAGACGTCTGCTCTCTGGAATTGTTTAGGATTTTCTGCCACTTGGATGGCTTGTTAATAAAAAAGTTCAGAAGCGCAATTTACAGTGTTTTCCACACACATGCTTATACAAAGGGCTCTATAACATAGATGTTATAACACATTCTAAGCAAGAAAATGGGCTCGTCATATGTATTATATACTGTAGCCATTAACTGGTAGACTTAGGGCTTGAACCACCTTCTTCGGACATTAGGTTTTAAATTCTGTCCACAAGATATTCCTTTCTGAGCCAAGCTTCATACTGTGTCTATTTCCTCAGGCCCAGTCACTCTTCCACCTACTGCGGTTGTTAGCTGTTCTCACCACTTCACTGTGCCTGCTCTTCTGGGTCACCTGTTGCCATGCTGTAAGCTACCAAGTCCAGGGGTATTTTGGTTCTGAGCTTTTCCAGCATTCACACGGTATTGATATAGTCACCACTCCTACTCCCTGAAACCCTCCACTTTCTGGTTTTATGGCGCTACTTCCTGTAGTTTTCTTGCTCTTGTGGCAATATTTATCGAAGTGTGTTCTGTAAATCATCTGCAACCAAGTCACTGGGGATGCTTATTTAAATTCATTCCTGGGCCCTTCCCCAGACCCATTCAATCAGACCTTCTGAGGGTTAGACAAAGGAATTGGCATTTGACAAGCACTTTGGTGATTCTTGTATACACTAATATATGAGAGCTACTGCCTAGGATTATAATTCCTAATCTGTATTTCCACCCTAGACCTGTCTCCTAATTTCTAGACCATATATCAAATTTTCTTCTAGA
Organism: Saimiri boliviensis; assembly: GCF_048565385.1. Taxonomy (NCBI): domain Eukaryota; kingdom Metazoa; phylum Chordata; class Mammalia; order Primates; family Cebidae; genus Saimiri; species Saimiri boliviensis. The sequence goes on from NC_133455.1 coordinate 111,449,230, forward strand.
CACATTTCTTCTGGAACATTTCTTCTGGATGTTCCTTAAGTACTTCAAACTCAACATGCCAAAACAAGTCACTTTTCCTCCAAATGCTTGCAACACCCCATCTACCCTCCTAGTGAATGGTACCAGCATCCAACCAAATATTCGCATCAGAAACTTCAAAATCATTTCCCCACAACTAGTCCATTAATAAATTGTATTATCTGTCCATTAAATATATCACACGATTATCTCTTCCTTATTTCCATATCCTAACATGAGCACTCATCACTGCCACCCAAATGATTTTTTCAAAAATGCAAATCTAATTATGTTTCTTTCTTACTTGAAGTCCTCTCATGGCTCAAAACACTTACAGGATAAAATTCCAAGCCTGCTGTTTGTCATTCGAGGACCTTCCTGATCTAAGCCCTGCCAGTCCATGTGTTAGCCATATGGAATGGCCCACTGCTCTCTAAACCAGCCAGGTTCTTTCAAGCCTCTGCTCATGCTACTCTCTCTTCCTAGAATGCCTTCTTTCCTGTTTATGTAACAAACTCCTACCAATGTTTAAGTTCTTAGCCCAAAAGTTACTTCTGGTATGAAACCATCCCTGATTCCTTTGGACCAATCTGATAACTCCTTCTACCATACTCACGTATCTTAACTACTGATGGTATTATAGCTTATATCTTTTTCTCCTCCTTAAACTTCCTAAATGAAACATTTTATTTATTGTCATCATCTAGCATTCAATAAACTTTATTTAAGTGAATGAAGAATAATACTTATATTTACATAATGCTCTATATTTTACAAAGCACTCCATATTTGATACTAATTTCTGCTTGTATTACTGTGACCTGCCAGTGAGATATGTTTCTATCCTTTCTTAGATTTAACACTCTGTTTAGCTTTTTATAGACTGTCCCATATAGAAGAGAAAAAATGGCATGGGCCCAAGAGCAGCATAGCAGAGTATGAAAATAGCTGCTTTCCACAGAGCTGTCTACCTGGCTTAAAAATTACTAAGGATTTACAGATATTTTGAATAAGACACTGAAGGACAGAAAGAATTCAGCATTATATTTAGTTTGTTAAAGAAACCTATGGTCCTTCTTTTATGTTTTTCTTTATGAAATTCTTCCTAGACAAATTTTCCTTTATGAAATTCTTCCTAGAGAAAGTGGTATTGATAAAAGTAATGTATAGTAGTTAGAGAATAAAATAAAATTTAGCTACATTAGCTGGGGGAAAAACCTTTGTAAATTTATAATCACTGAAGATGTGTGTAGCTGTAAGTGACAACGGCTATCACATCTTATACCCTAAGGTCAAGGGATAAGTGAAAGAATGAAGAAGAGTAATTTTCTCCCTCTTCATTAGCATTTTACACAGTGCATGGGTACTCTCTAAGTAGACTTTAAATGGACTATTTTTATTTAATATTTTGGGTCAGTTCTTCCTTAAAGCAAGAAATTTTTTTCCATCTGACCATTCATATCTTTTAACAGAAAGTTATGCACACACACACACACACACACACACACACACACACACTTGATTTTAACCAATTTCCCTGAATTTCTAATTCAATGTTTGATCCAGTTATTTGTGGGACTATATAAATAATGATATATAATGCAGTATCTTTAGTTAATTGTAATGTATTTTACAGCCCAAATTAAGGAAAATTTAATGCAAATGCAAATTTGTGCATTATCATAGGCTTTGCCTTGTGCATAGTTTGTATTCAACAAATGTTTAGTAACTGAATGAATCATAAAATAGCAGTGTACAGTGCTAAGAAAAAAAATTCAGACTTTTGAACAAACTCCTCTGTCTTGGATACATTTTTCTTAAAATCAAGCAGTTGTAAATTCAGAAGTATCTTATCAGTTGAATTTCTGATCTGAAGAACATATGTGTCCAACCTAAGAAAATCCAGAAAAAGTTATGAATAACTACAATGAGAAATGTGAGCAAATTTAAACTGAAAAGGGCTGAGAAAATGAATCATATCAGCTTAAATTTCTCTCTTTTTTACAATGCCATGTGGGGTAACAGGGGGAAGGGGAGAGACTGAGCTATGTGGAAACTGTTATGGTGAAAGCCTTGCTGCCCACCCGAAGGCTTGCCCCACCAGGATTATGTGAGAGTATAGACCCAGGAAACAACATTCGTTGGAAAGTCAATGTATTATTCCATTTCAAATTATGTCACCCTGAGCCCAACTTTACTATTTACATAAACTAGATAGAATTTGCTACTTACGTTTTTTTACAGAGTATTTTAAAAGAGTATTTTTCACAATCTTGATAAAAGAACAATTTTAAAATATTTGTAATTGTCTTAACATTCCTCATTGACAAAATGCAGTTAATTCTGTTTGCCACCAGTATTTAGCATGTTCAGAAGATCAGATGATAGTCTTAATATTGATGGAAATAAAAGATTCTCTTGCATTCATAAGCAAAAAATTTGGTGCTAAATATTTTTATAGCTGGAGAAGTTCTCTATACTAATGCTCTACAGCACCTTTATGACATTTGAGTAGAGATTTTTTTGTTTGCAATTTATTCAATCAATTTAAGTAGTAAACACTTTTCATGAATTTAATATATGTTAGACATTAGGCTAGAGATGCTGAAGATACAAAGACATATAAATTCAGGTTTTCACTGAAGGCATTATAGTCAAGTTGAGGTGAGAAAGAGTTGGGAAGAGAGAAACAGACAATTATTGTGTCATCAATAAATGACATGATAGACATTGCATGAGATGGAAGATAAAAGCTTGTAAAAAGGGCATCCACCTGTGACTGTGAGGAGAGGTGGTTAGGGAAATCTTCCTAGAAAAAGTGCTACTTGAGTTGTGTTGTTAACTATCATCACCTTTAGAGGTATTCCTTGAAATTCATAAGTTACATGTTTAGCTAACTCTGCCCTCCTTCCTTTCTCCTCCAGTTGTTAGGATATTAGAGACAATAGATCTAGGGCAATCTATGGCAGAAATTGCTAACTTTACTTCTTCCTTATTAGACCTCCTCTCATTTTTAGTTGGACACATTGATGCCTGAACAAAATGCATATTTCCCAGGCTCCTTGTACCTAGATGTGAGCCCCCAGGATTGGGTTCTGGTAAATTAGAACAGAGAAATGTATGGCAGGTTATGGAACATTTCTTTAAACAATGGTTGGCAAATAACTTAGTCCTGCTTCTTTCTTTCTTCCTTACCTGCTGCTTGGAATGTGCATAGGAAGGGTTTAGCTCCGTCTTGAATGATGAAGACAAGGGACCACACCCTAGGAATGGCAGAGCAGACACCCGGATACAGTCTGGGTCCCTAAGGACTTCAGGGCAGCAGAGCCAACGTAACTGCTCTAGACTGTTTCCTTTAGACTTACAAATTAAGGACAAATCAAATTCTGTCTTGATTAAGCTAATGCTATTTGGCGGGGGCAGTCCCTGCTCTCAGTGAAACAATCTTATCTGATATATCCATCTTGTTCACCAGCACTTAACATAGTTCTGGGTAAGTATCAGGTGCTCAATAATCTTTTCTGAATGAATGAACGAATGTATGAATCCCAGCACACACATTCAAAATCATATACATGAAATTGACCATATGCCTCAATAAGTCTTCCATGAACCAGATTTTCTCATTGCTTACCTTGTTTCCTGAGAGAGAGGCAAACACAGAAGCTGCTTTAACTTATTTTGGTAATTATACTCTTAACTACTTTGCTATCTTAATTTGAACTATAACAGTCAAAAGTTAGTTGACCTTCCAAATGTTCCTACTACTTTACTCTCTTTATAGACTACCCATTACAAATAAATTATCATATTATTGCAACTAGAAAGCAGACTTGACAGAAAACTTGAACCAAAATGGGCACATTTGCCAACTATGCACTGACAGACATATGTTATGATTAAATTCTGTCTACTCAGCTCTCAGTGAGAGGCTCAGAATATCAAGAATGCCAATATTATCGAAATTCTTCCAAACACATACTCTGTAGAAAAGCACTGTTAATAATAATGATTAGGAATAAGACAAAGTTGTCAAGAAGATTTAAATCGTATGGTTTGTTCTATATATAATGAAGTCTGAAGAGTAAACATTAAAAAAAATTAAGAACCTTCCCAATTGTTTCAGTCCATTAGCTGACCATGAGTTTTTATTAAACATTTCAAGATGCAGCAAAGAGCATTAGACAGAAAGATCTAAGTTTCGTGCAACTTTGATGCAGATTATTTTCACTTTCTATCTCTGTAAAATGGCAGCATGTTTGCCGTCCACATTTTATTATGTGTGTTGAAACAGATAATGTATTGAAATAGCTTGAACTTCTCAGATAGAAATATTTTTAAATAGGCCAGGCGCGGTGGCTTACGCCTGTAATCCCAGCGCTTCGGAAGGCCAAGACGGATGGATCACCTGAGGCCAGGAGATCTAGATCAGCCTGGTCAATATGCCAAAACCCCATCTCTACTAAAAATACAAAAATTAGGGGCCTTGGTGGTAGGCACCCATAATCCCAGCTACTCGGGAGGCTGAGGCAGGGAGAATCGCTTGAACCTGTGAGGCAGAGGCTGCAGTGAGCTGAGATCGTGCCATTGCACTCCAGCCTGGGTGACAAGAGCAAAACTCCATCTCAAAAAAAAAAAAAAAAAGAAATGTTTTAAAATAATGATGGCATTTTTCTGGAGTAGAGAAGAAGGATAGGTAATTGAGATTAGTAGTAATTTACATGCAGTTCCCATCTCTGGGCAGCTTGCTCTGGTTTTTTCCTCCATAGTTCATTGCTTATTTTCAAAATGATTACTCAGAAATAAACTTGGAGCAGCATTTGTTTCCTTCTTAAATGTTGTATATGAGAATTGTCCCCTATGAAATTATACTTAATTTGGGGATGGAAATGAGTTGCTTTTAGAAACAGTTAAACAAAATAGAAAGGAACCACATTGTACTAAGATTCTGATTATTTATGACTTGCTTAGAAGCTCAAAATGATCTTTCAAAGTCTTTCTTTTTTTCTGCTCAATACCTTCATTATAGGAAACTGTATTGGATAAGTCTTGCTTTTCAGACCAGAAGAATTTGTCATCAAAAGGAAATTTCTGTTTTCCAGTCCCTTCATACTTAAAGGTTAAAGGTTGCAGTGCTGCAGGAGTAAGTATAATCCAATGCAATTATGAAGCAGCATTAGAAGGAATGGCCGAAGGAGACCACTTGCTGGAGACGGCTTAAAGAAAATGTGTGAGTATTTCACAGAATGAAGAATCTTCATAAAGTAATTAGAATGGCTCTCAAACTTGTTCTGAGATGTTTATGTACCTAAATTATAGCCTCTTGGGTTGAGCTCAGGAAAAACTCATAGAATCAAATTGCTATGGCATGAATTGGCCTCATTTTCTCTACTATCTTGCTTTACAGTTAAGGAAGTAGAGGCAGCATCAGCTACATAATTTGTGGTGCACACTGCAATATGAAAATGTTGGGCTTCCTGCTCAAAAATGATTCAGCATTTCAAGAAGGCAACAGCAGAGCAGTCAATCAATCACAGGTGCCTCTGAGTGCAGGGCCCCGTGTGACTGTGTAAGTTGAACACCCATGAAGCCAGTTCTGAGAAGAGGTCAGATAGGTTAAATTATTTGCCCTCAGTGATAAAATGGCTTACCAGCATAGCTAGTCTCCTGATTCCTTATTTAGTTTTTTCTTTTTTCCCCTCTGCACTGTATTATTTCCCCATATCCACTTCATGTTTACCTTAGAAGAATGTTTATTATTCATTCATTTTCTTTAGTAAATATTTCTTGAACGAGGACTATGTGGCAGACACTGTATTAGGAATGAGAGAAACGGTTATGAGACATGAGTCCTTTTCTTAAGCACTGCTTAAGCACTGGCTGTAGAAAAAGGAGTTGGGGAAAAATGCTCTTTTCTCTAGAGGTTGTGGGGAAGGTAGAACTCTCATATACCACTTCTGGGAATTAAAATAGATATGAATTTACTGGAGGGCAATTTGACATTGTGAGACAAATGTCTAAAAACGCTCTTTACTTAATCTGTCTAGCATCATCCATCAGAGACTTTATTTTTTTATTCTTTAATTAAGTTAATTTATTTTATTTTAGACAGGGTCTCACTCTGTCACCCAGCCTAGAGTATGGTGATGCTGTCACAGCTGACTATGGTCTCAACCTCCTGGACTCAGGTGATCCTGCTGCCTCAGCCTCCTGAGTAGCTGGGACTATAGGTGCATCCCTCCACATCTGGTTAATTTTGTTTGTAAAGATGGGGTCTCTTGTCGTTGCCCAGGCTGTTCTCAAACTCCTGGGCTCAAGCGATTCCCCCCTCTGCAGCCTCCCAAAATGCTAAGATTACAGGTGTGAGTCACCATGCCTAGCCAAGAATCTGTTTTGAAATGCATGGTGACATTGTTTGGATATGTGTCCCCTCCAAATCTCATGTTGAAATGTGATCCCCAAGTGGGGGATGAGTGGGTCATGGGGGCTGATTCCTCATGAATGACTTGGTGCCATCCCCTTCGTAATGAGTGAATTCTGACTCTATTTGTTCATGTGAGATCTGGTTGTTTAAAAGAGCCTGGCATCTCTTCTGCTCCCTTTCTTGCCTAGTGATATACCTGCTTCTCCTCCACTTTCCACTGTGAGTAAAAGCTTCCTGAGGTCTTGCCAGAGCCAGGTGGATGCTAGTGCCATTTTTGTGCAGCATGAAGACCTGTAAGCCAAATAAACCTCTCTTCTTTATTACCCAGGCTCAGGTGTTCCTTTATAGCAACAGAAAATGAACTAACAAACATGGACAGGAAAATTAGTAAGACTTCTTGCAGAGCACTTTTTATAGGTGCTCATCTAACAAATCCTACCCATAAAAATAACTAGGACAATAGTTTCATTCAGAATTTCATGCAATAACTTATCTTTACATTTGTAATTGTATAGATAAAAAATTATTATTATTATTTTTTGAGACGGAGTCTCGCTCTGTCTCCAGGCTGGAGTGTAATGGCACGATCCTGGCTCACTGCAACCTCTGCCTCCCGGGTTCAAGCAATTCTCCTGCCTCAGCCTCCTGAGTAGCCGGGACTACAGGTGCATGCCACCACGCCAGCTAATTTTTGTATTTTTACTAGAGATGGGGTTTCACCATGTTGGCCATGATGGTCTCGATCTCTTGACCTTCCGAAGTGCTGGGATTACAGACGTGAGCCACCGCACTCGGCCTGATAAAAAATTATTTTTATGATCATTACATTTTGTGAAGTAAAAAGGCAACTTTCAAAAATCTATATGAAGTTGGGCCGGGCGCGGTGGCTCAAGCCTGTAATCCCAGCACTTTGGGAGGCCGAGGCGGGTGGATCACGAGGTCGAGAGATCGAGACCATCCTGGTCAACATGGTGAAACCCCGTCTCTACTAAAAACACAAAAAACTAGCTGGGCGTGGTGGCGCGTGCCTGTAATCCCAGCTACTCAGGAGGCTGAGGCAGGAGAATTGCCTGAGCCCAGGAGGTGGAGGTTGCAGTGAGCCGAGATCGCGCCATTGCACTCCAGCCTGGGTAACAAGAGCGAAACTCCGTCTCAAAAAAAAAAAAAAAAATCTATATGAAGTTAAAGATGCCAGACACACACACACACACACACACACACACACACACACACACACACACGTGGGTAGTCTGGTGCTATTTTAATCTCAATTTTATTAGTAAAATAATATGCAGAGAAAAATTTCTAGAAGGATTATAAGAAAAGGTTAATGTTAATTATCTTTAGAGGGAAACATAGTGAAATTTCAGAATAATAATAAAAGATGTCTAAGATCTACAGATGACAATTCCTTTTGGGCAATATTGACTACAACACACAGAAAGGAATTGGACAAACCACAGGAGTGTACTGCCTAAAAGAGGACCTTCTGGCCAGGTGCAGTGGCTGACACCTGTCGTCCCAGCACTTTGGGAGGCCAAGGCAGGCAGATCACCTGAGGTTGGGAGTTCCAGACCAGCCTGACCAACATGAAGAGACCCCGTCTCTACTAAAAATACAAAATTAGCTGGGCATGGTGAAACATGCCTGTAATCCCAGCTACTCAGGAGGCTGAGGAAGGAGAATTGCTTGAACCCTGGAGGGGGAGGTTGCGTTGAGCCCAGATGGTGCCATTGCACTCCAGCCTGGGCAGCAAGAGTGAAATTCAGTCTTGAAACAAAAAAAAGAGAACCCTTTGCATTAAACTTGGTCATTCCTTTACTCTAAAATCCCATATTGTTTTGTTTTTTTCTTCCTTCCTCTTTTTTTTTTTTTTTTTTAATTGAGACAGAGTCTTGCTCTGTCGCCCAACCTGGAGTGCAGTGGTGTGACCTTGGCTTACCGCAACCTCTGCCTCCCAGGTTCAAGCGATTCTCCTTCCCCAACTACTGCTTCCTGAGCAGCTGCAATTATAGGTGCCCACCACCATGCCCAGTTAATTTTTGTAATTTTAGTAGAGATGGGCTTTCTGGCCAGGCTGATCTTGAACGCCTGACCTCAGGTGATCCACCTGCTTCGCACTCCCAAAGTGCTGGGATTACAGGCATGAGTCACTGTGCTCAGCCTAAAATCTCATTTTCTATTCTGCTATCTATGTTGCTGGTTTTTTTTTTTTTTTGCTTGTAAATACCGCCAAATATTGGGAGGCCGAGGCGGGCGGATCACAATGTCAGGAGATCGAGACCATCCTGGCCAACATGGTGTAACCCTGTCTCTACTAAAAATACAAAAATTAGCTGGTCATGGTGGCACCCGCCTGTAATCCCAGCTACTCAGGCGACTGAGGCAGGAGAATTGCCTGAACCCAGGAGGCGGAGGTTGCAGTGAGCAGAGATTGTGCCACTGCACTCCAGTCTGGCCCCTGGCGATGGAGCGAGACTGTGTCTCAAAAAAACCAAAAAAAAAACCAAAAACCAAAAAAACCGCCAAATACACATCTCAACTTAAAAAAAATTTTTTAAACAATGTTATTGATAATTGTTGTACTTTTATCATCCATTGATTGAAACTATATATATATATATACATATATATATGTACATGGATTGTCTGATCTCTGATCCCTGGGCACTATACCTGCTCTATGCCCCGTATTTCCAAGAGTGGTTTGGGAACCATTGTTCTCTATCTTTTAGTGTTTGATACATAAAGTTGACTTAGTACTAAGTCACTGGGCAATGATAAAGATGGTGGTAAAGTTACTTTTCTTAAAAATGACTACTAAAATGTACAATAAGAGAACTTATGTTCTACAGCTTAGAACATACTTCTTATTTTTAAATTTTTTGTAAAGATGGAATCTTGCTGTGTTGCTCAGGCTAGTCTCAAACCCCTGGGCTCAAGTGATCCTCCCACCTCAGCCTCCCAAAATCCTGGAAATATATGCAGTTATGAGCCACTGCACCTGACCCATTTTTTCTTTCTTTCTATTTCTTTCTTCTTTCTTTCTTTTTCTTTTCTTTCTTTCCTTCTTTTTTCTTTCTTTCTCTCTTTCTTTCTTTTTCTTTCTCTCTCTCTCAATGTTCATGGCAGCATTATTCACAGTAGCCAAAAGGAAAATAACCCAAATGTCCATTGACAGATGAATGGATAGACAAAATGTGGTATATACATAGAATAAAATTATATTCCATAGGATGGAATATAATTCAGCCTTAAAAAGGAGTGAAATTCTGATACAAGCTACCACATGGATGAACCTTAAAAACATGATGCTAAGTGAAATATGCCAGGGTGTATGAGTCCACTTATATATGGTAAATGGAATAGTCCAATTCATAGAAATTACCTGGGGCTGGGGAAGAGTGGAATGTGCAGTTATTGTTTGTCTGGTAGAATTCAGCTGTGAACCCATCTGTACCTGGGCTTTTTTTGGGTGGTAGGCTCTTAATTGCTGCCTTAACGTCAGATCTTGTTATTGGTCTATTCAGGGTTTTGACTAATTCCTGGTTTAGGCTAGGGAGGATGCAAGTGTCCAGGAATTTATCCATTTCTTCCTGGTTTACTAGTTTATGTGCATAGAGTTGTTTGTAATACTCTCTGATGATTGTTTGTATTTCTGTGGAATCTGTGATGATATCCCCTTTATCGTTTTGATTATTTATCTATTTGATTATTCTCTCTTTTCTTTTTAGTTTTCTGTGTTTTTCAAACTTTGAGATAGTCAGACTATTGAACACTCTGCAGGAGAAAAATGTTTCATGCTGTTAACCAAACGAAGCTAAGCAGAGTTCTTATTAAGCTAATTAAAAAAAAAAATCTTCACTGTATAGCATGCAGCCTTTTTCAAATGCAAATGACTCCAGAGCTTTTAGTAATTCCCTGACCCAGTGTTCCTCAGGACATTGTAGACTATTGCTAACCAGCCACCTTCACAATATAATTTGAGGATTGACCACCACAACTGATTGATTGATAATGTTATTTCTGTTGTTTGTTCATTATTTTATTCTTTCTGTAATTTATGAATTACTCTAACACTTATTTATTGAGTACCAACATTTTCTAGGCACCATTCAATGTCCTGGTGAGCTTCCTATGCTAAACATGTGTAATCTACAGTCCCTTCTGTTAACTATTGACAATTATGCCTGAGCCTGTCCAATCAAAGGCTTGCCCCATTTCACATGGATCCATCTCACCTTTTTTATAAAACAAATGGGAGGAGGCGCTTCTCAGTGGGGATTGGCAGGGTCTAGTCTTGGAAGGAATTCTCTCTTCACCCACTGTTCCCCAGACCTGTTCTCCTTGGCCCTCAAGCAACGGGGAGTTTGCTTTTTATGCAGTGCCAAAGGTTCAGACCACAAGACCATCTCTACTTTCATATCAGTGGAACTGGGGCTTCTAGGCCAGAAATATGGCATATACCGTTCTTTGGGACTTCTCTTTCTCTGGAATCCTGTTTTCCCAAGAGAGGAGTCTCCTTGGCTTTTTCATCCCTAATGCTTATTCATTTATTCTTAAAAAATATACAGAATATTTTCTAGAACCTGTATTTTTTTTTAACCAGGTCCTAGGACTATAAAAATGAATAAAGTATTTCCCTTGACTAGAAAAACTAGCTAGGCATATAGCAGCCTAACAAAAATTCAATGGGATAATGATATGCTATCAGCATCAGCTGAGTTACAGCAATTCCAAATATCTACTGAATGCTCCTTATGTGCCAAATATTGTTCTAAGTATGTTACATGTATTATCTTGTTATATATCCATAACGAACTTATGAAATTGTTACTTACATTCCTCCATTTTATAGATAAAGGAACAGAGATCGGGCTCACAGTTATGCTGGTAGAAATGATGTAGCTGGGATTTGCAACCAAACAGTTTGGCTCCAGGGTTGGTACTGTTAGTCACTATACTATGATGTGTCTCTAGCGTTCGCATAAAGCAGTAGAAGAGAGGCCTCTCCTGTGAAAATCACAATATAAGTTCTACTTGAGCTGGGTCTTGATGGTTGAGTCACATTTCATTAAGTACCAGGTATGAAGAGGGCAGAGGAGGAACGGGGGAGGGGATCGCTGCACATATGGTTGTGTAAGTTGTGCACAATGATGCCCAGCTAAGAAAATGCAATGAAGGGGCTGGACTCTATAGCCCCTCAGCTCACTGGGCTGTGGATCCTGGGATGGCTCCTCACCACCTGGGGGAAAGGATGCAATTTGCATAAAGGTACTATATATTGGTCTTTTCATCTGGGTTCTGGGAGTCATCTTGTGGGATGGATACACTGTAGAAAATGTAAACTAGGAAAATTGAATTTAAAGGCTGTTTTGTGTTTGGCTTCCAATTCTTGTCTCATAATTCTAGCACTTCAGATACTAAGTATCATCAGTGCTGCCTTCCTGTCATAACTGGGCCTGCCTGCCCCTCAAAGTGCCCCCTATTTCAAAAATAATTATTGCTCCTACCTAACCATAAGAATATTTCCACATTTTAATTAATTTACTTACTTACATATTTTTAAAATCTTTTTCAGAGACAGGGTCTCATTTGTGGCTCAGGCTGGAGTGCTGGGACACAATCACAGCTCACTGTAGCCTAAGGTTCCGGGGCCCAAGAGATCCTCCCACCTCAGCCTCCTGAGTAGCTGAAACTGTAGGCACACACACCTGGCTAATTTTTGTTGTTGTTGTTAGGGACAGGGTTCCTCTCATTATGTTGCCCAGGCTGGTCTTGAAGTCCTGAACTCAAGCTGTCATCCCACTTCTGCCTCCCAAAGTCCTGGGATCACAGGCATGAACCACTGCTTCCAGCCTATTTATTTATCTTAAAGAGACCAGGGTCTCTGTTGCTCAGGATTGAATGCAGTGGTGCAATCATAGCTCACTGTAGCCTTGAATGCCTGGACACCTTCTGCCTCAGTCTCTCAAATAGCTGGGACTACAGGCACATGCTACTACAAAACATTCCCACATTTTAAAATATAGCCTGGAACAGACTGGTTTTTTTTTTTTTTTCCCCTCACAGTTTATTAAGGTATGAATGACTTATAATCTTCCTTAAAATGCCAAAAAGAGATTGTTTAATAACAAAAGAACATGCAGGTAGTAAAGTTTTAGGCAGGGGAAAATGTTTTTGGACAGAGAGAACAATTAGACAGCTTGTGGGTAAAATTCGAATGCCTAGCCATCTGTGTTCTGTTTAGGTTCAAGAACCTCGCGATATAGTTCTCTTACTCAGCCTCTCCTTGCAACTAACCTTGGAACTATATACCGAGCGCATGTTTTAGATCATGTCTCTTGCCCCTCCTTCAGGTCGGTCCCCTGTCAGCTCTGTTTATTTGTTCTTTTGGGAGTTGGGCCATTGTTCCATTGACAACTGTCCCTAGCTTACCTATCCATGGGTCCTTTTCCTAGATCCACAGCAGTAAAAGTCACCTCCAGCCCTAGCTGTGTCCCAGTTCGGGTAGACTGACCGAGACCAAGATGATTTTCTTGAATATTCACTATGATGATCTGTCTCACCCCATGGCTTCCCTTCTCTTAAGGTCTTCTTTTAAAATGCAAATACTACGAGTGTGAATAGCACTTTCAGCTAATTTACACTAAGGTGTTAGTGAGTTTTTTGATGGCTTTTTTTTTTTTTTTTCCCCTCTGCGGGAATTTAGGCGGGGAGATTAGAGAATAAGACCTGGGAGAAAAAAGAAAAGGAGAAAGAAAGAGGCAAGGAAAAGGAAGAGGAGGAATAAGCATAATTGAAATTGGACTGTGCCTAAAGTCTAACTTTATCCTGTGGATACTTTTTCCTTTGGGGACAACATTTTCGAATAACACCTAGGCAATGTACATTTCTCATTAATGATCCTTCTAAGGAAACCAGGGAGACCTATGCAGGTTTCCAAATATGCCATTGTAGAAGTACTGATCCAGACATCTCATTGTACTTGAGGCAAACTTTTCTACTCAGTAAATGAGAAACAAGTTTCCTATCATCTGTTTTGTGGACCCTGTGAAGTCTTTAAAATTTGTGAAATAATAAAAACTTTTTCTTAAAATGTGGCGTTATATATGCCTTTGGACATGTTTGATATAAGAAACACATTTCCTCTAAGCTAGCTAAAGAAAAAAAAAATCTCATAAACAGGCAAGGTATCTCACAGAACTCAAGGGCAAGAAATACAGCTACATTTCTCAAGGGATTGGAGCTGAGGGCTGAAAAGTTGTCAGTGACTGAGGCAACCCTTGGGATATTTTTTCTTTTCCTGAAACTTATCCTCTTTCCCACTACACTTTTACCATAGTTGTTAATTTTTGTTATCTCTATATTTCTACTCCCTTTTTGCAGAATAGCTTTCTTAACTTTCCTTTTACATGGCACATCATGAATGGTTGCCAGATTTAGCAAGCAAAAATATAGCATGCTTGTATTTTACCTGGCAACTCTAAAATCATGCCTAGCCAATCCAGAGCCCTCATTTCCTGAGTCTAGCTGACTCATAACCCAGATCTCATTTACAAGAGTCTCTGTGTCCTCTGTGTTATGAGTCTCTGTGTCTTTCCTTGCCTCTTTCTTTCTCCATTAGGATGGATCTAACTAGTCCAGCTTGGGCCACTGTCCAGCCTTATGTTACTGGGATTAGTGACAAAGAGAGTCACAGGGCCCATCTTTTAGGCGGTAAGCATTGTTAAAAAAGGGAAAAGTGCTAATAATTCAGCTCAAAATGTTATCGACTAGATATAAATTTAGGCTCTAAGAAAGCATTGCTATACATATAGAAGTTGCTCTTGCAAGTTTCTTGAGTTTATAGACTAAGTTTTATTGGTCTTTGTATGTTGTGGTGCCTGGCATCTGGTGCTCTATACCTGTTGGTGAATTGTGTTAAACAGAAACAATCTCAAACTTTATTCTATTAATTTGAATATCTGAAAATCTGGAGGGAGACAAAGCAACTTTCCAGGAGTGGTGTTCTAAGTGGCTGACCACGTTGCTTTTAGTGAATAGTACAATTAGGCATCAAACGGGGACCTGGCGTCTAGAGTCAATGAAAAGCTTAGTGACTTAAAAATAGTTTAAATATTTTATCCTCGGCCCATTTTACCAAACAGATACCTTTTAAAAGATAAAAACATTACTCCAGCAGGATTAATATCTTAGCCAATCACAAAGAGGATAATTATTTTATTAAAATTTCAAATGAAATGCTCTTCTAATAAACATTTAAAAAAGAACGCTTTTATAATGGGCCATTGCTCTTTTATTTTCTTTCTTCTCTTTAGGCCATTCATAATACTCTTTACATAATGATTAACCCTTTCTTTCAGGTTCCTTTTGCATAGTGGTAGCTAGTGACTTACCTATTGTTTATATGATGCTAACTAAAGATGGGATAAAACCATTTGTCTTAGCAACACCTACAGCAGTGATGGCTAAAAGTCTTGGTACCATAGTTTAATTGGGGTCATAATGTTATGGAAGACAGAGCATGAAAATAAGACATTGACATAGGATCACATGATCTGGACTGGAATACACACGATTAAGGTTTAAATCTCAACTCTATTTGTAATTCACTGTGATGCTTTAGTTGTTTCATAACCTCTCTAAGTCTTGGTTTCTATAAAGCAAAGATAAATATGGCTGCCCTAGCCATTGCCAGGGTCATTAATCAAATGAGATAATGTAGGTGAAAGTGGTTTGTAAACTATGAAACACTTCACAAACAAGATTTTTCTTATTGTTATTGTCCAATAAAAGATGCTTATAAGTCATATTAATGTCTAAAAAAATAGCATTACTACATTGATGGCTACTATGAGCTAGAGATACAAGCTATAAAGATAGAATTATTGAAAGAAAAATAAATATGTACTATATATAGATTTTTGAGATGGAGTCTTACTCTCTTTTTTTGAGATGGAGTCACCCAGGCTGGACTGCAGTGGCATGATACTGGCTTATTGCAGGCTCCGCCTCCCAGGTTCCAGCACTCTCCTGCTTCAGCCTCTCAAGTAGGTGAGATTACAGATGTGTGCCACTATGCCCGGCTAAGTTTCATATTTTTAGTAGAGACAGGGTTTCATCATATTGACCAGGCTGGTCTTGAACTCCTGATCTCAGGTGATTCGCCCACCTTGGCATCCCAAAGTGCTGGGATTACAGGCATGGGCCACTGCGCCCAGCCTGTACTGTCTTTCAGGACAAAATTTTCCTATTAGTTATCATTTTTTAATGTATGAGATGAACAGAGAGCACACTAGGTTTGAGAGAAACATGAGCCCCTAAAACAACAAAAAATGTGGGTAACAAAGGCCTAATGATTTCGGTCTTTAACAATGGTCTGCATTGATAAGGGTAGGAATCTTCAAAACCTCCCCTGTTTAATTTCTATGCCTGTGCCACTGTCTCATCCCACGTCCTCATTTTTGTTGGAATCTCCAGACAGAAGGCAGGGCATAGCTGTTTGTACATCCTCTGCCCCACATAGAAATGTATCAGTATCTACTCTCTTCTCATTTCATGTTTGTCCGTGATCTTAAGCCTCCCTATTTAGAGAAAATGAGAAATAGCTTTTTCTCACAAACAATGGGAGATGTGTGGAAAAGTAAAGCTTTCTCTACTGCTGAAAGCTCCTTTCTTCTTATAATGAGCGTGGAACATATTGGAACATATTGGTTTTGTCTATGGTGATCTTCATGTCCTAATGGGGGGCTTTATACACATTGGTGCCCAATAAATGATTATTATTATTATTATTATTATTTTGAGACAGAGTTTCGCTCTCGTTACCCAGGCTGGAGTGCAATGGCGCGATCTCGGCTCACCGCAACCTCCGCCTCCTGAGTTCGGGCAATTCTCCTGCCTCAGCCTCCTGAGTAGCTGGGATTACAGGCACGCACCACCATGCCCAGCTAATTTTTTGTATTTTTAGTAGAGACGGGGTTTCACCATGTTGACCAGGATGGTCTCGATCTCTTGACCTCGTGATCCACCCGCCTCGGCCTCCCAAAGTGCTAGGATTACAGGCTTGAGCCACCGCGCCCGGCTATCGATAAATGATTATTGAATAAACAAATTGATTGACCATAGCTTGACTGAATTATTATATTCTCAAGATGGGATATCAATATCTTTTTGCTAAGTAATCCATTTAACTATATAAAGATGGTATTATAAGAACTTTGACCTTGGAGTTGTCTATGGATGTAATTCCCCAATATCTACTAGTTGTAGAACAGAATACTGTTATTAAATTAAATACTTATGACTTGCCTTACTTGGGAAACACTTGTAAATATCCATTTTGAATATTGATAAGGCAATGTCTAGACCCTCTTTTGTATTAATGGTTTTATTATTTAAAGTGTTAAAGTCAGTTGAATTCATGTCTAACCAAACTGAATTGAATTTCAAGTCTATGCTGTTAAGTTTGATTAACATTTACAAAGGCAAAGAAAGCAGGCTATTTCCAGACAAGTTTTATGTTTACAAGCTGTGGGAAGATTGCTTATTTTAACCAGTGGAATTGATCTTGGGGTGATGAACTTTTAAAACAAGATGGACTACAGCCAATTAGACCCAGAGACACAGAAAATGAATTATAAAAACAAAATATAGAAAAGATAGAGCTGCATTGATGGGCAGTTTTTAATATAAAATTTAAGCACTGGTTATTATTCTATTAATTTTGTTAGATCCATAAATTTTGTAGTTGGAACATTTGAGCTAGTTAATATATCAGGTTTGCTCATCTACTTACTGCAGAGGCTGTAATTGCTTGTCATTTCATGAAGTTTTATTTGTTTCATGCTATTGTTCACCATCACTATGGAGGTTTATAGAATTCCGCCCCTTGTTTATAGTGTCAATTTTTTTTCCTTTTCCTTGCCAGAAAAAAAATTAGCTGCACCTTGTTGCTCTCCTCGGTGCCTTGTCTCTTGCCTAGGTCGCAAGTTTCTGCCTAACTGGTTGGAGGAATACTTCTGGGCTTGCCACTGTAATTTGTTTAATCAGGTCCAGGTCATGGGAACAGAGCAGTGATTCTGAGAATGATTTGCCCTCAGCTGAGGTCTGGCTGCCCTGGCGAGTAGACTTCATGTTATGGGAACAACAGCATCCTGTTTCAAAGCAGGGGACACAGAGCCCTGAGAAATCATCTGGGGAAAAAAATTTGAAAATCAACCCGCAAATGGGGGATGCTGGAACAAAATGTCTGCCATGCTTGAATGGCAATTGCCATTGGTCAGGTACTTTGCCTCAATTATCTGGCCTGAGTTAAAATGATTATATTTTCTTGTTGCTTTGATTTCATAAGCAAGCACATTCACATATCAGTCAAATCTTTCCTTTGGATACCACTGAAACTTTTTATGAATTGTAATTATTAATTCATGTATCAAAATAAAATTCCTCTAGCAGACAATTAGATATAATCATTAAAAAATGTTATATTATAGGCCAGACGTGGTGGTTCATGCCTGTAATCTCAGCCCTCTGGGATGTTGAGGTAGGCAAATTGTTTGAGCTTAGGAGTTCAAGACAGCCTCGGCAACATGGCAAAGACACGTCTCCACAAAAAAAACGCAAAAATTATCTAGGTGTGGTGGCTCACGCCTGTAGTCCCAGCTACTAGGGAGGCTAAGGCAGGAGGATGGCTTGAGCCCAGGAGGTCAAGGCTGCAGTGAGCTGAGATCGTGCCACTGCACTTCAGCCGGGGTGACAAAGTGAGACCCTGTCTCCAAAAAAATAAAAAAAATAAAAATTTAAAAATGTTATATTATCAATCCACCTTATTCATCAGAAGAAACGAAGAAAAAGAGTGTTATAATAAAGGGAACATTTTAACATTCTCCTAAGATGTCTCTGGAGACCACTAGAATAATAGTACAATAACATAATAGCTCTATTGTCTTCCTTCCCTCATGTTTGCTCACATGTGCAGTAGACTTAGTAATTGCATAAATGTCTTTAGCCTCCATGTGCTACAAGGGTTTTGTAGAATTATATCTAAGAATCACTTTTGTTCCATTTGGAACAAAGGAAACAAATGTCCTGTGGAAAGTAATTGAAGTTTCCTTTTTTTCCCCCACAAACTTTTTCTTAAAGTATTATTTGCTGACCCCAAAAGGATTTGGGGAGCAATAATGGATATTTACTTAGAGTGAATGCTGTGGAACATGTGAATAAAACAAACTGTTGAGCTATGGTAATATTCTTTGGATATTACAATTTTAAATATGCTTCTGTTGGCCACAGTAGTTCACATCTGTAATTCCAGCACTTTGGGAGGGTGAAGGGTGAAGATGGTTTGAGTCCAGGAGCTGGAAACCAGCCTGGGCAAAAAAGTGAGATCCCCATCTCTACAAAAAATTCTAAAAAATATTTGTCAGCGATGGTGGCACTCACCTGTAGTCCAGCTCTCAGGAAGCTGATATAGGAGGATCCTTGAGCACAGGAGTCTGAGGTTACAGTGAGCTATAATTGTGCCACTGTGCTCCAGCCTGTGACAGAACAAGACACTGTCTGAAAAAAAAAAAAAGAATGCTTGCTTATTTTCAGTTCAAAATACTATTAAAATAAACTTTGCCACATGCACAGGATTCCTATTGATTGACTTATGATTGTTGCAAATCCAGCTAGAACATAATATTTGGAAAATCTGGTCTTTATTGGGCAATACAGTCAAGGATGGGGGTTGCTGCGGTAAGACATGAGGTTCTCATAACATTCTCATGAAAGTTCAGTGGCCAGAGGGGGAAAAAATGTCTTTTGTGTTCTTATCATGTTTGTGTAAAAAATACTGCTCTAAAAAATTGCATAATAGAAAGTTCTCACTCTTACAGCTTTAAAAGATTGCAATACACAGGACATACATGTCATTTAATTATGCACTGATTTACCTGTTCAGACATGTCTTTGCTGTCCCTGGGTATTCATTAGAAGTTCAAATATAATTACAATGAATATTTTAACTACTTAGCAACATACATATATAGGATTTGTATAATTATGTGGAACAATAAAGTTTGTTTTAGAGTTGGATACATGCATATAAAACAAATGACATTTCCTAAGATTATGCTTTCATGTGTTAATTTTTAGCTAAAAAAAGACGTAATTTTGCCAGTAAAAATGTTTTTTCTTACTAATGCTGAAATTTAAAGTGTATTAGGTAATCGAGTTTTATCAAAATGCATGCATATCAACTGTTGTTTAACTTGAGAGTTACACATAAATTCTTAGGCAGATTTAAAATATGAGAAGCTGATTGAGACAGTATCCAAAGTGTTTTGCCCTCCTTTGGCAATTCTTGAAGGACTATATATAATCCTCTCTCTTCCTTCAACTCTTACTGAATTAGTTAAGGTTCCCAATATCACAGAATTTGTGATACACAAAGAAAGTAGACCAAATAATTAAATACTACCTCTGTATTGCAGGAACAACCAGAATTCAAGATAAGGATAGAGAAACTTCTAGGAGTTTTTTCTTCTTTCTGAGTAAGCCTACCACACCCATCAGAAGATGACGAAGTTCAAAGGGTGAATAAGTACAAGCTTCCCTTGAAACAGTGGTTCACAGATTTTTTTTCAGTGACTCTTTTACCAACAATATGCCCCACCTTTTTTCCTGTAATCAGTGTTTTTCTGTTTCTTTCTCTTCCTTCCTTCCTTTTTCTTTCTTTCTTCTTTCCTTTCTTTTTCTTTCTTTCTTTTTTTCTTTCTTTCTTCTTTTCTTTCTTCTTTCTTTCTTTCACAGGATCTCACTCTGTCACTCAGGTTGGACTGCAGTGGTGCAATCATGGCTTACTGCAACCTCGAACTCCCAGGCTCACATGTCCTCCCAGCTCAGGCTCCTGAATAGCTGGGACTGCAGGTGCATAACACCATGTCTAGGTAATTTTTAATATTTATTTTTAGTAGAGATGACGTCTTGCTATGTTGCACAGGCTGATCTTGAAACCCTGGATTCAAATGATCTTCTGGCCTCCCAAAGTGTTGAAATTACAGATCTGAGCCACCATGCCTGGCAATAAGTACTTTTCTGAATGCTACTTCTGAAGTGGTTCATAAGCCAATCCCTTACGAACTTAATACCTCCCAAATTTAACAGCAGTTTAATGCTCCAAGAATACAAACATGAAGGCTCTTAGAAACAAACCAATGTTTAATTGTGAAGGGATAGTGCTTGAATGTAAGAAAATAGGGAAATATGCCGGGCGCGGTGGTTCAAGCCTGTAATCCCAGCACTTTGGGAGGCCGAGGCGGGTGGATCACGAGGTCAAGAGATCGAGACCATCCTGGTCAACATGGTGAAACCCCATCTCTACTAAAAATACAAAAAATTAGCTGGGCATGGTGGCTCGTGCCTGTAATCCCAGCTACTCAGGAGGCTGAGGCAGGAGAATTGCCTGAACCCAGGAGGCAGAGGTTGCGGTGAGCCGAGATCGCGCCATTGCACTCCAGCCTGGGTAACAAGAGCGAAACTCCATCTCAAAAAAAAAAGAAAAAAAAGAAAATAGGGAAATACAAGCCTTTAATGCCTTTCTGTCTGCAGAAGGGAAAACTCATACAGAAACAGTAATGCTTTAAAAATGTTAATGGTACTATTGTGGCTGTAATGTAGGACTATGGGTCCTGATAGAAATTCCTGATGGTTGGAAAAGGGGTTAAAATCTTCCAAACCATCAAGCTTTGCTTCTTGTAACTCCTTCACAAATGGTGGGAAGGTGTATTTGTCTTGAGGTTTACCATCTTCCTTTGTTTAGAAAGGAGTCACATTTCATGAGCAAAGTATTTGTAAATTAAGCAAATAGCATTTTTAAAAGCTGGGTATTTGTAAATTAAGTGCCCACAATTACCTTTGGGGAAGTCCATTGATAAAGTCATCCCCGAATAGATATCAAGTCTCCTGAATTATTTTGGGGGTAACTATCTCTCAGAAGAGACTTTGGTTATATGACCTGGCTCTGCCTCTTCTAGCTGAGCTTGAGACAGGGCTTGGGGATACGTTATTTGTGAGAGGAGAGATAGGAAAGAAGAGCATTTATCTTGAGAATGTTAACTAGTTTCTCTGAACATGCCAAAGCCTCGGGTCCGAAGAGTCTGCCAGAAGAATCCCTTTGAAATGGCATGCCAATAGACTCTAGGTTCAAGGATGAACATCTCACATTGACATTCATATTTCCCTTTTCTTTATTATAATCCCTTGCAATTTCTTCAAGCCTTAGTAAAATATGCTAAAATGTGGGTTAGCAGTATTTTCTGAATTCAAGGTCGGAGGGGGGTGGCATTTATTTCTATGCTTTTTGGGGAATCTGTGTCTACATTCTGGGGAGACTAAATAGCCTCCAGCCAGCATGATCAGTGGAGAAATCTGACGTAGCAGCCCAGAGGGAGTTGACGCAAAGCACCCATGATGGATTTGCGAAATGTGAGAATTTACTATCTTCATAAAATCTCGGGGAGAAGCTGGACTCCCTGCATTCCCTTAGACGGAGGCTCTTAGCCTTTTTATTTAGCAATTATAGAGAAAGGTGACCCACATTGGCTAGTGAAGTTGTATTATATAATTCATTTTGTAAAAAATGTATGAAATTTAACCAGGGGTGGTGAGGCACACCTGTAGTCTCAGCTACCCGGGAGGCTGTGGTGGGAGGATCATTTGAGCCCAGGAGCTCAAGGTTACAGTGAGCTATGATTGTGCCACTGTGCTCCAGTCTGGGTGACAGAGGAAGGCCCATTCTTAAAAACAACAACAAAAAAGGATGAAAGAAATAAAATTCTATATCACCCTGATGAACTACTATCTGGCAGTAAAGTAAGAGGATCACGTTAGACAATTCCAGAACAACTTGGAAGATGAAAAAGGAAGCATTAAATATAAAAATCTGTTATCTCTCTGCTAAATGTGATACTTTAGTATTGTGTAGGAACATATGCAAAAAAAATACACAGGCATACCAAAAGAATAATTTTAAGTACATATTAATAAAACATCATAAAAGAACTATAGTTTGCTCATTATGGTGGGAAATGCACACACACACACACACACACACACACACACACACACACACAAAGCTAGGAAACATATTCCTGTCCTTGAGAAGTTTACCATTATAAAGTCCAATTTGCTTTACAAATTGAGAGACACATATGACCGATCAAAGAATGTGTGTGCAGAAATCTGTATCTGTTTTTCACACAGGACTTAACCCTCTTGACCGCAATGACAAGGAAGTCATGGAATAAGGTGACTACTCTTAAGCCACATTTGAGACAAATAAAAGGAGCCAGCAGTGGCAGTTCTTCAGAAGAACAATTGAGATTCTCAGTGGGATGCAAGTGGGCCCTCTACTTAGATGTGTTCGTTTCTCCTCAACAGGGAGGAGAATGGAGCAGTCTTCTAAGGGAGGGACTATTTAGTAAACTGTGATGTTATGTGACTTGCTTTAAATATTTCCACCCAGGTTTAGATGAGGTCTTATGTGATGATTCTGGATGCAGCTGGTTTCTGCCTACTCTGGATTCATTTTGAAATTAAAATTAATCTTGGTTGAGAGCAACGGAATTATACTAAGGTGGCTTCTTTCCCTATAATTGAGTTTGAGCCTGTGTCTTTCTAGATGGGGGGTACAGACGGACTCAGGGGGCATTTCCAGGTTGATTAGGAGCAAATATGTTGGGTAGGGACTTGTAGTGCCATTAGAATGATTTCTGATGCCTCTATGGTGTTTCTGCTGTAGCCTACCACGCAGTGATGTGGCAGTCTCATAGAGTGAAGGGAGCAATGGCAGAAGAGCCAGCAGGTATTTCTGTGGCTGGTATAAGACAGAAACTGTGTTGTCTGGTTTATTAACTAGGAAAAAACAGGTAGGAGAAAGATGGATAATAAAAAACAATACTACAAAGGAAAGGGCTGCATATAAAAATATGCTCCAAATACTTTTAGCAAAGTGTAGGGTTTTGTTTTTGTTTTTGTTTTTGAGACAGGGGTCTCACTCTATCACCTAGGCTAGAGTGCAGTGGTGTGATCTCGGCTCACCGCAACCTCCGCCTCCTGGGTTCAAGCGATTCTCCTGCCTCAGCCTCCTGAGTAACTCGGATTACAGGCGCGTGCCACCACGCCTGGCTAATTTTGTATT
Source organism: Saimiri boliviensis (assembly GCF_048565385.1). NCBI lineage: Eukaryota > Metazoa > Chordata > Mammalia > Primates > Cebidae > Saimiri > Saimiri boliviensis. The sequence goes on from NC_133455.1 coordinate 111,472,860, forward strand.
TTTTTGTAGAGAGGTGGTTTCAGGTGGTTTCACCATGTTGGCCAGGCATATCTTTGATCATGGAATTGTGCCTTTGGCTAGCAAACATGAGCTAATTAAAGGCATGGACTGAAGGAAACTAGGAAAGTAGAAGAATATTGGAGGAAAAGAATACTCTGAAATATAAAAATACATATGAAGAAACAAATGTCTAACACTGAAAATTTTTAATTTGCTAAGAAAATGTGACCCAACCTTTTCTAAATAGAGAGAAAAGAAACTAAGAAAGAGTAAAGATTTAGAAATATGGTTTAGAAATATGATCTCATATCTTATGATCATAAGAAAAAAAGCCAGCAAATAATTGAGCAATAAAAGAAATATTCAACTTACATAAAGGCTGAACTAGAATTTTTTTTTCACAGTGAATGACCTAAGGAATTTTGTACAACTGTGTAATTTAAAAAGACAGCTTTTTTTTTTTTAACTTGCAAAAACACATTATGATAGAGGTTATGAAGTTTATTATCATTTTTATTTTCAGTACTTTTCTATCCAGATGTAAGTCTTTATCTTAAGTCACATTGATTCACAATCAATAATTATACCTAATAATAGAAAAACATATGGTAAAACTAAATGCTGTTAATTTATAACATGCTCCTTTAAAAAGCCATCCTTTGAAGTTTGTTTTAGAATTAAAATAGGATTACAAAGGAAAGGCAAAAGATAAATATTCAAAGTTAAAACTCAGGCCTGGCACTGTGGCTCATACCTGTAATCCCAGCACTTTGGGAGGCCAAGGTGGGAGGATGGTTTGAGCCCAGGAGCCTGAGACAAGCCCAATGAGACCCTGTCACTACAAAAGAACGAAAAAATTAGCTACGCATGGAAATGTGGTCCTAGCTACAAGGGAGGCTCTGAGGTGGAAGGTTTGCTTGAACTTGGGAGATCAAGACTGCAGTAAGCCATGATTGTGCCACTGCACTCCAGCCTGGGTGACAAAGCAAGACTCTGTCGCAAAAAATAAAATCAAATATAAAAAACTGAAACTCAATGAAACTTTGTCTCAACTGATAACACTTTGCAAGAACTACTTTTAGAAAAATATTGGCAATTTAATGTTTGAATTTGTGGAAATCCAGACACTATGCAATTAAATATTTTTGACTTCAAAAATGTTATTCAATACAAAGTTTTAATTATCTGTGGGAAATAAATGATATGTACTTGAATTCATAGATTATCAAAACCAATAATTTTAGTTTTCTTCCATATAAAATCTTTAGAAAAATAAAGAGAAAAAATTTAATTTTAACACACTCTTTCTTATCTAACCTGTAGTGTTGTCATAAAATTAAAAGAGGTAATGCAATATCAACCCAAGTGTTTTACTTAGGTTGCTAATAAATTGTACTTAAAAAAAAGTTGTGGTTAAATAAATTAGGGAAATTCTGGATTGAGTAAAATTAAACAGGCTTTTCTTTTTAAAATATTGCAGAGGTTTTAAAATGCTAATAGACAGTAAATGACTATCTAAGAGATAAACAAAATTTATTTCCCAATAGGTGTTATTTGATTATGGAATATTTATTCTCAGAGTATCTGTCAGGTCTAGCACCATGTGCATATTATTTAGCTATTTTTTTTTTTAAATTTAGAATTCTGAACAAGAAAAAGGGACTTAGATGACATAAAAGCTATTAAATAAATAATCACTGTCAAGTGTGGTAGTCCTTAGTGGCACTTATAAATATCCAGTTCTCCTCTCTCTCCAGACTTATCAAATACTGAATTTCCTAGCTGATGAGTTTTGAGTGGAAGTCATGTGAGTCACTTCTAGGCTGTAGCATTTACCTGCCAAGGCAGACCCCTTAGAGCTCTTTTTCCCTTGACCACCACATTTGGTGGTGATATTCCAGGTGGTGGCTACTCTACTTTGTCAGCCTGGGTCCCAGAGTGAGGAGAGCAGATCACCATAGCTGAGATTCTTAACTGGCATAGAGTAGAAGCAAGGTGGAAATTTCAGTTGTTTTTAAGTGCTGAGTTTTGGGGCTGTTTGTTATCACAGCATGACCTAACTTATACTAACAGCTATGCCAAATGTATTTTTAAAACTGGAAAATAAAATCTTCACTGCTAGCCGGGCGCGGTGGCTCAAGCCTGTAATCCCAGCACTTTGGGAGGCTGAGGCAGGTGGATCACGAGGTCAAGAGATCGAGACTATCCTGGTCAACATGGTGAAGCCCCGTCTCTACTAAGAATACAAAAAATTAGCAGGGCATGGTGGCGCGTGCCTGTAATCCCAGCTACTCAGGAGGCTGAGGCAGGAGAATTGCCTGAACCCGGAAGGCGGAGGTTGCGGTGAGCCGAGATCGCGCCACTGCACTCCAACCTGGGTAACAAGAGCGAAACTCCGTCTCAAAAAAAAAAAAAAAGAAAAAGAAAAAATCTTCACTGCTTAGTAAAAAGAGAACTAGAGCCTAGTTAGTGGCTAGACATGTCAGAGCAGAGAAGGCAAGGATCCAGAAGCCGGGCAGATCCACCAAGTTGGCACTGATACTCAGGGAGGTGTGAGCTACAGAATGAGTCACCAGGAAAGTCATGCAACAGCCTCAGTAATCGAGACTTAATGGTAAAGAGGTTCAATGTGACCTAGTCTTTGAAGACAGACCCCAAACCTGGGGATTTGATATTAAAGAACAAAAGGAGATCTTATTTTCTAGAACAGTGTTTGCTCGTTGTCCAAGCAGATTAGATGATTAACCCACTGACACAGAGCTTATTAAATAATCTTTGAGTAGGGATAGCTTTAATTTTGGATTTGGGGTGGGGCTGAATCTATAGATAAAAAAATAAATGGCTCAAAATAAGAATAGTGGACAGGAGCCATCTGAGTCATTACAAATGGAAGATTTTGTGAATGGCTCTAGGGAACAGAAGAACAGATTTTGAAATAAATATTAGGACACCACATTTCTGTTGGTTTTATACCTGTTAGCTCTAAGACAGAAATGATTTGGTGTTGACGTGGACATGGTTCTTTCTTAAACATTAGGATACTTGGTGTTATGTTCTGGCTAGAAGTCTCTTCATGAACTCTAGTTGCACTCCTACACACTTGATGGAATTGGGCTGACTTGACCAAAAAAGCCCATTTATGGAATGATTGTGAAGGCGTATGTATTCATTTTCTAGGGCTGCCAAAACAAAGTACTACCAACAAGGTGGCTTAAACAAAAGAAATTCATCGTCTCCCAGTTCTGGAGGCTAGCAGCCCAAGATGAAGCTTTCAATAGCGTGTTGAGGACTATCTGAGGACTGTGAGAAAGACTCTGTTCCATATCTTTCCTCTAACCTCTGTTTTTCTTCTGGTAATTCTTAGTGTGCTTTAGCTTGTGGAAGAACCACCCCAATCTCTGCCTTTTTCTTCACATGGCCTTCTCACTGTGTTTATGTGTCCCCAGATTTTCCCTTTGTATAACACCCATCATATTGGATCGGGGCACATCCTATTCCAGCATGATCTCATCTTATTTAATTACACGTTCAGTGACCCTATTTCTAAATAAGGTCACATGCTAGAGAACTGGGAATTAGGACTTCAATGTATGAATTTTAGGGGGACACAATGTAACCAATAGCATCATGTATTAAAAGAGAAGTTATGTCTCTCACCATACCTAACTGTTCCCATTTTTTCTTTTACCAGGCCTCTTACGAAAGTATTTACAGACTTTCCTGGAATGTAAGCTTTTCTGAGGTCAGATGCTACAGTTTTAAAACCTGTCCAGCTCCTGACAGGAACTGCTGTAAAGTAAGGTAATCATATCTCACCTGAACTGGTGACTGCAATAGCTTTCTGACTTCTCTCTGCTTCCTCCATTTTTGGTTTACCCATTATGATTCATCCTGAACAAAACTTTTCCCTCTTTGAAAAATGCTCTTCACCAAGTGGTCCACCTGTTAAGCTCCCATTCACCCATCAACTCTCAGATCAAGCACTACTGTCTCCAGTGCTTTCAATGACATTCCCAGGCAAAGTCATGTAACTGATTCCTCTATGCTCCCATGTAATATTGTGCATATCCTGTGGCAATCGGTAGGCACTCAATAAATGTTTGAATGAGTATCTGCATTAATGAAATGAATAATTTATAAGGCAAATCCTATAAAGCAATTTTAGGGAGTATTTTCCTCTTTCTGTTTGTACTGCTAAATTAAGTGGGTCATGCTTTACTTGTAACTCTGAAGTATCCATAAATTTTTAAAAATGTAATTCATAAACAACATTGCATCAATATAAAATGTACAATTTTTTATCAGGCTAAGAAAAAAAAAACTATAGGGCCCTTGAATCTTCTTTAAAATAATGATGGGTCTTCTACTACCATTATCAATGTATCTACCCAGAAATGCTATTAGCATCGCTTGACAAATCAGAAAACTTCATCTCCAGAGAAAGGCCCTGGAATGTAGCCACTCCTTAACAATCTAGGCCATGATGATGAGGCGTCAACTCTTTGGGTTAGGCACAGGAAAGGAGGTAGATGACAATCAAATTGACAGAGTGGACTAAGACAGTGAGTGGAGCAATTCAAGGATGTGCTGAAAGCAATTTGAAAAACTCCCTAGCAGAGTCATTAGGGACAAAGATGAAACTACTGTTGCCAGCAGAATCAAATTGCATATCTCGAGGTTTAGACTATGAAAAAGTGGATTATCTCACCTACGAGAAACACCGACAGCAAAGCTCAGGAACAGCCAAGTCTTGCAAACTCTAGCTGCCACCCAGTCTTATGCCATTGCTTTTCATACATGCTTCTTCAAAAAGTCATCTCCATTTGCGGTTCACATTTTCAATTCCCTTTTACTTTATTTCATTCCACTTCAGTCTGGTTTCTATCACAACAATGAAAATGAAAGTATTTTTCTAGGTCATTGCTAACCTCTTACCTGCCAGAACTCAAGATGCTTTTCTGTCTTTAACTCAGTCTTTTGCTGCATTTCACATCCATGATGAAGCCTTGAAACTCTTTCTCTACCGGGTGCGGTGGCTCATGCCTATAATCGCAGCACTTTGGGAGGCTGAGGTGGGCAGGTGTCACAGGTCAGGAGTTCAAGACCACCCTGGCCAACATGGTGAAACCCCCTCTCTACTAAAAATACAAAAAAATAACTGGACGTGGTGGCAGGTTCCTGTAACTCAGCTACTCAGGAGGCTGAGGCAGGAGAATCGCTTGAATCCAGGAGGTGGAGGTTGTAGTGAGCCAAGATCAGACAGATAGATACTTGGATTCAGTATTTAGAAGATATAGAAACAAGGTATTTGGGGGATGTGATAGGAGGGTTTCCTGGAGGAAGAGACCCCTAAGTTTATTTTAAAGGATGCCTGGAAGTTAGCCAGGTTGCGGCTGGAGCAGAGCATGAGTAAAGGTGCTGGTGAGAAACATTATACTGTGCGTAGCAGTCGTCCAGTGCAATCTCCCAAAGTGCTGAGACTACAGCTGTGCGCCACCGCACCCAGCCTAAATGGGCCTTTAAAATGTATAGATGCTTCTACAGGGTCACCTCTTCTTCCCATTAAATTATATCCTGATTTACTGCCTCATGGGAGTGATATAAATGAATGTCTAGATTCCCTCAGAGATTGCCCTGCTGCTAAGAAGTGTTGGCTCTTGTGTTGAAATTCTTGGATAAAAATCTTAATATTCAAGATATGCATTAGGTTTTTAAAAAATTAAAGTTTTTTATGTTTAAAATTTATTTTTTATTTCAATAGGTTTTTGGAGAATAGGTGTTGTATGGTTACATGAATAAGCTCTTCAGTGGTGATTTCTGAGATTTTGGTGCAGCCATCACCCAAATAGTGTACACTGTACTCAGTGTGTAGGCTCTTATCCCTCACCCTCTTCCCACCCAAATATTTATTTATTGATTTATTTATTTCCTGGCTTATTCTGCAGAAGATTTGAGGCTGATTACAATAAGAATACATAAAATAAGCCGGGTGCGGTGGCTCATGCCTGTAATCCCAGCACTTTGGGAGGCTGAAGTGGGCGGATCACCTGAGGTCAGGAGTTTGAGACCAGCCTGACCAATATGGTGAAACCTCATCTTTAAAAATAAAAAAAGTAAAAATAAATAATAAAAAGAATACATAAAATAGTAATAAAATATGAACAGAAATAGAAGGATTAAAGAAAACATCTATAAAAATAATAAGGGCCAACAACGTTGCTTTCCTGATTCATTCAATCTTCCATTCTTTCATTCATTTACCAAATATTTGATGGGTATCTACTTTTACTAGCCATACATTGGGTTCTATTGACTTTGAGCTTCTTGGGAAGCCAAGTTAACAAGGGAAACATAATCAATTGCATAATTTTTTATTATTAGACATGAGGAAACACATAGTTTCTGTGAAGAAAATAAAATTTTCTCTAGTACTAAACTTTGAAAAAAAAAATACATGGCATTTGGTGTCATTGATAATGATCAGAAGGCAATGCCCTCAATGACTTATAGCAGTAAATATAGATTAGTTCTAATATATGTACTAGATAGAGGTGGCTCTTTGGGCTGGTTCTAAACAGATCAGATGCTGATACTTGTATAACAGTTATATATACCTAATTAATACATTTACTGGTAGTTTAGTGCAAAGAATAGCACTGTTCTAGGCTAATCAATAATGAAATAAATTACTTAGGTCTCTTGTGTCTTAATTATAAATTGATCACTATAATCATACTATTCTACCCTTTATAGAGTTGCTGTAAGAATTAAACAGCAAGTGCTTTGTAAATTGCTATACAAATGCTATTTCTTTAAAACTGTGAGCCATTTGTAAGAACTATATCTTATTTATCTCTGAACTCCAACATCCCATCTCTTCACCACAGGAGTAGGCCAGCAAAATGTGCTTATTAAGAAAGCAGGAAAAATGATGGAGCGATGGAGAAAGGCAGAACAAATCCTCGTCTTATACCCCTGGAGATTATTTGACTGCTCAAATTTTACTAAATTATTATACTTTCAGTTTCCTAATTATCAAAACTAGCTCTGTCTAAAGAGCTAAAAAGTAATAAAAAACACAAAGGGGCTGCAACTTGCTTTACATGGAGGCTGGAAGATCTCTCCAGGGTGGTGGAGACTCGTTCCATTCAGCAAGACACTGGCTTAGCTTGAAGTCTTTCTCTTCATGGAAAACTCAACTGAGAAAACCCGGTGTGCAGTTTAAGCAGCAAACTGGTGTAAAGGTAGTTTAAAAAATTGTGTCTTCTTTTCTGTATATGGAACAAAAACTGGTTATTCTGGAAAATTTGGACTATATGTAAAAGAAGAAAAGTAAAACAATTAAAATCATCCAGAGTTTGAGCATTTAGAGGTTGTCATTTTAAACATTTTAATGATTATCTACCAGTGATTTTTTTTTTGTAAGAATAAATGCACGCACAAATTTGGCATCATCACAAATACACTATTTGGTAAACCTTTGTCTCCATATGATTAAGGATTCTTTTATAAAATGATTTTTAATGGCTCCCAAACAATTCAATTAAGTAAACAAGCATATTAGTTGCTAAGATCTACTGAGCACTTGCTGTGTAGTAGAGCTATAAATACTTAAAATACTTACTTAAACTTCACAATAACTCTGCAAGGTTATTTTAACATGAGGAAGCTGAGACTTAGGAAATTTAAATAACGTTCTCACTGTCACACAGCCAGCTAGTATGTGACTTGAACTCAAATTCGGATCGCTACAAATACTGAGATCTTAGTCACTGTGTTCTACTGGGTCATGTTTGAACATAATACAGTTTATTTAACCAGTTTTACACTCTTGGACATTTAGATAGTTGCTAATTTGATGATATTAAAAAATACTGTGATTTATAGTAAAATTTATATACAAAGAAGATTGTTTCTTTAAGCTAAATTGCTAGAAGTAAAATTGCTTAATTGAAAGACCTGGATGATTTAAAAAACCTATTTCATACTTATTGCCAAGCTGCCTTCTAGAACTACTGTAACAACTTATAATACCTAGTTTCCTGAAAGCTCCTCAACACTAGATATTGTCTCTTCTTCAGTCTTTGGCATAAAGTTTTCAAAGTATGCTGAGGATAGTAATAATTCTGTAGTTTTCAAAGAGTAGAAGATTGTCTTTTTTGAAAATTGGGAGGACTAGTTCTTGATTACGTCTACATGGTACTGTATCTGAGAAATTCAGTCAGTAAGTAGCTTGGTGAGAGTCAGAGCCCTAAAATCAAAACAGACTTTGAAAATGTATGTCAGCAAGAGTTCTTCACTGTGATTTATTTAACTTAAAAACTGAAAGCTGCTAAAGACACCAAGAGGAGGATTTGCTCCACATTGGCTAAAGGGAATGCGAATGGCAATGCATTCTCTTTGTAATATTTTATGTTATTCTGTGAGAGAGAGAGAGTGTGTGTGTGTGTGTGTGTGTGTGTGTGCGCGTGCGCACAAACTTGATAGGAAAATTTAGTTATTTTTAGTTCTAGGAGGTGTAAATTACAAAAATTACTTTTTTTTTTTTTTTTTTTTTTTGAGACCGGGTCTCACTCTGTCACCCAGGCTGGAATGCAGTGGTGCGATCTCAGCTCACTGCAATCTATGCCTCCCGGGCTCAAGTGATTCTCCCACCTCTGCCCATTCACAGGAAACTATACAAATGAATGCACAGTCTGTCACCAAAGAAATGACAAGCAGGACAAACACACATCTAACTGGCTTGCTTTCGTTCATTTCATAATCATTAGTGATGTTGTCCTAAGTGACCAATTTCTGTATCTCCTCTTGAGAATGCATAAGGCAGTATGTTTAAATGGTTACTTTTTATTTTGTATGATTGTTACCTTATCTTTGTAATAAAGTTAACATGCTTTGGTGCTTTGTGTTTCACTTTTATGTTCATATACATATTTTTAGATGAGGTGGAATAATTACCTCTGCAACTAGAAATGGATTGCTGGTTAAAAGCAGGACATTTAAAAAGCAAATGTGAAGATGGAAATTGTAATATCGATCAGGCTCACACTTTAAGATAGACATACTGTATTGATCAAGCCCTGGATAAAACAAGTCGTACTATAAAGTACTAAATGTGTCTTTAAATTTTATCAACCAAACTGGCAGGGGTATGCAAAATGAAAGCCGTATGCAGAAAATTCTCTTCAAAGGCACCATGATGCTAATTCACTTTTGTTTGGCAATTCAGGGTTCCAGTGGATTACAGCGACAGATTAAAGTATCAGGAAGAAAATGTAAAAGCATAGTCATTTTTAATAAAGCATTATTTACTTTTAGGATTTGCTTTGTGGCAGTAAGAATGACCAAATCTCCAATGTGATTGCTTTGCAACATACTTCTATGGCAAGTTATAACACCATTTTGAAATAAAATTTTGTGCATCTAAAAATAAGGATTCCAGATTCTTTCATCAATCTTGCAGCTCCTCACTTCAAGAGGAGGAATCTATTTTCCAGCTCCTTGAATCTGGTCTTGCCTTGTAATTTGCTGTGACTAACAGAATGTTGCTGAAGTTATATTGTATAGACACTAGACTTTCAGTGGAGCACCTGCCTTTCCTTCTTGGAATGCTTTGACCACCATGTAAAGCCACCTAGCTACTAAATGATGAGAAACCATGCAGAAAGAATGGCTTAGCTAGCAGCCAGCACCAAGGCCCAAGACATATGTGTGAATCCATTTTAGATCCTCTGGTCCCAGGTAAGCCACCTGATCAATGCAAACACAGGAGTGAACTCAGACAAGACTAGCAGAAAAACAGCTTATCTAACCCACAGAATTATTAAAAATAATAAGTTGGCTTCTGAAGTCACAGATCTTTGGGGGTGGATTGTTACACGGCAATAGATAACTGATATGACATAGTAAAAAATATGGGTGCAGGTCAGTAACATTGTCTGATAACATATTCTAAAGGGGATTTAAGAATGCATCTAAAGAACTTGATGTCCTGGTTAGAAAGCTGAGATGGTATGAAATCTTTACAAAGATTTCATGCCTGAAATGTTTACATCAGGCATGAGCCACTGAGCCTGGCATGTTATATGCCTTCTTATGCACAACTGATGATATTACAAATGCTTTTTATTTTTGCTTAGTTTATGATAAATTATGCAGGTATGAAGAAGATCTGTTAAACAAATGACACATAGTAACCAGAAAGCAATGCTAACAGGTAAAATCAGTTTGCAAATACTGCTAATATAGAAATGTCTACAATGTTTGTATAAAAGCAGTAGTAGAGGGGAAAAGCACCAAAGGATTGGTGGCTTATAGAAAAGTTGTTGCCAAGATGTATTTAATTAGTCATTATATGACGTATAAGACAAGCACCAGCGATTATAAAGATTTTAGCATCTTCCCACCAGTATTAGATAATGCCATACAAATTTCAATTTTATTAAAGCTTAAACTTTCAATCATAGGCTTTTCAGGATTATTTGTAGTGACATGGGCACTAAGTTCTAGAACCTAGACAAGCTTATGTGTGTTTGGAATTCAAGGTCCAAATGAATTACAGCTATAGATTAAAGTGCCAGTAAAGAAATGAAAACAGGCCAGGTGCGGTGGCTCATGCCTGTAATCCCAGCACTTTGGGAGGCCGAGGCGGGTGGATCACGAGATCAAGAGATCGAGACCATCCTGGTCAACAGGGTGAAACCCTGTCTCTACTAAAAATACAAAAAATTAGCTGGGCATGGTGGCGCACGCCTGTAGTCCCAGCTACTAGGAAGGCTGAGGCAGGAGAATTGCTTGAACCCAGGAGGCGGAGGTTGCGGTGAGCCGAGATCGCGCCATTGCACTCCAGCCTGGGTAACAAGAGCGAAACTCCATCTCAAAAAAAAAAAAAAAAAAAAAGAAGTGAAAACAAAGCTTAGACTCAATACACAAATTAACATAAATCTCATCATTTTGAAAATATCAGAAAATATCTGACAAAATGATTCATCAGGCACCTGGGCTTTTAAAAATGAAACCACTTAACATGTCATAATTTAATAATATATGTTTGAAAATGATTTCTCCACCACAATGGCAGCCTGAAGATAATGCTTACTGATTATCTCCACACTGAACACATAAATTAAGAAATGTTTGTGGATATTATTACTTAATAAATGTTGAAATGTCATTTTTCTTTCAAATGCCTTTTTTTGCTTTCCCCAGATGTGATAATTTTTCTTCAAGTGGGCCACCATCAATTTGCTCAACTCCATGGATACTTGAGCCTAGGCAGGGCTTAGTGACTCATCTGATTAATAGAATATTTTGAAAAGTATCTTCATAACTTCTGAAGCTAGGTTATAATAAGACTTGCAGATTCTGCCTAGATCTCTTGAAACACTCACTCGTGGACCTCTGAGCCACCATGCAAGGAAGTTTAGTCCCTGCCGGAGTGACCTCATGGAGAGGCTCTGAGTCTGTATGGAGAGGGAGACAGGCCCAGCTGAGCCTACCTCCTATGTGAGTATGGTCATTTTGACCACCCCAGATCAGGTCATCTGTGACTTGAGTACCATTGAAGAGTGACTCCAGTTACAGCCACATTGACCAAAAGAATCAACCAGCTAGATTTTGCCTGAATTCCTAAATTTCAGAAATTGTCATTTTAAGCCACTAAGTTTTATGGTGGTTTGTTACATTATAATAGATAATTAGAACACTGAAGAATAATCTGAGATAACAAGGTAAGCTATTAGAAAATTATTATCACTTCCAACTATTTATCTTGTAAATCAGGCAATAGAAAGGGAGAATAGAATATACAGAAATAAACTGGGCGTCCTGTCTGGTTTAAAACTACATGTCTGATTTAAGACTATAGCTCACACTAATAACTTCTAATTTTCAACTTCTCTGCATTTATAAAACAGTCTATCATTGGTCACTTGTATAATTAATACATATTATACATTTGAATTAAGAATAAAATGTTGACTGGGCACGGTGGCTCACGCCTATAATCTGAGCACTTTGGGAGGCCAAGGTGGGTGGATTACCTGAGATGAGGAGATCAAGACCAGCCTGGCCATTATGGTGAAACCCCATCTTTATAAAAAAATAAATAAATAAAATGTTGTTAACATCATATCACTTTTAATCCATGCCATATGTTGGGGTCTCTAATAATATTCTATTTGGGAAATAGTATTTGACCTTAAAAAAGCCTGGAAACCACTGAAGAAATATTCTTAGTGTTTCCTTCTAGCTCTAATATTTACAAAATGTGATACAGTGGGCATGGTGAATCATTTTTTTTAAATTTTTTTTAAATTTTTTATTTTTTAAGACGGAGTTTCGCTCTTGTTACCCAGGCTGGAGTGCAATGACGCTATCTCGGCTCACCGCAACCTCCACCTCCTGGGTTCAGGCAATTCTCCTGCCTCAGCCTCCTGAGTAGCTGGGATTACAGGCACACGCCACCATGCCCAGCTAATTTTTTGTATTTTTAGTAGAGATGGGGTTTCACCATGTTGACCAGGACGGTCTCGATCTCTTGACCTCGTGATCCACCCGCCTCGGCCTCCCAAAGTGCTGGGATTACAGGCTTGAGCCACCATGCCCGGCTGAGCATGGTGAATCTTGAGTCACAATCTCTATCATGGGTATCAACCACATTTTTTCTTTGGGCTGAGACAGGGTATTTGTCTTAGAAAGGAAAGTAGAATCATTTAAAAATGACACCTGCTCCAATAGTGGTGAAATAACTTCCATTTTATGAGCAGTCATAGCTGGTTTAAATTTTAGTCCACAGAAGAAATTATGTAAGAAATGCACGCTTATTTTTCAATAACCCAATTTAATTTCTATTTGAACACCTACTCCTCCAGCATGGTGGAAACTTAATTGTGGTCAGTTTCCCCATGCCTTTTACCTCTCCTTTCCTTGTATTGCATTAAAGACCTGGTGTGCTTACTTAGTTCTAAGCCTTTATGGCTGAAGACGACATTTGATCACACATGCATTTCTAGACACCCATCATCCTGTCTTGTCCACGTATGTTATGAACTAAACATTTATCCCAAAATTCTTATGTTGAAGTGCTAACCCAATGTGATGGTATTTACTGGTAGAGCCTTTGTGAGGTAATTAGATTTAGATGAAGTCATGAGGGTGGGGCCCCATGATGTGATTAATGTCCTTATCAGAAGAATAGGAGAAACTAGAGCTCACTCTTTCTTTTTCCACCATGTGAAGGTGTACTGAGTAGGTGGCCATTCGTAGCCCAAGGAGAGAGCCCTCACCAGATACCGACCCTGCTGGCACCTTGATCTTGGACTTCAAGGCTCCAGAACTGTAAGAAATAAATTCCTGTTGTTTAAGCCACACAGTCTATGGTATTTTGTTATGGGAGCCAAAGCTGACCAAGACAGTGTACATTGTCGCGGGTGCATTCTTCATTCCTGTCTGAATGAGGTCTTCTGGGCTCTCAGCTACTTTCATGCCTTTCTAGGGCTCATGGGAGTCACGTTTTACTCCCATGGTGTGCTGATATCTGCAAAGCTTGGGGGAGGCTAAGACACTCTCTTGCCAATTTCTAAGAAGCTACTAAGAAAATAGGGCTCAAGTCTCCTTTGCTCAAGTAAACCCCACATACTTGTCTGGGTATTTTTTTTTTTTTTTAATGTCAAAGAAGCTGGGCTTGGCCAGGTGCGGTGGCTCAAGCCTGTAATCCCAGCACTTTGGGAGGCCGAGGCGGGTGGATCACGAGGTCAACAGATCGAGACCATCCTGGTCAACATGGTGAAACCCCGTCTCTACTAAAAATAAAAATTAGCTGGGCATGGTGGCACGTGCCTGTAATCCCAGCTACTCAGGAGGCTGAGGCAGGAGAATTGCCTGAGCCCAGGAGGCGGAGGTTGCGGTGAGCCGAGATCGCGCCATTGCACTCCAGCCTGGGTAACAAGAGCGAAACTGTGTCTCAAAAAATAAAAGAAACCAAAAAAAAAAAAAAAAAAAGAAGCTGGGCTCTAGGAAAAAGTGGGTTCCTCTCTTCTGGGTCCACTCATTCCTCCCTTTGTTTCCTCCCTCTCTGTGCCAAGGAATCTTGCGGTAGTCAGGGGCCTAGGTGAAGGGCAAGCCTTGCTCTTCCTCTGTTTTCTCCTGAACTTTTTCTGTGCCATGTGTCCTTACTATTCTGCAGAGGTCCCTGCCTTTCCAGGCTCATAGTGTCCTTACTATGTCATTTTTTTTCACAGAATCCTTAAACGAAGGCAAAGACAGAAAGAAACAGTAAGTAAACAAACAAAATGCCAAAACGCTTACGGTTTCATTTATTAAATAGGTTCAAATAACTTAATAGTAGTACTTTGTGTGGTGTCTGATAGTTCAACAATTTAAATATCCCACAACACGTGAGTTCATGATGGTGTCTAGCAAACGGTGGGTGTAGGCCACTGTGACAAAAAACCCAAAACGACTTCTATCTTTGCTGTTATATGCCTTAGCTTTTTTGTTTTGTTTTGTTTTGTTTTTTTTGAGACAGGGTCTTGTGTTATTGGCCAGGTTGGAGTGCAGTGATGTGATCACAGCTCACTGCAGCCTCAATCCCCTGGATTTAAGCCTCAGTCTCAGCCTTCTAAGTAGCTGGGACTATAAGCTTATACCACTATACTTGGCTAAATTTTAAGTTTTTTGTAGAGTTGGGGGTCTCACTATATGGCCCAGGTTGGTCTTTTTTTTTTTTTTTTGAGATGAAGTTTCACTCTGTCGCCTAGGCTGGAGTGCAGTGGCATGATCTTGGTTCACTGCAACCTCCACCTCCCAGGTTCAGGCAATTCTCCTGCTTCAGCCTCCTGAATAGCTGGGATTACAGGCGTGTGCTACCACACCCAGCTAATTTTTGTATTTTTAATAGAGACAAGGTTTCACCATGTTGGTCAGGCTGGTCTTGAACTCTTGACCTCATGGTCCATCTGCCTCAGCCTCCCAAAGTACTGGGATTACAGGCTTGACAGGTTGGTCTTTAACTCCTGGGCTCAAGAGATCCTCTTGTCTTGGACTCCCAAAGTGGTGGAATTAAAGGCATGAGCCACTGAGCCTGGCACGCTATATGCCTTCTTATGCACAAGAGTTCAGAAGGGTCTGCTTTTGAGTACCACTTGGCAGTAGCGAATGGTGTGGTTGTGGGAGGAGAACAGGATATTGTGGACAGTAAATGCCATACAGACAAATGGTTTGGTTGGGGAATCAGAGCCATTATAAGTATTGCTAAAACAAGAGATGTGTTGTAGAAAAGGGAAGGAGCTTGGATTTATTACAGAAAAAAGAAAAAACTGCCAGGGCGTGGTGGCCCATGCCTGTAATCCTAACACCTTGGGAGGCAGAAGTGGGTGGATTGCCTGAGCTCAGGAGTTTGAGACCAGCCTGGGCAACACAGTGAAATCCTGTCTTTACTAAGATACAAAAAATTAGCCAGGTGTGGCGGCGGGCGCCTCCCAGCTACTCGGGAGGCTGAGGAAGGAGAATTGCTAGAACCCAGGAGGCGGAGGTTGCAGTCAGCAGAGATCGCACCACTGCCCTCCAGCCTGGGCAACAGAGTGAGCCTCTGTCTCTTAAAAAAAAAAAAGAGAGAAAGAAAGAAAAGAGAAAAGAAAACGTGGTGAAGCGAAGTTTTGAAGGGGTAATGAGAATGATGGAGAGTCACTGGTCAATCTGCTGCATGGGTGACAAGTCAAAGACTACAGAAAAGCTCAGGAAGCCAAGCATGCAGCTAAGAAGGGTGAGCTCAGGAAGAGGTCTATGGATACCTGTTAGCCCTGTGGGTCCACAGTCAAGTGTCTGGGGCCACTGCTAGCAAGCAAGACCAAACTAGAGGAAAAATATATCTACATGCATGCAGTGACGGTGCTGGGGAGAAGTAGGAGGAGAACTGAACAAATAAAGAAGAGTTTTATTTAGGAAGATAAAGAGATGACAGATTTCTCAAGTAGTTAAGCAAATAAGCCCAAAAGAGAATTTAAAACATTAGATTCTAAGGCTAGAGAGTGTTTTGGGCAAAACGATCAAACAAAAAACGAAAGAAAAAAACCTCTCGCCATCATTTGTACCTCTTTTAATTGTCGTTTATTAATGTCCTCAACAGGAATGATTGGCATGTCAGTTGCAATGAATGAGGGAAATAAATGAGAGAATAAATGGTGTAAGCCCATTACTTTCCTCCAGTTTATTCACATAAAAGGAAAACTTCAAATGCTTTGGTAGTCATGGTAAAGGCAGTTGGTTGCGATACTGTCACATTTTCAGACAAATGAGTGTATGAGTTCTATTTAAAACTGTAAAAGCCATTGCGCATAGAAATACCTTGGCTTCTGACCTTAATTACATAGAGTCATATTGTAGTGTAAATATGAATTAGGCATTTGTACTTTTTTTTTTTTTTTAAGACAGCCTCGCTCTGTTGCCCAGGCTGGAGGGCAGCAGCTGGCGATCTCGGCTCACTGCAACCTCCGAGCCCCCGGGTTCAAGTCATTCTCCTGCCTCAGCCACTTCAGTACCTGGAACTACAAGCATGTGCCACCACGCCTGCATAATTTTTGTATTTTTAGTAGAGATGGGATTTCACCACGTTGGCCAGGCTGGTCTCGAATTCCTGACCTCAGGTGATCCACCCGCCTCGGCTTCCCAAAGTGCTGGGATTATAGCATGAGCCAGCGCACCCAGCCAAGCATTTGTAGCTTTAAGTCACTTTACCAGTACTAAAATGTTGGTAATCTGCTGGTTTAATGCTATAGTGAATTGTAGTGATGATTTTTTGGGTTGAAAACCATAGCCTGTAGTTCTCAGTGCCTAAAATCCTGACTAATTTAAACAGAGTGCAGAAGATGTACATTAGTCAGCTAATGCTGGATGACAATCACAAAATCTAGTGACTTAACATTGTAAGTATTGATTTCTTGTGCATTCATTTGTGTGTCCATTCTAGTTCAGCTTCTTCAAGCTCTGGCTGAGGGTTGGGCTCGAGTCACCTTCATGAATATTCCTTTTGGGACTTGGTCTGCGAAGTAATAGCTATCCACCAGAAGCTCTTTTCATGGCACTAGGAAGGAGTGCAGGAGGGCAAACTCAATCGCACAGACACAGTTCTAGCCTTGGTGCATGTCATGTATGCTAACATCTTATTGGTTAAAGAAAGTCACATGCCTAAATCCATCAGTAGGGAAGTGGGTTCCTTCTATGGAAAGGGGAAGAATGAACATTTCCTTAGCAACAATCTAATTTAACTGTAAGATGCTTTATATATTGCTATTATTCCTAAAATTTCTTTGACTTCTTAACATTTCAAATTATATAAGATTGTATTTAGTTGCAAGTGACAGAAAACCCAAGATAACAGGAACTTAAATAATGTAAACTTTTATTTAATACCTATAAGTAGAATCCACAGGAAAGCACCTAAAATGGCATAGTATCTTTATAATCTTCAAGAATGCAGTACCTTCTCTTCAGCTCTGTTCCTATTCCCAGGCTACTTCCTGATCCAAGAAGGCTGATCAAGTTCCAGCCATCACGTTCACATTCCAGACAGCAAGGTGAAGAATGAGATGAAGAAAGTCACATCTCTTCTCTTTCTAGAAGTTGCACACAGAAGTTTGCTTATGTTTTATTGGCCACAAATTATTGACATAATTACACTAGCAAGGAAAGTTAGAAACTTAAACTGTATTCCTGGAAGTCTCTAGGTATATATATTTGCTGTCGAAAATAATGGATTTTATAATGTCAATATACTATTAGAGAAGAACAGCTGTTGGTGTAAGCAATTGATAGTTTTTGCCACAAATTCCAAAGACACTACATTCTCAGCACTACCTAGCCTTTCAGTGAGATATTTTATTTCTTATTCTAAGTTCTTATAATAAAAATATGATTGTTAACAGATAAAGACACCATAGATATCATCCCTTAAATTAACATTCTGAGTTATTTTTAGTTACGGCTGGCAAGCTGCCAAAAAGAAAAAGGGAGAGGGAATGAAGTTTCTAATATGGATGTCAATTTTCTTTTTTTCTTTTTTTTGAGACGGAGTTTCGCTCGTTACCCAGGCTGGAGTGCAATGGCACGATGTCGGCTCACCGCAACCTCTGCCTCCTGGGTTCAGGCAATTCTCCTGCCTCAGCCTCCTGAGTAGCTGGGATTACAGGCACGCACCACCATGCCCAGCTAATTTTTTTTTGTATTTTTAGTAGAGACGGGGTTTCACCATGTTGACCAGGATGGTCTCGATCTCTTGACCTTGTGATCCACCCGCCTCGGCCTCCCAAAGTGCTGGGATTACAGGCTTGAGCCACCGCGATGTCAATTTTCAGTGGAATTATCCACCTCGACTACCTTCCAAGTTGATCCTGAGAATGAATTGTAGGGACAGCCATTACTTTATCTTGACTACTGTAATATGTTAATTTCAGTACATGGGTTCTTGAAAGACTTCAGAAAAGAGAACATTTCCTGTTATGAATAAATGGTTACCATTTGAATTAACCCAAAGACATTGATGGATTACTGCGTTTTGTCATCATCATTAACGTGTAATCAAGGTTATCCAAGATCTCTTCCCAACATACCTTTCTAGGTCTGTCTCCCACTACTCTTTTTCATGTATCTTTATAAAATTTATAATATGCTGAAAAAAATGTCAAGTATTATAGATGACTTTCTCAAACAAACTAGATTAATTGTGCCACCCAAATACATCCTGTATCTTACTTTTTTGCCTATGCTTGAGTCTCCTCTGTAGAGTGACCCTCATCATACCCACTATAAACTATTTCATTAGTTTAAGACCTAAACCAAAATCTTTTCTAAAAAAGTGTCTCTAGAATCCCACAATCAGAAGTGATTTTCTCTAAAGTCCAACCAGTATAACTGTATATTATATTCCCTCCTTCCTTTATTAATTCATAATGAATATTTATTAAAACCTATTATGTGTCACTGTGTTAGGTTTCATTCACAGCATTTATAGTCTAGTGGAAGGCATTAATCAAATAATATATTTGTTTTTTAGCCCATGATCTATCTCACATTATACTGCTATTGTTCATCTTCCTTACTTCCCCAAGCACTGAAAACAAATGGAAACGCTGTGTCTCACTATGTGACTCCCCTTTTGACACCTAGTACTGTGCTTGCACTGTTAGTTAAATGTTCAGCAGCAACATTTAATGAATATTTCATTTATTGCCTTACTCTTCAGCCCGAGGGCAGCATTTCAAAGAACGTGAGTTACCATTAACTGCTGTAGAAAAATTCATTTGAAATTGAAACATACATTTAAAAAGATATACATGTATCTTCATAACTGGAGTGCTGAGGATGGAGAATAACCTATAAGATGAAAATCCAATGTGTTTGCCTTATTAGAAATGCAAATGTGTACTAATATATGATTATGAGAATAGCACGTGTCCAATGTCCAGATGTGCAAAAATCACATAGATAAAAACAAATCTCTATCTCATCTTTGTCTTGCATAATTAAAAGAAAGAGCAAACGATAAACGAATGATATTCAGGCATTTTTAGAAATACTTGCATCCTGGTACAAGCACTGCTCTAGTATTATGTTTTCTAGGCTCTGCAGCCTTTTCCTTGTTTCCTACTTACTCAGGCTTCTGATCTATGGAGTGGATCATAATTAGGAATCTGCTGGTTCTTTAACTTTGATTCAATTAGCCATATGTTACAGGCAGCAAACACAGTGGCTGTCAAACTTTTGCAATTACCAAGGGGGAAAGTCTGTGAGGTCAAAACTATGAACTTATAAAAAGCTCTTGAAGTGAAGGCGAATCTTAATTGTGGAGCATTAATCAGAATTTTGTCTGGCCATTCATTAATCATCTCACATGGACCAGCTCTGGAAATAGCAGCCTTTCATACACGTGGGACAGAAGCACTGAGCTCTCAGAGCAAAGGTATCAGAAAAGGCCATGAGTAAATATGCAATTCTGTTTACATTCTTCATCCCAACAATGAAGAAAAATCAATAGGCTTACAGAACATGGCAACTGTCCTTTGAAATGAAGGCTCTCTGAAAGGTAGTTTTTCTAGCTCATAAGGGCTGATTCCGAGTAAGTGATTCACTCTTTGTGGAGTGCTACATGCTTAACGAGGGCTGTGCTGGGTCACCCTGGAGGTGGAAAATCCTTGGAGGGTCACTGTTAAATTCACTTTATCGAAAAGGCAGAACATTTAAATTTAAACATTTGAGATTCAAAGCTGTGTTAGTTCAGAACTTCTCTGTTACATGCTGATTTGTTGGAGAAAGGGGGTTGGAAGTCCTGGGGAGTAGATAACATTTAAAAAAATACTTCAAAGAAAATGAGCATTGAAGCATGTCGTTCTTGAGGAAAAACTCACATAATTAGGTAGGCTTTGTGAAGAAATCTACTGCTTTAAAAAAAACCTATTAATTTTTTGGCTAACCTACCCATTCATGCTCTTCTCCGTAGAAGGAGGAACTGAGTTACAATACAGCCACACTCCACTTAAAATAACGTTTATTCAATAGCGGGTCTGCCTTGTAGGCTTACCTCCTCATAGAAAAGGCCTATTATAAATCCCGGTAATTTTCCCATGAGTTCTACAAAGAGTGTTTCCTTGTGGTGGGTTTGAATACTTTATCCACTATAATTTGAATGTCTCAAATGATGTCACTTCAAACTGTTTCCCTCAGGAGGTTGCTCTAGTCTAAAAAATATCTTCATTAAGAGATTTCTCTGGTATTTAACCTGGAATTTAAAAACTCTGCTTTATCAGGAGGCTGAGGCTGGAGAATTGCATGAACCCAGGAGGCAGAGGTTGCGGTGAGCCAAGATCGCGCCATTGCACTCCAGCCTGGGTAATGAGAGCGAAAACTCTGTCTCAAAAAAAAAAAAAAAAAAAAAACCAAAAACCAAAAAAAAAAAACAACTCTGCTTTATCTGTTATCAGAAACAGGTCCTTTCCCCTCCCAGCTTTAACCACTGAACTTTGTTCAAGAAGCCAGTGTGTTCTAGCATGAGAAAGATTGTTATCTTTTCTTCATAAAATAAGTGACTTTCAGCTCAACTGTATTGAGTGCATTAAAATTCCCATTTGATTTATTTTGCTCTAGGTATGTATCATTGTCTGTGGACAGTAGCAGAGATTTTAGCCCAGGAAAAGTTAAGGTTTGGATGGGGGAGGGTGAAGGTGAGTGGAGAGGATTTTAAAGTATAAATGTTTACTCTCTCATATCAAATAGACATTTAAAAAAATATTGAGAGAGTAAACATTCATCTAGTGGAATAGAAACTGAGGAAATCAATGAAGCCACATGAATATAGGTGTGACCTTTAGACTTTTTTCTTTTTGAGGTTAACAAAGTAGAAAAGTATCTTGCTAAGAAGTCAGGGCACAAATTTCTGACCCCTTTAAGAACATCTACCATAACAGTTTAGCTTTAAGTACTTCTACTTATTTGTTTATTTAGAGACAGGGTCTCACCCTATCACCAAGACTGGAGTGCAGTGGCACTATCACAGATCACTGCAGCCAACTCCTGGGCTCACGTGATCTTCCCGACTCAGCCTCTCCAGTAGCTGGGACTACAGGCATACTCCTGGCTAATTAAAAAAAACTTTTTTTTTCTTTTGTAGAGACAGGGTCTCTCTGTATGTTGCCCGAGATGGTCTTGAACTCCTGGGCTAAATGCTTCTTCCTCCTTAGCCTCCCACGTAGCTAGGACTTCTGCGTTAAATTTACTAGCTTAATTGGAATGATAAGGGAAGTGAGGGTTGCCAGAGCCAACACGTTAAATGCCTGTCTTGGGTGGCAGGCAGCTCCGTGGTGAAGAGAGAGCTCACTGGGCTCCTTCCTGTGATGGGCTGCCACGCAGGGTGAGGATTTTTGCCACCGTCTCTCATCGGTTTCAAGTGTGCGTGCACATTGACAGTTCTCCTAAGGAAAGCAGAGCACTCCTACAGAGGTCCTGGAGGGTATGTACAGCAGCTGATAACTTTTTTTTTCTACTGGGAGAGCTTTAATTTAAACTACATGTGGTTTGAAATATTTGCTGTTCTTTCTCTTCTGAAAATCCTTACAATTCACTTTGCATAAAAAGAAAAATTCTAAATTTCATTTAAATTAGTGAGATGACAGCTTCTGTAAGAATTGCTGTGTTGTGAAAATTAGCTGGGCACGTGGTGGCAGGTGCCTGTAATCCCAGCTACTTGGGAGGCTGAGGCAGGAGAATTGCTTGAACCTGGGAGTGAAGGTTGCAGTGAGCTGAGATTGCCCCATTGCACTCCAGCCTGGGAGACAAGAGTGCAACTCTGTCTCAAAAAAAGAATTGCTAGCCAGGCGCGGTGGCTCAGCACTTTGGGAGGCCGAGGCGGGTGGATCACGAGGTCAACAGATCGAGACCATCCTGGTCAACATGGTGAAACCCCGTCTCTACTAAAAATACAAAAAATCAGCTGGGCATGGTGGTGCGTGCCTGTAATCCCAGATACTCAGGAGGCTGAGGCAGGAGAATTGCCTGAACCCGGGAGGCGGAGGTTGCGGTGAGCCGAGATCGCGTCATTGCACTCCAGCCTGGGTAACAACAGCGAAACTCCGTCTCAAAAAAAAAAAAAAAAAAAAAATAGAATTGCTGTCTTGTGCTTTAATGTATGATTGTTGAAGGCACAATGCAAAGGCCAGGGCTGAATTTAAGAGTTTAAGAGGCCATTTGCTGCAAGTAGCAGTGTCACTGGATACCACCAACAGGTTCTTGTTGAAGTTTTTGTTTGTTTGTTTGTTTTTTAAAGCTTTTAGATTTTGCAATTAAAACATATATAGGCCAGGCACTGTGGCTCACGCTTGTAATCCCAGCACTTTTTGAGAGGCCAAGGTGGTTGGATCATTTGAGGTCAGGTGTTTGAGACCAGCCTGACCTACAATGTGAAACCCCACCTCTTAGCTTGGCATGATGACAGGTGCCTGTAGTCCTAGCTACTCGGGAGGCTGAGATAGGATAATCACTTGAGCCTGGGAGGCGGAGGTTGCAGAGATCTGAGACTGCGCCACTGCATTCCAGCTTGGATAACCTCCGTCTCAAAACAAAAACAAAAACAAAAACAAAACCAAACCCAAAAAACAAAAACAAAACAAAAAAAATGTGTGGCCTAACAATTTATCGTAGGGCATGTAACCACCACCCAGAGCAAGAAATAAAATCTTCATTGCAGCACTATTCACAGTAGGAAAGGTATGGACTCAATCTAAATGCCCATCAATGACAGATTGGATAAAGAAAAATGTGGTACATATGCACCATGTAATACTATGCAGTCATAAATAAGAACAAGATCCACTTTGGGAGGCTGAGGTGGGTGGATCATGAGGTCAAGAGATCGAGATCATCCTGGCCAACATGGTGAAACCCCGTCTCTACTAAAAATACAAAAATTAGCTGGGCATGGTGGTGTGCACCCATAGTCCTAGCTACTCAGGAGGCTGAGGCAGGAGAATCCCTTGAACCCAGGTTGCAGAGGTTGCAGTGAGCCAAGATCATGCCACTGCACTCCAGTCTGGTGACAGAGCGAGAGAGACTCCGTCTCAAAACAAACAAACAAACAAAAAACATAAACAAGATCATGTTCTTTGTGGGAACATGGATGGAGCTGGAGGCTATTATTTTTAACAAACTAACACAGGAACAGAAAACCAAATACCACATATTCTTACCTATAAGTGGGAGCTAAACGGTAAGAACTTAGGAACACAACGAAGGAAACACAGTAGACATTGGGGTCTACTTGAGGGAAGAGGATGTGAGGAGGAAGAGGAGCAGAAAAGATCGCCTTTGGGTACTGAGCTTAATACCTGGGTGATGAAATAAGATGTACAACAAACCCTCGTGACACATTTTTACCCATGTAACAAACCTTCACATGGACCCCCAAATCTAAATTAAAAGTAACAAAATCCTGCCAGCACCCCGGAAGTCCAACGTATGTTCCCTTCATCTTTCCTTGGCCATTATAGTAATCACTGCCTGGCTTGCTTTATAGATTTATCTCTAGGCATGTGTTGCCAAACTCTATAGTTTAGTTTTGTCTGTTTTGAATTTTATAGTAAGAAGTTACACAATATAAATGCCTTCATGGCTGGCTTCTTGTGCTGAACATATTTGTGAAATTTACCCAGGATTTTATTTTAACTGTAAGTTTTATTTTTCAGTATTTTGAAATCTTCCATTATAGAATTATACCTACAATTCATTTATCGATTTTACCATTAATGGGCATTTGGGTATTTTTAGTTGGTGACAAGATCAAATAGTACTACGCTTAGTGCACGTATGTACATATTTCTGTTGTATCTGCTCCTAGGAGCGGAAGTGCTAGATCCTACAGTGTGCTTGTATTCAGTCCTTAGATACTGCCAAACTCCTTGCTAAGCAGATTGTACTAATTTTATATGCCAAACAACAGAGAATGCCTCAATGACTGGTATTTTCAGTCTTAAGTTTTAGCCACACTGATGGGTTTGTAGTGGTACTTTATTTACTTTTAGTTTACATTTTCCCTGAGTTTACATTAACCAATGAATTCAGTGCCTTTCATATGTTCATACCTTCATTGACTCTTTGGATATCATCTTTTGTGAGGTGGCTGTTCAAATCTCTTGCACATTTTTCTATTTGTTCATCTTTATTATTATTATTGGTTTGTAGGATTGTTTATATGTATTAAAAACATTGTCTCCTACTTGTGTTTTACTTTTTACTGTCTTACTGGTGTCTCAGTAAACTTGACGTAGTAACATTAATTAGTCCTTCTTTTTATGAGTTTGCTTTTTGTGTACTGTTTATGAAGTCTTTTCCCATTCCATCTAGGTCATGAAAAAATTCTACTAACATCTAGAAGCTTCAGAATTTTGTTTTTTTCACACTTAAATTTGCAGTCTCTCTGGCACTGGTTTCTCTGAGTGGTATGTGATTGAGTTTATAGTTCATTTATTTTTTTCACCTCTGGGGAGATCCAGTGTTATCAGCAACATTTATTGTAAAGTTTTGCTCTCCCTACTATTCTGAAGTGCCATGTTAGCTGTAATTCAGGATCTAGGTAAGAACAGGTCTATTTCTAGCATTTTGTTTTCATTTCATTGTTTTATTGTCTGTCATTTGATCAATACTATATTGTCTTAATTATTTTTACATTTAGGGTGTATCAATGTCCTGTTACAGTAAGTCCTTGCATCATGTACTTTTTCAAGAGTATCTTTACTATTCTGAATCTATTGCATTTCCATATATTTCCATTTTGGAATCAGACTGGCCCAATTGCATTTTAATGCGTTTTCATTTTAGGACCAGCTTTTCCAATTCTGTAACAACAACAACAAGACAAATATACATAACATAAATGTAAACACACACATAATATATATAAGCACACACATATAAAACAAATTTAAAAATGGGTTAAGATTTTAGCTGGGATTTTACTGACTCTATACAGCAGTTTGAAAAAATTGACATTACATTACTGAGTCTTCAAACTCATGAACATGGTATGTCTCTCCTTTTGTTTTAGTCTTCTTTAATGTCTCCCAGTGTTTTATAGTTTTCTGTTTAGAGGTCTTATACGTTTTTTGTTAGATTTAATATTTAATAATTTAACGTTTTTGGTTTATAATAAATGGTGTCATTTAAAAATTTTATTTTCTGTTTATTGCTGGCATAAGGTAATCTATTTAGGAGCCTCTGAAGCTTCTGGATGGTATCAAGAGAATATTCTTCCTGATCTAAAGTGGGAAAGGAATACAGTTATCTACTTATGTAGCAATTTTGATGAACTGTCTTATTAATGCTAATTTTCTGACATTCTTTTGGCACTTCCGTGAACACATGCACATATCATCTGGATTTTATTTCTTACTTGTTTCTTTCTAGTCTTTTCCCCCATTCCCTAGCCTCAGCTACTTTCTCTTTTGTTTTACTGTATTAGCTGGGCTCCCTTTCTGTACTGGTGGCTACCTTCTTCCAATGTTGAAAGGAAGTGGTGACAACAGACATTTTCATCTTTTTCCAGATCTCGGTAGAAAGCTTTCCCCATTTCACCGCTAAGCATAATGCTTGCTGTTTCTTTCCTTTTCATATTCTTTATCAAAATAAGAAAATTACCTTCTATTGCTAGTTTGATGCAAATTTTTATAATGAATAGATTCTGAATTTTATCACAGTATTTTCTCTATCTATTTAAATGATCATATGAATTTTCTCTTTTCCACTAATATGATAAATTGCACTGCCTGATTTTTAAATCTTTAACCAATCTTGCACTTCTAGAATGAACTCAGATTTTTATATTTTGCTAAATTCGATTTGTTAGAATTTTGTTTAGGATTTTTTTTCAATCTGTGCTCTGAGTGATATTGGCTTAGACTTTTGCTTTCTTGTAGCATTTTTGTCATGGTTTGATATCAACGTTATCATAATAACTTCAAAAATAAAGTGAAACAGTGCCTCTCATTTGCTGTTCTCTAGAAAAGTCTGTTTAAACGTTTGGTAGAATTTACCAGCAAACCATCTGGGCCTGTCATTTTCTCTGTGGGAAGAATTTAAATTGAGAATCCAGTATCTTTAACAGGCCGTTTAGACTTTTTATTCTTGTCTTAGTTTTGGTGGCTTGTACTTTGTCCATGTCATCTAAATTTTATTGTATTTATTTTTGAGACAGAATCTCACTCTGTTGCTCAGGCTGGAGTGCAGTGGCATGATCTTGGCTCAGGGAAACCTCTGCCTCCCGGGTTCAAGTGATTCTTGTGCCTCAGCCTCCCAACTAGCTGGGATTACAGGTGTGCACCACCATGCCCAGCTAATTTTTATATTTTTAGTAGAGATGGGGTTTTGCCATGTTGCCCAAGCTGGTTTCAAACTCCTGGCCTCAAGTGATCTGCTTGCTTCGGCCTCCCAAAGTGCTGGATTTCAGCCATGAGCCACCATGCCTAGCCATGTCATCTAAATTTTAAAACTGATTGACACGAATTTTTTTTTTTTTTTTTTTTGAGACGGAGTTTCACTCTTGTTACCCAGGCTGGAGTGCAATGGCGCGATCTCGGCTCACCGCAACCTCCGCCTCCTGGGTTCAGGTAATTCTCCTGCCTCAGCCTCCTGAGTAGCTGCGATTACAGGCACTCGCCACCATGCCCTGCTAATTTTTTGTATTTTTAGTAGAGACGGGGTTTCACCATGTTGACCAGGATGGTCTCGATCTCTTGACCTTGTGATCCACCCGCCTCGGCCTCCCAAAGTGCTGGGATTACAGGTGTGAGCTACCGTGCCCAGCCAACACGAAATTTTTAAAATAATATCTTCTTTTTTTCTTTTGTAGAGATGAGTCTCATTATGCTGTCCAGGTTGGTCTTGAACTCTTGTGTTCAAGTAATCCTCCTGCTTTGGCCTCCCAAAGTGCTGGGATTACAGGTGTGAGCCATTGTGTCTGGCCTACAATATGTTGTTATGATCATTTTAATGTCCGTATGATCTAAAGCAGGAGTTGGCAAACCGTAGTTCTCAGGCCAAACCTGGCCCATGGCCTGTTTTTGTTTGGGCCAGTGAGCAAAGAATGGTTTTTAGATTTTGAAAGAGTTATTAAAAACAGAACAACAACAACCAAAACACAAGAATATGTGACAGAAACCAATTTCTGCTCTTAGCTTTAATATTTCCTTAGTTTAAATTTGTGACTTAATTTCCTGTTCCTTTTTAAATTTCTTGAGAACCCGGTTTTCATAAATACTATATTCTGTGTGTACTAGAAAAGGACAGGTTTGCTATGCTGTTATTCAAGTCTTCTATCTCCTTACTGATTTTTTGTCTTTTCATTCTATTGGTTAGTAAGAGTTGTATTACAATCTGCCCCTTTTATTATGGATTTATATATTTCTTTTTGTAGTTCTGATATATTATTGCTCTACATTTTTTGAGGCCATAGCATTAGACACATATAAATTTAGAGTTGTTATAACTTCCTAGTGAATAAAATCTTTTATCACTATTAATTGGGATGGAAGGGAAGTACATTTTAAGCAGTAGCAACCTTCTAACAATACATAGATAAAAGAAAATGTAGGCCGGGCGCGGTGGCTCACGCATGTAATCCCAGCACTTTGGGAGGCCGAGGTGGGTGGATCACGAGGTCAAGAGATCGAGACCATCCTGGTCAACATGGTGAAACCCCGTCTCTACTAAAAATACAAAAATTAGCTGGGCATGGTGGTGCGTGCCTGTAATCCCAGCTACTCAGGAGGCTGAGGCAGGAGAATTGCCTGAACCCAGGAGGTGGAGGTTGCGGTGAGCCGAGACCGTGCCATTGCACTCCAGCCTGGGTAACAAGAGCGAAACTCCGTCTCAAAAAAAAAAAAAAAAAAAAAAGAAAATGTAAAAGATATTTTGGAAGAGGAAGTAATACTATTTAATTACATCATGAGGTCTGTTTAGGGGAATAGAAAAAAGGCTATAAAAATAAAGGGGGGCTTTATTTTGGTTTGCTTCAAGCGACAGAGTGAGAAGTTTGTATCTAAGCCATCCATAAATTTTTGAATCCAGTTTTTTTCACCAAAATTCAACTTTGTCACAATCGTAAGCAATAAGAAAGACTGTGACTTAAGGTTTTCTACATTTTTATCTAAAATAAGTTATCTTAACCACTTATTCTTAAACATCCAATTTTAGTAATTATTCTACCATCTTATTTCATTTTTCCCAAGAAAGGAGAGTAGGTTTTTACAAACAAAAATAATGAATGAGTGCTCATTTATTATCCTTTCCTGAAAATATTCATGCTAGGTTTTCCTTTGTTTTCTTCCAAACAGTGACTTTTAAAAGAAAATAACTGATGGAAAAACAAAGTGAAAGTCTTGTCTCAGAATTCAGCTCAGTGTCAGAGTGATGTATATGCTCCAGTTTTACCTTAGACAGAGAGAGTGGCTGCAGTGTGACTCTGATTTGGTGGGTGGCTTAGGTTAGGATTCAGGACCCATTCAGCTGAGCTGAAGTTGCAGTGTGACTTGCTTGGCCACTCTGGGCTTGCAACTGGCTAAAGGCCGGAATGGGGGAAGGCGCAGTAGAGCAGACTTTAGAGCACACAGATGTTCACTTAATGGACAAAAAACTGCTCTGCCCTTTAGACTAGCCTAACTTCTGGCTCACCTAACAGCCACCAAATCCACAGCAACCTTATCAGCAATGATTTATCAGAGACTGAACTGTTCATTTTTGTTTGTCTGAATAGGGCCCTCTATCTTTCCAGCCTTCTATTAGTCTGTACTAAGGATTCAGAAAAAGGCAGGTGCTAGCTGGGATGGGAGGCTGATGTCCTTATCTGACAGGAGAGGTATCTATTACATGACTGGCTCTGTTCCCTGCTCAACCACTTACGTGTAGTGAGGCCACAGATAAATTATTTTATCTGTCTCTGCTTTCGTTTCTGTATCTGTAATCTGCAGATAATAGAGTTATACGTACTCCTTACACACTTTAGTGACACACTTGTGAAGATAAATTGAGGTTGAATTGTAATGTGTCTGCAAAGTCCCAAGAGCTTTGGGAATAAAGGCTATCTATAAATAAAAATGTATTATGAATGCCTGAATTTTAATAAAAGCTTTTATATTTTACCCTCACGGCACTTTAGAAAGTCATAACTGTTGAATATTGAACAGATCTTTTTTTTTCCTCTCTCTCCCCTGCCTGAAATAACACTTTCTAAACTAAGTTAGATCCTGGGAGATATTCATAAAGAAGATAAAGTTTGTTTCTGTGCTTCCAGGTTTCCCATTTTGCCCTGTTTTCCTTCTCAGGATGATACATTTATACTACTATTCCAAATGGGTTCAGGACTTTCAATGACTTTTTACCCCCATCAAAATACACTCTCAGTCAAAAATTTAATAAACGTATCGATTGGGGCATACATAACTGACTGACAAGCCTAATGTGTTATCTTTCAGTGTTTTTAATCTTTTAAACCACGATATTCTTTAGCCAAAGGATTTAATCTAAAGTGGGAAGTTTGGGTTTGAATCTAAGAATGGAGTGGAGGTGTTGATGCTGACAGGGACAAGGAAAGAAGGCAAGTAAATTGAAGCTTCTTCTTCTTTTTCTTTTTTTTTTTTTTGGAAATGTGGTCTTGCTCTGTTACCCAGCCTGGAGTGCAGTGGTGTGATCTTGGCTCTCTGCAGCCTCCACTTCTCGGGTTCCAGTGATTCTCCTGCCTTAGCCTCCCAGACATGGGATTACAAGTATGCGCCACCACGCCTGGCTAATTTTTTTTGTAGTTTTAGTAGAGATAGGTTTTCATCATGTTGGCCAGGCTGGTCTCGAACTCCTGATCTCAGGTGATCCACCCAAAAGTGCTGGGATTACAGGCATGAGCCACTGCACCCAGCCATAAGATGGAGCTTCTGAAGTACAGGCATTAAAAAATAACTCCAGTATCACACACTTTATATATAATCAGGCATAATGAAGAACACTAGGGAATGCAACCCTCACTGAAGTAGATATTATTTGTTACATTTTATAGATAAGGGTACTGAGGCTTGAAGAAGTTAAATAAGTGAGATCACACACTTAGAACGTAGCTGAGCTGAGCTCAAACAAGCTTGCTTGAGTCCAAAGTAGTTTTCTTGCCGTGTAGAATAACAAAACAAATCATAAATATGTAGAACTATGTCTGGGGTTAACTCGACTCAACTTGTTTTGATCCTTTGTTGCTAGCCAAGCACACATTTTTTTGGTGCCAGCAGTCTTGATGTCCCTGACTAATTTTTTTTTTTTGGTGGGGGACCGAGTTTCACTCTCGTTTGCCCAGGCTGGAGTGCAATGGCAAGATCTCAGCTCACTGCAACCTTCTCCTCCTGGACCAAGTCAGTGTCCTGCCTCAGCCTCCCAAGTAGACGGGATTACAGGCATGCACAACCATGCCCAGCTAATTTTGGATTTTCAGTAAAGATGGGTTTTCACCATGTTGGTCGGGCTGGTCTCAAACTCCCGACCTCAAATCATCTTCTCTCCTTGGCCTCTTAAAGTGCTGGGATTACAGGTGTGCGCCACCATACCTGGCCCTTGAGTGTCATTTTTGCCACTAAAATACATATATGTGTTCTCTGGAAACAATTATATTGTGGTAAAATGTCAAAATAGATCTTTGGTATATTCCAAATGCTTTTCAGTATATTACCAAGTTTAGTAATAAATGTATTTTAATTAAAAATCAGAAAAAAAAAAAGGCCGGGCACAGTGGCTCAAGCCTGTAATCCTAGCACTTTGGGAGGCCGAGGCGGGTGGATCACGAGGTCAAGAGATCAAGACTATCCTGGTCAATATGGTGAAACCCCATCTCTACTAAAAATACAGAAAATTAGCTGGGCATGGTGGTGTGTGCCTGTAATCCCAGCTACTCAGGAGGCTGAGATAGGAGAATTGCCTGAACCCAGGAGGCGGAGGTTGCGGTGAGCCGAGATCGCGCCATTGCACTCCAGCCTGGGTAACAAGAGCGAAACTTCGTCTCAAAAAAAAAAAAAATCAGAAAAAAATTGCCAATGCTGTAATAATGCATTTATGCACAACCCAATCTGGAGGCCTTTTCTTTATCAGCAACTTCTTTGATGTGTGCAGCATTTCTCTTGAACAGTGTATTTTCTTAGTTCCCTTGATACTTCTCAGCCAGTTTCCCTAATATATATATATTTTTTGCTGCCTTTTCTTTCTCTTTAACGTGCACGTCTCTCAGAACTCTTATATCAGAATTCTGCTATTTTTTCTATTCCCAGTACTCCTTAAGTATGCATCATTTCTTATAGTCTCAACTACAGTCTTTATGTTGGTTTCATTTCTCTCCAGCATAAATCTTGATTCAGGCAATTCAAACTTAGATTTCCATTCATTCTTCTTGTTTTTCTATATATTTATGTTCAACACACACACACACACACACACACACACACACACTCACCTGTTCAGTCCAAGCTCTGTGTTGCCCACGATACGGTACATTACTATACCACAGAATTCCTCATCTTTGCATTTTTTCCCTATCATTTCAAAAAATTAAAATAGCAGACATATACATGAAAAGTAATTTTTTAATGAAGTTGGTGATACCTACATACTGAAGTTTATCAGTAAAAATTAATAACTAGCATTAACTAAGTGGAGCCATTATCACGCTATGAGTGTATCATTTGGTTTTCTTATGCTGTCTTCTCCTACTCATGGATTCTGTTCTCATTTACAGTTCTTCATTCACTGTCATTTAAAGACTCAGCTGCCTGTCAACAAGAGCATTAATTGGGGCCATTGATGACATGTCCTCTTGTCACACCTGCTCACTCCACTGCCATGACTCTGGTCATTTGATCTTGGATCCAGCACTCTCCCTAATCTAGATAAATTTTAGAATTTTTCAGGCTTTACTCTGTCAAGTTAAAAATCTCTGCTATTATTTATTAATAGCCTCCTCCCTAACTCTGTCATAAAGTGGAGGGACTGTCCTTACATCATTAACTGCCTCCTCTTCTTTTAAAATTTGATGGCTTCTGTTTTCCCAGGACATACTAAAATTATTTAAAAGAGAAAAGAGTTTAAAATATGTTTAATTATAAGTTGTGTGGTCTGTTTCTCCACATAGCAAATACCTTATCAAATTTTCCCTTCACAAGTAGTTTGTTTCAATAAAAAATAGTTTGCCAATTATCTTTTGTCATTTCACTTTCATCTCTAGAATATTCTATCAGTTACCTTAATTGTGATCAACAGAAACTGACTACTGTTAGCTTAAACCAAAGTACATTTATTTAGGACCTTCGTGGTAGGGGAAGGGATGGATATGGTGCTTGTGTATGTGGGGATAACAGGGTAGGAGGCTGCAAGACAAGGCTTGTGAACAAGAGGAGCAAAAGAGCATTTAGAAAACCAGGAAGCAGGAAGAATAGAACCATCTCATGGCAAAACTTGTCTGGATAACACACCTCTTCTTTTTTATTGCCACTGAAACGAAATCAACTCTGCAATGTTTATTTCATTCTTGTATCATTCGCTCAATATTCATAGTCCCGGAAGAGAGAGAACTGATTGGCTGGGGTTAAGTCACATAACTGACCCTTGGTACTACCAGAAAAAGGATCTGGAGCACTTGGTTTCCAAAGACAGGCAATTGCCTTCACTGCCATGACCACATACAATGAGGAAGGGGCATTTTCCCTAAAGGAAATCAGGGGAAGGTAAATGGATTGGGCAACCAGTAAAGACTAACGTCCATGGAGGAACTAATATTTTTTGGTTGAGTTTTTCACCAGCTGAAATATTGTAGGGAAGGAGAGTCTAAATAGAACTTTATAAATCACAGGAAATAATAATTTGGTTTTTTTTTGAGACAATGTCTTGCTCTGTCATCTAGGCTGGAGTTCAGTGGTGGCATCATGGCTTGCTGTGGACTCAAACTCCTGGGCTCAAACCATCCTCCTCCCTCAGCCTACCAACCATGCCCAGCTAATTTTTCTTGTCTTTAAGATTTTTGTATAGATGGTTTTGCTATGTTGCCCAGGCTGGGTTTAAACTCCTGGCCTCAAGCAATTCTCCAAATCCTGGGATTACAGGTGTCACCCACTGCCTCCAGCTTTGAGGAAACAATCAAGGAAATAATTTTAAATAACAGTATATCTGCCCAACAAGAATTTACAATAGTATACATAAGTCATTCCCAAATGAGCATAAGAGATAGTTTCTTTGTTTTTTTTTTTTTCATTGTCTTTTATATTACATGTAGGTGCTGTTGAGATGTAGAAAAGGAAGAGAGAGGAGAGGGAATAAATTTGAATGGGAGAAAAAGACAAGAGAGGCAACATGGGGAACAGATATGGGTGTGTCAGCATTTTACATGTGTTATCTGCAGGTCTAATTCTAGTTCTGTGGACACTTGGAATTGCTTTTCAAACCTTTCAGAGCATCTGCTTTATCTGTTCTCAGTCCGACTTCCATCTTTCTCTCTAGCAGCTAGAGTTTTCTGCATATTGGTTCAAGAATTCATATTGGTGAGAAAGCCACGTATTTTTACTCTCCACTCTTCTCGTAAGCAATTTTTCTCCCCATCAGAGCCATTTTGTACATGCTGCTCATGGGTTCCCGTGGTAATAAAGATTCATTTTTCATAAAGGAACGTCAAAATCAAGAGAAATCGTAAAACCATTTAGCATCCATCATTCTTTTTTATAGTTAGCAAGAATGGTCTGAGGGCAAGATAAAGCACACATATTTCTGACATCTTTTCTTTGAATTCCTTTTTTTTTTTTTTTTTGGATACAGATGACAAGGCAGATTTGGCTGTTTCTTGTCTAATTTGACAAGTTGAGTATTGTCAGGCAGATGTCTTCATTAAGTCTGTGTAGGAAGAGGGAAGAGAATCAAAGGCAAGGAGTAGTGAGCTTTCCTTACGGTACTTTGGATAGGGGTCAGATATCTTGCAGGCTGATTTGTGAGTACAAGGGCAGTGTATAGTGTTTTGTGTAAAATAATATTTTTAGGATTAAAAACACCCATGGCAATCATCTGTTGGGTCCTAACACCTCATTTTTTTTTTTTTTTTGAGACGGAGTTTCGCTCTTGTTACCCAGGCTGGAGTGCAATGGCGCGATCTCGGCTCACCGTAACCTCCGCCTCCTGGGTTCAGGCAATTCTCCTGCTTCAGCCTCCTGAGTAGCTGGGATTACAGGCACGCGCCACCATGCCCAGCTAATTTTTTTGTATTTTTAGTAGAGACGGGGTTTCACCTTGTTGACCAGGATGGTCTCGATCTCTCGAACTCGTGATCCACCCGCCTCGGCCTCCCAAAGTGCTGGGATTACAGGCTTGAGCCACCGCGTCCGGTCCCCCTAACACCTCATTTTGTAGTCTTGGAATATGCAGTGTTATGACCCACTTTAGGAAGCAGTAACAATTGCAGTATTTGGGTCATGAAGCATAGCAGAGGGGTATATGGTGAGCTTACTCACGGTTGGGAAGGCTGAAAATGGCTGAACATCTTCACCTGTAGTGAGATTTGATCTAAAAGGCATCTACCAGTTAAGTTATTTCTGTAAACAATACCTATTTAATTTCAACCTTGTCCATTCCAGGCAGAGGAGATAACTGCCCGATGATGAGCTCTTTAGCCATTTAGGATTCCTCTTTTCCCTTTCTCCATCTCTATTCCCAGTTGGAAGCTCAGAAAAATCTTCCCTCTGCAATTTCTTACCTTTGCCTCTTTTATGTTCCTAAAAGCTTTCAAATCCCCCTTCTCAGGATTTATACTTATTTTTGGTTCTTTGGTTGTTTTCAACTTATCTCACATCCCTCACATAGATCATATTATAATGATTTCTTTAAGCAGCAAAGCATCTTAGCAACTTCTGAGTCAGTTTTCTTTCTGTAAGCAGCTAGGTTACCTCAGCAAGACTGGATGAGAAAATGGCATCACAGCAAGAAGCTTATATTGTGCTAGTTAAGTACCAGCAATGACCAGTAGCATGCAATCAGAGACTGCAGATGAAACAACAGTGCAGCTATTTTGGACAAACTTCTGCTCTATTAATTCAGTTATACATTGTGATAACTACGATGCATCCTTGACAATTGACTGCAGGTGATCAAATTATGCCTCCCAATCATCATGATAATGTAAAAGCAGCAGCTGTAAAATGCCATGTGCTATCTGAGTAACCAGAGAATCAGGGTTAAGAAAATAGTGCTGTCAGGACGAGCTATTTTTCTTTTCTTTCCTCCTTCTATGTTTTTAGTGTTGGTTCCTTCCCAAGCCACTAGAAAAATGCCTACTGCACATTCTGAGCACTGTGCATCTGACCCTTCTTCCTCTCCCCAGGTAGTTCGAATTTTGAGAAACGAAGTAGAGAAAATGGCATAGCACTTTGGAATAGCACAAGGGGATGGATCAGGGAGCACTGTCACATTTAAAAATGAATGACTGATAGGAGGGCTGAGGGAGGGAAGGAAGTAATGGACAATGACACCTCATGTTAAAACACAGCACAGACAAATATGGCACAAAATAAATGTAATGGAAAGGGTTCTCACCTAAAATTACTTGTGATATGTCAGAAAACATTTATCAATTTGTCAAAAGGTTAAAGATAATGCACTTATTTATTTTATTTTATTTTATTTTTTTGAGACGGAGTTTCGCTCTTGTTACCCAGGCTGGAGTGCAATGGCGCGATCTCGGCTCACCGCAACCTCCGCCTCCTGAGTTCAGGCAATTCTCCTGCCTCAGCCTCCTGAGTAGCTGGGATTACAGGCATGCACCACCATGCCCAGCTAACTTTTTGTATTTTTAGTAGAGACGGGGTTTCACCATGTTGACCAGGATGGTCTCGATCTCTTGACCTCGTGATCCACCCGCCTCGGCCTCCCAAAGTGCTGGGATTACAGGCTTGAGCCACCGTGCCCGGCCAAGATAATGCACTTATTAATGCATCTAATCTAAAAGAATTTATTGAACATCCATGTGCCAGGTACTAAATTTAGTTGCTGGGAGATACAGCAGTGGACAAAGCAAAGTCCTTACTCTCATGGTGCCTATATTGCGGTGATGGTAAGGAAAAAAAAAAAAAAAGGAAATAATTAAGGGCAGGGCACAGTGGTTCACGCCTGTTAATTCCAGTATTTTGGGAGGCCGAAGCAGGCAGATCATCTGAGGTCAGGAGTTTGAGACCAGCCTGACCAACACGGAGAAACCCCTTCTCTACTAAACAAATACAAAATTAACTGGGCATGGTGGTGCCTACCTGTAATCCCAGCTACTCAAGAGGCTGAGACAGAAGAATTGCTTCAACCTGGGAGGTGGAGTTTGCAGTGAGCCGAGATTGTGCTATTGGACTCCAGCCTGGGCAACAAGGGCAAAACTCTGTCTCAAAAAAAAAAAAAAAGTAAATAGATAGTATGTTAGATGGTGAGGAATACTACAGAGAAGTGAATCAAGGAGGGGCACAAGGAGTAATGACAGTGGTGAGAAGCTAGTTATTTTACATAGAATTGTTCAAAAGAACCCCTAATGAGAAGATAGCAGAGATCTGAAGGTCTGAAGGAAGTGAAGGAGCCATCGATGTGGATATGTGGGCAAAGAGTGTGCAGCCAGAGGTAACAGCAAGTGCAAAATCCCCAAGGAAAGAGCGTGCTTGGTGTGTTTGAGGAAGAGCAATGAGATCCTGTGGCTGAGCCTGATGAATGTAAAGGCGCGTGGTAGGAGATGATGTTGGTAGATAGGTGGGTGGGTGAAGCAGGGCAGATCAGATCATGTTTAAGTACTCAGGTAAAACTTGATGCGTTAGAAAATCTGGCTGCTATTTTGAGATTACACTGTTGGGGCTGGGGACAGGACAGAAGTAGGGAGATAGTGTAATAATTGAAGCCAGAGATGATGTGATTTGAACTGGATGTCACATCAATCGAGGTAGTGGAAAATGGCTGTTATAAATGAAATGACTGTGAACATTTATGGACAAGTCTTTGTACATTTCTCTTGGGTGAATACTCTGGAGTGGAATGACTGGATCGCATGATAAGTTTATATTTAAGATTTAAAAAAATTCCCAAACAGTTTCCAAAGTGGTTGATCCAGTTTGCATTCTCATTACTAGTGTGTGAGAGTTCTAGTAGCTCCACATGCTCACTATCACTTCTTTTTTTTTTTTTTTGAGACAGAGTTTTGCTCTTGTTACCCAGGCTGGAGTGCAATGGCGTGATCTCGGCTCACTGCAACCTCCGTCTCCTGGGCTCAGGCAGTTCTCCTGCCTCAGTCTACCGAGTAGCTGAGATTACAGGCATGCGCCACCATGCCCAGCTAATTTTTTGTATTTTTAGTAGAGACGGGGTTTCACTATGTTGACCAGGATGGTCTCGATCTCTTGACCTCGTGATCCACCCACCTTGGCCTCCCGAAGTGCTGGGATTACAGGCTTGAGCCACCGCACCCCGGCCACTATCACTTCTTATAATCTTTTTTATTTTGATAGTGCTGATAGGTATGCAGTGGTATCTCATTGCAGCTTTAATTTTCATTTCTCTAACAACTACAGAAGTGGAGCATTATTCCATGTGCTTATTTGTCATCCATACATCTTCTCTGGTGAAATGCTGTTCAAATCTTTTGCCCATTAAGAAAAATTGAGTTGTTTGTTTTCTTACTGTTTCTTTTTGAGAATTCTTTATGTAATCTGGATACACATCCTTATTAGACGTGTAATTTACAAACATTTTCTCTCAGTGTTTTTTTAAAAAATTCTTTAAACAGTGACTCTTGAGGAATGGTAGTTTTAAATTTGGAAATAAAAACTAACAGAAAAAAACTGGGTACTGAGCTTAATAAGCAAATGATGTAATAATATGTACAACAAACCCCTGTGACGTGTTTAACTGTGTAACAAGCTTTCACATGTACCCCCAAACCTAAAATAAAAATAAAAAAAGGATAAACTTAAAAAAAACAAAGAAAAAAGCTGGGTCCAGTACCCAATCTAGGATCACATGCTGTAGTTAGCTGCCACATTTCTTTACCCTCATTTTATCTGGACTCATTTTTCAATCCACAGTAGTCACTCATGTCCTTGACATTTTAAAAGAATACAGGCCAGTTATTTTGTAGAATGTTTCTCAGTTTGAGATTAATGATGTTTCCTTACGATTAGATTTGGGTTATGCATTTTTGGCTGGAATACTATTACACAAAAGGGATATTGTTTACTTCTCAGTGCATTGTATCATGAGACACATTAATTTGATTCGTCATAATACTGGTGATGTTAACTTTGATTACTCAGTGAAAGGGTTCTCTATTGCAAGCTTTTTGTTTTTCTCCTTTTAATTAGCAAGTATTTTCTGGGGAGATAGTATACTGTAGGACTATGCAGATCTCGAATTCACCCACTAGTTTAAGTATTATTGATGACTTTTGCCTAAGTCAATTATCAGATTTGTCACATAAAAGCTTTTTTTCTTTCTTTTTTTTTTTTGAGATGGAGTTTCACTCTTGTTACCCAGGCTGGAATGCAATGGCGCAATCTCGGCTCACCGCAACCTCCGCCTCCTGGGTTCAGGCAATTCTCCTGCCTCAGCCTCCTGAGTGGCTGGGATTACAGGCACGCGCCACCATGCCCAGCTAATTTTTTGTATTTTTAGTAGAGACGGGGTTTCACCATGTTGACCAGGATGGTCTCGATCTCTTGACCTCGTGATCCACCCGCCTCGGCCTCCCAAAGTGCTGGGATTACAGGCTTGAGCCACTGGGCCCGGCCTAAAAGCTTTTTTTCTTTTATTTTTCTGAGACAATCTTACCCTGTCACCTGGGCTGGAGTGCAGTGGCACAAACATGGCTCACTGCAGCCTTGACCTCCTGGGTTCAAGCAACACTCTCATCTTAGCCTCCCAGGTAGCTGAGACAACAGGCATGCACTACCACACCACAGTAATTAAACAAATTATTTTTTGTAAAGACAGAGTCTCACTGTGTTTCCCAAGTTCTTTTTGCTTTCTATATTAGTCCGAATTCATAAATTTATATTTCCTTTAATGGGCTTTCATTTAATATAATTATTTCCTACTGAAATTATTCCAGATTTGGATACATAAGACATCTTCAAACTGGCTTCTGTGTTTTTTTTTTTTGACATCCTCATCACTTTTGAACCAATTCCTTACTTTCTGCCACAATAAGATACGATTCATTTTACATTTTCTGGGTCCCAGGCTAGAAGTAGTCATTTCTCCAAAGAACTGGTTCTTTTCAGTGAAAATTATAGTTAGAAGTCAAAATCTAGGCACATTTTCATTGCTTTAGGGAAGTGATTACTTCTAGGATTTCCCAGAATACAGTGCTGAGAAATATGTATGTATGCACATAGATGCATGCCTATACCCCTTAAGTATTTCTTTACTGCTCTCCCTCTTTAAAAATATATACATTAAGTATATGTTAAATATCTAATTACAGCTCATTGTCTTTAGAATGAAGGTGTAGTGTCAAAATGCCATGTTAAAAAGTTATAAGTATAGCTTGTCTCTTGCAGGTTTTGTTCCAGAATACCACAATAAAATGAATATCACAATAAAGTGAGTCATGTAAAGTTATTGTTTTCCCAGTGCATATATGAGTTATGTTTACACTATACTGTAGTCTCTTAAGTGTGTAATAACATTATGTCCATAAAAAGCCAATGTAAATATATTTTTTAAATTGCATTTTAGGTTTTGGGGTACATGTGAAGAACATGCAAGATTGTTGCATAGGTACACACATGGCAGTGTGATTTGCTGCCTTCCTTCCCTTCACCTATATCTGGCATTTCTCCCTATGCTATTACTCTCTTTGCTATCTCTCCCTAACTCCCCACCCCCTGCTGTCACTCCCCCATTTCCCCCTAAGAGACCTCAGTGTGTGACGTTTCCCTCCCTGTGTCCATGTGTTCTCATTGTTCAACACCCATCAATGGCAGATTGGACAGGGAAAATGTGGTAAATATTTTTATTAAAAACACTTTAGCCAGGCGCGGTGGCTCAAGCCTGTAATCCCAGCACTTTGGGAGGCCGAGGAGGGTGGATCACAAGGTCAAGAGATCGAGACCATCCTGGTCAACATGCTGAAACCCCGTCTCTACTAAAAATACAAAAAATTAGCTGGGCATGGTGGCATGTGCCTGTAATGCCAGCTACTCAGGAGGCTGAGATAGGAGAATTGCCTGAACCCAAGAGGCGGAGGTTGCAGTGAGCCGAGATCGCGCCATTGCACTTCAGCCTGGGTAACAAGAGCGAAACTCCGTCTCAAAAAAAAAAAAAAAAAAAAAAAAGAAGCAACTCTCATCCTTTCAAGTTTTATCATGAAATTGCAAAAATTCAGTCACATCTTCAGGTTCCACTTCTAATTCTAGTTGTCTTGCTATTTCCACCACATCTGTAGTTACTTCCTCCACTTGTCTGGAATGCCTCAAACTCATCTATGAGGACTGGAACAAACTTATTCCAAACTCCTTTTAATGTTGATTTTTTTTTTTACTTTCTTCCTTGCATCACAAATTGCTCTTAATGGCATCCTAGAATGATGAATCCTTTCCAAAACGTTTTCAATTTACTTTGTCCAGATCCATTAGAGGAATCACAAATCCATGGCAGCTATGGGCTTATGACATATGTTTCTTTCTTTTTTAAAAAAATTTTCAACTTTTATTTTAAGTTCAGGGGTACATGTGCAGGATGTGCAGGTTTGTTACACAGGTAAACGTGTGCCGTCGTGGTTTGCTGCACAGATTATCTTATCACCTAGGGAGTAAGCCCAGCATTCATTAACTATTCTTCCTGATGCTCTCCCTTTTCCTGCCATCCTAAGACAGGCCCCAGTGTGTGTTGTTTCCCCGAACGTGTCCATGTGTTCTCATCATTCAGCTCCTACTCATAAGTGAGAACCTGAGGTATTTGATTTTCTCTTCCTGCATTAGTTTGCTAAGGATAACGGCTTCCAGCTCCATCCACGTTCCTTCAAAGGACATGATCTTGCTCCTTTTTATGGTTGCATAGAATTCCATGGTGTATATGTACGACATTTTCTTTATCCAGTCTATCACTGATGGGTGTTTAGGTTGATTCATGTCTTTGCTATGTGAATAGTGCTGCAATAAACAAAGACATGTATGTGCCTTTATAATAGAATAATTGTTTCTTTGGGGTGGGGGGTATATATCCAGTAACAGGATTGCTGGGTCAAATAGTATTTCTGACTCCAGGTTTTTGAGAAATTACCATACTGTCTTCCACAATGGTTGAACTAATTTACACTCCCACCACACAGTGTAAATGTGTTCCTATTTCTCCACAACCTTGCCAGCATCTTTTGTTTTTTGACTTTTTAATAATAGCTAGGCTGACTGGTGTGAGATGGTATCTCATTGTGATTTTGATTTGCATTTCTCTAATGATCAGTGATGTTGAGCTTTTTTCCATGACATACATTTCTTAAATAACAAAACTTGAAAGTCAAAATGACTTCTTGATCATCGACGTAGAATGGATGTTGGGTTAGCCAGCATGAAAACATTAATCTTCTTGTATGACTCCATGAGCTTTGGGTAACCAGGTGTACTGTCAATAAGCAGTAACATTTTGAAAGCAGACTCTGTTTGAGCAGTAGGTCTCAACAGTGGACTTAACTATTTAGTAAACCGTGCTGTAGACAGAGGTGCTGCCATCCAGACTTTGTTGTTCCATTTACAAGAGTAATTCTTAAGGATTTCCAGAACAATAAATGAACATTGGTTGCAACTTAAAGTCATCAGCTGCTTTATCTCCTAACAAGAGTCAGCCTGTTCTTTGAGGCTTTGAAGCCAGGCATTGACATCCCTCCATCTATAAAAGTCTGAGATGGCATCTTCTTCCAATAGAAGGCTGTTTTATCTATATTGAAAAATCTGTTGTTGAGTGTAGTCTTCACCAATGATCTTAGTTAGATCTTCTGGATTACTAGCTGTAGCTTCTCCACCAGCACTTTCTGCTTTACTTTGTACTATTATGTTATGAAGATGGCTTCTTTTCTTAAAACTCATAAACCAACATCTGCCAGCTTCAAACTTTCCTCTGGATCTTCCGCACTTCTCTCCTCCTTCATGGGATTGAAGAGAGTTGGGGCCTGGCCCCGGATTAGGCTTTGGCTTAAGGGAATGTTTTGGCTGGTTTGATCTTCTCTCCAGACCGCTAAAACTTTCTCCATCTCAATAAGGCTGTTTTGTTTTCTTATCAATGTGTTCACTGGAGTAGTACTTTCAATTTCCTTTAAGAATTTTTCCTTTGCATTCCCAGCTTGGCTAGCTGTTTGGCACAAGAGGCTGAGCTTTTGGCTTGTCTTGGCTTTTATCAGGCCTTCCTCACTGAGCTTAACCATTTCTAGCTTTTGATTTAAAAAGTGAGACACAGGGGACTCTTCATTTGAGCGCTTGGAGGCCATAGTAGGGTTATTACTTGACCTAGTTTCGATATTGTCCTGTCTCAGGGAGTAGAGAGGCCTGAGGAGATGGAGAAAGACAGGGAATCGCTGTCCAGTGGAGCCATCAAAACCTGCCCGATCTCTAGCTTTGTCCTGGGCTGTGCCCCTCCTTGCTCATTGTGCGCGCAAGCTTTCTTTTAGTTCTTTGAGTGATTCTACTCCTTGCTTTCCTATGACTTTTTCACATACTATGCCCTCCACCTGCAATATTTGTTTCCTCCTCTTATTAACTATGTTAATAACAATTCAACAATAACTTTAGGCCCAAATTAAATGCCATTTTCTCAAGGAAATCTTCTCTGTCCTTGTCTCTTCTTGCCCCAGTGAAAAATAAAGCCAATTAGATCTCCCTGTTATTTTATCTTCACAATGTTTCCTACACAACATTTATTGATTAAGTTCACTGTCTTATATGGGCACAGCTCATGGTGCCCCCAAACCTCTACGGTAGTTACGTCAAAATTTACTGATCATAGATCACCGTGACGGATATAATAATACTGAAGAATTTTAAAATATTTCAAGAGTTA
This sequence comes from Saimiri boliviensis, assembly GCF_048565385.1. Lineage (NCBI taxonomy): Eukaryota > Metazoa > Chordata > Mammalia > Primates > Cebidae > Saimiri > Saimiri boliviensis. The sequence continues at coordinate 111,516,456 of NC_133455.1, forward strand.
CTGAAGTGTGCTACAGGGACATAAAGTGAGTACATGGTGTTGGGAAAATGGTGCTGGATAGACCTGCTTGACGCAGGGTTGCCACAAACCTTCTATTTGTAAGGAACACAGTATCTGGAAGTGCAATAAAGGGAAGCACAATAAAATGAGTGTGCCTGTACTTGAATTGCCCTTTCCTGCCCCATGCCCTCCCGTGTGTTCGTGTTATTCTTTTGAAACATGATAAGGTTCATTTGTTTTAGTTTGCATTCCCTCTTAGGAATCAAATGTATTCATTGTCATTTTATAAATACTATTAAAACATGAACATGGTGTAATTGTCCAACTGATAAAAATGATAAGGAAGTATCACTTCTCCCAAATTTTCTGTCTTGGTTCTATCAGAGGAGTATTTTTTTTTTTAAAGGTTTAAATCAGACTGTGCTGTCCTTTGTTTATAATGCTGTAATCACTTGTCCCAAATCCTGGAAGTGTCTGCATGATGTGACCTGCCTGATCTCGAGCTTTGTCCTGTGCTGTGCCCCTCCTTGCTCATTGTGCACGCAAGCTTTCTTTTAGTTCTTTGAGTGATTCTACTCTTTGCTTTCCTATGACCTTTTCACATACTATACCCTCTACCTGCAATATTTGTTTCCTCCTCTTATTAACTATGTTAATAACAATTCATACTTTAGGCCCAAATTAAATGCCATTTTCTCAAAGAAATCTTCTCTGTCCTTGTCTCTTCTTGCCCCAGTGAAAAATAAAGCCAATTAGATCTCCCTGTTATTTTTATCTTCACAATGTTTCCTGCATAGCAAAGATCACAGTTTGCCATTATAATGTTTATTTGTTTGATTCCTTTTTTTTTGAGACAGAGTCTTATTCTGTTACTCAGGCTGAAGTACAGTGACAAGGCTCACTGCAACCTCCGCCTCCCAGGTTCAAGCAGTTCTCCTGCCTCAGCCTCCTGAGTACCTGAGATTACAGGTACCTGCCACCACACCCAGCTAATTTTTGTATTTTTAGTAGAGACGGGGTTTCATCATGTTGGCCACGGCTGGTCTCAAACTCCTGATCTCAAGTGATCTTTCCACCTTGGCCTCCCAAAATGCTGGGATTATAGGCATGAGCCACTGTGCCCAGACTGTTTATTACTTGAATCATGGCTATCTGATCTACCATGCTGTGGGTTTCATGTATAGCAAATATTTGCTGAATTGATAAATGAGGAGTAGAAAAAAAACTGTGAAGTTTAAGTTAGTATGTCGTTTCAAAAAACAGATGACTTCTTATCTGTAGGTATTTGAACCGATTCACAGATATTTGAGTTTTGTTCACAAATTTGTATTTATTTGTCCCACTATAGTTGTATGAAATCTTTGTGGTCTTGCATAATCCACAATAGAAAGTTAGGATCTGATTGGCACATTCTATACCATACCTTTTACATAACAAAATTAGAGGAAAAAGAGATACTTAAGAACGGAGGGGTAGATAAGTGAAATAGTCACAGTATTTTCTTATTGCTAAGTACAGGAAGCAGAAGGAACAAAGTGGGTAGAAAGCCATTATTTGTCATAACACAAATCAGCTACTTTGTATATGACTGAAATTCTTTTTCATTGTTTTCTTCTGTTTTTAATATGTTTGCAAATACGCTTATAGATTTTGTTTTTTTTTGGTTTTTGTTTTTGTTTTTTTTTCTTTTGAGATGGAGTTTTGCTCTTGTTGCTCAAGCTGGAGTTCAGTGGTATGATCTTGGCTCACTGCAACCTCCACCTACTGGGTTCAAGCGATTCTCCTACCTCTACCTCGCTGGGATTACAGGCACCCACCACCATGCCCTGCTAATTTTTTGTATTTTTAGTAGAGACGGGATTTCACCCTGTTGGCCAGGCTGGTTTTGAACTCCTGACCTCAGGTGATCTGTCCTCCCCAGCCTCCCAAAATGCTATGATTACGGGTGTGAGCCACTGCACATGGCCCTTATAGATGTTAAGGCGGAATAAATGCCTTTAATTAATATGATTAATATGTACGGTTTAATCCATGATAAAGCAAAGCAACCATTGTATTTTAAAAGGTCAAGTTAGGTTAAGTGTAGAAGAATTTGAGAAGCTGCAGGAGCTTACAGCTTCATGGCTCTTCTCTCCATGGCTCACTCCAAAGTCCTGGGAAGGGCCCTAGCAAGCTGTTCACACAACCATGTAATTTTGTAAAATTTGCAAACTTTCAGCTACAGTTGGTTAAGATTGTTGCCTCGCTGAGACTTTCCTTCCTTATGCTTATCCTGGTGTCTGGCATTTGGGGGGATGCCGTTGGCAGTCACTTCTGTGTGTTATGAGGCATTTCTTTGAAAGAATCACTTCCAGAAAACTTCTGCTGTTCACCTGGCATGGTGACACAAAGGGGCAAGACCCAAAATCATGTTATGATATGAGTGTGTCCCAGAGCATACAGCACTGAAGAATGTGCACAGTAGAAAAGAAAAAATGATTTTAAAAGTATGAAGCCAGAAACTGGTCTGTGGAAAATCCTTCTAACCTTCAGAAATGTAGAGTTAGAAGCAAAGAATTCCTTTATCATTACCTAATCAAAACAGCTATTCTCTCCTGTCAGGAATATACTTAGTAATGCAGGTTGTACAGTGGCAAATACACAATATTTTTTTCTTGGTTGAATGAGAATCATGCAAGATAAAATGTATCAAATTCCTGTGTTTCTTTTATAGACTTTAGGAGTATTACAAATAGTGATTATGTCTCTTGGCATACTGCAGAGTATATCCCAATATGTCAGATCACTTACAGTAGCTGACATATTGTGTCCTTATAAAGTTGAGCAGTTTTTAGCCAGGTGCAGTGGCTTAAGCCTCTAATTCGTTACTTAGGAGGCTGAGGCTGGAAGATTGCTTCAGCCCAGCAGCAGTTGCCAGCCTCAGCAACATAGAGAGACCCTGTTTCAATCATAAAAATAATATAAAATAAAGATGAGTGGCTCTAAATGAGTAGCTCAGTATAATACAGCAATAATTTAAAACTGTATTTGAATTCCTCTTGTGTTACACCTAATTTTGTATGTTTTTCCAGAGTATGAAGCCAAAAAATAGGGAAAACACATCTATTAAAGAGGTTTATTGGGCAATTAATTAATAAAATATTATGCTATTTTTCCGTATTAAGTGATGTTTAATGTATTTATTGTTTTTTATTGTATTTTGTTGTGATTTGTTTTCTTTCCAAACATATTCATTTTTGTTCTTAATTTTTGATATGTAACTTTTTGTCGTTTTTCTTAAAGAGTGTCTCTTTAAATTGGACCACTTCAGGCCCCATAAAACTTGACTTCCCATGGTTAGATGAATTAAAAATGTTTCTGTCCTGTGAAAGCTGGGTATAGTGAGCCACCTTTTCCAAAGTACTCAAAGAAACGACTTTTCTGTTAATTATCAAGATAATTAAACACACACACACACACACATACACACACACACACACACTCCTTCCTCAGCTTTCTTCAACAGTATTTACCAGATGATTCCATACATTTTGCGTGTGAATTTAGCTTCCAGTTATATCGTATATATTTCAATTATAAATGAACAGAAATTGGACTATAACAAAAAGGAAGAACTTTTAACTACCCCATCCTTCCACGACGGGTCTTCTGAAATTCCCTTTGCCAAAGGTAGGCAGCATCCTCTAGAAGAGAAGTCAGAGCTTTAAGCCAGCTCAGAAAAACAGGGAGGTGGCGCAGGATCAAGGACTCGGACAGAATAGGTGAACATTGGGAGAATCCTACATTATAGAAATAGATAACCATCGGTATTGGTTTAAAAAATATAGCTAGAAAACACTGTGCCTGTAGGATATAAAAGGCAAATACAAGGCCGGGCGCGGTGGCTCAAGCCTGTAATCCCAGCACTTTGGGAGGCCGAGGCGGGTGGATCACAAGGTCAAGAGATCGAGACCATCTTGGTCAACATGGTGAAACCCCGTCTCTACTAAAAATACAAAAAAAAAAAATAGCTGGGCATGGTGGTGCGTGCCTGTAATCCCAGCTACTCAGGAGGCTGAGGCAGGAGAATTGCCTGAACTCAGGAAGCGGAGGTTGCGGTGAGCCGAGATCGTGCCATTGCACTCCAGCCTGGGTAACAAGAGCGAAACTCCGTCTCAAAAAAAAAAAAAAAAAAAAAAAAAAAAAAAAAAAAAAAAGGCAAATACATAGCTAGAACTTATCAGATGCCCAGGAATAACCCAATGAATATAAACAAGCAAAAAACACCAAAAAACAAAAATCACTGACTTTTGTTTGAGAAATTATGAGAGCCAGAGGCTTAAGCATCTGTGTAAAATAAACAAAGGAAATAAAAATAATAGAAGACAAAAGATGAACTGAATGGAGGGCACATCATTAGGTGGGAAGCTCTCTTGGAAATTATTTGAAAAGAACAATGGATTCTCTCCTGACAAATGTGCCATGGGAAGCCGAAGCCTCTGGTACTGCTCCTGTTTTTCTCTAGCCTCAGATTTTGGTCTCCCTGCTACAATGCTCGTATATCCAGTGAGCAGAAACATTGTTCTTCCATAATTCCCACAGAGGCTTTGCCGCTGGATCTCTTTGAGGCTACTACTCACCTCTCCTTTTGGGACTTACTTATTTCTGCTTAGGTAGAGCTGGGAGTTGCAATTTCCAACTGGCAGCCCAAGTGTCTGAAGCTCTTTGATATTTACATCATTGCCAAAATATTAAACTAATCTACAGATTTTGAAATACATGCTGGAAGAGCACTTAGGAGAAAAGATAAAGAAAAATTCCTGAGGACAGTACAAAGTGCTAAAGTAGTCAAGCATTATTGGCAACTCTAAAACAGCGTAAAGGTCTCGCAAATAAAAACTCCTGAAACTTCATCACTCACTCTTATACATCTTTTTACTATCCTTTGGAACTTAAAAAATAATGATTGTTTAGCATTTTTGACAGCCACTAAGTTAGCAGAATAAAATGTAAAACTAGTGTTTCAAAAAATTGATAATTCTGAGCTGCATTCAAAAAGAAAGTATGTTAGCAAAACATCCCCAAGTCTTTGCTTTACAAGTTACCTCCTCTGGAGAGCTGTAATAATATGACCTGTTCTGCTGAGTGTCACATGATGCTTATTTTGAAAATATTTTGCATTTCTTAGATGAAGGGCACGCTTTAACACTTCAGATTATGACAACATGGGGTTACATTTCAGCTACTTCAATTCACGTCAGTCTCACAGTTTAGCAGAAAACATTTTTCACCCAATCTGTGTTTGTTCTGGTCACCTTGAGAATTCTATTTTTAGAAAAAGGTCTTTAAAAAGGAAGCACAAACACAGATTTTTAAAAGATATTATCTTGAAACTTACTGATGTCTTTCAGATTTCTGTTGTATGAGATTCTAGTTCATTTTTATGGAGGGTCCTACCTTGCCTGAGCTGGAAAAGCAAAAAGAGAAACAAAAGAAAAAGCAACATAGACCAGTGAACTTAGAGAAAACTTTTCTCCTCTAACTCCTTTCTTACAGGAGTGAAGAAAAAGTAAGGGTGGAGAATTATTTGTAGAATTATATTTCATATTTTGATTTAAATTTTGTTTATAGAGAAACAAAAAAAAGACCCTGACTACCCAGAAATGCTTATTAAATCTAACAGCACACCTACTACAGATTAAATGCCAGCAGCTCCTTGACTCATAACACTTTTGACATCCCAATATCTTTCTGCACCAAAGTGTTTCACTTTTACTGCAAGAAATCAGACAAAGATGGGAGTTAGACACACAGGTCTGTTAAAAGCAAACAAACCGAAACAATTAAATATTTTTTTGAGAAAAAGCTTTGAGCTTGCAAAGCTAACAACACTTGCCATAAAACACAACCCTGATTCTTTTGATAACTGTGTGCATCAGTGCTTAAAGAGCACTGGAATGGTACTTTCAGTGGAATTTAAAGAAATCTTACCCGGTGATGTCAAAAGAGTAGGAAAGCTCTCTTTTGCTAAAGGGAAGGTCTTCTAGACAGATACTTCACCACGGTAAGGTATTTATTGTAGTCTATTTTTATGTATCCAGCAGTCTCAGCTCAGAGGCATTTTTGGAGAGGCTAGAAGAGGGCCCAGTTAAGGACTCTGACGTGAGGCAGAAGGGAGACCAGTGAAGGCATCAACAACTGAAGGCGCAGCAGCTAGGGAAAGGGCTCTATCTGGGAAGGCACTGTTCTCCTGGGAGGCCAGTCCGGCTTCTGGTGAATGACTATGGAATTTAGGGGCCTGTGAAGGTGGGCGGGCATCAAGGCAGGTTTTAGAAAAGGGCTCCAGTCCTGTGTCGTGAATGGAGGGCAAAAGGGGACCCTGAAACAGTAGCCAGAACTTGGCCCTGGACAACATAGCTGCAGCGGGCAAGTCTGTGGTCTAGCGACCTGGGACATGCCAGGCAGAAGGCATCAAACTCAGAGCAGGAAGATTCATTTCACACTCTGCTGCCTGGTACATCTAAACCAAGCCTAGTTCTATATAGAACCTGCTCAGGCTAGATTTATCTCTGGAACTTAAGTTGTTGGTGTGGTGTCAGGGCCTGCAATTGAGAAATTGGGGGAAAGTTTCTGATACATCCACTTGTTTGGTCTTTCTGAATCCACTTCTATATTATTCCCATCTGTTTTTCACCAAGAAGTCAGAGAGGTCTTTCAAAATACGGCTCATCATTTGACCCCAAACCTGTTCAGATTCTGTTAATGCATTCCTTAGGACTTCAGGCTAACACCAAATCTCAACGTGGCCTAACCAATCACTACAAGATTGAGCTTTCCTAACCCATCTGGCCACTCTCCCTGTTAATTTCTGCCCTTCAGCCGCCACAGTGGCCTTTTCCTAGCTGTTCAGTGCCCACGCTCCAGCTTTACAGTGTCTACTCTGTCTGAATTTCTTTTCCCCATTCATTTGCAGAAGAAGAAACTTGTCCTGAGGCTCTCAATCCGGAAGTTACTTCCTCATGGAAGTGGAGACTGGGTCAAGTAGCATATCTTTAATTTTCATTCAGTTATCACAACAGTGATCAAAGAATTAAGTGTATAATTAGTTGCTTAATGTTTGTCCCTCCTGCTAAGACTGAAAACTCTACTAGACTAAGACCACTTTGATGGTGCAATTCAGAGTACACTCAGTGCCTACTGATTTATAAGACCTTTTGCAAAGTAGGCGCTTAGAAAATAGTTATTGAGGGCCGGGCGCGGTGGCTCAAGCCTGTAATCCCAGCACTTTGGGAGGCCGAGGCGGGTGGATCACGAGGAAGAGAGATCGAGACCAACCTGGTCAACATGGTGAAACCCCGTCTCTACTAAAAATACAAAAAATTAGCTGGGCATGGTGGTGCGTGCCTATAATCCCAGCTACTCAGGAGGCTGAGGCAGGAGAATTGCCTGAACCCAGGAGGCGGAGGTTGCGGTGAGCCGAGATCGCGCCATTGCACTCCAGCCTGGGTAACAAGAGCGAAACTCCGTCTCAAAAAAAAAAAAAAAAAAAGAAAATAGTTATTGAATAATCGAGTGTATGAAATGAGAGATGAGCATCTCACCATCACATCTTAAATCACAGTGGGATCCTCTCTGCACATTCACAAAGCCGGCCCCCTGTAAGGATCAGTCTTGGGCAAGCATTCTATCACATAGCATTACAGCAAAGAGTGTAGCATCATAACAGAATAAACCATATAGATGGCTTACTTCATTTACTAAATTTTTACTTTTTCCTAATTCTTTTCTTAGAGTTGAACTAAAATATTATTTTTAGAGAATGAAGGAAAGAGACCACAAAATACTGTGTCGGTCTTCGGAAATGAATATATCAAAGTGAAACCAGCCCAATTTTCCATAGAACTGAAATTTTTGGATTTTTTGAATAAACATAGAAACTGGACCTCCAGGTCTTAAAACCTTACGTTTGTCTTATCTGTATGTATCCCAACCCACAGGCAAGGGACTGAAACTCACCGAACACTACACCCAGGCAAGGAGATGCCACACCCCTCCTTAGCCAGGATTCTTTCCTTTCCCCTTCCTAATTTCTGTTTTCCAGCGTGTAGTTACATTCCCCCCGGTACAGAAAGTCCCCAATTTTAGTTGGTAGGGGAGACGGATTTGAGACTGATCTCCCATTTTCCTTGGCTGACATTGTGCGAATAAAAAGCTTTCTTCCTTGGCAATACTTGCCTCAGTGATTGGCTTTCTGTGTGGCAAGCAACGACCTAACTCGTGGTGTTTGTGTAACAAAATGAATACTCCGTGCTGGTGGCTTTTTCCATGTTCAGTCACGAGCTGCTAAATTTAAAGCAGCTTCGCACAAAATCACATCAGTCAACAAACTGTTACTCTCATCAACCTAGAAGCTTTGGAATGTTATAAGAGGCCCTTATCTCACCTCCCTGTGGTAATATTGGAGTTGAAGTGCAGCAGCTGACATTACACCAATCCACAAATGGAAAAGGAAAGTGTGGGCAGGGTTTCCTGACTCTGCTCAAACATTGTCAAAAACAACTGCATGTGTTGAAGGAATTGTAAATGGCTATCAATTCAAACTCTAAAATAGCTCTTAAATCTGTTCTCTTTCCCTACTTCTGTTCATATCCCTACTTTCACTATCTTGATTTGGACCCTTGGTCTCTCCTTGTCTGGGTTATTTTTAACAGTCGTATGGTTTTTCTACCTGTTATGTTTCCTTTCTCTAACCATTTCCCCACCTTGCAGCCAGAATTAGCTTTATAAAATATAAGAGCAGTCATTTAACTTCCGTAAACAACGTTTATGACTCTTGTTTACATGAGTGATTTTAAAACTTAAAAAATAACAACTAAGCCCTTCTTCCACATTAAAAATCTAAAAGAGATATATAAGAGAGATGAAGGTAGAATAGAGGGGGGCCAAAGACTTGGCCTTCTGACTCACCCTATGCTTCCATTAGGTCACTTTTGGCAACCTAAAGGCCTATTGAATGAAAAATGAAAGCCAGTCTCTTTGGGCAAGCATCCATGAAAGCCAGTCTCTTTGGGCAAGCATCCATGAGTCTTCATAATCTGACCACACTTTATCTTTCCAACATAACCCCTCACTAGGGGTTACATAATCCACCCACTCACCATTTTCCAATGTTCCAATATTCCATGTGTTTTCATTCATTTCCATCTTGGCATATTCTGTTAGTGCTTCTTGGAAAGGTCGTATTCTGTTGGACAATTTCGGACTTGGCTTGAATGAAATCCCTTCTGAAAGTCTTTTCAGACTTCCCCAATCAGAACTGGGTTCTCTCCACCTCTCAATATTGACTCTGCACTTAACCCCATCACAGGACTTACCACATTGTGTTGTCTGTCTTCCTACTTGATGTCAGAAAATATTTTAGTTCATCTTGATAAAACCAGTGTCTTCCTAACACAATGCCTGGCTTATAGTTATACATTTGCTGACTGCAAGTTGATTCTATCAGCTTCTCTCAGGAAATAAAATTCCTAGAGGTGGATTCAGCATAACTTTTTCCTCATCACCAAATCCTTTCCTATCACAAAACATACCTATACACTTAAGATAATAATTTTTTTCTCCCTGATTTTTAGTGTGCTATTGCGATTTATAAGAAGTAGTATATATTTGGTCTTTGTCTGTAGTTTCCTAGCACAGAGCTCCTATAAGTCTTGGAATTTCTGAAGTGGTTGGTGTCTTTTTGTGTGCTAATGAAATGGCTGGTGGCTGGGGCTCCTAAAGAGTGTCCAGTGGGGGCTGGTTGCCAGGGTGAACCAATCACATGATTACAGGGTTGAAACTTTTAGCCCCACCTCCTGACATAAGGGAGGTGAGCAGGGCTGGAGGTTGATATAATAGTCAATGACCAATGATTTAATTAACGATGCCCAATGAAGCCTCTCCAAAACCTCAAAAGGAGAAGGTTTGGAGAGCTTCCAGGTAGGTAAACACATAAAAGTGCTCAAAGGGTGGCACATCTCGGGGGGCATGGAAGTTCTACATCCCTTCCCACATACCTGAGTCTATGCATCTCTTCTATTTGGCTTCCTGAGTTGGATCCTTTTATAATAAATGGGTTATAATAAGTAAAGTACTTTCGTGAGTTCTGTGAGCCACTATAGCAAATGATCAAACCTGAGGAAGGGGTCATGGGAATCTCTGATTTACAGCCAGTTTGTCAAATTACAGGTGATAACCTGGAGTATCAGGTGGTGGCAAAGGGCAGTCTTGTGAAGTGAGCCCTTAAAACTGTGGATCTAACACTGTATCTTCAGATAGGTAGTTAGAGAATTGAGTGAAATTGTAGGACACCAGTTGGGTCTGCAGAGAGCTGGAGTGTTGCTTGGAAAACCCCACTCATCTGGTGTCAGAAGTGAAGAGAATTTTTTCTGTAAAACAGACATTTGAATACAATTATTGGGTATCAATTTTAAAAAGACACCTTTCTAAAAAGAAAAGAAGATGATGTGGTTTAGCTTCATATCCCCATGAAAATCTCATCTCAAATTGTAATCCCCATGTGCTGAGGGAGGAACCTGGTGGGAGGTGATTGGGTTATGGGGTGGTTTCCCCCATGCTATTCTCATGATAGCAACTGAGTTCTCATGAAATCTGATGGTTTAAAGTGTTTGGTAGCTTCCCCTTCCTTATGCTGCCATGTAAGACATGGTCGTTAGTTTCCTGAGGCCTCCTCAGCCAATTAAACCTCTTTTCTTTATAACTTACCCAGTCTTAAGTAGTTCTTTATAGCAGTGTGAAAATAGACTCATATAGAAAATTGGTACTGAGAGAAGTGAGGCACTGATGTAAAGATACCTGAAAATGTGGAAGTAACTTTAGAACTGGGTAATGGGCAGAGGTTGGGACAGTTTGGAGGACTCAGAAGATGACAGGAAGATGTGGGAAAGTTTGGAACTTCCTAGAGACTTGTTGAATGGTTTTGACCAAAATTCTGATGGCGATATGGACAATGAAGCCCAGGCTGAGGTGGTCTCAGATGGTGTACTAGATCATTTTTGCATTGGTATAAAGAAATACCCAAGACTGGGTGATTTACAAAGAAAGGAGATTTAATTGGCTCACAGTTTCACATAGTTGGGGAGGCCTTAGGAAACTTACAGACATGGCAGAAGTGGAAACAGACATGTTTCACACCGTGGCAGGTGAGAGAAGTGAAGTGTAAGCACAAGAAAAACTGACACTTTAAAACCATCAGATCTTGTGAGACTCATGAGAACAGCATGAAGGAAACTTCCCCCACAGTTCAATCAGGTTACTCTCTTGACACATGGGGATTACAATTCAAGATTAGATTTGGGTGAGGACACAGAGCCAAACCATATCTGATAGAGATGAGAAATTTATTGGGAACTGGAGCAAAGGTTACTTTTGCTATACTTTAGCAAAGAGACTGGTGACATTTTGTTCCTGCCTTAGAGATCTGTGGAACTTTGAACTTGAGAGAGATGATTTAGGGTATCTGGTGGAAGAAATTTCTAAGCAGCAAAGATTCATAATGTGACCTGGCTGTTTCTGAAAGCATTAACTCATATGTGTTCACAAGGAGATGTTCTGGAATTAGAACTTATGTTTAAAAAAGAAGCAGGACATAAAAGACTAGAAAATTTGCAGCCTGACCAGGTGGTAGAGAAGAAAAACCCATTTTCTAGGGAGAAATTCAAGCCACCAGGTGTAGAAATTTGCCTAAGACAAGCTGAATGTAAATAGCCAAGACAATGGGAAAAAATGTCTCCAGGGAATTTCAAAGATCTTCATGGCAGCCCTGCCCATCACAGGCCCAGTGGCCTAGGAGGTTAAAATTGTTTGGTGGGCCCGGCCCAGGGCCCTGCTGCTCTGTGCAGCCTTGAGACATGGCATCCTGCATCTCAGTCATTCCAGTTCCAGCTGTGGTTAAAATGGGCCGAGGTATAGTTTGGATCATTGCTTCAGAGGGTGCAAACCCCAAGCCTTGGTGGCTTCCTGGTGTGTTGGGTATATGGGTGTGCAGAAGACAAGAGTTGAGCTTTGGGAGCCTCTACCTAGGTTTCAGAGGATGTATGGAAATGCCTGGAAGCTCAGGCAGAAGTCTGTTACAGGAGCGGAGCCCTCATAGAGAACCTCTACTAGGGCAATGCAGGGGGGAAATGTGGAATTGGAGACCCCACACAGAATCCCCACTGGGGCACTGCCTAGTGGATTGGTGAGAAGGGGGCCATCAACTTCCAGACCCCGAAATGGTAGATCCACTAACAGCTTGCACTGTATACCTGGAAAAGCCACAAGCACCCAACACAAGCCCATGAAAGCAGCCTCAGAGGCTGTACCCTGCAGAACCACAGGAACAGAGCTGCCCCAGGCCTTGGGAGCCCATCTCTTTTATCAATTGCCCTGGGTGTGAGACATGGAGTTAAAAGGAGATTATTCTGGATCTTTAAGATTTAATGACTTCCCTGTTGGGTTTCTGAGTTGCATGGAGCCTGCAGCCCCTTTGTTTTGGCTAATTCTTCCCATTTGGAATGGGAGCATTTACCCAATGCCTATGCCCCTATTTTATCTTGGTAGCAACTAAGTTGCTTTTGATTTTACAGGCTCACAGGTAGAAGGAACTTCCCTTGTCTCAGATGAGACTTTGAACTTGGACTTTTGGGTTAATGCTTGAATGAGTTAAGACTCTGGGTGACTGTTGGAAAAGCATCATTTTGTTTTGAAATGTGAGAAGGACATGAGATTTGGCATGATGTGGTTTGGTTCTGTGTCCCCACCCAAATCTCATCTTGAACTGTTGTCCCCAGGCATTGAGAAAGGGACCTGGTAGGGCGTGATTTGATCATAGGGGCAGTTTCCCCCATGCTGTTTTCATGATAGTAAGTGAGTTCTCATGAGATCTGACGGTTTAAAGGTGTTTGACAGTTCCCCCCACTGCCTCCTGCTGCCATGTAAGATGTGCTTGCTTCCTTTTTGCCTTCCCCCATGATCATAAGTTTCCTGAGGCCTCCCTAGCCATGCAGAACTGTGATTCAATGAAATCTCTTTTCTTTATAAATTACCCAGTCTCAGGTAGTTCTTTAAAGCAGTGTAAAAATTGACTAATACACAAGACATTAATATTCTCTTGATTGTTGGACCAGACTTTGGACACTAGGAGGAGTCTCATGAAGTCAACTTCTGAAGAGCTACTGGAGGATAAAATGTAATAGTTTGTGTTAAGCCTTAAAATAAAAGGTATATCAGATAAAGATGAAGAGAGACAGAATTTTTCTTCCTTACATGGAATATAGTGAGTATGAATTTTTCAAAATCCAAGACTTAGATGTGTAAGAAAGGAAAAATGTTGAATTCCTTTTAAAATTCCAGTTTGAGGCCGGGCGCGGTGGCTCAAGCCTGTAATCCCAGCACTTTGGGAGGCCGAGGCGGGTGGATCACGAGGTCAAGAGATCGAGACCATCCCGGTCAACATGGTGAAACCCCGTCTCTACTAAAAATACAAAAAATTAGCTGGGCATGGTGGTGCATGCCTGTGATCCCAGCTACTCAGGAGGCTGAGGCAGGAGAATTGCCTGAACCCGGGAGGCGGAGGTTGCGGTGAGCCGAGATCGCGCCATTGCACTCCAGCCTGGGTAACAAGAGCGAAACTCCGTCTCAAAAAAAAAAAAAAAAGAAAAGAAATTCCAGTTTGATATATCTCTAGAGACCCTATTCTTCCTAATGGAAGTAAACATAATTTTAGTCAATTTCTGGGAGTCCTTCACTTCATTGTACCTCACTGTATTTAACTAGCCTCATGGACCCAGGGAAGAAGGAAGTACCTGGGCCATGGTCAGTAGTTATACACGCTGTCATCTGTGAGGTTGTCCTGTATAGTTTCCAGACTTAGTCCTTGCTTTCCAGTAGCTTCCATCAAAATACTTATGTTCTTACTAATCCCCTCATATGACTCAAGGTCCTTATGGAGCACCATTCCCTTGTCATGACCACAAAATTCCTTCAGAAGTCTTCACTCTGTCAACTAACTCTGTGCCTTCCATGGGGGCTGTTGTAAAGCTAAACCAGTTTAGTCTTGTACAAACTTAGATTATTTTAGTATACAGTAGTAACAACCACGAAATTGAGTTATTCTCCAAAACTTATGCCACAAATACAAACCTTATTGAAAAAAATATTTAATAGTGAGCAGACCCAAAAATATTTATACTAACTATTCTGTAAGATTAATGAAGTCCTAGCTCTCTGTTATTTTGGGTGCTTCAACTACTTCTTTGCATGAAAAGTTTATATGAAGTGTTCACTTGAAAGCAACAATATCCAGAGGCAGCAGAATCCTGTGCCTGTAAGTTGAGATCAGGAAAGCCAGAATTTTCTGACTTGGTGATTGGACACAGGTTCATTTAAGGGTGAAGTTATCAGGTGTTATCCTTAAAGAGACAGGTTGTAAATTTGGGTGGATTTTCTCATTCTATTCATTGAACAAGTTATCAATGAAGTTCACTAATTTCCACAATGACACCCCCTTTTTAACATTTATTATGCCAATTAGAAAAGCTTCTAGTATTGATGGAGACGTGGAGAGCAGAAAGTATATGTACATATTGACTGTCTCTGGAGTGTGGGCTTTCTGATTGGAATGCCAGCTAAGCACTCCTGGGATTTTAGTTTGTGATCTGGGTAACTAACCGAATCTTGACTTATAACTGAAACCAATACCTATATAATATTACATTGGTTATGCCGAAGGATTTTAAAATATGTTGTAGACACACAACGGCACAGGAAAACTGGAAGGTCTTCCACACAATTCTGCCCAACGGTTTTGCCTCAGGCCCGCTCTGTTCTTGGCATCCCAAACAACCCTCTGTCTTGCTGCCCTCCTGTCAGAAGTGCAGAGAGCTTCTGCAAGATTGCACCTCCCAAACTTTTAGGGAGAAAATGTGCACAGGATTTCTTTGCTCTGATCTCTAGGTAGGGAAATTATGCATAGCAGAAAAATAATTTTAAGAGATGCAATAGCAAGCATCTGGTACATAGTAGGAGCTCATTTAAGATTATTGGTTGGATGAATGAATGATTGAATGAATGAAAGTGATATCAAAAGAGCTCATGTTTGTGGATAATAAGACACAGGCAAAGGCATGGCACCCTTATGCATACTAAAAACATCTAGGTGATTGACAGAATTTGTTTCTGTAGAAATGATTGTAGAGAAAACAACACACTGCCAAAATCTGACGAGACAATTAAGATGAAGGGTCTCCAGTGAACTGCTTCCCATCTGTTCTTTTAAATATGAACTCCAGTATCTCTGAGCTGTCCTGATGGGGACAGAGAACTGCTACTCTGACAATAGAGATGGGGAGAAAGCCCCTTAGAAGGCTTTTGTCCTGAGACTCAGAAAACAGAAAGGCAGAAGCTGTTTGCCAGAAGAAATTTAGAAATATTTACTGAATTTTGACTTTTATATTGGAGTAAATTTATTCTTTAATTTGATTTTATTTTTATGAAACTATTCTAGGAATAATTTAAATGGTCAAATTATATTAGAATGCTTATAACAACAGAAAGTTTCCTCTCTCTCTCTCTCTCTCTCTCTTCTTTTTTAAAGCATCCTATTTTTATTTCATTGATGTGATAATGTATCTCTATAAGGAAACTAAAGTTTTTAAAAAAATTTGTTTGTTTGGACACTTTCTTCTGCTTCTTGTGTTACAGAAAGCAGAGATCATTCACTTTGCTGCCTTCTTATTTGGCCATTAGTTTTATGTCAAGGCTTTTGTCATACCTAATGATTCTTAGCTGTCATATACATATATAATATAACATCAGGTTGGAGACCCAGGAGAACCGATGTTCCAATTCTAATCTGAAGGCAGATTGGAACTGGAACATTGGCTCTCCTGGGTCTCCAGCCTAATAGCTCATTCTACAGATTTTAGACTTGTCAGACTCCATAATTGTAAGCCATTTCTCTGTAATAAATCTCACTGTCTCCATATATGTGTATATTCACAGCATTTATACATACACACATATTAATTTTGTTTCTCTTGAGAACTCTAATTAGTGCAGCTTCCTTTCTTACTTTAATTTCATCTTTATTCTCATTCATTCTCCAAGTTGCAACACCCAGTTGTCTCCTAAAACTCAGATAGGATAATTTCACTTCCCTGTACAAAAGATCTACAGCACCTGCCCTAAAGTCTTGCAAGGTTCCAAGCTATTTTTAAAACTTTATCATTGGCTGGGCATAGTGGCTCATGCCTGCAATCCCAGCACTTTGGGAGGCTGAGGTGGGCGAATCATGAGGTCAGGAGTTCGACACCAGTCTGGCCAACATGGTGAAACCCCATCTCTACTAAAAGTACAAAAAATTAGCTGGGCACGATAGTGGGCACCTGTAATCCCAGGTACTTGGGAGGCTGAGGCAGAAGAGTTGCTTGAATCAGGGAGGGGGAGGTTGCAGTGAGCAGAGACTGCATCACTGCACTCCAGCCTGGGTGACAGAGTGAGACTCCATCTCAGAACAAAACAAAACAAAACAAACAAACAAAATACCAACTTTATTTTCAACCCAGCAGTTTCTTGAAATACTGTTGTCTTTCTCCTTTTGTTCTTTCGCAGGTGTGGTTTCTTTTGGGAATATTTTTCTTCTTTTCCATCTGGAAAATTGGTCTGCATCCTCTAAGTCCCAGCCCTAATGTCACTCTTACATGAAGTGTCACTAATGCTTTTTCTCTCTTTTCCAACTGTGTTAAGGGCTTTCCCCCACCCCCGAGCCTTTTAAAGCCTCTACTAAGGTACTTATGGAAAGAAATGCAACTGAAATTGATCATATTGCATTGGGATTATTTATTCATGTTCCTCTTTCTCATTAAATTCTGAGATCCTTCAAGGGAGCCTAGTGCATAGAAAGTATTCCACAAACATTCATGAAACATATTACTAGAGCTGTAGCTGCAATTTCTTCAGTACTTTTTTATTGTAGCTGGAAGATGAGTGAAAAAATTTGAACCGAATTCATTGCAGTTGAATTTAAATTTTAGTTCTGCACATCACAGTTGGCAGAGCTAAAAAGGAAGACTGCTTTTATATTTTCTAGTATAATTATTCCCCCTTGCCACCCGCAAGGGAGGAGTGCCCCCATTAGGTCCTGCCATCTTGTTCTCTTGCTCCTGATTTAATGTTCTAATTGTTTTAGTGTTTTAAGAGTTTCTATTGTGTGGATGCCTCAATCTCTTTTAGAAATTTATAGTTTATAAATAATAAATAGCGTAAGCCAGCTTATTGCTTCTTTTCCCAAGAGGCATTACTTGTAAAACATTAGTTACCTTCTCTTTTTTGAGACTTTAAATGTTATTTAAAAAATGAAAGGCCAGAAAAATATGCTTAAGAGGAGAATGAATACAAACTACCACCTTCTTCTGACTTTCTCAGATCCCACCTTTCTCCTCATGATGGAGATTCACTGCAGGGTGGACTCCAGAAGTTAGACGAAGTAATATCAGGTAGGCTGTTTCTTGAAATTATTCCTCTCTTGACACCAGGCTTTCATAGTGAGAACCAAATTGATCTCCAGCTGCTGAGCTCTGAAGAAACTGATGCCTTTCCACCCCACAGCCCTGGGCAATGGATTTCTCCCTGCTGCCCCGATCATCACTGCAGCAGCTGTGTGGGATAGGGACTTCCGGAGCTCTGCTTCCCTGTCTTTTCTCAGACTCCGATTTCCAACAGTCAGGCTGAGTTTTCCTCAATCTCACAAGAAGTTTACACTTCACAGAGTCTCTTGCTGCTTCTCTTTCTTCCCAGATATCAGTGATTTTTGGTGCCAGTTGTCTTTTTTTCAAATTCAAGTTAAAGTTTCAGCCCTTTGTTTGTTGATTCTTAAGGCAACAGCTGTGCAAACAAAGCCTTTTCTCTGTTATTAGTGACAGCGTTTGCAACAGAAAAGAAGCTGTCAACTACTTTATTAAGGCAGATTCTTAATAAAGTAGTTTGGTTATTTTAAGGAGCCATTCAATCTCTTTGTATGTTTGATTTTTTTTTTTTCTTTTAAAGTTTTCAGGTTATTGGATTCAGTGAGTTTTAAAATTCTTTGTTAATCCCAACATCTACCTCCTAATCTTTTCAAAAGGTTTGTTATGAGATAGGTCACCTGAGAAACCAGGAACAAATGCAAAGTATGGCAGGGCACTGCCATAGAATTCTTTCATGTAGCGATCCTAAGACCTCCTTTTCCTTTGCTGGTAGGTATGCAGGATAAGGCTTTTCTCTTAAAACAAGACTGAATGGAAGCAATACAAACTGCCTAACAAAGCAAAATAGCAGCAGCAACAACAAAAAGACTTCTTTTTATAGTTTCCAGAAAAAGAAAAGAGCCAAAGCTTCTGAGAGAATATTAGAGTCTATTATTTTGCATCCGTTGTGGTCAAAGTTGATAGCAACCAGTTTCTCCCCAGTTCAATTTGCACAATATCGCCATTCAGGATCATCCTGAGAAACAATACAATGCAGCCCCATGGCTGGGTGAAAAATAATCAAAGGGAACTTGACATTTAGTTTGCTTTTGGTTAATTATTACTCTAAGATGAAACAGGAAGTAAAAGTTTTGGTTCAAATTTATTTCTTCAGCTTGAGCAACAGTAGTGAGACCCTATCTCTACAAAAATATAATTAAAAAAAAATTATCTGGGTGTAGTGTTTCACACCCATAGTCTCAGCTATTTGAGAGTATTTGATAGGCTGAGGCCGAGGATCGCTTGAGTCCAGGAGTTTGAGGTTACCATGAGCTGTGGTCACACTACAGGACAGAGTGAGATTTGGTTTCTAAAATATATATGCATTTCATCTTACACTTCCTCTAACATTTTCAGTCAGGCTCTGCTGGTATTTTACAAACTGCTTCATTTGGTATTAGTTTTTTCCTGTGAACTGAAATTTAAGTCCTTATTTAGAGAAAGAAAAGCGATGAGCTTAATGCAACACCCTGTAAATGGTACTTTTATTGGCTATAAGTAAAGTTGGTAAATAGTTTCATGTTCCTTTTTTGTTGTGTAATTTAGTGCTGGGAGAAAAAAAATTGCTTTGGGCAGAACTCTGTAAATCTTTTCTTTCTCCTGCTCAAAGGGAGATTCAATAGGTGGAGTAACAAAAGCCACGCAGATGGCCTCATGAAGAGGCCAAGCAGAATCAAGATCAAGGTTGCAGAAGTAATGCAACAAAACAAGGAAGGTGGCAGTGAAGAGGGATGGGATGGTCAGTGGTAAAACATAAACTGAGAAACAATAACATTTACAGAGTTTATTTGAGCAAGCAGTGATTCATGAATTGGGTAGCTCCAAACCAGAAGTGGTTCAGAAACTCCCCTTAGGGAATGCAGAGGAGAGGGTTTTATCCAAGACGCTGAAGTAAAGCAAAGAAAATATCTGATTGGTTACAATCATCCAGTTGCCTTATCCTTGGAGGATACATTCTAAGACCCCTAGTAGATATCTGAAACCATGGATAGTACTAAAACTGATATATACTCTGTTTTTTTCCTATATATAAATTAGGCACAATAAGAGATTAGCAACAACAATAAGAAACAACAATTATAACAATATACTGTAATAAAAATTATGTGAATGTGGTTTGTCTCTCAAAATATCTTGTGCTCTACTTATCTCTTTTTGAACTGTGATTGACCAAAAGAAACTGAAATTGTTGAAAGCAAAACTGTGGATAAAGGAGAATACTCTATTCGATTTACCTTTTTGGGAAATTTCTAGTTACATAATTTAAAGTTTGTTGGTTGTTTCCGATTAGTTGAACGTACGTTCTTTTTCCTTTAATATAGGCGTTTAAAAGAAATAGCTCAAGTTAAGTTTTGCTTACGTTTGCAAATCAAACAAGGCTTAGCTCACTTATGAGGCCTAACTGGCTTTGTCTGCTCAGGGATTTTTTCACGTCTGTCCATTTTAATTTACTTTAACATCTGTGAGGTCAAGGTAAGAATTCAGCTGTTTTCTGGCGAGGTATTGGGCTCTTTTCTCTTCTATCCTTCTAAAAAGAAGGAGTGAAGGAAAAGTTTATTTATACATAAAATGAAAATTTCATGCTTATTATAAAAATATTTGCTACTTTTCCTTAGAATCAGACCAGAGTCATTGGATGGAATAAACTTTCCCTTTTACTCATGAGAAATGAAATAATCATTACCATCTAATGGGTATCTACCATGTGCTTGGTACACTGATAGGTACAATGTATATATTATCTGATTTATTCTTCATAATTTATGTTAATTTCATTTTATAAAAGAGAATGTAATCTCTTTGAAATTATAAAACTTGCCTAATGCGGTGCAGCTAGTTAAAAGTATTCACATCCCCTCAACCTTCACTGTAGATTGAAATGCTATTTTATATGAACTTAATGTAGCAATAAATCTTATATTTCCTTCACTTACTTGAAAAACAGTTGTTGAAGATAATAGGCATTTTAAACTAAGGGATACATGTAATCCTTGTAGACTCCAAAGGAAAAAACAAACCGTTTTTTCTCTCTTCTCTGACACTCAACATACGGAACACTTCTGGGACCAGATGGCTTGTAGTTCCCTCCCTGCCCACCAAGCAAATCAATTGAACGTCCTATAATCCAGTTCATTTCTGACACTATCCACCTGGACATAGCATCAGATCTGGTAGGATAAGGGCATAATCTCACAAGATCACATGTCCCCACTTCAGATGCCAATCACAAGCCCCAGGTTGTGACCTGTGCTTCTGACTGACCTGCCATAAATCGGGGTTCTCAAGACTCCTCATTTTACATTCAAGAATTTGTAGAATGGCTCACAGAACTCAGAGAAAGGTATTCTTATGTTTACTGGTTTACTGTGATATTATAGAAGTATAATATAAAAATTATATTATATAGAAGTATAATATCACAGTAAACCAGTAAACATACAGATGGATAGCCAGTTGAAGATACGCATAGGGCAAGGCATGGGGGAGCAAGGACTTCCAGAGGGTTCCCTGTCTGGGCATCCTCCCAGCACCTCCACATGTTTGGCACCCTGGAAGCTCATCAAATCTTGTTCAAGAGTTTTTATAGAATTTGAGCTCCCCAGCTTGCACCTCCACTTCCGAGAGGTTCGCAGAAGGGGCTAGAAGTTCTAATCCTCAGGCCGGGTGCAGTGGCTCAAGCCTGTAATCCCAGCACTTTGGGAGGCTGAGGCGGGTGGATCATGAGGTCAAGAGATCGAGACCATCCTGGTCAAATGGTGAAACCCCGTCTCTACTAAAATACAAAAAAAATTAGCTGGGCATGGTGGCGCGTGCCTGTAATCCCAGCTACTCAGGAGGCTGAGGCAGGAGAATTGCCTGAACCCAGGAGGCGGAGGTTGCGGTGAGCCGAGATCGTGCCGTTGCACTCCAGCCTGGGTAACAAGAGCAAAACTCCGTCTCAAAAAAAAAAAAAAAAAAAAAAAAAAAAAAAGAAGTAAGAAGTTCTAATCCTCTAATCACTTGATCTTTCTTGTGACCAGCCCCTTCCTGAGGCTATTTAGGGGAACCACCCTAAATCATGTCATTAGCATAAACTCAGGTCTGATCAAAAACGGCTCATTATTATAACAAATCTCCTATCACTTAGGAAATTCCCCAGTTTTTAAGTGCTCTGTGATAGGAACAAAGGACAAAGACCAAAATACCTGTTATCTGATGCTACTCAGGCAAGCATTCTTTCACTTTAATCATTATTTATCAAGTGTCTACTATGTCACGTTCTGTAAATACAGATACTAAGGATATAGCAGTTAATAACTAATAAACTGTGCAGTTTTGTCACATAGCCCTTAAAAATTATTCCATTATGCGCAATGCAACATTTGACTTTATAAACTTACTTTCTGAACAACATAAACAAAGGATCTTCAAATCGTTATCTAGCCAATTGCATTTCACATTACATTCCAAATCCAGAATGATAAGAATCATAATATCTGAGAATGGCATTGGTATGTACTTAAATTATGTGCACATTTCCATAAGATTTTTTCTTTTGGAATGGTAGACCTAGTAGATTACCAAAGTAAAAATATAGGAAGTTGAGTTGAAAAAAAAAGGGCGTTTTCCTTTAGCCTCTCACCTTTGGTTCTTGGGGGCCTGCAAATTAAACTGGTAAAAGCCAGGTTAACAAGAGAAAAAATATTTAATTCTGTAAGATAGTTCACAAAGAAATGTAACTCTGTGGCCAGGAGTGGTGGATCATACTTGTAATCCCAGCGCTTTGGGAAACCAAGGTGGGTGGATCACCCGAGGTCAGGAGTTTGAGACCAACCTGGCCAATATAGTGAAACCCCCTCGCTCCTAAAAACGACAAGAATTAGCCAGGCATGGTGGTGCACACCTGTAGTCCCAGCTAGTCGGAGGCTGAGGTAGGAGAATTGCTTGAACCTGGGAAATGGAAGTTGTAGTGAGCCGAGATTGCGTCACTGCACTCCAGCGTGGTGACAGAGTGAGATTCTGTCTCAAAAAAGAAGGAAATGTGACTCTGTGAGGTGGTTAGAATTTGGAGCTTATATACTATCTTAACAAGGAATGAGGAGGGGAAGAAGGGCACTTCTGGAAGAACAAATGACTTTTAGGAAATATAAATGGGTCCTCAGGGGACTAGATTGGAGATATGGTAGTTTTATGACAATGTCAGTTTGGGTGATTTCATATTCAGGTGGTGTCTTCTCATGTTTGGGTAGTCTTTGGTGATAAGAATCTTCCCTGGCTGTGAAACTCCTAGCGGCGGGGGGGTGGGGAGGATTTATGACAGTTTGGGAGGCTTTGCTTTAAGGAAGCTAAAGGGAGTTCAGAAAAAGCCTCTTCCTGCAGCTGTTGATTCTTAGATGTCTTTAGCTTAAAATAATCTTTACGTCACTGTGGCATATTCTGGACACCCTCAGTATATATATTAGTCACCTTAATAAACACTACTTTTGTTAATCTTTGTAAAGGATTTACAGAAGTGTCTACGTATTTATTTATTAGCTAATTCAGTCTAATGATAGGTCATCATTAGAAATGGAAAATAAACTTTTTAATGAATTTATTACAGTTTCACTGTGCCCTTTTACTTTGCTGGTACCACAGTACAAAAAACATGACCTTTTTGGCGGGGCGCAGTGGCTCATGCCTGTAATCCTTGCACTTTGGGAGGCTGAGGCGGGCGGATCACGAGGTCAAGAGATCGAGATCATGCTGGCCAACACGGTGAAACCCCGTCTCTACTAAAAATACAAAAATTAGCTGGGCATGGTGGCGCGTGCCTGTCTGTAGTCCCAGCTACTTGGAAGGCTGAGGCAGCAGAATTGCTTGAACCAGGGAGGCAGAGGTTGCAGTGAGCCGAGATCGTGCCACTGCACTCCAGCCTGGCATCTGGCAACCAAGCGAGACTGTCTCGAAAAAAAAAAAAAAAAAAAAAGATGACCTTTTCTAGTCATGTTTTGCATCAGCAAGAAACACCAAATCTTTTGGAAGTGAGATTGTTTTTAACATGTTTTGAATTATTGCAGAGAATGCAAGAACTGAAGCAGAGAGAAGTTCTTTATTGATAATACACCCAGTGGAGAGCTTCTCCTTTTAAGTGTAACATTTCAGAAGCTATTGGCAGGGGTCAGGGAGGGGAGTATGGGAGAGGAAAGAATGCTTTTAAATTTTTGAGTACGTACTTGAAAAATGATGTCATATATTTGATTGTATTGAAGCCGTCCTCACAGGGTTAACAAGAATTCTGGACAGAAATACAGTTCTAATTAAACATTAACCAGTCTGCACTTGACCCACTTCCTTGTAACCAAAAGTCATGTTGCACTAAACATTGATTGCATCCCCGTGGTTCCTACAGATAGAATTTCTCGAATTAGAATCATAAGGCTTTTATTTAATGTAGACAGAATTTCTGATGTTAGAATCATAAGACTTTTGTTTAAGAATTGCATAAAATGTTTTTTAGATCCCAAATTCCAGGGAAAAAGCAGACACCAACCGGTTTGAAGACCCCCCCACCCAGAGGTATGCAAATAGCATGAGAATGCAGTTTTTTGTCTCCCTGTCTAGGACTTCAATCTTCGATCTTTGACCAATCAACAATCTCTACACTTCAGCCCACTCCAAAACTTCAATCTTCGATCTTTGACCCATCAACAATCTCTACACTTCAGCCCACTCCAAAATCCTTAACAACCCGAGCCCCAAAGTCCCAGGGGAGATGGAGTAGAGGTTTCCTCCTGTCTTCTCCATCTGCAGCTCACCTGGCATCTCAGTGCATTGACTTGCTCTGCATATTGGGCAATGGACCTATTTTAGTCCTAGTATGTCTCATATATCTTCTTGGACCTGTTTTTCTTTTTACTTTTTTCTTTTTTTTGAGACGGAGTTTTTGCTCTTGTTACCCAGGCTGGAGTGCAATGGCGTGATCTCGGCTCACCACAACCTCTGCCTCCTGGGTTCAGGCAATTCTCCTGCCTCAGCCTCCTGGGTAGCTGGGATTACAGGCACGCGCCAACACGCCCAGCTAATTTTTGTATTTTTAGTAGAGACAGGGTTTCACCATGTTGACCAGGATGGTCTCAATCTCTTGACCTCGTGATCCACCTGCCTCGGCCTCCCAAAGTGCTGGGATTACAGGCTTGAGTCACCGTGCCCGGCGGACCTGTTTTTCAAATGGGACAATGTACAATCAAAATTTGGAATAATTTTGCGACATATTAATGGCACAGATAAAAAGCAGACAAGTTGCAGGAAATTAAAACTTACCATAAGGCTTATTTTTTTTTTTTTTTTTTTTTTTTTTTTTTTTTGCTAGAATGGGTAACTTCTCCAAAATGTATTGGAATAATCATTAAGAACTCAACTGAGACAGTGAATTCAATGATCCAGTGAATCAAAGAGGCCACAGTGATTAGTTTTAACTAATTCTTTAGATCAAATTGAACAAACAGCCTTCCCATGCGGTTTTGATATTGAACTATTTTTTTCACTGTAGGAACGCAGAACAATCAATATCTCATATTTAAGTTATTAGAATTGCTTGAGAAATTTGAATACTAAAGGAAAGACCTTTGGAATATGAAAAGCGATGCACTAATGATAGACATACACACAGTTGTCCACCTAGCAAAGTACAGCACATGGACGCTACATTTGGGAGGAATTTTGATGTGTGCATTACGATGCCTGACTAAAAGCAATACATATTTGATGG
Organism: Saimiri boliviensis; assembly: GCF_048565385.1. Taxonomy (NCBI): domain Eukaryota; kingdom Metazoa; phylum Chordata; class Mammalia; order Primates; family Cebidae; genus Saimiri; species Saimiri boliviensis. The sequence continues at coordinate 111,541,707 of NC_133455.1, forward strand.
TGATGTTAGTTCACATTGATGTTCAACTCTTGGTTGAACATCCATATCTTCCTATATCCATATGTCCAATGCAGAGGAGAAAATATTATTTTCCTCACCCATTGCTAGGTTTATTGCTGAGACCCCTAGAATGAAAGACAGACTAACAGGTGAAAAGCATACACCTTTAAGATTTATGTGATATGGGAGCTTTCAGAAATGAACAATAACTCAAAGAACTGTTTATTTTTATGGACAGTCATGCAGAAGTGTGATTGGAAGATAAAAGGATATGATCTAATGATAATAAATTGAGGGAACAAGCAAGACCTGTTTTTCAGTTCTTCTTGCTATCTCTCTGCCTTTGAGGACAAGGATTTTTCTCTCTTTGGGGCATATGGAGAACCCCTCTAGAATGAAAGTCTTATGACCTACTTTAGAGAAACACCAGAGAAGTTCTGCTTCAGGGAAGAAGGAGCAAGAGGAAGGTGAGAATGACCTTTCTGCTTCTGCTTAGTCTTCAAATGCCAAGGTGTTACATTTTTGGGTAGTGTGTCACTAACCCTGTCACGGATAAAGAAGGCTATTACTGATTTAACAAGGATTCAAATCAAATTGTAGGACATTTTGCCATTTAGTAACTTTTTAGGAGCCCCAGTAATACCACAAATACGTACATTAACATACATTACCTAATCACTAATAAGTACGTACCACCCTACTATTTTCCTTTACTTTGTGTTCCAATGCTACCTAAAATGGAAAGTTTTTAAAGCATTTTAGGAGCTGAAACAGAGTTCTGTTTTCTGTGTGATACAGAAAAATAAGGGCTAAATTGAGCTTTTGATGCTTCAGGCAATTATAGATTAATGAGAATGTGAGTTCTTGGCACTAGGAAGGTTTGCATTTAATATTATCTCTCATATTTGAAGATGATGCTTGACAGCTTGACCGTGATGCCAAATACAAACAAAAACTTCCCTGTCTTCAGAGACCATGTGTTCTTTAGGGTACTAGCTAAGTGTCTATAATTTGAAGACCTCAAATAAAGTGGTATAAACTAGACAAAAAGTTCTCTTACTTAATAGTCCAGAGGTAGGTGAGCTGTCCAAGGCAAGTAGACAGCTGTGTTCCTGTCACCCCAGGACCCAGGGACCCAGGCTCCTCCCATCTTTAGGTTGTATCATCCTTTAGGATGTCTCACGGCCACTGCATTTAAATTCCAACCAGTGGAAGGGGACAGGGCAAGCAGATTCCTTTTAAGATTATGACAATGTCAAACTTTATCTGAGCCCTGTGATCCTGGAAAAAAACAGCAATGGTTAAAGAAATCCTGCCACCTGTTGTGTTCTGGGAAACAGTAGCTTACTGCAAAGAATTTCCTTACCCTTGACTTTGATAAGAATTAAGGATGCCCAATGTGGTTTGGATTTGTGCCCCTCCCCAAATCTCATGTTGAATTGTAATCCTCAGTGTTGAAGGAGGGTCCTGGTGGGGGATGATTGGATAATGGGGGTGGATTTCCCCCTTGCTGTTCTCAGGATAGTGAATTCTCACAAGATCTGGTTGTTTAAAAAAGCGTAACACCTCCGCCTTCTCTCTACCTCCTGCTCCAGGCGCGTAAGATGTGCCAGCCTCCCCTTTGCCTTCTGCCATAATTTTAAGTTTCCTGAGGTCTCCTGGCCATGCTTCTTGTAGTGCCTGCAAAAACTGAGCCAATTAAGCCTCTTTTCTTTATAAATTACCCGTTTTCAGGTATTTCTTTATAGCAGTATGAGAACAGAGTAATACAATGTCCCTCTTGTTCACCTATGAGAAGACCAGACACAGACGTTCCAAATTCCTATTCTTTGCCTTCGAAATGATCAGCTGAACTCTTTTGTCACCACTGATTAGTGGGAACAAAATGCTTATTAACCAAACCTTTGTTAAGATTTTCTCTTTCCTCTAGTCCGCCAAAGTTTAGCCTGCTTTCAGCCCAAGTCAGCCACACAACCCTTTCTTAGGATCTCTCTGCCAGAAGAAGAGACTGGTCTTAGGGTAAAATAGTCCTGGATGTACCATCTGATCCTGCCATCTTTTCATTCCACTTCCCCACATCTACATCTTTCTGGTCTTGTTTACTTCTTTTTAGACAAAAAAGATCCTTTTTACCTAAAGCTTGCAGATCTTATAGTCAAAATGTTCTCCTTATAGCAATAGTCCCTCCCCTACTCTTTGCAAAAGCACTTTTGAATAAAGTCCAGATTTGTTTTTAATTTGACAGATGTAAACCAGAAGTTCCATTAGTTGGAGCCTAGTTACAAAGGGGTCTAGTACATACACTGTCTAGCTGGATAGCTAAACCCAGGTAGAACTCAAGGGTTCTGTTATTAAACGAAAGAATCAGGTAATAGATTTTAGAAGACAATTGCCAGTATCTGCCACTCTCTTCTCGTAGTAAGATACTGTTTGTACTTCTGTATTTCTTCTCTCAGACTGGTACTTTTGGATAAAATAGGTAACTCAGAATCTGGCTGTCCCTTGTCACTTTGGTCTTTCTGTTAAGAGTTTCCTTGCACTTGACTACTCTACCATGTTTCTGAAAATGTGTCAGGATGGTATTTCTTTCCAGCAACATCCTTAGGGCTTCTTAAATTCAGCTTAGGACTATAGTTTATGACTTAAGGCTTCTAAACTTCTGTGTTTAAAGCCTAATCAAACTTTGGAAAGTACATTTTTTGTGTGGAAGCAGCTGGGCTTTAGCAGGACTGTTATATATAATTACAGAGGCCGAACAATCCTACCAGGCAGTCCTGGTTTTTAGAGATGGATGGCTCTGATATCAAATCCTGGCTCTGCCAGTTTCTAGCTGAAGAACTTTACATGTGGTATATAACCTCATGAAGATTTGTTTTCTTCTCTGTAAAGTACGAGTACTGAAACCTGTATTGCAGATTTATTGCAAGAATTAGAGATAAAATTCATAAATTGTTCAGCACAATGCCTGGCCTTGGCATATGCTCGAAAAATGGCAGATACAATTTTGACTATTAGATACAAATTTCCTTTGGAATTCTTCCATTGCATATATTCTAGGTGCCTTATCATTGTGTGTTTCTCTCCCTCGTCTGTTTCCACATCCACAACTCACATTTCCGGACGTCACTCTTTGCGGTCCTCAGCATTTTTGCTTGTCCTCTTTGCTATCAAAATTACCTAATTTGGGTTTAATTCTTTCAAGACTGTAATTTCTGTTTTTACATATACAACTTCTTTTAAAAAAAGTAATTCTGCCAGGCTGGGCAATATGGCAAGATCCCATCTCTATAAAACTAAATAAATTAGCTGGGTGTTGTGTCATGCACCTGTCCCAGCTCATTGGGAGGCTGAGGCAGGAGGATCCTTTGAGTTCAGGATCTTGAGGCTGCAGTCAGCCATATACACATGACTGCACTCCAGTCTGGACAACACAGTGAGACCCTGTCTCTAAAAAAAAAAAAAAAAATTCAATTCTGGTGTTGTTGGGATTACAACAAATAGGAAGGATGAGTTGGATCTTTGGTTGTTTTTGAATTGCATCATGCTGGGCTTCTGGCCATCAGAATTACCCTATGATGTTTTCTCGAGAATCCAGTTATTATCTATTTTCTGCACATATTAGGAGCAGTAGAATTTCATTGCTCTCACTTATTGAGAAAACTTCCACAAAAATGTTTAAATGGTCAAAATTCATTGTATACCTTGGTAGCCTGCATTTTGATGGAACATGCAGAAAGTAGTGATTGATATTAGTTGTGGAATCCACTTCCTGAAAGGGAGGAAAATGGAATCATTCATATTCTTTCATGGTGCTGAGATAGTATCTGTGAGTGAATGCATGAGATTCTTATTTCAGGTATACATGGCTTTAAATTTATGTCTACAAGTCATAATGTGGACTTTCTTATATGTTTGTTTGGTGTAGATTATTAGAAGTTTTAAAGTCCTGTCAGTGAACTTATATTTCTAAGAATAACCCTTAATATTTGAATTCTTGCCAAATTCAGCCTTCATCATTACACAACAAAATATTCTATGTCATCTGTTTGTATTGTTTACAAGAGAATGAGCATAAGCACATACGTATTTACAACCAACAAATTAACCTTAAAAAAAGTAATTGTAAGTTAAGGGGAATTCTTGAAGCTTCCAAGTAAGCCAAAAGACAAATTTCATATAAGGTGGTTCAGTAATTTTTGTTGCATTTGATGAGAATAAAACAAGACTTCACATATTACTAGCAGCTCACCTTGGTGCTAAAACTAAAGTTTTCCTGATGACGAACCTTTTTTGCCTTTCCCTAAGTCTTAATGCAGGATTTGAGGAATAGGGATATAAATAAGAAAATGTGTTGAGTAAGTTTCTGAGATGGAGGAGAAGGTTGTAAGAGAATAACTGAATGGTTATCAGACAATGCTTAATGTCAATGTCTAAAAATTATTCCTCTGCCACATTCCCTTTTGGGGAGCCTACAGGCTAACTGATGATAGTTCCAAGAGTGAATACATTCAGGAGTAAGTGTATTTCAAGCACAAAAATGCCCCTCTCCTCCAGTCAATATCTTAATATATTGATGAGATTAATTTTTTTTTTAAGACAAGGTGTCACTCTGTCACCCAGGCTGGAATGCAGTGGTGTGATCTTGGTTTACTGTAGCCTTGATCTCCTATGCTCAAACGTCCCTCTTGCTTCAGCCCCCTCAATAGCTGGGACTATAGGCACATGCCAATATTCCCAGCTAATTTTGTGTATTTTTTATAAAGTTGGGGTTTTGCTATGATGGCCAGGCTGGTCTCAAATTCCTGAGCTCAAGTGATCTGCTTGCCTTAGTCTCCCAAAGGGCTGAGATTGCAGGCATGAGCCACAGTACCTAGCTGAGATTTGATTTTTTAAAATCTTTATAATATACTTAAAATTCTTCCTTCTCTCCATCACCCTTGCCACTAAGTCCAAGTCACTATCATCTCTGGCTTGGATTATTGCAATGGCTTCCTAACTTGTCTATCCACTTTTGTATTTTTCCAAATTATCACATGATAGCCAGAGTCATTTCCTAAAAACAGAAATCAATTCATAACACTCTTCTCTTTCAAATCCCTCAATGGTTTCTCACTGAACTTAGAGGAAAATGTGAACTTCTTCCCATGTCCTATGAGACTGAATGTTCTGGCTTCTGAAGGTCTTTCAGTCTTAGCAGCATTTCTTACTGAGCATTGCTCTAGACCCCTGGGGTTCTTCATCACTGTGAGTTTTCTGAGTGCTTTCCTGCTCCACCTCTGCTCTCTGCTTTCTCCCAGTCTTCGCACAGCATTTTCCTCATTGCAGTTTAAACATGAGCTTCTCAAAGAGGTGTTTTCTGATTACCCCATCTAAAGTGGGCTCTCCTTTCTTTGGTGTTCTCAATTGTAGCACCCTGTCTTCTTTGTAGCTTTTATCATTATCTATAATTATATACTGATTTACTTGTTTATTGTATGTATTGTCTCCCCTACAAACATATAAGCTTCCTAAAATGCAAAGACTTATGTATCTTATTCACCCCTCATTATTCAACCCTTAGAACATGCCAAGAACATAGTAGGTGCTCAATAAGTAGTTGTTGAATGAATGGAATGAACAATAATTACAAGAACAAATAGCTATTGCACCTTTATTATGTGTTGGGCATGTGGCCTACCATGATAATAATGTTTTACCTTTATGAGAAGCCTGTGATGTCTCTGGTTTACTGATGAAGAACTGGAGGTTTAGAGAATTTAAATAACTTGTCCAAAGTTTCACAGCTCATAGGTGACAGAGATAGGATTCAAACTTAATTCAAACTTAAGATTAATGCTGCCATATTAACTATTATTGTCTATCATTTATTTTGCAAACATTTATTTTATTTTATTTTATTTATTTATTTATTTTTTTGAGACGGAGTTTCGCCCTTGTTACCCAGGCTGGAGTGCAATGGCGCGATCTCGGCTCACCGCAACCTCCGCCTCCTGGGCTCAGGCAATTCTCCTGCCTCAGCCTCCTGAGTAGCTGGGATTACAGGCACGCACCACTATGCCCAGCTAATTTTTTGTATTTTTGGTAGAGACGGGGTTTCATCATGTTGACCAGGATGGTCTCGATCTCTCGACCTGGTGATCCACCCGCCTCGGCCTCCCAAAGTGCTGGGATTACAGGCTTGAGCCACCGCGCCCGGCGCAAACATTTATTGAGGATATAAAATGAATAAAACTACCGGGAAATAAGGAGCAGTAGTAGTAATAGTTATATGTTACTTGGCATCGGAAACACACTTATAGATGAAATTACCAGATGATATTTGCAAAGCAACCTGGAATCAAGCACAGCACTACAATGTACACTATAGAGGGATTACAGAGTCAAGACATAATTGAGTGTCCAGTGACTGATGGAAGGCTCTTCCATGAAGAGTCGTGAACGTGGTTTGGAGGCGTCTCTGGCTGAGCCTGATACATTACCAGAGAGAAGACAATGGTGCATCTTAACAAACAGCAATGCTGCTTCTGATGTGATAGCAGCAGACTCAAATCTGGCTTTCAATCTACTTTTAAGGAAACTAATGGTAATGCTTACCTTATAAATGCTTGCAGCCTTTGTGAATAAAATGTCCTTTCGAGCCATTTGAAAATGTCCCACAGATCTATGTTGTTATGGTGATGCAATGGAGCAGCTGTAGAATAAGATTCGTAAAGAGAAAACAAAATCCAATTCTTAAGGCTTGCAGCCTGTCCTAGCCTAATTTATTTCTCTTTGAAAACGTGGCGGGATTCTTGGGGAATTAGAAAATGTGAAAACATTGAGAAGCTGCTTGAGCCTTTAGAAAGCCACGGGGCAGACTATACTAATGCAGAATCAAATTAAAGCATGGAGATCCCTTCTAAATTTATCAGTATTAAAGAGGCGGCTTCAGAGGTTTTCTCTAAGAAAGAGCCACATACTATTTAAATAGCAGAAAGTTTTGCTTGAGCAAAAGGTCAAGATGCTTAAATATATACTTTTCCATGTATCTCCGAAAATCTCGGATAAAATAATTATTGTTTGTGTCAATCATTTATTTGCTTTCAAATTCTTTTTATTACATTCAGGTTGAGAAATGCTTCATACAAAAGCATATTTCAATTAAGTTTATTTTAACACCTCCATTTAGGTGTTTATTTGTAAATAGAAATAGGACATTTCAGACACTGATTGGACTGATTAATGGCGCTCATGAGGAAGCACCAAGGGATCATAATTAAACACCAAAAGTACATGGTCTGATGGTTTTATGTTGTATAAATTATGCATGAGTTTGGCATTTATATATCATGGAAAAATTACAGTGCTGTTTCCTCGATGCGTTGTCTACATAAAGAATATTATATGTGTGTGAATATGAATATGAATCTGTAATCCCTGATGTACTTTTTTTTTAATAATCAAAAATTTCAAGCAAAGATTCAATAGTTTCAGCTCAAGGAGGCAGGAGGTTTCACTTCTTCTCTCTACTGGATGCTCTACCCTACTGACCCTTTCAGAATAGCCAACTATTTAACATAAGAATGAATCTAGACACTGTTAAACCTTTAGAGGCAATTGTTCCTAGAATTGTGGATTTCACAGAATATAAAGAGACAGTCAAAGTCAGGTGAAAATAGCTCCTTTTGGAGTACAAAAGCGTAGCTACCTTTTGATTTTTCTAGATACAAATATGGAAAATAAAACAAACCGTTATTACTATTATTTCATGTAAGGACATAATTATAAAATTCCAAATGGAATATATTTTGCTTTATTAAGAACTCTCTACATTGTGCTTATTTTTCTTACCTCACCTCCAAGCTCTAAAACTTATTATTCACAGCATGACACCAACCTGGGGCCAGCCTTTGTGAAATGATTGCTTCACGGGTCATTAGCCTTTACTTCTTAGGTAATATTTACATATCACTGGCGATTGGTAACAGCAGGGTCATACCACTTTTATGCCCAGCCCCTTAGGATGTAGGTTCTAGGTTAGCTATTAAAAACATGAGACCTGTCTCAAGGTCTCTCTCCTTTGTATGACTCTCCTACTTGCTAACCAGGCCCAAGCCACAGTGGCCTTCTTTCGGCTCTTTGAATGTGTAAGACGTCCATGCTTCCGAGTCTCAGATACTGTTCCTTCTGTCCATACCATTCTTTCCAGCGTTCTTCACCTGGTGAAGAACTCCTTACCCTTTAGGACTCACTTTAAATGTATTCATAGAGACCGGCCCAGACAACCCATCTCAAATAGGTGTCCTCATTAGGCTTTCTAACAAAACCTGTAGCTTTGCTCTGCTGATCTTACAATTAGTAGACTTTAAGAGCCCTGAAAGCATAGTACTGGGTAAGCTTGTCTTTGTATTCCCACCACCTACCGTATGCTTGTCACATAGCTGATGCTCCCTAAACACTTGAGGAATGATTAATAATTAATTATAACAAATTAATAATAATTGCTATTATTAGTTATTGAATGCAGACTTTATTTCAAGTACTTTATATGGAATCCCTGTTTATAATCTTCACAATAAGTCTGAGAGGTAGTTCTTTCTATGCTTATTGTATGAATGAACACAACAATAACAAAGTTGCTCCTAAGTTCCTTTTATTATATTTAGGTTCAGAGGTTGGGATTTTTGTCCACGGTTGGGTTGTCCAGACAGTAAGTGACAGGGCTAGAGGTCTTTTTTTTTTTTCCTAAGTAGTATTTGGCCGGGTGTGGTGGCTTACAACTGTAACCCCAGCTCTTTGGGAGGCTGAGGTAGGTGGATTGCTTTTGAGCCCAGGAGTTTGAGACAAGCCTGGGCAACATGGTGAAACTCTCTCTACAAAAATACAAAAATTAGCTGGGTGTGGTGGTGCACGCTTATAGTCCCAGCTACTCAGGAGGCTGAGGCCGGAGGGTCACTTGAGCCTAGTAGTTCAAGGCTGCAGTGACTGGTAATGGTGCCACTGTGCTCCAGCTTGGGCTACAGATGGAGAACTTGTCTTCCAAACAAAACAAAATAAAAACATTATTTGTATAAATTTAAGGGGTATGGTACAAGTGTAGTTTTCTTGCATGGATATATTGTGTAGTGGTAAAATCTGGGCTTTTAGTGAAATCATTACCTGAATAAAATACATGGTACCCATTAAATCTTATCCCTGACTCCCCTCCCACCCTTCCACCTTCCCAAATGGAGTCTCCAATGTCTATTATTCCAAACTCTATGTCCATGTGCATACGTTGTTTGAGAGCTAGAGGTTTAACATAACTATGTCTTGTTTCAGAGCTGATGATCTTGGCTCTATCATGCTAAGGTATTCTTTTAAGTGAAAAACAAGAAATTATTAATACACCAAAGTAATTTCTTATTTTCCAGCTAATTATTATAAAAAACATCTATTGATTGTTTTGGCTTTCCACTGCTACTTTAAAAAATAACCAAGTAGTGTCTTAAAATAGCAAGAGTAATGTATCTGTTTTTAAATCTGCAATTTGAAGGGGGCTTGATGGGATAGTTCATTTCTACCTACCTCACATGGCATCAGTTCTGGAAGCTTAATTGTGTCTAAGCATCTAGTTCCTAGAAGGCTCACTCATATGGCTGAAGTTGGTGCTTGCCAGATCATCAGGCAGGGTCTTGATGGCCCTGAAGGTGGCTTCTCCATGTGGCTAGGGTGGGCTTCTCACAACTTGGTCACTGGTTTTCAAGAGGGAATGTTCCAAGAACAAGCATTGCAAAAAGACAAGCCAGTCTCTATTTTCATCATGCCAATGAATGTACTGTTGGCCAAAGCCAATCAAATGGCCAGTCCCAAAGTCAGGGTCAGAAGGGGCTACCCAGGAAGGTATGGTTCACTGGGAGTGAGGGCTACCAAAAGGACAATCTGCCACATCGCTGGTCAAAGCAGAATGGTAGAAACAAAGCTCCTTTGGTCTCACTTGTTTTTAGTATTTTTCATCTTTGTTTATTAAAATGTGAAGTGATAGCTGAGTCACAGGTGGACGCTTCCCCAATTAATACTCTTTTGGGAAAAAACACAATTGAAACTGGAGAGTTCCCTTATCTCCCTTGCAGGACGTGCGTCAGGGGAGTGGGCTCGCTTCTTCTATCGCCCTACTGCTCAAACTCCTACAGGAAACGTGCAGACAGGAAGGTGCAGAGGCTGTGGGGAACGCTTTGGGCTCTGGCCAAAGGGCAGCATCTAGGGGTGGGTGTCTGCGACTCCTGAAGCCCAAGAGGGCGTGTGCTCTTTCAGCTTTGCCGGCTGCAGACGGCTTGTGTTTCTCAGCTCAGTAGACCCTCTGCCTTATGGCAAGGGCAGAGGGCCAGTGCGACAGCTTTCTGTATTCTGAGTTCTTGCCCAGTGTACCGGAAGAATTGAATCACGTGTGGGCTTAAAGGATGAGTGCAAGCTTTTAGTGCATGGTAGAGGTGGCTCTCAGCAAAGTGCATGGGGAGCCGGCAGCGGGGGTATGGAGTGGGAAGGTGACCTTCCCCCAGTCCCGCTGCTCTGGCGGATGTTCAGATTCCCCCTCCCTCCTTCGCTGCTGGACCTCCCCGGCACTCTCCGCTCCTCTGCTCCTCTGCTCCTCTGGTTATACTGAATAGGAATGGGCCCTAATCTAATATGACTGGGTTCCTTATGAAAAAGCGAAAGTTGAACACAGATATGCATATAAGGGAACACTGTGTGACGATGAAGACAGAGACGGTGGTGATGCAGCAGAAGCTGCAGAATGCCAGATTGCCAGCATGCCACCAGAAACGAGGAGAGCAGCAGGGAGCAAAGTTGCCCTCTCAAACCTCAGAGGAAACCAACCCTGCTGAGCTTTGATCTTCAGAGCTGTGAGACAAGACAGTCCTGTTGTCTGAGCCACCCAGTTTCTGATACTTGGTTACAGCAGCCTCAGTAAACGAATGCAAGCATAATGACTGCCACGATCTCTAGCATCTCTTATATTTTCCTTTAAAACTACTTTTTTTCTTTTAAGTTTTCCTTTTTGTTTTCACCCTGCACATATTGTATACTTAATATTAGAGACAACCTATTTTTTCCCCCAATTTAAGACTGTAGTTATTTGCAACTCCTTTTTTTCCTTCTAATTAGATCCAATTTCTGGAAATATTTCCTTATAACATCTCTCGCATTCTCGTTTCTCTCTTTCTTAATTTAAGCCTGTCTCCTCTTGCCTGGCAGAGTGATAGGTTTTTACTACGTTTCTTGGCCTCAAGTCATGCCCTGCTGCTATTCATTTTACGTATTCTTTTCAAAACAGTCTACTTCAAACACCAATTTCTACACATCATTTCTCTACTTGGTTCTACTATGTCCTATGATTTTCTAGCCTATTTTTCCTATCTCTGGGTTTATTACCTTTCTTCTTCTCTCCTTCCATACTTCCTTCTGAATTTTCATTATGATTAGGCATGGCCTGTCTGACCTAGCCAAAAATACCTGATGGTTGCCCATTACTCTGCTCATCTTAGTAATTTTCCTTCAGTGCTTTTGCATGACATTTCTAGACAGAATGTTCTCCCTAATAATTTCTTCAGTGGTTATCTGAGAAATCCTTTTCCAGGGAACCTTAATGCATAACACCATTCCCGCTACTCTTAACCCTCTCAGCAGTTATTTAGTTTATATTATTATTCTTACTATGAGCCAGGCATTGTGCTAAATGGTCTATATGAATTATTTAATTTACTTCTCTTGCCAGTACAGTAAATTAGATAGTATTACTCATATTTTTTAAGATAAAGGTTCAGTGAGGTTAAAACCCATTGAATCTTTTATAGCTAGTGAGTGATGATGATTTTAAAGAAAAATTACTTTGGGTATAATATATAAAAAATAAAGTGCACCAATTTTAAGAGTCCTTGATGAACTTTGACATATATACATAGTGTGAGTGTGTGTCTGTGCACATGTGTGTGTGTGTATATATATATATATATATATATATATATATATATATATATATATATATATAATCTCCCTATAATAATCTCAACAAGATATGGAATATTTCTATAACATCAAAAGCTTTTCCATGCCTTTTTATAGTGAATCCTCCACTCACAGGCTCACTGACCTGATTTCTGTCACTGTAGATTAGTTTTGTTTGTTTTAAGATTTTGCGTAAGGCCAGATGCGGTGGCTCACGCCTGTAATCCCAGCACTTTGGGAGGCTGAGGCAGGTGGATCACCTGAGGTCAGAAGTTCAAGACCGGCCTGGGCGATATGGTGAAACCCCATCTCTTCTAAAAATACAGAAAAATTAGCTTGGTGTGGTGGCCTGTGCCTGTAATCTCAGCTACTTGGGAGGCTGAGGCAGGAGAATCACTTGAACCCAGGAGGCAGAAGTTGCAGTGAGCTGAGATCACACCATTGCACTTCAGCCTGGGCAATAAGAGCAAAACTCCATTTCTAAATAAATAAATAAATAAATAATTTTGTGTAAATGGAACCATATAGTATGTTCACTTTGGTTTCCTAAGGTGCAGGAAGGGTGATCATGGTTTTGAGATTTATTCATGCAGCATGTACATCAGGAGTTCTTTCCTTTTAATGCTAAATAATATTTCATCATATGGATATAGCTCAATTTGTCTACCTATTCATCTTTCAATGTTCTTTAGTTTTCATTGTTTGGCTATTTTGAATAAGGCTGCTATAAAAAATTTCATAGAAGTTTACATGTTTACATACATTTTTATTTCTCTTGGGAAAATTCCTAGGAGTAGAAATTCTGAGTCATATGGTAAGTATACATTTATCCCTCATAGGAAACCACCAAACTATTTTTCTAAGTGAGTATAGCATTTCACATTTCCATAAAAAATTTATCAGAGTTCCTGTTGCTTCACATGCTTATCAACATTTGGTATTGTCAGTTGTTTCAATTTTAATCATTGTAGGGAAATGTAGTTATAGCTCAGTATGGTTTTGTTTTTCATTTCCTTGATGGTTAATGATGTAGGGAATATTTTCATGTGCTTCTTAGGCATTCGTAGATCTTTTTTATTTAAATATTCAGCCATTACAAAAATTGAGTTGTTTGACCTCATGCTGAGCTGGAAGTGTTCTTTACACATTCTGGGTAAAGTGTTTTGTGAGACATTCATTACGACTCTTTTCTCCCAGTCTGTGGCTTGCCCTTTCATTTTCTTGATGATATCTTTCAAATGGCAAAAATCATAATTTTTAAAGTCTAATTGATTTATTTTTCCTTTTCAGGGTAGTGTTTTTTTGTGGCCTGTTCAAGAAAAATCTGCTTTTTCCAATGTCATGAAGAAATTTGGTAGGCTGTATCTTTCAAGAAGTTTGTTGATTTTATCTAAGTTGTGTAATGTATTGGCATACATTTGCTTATAATATACCCTTAAAATTGTCAAGAATATGAAGGGCTGAGATTTTACCCTACCTGCAAGTTAAGTTTATCTGCTGCCGGGCGCGGTGGCTCAAGGCTGTAATCCCAGCACTTTGGGAGGCCGAGGCGGGCGGATCACGAGGTCAAGAGATCGAGACCATCCTGGTTAACATGGTGAAACCCCGTCTCTATTAAAAATACAAAAAATCAGCTGGGCATGGTGGCTCGTGCCTGTAATCCCAGATACTCAGGAGGCTGAGGCAGGAGAATTGCCTGAACCCAGGAGGCGGAGGTTGCGGTGAGCCGAGATCGTGCCATTGCACTCCAGCCTGGGTAACAAGAGCGAAACTCCGTCTCAAAAAAAAAAAAAAAAAAAAGTTTATCTGCTACAGTTTCATGGATGCTGCAGAAGACACAACTCTCAGTCCGAGATGGAGGGTTCCTTACTCACAGCAATAGCAGTAACTAGAGTATCAGCATTTTCCCAGCAGTCACCCAAACTCTAATTACCACAGGGTGACACCAAGGGGCCAGTAACACCTGCATATGCAGGGGGTTGTACTACAGAAGAGGAACACTTGTCTTAGGAAAACCTAGAATTTCATAGTGATCAGTAATCATATCTTCCCTTTCCTCTACATGGAGTCACTGTCTATATCCTATAATGCTGAAGGAAAACCTGATATCACTATCAGAATCATTTCTAGAGAGTTCACTAATTAGCATAAAGGTTGCTTATTTAATTATTATAAGTACTCACAGAACAACTTATTATATGCCAGACACCGATCTAAGCACTTTAATTATAACTATACCTACAAATTGCAGGATGGGTTTTAAAAATCCTTAATCCTTTTGGGTGAAGTGCTTACTCTCCTCTCCTGGAGTTCTGACTTATTCCAAATTTGGACAGAAATGGTAAAGTGCAGATAAGAGACTGAGGTTACTTGGAATAATGCGTCAGCACTATGCAGTCAGATGAAGATGCTTCATCTGGTTCTGGGCAGAGAGAGGCAGTTTCCCTTTGTCTCTTCTTTCTGCAAAACAGACCCTGGCTGAGAGGAGTGAGAAGTAACTACAAGGTAGGTATTGTTATAATTAAAGTGCTTAGATTATGATTTAATTCTCATAATAATTCTGCAAGGTAGGTATAGTTAGGATTCCTATTTTACTGATGAGAGAAAAGAGGCATCAAGAGTTTAAATAACTTTTTCAAGGTTAAGTGCCTAGATTTGGACCCAGACAATCTGACTGCAGAGCCTATATTCTTTATTATCATACTGGGCTGCCTCTTTTAGAAATCATTGTTTGTTGGTGAAATAAGTGGTATTTAAAATATGTTTGTTGACTCAAAACGATAGATACCTCTATAAATGTTGCATAACAATATTGCATCATATCATTACATATTAATAAGAACGAAGGAACCCATCAGCCTTAAACTCTTTGAAGAAGCACTCAGGCCAAGAATTCCATTTGGTCCATCTACCACTTAATGGAAAATGCTGTTGTATAATCCAAGTAGAAGATTAGCTGATTCTACTGATGAACTATTTCCACATCTGCCATTCCTGCAAGACAAATGTTTGAGTGCCTAACATCTGAGATTAGACTTCACCAACCTTTGAGGTTGTACGGCATTTTTAGTGCCTGCTTCCTAATAAAAATTTGGATGTGCCATCATATTTGGTCAGAGATTCACCTTAATTATAACATCCTCTCTGTTGGTAGGACTGTGGATAGAGTTCTCATCTACTGTCAAGTGCAAGCAATCACAGAGATTTACCAGAAGAACCAGGGAATTCTGAAAGACTTAATTGGCTTAGGTCAGTTAACAGTGTCATGTTTGTCTATGCTTTGTTCAGGTTACAACTAGGTTTTAATCATCTTCCATTTGGTACTTTAGAAAAATACAATTCAATTATTTTTTTTTTCTTGAAAGAGCATGGCAAAAAAGTTCCAATTGTGCAAAGAAGAGAAAGTTTCACTAAGAGTGAAAAGAAAGTTCCACATCCACCCCTGTCTTAAAGTCTTCTTCTGCAGACAAAACCACTATTCTTATGAATTCTGCCAGAAGTATTTTATGTGCATATAAACATATGTTTTTAATCTATTTTTAATTGTCTTTTATGTATCTCTTGCTTCCCCAAATATACTTTGTGCTCATTGAGGGAACATTGTTCATTCCTTTTTTGTTCTTCTACACTGCTCAATGTTGGTTCTCAAAAAGAGAAAGGTCAATAAATGTGTTTTGCTGTTTTCAGTTTGGGTAGGATAAACAATCAAGAAAGGAGAGATTTGTTTCATATTAAAGTTGACATTCTGGGGTCCAAATACCTGAAAACTTCAGACTCTTTAGTGAAATTGCACACACACCAGTTAGCACAGTTAACTTTGAATCAGAAGTGCTTTTGTTTACGTGTTTATGACTGTATTCTAAATATCCCCAAATTTTGGTGGATTTGGTTACCAATGAGGCCATGTTAGCATATATCTTTATTTGGTTAGCTGGTTGATTACCACTTTTACAACCTCTAAAACTCCCCAGCCCTTCCTGGGATTCACATGTGTTCATAAAATCTTTCTAATGCTATTGCATTTAAGTCTTCTTTTTGAGAGCTGCTGGCCACAAGCGACCTTAGAGTGACCTCTGTGGAAACGCAACTTCTCTATGCAGCATACCTTCTTACAGTGCTCCCCAAGCTGCAAAATCTCCAAATTGCCAAAGACTACTGGATTCCTCTCCATTTTTACTGCAACACTGGAGCTATGCTATGTTCTTTGTAGAAATGATAAAATACCCTTTCCTCAGCTCTGCCTTGAACATTGTTAATCAGGCGCTAATCTCACAAAGTTCTCTGTGTAAACGGTGATGTCAGCCTTTCTCTGCAATCTTTTTTCTGTGTTATGGTTCAGAATGAGTCCCTGGGGCAGGGTAGTAAATGGACTAGATACTGTGTTTTGTGTGTGTGTGTGTGTGTGTGTGTGTGTGTGTGTGTGTGTTTTCTGAACCCAAGAATTCACACACAAAACTGTTCTTTCCTGTCCCCATTTGACCCCTACAAATGGTTGCTGAAGGAGGGATGGGTGTTGCCAACCAAACAAATCTAATCTCAGCTGTGTAACACTTACCCTAATTGGTTTATCTAGTGGAAATATAGAATGTGATTTACCAAAATGCCTAGTATAATATAAGGCTTTATGTCCTATTTGATGACATTTAGAACTCTGTATTTCGGACTATCTTTAAAACATCAGCATTTTTCTTAATCTTCTCAACTGAGAAATCTTTGAGCACTGGGTTGTAAATAACTGTGTTTTGGTAGGTCGCATATAAAGCATTATGCTGAAATCAATGGACACTCACTCTGAATACTGATTTGATAGAAATGCTTCATTGATTTTACTAGAGCTAAGCCAAATTCATTAACAACTTAGATTCATTAGGAAGGCACCATTAATCCAAGGAAAAATGATTAAATTCTTTTATTGTATTTTACAAAGCATTACGAATTAATTAGAATTTAGTATATTTGGTTTTTAGACTCTTTCCATTTCTTCTGTGGATCTTTGCAGAGAACATATTTGTTAGTTTACTGATCAAATATTTATTTGTGTTAGTCACTATGTTAAATTTTGTGAGACTACGTGAATTGCAGGATGGGTTTTAAAAACCCTTAACCCTTTCGGGTGAAGTGCTTACTCTCCCCTCCTGGAGTTCTGACTTATTTCAAATTTGGACAGAAATGGTAAAGTGCAGATAAGAGACTGAGGTTCCTTAGAATAATATGTCAGCACGATGCAGTCAGATGAAGATGCTTCATCTGGTCTGGGCAGAGAGAGGCGGTTTCCCTTTGCCTCTTCTTTCTGCAAAACAGACCCTGGCTGAGAGGGGTGAGAAGTGGAAGTAGAGCAAAGAGGTAAGAGAACCGTGAGATGAAGAAAGAAAGGGGGAAGGAGACAAAGAGGAGAGCCTGACATCACTTTGAGCTGGGCTCAGTAGGGACTGGCTGCGCCTCTGGGAAAACAAAAACGGCTCCTTTTACCATCTTTGGAAGCAGGATTTATCCCTGAACTTCTCTTAATAAAATTTACTTCTGGGCAATGTGCTGCCCATTGAGGCCATGCTAAGAGATCTAGGGTTTCTGTAGCTCTCAGAATCTTCACCGGAGTCCCAAAGCCGCCCACATAGCCCAAGTGAAAATGGTGTGCTAACCATGCAATGTCTTTTAAATGAAATCTCCAATGCCTTTCCTTCCCCTCAGCCAGATTTCCACCTCTAAAGCCCTTCTTTACAGAAATTCTGGAGCCTACTGCCCTTCCAGCATGTAATGGCACAGCCAAAGGATTACCCTGTAGACAAAAAACACCATCCCTTCCTTTCTAGAAGATTCCCTCTAGGGAAATGTTGAGTCAAAGGAGCAGAAGGGACAGACTGGGGGAGAAATAAGGCAGGCACCCAAGTATTTGGGTCTGGATATTAAGAATGGTCTCAGCTAGAGACAGATTTGGTGCCATTCTGGATGCAGGTGAAGCCGGAAGCTCTAAAAAAGATAATTTGTTTAGCTGGTTAAGGGAGAAAGAAAAGATACAAATGCAACATGAAAGAACAAGGATAGTAAAATTTTACTGAAGCCAAAGGAGAAGAGAGAGAAGGAAAAAATCAGTTGTATAAAATGTGGCTGAGAAACTAAAAAGGCTGAGTTCTTAGTAAAGTCTGAAAGTTACCCTAAGTGATGATAAGGAGGTTATTGGGTGGGAAATGGAACCGGATTGTGTTGGATTAAGGAGTGAATGAGTAAAGAGGAAGTAGAAGCAGTGAATGCTAATTTCTTTTCTTTTCTTTTCTTTCTTTTTTTTTTCTAATTGAGACAGAGTCCCCGGGGTTGGCGCAGGGGTGTCATCTCAGCTCACTGCAATCCTTGTCTTTTGGGTTCAAGCTATTCTTCTGCCTCAGCCTGCCAAGTGGCTCAGATTACAGATGCCTGCCACCATGGCCAGATAACTTTCTGTATTTTTAGTAGAGATGGGGTTTCACCATGTTGGCTAGGTTGGTCTCAAACTCCTGACCTCGTGATTCATCCGCCTTGGCCTCCCAAAGTGCTGGGCACAGGCGTAAGCCACTGTGCCCGGCCACTAATTTCTAAATGACTGAACAAATGCCTTGTGTGAATCAATGTATTTAAAAGTTTATGTGATTTATATTTCAAAGTTCAACAATGGTGAACAAAAGGAGACATTTAAAAGGGTTTCAGATGCAGTAAAACAATAATTATTCAAAGGTTTTCAGATGTAGTGAGATAATAATTTGTCTATGGGAAGATAGTTGGTGTCAGAATTCTTTTTGTGGAGAAAGGTTAAATCATCTATATAAAGTTAAGCCATAATCCATAAATGCAGAATAATTTTTTTTATGAGGCAGTGGTCTCTATTCTTTGTGTGCACTATTTAGATTTCTCTGAAATCCCTAAGATACAGCTTATATCTTTAAAGGAGAATAATTTTATATTGTTGTATAACAGAATTTAAAAAGGTAGTTTTATTTCTAGCTCCTTAATCCAAAATTAGCTAACTAGATCATTTGTTTTCCAGTATCATCTTGTGGAGAGTAGGTTACCAAGGTCTTAATACTTATTAAGTAATAGACCTTGGTATTAATGAAGATTTGGAAACACCTTAGGTTTCTGGAAACAATCAGAAGATTAATGTAAAAGAAACTTAATTAAAAAAGAAAAAAGTTTTAAATGTTTAGCTGCTCTTCTGTGTCTTTGAGTTGAATTGCAAATATACCACGATGAGAGAATCTAATTTTTCATAATTAGTTAGAAGACATTTAACATAGCTCTAGGAAAAATATAAACTAAGTTAAAGCATAAGAACACATCAACCTGATACATAGGGAATCTTGATTTTAGTGAAATCATTTTGGTGTGTTTGAAATCCTTCTTTTGAGTGTCACACTGTCTAATGTGTTCTGCATTAAGAATTGCAGAGGGCAGGATTATTTTTCCAGCCAGACATCACATGGATAGAGAACCTAGCTGGAAACAGTATGAGAATTCTTTTAAAAGAATTTAAGCAAAAATAGTCTCAATCTTTGTAGCATGTAAGGTAACTACTGTGCTCATCTTAATCTTTTTTTTTTTCTCTAAGGCATAATTCAAAATACTGAATAGATATGAAAAATGTCATTTCACATGCATACACTGAATAAGATCTATAGGATTTTGTGTGTGCTAAGTTTGGAAAAATTTACTTTGCCTGAATGATATCTGAAAATATCAATTAGTTATTTTTTGAATAATGATTAATTTTATTAATAATATTGGCACATGTTTTACAATCGATCGAACCTCCCACTAATACAGAACATATAGCTTTAGATGTTTTCGGGGAAACAGAGCAACTTGATCAACTGAATTTTGTGCTCTCCAAGCTGGGGTCTATTTTTACAGGGAGGCAGGTATTAGCTTTCTCCTTCAATATGACTCACGGAGGCAGGAAACTATGAAGGCATCAGATTTGTTTCTATCCCAACTCTCCTCATTACTACTGTGTAATCAGGCAAGGTTTATTTTTTGACTATCAGTTTCTACATGTCAAAAGTGAGAAAATATGTATCTTACAGGATTTTTGAGATGATTCAATAACAGATGTGTAGCTTCTGACTCAAACTATCTCTTTGGTGATGTTTCATGCATTTCTTTTCTTTTCTTTTTTTCTTTCTTTCTTTCTTTTTTTTTTTTTTGAGACAGAGTCTCACTCAGTTGCCCAGGCTGGAGTGCAGTGGCACAATCTCAGCTCACTGAAACCATCATCTCCTGGGTCAAATGATTCTCCTGTCAGCCTCCCGAGTAGCTGGGATTTACAGGCACCTGCCATCATGCCCAGCTAATTTTTGTATTTTAGTGAAGATGGGGTTTCACCATGTTGGCCAGGCTGGTCTTGAACTCCTGACCTCAGGTGATCCACCTGCCTCAGCCTTCCAAAGTGCTGGGATTACAGGTGTGAGCCACTATGCCTGGAGTGCTATACAACTTTGTGTGAGGCACTAGAACTTAGTGTATGGCTTTCTACTTTTTGAATTTTTTTGATTTTTATTTTTAGACAGAGTTTCTCTCACTGTCACTCAGGCTGGAGTGCAGTGGCACAATCTTGGCTCATTGTAGTCTTGACCTCCAAGCTCAAGTGGTCCTCCCAAGCTCAAGTGATCCTCACACCTCCGCCTCCAGAATAGCAGGGACTACAGGTACACAACACCACGCTCAGCTAATCTTTGTACTTTTTGTAGAGACGAAGTCTCACTATGTTGCTCAGGCGGGTCTTGAACTCCTGGGCTCAAGTACTCTGCCCACCTCAGCCTCCCAAAATGCTGGGATTATAGGCATGAGCCACCGCACCTGGCCGGGTTTCTACTTCTAATGTGCCCATTGCTGCAGAGTCCATCCTTGCTTTTTCATGTACAAAAGAGGCTCACCTAGCTATTGGGTTGGGCCATATAAAATTCCTGATATTCAACATTTTGACCTATAAAAATGACATATGATGTCACATAATTCAACCTAATAAATTCTATTTAAACCCTAAAGCCCAACTCAGATCCTAACATCCAGTGTGAGACTGAAGATAAATAGCTTCCAGGACCCAGTAATTGCTCTTCTTTCTCTGTCACATTTCCTGTCCTATTTATTCTGACATGTCTTGCATACTATTTTGTACTGTTGGCAGTGGGTTCATATGAATGTGTCTTGCCTTCTCAACTACTTTGTACATTCCTTGAGGCTGCCCCTTGTCTGTTCTCCATTGTGGTACCAGGCATAGTGTTGCATATAATATTTGCTGAGTAAATTTTTAAAATGATGCTAATAATAATTAATTAAAATTCATAACTATTGACCTGACTGCTCTGAGGATAAATAATTTATATTGTGTTTTCTTTTAACATTTAACCTTATCATCCATGTGTCTTCCATCAAAGAAGGAAAATTCTTTTATTTGGAGGAATCTTCTGTTGCTAATGTATGCAACGATAATGCTGTTCTTGGTCTACATAAAGGAAGCTACTGATTAGTGTATCAGCATGACTCAGGTTATTGTTCCACTAAAGGTCCTGGAATTCCAGTAATCATTATGCTCTCTCCTTAGCTTGCACTTGGATAGAGAACTAGAAGGTAGGAGATTAGCCAAGGCGAGTAGAACAAAGTTAAATTAACTAGTCCACGTGGAGACAGATCCTTTGTTGTTGGTGTGATGTATATTGTGTATTGAATCAACCCCAACAGCCAAACACAAACACCAAACACAGCTTATTTAGGAAACAAAAATGTTGTTTTCCTTTGAATTCTAACTACATATCTTCAGTCAGAAGTAGGGGAGGAGGAATCAGGGTTAGTGTATGTCCCAAAGGGCTGGAGCTGGCAGAAGGACTATGTGACATAGGATTACGTTTGCTAAAACTAAGGACACAAGTCAGGAGCCTCGAAAGAGCTCCAGAGTCAAAGGAAAGTGCCTAAGTGAGTCACCAAAATAAGGAGCAGGACCCAAGCCAGGGCATCGTTGGAGCTTGAGGTAGCCAATTAATCACACACCTTTCGACTCCGGGTTCATTTTATTAATAGATATGAATTTGAAATGTGCCTTACGCCCAAGACCTAAGTAGATTCCTGCTTTGTCTCCCAGGGAATCAGACTGATTTAGCCTGTGAGAGGCAGAGCAGCTGGGCACCGCCAGGGCAACCCTGCACCTCATGGAGGGGAGAAGACCTGCCGATGAGAGAACAAGAGCCACAGAGGACAGGCTGCCTGCTTCAAACAGCTCTTGTCCGAGGCTGGGCCATGAGCGGTGCCACTTCTCTTCCCATGTGGAGCACCCAGTGAGAAGTATAGAGAAGGGAAGACGTTTCTCCTTAAAATTCAGCCAATGTCACAACTAGTTTCAAACCTGGGAAAAATTCAGAGCTAGGGAGAGAAGCCCCCTGCCCTCTCCTCTCAACTTAGTAAAAACGAACTTGAAGGTTTGAGGAAGAAGGTTGAATGTAAAACTGGCAAACAGTCTGGACAAATGCCACGGAGAAGTGCTTGGCTGAAGCCTGAACTCAAGGGCTTTCTGAGGAATGAGTGTGGACTGGCTGGCCTCAGAATAAAGGACTGAGACAAAGCAGATGCCAGAAGTCTATTGAATTTTCACTTTGTTGTTTCAGCATCCTCTTATGCTTAATGTCTTTAGTCTTCTGCTTCTGGCTATGATGAAGTTACTGATACAAGGCTAGCCTCATGCCATAAACAACCATGAAACTGAACAAAATACATGTGGCAATGCTTTCCAGACTGTGGAAAATAGGCAATGCAAGACTGATCCCTGAAAGAAGGAAAACTCACAAGGTGAGGCCCATCACTGACCTGAACGTGCCTGGGAAACATTTCCCAACCACAGCACAGGGGGCTAGAATTCACAGTGGTGATGCTCTGCTTGAAGAGACAGAGGTTAGAGTTCAGGATAGCAGAAGCAGTTGGGCCAGGTGGGTACTGAAGAGAGAGAAGCTGTGTACAGCTACAGAAGTTGGTATGGTGGTTCCGCACCAGTCCTGATTGAGGACTAAGCTGGATATGGGCTGGGTGAGACTACTCAAGGCTTATCAGAGAGCTGAGGCTTGAGGTTGTAGGATTGAGGGACTAGAGATACTAGTACTGGGGACTTGGGGTTCCAGCCCAGCCACAGTAGAGAAATCCAGTTAACACTTCACTATTCATTTATTTATATTTATTTTTTGAGACCAAGTCTCACTCTGTCGCCCAGGCTGGAGTGCAGTGGTGCGATCTTGTCTCATTGCAACCTCTGCCTCCTGGGTTCAAGTGATTCTTGTGCCTCAGCCTCCCAAGTATCTGGGACTACAGGTGTGCGCCACCATGCCTGCCTAATTTTTTGTATTTTTAGCGAGATGAGGTTTCTTTATGTTGCCCAGGCTGGTATTGAACTCCTGGCCTCAAGTGATCTGCCTACTTTGGCCTTCCAAAGTGCTGGGATTACAGGTGTGAGCTACCAGGCCCAGCTATTTCACTAATATTTATTTAAATCTAGCTAAGACCCCAGAAAGGCTCTAAGAACCCATCCTAGAGTGCAGCCTAGAGTACACCTGGCATAATAAAGTCTGTGACCAACCCCCGATAAGAACAGGAAGATAGCATTGGAAGTTGAATTCTTCCAAGTTAGAAGGACTTGGACAAAACATCTTTCACTTCCCACAGATTCTTTCTAACAAAGCATAAAACTGAGCATACATCAGCTCAAGGTGATCATCAAGTAATTGAGCTGCCTTAAAAAATGCATCAATTTTAGCCGGGCGCGGTGGCTCAAGCCTGTAATCCCAGCACTTTGGGAGGCCGAGGCGGGTGGATCACGAGGTCGAGAGATCGAGACCATCCTGGTCAACATGGTGAAACCCTGTCTCTACTAAAAGCGCAAAAAATTAGCTGGGCATGGTGGCGCGTGCCTGTAATCCCAGCTACTCAGGAGGCTGAGGCAGGAGAATTGCCTGAACCCAGGAGGCGGAGGTTGCGGTGAGCCGAGATCGCGCCATTGCACTCCAGCCTGGGTAACAAGGGCGAAACTCCGTGTCAAAAAAAAAAAAAAAAAAGCATCAATTTTTCAAAGGAAGATAACAGAATCCAGAGTCTGTACAATGGTTTACGCACACTATCCAGTCTAAAAAAAAGTTACTAGTACAGTTTTAAAAACAGGATCATGTAGTCCAAAATCAAGAGCCAATTTGAAATGACCCACACTTCGAATTTAGCAGGAAGGTTTTAAATTGATTATCATAAACATGTTTAAAGAATGAAAAGAAAAACAGATATGTTAGCAAAGACTTTTAAACTCTCATAGAACCAAACAGAAATTCTATAACTGGAAACTAAATTAGGGAGATGTAAAATTCACTACATGTTGTTAACAGCAGGTTGAGGGTGGGAGTAGAATGTTTAAAGACTTCAGAATGAAAATTCAGCCAAATCACCTTTGGGGTCTAGATTTCCTCAGTGACCTATGCTGAAAAATTTGGAATCATTTAGGATTATTTTCCCTTTTATTGACTATACTCAGTAAGTCAGTAGGGCCTATTGATCTTGTCTTCAAAATATTTTTCATATAGGTGTTTTTCTCTCCATTTCTATTTCTGCTTCTCTAGTTCAAGGTGTTCCCCTTTTCTGCTTAGACGTTTACTGCAGACCAGCATTTCAATCTCAAATCCTTTCAATCCCTTTCTGAATTTATCTAATCTTTCTCAGTGCTATAAGTATTTATTCATTCAACAAATTTTTATAAATAACCCACTGTTTATGATTAATGTCTCTGTTCTGAAATCTTTAATATCTCCATTTTTCCTTAAATACAAAGCTAAATTCTTCTGTTTTGATATCTGTATCAATTTCCTCAACTCTACAATAATTATTCCAGTCGTAGTTTTATTTGTCATAGATGCTGCATTAGACTTTTGTTCATCCAACAATGGAACTCTCTTCTTATCTGTGGGGAATCCCCAACCTTCTGAAGCAGAGCTACCCTCCCGCTGTAGAGGCTGGAGATACCACATAATCACTTTTCCTGCCTCCCTTGCAGTGCTATCATGTGTCGTAGCACATGATCTAGACTCTCCTTCAGACATACTTCTAGACTCTTCTAAGACAGAGATACAGAATGAAAGGAGGCCACAAAATGCAAAGCAAATTTGAGGTGGTAGTGGCAATACCCACCCAGTTTCCAGAGGCATCAGTGACAGTACTTTGGGGTTAACAATGAAAACTTACGTGTCTATGACCATCAATAGCCACAGTAGACCCTTCGCCAGGCCAGTTTTGCATTATGATTTTGGTCATTGACTCTGGCTGCTTAGCCTCTAAACCTGGCCCTATGTTTCTCCTGAAGATTTTATAACTATCCAAATCCTTAAGTTAACCAGAGATTTCTGTTGCACACAGCTAAGGATTCTGACTGAACACATACATACATTGCCTACCCTGGATAGGCCAATCAGTCCTCTTATCACAAGAGCATGCCAAGCTCATCCTGGAATATCTGCTTGGCCAGGGTCATGTTAGTCACTCAAAATTCCTCCCTTTTCCCATGTCTCTATTCAAATCCTGCATACCTTCAAGGTCTGTTGCTTCAAAAAGACTTTTGTGATTTTTCTGGACCTTAACTGTCATTCTGTCATCTATACTTCAAACCTTAACATTAGGTAATATATAAGCCAGGCATGGTGGCATTCGTCTATAGTCCTAGCTACTCAGGATGTTGAAGCAGGAGGATCATTTGAGCCCAGGAATCTGAGACCAGCCTGGGCAACATAGAGAGACCATGTCTCTATAAAGAAGAAGAAGAAGGAGGAGGAGGAGGAAGAGGAGGAGGAGAGGGGGAGGAGGAGGAGGAGGGGGAGGAGGAGGGGGAAGGGGAGGGGGAGGGGGAGGGGGAGGAGGAGGAGGAGGGGAGAAGGGGAGGGGAGGAGGAGGAGGAGAGGGAGGAGGAGGAGGAGAACAAAAAAGCCAGGCATGATGGTGTTTACCTATAGTCCCAGCTACTCAGGAGGATGAGGTGGGAGGATTGTTTGAACCCAGGAGTTCAAGGCTGCTGTAAGCTATGATTGTGCCATTGTACTCCAGCCTGGGTGACAGAGTGAGAACCCATCTCTAAAAAAGTAAAAAAAAAGAAAAGAAAAGAAAAACATGAAAACACTAGGTAATACACAGTCTTCTGAGTTTACTAATTTCCCTCTATCCTGAATGTGAGTTGACTGAAGCGATTGCTGTGCATGCCTGAGATGACTGTGTCCCTCACCATGCTTAGCACTGTGTTCAGAATACTGTAAATATTCCTATATACTAAAGGAGGATACATTTTTATGAAAGACTTTGCTTTTATTTAGTATTTTATGAGTAGAGATGAAATCCTGATAATATTAAAGCATGCTAGCCTTTGGAAAGAAAGACGGCACTATTAACTGAAGCCATCTGACATGAGTTCTTTCAGTTTCTTCTCTTCCCATCTTAATAGTTCCTTAAGGTCAATTAATCCTTCTCTTCATTATTCCTTTCTAAAGGTAACCTTTGACCCTGTTTCAAATATTTTGAAATCTTATTCTATTAATCTTTTTCTCTCTCATAATCTTTCTCTCTTGTTACTGCTTCCCTGTATTAAGGCAATAACAACAACTCTCACAATCTATTTCTCTCCTCTCTTTTTAAAAATTTTCTTTTGGGGAGATATGGTCTTACTCTGTTGCCCAGTCTGCTCTCAAACTCCTGTCCTCAACTGATCCCCCTGCCTCATGCTCCCAATGTGCTGGGATTACAGGTGTGAGCCATGACACCTGGCCTATTTCTCTCTTCTGCTACCTTCAAAGTTGCTGAATTCTTTTCAGCTTAAGACTAGGTTAATAACAACGAGATCTTCCTAACTACTTGATCTTTTTATCCATCCTATCACTTCACACCTTGCAAGACAAACTTTTTCCTCATCTCTTTAGGGAAGCTGCTGTCTTGATGGTTATCAAAAATTATCCTCTATCAGTCAATATGGGCTTGATTTTAGCCAGAATCTCAACTGCTGAAAATCTCCAAGGTGTGCTTCTCATGCATGTTGTATATATGACCACTGCAATATTGCAGGTGGGCTAAGGTCTCATCTTCACTCTGAGACCCAGGCTAATGAAGCAGCCCACGTTTCGAACATGGTAGGTTGCCTTGGCAAAGGAAAAGGGAATTCTGCAAGTTTTGCACCAGAAAATTATATTTTCTGCCCTGGAAATGTGACATGTCATTTGTGCTCAAACTCATTGGCCAGGACCAGTCACACAGCTCCATCTGGGCAATGGGGCTAGTTGAGGTATAAACCTACCATGGGCCCAGAGGAAAAGTAACAAAAATAGATCTGGTGAACCTACCAAGTAGATTTTTGTCTCTTTTATTCTCCATATCCTTTCTCAGTGTTTGATATTAGCGACTTATTTCTTTTTACAACTAATAGCATACTGTATGAATCCAGCTGAGTGTTTTCCAAATACCTGAAACTCAGCATACACAAACATAAATTCAGCAGCATCATCTGCCTTTCTACCCCTTCCTGGTTAATCTCAACTCTCATTTCTATTCCCTATTTCTGTTTATGATACTACCATTTTCCCTGTCACTAGATTTTGAAGCTTCATATATTTTTGATTTCCCTTCCTTCAATAATTTCTTCCATCTGGTCAGTTACCAAGTCCTCTCTATTTTCATTTTCCTATTATTTCCTGAATCTGTTTTTATTCTCCTTGACCCTGGAATACAGAATACCAAGCAAGTGTCATTTTGGTGCTTTTATTCAGACCCCTGTCTCCACTGTGTCTCACATGCCCCCGCCAGCTGAGCCCTTCAGTGTTCTGACCAGGTCATTGCTGTATTAAAATTTTGTTTGTTTGTTTGTTTCTTTTTTTGAGACAGAGTCTTGCACTATCACCTGGGCTGGAGTGCAGTGGCACAATCTCGGTTCACTGGAACCTCCTTCTCCAGGGTTCAAGCGATTCTCCTCAGCCTCCCAAGTAGCTGGGATTACAGGCACCTGCCACCATGCCCAGCTAATTTTTTGTGTTTTTTTTAGTAGAGAGGTGGTTTTGCTGTGTTGGCCAGGATGGTCTCAAACTCCTGACTCTGTAATCTGTCCGCCTCCGCCTCCCAAAGTGCTTGGATTACAGGTGTGAGCCACTGCATCTGGCCTTTTGTTTCTTATAAGATAAAATTTATTATTTTGTATTCAAGGTTTTTTGGTATCTGGTTATAATGTATCTTTCTAGAATTTTTTCTCAATTTTTCCTGTAAATTTCAGACCAGATTTCACATTTTTCATAAAATCATCTTGATTACATTAGCTAAACATGAAATTTCTGTCCTTTGTAATACCCTGATGCTTTTTAAATTTCATGATGCTTATCATACATCACATTACATTTACTAATTACTTCTTGCTTATATTGTAGTTTCCGTTTTACACATCTCAACGTTAATATTAGACCTTATTTCTTTGTTAGGAAGGACATCCCCTGAAATTGGATGTCAGGTTGTAAGCTGCTCTACCCATCTTAATTTTCTTTGTACCTTTCAGTTGCCTAGGACATTACTTTGCACACTGGTAGATGTGGGATGTTTATTGATTAATGAATAACTTAAAAATTTTTCTCTTTTCTCTAAGCAATGGTAGTGACTTGCTCTGAACTTCCCATACTTGTTCTCTTAATATTCCCTTGAGCTCACTGCTGTGGTTTTTCACATGGCCAGCTGGGTTTAAGAGTTTAGTCTGCATCTGTGGAATGGTGGTTTTGTCTAAATGAAGTTAATTGGCTCATGGGGAGATCGAATCCACAACCTTGGCCTCATTAGCGCCTTACTCTAATCAGTTGAGCTTTCTGGTCTGATGCTATGAAATACCCACAAAAAACATAAATGTAGATTTTTTTTTTTTTTATTAAACCAGGCTCATGCTTTTCCTTGTGTACTATGGCGGAGGTGAAAATTAGTTGCCTATTGAGCTTGGATAACTGCTTTAAATTGAATAGTGGAATTAAGAAATATAATTTTGAATGAATGAATTTCATTGGGTCAGAATAGGCTAATTAAAAGCAATGGAGCAGATTGAGCCTTTGAAATACTAAGAAAGACAATTTCATGTGATGTTTTGCACCTTGCTGACTTCTGAAAAAATGTCAGACAACTACCCAGTGGGGCTTCTTCCAAACTTTTGAAGAAACATGCCTAAATGCCAAAAAAGTAGTCCAGCACAGCAAGAAGCTTCTCAAAAGCCCTAGCTTGCCAGCTGTTTGTTGGAGCAAACTTTAAAGCAGGTGCAGGTTGGTAACATTGGTTTGGGGCCAATCTTGAGACTACAACCATGATGAGCAGCTTTGATGGGGTTCTTTGTGATACTCATATGGTGGCGGTGTTTTAAAGTTGAGCGCATATGACATCAAAAGTACCTTAGGGAAATAAAACATTAAAAGACGAAGTTGAGTGCTCATGCTTTGGGGTAGGACTGGCACCCAATGGGGAGAGCTAGGGCTGACTTGTCTATAAGCTATGCTTTAGCTGCACATGGCAGACAGCCTGGGGCAGTTGAAGGACCAGGTCTCAATTTAACTCCAAAATTAGGGGTAGGAGCCCACATAAGGAATCAGGCATCTGGGGTCTGATGAAATGGATTTTTAAAAGTCATAATATTATTTACTTGTCTGCTACGTGTTTAAAACTATGTTTATATTGTAGCTTCCTGAAAACAGCTTTTTAACTAATATTCTAAATTGGAGTTTTCAATATTTATCATGGATACAGTAGTTGTTTATATGTGTGCCACTGTTTTACAGATTTAGGGTGGAATTAGGAATACACGTCTATATTTGATGCAGCATTAATTTTGCTTTAGGACAATAATTGCCAAATTTCCCCTCATTTACTTAAAATACGGAAAATTGATGTATTTTAAGTAGTTTCATTCTGAATCTGGAGCTTTGAGGGCAGTATTGCTATCTCTGAAGTACCAGCTTGTGTATTTGAGGGCCCTTATAACAAGTCAAAGAGGTCCGTGATGGAAAAATGTCCATTAAGCCCAGGCCCTGGGGGAAAAGGTCAGTCCAAGTTATTCAGAGAAATCGTTTAAAAGGGATCATGTAATCTCAATGAAATAGAAGTAATTGGCAGAAAGTGTTTTTAAACAGAAGGATGAAGTTTTGGTGAAAATGTTGAAAGACAGCAAGGAAGATGAATGTCTTTCCTTGCTTCTTATAATAAGTAGATTAACTAAGGAACAGTTTGATAACCACATTGCATCAAATATAATTTCTTTTAATTAGTTTATTTTTCCTGATTATAAAAATAACCAATGGACATTGTAGGAAAATCAGACGTTCCTAATATAATTTCAAATAAAATGCTGACACATTTAAAATGAAAATGGAATAAGACCAAAGTTAATGGATTTTACTGTATCCTTTATACTAAATGCATCAAAAAAAGTCTTAGGAAGAAAGCTTATGCTTCAAAGGGAAAGAAGCAAAATTTGACCACAACAGATCTTACTTCCAGCAATCTCTATTGGCTGGTATTGATTCAGTTTAGAAGTGGAGAATAGCATTCACAGGTAGTTGGGCATGAGAACTAATTTGTGGACATTGGCTTTCTGTCTTCATTTGATTCTCACAAGAATCTCTTTCTTTTTCAACTGCTCCAGACTGTTCTTTCTGGGCATAAGACAGGCAGAGCTCTGCATTCACAGTCTCTGTTAAGAGACTGCAGAGTCATCCACTTCGTGGGCCCTTGAACGTTCTCCTTCAAAAGAACCAGGCAGTCATTGCTTTTAAAGTGGGCCTGATGCTCTACAACCACAAAGCAGTTTCTTCTGAACTGTGCTATTTGATGGATCCATTTTATTTTTATATCTACCCAGTGAATTAGATACTGCACAGAAGAAGCAAAGCATTTTCTATCTGAAAGAATCTTGCAGCAATTTATTAAACACATTTATAAACCAATAGTCTACATAGAAATAGCATAGAATGAACAAAGTTTATTTTCATTGAACTATAATAGTAGGAAGTCTTATAAAGGTCTAGAGGTCAGGCTGAGGGTTTTTAAAAATGCTACGTTTTTAGAACTGGTAGATATTTTGTTGAAAGCTTTCTCTCTAACACTTAATCTAATTATGAGTTAATTGAGACTAAAACGACTTTCAGTCTTAAAGGGGTTTAGATTAAAAGGCTTTGCCTGAACAGCATTTTTCACTGAAAATAGGGATATCTTTAGCCTTCTTAGAACTCACTTCTAAATTGCAGCAAGATACTGCTAATATACCTGTATTTTCAATGAGATGTTATAGCTCAGTGTCAGAAGAGTAAGACAAAATAAGAATATTGTTCTGTGAGGAACAAAGTGCAAATGAACCAGTTTATTAGCTAATCAATGTTGCTTAAGAGCATGTCAGGAGTGGATTGTTCCTGTGACTTTAATAGTGATTCATCTTTAAGACACTTTCAAGTAGTGAAACTATGATTTCTTTGTTTTGCAATAAGAATAAAACAGAAATATACAGATTCCATGTAGTATATATTTGCTGTATCTCCTTAATGAAAGGATCTATTTAATGTTTTCTCTACCTTGAGGTAGCTTTGGTAAATATTTGGAAGTTTAGAATAAAATACTATCATGACAAAGTAGGAGTGATTTGTATGATAAAAATGTTTGTTCTAGAGTAATCCTATTAGCAAGACTTCTACATAATCAGAAACTCTTAAACTACAGCTCATGTCCAGCTACAGTCTAAGTGTCATTCAAACTACTCTGGAGTAGAGTTGACCCTTTGTATCTATGGGGTTTGCATCTGTGGATTCCACCAACGTTGGATCAAAAATATTTGGGGAAAAAAAAAGATGATTGTGTCTGTGCTGACCATGTATAGACCTTTTTCTTATCCCCTAACAATGCAGTGTGACAACTACTTACAAAGCATTTACATTGTTTTAGGTATTACAAGTAAAGTACATAGGACTTCATGTGTAGGTTATCTGCAAATACTACATCATTTTATATAAGGGACTCGAACATCCATAGATTTTGAAATCCTGTGGGGTCCTGAACTAATTCCTCATGTATCCTGACAAATGACTGTGTAATTTAAGGGGCTAAGCCAGGCATAGTTGTTGATTTACACATTTTTTTAAACAAATGTTGAGCAAATACTGATTTGACTTGGGAACCAAGACTGGTCAGATTCCCAGCATATAGCTGGATTTTAATCAATTTCCTGCTCTTTGTATTAAGGAAGAAGCTTTTCTGTTTTTGTTTACCTAAGTAGCTGGCTTCCTGTTTATAGAAGGCCAATTTTTAGTCATAGCTTGTATCTGGCTAGAATTTATTTGGATGAAAAACAATGTGTGTACATGATGAATAATCTGAAATGGTGCAAACAAGATCGCTGGTGTCTGATGATGAGCTCCCCAATTGATCTTTACAAATCTAGTAATAGAGAGTAACTTTAGACTGATAAACATAAACAGGCACATAAAACATCAAAGACAAAAATAAATCAGCATCTGTAAAACAGAGCAAACAGGTCTGAGTGTAATAAGATACAGAGTGATGGTTTACTGCATAATTATCAGTCACATTTTGAAAGTTTCTAGTGAGAAATATCTCACTTTAAAATAGCTCATAACGTTTGGCTGAAATGATAGGAATTTCAGAAAAGGTGACACTATGCAATTAGCATATTCTACCCTGGTGGTTAACTCTTCAATGGCCCAGCAAAGTGTACTCTACAGGATGAAGTCCAAACTGCTTTTCGTAGCCAAAAAGGTTTGTGTAATTTGGCCTCAGCCTTTTACCAGTGAAATCCTACACTTCCCTTTGGACATTTCACACATCTACTCCTCTGGGAATTGTTCCTTGTCTTTCTGCAACTGTAAATCACAAAATTCAGTCATTGTGTTGATTACTAAATTTTCTAGGGCCCGGCACAGTGACTCACCCCTGTCATCCCAACAATTTAGGAGGCTGAGGTGAGGCAGAAAAGTCACAAAAAAAATTTACAATCAGTTGGGGGCATGGTAGCTTACACCTGTGGTTCTGGCTGCTTAGGCGGCTGATGCGGGAGTTTCACTTGAGCCCAGGAGTTCCAGGTTACAGTGAGCTATGATTGCAGCAATGCATCCCAGCCTGGGAGACAGAGGAAGCCCGTGTATCTAAAAGAAATGCTAATAAATGCTAATAAAAAAAGAGGTGGGGGTTTTTAGGTAGTAATTAGGCACGAGGTCTCCGCTCTCACAGGTGGAACTAATGCACTTATAAAAGGGCTGGAGGTGCCGGGCGTAGTGGCTCACGCCTGCAATCCCAGCACTTTGGGAGGCCAAGACGGGCAGATCACTTGAGATGGAGAGTTCCTAGACCAGTCTGACCAACATGGAGGAAACCCCGTCTCTACTAAAAATACAAAATTAGCCAGGCGTGGTGGCGCATGCCTGTAATTCCAGCTACTCGGGAGGCTGAGGCAGGAGAAACGCTTGAACCCAAGAGGTGGAAGTTGCAGTGAGCCGAGCTCAGGCCATTGCACTCCAGCTTGGGCAACAAGAGTGAAAGTCTTGTTAAGAAAAATAAATAAATAAAATAAAGGGTTGGAGGCAACCAACTGGGTCCTTTTGCGCTTCCATCCCTTTTGCCATGCGAGAGTGCAGTGTTCGTCACCTCTGGAGGACGCAGCAACAAGATGCCATCTCGGAAGCAGAGAGCAAGCCTTCACCAGACACCCTATCGAATCTGCGGGCACTTTGATCTCAGTCTTCCAGCCTCCAGAACTGTGAGAAATACATTTCTATTATTTGTAAATTACCCTATCTGTAGTATTTTGTTATAGGAGCAGGAACAGATTTAGACAAAATGACAACAAACACTTCTGAACAACTTTTGTTAGGTATGTAGACCATCATCTTAAAGTTTCTTTTGGAGTGGGGTATTAGAAACCTGATTGATTCAGCTGTTTTCTTTAGTACTCTCACCAGAATTTAATGAAAACTTGACTAGAATGGTGAAGAACTGCAAGGTTATGTTTTTTTCACTAAGAACTGTGTACCTTTGTGATCTCATTTTTTCCCTTCCATTTCTTTTGGAACACATAGGCTTATTTCCATAAGTTTTCCACTCAATTTTAATGTTAAACTATTTTTCCAATATTGTAAAATTCTTTGTAAATCCTCAGTAGGAAAGTCAGTTGTTTACACTGTTCCCATTTTGCCATCAAAGGCTCATACACAAAAAGATATCTGGATTATTGCTTTAATATTTATTCAGTAGTTCAAGAGAGAAGTACATATCCATATCACTCTTACCTTTTTTTGCTATTTAGCCACAGCCTTTGACAGCACTAAAATATAAAACATTGATTTTCCCCTCTGTTTTTGGGAGAGGGTTGGAGGAGGATGGAGGGGAGGGAGGAAGTGGCCTTCTGAAGCAAGTTCAATCAGAGAAGCCTTTCAGGAAGCAGGTTTGCCCATACGCTTTTAGGCCTTATGTAATATTCAAATCCCTCTTAGAGGGAGAGACATACATGATTTGAAATTCTGTTAAGCTGCGTGGAAAGCTAGAAGAGAGGGCCAAAGAGAAAAAGCATACGTTTCTATTCTTTCATTTATGGCCTTTAATGTGGTGGAAAAATAATGACAATTATAACACAGTATATTTACAGGGCCAGTTCTTTGCAAAGCACTTTGACTCATATTATCTCATCTACTCTTCCGAGGAAAGTTAGGAAAATTCAAATGATTAGTCAAAGTAAGAAAGTTTTCTGATTGTCTTTTCTCAAACAGAAATGAAAATAAGATTGCTAAGGTTCTTTCCAGTTCAAAGACGTAGAAATCTACAACATTAGGATTGAGGTGAGGTTCATATTGAGTTGTTCTCCAAGGCAATTCTCATTGTAAGACATTTTATTTGATTATTTTTTAGTTTGCTTTTATTTATTTTGCAGATATGAGGTTTTTTTTATGTTGTCCAGGCTGAGTTTACACTCCTGGGCTCAAGTGATCCTCCTGCCTCAGCCTCCCAAGTAGCTGGGATGCCGGTGTATGCCATTGTGCCTGGCTAATTCTTATTTTTTACTCACTTCATTGTGATATCATTCATATGTCATCAAATCCACCCTTTTAGTTATAGTTCAGTGGTTTTTAGTACATTCACAGAGTTGTGCAACTATTACTACTATCTGATTTTAGAATATGTTCAAAAAAGAAATTAACATGTGAGCAATCAGTCCATATTTTCCATTTGTCTTAGCTCCTGGCCACCGATCATGTACTTTCTATCTCTATGGATATTAATACTCTAGACATTTCATATAATGGAAATCTCATAATGGTTCTCTCATGTAACATGATGTTTTCAAGGTTTATCCATGTTGTAGCATGTCTTACTACTTCAGTGTATAGCTGCATAATATTTCATTGCAGAGGTATACCACATTTTGCTTATCTATTCATCAGTAGATGGACATTTGGGTTCTTTCTGGTTCTTGGACATAATGAATAATGCTTCTATGAACATTTATATACAAGTTATTTTGTAGACATCTGTTTTAATTTCTTTAGGATGTAACTTAAGAGTAGAATTGCTGAGTCATTCCGTAATTCTATGTTGAACTTTCTGAGAAATAGCTGAATAGTTGTCCAAAGTGGCTATAACGTTTGCGTTCCCATCAGCAGTGTATAAGGATTCCAATTTCTTCCTAACCTCACCACCACTTGCTATTGTTTATCCTTTAGATTTTACCCACCCTAGTGTGTGCTAAGTGGTATCTCACTGTGATTTTGGTTTGTTATTTCCTTAATGAAGAATGATGTTGAACATCTTCCTTAGGGAAATGCATGTTATAGTGAACCCCAAGTTTCTCCTCAAAGAATCAGTTATGTTCATCTCTCTTATTCTTTAATTCTCTATTTTAAAGTTTAACTTGCTTGTAATTCCAGTGAACAATCTTCTCCACCGGTTCTAATCAGTAATTCACATCTGCTCCCCTCCCCCCAGCCTGACTCATTCTGGTCACCTGCTCACTCCTGGCTACCTGCTCTGATATGCCTAAACCGTCCTTCCCCCCAAAACACACACCCTGCACTCTAGCTGGGACCCTGCTCTTTTAAAAGTAGCCAATCGGGATTAGCCTAGCTTGTGCGGGCTAACACTAGCTGCCAATAGGGGATGACACAGCAGTATGGACAACCCCCGTCAGGCATAAGTACCTCTTCTCCCCTCGTCCAGGTGTGCAGCGGCCATCATTGCTCCATCCATTTGCCCTGCACCCTTTTATAGAAGTAAACTGTCTTGCTGAGAGGACTTACCTTCAAGTGCTATTTCTTTTGCGGCATCAAAATTTTAATTAAAACATGTATTCATTTGTATCCTTTGCCTATTTTTTAATTGGGTTGTCTTTTTATTATTGAGTTGGAAGTGTTCTTTTTATATTCTGGATGTAAGTCCCTCACTATTGTTTGAATGTATGTATTGCTCCAAAATTCATATGTTGGAACTTAGGTGATGGTATTAGGAAGTTGAGCCCTTGGGAGGTGATTAGGCTGTAAGGGTCCATCCTTCTGGATGGCATTAGTGCCCTCATAAAAGGGCTTAAGTGAGAGAGTTGGGCTCCTTTTGCCCTTCTACCTTTTGCAGTGTGAGGATGCAGCGACAAATGCCATCTTGGCAACAGGGATGAGCTCTCACTAGACACCAGATCTGCTGAAACCTTCATCTTGGACTTCACAGCTTCCAGAACTGTAAGAAATAAAGTTCTGTTGCTAATAAATCATCCAGTATGTGGTATTTTGTTGGAGCAGCAGAAATAGACTAAACTATCCTTTATCAGATATATGATTTGCAAGTATTTTCTCCCATTATGTGGGTTGTTTTTTCAGCTTCCTTGATGATGTCCCTTGAAGCACTAAAGTTTTCAATTTTGATGAAATTCAATTTATTCATTTATTTTTTGTTGCTTGTGCCTTTGGTTCTATATCTAAAAAACTATTGCCTAATCCAAGGCCATGAGGATTTACTCCTACGTTTCTTCTCAGAGTTTTTTAGTTGTAGCTCTTACATTCATGCATTTGATCCATTTAGAGTTATTTATTGTGTGAAGCCACTGGTGATTTGTTATTGTTAATATTTGTTGTTGCTGCTGCTGTTATTGTTGCTAGCATTTTTTAAATTGACAAATTAAAGTTGTATATATTTAAGATGTACAATGTAACATTTTGAAATATGTTATCTTAGTTTGTTTTATTTTGCTATAACTGAATACTTGAGACTAGGTAGTTTATAAAGAAAACAAATTTATTTGTTATAGGTCTGGAGGCTGAGATGTCCAAGATTGAGCAGATGCACCTGGTTGGTTTCTGGTGAGGGCCTCATGCTGTGTCACAAAATGGCAGAAGATATCACAGGGCTAGAGGACTGAGTATGGTAGATCAGGTCTCTTTTTCTAAAGAGAAAGCCACTAATGCCACTAAAGCCACTAATGCCATGAATATATATAATGCCACTAATACAAAGGTCATGCTCCATGCTCATGACCTCATCTATCTTAATTATCTTGCAAAAGCCCTACCTCTTAAATACCATAGTCAGATTTCCCACCCTTTTAATGCTGTTACAATGGAGATTAAGTTTCAACATGAGTTTTAGAGGGGACAAACATTCAAACCATAGCATATGTATGCATTGTGGAATGGCTAAATCAAGTTAATTAATATATAAATTATTAAACACACTTATCCCTTTTTTTGTGGTGAGAACACTCAAAATACTCTCTCAGCAATTTTCAAGTACACAGTTTGTTGTTATTAACCCATAGTCACCATGTAGCTCTCTTGAATCTATTCCTCCTGTCTAACTGAAATTTTGTATCTTTGAACCCACCTCCTTCCCACAGCCTCTGATAACCCCTATTCTATTCTCTGCTGCTTTGAGTTACACTTTTTACATTACACATATAACTGAGGTCATGTGGTATTTGTCTTTCTGTGCCTGGCTAATTTCACTTAATATAATGTCCTCCAGATC
Source organism: Saimiri boliviensis (assembly GCF_048565385.1). NCBI lineage: Eukaryota > Metazoa > Chordata > Mammalia > Primates > Cebidae > Saimiri > Saimiri boliviensis. Next base: position 111,579,699 of record NC_133455.1, read on the forward strand.
TATTCATGTTGTTGCAAATGACAAGATTGCCTTTTTTAAAAAGTCTGAATATTATTCCATTGTGTATGTATACCAAATATCTTTATCCATTTATCTGTTGATGGATACTTAGATTGAATCCACATCTTGGCTATTCTGAATAATACTGCAAAGAACATGAGACTGCAGATGTTACTTTGACATATTGATTTCATTTCCTTTGGATATATACTCAGTAGAAGGATTGCTGGATCATATGGTAGTTTTATTTTTAATTTTTTGAGGAACCTCAATACTGTTTTTCACCATGTGTGTACTAATTTACATATTCATTCACAGCATACAAGGATTCCCTTTTCTCCACATCCTTTCCAACACTTGCTATCTTTTGTATTTTTGATAATAGCCATTCTAATAGATGTGAGGTGATATCTCATTGTAGTTTTAATTTGCGTTTCTCTTTTTGTTAGTAATGTTGAGAGCATACTCCATATACCTGTTGGCTGTTTGTACATCTTCTTTTGAGAATTGCTTATGCAGGTCCTTCGCTCATTTTAAAATCTTCTTATTTGTCCGTTATTGAGCTGTTTGAGTTCCTTACATATTTTGGAATTAACCTTTTACCACAGGTATGGTTTGTGAGTTAATTTTTGTGTCTGGCATGAGGCAGGACTCCAGCTTCATTTTTTTTCATGTGGCTATCTAGTTGTTCCAGCACCATTTGTTAAAAAGACTATTATTTTCCTACTGAATTGTCTTGGCAGCTTATTGAAATCAACTGACCATAAATGTTAAGGTCTATTTCTGGACTCTGAATTCTGTTTAATTGATCTTTATGGCTCTCCTTATGCCAGTATACCATTCATAATTTGCCATCTTAAGGATTTGTTAGCGTAGCTGTTCCATATTCAGTTTGGAGTCTAACAACTTTGCTTTTTTTCTGTGAGACGGGTTTCTGAAAATGCTATTCTAAGTAAATTGCATCATGAAAGAAAAAATGTTTAATATAATTTGTGGTTATTTTCATACCCTGATTGCTCCGACAGGTTTAAAATATAAGGGAATGCCCTTATGGAAGGAGCACTGAGTCTAAAGTAAACATGTCAAAATATTATTTTTTTCACAGAAGAGTTTAAAAACTATGATATTGTAACCGGTTTTTTTTTTCTTGGATGCTGGTGATGGTTGTGGGTTCTTGGCCTCCAACCTCTTAAGGAATAAGAGGTGGGGCCACTGCAGGTGGACCGTATGCTCGTAAAAGTAAATATCAGACCCAAAATTATTGCAGAAAGGTGAATTTCTTTAGGTGGAAAAAAGAGAAGGAAAGAAGAAGAAAAAGGCTTCCACGAAGTGTGTGGAAGGGGATTCCAGAGGGAAATCCTGGAGGGAGCTCCCACCGTGTGGGAGGGGATTCCAGAAAGTTGGAAATCCTGTGCAGGTGAGGGAACATGGACTTTTATCCTGGGAGAAACCCCCACCTTCTCCAAGACCCTGGGCCAATGAAAGGAGTTCCTTAGAACTTCTGCTGGAGTGATTGACTTGTAGTTTCTTCCCGTGCCAGCGAAATTCAATCATAAACTTTTGACTCTCCCCGATGGAGAGAGATGGGAGGGGGGGCATGGCTGGAAATTCTTGCCCTTAAAGCTACACCCTCTCAGGGAAAGACGATCTCCTTATAGATAGAAAACACCTGAAGCTGGTAATCAGCAGCTTCCCAGTACAATCTCAGGGTTTGTGTGAGTGGGCTCAAGCATGCACACTAAGAGGCAAAATTGTGGCATTTAACTGGTATATGACCTTCCTCCAGGAACACTTGACTGAAAGGGAAAATGTCTCAAATGAGCATGTGGACAACTTTAGTAAATACACTGTGTATGCAGCCCTTCCTAAGTGCTGGCAGGCCACTACACATGTGAGCAGCCCACCCCAAGGGAAGAATCACGGGAGAAGAAACACAAACACAAGAATCATGCCAGTGTAAAAATTTACAAGTCAAGGGTCAGATAGGACACATGGATCTCCAAGTCACCTGCTTGGCCCTCTTCCAAGTGTACTTTACCTCCTTTCATTACTGCACTAAAACTTTTAAATAAATTTTCACTCATGCTCTAGAACTTGCCTTGGTATCTTACTCTGCCTTAAGCCCCTTGGCTGAATTCTTTTCTCTGTGGAGGCGAGAATCAAGTTGTTGCAGGCCCATATAAATTCACCACTGCTAACTTCCCTAGTGGGAAATGGAATCCTATTTTACTTCATTTATTCTTTAGCTACATATTAAGGACTTAGCACTTACTGAGCACTGATTACCAAGGCCCAGTTTTTGCCTTTGTAGTCTTAATGATTAGTTAGCATGAAGCGATTGATATACATTGGAATGGTTTATTTTTAAATGCTCTGGTACTAGTATATGTTTTATGAGGAAAAAATTGGAAAGACTTTAAAATGGGCAAAATTGTGTATTCACCTGCTAAAAAATGTGTTCTCATTAGCATACTCGATTTATTTAGAATTTGACATTTTGTTTTTTAGAGCTTTGGGATTTTTTAAAAAAATCCATCCATCCATCCATGCATTGATCTGTCCATCCATCTGTCCATCCATGCATCCATCCATCCAAACTGAGCACTTTTCATGTGCTAGGCACTGCTCTGAGTCCTAATGGCACAAACAGTGAGTAAAACTGATAAAAAGCCCTGCTTTTATGGAGCTCACATTCTGGTGGATAAAGCCTTAAAAAACAAAGCAAAACAAAATAAATCTGTGAAACATATAGAGCATTAGGTAATGATGTGTGTTACGAAGAAAAACCCCACAAGGAATAAGATTAGTGACAGGGTTCAGAACACCCCGCCCCACAATATGGCACTTTGGCGTGTCGAATATCTTAAGCTAAAGAAATGTGGGGACCGGGCGCAGTGGCTCATGCCTGTAATCCCAGCACTTTGGGAGGCTGAGGTGGGTGGATCAAGAGAGTGAGACCATCCTGGTCAACATGGTGAAACCTCGTCTCTACTAAAAATACAAAAAATTAGCCGGGCATGGTGGTGCACGCCTGTAGTCCCAGCTACTCCGGAGGCTGAGGCAGGAGAATTCCTTGAAATGGGAAAACAGAAGTTGCAGTGAGCCAGGATCCTGCCACTGCACTCCAGCCTGGAGATGAGCAAGACTTCCTCTCAAAAAAAATTAAAAGAAAAAGAAATGTGGGAAGGGCTCTCTTTGCCTTCTTTTCTGAAGCAGGTCTTAAGACCCTCCTCTGCCAGTGCCTTCCCTGTACCTGCAGGAAGGGAGAATCCTTATCTCTGAAGGAGGAATGTTGAGAGGAATGGGAAGGAACAGATCTTGCTAAATTTCCTGCAGTTTACATACCCTTCTGTGCTATCATGTTTTCCGCAATGTTCCACTCCTTATCAAATAAAAACGCTTAGGCTTCACTACATAGCTGGGTCTTCATTTCCCTGTGAAGCATGTAAAACTTAAATAGATTTGTATGCTTTTCTCTTGTTAACCAGTCTTTTGTTGGTCTAATTATAGATTCCCAGCCAGACAACCTAGGAAGGTAGGAGAAAAAGGTATTTTTTTTCCCTTCCTTATATTAGAAAGTGTGTATTTGTGAGTATGCGAATGTGTGTTCAGATGGAGGGTGGGTGGTAAAATATTTTGATAAGGCAACTGGAGAAGACCTCTCCTAGAAGGTGACATTAACTATCCAGTACCTCTTGAGGTTCTAGGTCTCTTCTGGCCCTCCCTCTTCTGTTTGTTGTTTCTGTCCTTTTGGAGATAGGTCTTCTTTGGATACTCGAACCAAATAAAGTGCTCTGAGTTCTGCAAACATGATTTTAAAATATTTTAGAAAGAATTTGCTATTTTGGAATTCTGTTTACATTTCGAAACATTTTTTTGACACCTTGGAAAAATTATTCATCTTTTAGTAAAACTGGGTGACTGTAGCCTGGATCTCAGCCTCACCTTTTTATTTTTTCTTTAAGATTAGAAAACTTGCCAATCTAAAAGCCTCTTAGCTTTCTGGGGGCAATTTGAATTCAGCTTTAAAGGTAAACTGCTCTTTTGTTTTGAGAAAAATTTCTTGACTAAGCCTTTTAGATATGCAAATGAAGGCTTCTTTTAAAAGTCCTTTTTTTCTACCATTACAGTTGGGGAAGGCCTAAAGGTGGTGAGGTAACTGGAAGCAGATGTTTCAGATGGAGATTTTGTTCTGTATAGTCATGAAACTGAATAGATCCTTCACGTTTTCTTTAGAGAATTTGTTTTCCCGTCTCTGAAAATGTTTGTTCTTGTGGAGATTGCATGTGTACGCTTGATACAGGAGTTAGAAGAAATTACTTAGGCAGATAGTGAGGGTACTGGAGTTTAAGGTTTTCCTTTTTAATGAAAAGCAATGACAAATCATTTTCTAACAAAGAGCAGCCTGCAAAATTGAGCTGCAGCCATGGATACTGGCAGTTGTGCCAATCATGCTCAAAATGGCGGCTCCATCTTCCCTTCTCTCTTTGCCATACATGTGAACAGCGGAGCAGACAAGATGGTGCCAATCAAGTGGAAATCCTGTTTGCCTAATAAGATCAGGGTGGAGTAGACTGCCTTCCCAGCGCTATGTAAACACCACACCTGATTGAACCTACCTCCTCCGGCCTGCCTATAAAATCTGGCAAGCTCTGCCTGGCCTTTTCCCCTCAGAAGCCCCTCTTTCTCACTAGAGAGAGAGAGAAAGAGAGAGCTGTTCTTTGTTCTCTTTGCCTATTGAATCGCCGATCATAAACTCCTCATGTGTGTCCATGTCCTAAATTTTCTTGGCATAAGACAATGAGCCCTGGGTATTTACCCCAGAAAATGAAGCTGCTTCATTCTTACTCATGCCATCATCCCAAGTACTTGCCAAAGGTTAGGAGACACGCCACGCGAGTAGGAAGAATGCACAGGCAAATGGATACTTCAGACTAGGGAGGGGACCCTAAAAGGGATTTGACTGAGATTGTTGAAGCTTGCTTTTCTAAACTCTTCTGTTGAAGGATCACAAATAATTTTATTAAAAATCAAATAACATAGACTTTAGGAAAATGTGCAATTATTGAATTATAATAGATTATCCTTTTATAACAGGGCAAGACTAACCTCCAATGGGTTGGAGATGAAATAGGTCTTATAAATTACTGTTGCAAGAGATCAGTTCTGGGGCAAAGAAATACAAATTTTTAGAGGCAGATATTTAGTTTCTTTTCTCTTTGAGTGAGGCAGCAGTTTTGCTTGTAGACAGGTACTTGAACCTTCTCTGTAATGGAAAAGGTGAGCCAGCCCCTGCACCTGGAGAAATTACAGAAATCATCAGAAGTGTTTGAACCAGAGCTACTCCATCTTGGATAGGGGCTGGGTAAAATAAGGCTGAAACCTAGTGAGCTGTATTCCTAGGAGGTTAGGCATTCTCAGTCACAGGATGAGATAGGAGGTCAGCACAAGATACAGGTCACAAAGACTTGCTGATAACAGGTTGCAGTAAAGAAGCTGGCCAAAACCCACCAAAACCAAGATGGCAACAAAAGTGACCTCTGGGAGTCCCCGCTGCTCATTATACACTAATTATAATACATTAGCATGCTAAAAGACACTTCTACCAATGCCATGACAGTTTGTATATGCCATGACAGTATCAGGAAGTTACCCTATTTAGTCTAAAAGTGGGAGGAACCCTCGGTTCTGGGAATTGCTTGCTTCTTTCCTGGAAAAACCGATGAATAATCCACCCCTTGCTTAGCATATAATCAAGAAATAACTATCAATAGTGTAACCAGTGAGGAGCCCAAGCTGCTGCTCTGCCTATGGAGTAACCATTCTTTATTCCTTTACTTTCTTAATAAGCTTGCTTTTACTTTATGGACTTGCCTCAAATCCTTTCTTGTGTGAGATCCAAGAACCCTCTCCTGGGGTCTGGATTTGGATCTCTTTCCGGTAACAAAACCGGGCAAGAGTTCTGAAGTTGTATTTGTGTTTTAGATTCTAAGAGTGACCACTTCAAATAGCAGTTGTTGGAGAAAAAAAACTTTTTCTCTACCTTTTTAGGTTCTATTCTTGGAGGCCTGTACGTTAAACTGACAATACACAGATCAGTAAGAGAAAAGGTAGATTTTTATGCAGAAGTTCACAGAAAAGTATGATTCAAAGTGGTGGTTAGAATTTGGGGCTTTTATACTATTTTAAATGGAGATGGGGAAGGGCAAAGGGACACTTTTGGGGGAAAATGACTTTTTAGGCAAGAGGGTGTGGAGAAGGGATTTATGAAAAGAAAAATGACTTTTTGGGAAGATGAATGGGACTTAAATAGTTGGGGGATAGGATAGTTTTGTAGCAATATCTACTTGGATGTGGTGCTAACTTCTCAGCTCCCTCTTAAGGAAAGATTAGAGTTGCTCTCAGAAAGGGTATTTATGAAAATTGATACCCTGGGGGGGCCCTGATTTTAGGCAGATAAGGAATTTGAGTAACTCAAATGCCATCAGCTCAAAATAATTTTTTATGCCATAGTAGCTTATTCTAGACCCCATTCAGAGTTTAAGCTGCTCCGTTTTATTAGTCCCTTAGTTATCCTCAGGTCTCTGTTAAAAATGCTGGTCTGCCTTTGAGCTATGAATAACTGGGGACAGAATTCCCTCGTGCTAAGAAAGTAGGAATGCAATGGCCATGTAGGCACAATAGGAGATAGGTGTGCACAGCAGAGGAGTTTGTTCATAAAGGAACTGGTATTAATAATTGACAAGATATGGTAGGGATTTAATTTCTGAAACGACCAGCAGGAGTCTGAGCTATCATTATTTGACATTTGAAAAGTTTCCTTATTTCAGCATCTGGGTTTGTGAGATCTATGGCATATTTATTTATTCAACAAATATTTATTGATGTCTCAGTATGTGCCAGGTACTGTTATATGTTTGAGATAGATCAATGAGCAGAGCAGAACCTCAAGGAGCATACATTCTAATGCAGGAAGGACAGACAATGAAAAGTAAATTATTCAGTATGCTGGAAAATAATTGCTACTATGGGAAAAAGCTAGAACATGTAAGATAAGGGAGTAAATAGGATGATGAAAATGGGGTGAGGAGCTGTTGATTATTGCCCAGTATGGTTTGTCTTTATCCCCACCCAAATCTCATCTTGAATTGTAGCTCCCATAATTCCCATGTGTTGTGGGAGGAACCTGGTGGGAGATAATTGAATCATGGGGGTGGTTTCCTCCATACCGTTCTTGTGGTAGTGAATAAATGTCATGAGATTTGATGGTTTCATAAGGGATTTCCCCTTTCTCTTGGCTCTCATTTTTCTCTTGTCTGCCACCATGTAAGATGTGCCTTTTCCTTTCACCATGATTGTGAGGCCTCCCCAGACTCATGGAACTGTGAGTCCATTAAACCTCTTATTCTTTGTAAATTACCCAGACTCAGGTATGTCTTCATTAGCAGCATGAAAATGGACTAATAATTGTCATTTAAAATAGGGTAGTCAGGGTTGGTCTCATTGAGAAGGTGACACCTGAGTGAAAACTTGAAGGAATCTGCCACATGGATATCTAAGAGAAGTATTCTACGCAGAGGGAATAACCACTGCAAAGGGCCTGAGGTGGATATGGTAGGCTGAATAATGACCTCCTCCCCCAAAATGTATTCCTTTCTTAATGCCCAGAACCTGTGAATGCTACTTAATATGACAAAAGGGACTTTGCAGACGTAACCAAATTAAACATTTTGATATGGAGGATTATCTGGATTGCTGAAGTACGTGCAAGGCAATCTAACTCCCCTTAAAAGAAGGACACAGAAAAAGCCAGAATCAGGAGAAGCAAATGTAGTGATAGAAACAGGGATTGGAGTGAGGCACTCTGGAGATGGAGGAAGGGGCCCCGAACCAAGGAACATAAGAGGCTACCAGAAGCTGAAAAACGCCGGGGACTGGACCTTCTCCTCAGAGCCTCCGGAAGGAACCATCCCTGTGGGAGCCTTGGCTTTAGTCCAGTGAAACCGATTGCAGACTTCTAACTCCAGACTTTAAGAGAATACATTTGTGTTGTTTTAAACCACAAAGGTTGTGGTAAGTTGTTACAGTGATAATAGGAAATTATTACACTCTGACTGTGTCCAAAATTGTTCAAGCAACAGAAAGTCCAGTGAGATGGGGGGGAAGGGAGTAGTACCAGAAGATGTCAGAGAAATAAAAAGAGTGGAGAGACCCTCCTGAATTCAGTTGAGATTGTTGTGCAGAGGAGTGAAATGAGCTGACATTTATAATTCACTGTGTGTGTGGGTGTGTGTGTGTGTGTGTGTGTGTGTGTGTGTGTGTGTGTGTGTGTTGGCGGGGAGGATTTGGGAGGAGCCATAGGTGGTAGAAGAGAGGTAGTTTAGAAACCTATTTCAGGTAGCAGTGGAAGTGGTGAGATATACTTAAAATAAGGCTAACAGTATGTCCTGATGAATTGGATATGGGATATGAGAGAAAGAGAAGAGTCAAGAATGGCTGCAACATATTTGGCCTGAGCAACTGAAAGGACAGAGTTGCCAGTCAACTAAACTGAGGAAGACCACAGGTGGAATGTAGATCTAAAGTTTAAAATATGTATTAGATATCCAAGTGGAAATCCATTTAGGCAGTCATATAGGTTGGGAGTTCAGAGGAGGTACTGGAATGGAGATACAAATATAGTAACAGTTGACAATATAGATGCTATTTAGGTGTGAGATTGGATGAGATCACTGATAGGGTAATTGTAGGCAGAGAAGAGAACAAGAAGACCTAAGCCCTGGAACATTCCATCATTCAGAGGTGAGGCGTAGAGGAGGGTTTGATAAAGAAAATCAAGAAGGAGCAACCAGTGGTGTAGAAGGAAAAAAACCCATGTTCTCATCCGAGTGACAGCAAACACTTGCACTCTGAAAGGAAACACGCAACACTCTAGAGCCCAAAGAGGAATGTGACTGTTGGTAGACCCCTCTCCGTGGGTGTCTTGTTTTTGCACATCTGTGGGCAGATGCACGGAAAGCCTTATTCCATATTATCTCTTTAAGAATATTTGTGTAGTGAACAGCCTTGAAAGATACAGTGTTTGCCCCTGGAGTGATGAGCAGGTTTGTTTATTGTCCAGTATAATAAAGATAATGCCTCCTTCCACAGCAAAGTTCAGGCTGGTTTGCTAACTCTTATGATAAAACAGAAGGGATTCCAATGCTTGTGTTTCATCAGATGTGACACAAACTGACCTGGGCCCCTCTGCATGGCCCTTGAAGGATTTGGGGTGGAAAGGGAACTGACAAATAACCATCTCATGCTTCTTGCTGTGCTGTGAGTAATATAGTCCTTTATCTCTGATCCAGGAGTCTCATGTCTTTTGCCAACATCTATGAAACTGTGGCAGCCTAACTTATTAGCTTGCAAGTAGAGTAAAATCCCTTCACAGTTCTTGATGTCATAGTTCTTTGATTATCTGGATGTGTTGAAAATTGCCCTGTAGAGCAATATGAAAAACACAGCACAGAAATATTAAAAAGCACGACAATAAAAAAACACAAAATAAATGGTATATTAACAATTTTCAAGGATAGCTTTCCTAGCATTTACCACAAACTTCCCATTTTCTAAAAGAGAAAAGTTCTGAGATAATTTTTGACGTTTCTGGGCTTGATGTGTGGTTGGGCCCCAAAGGGCCACTGAGTTACACAGAATTGTCAGTGTCTTTGTGATTCTCAAACTGTCCTTTATGTAAGAATCACCTCATATGCTTATGTAAAATGTGCTTTTGTGGGCCACACCCTCAAAGATTCTACTATGCAGCTCAGAATCTTACCTTTTAAACAAATCATCAGGTGATTCTAATGTAAGTGCTTTAGGCCCAGACCTTGAGAAATTCTGCTCTATATAGATAACTCTGGATTAGCAAGGGTCTGACTTCATTTTGTTGTATTTTATAGTTATTTACTCACTTCCCTTACTGTCATTTGTAAATTATTTTTGCTAAATAATTTCTAGCAGTTTCTCATCCTGTTTCATATTTCTGTGCCCTAAGAAACGCAATAGCTAACCCTGTTAGAATAGTGTCTAAATAAAATAGCTTTAAGTGAAGACACAGACCTTCCATTGATGCCACATGTGTGACCTTCGGTGCAAAGCTTTTGTAACTAGATTTAAGCTTTTTAGAGTAATTTTATTTTACTTTTGATTATTAACTGTTTCAGAGATAGATGTACCATATAACTGCTATCTGGACAACTGATTTAATTGATTCCAATCCTTTCTTCAGAGGAATTTAAAATAGCTTTTGCAATATTTACTTATAACCAGTAGAATTTACTGATAACTAATCTTTTCCTCCCAAATAATCGAAAGTATCTTTTATAATCTTAGTAAAAGTAATAAAATAGAGAAAATCAGGTCTACAGCAAAATGGAGAATGCAAAATGATGCTGTGTGGGCTAAGTCAGTGCCATACTGAACTCCATACTTGCTGGTGAGATTCCTGGCAGTCAGCGGAAAAGGGGAAATACAATAAGTTGAAGCCGCCTTCTTATTTAAAAGCAAGAAGCACAGGTCTTAGAAAAGACAGTTTTTTTTTTTTTTTTTTTTTTTTTTTTTTTTTTTTTTCTGGCAGCATATCTTAGAATACATTTATCTGACGGGATTTTCTTTTTCTTAATTTTGTTTTTATTTTTTACTTATCTGCTGTGATATTCTGGAAGGGGCTTTTCTTTATAGAATATATTGAATGATAGGTTTGGTAATCTACCAAATCAGTTTTTAAGCAGCAAATGCATAGGCAAATGTCTTTTGACTGTTTCTTACAGCAACCTTTCAGGGAAGCTTAAGGCATCGTTAAAGCGTAGCTCAGTCAAAGCAATGCTGTGAGGGCTGAACTCCTGTGGTCCCAGTATATATCATTTTCATAATTTAATAAAGTGAAGTATAACTGTGTTTAATTTTTGAAGAAAAAAAATGCTTGCAGAGAAAATGTTCACATTTCTCTCCTGGGATGAATGGCTGGTGTAATATTTCTCAATGAGACAATTTAGCTGTGATATATAATGTGCCTACTGCTTTGACGTAGTGGGTTAGTTAGCTCATACATCCTACATTACGTTGCCTTTCTTATAGGAATCTGCAAATACTTTATGTGAATCCTAGCTGGTTGGGACTTTTGCTTTGTAGACTGTTGTTCTGCTCACCAAATTGATTAAAACCTGCTTACTTTAAATCCAAGTCTTAAAACTTTAGGGTATTCCTGCACTATTATCATTTGTGTTTGTGCTGTATATTTTCAACACATCATTCATCACGCAGTCCTTTGAGGCACCACATAAAATTACCACCTTGACTATAAGACAATATGTTAGCCAACTGTGACTAAAAAGGTGTTTAGATACTAGCTGTCAGCATGGTTTGAAATACCTACCTAGCCGGGCGCGGTGGCTCAAGCCTGTAATCCCAGCACTTTGGGAGGCCGAGGCGGGTGGATCACGAGGTCGAGAGATCGAGACCATCCTGGTCAACATGGTGAAACCCCGTCTCTACTAAAAGTGCAAAAAATTAGCTGGGCATGGTGGCGCGTGCCTGTAATCCCAGCTACTCAGGAGGCTGAGGCAGGAGAATTGCCTGAACCCAGGAGGCGGAGGTTGCGGTGAGCCGAGATCGCGCCATTGCACTCCAGCCTGGGTAACAAGAGCGAAACTCCGTCTCAAAAAAAAAAAAAAAAAAAAAAAAAAAAAAAAAAAAAAAAAAGAAATACCTACCTAAATATGGAAATTGTGGGAACAGCAAAAAAATCCAACATGCCTCTTTTAAACACAATGTTAAAGACTGACTGCCAATATCAGTCAAAACAGAACAATTTTAGAAAGAGAAGGACCAGTGTGTAGAAATTGGTAGTAAATGGAAAAAAGGTAGGCCTGTGTCTTTATTTTTAAACATCTTGCTTATGTTGGAAATAGACAATTGGTTACATAGAACTTTATGATGTGTTATAGCAAAACTCTTTGCTAGTTTCAAGTTTTTACTGCTACAGGTAGAAATGAACTCTTCTGTCCCTGGTAAATTTTTTTGTTGTTGTTGTTATTGTTGTTAAATGCATTTTAAAAATAGTTTCCTATAGTTATTTTAAAATTCATCAACCAACTTCTTTTTAGGGTGTGGAGTTTTTTAAGAATAGGTAGAATAATATTTGTGTTTTTAACTGGAAGACTAGCACAAACTATCTCATATTTCTACTTGAGCAAGGTTTTCTTATCTTAATATGCTTTTAACCATTCACCAGCAAGCAGCATAGTGACCAAGATAATTATACAAACACCGTATGTAAAAATATTCTATCTCAGTCTGTGTAATTATATAATAACATAATATATAAGCTATATTTTCAGACTACTTCTGAGAGAGAGATTGCAAAGCTCTTATATAGATGTGCTCCGGAACATAAAGGAATCTGAAGGCAAGATGGGATTTTAAAATTGATGGCAAGGTTGAAAACAGTTTAGGTTTCCAGAGTTCTCAATTGTTGCCTTGAATATGAAAATGTTATGGCAAAGAAAACAAGGTATTTGCCACTTCTCAAGAAAGTCTTATATGCCCCCAGTATAATGATCATCTGAATCAAATGATTAAACATTCTCATCATAAATTCTTACCTTCTGTGTGAACAGGTTAGATATTTTCTAGGATGCTTGACTGGGCATTGAAGAACATTTTGAAGTTGTCATGGGTGGGCAAAGTGGGGACTTACAGTAGTGGTGAGCATAGCTTCCAGCAGCTAAACACATCCTTCTACTTGAGTCTTTGCTAATTCTTGGAAGCCAGGCCAATTGGAAAAGAACCCCAAAAGGTCAGAGAAAAGTAGAGAATCAAAGTAATTAATAAACATAATGGTTTTATAGGTGACTGTGATCGAATGATGATGAATAAAACCCAATATAGCTGGTAGAAAAGCAAATTGTTTTTCTCTTTTCAGTTTTTGGGATTTATTGATCCTATCATTAGTTGTGGTTCATGAATTGAAAAAGGAAAGGGTGAAGGTTAAAAAACAAAAGCCCTGGCCATTTAAATAGCAGGCTCAAACAATTGGAAAAAGTAATGACTCGACTTGATTTTCCTTCCTCTGACAGCTTGGTATAGACTTTGTTTTTCACTACTGGTTTTGTATAAAAGTAACAGGGACTCTTTAAAGCCAAATTATGCTTAAAAATATAAGTTTAAGTTGCCATTTATTGAGCACTGCTATATATTTTTTAATGAGGACCACATCACAAATTGCCTTACAATTATACTTGGACAGTTTTCTGTCATCTTGATATGCTTTCCGCCATTCATAGAAATGGAGAAAAATATTTTAAAAAATGTAAAAAAGTTTAAAACAAAAGTGTGTGTTCTATCTTGTATCCTATTATCACTGTACGATGGGCATCCTATTCCATCCCCTACCCCAACTACCCAGATTGATAAAATTGAGAGTAAGTGGGTTTAAGAGGCTTGCTGAAGTTCACATGGCTATTAACTATAGTGTGGAGATCTACACCCAGATTTGTGTCTAAATGAGGGATTTAAACCCAAATCCCAAGGCTGGAATTCTTTCCATGAATTTCCTAAATGATCTCATACAGCTTTAACTTGATTGATTATCTTGGAATCAGGCAGAATGACTTCATCACAGCGCTTATAAAAAGAAAAGTAGTCAAAGAGACTGGTTTCAACAGAAGTGTTTAGAAGAAAACAGATTTACTCCAAAGGAAAGTTCAAAGGGTTGAAAAGTTCAAAGACCTACAGGAAGGAGGCTTTCCTTCAAAGGAAGGATTTATGTTTGGGACAAATGCTGTAGAACAGTGTTTCCTAAATTTACCTTCTCATAAGGCTCACTGAGGGTGGTTGGTAAAGGATACTGACTGTTAGGCTTCTCGCTGAGAGAATCTGGTTCAGTAGGCTTTGTGCAGTGGGGCCCAGAAATCTGTATTTTAACAATGACCCTTCTTCCCCACCCTCAAGGCTATTTTAAAATCAGGCAAGTTTAGAAAACACTGCTTAAAGAGAATAGGTCCATATTCTGAACTTCCCGAATCTAAAAGAGACATGTCATTAAATAGAAGTTAGAAAAGAGTACAAGTATAACCAAGATTCATCAAGATTGTGTTTAAAGGTATCTGTTAATAGCCAGCTCTGTGAGGAAAAAAAAAAAAAAAAGGTAAATGGAGTTCCAGTAAAATAAAAGATGGTATACATATTATTCGGCACTCTTTCAAATGCATGTGACCAAAGAGTAGCTTATTGAAAACCAGTTTAAGCAAAAAGAACGGTATGGGTGTACAGTGAGATATATTGCTTCACAAATGGCAGGAAAGATCTAAAGGCTTAAATAATGTGTGGGCTTGGCTTCCTGATTGCTGCGTCATCTTCAGGGAAGGTTGTGATTGGTCAGCATGAGTCATCTGCCCATCCCTGCAGTGCATACAGGGGACGGGGGACGACATCCAGGTCTGCGGGATTAAAAAAAAAAAAAAACGCCAAACCAAACAGCTGCTACTCTTCACACACGTCATTGTTATTTTCACTTTATTTTGTGAGATATTTAAGTATTTTTATAAATTGTGATATTAGCTGCTTAAAGTATTGTAAATAAAATTAAATATTGTAATTAAAGATGTATATATAACTCCCAAGGTGGCATTTGGCTGCAAATTTCCTAAAGTCCAGCTTGAATGGACTTTGCTACTCATCTTTCCATGACATTGGAATAGAGAAAGAATATGGCCTATAGGGCAACTAATGAGCGTCTTCAGGAATTGCCCAACTCCCAAATAATGAATGCGTCATTATTTCATTCCTTTTTACATCCAAACTTCCTTACGTGACCTATTTGAAGTGATAAATTATCTCTGAAAATTGATTTCTTGCCAAAATTAAAAGCATCAATTTTTGTTAGATTTTTCCAGCGGTTTCAAAAAAAAAAAAAAAAAAATTCTGTGACTCGACTTCCTTGCCTATGCATTAAGTCTCCCTTCCAAAAAAGGTTTCATTCTCAGTAGTTGCAATAACCAAGCAATAAACTGTCTGAATCCCTTTTACTGAGAAGCTGAGATTTAAAAAGTGTTTTAGCAGACTAAAAAATATTGGTTATGTTGGCAGCTTTTTAAAGGCAAACATCCTCCTTTGAGGTCAAAGATGAAAGAGCCAATGAAGGAGAAACCATTCATTAATTCGCCCACTTAACAAATCTTAAAAAGCCCACTATGTGGCACATTATAATAAGCAGCTTCATTTTGGGAGTCTTGGTACATGTTTCTCGTTATCTGGGGTAAGAAAATGTGTCTGCGATATTGATTCTCTAAGTCTCTCAGAAACTGGTTGCATAACAACTTTTTGCTCAATAAATTTTGGAGACTCCTGGGATTGTTGCCTTATCAGAAACACAGGTAGGCAAACTTGATCATTTGCACTAGCTCAGCAAGCTTTGATACACTTTGCTTGCCTTCTGTTCCATTTCCCTAGGGTCTGGTCCCTGCACACATTGCGCCCTGAGTGCTGTCCCTTTGGTACTTCAAAGGACCTGACCACTAGTATTCTGTCTAGTCCTACTCTCCTACGTTGTCCTATTTTCCAGAGTTTCCCCTTGTTATCAGTTGTGATAAATTTTGGTTGGTGTTGTAAGATGATATTATGGTTAGAAACATAGAAATACATGAAATCTATCAGGTTTTCAGGTGCTTTGTTTTTCTCTGCATTCCTAAAAGGTATGCAAACATTGCAAAAAAAAAAAAAAAAAATCAAGGAAATACAATACTTTGCTCATTGCGCTAGGAGAGAGCTCTGGTGAGCTCGACAGGACTTGTCGGCTCGTGCTGGAGGACCAAGGAGCTTCCTTCTTCTCCAACCTAAACTAGAACCTTAAATATTGTTGCTATGTAACAAAAGACCTCTATTAGTTTGGGTACTTCAGATAATTATTTGTGATGATGGAAGTCTCACAATTTGCTATCTGCAAGCTGGAGGCTCAGGAAAGCCCACGTCCTAGTCCTAGTCCAAGCTCAGAGGGTAGAGAATCAGAGGGTCCAACATGTTAGTTTTGGTTTGAGTCCAAACGCCCGAGAACCAGGAGCATCAATGTCTGCAGGGAGGAGAAGATAAATGTTTCATCACCAGAAGAGACAGCGAATTCACCCTTTCTTAACCTTTGTATTCTATTCAGGTCCTCAAAAGATTGGAAGATGCCCACACCCACTGGTAAGGGTGGATCTTCTTTACTCACTATACTGATTTAGATGTGAATATCTTCTGGAAACTCCCTCACAGACACCCCCAGAAATGTTTTACCAGCCATCTGGGCATCCCTCAGCCCAGTCAAGTTAATGCATAAAATTAACGATCGTGGGGCCCATTTTGCATACCTCCACTGGGTCTGAGGAGATGGAGCCGGGGAGACACAGACGGGTTCCTGGTCTCCCAGGAGGCCCTGCCTGGCTGTCTTGCGGGATAACAAATCCTTAAATGTGCCTCTAAGATTTGTCTCCTCTCCAAGGACTTGTTTTAGAAACAGTTTTGAACATGGAGCCTCTCCTAATAACCATGAATTGTTCTGTATTAGCTTTTTCTTCACACTGCACAAACCCGTATTAGTGGATTAGACTTCACTTCAGAAGTGCTAGTTGTAGGCATTAATATCACACTCTTCAGCTCTTAACTGTGATGCAGTTCAGAAGGGATGAAGCTGGAAGGCAGACAACGTATCCAGCTCCCCTTCTGCTCCACACTGACCCTTGACTAGAGGCAATTCACTTAGATTCTCTGAACCTCAGTTATCTGATTTCATCTAAGAACATTACTACTGAAATAGCCTTCCGAAGGCAAGAAAGCTCTTACTGTACCTACCATCTACAAACCCCTAAACCTCTTATGCAGGCTATTCAGGGTCCCAAAGTGTGAGAAGTTTTTTTCTTTTTCTTTTTCTTTCTTTTTTTTTTTTTTAATCTATGTATTTAAAAGGGATTGACAATAAAGGCAGAAGCTTCACCTGCTTCTGAAACTTCGGAACAGATGTCCCCAAGAGGCTCGCTTGCATCAGACTCTCCAGGCTTCCTGGGATAACAAATGGAAACAACTCTTAGACATGATGGGCATGCCCTTGGGACAGCAGGATGGAGACATTGTAATCAGAAGAAACTGACTGTGGTCTCAGTTTCTGAAACTAACGTCTCGGGTGGCAAGTAGCTTTAAGAGGGACAGGGTACTCAGTATCTGCCTGTAGATGTGGTTTGGCAGGAACAGTGTTTCTGGGAACAATGAAGGGTTTCCCAGGAGGTAAAAGGCAAACAAAATGAAGCTCAGTGGAGGAAATTCCTTCTTGATTGAAAGTTTATCTGACACAAAATTCTATCTATGTAACTCTGTTTTGGAATATCTTCTTGATTACCTTGAGAATTAGTGGAGGCTTAGAGAGTTGACAACTGTTCATAAACTCATTGACTGTTTGGAGAAAAATTGCAGAAGGAACAATATTTCTAAGAATATTCATCATTTAGAAAAGCCTCAGACTATAAACATGCCTTTGAAACTTGTGTAGAGAGATTCCGATTAGTTTCTAATAAGCAAGGCATTGGTAATAGAGCTGAGAAAGACAGCCCCGTCAGTATCAATACACTGCAACCCATGCTGCCTGGGTCTCACCTGTCTGTGCACACATGGGTTCATACTGATGGCAATACCCACATTTATCTGACTCTTGCCTTCCTTTGTTCGTGTCTAGGTGTCTCTGTTTCTTCCCTTCTTATCATTCAGTTATTTCTGGCCATATCCAGGGTGTCTCATTTGTGCTTAAGATAAATTCTATTGGCTAAAGACAATGCAAAATTCACCACATTCTGCTTTCCCTCTGGTCCTCTTGGTCCCGGCGACCACCCTGGGGGTCACTGCTGCCTGGCTACTGTGGCTTGAATCAGAGAGACTATGCCAAGGGTACTCAGTGACAGTTGCCTGATGCTCCTAAAGTGCCCACCCTGAAGTCTCCAAGCCGCAAGGTTAGAAATGGGGAGGAGGCTTTTGTCCCTTTCTCAGGGTCACGTTGTTAGCCACTGTTACCTGTTGCTTGGATACCAAATGTAGTATGCTGGCTCTGCTCTGTGAGTTTTAGAATCTCTCATTTAGTCTGGGCCTATAGTCTGTCTCTATAAAATGGCTTAGTATGAGTGAGGCCTTGGGGCAAGACCTAGGAATTAGAGAGATGACAGATGTTGCCCTCTTCTCTTTTCCTCCTTCCTCTTCCTCTGTATACGTCTTTTTCTTCCCCCCACCATGTAGACCAATTTTTTGCAAATAGATGCTGTTGGCCACCTGCCCCATTTTCTCATATATATGTCTTGATGAGTAAAATCCTGAAATTTGGGACCCCCGCTTTGCTAATTTATTGTGTTTATTGCTATATTCATTTATGGAAACTCTCTTTGTTTAGGGTTGCCACATAAAATGCAGGATGCCCAGTGAAATTTGATTTCAGATAAATAGCAAATCACTTTTTGAATAACTGCATGCCAAGTGTTACATGGAACATACTTACACTAAAACAATTATGTGTTATTTACCTGAAATTCCCATCAAACTAGGTGTTCTGCATTGTTCTTTGCTAAATCTAACAACTGTTGTTTTTATTACTTCATTTGTGATTTAAAAATATTTAAAAAGCTTTTTATGGTCATCTGGATGTAAGTCCTTAGAATCTAATTACTTTTTTTTTCCTATAAGGTTTTCTTCAGCCACGAATTCCTCTAACGGAAGGCTTTTAGAAATCTAAGCCCAAAGTTGGAAAGTTGGCTGTCATTATCACATTTTTCTTTATACAGAGTTGAGAACTTTGGAAAGCAGTGATCATAAAATTAGAGAGAGAGGGAGACATGTAATCAAGCATGCAGAGGCTGTGAGGCCTGGGTTCCAACAGGATGAGGAGGGTGATTTGAAGAGCTTGGAGGTCTTGGGTATTTTCCAACAGAGCTTTGGAAGTCAGAGATCTTTGGGATCATCACTCATGCCCTTGCTTATTGCTTAAAGCAGGTGTAACCTGATAAGAAAGAGTTGCCCACATTTAGAGAACAATATACACAAGACATCAGTGATACCAGAAGAGCACAGTGGCAATTCTGATAAGTTACATCTCCCCAGTTTTAATATTCTGTGTTGAAAAATTCTGAATGAAGACTCTGTGGATATATAGAAAATGACAGAAAATACTTTTCCCCTAGAGAGAGATGAAAATAGAAATTGTGACTTGAAAACCTTAACCTAAGAAATACAAGCTTTATTGATCTGAATTGCTAATGCAAAAATATTGTTTTTATTTTTAAATCTCTGTCTCTGCCTTAAAAATTTTCATAAATATTGTAGCAGAATATTAGCTTTCATTATTTATGAATCCATTGAACTTTGCAAGGATTTTCTGACAGTTAAAGGATAACAATTTTAAGGATAGTTCATTTTACATCATAAATAACCTAAAAGGTCATTCAGTATTTTACAAGAACATCCAAGGAAAGTAGATATTGAGAGGAAGTATTAGAAGCTAGATAGAGGGGGCAGAGCAAGATGGCTGAATAAAACCTCTACCAATCATCTTTCCTGCAGGAACATCAAATTTAACAACTGTCTACCACAAAAAGCACTTTCATAAGAACCAAAAATCAGGTAAGAGATCACAGTACACGGTTTTAACATCATGTCACTGAAAGGGGCACTGAAGAGGGTCGGAAAGACAGTCTTGAATTGCTGACACCACCCCTCCCTTGTCTCCGACAGCGGCCACATGATACAGAGAGAGAAGTGCTTCAGGGAGGGAGAACGCAGTTATTGTGAAACTTTGCACTGGAACTTAGCACTGCCAACACTGGGCAGAACTCAGCTGATGCCCATGGAGGGAGCATTCAGACCAGCCCTAGCTGCAGAGCAATTGTCCATGTCAGTGGTCAGAACGTGTGTTTCAGCAAGCCTTGCCAACATAGGCTAAAGGGCTCTGGAGTTCTAATTAAACTTGAAATGTAGTCTAGGCCAGAGATAATGCAACTTTTAGGCAAGTCCTCGTGCTGTACTTGCCTCAAACTTGTGGGGCACACAAGCTAGTGAGACAGCAGCTGGGGCAGCTAAGACAGTGCTTGTGCCACCCCTCTCAGGCAGCTCAGCTTGCAGCTCTGAAAGAGAGCCCCTCCTTCTGCTTGAGAGGAGAGAGGAAAGTGGACGTTGTCTTGCAACTAGGAAACCAGCTCAGCCACAGTAGATCAGGGCAATGGGCAGAGTCCTGAGGTTGCCATTCCATGCCCTAGCTCCCAGACCACATTTCTAGATACACCTTGGGCCAAAAGGGAACCTGTTGTTGCCTTGAAAGGAAGGACCCTGTCCTGGAATGAGTAATCACCTGTTTACTAAAGAGCCTTTGGGCACTGAACAGTCAACAGCAGTTATCACCTGATTACTGTGTATACTGTGGGTCTTGGGTGATACTCTAAGACTTTCTGGCTTCAGGTGTGACCCAGGATATTTATAGCTGTGATGGCTACAAAGAGAGACTTCTTTAGAAAAACATAGGAAAGAGTAAAGGGGACTCTGTCTTTCAGCTTAGTTACCAGCTCGGCCACAATGGAGAAGACCATTAAGTAGGCTCTTGGGGTCTCTAATTCCAGGCCTTGGCTCTTGGCCAGTTTCTGGGCCTACCCTGGACCAGCGGGGAGCCTGCTGCCATGAAGACTGAGTCTTAGATTAGCAGCATTCACCCCAAGCTGACTGAAGTGCCCTTGGGCCTTAAATGAACATTGGCAGTAGCCTGGCCGTACTCCCTGTGGGCATGTGGCAGCGGTTGTAATGGGGAGAGAATCTTCTGCCTGGAGAAAGGGAAGGAAGAGTGTGAAGAACTTTATTTTCTGGTTTGGGTGCCAGCTCAGCTGCAGTAGAATACAGCACCAGGTACATTTCCAAGGTGTCTGTCTTCTGGCCCTGGCTCCTAGACGGCATCTCTGGACCTGTCTGGAGCCTGGGAAAGCTTGCCATCCTGAAAGGAAGGACATTAAGTCTGGATTACTTTGTCACCTGCTGATTGTAGAACCCTAAGGCCTTGAACAAACGTAGGTGATAGCCAGATAGTGGTTACAGTGGGTATTGGGTGAGACCCAATTCTGTGCTGGCTTCAGGTCTGACACAGCAGAGACCCAGTGGTAGTGGCCCCAGGGCTGCTTGTGCTGCTCCTTCCCCAGCTCTGGAAAGCTCAGCACAGACAGAGACTCTATTTGTTTGGGAGAAAGTGACGGAAGAGAAGAAAAGTCAGTCCTTGGTAATCCAGAGAATTCTTCTGTGTTTTCTCTAATACCAATGTGGCACCTCTGCAGGTCTGAAAGAACCATTACTGGGCTTAGGATACCCCCTAATGCCCATATGGCTGCAATAACCAAAAACTTAGATCACAACACCTTTGAATAACTGGAAAACCTTTCCAAGAAGGATAGGTACAAACAAGCCCAGACTGTGATGACTACAATAAATACCTAACTCCTGCATGCCAGACACTGGTGAACATCACGAGCATCAAGACCATCCAGGAAAACATGATATCACCAGACTAACCAAATAAGGGACCAGAGACCAACTGTACCACCACACCTGGCTACTTTCTGTATTTTTTTGTAGAGATGGGGTTTCACATGTTTCCCAGGCTGGTCTCAAACTCCTAGCCTCAAGTGATCTACCTGTCTTGGCCTCCCAAAGTGCTGGAATTATAGGCATAAGCCACCATACCCGGCCCAAACTAACTTTTAATAACTCCTTTGCTTTCTATTTATTTATTTATTTATTTATTTTTATTTTTTTTTTGAGATGGAGTTTCACTCTTATTACCCAGGCTGGAGTGCAATGGCGCGATCTCGGCTCACTGCAACCTCCGCCTTCTGGGTTCAAGCAATTCTCCTGCCTCAGCCTCCTGAGTAGCTGGGATTAAAGGCACGCGCCACCATGGCCAGCTAATTTTTTGTATTTTTAGTAGAGACGGGGTTTCACCATGTTGACCAGGATGGTCTCGATCTCTCGACCTCATGATCCACCCGCCTCGGCCTCCCAAAGTGCTGGGATTACAGGCTTGAGCCACCGCGCCCGGCCTCCTTTGCTTTCTGATAAAATAAATTAATTTTGATTAACTATCATTTAAGATAAAAATAAAATCAATTCATCTTATATAACATTATAAATATTATCTGTTCATCAGGAAATTTTTGAAATAATCATGAACTCCAAGTAGGGTATAGTTTGAAAAGTAAAATTATCACCATACGTGGAAAATAAGTTAATATCTAGGTTTAATCTTAGATGGGGGTTTTACATGCTTATGTTTCGATTAGATTTACAATTTAATGCAGATTTTTAAATTTTTTTTAATTTTTTTTTTTTTCCGGAAGAGTGGTATATTGAAAGTGGTTTTCAAATATTGTGGCAACTAAAGCATTTGTTTAACGTTTTACTCCCCAAAACACTGACTTCATAGAAACAACCCTAATGAACTCCTATTTCTTCATACTCCTTAATTATATAATTTGGCTTCTATCTATATAATTTGGCTTCTATCATAGACATTTGGTGACATGTAGGTTGCACTGTTGAAAGTGAAGGCTAAGTTGAAGGGTTTTTGGTACCTCTGGAAGCTGGATGACAAAGTACTGCTCAAGCCAGTGACAGGGCATGCCACCAAATTGATCAGAGCCCAGGAGGTTCAATGGAGAATAATGAACAAGGACTTTGAAGTCTTCTGTGTTGTTTCCCTAGCCTCCTGGAAGATAGGAATCACCAGGGGCACTTATTAAATATTTAACTTTCCAGACCCCTCACTTGGAGATTCTGACGCAATGGTTTTAGGAGGAGCTTGAGAATTTATGTGTTTAGCAGGTACCCCAGGGAAGTTTAAAACACTGTGCAGTGATAGACTTCCTCCACTGTGCTTAAGGGATAGAGGGACTCCTCTGCTCCAAGTGATGGGGTGGCAAACTATGTCACTACCCTGTGCCTTCTGAAGCTCTTCCTCTGGCATAGGAGAGCCACTGTCCATTGTATGTGCTACAGAAGGCACACCTTTGGTCTTTGAGACTAAGTCATGCGATGGCATAGAAATGTTTATCTCTGGTCCAAGATCCACTATCTGAGAGGAAATAGTTTCATGACAAGGATGCAGGCCTAGCTGCCTTACTTCCACTAAATCCTGAAATAGAGCTATGGTCATTAGCAACAATGGTAGGTTCACAGATGATTCACTCTACTGATGATGACTACTGGATTTTTAAAAAATAATTCATTAATCTTTAGATTTCTTGGTAACCAGAATATTTTGTTTTTTACTAATAGAAGCAGGAAAAATAATGGTTTACACATTGAAATTTTCTAGCTTTTCTCTGGGCTTTGAATAGTTCAAGATAATGCTAGAGCCCATACTACTATACAAATAGCTGGGACCTTAGATAAGCAGATGTGTAAAGATGTTTTTTGTTGTCGTTATAGATCTGAACTGGAAAACTCTTGCTGTTCTAAGATTCTGTATCCTTGATCACCAAGATGAGGTACTATTTAGAATTGGATTCTAAGCAGGGGTTATTACATAAACCTTTCCAGTTTTGCTCTCCCAGTTCCAGCATACATATATGTTTCAGATAGTTTTGGGTATAGTTCCGCAGAGTGGGTTAGCCATAGACTTTGTAGTTAATTCTAAATAAAACTGTGCAACTGTGCCATGAATAAAGAGCCAAGAGTCTGTAGTGAGAATTTTTTTTTCTAAAAACGGCATAATTTAGTAATAGTCTGTAGTTACGTGGAATAATAAGTGGCTCTAAAAACACACTAATATTCTTGGAATATATGCTTGAGGCAACTCAATGAGCACGTTTTCTCTTCAGTGTGGCCTGAGTACCCATTTGACATGATATAATAGCAGACTAAATATCAGGAGGGACAGAAGGCGTTGTTTTGAAATTCTATTATAAAGCAGTCACTTAGATATACTAAATTACTAGAAATAATAAATACAGTTTGACAAACTGCAAAATGAATAACCATGAGTTCTGTGGGTACAGGAGTTATACCCATTGTGTTAATTGTTGTATCCCTAGCTCTTGGTACATGTTGGTGCCTAATAACTTTTTCTTGCATAAATCAGGAAATGAATGAATATGCATTCTTGTTATATTAGAGGCATATATGCAGATATTGTGCTTAAAGAGGAGCTGAAAGGGTCTTATATTGAAATTCCCTAATAGTCTGTCTTGGCCTACCTTCTGGGGGACTGAAAATTATTCTCATTTATAGTAATGGTGGTCACATCTTTTCCGGAGAAACAGTGGCCATTCAGTAAGTATAGAGCAATAGTCAGCTTTAATTCTTCTTTCTGCCATTCCTAAAGCTTAACTTCTTCTCATTTCAGCTGCAAATTGCAGAGAAAGAAATAATAGAATCATAGGAGCTCATAGGTGTGAAAGAATCCTAATAAGTGTCTAGTAGTCCAAATATCTTTGGACTACTGGAGTTCAAATGCTGGAGAAATTTTACATCCCACCAAGTTGGCTGGCTGATATTTATCTTGCCCTAGGGATTGGCAGAAGCTTCCCATCTCTTGAGACAAATCATTCTCATCTTGTGTGGCTAAGATTGTTCATCGATTTTCTACAGACTATGCTGAAAATGCTTTCTTCTAAGTTCTACCCATAAAGACCATACGGAACAAATCTTTCTTCTTCATATGACCATTCTTCATACATTTACATACAACATTCATGACCCACCATGGGTCTTTTCATAACAATTATGATGGTTGCCGTTTAAAATACATTAGGTCCTGTGCTAAGCACTTTACAGGCATCATTTCATTTAACCTGCACAATAAACCCACATGGTAGCTATCACCATGAGCTTCATTTTTTAGTCTTGGAGAAGTTAAGTAATAGCCCAAAAGTCGTAGAGTTAGGTAGCTGCAAAACTGAGATTTGAACATGTTTACGTTAGAATTTAGTTTCGGGTCTACTCGACAGTGAATTTCCCGCTGTTGAAGAAGCCTGAGCTGCTTTCTGTTATCGATGGCTAAAACGGCCCTAACAGATACACTCGCCAGTCTGCATTTTGCGGCATCCGGCTTACTCTTGCATTTGGAAAAAATGTTTTTTGTTTCCTGTCTCCAGTTTCATAGCCCTTTTCCTTTTTTCCTAGATTCTTAAAGATCACTGAGTGTGGTTTTGACTACTTCTGACAGGAACGAACTGTGTCTACAAAGCAGAACAAGTAAATTCCCAACTCTGCCAGGCTTCTAGGCAGCATTTCAGGGTGGCATGCAGCCATTACTAGCCCAGCTCTTTCTTTCACTAAATATAAAATGTATACGCTGCCCCTCAGGGAGAGGGGGAATAGTTGGCAAGGTGAGGAAGGGAATGCATTTCCTTTTAGTTATAATCATTTTATATGAATGCATTCTCTTGTGGTTTAGAAAACAGACGTACTAGAGCCTATTTTCTGAGCAATTTTTGGTGTTTCTGAGACTATTGTTTGAGTATTTTACAACTCTGTGTTGATTCAGCGTGGACAGATCATCCCAGTGTTTTATCACAGAAAGCATAATACTCTACCAGACTTCTGTTACATAAACCAAGACAGATTATCTGAGAACATGGGAAAATAAGAGATCCTAGAGGTGGGGAAAGAGGAAACATATTGAGCTGCAAGAGTAAAAAAAAAAATCAAGCACACACATACACAACTATATCTTTAAAATAAAAATATGGAATCCATGCCAGGTGCAGTGGCTCATGCCTATAATCCCAGCACTTTGGGAGGCCAAAGTGGGTGGATCATGAGGTCAGGAGATCGATACCATCCTGGCCAACATGGTGAAACCCCGTCTTTACTAAAAGTCCAAAAATTAGCTGGGTGTGGTGTCATATGCCTATAGTCCCTGCTAAGGCTGAGGCAGGAGAACTGCTTGAACCAGGGAGTTGGAGGCTGTAGTGAGCTGGGATCACGCCACTGCATTGAATCCTGGTGACAGAGCAAGACTCTCCAAAAAAAAAAAAAAAAAAAAAAAAAACAACCAAAAAGGGATCCCAAACATATCTATAATCCCTCTGTCTCTAGGACTTTGAAGCCTAGTCAGAAGGTAGCCCGTAGACTACATTAGGCATGATGATGTTTTCCTGGTTTTCATCCACTCCAACCCGCCTCTGATCTCACGCAGACACAGGTTCAGGCTCTACCAGCTTTCTCGTGATGTCCAGTTCCCTTCCTTTTTCTCTACACAGGCTGCTCTCACTGATTTCTGATAGAACATTATGAACAGTACACCAAGGCACTGGCTGCCTACCCAAACTGAATAAGGTAAACTGGCTGTGACTGCCAGTGTCTGACGTCCAGGGAAGTAACACTACGCCATGGTACCAAAGTCACCTTGCTACCATCTTCCTGGGCCCCAATCAGGCCAGCACGTACCTGGCAAAAAGCACAATTTAGGGTCGATTTCCCTCCTCCTCCAGAGACTTTAAAAAAAAAAAATAAGAAAAAGGGCATATTAGATTAAGCCAACTCTCATTACTGCATTGGAGAGCAGGTGTGTGTATCAATTATAATTCTCCCATTATCATCATCTAATCATTTATTGCTTACTATTCTTAGCAATTTTGCCAATGGATTAGCATGGTCAGGAGGAGAAATTGGAAGTCCAACAGATTTTCTTAGCAAATTTTGTGAGATGGTGGAGAAAAATCTCTAAAATAAAGTACTGGTTACGAAGAGATTTTACGATTATCCGTGGGCTTTGCTTATCTGTGCCCTTCTGATGACGTACTACCCAGATAATTGAAAATGTGTGATATATGCAGAACCCTGTCAGCGTGCAGCAAGATGACACAGAGTGAAACAGCAGATTTGGGTGATGTGGTAGACTGGTCTAAAACAATGCAGTAAAGTCAGCTGAAAACAAATTCAAAAACAAAAAGACAAAGTTACTGAACAAAACAGAATGCAAAATTAGTTTGCAAATATAATGGAAATAAATCCTAGTGTTTAATATTCAGTGTACAGACCCATCAAAAGTCAATTAAAGGTTTAACATTTCAGCACTGATTCATATGTCACTGCATGCGTTCTTAAGCCATGGTGCAAAAATGAGTTTTTTAAAAAAAATAATAATCCTTTATTCATGAGGTCCCTTAGGCCTGCCATGCTCATGAGTCCATCAGTGAATTGAAAAGGACTGTTAGAAATATCATAATAGTCCTCCAGATCTGAGAGATGTAACCCAAAAATGTGTTCTGCCCAATACAGTTGGTATAATTATTTTTAGCTCAAAAAATTATGGACTTCCTTCTACCATGGTTTATTTGCAGTCTTCTGAGATTGATAGCAACCTGTAATTTTATTCATTAGTTTTCCAACTTTCCCAAAGGAAAAAAGAAGTTAAATTCTAGAAAGCTGACGTGATAAATATAGCACAGAGGTCAGAGGGTTCTAAACTCAAAAACTCCTGTAGGAAATAGCACTTAACTGAGAAGCTATATGCAAAATTATTTCAACTCTAAATTCAGATTTTGTTTAAAGTAAAAAGTATTATTTCCTTCCTTCACTGGGGGTTGGGGTAAAGCGGAGGTTGGACCCTCGATGACTGTTTAACACATTCCCGGCAATGAGAGCAGAGCTTGAGGGCTCTAGCCACTTCCTAGGGGATGTGACTGTGGCAGGCTTTAAAAACCCACCCCTGTTGTCCCCTTCTCTGCCTCTCTCAGCTCTACTGCGGTAGAAAAAGGAGGCAAGAGCAGCTGAGCTGATACTTTCCTTCCCCAAACTCAGACCCCTGTCTTTACCCTCGTTCTTTGCTGTCTCAGCATGCTACCAGAAAGGAGAGGGGTGATGATGCAACTTGAGGTCATTCCACGAGACTGGAATTCCAAAAAGAGTGGGAGGGGTTTCTGAACAGCAGTTACTCACTGGATCATCTCTCAGTTCATTATTATTTTAAACAGGACAAGAGGGTGGTAGGACTTGGAGACCACGTGAGATTGGAAGGCATGAGAAGTGCCAGGTGAGGTCAGCTCGCAGGGTTATAAAATAATAAGGTTAGAAAGACATAAGGGAGGCATCTTCTGGGAACTGTTTCCCTGATGAAAAGTTTTTTTGTGGCTAAAAAATTTTCTTGGAGGCTATGACTTTTTTGATGTTTCAGGAAAGTAAGAATGAATAGTTATGGATAGGTTTTGATGTTGTGAAAACAGGTATCAGCCCTTTGATTTTTGTTTGGACTTAGAAATGAGTGCTAACAGGTTAGGAGAGTGTTGGGTGTGTCTCCTCTCTCCGTCACCATGAGGCATTGTGTGAGTTTTGATGAACCCTTCTTGGGCCTCCAACCAGGGTAATACGTTGATGCTAGATCTTTTTTTTTTTTTTCCTTTGAGACAGAGTCTCGTTCTGTCACCAGGCACCAGGCTGGGGTGCAGTGGCGCAATCTTGGCTCACAGCAACCTCCACCTCCCAGGTTCAAGCAGTTCTCCTGCCTCAGCCTTCCGAGTAGCTGGGACTGCAGACAGGGCGCACCACCACGCCCAGCTAATTTTTGTGTGTTTTAGTAGAGATGGGGTTTCACCATGTTGGCCAGGATGGTCTTGATCTCTTGACCTCATGATCCTCCCGCCTTGGTCTCCCAAAGCGTTGGGATTACAGGCGTGAGCCACCGCGCCCGGCCGATGCTAGATCTTGTGTAAACAACAACAGTGCTACTACGTAGAGCTTTAATTTTGGGACAGACTAAATTGAAGCTCCCTGAGCTTCAATTCCCGTTTGCATTCGTGTACGACTGTAGACACATGTGGCAGGGTTATTGTGGAAAGCAAAAATGCCACCTCCTGCTGCCCAAACAGCAGGGTAATTTTGCCTTTCTGCATTCTCCTCCCCTAGTTCCCCAGGAGAGATTTAAAGGAAGGTGGTGGTAAGAGCATTAAGCATCCGTCTTTTCAAACTGCCAGTTTTCCCTTAGTCCCATGGCTCTGTGTATAATCGGAAGAGTTCCTAGAGCAAACTAGGGCCATGGTAGTAATTCAATCAACCCTGAATTTTATTAGTTGGACCATTACAGTTCTGTCTATCACGCTGAGATTACAAAAGCTCCAGGGCATGGACTAGGTCTTCTCTTCTGTCTTATATAATATTAAACTCAAAATGGGCCCTTGAGAAATCACAAATACAAATCAAATGAATATAATTTAACATAAATGTCATTCAACTACTATATGTATATGTAACAATAATGGAAAATTTAAGGAAATTTAGTTAAATCTGTAAGTGAATTTAAGATTGGAACAGAAAGATAAAGTATCTCCTGTGGATTTCTCATTTTAAATTAGTGTGACATTCCAGTAAAATACTGCTTAGCTCAGTATAAAATGTGGCAATAGCTTCTAGAATTTGACCAAAACCTATCATTTGACACCTGTATCCAATTAGTTCTCACAATCTGTAGCTTCTTACATTGTATTCCTGGTATTTATTCCTTTCTGTTTAAAAAGAAATCATCATTATCACCTAGGTCTAGAATTCTAGTGCCTGGTAGGTGCAGGAAGCCATAAAGTCACTTAAAATTTTATGATAATTAAGAAGTTTTTATATTCTATTGATTACATTGAATACAACTTACAACTGTTTACACCATTTATTCATTTCTGCCTGAAACTCGTATTGTGTCTACATCATATTATAGTATGAGGCCTTTCAAAAGACATATTTTTAACAACAGTAGTGGCAGTTTTTTTCCCTGATGTTTGTGTTTTAGGCTGTGTATGAAACTCTAAAGAGTTTCATGTGGCTTTAAGGCCATTAATTGGTCTCCAAAGCAATTCAGATAGCCCTATTTGTCCTTAATTACCCTTTACTCCTCAAATTTAATTGTCTCAGTGTTCTTAGTCTTTCATAAAGACAATTACTTCTCCATTCTCCTTGGTTTACTTTTTAAAATTCCTTTTAGGTGACCCCTTTTTCTTCCTATGCCTGACTGGATCCTTTAATTAACTCTTGTGTGTGCTTTACTGGGGGCTGTGCTTGGGAGTGAATCCCAGTCACAGCCATTTCTGACCACAGTGCTAAATTTTTTCTGCCCTTGCCCAGGATGTAAATCTTTAATTTTTTAATTTCAATACCTTTTGGGGCACAAGTGTGTTTTGCTTACTTGGATGAATGCTGTAGTGGTAAATTCTCAGATTTTAGTGCACCTGTCACCTAAGTAGTGTACATGTAGCCAATATGTAGTTTTTTTTAATCCCCTATCCCCCCTCAGCCTCCCCATTCTGAGTCTCCAATGTGCATTATACCACTCTGTATGTCTTTGTATTCTCACAGCTTAACTCCCACTTCTAAGTGAGAACATATGGTATTTGGTTTTCCATTCCTGAGTTACTTAGAATAATGGCCTCCAGCTCCATCTAAGTTGCTGCAAAGACACTATTCCATTCTTTTTTATGGCTGAATAATATTCCATGGTGTATACATACCACAATTTCTTTTTTCACTCATTGATTGATGAGTACTTAGGTTGGCTCCATATCTTTGCAATTGGAATTTTTGTGTTATAAACATAGGTGTGCATGTGCCTGTTTCATATAATGGTTTGTTTTTTTTTTTCCCTTTGGGTAGATCCAGTAGAGGGAATTGCTGGATTGAATGGTAGTTTTACTTTTAGTTCTTTAAGACATCTCCTCACTGGTTTCCATAGAAGTTGTACTAATTTACATTCCCACCAGAACAGTATAAGTGTCAGGATGTAAGTCTTGACCCATTTTTTTTTTTTCTTTTCTTTTCTGTAAAGACAAGGTTTTACTGTGTTCCCCAGGCTGACCTCTGGTGATCCTCCTATCTCAGCCTCTCAAAGCACTGAATTACAGACATGAGCTACTGTGCCTGGCTGACTCATTTCTTTTTAAACTGGAGACACCATCCACCTTCAATGGCCTTGAGTAGTTAGTTCCATTGCATGCCTCTGATTCAGGCAACACCATGTACATTAGAGTGAATATTTGTATAGTGCTTAGACCAGCATGTCGTCTTAAGTGCTGTGCAACTGCTGAATGCATAAAAAAGTCACTTGTGCCCTTTATGTACTTAGCGTCCCAGACCAGATTGTGCTTTGCTTATGTTTGTCTCACCCTAATTAAGGCCCTTGTTGAGAGTCATTGCTAGAGGGTGCTGAAGCTGGCTGGCACTAGCTTACCAGTCATTTGTTAACTTTTCAGGAGTTTTGTGAGCTGGCTATAAAACATTGCCATAATTAAAAATTAAATTACATGAACTTATAATTAAACAACTTATTTGTAAAAAAAAGAGGTAATAAATACTCAAAGCTTATCACCTCTTAATGGTTTTACTACGTTCTAATATTATCTATGTGTTTGAGGTTATGTCTGTTGCAGCTGCACGCAACCACAGGGCAGCTCACTGCCGTGGTTGTTTCTTTCAATGGCTGTTCTTCAATAGATAGAACAGGTAGGTAGAAGCCTCATGGTGTTTTACATATTACTCTATACCAAAAATGCTTTTCTAAGCAATACCATTGATTTTTTCTTTTAAAAGTATTATACATACAGCAAATGCATATAGGTAGAGTTTAATAACTATTATGTTTAAATATCCATGAAACCACTACCTGGGTCAAAAAGCAGAACATGGCCTGACCAACGTGGAAACCCTGTCTTCACTATACAAAATTAGCTGAGCCTGGTGGTGCATGCCTGTAATCCCAGCTACTCGGGAGGCTGAGGCAGGAGCATTGCTTGAACCTGGGAGGTGGAAGTTGTGATGAGCAGAGATCATGCCATTACACTCCAGCCTGGGCAACAAGAGTGAAACTCCATCTTTCCTGTTATTGGTGAAAAAAATCAAAATAAAACAAATTAACTTGACTCTTACAATTTCTAGCTAACATTTAATTTTTCTACCATTGTTCAAAGAAAAACTGTGTAAATAAAATATCCATATTAGTAGCCTCAATCTTATTACTATTGGCATCCTTCTCAATCCACTTTCATCTGCTTAATTTCTCAAAAACTCAAGAAGACACTGAAACTAAGAATAGGACACCTTAGAAAGGGAGCTATTGGAGAAGAAGCAGAAGTTCCTGGTAATTACAGATAAGATTGCTGAAATAAAGATGAATTAAAACAAATGGAGAATCCACCTGTGAGCTTCTGCACACATTTAAAAGGAGTACCAAAAAGTACAAGTTGAGTAAAAAAGAGAAAAGAATGAAAGAATTTTTTTTTCAGAATGAACAAAACATATAAATGATAAGATTGAAAATAACTATGAAGTGCCATATTGAATAATAGTTTTTAACATCTTAAACTCACTATATCCCTGATAAATTTCAGAAGATGATGAATACCGAGAATAGAAAGTTATTCAAAGGAAAACTTACTTATAAAGGAAAAGGAATTATACTGGTTTGAGACATCTCATCAACATCACTTGATACAAAAGATAACAGTTTAATCACTTTAAGTTATAAAGGGAAAGATTTGATCCTAGAATTCTATTCCAGACCAAGAAAACATTTCTAGAAACAAAAATTGTCTCCAATTTATCCTTTATGAAAAAGTTATTTGAGGAGATATCAAAAGAAAGAAAAATGAATCTATGAGAAAAGAAGGTATGGAATCCAAGAAATATTAAAACTTGTCTAGTAATATGATAAAATCCTAGGATGATCCAAATTGTAGCATGCAGCCCAACATTCCAGAAAGAATGTCTTTAAAAAGAAAGTAAATTGTATTAAAAATTTTTATTGTCAGAGTCAGTCAAGGTGGCTCGTGCCTGTAATCCCAGGACTTTGGGAGGCTGAGGTGGGTGAATCACTTGAGGTTAGAAGTTTGAGACCAGCCTGGCCAACATGGTGAAGCCTGGTCTCTACTAAAAATAATAATAAAAAAAAAATTAGCCAGGTGTGGTGGCAGGATCCTGTAACCCCAGCTACTCGGGAGGCTGAGGATGAGCATGGTTTGAACTCAGGACGCAGAGGCCACAGTGAGCCCAGACTGCGCCACTACTCTCCAACCTGGACGACAGAGTGAGACTCCATCTTAAAAAATAATTGTTATCAAGAAATTGTGTGATACTATCTTATATCAGTTAGAATGGCGATCATTAAAATGTCAGGGAACAACCTCAAGGATCTAGAATCAGAAATACCATTTGACCCAGCAATCCCATTACTGGGTATATACCCAAAGGATTATAAATCATTCTACTATGAAGACACATGCACGCATATGTTTATTGTAGCACTATTTACAACAGCAAAGACTTGGAACCAACACATATACCCATCAGTGATAGACTGGATAAAGAAAATGTGGCACACGTACACCATGGAATATTATGCAGCCACAAAAAAGAATGAGTTTATGTCCTTTGCAGGGAAACGGATGAAGCTGGAAACCATCATTCTCAGCAAACTAACACAGAAACAGAAACCCAAACACCACGTGTTCTCACTCATAAGTGGGAGTTGAACAGTGAGAACACATGGACACAGGGAAGGGACCATCACACACTGGGGCCTTTCGAGGGGTCGGGGGCAAGGGGAGGAAGAGCATTAGGGTAAATACCTAATGCACGTGGGACTTAAAACCTAGATGACCGCTTGATGGGTGCAGCAAACCACCATGGCACGTGTGTACCTATGTAACCTGCACGTTCGTACCTATGTAACCTGCACGTTCTGCACATGCATCCCAGAACTTAAAGTATAATAAAATAATAAAAAGTTAGAAAAAGAAATTACATGATCTTATTGATAAGATAATGATTTGTTTTACTAATCACTGGAAAGAGGACAGTAAGAATCTCTGGGAAAAGGGACTCTTAAAAAGAAATCATAATCCCAATGTTGAACAAAGTAACGTGTCATGAATTTGAGTAATTGATGGATTGTCAGACAAGTAATCTTATTTGATGTTGATGCTTGGGATGTTTTCTTTACACGCAGCTGAGAATTAGGGCTTACTGGGAAGTTCAAATGTGATAACATTTGAAGGCACCCAACACGACACCTTGTATACGGTAACTGCTCAAAAATTAGTTTCTTCTTCATTATCCCTGCTTTAACTCCTAGCATTTCCAACTGCTTTTTGCCAAAACTTGTATTTTAAATAAGTGTATAAGACTTCCAAATGTTTTAAATGATGTTTCGATCATTAAAAAAAAAAATGTTGAATTTCCCTTTAGGAAGAAGTGACAGCAGCTTGGCCAGTTATAAGGAAATCAAATGATTGCTTTGGATTGCACACGAAGTTCTAAAGTATGGCTAATACTCGGAGAGAAATTTTTTTTTGGTGGAAATTCTTGATACTCTCAATATCTTAAAAGAATAATGTAGTGACTGAAAATACAATATTAGAACACAAATACCTGTTCTCTCTGAAGGAAAAGCAGTATATTATAACACATCAAAGTGATACATTTATGATTGCTTCACTCTCTTTCTCCTTTCTTTACAGCAAAGCATCTATTCCCACTGCTCTGTAGCTATAGACATTTCAAGGAGATTGGTGTGTTTCAATAGGTTTCCTGTCTTTCCTTCAAAAGAAGCTGAGTGTATGAAAAACTCTAGGCAGATCATTAAAATTGCAATAATATCCCAATGTGGAAGATGAAAGGAAAGAACTCTGCCTCATGCTGGATTTATTTTTAGTGCTCAATGGGTGTTTTTTTTTTTTG
The DNA here is from genome assembly GCF_048565385.1 of Saimiri boliviensis. NCBI lineage: Eukaryota > Metazoa > Chordata > Mammalia > Primates > Cebidae > Saimiri > Saimiri boliviensis. Next base: position 111,614,433 of record NC_133455.1, read on the forward strand.
TCTGGTACTTGGATCAGGTCACCCCAGAAGGAAACGATCACATTAACATTGGTGTTTGCTGTGAGATATATTATTTAGTGGGACTGTAACCTTTGAAACATAGATGAAAATGAATGGAGATGATCCTGCATCAAATTCCATTTATTGAAACCAGCTATTTTGGCTAGTGATGTGCCTGACAATTCAAAGTAAACTCATCTCTTTTGAAACAATTTATTGCCCAATTTCAGATAGCAATCTATTGCCTGATGCACGCTGGACCACATACAAAGTATTTGTCACAAGCCCGAGAGTCTTAGAATCTTATTTTATTTGCTTCCACATCAATAGAGCCTTAATTTCACTTCAGAATTCTCCGCAAATGCAAAGTCAATACGGATTTATATCCTATCTGCTAATGAGAGGCAAGTTGGTTATTGATGAGTTATTTTGAGAGAATCCCAGTACTGCTGCCCCTCCTCCTGGCTTCTGTCTCACCTTTCCATGCTTTCATTTCATTAGAGCCTCATCAGAGTGAGATTTGAGGAACACAAAGGTGGCAACATGCAGGGAAGCTAATTTTAATATTTCAGGAACTTGGGGAAAAGGTTTATGGGGAGGAACTTATCTAGAAACTAAACATTTCCATTTGATTTTATCAAGTGACTCCATCGAATGATTGGCTTTGAATGTTCACATAAGAACAGTATTTTCACGATAACTATTTGAAAAACCCCACACAATTCAAAATGTTAGGCAATGTTCTTTTTGCTAACTTTGCGATTTCGGGAAAGATACTTAACCTCATTCAGTTTTAGTCTCATTTATAAAAATAGCTGGGAAGTAACAGCATCTACATCATTGGGTGGTGGGGAAGATTAATTGAGATGAGTTATAAAACATACCTGTGCATATTCAACATAAATTTAATATTATATATGATATAATGTAAACATTCACAAGATTAGTGAAAAGTAACAAAAATGTGGGATCTTTTAAATCGACAAAATCATGCTGAATTTTTGTCAGATTTTAATTTAAAGATTTGTTAAATGCTCCAAGTTTTATATTAGTCAATTAAAACTTTTCATAGAAGACAAAGTTTCGCCAGATTTCTTTCTGGAACTGCTGCATAAAATGGTAAAGCTGCTTTGATGTCATTTACACTTCCCTTTGTCTTTAATGTCCATCTAAAACCACTCTCTCCTCTTCTCCACCTATTGATAGGTGCCCCTTGTAGGTTTTGACTATGAGACCTTGAAATCCATCACATATCTGTACAATACATTTTGGACGAAAGCCCAAAACAGCTCTTGGGAATGCCAATCCTATTTAATCTAAAAAATACTAGAATCTCATTACGTAATTTTTTTTCCTTCTTTCTTTCTTTCTTTTTTTCTCTTTTAGACAGTCTTGCTGTGTTGCCCAGGCTGGAGTGCAGTTGTGTGATCTTGGCTCACTGCAACCTCTGCCTCCTGGGTTCAAGCGTCACCTATCTCAGCCTCCCAGGTAGCTGGGATTACAGGCATACACTACCATGCCCAGCTAATTTTTGTATATTTAGTAGGGACAGAGTTTCACCGTGTGATCAGCCTGCCTGAGCCTCCCAAATTGCTGGGATTACAGGCATGAGCCACTTCACCCGGCCTCCGTTAGGTAATCTTTATAATTGGCCTTGCAAATCACGGAGAATGATCTCTGAAAAAATGTAAGATGTTCCTCAGCTGAAGTATTGCATGTTTAAAGCTTTAAAGCATGTGACTATATATTTAAATCGACAGATTTTTCAAAGGCTCTAATTTTTCAAAATTTAATTATTATTTTTTGAGATGGAGTCTGGCTCTGTTGCCCAGGCTTGAGTGCAGTGGCATGATCAAAGCTCACTGCAACCTTTGCCTCCTGGGTTCATGTGATTCTCCCACCTAAACCTCTCCAGTAGCTGAGATTACAGGTGTGTGCCACCATGCCTGCCTAATTTTCGTATTTTTAGTGGAGACGGGGTCTCACCATTTTGGACAGGCTGGTCTCAAACTCCTCACCTCAGGTGATCTGCCTGCTTGGGCCTCCCCAAATGCTGGGATTATAAGCGTGAGCCACTGCACCCAGGCTCAAAGGCTTTTATTTCTATAATTAATTCAATAGATTATTTCCTAGATCAGGCACAGTATTTTTATTTGTTCTCTATCTCCTTCTCTGGGAATTTTAATTAGAATCATCTTAGTCCTCATTATGCGAGCGCCCATATGTCTTAAGAGCTCCATACCTTGCATCTCCCTGCCCTCTCTGCTCCGTTATGGCTTGTGTGTGTGTGCCTGCGTGTACTGGTTCATCAGTTCTCTCTTCAGCTGTGTTTTATTTTCAGTTTAGCCCATTGATTGAGATTTTTATTTCAACATTGTATGTTTCCTTTCTATGAGTTTTTTTTTCAAATGTAGCTTTCACTTTAAATAATTTCTTTTTGCTAGGCGATCTCTGACTTTATCATCTATTTTACTTGTTTCGTAGGCAGTCATTCTGTATCTTCAGCTGCAACTGCAGTCTCTGCAGCCCCTCGATCTGTTGTTTCCTCTTCCTTTCTCAGTCAATAGTGACTTTCTGGCAACATATATTGTGAGTTTCTTGTTTAATCTTCATTGACGGCTGTCCTTTGTGCCTAAACTGAACACCTGAACAGTCGTTGTGTAGAAGATTTCTTTTTTTTCCCCCTATGGGCAGTGCTATCAACATGGGACTACCTAAATGCTACATGTCAGATCGAGGCTGTTGTTTTGTGGCTCATATGGGTCCAGGGTTGCCTAATGGCTCAGTATCCAGACAGCGCTGCTTCCCTTCGTGGGTTCTGCTCCTCCTGGATGTCTGCTGTCTGTTCTAGCCCAAGTGACTTTCTTTAAATAGAGTACGCCCTTGGGAAATGTTCCCATTTCTATGTGACCCGCAATATTTCTTTCTTTTTTTTTTAATTGCATTTTAGGTTTTGGGGTACATGTGAAGAACATGCAAGATCGTTGCATAGGTACACACATGGCAGTGTGGTTTTCTGCCTTCCGTCCCCTCGCCTGTATCTGTCATTTCTCCCCATGCTATCTCTTCCCACCTTCCCCACCATCCCTCCCCCATTTCCCCCCAACGGACCCCAGAATGTAGTGCTCCCCTCCCTGTGTCCATGTGTTCTCATTGATCAACACCCACCTATGAGTGAGAACATGCGGTGTTTGATTTTCTGCTCTTGTGTCAGTTTGCTGAGAATGATGGTTTCCAGGTTCATCCATGTCCCTACAAAGGACGTGAACTCATCATTTTTGATGGCTGCGTAATATTCCATGGTGTATATGTACCACATTTTCCCTATCCAGTCTATCATCGTTGGGCATTTGGGTTGGTTCCAGGTGTGACCAGCAATATTTCAAATGGTATGTTGCTTCCAAACTTTATTCTGTGGAGCGATGTCCCCTTGAACCTCCTAAGCAGGCATATTATTGGAAGCAGAAATCTGTTATATGCTGCACACGCACACACACAGACACACACACACGCACACACACAGACACACACACACACACACACACACACTTTACAAGCAAGCTGAGCATGCTGTACCTTACTGTGAGTCATTTTTTGAGTGAGTACATTTTAGATAAATGACATCTCTCTCCCTCTTGAACTCACCATTTTATTAACTGTTAATTATAATACTACCTGCTGTATCTGGAACAAAGTCAGATTTTTCCAAATAAAAGGATACTTAATATTTATTATTTTACTTTGTAACATGTATATATATTCTTTTGTATATACCAAGTTTCTTGTTTATCTGAAAAGAGATGGGTACATCAAAAAGTAGTTGTAGAAAGAATTGGTTGCCAATTACCTCACAAATGACCTACCATGAGGTAGGTCTTTAGTCTTTAAAGAATGGGAGTTTATGGTATGAAGCAGCCGTGTACTTGTATTTTCCTGGTCTTTCCTGGGCATTGTTCTCTCGTGGCAGGCATTTTCTTAAAGTGAACATGCCAGAAGCACTCCAGCCCACCATATCCAGACTCCCTGTCGTCCTTGTATGCCTATCGTGTGCAGGGTCGAGGGTGTCCCACATGCCAGGCAGCTGGTGAGCCAGAGCCGTGTCTACGCTGAGTTACACTAAGCACTTTATTTTTATTTGTTTTATTTTTTCTCTGAGATGGAGTCTCACTCTGTCACCCAGGCTGGAGTGCAGTGGTGCGGTCTCAGCTCACTGCAACCTTTGCCTCCCAGGTTCAAATAGTTCTCTCTGCCTCAGCCTCCTGAGTAGCTGGGATTACAGGCACCTTTTTTTTTTTTTCCCCTTTCTATTTTTTTTTTTTTTTAGTAGAGATGGGGTTTGCCATGTTGGCCAGGCTGGTCTCAAACTCCTGACCTCAGGTGATCTGCCCGCTTCGTCCTCCCACAGTGCTGGGATTACAGGTGTGAGCCACCATGCCTGGCCACTAACCACTTTAAAATAAAAAAAAGCTCAAAGTGATGGATCATTCTCCATGGCAGGAGCCCCACTTTGGGGTGAGTGTGATGTAGATGGATTAATTTAGAAAGCGGTGTATTCATCAGGGCAAAGGAAATTCTTCCAGAGGTGATGATGCGGCAGATACTCCCCGTGCTCTCCCATAGCAAGTCGGCCCTCTTGTCATCCTTTCATTGGGCAGCAGCAGCTGCCCCTCCTTCCACAAGCACTCAAGCCTGTTTGTAAACACTGAAGGAATTGATGGGGTCGAGGAAAGGAGGTGCATGTGACCAGGGTCCCAAGCCACAGCTTTTCAGGTCCTGGGAAGCAAGCGGCATTTGCTTGAGTTGTGGCCTCGGAAGGAGAATGTTTGTTTTATGACTTCACTGACACCAGGATTCTCCCCTGCCATTGAGAAGAAAACATTATCTAATTACCTTCAGGTGGTTTACTTATTCTGTAAAGAATTATGTGTAAACATTTTGTACAGAGCTGTGTATTGAATAAACAGCCATATGTGGTTACTAAAAAAAAAAAAAAAAAAAAAAAAAAAAAACCAACATATTGGATAAAATTACATCATAGATAACAAGAAGAAAAAAAGAACATGTGGAAATAGGAAGATGACTGCATAAACAGCATCATACGAAGGCTTGGGCTAATTCTGTAAAATGGAGATGTAAAAACAGGTGTGTGTCTTTCCAAGCCATCAGGCTACCCAACTGTCTGGGAAAGGCCAACAGTATAGATTAGCCATGAGGCCCACCTTGGGTAGGGACAGCATCCTCAGAGTGGTCAGGGGTTTATGGGGCTGAATAAACAGGTAGTGAACTTTTCCCAGGAATCAAATTAACTTGAATTAAAGAGCATATTGACAACTTCAGTAAAACTATGAAAATGTTTTATATTTGAAAGTTTACAATATCACAATTCTCTATAAAATATTCATTTCCACAAGCTGTAAATATATATATATCTTCTTTTGGGCTGGGTGTGGTGCCTCATGCCTATAATCCTAGCACTTTGGGAGGCTGAGGTGGAAGGATCGCCTGAGGCCAGAAATTTGAGACCAGCTTGGAGAACACAGTGAGACTCCATCTCTATTAAAAAAAATCTTTTGGCTGAAATTAACTTTTCTGTTATACTTATTACTTCCGTGCTATGCTTCAGGGTAGCACAAGCTCGTGTTCTGAGAGGCCTACCTTTTGTTTTTAAATGCATTAAAAATCTCAACAAAATGGTGCTTTGGTAAAAAAGGGAGGACTCATAACCTAGGGGTCAAAATTTTGTACTTTTTCTTTCTTCCAAAACAAGTTCTTGTAATATATCCAGGTCTTAGTTCATGGGAAGGATTATGGTACAATTTGCAATAAGTTGTCTTTCCAAAATGCTAATCATCATTCTGTAATTGTTCTTTAAAAAGTTTTTTTTTAATGGATCTAATTTTCACTAGGCAATGTCAGTTGCATAAGTACCATGTGCTATGTCCCAAGGGATTCCCAGGCAAATAGGACACACATCCACTGCCTGTGGTTTGCTTATAGTCTGCAAATCATAGAGAAGCAATTAAGCTGCAGGTTTTATGACATATGAGGGGCAAAGAAAGGGCTATGTGATTTGTATTTGTACTTTGGACAAGGTGAGACCCAGTTAATAAGCATCCACATAGATATGCTTATAGCACCTGTATGTTAATAAAGTTTGAAAGGGTATGCAAAAATATTAATAGGCTATTAACTGGGAGTTGTTATTTGTGGGTGGTAGGATGATGATTGAGCTTTACTTTCTTCATTTTTGTCTGTTTGAAACATTTTCTGTAATAATCACAAGTTACCTGTTAACCCTTAAAATGATTAATGTTCAAGCATTGAACAAGAAAATTGCAATGACCCTTATAGGTTGGGATTAAAGTGTTGTCTTTTAAATTGTGGCTCTCAGACAGACTGCATGGGTAAGATGGTGAGTAAATTATCACCAGTCAACAACCTTCGTGGAGCCTAAGGCAATGTAATGAACAATTATAGCAAGAGTGACAAGCACTGCACTCTAATAGCAAAGTACAGATTTTATAAGAGTAATAAGAATAACAGCTTCATGTTAAGTACTTAAAAAAATGTAACCTTTACAGTAAGTCTACGAAGAATGCGTAATTATCACCTACCTCCCTCTTTTTTACATATGAGAAAACCAAGAGAGGCTGAATTAACTTATTCAAGATAACACGGTTATATGTTTAAGTGTCATGAGATCTAAAGCCTATTTTCAGACGGCTTGCTTAAAGGACAGTGTGTGTGTGAACATCTATATCTATGTCTCTACATGGTATCAGTGGTGAGTTACTGTGCTAATTGTGTTTTCTTTCAGATTTACTGGGAGGTTAAATATTTCAAAATTAAAAGAAAGATTGCCCAGCTGGGAAGACTTGGGATTCAGATACAAATCTAACACCAAAACTCACATACTTAGCCACTTTGCTGCGGTCATTTTGTTACAAGTAATCTCTCAGTTCTTCAGGAATATGTATCATTTTATATGGGAATAGGGCCAACATATTAATATATGGTGAAATATTATATAAACCTACTTTTCTTGTAGCCTCAACTGCCTATTTTGAAAGATAGTATAACTAATTTGGACTCTTGAAGCATTTGACTTCTAAAACCTATTTGGTGTCTCTTTTCTGAAGGGTGTGCAATTTGACTGATTGATTTGTCATTTGAGAAGTATGTATTAATCACCTACCATATACTCAGTCCTGAGGTAGATATAGCTAATATAGAAAAGTTCAAGTTCAAAATATTCTACCTTCTAAAGTGTTTACAGCCCGGTTAAGTAGACATAATACATGTAAAACAAGAATGAACAACACCAACACAAATATATAAGCAGAATTTTTGATATAGACTAAGTTCTTAAAAAAGTAAAAAGACAAGTCAGTGTGGTCTGGAGTAATTAAGGAATGCTTCATGAAGAAGGCAATCTTAGAACTGCTTTGAACGCTGGTTAAGATTGGAAAGTTTAGAAAAGGGCATTCCAGATAGAAGCGATAGAAGTGGTGGCACACGTGGTTGCTGTGTTCATGAAGCCGTGATGCAGCCTTACAAAAGGGTCTGTTAATGGGATGAGTTGGTTGAGACATTCATTCTAAGCTGAGGGGTCTAGTCTTGTTATTACAGGAAAAACAAACAAGCTATTGATGGTTATATTTATCAGAGTGTGGCATGATGAAGCTTTCTGTTTGGAAGTTCCCATTTTCTGTTTATTGTTAAGGCTCTGTCTGAATCGCTTTCATTGAGTTGGGTTTTTGTGTTGCAATCACAGCTTTCAATGAGAAATCTGCACAAATCAATCTTTGTCAACTTGTTACTGCATTCACTACGGGGATGCTGTGAAATGCCTCATCTCCTACGTCTCTTGAGCCCTCTGTGTTGGGGAAAAGGAGCTTCTCTCCCATGGTTTTGATTTGATGTGGATAAAGTCCTGCAGGGCATCACTCCTCATATCTCTTTGCCTGTCACTCATATTTCTCCCTTGGGTAGGGGCAAGTTAATCAGATTGGTAATTTTGGAAGAAGGACCAGGCAAGGAAAGCTCACTCACTGCCTCTCCTCTTCTTTTTGGAAGTGATTCTGCCCACAAACAGAGTATGAACCCAGCTGCCCTCTGCCATTCTGGAAGTTTAGTGGGAAAGGATCAGGCCCTTCTCCCGTTGGAAGCTCCTGGGCAGGGAAGACTAAGAAAGTCTTAATTCTGCCTTCAGAGTTTATGCCTACCTGTGTGCATACGTAAGTCACATTCTAACCTCAGCTTTATCGGAGCTTATCTTGTTTTAGCTTCATTGGCTTACTCCTTTACTCCATTTTTCTTATGTTTCAGTTGCAATAAAGCCTGAATAGGAAAGAGGATTACTACTTACTGAGCCTCCTCAACGCCTCATCATCTTACAAAAGCAATGTTTATATTTTGAACATTAACAACTATGGAATCGATGTCTTACATTTTATTTACTCTGCCTGATTGTTCCAAACCAATTTTTTGCTGAACTAGAACCACTGTATATGATTTTCTAGTCAACATATCTATGTTTTATTCTTTCTTGATACTGTGTTTGCATGCTAACATATTTTCTGTAGTTCTGATTTTTAAAAATCTATAGCGAACTTTTAAATTATATGTGCTTTCTATACCCCACTCAAATATTTTTGTGGTAGGCCAAGTTTAAATAATATGGTACTTCCATGATGTATTGACAGGCCTGAGAGATTGGCAGCTGGATATAGAAAACGAAGGAGAGAAGTTTATTAAAAGTGATTGAAAGTCTTATGTAAGTGACTATAAGAAGATGGTATCACAGTGAGATGGTGAGACAGATGGCAGGTGGTGGGGCTCTAGCGAGGAGCTCAGGAAAATGAAAAAATGAAACAAGGTGCTAAAGAATAGAGAGAGAGAGAGAGAGAGAGAGAGAGAGAGAGAGAAGGAATAGCCATATGTAACTTTGGAGGAATTTCTATAGTTGATGTAAGAAAAAAGGGAAACCAGAAAATAAAATGAAAAAGAATCAGACAAAAGGGGAAGAAAAACAGGATAAAGTAATATCCCTGAAACGGTAGAAGATGCAGGTAGTAATATACAAATGTCACAAGTTTTGAAAACTGCAAAAGAAAGTTTCAGGAGAATAATGACTCCAAGTCTTTTTTTTTTGTTTTAAAACAATTTTTACTCTAAATTCTGGGATACATGTGCAGAACATGCAGGTTTGTTACAAGGTATACATGTGCCATGGTGGTTTGCTGCACCTATCAACCCGTCATCTAGGTTTTAAGCCCTGCATGCATTAAGTATTTGTCCTAATGCTCTCCCTCCCCTTGCTCCACCCCCCACGACAGGCCCCAGTGTGTATATTTCCATGTGTTCTCAGGATGTTACATGTGTTTAACTGCGTTTGATGGTCCATGTATTCAACTCCCACTTAGGAGTGAGAACATGCAGTGTTTGGTTTTCTGTTCTGTTCTTTTTCATGGCTGCATAGTATTCCATGGTGAATCCACATTTTCCTTCTTCTGCAGGGTGGGAGGCACCCAAGGTCCTGCAGTTTTCTTGGTGGGGGCTCTAAGTCATCAAAACCTGGGTATTCATACTGATGTGACTTCATTTGTACTTGCAGATTAGGTGGGGTGTGGGAACCTTTCAGGTGGGCTAGTCTTAAGTTGCCCTTAAATACAGTTGCACTGCCCTAACATCACATTGGTAGATCTCCAAGGTGGACTATTTTTGGTAAACTTGAATAATTTTTAATTTTCTTTGTAGAGATAAGGTCTCACTATGTTGCCCAGGCTGCTCTTGAACTCCTGGCCTCCAGTGGTTCTCCCTCCTTGGCCTCCCAAAGTGCTGGGATTACAGGCATGTGGCAATGTGCCCGGCTGGTAAGTCTTTACAGATACCAAATCCAGTAGATTCTGTGCTGTGGAGTTAAGTCATTTGGAAAGAAAGAGAATGTAGCCTCAGTCACAAAACTGTTGACCAATGTTTCATCACTCTGCTCCTTATGGCTTTGAAAGTTTGTGAAATTGGCTGTAAGTCCTTCAGAGCCAAAGCCTGCAGGTTGCAAAATCACTGGAATCCTTCAGAACTTTAGATCGTGGCCACATTGTAACAGGAGGAGGAAGAAGAGAAAAGGAAAACAGAGCAAACTGGGATCCTGGAGGCAAGCAGGTGGCGCGAGCCATTCACACTGGTGTAGCAGAGAGGGCACTGATTTCTACCTGGGCTCTTGACAGCTGAGTGGCCTTGCTTAAGTTCCCTGGCATCTCTGGGCCTGATTCATGTGGGCCTCCCGTGCTCCTGTGCGCACTCCACTGGAGACTACGGTCCAGCCCATCCAGAGGACCAGATCCAAGCCCGAAGCGCCCCCATCCCCTTCCCAGAGCGGCATACTGCCGACTCTTAAGTCTTTTACTAGGCAACATGTTATTTGAAGCATTTATCTTTCAATAATTTTCTGATTCCAGAAATTTTTATACGACTCTCATTATAATACCATGTAACTTGTGCTTTGCATGTGATAAGGACTTGATTGATGAATCTTGGTAGCTGCTATGTTGTGTAGGGTTGTATTCCCAAAGATATTCCCCTAAATTGTAAGGCTGACTGTGAGTGCACAGTATGTGGGTGCACATACACAGCTGGGAGTGTGTGAGCAGGGAGGATATAGTCAAGCCGGCCTCTCTTCCTCTTTACTAAATAAGAAGCAATTAATTCTGTGGTATACACATTCATGCTAGGAGCTCTGACATTCCCGGGCCTATTGTTCAGTTTGTTTAGAGAACATTTCTTTGATTTTAGGCTGGGGAAAAATGCTCCGGCTGTCAGTCACTTTGCCCATGTGGGTGTATAGGTGGGTGGGTGGGGGTGGGCTGACTGTGCAGCTGCTCTGCAGATAGGCCTCTGATTGATCACCTGATTTCTGCCCCTATCCCACTCTGATTCTGAGTTTGGAGTTTTGCTTGAGCTGTGCTGGAAAGAATGGCTTCCCCCTCCCCTGCAGCCTTCTTCTCTGCTTGTTCTTGACTGCAGTGCAGCCTGCCCCACTCCCCACTTTCCATCTGCACAATTCCACCTGCTTTCTATTTTCTAGAAATCATTCAAATCCTCAGTCTGCTAAATGATCACTCCTTCCTCTTGGGTTGGTATGAATTTATTCTCTTCTTTGTTTTAAACAATTGTCATTTCAATTAAATCTTTGGAGGGAGGGGTTGTAAATGTATGTGTTCAATCTACCATCTTAAACTGCAAGGCAGTTCTTAACTTAAATTGCCAGGACCTACACTTGTCACTGTTTTCCTAGTAGACTTTTGAAATATTTTTATTTCTCCAATTGCATTTATGGTAAATAAATGATGATGATAAATACATAGATTTTCGCTTTAAATGTTTGTTATTAAAAGCCAAGCAAAGTTTCTTATCAGCATGAAGTAACTATGATATCAAACTGAATTGACACAATTCCAGAAAAAGACAAGAAATTTGATGTGTTTATTTTCTAACATGGGCATTGTGCCCGAAGATATATGATTGATGTCAAGAGCTGATTCAGATTCTCCACATATTTATCAAACAGTAGTTATGTTTTATGCATGCTGCTAGACTCTGGCTATATTGGTGGGCAAAATAGATGTCTGCCCTCATGGCATTTATAGATTAGTGGAGAGAAAGGCATTAAAGACATCCAAGTATAAATTAAGTTGTGATAAGCCCTTTAAAGGAAAAGTGTAGGTTACTATGAGGAAGAATAATAGGCGGAGCCCAGTTGAGTTTGGAGGATCACGAAAAATCATTATTTAGGGAAGTGATGTTTAAGCAGAAACCTAAGGGTTTAGCTAGACAGAATAGCAGCAGGGGTGTTGGAGGTAATGCCATAGTAGCTCAGATGCCCAGTGTGGTAGGATTGGACCAAGAATGGCAAAGGAGTGGCTGGAGAGATAGGTGGAGACCAGATTCAAAATCATGCGGGGTCTTGGATTATAACCTAAGAGCTTTCAAAAGCTTTTACTGTTGGCATTTACTTTATCTGGTTTGTACTTTAAAATATTTTCTGTTTTCAGCTTTGTGAAGAACAAATTGGTAGGTGTTACTACTGCAGTAGTACAGATAGATGAGAGACGATGGTAGCATGGCTAGAAACTGGCAGTGGATTCTGAAGGAGGTGAGTGAATTTGAGATGTATGTTATACGCTGAATTAACAAGACAGTAATGGTTGTGGTAGGTTTAGGAAGGGGAATTGTCACAGATAACTTCTAGATTTCTGATTCTGGCAGCTGGTGAGATTGAGGTGCCATTTACTGAGATGAAGAATATAGAATGAGTTTTGGGCAGTAAAATTAAGAGTTCAGCTTCTAATTTTTACGTGTGAGGAAGACAGATCCAAGTGGAAATGTCAAGTAGTCAGTTGGATGTGTGGATTTGGATCTGAGAAAAGAGATCTTGGCTAGAGATGTAAATTTGCAGATTGTCACCACATATGTGTTATGTAATGCCACAGGCATTACATACCTGGAGAAAGATAATATACCAAGGAGAAAGATGAGAAAGAGAGGCGGGCCCAGGACAAGCTCTGAGGTATCCCCAAACTAAGGCTGAACAAATAAGAAGAACCTGGTCTGAGAATTTGTAAAGATTTAGAGAGGTAGGAGTCAATTTTCCAAGAGACTAATACTCTCTTAGTATTAAAATAAATAAATAAATAAAAATAAATGATAACCTCCTTAAAATACTCCTGAGGGGTCTTCTGAGTTTAAGGATCCACATTTTCCTTTAAAAGTGTAGGGCAGGGGGAAAATTGCATTCTGATACCAGAAGGAGAATTTCTGGGATTAGCTGGGCAGATGATAGTCAGTCTTGGGGATTGTATGCCATTGGTTGATAGAGGAGCAAGCAGAAGACATATGTTCCAAGGATCTGACTTACCCAGTATTTTTTCTCTCTTAAACATCTTTGCATCATCATTTCAACAACAATTATGTTAACATATTACTTGACAAATTGTTGTGAAGGCAACAGCATTGGAAAATCTCTCAAAGAGAATAATTTCTCCTCCTGTTCCTGTCCAGATAGGATGCTCCAGACCAAGGACATCAGCTTGAAAACAATAGGAGTAGTTAATTCAAGTCGCTTTTTGGGGAAAACAAAGCATTTTGAACTCAATTTTTCTGCCTGATTATCTATATTATGCAAATGACTCAGATAAGAACTCAGGTCTTTGATCATGTGGAACTGAACTTTAATCGAAAATGGAATATCAACTTATGCTGAGTCCTTCTCCTCCTGCCAGCTTAACATGCTTAGGAAGATGAGATCACAATGTATTGTGACCATTTTTCTACACACAGTTTTTCAGATCAGCTTTTTGACCAAAGATTACATTTCTAAGTGTTTTGAAGTTGTGCAACTATGAGAGAAAATATTAGGTTGAACCACAAAAATTTGTTTTGTAAAAAATGATCAAACGTAGGCAATTTCATGCAAGTTAACCTAATACTTGATGACTGATTTATTCTAGAAATGGCTTATTTTTGTTGTTGTTCAAATAGTCTCCCTTAGGGACTGTGAGCTGTGGCAAATTAACTTGCACTAAATTTAATTTTGTAGTACTGAACGTATTATTGTGAATTTTTATCTTCCTACGTACTTCGTTAAATGGCTCCAGACAGCTCTGTGAAAAGAACTTAATCCAGAGTATAGTGAAAAGTTTTCAAATTTTACTTGCCCTCCTTTAGTTCTTTTCTTATACCTAGAATTTAAGTGAATGAGATTTAACAGAAACCCTTCTTGTGCCTCAGAGCTGCTTTCCATTACGCTTTTGAGGAGTGGGAGAAGCAGCTTGGAAAGATTCCCTTGGCTGTTTTGAAGGATAGTAGCTATCCTTTTATTACCTGTCTCAGACCAGATGATCTTTTGTGATTTTCTGAGGCATCTCACAAAAGAGCCAATTTCCAGTGCTTAATGGTGGCCTACTATAGGGTCTTTCATTCTTGGACAGAATCAGCTGTCATATAGTTTATTTTTAAACTTAACTGATGCTGGAATTGTTGTTATGGCTGTCAGGTTAGTAATCTTTTTTATTATGAATAGATTCAATATTCATTAAATTAGACAGGTCTTTCTCTTTGTAGGTACACACAGATGAAAGAAATGATTTGGAGTTTTATTATTGGTGTGAGTAAGTAAGTGGTATTCTAATTCACAGAGTTTGACTCATTTTTACTTGTGTGACCTGTTTTAAATCTGAAAGACTATCATTGGAAAATAAATGAATAATTAAGTTAGTAAGGCCTATTAGTTCTTTGCTCTTGTATATAGGCAAACATTAGAAAAAACATAGAGTCCTTGGATGGCTTTACAATATATGGATTCTAAAATAAAGTACATGGTTGCATTTTCTTAAGTTAATAGGTGTGGTATCTTTTAGAAGTTTGGGAAAGCATAGAAAAGAATAAAGACAATCAACACCGCCATAATTTTGCCAACAAGAAATAAAACCTACTTATGTTTTTGTGTGTTTTGTTTTCATATATGCAACAAAATGTGACCATTTAGAGTGTCCCCATTTTTTTCTTTGCTTTGCTACTAGTGAAAGATGGCACACAAATATTTCTTCTTATCTTCTGGAAGGGGTTGAGAATGAAATTTTCCTTGCTCTCAAGAAAAGGAAAGTTATTTAAATAAATTGCTAAAGTTATAGGTCGTGGATTTAATGGATGTCAGCGTTTATTATAAAAGAGTAAGAGAAGGGTAATTTTTAGGGAGGCATGGAGTGCCACGGAAGGAAGCCAGGTGAGAGTAGGACGGGCTGGGGAGTGTGTGGTGTGGAGTAAGGGAGGCGGAGTGAGGAAGAGTCGCCGAAGAGTGTCTGGTAAGATGAGCGGTAACTTGAGAAAAGTTTGTCCAAGAAAGGAAAGGGCTTGATTCCCGGGAAGTACCAGATGAGTGGACTGGACAGAGATTATTCAACATGGCAAGTCATGTATTAGAACTGAGTCTCTGCTCACTGATGGCTCAGCCTCCCTTAGTCTCCCACAGCTCACAGCAAGGTTGCGATCTCTTGCTTTTTCCAGTGGGACCAGAGAGAGGCCTGCATTCTGTTTGCATTTGGCATATGACTCATTGACTGGCCCCCAAAAGTGATCTTGTCTATGCCGTAAGTTTACCTGGTCCCTGTTTGAGTGTCCCATGTGGAAATCCTGCCAACAATGTTCTCAGAATCCTTGTTAGTTTGATTTTTCCTAGAAATAAACCGTGAGACAAAGAATTGTAAGGGGATCATTCGTTTGGGGACAATCCTAGGATACTCTGCTGAGGAGATAGGAAGGTGAAGCAGAGGAGAGATGACAGCCAATAAAGGGATCGCAATCAAACAAGTTCCTACGCGTAACTAGAACCCACTGAGAAACACTGGGACACTGCAGAACATGTGCCTCAGAGTTACTCCCCTGACATGGAAAGGAGCTGTGCTATTTAGGCCCCCATTCTTTTCAGTCATTGGTTGAATCCTGCATCTAGAGGACATTCCTTCTCAGCCACTTCTGACCTGCCATGTGGATGGGCAGAGGCTCTGGCCCCCAGAGAGTGCCATTGCACAGTTGAAAGTCAGCTTTGCGCACTACAATGGTTAAGAGTGAGTGTATGAGTGGAGCACTGACAGCATCTACTACAGTCTGCCCCTTGCATGGCTCAGTTCCACTCATGCCCCGTGGCAAGTTCATTCCATTCTGCCATTGATACTTCAAAGTGGTGGCCAGTCACGAATTCTGAAAAAAACCAAAACCAAAAAAAACCCCCTCACACATATATAGGTATGTATAAATACATATACATTCTTTGCAACAGGCACCCTATAAATCCCCCAAGTTCCAGACATGATTTCCCCTACCTTTATTACACATAAGAAATTCTATCTCCAGGGCAGGGCACAGTGGCTCACACCTGTAATCCCAGCACTTTGGGAGGCCAAGGTGGGCAAACATGGAGAAACTGACCAACATGGAGAAACTCTGTCTCTACTAAGAAAATATAAAATTAGCTGGGCGTTGGTGATGCATGCCTGTAATCCCAGCTACTCAGGAGGCTGAGGCAGGAGAATCGCTTGAACCCAAGAGGTGGAAGTTGCAGTGAGCTGAGATCAAACCATTGCACTCCAACCTTGGCAACCAGAGTGAAATTCCGTCTGAACAAAAAAAAATTCTGTCTCCCTATTGGGTCAGTTACTCTTGCTGAAATAATAACTATTTTTGCCTCCTGGCATATTAGCATGAAGAATAAAAATGACTGGGAGTGAGTTATAACTTTACTCTTGGTGGACTCGTCTGTCTCTTACAGTATTTCCACTGATCTAGGAACTAGGATTTCTAGTGCAGCTGGTCTGAAATTTGCAGAAACATGAAGCATAAACTCTTCAAATAACTTACTGCGATTAATGGAGAAGGGGATATTTATACTCTCATTCCTTGGTGGTAAGAGCCACCTCAATTCTAGCTATTAAGAAGCAATTATAGTTATTGGTTCCAGGTACATATTGCACCCCAACCTCACAGAGCAACACCCCCTAACTAACATCTGAGCTCTGCCGTTAAGATGTTGTTCAAACATTCTATGAGCTTCTGGCATGCAGTAGATGGTAAGACCAGTGGATCCCTGGCCATGCACTCATTGCCACACATCTTTCACCGTAAAGTGCCTACGAAGTGTTTAGACAGGATCTTATTATAATACATAGAGACTTTGAGAGCTCCTCAATAGTGGTGTTGCCTGAGGCTGGGAAAGCAAATCTATTCCTGGAATATTTATCAAATTCAGAAGACAAATTGCTTGCTCTTCCAAAATAGAAGAAATCTGATGTGATGAAGCAATTGGTTGGTGTTAGTCCATTTGCATTGCCACAAAGAAATACTGAGGCTGAGTCATCTATAAAGAAAAGAGGTTTAATTGAGTCATGGTGCTTCAGGCTGTACCAGAAGCCTGGCAGTAGCATTTGCTCCTGGTGAGGCCTCAGGAAGCATGGCACAAGACAAAGGTAGACCAGCGTATCACATGGCAAAAGTGGGAGCAGATGCTGGTGCCCTGCTTCCTGTATAGCTGGCAGAACTGTGAATCAAGTCAACCTATTTTCTTTATACATTACCCAGTCTCAGGTACTTCTTTATGGCAAAACAAATAACAGAAAATTGGATTGGTACCAGGAGTGGGGTCTGGAGAATGGTGGCCCTCTTCTCATAACTCCACAAGGTGGTGCCACAGTGGGAGCTTTGTGTGAGGCCTCCAATCTTGTTTTTCCCCTCAGTACTGTCCTAGTAGAGTTTCTCTGTGAGGGCTATGCCCCTGTGGCAGGCCTCTGCCTTCAGGCTTTCTAAAACATCCTCTGAAATGTAGGTGGAAGCTGCCAAGCTTCCTCTCCTCCTGCTCTTGGACATCAGACTCCAGTCTGTCAGCCTTTGGACAGTGAGACTTGCATCAGAGGCCTTCTGGGGGCTCTTGGGCCTTTGACCTCAGACTGTGGGCTGCACTGTTGGTATCCCGGTTTTGAGGTTTTTTGGGACTTGGACTGAGCCACTATTAGCTTCTCTCTTTCATCAGCTTGCAGACAAGCTTTTGTGGGACTTTGCCTTGTAATCATGTGAGTCAATTTTCCCAAATAAACTTACTTTTAAATATACACTTATCTTATTGGTTCTGTCTCTCTGGAGAACCTTAATACAGTTAGTCTTCCCAAAAGATGGTAGTAAGTTTTAGCATTAATTTCTGCCATGTACAGGTCAAACATTCATCAGTGATAGTAGGCAGATTAGCCTCCCTGGGATACAGCCCAGGCTGCTGGGTACATGTAGAGCCTCCATCCCTGCTACATGGTTTCTGTATTCATGGGCCCATTCCATATGCACTGAGGGTGTCTTGATGACAGATGCTGGCTGATCTCTGCTGGGTAAGTTATTCTATACACCTGGTTGTTTAGAGCCTCTTTTAAGATGAATGCTTTCCTATGGGCATTCTTTGCACACCACATCTGCCTGCACATGTTTTGATTATTCTTGCAGTCTACCCTCATCCTCCTTCCCCAGACCTCTATGCGTCCAATCTTGCTTCTTTAGCTAATCAGCTGAGCCACTGGCTAATGCCCTGATAATCCAAGTATATCCAACCTTAGGTCAGTGTCTTTCTATACCTAGGTAATAACTGGGTATACTGTTATCCCTGGGGAGATTTTCCATTAACATTGTCTTTTAAGATTACCCCTGAGTAGGGTCATAGTGCAGCAGCTATCCTTTTCTGCTAAAACGAACAGCTATTTCATTCATGAACCAAGCCCAGGATTTTCTTTCTTTACCAGCTGTTCTTGGGGAACCCTCCATGAAGCAGTTACACATGTCTGTACAGCGAACCTTCATAGCAGAGGTCTGAGCTACCTCTTCAAGCAACTTGATTATCACTTCTGGATTAGTCTCCCCCAATCTGGAGTGTACCATTTCCTTTGTATGGTGAGCTGCTAATATGCCCACAGGAACTTGCGATTTGGAGAGTTAGACAATACATAGCTCATGATAGGCATCTTGGGTTATGAGCTATTTGATACCCATGGTTAGGTAATCTCTATTAGAACCCACAAACATGCTAGAAGCTACTTTTTGAAGAGCAAATAGTTCTCTCTTGTGAAGTTCTTCTACCTGTCTCCAGAATCCACGATGTTAGCATTGTGAATCTTTAAAGAACTTTCCAGGGAACCTATCATAAAATACAGCTCTATGAGATCTGCCAGGTAATATGTTCTATGTGGTAAGTCTGCTAGTACCGCTCTGAACCTGTTGCAGAGTCTTCTTTTGCCCTGGATTTCACTTGAGAATGGCAGTTTTCCAAGTCTTCTGATAAACACATTGGAGTCATATTCCTAAGTATGGTTTGTACCATTTCCAAAATCCAAAGGAACTTAACAAATGCTGGGCTTTCCCTTAATAATGGTAGTGAAAGTGCAAAAATTGTCTTTCATCTTGGGCGTGTGTGTGTGTGGGGAAATGTCTTAGCAGGCCTAACATTCTTTGGCTGTGTCCCCACCCAAATCTCATCTTGAATTATACTCCCGTAATTTGCATGTGTTATGTGAGGGACTCGGTGGGAGATAATTTGAATCATGCTGGCAGTTTCCCTTGTACTGTTCTCATGGTAGTGAATAAGTCTCACGAGATCTAATGAGTTTATCAGGGATTTTCACTTTTGCATCTTCCTTGTTTTTCTCTTGCTGCCACCATGTAAGAAGTGCCTTTCACCTCCTGCCATGATTCTGAGGCCTTCCCAGCCATGTGAAACTGTAAGTCCAATTAAACCTCTTTTTCTTCCCAGTCTTGGGTATGTCTTTATCAGGAGCATGAAAATGAACTAGTACAATGCCCCAGACTTCTAAACCCCTGAAATACTTGCCAGTATGCCAGGCTACTGAATCTGCCTTCTAATTCCCCTGTCCTATCAGTGTATCCCTAGGACTCACCACTTCCTTCTCCCCCTGTTCTTTTAACATGATATCAGCAACACAGTGGATTAGCATGACGTTCTATAAAATGCTCAGATAATCAACGTCCTTTTGCTCTATATTAGTACAGGGAGCAGGGAAGTTAACAGAGTCCTGGGGTAAGGCCATGAATGTGTGCTGCTGTCTAACCCAAGTGAACATAAACTGCTCCTGGCCGAAAACTGAGAAGAGCTTTTGCAAATGAATAGCTGTGTGCTATATTCCAGAGACTGTTAATTTCTTAATATGGTATCTTAATTATAGATACCACATCCCGCACAGCTGCCATTTACTTAAGTTTACTGAAATCCACTATCATTTCCTGTGACCCATATGGGTTTTGTAGGGACTAGATCGGTAAAGTAAAGAGGAATTTATTGGGGACCAGCCATTTTGCATTCTTTAAGAAATTGAGGATGATACTAAACTACCATTCCTCCCAGGAAGTAGTATTACTTTGACTTACAGTGTTGTATGGGGAAGGGGTATATTAGAAGCATAAAGCTTACCTTTCCTACTATTATGACTCTTATTTCATGGGTTAGAGAACAAAGGTGAGGATAAATGCTAAATGCATTTATCCTAATTATGCACTCAACGATTCAGAAAATGACCACAAGAGGCTTCATGGCCTGTAGGAAGGTCACGGTCCCGACCTCTATTTGCTATCTTGCCTCTGTAGACTCTCCTTCTAACAGTGGGTCTGTAATGGTGCTTTGAATCTCCTAATAGTGTCGGCAAAAACCCTGTAGCCAATAGCCCTTACATAGTCTGGGCATTGTCTTTATTCTACCAGATATCCATAGGTCTTCTTGGAGAAGAACTGGGGAAACTGTTACTCTTTATACTTGCAATAATGTCACAGTATCCTTCCTCAAGGGAGTTGAGAATTTTCTTCCATCAGTGGACTTTGGGTCTGAGAATCAACTCAGGTCTAGAAACTATCTCACTCAAAGGAACACCCTGATCTTTTAGCCATTGCCACAGGTCGTTGTGAGTTGGAGTTCTCTGATGCCATTTTAGCCTTGTTGCTGTTATAGTTATTGTATCTATCTTGCCTCTGATGATTAAATATTGCCATCTGGCTGTTACAATTCCAGATCCTATCAGGCCCATTAATACCAGGGAGCCCGGGTGCATAGCATCATTATTACCATCAATTCTAGCATACAGAGAAGAGCCAGCACTGCACTTTTCAATAATTCCCATGTACCTGTCACTGGTTCACTCATTATTTGTTTAGTGAACGAAGTGTCCCCTGACTTCCTGAGGTACATAAAGGTAAACCACAGCTGGCTAGTTCTCTGATGTTATATAATGCGTCCATTCTAGCATGTTCACCTTCTGAGCCTTGACTCTTTCCCTAATCTTCTGCCAAGGTAGTTCTGGTATCACATCCCATTTATTGAACTACCTTTTTCCCCTAGCTTCAAGGAATTATTCTAGCAAGAGTTGGGACCGATTCCAGGTGTCTTTGCCAGGATGCTCAATTCTGAACCACAGGAGAGTACCCTTATATTAAAAAATTTCTTTATCCAACATTATATTCCACCTCCTTTGCTTCAGTACCTTCAAGATTTGTTCCCAGGCATGTTCTACTAGTTTCTTCCATTATTTAGTAGGCAGGTCCTGCATAGCAGGCAGGTTTTGATAGATAATTATTATTCCCCTGAGAGCAGGAACACTCATCTGATCATGCTAAGACTTTACCCTAGTTATTGGCCTGGAAGCAATCAGGGGAAGTGGGGGCAAATCTTGAGGCAAGAATTATCTGCGCTGGGTGAAGCATCTGTTACAGATGAAGATTTTGCTCAATCTGTAGACAAGAGAGGGCAGGGGAATTGGATGACTTCTGCTGGCCTAGAGGGTTTAGGGGGAGCTGGGGACCCATATTTCAAGAGCATTTAACCATGTGTCCACATCCCAGTTTTCCGAATCCCATTCCTTCTCTATCTGAGGACTTTCCTAGACTTGCAGGGATTCTGAATTCAGAATTTTATTATAATTGCTAATCTCCCTTTCAGGATCTGGGCTTACTGTTCAGCAGTTGACCTTTTAGCTGCAGGATTCGACTCTCTAAATGTTATTATAGAGGCATTCCTTTCAGTTTTCTCATTGTGTTCTGATTGGATAACCTGAGTGAGCTGCCATGTGTTCCCTTTAGTGTGTCATTGGCATTTAACGACACCAACTAATCAACGGATCTCACAGTCCTTATAATATCTCCCAAACGTGACTGGTATTGCATAAATTGGTGCATTCCCTTTCACCTTAGTCCGACCCCGATATATAATAGTTGAGGGTCTTTGTAATTATGATGCTACAGCTAACCACAAGCTACCACTCCCAAGAATGTCTAATTCCAGAATCTATTAGAAGATCTGCTTCCTAGAACCATTTCTGCTACCAACTGCCTCAGTAGGGGTTTCCACAGAAACTCTCAGTATGGGTTTCTACCCCAAGACAGACTTGGTGCAACTAGTTCTTGGGATTTTAGGCAACCCCAATAAAGGCTGAGTTATCAAGACAGCTTTGTGGGTAACTGTGGTTTAATTCTTGGGGGATACAAGGAGTAGGTACAGAATATGTGTCTCAGAGTTACCTTACTGAAGGAGCGAGAAAGTTAGCATATTTATATGACAATGCTGGTAAGTCATTGTTTGAAGACTGGTAGCCATGGAAGGTTTTACCTGCTGGGCAGTGCTAGCCTGCTGTAGGTGCAGGCAGAGCAGGCTCTGGAGGTCAGAGAAAGTCCTAAGGTATTTGGTAGTTAAGCAAGGTACCCTGCAGTTGTAAGTCCTGCTGAGACACGGTAGGGCATTGATAGTGTCTGCTTCAGGATCCAGAAACTCAGCAGAGGGCCCCAGGTGCCTCCCTGGGCTTGAGGGTCACGTATACTCTGGAGATACCTGAACTCAACATGTTTGAGAACCCCAAGCTGTGGTATGGCTCGATTGTATTACATATACATGTCCCATGTACAGTTTTGTAACTTTTCTTCTCACTTAACACTATATAGTAAGTATGATTGTATATTAAATAGTATTAATTTTTTTAGGTTATTAGAAGTTTTATCTTCAGGCCATGCATAGTGGCTCACATATGTAATCTCAGCACTTTGGGAGGCTGAGGTGGAAGGATCACTTGAGGTCAGGAGTTTGATACCAGCCTGGGCAACATAGGAACATCTTATCTTTACAAAAACAAACCAAAAAAGAAGTTTCATAAATTTTACATTCAAATTAGAGGGCAAGTTATACTCCTATAGTGACAATTTTAGAAATTAAAAAGTGTTAAAAACGTTGACACTTTAATGGCTGTGGGTAGATACAGCTTTGAACCTACAAACTTACAGTGTGCAAAAAATGTAAAATAAAAACTGAAGTCCCCTTGAAATACATATGTAACTTCATATCAAGGTGCGTTACTTCACCACGCCGCTATGTTCTCAGCTTGCTCTCCTGCTGCTAACGGAGATGCCATCTGTGTGAGAGGTCCTGATGGACAAATTGCTTCCTATCACAGGTCTCCATTGCCTGTATGAGTAGTACTTAGGAAGTAATTGCTTGGGGGATCTCAAAGCACTCAGCCCTAATGAATTCTTCTGGCGTCTTCTGAAGTAGTCACAGGATTTGTGACTGTGACGCACCAAAAAATTGGCTTAAAATGTAGGAAGTAAAAAGGTATGATTAGGGTAGGATCGAGAAATGCAGGAGTTTTGTGATCCTGAACACAATGTACCAGACGACATATTCACTGGTGTGCATACCTGGGAGTTTCTCATTCCTGGCTGTGGATAGGGTGGGGTGGGATTGCCAGGTAGCTATGGGCAAGGCTGGGGGAGGGGATTGTAGTATAAGTAGTTCACAGCATACACCACATGGTGGAACTCTTAAAAACGTAGGCTATAAACCAAATGAACTTGCCTCAGAAGGGGCGAGCATAAAGTAACGATTTATTTTAGAAATACGTGTTTTACAGGCTCAGAGACTATTCTCTGTTCCTGGTTCCTGCATGATGTTTCAAGCAGGTTTCAGAGATTTTAGCTACTTTTAAAGAAATCAATAATCTCCTTGTTTTAGCCTTAAAATCTCATTTTGAGGGTGGCGGGGGAGGTGGGTGTGGGGATGGTTCATGGGTACAAAAATGCTGTTAGAATGAATAAGATCCAGTATTTGGTAGGTGACAGGGTGACTACAGTCAGTAATAACTTACTGTACATTTAAAATGAACTAAAAGTATAATTCGAATGTTTGTAACACAGGAAATGGATAAATGCATGAGGTGAGGGATACCTCATTTACTCTGATGTGATTATTACACATTATGTATCAAAATACCTTATGTGCCCCCATCAATATATACACCTACTATATACCCATAGAAAAAAAAATCTCAGTTTGGTCTAATCATGTAATTCCTGTCTAGGCTTGTGCTGGGTGAAATCTCCCTGTGTATTTCAACTTGATACTTCAGAGCTCAGTTCTACTTTAGGCTTGGAAGCTTGCAGTGGGAGGAGTGACGGTGGCCAGCTTCTTGCTCCTGGTGATGAACGTCCTTCCCCATGGAAAGCGGCTGTCCTTGACCTCTCCAGGGCTGGCCCAGCCAGAGAACAGATCAGGAGGAAACGGTCAATTCTATGTGGCTTGTGCAGCTACAATCAGGGCTTGTTTCCCTTTGGATTTTGTTTCTGTGCTATTGCTGGCTCTTCCTCTCTTCCAGCTGTAACTCTCTTCCTGCAGCTCCTGGGATGTGAGTATGCCTGGAAATAGTGGGCTCCCCACCCCCCGCCAGTGGATTCTGGTGTGAGCAATGTAAAGAGCCTTTCTACTGTTGAAACCTTTGTCCTTCCAGGCGTTCAGAAGCAAATCCTTTACAAATGACTACAGGTCTGTTCCCTTCAACAGCAGAGTCAACATATCGTCTTCTGAAAAAACGACTCCCTTCCTACATAAATAGTGGAGTTGCTCAATCCTGATGTAGTACCTTCTCTCCAAACTGCTGTTTTTTCTTTCAGTTTTTCCTTATAGGAATGCCTTGCCAGTTTTTATTTTTCTAAGTTGAACTATTGGATATCTACCCAAAGGAAAAGAAAAAAACATATCAAAAAGATACTTGCATTCATGTTTTTACAGCAGCACTATTCACAATAGCAAAGATACGGAATCAACCTAAGTGTCCATCCACAGATGAGTGGATAAAGGAAATGTGATATATAAAATATTACTCAGCCATTAGAAGAAATGAAATCATGTTTTTTTGCAGCATCATAGATGGAAGCAGAGGCCATTATCTTAAGTGAAATAACTCAAAAACGGAAAGTCAAATATCGCACGTTCTCGCATATAAGTGGGAGCTAAATAATGTGTACACAAGGATGCACCTGTGGAATAATAAACAATAGAGACTCCAAAAGAGGAGAGCATGGGAGGAGGGTAAGGGATGAGAAATTACTGAATGGGCACAATATTCATTATTTGGGTGATGGTTACACTAAAAGCCCAGACTTCACTACTATGCAATATATCCACGTGAGAGAACTGCCCTTGTACCCCTTACATTTATACAAATAAAAACATAAGCATACTTTCTTTAAAAAAAAAAGGTGGGGGGACATGCCACACTTTTCTAGTGTCCCCACAAAATTTAAGATACCAGGGATTTACCCTGCTCCTCACATCCAAGGGAAGGAGAAGGGCGATACCAAGATAGGCCAGCAGTTCTCTCTAAAGAAAGCATTTGCTCTCAACTCTTGAGGTAGGCGATGGCTAACGCCGACAGAGCTGGTTTGATGCTGTCTTGGTATGCTCTGCCTTGGTGCTCAAGAACCCCACTTTAGGTTTTTGGTGGTACGTGGCTCTTATATTGTTCCTCATCTTTGGGAAACTCGGCCGCAACTGAGAGGTGTCTAATTTTACCACCCCATTTCCTGTGCTCTGGCATCAGGAGCATGCAGGTTTAAATGCAAGCTCTCCTGCTGGTGTCTGAGCAACCTCAGGCAAATAACTTCAGCTCTTGCAGTCTGTTCTTCTGTCAAAGGGGAAAAACACCTCTCAGGTGTGGATTTGTTGTGAAGCTGCTTAGTGCATATAATAGTGGAAATGCTCCATATGTGATGTGCAGCATATGAAAGTGAGGAAAATGATGGTGGTGGTGGTGGTGGTGGTGATGTTCTTTTAGGTTCCTGAGCATATTTTCATCTCCACCTACTGAGAGTCATTGATCAGGTTTCTTGCCTGCAATAATTCCCCAGCTCCTCACTTTTAGTGGCAGAGCAGAGGGATGCCAGACATTGGCAAGGTGGCACTCCTAAGCATCCTCATCCCTCAGTAGAATCCTGGGGAGAGGTGAAGAGCAATTAAGAGCTGGCCATAGTCTGCTACTCATTCCTCTAGTTCAGGCGTCCCCAAACGTTTTACACAGGGGGCCAGTTCACTGTCCCTCAGACCGCTGGAGGGCGGCCACATACTGTGCTCCTCTCACTGACCACCAATGAAAGAGGTGCCCCTTCCTGAAGTGCGGCGGGGGGCCGGATAAATGGCCTCAGGGGGCCGCATGCGGCCCGCGGGCCGTAGTTTGGGGACGCCTGCTCTAGTTATTCCTGCCGTAAGTCCATTGGAACCGAAATGTTGAAAGAATTAACTCTACTGTCTCATCTCCCAGGTCATCTAGTTTTCTTTACAGCCTCCTTTACCCGCCAGGAAGGGGCTTCAAGGAAACCTTGGCTGATGGCAAGGTGCCAGGCAGTCTCTGCTTGCAGGGAAATTGGATGTGACAGCTATAACTTACTGTCCTTGCAGTTACCCTGCATATGCCAGAGAAAAGAGCTTTGTAAATAAGTGTGAGGGAGCTGATAGCAAAAATCTGAGACTGCACTGCAGTGCTTCTAACACCATTATAGGGCACTGATTTAGTATTGGCTTGCAGCAATGAATGAAGGCTACTTCGAGTACTGAATTACCATGTCCCCAGGGCATTCTTTGGCATTCAACCTAGGCAGCTAACCAAGTCCTCCATGCTTCATTTATAGGATCTGACACTATCACACACTCCAGCAGTGTAGTTGCAGGCTCTAGTAAACTCCTAAATTAAAAGTCAACCCAGTCAAGGAGATTTTGATGTCCAGGGATTTGTATGCAGCTCCCATTAGGATTAGTGCCCAAGTAACTTCTGACTTCCTGAAATAAATGCAGATCCTTCTAGCTTAGCTTCACATTTTTGTACAGAAATTTTTAAAGCTGAGATGAGATTTCCATGT
Source organism: Saimiri boliviensis (assembly GCF_048565385.1). Lineage (NCBI taxonomy): Eukaryota > Metazoa > Chordata > Mammalia > Primates > Cebidae > Saimiri > Saimiri boliviensis. The sequence goes on from NC_133455.1 coordinate 111,641,190, forward strand.
AGGTCAATCACTGTAAGAATGCTTCATTTTCTGTGCGGGAGGCATATTGCATATGTAAGGCACTAGTCTGCAGAATGCATAAAAATACTACACTGAAAATATTCTTTTTGGTTTTGTGCTTTGTACTCCATATTCTGAGTCCAGCTTAACACATAGCCATTGAGGAAAAGGAAGAAGGGGAATGTGTTAATGAAGCAGTAATGAACAGAATGGCGGTACCAGACAGGGACGTTTTCCCCCCCAGCCTTTTAGTTCATAGATGTTTAGGTTGTGATCAGAGGCCACCATTTAATTGGAGTGTATTTTGATGGTACAAGTTGCATGATGCCAACCTGTTGGCAAGGTGTTTTTAATAATGTGCTCTTCTGAGCAGTGCAACCAACTAACGTTTTTATTGGTTCGTTTTTTCATCCTCGTCCGTGACATGCAATTTAGAGCTGAGTATTGTCCCAGTTACTCAGCGGTGATGTGTAATCAATGCGCCCAGCAGCCTCTCAGTCATGTATGAGAAAACTGCATCCAGAGTCTTTGATCTCACAAAGTTCGGCCAGCCAGCAATTTACAGACATGGTAAGAAGAAAAGAAAATAATAACAGAAATAGAAGTAGGCCTTCTGAAAAAACAGCAAACCCCAATTTTCATTTTTTGTGGGTTATTTCCATATGCCAGATCCTTTGCTTATACTATGCTGCACTTACAAAAGGTAAATGGTTTGAAAAGTGACTTAGCAAAAGTTCTATTGTTTAAAATTTGATCTGTAGGAGAAGCAAGTCATTTCTTTTTGCTCTTCTCTGTTACTATGAATTATGGTATATGATGAGAAAAAATTCCAGTTGTTTCTAACATAATCACAAAGGAAGTATTTTTAGGAGAAATGGGCATAGTGCTGAAGAAAACCCCCCACACGATGTTTAATACTGAACCAGGAAACCTTAGAACTGGAAAGAATCTTAGAGAATATCTATGGAAAACTTCTCATCTTCATTCCCATTCTGCCACAGCCGAGACCCGGAGATGTAGTGGCTGTCTCAGTTCACAGTGCAAAGCAGTAGAGCACTATCTGACACCTACAGGTTTCTGATTCATGTTATCTAAGGACAGAAAAGAATACATACCTGTATTAATTTGCTTATACACAGGACTGTGATAAGCCAAGCCAGGCTAAAAATATTTTGCAGGACAGGAAACAGGGTGGAATGAAGAGGGACACATTTGTTTTGAAGTACTTGTGCAGAACTAAATAAGACAGCTAAGAAAACCTTGAAAAAGAGGGGCCATGGTGGTGTCAAGGGAAGACAAAGAAGAATTAACCCCAGAAGATGTTAAAATATATTATAAGCCTTTAATAAATAAAATATGTAGCACTGCTTCACAGACATATAAAGCAATGGAATACGCTAGATCCAGATACATAGAAATTTAGTATATGATACAGGAATCTTAAATAAGTAGGGAAAAAGTAGCCTTATTATAAATGATGTTGGAACAGTTGGTCAGCAATCTGAAAAATAATAAAGAAAGATGAATGCCTTTAGAACCTTAGTGTGGAGAAGGGCTTTCTAACTGTGATGCAAAATCTGGAGGTGTAAAAGGAAAGATTGATAAATCCAAATATGTAAAAATAAAGACTTTTTTAATGGGGGGGGTCTTTTGAGAGAGTTAAAAGACAAAAAATTGAGGAAAATATTACTATTCCATTTCACAGATAAAAGATTAGTTTCTTGAATATGTAAGAACTCCTGTATGGTATAAAAAGACCAATTAAATAGAAAACTCATCAAAAGATGTGAATAGGGATTGTGAAATAAAGGAAATAAAATAATATAAACATTAAAACGTCTATGCAGTGAGATGCCAATTACATATCCCTGAAACAGTTTTGTAATTTACTGAATTGATACATATTCCAAAGTTCATTAACACATTTGTGTTGAGGAGGCTGTGAGAAAACAAGCATTCTCCAAACCAATACTTTATTCCACTGATCCTGGGAAATTTAGGAAGATCTCTCACAATCACAAATGCAAATGCCTTGTGCCCCTTTGAGTCATTCCACCTGTGTGTTCTTCTAAGCATACTCTTACTCAAAGTAAGTAATGATTTTTTATACATGAAGCATCATATATAACATGTTTTTATCTGTCTTTATCTGTCATCTATCTCTATTATCTATCTTCTATCAATCATCTGTCTGTCATCTATTTATCTAATCTATCACCTCTATCTAATCTATCATCTCTATCATTTATCTCTGTCTGTCTGTCTGTCTGTCTGTCTATCTAATGTTTTTAAAGGATTTCACTTGTGGGTAATAGCAAAAGTGTTGAAATAAGCCAAATGTCCACCAATAGGTGACGGGTTAAATAAATCATGGTATGAGTATGAAATAGACCTGAGAAAAAAGCATGAAGAAGCTGTTTATATACTAAAATGAAAAACTCTTAAGAGTCAGGAAAAAAAAAAAAAAAAAAAAAAAAAAAGCAGAGTGCAGATCATTGTACATAGTAGGCTTTTTTTTCTGTTTTGTAAATTGGGGGGGGGGCAAGAATACATACCTGTATTAATTTGCTTATACACAGAGAATCTCTGGAATTACTCACAAGGAAGTAATTCTAGTGGTTACCTATGATTGGTGGTGGTGAATTAGGAGCTGGGAGAATGGGGAAGAGAGTAGAAAGAAATCTTTTCACTGTATTCCTATATAAAGAACATAGGAATATATCACCTTTTCAAATAAATATAATAAAGAGAAAATACTAGAATGAAAAATGAACACCATTGACTATGTGTATCACTCACAGTTCCTACAGAGAAATAGCACTGTAAGAAGTATATAAAGAGTTTTATTGCCACAACATTGGCTTATGTGACTGTAGGGTCTGGCTAGGCAGGTCCAAAGTCTGTAGAGCTGGCTGTCAGGAAGGGCTGGCTGGAAAATCTGTGGCAAGAGCTTATGTTGCAGATTTTTTTCTTCCTCAGGGAAACCTCAATTCTGCTCTTAAAGCCTTTCAACTGATTAGATCAGGCCCACCCAGATTATGGACGATAATCTCTTTTACTTGAAGTCAACTGATTATAGATTGAACTGTATCTACAAAATAACTTCACAGTGATATCTAGATTAGTGTTTGATTGAATAAGTGGGAACTGAAGCCCAGCCAATTTGACGCATAAAACTGACCATCTCCCCTTTCCTCTGAAATCCAGTTTGTTATTAGAGAAATGGCAAGGTTTGGGAATAAAGGCAACATATATTGAATGTGACAGAAAAGCAAATCACTTCCCAGATTTTCTGAAGTATTTCTCGGGTCCAAAATGTTTTATTGACTCTGAGATGACATCGATGGTAAGACACGCCATTACTTTTTGTGCTACTAATAAAAAAAGAATCTACTAGTTAAACAGACATGCTGTTGATTTTAAAACATATACTCATTTCAGTAATATTTCAGTGGCCAATATGTGTATTAGCCGAGGCTCTCCAGAGAAACACAGCCGATATGCTGAACACTGGCATACTGGCTCTACTGGGTCTTCCCACTTCTTCCTATTAGATACATAGGAGAGTTTTGTTGTTGTTTTTTTGTTTTTTTAATATTGGGCAATGACAATTTTATTTAATTAAACAAATTACAAATTTACAACTTTAAGTTCAGGGGTACATGTGCATGGTGCGCAGGTTAGTTACATAGGTACATGTGTGCCATGGTAGTTTGTGGTACAGATCATCCCATCACCCAGGTATTAAGCTCAGCATCCATTAGACATTATTCCTGATCCTCTCCCTTCTCCCACCCGCTACCCTCTGACAGGCCCTAGTGTGTGTTGTTCCCCTACATGTGTCCAAGTATTCTCATCATTGAGCTCCCACCTGTAAGTGAGAACATGTGGTATTTGGTTTGCTGTTCCTGTGTTAGTTTGCTGAAGATAATGGCTTCCAGCACCATCCATTTCCCTGCAAAGAACATGATCTCATTCTTTTTTATGGCTGCATAGAAGTCTATGGTAGATATGTACCGCATTTTCTTTATCCAGTCTATCAATGATGGGCATGTAGGTTGATTCCATGTCTTTGCTATTGTGAATAATGCTGCAGTTAACATACATGTACATGTTTCTTTATAGTAGAACAATTTATATTCATCTGGCTATATACCCAGTAATGGGTTTGCTGGGTTGAATGGTATTCCTGACTCTAGGTCACCAAGGAATCACTACACTGTCTTCCACAATGACTGGACTAATTTATACTCCCACCAACAGTGTAAAAACATTCCTTTTCTCCACAACCTCTCCAGCATCTGTTGTTTCTTGACTTTTTAATAACAGCCATTTTGACTGGTGTGAGATGGTATCTCATTGTAGTTTTGATGTGCATTTCTCTAATAATCAGTGATGCTGAGCTTTTTTTAGTGTTTGTTGGCCACATGTATGTCTTCTTCTGAGAAGTGTCTGTTCATGTCCTTTGCCTACTTTTTAATTTTTGTTTTCTTGTAAATTTAAGTTCCTTAGAGATGCTGGGTATTAGAACTTTGTCGGATGCATAGCTTGCAAAAATTTTTCTTCTATTCTGCAGGTTGTCTGATTACTCTGTTGATAGTTTCTTTTGCTGTAGAGAAACTCTGTGGTTTAATTAGATCCCATTTGTCAATTTTTGCCTTTGTTGCAATTGTCTTTGCAGTCTTTGTCATGAAATCTTTGCCCATGCCTATGCCCTGAATGGTTGCCTACATTTTATCCCAGGGTTTTTATAGCTTTGGGTTTTCCGTTTATGTCTTTAATCCATTGTGAGTTGATTTTTGTATATGGTGTAAGGAAGGAGTCCAGTTCCAATTTCTGTATATGGCTAGCCAGTGGGAGAGATTTTTTTAAGGGAATTGGCTCACATGATTATGGAGGCTGAGAAATCTCACAATCTGCCATTTGCAAACTGGAGGCTCAGGAAAGCCAGTGGTATAGTTCCAATTCATGCTTGAAGGCCTGAGAAATAGAACAGCCTAAGATGTAAGTTGTGGCCTGAATCTGAAGGCCCAAGAACCAGGGGCACTGATGTCTGAGGGCAAAAGAAGATGGATGCCCCAGCTTAAACAGCAAGAGCAAATTCACCTTTCTTCCACCTTTTGGTTTTATTGCGTTCTCAGTGGATCCACACTAATGAAGGCAGTGTTCTTGAATAATGCAAATGCTAATGATTTCTGGAAACACCTCAGACACACGTAGAAATAATGTTTTTCTAGCTAGCTGGGCATTACTTTGCCCCATTTGATGGACACAGAAAATTAATTATCACAGTATGTGCATCTCAGAATTGACTAAAATACTCTATTTTATGTTCTTATTAGACCATGTACAGCTAGACCAATGTGTCAGACCTGTATGTTTGAATTTTGATTCAGAAAATATAAACATATGACATGTAACACATGTTTTTGAATTGTCTGCCCCACAGTCTGGCTCAAGAGCTGAACATTAGCTGTGTCTAGAGTCCATACAAGTGTCACCAAAGAATCCCAATGAAAGATACATTTCTAATCTTCCAGCCAAACACTGGATGTGGTAGGCTTTCTGAATGGAGAGTAGAGGTTGAGAGGAGAGTCAGTTCTGATGACTTTGTGACCTTCCTCCATCTCCCAACCCCAAGCGGGCAGGATTACAACAGGAGTCTGTGGCATTGTTTGTCATGCAGGGAATAATTCTAGCTGATCACTGGCATACTGGCTTTTCCTGCTTCTTCCTCTTTGATACCGAGAGGAGTGCAGGGAGAGGCCAACTTGATATATTTCACATGCTGAGCCCAAATACTAAAAGATTACTTTCATATCATGATAACCACAGGAATATATAAATTTCATTCAATAGTTTTTGAAGTGTACTAGCTCCTAATTTAGTTTAACTTTAGGACATAAGGGTGACAAAGCCACCTTGCTGTCCAATTTAGAGTTACAGAAAAAGAAAAGTTGGGTGCCACGATTTTAGATGGTGAGAGAAGAAAATGACATCTGGAACCCATATGAGTCATCATAGTGCGTTACAGTGACCTACAAGCTGCAATGGAGTGGGTAGCTGGCCCTTCCATTTGCTAGGGCCAAATTTTCAATTGCTTTTTATGAATTGGAGCTCTTACATATAGCCAATGTTTGAACATCATCTCATTGAGCGTAGGCAACTGTTGGTAGGAAACTGGTTCTGATTCCTAGCTTCAAAGAGGCCAAAAGGGTGTATCAGAACATGCTTTGTTCAACATAACTCACTAATCTTGCTATACCTACTTTACTATATTTTATGGAGTCCACCAAAAAAATCTTATTTTTCACACAATGGCTTAACAAAGTAAAATGTAGTGCAGTCTGCCTTTTTAAATGCCCAAGTCAGAAATACGAAGCTTAAAAACTATCAATGACTTTTATTCAAACAGATAGTAAAAATATTAGACTTAGAAGGTACTTATGTTGTTTAAATAGATGACATTATTAACTCTGTGCTTTGAAATTTGCCTCTTGATTGACTTTTTTTTTTTCCTGAAAAATCATAAACCATTTTAGTCTGAATTCTTTTCTAACTTATCAACCATTGGAGGTACTATTGTAGATATAATGTCAAAAGAAGAAAACAAAATCCTTTAAAAATCTCAAAAAAGTGCACCCCAAAGAGTGAGTGCTTTTGAGAATTGCTGTTAATACCCATTGTGCTGAAAATCTACTTGAAACGTGCAGGTATATACAATAGCCCCACAGTGGCCCAAGGAATCCTTTTGTGTCTAACATGCAAGTCATCTGAATGTGTAAAGAAAAGTATTGTCCTCAAAAATACATTTTATATTAAAGGTATTTGGAAAAAAGAAAATAGCTACAGGTTCAGTTTCTTGTTTATAAAGAGGTCAAAGTGATTTAGATGAGAGCCTAGGAATTGCTGAACTTTGATACTTCTTTGTATTATTATTTTACAAAATCCTCCCATTATGCCTCTGATTCTATTATAAATCTTATTTTCACCCTATCTTCAAATATGCTTCTGAAATTTGCACAACCCAGTATATACATTTAATATAGGCTCTGTAATTTCGGTCAGTCACTAAAAAGGAACAGTGCTTATTCAGTTAAAAAAACATTTACTGAGCATCTTCTATGTCTAAGACATTGACTCTGAGCTGTGGAAAATGCAAAGATACGTAAGGCATAGTTCCCATTGTTGTGAAGCTTACAGAAGACAGGAGAGAAGACTGTAAAACAATTACAGAATGTACTGAAAGTCAGTCATACAAATGATTGCAGTGGGATGTAATCCTTCCTTATGAATTCAGCTCCATCTTCTTTTGAAAGCTGGCCACAAACCTTTTCTCCTCTCACACTGTGAATGTAATGCTCATTGTTCTGGGCCCCTCCATTTGCAGAATCTGGATTCTAAGTCATATACTGGGCTTATTTCTACCAGTTTCCAGCAGTGCTTTGAGAACAAATGAATGACCTTCTAGTTACATGAATGTGTTAGAAGAGATCTCTTTATCTTCCCTCTTCAGCAGTTATTTTCAACAAAAGTTAGTGGTACTGTTTTCTTCTCTAATAAGAATGGATGCCAGAATATTGCATCCATTACAATTTCCCTATTTCCACAGCTGTAGAAACCACATTAGGTTTTGACTCTAGGAGGTGTTTAAAAAACATAAAAGCTGAGGAAGTCATGGGTAATTAATTTCTCTAAATTAGTTTATTAGAGATTATTCAACTAGTGTTGTTACCAGCAAATGGCATCAAACATACGATGGCTAAGTTTTGGTCTAAAAACCAAGGGAGGCCTGGGGCAGTGGCTCATGCCTGTAATCACAGCACTTTGGGATGCCAAGGCAGAAGGATCACTTGAAGCCAGGAGTTCAAGGCCTGTCGCTACTAAAAATACAAAAACTAGCTGATTGTGGTGGTGTGCCCCTGTAGTTCCAGCTATTCAGGAGGCTGAGGCAGGAGACTTGCTTGAACCTGAGAAGCTGAGGTTGCAGTGAGCTGAGATCATGCCACTGCAATCCAGCCTGGGTGACAGAGTGAAACTTTGTCTCAAAACAAAACAAAACACTCCCAAAACAACTAACCAACAAACGAAACAAAAACATCCAGGAGAGGGAAAAGATGGGTCAGCACAGGGCCGCAGGATGGGGGATACGTCAGGGATCTGTAGGGAGACCATAGACCCTAGAGTCAGATTTATTGTTCTTGAAGCTCATGCCCTTGCATAATCAGTTGTGCTGCCTTGGACACTTAAGTTCTTTAAATCTCAGTTTCCTAATCTGTAAAATTTCCTAATCTGTAAAACTGTAATAACTCATAGTTTTTGGAGTGTATTAAGTGAGAGTCATGGGAGTGTTAAGTGAGATATTATTTAGCACAGGTTACTTATGTGTTTCACGGTGTTTGCTGCGTAACGAGTATTCAGTAAATGTTAATTCTTCTCCCAGGGCAGAGAGATAGAGCAGTGGAAAGAAAAAAGGGGAAGGACAAGGAAAGAAAAAGGAAAGAAAGAAAAGAATGGAGGATGAAGTCTATAGCGTGACTGAAGGTGACTCTGATTTTAGAAAAGAATGGAGGATGAAGTCTATAGCAGGACTGAAGGTGACTCTGATTTTGAGTATCTGTTCACCACAGAAACCTGGCATTGTCTAGGAAAATAATAAGCCTTTTTCCAGGTACACAAGCAGAAAGACTATTGGATTAGGATTTAGGATGCTTGTGTTTTAGGATCAGCTGTCCAATCAAATAACATTTAGATTTAATTTAGATGATCTCTTTGCATCCTAAAATTATTGATGAAGTATTTAAGATGAAAATAACTGAGAATCACTTCACGTATTTCATATAAATTGAAGTCGTTAACTTGTAATGAATGGGAATGGGTTTGAGGAAATTTTTACAAAGGCACTATTTACAAGGGTGCACTGTTAATACTGTAAAAACAGTGGAATAGTTACCACTACTAGGCCTGAAGGTGGGAAGGGAAAAGAAAGAGGCTTGCGGAGGCCTCTGAGAGGAGCCATGACTGTGGGTCACGGATATAACCACCCCAGTGGTAGGATGCTTTACAAGGAAGGAGCCAGGGAAATGAATCACCTCATTGCACACTTTTCTTTTTGAATTTCTGCTGGGTCTTTTCATTTTTATTCTACATCCAACTGGAAGCCTCAAGACTAAAGAGCTTAATCATGTAGTCTCTACCTGTTAGATCGTGAAACAGGAAGAAGGGTAGTAGAATGGAGAGCAGATATGGCAGGGAATAGAAAATATATGTCAGGGGCCTAGATTTCTTTATTTTTATTTTATAATTATATAGCTTATAGGGTGTAAAGTAAATTTATAATTTATAAATACAACAGGGAAATTAAATCAAGCTAATTAACATGCCCATCACCTCAAATACTTACCATTTTTTATGATGAGAAAGTCTGAAATTTACACTTAGCAATTTTGAAATATACAATATTATTAACTATATTCATCAGACTATGCAAATAAGACTCAAAAAAAGAAACAAAACATACTTCTGTGTGATATTTTGTACCCTTCAACCATCTGGCCATTCCCCCTACTGCTTGTGAGTGAAAACATGTGGTATTTGTTTTTCTGTATCTGACTTATTTCATTAGCATAGTGTTCTCCAATTCCACCTACATTGCAAATGACAGATTTTCTTTCTTTTTAGGGGTTGAATAGTACTTCATTGTGTATATATACCACATTTCCTTTATCCATTCATCTGTAGATGAGCACTTAGGTTGATTCCGTAACTTGGCTATTGTGACTAGGCCACAATGAATACAGGATATTTCTTAGAGAAACTGACTTCAAATCTTTTGGGTAAGTACCCAGAAATGGGATTGCTCAATTATATGATAATTCTATTTTTAGTTTTATGAGGAACTTCCATAATGTTCCTCAGAAAAACTGTTTTCCATAATGTCTGCATTAACTTACATTTAACCAACAGTATACGAGGGTTTCCTTTTCTCCAAATTCTTCTTAGTGTTCTCCAATTGAACACTTAAGAAGTGATTCTCAGTTATCTTCATCTTAAATACTTCATCACAAATTTAAGGATGCAAAGAGATCATCTAAATTAAATCTAAATATTACTTGCTGGGAGAGCTGATCCTAAAACACAAGTGTCCTAAATCCTAATCCAGTAGTCTTTTTTCATTTGTTATCTTTTATGCTCTTGATAAAAGCCATTCTGACAGGTGTGAGATGATATCTCATTGTGGTTTTAATTTATATTTCCTAATGATTAGTAATATTGAGTATTTTTCACACATCTTTTGGCCAGTTGTATGTCTTCTTTTGAGAAATGCCTATTTAGGTCTCACACATTTTTAAAATTGGGATTTTTGGTTTTTTGGTATTGAATTGTTTGGGCTCCTTATATGTTTTGAATATTATCCCCTTAGCAGATGTATGGATTGCAAATGTTTTTTCCTAATCCAAAGGTTGACTGTGCACAGTGAATTGTTTCCTTTGCTGTGCAGAAGCTTTTTGGTTTGATGTAGTCCCATTTGTCTATTTTTGCTTTCGTTGCTTGAACTTTTGGAGTCAAAAAAGAAAAACAAAAATATCGATCAGACTAATGTCATGTAGTTTTTTTTCCCCCTATGTTTGTTTCTAGTAGTTTTAGGGTTTCTTGTTTTAAGTCTTTCATTTCAACCCAAATAGGTTAGTTTTTGCATATGGTGTGAGATAACAGTCCAGTTTCATTCTTTCTGAATATGGAAATTTAATTTCTCCAACACCATTTATTAAAGGAACCAGCATTTTCCTATTGTGTATTCTTGACACCTTTGTCAAAAATTAGTTGACAGTGCATGTATTGGTTCATTTTTGGGTGTTCTGTTTCATTGATCAACACATTCATTTTATTTTTGTCAATACCATGTGGTTTTAATTACTATTGTTTTATAGTATAGTTTGAAATCAGGTAGCGTGTTACATCCAGCTTTATTCTTTTTGCTCATCAGGATTTTTTGTGGTTCTATATGAATTTTAAGATTGTTTTTTCTGTTTCTATGAAAAATGATGTCGGACTTTTGTTAGGTATTGCATTGAATCTGTACATTACTTTGGATGGCGTAGACATTTTAACAAATTAACTCTTTCAACTCATGAACATGAATATCTTTTCATTTATTTGTGTCTTCAATTTTTTCATCAACATTTTATAGTTTTTAGTATACAGCTCTTTTACCTACTTGGTTAAATTTATTCCTAAATATTTTTTGTTGTTGTTTTTGTAATTGTTTTGAATGGAATTGTTCTTTTGATTTCATTTTCAGATAGTTCATCAGTAGTATATAGAACCACCACCAATTTTTATATGTTGATTTTGTAAACTGCAACTTTATTCATTTATTAGTCCCGACAGTCTTTTGGTAGAATTTGTACGTTTTTCTATATATAGGATTATGTTGTTAGCAAATGGTGAAAATTTTATTTCTTCCTTTTCTATTTGAATGCTTTTCATTTCTTTTTCTTGCCTAATTGCTCTGGTAAGAACTTCCAATTCTATGCTGAATAAAAGTGGTAAGAGTGGGTGGGCATTGTATCTTGTTCCAGATTTTAGAGGAAGGCTTTCTATTTTTTTTTTTTTTAAACCCTTGAGTATACTGTTATCTGTGGGCTTCTCATACATGGTCTTTGTTATGTTGAGACAGGCTTGACCCAGGAAATCAAACAATGGTTTCACTTAGCCAAAGGCACTCCCCAACAACCCCATCCAGGCAGGGAGACTCCTGCTTCTGTAGATTTTAGAGAAGCAGAGGAGCTAGACCAGCTTTGCCTAGAGAGCAAATGGTAGCTCCACTCAGCCTAAAAGGTCTAGATTTAGATTGCAGTCTTGAGTGAGAACCTGATTTGTAACTGTAGAAGAGTCCCAAGATGCTGCCTCTACATGCCCATGGTTTCATGGAGCCTGTAGATCTGAAGATACGCTCGTCACGAGGCAAAAGCCCTTGATAAGAGTCCATATCTCACTTTTCTCCACTTTGAACATGGGTTATCTTCTATTCATTGCAACACTATTCACAATAGCCAAGTTATAGAATCAATCTAAGTGTACATCAACAGATGAATGGATAAAGAAAATGTGGTGTATATACACAGTGGAATACTATTTATCTATTCTAGGTTAGCACTGGTCAGAAGCCCTGAAACATTCAAATTGTTAGAGGGCTCTGATGCACATGATTGTTAGTGAGATCCATGAGCTAAAGATGTATAAAATTTACCGAGGTCTTATATGAGGGATACAGAGCCTGCCAGACTGAATTGAGAGGTCCACTCAAATTGTGTTAAAAATTAACAGGGAAGATATTTTGCCTGTAACAAATTTTTATCCTGATGCTTTGTGTCCTCAGGGTACTTTTGTTTACCTTCTCAAATAATAAATATAGCCATGGAGGGCATAATGGCATTTCGGTCAATGATGGACTACATATAGGATGGTGGTCCCACAAGATAATGATGGAGGTGAAAATTTTCTATCATCTAGTGACATCATAGCCATCATAGCTCAATTACTTAATTTTAAAATAAATTTAGTATAGCCTAAGTGTATAGTGTTTTAAAAGTCTGCAAGAATGTACAGTAATGTCCTAGGCTTTCACAGTCACTCATCACTCACTCATTGACTCACCCAGAGGTACTTTAGTCCTTTGAGCTCCATTCATGGTAAGTGCCCTACACAGGTGTGCCATTTTCATCTTTTACACTGTTTTTTTTTTTTTTTTTTTTTCTGGACCTTTTTATGTTTAGATACATGAACACTTACCATTGTGTTACAATTGCCTACAGTATCCAATATGCTGTACAGGCTTGTAGCCTAGGAGCAATGGGCTATACCATCTAGCTTTGTGTAATATACTCTCTGATGTTCTCACAGCCATGAAATCACCTAACAATGCATTTCTTAGAACATATCCCTGTTGTTAAGTGACTCATGACTGTAATTACCAATAATTGAGGGCTTTCCATGTGTCAGACTTTGAAAATGCTTCATATATAAAATGAGATAAAATTATTCCAGTTTCTTCCAAATTCTGGCAGGAGGGCTAGCAAGACTCCATGAGTAGATTTTTCTTAGTAATTAAAAGATTTGAAAATATATGAATATGTTTTCTCTTGCTCTGGAGGAAAGGGTAAAAGGAAAATTTGTGTAGGGAGCCCAGTAGATTTTCTTGAGGAAAGGGGTGTGAAAATTCTTCTTTCAGTGATTTGAAATTATGAAAATGGGTTGTTAAGTCTTGTTATCAAGAAAAGGCCCTAAAATTCATCTGGAACCTCAGAATAAAATCTTGTTAGAAAATAGGATGGGCAGGTATAATTAGTTAAGATGAAATTATAGTCATATCAATCAGTCAGAGAGGACTCCTAGGAACATGCAGAATGAAGAAAACAGGTGAAAAGGAAGCTAGGGATTGGAGCAAAGCAGCTACGAGCTGAGGAATGCCAAAGCTTGCTGGTAGCCCCAGATGCTGGTAGACATGAGAGTTTCTCCCCTGCAGCATCCAAAAGGAACCAGCCCTGCTGACACCTTGATTTCAGACTTCTGCTTTCATGGACTGTGAGAGAAGATATTTCTGTGTTTTAAGCCAACCAGTTTGTGGTAATTTGTTACGACAACTCTAGGAAACTGACATAAGCCCCAAGGCCTTGAAAGGGAGCTCTGGGTAGAACCTGATCGCTGAGTTAGTGCACAGGACTTCAGTGTAAGAGTCCGAGGAGGGGCCGGCTGCAGCAGAGCAATTGGCTGTTACCTGGGAACCCAAGAGTGAGACAGCCTGTGTCTCTCAGACATCCTGGGCACACATTGGAGCCAGCAAAGGCATTACGGGTGCAGTGAGCAAGCATCCATCAGAGAGCAGAGGAATAGCCTTCCTGCCACTGTGTATAGAAACTGGGTCTGTGGATTGACTAGCAGCTCCGGTTCTGTCTCCAGCTTACCTAGATTTGACCTTTTCAGGTGGAATGAATCTTCAGAATTCTTGGACTAACTGGCATTAGGCTTCAAGAGGGAGATGTGGAATATCCTGTTAATAAAGATACCTGGATGCTTGAGTTAATAACCAAAAATAAGAAGAGACTAGGTCATGTGTTTATGCTCAGTTAGTGAAGATGGCTATGCTGCTTGTGTCGTTATAACTTAGGTTAGGTGCATTTATCATCTTTGTGTAGATTTAGAAACTGAGGCTGGTACAGGTTAGGTAACTTGCTTGCTGTATTACAGCCTAGATTGGAATTAAAGTCTGGGTTCAACGCTTGTGTTTTCAACAATTGTAGTTTCCTGCCCACTAGTCCTGGGAAGTGACTAGATCTTCATAATCTCACAGGAACTTTGTCCAGCAAACCAATGTTGGAAGTGGTAGTTTGTACTCTGAGCCAGAGGCAGAGTCTAAATGTGAGCATGAGCAGGGAGGAAGCTGGGAAAGGTTGAATGGAGCTGGAAGGCAGGTGTGGGGTGGGCTAGCCTCAAAGTCATCTCAGGAGTCATGACAAGTTGAAACCATGGGGAGGGGGTACCTGGGCGAATCTAAATGCAGCAGCCAGACAGCAAGCATGGCTCCAACAGAAGTTGTCATGGAAACAGACAGAGATCCAAAGGCCAGAACCTGGAATCTAAACCAGGTCAGAGTGAGACGGTGTCTGAAGCCACAGCTAGAGTAAAAAGGGTGCACACACAGGGCCTGGGCAGATAGATTTCCTTTGAATGCCTGGCTTCTGCTCTGGCTGGCTTTGCTTCCTGGTCAGTGCATATCGGGAGCTCTGCCTCTGGAGTGCCTTAAAGGCTCTCTCATTCTTCTGACAAGTAAAGAGCCCGTCTACAACCTCCCTTTACCTAGTTTGCTGGCCCTTCTCAAATACATTCAATGACAACGTTCTGAGGGAATGGTTTATCTTTAAACAGTTCAACTATAATATCGTTTTTTCTTATATGGGACTAAAACCTGATCTCGAATCAACAGTTTTTCCTCTTTCTCTTGGGTGTCAACCCTTAAATGTTTAGTCACAGACACTGGCTGGAGAAGATCTCCAAAATCTCAAGGCTTAAACAGCAAACATTCTGATTTACTAAGTCTGAGACAGGGCCAGAAAATCCACATTTGGAAAAGCTCCCAAGGTGCCTCTGATGTGCAGCTAGAGCTGGAAACCACTCATGTAGCTTCCTCAAGACTCTCATTAAAATCGTGTGGATGCTACCCGCTAAATATTTCCACAAACAGCTAGGAAGTGTTGCCCCACTTCCCATGCTTGCCATATTAGTGTAGCTTTCACAGTTGTTGACGTTCGTTATTACAAAGATTTCTCACTGGTCTTCCCATCTCCAGCCTTTGGACTTTTAATCCATCCTCCTTTGAAACTGCACATAAACGTCTGGGCAAGCCACGTTTTGCTTCCAATTCTCAGCTCACTCTCTACTGCAGTGATAAATGAACTAATAATAAAGGGAGTGCACAACCAATGGTGTATATTAGGTCTTTGAGGGTTAGGCCTGTGCCTGCCTCCCCTTCTCCTGTGCCCTGGTCATGCCACACCACTTCAGGGTCTCTGATGCCTCCTACTTTCTTGGCATCGTGGCTTTAACATTTGCTTTTCCTTCAGCCAAGAATGCTCCCTTCCTTGCCCGATTAATTTTCCATTTGTCCTTCTACACTCAGCTCTGGTATGGCCTTCACAAACGTGCTATCCAGGACTCTTCTCGATCACATAATTTGTTATTTGATATTTTGACTTGGCTATTTTGGTAATTTTTACCCTGAGGACATTTTGATTCCAGAAACATTTGTATGCATCATCATTTGATTTGAGCTCACTTTGATGGCTAAAATAATGAACCATTACATTTTCAACTCAGAAAAAAAATCCCAAGGAATGATTAAAACATTTATTCTTATTCCGTTGCTGACCTTGACAGCATTGCTGATCTACCCTTCTGTAAGTGGGGATGAAAGAAGGGAGGTGGTTTAGGAATGAGGTGAGGTGAGAGTGAGTTCTGCAGTAGAGTCAGAGATGGAAGAAGGATCCATGGTGGGGTGAGTATTAGGGTCAGGGTGGAGGGTCAGAGGCTCCTGCTGACATGGGAGTAGAAATTTTGTCACACTTGCTGCTTAGACAGTAACAAAAAGAAAAAATAATTTGGAAATGATTATTTCAAATAAGCCATGTATTGTGGGTTGAATTTTGTCCCCCTCAAAAGGTGTTAAAATCCTAACCCCCAGTACCTGGGAATGTGACTTTATTTGGAAATGGGGTCTTTGCAGATGATCCAGTTAAGGTGAGGCCATTGGGGTGGGCCATAATCCAATGTGACTTTGTTCTTACCTATAACATAAAAGGAAACTTGGCTACAGAGACAGACATATACAGAGGAAGGATTATGTGAAGAGCTGCAGGGAGAAAACCATGTGTGGATGAAGACAGAGATCACAGTGATGCACCACAAGCCAAGGAATGCAAAAGATTGCCAGCAAACCACCAGAAGCCCGGAGAGAAGCATGGAACAGATTCTCCCTTACAGCCCTTGGGAGGAGCCAACCTGGCTGACACCTTGATCTCAGACTTCTAGCCTCCAGAACTGTAAGACAGTAGATTTCTGTTGCTTAAGCCATCTAGTTTGTGGTACTTTGTTACAGCAGCCCTAGCAAACGAATACATCATATAAAAATACTGTATCAAAAAGCCTGGTTAAAATGCCCTGTTTCAAGGTAAGTTGCTCATCCTCTGAGCTCCCAGAAAGAACATCATTCCCAGGACATCATTACTCTGTATGTTAATGGTCTGAAACTCGTCTGTATTAGGCACAAGACTATAAGCGCTTCAAGGTCCAAAGCTTTGCTCTTTATTTCTTTGTTCCCAGTACTCAGCTTATTGAGTCTAGATAACTTAGGGATAAACAAATAATGTAGGTTTAAGGTTCTCAGAGTTTGGCTGGTTAGGTGGTTGCCCTGGTTCTGAGTACTAATGTTCAGATTGAACTCTGCTCTGGTCTCCAGGCTCAGCATACTTTCCATTTCATCATGAAGAGCTCTGTCAACTTCACCAGTAGTGCCTTCCTCTTCAGGCTAAATTTCCTGTGTTCCTCTGTCTATTCTTTACATGTGCAGGTGCCCAAAGCTCTCATTATTCTGGTCACTCTCCTTCTCTGGATAGACATATTCTCAAATAGTGGCATCTAAATGGAACACAATCTTCTATCACCATCACCTTCCTTGATAAAGACCCCAGGCTGGTAGTAATGTTAAGACTGCCGGAAAATTCTGGCTTCTTATGGATTGCAATCTATATCCTGTGCAATGCCTTTTGATGCAGAACGTTAATCCAACTCCCTCTCACTCTGCATTTAACTTCTACAAGTTTTGAACTAAAATCTATGACTTTATATTTATCTCTATTAAATTTTATTTGAGTTTCCTCTAATGTTCTACAGGTGTTTACTTGGGTGTCTTCTAATGGTTTATTGAGATAATTTCATATCTCCTTTTATTATCTTAATAATATTAGCTCTCTCATTCCATTTTGGGGCATTTGAAAATATGGTAAGAGTGTTGTTTATGTTTTCAAATCACTGCTAAGAATGTTGAATCGTTTACCTAGCACAGAATATCTGGGTAATTATCAACCCTCTGTTTTATTTTCTTTCTTTATGGCCTTGGACCAAATCAGTACAAAGCTGGTAAGCAGAACAAAGCCTTTCCTTATTTATTTATTTATTTATTTATTTATTTATTTATTTATTTATCGTGCTTTAGGTTCTGGGGTACATGTGCAGATCATGCGGTTACATAGATATACACGTGTCATGGTGGTTTGCTGCGTCCATCGCCCTGTCATCTACATTAGGTATTTCTCCTAATGCTGTCCCTCCTCAATCCTGCCCCCCGGCTATTCCTCCCCTAGCCCCCACTCCCAGGCCCTGGTGTGTGGTGTTTCCCTCCCTGTGTCTGTGTGTTCTCATTGTTCAACACTTACTTATGAGTGACAACATGCAGTGTTTGGTTTTCTGTTCTTGTGTCAGTTTGCTGAGAATGATGGTTTTCAGTTTCATCCATGTTTCTGCAAAGGACATGAACTCATCCTTTTTATGGCTGTGTAGTACTCCATGGTGTATATGTGCCACATTTTCTTTATCCAGTCTGTCATTGGTGGGCATTTGGGTTGCTTTCAAGTCTTGGCTATTGTGAACAGTGCTGCCATAAACATACGTGTGCATGTGTCTTTATAATAGAATGATTTATAATTCTTTGGGTATATAGCCAGTAATGGGATTGCTTGATCAAATGGTATTTCTATTTCTAGATCCTTGAGGAATCGCCACACTGTCTTCCACAATGGTTGAATTAATTTACACTCACACCAACACTGTAAAAGTGTTCCTGTTTCTCCACATCCTCTCCAGCATCTGTTGTCTCCTGATTTTTTAATGATCGCCATTCTAACTGGTGTGAGATGGTATCTCAATATGGTTTTGATTTGCATTTCTCTAATGACCAGTGATGATGAGCTGCTTTTCATATGTTTGTTGGCTGTATAAATATCTTCTTTTGAAAAGTGTCTGTTCATATCCTTTGCCTAATTTTTGATGGGGTTGTTTTTTTTTTTTTCCTGTAAATTTGTTTAAGTTCTCCATAGATTCTGGATATGAGCGCTTTGTCAAATGGGTAGATTGCAAAAATTTTGTCCCATTGTGTTGGTTGCTGGTTCACTCTACTGATAATTTCTTTTGCCATGCAGAAACTCTTAATTAGATCCTCTTTGTCTATATTGGCTTTTGTTGTCATTGCTTTTGTTGTTTTAGTCATGAAGTCCTTGCCTATGCCTATGCCCTGAATGGTATTGCCTATGTTTTCTTCTAGAATTTTTATGGTGTTAGGCCTCATGTTTAAATCTTTAATCCATCTAGAGTTAATTTTTGTATAAGGTGTAAGGAAGGGATCCAGTTTCTGCCTTCTGCATATGGCTAGCCAGTTTTCCCAACACGATTTGTTAAATAGGGAATCCTTTTCCCACTGCTTGTTTTTGTCAAGTTTGTCAAAGATCAGATGGTTATAGTTGTGTGGCATTATTTCTGAGGCCTCTGTGGTTTTCCGTTGGTCTATATGTGTTTTGGTACCCATACCATGCTGTTTTGATTATAATAGCCTGAACAAAGCCCTTTCAATATGATGCCAGGCAAGTAGATATTTCTTACACAACCATGTGGGTACTGGGTAGTTGATAGTAAGATTTCTGTGAGTTACAGACTTCTCCTTACACAACCATTCATCCAATCTCAGCTAGGCGTGTCTGGTTACAGCAATCTGGCAGAAGCCTCCTCCTCACCTGGCTGCTTCAGTGGGGCCTGCAGAGTGACATGTATTTGTTCTCAAATTTTCCAGTTATAGGAAAACTGTAACTGCCTGTTTGCTTTCTTTTCTCTTTTGAAAATCCTACTGATGAGAATTTTAACTAGTAAATTGATCAACTTTTTTCAAACTGCTGCCATCACAGGTGACAAGTAATTAGTGGGAGACACTTGTGAACTTGGGCCATAGCATGATACAGTAATTTAGAGTGAGGACTGTGGAATTTATCTTTGGTCTGATTTTAGCTCTGCCACCTGACTGTGGCTCTAGCCAAGTTATTTAATCTCTTTGTGCTTTAGTTTTCTCATCTGTTAAAAGAAAATATCGATTCTGTTATTACTAATGAGTATTAAGCTGAATCACTCTGTGGGAAGTGCTTATCACAGGGGCTGGCACATAGTAGGTATTTCATAAACATTACCATCTTCATTATTATTCAGGCACAAAGCATTTAAGTATTTTAAAATAAAAAAGACTGAGGTGACTACGTATGAAATACTTGAATTGCACTATGTCTGCTGACTTAAGAGCTTACCGACCATATCAATCTCAGCATGAAACTGAGTTTTATTGAAATTATTTCACGAATCTAAGGATTGTCTCTAAATAAATTGAATGGTTCACCTAATTACCTAAGTCTTGTCGCTTTAAGTAGAATTGATTCACTCTTCTAATATGCCCTGGAGAGGGATGAAATCCAAAAGACAAGCAATTTCAATAGAATACAGTCCAAATTGTCCCCAGACTGAAGCTTTTTAGCCTACAAAAACCCTACAAAATCCTCCAAAGAATGGTGACTAATTCTGATGAGGTCTATCATGCGCTATTAACAAAATAGGAATGTTTCTTTAACATCTGTACATTTGACCAACACACTTATTTAAGGATAGTAAGGAAATTGTTCTTCCATGGAATTGACTTCAATGGTACAGTTTTAGGTTTTTTTCATCCTGTCCACAAGCTTTTGTTGTTGTTGTTGTTAGATTAGGAAGGGGTAGCAGTATGGGCTGGTAAGTCCTTATGCAGCCTGTGATTTGAGAATCGCTATAATAATGACTGCAGTCGACAATAAAAATACAATGCACGTCAGCAAGCATTTGTTGTATATCTTTTTATATGCCAGTGCCCTGCTAGGGCCTCTAGGCATCTTCCAAATCCTCACCTACCCACACCACGTCTTCTCGGTCCACAAAACAATTAGAAGAGGCACAACTGAAGGAGGAATTTTGTAAGAAAAGACGTGGTGTGGGTAGGTGAGGATTTGGAAGATGCTCAGAGAATAGTGGCTGGAGGAAGTGACTTGTTTTGGGAAGAAAGAAGTTGGAAAAGGAAGATACGAACCTGACATTAAGGGCTTGACTATAATTATTTTGCACACGATTTTCTATCTCATAATTGGTCTAATATACCAAGTGTCAGTTTTCATTGAGCAAAACACTGAAATAATGGCACTCAAATGAGATGAAGTCAGTGTTAATAGCTGTTGAAATGTGTATCTGTTAGGTTTCTCAGTATTAAATTTGCTTGTCTGATACATCATTATTTATTAGTTAGTGATGAAAGAACTCTAAAACTTCTTAAAAAAAAACCTTTACATATTGACAAATCAGAAGTCAGGCATCCCTTCATTTCTAAATTTTAAGTGTCTCCCACCCTACCCTGTATTATTTGATTCACATCTGCAAATCTTCAGCAAGCTCAAAGTGGTTGCATTATGTCACATTCTTTCCGTTGCAGGGGACCTAGAAAGAGTGGTGTGATCACAACGTACACAAGGACAGCACTGAACCCTGATGTTTTTGGAATAATAGTCAGTATTTCATAGTTACTAAGAATTTGAGAGATAGATAACCCATTAGGCAAAATAAATTCTTTATTAAAAAGGCAGCATAAATGTTATTCCAAGGTCCAACCTAGGGCACCCTTTGTGATTCAACATTTATTTGCTTTTACAAAATTCCTTCTCCTAGAGATGGCAATCACTGGTTCTGTACTTTGTCTGGTACTTTGAATATAGCTTCTGGCAACTTTTAGGGTATGTGGCTTTCATGCATCAGGTACTGGATTAGGCACTGCTGTGGTTTGAATGTGTTATCTCTAAAATGGGGAGTTGCCAATGTGGTGGTATTAAGACATAGGGCCCTGTAAGAGGAAATTAGGCTCTGAGGGGTCCTTCCTCCTGAATGTGGTTAGGTAAACAGCTTGTTGGAGGGAGTTTATCTTTTTTTTTGCCCTTCCATCTTATTCCATGTGAGGACACAGGATTCCTCTCCTCTGAAAGATGCAGTGTTCAAGGCACTGTCTTGGAAGCAGAGACCTGACTCTCACCAGATGATGAACTTACTGGTGCTTTGATCTTGGACTTCCCTGCCTCCAGAACTGTAGAAACACATTGCTATTGTTTATAAAGTAACCAGTCTCAGGCATTTTGTTATAGCAGCATCAACTGGACTAAGACAGGCACTTACCCTAAGAACAGAGCTAATACCATCATATCTGCAGGATCTCCCTGGTGGCATACTTGCCATTTTCCTTTTCTCATAAGGCAGACAGAAATAGATGATAAGAAGTAAAATGGGGTTTCCTTTTCTAATGTCTTCATAAGTCTAGTCCAAGTCCATAATCTTTCCTTTTTCTAATGAGTATAGGTTTGTAACTGTAAACTCTGGTATATAAGAATTGAGACTTTTTTCCCCCCGTAAATCAATTTAAATCTGACTTTGAGTTCCTACCCCGTTGGGCTGGTAGCAAATTTAATGAGAGATGGGGTCTTGTTCTGTCACTGAGGCTAAAGTGTAGTGGTGTGGTCATCACTCATCACTGTCTGGAACTCCTGGGTTTCAGCCATCCTCTCCAGCCTCTTGAGTAGCTGGGAAGACAGGCACAAGCCACCAGGCCCAGCAGCAGATTTAATCTTTAATGCCATCTTCCCTCTACTCCACCAGATTGTCAAAATTCTGAGACATTGTAGGCTGCACAAAAATAACAAGGAGGCTCCTCTTATCTTACTGATAAACTCTGCGATGCCTATTGTCAGTGGTCCTTCCAAGTCTGGCAACTGTGCTGCTTTTGTTTTAGGCTTAGAACATAGAAATGATTACTTTTTATTAGGGTCCAGTGATCCTGCATGACCACATAGCAATGCCCTGACTTTAGCTAACTTCTCAGGTTAGTGCTACAGAGCAGGGCCATTCTTTGCCCAGGTGTGCCTCTGTTATTTGCATACTTCCCTTTACTTTGTTCTCAAGTTATGGGTCTTTCTCTTCCTACCCTCTGATGTCTTCTATGAATTTGATCCTTTGTTGTTTGCATTGCATAATACTTGAATCAGGAAATTCAAAAGATCTGACTACCTGTTTGGTAAGGTGGAAAGAAAATGGAAGAGAGGATTGATACGAATTAAATCTCAGTAAATTATCCTGCCTCATTCCCACTGCAGGAAGTAGGATTCTTAGTGAGACCCACTTTCTCTTCTAAAATTTTTTTTCTACTAGATTCCCTTATCTTCAATATTTTCACACATTCCAGGTGTTTTATACTTTTTTTTTTTTTTTTTTTTTTTTTTTTTTTTTTTTTTTGATACAGGGTCACATTCTGTCACCCAGGCTGGAGTGCAGTGCTGCAATCTCAGCTCACTACTGCCTTTACCTTGCAGGCTCAATCAATCCTCCCACCTCAGCCTTTCGAATAGCTGAAACTACAGTGTGTACCACCATTCTCAGCTAATTCTTTTAATTTTTTTGTAGAGATGGGGTCTCACTCACTATGTTGCCCAAGCTGGTGTTGAACTCCTGGGCTCAAGTGATCCTCCTGCCTTGGCCCCCCAAAGTGCTGGGATTACAAGCATAAGCCACCTTGCCCCAACTGTTTTTCATATTCTGAAGCTACTTCAGACCTCTGCTAAAAATATTATTGTCCTTTCTCCCTGTAAATATCTTTAACCTTTTATAGTAATTATAATTGCACTATAATAGTATAACTCCTTGGTTATGTGTGTGTATGTGTAGTGTATTACTAGAAAGAAAACAGTTTTATATTTACTGGGTCATAAATATGTATGGTGTCTAGAGAATGAAGGTGAGCAAACATTTCTTTAGTTCTTTCCTTTTCCTGTTGCTACTTTGTACTTCTGGGGTTAGGCTTTTTTGGGTTTCTGCAAGTTCTTTTCCTCCCTGGTGTCTTTTATTTTATACCAATCCTAGCTCTGCTAGTGTACAGGGAAGTCAAAGTCATGATGATCTTTGTTCTGAGCACTATCAATTCATATGGTAGCCATTAGCGCTGTTAGCCACTATCAATTATTGTGGTAACCATTAGTGTTGTTTTGTCAGGATACTGGCACATAGTAGGATGGCACTTTGTCAATAACTTTGTAGTTAGGTGTGACCATGAGGGTTGCTTTGATCAATTAAATGTGAGCTGAAGTGATGTGTGTCACTTCTAAGAATAACTTCCTGAGCTAATGGGTAATTTTTTGCTGTTTCATTCCATGTTGCGGTTCATCAAGGAAGCCTGTGTTAAGAAACCCCTCTCCTGAACCCCACTTTCGCCTCATTCCTTGAATGACCACAAAAAAATAGAATCTAATCTTGACTCGCCTTGGGCATGAAGAGGGAGAGAGAAATGAATGTACTGTGTTTAGCCACTGGGATTTTGGGGTTGATTTTTACTGTAGGATAACTAATCCTACAGTCTTTTTTAGGAGTAGACTAGCTATTCTAAATATTCTCCAGTCAAGTAGCTAAGAGACAGAAAATAAGTATGTTTGTCTGAGTAATATTTACTGCCACATTGATATTTTTAAAAAAGTTATGCTGTCTCTGTCTCTTCTCTGTTCTTCCAAAGATCCCTTTATATCTGAGTGAGTGCAATGGACTAGAAAGAAGAGATTGATTGGTGTAGACTACTCCCTTGTGTCACATAGATCTGGGTACTGGTAGTTTTCATTTTTTCCAAAGCTTCATATTTCTCAAATGATCTATAAGTAATAAACACCTATACTTTTTTTTTTTTTTTTGCTAAGTCATTTGATTGTTCCAAGATTGAACCCCTAGGAATTCCAATGATGCAAAAGCAAAAAACAAGATAGCATTTTTCCTTGCTGATGTGCGAGCTCTACCTGTGTTAAACACAGAAACTGCAGATCTTGCACAGACACATGCTCAGTGTGCGTTTCATTTAGTCTTTAAATCTTTTAAAAATTTATTTTTATTTTTTTGAGATAAGACCTCAGCTCAGTTGCTTAGGCTAGAGTGCACAATCAGTGGCAGAATCATGGGTCACTGCAGCCTCGACCTCCCACTGGGTGCAAGTAACCCTCCCACCTCAGCCTCCTAAGTAGCTGGGACTACAGGCATGCGTCACCATGCCCAGCTAATTTTAATATTTTTTGTAGAGACAAAGTTTCACCATGTTTTCCAGGCTGGTCTCAAACTCCTGGGCTAAAGCAATCCCCCACCTTGGGCTCACAAAGTGCTGGGATTACAGGCATTAGCCGTAGTGCCCAGACTCATTCGGACTTATAAAATGATTATTGATGTCCCACTAGATACTAGGGACATTCATAATTATAATTAGCAATATTTGCTCTGAATACAAATTGCAAGAAAATATAAAGGCATATGTTAGGGAGAACTCATCTGTTTGAGGGTATCAGGAAACGGTTCTTGAGGAAGCAACATTTGAGCTGAGATGAAAGATGAGTTGCAGTTGGTCAGCAAAATGATGGGAAGGGATGGGGTGGGGAGGGAAGAGTAAACAGCAAAGTAAACAGCATTTGCAAAGAATCTGAGGCTGGAGAAGCATGATACACTGGAGAAGGCAAAAAGAAAAAGAAAAAAAAAAAAGGCTTGTATAGGCTGCGGCACAAGTTTTCCTAAGTGGCATGTGACAAGGCTGAGCAAGTAGCCAGAGCCAGATTTTAACAGGCCCTTGCAGGCCATATTGATTTGGTTGTTTTTAAAGTTATGGGAATCTATTGAAAGATGGATATTTTAGGCTGGTTATTGACACTACAAGATTTGGATTCAAGACGAGATTTAAGTCCATTCATCCATCCATCCATTCATTCAACGTTCACACTGGGATTGCAGAATAGGGTGTTGCATTAGCTGGGATCACCTTTACTGAAGTCAGAGAAAAAGTTAGGGAAATTGCCTAAAACAAGTTAATTGTCTGTAGCTTGCTTTGATGTGGCAGCCAGAGTATAAGGCGTGTGATGAATTTTGTATAAGGCCTAGGAGGGACGAGAGTGGGCCTAGTCCGTTTAATATATTGCTCCAAGAACAGGCTCCATCCTAAAAGACAGATTCAATAAGCCATAACACAGCAAGTTTTTACCTTGTTTTATTACCAAGTTTTTACTTTTGTAAGATCAATCACAAGTAGAAAATATGTTTAGATGTGGAAGGCAGTACAGTTTACAGAAGGAGGTCATCAGTTCATATCAAAGTATATTGTCCAGGACTCTTACACGCTCTCCTTGATGTTTGGTAGCAGGAGAGTTATATTTTAAAATAGTCTGAACTCAGCCTCTGAGGTTTTATGGTAGGGAGCAATTCTGCATTGGCAGGAAACTGAATGCTGAACTGAATGCCCTACAGATAATTTCCACGCATAAGTTTCTGTTGTACAAAACAAATCCATATTCATTCCAGTGATTTCCCCTTTATTCTTTTCAAACTCCCAAATGGGAAAGATTAGATTCAAGACTCTTCTCATAAATTACACAGTTTTAATTCAGTAGATTTGCATAAGCCCCAAACGCTAAACTTCCTACAAATAGTTGAAATAAATATAGCACTTATGGATCACATCTAGTCATAGATTTATTTTCAAATGATTAATTATCTAGCTTTTGTAGAATATGACTATGAGAAAGGTCAGATTCAGTCCCCGTAGCAAAGATGCAACCAAAGGGAGGTGCTGCTTAATGATCCCAAGGTCCATAAACTGGAATCCAAGAAATGATTAGGAGAGTTGAAGAATAAAATAGAATGCCAGAACACCCAAATTTAAGATGAAATGAACATTTGGAGGAGTATCTTGACATAAAGACTTGTGTTAAGCACAATATTCCAATCCATCAGCATGTGTTTACCCTGTACTAAGACTGATACTTGATATTCTGAATTGCTGATAAATTACTCTAAAGGACTCCAAGGAGGCTTGCCTGGAGATTCGATGACTCAGTGGCATTTGGTTGTGCCTGACAGAGTGAAGACATGTTTAAAGTTCTGATTTTCTGATCTTCACTTTATTGCACTCCATTCCATTGTTTCTACTCTTCAAATTGTCTCATTCTTCTCCTTCTTGTGCTTATCATTTCTCTCTCAAATTTAAATTAATGGCCTTATTGTCTATTCAGTCAATTTTCATCTTCTGAAGTAACATGTCTCCACGCCTCCTAACTAGACTACACTCATCCTTCTTGGACCTTCTTGAATTCTTCCTCCTTCAGGAAGCCTTTTAGATGTGTTATTTAGTCTCCCCCCCCCCCTTTTTCCTTTTCTCTGGGTATCTATTGTTCTTATAATCAAACTCAATACAATTTAATTCTGTTTTCAACATTTTTAGTGAGGCTTTTTAAAAAATTATACTTTAGGTTCTGTGGTACATGTGAAGAACATGCAGGATTGTTGCATAGGTACATACACGGCAAAGTAGTTTGCTGTCTTCCTCCTCCCATCACCTATATCTGGTATTTCTCCCCACATTATCCCTCCCCACCCTCACCACTGCAAGCTGTCCCTCCCCTAGTCCCCTCAGCTGACCACAGTGTGTGATGCTCCCCTCCCTGTGTCCAGGTGTTCTAACTGTTCAACACCTGCCTATGAGTGATATCATGTGATGTTTGATTTTCTGTTCTTGTGTCAGTTTGCTGAGAATTATGGTTTCCAGATTCATTCATCTCCCTATGAAGGACACAAACTCATCGTTTTTTATGACTGCATAGTATTCCATGGTGTATATTGCTACAGTTTCTTTATCCAGTCTATTGTTGATGGGCATTTGGGTTGGTTCCAGGTCTTTGCTATTGTAAACAGTGCTGCAATGAACATACATGTGCATGTATCTTTATAACAGAACGATTTATAATTCTTTGGGTATATACCCAGTGATGGAATTGCTGGATCAAATGGTATTTCTATTTCTAGGTCCTTGAGGAATCACCACACTGTCTTCCACAATGGTTGAACTAATTTTCACTCCCACCAACAGTGTAAGTGTTCCTATTTCTCCACATCCTTTCTAGCATCGGCTGCTTCCAGATTTTTTAATGATCACCGTTCTAACTGGTATCTCAATGTGGTTTTGATTTAAATTTCTCTAATGACCAGTGATGATGAGCATTTTTTCATGTTTGTTTTCCTCATAGATGTCTTCTTTGGTAAAGCATCTGTTCATGTCCTTCGTCCACTTTTGAATAGGCTTGGTTTTTTCTTGTAAATCTGTTTTAGTTCTTTGTAGATTCTGGATATTAGCTCTTTGTCAGATGGGTGGATTGCAAAAATTTTTTCCCATTCTCTTGGTTCCTGGTTCACTCTAATGATTGTTTCCTTTGCTCTACAGAAGCTCTGGAGTTTAATTGGATCCCATTTGCCTATTTTGGCTTTTGTTGCCATTGCTTTTGATGTTTTAGTCATGAAGTCCTTGCCTATGCCTATGTCCTGAATGGTTTTGCCTAGGTTTTCTTCTAGGGTTTGTATGGTGTTAGGTCTTATGTTTAAGTCTTTAATCCATCTGGAGTTAATTTTAGTGTAAGATGACAGGTAGGGGTCCAGTTTCTGCTTTCTGCACATGGCTAGCCAGTTTTCCCAAAACCATTTATTAAAAAGGGAATCCTTTCCCCATTGCTCATTTTTGTCAGATTTGTCAAAGATCATATGATTGTAGATGTGTGGTGTTGCTTCTGAGGCCTCTGTTCCATTGGTCTATGTCTCTGTTTTGTTACCAGTACCATACTGTATTGATTACTGTGGCCTTGTAGTATAGTTTGAAGTCTGGTAGTGTGATTTCTCCTGCTTTCTTCTTTTTGCTTAGAATTGACTTGCTTCTGTGGGCTCTCTTTTGGTTCCATATGAAGTTGAAGATGGGTTTTTCCAGTTCTGTGAAGAAGGTCATTGGTAGCTTGATGGGGATAGCGTTGAATCTGTAAATAACTTTGGGTAATATGACCATTTTCACGATATTGATTCTTCCTAACCATGAGCATGGAATGTTTCTCCATCTGTTTGTCCTCTCTTATCTCCTTGAGCAGTGGTTTGTAGTTTTCCTTTAAGGGGTCCTTCACATACTTTGTTAGTTGTATACTTAGGTATTTTATTCTCTTTGTAGCAATTGTGAATGGCAGTTCATTCTTGATTTGTCTCTCTTTAAGTCTGTTACTGGTGTATAGGAATGCTTATGATTTTTGCACATTGATTTTGTATCCTGAGACTGCTGAAGTTACTTAGCAGTTTCAGGAGATTTTGGGCTGAGATGATGGAGTGTTCTAAATATACAATCATGTCATCTGCAAATAGAGACAATTTGGCTTCCTCTTTTCCTAATTGAATACCCTTTATTTCTTTTTCTTGCCTGATTGGTCTTGTTAGAACTTCCAATACTACACTGAATGTGAGTGGTGAGAGAGGGCCTCTTTGTATTGTGCCAGATTTCAAAGGGAATGCTTCTTAGTTTTTGCCCATTCAGTATGATATTGGCCGTGGGTTTGTCATAAATAGCTTTTATTATTTTGTGATATGTTCCATCGATACCTAGTTTATTGACGGTTTTTAGCATAAAGGGCTGTTGAATTTTGTCAAAGGCCTTCTCTGTATCTATTGAGATAATCATGTGGTTTTTGTCTTTGGTTCTGTTTATATGATGTATTATGTTTATGGACTTGCATATATTGAACCAGCCTTGCATCCCCGGGATGAAGCCTACTTGATCATGATGAATAAGCTTTTTGATTTGGTGTTGCATTCTGTTTGCCAGTATTTTATTGAAGATTTTTGTGTCAATGTTTGCCATGGGTATTGGCCTGAAGTTTTCTTTTTTAATTGTGGCTCTGCCTGGTTTTAGTATTAGGACTATGTTGGTCTCATAAAATGAGTTGGGGAGGATTCCCTCTTTTTTTTTTTTTTTTTTTTTTATTGTTTGGAATAGTTTCAGAAGGAATGATATCAGCTCCTCTTTATACGTCTGGTAGAATTCGGCTGTAAACCAGTCTGGACCGGGGCTTTTTTTAGTTGGTAGGCTATTAATTGCTGCCTCAACTTCAGCCCTTGTTACTGGTCTATTCAGGGTTTCAACTTCTTTCTGGTTTAGTCTTGGGAGAGTGCAAGTGTCCAGGAATTTATCCATTTCTTCCAGATTTACTGATTTGTGTGCATAGAACTGTTTGTAGTAATTCTGATGGTAGTTTGTATTTCTGTGGGATTCGTGGTGATGTCCTCCTTATCGTTTTTTATTGCATCTATTTGATTCTTCTCTCTTTTCTTTTTTTATTAATCTGGCTAGTGGTCTATTTTGTTGATCTTTTCAAAAAACCACCTCCTGGATTTATTGACTTTTTTTGAAGGGATTTTTGTGTCTCTATCTCCTTCAGTTCTGCTCTGATCTTAGTTATTTCTTGTCTTCTGCTACCTTTTGAGTGTTTTTGATCTTGCTCCTCTAGCTCTTTCCATTTTGACGATAGGGTGTTGATTTTAGATCTTTTCTTGCTTTTCATATGGGCATTTATTGCTGTATAGTTTCCTCTAGACACTGCTTTAAATGTGTCCCAGAGATTCTGGTATGTTGTGTCTTTGTTCTCATTGGTTTTGAAGAACATCTTTATTTCTGCCTTTATTTCATTGTATCCAGTTAATATTCAAGAGCCAGTTGTTCAGTTTCCATGAAGTTGTGTGGTTCTGAGTTACTTTCTGAGTTCTGAGTTCTAACTTGATTGCACTGTGTTCTGAGAGACTCTTTGTTACGATTTCCGTTATTTTGCATTTGCTGAGGAGTGATTTACTTCCAATTATGTGGTCAATTTTAGAGCAGGTATGGTGTGGTGCTGAGAAGAATGTATATTCTGTGGATTTGGGGTGGAGAGTTCGGTAAATATCTATTAGGTTTGCTTGGTCCAGATCTGAGTTCAAGTCCTGGATATCCTTGTTAATTTTCTTTCTCACTGATCTGTCTAATACTGACAGTGGAGTGTTAAAGTCTCCCATTATTATTGTGTGGGAGTCTAAGTTTCTTTGTAAGTCATTAAGAACTTGCCTTTTGTATCTGGGTGCTCCTGTATTGGGTGTGTATAGATTTAGGATTGTTAGCTCTTCTTGTTGCAGTGATCCTTTCACCATTATGTAATGCCCTTCTTTGTCTCTTTAGATCTTTGTTGGTTTAAAGTCTATTTTATCAGAGACTAGAATTGCCACTTCTGCTTTTTTTTGCCCTCCATTTTCTTGTTAAATCTTCCTCCATCCCTTTATTTTGAGCCTATGTGTATCCTTGCATGTGAGATGGGTTTACTGGATACAGCACACCAGTGGGTTTTGACTTTTTATCCAATTTGCCAGTCTGTGTCTTTTGATTGTGGCATTTAGCCCATTTACATTTAAGGTTAATATTGTTATGTGTGAATTTGATCCTGCTATTTTGATGCTAGCTGGTTCTTTTGCCCACTAGTGGATGCAGTTTCTTCATTGTGTCGATGCTCTTTACCATTTGGTATGTTTTTGGAGTGGCTGGTACTGGTTCTTCCTTTCTGTGTTTAGTGCTTCTTTCAGTAGCTCTTGTAAAGCAGGCTTGGTGGTGATGAAATCTTTGAGGAATTGCTTGTTTGTAAAGGACTTTATTTCTCCTTTGCTTATGAAATTTAGTTTGGCTGGATATGAAATTCTAGGTTGAAAGTTCTTTTGTTTAACAATGTTAAATATTGGTCCCCACAGTCTTTTGGCTTGTAGGGTTTCTGCTCAGAGATCCCCTGTGAGTCTGATGGGCTTCCCTTTGTAGGTAACCTGACCTTTCTCTCTGGCTGCCCTTAGCATTTTTTCCTTCATTTCAACCCTGGTGAATCTGATGTGTGTTGGGGTTGCTCTTCCTGAGGAATATCTTTGTCATGTTCTCTGTATTTCCTGGACTTGAATATTGGCCTGCCTTGCTAGGTTGGGGAAGTTTTCCTGGATAATATCCTGAAGAGTGTTTTCCAGCTTGGATGCATTCTCTCCATCATATTCAGATAAACCTATCAAATGTATCTTAGGTCTTTTCACATAATCCCATATTTCTTGGAGGCTTTGTTTGTTTCTTTTTATTCTTTTTTCTCTAATCTTGCCTTTTCATTTTACTTAATTAAGTTGATTATTAATCTCTGATATCCTTTCTTCTGCTTGGTCAATTTGGCCATTGAAACTTGTGTATGCTTTGTGAAGTTCTCATGTTGTGTTTTCCATTGTTTCATTTATATTCTTCTCTAAGCTGTTTATTCTCATTAGCATTTCGTCAAACCTTTTTTCAAGGTTCTTGGTTTCTTTGCATTGGTTAGAACATGTTCTTTTAGTTCAGAGAAGTTTCTTATTACCCACCTTCTGAAGCCTGTTTCTGTCAATTCATCAGACTCATTCTCCATCCAGTCTTATTCCCTTGCTGGTGAGGAGTTATGATCCCTTGGAGGAGGAGAGGCATTCTGGTTTTGTGTGTTTTCATCCTCGTTATGCCGGTTTCTTCCCATTTAGTGGATTTATCTATCTGTGGTCTTTGTGGTTGGTGACTTTCAGATGGGGTCTCTAAGTGGACATCCTGTTTGTTGCTGATGAAGTTATTTCTTTCTGTTTTTTAGTTTTCCTTCTAACAGTCAGGCCCCTCTGCTGCAGGGCTGCTGGAGGTCTACTCCAGACCCTGCTTGCCTGGTGATCACCTGCAGTGGCTGCAGAACAGTAAGGGTTGCTGTCAGTTTCTTCTTCTGTTATCTTTGTCCTGAAATGATACCCACCAGATATCAGCCTGAGCTCTCCTTTATGAGGTGTCTCTTTGGATATGCATGGGTTAGGGATCTGCCTGAAGAGACAGTCTGTCCTTTATAGGAGCTCAAGTATGGAGCTGTGAGCTCTGTTGTTCTGCTCAGAGCTGCTGGGCAGGTGCATTTAAGTCTGCTGCACCAGAGCTCATAACCACCTTTTTTTCCCAGGTGATCTGTCCTGGGAACATGGGGCTTTATTTATAAATTCCTGTCATGCTGCTTCCTTTTCTCAGAGATGCCCTGCCTGCAAGGAGGTAACCTAGTCACAGTCTGCCAGCAGAGGTGTTGCTGAGCTGCCTTGGGATATGCCTAGCTGCTATGTGAACTTCCTTGTAGTTTTGTTTATAGGGGTATAGTTATAACTGCCTCAGTAATGGCCGTCTGCCTCTATAATGGCGAACTGTCTCTGTAATGGTAGATTGCCTCGGTACTGGCAGACTGCCTCAGTAGTGGTGGACTGCCTCAGTAATGGTGGACGTCCTTCCCCTACAGAGCGGGACCGTCCCGGGTCCAGCTCTGCTTGTTGTGAAACTCTCAATCCAGAACATTTCAGATTGCTGGTCTTTGTGGGGGTGGAACCAGCCGAGCCAGATCACCTGGCTCTCTATTTCAGTCCCCCTGCTT
The DNA here is from genome assembly GCF_048565385.1 of Saimiri boliviensis. Classification (NCBI taxonomy): domain Eukaryota; kingdom Metazoa; phylum Chordata; class Mammalia; order Primates; family Cebidae; genus Saimiri; species Saimiri boliviensis. The sequence continues at coordinate 111,674,171 of NC_133455.1, forward strand.
TTTTATAGTTGCATGGGCAATTCTGTATCCTAGGTAGTCCAGTCACCAGTTGAAAAGTCACCTGGATTTGTGTGAGTTTTTGTTTTGAGACTCACTGCACTGGCTGAAACAGCTGTGCTAGGGGCTCATGGCACTATGTGGCCTGGGAATCTCCTGTCCTGGCTCCCTGTTTCAGTCCCCTTTTTCTCAGTTGAACAGGTGTCTCTGTCTCCCAGGCATTCCAGTCACCAGTTGAAAAGGCGCCCAGATTTGTGTTTTTGCGCAGAGACCTGCTGCACCGGCTGAAACAGCCATGCTGGGGGCTCATGGTGCTTTTCCGCCTGGGAATCTCCTGGACTGTGGGCAGTAAAAATTCATTTGGAAATGTGCTAATCACTCACCCTCTGTGTTTCGCTGGGAACTGCAATCCAGAGCTGTTCCTATTTGGCCATCTTGGATACCATCCCTGACTAATTTTTCTGAAGAACGTCTTTATTTCTACCTTCATTTCATTGTTTATCCAGTCGACATTCAGGAGCCAGTTGTTCATTTTCTATGAAGTTGTGCAGTTTTGGGTTTATTTCTTAATCCTGAGTTCTAATTTGATTGCACCATGGTCTGAGAGACTGTTATGGCCTTTCCATTCTTTTGCATTTGCTGAGAAGTAATTTACTTCCAATTACGTGATCAATTTTAGAGTAAGTGTAATGTGGTGCTGAAAAGAATGTATATTCTGTGAATTTGGGGTGGAGAGTTCTGTAAATGTCTATTAAGTTTGCTTGGTCCAGATCAGTGTTCAAGTCCTGGATTTCCTTGTTAATTTTTTGTCTTGTTGATCTGTCTGATACTGAAAGTGGAGTGTTAAAGTCTCCCACTATTATTGTGTGGGAGTCTAAGTCTCTTTGTAGGTTGTTAAGGACTTGCCTTATGTATCTGGATGCTACTGTATTGGGTGCATATATATTTAGGATAGTTAGTTCTTGTTGTATTGATCATTTTACCATTATGTAGTGTCCTTCTTTGTCTCTTTTGATCTTTGTTGGTTTAAAGTCCATTTTATCAGAGACTAGGATTGCCACCCCTGCTTTTTTTTTGCTCTCCATTTGCTTGGTAAATCTTCCTCCATCACTTTATTTTGAGTCTATGTGTATCTTTGCATGTGAGATGGGTCTCCTGAATACAGCACACTGATGGTTTTTGGCCTTTTACTCAATTTGCTTGTCTCTGTCTTTTGACTGGGGCATTTAGCCCGTTTACATTTAAGATTAATATTGTTATGTGAATGATCCTGCCATTTTATTACTGGTTGGTTGTTTGCCCTTTTGTTGGCACAATTTCCTCATTGCATCATTAGTCTTTACCATTTGGTTATTTTTTGCAGTGGCTGGTACTGGTTTTTCCTTTCTGTGTTTAGGATTTTCCTCAGTCCACAAAGGATTTTATTTCTCCATCATATATGAAGCTTAGTTCGGCTGGATGTGAAATTCTGTGTCGAAAGTTCTTTTCTTTAATGATGTTTAATATTGGGCCCCGCTTTCTTTTGGCTTGTAAGGTCTCTGCCGAAATATCCACTGTGAGTCTAATGTGCTTCCCTTTGTGAGTGACCCAACCTTTCTCTCTGGCTGCCCTTAGTATTTTTTCCTTCATTTCAACCCTGATGAATCTGTCAATTATGTGCCTTGGTTGCTCTTCTGGGGAAGTATTGTTGTCGTGTTCTCTGTATTTCCTGTATCTGAATGTTGGCCTGCCTTGCAAGGTTGGGGAAGTTCTACTGGATAATATCCTGAAGAGTGTTTTCCAGCTTGGATTCATTTTCACCATCATCTTCTGGTACACCCATTAGGCATAGATTAGGTCTTTTCACATAATCCCATCTTTCTTGAAGGCTTTGTTCATTTCTTTTCACTCTTTGTTCTCTAATCTTGCCTTCTCATTTTATTTCATTGAGTTGATCTTCAATCTCTGATATCCTTTCTTCTTCATCATCTATTCGGCTATTGAAACTTGTATATACTTCACGAAGTTCTTGTGCTGTGTTTTTTTTTTTTTTTTTTTTTTGAGACAGAGTTTCGCTCTTGTTACCCAGGCTGGAGTGCAATGGCGTGATCTCGGCTCACTGCAACCTCTGCCTCCTGGGTTACCCAGGCTGGAGTGCAATGGCGTGATCTCGGCTCACCGCAACCTCTGCCTCCTGGGTTCAGGCAATTCTCCTGCCTCAGCCTCCTGAGTAGCTAGGATTACAGGCACGCACCACCATGCCCAGCTAATTTTTTTTGTATTTTTAGTAGAGACGGGGTTTCACCATGTTGACCAGGATGGTCTCGATCTCTTGACCTCGTGATCCACCCGCCTCGGCCTCCCAAAGTGCTGGGATTACAGGCTTGAGCCACCGCGCCCGGCCTATGCTGTGTTTTTCAGCTCCATCAAGTCGTTTATGTTTTTCTCTAAGCTGGTTATTCTAGTTAGCATTTCATCTAACATTTTTTCAAGGTTTTTAGTTTCTTTGCATTGTATTAGAACATGTTTGTTTAACTCAGAGAAGTTTGTTATTACCTACCTTCTGAAGCCTGCTTCTGTGAATTTGTCAAATCTGTTCTCCATCCAGCTTTATTCCCTTGCACGTGAGGAGTTGTGATCTTGTGGTGAGGGAGAGGCTTTCTGGTTTTTGATGGTTTCATTCATCTTGTGCTGGATTTTCCCCATCTCATTGGATTTATGTAGTTTTAATATCAGGTAGCTGCTTGGGGAGGCAGCCCTTCCTTTGTCTGCCTGCATAGGCGCTGCTGGGCTGCCATGAGGTCAGTGGAGCTGCTGCATTTTTTATTTACTTAGGAAAGTTGGGCTGGCTTCTGCAATGGTGGCTTCCCCTTCCCCCACTGAGCTGGATCGTTCCTTGTTGCTCTCTAGGTGCAAAACTCTGATGTGAGAGTTTTTTCAGTCTGCTGGGCTTTGTCGAGGGTGGGTGGGACCTGTTCTGCCGTATGGGCTGTTTCCCTGTTTTCAGTTCCCTTTCCTTCTTGGGGGAGGGTAGATCTGTCCAGTCGGCTTTCTGGCTTTTATGTCAGCCAGTGCTTCCAAATAGATCCATGTTGACAGCCCCAGTGCTGGCCGAAGTTGCTGTTGTGCCCTTTTCAGACAGCACACTGAGGCTTTGCAGCCCGGTGAATATCTGCTCTGTGGGTTGTGGAGGGCTTGGGTGGAGCACTGTATCTGAATCAAAGTCCCAGAGGGTGAGATCCCCTGGTCGCCTAGTTGGTTGCACGTACCTCCTGGGTGGGGCTGTGCCCCACCTTCCCTCATCTTGCCCTATTTGGTTTATACCCACTGTCCAACCAGACCTATGGAATGAACCTGGTATCTCATTTGGAATTGTGGAAACTGCTTGGTTTCTGTCTCTCTCCTGTTGGGAGCTGCTTTCCGGAGATGCCTCTTATTTGACTATCTTGGGATCCCTTCAGTGAGGTTTGTTGCATCTTCTCAATGCTTTATGACAGGGGCCATGTCTTGCACTTTTTAAACTACTTGAACAGGCTTCAGCTGGGCACAAAGCAGGTACTAAATTCTGTTGACTCATTATATTGCTTTCCATTTTCTTCTGTCAAGATTGTGCTGTATTATTTGAGGTTTTTAGTTTAGCTGCTTTTGGAATAATTTCACTGTAATGGCATGGGTCTTGCCAAGAAATGTAAGCTCTTAGAAATATGGCAGGTGAATTCCAAATTTTATAGACCATCAGTTTCCTAAATATTCAATGCATTATATATATGTATATATTATACATATTAAAAGATATATATTTATATCTAATGTGTATATATATAGGGTATATGTAAATTTTATGTTTATTTTAACAGTGCAGGTTAACACTTCTATAATCTACTGTAAGTGAAGAATTATCCTACAGTTATGAAAAAAATTGCTTTAAAAACAAATCTAGCCAGGTGCGGTGCCTCACGCCTGTAATCCCAGCACTTTGGGAGGCCGAGGAGGGCAGATCACAAGGTCAGGAGTTTGAGACAATCCTGGCCACTATGATGAAACCCTGTCTGTACTAAAAATACAAAAAATTAGCTGAGCATGGTGGTGGGTACCTATAATCCCAGCTACTCTGGAGGCCAAGGCAGGAGAATCACTCCAACCCAGGAGGTGGAGGTAGTAGTGAGCTGAGACTGCCATTGCACTCCAGCCTGGGGGATAGAGCCTGACTCCATCTCAGAAAGAAAGAAAAAGACGCTCAAATCTAAACAAATTCTTAGTTATGTAAGATGTTTAGGTTTTGATGTATTATGATATATCCATAATAATTACTAAATTAATAATTATTGTCTCTTTCAACATTTACTTTAATTCTTCCAGGTTATATTGATAAATTCCATAAAATTATTGACTTATATCAAGTAAAATATTAGTCTAGTGATCATGACCAACACTGGAATTTCTTCACATTCTTGATGGTTTGGATTTGGGGAGGTAAAAAGTATGAAATTAATTTAGTCTCTTTAAATGGGATGATAGATGTTTGGTTACTTAGAATGCTCTAAAACATATTTTCAAATAATATGTTCATTGTAGAAAATATCCAGGTGGGGCCAGGATGGCCAACTAGAATCAGCGGTGATCAGGGCCTCCCATTGAAGAACCATAATAGAATGTGAATACTGCACTGGCAAACAAGGTATACAGGTTCCCTCATCAAAACTGACTAGGCGGCTAGTGTGATCCATGGAGAAGAAGGAAGAGCAATGCAGTGTGGTGGCCCACCTGAGAGCCGTGTGAGCTCCCATCCACCAGCCAAGGAAGATGTTGAGTGAGAGTGTTACCCAGCTGGAGAAACTGTGCTTTTTCCACAGAACTGTTCAACCCACGATCGGAAGGTCACACTCACGAACCCATGCCACTGAGGCCTAGAATCCCAACCCCAGAGCTATGCACATTCTCAAGCAGATTCTAGCTGAGAGGCTGTTAAGGCTGCTGAGTTCCCCGGGGTAGGGGTGACCAGCACCACAGCTGTGGCTGCCTCCTGTCTAAGCCCTTTGAGCTCCTTGGAGGAGGGGCAGCAGCAAACACTGAGACTGATAACGGCCTAACATGCTGCGTTTGCTGGATGGGGGAAGGGCAGCAGCCATCTGTATAGGTCCAGGCTGTGCCTTTTCCCTGCTGGAACTAGGGAGGCTGGATAGCTTGCTCCCAAGAGGTGTCCCTCATAGCCTAACACACTGGCTGTGGCAGACTGAGGCCAGAGCCTCTCTTCAAGCTAGACCCTGACCCATTTTTCCTCACTGGGTGGAGCCTACCTGAAAGAACTCCAATAACTCCGGCCAGGGACTCAGGGACAGAACCCTGATCTCCCTGCGCCTGATCCCCTAGGGGGAAGGGTGGCTGCTGTCTCTGCAGACCAGCAGACTAAGCCTTTCCTCTGGGTAGTTCTGACGAATCCGGGGAGCCCAGACGAGTGAGATGACCCACAGTGAAGGACACCCCTCCAACAAGGAACAAAGTGTCTCATTAAATGGGTCCTATTCCCCATGCCACCCAACTGGGGTGACACCCTCCAAAAGGGGTTGTCAGATACCCTATACAGGAGTGATCCTACTGGCATCAAGTTGGTTCCCCTCAAGGTCAGTGATCTCAGAGAATTAGCAGGCACCTATCTTTGTTGTTCTCTGTCCTCAAGTGATATCTCCAGGAATGGGAGCAAACCAGATGAATATAGCCTGAAGTGAACCCCCAGTAAGCTTCAACAGCCCTATGGAAGAGGGACCTAACCACTGAAAGAAAAACAATCAAAGCAACAACAGCATCAACAACAACAAAAAGTCCCCACAAAAACCCCATCCAAGGGTCAACAGCCTCAAAGATCACAACTAGACAAACAGGAAAATGAGAAAGAATCAACAGAAAAAAAAAAACAAAACAAAACGCTGAAAACCTAAAAGGCCAGAGTGACTCTTCTCCTCCAAATGATCGTAATGCCTCTCCAGCAAGAGCACAGAACTAGATGGAGAATGAGATGGATGAATTGACAGAATTAGGTTTCAGAAGATGGGTAATAAAAAACTCCACTGAGCTAAAGGAGCATGTTCTAATCCAATGCAAAGAAGCTAAGAACTTTTATGAAAGGTTAGAGGAGATGCTAATTAGAATAACCAGTTTAGAGAGGAGCATAAATGACCTAATGGCACTGAAAAATACAGCAAGTGAACTTCCTGAAGCATACACAAGTATCAACAGCCAAATTAACCAAGCAGAAGAAATGATATTAGAGTTTGAAGACCACCTTGCTGAAATAAGGCATTGAGACAAGATTAGAGAAAAAAGTATGAAAGAAATGAACAAAGCCTCCAAGAAATATGGGACTGTGTAAAAAGACCGAACCTATGATTGATTGGAGTTCCTGAAGGAGATGGAGAGAACAGAAACAAACCGGAAAACACATTTCAGGATATTATCCAGAACTTCCCCAACCTAGCAAGACAGACCAACACGCAAATTCAGGAAATACAGAGAACACCACATCAACTCCAAGACTCACAATGATCAGATTCTCCAGGGTTGAAATGAAGGAAAAAATGTTAAGGGCTGCCAGAGAAAAGGCCAGGTCACCTACAAAGGGGAGCCCATTAGACTAACAGCAGACCTCTCAGCAGAAACCCTATGAGCCAGAAGAGATTAAGGACCAATATTAGACATTCTTAAAGAAAAGGATTTTCAACCCAGAATTTCCTATCCAGCCAAACTAAGCTTCATAAACAAAGGAGAAGTAAAATCCTTTACAGACAAAGAACTGCTGAGAGATTTTGTCCCCACCAGGCCTACCTTGCAAGAGCTCCTGAAAAAAGCACTAAATATGGAAAGGAAAAAGCAGTACCAGCCACTGCAAAAACACACCAAAATATAAAGACCAACAATACTATGAAGAAACTGCAACTAGAGTGCAAAATAACCAAATAGCATCATGATGTCAGGATCAAATTCACACATAAAAATACCTTAAACATAAATGGGCTAAAAGGCCTATTAAAAAACACAGACTGGCAAACTTGATAAAGAGTCAAGGCCCACCAGTGGGCTGTATTTAGGAGACCCATCTCACATGCAAAGTTACACAGAGGCTCAAAATAAAGGAATGGAAGAAAATTTACCAAGCAAATGGAAAGCAAAAAGAAAAAATCAGGGGTTGCAATTCTAGTCTCTGACAAAACAGACTTTAAACCAACAAGGATTAAAAAAGACAAAGAAGGGCATTACATACTAATAAAGGGATCAATTCAACAAGAAGTGATAACTATCCTAAATAAATATGTACCCAATACAGGAGCACCCAGATTCATAAAATGAATTCTTAGAGACCTACAAAGAGGCTAGACTCCCTCACAATAATAGTGGGAGATTTTAACACCCTACTGTCAATAGTAGACAGATCAATGAGACTGAAAATTAACAAGGATATTCAGGGCTTGAGCTCAGCTCTGGATCAAGTGGCCCTAACAGACATCTACAACACTCTCCATCCCAAATCAACAGAATATATATTCTTCTTAGTGCCACATGGCACTTATTCTAAAATTGACCACATGATTGGAATTAAACTTCAGCAAATGAAAAAGAACTGAAATTATAACAGTCTCTCAGACCACAGTGCAATCAAATTAGAACTCAGGATTAAGAAATTCACCCAAAACACACAATTGAGGAGATGATCCAAGATGGCTGAATAGGAACAGCTCTGGATTGCAGCTCCTAGCAAAAATGCAGAGGGTGAGTGATCAGTGCATTTACAAACGAATATTTGCTGCCCACAGACCAGGAGATTCCTGGGTGGAAAAGCACCATGAGTCTCCAGCATGGCTGTTTTAGCTGGTGCAGTGGGTCTCCACACAAAAACGCACACAAATCTGGTCGCTGTTTCAACTGGCACCTGTAACACCTGGGAGACAGAGTCGCCTGTTCAATTGAAAAAAAAAAAAAAAAAAAAAAAGGCTGAAACAGGGAGCTAGGTGATCTGGCTTGGCCAGTCCCACCCCCACAAAGACCAGAAACCTGAAATGCTCTAGACTGAGAGTTTCACAGCAAGCACAGCTGAACCTTGGATGGTCTAGCTCTATGGGGGGAAGGTCATCTGCCATTACTGAGGCAGTCAACAACTACTGAGCCAGGCTACCATTACTGAGGCAGTCCACCATTACAGAGGCAGTCTGCAATTACTGAGGCACACCACCATTACTGAGGCCATTCTAACTATACCTCTATCAACAAAACTGCATTCACACAGCAGCTGGGCAGAGCCCAAGGCAGCTCAGCAACACCTGTGCTGACAGACTGTGACTAGGCTACCTCCTTGCTGGGCAGGGCATCTCTGAAAAAAGACAGCAGCATGTCAGGAGCTGAGAAATAAAACCCCACATTCCTGGGACAGAGCACCTGGGGAAAAAAGGTGTTTATGAGCTCCACTGCAGTAGACTTAAGTGTACCTGCCCAGCAGCTCTGAACAGAACAACAGAGCTCACAGCTCAGCACTTGAGCTCCTACAAGGGACAGACTCTCTCCTGAAGCAGCTCTCCAACTCCATATATCCAAAGAGACACCTCGTAGAGGAGAACACAGGCTGACATCTAGTGAGTATCCTTCAGGGACAAAGATAACAGAAGAAACTGGCACAAACTCTTACTGTTCTGCAGTCACTGTACGTGATCCCCAGGCAAGCAGGGTCTGGAGTGGAACTCCAGCAGTCCGGCAGCAGAGGGGCCTGACTGTTAGAAGGAAAACTAAAACACAAAAAGAAATAACTTCATTATCAACCAAAAGAACATGTACTCAGAGACCCCATCTGAAAGTCAGCAACTACAAAGACCACAGGTAGATAAATCCACTAAGATGGGAAGAAACGAGCACAAAAAGGATGAAAATACCCCAAACCAGAACACCTCTCCTCCTCCAAGGGATTGCAACTCCTCACCAGCAAGGGAACAAGGCTGGATGGAGAATAAGTCTGATGAATTGACAGAAACAGGCTTCAGAAAGTGGGTAATAACAAACTTCTCTGAGCTAAAAAAACATGTTCTAACCAATGCAAAGAAACCAAGAACTTTGAAAAAAGGTTTGACAAAATGCTAATGAGAATAAACAGCTTAAAGAGGAATATAAATGAATTGATGGAGCTGAAAAACACAAGAACTTAGTGAAGCATACACAAGTTTCAATAGACAAATTGACCAAGCAGAAGAAAGGATACTAGAGATTGAAGATCAACTCAATGAAATAAAACAAGAAGGCAAGATTAGAGAAAAAAGAATAAAAAGAAATGAACAAAGCCTCCAAGAAATATGGGATTATGTGAAAAGACCTAATCTACATTTGATAGGCGTACCTCAATGTGACAGAGAGAATGAATCCAAGCTGGAAAACAATCTTCAGGATATTATCCAGGAGAACTTCCCCAACATAGCAAGGCAGGGCAACATTCAAGTCCAGGAAATACAGAGAACATCACAAAGATATTCCTCAAGAAGAGCAACCCCAAGGTTGACATAACTGTCAGATTCACCGGGGTTGAAATGAGGGAGAAAATGCTAAGAGCAGCCAGAGAGAAAGGTCGGGTTACCCACAAAGGGAAGCCCATTAAACTCACAGCAGATCTCTCTGCAGAAACCCTACAAGCCAGAAGAGAGTGGGGGCCAATATTCAACATCCTTAAAGAAAAGAACTTTGAACCTAGGATTTCATATCCAGCCAAACTAGGCTTACATAAGCAAAGGAGAAATAAAATCCTTCATGAACAAGTCATTATTAAGAGATTTCATCTCCACCAGGTCTGCCTTACAAGACTTCCTGAAAGAAGTACTAAACAAGGAAAGGAACAACTAATACCAGCCACTCCAAAAACATACCAAATGGTAAAGAGCATTGACACAATGAAGAAACTGCATAAACTAATGGGCAAAAGAACCAGCTAGCATCAAAATGGCAGGATCAAATTCACACATAACAATATTAACCTTAAATGTAAATGGGCTAAATACCCCAATCAAACAACACAGACTGGCAAACTGGATAAAAAGTCAAAATCCATCTGTGTGCTGTATCCAGGAAATCCATCTCACATGCAAGAATACACAAAAGCTCAAAATAAAGGGATGGAGGCAGATTTAACAAGCAAATGCAGCAGAAAGAAAAAAAAAAAAGCAGGAGGGCAATCCTAGTCTCTGATAAAATAGACTTTAAATCAACAATGATTAAAAGAGACAAAGAAGGGCATTACATAATGGTAAAGGTATCAATGCAACAAGAAGAGCTAATGATTCTAAATATATATGCACCCAATAGGGGAGCACCCAGATACATAAAGCAAGTTCTTCACAACCTGCAAAGAGACTTAGACTCCCACACAATAATAGTGGGAGACTTTAACACTCCACTGTCAATATTAGACAGATCAATGAGACAGAAAATCAACAAGTATATCCAGGACTTGAACTCAGATCTGGACCAAGCAAACCTAATAGACATATACAGAACTCTGCACCCCAAATTCACAGAATATACATTCTTTTTTTTTTTTTTTTTTGAGACGGAGTTTCGCTCTTGTTACCCAGGCTGGAGTGCAATGGTGCGATCTCGGCTCACCGCAACCTCCGCCTCCTGGGTTCAGGCAATCCTCCTGCCTCAGCCTCCTGAGTAGCTGGGATTACAGGCACGCGCCACCACGCCCAGCTAGTTTTTTGTATTTTTAGTAGAGACGGGGTTTCACCATGTTGACCAGGATGGTCTTGATCTCTCGACCTCGTGATCCGCCCGCCTCGGCCTCCCAAAGTGCTGGGATTACAGGCTTGAGCCACCGCGCCCGGCCTAAGAATATACATTCTTCTCAGCACCACATAACACCTACTCCAAAATTGACCACATATTTGGAAGTAAATTACTTCTCAGAAAATGCAAAAGAATGGAAATGATAACAAACAGTCTCTCAGACCACAGTACAATCAAATTAGAACTCATGATTAAGAAAATAACTCAGAACTGCACAACTTCATGGAAACTGAACAACTGGCTCTTGAATGTTGACTGAATAAACAATGAAATGAACACAGAAATCAAGATGGTCTTTGAAACCAATGAGAACACAGACACAATGTACCAGAATCTCTGGGACACATTTAAAGCAGTTCTTAGAGGAACATTTATAGCAATAAATGTCCATATGAGAAGCAAGGAAATATCTAAAATCGACACCATATCATCAAAATTAAAAGAGCTAGAGGAGAAAGATTAAAAAAACTCAAAAGGTAGCAGAAGACCAGAAATAACTAAGAGCAGAACTGAAGGAGATAGAGACACATACACAAAAAAACCTTCAAAAAATTAATAAATCCAGGAGGTAGTTTTTTGAAAAGATCAACAAAATAGACCACTAGCCACATTAATAAAAAAGAAAAGAGAGAATAATCAAATAGATGCAATAAAAACCAATAAAGAGGATATCACCACAGATTCCACAGAAATACAAATCACCATCAGAGATTACTACAAACAACTCTATGCACTTAAACCAGTAAACTTGGAAGAAATGGATAAATTCCTGGACACTTGCACCTTCCCAAGCCTAAAGCAAGAAGTCGTCAAAACCCTGAATAGATCAATAACAAGGGCTGAAGTTGAGGCAGCAATTAATAGCCTACAAAGCAAAAAAAGCCCAGGTTCAGATGGGTTCACAGCCAAATTCTACTAGACATACAAAGAGGAGCTGGTACCACTCCTTCTGAAACTATTGCAAACAATCCAAAAAGGGGAATCCTTCCCAAATCATTTTAGGAGACCAACATCATCCTGATATGAAAACCCAGCAAAGATTCAACTAAAAAAGAAAACTTCAGGCCAATATCCTCCATCAAGATCAAGTAGGCTTCCTCCCAAGGATGCAAGGCTCGTTCAACATACACAAGTCTATAAACGTAATTCACCACATAAACAGAACCAAAGAGAAAAACCACATGATTATCTCAATAGATGCAGAGAAGGCCTTTGACAAAATTGAGCAGCCCTTTATGCTAAAAACCCTCAATAAACTAGGTATTGATGGAATGTATCTCAAAATAAAAAAGTTATTTACAACAAAAGCACAACCAATATCATACTGAATGGGCAAAAACTGGAAGAATTCCCTTTGAAATCTGGCACAAGACAATGCCCTCTCTCACCACTCCTATTCAATATAGTATTGGAAATTCTAGCCAGAGCAATCAGGCAAGAGAAAGAATCAGGGTATTCAATGAGGAAAGGAGGAAGTCAAATTGTCTCTATTTGCAGATGACGTGATTGTATATTTAGAAGATCGCATCGTCTTAGCCCAAAATCTCCTGCAACTGATAAGCAACTTCAGCCAAGTCTCAGGATACAAAATCAACGTGCAAAAATCACAAGCATTCCTATACGCCAATAACAGACTTAAAGAGAGGCAAATCAAGAATGAACTGCCATTCGCAATTGCTACAAAGAGAATAAAATACCTAGGAATACAACCAACACAGGATGTAAAAGACCTCTTCAAGGAGAACTTCAAACCACTGCTCAAGGAAATAAGAGAGGACACAAACAGATGGAAAAATATTCTATGTTCATGGTTTGGAAGAATCAATATTGTGAAAATGGCTATACTTCCCAAAGTAATTTATAGATTCAATGCTATCCCCATCAAATTACCTAAGACCTGCTTCACAGAACTTGAAAAAAAAACCACTGTACACTTCATATGGAACCAAAAGAGAGCCCACAGAAGCAAGTCAATTCTAAGTAAAAAGAACAAAGCTGGAGATATCACGCTACCTGACTTTGAACTATATTACAAGGCCACAGTAATCAAAACAGCATGGTATTGGTACCAAAACAGACATATAGACCAATGGAACAGAACAGAGGCCTCAGAGGCAACACCACACAGCTACAAACATCTGATCTTTGACAAACCTGACAAAAACAAGCAATGGGGAAAAGATTCCCTGTTTAATAAATGGTATTGGGAAAACTGGCTAGCCATGTGCAGAAAGCAGAAACTGGACCCCTTCCCAACAGCTTACACTAAAATTAATTACAGGTGTATTAAAGACTTAAATATAAGACCTAACACCATAAAAACCCTAGAAGAAAACCTAGGCAAAACCATTCAGGACATAGGCATAGGCAAGGACTTCATGACTGAAACACCAAAAGCACTGACAACAAAAACCAAAATAGACAAATGGGGTCTAATTAAACTCCAGAGCTTCTGCACAGTGAAAGAAACAATCATTAGAGTGAACCAGCAGCCAACAGAATGGGAAAAAATTTTGCAATCTATTCATCTGACAAAGGGCTAATATCCAGAATCTACAAAGAACTAAAACAGATTTACAAGAAAAACAAACCCATTCAAAAGTGGGTGAAGGATATGAACAGACACCTTTTAAAAGAAGACCTATAGGAGGCCAACAAACATATGAAAAAATGCTCATCATCACTGGTCATTAGAGAAATGCAAATCAAAACTACATTGAGATATCATCTCATGCCAGTTAGAATGGTGATCATTAAAAAATCTGGAGACAACAGATGCTGGAGAGGATGTGGAGAAATAGGAACACTTTTACACTGTTGGTGGGAGTGTAAATTAGATCAACCATTGTGGAAGATAGTGTGGAGATTCCTCAAAGACCTAGAAATAGAAATTCCATTTGAGCCAGCAATCCCATTACTGGGTATATATCCAAAGGATTATAAACCATATTCTTATAAAAACACATGCACAGGTATGTTCACTGTGGCACTGTTTACAATACCAAAGATTTGGAACCAACTCAAATGCCCATCGATGACAGACTGGACACAGAAAACGTGGCACATATACACCATGGAATACTATGCAGCCATGAAAAGGATGAGTTCGTGTCCTTTGTAGAGACATGGATGAACTTGGAAACCATCATTCTCAGCAAACTGACACAAGAACATAAAATCAACCACTGGATGTTCTCCCTCTTAGGCAGGTGTTGAACAATGAGAACACATGGACACAGGGAGGGGAGTATCACCCACTGGGGTCTGTTGCAGGGGACTAAGGGAGGGACAGTAGGGGTAGGGAGATTGGGAGTGATAACATGTGGAGAAATGCCAGATATAGGTGATGGGAATGGAGGCAGCAAACCACGTTGTCATGTATGTACCTATGCAACAGTCCTGCATGTTCTTCATATGTACCCCAAACCTAAAGTGCAATAAAAAAAGACAAAAATATAAACAATAATAGAAAAAAAAAAAGCCTGGCAAACCTGTTCTGGTTAAATGTTTTGCTTAAGTGAAATTTCTAGTATACATTAAAATGATCCACTTAAAACAATAACAACAATAGACACACACACCCCCCCCACACACACACAATTACATGGAAATTGAACAAGCTGTTCCTGAATGGCTCCTAAGTAAATAATCAAATTAAGGCAGAAATCAAGAAGTTCTTCAAACCAGTGAGAACAAAGAGACAACATAGCAGAATCTCTGGGACACAGCTAAAGCAGTGTTAATAGGAAAATTTATTGCACTAAATGCCCACATCAGAAAGCTAGAAAGATAAGAAATCGACAATCTAATGTTACAATCAGCACTGGAGAAGCAGGAGCAAACTAAACCAACTGCTAGCAGAAGACAAGAAATAATTAAGATAAGAGCAGAAATGAAGGAGATAGAGACACAAAAAACTCTCCAAAAAATCAGTGAGTCTAGGAGCTGTTTTTTTGAAAAAAATAAAATAGATAGACTGCTAGTTAGACTGATAAAGAAGAAGAGAAGAATCAAACAGACACAATAAAAAATGATAAAGGCAGTATCACCACTGACCCCACAGAAATACAAATTACCATCAGAGAATGGTAGGGTAAATACCTTTATGCAAATAAACTAGAAAATCTAGAAGAGATGAATGAATTCCTGGACACATACACCCTCCCGAGACTAAACTGGGAAGAATTTGAATCCCTGAATAGACCAATAGCAAGTTTTGAAACTGAGGCAGTAATTAATAGCATACCATCATCCCTTCTGATACTATTACAAACGATTGAAATGGAGGAACTTCTCCCTAACTCATCCTGATACCAAAACCTGGCAGAGACACAATAAAAAAGGAAAACTTCAGGCCAGTATCCCCAATAAATATGAATGCAAAAATCCTCAATAAAATACTGGCAAACCAAGTCTAGCAGCACATCAAAAAACTTATCCACCATGATCAAGTTGGCTTTATCCCTGGGATGCAAAGCTGGTTCAACATAAGAAAATCAATAAATGTACTCCATCAGGTAAGTAGAACCAAAGGCAAAAATCACATCATTATCTCAATAGATGCAGAAAAGATCTTTGATAAAATTCAATATCCTTTCATGTTAAAAACTCTCAATAAACTAGGTATTGATGGAACATATTTTACAAAAATAAGAGCTATTATGACAAACCCACAACCAATATCATACTGCATGGATAAAAGCTGGAAGCACTCCCTTTGAAAACCAGCGCAAGACAAGGATGCCCTCCCTCACTATTCAACATAGTATTGGAAGTTCTGGCCAGGGCCATCAGGCAAGAGAAAAAAATAAAGCGTATTTACATAGAGAAAGAGGAAGTCAAATTGTCTCTGTTCGCAGATGACAGTGTATTTAGGAAACCACATCTTCTCAGTCCCCAAACTCCTTAAGCTGATAAGCAACTTCAACAAAGTCTCAGGATACAAAATCAATGTGCAGAAATTACAAGCATTCCTATACACCAACAACAAACAAGCAGAAACCCAAATCATGAATGAATTGTCACAGAGAGAATAAAATACCTAGAAATACAGTTAACAAGAGGAGTGAAGGACCTCTTCAAGGAGAATCACAAACCACTGCTCAAGGAAGTAAGAGAGGACACAAACAAATGGAAAAAAACATTCCATCCATCCATATGGAATGTTTATAGTATCCATAAGGATAGGAAGAATCAATATCATAAAAATGGCTATACTGCGAAGGTAATTTATAGATTCAATGCTATTCTCATCAAACTACCATTTACATTCTTCTTAGAATTGGAAAAAACTACTTTAAATTTCATGGAATCAAAGAAGACTCCCTATAGTCAAGACAATCCTAAGCAAAAAGAACAAAGCTAGAGGCATCATGCTACCTAACTTCAAAGTATACTACAAGGCTATGGTAATCAAAACAGCATGAGACTTATACTCAAACAGACACATAGACCAAAGGGACACAACAGAGACCTCAGAAGTAACACTACACTTCTACAACCATCTGACCTTCAACAAACCTCACAGAAGCAATGGAGAAAGGATCTCCTATTAATAAATGGTGCTGGGAAAACTGGCTAGCCATATGCAGAAAACTGAAACTGGACCCTTTCCTTACACCTATACAAAAATTAAGATAGATTAAAGGCTTAAATGTAAAACCCCAAACCATAAAAACCCATAATGAAAACCTAGCAATACCAAAAAAGGACACAGTTATGGACAAAGACTTTATGACAGAATGCCAAAAGCAATTGCAACAAAAGCCACAATCGACAAATGTGATCTAATTAAACTAAAGAGTTTCTGCACAGCAAAAGAAACTCAGGGTGAATAGGCGACCTACAGAATGGGAGAAAATTTTTGCAGTCTACTCATCTGACAAAGGTCTAATATCCAGGATTTACAAGGAACTTAAACAGATTTACAAGAAAAAAAAAAAACCCCTCCAAAAGTAGGCAGAGGATATGAACAGATGTCTTCTCAAAAAGACATTTATGTGGTCAAAAAACATGAAAAAAAGCTCAACATCACTGATTATTAGAGAAATGCAAATCCAAACCACAATGAGATACTATCTTATACCATCTCATTAATTGCCATTCAGAATGGCAGTTAATGAAAAGTCAGGAAACAGTCTCAGCTGGCAAGGCTGTAGAGAAATAGGAACACTTTTACACTGTTGGTGGGAATGTAAATTAGTTCAACTATTGTGGAAGACAGCGTGGCAATTCCTGAAAGATCTAGAACCAGAAATATCATTTGACCCAGCAATTCCATTACTGGGTATATACCCGAAAGAATATAATCATTCTATTATAAAGACACATGCACACATATGTTTATTACAGCACTATTTACAATAACGAAGACACGGAAGCAACCCAAATGCCCATCAGTGATAGACTGGATAGGGAAAATATGATACATATACACCATGGAATACTATGTAGTCAAAAAAAAAAAATTGAGATCCTGTCCTTTGTAGGGACATGGATGAAACTGGAAGCCATCATCCTCATCAAACTAACACAGGAACAGAAAACCAAACATCACATGTTCTCATAGGTGGGAGCTGAACAATAAGAACACATGGACACAGGGAAGGGGCCATGATACACCAGAGCTTGTTGGGGGTTGGGGGATGAGGGGAAGAATTTAGATGATGGGTCAATAGGTTCAGCAAACCACCATGGCACACACATACTTATGTAACAAACCTGCACATTCTGCACATGTATCCCAGAACTTAAAAAAAAAAATATATATATATATATATGTACAAAAAAAAAATAAAAGTGGAAAATAAAAACCACCAATGACCCTAATATCTGAGACAACTACTGTTAACATTTTGCTAGTTTAAAAAAAAACTCAGCATTTGATTATAAACATAAAATATGTTGGATTTTTGTTCTTAGATACCCAGAAACAAATATAAATTGATACTTATAAAATTAAAAAATACTTATAAAAATATAAAAATACTTATAAAAATTTTTAAAGTTGTGAAAATATTCATTTTATTACCTTTAAATATACATTTTTGCTCTGCTGAGTTATGGTAAGAAGTCTAGCTTCTAGCTTGATTTGTAGAGGTCTTTTTAAAAATTATTTGCCATTATATCTAAATGCAAAGTTGCCAATGATGATAGTTAAGGGTGATTGATATCATTTGAAATATTTTAAAGCCTTCTGGATCAGTGTTTAGCTCAGGCTAGAACATATGCTCTAGTTAGAATTAGGGTCATAGTAATCATTCCCTCAAATTTTTAGTGAAGTTTCAGTGTTGGAGAAACATTCCAGATTGACTGACGATGTTATCTTGGAAGACATAATAAACACTGATAAGTACACAGAAAACCTGTCTACTTTGACCACACTCAGAAATAATAGGCAACACTGTAAAACACTATAGGGGGAAAAAACCCATAGGGGGAAAGCATATTGGGAAAATATACTCAGCAAACAACAGAGATTGAAAATAGTAATTTATATAAACATTGTGCTATAGTGTAGCACAATTGTATATACATTGGCAATAGTGTAGACTGGATTACAGCAGTGCCATGCAAATGAAGGGAAATCCTGTGTACAGCTATAAATTTGTTTATGAAGAATACAGATATCTTCAAGAATTATTCAAAAATTGTACATGGGAATTTTTAAAGCATTTGGATAAATACGTAAAACATAATACAGAGCACAATTGTGTATAGGGAAATGGGAAGGATCTTTTGATAAGCTTTAATTATATCCCAGCCCGAAGACAGAGGTCTTGTCTAGAATCAGATTCTAGATAAGAAGAGCAGAGGCAGAGAGCAGGGGATTATTTTTCAACCCTATCGGAGTCACCCTTCATTTGGATTCAGATTGACTTGGCCCCTACTCTTAGCCCAGCTGTGTCTCCACCCACTGGGGAAAGAGTGGCGTCAAGGCAATTTTCCTGCTAATTTATCTAAAAATGACAAAACTGAAGAAATAGTTTTCTGAGTTCCCTCTGAATTTTCCAGGTAGGTGGTCCAGCATGATTAGGTTCTGAGGGAATCTTTCCCTCCCTTTCATTTTGCATCTGTTTACACAGGCTTTTTATCTCATCTCTGCAGCAGAAATTTGCCTTCTGTTAAATATTTGGAATCCTGTACCTCTATAATTTGGCCATGAGGTGACTATATGAATCTGAGAAGTTCCATGTCTAACACACATGCACACACGTGTGCACAAAGACACACACACACATACACACACAGTCACAAAATGGAGATCCATTCCTGTAATAATTATCCATATTTCCTAAGTGCCAATTCAAGCCCAGAGGATTCAAGCCCAGAGGCTTATACAGCATGGACCAAGATTTGCTGGAGGCTTACTTTAAGCTTATTTTTCTAAGCAGATTCTATGCTCTTTGATGGGAAGGAATATGCCATTTATTTCTAATAGTAGCCTCCATAACACTTAAAATGGTGCTAGTCACATAGCTGTTTTTCAATAAAGTACTTTTGAAATGAAAATCTCATTGTAGTGCTTATTTAATGTGGTGTTAAATCTTCTAAGCAGAGTTTTGCAGAGTTCCTGGCATGTGTGAGGCTGATGTAGGGATGGAGGCTGGTTTTTTTTTCTTTTTCCTTTTTCTATAGCCTCATAATAGAGGTGAGGTGACATGGTTTATAGGGGATACCAAGCATATCTTGATCTCTTCATGCTGTGGTGAAGACAGCAGAGGCAGAGCCCAGTTAATACATGTGAGCTCTGTGGATGGTTGTAAGAATTCAGTAATTCTTCAAATTGCCATTCTTTGAATATTCCTTCAATATTTATCTTAAGAAACTACTGAATAAAGTATGAAAGAAGGATAAAGAGAACCAGTAGAAGTAGTTCTCAGCTTTTCTATAGTAATCACCAGAAAGTCTCTTTCGGCCTGAAAATTGCAGTTTCCTCTTAGCAAAACAAACAAACAAACAAACACAATACATACACACTTGTGATCAGTCAGATGTAGCTTCTTTAGAAGGAAGGCAAGGTCCCTGAGGGTGCCTATGTCAGTCTGTTCTCACACTGCTATGAAGAAATACCCAAGACTGGGTAATTTATGAAGAAAAGAGGCTTTTTGACTCACAGCTCTGCATGGCTGTGGAGGCCTCAGTAAACTTACAATCATGATGGAAGGGGAAGCAACACATCTTTCTTCACATGGTGGCAGGAGAGAAGAATGAGAATGGAGGAAAGGGGAAAACCCCTTATAAAACCATCAGATCTCATGAGAACTCATCCATTATCACCAAGAACAGCATGGAGGTAACCACCCCCATGATTCAGTTACCTCCCACTACACTTAAGGATTATGGGAACTTCAATTCAAGATGAGATTTGAGTGGGGACACAGTCAAACTATTGAGGGAATGTGTTCTCTTTCCAGGTGCATGAAGGGGTGTACTTTTAAGGGCGAGAATTTCCCAGTGCCATGCCCCCTCCCATCTCTCTCCATCCAGGAGATTTAACAGTTTATGTTTGAATTTCACAGGCGTGGGAAGAAACTAAAAGTCAATCACTCCAGTGGAAGTTCTAAGGAATTCCTTTCATTGGCCCAGGGTCTTGGAGAAGGTGGAGAGGTTCCTCCCAGGATAAAAGTCCGTATCCACACACCTGGCTGGATTTTCCTTTTGGAATCCCTTTCCACACTCTTCGTGGGAGTCTTTCTTTTCTTTTTCTTTCCTTCTCTTTACCTAAATAAAATCACCTTTCTGCAACACTTCTTGGGTCTGATATTTACTTTTACGAGCGTATGGTGCACTTGCAATGGTCCCATTGCTTATTCATTAAGAGATTGGAGACCAAGAACCCACAGCATTCTCTTGGAGGAGCTGTGCCTCACCAGCACCCAAGAAAAAGCCCGGTTACACTATGTCAGTGTCCAATCTCCCCTAACCTGTGCCCCCACCTTTAGAGGAGTTTATTCTATCTAAAAGCAGTTTTCTCTAAGAATTCAACTAAAGACAACTTTCTTTGTCTCACTCTTGTCCAGTGACACACAGTGACTTAAAAAAAAAATCACTAAGTGCAGTTGCCCAACCACCACACAATCTGGTGTAGGGAAGAGTTTGTGATGTAAAAAGTTGGGATAAATATTTAGCTTTGGGACATGGCTGACCCACGGGCCACAACACAGGTGAAATCTCCTGGACTCAATCTAAAGTCTCCCCTAACCTTTGGAGATGAGGTCCAATGTAGACATGAAAAATAGGAACTGCTTGGATTGTAGTTATTTTTCCTGTTTCCTGGGCTCTGTCTGGTAAGACTGACTTATTGAAGAGTTTGTATTCTCGCCCATGTTCCACAATGAATGTGGCTGGGGAAGCTGCTGCAGGTGTACAATGTTCTAGAGCTTCTGGAGGTTATGCTCTCAGCAACATTTAATTGGAAGCCACTAAAAAGAGGGCCACAGAGATAGCTGCACTTAACTTTCTTTATAAAAATTTACATTGTTAATCCTTAATCATAGTATTTGGTATTAAAATGTATTGGTCTGAATCTACATTAGCATCCTCTGGGATTTAAAAGCAATTACATTTAAAAATGAAATTGCGGTCTATACATAAACAGGAATAATCTTTAAAGCAAATTAAACAAAAGGCTCTAATTACAAATCCATTTAATTTACAGACAGAATTAACCTTTGGTTCACTGGTAAATAGATATGCAGAGAAACAATAATCCAAAATTTAATAACATGAACAAAGTATTTCTCATAAGCTTTGGGGTGATGTTTGATCAGTTTCCATATCACTTCACCTTTTGAATTTTAAAACTCCTGGGTTTAAGAACAAATTTGTGTGTGGAGAGAAGAGACTGTGTTCTAAGATGGATTCTGCTTACTCTTTCTGATTTTTTTTTTTTTTTTTTTTTTTTTTTTTTGTGAGATGGAGTTTCGCTCTTGTTACCCAGGCTGGAGTGCAATGGCGCGATCTCGGCTCACCGCAACCTCCGCCCCCTGGATTCAGGCAATTCTCCTTCCTCAGCCTCCTGAGTAGCTGGGATTACAGGCATGCGCCACCATGCCCAGCTAATTTTTTTTATTTTTAGTAGAAACGGGGTTTCACCATGTTGACCAGGATGGTCTCGATTTCTTGACCTTGTGATCCGCCCGCCTCGGCCTCCCAAAGTGCTGGGATTACAGGCTTGAGCCACCGTGCCCGGCCTCTTTCTGATTTATTATATCTGGAGATTATTATCTCACAGGGAGATTAATGCTATAAAAACTGAATTTTACAAAAAGTGTTTTTTCCACACTGCTTTTATGTTTGCTAAGTGCCCTCATCCTGTAGAGTAGCCTGGAATTTACAACAGTTTAACCTGGAGCCTCCACCAATCTCCCCCACTCCACTTGAAAAGTTGCCTTGAGTTTGCAAATCTCCAAAGTAAATTCACACCAATCATTTTGTTACACTCAACATGACAGTTAAATAAAATGTCTCTCTTTTAGGAGCAATTTATAGAAAACAGAGGCTCATCAAATGAGGGTGTTGAGAATTGGCTGTGAGAATTCAAAATACTATAAAATTTGGCTTATCTATTTTACTAATGTCATTCCCTTTATTCCTAAACTAAATATTATACTGTTGTTAGAATAAACCGAATAAACAGAAATTAACCACAACTCACGACCCTTTTCATTAGCTAATAACTCATTTTTTGATCAAGCTTCCATCTCAACACTTATCACAATGGCAATTAAGTTTCAACAGGAGTTTTGGAGGGGACATTCAAATTATAGCAATAATAGAGTTTTGCATTCCTAGGAGTTATGTTTGTTCAGAGCTATTGAACAGAAATTGCTAAAAACAAATTGGCTAATTTCTTTTTCCAATGCACAGTTAATTTGGTAAATAGGTAAATGGTTACCAATCTCTTTAGAAAAGTATTAGAGGAAGATTTACACTGTATGTTTTAAAAGGGTAGAAGGATCATCTTAAAGAAAACCTGATCTTTTCTCCATGTAAGAGGCTCAGGGACTGGCAACAAGCTAATGTCTGGAAACTGGTTGAAGAGCCACAACTCTGTATGAAAGTGATTCAAGACTCCGTCTCCTCACCAGAACAAGACAAATCAAATTAAACTTTAGGAGTCTGCCCATCCATTTCAGTCCTAGTGACAGAACAAGCAATTAGCCAATACCGAAGAACTCTGTAGGTGAAAACTCCCTGATTACTTAGCTTTTTTGCCCACTACAGTAACTACAACCCCCTTCCTGGAGATCAAGTGCTGCTACTTGTTTCCCATCATCTGGGATCCCATCATCTCCACTGAATTCAGGAGCCCAGTTAAATGAAACATCTCTCCTCCTGTCGTTTCTATTCTTTAGAAGACAGCTATCACACAGTGCTTCTGGGATGCTTTGCACCTTCAACAATTTTATAAAACCTTGGAGAAGGAGTCTGTCCCCTGGAATCTTTCAGGAGAAACATGTAGGCAGTAGGCAGGCACCTAAATACACTCCAGCCTTCCAATCTCCATACACATTTGGATACTATACCAAAGAAGAATTGGCATCTCAACTTTGTTCAGCTTAGATCATCTTTGCGTCCAGGTTTAAGCAAACTGTTAAGAGCCATGCCAAGGTGCTCAGGATAACACAATGAATTCAGAATATCTGATTAGTGCACCTTATAAATAAATGTTGCACAATCCAACATGAATTTCTTTCCACCTGATCCAATATCCCTAAAATCCATTCACGTATATATCCCCCAGGTTTTCATCAGTATAAATTAATAAAATCTGATAATTATTTTGGGATACAATTATTTTGGGATACATGGGACCTCTTCCTAGGTCATTCTTTGAACCCAGCTCCTGGGTCCTACTGGGACCAGATACTGGTTATAGGTCTAGAAACAATGGAAATGGTAGAAATGGGTCTTGAGGAGGATCACTATTTCCTGCTAAGTCACTATCTTAGGAAAGGTCATTGCAAGTTTTTCAAGAGAAAAAATGAAGAGCTACATTTTTTTTTTTTGAAAGGCAGGGATTCAGCAGAATTGGGTTATCCTCAGCCATGAATTCAATTTGCATTGCAAATTAATAAATTTGGAAATATTAATCCTGTGTTTACAGGAGGTAAGAATTTCTTTTTCAGGGAAATTCCAAATGGTTTTTTAGATCCTTACTTTGTCATAATTGGAAAATTTAAACCTCTGAGATGACAATTTTCTGTCTGCAAGTGCCACAAATAGACAAAGAACTCCTCAGTTTTTATTTTCTTAATTTCCAAAATAATATCAGATGGATGCAGCAACTTGGTCGGGCAAAAACCCTTTACTTTTGTTGGCGCTCACTTGCAGGTGTTCTCAAGTCATAATTACAGTTTTATGCCACTGGATGTCATGGACCACTGTTAGCCCATTTACTGTTAGCAGCAGAGTTACTAATGCCTTTATAATTAATCAGAACAGAGAACAAATTCCAGATTCCTTCCCCTGAGATTCTGTTCATCTGAAATCAGATTCAGTACCAAGCTTAGGCCATCATGATTCACTCAAGAAAGCAATCACTAAAATAGTATGGGATTTACTATAGAAATTAGGATATATACATATGTGGGAGGAGTTAGGAAAATGAAGATCAAGAAGAGAGGAAATCAGAGGATCAGAAAAAATCACTAAGACGACAGCATTCGTGATGTGCAGGGCAAAACTTGTGAGAAAATTCTCAACACAGAAACTCCCCAAAATGTTGGTTTTGAGCAGAATTTGCCAAAAAGTATTCCACTGAAGTGCAATGTAAAGGAAGAGCTCCTGGTGAGGTCTGTGGAAGCTGCCACCTCTAAGGGAAATATGGCCAAGTATTTGGTGATTAGTTTGAGTTCCTTTTGGTTGGCAAAGCCAGATGCTGAGAAAACAAGCTGAAAGCTAGAGCCCTTTAGGCACATTTATGCTGTCTGTCACCTTGTCTGATTGCCATCAGCTTCCCAGAGTAATGGCTTCTGTCGCTCTTCTGCTTTCCAAATGTCATACAAGGACCTCTCATGGCCAGCTTTAACCCAGGACATTATGGGAAGGATATTTGGAAGATGTTTCCAGCCTCAGGCTGGAGTGGCAATGCCATGTTGACAAAACACAAAACACAGTCTAGTGTGCAGACATCAGGATGGCTCAATGTTTGAAATAGCTTTATGAATTAACAAGCAAATTAATGGAATAGATCTAATGTAGTAGTTTTTTATTTGGTTGTCAAGAAGGGTGATACGGATAACAATGTAGGCTCTCCTCACTCTCTTATGTGATACAAGAACCTGAAGAGTTATTCAGTTCCAGAAAAGAAGACATCCATTGTGTTCAGTTTTGTGGAAGCTCTTAGTCCAGAGTTCAGTGTTTTTCAGAGACAGGCATCTCTCAGTGCAAAGCTTGACCATTAATGGGGACAGTCAGACTTCATAGTGGCCCTCTTTCAGCCATCTACACACCCTTTCCTATATGAATTGCTACTTAACTTTGGAGTAGTGCTTTTCAAGGTTTCTGCTCTATTTCAGAAAACATATAACATTTCTCTTCCTCTCAAAACAGATTCATGTCAAAAAGCTCTCTTTGACTCTAGAATCCTGTGGCGTCCAAAATGTCATCTTTTGGGGAAATTCAGCCTCATTGTTTTGAAGGACTTGGCCATACAAAACAAAGCCTGTGTACAATTATCTTTTAAGTCATCCCACCCCTTCTGGCTACAACTCCTTTGTTTACCCCAAATTAGTAGGTTATTTTTCTTACCTTTTTTTTTTTTTTTTTTTTTTTTTTTTGAAGAAGACTTAAGTGGATTTCTCAGTTACTCTGAACTTTAGGAAAAGTTAATAAATACCTTTTGACTCAGCAAAGTAGGTTACTATTTCAACTGTTTCCTAGATAGTTGAAATGTTAGCCATATTGAAAAATAATATTTTTCATACTAAATTAGTATGTTTCATACCAACCTCAGAAGAATGTGATGGGTTTTGATAACATGTGGTACACTTTTAAAGGTTATAGGACAAATATCTAGGATCAATGTTTGGTCATAGATGATGAATTTTTCAAATCAGGTTATGTTTTGTCATTTAAAATTACATATTTCAAAGATATTTGATATGTAGGAAGATGCTACAGAATTAATGATTGTATTGTGGAGACTTTAATAAAGAACTATGGGTGTTACAGGGAGGAGGGATCCCAAAATGGCTCAATAAGAGGCAGCTCTGGAAAGCAGCTCCCAGCGAGAGATGCAGAAGCTGAGTGGTCTCCACAATTCCAAACAAAGTACCAGGTTCATTCTGTGGGTCTGGTTGGGCAGTGGGTATAAACCAAATAGGGCAAGTTTAGGCAAGGCAGGGCACTATCCCACCAAGGAGGTGCATGCAACCAACTGGAGGACAGGGAGAAATCCCCCTCTAGGACTTTGGTTCAGTCACAGTGCTCCACCCAAGCACTCTACAACCCACAGAACAGGAGATCTTCACCAGGCTGAAAAGCCTCAGCGAGCTGCCTGAATGGGGCAGAACAGCAACTTTGGCCAGAGCCGGGGCTGTCAGCATAGATCTGGCAAAGCACTGGCTGACACTGAGAAGGCCAAATAGCCAGTGGGACAGAGCTACCTGCTCCCCCACTAAGAAGGGGAACTGAATGCAGGGAAACAGCCCAAACAGCAGGACAGGTCTCCCCACCTGCACAAAGCCCAGCAGGCTAAAAACTCTTACTCCAGAGTTACACACCCAGAATATCAGTTAGAGAGTGACCAGGAACAATTGAGCTTGGTGGGAGTGGAAGGGGGGTGGGAGGGGAAAGACACCATTGCAGAAGCTGGCCTAATTTTCCTGAGTAAATGAAAGACGCAGCAGCTCCTTTGAATCTGTGGCAGCCCATCAGTGCCCCTACAGGCAGACAAAGGAAAGGCCGCCTCCCCAAGCAGCTACCTGAGATCAAAACTATGTAAATCCAATGACATGGGAAGAAACCTGCACAAGAAGAAGGAAACCATCAAAAACCAGAACGTCTCTCCCCCACCACGAGCTCACAACTCCTCACCAGCAAGCAAACAAAGCAGGATGGAGAATGAATTTGACAAAGTGACAGAAGCAGGCTTCAGAAGGTGGGTAATAACAAACTTCTCTGAGTTAAAGGAACATGTTCTATCCCAATGCAAAGAAACTAAAAACCTTGAAAAAAAAGTTAGATGAAATGCTAACTAGAATAACCAGCTTAGAGAAGAACATAAACAACTTGATGGAGCTGAAAAACACAGCACAAGAACTTCGTGAAGCATACACAAGTTTCAATAGCTGAATAGATGAAGAAGAAAGGATATCACAGATTGAAGATCAACTCAATGAAATAAAATGAGAGGCAAGAAAAGAGAACAAAGAGTGAAAAGAAATGAACAAAGCCTTCAAGAAATATGGGATTATGCGAAAAGACCTAATCTATGCCTGATTGGTGTACCAGAAGATGATGGGGAGAATGAATCCAAGCTGGAAAACACTCTTCAGGATATTATCCAGTAGAACTTCCCCAACCTTGCAAGGTAGGCCAACATTCAGATACAGAAAATACAGAGAACAACACAACAATACTCCTCTAGAAGAGCAACCCCAAGGCACATAATCGTCAGGTTCACCAGGGTTGAAACAAAGGAAAAATACTAAGGGCAGCCAGAGAGAAAGGTTTGGTCATCCACAAAGGGAAGCACATCAGCAGAAACCCTACAAGCCAGAAGAGAGTAGGCAACAATATTAAACATCCTTAAAGAAAAAAACTTTCAACACAGAATTTCACATCCAGCCAAACTAAGCTTCATAGGTGATGGAGAAATAAAATCCTTTATGGACAAGCAATTGCTGAGAGATTTTGTCACTACCAGACCTGCCCTGCAAGAGCTCCTGAAGGAAGCACTAAACACAGAAAGGAAAAACCAGTACCAGCCACTGCAAAAAAGAACCAAATGGTAAAGGCCAATGATGCAATGAAGAAATTATGCCAACAAAAGGGCAACCAACCAACCAGTAATAAAATGGCAGGATCAAATTCACACATAACAATATTAACATTAAATGTAAACTGACTAAATGCCCCAATCAAAAGATACAGACTAGCAAATTGGACAAAAAGCCAAGAACCATCAATGTGCTATATTCAGGAGACCCATCTCACGTGCAAAGACACACATAGACTCAAAAAGGGATGAAAGAAGGTTTATCAAGCAAATGGAGAGCAAAAAAAAAAAAAAAAAAAAAAAAAAAAAGCAGGGGTGGCAATCCTAGTCTCTGATAAAATGGACATAAACCAACAAAAATCAAAAGAGACAAAGAAGGGCATTACATAATGGTAAAATGATCAATACAACAAGAAGAGCTAACTATTCTAAATACATATGCACCCAATACAGGAGCATCCAGATACATAAAGCAAGTCCTTAACAACCTACAAACTTAGACTCCCTCAGAATAATAGTGGGAGACTTTAACACTCCATTGTCAATATTAGAAAGATCAATGAGACCGAAAATCAACAGGGATATCCAAGACTTGAACTCAGATCTGGACCAAGTTGACCTAATAGACATTTACAGAACTCTTAACCCCAAATCCACAGAATGTACATTCCTCTCAGCAGCACATCGTATTTACTCTAAAATCAACCACATAATTGGAAGTAAATCATTCCTCAGGAAATTCAAAAGAACGGAAATCATAACAAACAGTCTCTCAGACCACAGTGCAATCAAATTAGAATTTAGGATTAAGAAACTCAGGATTAAGAACTGCACAACTTCATGGAAATGAACAACTGGCTCCTGAATGTCGACTGGATAAACAATGAAATGAGGGCAGAAATAAAGATGTTCTTCGAAACCAATGAGAATGAAGACATAATATACCAGATTCTCTGGGACACATTTAAAGCTGTGTCTAGAGGGAAATTCACAGCAATAAATGCCCACATGAGGAACAAGGAAAGTTCTAAAATCGACACCCTATCATCAAAATTGAAAGAGAGAAGCAAGATCAAAAAAACTGAAAAGCTAGCAGAAGACAAGCAATAATGAAGATCAGAGCAGAACTGAAGGAGATAGAGACACAATAAACCCTTCAAAAAAAAATCAATAAATCCAGGAGCTAGTTTTTTGAGATCAGCAAAGTAGACCACTAGCCACGTTAATAAAAAAAGGGAGAAGAAACAAATAGATGCAACAAAAAATGATACAGGGGATATCACCACTGATTCCACAGAAATAAACGCTACAATCAGAGATTACTACAAACAACTTTAGGCACATAAACCAGTAAACCTGGAAGAAATGGACAAATTTCTGGACACTTGCACCCTTCCAAGCCTAAACCAGGAAGTTTAAACTTGAGTAGACCAATAACAAGCTGAAGTTGAGGCAGCAATGAATAGCCTACCAACCAAAAAAAGTGCAAGTCCAGATAGGTTCACAGCTGACTTCTACCAGACATACAAAGAGGAGTTGGTACCATTCCTTCTGAAACTCTTCCAAACAATCCAAAAGGAGGGAATCCTTCCCAAATCATTTTTGAGACCAACATCATCCTGATATCAAAACCCAGCAGAGTCGCAACAAAAAAAGAAAACTTCAGGCCAGTATCCATGAACATAAATGCAAAAATCTTTAATAAAATACTGATGTTGAGAAATAGGAACACTTTTACACTGTTGGTGGGAGTGCAAATTAGTGCAACCATTGTGGAAGACAGTGTGGTGATTCCTCAAGGACCTAGAAATAGAAATTCCATTTGCCCCAGCAATCCCATTACTGGGTATATACCCAAAGAATTATAAATTGTTCTATTATAAAGACACATGCACACTTATGTTCATTGTGGCACTGTTTACAAGAGCAAAGACCCAAATGTCCAACAACAACAGACTGGATAAAGAAAATGTGGCACATGTATACCATGGAATACTATGCAGCCATAAATTGCCATGTATGTGCCTATGCAACAATCCTGCATGATCTGCACATGTACCCCAGAACCTAAAGTACAATTTAAAAAAAAACCCAAAAAACTATGAGTTTGTACCTTGAAGTGTATTGGCTCTGTTTTTATATAGGAGATACTACATATGTAAGCGTGTGTGTGTGTATTTACCTTCATGTTTACTCATGCCAGTTTCAGAGAAATTACCTGTTAGGATACACCACTACTTCTCCCCACACTCTTGTTAATCACAGAGCAATCTCATATTTTATCATTATTACCACAAAAGAGTTTGATAGGATTTTACTGTTGGTACTTTTGTATCCTCAGGCTCTGTACAAAAAAGGACAGATATAATACAAACAGTGGTTTAGAAGACTGAACTTTAGGTCTGTTTCAAAATGACCTTACTAATACTGAGCCCCAGAATTTGTTAGGCTTATCAAAGAGACACGTACAATGTTGGACCAAGACATACATACCATCTCCACCCCTGCTGTTGGGCAGAGCTGGTCCTAAGGGTAACCTATACTGTTTCTGGGTAAGCTGCTTCCTAAACAGGAAGAAGGGCAGAGCTGAGTTAAGCATGCCTAACTGAATGGACTAAATATTTGTATCCCCCCAAAATTCATATGTTGAAATCCTAACCATAATGTGATGGTATCAGAAGGTGGGGTCTTTGGGAGATGATTAGGTCATGTGGGTGGAGCCCACATGAATGGGATTGGTGCCTTATGAAAGGGATCTCAGAGAGAGCTCTCTTGCCTTCTTTCTGCAATGTGAGGACACAGTAAGAAAGTAATGCTCTATGAACCAGGAGGGGAGCCCTCATCAGACACTGAATCTTCCTACACATTAATCTTAGACTTCCCATCCTTTAGAATGGTGAGAAATAAATGTCTTTTGTTGAAGCCACCTAAATTAAGACATCCAGTTTATTATTCTCAAATTTAACCATAAGATAAATTTTTCTAAGTCCCTTGAGGTAGAGCAATTATAGGAATGGGAAGGCCAGAAGTGACACTAAAAGCTCTTTTCTTAGAGAGAAAACATGAGGAAAGAGGAATAAGTTTTGTCTTCTAATACTAACAGATGAAAAGAATATTCAGGTAGCTATGACTGAACAAATTGCCTCAGTCTATACATTTTCTGATTCCCTTTGTTCTTGAGCCTCCACTGGTGGCTAAGCCTATTCCTGTCATGAAAATTCAGTGGAGGTTAGTGGGGAGTAGGCATCTGTATTTTGAAAAGGGTTCCTAAATAAATCTGAACTATCCCATCATCTACTGATTACTCTGTTAGAAACCACTGGCTTAGGTTCTGGATGTGCCAGCTGATGCTCCCTCACAGCATTCACAACTCCTTGATTTCTGTGGATCCTCTGGCTCTGATGCAATGCTTGATCGACCCTGCAGGTTTACACAGGTTCTAGTTTTCTGGTCTTGGAGTTTCATCCAGGCCTCAAGCATGCTGCTGTACACGTGACAACCAAGTTAAAGGAGAAGGGTAATGAGCAAGAATATGCTTGCAAGGGGGTGACTGCCTTCATGGCCAGCACTGATTGGGAACAGGGTAGTTGGCTCCTGTGATGCTCCAACTGTAGGTCAGCAGCTTGAAGCCCTGGGCTGCCACAAATCAAAGAACTTTTCTGAACAGGGCTGGAGAAAAACAAGGAGAGAAAAGAACTGTCACAGGGCATATGGGAAGGACATCTTTTGAGGATGTAGCCAAGTTTTTCTTTGGTGACTACTTCAGGGCTCACATACTGGCTGATGTGTTTGAAAAAAAATGGAATTTGATTGCCTTTAGGACATAGCCTCTCCAGTTTGCTACTGTCATTCTTTTCCATTTGCCTTTTTTTTTTTTTTTTTTTTACAGTAGGCTGAAGCCCACATTGATGTTATCTGCTTAGACCAGAAAGTGTTTGGATTTTTGCCCCAGGTTGAGTTTGAACTTGACATCATTTTTGTTTTGTTTTAAAAACAAAATAACCCAAACTCTTGGTCCTCAGTCTGCAGCCTCATCTGGTTTCCTTGGAAAACAATCCCTAATTTTCTCATTATTATGCTTAGTTCCTTCTTGTACCTCAATATCATTTGAAAGTACCTCTGCTGTGACAAATCAAGCCATTTGCTGATTAGGTTAGCACTAGGACTTTTAAATTCAGAGAATATGGTATGCAACCATGTTATGGGCTAATTGTATCCCCCTCCCCAACCCTGCTCCAATTTATATGCTGAAGCCCTACCCCCCAGTAACCCAGAGTGTGACTGTATTTGAAGATAGTGCCTTTAAACTGATAAGAACAGATACTACACTAGGTCTTAGCCCAAAGGCCTAAAAGATGATGGAGACAGGGACTTTAAAGAGGCAATTAAGTTAAAAGGAGGATGTTTGGGTGGGCCCTAATCCAATCTGACTGGTTTCTTGTAAACAGAGAATAAATCTGGACATACAGAGAGATACCAGGGGTGCCTGCACAAAGGGGAAAGACCATGTGAGGGCACCTCAAAAAGGTGACCATCTGCAAGCCAAGGAGAAAGGCCACAGGAGAAACCTGCCCTACCCACATCTTGATCTTGGACTTCCAGTGTTCAGAACTGTGAGAAGATACATTTGTGGTGTTTAAGCCATGCAGTCTGTTATTTTGTTATGGCAGCCCTAGCAAACTAAAATAAACCATTGACATGGGAACTTGCCTCTGAGTATGTATACTGGGATGGGGAGGGGCGGGGAGAAGGAGAGTCTACCATCTTTGATATTTTTGTCCAAAAAAAGCCTTATGTAACACTATGTCCATTTATGCTAAACGTCTGCTTTCCTTTTTTTAGCACATATCACTAAGCAGACCATATTCTGAGCTCTACTTCTCCACAGCCTCCTTTCTCTTTAAAAGACTGATTGATTATGATATGCAGCTACAAATGAAAGACAATCTAGTATCATTCACTGATCTGCTTGTCACTCAAACCAAATGGCCTACATACAGCATGGGCTCAAGGGACCCCAAAAGAGAATCTAGGTCACTCTGCCTTATGGTTTCATTTTCTCCCCCTATTGCCTCGTGGGCCCATATTGTGTCCAAAATGAAGTGTAGGGATAAATATAGCTACATGGAAACTGTGGAATCTGAGCTCATACGGGGGAAACACAAGGGTAAGCTGAGCACACATATAATAACTTTGATAGACAGGAAAGCCGTGGGGACATCTTGCGTAAAACACTCCTGTCTGCTGTTTACGGCTCCTTAGCAGATTCTTCCTTGGTGTAAATAGGATAGTTATTGATATTTTTAAAATCTGTTTCCTATTTTAACATAGCATTTCAGTTCCTTTATCTTCAAACATTTCTCTTGTGATTATTCATTCACTTAGTAAACACTTTTAAAGCCTGGCACTGTGCTTGGCATTGGGGATAGAAGCAAGTGTCAGACATACAACCTGCCCTCAAGAAATTAATTAGTTTAGCAGGAGGGGACAGACATATAAACAAGAAATTACAAAGTGTATAAGGACTCCTCCCCTTACACAGATGAATTATGTGAGGAATAGCCAAAGGGAAGCCACTGGGTATTCTTTTTTTTTCTGAGACAAGTCTTGCTCTGTTGCCCCAGCTGGAGTGCAGTGGTGTGGACTTGGCTCACTGCAACCTCTGCCTCCTAGGTTCAAGCAATTCTACTGCCTCAGCCTCCCAAGCAGCTGGGATTATAGGCACCTGCCACCACACCCGGATAATATTTGTATTTTTTAAAAAATGTTTATTTTCTTTTTGTTTTTCGAGACGGAGTTTCGCTCGTTACTCAGGCTGGAGTGCAATGGCGCGATCTCGGCTCACCACAACCTCCGCCTCCTGGGTTTAGGCAATTCTCCTGCCTCAGCCTCCTGAGTAGCTGGGATTACAGGCACGCATCACCATGCCCAGCTAATTTTTTGTATTTTTAGTAGAGAAGGGGTTTCACCATGTTGACCAGGATGGTCTCTTGACCTCGATCTCTTGACCTCGTGATCCACCCACCTCGGCCTCCCAAAGTGCTGGGATTACAGGCTTGAGCCACCGTGCCCGGCTGTATTTTTAGTGGAGATGTGATTTTGTCACATTGGTCAGGGTGGTCTTGATCTCCTGAACTCATGATCTGCCTGCCTTGGCCTCCCAGATCCAAAGGGATTACAGGTGTGAGCCACTGTGCCTGGCTGGCCACTGGGTATCCTTTGTAGGGGAAGTTGCTGATGTCCTCTATATGAGGAGTTCATACTGGTTCATGGCTTGTTAGGAACCTGGCCACACAGCAGGTGAGTGGCAGGCCAGCATGCATCACCACCTCAGCTCTGCCTCCTGTCAGATCAGCGGCAGCATTAGATTCTTATAGGATCTCAAATCTTCTTGTGAACTGCACATGCAAGGGATCTAGGTTGTGGGAAAATCTAATGTCTGATGATCTGAGGTGGAACAATTTCATCACTGAAACATCCCCCATCTCTTACCCTATCGGTGGAAAATTATCTTCCACAAAACCATCCCCTGGTGCCAAAATGGTTGGGAACTGCTGCTCCATATGAAGACCTAGGAGAACATTTGCCTGAGGAACCATGATGATTCCCCATTCCATTTTTGATAGGATTGAAAGAATTCTTATGCAAAAATGTATAACATAACACGATTTTAGTAAATGGGTAATGTATGTTGGTATCTGAGGATCCCTTCCTTTGCAACATCCCCTAAACACACACACAGAGATTATGAAGTAGTACTTTGGGTTAGGGTTTCTTCATTGTCAGAATTCTGTAAGAAGGTGAGGTGTGTGTGGGGAGGGTGGGAGATTATAAGCAGGGAGCCCTGGGTAGGGAAGGGTTGTTGGTGGACGAGGTAAAGTTGGCATCTTGGAGGGCCTAGTTTCTCATGTGGAATAAGAGATTAAGATGGTTGGGCCAAAGGCATAATTTCTTACTCAGCTCCTTTCTCTATCCCCATGCCCTGCTCCAAACACATTTTGTCAAGCTTTGGAAGATTTACTGGTGTCCCTTCAGTAAAAAACTTTAAATCATGAAAGTTTAAAACTTTAAATCATGAAATACAGGCCAGACTGTATTTCCTTTGGGGAGAGACAAACATGGTGACATTCATTAAGGGTGGAGAAGGGATATTGTCCCCAGTCAGTAGTGAGTGGCTCCCCTTCCTCTGGTGGAGTACCAGGCAATAAAGAGCATCATCCCACAATGTGCATGCAGCGGAGGAAGCAGGGCTGTACCACTCCAGAGAAAGGGCTCATGGTAAGTGTTTTGGAACAGGAAAATTAAAGAGCCTCATTCATGGGCCTGCACCCCAGAAGTTGAATAGGAACATACAAGTCTCCTCATGGTGCCAGCTTCCTCATCAAGTCCCCAAATCTATCACATGTGGATGAACCAACTTTACATTTTTGCTATTTACATTTAACACTTACAGTGCTCTTAACTATTTCTGGGAATAAACTCATTTGGAAATTCTAAATAACTCTAATCTTGCTTAGGACAAATACCTAGTGTGTGAAAGCATAGGTTCTATGTGCGAGTTGTGTTTTTTAAAAATGTAGATAAAAATATAGGTGAAACATCAAAAGCAGTTAATTTGCATATTACTAAAAATCTCAGGTACTAGTTTAGGTAACACTATTATATTATTATATTTATTTTAAAATTTAATTTGTTTATACATTTAATAAATGTGTTTTTCTAAACTGCCTTAATTCCTTTGCAGAGCATGGTGGATGCTATAGTTTGGATGTTTGTCCCTTCCAAATCTCATGTTGAAATTTGATCCCCAGTGTTGTAGGTGGGGCCAAATGAGAGGTGTTTTGGATATGGGGGTGGATTCCCCATGAAAAGATTGTATGTGAAACCATAGGTTCTATGCTTCTAAAAGCTTTTTAAAAGAAGGAGAAAAAAAACCAACCCACATCACTCCTTAAAGCTGCTTTGTAGCTTGGTCGGCAAGCTGGCTGGCACCAGTAAAGACAACTGGAGGTGAGGCTCCTACCAGAGATAGTATGAGGGACGGAAAGAGGGTTTCTGAGTTCTCTGTTAGTTCCTGTGAGAGCTGGCTGGTAAAAAGAGCCTGGCACCTGCTCATTCTCATTCTCATTCATTCTCTCTCTCTCTCTCTCTCTCTCTCTCTCTTTCTTTCTTTCTTTCTCATGCTTCCTCTATCACCATGTGACACAACCAGTTCCCCTTCACCTTCTACCATGAGTGGAAGCAGCCTGAGGCCCCCACAAGGATCAGATGCTGGTGCCATGCTTCCTGTATAGCCAGCGGAACTGTGAGCCAAATAAACCTCTTTTCTAAATTATTCGGTCTCTGGTATTCCTTTACAGCAACACTAAACAGGCTGAGATAGTGGTGCACATATAAACAGGAAACACGGGTACCAGTGTGATGATACTGTGGTAAATTGGTCATCTTGGGAAGCAGGTCCTTGTTGGCTTTCTACCAGTAGAAGCCCTTCCTAGTTTAAAGTCCTCATTCATGGAATGCTGACTCCTGTGCTCCTGCTTCTCATAGCCACCCCTGGTTTATTCCTGTAATTGGTGGGCGGCCTCTGCCACAGCACAACTTGCCCAAGGAAATCATCCTTAATTTGTCATTTTCTGACTCGAGGTGAAAAACCCAAAATTTGTCATGTTACCTGGGAGAAAAAACAAATTGATGTTTCCAGGTAACAAGGCTGCCAAGCAACCAGTTTTATATTTTCTGTATTTTTATGAAGTTTTGGCATACTTCTGACTATATTACTCTGGGCCTTATTTGCAGAACTCATGCATAAATGGCCATGATTGTTTTTGCCTGAATCACTACGGCAATTGCAAGACCTTTCTCCAGCTTTGTTTGGAGAAACCTAGAGGATGAGGGGTGTCTTGGAGACAGTCCTCAGTGAAGCTCTTTGAAACCCTCTTTCCATCCCTCATACTATCTCTTGTATGAGATTCACTTCCAGTTGTCTTTACTGGTGCCAGCCAGCTTGCCTACAAAGCTACAAAGCAGTTTTAAGGAGTGATGTGTTGTTTTTTTTCCTTCTTTTAAAAAGCTTTTAGAAGCAAAAATAGCCTGTTTCTTTCCTGTGTGGATACAGATTAATGGCTGGTCTCTCTTTTTTTCCCTTTGACAAAGTTCAGTGGCACCTTGTTCAACAAATATGGTCTGAACAAGCCCAGCTTGTGGTGGCCTAGAATGGTTACATTATGGAAAATAAACTGGAAAGGAAGTTTGCTTAAGAAATGGATGGGAAGCAGTGGGCAGTTCATTTTTTTAGGACCACAATTGTCCAATGCTCCTTTCAAATATGTGGCAGGAGGTTTTACTGTTGTGCAGCAAAACCCACTGATACATTTTCCAGGTGATTTTATAAAAATATTCCATGACTACCTTGCCAGCTACAATACACATTGAAAGTTAGTGTTTAAGAAAGCCAAAGACTTTATATAATAAGATTAAGTAGAGAACTGTGACATTTTCTGTGAGCCAAACCACCCTAGACTTTCCTTTCAGAGAAAACATATTTTAATGGCAGAAGAGAAAGAAAGAATAATCCTGCAGGGTTTTTTTTTTTTTTTCTTGAGTAATCCTGAAAAGATTTAAATCAGTTAAAAAGTATTTGCCTTTAGTTTTGTCTGTGTTGCTCTGTGAATGGACTGGATCCTCCACATCAGTTTCTGAAAGTGATTTTATAGCCTGATGTTCTGGGATAACACATGCTTTCAGAGAAAGGTAGCAGTTGAGTTTTTACTTTTGTGTGCAAGGCTAGCCTTTCTCAGAAGGGAATAGAAGCTCTCCTGCCCTACCTTGGCCTGCTGACCACCACTGAAGTGAAGTTGATTGTCTCCACAGTTCCTGTGTCAGAATTCTAGCCTCTATCTTACAATGTGACAGCACACTGCCAATTCTGTGTGTTCTGAATCATTACATCATTTGATATAATCCTTAGAACAGTCTGAAACAGGATTGTTATCCTTGTGTTAACAAGGAAACTAAAGCTCACAGGTATTAAGCAACTTGCTCAAAGTATCAGAGCTTGGAAATACCTGCTTCTGAAGCCTATACTCCTTCCACACTGCTACAACTATGAGAGGAAGTAGCTGGCAATCCCATACATGCAATTAAAAGTACCAGAGGCCCCCCAACTTATTTCTCTTGATGTGCTAATTGGCTAGAAATTCTCATTTAATTGGAGGAAAGACTGCCTTTAAGAGGTTTCTGAATGCTTCAGGATATTCTTGTCCATGCCAGATGTTAGATTTTTTTTCAGAGGTTAAGATTTTCAAAGGTGTCAAACTTATTCTGAATGCAAGCACCCAAAAGTCACAGTACTTCTCTGTGTAATACAATGAAGCATGAACATACCAACCTTCCAATAATTATGTGATTTCATGCCACATCAGATGCCATGTCATGCTGCTATAATTTTATATAGATGGGCTGAGGGGGAGATCGCAGGTTTTAAGGAAAATATGCAGTAAATAATACATTGGTGCAAAAGTAATTGTGGGTTTTAAATGGAAAATATTCTAGACAGGAGACAATCCAAGATGGCCAAATAGGAACTGCTCTGGAGTGCAGTTCCCAGTGAGAACGCAGAGGGTGAGTGATCACTGCATTTCCAAACTAATTTTTACTGCCCAAAGACCAGGAGATTCCTGGGTGGAAAAGTGCCATGAGTCTCCAGCATGGCTGTTTCAGTCTCCGCACAAAAACTCACACAAATCTGGGTGCTATTTCAACTGGTGCCTGGAACACCTGGGAGACAGAGTTACCCATTCAACTGAATAAAAGGGGGTTGAAACAGGGAGCCAGGTGATCTGGCTCAGTAGGTCTCACCCCCACAAAGACCAGCAATCTGAAACGCTCTGGATTGAGAGTTTCACAGCAAGCACAGCTGGACCCAGGACAGTCCAGTTTTTTGGGGAAAGGGCATCCACCATTACAGAGGCAGTCCACAACTACTGAGGCAGTCAGCCATTACCGAGGCAGTCCGCCATTACAGAGGCAGACTGCCATTACCAAGGCATTTCTAAATATACTGCTATATACAAAACCTCAAGGAAATTCACATAGCAGCTGGGCAGAGCTCAAGGTAGCTCAGAAATGCCTCTACTAGCAGACCGTGACTAGGCTACCTCCTCGCTGGGCAGGGCATCTCTGAAAAAAGGCAGCAGCATGACAGAAACTTATAAATAAAGCCCCACCTTCCTGGGACAGAGCACATAGGAAAAAAAGATGGTTATGAGTTCTGCTGCAGCAGACTTAAATGTACCTGCCCAGCAGCTCTGAATGAAACATCAGAGCTCACAGCTCAGCACTTGAGCTCCTACAAGGGAGAGACGGTCTCCTCAAGCAGCTCCCCAAACCCCATATATGCAAAGAGACACCTCATAAAGGAGAGTTCAGGCTGACATCTGGTGGGTATCCTTCCAAGACAAAGATAACAGAAGAAGAAACTGGCAGCAACCCTTACTGTTCTGCAGCCACTGCAGGTGATCACCAGGCAAGTAGGGTCTGGAGTGGACCTCCAGCAGTCCTGCAGCAGAGGGGCCTGACTATTAGAAGAAAAACTAAAAAACAGAAAGAAGTAACTTCATCATCAACAAAAAGGACATCCACTCAGAGACCCCATCTGAAACTTACCAACTACAAAGATCACAGGTAGATAAATCCACTAAGATGGGAAGAAACCAGTGCAAAAAGATGAAAACAGTCCTAACCAGAATGCCTCTCCTCCTCCAAGGGATAACAACTCCTCACCAGCAAGGGAACAAAGCTGGATGGAGAATGAGTCTGATGAATTGACAGAAACAGGCTTCAGAAAGTGGGTAAAAACAAACTTATCTGAGCTAAAAGAACATGTTCTAATCCAATGCAAAGAAACCAAGAACCTTGAAAAAAGTTTGACAAAATGCTAACAACAATAAACAGCTAGGAGAAGAATATAAATGAAATGATGGAACTGAAAAACAGCATGAGAACTTCACAAAGCATACACAAGTTTCAATAGCAAATCGACCAAACAAAAGAAAGGATATCAGAGACTGAAGATCAAATCAATAAAATAAAATAAGAAGACAAGATTAGAGAAAAAAGAGTAAAAAGAAATAAACAAAGCCTCCAAGAAATATGAAATTATGTGAAAAGACCTAATCTACATTTGATAGGTGTACCTGAATGTGACAGATAGAATAAATCCAAGCTGGAAAACACTATTCAGGAAACTACCCAGGAGAAATTCCCCAACCTAGCAAGGCAGGCCAATATTCAAGTCCAGGAAATACAGAGAACATGACAAAGATATTCTTCAAGAAGAGCAACCCCAAGGCACATAATTGTGAAGTTCACTAGGGTTGAAATGAAGGAAAAAATGCTAAGGGCAGCCACAGAGAAAGGTCAGGTTACCAACAAGGGGAAGCCCATCAGACTCACAGTGGATCTCTGAGCAGAAACCCTACAAGCCAGAAGAGAGTGGGGGCCAATATTCAACATCCTTAAAGAAAAGAACTTTCAACCCAGGATTTCACATCCAGACAAACTAACCTTCATAAGAGAAGTAGAAAGAAAATCCTTTATGAACAAGCAATTGCTCAGAGATTTCATCACCAGCAGACCTGCCTTACAAGAGCTACTGAAGGAAGTGCTAAACATAGAAAGGAACAACCAGTACCAGCCACTCCAAAAACATACCAAATGGTAAAGAGCATCGACACAATGAAGAAACTGCATCAACTAATGGGTAAAAGAACCAGCTAGCATCAAAATGGCAGGATCAATTTTCACACATAACAATATTAACCGTAAATGTAAATGGGCTAAATGACCCAATCAAAAGACACAGACTGGCAAACTGGATAAAAAGTCAAAACCCTATGGTATGCTGTACCCAGGAAACCCTTCTCATGTGCAAGGATACACAAAGTCTCAAAATAAAGGGATGGAGGAAGATTTAACAAGCAAAAAAAAAAAAAAAAAAAAAAAAAAAAAAAAAAAAAGGAGGAGTGGCAATCCTAGTCTCTGATAAAATAGACTTTAAACCAACAAAGATCAAAAGAGACTGATAAAATAGACTTTAAACCAACAAAGATCAAAGATCAAAAGAAGGGCATTACTTAATGGTAAAAGGATCAATGCAACAAGAAGATCTAACGATCCTAAATATATACACACCCAATATAAGAGCACCCAGATATATAAAACAAGTTCTTAATGACCTACAAAAAGACTTAGACGCTCACACAATAATAGTGAGAGATGTTAATACTCTACTGTCAGTATTAGACAGATCAATGAGACAGAAAATTAACAAGGATATCCAGGACTTGAACTCAGATCTGGACCAAGCAAACCTAATAGACATATACAGAACTCTGCACCCCAAATCCACTGAATATACATTCTTCTCAGCACCACATCACACCTACTCTAAAATTGACCACATAATTGACCACATAATTGGAAGTAAATCACTCCTCAGCAAATGCAAAATAACAGAAATCATAACAAATAGTCTCTCAAACCATAGTGCAATCAAATTAGAACTCAGGATTAAGAAACTAACTGAGAGCCACACAACTGCATGGAAATTGAACAACTGGCTCTTGAATGTTGACTGAATAAACAAGGAAATGAAGGCATAAATAAAGATGTTCTTCGAAACCAACGAGAATGAAGACACAGCATACCAGAATCTCTGGGACACATTTAAAGCAGTGTCTAGAGGAAAACTTATAGCCATAAATGCCCACATGAGAAGCAAGGAAAGATCCAAAATTGACACCCTATTGTCAAAATTTAAACAGCTAGAGGAACAAGATAAAAAAAAAACTGATAAGCTAGCAGAAGACAAGAAATTACTAAGATCAGAGCAGAATTGAAGGAGATAGAAAGGCAAAAAACCCTTCAAAAAATTAATAAATCCAGGAGGGTTTTTGAAAAGATTGATAATATAGACAGATCACTAGCCAGATTAATAAAAAAAAGAAGAATCAAATAGATGCAATTAAAAATGATAAAGGGGATATCACCACTGATTCCACAGAAATACAAACTACAATCAGAGATTACTAGAAACAACTCTATGTACATAAACCAGTAAACCTGGAAGGAGTGGATACATTTCTGGACACTTGCACCCTCCCAAGCCTAAACCAAGAAGAAGTTGAAACCCTGAATAGACCAATAACAAGGGCTGAAGTTGAGGCAGCAATTAATAGCCTACCAACTAAAAAAAGCCCAGGTCCAGATGCGTTCACAGCCAACTTCTACCAGACATACAAAGAAGAGCTGGTACCATTCCTTCAGAAACTCTTCCAAACAATCCAAAAAGAGGGAATCCTTCTCAAATCATTTAATGAGAACCATATCATCCTGATACCAAAACCTGGCAGAGACTCAACAAGAAAAGAAAACTTCAGGCCAATCTCCATGATGAACATAGATGCAAAAATCTTCAATAAAATACTGGGAAACTGATTGCAACAGCACATCAAAAAGCTTATCCACAATCAAGTAGGCATCCCGGGGATGCAAGGTGGGTTCAACATATGCAAGTCTATAAATGTAATGCACCACATAAACAGAACCAAAGACAAAAATCACATGATTATCTCAATAGATGCAGAGAAGGCCTTAGACAAAATTCAACAGTGCTTTATGCTAAAAACTCTCAATAAACTAGGTATCAACAGAACAAATAAAATAAATTATTTTTATTTATCTAAAAATAAAAAAAGCTATTTATGCAAACCCACAGTGAATATCATACTGAATGGGCAAAAACGAAGAATTCCCTTTGAAATCTGGCACTAGACAAGGGTTCCCTTTCTCATCACTCCTATTCAATATAGTATTGGAATTTCTAGCCAGAGAAATCAGGCAAGAAAAAGAAATAAAGGGTATTCAATTAGGAAAAGAGGAAGCCAAACTGTCTCTATTTGCAGATGACATGATTGTATATTTAGAAGACTCCATCATCTCAGCCCAAAATCTCCTGAAACTGATAAGCAACTTCAGTCAAGTCTCAGGATACAAAATCAATGTGCAGAAATCACAAGCACTCCTATACACCAATAACAGACTTAAAAAGAGCCAAATGAACAACAAACTGCCATTCGCAATTGCTACAAAGAGAGTAAAATATCTAGGAATACAACTAACAAAGGATGTAAAGGATCTCTTCTTCAAGGATAACTACAAACCACTGCTCAGGAAAATAAGAGAGGACACAAACAGATGGAAAAACACTCCATGCTCATGATTAGGAAGAATACCTATTGCAAAAATGGCCATACTGTCCCAAGTAATTTATAGATTCAATGCTATTCCCATCATACTGCCTATGACCCTCTTCACAGAACTGGAAACAATCACCTTAACCTTCATATGAACCAAAAGAGAGCCCGCATAGCCAAGTCAATTCTAAGTTAAAAAGAACAAAGCAGGAGGCATGATGCTATGGGATTTCAAACTATACTACAAGGCTACAGTAATCAAAACAGCATGGTATTGGTACCAAAACAGAGATATAGACCAACGGAACAGAACAGAGGCCTCGGAGGCAATGCCACACGTCTACAACTATCTCATCTTTGAAAAACCTGACAAAAACAAGCAATGGGGAAAAGATTCCCTGTTTAATAAACGGTGTTGAGAAAACTGGCTAGCCATGTGCAGAAAGGTGAAACTGGACGCCTTCTTGACACCTTACACTAAAATTAGCTCCAGATGGATTAAAGACTTAAACATAAGACCTAACACAATAAAATTCCTAGAAGAAAACCTAGGCAAAACCATTCAGGACATAGGCATAGGCAAGGACTTCATGACTAAAACACCAAAAGCATTGGCAACAAAAACCAAAATAGACAAATGGGATCTAATTAAACTCCAGAGCTTCTGCACAGCAAGAGAAACAATCATTAGAGTGAACCAGCAACCAAAAGAATGGGAAAATTTTTTTTGCAATCTACCCATCTGACAAAGGGCTAATATCCAGAATCTACAAAGAACTAAAACAGATTTACAAGAAAACAAACAAACAAATAAGCCCATTCAAAAGTGGGTGAAGGATATGAACAGACGCTTTTCAAAAGAAGACATATATGATGCTAAAAAAACATATGAAAAAATGCTCAACATCACTGGTCATTAGAGAAATGCAAATCAAAACCACATTGACATACCATCTCATGCCAGTTCAAATGGCGATCTTTAAACAATCTGGAGACAACAGATGCTGGAGAGGATGTGGAGAAATAGGAACACTTTTACACTGTTGGTGGGAGGGTAATTTAGTTCAACCATTGTGGAAGACAGTGTGGAGATT
Organism: Saimiri boliviensis; assembly: GCF_048565385.1. Taxonomy (NCBI): domain Eukaryota; kingdom Metazoa; phylum Chordata; class Mammalia; order Primates; family Cebidae; genus Saimiri; species Saimiri boliviensis. The sequence continues at coordinate 111,718,252 of NC_133455.1, forward strand.
CCTCAAGGACCTAGAAATAGATATTCCATTTGACCCAGCAATCCCATTACTGAGTATATGTCCAAAGGATTATAAATCGTTTTATTATAAAGACACATGTACAGGTATGTTCATTGTGGCACTGTTTCTAATAGCAAAGACCTAGAACCAACCCAAATGCCCCTCGATGATAGACTGGACAGGGAAAATGTGGCACATATACAACATGGAATGCTATGCAGCCATAAAAAACGATGAGTTCATGTCCTTTGTAGGGACATGGATGAACCTGGAAACCATCATTCTCAGCAAACTGACATAAGCACAGAAAATCAAACACCTCATGTTCTCACTCATAGGCGGGTGTTCAACAATGAGAACACATGGACACAGGGAGGGAAGCATCACACACTGGGGTCTGTTAGGGGGACCTGGGGAGGGACAGTAGGGGTTAGGGAGTTTGGGAGGGATAACGTGGGGAGAAATGCCAGATACAGGTGATGGGGATGGAGGCAGCAAACCACATTGCCATGTATGTACCTATGCAACAATCCTGCATGTTCTTCACATGTACACCAGAACCTAAAGTGTAATAATATATCAAAAAAAGAAAATATTCTAGACAATATTATTACTATTGTTATTATTGCAAACTGAGGAAAATGTGTGGCAAATAACTTTAAATTGAAAACATTCTAGTCAGTTATATCACTTTTATTTTTATTATTGCAAATTGAGGAAAATAACTGCAATTTAGCAAAGGATCACCTGAATTTTATAGTTTCATCCAAGCATAATTTGAGGACTGCTGGGTTAGCTAGATGACTCCCTGAAAGCAATGGGTAAAAGGTAGATCAATTTCAGTGGGGAGAGGAAGAAGATGAGCAAGAGGTTTGGTAGCAGATGGCTTGAATAAAAGGTTAGGGGCAAGTCTCAGGAGACTGAGTGACACTAAAGGCAAATTTTTCCTACTTTGCCACTCTTTTCAAGCTGGCTCTGAACATTCTCTCCTTTTCCCCATCTCTTAGCCTTGGGCCCCACCTTGCCACTTTAGCAGTCCATACCACAAATATTTGTTTGGGTCTGTGGTGAGAGAGCACATGAAATGTGGTACCCATGAAGTCTACATGCCATTTAAGTGAGTATGAAATGCAATCAAGGGCATGGACTTCATAGAGAAACTGTAGCATCACTCTCATCTAGAGAGAGTACATTGAAAGAAGTTCTCTAGAATTGAAAAAAACTTTTATTCCTCTACTCGCCCCTCTCCAAAGTTTGGTCATAACTTTATGAGACACTCTTACTTCCATACTCAAAATACCGATTCTTGATGTTTGAATTTCAAATTATTTGCCACTTGAAGGGTTAATTGAAATCCCTTTTCCATCATGCCTCTCATCTGACATTCAACATCATAATCATCAGAAGTACAAATCTGATTAAAAATCATTACTACTCATCTTCAATTTTCCCCATCCCTAACCGTTAAACTATATCTTTTGAAACTTTGGTTTATCATCGTTGTCCTCTCTTTTGTAGGTTTACTTTCACTTCTTGCTTAACTGAAAATTGGCTATCCCATGATAGACTATTTTTATTCCTGAAACCAAAGTTACTTTTCTTGTCCTTGGCATTCTGTAGCCTTGTAAAATATGCCCACTTAAAAATGGTTATCCCAATACATTGCTTCTTCCTGTAGATCTTGTGTACCTCAGGACTTGACTGTGGCTACAATGGAAGATGCTCCGTATTTTGGCTTCCATTGTAGCCATCATTTCTGGTAACTGATCTGTCTTTTCTTTCTATCTCCTGCAAAGTTTCTTTTCTTGTCCTTGGCATTCTGGAGCCTTGTAAAATATGCCCGATTGTGAATCTCACTTGTTTATCCCAGTCGATATATATGGAACTTTCTTTTTCTATACATATATGTCTTTTATCAATTCTGAAAAAATTCAGGATTATCTTTTTGAACCTATCCCTTTGGTATTTTTAAATGTTCTCTCCTTCTGAGATTGAATAATATGGATGCCAGAATCTCTCATTTTCTCTGTTCTTTCATATAGTCCTAGTTGTTTTCTCTCTGTGCTGCAGTCTAGGGAATATCTTCAGATCCAGCTTCTAATTCATTCTCTCCGTTTTCATGTCCCAGTCATTTGCTGAAACTCCATCTTTAATCATTTGTTTCTTATTCCCAGATATTGAGTCTCTCTTAATTCTTCATGGCTATTTCTTTCACTTCTTCCTTGATTAGTCTTTGATCATTTATTTTAGTAAAATAGAAACATTTCATTCATGTTATATGTTGTATGTAATAATTCTAAAAGCAGTCTTTGGTGTCCTTTTCTGCTCATGCTTATGTTTGTATCTCTTGTTTTGGTCCATTTCTGATTTTGAGTTCTTCTTAGTTTAAATTGTTGAAATCCCAGTGCTTTCATTCCAGGATATATTTCTGAAGTTTATTTATTTGCTTATATTTTTATTGCCTATATTTCCTGACAAGAATATAAGCTACTAGAGGTCAGGAACTTTGTCTTGTTAAGACTGTATTTTCAGTGTCTTGGACAGGGCCTCTTACATAGAAATGATTCAATATATATGTGCTCTGTCATCCTCTTTCTCCTTCTAACCAACATATGTATGCTCAGATTTTGTCATATAATTTCAGAGTTTCCACTAATCCTAATAAGCACTGCTCTAAATATATCTGTATCTATATATAAAGCAGTATATATAATGCTATATATATATATATATATATATATATATATATATATATAGCACTCAGCTTCCAGAGAAGAGAAAAATATATGCCAAATATTGTCAGATCATACTCCCTTACATTTTTATAATTTATGCCTCTGAGATAGTACTTTTAAACACAAGCTATTATTGATTTTGGATCAATAAGTGCTCAAAACTGTAAGCTAAACATGTTTGCCATCCTGGTTAAAAGGGTAAGTATAGTTAGAGATTCTTTACTTAATCCTGAAACTAATTTGACGTGTCTTTTGGAGAGTCCTTTCTAACTAACTCACAATAAGTTGTTACAATCTTTAGTAAAAATGGGGTAAATGCACAAACATTACCTTTATTGAACTTATTATTTAAAATATAAATTTTACATTCTTAAAAAATATGCTTTATGATTGAGTATAATATCTCTGAAACATAGAGAAAATATTACCACATTCATAATATTCTTTCAAAACTGAAATTTACCTAAGAATTTTTGTATTTTACTTCTAGGATAAAAGAGTTTATATATCGAAACAACAGTCTTATTGGGCTTGTGTCTAACTTAGAACAAACTGTTGCAAACTATTTTTATTTCTGTGAGTCTGAGCTTTGCAGGCTCATTTTTTTTTTATCTTATATGGTGTCTCACTGTGTTACCCAGGCTGGAGTGCAGCGGCGTGATCTTGGCTCACTCCAACCTCTACCTCCCAGGTCCAAGTGATCCTAGTGCCTTAGCCTCCGAATACCTGGGATTACATGTGACCACCACCACACCTGCCTAATTTTTGTATTTTTAGTAGAGATGAAGTTTCACCATGTTGTCCATTTGGGGCTTGAAGTCCTGACGTAGGTGATCTGCCAGCCTCAGCCTTCCACACTGCTGGGATTATAGATGTTAGCCACCATGCCTGGCCAGATTCAATATTCTTTAGATTTTTATTAGATAATTATAGCAGGATAGCAACTACAGCCTCAAAAATAAAACACTGCTCTCTATTTAGTTGCTAGTGTACACAGGACATTTTCTAATAATGCCCACATTCTATGTAGGCATTGATGTTCATCAAGGTTATATTTGAAGATAATGAGAATGAGAACCATGGAACCACTTAAGAAAGATTGTTATGCCACCAGAGAAATGGCTTTGGGAACTGAGTGCTGCTATGTACATTATTAATGAATGGTATGCTTTACCATCAAAGTAGCACTCATGGACTTCTAATCTTTTATCAAAACCAACAACATTTACTTGTAACTGAAGTACTTTTATAAAAAATATTTATGACCTAAGGATGATCACAAAAGACTTAGTGTTTCTACTCCTTTCTTCTCTAAGAAGTATAAAGCCATGAGAAATTCCACTTCTTCAGCAGCAACTGACTGTTCCCTGCAGTTCATCAAGTGAGAATGACTTTATCGGGCCACTTTAAAAACAAGACTTTTCAAGACTCTGAAGGACTTCCAAATCCCATGGGTGTTTAACAGGAAAGGGAGCAGCTGGTGACTGAATTATCTATGGCAGCGCTTCAGCTCTCTCATCCTCATTTTGGAGCCCCGGCTTCTAAAACTCTCTCTGTCATTTCTTCCCTTGTGCTTTATTCACTGTGACAATCTGGGTCAGGGTGACGAGGATTGGTTGAAAGTTTCTCCAACTCACATCAGGTGAACAGTGCTCGAAATAGTTGGCAAGAAGGCGTATGCATTTCTGACAATACCAAGACTCGCAGGAAAGGCTTTAGCTTTGGGATGGTAGGGTAAAGGTTATATTAGGCTTGGTTTCAGGCATAGTGACAGCCATAGACACTCGTAGACAACCAGGAACTTCACATTAAATGAAAGACTTATTGAATGAAGTTATTATACTTTGAAAACAGGATGCTAATATGTCTGGCTACTTTGATGACAGATAAAAGTAAAGCAGTTTTGGCTGTCAAAGCATCTGAACAGTCTTTAAGAATTCTACTCGGAGACTAAATCTTCAAACCAGAAGTTGAAAACTTACTAAAAAAATTTGCAAACTGAAATAAGGAACTAGTGTAAGTTGACTTAAAAAAAAAACAGATGTACACCGAGTGAGTATTAAAGTCATAGCTACACAGATGACTAATGAAATTACTACCACAATAACACAGAATTGAGCCTGGAAAATATCCAGGAAGACTTGGTTACATTACATTTCCTTTATATACTTCTCTACAGCTTAGCTTGGCCTCATATATATATGAGGCCAAGCTAATATATATATATATAAAACAAGTCAAATATATTATATATTATATAATATATATAATACATATATATCATATATTATACATATATAATATATAATATATATATAAATATATATTACATATAATATATTTGACTTGTCCTCACATAGCCTGTTAGATTCCCTTAAAGAGCCAAGGTGCCCTTCTTCATCTCACTCAGGCAAAGAAATCTTTTATAAGATCTTAGGCTGCAGATAAAAGCTCCTTTACCCCACTTTCCTTTGGGTTGACTGTATTGACATCTTTCAACTCTTCCCTGTAAATCCCTTCCCTAGAAATATTATACAGGCCTATTACCTTCCAACCAAATATACTGGAAGGAATTATTCAAAGCAAAAGCTGCATGAAAAGAAGGATCATTATGTGTACTGATACCTATAGACGGTGCTTGAGGTGAACAAAGAAACTGAATTCATAAGCAAAAAAAAAAAATGTTTTTGATGTGGCATTTTAGTGGAAGCCTCACTTGTAATTATGGGACATTAAAGGGCTTAATAATTATTACCATTGTTAATAATAACACCACCCAACAACCAGTCACTCTGACCCAGTCATCTGGAAGAATCAGGTCATCCTCTTATCTAATTAGTACTTTGAACTTTTATCCACAATACAAATGAATGTGAACTTACCAACTTTTTACATTTTAGGGAATGCTAGGTGGCAGTTGTAACATCAGAAATTCCATTAAGGATTTAAATTGCTAAACGTTTTTTCTTCATAAACAAGATTACTTTGTAACTAATATTATATCTCCCATTCAATAAAAAATTTCTCAGTGATAATAACAATAACAGCAGCTCCTACTTGGTAAATACTTCATATGTGTCAAACACTAGGGCACCATTGCACTCCAGCCTTGGTGACAGAGTGAGACTGTCTCAACAAACAAACGAACAAACTATAGTTTAAGTGATTTACATACATTATTTCACTTATTTTTCTAATTACCAGTCCTCAAAGTTAGATATCATTCCCATTTTACGAGGCAAAATTGAGGCTTAGCGAGTTTAACTTGCCCAAGGACACTTAATTGATGAATAGAAGAATGAAGAATTCCAGCATGGGACTGATGATAAACCTGTCCTTTTGACCATGTTGTTGTTCTCTCTCTCTCTCTCTCTCTCTCTCTCTCTCTGTGTGTGTGTGTGTGTGTGTGTGTGTGTGTGTGTGTGTGTGTGTGTTGTCCATATAAAGGACCCAGTTGATTATGAAGTACAATTAAAAGCTGTCATTTTTGGGATACTTGCAATGGCAGGAGAAGGGTTGAACTGAAGAGACACAGCTCTTGCCACTGATTAGTTTCTCACAGCACTATTATTTATGGGAAGGTGTTGTCAACCAGCTGATCGTGTCAGCTGGAGTAACTAGCAGTTGCTAATGAGGACCTTTCCCCAAGCATCTATATCTGAGAATTTCAGAGATTCACAAATGCAATTAATAAATGTCATTGTGTAGTTACATAAATGTTTAATTATTCCACCCCTATGTTTATACTTTATTGAATGTTTTCTATAAGCCACGCATTAATTTCTAAGAATGGTTCCTTTTTCTGTTTTACTGATGAAAAAGCTAACGCACAGAGTTTAAGTAGGTTACTCTACAATGTACAGATGATAAATGGCAGTGCTAGGATTATGATCAGATACCCTGGGTGCAGAGACCACAGCCTTCTTCATGGCGGAGACATTGCTAGGTGCTGGGGGTCACCGTGGTGAAAAGAATTCTCTAATCCTTAAGAACATAGAAGAGAGAGGTATGAGTAAGCAGTTTTCTACTTTACTCCATAAATACTGATGAATTTTCTACATCAGCGCATCCATGAACAACAGAAACCAGGAGAAACCAGGTTGTGAGGAAACTTTTTTCATTGTTATAAATTTTATTATTAATAGGGTTCTCGAGGACTGGTAATAACTAATAGAGGTTAGGCTGACAATTAACGCTTGCTTTATTCATGACTTTAAGCTTAACTTGGTTTGAAATACTACACTTGGATAGTTTATGTCGAAAGAATTTTAAAGGCAGAATACTTAGCTTGGAATAGTGTCTTATAAATATCTACTTTGTGTTGATGTTTTTCCAAATCTATTCTTCACATACGTGAATTTAAATTAAGACTGCTTGCGTAACCCTGGTAAAATGAAGCTTGCATGTCTTCTAATAAGATACTCTCATGAGGTCAAATTGTAAATGAAGTGGTAACGTGAAAAAATCTGAGCTAAAAGTCAAGATTACAGACCAAGACCTATGGAATAGATGACTGGATAAAGGCAGAGTTTATTGCTTCATTTATTTGTTTTTGCTTTTTTTTTTTAAACTCATACTGTTCCATAAAGGATTTGAAATGGCTTAAACTAAAACACATATACAAATACGTTAAGAAAAATAGAATTTCAATAAAATATTGAGCAAATAAAATTTAGAAGGGTAAGGCAAAAACCATAGGCAGAGTTAAGTAGAGTTTTAGATAATTATGTTTCTGAGTCAGTTCTTAAATTGCTATATATGAAAAGGTAAGAACTTCTACTCCTGCATTAATCTCCACCAGATAATTTACCTGGGTGGATGCAGGCTTCCCTGGGCATCCCTGTATAATTTTTAGCATATGTGTTTTTTACAACATTGCTCTGAAAAGCAGAAGCCTGTTTATTCATAGAAGAAAAGCTGGGCAGATAGAAAATTAGGAGATGATATTGCAGTCTTAATTAATCTCCATAGAATGAATTTGAGGATTTTCCATTGGAAACTTCATTGTGATTGGCTTGGAGAGCACTAGCAACATAAACTTAATGAGCTACAATGCATTTGACCATATTGGACATTTTACCACCCATACCCTCCTACCTACCTGCCTTGCTGTGACCCAAAAATTCAGCCACCGGGCTGGCAGCACGTGGGAAGCCACCTGTGATCACGAATGGAAGTACTCTACGTTCCTGCAGTACCATCCGCAGGCAACTGCTTATTATTGTTGTATCATTATCATTATTTTTGAACAGAACAAGAAAGGAGGAGGAGCTGAAGAGAATGGGAGTAGGGTGGAGATGGCAGATGTCACAGGGGAGAACAAAGAAAAGGAAAATACCAGATGGAGGAGAGAAGCATTTAAAAAGGAGAACTGAGAGGAAAAGAGAAAGAATGAGACAGAAACTTACAGGAAAGAGACAGTTTTGAGTAGACGCAGAGACAGAATCAATGTAACATCTTTCCTTGTCCTAGTATGACCCAGCTAATTCCCTGTGGATGCCAACTTGTTCATTTCTGGGATGCTGGAGGAGGGAAAGCAACAAGATATTAGAGGTCACTTCTCAGTCACTCTTCAGTGACTCTCTAACCTCTAAGAACCCGACGGCAGCTGTGTCCACTGTGGAGCAAACCCTTGGGGAGGGGGAAGAGTGTCTCAGTGTGTTGGTGACTCATTCTGGCACTAATCTGGCCTTATTAAAGTAATTTAGCTCCACTGGGCTGAACCTAGTCATAATTAATAACAGGATACCTGGTTATATAGTGGGTCCAGTATTACCAACAAAGTGTTGCCAGAGGCAGAGGCAGGGGAGAAGAAACAGAGAGAAGAAAATAAAAGGAAAGCAAGAGCAGACAATGGCTTCCAGTATTCTTGAGGCTGCAGAGACCCTGTGAAGTTTTCTGGGTACACATGTATACAACTGAGGTTTAAAGGCACTAAGATTTCAGTGCCTATTAGGTACCAGACAGAGTGCTGATGCCTTTTGCATGTAACTCATGTCATCCACCCAACAGTCTTGCGCAGTAGCTGTTATTATCTCCTTTTTACTGAGGTTAGGAAAATAGCTTGCTTGGTATAAACAGGTTTATACTCAGGTCTACATGACTTGAATCCTAGTACATGTTTTTAACTTCAAAATAATCATAAAACCTAGCTGCCACTTAAAGAGATGTAGTTTGTCTATGAATTTAAAGGTAAGTAGCCATTACCTTCCACCAAAATCTCCATCTCTCTTTTCTGGTTCTAACTTTGTCTTAAAATCCAAATGTATTAATTTATGCTTCAGTCTTACAAAATACTAAATGATTTTGTACTGGGAAGAAAATGGAAGAAAATGGATTGTGAAGGCAGAGACATCTGGCCTCAAATTCAATTGTCATAGTTCATTAGCCATATGATCTTAAGAACCTGTATAATAGGATTAATAAACAAAATAAAACTATTAAACAAAGTAAGACTATTAAAACTAACAAAATAATTTAGCAATTAAATTTAAGATTAAGATAAAAATGAAATTTTAATAAACCATACCAAACAAATAACAGCTATAATAGAAGAAACTGTTCACTAAATGTTTTTGATTTTGTATTAGTACAGGGTAGGGTTTTACTTTCTTGCCTCCTTGAAGTTAGGTTTGATCAGCTGACTTGCTGAGAACAATGAAGTGTCAGTAGAAGTGATGCCTGTCTCCTCCTGGTGGAAGCTTCAGGAGCCAACACAAGGTTTGCTGCTCTTTTCCTTTGTTTCTTGGAATAAGGAATGGCTATCATCTTCCATGCGGCAAATTGATAGAGCACCATTATCAGGAAGACTGTTGTATCTTCCAGATATTGGTTGCTCTATAGACAATTTGGGTCCTGGGGTGAGGACAAAACAGAATAGTGCCCTAACTGATAGAAGTAAACTTTATTTTTAGTCATTGAAATTTTAGGGTTGTTAATGTAGCATCCCCTAGTCCATCCTAGCTGATACGACCAATGAACATCTATTAATCATTTACCATGTGCCAGGCTATATTTAGTCTTCTCTTTCTCTGTCTTTCTCTTTCTCTTTCCTTAATGTAATAATCAGAAGACTTTCATGAAGTAGGTATTATTAGGACCCTTGATTTGACAGATGACTGAATTATTTCCCAGAGACACTGAAAGATTAAAATAACTTGCTATAGGAGACACACCTTGTAAATGGCAAAGACAAGATTCGAACTTAAATCTTTTGGTTTCAATACCTGAGCTTGTGCTGTTAATCACTTGGTATGTTGTCTTCCTCAGAAAATGTACTATAAAATTTTTACATATCATTTGTAATACAAGATAAAAACTATAAGATATGTAGAAAAAACTTATAAAAGATTACTGAGACTTTTACATAGAAAATTTAAAAACTCCATTAAAAGAAGACTTAACTGACCGGAAAGATGTAATATGTTGGTGATACCATGATCTGTGGGTGGGAAAACTCAAATTCATAATGATAGAAACATATCTAAATTAGTTTATAAATTTGGTATACTTCCAATAAAGAAGTCATCAATTTCTTTTGAATACAACTTGACAAATTCTCATATTTATTTGAAAATATAAAGGATCAAGAAAAGTCAACACAATCTTGAAGAATAAAAATAATGTTGATTTGCTTGACCAGATATTATAATTTTTGTAAATCCATAGGAGTAAAAAACGTGATGATTGACACAGAAATAGCCAGACCAATGGAAAAGAAAAGGGAATTTAGAGCCCAATCTATTTATATAATAGGGTGGCAATAAAATTTTGGTAGGAGCAGAATGGATTATTAAGTAAATTGTGACAATTCGTTATTGATATGGAAAACTTTTGTATCTGTATATTTATACAAATTGAATTCCAGATAAACTAAGGGGTTAAAAAGTAAAATAATACAAATTTAGAAGAAAACAGGGAAAATAATAGTTAAGGGTTTTAAAATATATGATGCAAAAGCACAAACTATTAAGGGGAATATTAACAAGTTTGACTACATACTAACTTCTATAAGATACCATGAAAAATATAAAAATAGATAAAAACTACAAGAAACTTGTAATACCATAGCCATCAAAGGATTAGTATCCAGAATATATAAAGAGTTTCTACAAATGGATGATAAAAAGAAAAACATCCCAATGGAAAAACAGGTAAAGGTAATGACAGATAATTTATGGAAGAAGAAAACTAAACGTCAATACAAATCTGAAAAGATTCTCAATATTGCTAGTATTCTGGGAAATATAAATTAAAACATTCAGATATACCATATCATATTTATCTAATATGTAAAACTTAATAATTCTGATGACACCTACTGGAGAGGTTGTGAATTTTCAGTGGGGCTGTAAATGTGACATCATCTGCCATAAACCCAGCAATTAACACTTTTAGGGAGAAACCTGTAGGTTTATAAGAAAATGCATACTGGCCGGGCACGGTGGCTCAAGCCTGTAATCCCAGCACTTTGGGAGGCCGAGGCGGGTGGATCACGAGGTCAAGAGATCGAGACCATCCTGGTCAACATGCTGAAACCCCGTCTCTACTAAAAATACAAAACATTAGCTGGGCATGGTGGTGCGTGCCTGTAATCCCAGCTACTCAGGAGGCTGAGGCAGAATTGCCTGAACCCAGGAGGCGGAGGTTGCGGTGAGCCGAGATCGTGCCGTTGCACTCCAGCCTGGGTAACAAGAGCGAAACTCCGTCTCAAAAAAAAAAAAAAAAAAAAAAAAAAAGGAAATGCATACATAGTAGTTTTTCAACATCGTGTTACAGAGCTGTGTAAAGAAAGTAGATCTTCAGATATCAACACAGGTGAAGCACAAAAACACATTTTTTAACAGGAAGAAAGGAGTTTAATAAGATAAAAATGTTAATATACATATTATGAATATTATATGAAACAGCAGTACATTTCCTTTATGGAGGTAAATGTCTCAAAACTTATATGGGAAGATATACAAGAACTTCATGAAAATGATTTTTTTTAGAGAGGAAGACAAAAGGAAAGAAGGGAAGAAGGGCTTTAATTTTAAAGGTAACATTTTGTATCTTCAAAAGAGGGAAAAATCTAATATACATTATGAAAAATGTTAACATCTTTTTAATATTAATGGTATGTAATAGGTAACTGTTGTAGTATTTTCTGTACTTTTAATGTTTGAAGTATTTTATGATTCAAATTTAAGTCTAAGAAATCCCTGGATAGTACCTTTTCAAAAAAATACTGCAGTATGATTATTCTCAGATCTTACAGCTAGGCCTTAAAGTTGGTTTTCTAATTTTTCATAAATGAGATAGACATTTTCTTTTAATTCATGCTTTTAAGCAGATAGCCTTATTTTAGGATATTCAGCAATAATCATGTATGTTTTTAAAACATTTTATGTATTTGAATCTTTTTTTTTTCTTTCTTTTTTTTTTTTAAGAGAGAGCGAGAGATGGGAGGTCTTACTATCTTACTATGTTGCCCAGGGTGGTCTCAAACTCCTGGGCTCAAGTGATCCTCCTGAGTAGCTGGGACTACAAGTGTACACCACTGAGACCAACTTGTTCTTCAAACATTTTAAAGTCTACAGGCTTATTTCAGAGATGTCAGCTTTACTGTCACACAGTATCCTAGAAGTAGACATTACAATGTTCTGTGAAGACGATGAGACTCCGCATTGCCCAAAGTCACCAGCCAAAAGGTAACAAGGCCATTAAATTTGTATGTAAGATTTCAGTCTCTAAATCAGCTGCTTGCTTCATCCTTTTCTGACTCCAGTTGCTTTTGTTTTGTCGTTTTGGTGCACAATGGGGTTCATATTACGGCAAAGGTGATCTAGAAAGACACCTATTTAGCCATGGCCTTAATTAGCTCCTTCCTTTCTGGAGTGCAAATTTGCCTCTAATGGATGGAAGTGCTAATGATTTTAAGCCTTACTACAAAAAGGCAGTCTATAAAATTTTTTAAAGAAATACTTCAGCAAGCTTTATATATTCTATTGGGAATAAGATGTTCTTTAGGCAACAATTATCTACAAAAGAAAGGAAGTCATGAGACATGCAGGGGTGAAATGAACAAGGGAAAGGGATGGTGGAAGGAAGGGCTTTTTGTAGGCAACCACATATTTGGTTGAAAAAGATCAAGAGCAGAACTCATTCACCTCACTTCAGGGAGGAAGAGGAAAGCAGGATATTAGAGTGGAAAAAAGAGGGAAAAGAGCTGAATATGATTCTGGGATGATAAAGTACTCCTGACAACTGCCTCATGGGCTACTTAGGGGCACTAAGGCTCACCTGCATCCACCATAATCCATTGTTTCTGGTCATGCAGGGTTTTCAAGAAGGGAGCCTGACATTTAGAAATGAGTTAGTAATCCAATCTGTTGCAATCTATGCAATGACCGTATGTAAAACTGGCAACTGGCACTATTGGGAGCTGCGGGAGAAGAGAGTTACTGAAGTGTGTGACATGTAGGTCTTCTGTCTGCCAAGTGGAGTTCATTAAGTGGCAGGAGTCTATCGCTTTCAGCTCACAAATAGCTCACAAACAGAAAGATGGTAATGACAGTGCGGTTGTCATTGTGAGAAATGACAATTCTTTGCAAACCTCTTCCTCCAATTTAAAAAAAGTATCAAATCAGACATTGGGATAAATGTAATTAAAATATGTGATAGGAAAACTTTCTATATAAATCACATTTTAAAATATCACACAGAGACATTTTAACTGGGTTCTAGATAGAATTTATATATAAAAACAGAAATGAGCTTAGTGGAGATGTTTTTCATAAATGTGTGTATATGAGTAAGTTTTAAATACAAATAGATTTTTAAATACTGTGCTGTAAGAGATGCAGCTTTTAAGGAGAGTAAGGAGAATAATAAAAATAAATATTCATGAAGAAATCTCTGATTGCATTTATTTAGCAAAGTACTCATCCCTCTCTATGAGAAATGTATTGAGTAATTCAATTAGTTTTTCATTTACAAATTTGTATCCTAAACTCATATTTATTGAGCACCAAATGGTGTTTCTGTGTAGGAGAGGTGAGACTTTACCTACTTAGGGTCTCCAACTGGGCTTGAGAATTAAAATGACATCAGACAGATTAACAGGAGAAACGCATATAAATTTCTACATGTGCATTGGAGCCCCCATGGGAAAATGCAGATCCAAAGATTTGGCAAAAGCTAAGTGCTTATAGAGTAGGTTGGACAAAGTGTGGCAATTGCAGAAAAGTAACTAAAATGTATGGGAAGGCTAAAGGAAGATGACTGCTTTTAAAAAGGTTTCTTTGTCTAGATTTTTCTGTTTCCACTCTCCATTTCTGGTGACAAGAATACTTCTCTCCTGGCACAGAAAAACTGGTATCTGCTGGTTTTCAAGTGCCTTTGGCTAAAGAAAATCCTTATGGCAAAATGGCATATTTTGGAGTGGCATATTCTGCCACTCTTCATCAGGCATTGTTCTAGTGTTTGGGACATATTTGTATACCAAAACCACAAAAATCCCTCTTGTGTGTCATATTCTAGGAAGAGGTGAAATAAACATGGTAAACAAGTTAATTCTATAATACGTTAGAAAGTAATAAGTGCTGTAAAAATCAAGCAGTGTGTGTTGAGGATGAGGCGTGGGCTAATAGGGTAGCATTTTATCATACAGAATGCCTTTTGAGGAGAGGATATTGGAAAAAGACTTGAAGGAAGAGAAAGACCATTTCAGGCAGCGAGGATAGCCAGTGCAAAGCCCTCAGGTGGGACCATGCCTGGTGTATGTAAGGAAGCTTGGAGACCAACATGATAGGAGCGCAGTGAGCAAGACTGAGAGTACAAGATGAAATCAGGGAGGTCACAGGGGCCAGGGCACACAGAAAACTGCAGGGTATTGTCTGGGTTTGCCTTCAGGAGCCATCGGGATATTTTGAGCAAAGTGACATGATCTGACTTAGGTTTGAAAGGGATCAGTCTGCCAAGAACGGGCCGTGGAATGGTGAGTGTGGAAGTGGGTGTACTGTTAAGGATGCTACTGCAACAGTCAGGTGAAAGATGATGGTGTAGCAGATGGTAGCTGTGGAAATAGCGAGAAGTGATTGGACTCTGGATATATTTTACAGGTCAGGCTAACAAATTTCTCTAATAAAATGTATAGAAAAGGCATGGAATAAAAGAGACAGAAATCAATGATGACTCTGACATTTTGACAAGAACATCTGCAAAGGTGGAATTGTTGTGAACTCAGGTAGGAATTTTACAGGTTTGTATGGAAATATTAAGTTTGATTTTTGGATCTGCTAAATTTGAAATGGCTATTAGATACACAAAGAGAAATGTTGTGAAGGCAGTTAGAGGAAGGAGATACAGAAGTTATCTTATGGCCGACAGCCATGGAATTGGATAAGGTTATCTGGAAAATAAATGTTGGTGGTAAGAGATGTCTAAGGACTAAGCCCCAGGGTCCTTCAACCTTTAGAGGTTGAGAGAAGAGGAGAAGCTGACAGAGAAGACCGAGAAGAAAACCTTAGTGAGGAAGGAGGAAAGCCAATGAAGTGTGTGATTCCGAGACAAGTGAAGAAAATGTATCAAAGAGGAGTGAGCGATTAAATATGTTACATGCTGATGATAAATTAATAGTGAGGTCATTGGTGATAATAAAAAGACAATGGTGAGAGCAAAGCCTTATTGAAGCAGATTTTAAAAAAATTATTTTTATTGATATATCTTCAGCAAATAAAAATTGTGTGTATTTACATTGTGTGTATTTAAGGTGTGCAATGTGATTATTTAGTGTATATATATGTATATTGTGAAATGACTACCACAACCAAGTAATTAACACATACATCCCTCACCTACTTTGTGTGTGTGTGTATGTGTGTGTGTGTGTATGTATGTATGTGTAGTGAGAACACAAGATCTAGTCTCTTAGACTTCAAGTAAACAATATGGTATTACTAACTGCAGTCATCATACTGTAGATTAGATTCCTAGAAGATACTCATCTTGTAACTGGGAATTTGTACACTTTGACCAACATCTCCCCATTTCCCCCACTGTGGCAACCACTGTTCTATTCTCTGCTCATATGAGTACAACTTTTAAACATAAAAATGAGATCATACACTGCTTTTCTTTCTTATTTCACTTAGCATAATGTCCTCTAGGTTCAACCACCTGTTGCAAATGCCAGGATTTACTTTTTTTAAAATAGATTATTAGTCTATTTTATAAACACACACACACACACACACACACACACACACACACACACACATTTTCTTTATCCATTCATTCATCCATGGATACTTAGGTTGCTTCCATCTCTTGGCTATTTTGAATAATATTGCAATAAATATAGGGGTATAGATATTTCTTTGAGGTCTTGATTTCAATTCCTTTGGAATATATACCCAGAGGTGGGATTGCTGGATCAAAGGGTAGTTCTTTTTTTCTTTAAATTTTACGAGAATCTCCGTATCGATTTCCATAGTGGCTGCACCAACTCACATTCCCATCAGCAGTGTACAAGCATTCCCTTTTCTTCACATCCTTTCCAACAGTTGTGATCTCTTTGCCATCCTCACAGGAATATGGTGATATTGCATTGTGATTTTGATTTTGATTTCCCTGATAATTAGTGACGTTGAGCAGCTTTTCATATACATGTTGGCCATTTGTATGTCTTCTTTGGAAAAATATCTATTCAGGTATTTTTCATGTTTTATTTCCTTATTTTATTTTAGAGATGGGGTGTTGCTATGTTGTCCAGGCTGGTCTTGAACTCCTAAGCTTAAGCAATCTTCCTTCCTTGGCCTTTCAAAGTGCTGGGATTACAGACATGAGCCACCACACCTGCCTTTTTTCTGTGTTTTAATTAGATTTTCTTTTCTCTGTTCAGTTGTATGAATTTTGTATACATTTTGCATATTAGCCCCTGATTAGATACATAGTTTACAAATATTGTCTTGCATTCTGCAGATTGCTTTTTTCATTTGTGGATTGTTTGCTGTGCAGAATCCTTTCAGTTAGATATAGCCCCAGTTGTTTATTTTTGATTTTGTTGCCTGTGCTTTTGGTGTCATATTAAAAAAATAATTGCCAAGGCCAATGCCAAGGTGATTTCTCCCTGTTTTCTACTAGGTGTTTCATGGTTTCAGGCTTATATTTAAGTATTTAATCCATTTCCAGTTAATTTTTGTGCATGAAATATAATTGTCCAGTTTCACCCTTTTGCATGTGAATGTCCAGTTTTTCTAATATTTATTAAAGAGACTATCCTCTCCCCATTGTGTATTTTTGGCACCCTTGTTAATTATTAGTTGACCTTATGTGTATGGGTTTGTTTCTGGGTTCTCTATTCTGTTCCATTGGTTGATGTGTCTGCTTCAATGTCAGTGCCATACTGTTTTGATAGCTTTGTAATACATTTTGAAATCAGGAATTATAATGCCTCCATCTTTGTCCTTCTTTCTCAAGATTGCTTTGGCTATTTGGGATCTTTTGTGATTCCGTGTAAGTTTTAGAATTGTTTTTTCTATTCTGTGAAAATGTCCTTTGAATTCTGATAGGGATTGTACTGAATCTATAGATTGCCTTGGGTGATATAGATATTTTAACAATATTAGTTGTCTAATTCATGAACACATAACGTTTTTCCATTACTTGTGCTCCTTCAATTTCTTTCATCAGTGCTTTATAGTTTTCAGCACACAGTTCTTTCACCTCCTTGGTTAAATTAATTCCTAGGTATTTTTTTGATGCTATTTGTAAATGAAAATATGTTCTTAATTTCTTTTTCAGATAGTTCATTGCTAGTGTGTAGAAACACAACCTGTTTTGTAAATTGACTTTATATCCTACAGCTTAATTTATTTCTTAGTTCTAACAACTTTTTGGTAGGGTCTTTAGTGTTTTCTATATGTAAGATCATATGGAGCAGATTTTTAACATTGCTTATATTTTATAAAAAGTTTTTCAAAATTCCACTAAAATATTACTAAAAGATTGCCATTTAGAGTGGACTTTGTAATGCAAACTTACATTAATTTGTCCAACTCATATCTTCTTATCACTTTACTTTTTTTTTTTTTGTTTTGCAATGCAACCAAGAATATACAATCCCCAGACCATGTCAAAATGATATTGTTTGCTTTATTCAGTTAATTATTTTCTCATTTGCATTTATTTTTCTTCACAGCAGAAACTATAGCAATTTAGGACCAATTGTTTAATACTGTCTTATAATTTTCCAAAAGTATGATATATTAATTGAAAAAAATACTTTGCCTTAATCACACCAAGCACCTTGGCTGGAAGCTTACTCTCAATTCGAGAACACATTTTTAAAGACACCAATGTTGAAATATTTTATCCTGAGACATTAGTTGACTGTGACAAAACAGCCTGCATTCATCATGTTGTTTATTTAATACGTAAAAGTTCAGTGACAGTGACCAATTTTTCACCCCTCCCTATATTTACAAATAGTGCCTTTCTATCACGGGTGGGGTGACTTTTTCTTTCTGGCTTTTCTTAATAGTTGTTACAGTGTTTTTCACTCACTCTAAAACTTTTTGTGGTTTTATCCCACCCCTGACAATGGTTTCAACCATGTGACTTGCTTTGACTGATGGAATATTATCTGGCATAAATGGAAGAAAAGACTTGAGATGGGCTTGTGTGCTGGGATTTGCTCTCTTGTGTCTCTGCCATCACCATGGGAACACACCTGAGCTCTCTTGCTAAAAGGTGAGAGACACATGGAGCAGAACCATGTCACCCCCACTGTTCTGGTCAAGACTAGCCTAGATCAGCCAATTTCCAGCTGACCCCCTCAAACATGAACAATAAGCAATGATTGTTTAATGCCACTGAAGTTTTGTAGCAAACAAATTCTGATGCTGTATCCTTTTCTGGCTTTTATGTTCAAATTACTTAGTAGGGTCTGGGCTGATATCACCTGATTCTCTGTATCTCTTATATTCTTGGCCTTGGGCAGTTCTGTCAGAGCGCTTTACCATCCTTTCCCAGACTTTTTGTGAGCAGTTCCACCCACAGCCTGTTCTGCTGCTCTCATCTCAGATTTACTTAATCCCTCAAGGCAGCTGTCTGGTGAGCACTGGAGGTAAGTGAGCACACTGCAGATAAGAGGGTAGAAGTGAAAAGAAAGATTTGGGAATTATGAAAATATAGTCCATGGGAAAAGCAATGGGAATGAATGGAATTATTCCAGAAGAAAGCTCAGAAAGAAAAAAAAGGAGGAAACAAGGGCTGAACTTGGGAACAACTCAATATATAAGTCCCAAGGGCATGAAAGAAACTACAGCAAGGAAAACAGAAAGAAGAGGTCCAGTGAGTAGGAAGAGAATATGGAGAGAATACTAGCTTGGAAGCCAATAATTAGAAAGGTCCAAGAAAAGGAAAGTGGCAGAAATATTCACTATTTTAGAATATTTCATTAGAAGTATGTCATTGGAGCTGAAAATTAAGACGTCACTGGTGATTTCTGTTAGAGAAGAGAGTGAAGTTGAAGTCATGGAAGCCAGACTGAAATGGAATAAGAAGTAAGCAATGAGGAGGTGAAAGTGGGCGTAAACCATACCCAACACTATCCAAAGGACATCAAAATCATTTTGATGATGCGGTGAAAGTGATAAAAAAAAATAGAGATTTCTGGGTCTCACTCTCAGAAGTTCTAATTGAGTCTTACCAAGAATCAGAAATTTGCATTTTATAAAGCATCCTAGTTTTAACAAGTCGGAACTATATTTTTTAAAAGTTGGAGAAAAAAAAATAAAAAAAGGAAAGATGCAGAAGGGAAGCCTAAATGCTGGTGAGGGTGACAGACACCTTGTAATTTTAAATTTACTTGCTAGAGAAAGCTGCTCCCCTGGGGCAATAATGAGTTGATCAGTGAACACAAAGAGCAGCCTGCCTAGCAGTTGGGCTTTTCATTATACATTGTTTAATTGGCTTTTGGTATAATCATTCTTGCTTGAGTTTGAACACGATGACCTAACATATCCTAGGGTCCGATGACCCTTAGACAAACTGAATGTTGATATTTCAGCTTTTAGTAAATATCCCTCATTTTTATGTCTTTTTTTTTCACCAAGAACAAAGATTGCTAGTTGATAACCTGTAGGCAATCTTAGAAAAAACCACCCCCCCCAAAAAAAAACAAACAAAAAACGTTTTACTGTTTTCAATTTTTGAACAAAGCCTTTTACTATTTTCAAGTCCTTGAGAGCCCTCTCTTCTTATCTCTTCTTAAACCTCTTCAACCTATCTGAATTGTAACCCTTCTATTCTACTAAAATAGTACTATTTAAGGTGTAGGGGTGAAAAGGCAGCACCTTTTTGCACCCATCACAAGGGTCATGGCTGAATACCTTATAACAAAACACAGATTAACAGGAGAAAAGCATAAAAAATTTATTTTAAAAAGTTTAACAAAGTTTTACATGATATGGGCACCTTCAGAAATGAATACCTGAAGATCCAGAGAAAACTTAAAAAAAAAATTATTTAAAATAATAAAATAAAATAATTTAATAAATTATTATATTAATAATTTTAATAAATTTTTATTAAAAATAAACTATTTAGAAATCTCTGCCTTTAAAAAAATCTGACTTTTTAAAAAAGTTGCTATCTTATGTTTCTCACTGCCTGTTAGATTTTTCAACTTGGAGTCTTTTTTTTAGCAATTCTATCATGATTTCAGAATAAAATTTCTCCCTTAATTTTACGTGTAATTCATTGCTGACATCTATCAAGCCATCATTTTTTTGCATGTACTTTGGAATCAGTCTCAATCTGCATTCACACTGGTATCAGATTTAATTGGGATCTTTTTAAATGATCTGTAAGAATTAATGCAAAGGCACTTTTTAAAAGTTAAATTCATCTGGGTGTAATTTACATACAGTAAGTATGAGTCTTTTGAGAGTCTTGCTATGTTGCTCAGACTGGACTCAAACTCCTGGCCTCAAGTGATTCTTCCACGTCAGCCTCCCAGCCCCAAGCAGATTACAGGCACGTGACACTGCATGTGGCTTAAAATGATGTGGTTTTATGCTAAGTCTGATGAAAGAAGTAGTTGCAAAGAAAAATAACTGGACAACAATGGTATAATCCCATGGTAATAATCTTGGGGAAACTTAGCAAGATCTGTTCAGTCAGGTACTTCTTGGTCTCTGTATAGCGTTCCTTCTCTATGTGCTTAGGGCAGAACACCTGACATGTGAGGGTCTTAGGAGCTACGTTTAGGGGACGTAGGTCAGAGTGACCTTTTTAAGTTTTATTGCTTTGGGGAAGGGAAAGCAAAGAGGGAGAAAGGAGGGCAGACAGTCAGAGAGACCTTCTTGCTTCTGAGACCCTCCTGTTTTTTCTGCTCAAAAATACTCAGCATGCCAAGGTACTATACTTTGAGGTATTGTGTTCTAAGCCCGCCAAAGTCACCTAATGGCGGCGAAATCCACATTTAATATTTGCTTGGTTTTAAATGTTTGACTGCTCTGAAACATTAAAGATTGTCAATGACCCTTTTCTAAAGTTTTCTATTCTTTGGATGTTTCCTATTTTCCATCCTGCAGTCTAATTGTGTATGGCCACAATGCATCTTTTATTCAACATTTACATAGCAGTGTCAACTAGTCCAATAGGTAGAAATGTAAACTATGAAGACTATTTGGAAATCTCTGCCTTTAAAAAAATCTGACTTTTTAAAAAAGTTGCTATCTTATGTTTCTCACTGCCTGTTAGATTTTTCAACTTGGAGTCCTTTTTTTTTTTTTTTTTTTTTTTAGCAATTCTATCATGATTTCAGAATAAAATTTCTCCCTTAATTTTACGTGTAATTCATTGCTGATATCTATCAAGCTATCATTTTTTTGGATGTACTTTGGAATCAGTCTCTCAATCTGCATTCACACTGGTATCAGATTTAATTGGGATCTTTTTAAATGATCTGTAAGAATTAATGCAAAGGCACTTTTTAAAAGTTAAATTCATCTGGGTATAATTTACATACAATAAAATTCACTCTTTTAAGTGTATAATTGGGTGAGTTTTGACAAATACATATACAGTCATGTGACTACCACTATGATCAAGATATAAAGTATTTCCATCACCCCAAAATGTTTCCTTGTGGCAATTTGAAGTTACGTCCTGTCCTAAACCCCAGCTTCTGGCAACTGCCAATCTGTTTCCTGTCCCTATGATTTTGTCTTTTCCAGAATGTCATATAAGTGGCATTGTTCAGTATGCACACTTTTGTATGAAGCTACTTTCGCTTAGTGGAATGCTTTTGAGGTTCATTTGTATTGTTGCATGTATCAGTGTAGTTTATTTCTTTTTACTGCTGAATAGCATTCTGTCAGAGTTCTATCACAATTTGTCTGTCAATTGACTAATTGATGGATATTTGGTTGTTTCCATTCTTTGTCTACAAGGAAAAAGCCTGCTGCAAACATCTGTATGCAACTTTTTGTTTCCAAATATATTTTCCTTGTAATAGTACTTGAAGTCATTTCTTTGCTCTTGTTTCTCAAGTTCATGTTGCCCACAGAGAAATCTTAATAGTTGTTATGGTGTTTTTCACTCATTCTAAAACTTTTAGTGGTTTTTCGTTACAGTGGATTTATTAGACAAACACGATTTATTAGATGACTTTGTTCATTAGTCTTTTTTTTTTTAGACAGAGTCTTGCTCTGTCCCCAGGCACCAGGTTGGAGTGCAGTGGTGCAATCTTGGCTCACTGCAACTTCCACCTCCTGGGTTCAAGCAATTCTCCTGCCTCAGCCTCCCGAGTAACTGGGACTACAGGCACGCACCACCATGCCCAGATGATTTTTGTATTTTTTTAGTAGAAACGGGGTTTCACCATGTTGGCCAGGATAGTTTGGATCTCTTGACCTTGTGATCTGCGCATCTCGGCCTCCCAAAGTGCTGGAATTACAGGGGTGAGCCTCTGCACCCGGCGTTCATTAGTTAATCTTATTGTTCATTAGTTAATCTAAGTAGATAAATATCAAACCACTCGTTTTTTGATTAAAAACTTCCAGGGTTGATCTCAAAATACCTTTTCAAATTTACGACCAATTATTCACTTTATGCTCAAACTATGCTCCTGGATTATTAACCATATCCTAGCATGACATCTTTAAGACTTTCTTATTCTGTTTGTACCATTAATTTAAATTGAATCTAGCTAAATAAGCATTCACTGACTGCCTACTATGTGTAAGTTACAATGCTTTGTAGATACAAGTATCCCTTGATAATTAAGTCTTGTTCTTGAGACTTTTTTTTTTTTCTTTGACAGGGTCTCACTCTGTCGCCCAGGCTGGAGTGCAGTCATGCAATCTCGGCTCACTGCGACCTCCACCTCCCAGGTTCAAGCGATTCTCCTGCCTCAGCCTCCTGAGCAGCTGAGACTACAGATGTGTGCCACCACTCACGGCTAATTTTTGTATTTTTAGTAGAGTCGGGGTTTCATCATGATGGCTAGGCTGGCCTGGAACTCCTAACCTCAAATGATTCATCCCCATTGGCCTCCTAAAGTGCTGGGATTACAGATGTGAGCCAGGGCCCCTGGCCTGTTCTTGAGTCCTGGAGAGCAAATATTCAGAATTCAGCTAGTATAGAATACTGACACTATTTTAATTTATTTGAGTTTATTGATCTCAGATAGTGACAGAAGAGTCCCTAGCCTCCGAAAAGTTTCTTGGATATAGTGGGTGCCTAATAAATGTTTGTTTAAATAAATTTAATTAATATCAATGGCATAAGCAGTGAAGTAAATTTCAGGTGCATATAGTAAATTTTTTTTGACACATTGAGATAGAGACATCACGGGAATATGAGATAGGAAGTAGAGATCGCATTTGAAGACACAGCTTGAAGCAGCAATAGCATAGAAGTGGTAGCTGATGCCAAGGGAGGGAATAAGTTTCCTTAGAGAGAAAATGAATAATGAGGAAAGACAGAGCTGGGAAACCTTTGGGGAATGCAAGCATTTCATAGGACTGAGATAACTAAAGAAGTAGGAGATATAAGAATACGCAGGGAATAGGTAGGGTGCTAAGGAGAGTGTGGAAAGGTAAAATGCTTGAACATTTACTGAATGACTATTATGTGTCTGTTAGAGATTGATAGGCAATTTACTCAGTTTGCCTCATTTAATCCTCATAACGTAGCCCAAGAAGTAGGTAACATTATTCTCCTTTGATAGATTAGAAAGCTTATACACAGATAATTTAACAAATTTTCCCAAGGTAATACAGCTGGAAAGTGGTGTAGCTGGGTGAAATATTAAGCACAGTGAGGGCATGTTGTTCTGTGTCTCACATTGTTCCCTGTCTGCTTTGTTTACCATTGATCCTCAGAACCTAGTTTGGTCCCTGATATACTCTGTGCATTCAATAAGTACTCATTGATTATATTAAATCAAACTTAGTTTTTGACTTCAAAGCCTATGGTCTATGAAGTGTTTGACTTCAAAGCCTATGGTCTTTGCATGATACCTTATTGAATGATCACAGAAACCAAGGAAGGTGAAAGCTGGAATACGAAGGCATAAACTAACTCATTCAGAGCTGTTGAGTCATCACAAGAATTTAGAAGACTTTGTTGACTTTCTCGGTAAGGAGGTAGTCATTGACAACCTTGAACATTTTCCATAAAGTAGACTTAGAAGGCAGAATGTAATAGGTTAGAAGATGCCTTGCCTCAGCATACTTTGCTATTGCAAAGTGTTTTTTGTATCTGGCGGCAACACTCCAATGCTCTGAGATAATTGCAGCTCATTAGCCCATTTCTACTGCCTCTAGATTTCTTGGATGGGAGTCAGATACTATTCCTCTGTGTTCCTCCTAGCTTCAAGGTTCACATGCTAAGCTTTGAGAGCAGACTTATTGATGCTCCCTTATTAGGCTTGAGGGGTCCTGTATCTCCAAGGAGGATGGGACTAAGTACAGTCTTAGAAGAAAGAAACCCAATTAGAAATTCCTCCCTTATCTCAATTTTCATTTTTTCCTATAATTTCAAGGTGGATGAGAGATTCAGGTATTGCTTAACTATTCTAATCACCTATTTTTAAAATTCTGCAAATGGTCTAGCTCCTCCTTTGGAATGTAACATCTATTATGTTGGTGTCTTCATTTAAATTTAAAATTTAATATCCTGTTTTATCAGCAGATTTTTGCAATTCAGTGTAACGAGTGCTCTGTAAGAAGTATTAAAGGTATGGAGCAAAGGAAAGCATGATCAAATCTCACCTGGGGTGGAGATGTGGTCAGGCAGAACTTCACAGGAAATATCATGTTTGACTTTGGTTTTGAAAGATGGAAGCGTGTGGGTAGCACAGAGCTTTGACAGTGGGAGGCATGTAATATTCTCCCTGTAGCTATGTTTCCCTGCTGGCCTCTTTCCAGATTACTTTGGTATAGGTGATAACCTACAAGTGTATCGCATTGCATTTTTGTATAAGGTGGAATAAATTTCTTTCTTTTTCTTTCAGTTTATATAATAAGTAGTTCTGCTTCCACAGCTGCTGGCTTGCTTCAAGGTTTGCTTATGTGCAGTTGGTGGAAAAGAAGAAGAAGAAATGACTTAAATAAAAATACAAAAAAAGCATAATTACATAAAGAGGCCCATGGAGGAAAACTTTTCAGGAACCAGTTATGGGAAGGGTTACTATTAAAGAAATGGGATGACTTTCCAGAATGTTATTGTGTCTGCTGAATTGCTTTATGTAGGCATGTTGAGTCATAGACATAATTTAATGTGTTAAAATACATTCTCACAGATTGACCAAACCAAATAACATTAATATAAATATAGTAACAGAATAATATTTCGAGTTGAATTTTAGAACATCCAGATGGCATGAGGGAATGTGGAGGATATCTGCCATTTAAATGACCACAAAGGAGTCTTTCCTGAGGTGAATGGAAGGTAGAGGTGAGAATTTGGGTCTTGGAGTGCACACCTGGGTTCAAAGTTCAATTTTGCTATTTTCTATATTTTGACTTTGGAGAAACTATTCTTTCTAACCCTCAGTTTTCTCATGTCTAACATGGAGATTATATTTTGCTTTGAGAATTAAATGACTTCACATATATAGAGTGTCTCACAGTATACCTGGACCAAAGTAGTTGTTCAATAAACATTGGTTAATCTCTCTCATCTCTTTTTTTCTTTTCTATTTCCCCCTTACCTCCTCATGCTTTTTGATGTCTCCTCCCATTGAAAGATGGGCAAAGGAAATTATATTCAAGGAAGTGTTCCATAATGAACTATTCAAGAGTTAAGGCTCAGCACTTACATAAAAACGTAACATAGACTTCATGTTGAAGATTTTACTTGAGTTAAGGCTCAGCACTTACATAAAAACGTAACATAGAATTCATGTTGAAGATTTTACTATTATCAATATCATTTTATATATAAAGAAACTGAGGTGTGGAAGGAGTAAGTAATTTACCAAGATTAATCTCAAATTAAATGTTGGATCCAGGACTTTAACTCCCCATCCATTTGACACTAAGAACAAGCTCCTACATGACAATTCACACTACTGTAAAGATTATGGTGAACTCAACTAAATTCCTCAGTCCTCATTTCATCTGTTGTCTTTAAGCCACAGATCCCTCAGCCTGTACTTGAATAGCAGGCTTTTTGTTTGTTTGTTTCTTTTTAGTTGTTGTTGTAACGGCCTTCATTTATCCTTATTAAATTCCATCTTGTTAGATCTGGCATATCTTGCTGGCCTGTCAAGATCCCTTTGACTCACGATCCTGGCATATTGTCATCCAACATATTCCCTATCCTTCCAAGCTTCTTATCACACACAAATAGAATACACATATATTTCCTATCTTCATTCAAGTCATTGATAAAATTGTTGAAAAAGATGAAGCTGCAGGCAAAGCCCACAGACAGTGACATTATTTCATCATTAATCAGCATCCTCAGGAAATGGCTTTTCAATTTGCTTCAAATCCATCCAATTGTATTAGCATTCAATCTTTCTTTCTTTTGCAAGGGTATTAAAAAAGACTTTGTCAAGCCTTTTAGCCTTGATGAAGTCTAGATTTTTGATATCCACTGTATTTCATTGATGTACAGGTTTAGTAACCCTGTCAAAAAGGACTCTTTAGTTTTCAACCTAACTTTATGCATTACATGTTGCTTGCTAAAATGTTTATTTTTGGAAGGAGTCCCATTCAATATTTATATTTACAGCAGCCTACTTTAAGTGAAACATAAATCCAGATCATAGAGCTCCCGACTATAGCTACCTTTGTACTGAGCTTCTCACTTATGCCTTTTCTAAATAGAGTTGGCTCTTCATATTTGTGTTCTACATTTGTGGATTAAATCAACAGTAGATTGAATGTATTCCAAAAAAAAATTGTGTCTGTATTGAACATGTACAGACTTTTTTACTTGTCATTGTTCTCTAAATGATATAGTAAAACAACTATGTGCATAACATTTACATTACTTTAGATATTATAAGTAATCTAGAGGTGATCTAAAGCTTGTGGCAGGATGTGTGTAGGTTACATGTAAATACCACCCCCATTTTTTTGTCAGGGATTTGAGCATTCATTGATTTTGGCATTTCAGGAGGTCCTAGAATACATTTCCTGGTGGATATTGAGGGACAATTGTCCTATAGTCTCACCTCCTCATCCACTTAGGCATGAAATTAAAACAATACATCTGTTAATTTTTATAATTCACATAACCTCAAGAGAGTATGTGTAAAGCTTCTAATATTCCCTAGATCAGGAATTTAAAGATTAATTCCAAGAAGCTGACAGAATAAAAAGAATTTACATTAAAAGTAACTGACTTTATTTTTTAAATAGAGGCGGGCCTAGGTTGCAGCTCTGACTTGGATGGACAGAGCAGCATGCAGAGTCTTGCATTGTGAATTTTAGCTTCAGAATAACTGCAAGAACAAACCAGAAATCCTGAGAGGACCCAGGATTGATGTCTGAAGGAAGTGGACTGCTCCTGCAGGACCTGAGAGACATCCCAAATACTGTGAGTACCCAAACTGTAGAAGTGGAAAAGGGAGATCCTCTGCTCCTGAACACACAGCTCCACTAAGGAAACTGAAGGTCTAGTTTGCAGGAGAAGTTTCTGACTTTACCTGGAGCTAAATCAATTTAGAGAGCAGAGTGAAATACAGGGGTAGAGGAAGCAGCGGGAAAGGCCCTGGGGGCTCGCTGGGTCCCCAAGCTGCC
Source organism: Saimiri boliviensis (assembly GCF_048565385.1). Classification (NCBI taxonomy): domain Eukaryota; kingdom Metazoa; phylum Chordata; class Mammalia; order Primates; family Cebidae; genus Saimiri; species Saimiri boliviensis. The sequence goes on from NC_133455.1 coordinate 111,746,240, forward strand.
CATTCCTACCTGGAACCACAGGAATCCTTTGGACAGGTGGCCAGACGTGTGGGGAGAAAATGCCACAGGGAGAAGGAAGTCTCCAGCTGAACTTTTCTCAAGCCCTGCTGGCCCACTGGCCGGGAAGCAGACTCTGCTGCTACAGGGGTCACAGCAGGAGACGCCCTTCAGATTGCATGGGAGTTGGGTTAGGCATGTGACTACCAGGTTTTCCCCACTTCCCTGACAACCCACAAGACTCAGCAGAAGCAGCCATAATCCTGCTAGGTACACAACTCCATTGACCTGGGACCTTACCCCCATTCCCCACTATAGCTGCAGGAAGACCTGTCCAAGGAGAGTCTGAGCTTAAACACATGTGGCCCTGCACCACCTGATGAGCCTTCCCTATCCACCTTGGAAGCTGAAGGGAAAGGGCATATAATTTTGGGAGTTCTAAGGCCCTGCCACCACTGGTTCCTTTGCATACTATCATAGCTAATGCTCTATGGAAAGCACCACCTCCTGGCAGGAGGCCAATCGCACAAAAATAGAACATTAATGCACCAAAGCTAAGAACTCTCACAGAGTCCATTTCACCCCCTGCCACCTCCACCAGGACAGGTGCTGGTATCCACGGCTGAAAGATCCATAGATGGTTCACATCACAGGACTCTGTGCAGACAACCCCCAGTACCAGCCTGCAACTGGGTAGATTTGTGGGGTGGCTAGACCCAGAAGGTAGATAACAATCACTGCAGCTCAGCTTTCAGGAAGCCACATCCATAGAAAAGGGGAGAGAGTACTACATCAAGGTAACATCCTATGGGACAAAAGAATCTGAACAACAGCCTTGAGCCCTAGACCTTCCCTGTGAGAAAGCCTACTCAAATGAGAATAAACCAGAAAACCAACACTGGTAGTATGACAAAACAAGGCTCTTTAATACCACCCAAAAAACCACACTAGCTCACCAGCAATGGATCCAAATCAAGAAGAAATCCCCGATTTATCTGAAAACAAATTCAGGAGGTTAGTTGTTTTTCATTTTTCTTTTTCTTTTTTGAGACAGAATCTCACTCTTGTTGCCCAAGTTGGAGTGCAATGGCATAATTTTGGCTCACCGCAACCTCCGCCTACCAGGTTTAAGTGATTTTCCTGCCTCAGCCTCTCGAGTAGCTGGAATTACAGGCACCCATCACCACACCCAGCTAATTTTTGTATTTTTAATAGAGACGGGATTTCACCATATTGGCCAGGCTGGTCTCAAACTCCTGACCTCAGATGATTTTCCTGACTTGGCCTCACAAAGTGCTGGTTTTACAGGTATCAGCCAGTGAGCCTGGCCCAGAAGGTAAGTTATTAAGCTAATCAGGGAGGCACCAGAGAAAGGTTAAACCCAATGCAAAGAAATCCAAAAAACAATACAAGAAGTGAAAGGAGAAATATTCAAGGAACTATATAGCATGCAAAAGAATAATCAAAACTTCAGGAATAATTGGACACACTTACATAAATGCAAAATGCCCTGTAAAGTCTCAGCAATAGCATTGAGCAAGTAGAATAAAAGAAATTCAGACCTCAAAGTCAAGGTCTTCAAATTAACCCAATCCAACACAGACAAAGAAAAAAAAAAGAAAATATGAACAAAGTTTCCAAGAAGTCTGGCATTATGTTACATGACCAAACCTAAGAATAATTGGTGTTCCTGAGGAGGAAGAGGAATCTAAAAGTTTGGAAAAAATATTTGGGGGAATAATCAAGAAAAACTTCCCTGGCCTTGCTAGAGACCTAGACATCCAAGCAGAAGAAGCATAAAGAAGACCTGAGAAATTCCTCACAAAATGATCATTGCCTAGGCACATTATCATCAGGTTACCTAACATTAAGACAAAGGAAAGAATCTTAAGAGCCGTGAGACAAAAGCACCAGGTAACTTATAAAGGAAAACCTATCAGAATAACAGTAGATTTCTCAGCAGAAATCCTACAAGCTAGAAGGGATTAGGGTCCTATCTCTAGCCTCCTCAAACAAAACAATTATCAGCCAAGAATTTTTATCCAGTGAAACTAGGCATCACCCATGAAGGAAAAATACAGTCTTTTTCAGACAAACAAATGCTGAGAGAATTTGCCATTACTAAGCCACCAGTACAAGAACTGCTAAAAGGAGCTTTAAATCTTGAGACAAATCCTGGAAATACATTGAAACAAAACTATTTAAAGCATACATCACACAGGAGTGTAAAACAAAAGTACAATTTGAAAAGCAAAAACAAAACCCCAAAAAGCCAAGTTACACAGGCAACAAATAGCACAATGTATGGCATGGTACCTCACATCTGAATACTATCATTGAATATAAATGGCCTAAAGTTTCCACTTAAAAGATACAGAACTGCAGAATTGGTAAGAACTCACCAACCAACTATCTGCTGTAATCAGGAGACTCACTAAACACATAAGGACTCAAGTGTTATATCAGACAAAACAAATTTTAAAGTGACAGCAGTTAAAAGAGACAAAGAGGGACATTCTATAATGGTACAAGGCCTTGTCCAACAGGAAAATATCACAATCCTAAACATATATTTAAGTAACCCTGGAGCTCCCAAATTTATAGCACAATTACTAATAGACCTAAGAAATGAGATAGGCAGCTATATAGTAATAGTGGGGAACTTCAATACTCCACTGACAGCACTATACAGGTCATCAAGACAGAAAACCAACAAAGAAACAATGGATTTAAACTACGCCTGGGAACAAATGGACTTAACAGATATATACAGAACATTGCATCCAACAAGCAAAGTATACACATTCTATTCAACAGTGCATGGAACTTTTTTGAAGATAGACCATATGATAGGCTGTAAAACAAGCCTCAATAAATTTAAGAAAACTGAAATTATATCAAGCACTCTCTCAGAACACAGTGGAATAAAACTGTAAATCAACTCCAAAAGGGACCTTCAAAACCATGCAAATACATGGAAAATAAATAACCTGCTACTGAATGACCATTGGGTCAAAAACAAAATCAAGATGGAAATGAAGAAATTCTTTAAACTAAATGACAATTATGACACAACCTATCAAAAGCTCTGGGAAACAGCAAAGTTGGTGTGAAGAGGAAGGTTTATAGCCCTGAAAAACCACATCAAAAAGTCTGAAAGAGCATAAACTGACATTCTAAGCTAAGGTCACACCTAAAGTAACTAGAGAAACAAGAACAAACCAAACCGAAACCCAGCAGAAGAAAGGACATAACCAAGATGAGAGCAGAACTAAACGGAATGGGAAGACAAATACAAATACAAAATATAAATGAAACAAAAAGCTGGTTCTTTGAAAAGATAGCCAAAATGGTTAGACCATTAGCAAGATTAAAGAAGAAGAGAGAAAATTCAAATAACCTCATTAAGAAATGAATCGGGAGATATTACAACTGACACCACTGAAATACAAAAGATTATTCAAGGTTACTATGAATACTTTTATGCATAAACTAGAAAACCTAGAAGAGATGAACACATTCCTGGAAAAATACAACCCTCCTAGCTTCAATCAGAAATAATTAGATACCCTGAACAGACCAATGACAAGCAGCAAGATTAAAATGGTAATTAAAAAATTATGAATGGAAAGAATCAGACAAATTCACAGCAGAATTCTACCAGACATTCCAAGAAGAGTGATACTAATCCTTTTGACACTATTTCACAGGATAGAGAAAGAGGGAACCCTTCCTAATTCATTCTATGAAGCCAGCATCACCCTAATACCAAAGCCAGAACAGGACATAACCAAAAAATAAAACTACAGACTGATATCCCTGATGAACACAGACACTAAAATCCTTAGCAAAATACTAGCTAACTGAATCCAACAGCACATCAGAAAGATAATCTACCATGATCAAGAGGGTTTCATACCAGGGATGCAGGGATGGTTTAACATACAGAAGTCTATAAATGTGATACACTACATAAAGAGAATTAAAAACAAAAATCACATAATCATCTTAATAGATGTAGGAAAACCATTCAACAAAATCCAGCATCCCTTTATGTTTAAAATTCTCAGCAAAATCAGTATGCAAGGGACATACCTCAATGTAATAAAAACCATCCATGACAAAAACACAGCCAACATAATATTGAATGGGGAAAAGTTGAAAGCATTCCCCCTGAGAACTAGAACAAGACAAAGATGCCTCTCACCACTCCTTTTCAGCATAGTAGAGGAAGTCCTAGCCAGAGCAATCAGACAGGAGAGAAAAATTAGTAAAGAGGAAGTAAAACTGTCACTGTTTGCTGATGATGAAATTATTTACCTTGGAAACCCTAAAGACTTCTCCAGAAAGCTCCTGGAACTGATAAAAGAATTCAGCAAAGTTTCCAGATATGAGATTAATGTACACAAATCAGAAGCTTTTGTATACAACAAGAGCAACCAAGTGGAGGATCAAATCAAGAACTCAATCCCCTTTACAATAACTGCAAAAAGAACTCCCCCAAAACAAACAAACAAACAAACAAACAAAAAAAGCAAAAAGAAAAAGCTTAGGAATATACTTAACCAAGGATGTGAAGAACATCTACAAAGAGAACTACAATACGCTGCTGAAAGAAATCATAGATGACACAAACAAGTGGAAACACATCCCATGCTCATGGATGGGTAGAATCAATATTGTGAAAATGACCATACTGTCAAAAGCAATCTACAAAATCAATGCAATCCCCATCAAAATGCCACTATCATTCTTCACAGAATTAGAAATAATTCTAAAATTAATATGGAACAAAAAAGAGCCCACATAGCCAAAGCAAGACTAAGCAAAAAGAAGAAATCTGGAGGCATTACACTACCTGATTTCAAACTATACTGTAAGGCCATAGTCACCAAAATCTCATGGTATTGGTACAAACATAGGTACACAGACGAATGGAACAGAATACAGAACCCAGAAATAAACCCAAATAAAGCCAACTGATCTTTGAAAAAGGAAACAAAAACATAAAATGGGGGAAAGGACACCCTTTCAACAAATGGTGCTGGGATAATTGGCTAGTCACACGTAGGAGAATGAAACTGGATTCTCATCTCTCACTTCATACAAAAATCAACTCAAGATGGATTAAGGACTTAAAGACCTGAAACTACAAAAATTCTAGAAGATAACATTGGAGAAACCCTTCCAGACATTGGCTTAGGCAAGGATTCCATTATCAGGAACCCAAAAGCAAATGTAATAAAACCAAAGATAAATAGCTGGGTCTTAATTAAAGAGCTTTTGCATAGCAAAAGGAACAGTCAGCAGAGTAAACAAACCACCCACAGATTGGGAGAAAAATCTTCACAATCTATACATCTGACAAAGAACTAATATCTATAATCTACAATGAACTCAAATCAGTAAGAAAAAACAAACAATCCCATCAAAAAATTGGATAAGGACATGAATAGACAATTCTCAAAAGAAGATATGCCAATGGCCTACAAACGTGAAAAAATGCTCAACATCGCTAATTATCAGGGAAATGCAAATCAAACTCTCAATGAAATGCCACTTTACTTCTGCAAGAACGACCACAATAAAAAAATAAAAAAAGAGTAGATGTTGGCACGGATGCGGTGATCAGGGAACACGTCAACATTAGTGGTGGGAATGTAAACTAACACAGCCACTATGGAAAACAGTGTGGGAATTCCTTACAGAACTAAAAGTAGAACTACCTTTTGATCCAGCAATCCCATTACTGGGTATCTACCCAGAGAAAAATAAGTCATTATATGAAAAAGATACTTGCACATGCAAGTTATAACAGCACAATTTGCAATTGCAAAATTGTGGAACCAACCCAAATGCCCATCAATCGACCAATGGATAAAGAAACTGTGATGTATATATATATATATATATATATATATATATGTGTGTGTGTGTGTGTGTGTGTGTGTGTGTGTGTGTGTGTGTGTGTGTATCTGATGGAATACTACTCAGTCATAAAAAGGAGTGTATTAACAGCACTTGCAGTGACCTGGATGAGACTGGAGAATATTATTCTAAGTGAAGTAACTCAGGAATGGAAAACCAAACATCATATGTTCTACTGATATGTGAGAGCTATGAGTAAGTTATGAGAACACAAAGGCATAAGAATGATACAGTGGACTTTGGGAACTTGGGGGGAAGGGTGAGAGGGATAAAAGACTACAAATACAGTACCGTATATACTGCTTGGATAATGGGTGCACTAAAATCTCACGAATTATCACTAAAGAACTTGCTCATGTAACCTGTACCCCAATAACATGTGGAAAAATTTTTTAGAAAAGCAATTGACTTAAAAAAGAATTTAAGTTGAGAATATTTAAAATCTAAAGTATATTTGATTGCATTTTTATTAGAATAGAAAAATTAAGCATATTTCTTGGCATAAAGATGGTGATTACAAAACTTTTATTTAGGTCTTTGTAATTGCCATTTAAGGAGACTTACATATTTGTAAAACCCTTTCTGCTTTAGGAATTTTCAATGTATAGTTGTCGCTGTGTTGGGAAGGCTGAGATATGCATGAAAAGAGGTTTATCAAATAGCTAACATAATGTTTATATGCTTTGACTAGGTACTAAAAGAATAGTAATCTATACCTGAATATGAGTTCAAATTCTAATAATCCAGCATAGGAAATGACCAGATAAGATTATCTGGATGTAGATGATCATGAGTTTACTGATTTTTTTTTTTTTTTAATTTGTGGGGATTACTATTTTAGAGTAATATGCTAACTCAAAGATCCTGAGATTAAAAACTAGGCCAAGAGGACAGTGGAGATAAATTAATTCCACAAATAAGAGTTGATTTTTTTTTTTTTCTTCTCTAAGACAGAGTCTCGTTCTGTCTCCCCCAGGCTGGAGTGCAGCGACATGTTCTTGGCTCACTGCAACCTCTCTCCCGGGTTCAAGTCATTCTCCCGATTTGATCTCCCAAGTAGCTGGGATTACCGGTGGTTGCCATAATGCCTGGCTAAACTTTCTGTATTTTTAGTAGAGACAGGGTTTCACCATGTTGGCCAGGCTGGTCTCAAACTCCTGACCTCAGGTGATCCACCCACCTCGGCCTCCCGAAGTGCTCGGATTACAGGCGTCAGCCATCGCACCCAGCCAAATACAAGTTGAATTTAAGACCGTAATTCCAACTCCTATTCTAAAATAAAGTTCTCCTTTTCATACATACGATTGCTAAGAAATATTATTTAAAACTCAAAAGGCAAAGGGAGGAGGGTGAGTAGGTTTGTTCATTGTTACACCGGGGCATCATTTAATGAGCTTACCTAAGGATATTTTAATTATCTAGGGGAATGGATCTGTGTTTCACTCTGCTATTTCCTATTTGATTGGAGTCCAGATACATGTTAATTACAATCTTTCTGTTCAGAAAGAGAAGATAAGCCCAAAGGTTATGGTTTTATAGCACTGTAAGACACTAATCAAATTTGTATCTTACCTAGCAAACTTATTTTCATTCTTACATTGTTTTCCCAAAATGCCCCATAAATGCCAGTTATCAAAGTACTCTCTGAATCAGATCTTATTGGATCCCTCATTAATGAGCTAAAATATTTTTGACATGTATCCATCTGTAATTGTAAGGAAAACATATTTTTAAATTTTTTTGAAAATTTTACTTTGACACCATAGACAAAAGGCAAATAGAGTACTTTACGGTTTAGGTTTCTGTGATCTGAAAAAGCCAGATAGTAGGAGCCAGGTATGAGTCATTTCCTTAGAGGTTAATATGTTGATGTGTCTTTTAAGATAGATAGCTTTTAATTAGGAAATAAAAGTATGAGCCAACTCTGGTTCATTACCTTAGGTAGGATGATATGAAATTGACATTTTAATAAGTCAAATAATTGAATATTGAACATTTCATATGGCCTAACCTAATAATTATTTGCAATTGAGAAAGGGACATTATTGAAAAAATTTCTCTGTAATTGGTTAATAACGGGAAGAGTCTACTTTGTGTATGATTTCTGATGCAACAGAGTCATTATCATCTTGGAGTTTATTCTTCTAATTGGCACTGAATAAATTTCCCATATTATGAAGAGGAATGAATGCTCATGTAATGCCAGAGAAGAAAATATACAGCATTTGGATGCCCAAATAGAATCTTTATGGTGATGAAACAAACAATACGCGCAATGCTTGCCAAAGTGAATAATCACTGCTCTGAAAAAGTTAAGCTGGAGCAGTGTTTAGCTTTCGAGGATAATGAACAGATGGCCTGTTCTCATAATAGGACTGACGCTGGGTCACTTATTTGAGTTAGTTACTGTGATTCATGGTTTTTACATCACATGTTGGAAAACAAGATTAGTTATAGAAATGTTTGGATGACTTTGCTTGTCAGCTTCCTTCAAATACTCTTAAAATATTTAAAACCCTGAAATAAAAGAGGTGAGATAGAAATATTGGATGACTTATTTATTGTTCATTTACAGAATCTGGTATTGATCTCAATAACATTTTTGGAGGTACTACAGAATGAGACAAGAGGCATGGCTGTAAACCTTAACATAAATTTTTATTATAAAATGCGTTGCCTTTTCCAAAGTAGCACTTTGTCCTTGGAATGTCTTCTTGAACCTCCTTTACTTGAACCTGTTAAGTGGACTGCTTTTGTTAGTGAAATATATCCTTAAATCTCATCTATTCTTCAAAATGTTTCAGTGCTGATCATATTGTAGAGCCATACACGCATGAGGTTTTACATCATCTTTCTTCAGTTTTGAATTTCACTGTATATATGCCTTGCTGCATATGTGTGTCATACTTAGTTCTTATTCAGTTGATTTTCATAGGAATTTTATCAATTTATAATGTCTCCATATGAGTAACTATAGCAGCACACATACACCAAATGTGATACTGCATGTAACACATTTTTTGAATTGTAAAGTAGTAGACACATATAAATAATAATTATTAACCTATATCTACTGAATTACAAAGTCCCATGGAGTAGTGGTTAGGCTATATTTATGAAGTTCCTTGTTATCTCATTATATAAGGTCCAGCACCTGTGATGATGGTAGTTAGAAAGAGGGAAGGATTAATATCAGTACAGCATTTGTATGTTCTTGGTTCTATTTAAGAACTAAAGAAAACATTTGTCACTTATTGTATAATTCTAAAAATTGTTATGTACCATTGTGATAGGATAAGAGATTTGTGTTTTTTTTTTTTTCTGAGATTTCCCAGGATTTAGTGCAGTAGGTGCTTAATAAAATTTGTTAATAAATGAGTGAAAATGCAGCTATATAATAGACAAAATTATTTTTAGGACTATGTATATTATGTCTAAATTGACTATTTAGAGCCTTAACATTTGCTAAGTTGTATTTTCTGATATAACCCATTTGAAATAGTGGTCAATAATTACAGATGCCTGAGAAGTTAACTATTGCCTAATTAAGGAAGACACTGAGTGATTTAACATACACAAAATTATAATTCATCTCTGTGGCATTGTAAGCTTCTTTCTTTCTCTGTCTCTCTATATACAAACAAGTATGTGTGTGTATATATACACACATACATCTACACGTACATATACATATATGCACATAGAAGTGATAGAAATTTTTTTTGCTTTATAGTGTTCATGTCTTTTTTGTTCATTCTTTTACCTACAAAAACAACCTTTTAAAAAATTTGCATTAACCTAATATTTTGTCTTCTAAGGAGTATCTTTTCAATGTATTTTTAAAAAAACTTAGCTGTGAATATTTCTCAAGATAGACTATATATGTATAGGGTCTTTGTTACAGTATTATACATATTTAAGGGATTGATTGATGATGTTGAGTAAAATCATTTAGATGTCACATCAATGTAAAATAAAAGCCAATAATTTTTAAAGCAGTTTGAAATGGCTCAGATTGATAATTTTTTACAACAGTACTATCGTTTGTTTCTTGAAAGAAATTCATTTACTTTTATAGTAAACTTTAACAATCGCTTTTTCTTACATTTTACTTTAAAATGCTTTCCTACAATAAATGTTCATCAACTATAGAAATAAAATGCCAACTACAGTATGATCACATATCAAACCAAAATATCCCATCATATTTTACTTATAACTAGGTACCAATGATAATGCAAAGAATAAAAATAAAGGAAAACCCGTGTGTACCAAGCTGTGCAGCTAAGGGGGTGCAAAAATTCTGGATCTATTCCTTGAGTGACAAAGATGTCTTTATGTTTAAATTTTATGTGCAGTTTTTTAAAATTCCGACTTATAAGTTCAGGATTACATGCTCAGGATATGCAGGTTTGTTACATAAATGTGTGCCATGGTGCTTTGCAGCACACATCATCCTATCACCCAGGTATTAAGTCTGGCATCCATTAGCTATTTTTGCTGATGCTCTCCCTCCACCCACCCCCCATCCTCTGACAGGCCACAGTGTGTGTTGTTCCCCTCCATGTGTCTATGTGTTCTCATTGTTCAGCTGCCACTTATAAGTGAGAATATCAGGTATCTGATTTTCTGTTTGCTGAGAATAATAGCTTCAAGCTGCATCCACCTCCTTGCGAAGGACATGATCTTGTTCCCTCTTATAGCTGCATCGTATTCTATGGTGTATATGTACTACATTTTCTTTATTCAGTCTGTCATTGATGGGCATTTAGGTTGATTCCATGTCTTTGCTATCGTGAATAGTGCTGCAATGAAGATATATGTGCATGTGTCCTTATAATAGAACAATTTATATTCTTATGGGTATATATCCAGCAGTGGGTTGAATGGAATTTCTGCCTCTAGGTCACTGAGGAATCACCACCCTGTCTTCCACAATGGTTGTACTAATTTACACTCCCACCAATAGTGTAAAAAACGTTCCTTTTCTCCACAACCTCACCAGCATCTATTTTTTGACTTTTTAATAATAGCCACTCCGACTGGCATGAGACTGGCATCTCATTGTAGTTTTAATTTGCATTTCTCTAATGATCAGTGATGTTGAGCTTTTTTTCATGTTTTTTGGCCTCATGTATGTCTTCTGAGAGGTGTCTGTTCATGTCCTTTGCCCGTTATTTAATGGGTGTTTTTATCTTGTAAATTTGTTTAGGTTTCTTAGAGATGCTGTGTATTAGAACTTTGTCAGATGCCTAGTTTGCAAAATTTCCTCCCATTCTGCAGATTGTCTGTTTACTCTGTTGATAGTTTCTTTTGCTGTGTGGAAGCTCTTCAATTAAATCTCATTTATCGATTTTTGCTTTCGTTGCAACTGCTTTTAGCATTTTCGTCATGCAATCTTTGCCCATGCCTACGTCCTGAATGGTATTGCCTAGGTTTTCTTCTAGGGATTTCATAGCTTTGGGTTTTACATTGAAGTCTTCAATCAATCTTGAGTTGATTTTTGTATATGGTATAAGAAAAGGCTTCAGTTTCAATTTTCTGCATCTGGTAGCCAGTTCTCCCATCACCATGTATTAAATAGGGAATCCTTTTCTTATAGCTTGTTTTTGTCAGGTTTGTTGATGATCAGATGGTTGTAGGTGTGAAGCCTTATTTCTGGGTTCTCTAGTCTGTTCTATTGGTATATGTGTCTGTTCTTGTACCAGTACCATGCTGTTTTGCTTACTATAGCCCTGTAAAATAATTTGAAGTTGAGTAACCTGAGATGCCTCCAACTTTGTTCTTTTTATTTAGAATTGCCTTGGCTATTCAGGCTCTTTTTGGTTCTGTATGAATTTTAAAATAGTTACTTCCAATTCTGTGAAGAATGTCAATTGTAGCTTTAATAGAAATAGCATTGAATCTATAAATTGCTTTGGGCAGTTTGGCCATTTTTATGATATTGATTCTTCCTTTCCATGAGCTTAAAATGTTTTTCCATTTGTTTGTGTCCTCTCTGATTTCTTTGAGCCGTGGTTGTAGTTCCCCTTGAAGAGGTCCTTCACTTTCCTTGTTAGCTATGTTTCTAGGTATTTTGTGTGTGTGTGTGTGTGTGTGTGTGTGTGTGTGTGTGAATTGTAAATGAGAGTTCATTAATGATTTGGCTCTTGGCTTGCCCATTGGTGTCCAAGAATGCTAGCGACTTTTGCACATCAGTTTTGTATCCTAAGACTTTGCTGAATTTGCTTATCAGTTTAAGAAGCTTTTGGGCTTAGACAATGGGGCTCTCTAGATATAGGATCATGCCATCTGCAAACAAAGACAGTTTGACTTCCTCTCTTCCTATTTGAATATAATTTCTTTCTTTCTCTTGCCTGATTGCCCTGGCCAGAACTTCCAATACTATGTTGAATAGAAGTGGTGAGAGAGGGCAACCTTGTCTTTTGTTGGTTTTCAAGGGGAATGCATCCAGCTTTTGCCTATTCAGTATGATACTGGCTCTGGGTTTGTCATATATGGTTGGCTCTTATTATTTTGAGAGATATTCCTTCAACACCTAGTTTGTTGAGTCCTTATTATGAAGGAATGTGGAATTTTATTGAAGGCCTTTTCTGCATCTATTGAGATAATTATTATTATTATTATTTTTTTGAGACGGAGTTTCACTCTTGTTACCCAGGCTGGAGTGCAATGGTGCCATCTCGGCTCACCGCAACCTCCGCCTCCTGGGTTCAGGCAATTCTCCTGCCTCAGCCTCCTGAGTAGCTGGGATTACAGGCATGTGCCACCACGCCCAGCTAATTTTTTGTATTTTTAGTAGAGACGGGGTTTCACCATGTTGACCAGGATGGTCTCGATCTCTCGACCTTGTGATCCACCCGCCTCGGCCGCCCAAAGTGCTGGGATTACAGGCTTGAGCCACTGCGCCCGGCCAGAGATAATTATGTTTTTATCTTTAGTTCTGTTACTGTAATGAATCACATTTATTGATTTGCATATGTTGAACCAAACTTACATCCCAGGAATAAAACCTACCTTGATTATGTTGCATAAGCTTTTTGATGTCTTACTGGATTTGGTTTGCCAGTATTTTGTTGAGGGTTTTTGCATCAATATTCATCAAAGATATTGCCCTGAAGTTTTCTTTTTTTGTTGTATCTCTACCAGGTTTTGGTATCAGGATGATGTTGGCCTCAGAACAAATTAGTGAGGAGTCCCTTCTTTTCAAAGTTTTGGAATAGTTTTAGTAGGAATGGTACCAGCTCTACTTTGAACCTCTGGTAGAATTCAGCTGTGAATCCATCTATTCCTAGGCTTTTTTTTTTTTTTTTTGGTTGGTAGTCTATTTATTATTTCCTCAATTTCAGACTTGTTATTTGTCTTTTCAGGGATAGAATTTCTTCCTGGTGCAGTATTGGGAGGGTGTATGTTCTAGGAATTTATCCATTTTTCTAGGTTTTCTAGCCCCCCATTAAAGAAAGTTATTGGAATGGCAATCATTATTAAGTTTTGCTCATTGTTTAATTACTTTAATCTATTATTTCTTCAGCCAAAGAGTGTGTAGAAAATGAAGAAAGGTACTTGTATAGAAAGTTGGTTATTATACAGAGATATTAAATAATATTCTCTGATGGTAATATCTTTAACCATAATAGACTTAGAATGTTTTTCTTTCTTTCTTCTGCCAAAGATTACTCTAAAATAAAATACTTTAATGACTAAACAAATGATTTCTCCTGGATCCAGTTTTGAAAACATTTGACCTTAAGTAGTTCAAAATAAGGGCATATTTGCCTTAGTCTCAGAAATAGAACTTATGTATCCAAATTCTCAAAATTCTAATATCAGTTATTAGCAATTCTGTTCAGGACACTTGCACATACTAATCTCTTTCTTGTCTCTTTTATGTACCTGGGCAACTTTTAGTCACCCTTCAAATTTCAATACAAATGTCCCTTCCTTGAGGAAGCCCTTTTTGATTACCTCAAATCTCTTTATTATAAGCTTTCATATTACCATAGCCTTCTCATTTCATAGAAATTATTAATTTCATACTTCTGTATGATTATTTGACTGTCCTCCCTGCTTTCCACTCCAACTGCAGTCTTTGAGATTAAGAACTGTTTTGCTTTTGCTACTTTTTTTTTTTTCACTGACTATAGTGGTTGGCTCATTGCAGGCATTAAATACACCATGAATGAGTATATTAATTTGTACTCAATAAATTGCTTGAATATAATCTGAAGGAAGAAGAGAGAAAAAAATGAAGGAAATAAAAATGCATTTGGAGATGGTGGGATGAGTAGTAAAATATTACCCGCAAATTGAAGATTGGTGCACATAACTCATTATGTCCTAGCATAGCTCACTACATTGCTTAATTTGAAGTTACCTAAATAAGAAATGTAATGAATATAACAATGTCATTTTAGCCAAGGTTTTTATGGCAACTGAGGGCCTAATCACAGTGCATAATGTACTTTGTTATGGTTTTATAGCCCACCATTAAAGAAAGCTATTGGAATGACAACCATTACTAAGTTTTGCTTGTTGTTTGATTTCTTTAATCTGTAATTTCTTCAGCCAAAGAGTATGTAGTAAATGAAGGAAGTAACTTGTATAGGAAGTTGGTTATTACATAATTTTATAATCAGATAATTTAGGAAGCAATGGATTATCATTCCAATGATTTAATCAAATAATTTAAAAAGTCCTTCTGCTAATATTGGCATGAGATTGGAAAATAAAAAATTTTAAATTTGGTATTTTAACTCTACTGCATATGCTGTCTTTCTTTTAGCTGTTTTTTTTTTCTTTTTATTTGGACTATGACATGGTCAAGTTTGATAAAAAGGCTGATGGATGTTACAGGAAGACACATTCCTAATTTAACCTTACTTTATGCTTTAATGTATGTTTCAGGTACAAGAAATTATAATTCTTTTTTTCTCCCCCAGAAGGTATTAAGACAACATTTGTAATGATGAATGACAATTCTACCAGTAATTCAAATACAAAAGTCTGTGCTCTGAAATACAGAAGTATCCCTATACAAATACTGTTGGTAGCTTGTGCTGCTTGTTTTACTGCCTCCCAGGTCTTCATCCTTTAAGTCTTCAGGCCCAGATACCAACTCCCTGATGTTTTTACAACTATAGATAATGTGGACAGAATTACCTCCCTCTAGAGAGTCATCAGAATCTGCTATGGTGCTGCTGATAGCCTGCTTGTCTGCTGCAACGTGATAAGTCTTCCCCTTAAAAAAGCTCCTGCTTATTAGTTAGCTCAGTTTGCTAGGTTTCTAATGAGGCGAAGCTCATGGTGCAGAACTTTAATAAAGTCAATCAGTTTTGCACCATTTTTTAGCCATGTACTATTCCTAATCCCTATCCAATCATCTTGCAAAATGCACACTGTCATTAACAATAGGAACTGGGCAAGAAAGGAAATAGATCGTGACAAATCTACCACTTCTGATAAATAAACAGCCAAAAAATAGAAAAATTAAGTAATATCAATTTTGTAAATGGAGGTCAATATATCATTACTATGGAAAATTATTTTCCCAAGACATTGTAGTTCTTCTCATTAATTATTTGGCTATAAAGCTCTCCTACTCTCTGATTCCTTCTTTTACATAGAAATGCTCAGATTTTATCCAGGAATTATTGTTATTCTTACAAATGTAGACTAGTGCTTTATATGCAGTAGACACTGACAAAGGTTTATTAAATGACTTTTGAAATTTTGAGTGCAAGAAAGAATAACAAATCAAAGGGACTTTACATTGTCTTCCAATTTTCTAAGCAAATAGTAATTATGCTATTTGGTGTGGACAGAATAAATAATTCCAAATATTTCATTAAATATAGACTGTCACATAACACATATTATGTTAAATTCAATTCACTTTTTGTGACTTGTCCTTTAGCACTCTTGCCTTATTTGCAACTACCTATGGAATATTTACATTCGATGTCCAAGTTACATATGCACAAAAGAAAATGCCTGGAAGATGCTATATTTCTATTAATAGTTGGACTTTTGTATGGAACTCCAGTATAGGTTCCTGATAAAGGTGGAAGAGGCCTTGTACTCTTAAAGTAGTAGAGCTGGCCTAATCCTCCCATCTTGACTCAAGATGTGCATTAATAAGTAACCAAAATTATCTTCCCAATAGTGCAGAAATTTGAAGCTAAGAATGTCATAAAAACTGTTCTGAAACCAGTGAACATTAAAAAACTTCATCAGAAGAAAACATAAATATAATCCATAGTGGTAAACCTCTATAATCCAGTACATTTTTAACTTTTGTAAATGATAAATCTTACTGAATATGAAAAATATGACAAATCACGCACAAGATAAACACATGAAAGAAATGAAAGTATTCATATCTAGGAAGAACCAGAATTAGAAAAGCTCTAAAATAAGTGTGCCTAAAATGTTCAAAAATTATCTCTTGAGAAATAAGATAATCCACAAAACAAGAACATAGTTTCAGAAGGAAACTGTAGACAGATTGTAAATCACCCAAATAAACATTATGTAAATACAAGGTGTAGTTATTGAAATAAAAATGTCAATGAATCAATTAACAGTAGAGTAGACAAGGTTGAAGAGAGAATTGCTTAATTGAATGACAGCTCTGAGGAAATAATTCTTTAAGTAGCATGGTAAGGATAGGGGCAGAAAATATTTAAGAGATGTGAGAAAATGTGAAAAAGGCCTAAAAGTTCTGACATGTCTAATATGTAATGTAGACTAGAAAGTGAATTAGGAGGCAGAATTGAAAAAGGATTTGAACACTCATATTAAAAAAAGCATACAGAGCCCTGAGAAAGAGAAATAATAATAAATCTATACTTAGGCATTATTTACTCATTAAGGAAAAAAATTGTTTTTGGTCTTATTATGTATCAGATACTGTTCTGGGCACTTGGGATTGGTCAAAGCAGATAAACATCCAGTTCTCATGGAGGTTACATTGCAATATGTGGACAGAGAAGAGAGATTATAAATAAATGGTATATCAGGTAGTTAGAAGTGATAAGAAAAAAGTTAAGCAGAAATAGGGAGTAGGAAACACTGCGGGTGGGGCAGGGTAGGTAAGGGTTCTTATTTTATATAGATAGGCCAGGAAAGACTCCTTTGAAAAGGGCACATTTGAACAGAGACTTGAAGGGAGTCAGTCATATATGTGTGCAAATAGGCAATAAAGAAGTAGGAAGTGCCTGGTATGATGAGAAGCAGCAAGGAGTCCAGTGCAGACTAAAGCATTAATCAAAAAGTGAAAAACTGATAAATTAAACTATACTAACATAAAAACATTCTGTTCCTTAAAAAATGCCATTTAGTGAATGACAAGGCAAGGTATAGAGCGGGGAAGGTATTTGCAGTCCTATTAAAGGGCTGCTATCTATAATATATGAAAACAATAGAGTAGTAAGAAAAAGACAAAATACTTAATAGAAAAATGGGCAAAATATTTGAGTAAGCCTTCAAAAAGTAGGTATCAAAAATGCCTATGAATAGATGAAAAGATGCTCAACTTCATTAGTTATTACCAACATATAACTTAAAAGGACATAATGACGTCACATCTCACTAAAAAATAGCTAAAAACAAATTTACAATATCAAGTCTCAGTGAGAATATGAAGCAACCAGATTTCTCAAACGTTGGGGAATGTAGACTGGTACAACCACTTTGCAAAACTAGGAATGTCTGTTAAAGTTGAACACAATTATATCTCAAGACACCATAATTCCAGTTGTAGCCATTACTCAGCTGAAATGTATACATTTGATTACTATGTAACATGCAAGCACATGTTGCATATTGCATATTGATGTTTCTGTCAGTGATGAATTGTGTATATCCCATAAGATTATAATGGTCCCATAAGATTATAATGTAATGGAGCTGAAAATAGCTATTGCCTAGTTGTAGCCATGATAATGTCATAGTGCAACACATTACTCATGTGTTTGTGGTGACGCTGATGTAGATAAACCTACTGTGCTGGAGGTTGCATAAAAATAGAGCACATACAATTTTGTAGAGTACATAATGCTTGATAATGATAATAAATGTGCTACTAATTTACATATTTACCATATTATGATTTTAATTGTTGTTTTAGATTGTAATCCTTTTACTTATTAGAAAAGTTATCTGTAAAACAGCCTCAGGCAGATCTTTCAGGAGGTGTTTCAGAAGAAGGCATTGTTATCATAGGAGATGACCTGCCAGTGGGACAAGATGTGGAGGTAGAAGACTGATATTGATGATCCCAACCCTGTGAAATACATGTAGTCCTAGGTTAATTTATGTTTATCGCCTAGATTTTAGCAAGAAAATTTGAAATTAAAAAAACACAAAGCATTTTAAAAAAGAAAAAAGCTTAAAGAATAAGGATATTAAGAAATACGATAGTTTTGTACAACCATACAATGTATTTGTGTTTTAAGCTAAGTGTTATCAGAAAAGACTCAAGAAGTTAAAATAAATTTTGTAAATAACATAAAAAAACCCCTCAAAGTGGATTCAAAACATAACTGTAAGACTGGAAACAATAAAACTCTTAGAAGAAGCAAGGAAAATGTTTCTAGACATTGAACTGGGCAATGATTTCTTGAATAGTATACCAAAAACATAGACAACAAAATAAAAAACAGACAAGTGGAATTACATCAAACTGAAAACTTCCATGCTGCCAAAAAAAGAAATGAAAAGGCAACTAATGAAGTAAGAGAAAATATTTGCAAACTATATACCTGATAAGGGGTTAATACCCAAATTACAAAGAACTTCTACAATTCAATAACAAAACAAACAAATAATACAGTTTCTAAAATGGGCTAAGGATATGAATTGACATTTTTTTAAAGGAGACATAGAAATGGCCAAGATTTATATGAAAATGCATGCAACATCACTAATCGAGACGAGATATCATGTCATACCTGTTAGAATGGCTGTTATAAAAAAAATCAAAAGGACAATTGTTGGATGTGGTGGAAAAAAAAAACCCCTTTGTACACTGTTGGTGGGAATGTAAATTGATATAGTCACTATGGAAAACAAGAAGGCCTTTATCAAAAAATTAAAAATAGAATTACCATTGGAGCTAGCAATCTGACTTCTGGATATATATGCAAAGGAATTAACATCTGGATCTTGAAAGGAATTTTGAAACAAACCCATGCTTATTGCAGCACTATTTACATTAGCTAAGATAGAGAAACAACATAAATATACATAAACAGAAGAATGGATAAAGAAAATGTGGTATATACACACAATGGAATATCAGTCATTTTTAGGAAGGAAATCCTGCCATTTGCAACAAGCATAGACCTGGAGGAAATGAAGCGAAAATGAGATACACATGACACAGAAAGAAAAATACTGTATAATCTCACTTGCATGTGGATCTAAAGTAGTTAAACACATAGTAAGCAGAGAGTAGCAGGGGCTAGGGGAAGGGAAAATGGAGAGATGTTGGTCAAAGGGTATAAAGTTTCAGTTATGCAAATGAATAAATTAGCAAATCTACCGTGCAATATAGGGCCTATTACTACTAGCATTGTATTATATCCTTAATACTTTCTAAGTGGATAGGTCTTATGTTAAGTGCTGTTACCACAAAAGGAAAAGAAACATAGGAGTGAAAAGATCTTTTGGAGGCAATAGATAAGTTTACTATGTTGATAGCTACAAGAGTTTGATGGTTTCACCGGTGTGAACTTATTGCCATGTACATAAAATTGTATATGTTAAATATCTATGGCTTTTTATATGTTCATCATAAAGTGGTTAAAAAATTTATCATCACTATCATCTCAAGTTCTAAGGTGTGCATTTCAATCAGTAGTTAAGCTTTGTGAATATTATCTATAAGATACCTTGGTCCCAGTGACAATAAATATAATCCGTACTGTTACTACTATTGTTACTATTACTTAAGTACTGTTATTTCATTTTACTGAGACCCACATAAGTAACTTGTCCATGGTTATATAGATAGAACAGTATAAGAGCTTGGATTCAGAACCACTTCTTTATAATGTTAAAACCAATGCCTTTAAATGCAAGTCTTTTAATTCTCAAGTCAGCATCTAAACTGATTATTTGACTTATCTTTAATCATCTTATTTACCGAGTTGAATGTTAGGCCACATAAAATGGTGAGCCAGCTGTAAGTACTATCAGAGGGCTCAGAACAGCATAAAACAAAGCATACACATGCCTTTCCCCTTTAACAAGACCGGTTCTCAGCCAGGGTGATTTTGCCCTCAAGGGATGTTTGGCAATGCCTGCAGACATTTTTGGTCTACATAAATGAGAAGGTCATTTAGGGAGTAGAGGCTGGGGATGCTGCTAAATACCCTGTATTGCATAGGGCAGCATCCCCACACCAAGGAATCATCTGGCCCAAATGTCAATGGTGCCAAGCCTGTGAAACCCTGGCCTGTGGAATGGCTTTATGTTACCTGGCTTCTCCACAATTAATTACTCAGATGGTAAGATTACATTTGGAAGGTACCAAAGTCTTTTTTACTTTTTCTGCTGACAAACACCATCCACTAGCCCAGGATTGTTGGAGTGCTTGTATTTTACAGTAAATAGTGAAGATATTCTCTTCTGATAGTTTTATTTAGAACTTAAAATTTTTATCCATGCCATTGTCATCTTAACGCTAGTAAAAATTATAGCTATTACTAAATTAATATCCATTTTGGGCAAGGTACTTTTTTAAAAAAGGCAGAGTCTTGTTATCTTGCCCAGGATGGGCTTGAACTCCTGGGGCTCAAGCAATCCTTCTGCCTCAGCTGAGTAGCTGAATCTACAGGAGCACATTGCACCCAGCATTGTGCAAGGTACTTTTTATTTAACATTCCAAATTCCTCAGAAGTTTAGATGCAGGTTGAGCATTCTTAATCCAAAAATTTGAAATAAAAAATGCTCTAAAATCCAGTTTTTGAGCATCAACATGATGCCGTAGATAGAAAATTTCCACCTGCTCTCATGTAATGGGGTTGTAGTCAAAACTAAGGTGCACAACACATAGTTTATTTGATGTCCCCAAGGGGGAAAAGGCCCTCTCGGTCCCCTTCAGCAGTAATACAGCATTTCCACACACACCCAGATTCCCCTATGCCAGCAGGCTCTTGAAGAGTAATAAAATGGCTCGTGTGCAGGCCAAATGTGCCAAAGGCAGTTTCTTCACAATGCCCAGCACAAAGTCAAGACCTATGTGTGTTACTCACTGTGTTCTTTTGATTATTCTCTGCTCTATGGTGTGAAGACATTGTTGAAAGTGTCAAAAAGCCTGCAGATAATCCTACGTGTAACAGCGATAAGGAAAAGAAGAAGCATTTTTGTTTATCTATAGCACAGAAAGTCAAGCTGTTAGACAAAATGAACAGTAGTATAAGTGGGAAATGTCTTTTTTTTTTTGGTCGGGGGTAGTGGGGGACAGTTTAGCTCTGTTGCCCAGGATGGAGTGCAATAGGACGACCTCAGCTCACTAAAACCTCTGCCTCTTGAGTTCAAGCGATTTTCCTGCCTCAGCCTCCCAAGTAGCTGGAATTACAGGAGCCCACCACCATGCCTGGCTAACTTTTTGTATTTTCTTTAGTAAAGACGGGGTTTCACTGTGTTGGCCAGGCTAGTCTCAAACTACTAACCTCAGGTGATCCACCCACCTTGGCCTCTCAAAGTGCTGGGATTACAGGCATGAGCCACCTCACCCAGCAGGGAAATATCCTGTAGAAGATTATGGTGTTGGAATGACCACTCTATATGACCTGAAGAAAAAGAAGGAAAACTGTTGAAATTCTACGCTGAAAGTGATACACAAAATTTAATGAAAAATTTAAAAAAGCACTGCAAAAACCTAAAATGAAGATCTTGATTATGTATTGAAGGAATGGATCCATCAGCACCACTGTGAGCATATGCCACTTAATGGTATGCTGATCATGAAACAAGCAAAGATCTATCACAATAAACCAAAAATTGAAGGGAACTGTGACTATTCAATAGGCTGGTTGCAAAAATTTGAGAAGACAAGGCATTAAAGTTTTAAAGATTTATGATGATATTGTATCTGCTGATCTGAAGCAACAGGAAAGTTCATTGATGAATTTACTAACATCAAAATGGATGAAAATCTTACAACAGAACAAGTTTATAATGCTGATGAAACATCACTGTTTTGGTATTATTGCCCCAGAAAGACACAGACTCCAATTGATGAGATAGCCGACAGTAATTAAGGATGCCAAGGACAGAATAACTGTGCTAGGATGTGCCAATGCAGAAGGCATGCATAAATGTAAACTTGCCATGATAAGCAAAAACTTGCATCCTCACTGTTTTTCAGGATTGATTTGTCACCAGTCCATGATTCTGCTAAGAAGCAGGCATGGATAACCAGGGATATCTTTTCTGACTGTTTCTACAAACATTTTGTACCAGTAGCTCATGGTCACTGCAGGGAAGCTGGACTGGATGACAGCTGTAAGATTTTGTTATTATTTGACAAGTGTTCTGCTTATTTCCAGGTGAAATTCTCATAAAAAAATAATGTTGATGGCAAAAAACAAACAAACAAACAAACCTAAGTATGGTGGTTTACTCCTGTAATTCCAGCAATTTGGGAGGCTGAGGGAGGAGGATCATTTGAGGCCAAGTGTTCAAGACCAGTTCGGGCAAAGTAGTGAGACCCCCATCTATAATAATAATAAATAATAATATTTATGCCATGTATTTTCCACTAAAGGAGACTTCATTAATTCATCCATGTGACCAGGGTATCCTTAGATCAATGAAGAGTAAATACAAAAACACTTACTTGAACAGCATATTAGCAGGAGTCAACAGAGATGTGGGTTTGGAAGGTTTTCAAAAGGACTTTAGCAAGAAGCATGTCTTATATACTGTTACCAACACTTGGAACCCATGATAAAAGACACGGCTGTGCATGCCTGGCACAACTGCTTTCCTGCAACTACATTCAGTCATGATGATGAACAAGGTGGTGACTTTGGAGGATTTTGTACGTCAAGTGAGAAAAAAACAGATGTCTGACTTCTTTATGCAAAAAATATACCTTCAGGGTTTGTCAGTAAGTTTCAGAAAATTACACTGAAGAAGTTTTAACATCAGTAATGAGTCTCCAGTTGTTTATTTATTGACTGACGCTAAAATAGCTGAAATCGTTCTGAATCAAGGTCACCATGACATGAAGAGGACATTGTTAATATTGCAGAAAAAGTGTCTATAGGTGGCATGATGAAAATATGTGATGGGCTTATTGAAAGACTAAAGCAGTGTGCATTTGTAACTGAACAGGAAATTGTGTCAGTTTATAAAATCCAAGGGAGGCTCCTGAAATGAAAAAGCCTTGTTAATAAGGCAGATGACTCTGGGGGAAAGATTTTTTAAATGCCATTTGGCAGAATGTCTCCTCATCCCTAGAGAACCCAGCTCCTGGTAGCTCAACTGCTTCTGATACGTCTTCTCATCTAAAAAAATAAAATGCAATATACGGTAACCTTTTAATCAAAACATAGCATTGGAGATGGAGACTGAAAGCCTGCTGTTTGCTGTTGCTGTTGTTTGACAGCTGCTATAGGTATTCTGGTGACACGTTGTTTTTTCATTGCACAAATGGTGTATTTACCATTATGTGTGAATAAGTGTAAGAAAATGATTGCCTACTGGTAGTGTGTAAATTCAGAGTCAGGAATGATGGTGATACTAAACAACCACAGACCGTCCCCCTGGGTCGCTGAGATGATGACATCTTTGCTTTCTAATGGTTCAATGTACACAAAATTTGTTTTGTGCTCAAAATGATGAAAAATAGTGTATAAAATTACCTTTAGGCTTATGTGTATGTGGAATGAATAGAATAAATCAATTTTGTGTTTGGACTTATGCCACATTTCCAAACTATCTCATTATGTATATGCAAATATTTCAAAATATGAAAAAATCTGAAATCTGAAGCACTTTTGATGCCAAGCATTTCTGATAAGGGATGTTTATTCTGCATCATTATCTGCATTTTACAGGAGAGCAAACTAAAATTTAGAATTTGTGACTAGTCAAGATCACACAGTTAATAAGTAGTAGAAACCAGCTCTGTACAGTTTCAAATTCTGTGTTTGACCCACATTCCTTGTTGCTAAACCTTCCAGGAATGATCAAGAGCTCTAGTTTTAATCTTCTGTTTTATGATTAGTTGTAGAAGAACCCAATCTTTGTTACATTACTTGGATTATTTAGATTTTCCCTTATCTTAGAAAAAAGTTTTTATGTTACTTGAAGGGATTAGTATGTTTATAAATATTTTTCTAATGTCATATAATTATCATAAAAAATCTGCATTTCTAGGTTTCTAGAATCTACTGGACCCATTGCAACACAGAGTCACCAATAATCACCAATAATCTCTTTCTAACAGGACACCAGAATCTTGGTGTTCTTAATCATCAGTTTCTCAGCTTAACAACTGAATAGATTTAGAAGGATATGTAGTAGTTGCTGCTTCAGGGAACATAATCATAATCCCATGCTTTATTTCATAAGCTGAAATTTTTTTGAACCCACCTAGCTTCACAGTTTAATCTCTATATTTAGAATAGAATTTAGAAATGAGTTGGCAAGTAGCTAGTGCAATAGATACTACATGGCATATATCCCTACATGTGGTTGAGCAAAAAATTCTATTGTTTAAAGCACTCTAACAAAATCTATCAAAATTGAGATATAGTACGACTCCTGGATTTCCTGTTTATAACCCAGTAAGAAAGGGAAAGGGAAAGCTTTTTCTTTCTCTTACTCATTCAACTACAGAGGATTCTCATTCAGATGAAGTGAAAAGGCAATTTGCTTTTTGGTTAAATTTGAAATTTTAGATTTTCCAAACGCCAAAACATTTTTTAAAATCAAGTTTTGTTTTAGTTTTTTCAATTCGAGGTCATCTGAAATAAGAGCTCTTTTAGGGTAAATAACGATACTTGATATATATATGTATGTGTGTGTATTAGTGTGTTAGACTCATTTTGGGAAGAAACGTTCACTTTCTTAGACAATTGCGATGCTTTACACTAAGGGGAAATTCGTTTTCTCTCCATTTCCCTTCCTACAGTGAGAGTGGTTTGTTGGCAAAACACACCATTCAGGGGCAAGGGTAGGAGATAGAGAGTGAGATTTTTTCAGTTTGGTAAGTGAAATTACTCCCTCCCGAACAAGACAGATGTTTTCCTTCACAGAAGGGGGTGCAGTAGTTTTTTCATGTACAGGTAAATAATATAGAGCTGAAAATCAGGAAAATCTTGAGCCCAATCCCTGGATGCTTGTAGAGAGACAGTTTTAGAGAATCTAGGGCATGTGAGTGGTGCTGGTTATCATGGAAATTGCCAGAGATTTTAGGACTCTTTTGATGGAATTGTCTTAATTTTAAAAGATAATAATTCTATTTAATAAGAAAAGTAATACCCACTGTCATATATATTCATACTTAAAAGCCCTCTAGAAACCATGGAGTGGTAATAATGTGTATTTCAATTTATATTTATTTTATTCTTTCCTCACGTTTCTGCCTGTTTGGGAGGAGGGTCAGGTAGGAATGAGATGGGAGAGAAATATGTGTTTACCTTGTTTGGTGTCTCATTTTATTCTTTCCTTTTCTGCAACTTATGATGTATAGGCTGGAATTTTTAACCTTCATAAAAGAAAAGGTAAGTTCGGTAGTAATATGACTAAAATATGAAATAGAGAAATGTGCTGAAGTTCACCTTAATTCGGTTTATGATAACAGGCCATTTGCTGGCAAGATAGCCAGTTTTATTTGCAAGCTTTTAATGAATGGACTTACAAGAGGAACAAAGAGAGATTGCTCTTCCCTGAATCTTATCATCTTTAGTCTGTGTCTTCATGATGACAGTCGACGTCTAGTTGTTTCAGCTCATCTGAGTACAGTGCTTATCAGTTCCAGATCATTAATTCAATTCCCATACAGGCCAGTTGGCTTTGTTTAGTTCTGTGACCACAGGCTAACTCTGAAGTGTCATCTTACAATGGATGCCATTGATCATGGAAGACAGAACCAGAGATTGTGAGTGAATAAGCACAAATGCATCATCATTGCCAGAATAGAACTCAAAACGCAGGCCCAGCATGGCAAATTAGTTTGAACTTTGTGTCTACAAAAGAAAAAAATGTCTTCGTATATGCTGGGATTTAAGATCTATATAGTACTTTTAAGTTAGTTCAGTTAACCCTCACAATAACTCATTGAAATAGGTATTTTCTCTCACTTATGAGAAAATGAGACTCAGTGAGGTTAAATATGGCAGAAGGGAAAGATGATGTGCTTTGAGCACTTTAATGTCTGAAGTCTAGTTTTGATCATGTATGAGAGTGTGAGGTGGGAAAAGACACTGTTTTTTAAAATAGAGTGAAAAATATTTGCCTTACATTCTAAAGGTTGACTGATATAATGGACTTAACATTAAGACTGGCACAGAATATTTTCATTAAATGATCTGTTTGAGATCACACGATTAGTTAGGTGGTAGCACTAGGGCTTGAACATGGGTGCTCTGACATCAGGTAGAGGACTCTCTACCCTGCATGACAGCTGATACTGTGTGAAGGATGGACATGGAAAATCATCATCATTTATCTCTATAGAGTAGTTTCCAAGCCTGCCTATGTGTTAGAAGCTCTTAAGGAGGATGGTGGGGGTGTGTGTCTCCTCAAATCTGTTTTCTACTTCTTCCTAGGCACATTGCAGTCCAGATATAGACTATGTTTCCCAGACAAATGATTAAGCTGTTTTCATGAGAATCAGGGTGGAAGCAGTGTGGGCAACTTCTGCCCTACTTGCTGATATATAATACTGCTGAGCTCAAACCTTTAATCTTTCTCCTCCCTAGAGTTGTAAAGTGAATGCGACAGTGGCTCCACTTTGACCTAACAATAAAGGACATAAGGTTTGTAAGTGCTTTTTTGATTGTAAGTTGGCTCCTTGGATGAACAAGATGGAAGGAAATTGGGATCTTTAATGATTAGGCAGAGTCCAGCTATCCTGCCAGTCTGGATCCTGGTGTTAGGACAGTTAAGTGAGAAAAGAAATATATTTCTTACTCTCTGTCTTCTCTCTCTCTCTCTCTCTCGTGTGTGTGTGTGTGTGTATTTATTTATTTTGGAGAGGTGCTTTTTATTTCAGGAGATTAATCTTTACCCTAACCCAGTTGAGGAACTTTTAAAAATATAGATTTTCAAGCTCTAACAGACTTATGAAATCACAATAATCTTCGTGAGTGAGGCTCAGGAATCTATGTTAGTAAAACATACTGAAATATAATAGACTTGAAGACCCTTGGTCTCTATAGTCTCCATAACAAAGACTTCTCTCTGTGGAAGCCTGCAGTCTTCATAGAGCAAGAAAGATTGGAAGAAGAGAGGAAAACCTAGACAGAAGAAAAAAGCAAATGAACAGAGAGAAGCTGAGACAAGACTGAAGAAGTTTCCTAGTTTTTGGATCCAGTTCCCTTTTAAGGCTAACAACATTCTTGCTTTTGAGATACTTGTGTGTCCTTAAAACTATGAAAAGGAAAAATATATTTTTTGAGAAGTGGTCTTACTCTATTGCCCAGGCTGCAGTGCGGTGGCACAGTACTGGCTCACTGCAACCTCTGCCTCCTGGGTTCAAGTGATCCTCCTGCATCATCCTCCAGTGTAGCTGGGACTACTGGCTCATGCCTTCACACCCAGTTAATTTTTGTATTTTTTGTAGAGATGGGGTTTGGCCATGTTGCCCAGGCTGGTCTCAAACTCCTGGACTTAAGTGATCCATCCACCTCCGCCTCCCAAAGTACTAGAATTACAGTGGTGAACCACCTTGTCCAGCAAGAAAATACTTGATTCTGTTTTCTCTGCCTTCCAAGGAGGTGGCTACCTAATCCTATGGGTGCAGCACACAGGCCGGGGAGCCACATATCTCAATTGCTTTGTGTAAGAAAGGAAGCTCCGGTCTAAGTCCCAGAGCTTAACTGGAGGGACTGGAAGAGCTGGACTTGGAGAGAAATTGTATATAGAGAGAATATTTTGAAAAACAATGGAAGTTTAGCTACACTGTAAGAGATGAGTGGTTGTCCAGAGGATCCAACCAATATTTGTTGCAATGAGTTGTTTTCTGTAACTAGCAACCAAAAATAAAAAAGCACCAATTACGTTGGTTTGTACAGGCATAGGTACAAACTTAGACTTTTGGTATAATATACATGCTAATTTATATATACCAGTTTTATTTTCAACATCCATCTCTTCATGATTTTTAATATTGGCCTTCAAGTGTTTATTTCTTGTGTACCTGATACTTACACTTGAGATATCAAATAGAATTTAGGAAGAAGAAAACAATGCCAGCATTTGTAACTGGCTGTAACAGTCATCTTTATCTTCCTGTTTTAGGCTGCTACTCATATTATGATGAACGGCCTCATTTCTCTTCACAGCAGCTGCATTTTATGGTTGTAGCTTGTTATGTTTGTAAAAAGCCCATAGGTTACAAGTTGGCTTCAGTGCCAAGTGCTCTGATTAATGCTCATCTTCAAAATGACAAGTGATGAAGCACTAGAGGATGCAGTGGAGGAGAGACATTCTGGTAGCCTTATTGGAGGTTTCTGCATCTTCTAGTTAGTATAAAAATAGCTTTTCAAAAATGGGCTAGCCCTCACATCTTCCAAGACATTAGAATTTGGGATAGTCACTTCTTTGGTCAAAGAGCTGTTGCTTTAGTCAGATAAAGGTCAGCGGATGTGCATGATATCTGAAAACTGTGGGAGACTTTGTGCTGTAACACATTATTGTTTCTACCTTTTGCATCTAGGTTATAAACCCATGAAATACAGGATGCCATTTTATAATCACAAGACAGTATATTCAGTATTTCAGGAATATCCCAGAAGTTTTAATAAAGAAGACAATGCTGAGAGATTGATTTGTTTGTGGACAGTTTTGCCGTTGTTATTTTGTTTGGGTTTGTTTTTATAACGTTTCAGAGGAGGAGAGTAACTGCTTGTACCGCTGTAACTTTTTCCCTGGACACCCACATGGGGCGTATTTTACATGAAGTACAGTCTCTTGTTGACAGTAACTTCCTTTCATTTCACTGTGTTATTAAGGATCCTTTTCTTCAAACCATCTCTTAAAATTTACATCTGGAATAGGAAAATAGAGGATTCTAAATATGTGTTTGAAAATTAATTTTACAGTAAGTCTTTTGCCATCCTGGGAATTGAAACTTAGCTGTAGATTCTCTTTAAGTGGGCTCTCTGGATGCAAGGCAGGCTTTAGTCGGTGAATGAGAGGCAGACAGTATTGAAAACAAGGCAATGTTAGTGATGGCAATCAGCAAGCATTAAACAGCTCATGTTTTAAAAAATGAGCTCTGAATCAGAAGTCATAATCACTCAGTCACCTGCTGGGTTCATTTGCCCTTCGGAAATAAGGACATCTCAAAGTGTAGAACGTTTTAATAGAATAGTGGCAGACGAGCTTGTTACTTAGAATTTTATTTGACAGGTTGGAACTTGTTTTCAATATTCTTTTTCTGAATTACATGAAAAACTTTATTCAAGGCTACGTTGTGGAGGGATAAATTGTGGATGATATGCAAATAAAAAATAATTTTGTTTCTCTGGTTCCTTACAGAGATTATCTTCTTGTGGCTGTGACTTACTAGATCTCATGATAATGTAATTAAGTAGTCGGTTCATTTAAAAAGGTTACTCCAATATCAGGCTGGAAGAATAAAATACCATGAATAGATGTGCCATTGGAGCATGGAATTTGGTAGAATATACCTGGTAGAGGCATTAGAGTGAAAATGGTAAGGGAATTGTAACTAATGATTATTTTTCTTTGTGAAGTCTTTGTAAAGACTTTCATACAAAGTGCCTTTCCAATCTGGTCTTCTTAGAGAATAACAGGATTAACTTGGTTATTAATTTTTATCTTTTTTGAAAATTTTGAACACATTTACTATTTCTGATAAGAGGAAGAGTTCACCATTCTTCCGACTTTCAATCTGTGTTCATGAATATATAAAGTTCTGCCAATTCATCCATGCACAATTTGACCTACAGTTCATGAAAGCAAAGCACACTGAATTGGCTCAAGATGATGACCAGCCTTCCATAATGTGTTCTTTCTCTGCTAAGGAAGAGGCTATATCAGAATGATGTCTGAATAGTCCATTGTAGGGTACCCTGAGACCTCAAAATACCATCTAGCCTTGTTTCTCTATACACATTCCAAATAGTATTTGCTCTATCCTTTTGAAGAGGTCATAAATCATATGGTTTTATACCTTATTTCATAATTGTTATAACTCTGTTAATTGTAGAAAACTTAGAAAAGTTAAACAAAAATCCTAAAATTCTACCTCTGCATGTAAATGGTACTAACATTTCAGTCTCTCTCTTCCTCTTATTCTCCTTCCCATCCTTTCCCCCTTTCCTACATTTCCTTTCTGCCAGATTAAGTGAAATTGTAAATAAGGAGGACAGTCATATATAATGCATCAGAGGACTCATCATTTGGAAGTAGGATCTCTACCTGGCCATTATGGTCCATCCATTTCTTTGGTGTGTGTTGGAAGTACACATACATAGACGGTTGTTCAATATTTAGGATGCAGCTAATGAGTTACTTTTTTTTTTTTTTTTTTTTTTTTTTGCTACTTCTTACATAGAGTTTTCACATAGGGCCTGATACATAACTCATAACATTGGCAATGGAGACTGGATTAAGTTGCTGCTTTTATAAGATAGCATCTTATCTTGGCTTTAGCATATGCTCAGCTCATGGAGGGCTTCTGGGAAGGAATAGCAAAAATGCTTACTTCTTTCATCTCTAGGCCAGTAAAGACCCATACAAAGGAAAATGGACTATTTATGAATAATGTAGTAGTAAACAGTACAAGTTCTTGCATCAGGTAGATCTGGTCATGATCGGTGACTTTAGATAAGTCTCTTAAGTGCTAAGCTTCCATGTCTCCAACTGTATCATCTGTAAACTATAGATAATTACAGTGTCCAGATTCCAGAATTTTTGTGAACATTCATCTCTCTCTTTCCCTCTCCTTCTCCCCTCATGTTTTATGACATATTCCTCCAAAAGAAGCTGCTATATTCATTTTGACAGAGGTTAAGGTGCCTTAGGTTGAGTTCCTGAAAAAAGCTCAGGACAGCAGCTGAAAGAAAGAAGGGAGGCAGAAACAGGAAGAAGGAAAAGATGATCTGTGATGACGTTGCCACAAAGGCCACAGGTATTCAATCCCTCAGGGAGCTGTGGACTGGGTTGGCCATTCATAGTTGTTCTAAAATGAGGCAAGGGTCTGGATATTTGTACCCCCATACTGAGCAGCATTGGATGTGGGCTACACCAGGGAAGGGGGAATGAACTTGCATTAGGTGTCTCCCCTTGACTGAGGATAGCTCCCAGAGAGGGATAAAGCTTTGAGGTGTCCGCAGTCAACATTCTTGGCAGCGGTGGAAATGAATGGCTCAGTCATAAGCAATGTCTGAGCAGTGTGTCACAACATCCTCTACTCTCCGCCCCTTATGCTGCTTGGATCTATTTGCTTCTAAAGTAAGTTTACCCCATTTAGAAACAGGTTCTCTAGAATTGTGTTTGTGTGTGTGTGTGTGTGTGTGTGTGTGTGCGCGCGCGCGCGTGCGTGTGTGTTTTAAAATTATTTCCTGGGAAAACTTACAAGATAAATCTTAGTTGGAAGAAACCACAACCCCCACTGCTGCTGCTGCTGCTGTAATCAATTATCTCGTCTAGATGTTTTAACTTTCAGCTAGTACTTCTGCTGGTCTGGTGGCTTACTTATGGACAGCCTAGACTCTTCTTTCTTAAAGATCTGAATTCCTGGTTATCATGCTTTTCTCAGGAGGCAGCTGTTGCTTTTGTCCATTTACCACCAACATTTGGGAAGGGGAGTCCCAAGTCAAAGTCCAGGGCCAAATGTCTTCTTCCTGCCAATATGAACAGTTACTTTCTTGTGATGTTCAGAATTAATTACCTCTGTCACTGTGACTCCTGGGCTCCGACTGCTTGGTACATGAATCCAAGTGACTGGTAAGAGCCATAGTTTACTGTATTCCCTGGTGAAAACTTTTTTTTTTGAGACAGACTTTCATTCTTGTTGCCAAGGCTGGAGTGCAATGGTGTGATCTCAGCTCACTGCAACTTTCGCCTCCCAGGTTCCAGCGATTCTCTTGCCTCAGCCTCCCCAGTAGCTTGGGATTACAGGCTTGTACCACCACACCCAGCTAATTTTGTATTTTTAGTAGAGATGGGGTTTCCTCCATGTTGGTCAGGCTGGTCTTGAACTCCTGATCTCAGGTGATCCACCCAGCTCATTGAGTTAGAATCATATTTCAGAGATATGGCCTCAAAGAACCCATCTGGCAGCTAGCCTAAAAGGTATTTAGTTACATTTTCCCTTTTATTTCTCATGAAGATATGAATTTTTTACCTTTTTGCAACCATACTTCTTCAGAACCCAAATTTATTTCACATTCTGATAATTTTGTTATATATAGCCTAAGTTACCATTATGTATCCTATATAAAGCCAAGGTGCTCATAGCTCAGTCCTGCATGAATTACAGTTCAAGAAATATTTTCTGTAGCTAGGGATTTATTTCTAATTGGATTAATTTGAAGCATTTCAAATCTTTACAATTGTTAATAGAAAATATATACACTGAGGGGAAAGTAAAGTGTGTTATGAAGCAGAACTCACCAAAGCTCCTTTAAAAAAACCTTTCCATTACGATTCTTGAAAATTTCACGGGAAATTTAGTGCCGATGCTCTAAAAGTCCCCTTACATTTCTCCTTCAGCATCTTTCTTATGGTAGATTGATTACATTGACAATGTCATTACATTGATTCTCTCCCTGCATCCACGACTGCAGTAGCTTGTTACATTAACAGTCCCTAATAATCATATTTCTCTATTTCCACACCCTCCTGAACTGATCCTGGGCTTGGCTCTGTGATTTTCTTTGACCACACAGCTTGCTTTGGCTGATGGGACTTTAGCAATCATGACCACAAAGCACTTGTGTGATAGAATATGCCCCCTCTTGTCGCTTTTGTAAATCAGCCATCCTGAGAAATTCTGGGTTGGTCTGTCGGTGATACATGATCCAGCTGATGGCAGGCACCAACTGTCAGACACATGTGTCAGGACATCTGACATTATCTAATCTCAGCTATACTGTTGGTTGAGCCTGAAGAAGACTAACTCTGAATAGTAAGCAAATTAAATGGTAGTTGTGTTATGTTACTACGTTTTGGGGTGGTTTTTAAATGGAGCAGTAGATATTTAACACAGTAGCCTCTGCCTTTGACTTTATATTTTCTCTTGCTAACAAGAAAGAGTTTATTTTTCCCTCCCTTAATTCTGGTTTGGCCCTGGGACTTGCTTGAACAATGAGATGTTAGCAGGTATAATGCAAATAGAGGCTTAAAAAAGTACTTTAGTGTTTTTGCTGTATCTCTTTGTCATGAGAAAGTCTAACTTGCTGGAGAAGAGACCCAGTTCTGAATTGCTCCAGCTTTCATGGAGGCTGTCCAAGATCTGCTGACTTGCAGCTGATTGCCAGACACGTGAGTGTGCCTAGCTAAGGCTGGAACTGCCATGCCATCAGTCTAAATTGATAACCCACAGACGTGTTAGCTCAATAAATGCCTATTGTTTTAAGCCACGAGTTTTGGGGTAAATTGTTATGCAGCATTACTATGACAATGGATAACTAATGCATTTCTCTTGCCTAAATGTTATGTACTCACAGCAGCTGCAAAAACACTGTCTCATCTATCCAAATGTCCCCATATGGTCCTCTCACTGCTCTAATTTTCTCAGTTCAGACTCTTTTCTCAAGCCCATCTTGGTGACTCAGGTCTGAATTTGATTACCTAGTCTTGTTCCCAAAAGGCCCCTAGCATCACCTGCTACCTGATGAGCTGCTTATGTCTGAGATTTATGCAGCCTTTCAATTTTATGATGAAACTCAGAATTTTTGAATAATTGATGGATACAAATCCCATTCATTGGGACTGACCCAATCAATTCTAATGCTTCTTGATAGCTGGTCCACTGCTGCAGTCCCTCCAACAGAAACACAAAATGGAACATTTCTTCTTATTTTAATGTTAGTCATGAATTCTATATGCAAATTTTTGCTACTTTATACACTGCTATATGAGCTTTCTAGAGGAGGGAAACAGTCTCCCAGGGACATAGGGAGTCTGGTGTTTTTGATTCCTGAAATAAATTTAAATGCTGGGTCTTATATGTTCTAACTCACTCCTCTAATATTATTAGTTACTAATATTTACCATCCTTCCAGCATTTTCAGTGGTGTGTGCCAGTCATGACTCAAATGACTCCCCCTGAGATGGCACCATCTGGAAATTTCTCTATTTATGGAATCTGTAGTCTGTATCCATGTAGAGCTACTTGGACCAGTTGAAAGACCTACAGCAGCCAGCGAATCTCCAGAGAGCAAGTCAGTAAAGCAGAAATGTGAATTAAAACCAGTCCAAGCATGTATGATCTTTCTCTTGCCAAAATAATTCTAATTTCTAAAAAGTAGTAAGTATGCATTGTGTCTGGGTTCAAAACTAATATTCAGTGAGTAACTTTGTGAGTGAGCTTTTTATATGTTCTCATTTACTAAATTCCTGTAATGCTATGTGATTCTGGTTTCTGCCTGAATCATCTATTCTTGAACCATGCTTTCTCTCACAAGCTGCAATCCAAGCTCAGCATGATCTCCTCAATGCCCCTCTCGGTCAGCTTCAGCACCAAGCTAGTTTAAGCTGCTCACCCAGCTACATGATTATTAACATGAAAGGACAAATTGCTGTTTACAGAGATACTGCTTTTCCTTGAATTAAGAATATAACATATTCATGTGGTACATGTATTATTTAACATAGTTTTTCTGATAAAAATTGTCATCCTTGAGATTAAAAAATCTGCATATAAGGAGTCCTTAATTCTGTAAGATATGAATAATACATTATTAAAAGCAGTCATAATTATCGCTCACTTTACAGAGTAATGTCTATTTCAATTGCCTCAATAGGGCTTAAGATGGGTTGGATCATTAACAGTCCTGAAAGGAACTATAAGTTTAATGTATAAGATATACTATAGTGTCCTATCAGTTTTTTAAAGGTTCTTCTTCTGATTCTTGGCAACAATTAAACTATACTTCATGGATGGTATTGAATTAACCAGAAGTAGCAGAATCATTTACATCTATAGTTAGTACTTTTCCCATTTAAGGTGAACTGAACTGCAGTATCTCTAGAAAAGGATGTTTTGCTTTGCCTGAATGATGAGATGCATGCTAACTGCAATGCAATAGCATTTTCCTGCTGATTACCCTGTACTGTTCAGCTGCCTTTTCTCTTATAACTGGCCACCATTTGGCAGTGGCTACTTAAGCCACTTTCCTCATAAAAGAGTTCAGTAAATAAACACTTAAATGCACCAAAGGAGTGTCTTTTACAAAATCCTTTGTAATTCAAATAATCACCCCCTAATGTTTTATAAGAGATTTTGAGGGAAGCTTGCTGTTATACCATCCCGTGGAGTAAGAGTACTTACCCAAAGATAATGTGAACACATGTTTTAAAGTCTATTACATGGTTTGAAGTAGACAGTATATAGTGGGAAAAATCATAAAGTTCAAATAAGCAAGCACACAGTCTTCAATTATATTGAAGGATTTCTACTGAGAATTGATACCTAAAAGATTCATGGCATGTCAATTTAACAAGAAGAAACACAAGCCTATGGGGAAAGTAGAAAGAATCAAATTGACATAAGTAAGAAAGAAGGAGGAGGGGTTCTCCAAACAGAATGAGTTGAATATTTTTAAAAAAATCAAATAAAAGCAAAAGGGGAGGATTTTATAAAGTATTCTTAAGTCCCTTGTCATAACAACTTCCCCTTCCTCTCCCAGGAGGCCTGCATCTGTGACAGTAATATTAAATGTCAAGTGTTGCAACAAACGGTGATGCCCTTTCATTGCTCTCATCACCTATTTATGCTAAACATCCAGAAGGCTTCTCTGATTAGAAGTCATTGACAGAAAAACTCAGCATGGTTTCTTTTGAACAGTCATAAATAGTTGAAGACTTGCGGTATGCATAAAATTAGAATTCCTAATAATTTCCCAGCAGAGAAAATATCGTTTTGTATAATTTAAAAATATATTCGGCCATGGGTTTAAATACACCATACATTCAAATCTTGAGCATCAAGCTAAAGTCTCTTTTATTTAACATTCAACTTAATGTTTAAAACCATCAGATCGGATTCTTACAAGAAGACACAGATGTCTTGTTTGGTTCTTATCTTTGGAGATTATATTACTTTGATGTTACTGGGAAAGGAGCATGGCATCAGAACACCTCACTATTGGAAAGACCTTAGATGTTTGCTTTGCCTAAGTTACTGGCAGAACCATTTCTAGCACTAAGTCTCCAACTCTGTTGCCCACAGACCACCACTACTCTGTGTCCAAGGATATTTAATTTTAAAACAAATATTTTTCAGTGGTGACATAGGCTGTCATTTATTTATTATTTTCTTAATAAACACAAAGATTTGAGTCCTTCTGGCTCTTCCTTTTACCAGCTCTGTAAGTTTAATCAAGTTACCAGGCTTCTCCAGGATTCAGTTTTTTATATGTTAAATGATATTAGATAATTTCTCAGGTTTCTCCACACACTCAGATTATCTTCATATGCTATGCTTTCCACCACTGAACATGTTACATTTATTATCAGAGAAGGATTTATTGGACATTTTTCTATGAGTCCATCTTTCTATGAATGAAGTCTTCATAGATCCTAGGGCTGGTTAAAATGTCAAAAATCAGTAAAGGCCCATAGTGTTTGACTCTCCTGGAGAAAAACTGAACTTCTATGGATGTTCACCATTTTCTTGGACAATTATGGAAACCTCTTCCTGATATTTGCTAAATTGGAACTAGCTTTTTCTTTCCTGCCCAGGAGCATAGGCTTCTTTTCCTTATGTGAGTTTCACAGAGCCCCTCCTTGCCAGTCGACATCAAGAAAGTGGGAGTGGGGTGGATTTAGACTGAGCTCACTATAGAGGAAAGTTTGTAAATCTAATGGATTAAGGAATTGGGCTGAGGTAGTCTCCAGCCTCCGGTGGATATGAACTTCCCTTCTCATTCTCTGCCATCTATTTTCTATTTGGGATAGTCATATTTCAGATTCTGAGACTCTAGCTTTTTCCCCCTACAACGTGTGCAGGTGCTTCCAGAAAAGGAAATGCCATGATTCTTGTCCTTGAGAAACACACACCTAGATTGTGCTAACACATAGATAAATACACTGTTGTGGTTTAGCTCTATTAAACATTGTCAATATCTAGACAAAAGGACATGAGCAACATTTGTAACACTGTACATGTGGGGATCTCCCCATAAGCCACTGAGTTCTGATATTTAGTAAGGGCAGAGGCAGGGAGAAGGAAGTGATTTTTTAGGAAAAGATAGTGTTGGAAAAGTGATTCCTGAGTTAAACAAGTACTATCAAAACATTTGTAGCAGTATTTGATTTCTTCACTTTTTAAAGATAAGAACAAGGTTAAGGAAATTAGATAATTTGTCCAAAGTCATGTAATTAGTACGTAGCAGTAGATTGCAATGTTTAAATTCATTTCCCTATAATTTCATAAGATATTATTTTCCTATTTCTTATCCAAATCCCTTAGTGCCACATATATTTTGGGTATCAGAATTTAGAAGACAATAGAGTGCAAATATCATGTACTATATACAGTCCCAGCAAGGTCTGGGGCTCCCTGTAATCAAACAGATTCATATTTTGGCAGAAAAACAATAATGTTCACCTAACATGAGATAAATAAAGTCTATAAATAGCCTTACACCAGTTCAGGTCAGGTTTTGCAGCCAAATGATTCCGGTCATTTCAGTTTTGCTGCTGAAAGACTTTGGAGCTTTAGGACTTTTTGAATTTCAGGATTTTGGATTTAAGAATTGTGCCCTTGATCATCAGCCTGCCTGAGTCTATTCAGGGAGGTTTGAGTGGGCTCTGGACCAAAGCTGAGTTTTCTGACTGAGGAGGCTGTCTCTAACCCAGGCCTCCATGCAGCCCAATCTGGACTGGTGAGTTTCAGGACCTGCAGCTCTCACTCTGAGGGACATAGGCCCAGGGGCTTTTCCCTGAGCAGCCAGAGCTGAAGGCCTTTGGAACCACGCAGTGCTCCACAGCAAGGGAGCCTCTGGAGGCCATGTTCTCACTGTGCCTTTAACACGCTTTGGGTCCAGAGTTTACAGAAGGAACTTTTCAATGATATCACATTTTCTATTATATTTGGGAGGCCACTGAAAAATATCGGACTTAAATCTGTATAAATTCACATTGCAGCCAAATTCAATGAAGCATATCTAATTTGAAAAGTGATGGATCTCTATAGTTAATGAGCTAAAGCTGTGTTATGCTAAGGTTATTTGAAAATAGAGTGAGATTAGAAGTGGAAGTGACAGTGTTTTTTCTTTTCTGTAGGCCAGGCTTCTTGGACAGGAAAAGCTATTAGGTACCCAAAATATTTTTAAAACTATATGGTATAATCACTTTTAAAAATACACTATGTGAAATATAACTAGTCGATAGCCTTTTTTTGTTCTATATCTCCAATTGTTTCTACATCTTAACATGGTATAAACATTAATACTTTCTAAATTATGATTATACATGAAGTTAATGTTATGAGGCTATTAAGAATTCATGCCATGGCAGTAATCTGAAATACAGAGGTACATTATGTTGTACCCAAAATAAATTTGACCTTGGTGCTTCCAATACATTAATCACTTTCTTCTGGCACAAAAACAGAACACTAACTGGGTATGAATAATGGATGCAAAATTTTTAGAGCAATTTTTAGCTCTTTAGTCTTCGTATGAACACAAAATGAGGTTAAATTCAGATTCTCATTTTGTTTCAAGTGCCCAAATTTAGGATATTTATAATTTATTAGTCTGAAAGGTTTTTCATTAGTATTAACTAAATACCTGCTACAATAAATGTATGGCCATATGGATTAAAACAGTATTCTATAGGTGTGTTGTCTTCCCTTAGCTCTATAATCAAATTAGATGAATTGATTTAGGTGATAAGAACTGATAAATGAAACTCCAACAGAACACAAAGGATAAAGTAGCACATAGGACAAATCTATACCGTGATAGGTGAGAGCAAATTCACATAAATGAGAATAATCAAAAGACATATCTGATGATAGAGTTAATCTAATCATGAAGTTTTAAAATCAAATTAAATCTTTTTCATGAACTTTATGACTGAAAAGTATATACTAAGATTTAATTCTATCTTCTGGCTGGATAAAGACCAGTATCTCAGGTTCTCTAACTTAAGAACTAGAACCTGAGATAATGGTCTTCATTGCATTCTAAGGCTTAAGAGCTTGAACTTAATTTAACTTTGATGTGCTCAAGATTGCTGGATTAATTTTAATAAACAAACATTATCAATGATCATTCCTAAAATATCTTAGTATTTTGTAGTAGTATCATACATGGCAGCTTCATTATGTGCTTCAACTTTCTTGTAGAATGAAAAAATGGGAGGTGAATATAAGTATATGAATAAAAATAGAAAAGCTAAGTCAGTCTCTGTGAAGGAGAAAGGATACTTCTGTATTTGTTTTTCATTTAGAGAAGTAACCTTCGACAGTCAGTTCAGTTGTTACTGAGCATTACTTTTCCTACTAAAGTTTGATTATATAGAAATCTTCAAAAGATGTTTACACATAAATTATATTTTCCTTCCTGCTACCAAAATAGCTATTTTCAAATTCTACTTTAAGGCTCTTTTTGGCTGCATCTTCATTCTTTATGAGAATTATTTCTGTTAAAATAATATCAGCAAAAGATAAATCGTCAATCACACATAAATAAGTGACTGAATTTTATATTTTGCATTAAAATTAGAGCCTAGAGCTAGTTAAGAACTGTTTTATAATTAGGTGATGTTTCAGTTTGCTCAGATACATTTTCTCCTGAAGGAATGTGTGGGTCTATTCTCTCTGGATGGTTTTAGTATCATGCTGGTACCTATTATTTATATACATCTAAGTAGAAGATTTTTTTCTTTTAAATCATGTGGAATGAGGGTGGCATGTCTCAGTGCTGTTTTCAGTTTGGGGCTACTCATCATGATTATGTTATATATTAAATTCCACACAGTCAATAAAACATGGATATTTCCTAATTTAGTCAAAAAATAAAAAATAATACAGTGCATGATATGGATTCTAGTGAACACACTATGCTTTCTTGAAACCACATAGTAGTGGTGATTTACTATGTATTTTATTGATATCATCAGCAGATGAAACAAAATCACAGTCCTTTCTGTGAGATGATATACCATGCAGATTGGGAAAAGTAATCCAGCTGCAGAGGCTGACAATCAAGAGCAATTAGTAAATGGTTGTTTTAAATAAAATGTTTTAAATAAAGACTATGTCAAGTACTTTCAGTATGTGCATTTATTGCTAAGCCTTGCTTTAAAAAGGGCCTTCTTCTCTGAGACTTTAGCCATTCAGTAACCAGTACCAGAATTGTGACCATGGATTCATAAATAGATCACCACTTTCCAGGGGAAAGACCTTATAATTTGAACTTATTTACATGACACTAAACATGACACAAAGTCACTTTTTTGGTTTTTTGAGACATTGTCTTGAATCTCACTCTGGCACCCAGGCTGGAGTGCAGTGGCAAGATCTTGGCTCACCGCAGCCTCCACTTTCTGGGTTCAAATGATTCTCCGACCTCAGCCTCCCAAGTAGCTGGGATTACAGATGTGCACCACCCCATCCAGTTAATTTTTGTATTTTTTGTAGAGACGGAGTCTATGTTGTACAGGCTGGACTTGAACGCCTGGGCTCATGTGATCCACCTGCCTCAGCCTCGCAAAGTGCTGAAATTACAGGCATGAGCCAGCGCTCCTGACCCGAAGTCACATATTTATCAGCTGCTAAGACCTACTATAGAGTTGGAATATTGCAATAAAATATTTTCTGCATCATATATAAGGCTTGTTCAGAATGTTCATTTGGGAACATAGGTTATCTCTGTCTGGACTTGACTCCCCTGATATGGCGTGAGAGTAAAATCCCGTAAATTTTTTATAAAAAAATATAGAAGGAAGAGGGAACCTACTTTGTCTGGGTAGTTTCTCTTGCACACCGTTATAATCAGAAAGTTTTAATAACATGTATTCAATTTTTCATTATATCAGTCTAAGATTGTTTCATGCATTAATTTTTCACAATAAACGGATTATACCCAACTATGGAACAAAACCGATCCAGTCACTAAGTTGGGGGTTTCTTTTGTAGGAGTGTAATGTTAACTCTTGTAACCTTACTTTTTCTCTGCTTCCATTGCTGACAGATCCCTTTCGTAGGTATTCCTTCAGGAGTAACATTATTTCATTATTTTTAAGATTTTGAGAGTCCTCATAACATTCCCTACAGACCAGTAACAGAGCTTAGAAGTCACCTCCAATGAACTAATGAACTAGGAGCATTATAATATTGGAAAATAGATCACCTTTTAAAAAATAACACAACAGATACTTTAGATTCAGGCCTCTAGTTGAGACCTGAATTCGAGAATTCATAATGGTAAACAATTGTTAAGCATTTGCCAGGGTGGGCCATACACCATTCTGCAGACAGTCTTTATTTAATTTAAGCTTTATAATCAACAATGCTTTAAGAAACCATTGTTGACCAGGCAAGATGGCATATGCCTATAATCTCAGCCCTTTGAGAGGCCAAGGCAGGAGGAAATCTTGAGGCCTACTGTTTGAGACCAGCCTGGGCAATATAGTGAGACCCTATCTCTATAAAAAATTTAAAAAAAAAATAGCCTAGTGTCATGCTGTGTACCTGTAGTCTTAGCCACTCAGAAGGCAGAGGCAGAAGGATCACTTGAGCCTAGAATTTAAGGCTGCAGTGAGCTATGATCTCACCACTGCACTGCAGCCTGGGCAACGGAGGAAGACCCTGTGTCTAATTAAAATTTAAAAATCATTGTCAGTGGTCAATTAGAAAGGGATGTGGGGTTGAAAAAGTTCACAGCAGTATTTCTTGGATTACTAAATTGAGAAAAATGAGTCTCCAAGGTGGCAATAGGGGCCTGACGTGGTGGCTTACACCTGTAATTCCAGCACTTTCGAAGGCTGAGATAGGAGGATCGCTTGAGCTCAGGAGTTCAAGACCAGACTGGACAACATAGTGAGAACCTGTCCCTACTGAAAGGAAATTTAAAAATAATGTCAAATGAAATGTCTTCCATGGACTCAGTTATAACAATCATGTCATTGGTAGTTATATCCCAGAATTTGGTCACATTTCCTATTGTAATTGCCCAAACCAGATCCTCATACTATAAGAAAAACATTACATGCTCATGGTTAGGAAGAATTAATATCGCAAAAATGGTCATACTGCCCAAAGTAATCTACAGATTCAATGACCTTCACAGAACTGGAAAAAACCACTTTAAACTTCACATGGAATCACAAGAGAGCCCGCATAGCCAAGACAATCCTAAGCAAAAAGAACAAAGCCGGAGGCGTCACACTGCTGGACTTCAAAGTATACTACAAGGCTACAGTAATCAAAACAGCATGGTACTAGTACCAAAACAGAGACATAGACCAATGGAACAGAACAGAGACCCCAGAAGAAACACCACACATCTACAACCATCTGATCTTTGACAAACCCGGCAAAAACAAGCAATGGGGAAAGGACTCCATGTTTAATAAATGGTGTTAGGAAAACTCACTAGCAATGTGCAGAAAGCAGAAACTGGACCCCTACCTGTCACCTTACACTAAAATTAACTCCAGATTGATTAAAGATTTAAACATATACCTAACATCATAAAAACACTAGAAGAAAACATAGGCAAAACCATCCAGGACATAGGCATAGGCAAGGACTTCATGACTAAAACACCAAAAGCAATGGCAATAAAAGCAAAGATAGACTAATAGGATCTAATTAAAATTCAGAGCTTCTGTACAGCAAAAGAAACCATCATTAGAGCAAATTGGCAACCAACAGAATGGGAAAAAATTTTTGCAATTTACCCATTTGACAAACGGCTAATATCCAGAATCTACCAAGAACTAAAACAGATATACAAGAAAAAAACGACCCCATTCAAAAGTAGGTGAAGGATAGGAACAGACATTTTACAAATGAAGGCATTTATGAGGCCAAAAAACATGAAAAAATGCTCATCATCGCTGGTCATTAGAGAAATGCAAATCAAAATCACACCGAGATATCATCTCA
This sequence comes from Saimiri boliviensis, assembly GCF_048565385.1. Classification (NCBI taxonomy): domain Eukaryota; kingdom Metazoa; phylum Chordata; class Mammalia; order Primates; family Cebidae; genus Saimiri; species Saimiri boliviensis. The sequence continues at coordinate 111,789,669 of NC_133455.1, forward strand.
TGCCAGTTAGAATGGTGATTATTAAAAAATCTGGAGATAACAGACGCTGGAGAGGGTGTAGAGAAATAGGAATACTTTTACACAGTTGGTGGGAGTGTAAATTAGATCAAACATTATGAAAGACAGTGTGGCGATTTCTCAAGGTTCTAGAAATAGAAATTCCATTTGACCCAGCAATCCCATTACTGGGTATATACCCAAAGGACTATAAATCGTTCTACTATAAAGACACATGCACATTTACGTTCATTGCAGCCCTGTGTATGAAAGCAAAGACCTGGAACCAACCCAAATGCCCATCACTGATAGACTGAACAAAGAAAATGTGGCATATATACACCATGGAATACTACGCAGCCATAAAAAATGATCAGTTCATGTCCTTTGCAGGGACTTGGATGAATCTGGAAACCATCATTCTCAGCAAACTGACACAGGAACAGAAAGCCAAACACCATATGTTCTCACTCATAGGTGGGTGTTGAACAATGAGAACACATGGACTCAGGGAGAGGAACATCACACGCTGGTGGCAGTTGTCAGGGGTAGGGGATAGACAGCGGGGTGGTGGGGAGCCAGGGGAGGGATAACATGGGGAGAAATGTCAGATAAAGTATGCACCTAAAGTAAAATAAATAAATTTTAAAAAAGATTATAGTATGATTTAAATTACTTGAGATTATAATATTTCTGAATTATGTAGATGATAGTGGTAATGATTTTGCTTCCCATTAACCCCATCAATATAGCAACTAGCAGGGAGATTGTCATTTATACTCAAACGTAAATTTTTATATATATATATATATATATATATATATTTTCATTCAATACTTCTAAAACACAAACTATATTCCCTGTTTTCTCACACAAAAAATCCCCACACTCAATGATATTACATAACATGGGAAAGGACATATAAATAAACATAGAAAGAAGTATACAGTATGTCAGATGGTGATAAGTTCTACGAAGAAAAGTAAATAGGATAAGGGAGGGAGAGAATACCTAGGCAAGCTAGAGAAGGGGTTTCTATTTTATATAAAGTGGTCAAGAAAGCTAATATGGTGAAATTTCTATCTTAGAAATAGCAGAGACAAGAGAGAGTGATCCCTGCAGCTGTCTGGGGTAAGAGCGCTTCAGAGAGCAGGAACAAGGAGAGCCGAAGTACGGAGGTGGGGCCTGTTTGTAGTGCTCCATGCAAAACACCCAGTGTGGTGACTGACCATGGGGAGGAAGGGAAAATATGAGCTCAGAGAGATTGTAGAAAGCCAGATTATGTGGGCCACCTTAAGGATTTATGAAATTATTTAAAATAATTTGGGAAACCACTGGAGAATCTGGGCAAAGGAGTGACTGGATCTAATTTTTATTCTAAAAAGATCAGTTGGCTGTTTGTAGAAATCCTACTGGCTAACATCCTATTGAATTGTAAAAGACCTAATGCTGTTCCTCTAAGACAGGCGTACCCAAACTATGGCCGCATGCGGCCCCCTGAGGCCATCTATCCGGCCCCCCCACCGCACTTCAGGAAGGGGCACCTCTTTCATTGGTGGTCAGTGAGAGGAGCACAGTATGTGGCGGCCCCCCAACGGTCTGAGGGACAGTGAACTGGCCCCAGTGTAAAAAGTTTGGGGACGCCTGCTCTGAGATGAAGTACAGGGAAAGGATCTCTGTGCTGACTACTTCTAGCCAGCATTGTACTGAAAGGCCTAATCAGGGTAATACAATAAGAAAAGGCAATTAAGCATTCAAAGTTGGAAAGAATTCAAAACTATTTATTCTTAGATGACTTTCTTTTTAAAATGTAGAAAATCCTAAGGAATCTGCAAAACAACTAATATAACTAGTTGAATTTAACAAAGCTGTAATTTTCCAGGTCCATATAGGTAAACAAATTATATTTCTATATATTAGCAAAACAATTGGAAAATGACATAAACATTACAATTCATAATAACAAAGAACCACAAAATATCCTAGGATAAACTTAATTATAGATTTCCAAAACCTATACACAAAAACAAAACACTGTTGTGTAAAATTGAAGGGGACTTAAATAAGTTGGAGAGCTATATCATATTCAGAGATTAGGAGACATATTATTAAGATGGCAAGTCTTCATGAAATAACAGCCAGCTTAACAGTGAAATGAAACCTGACCTAGGAGAAAAAATCTCCGACTTGGGAAGCCAAAGTGCTTGGGGAAATTCCTCTGAGATTTACAGATATATGTGCAACTAGAATTTAGTGAAAGTTGTTTTTTTTTGGAAAAAACAAAAAGCTTACAGTTGTTTATATGAAGTAAGGAGTTTTATAAAACCCTTTTTTCTTTTTCTTTTTCTTTTTTTTTTTTGAGACGGAGTTTTGCTCTTGTTACCCAGGCTGGAGTGCAATGTCGTGATCTCGGCTCACTGCAACCTCCGCCTCCTGGGTTCAGGCAATTCTCCTGCCTCAGCCTCCTGAGTAGCTGGGATTACAGACATGCACCACCATGCCCAGCTAATTTTTTGTATCTTTAGTAGAGACAGGGTTTCACCATTTTGACCAGAACGGTCTCGATCTCTTGACCTCGTGATCCACCTGCCTCGGCCTCCCAAAGTGCTGGGATTACAGGCTTGAGCCACCGCGCCCGGCCCCCTTTTTCTTTTTGAGACAGTCTTCTCTGTCACCAGGTACCAGACTGGAGTGCAGTAGTGCCATCTCAGCTCACTGCAACCTCCACTTCCTGGGTTCAAGCAATTCTACTGCCTCAGCCTCCTGAGTAGCTAGGACTACTGGTGCATGCCACCACGCCCAGCTAATTTTTGTATTTTTTAGTAACGATGGGCTTTCACCATGTTGGCCAGGATGGTCTTGATCTCTTAACCTCGTGATCTGCCCACCTCGGTCTCCCAAAGTGCTGGGATTACAGGTGTGAGCCACCTAGCCTGGTCTTTTTTTTTTTTTTTTTTTTTTTTTTTTAAGCAAACATGTAATATTAACCTTCATTACAAAGGTCAGCGCCTTGGAAAAGCTTATTTTGAAATCAATCAGCATAACTTGAAGTAAAAAAAACCAAAAAACAAAAAAGACTTCCCTACTGAAGCCAGAGTTTAGAGCATCTCATATTTAAAAAGTCAATTTATTATCTTCTCTGGATTATGGTTTTATTAATTTGTGGTGTATTGCATCCAAATCTGCTACTTGCTTAAAAGTCTGAGATTCTCAGGCCAATATTTTATGTGAGTAACAGTCAGGTTTTATATATGGCCACTCCACACCTAGTAAATCAGGAACAGTATTAGATAATTTGTGGCATACGGAGATATTCAAAATCATTATACTTCTGTGGGATGAGAGTGATTAATGAGTAATCCTAGGCCAGGGAGTTAGAAATTGCCAACACGTGGTTATGTTTCGCCTGCTCCTCATTCCTTTCCTGCCTCCTTCTTGTTTTACATTTATATTTTCATCTTCTAGTGCCACTTTCAGATGGGCTAGATGAATACACTTGCCATGAAAGACAAAAAGATATTTTTAAAACTGTGCTGACAACATGACCTTCTTAGCTAATTATTGCTAAAAAAGGACATCTGATTCCTCTTTTCTAAAACAGAAGGTTTTTTTTTTTGTTTTTTTTTGTTTTTTGTTTTTTTTTTTTTTGTACTGATTCTTTAATTTTCAACTGGGCAATGAATAACAATCCCATACAAAAATGACTAATTACTCTGTTAGATATCTGGCTAATAGTATATCCTGGAAGGAATACAGGAAAAAAAAAAAAAAAAAAGCGGTGTTTAAAAGCTAAGGATCTGAGGTGAGTTTATTTGGAGTTTATTTTGCCAAGGCTGAATTCTGGTTTTATCTGCCTTCAAAGTTCTACAGGCTAAAACTATTTTGACCATACTCTTTAGAAGAGAACTTTTAAACTTTGCCCATTCATTTATCTTAGTCCTGGAGGAGATTGGGAATAATTTTCTGTGAAGAATCCTGGCTCTGCCAGAGTGTGTTCCCTCTGCTGAGAGCAAAGGCAGCTTAAGTTGGGTATTTGATTCATATCGTTTTTCTTTTTCAAGGAACAGACACCACTCAAATGAGCTCATATGGAAACGGGGTTATGGGGGTTGTAGTCACCTGCCAGAGCCACAACAAAGTACTACTAACTGAACGGCATAAACAACAGAAATTTTTATCTCACGGTTCTGGAGGCTTCACGTCCGTCCGAGGTCCAGGTGTCAATGGGGCTGCTTTCGTCTGAAGACGGTGAAGTATCTGTTCCATGCCTTTCCACTTGCTTCTGATGGGTTCTGGAAAATTCTGGCTTTCCTTGGTTTGCTGATGCATCATCTCGATCTCTGCCCTCATCATCCCAGAGTGTTCTCACTGCGTGTGCCTATTCCTTAATTTTTAACTGGGCAATGACTAGAAATCCCATATGAAAATGATTGGTTACTCCGTTGCTATTTGGCTAATAGTTTATCCTGGCCAAACTTCCCCTTTTTATAAGGACAACAATATATTGGATTAGGGGCCCACCCTATTCCAGTAGGAACTCATCTTAACTAATTACACCTGCAATTACTCTAGCTCCAAGTAAGGTCCCATTCTAAGGCCCTGGAGGTTAAGACTTCAACATATGAATTTTGAGGGAATACAATTCAACTCATAGCAGGGGTTTTCCTAGAACTCTCTTATATGGTGTGCATCAGGACCTCACAGAAACTGGAAATCTGTCTGGCAGCACTGGAATGTCTGTCTCAAGGGTCACATGGTGCCTCTCTTCTCTGCTTCCTTCTGTGTATGGGTTCTGTTTTCTTCTCTCCAAATCTGATTCTTCTGGAAGATTTTTGGTTTTCGCCCTTCTGTAACTTTGGTTTGGTGCTGACCCTGGTTTCTGGAGGCACACCTCCTAAAAACTGACTGGGGTCTCTGGCTTTTAATTTTCTTTAGAGAGACATCATGATTGCTTCAGCCCAGCTTGTGGACTGCCTGAATCAGGAGCACCTGGGGTTCAATCAACTGGGGCGGAGGTGGGGGGGGGGTGCAGCAGTATTGCAGGTGGAAGATTTTCAACTCCAGTTGAAGTTAAATACCTTGAGAAGTTTCCAGGGGGTGGGGCATGGAAAAAGAAATCACGTGGTGATTTAAAAGAGCCACAAATTATTTGATTCTCCTTCCACTGAAAGGTGAAATTTTATGTTAATATGAGTATAATATAATATTTTAAGAATTAGAGAGCAAATAGCATTAAATAGGAAAGGATTTTATTAGAGGCCATGCCTATGTGATTGGAAGCAGAAGCCAGGGAAGTCTGGGGAAGTCAGCAGACAGCAGGGGGAGTCCAACTCAGCGCAGGAAAGAGGGAAGGAAGGGTGAGAACATCACGGATCGTTGTGTATCTAAGGAAGGTTCAGCAAAGCTGGTGGGGAGTCCTTAGGCCAAAGGTGACAGGCAAAGGAGTCCTGTGTCTTCCAGGAATGGGTCTTCCTTAGCATCGGCACAATTCTCAATCCCTGGTGGAGAGATGAGGACTTTGAAGTGCAGTAGCTGGGCCCCTCAGCTAAATACATACCCAGCAATAGGAGGTCTGCCAGCCGTTTTTCCCCCGCCATTTGAATCTGAGAGGGGTCTGTGACTGCTCTGACCAACAGAATATGGCAGAAGTAACCAGGTGACAGTTTCCTAGCCAAGGCCTTAGGAAAACAGCAGCTTCCACTTCCTGATTCTGAGATCACCCTCGGAGATCTCTGAGTTGTGGTGGAAGACTTACGATGACCCTGAGACTTCCACGCTAGAGAAGCTATGTGTAGGTGTTTCGGCTGCCAGTCCTCATTAAGAAGAACTTGGAATTGTAGGAATCACCCACTGGGCCCCAGCCAATGTCCTCATGTAGAGAATCAGGAAGTACGGTAAGTTGGTTATTTTTCTCAAGCCTCTGAGATGTGAAGATAATTTGTTACTTTGCAGTAGCTAACCAGAACAGTAAGTGTCTTGCCTATGTTATATGGTATCAGATAAATTCCATCAAAGGTGAGAGCTTCCACATAGTTGGACCCTCCTAAAGAAGTAAATGGAAGGGTGAAAACTGGAAGCAGCCTGTTTAGGCGAGGAAGGAGCGGGGTAATTGGAAAAGAGCCTGTCGCTTTTCCCGCTTGCAGTGGACTCTTTCTGTTTTTTATTGTCCCCGCTATTACTTTTGTCAGCCATTATAAAAACACCTCATGAAGGGAAAACATAATTCATGTATAAGTGGAAAAGTATATTAAAATAACTTAAAAAGTCAAGCATCGTTAGAAACCCATAATATTATAAATGGTTGTGAGTACATATTATAACCAAAAGTTGTTAAGAAAAAATTCTTTGCAATAATAAAATAATTAGAATTTTTAGGAAAGTTAAAAATTAAAAGCAAGCTAGTACTAGAAAGTTAAAACATAAAAGCACTACAACAGAGGGATGAATAGTTGTGAAGAAAAATTTGGACAAGAAAAAAATTAAAATATAAAAAATATTTTATTAAGAATTATAAAACAGGCCGGGCACAGTGGCTCAAGCCTGTAATCCCAGCACTTTGGGAGGCCGAGGCGGGTGGATCACGAGGTCAAGAGATCGAGACCATCCTGGTCAACATGGTGAAACCCCATCTCTACTAAAAAAAAAATACTAAAAATTAGCTGGGCATGGTGGCGTGTGCCTGTAATCCCAGCTACTCAGGAGGCTGAGGCAGGAGAATTGCCTGAACCCAGGAGGCGGAGGTTGCGGTGAGCCGAGATCACGCCATTGCACTCCAGCCTGCGAAACTCCGTCTCAAAAAAAAAAAAAAATTATAAAACAAATATAACTTTTAAAAGTCAAGAGATTTAAAGAAAGTGGAAATGAGTCCTGTAAGCATAGAAAATTTCATTGTAAAATGAGGGCAAATCAGCCCAAGCCAGGATGATACAGTGCCTGAGAATATGCCACTTTTTATTTATTTAATTTTATTGATTTATTTTTGTTTTTTGAATATCTGCAGCTTTTTAGACCCACCAAATAAAATAAAGTCTAAAAAACAGACAAAGATGAGAAAATAATAATTTTCATGAAACCTGCTGCTTCAGGTGGGTGGTGAATATTTGGTAGAGTGCTCCAGCTTGGAAACGGGTTCTTATGGCTTCCTGTCAGTGCCATCCCAGCATATGATGAGATCCAGAGCCCTCATGCAGAGAGTAGACAACACCCAAGAGTAGTTGTGCTCTCTCTCCCCACCTATGCCCTCCACTGTGGGCACACCTGTGAGGCAAGGGGATCTGCCAGTTACAAGACTTGGGTAGTATGAACCTAAATCAAGCTCAGTGTCCAGAATAGCTTAGATACTTGGCAGAAACCCACAGTTTGATTATATGTTAACAAATTGCCTCTACATTTTCATTTCTAATCAAACATACCATTTGTAGCCAGGCTCAAAAAATACAAATATATAATTATCACTTTGAGGCATTTATAAATCTGGTACAATGTGTTCACCATTGTTATCTTTTTAGGGAAAAAGATGTGCTACAACTTTTTGCCTATTCTTTTTATTAAGCTCCACTTACCAATTTTTCAATTTTTATTAGGCAGCCAGGGAGTAGTAATTTAAGACCAGTCTCTGTCACTTACTACTTATTGATCATACACAAACGACTTGACCTCTTTTATCCTCAATTTCCTTGTCTATAGATTGGGGATTAGAATAGAATTTATCTCATAAGATTGATGATTAAGCAGAAAAGGCAACTAGAGCCCTTTCCATAATAACTGCCTTATACTAAGCAATAAATGCTATTTTTACAATTAATGTGCTATTTATAACAACCATAGATATTGACACCTTCTGTTTAATATACCCAATCAGAAATACAACATAGTTAAACTCTTCATGCCTTTTCTGTTATACTATTAAAAAATTCAAACCCTAATGACCTATCTTAAATGAGTATTCTGGCAATTAAATATGTTGACCTATATTATCAGTGAAATTAATTCTGCTTCTCAATTATTTTAGTCAGGAATCACTTTATAAAGAGATGCAATTAAGTTTGGTGGATTCATCCTACAGTCTGGACCTCAGTGGCTTATTGTCTTTAGTAATAATTTTATTATTATTTGCTTCTGACTTTCCAGATACATGTTCATGCCATCTGCAATTATGATTCATTTATATTTTCATGTTTGTGTGCCTATTCCTCTTTTTGCTTGAATAATATTTCTCATGATATTAACATACAAATTGCCAGGATTATTAACATATTAAGTAGAAATACTAAAAGAGAGCATTTGTTGTCTTTTTTTTTTGAGAATGATTTCAATGAATCTGTATCAAATATATTAACATATGACTTGAAATAGGTATACTCTTTGAGGTGAGTTAAGAAATTCTCAATGACTCTAGTTTTAAACTTAAAACTTGGAAGAGATATTGGATTTTTGTCAAATGCGCTCTTGAGAAGATTTTAGCATTTTCTCCCCTTGTGAATATGACGAGTCATGTTGATTATTTTCTTTGGGCTACATCAGTTTGAAATCCCGGAGTAAATCACTGGCAGTTTTTATAATACTTGAATACTTTTTATAATAATTGAATATTCAAGTATTATAAAATATACATAATTTATAATTGAGATTGTCCTAGTAAAACTTTGTTGATATTTCTCTTTAAGATTTGGCAATCAAAATAGTTTTTGCCTCATAGAGAAATTTGGGCTACTTTTTCATTTTAAAAAATTTTGGACAGTTTTTATATATGTATTATTTAAAAAAGTTTTACAAAGTTTTGCAATGCATTTATGACACTGGAATACTCACTATGTAGTAACATTTTATATTTTTGTCTCATGCTTTTATTAATGTGGGTCTTTTTTGTTATATGTTTGAAATAAATACACACACACATATATATAAAAATGTGGCAACTAGTTATCAATGCTACTTGGTTCTACAGTTTAAATCAATGGTATAGTGAGAATACCAATGAACAGAATTGGATTGGAAAGTCAGTCCCACATGAATCAGAGATGTTACCTTACATTATCCAAATGAAGTCAAGGAACAGGCACTCAATAGGTTCAGAGGCAGTGAGAACTTTCCATGTTGGCTATGTCCCTCTGGCTCAGGATAGGCTGGTTTGCATGTGAAGTTATGGGAGTATCTCCTCCAGGAGAATTGAATAGCCCAGGAAGCATTCTCCTAGGGGTCATGCCCATAGATCCTGGATTCTATTTACTATAGGTAATCTGTAGCCAGAGACTTCCTGTTAAAGGCAATTCAGAAATAAGTTCTCCTCTTCCTAACACATTTCCGTAGTATATTTACCCAGAGGTCCAGTTAATAAGGAGAAAGTCATCTGTCTTCTGCTGGGGGGTGGGTTATGAGGACTTACTACTCCCACCCCATGAAGAAAGTGAATTTTTATTCCCTGTTCTTTGGTTTTCCTTGGCATGGAATATGTTCTTTCATTCCTTTATTTTCAGTTTATGTGTGTCGTTATAGGTAAAGTGTGTTTCTTGTAGGCAATAGATCATTGGGTCTTTTTAAAAAAAAAAAAACATTTGGCCACTCTGTCTTTTGATTAAATAGTTCAATCAATTTACATTCAATGTTATTATTTATAGGTGAAGACTGCAAACCCAAAAGTATCTGAGATAGGTCTCAACCAATTTATAAAGTTTATTTTGTCTAGGTTAAAGACACGCCCATGACACAGCCTCAGGAGGCCCCAACGACATATGTCAATGTGGTTGTGATGCAGCTTGATTTTATACATTTTGGGGAGATGTAAGACATTAATTAATATGTGTAGTATGTACACCGGTTCAGTCCGGTAAGGCGGGACAAGTTGAAATGAAGGCTGTCAGATCATAGGTAGCTAAAAGGCAAATGGTTGCATTCCTTTGAGTCTTTGATCAGCTATTTACTGAATTTACAATTTATATGTGAGGGGTGAGGGTAGAAAATAGTCACTTCTGCCTTAATCAGGCTCAGAGAATCTGTATTTTTACATAAACAATTGGACAGAGGAAGAAATCAGATATGCATTTGTCTCAGGCGAGCAGAGGGATGACTACCAGCACTGTCCTTTGTCCTGAACATGTGAAGATATGCTATCAATGTACATTGCCAAAATGAAATTCAACAGAACTATTTTAGGGTGAAGATCTTGAGGTCCACAAGGAATTTTCTTGTGGGCAAATCGTGAAAAAGTATGCATCTTTTTGACATTTGTAGCTTTCATATTTAAGAATAAAAGTGGAGGCAGTTTTGCCTGACATAGTTCCCAACTTAAGTTTTCCCTTTGGTTTAACGATTATGGGGTCCCAAGATTTATTATTTATTTTCCTTTTACAGGACTTACTCCTGCCATTTGTTATTTGTTTTCTGGCTGTTTTGTGGTCTTCTATTCCTTTTTTTTTAATTCCTGTCTTCCTCTTAATGAAAGGTGATTTTCTCTGGTGGTATGATTCACTTTCTTGCTTTTTATTTTTCATGTATTCAATGTACGTTTTTTGATTTGAGGTTACCATAAGGCTTACAAATCCTATCTTACAACCGATTATTTTAAGCTGATAACCACTTAACATTGTTTGTGTAAATAAACAAGCAAAAAGAAAACTTATAAAAACTCTACACCTTAACTTGGTCTCCTTGCTTTTTAACTTCTTGTTGTTTCTATTTATACCTTATTGTACTGTCTATATCTTGAAAAGTTTTATAGTTATTATTCTTGATGGGTTTATTATTTCGTGTTTCTACTTAATATAGGACTAGTTTACACACCACAGTTACGGTTTTATAATATTCTGTGCTTACATGTGTATATACTATTAACAGTGAGTTTTATACCTTCAGATGATTTCTTAGTGCTCATTAACATCTTTTTCTTTCTGATTGAAGTACTCTCTTTAACTTTTCTTGTAGGACAGGTTTAGTGTTGATGAAATCTCTCAGCTTTTGCCTGTTAAAGTCTTTATTTTACCTTCATATATAAGGGATATTTCCACCAAATATACTACTCTAGGGCAAAATCTTTTTCCTTCAGCACTTTAAATGCCACCCTCTCTTGGCCTGTAAGGTTTCCGCTGAAAAGTCTGCTGTCAGATGTACTGGGCTCCATGGTATCTTATTTGTTTTTTTTCTCTTGATGCCTTTCAGATTCTTTATCTTTGACTTTGGGGAGTTTGATCATTAAATGCCTTGAGATAGTTTTCTTTGCATTAAATCTGCTTAGTGTTCTATACCTTTCTTATATTTGGATATTGATATCTTTCTCTAGGTTTGAGAAGTTCTGTGATATCCCTTTGAATACACTTTCTAATGCCTTCTCTCTCTCTAGAAGTTTTTAAGGCCAATAACTCTTAGATTTGCCCTTTTGAGGCTATTTTCTAGATCCTATAGGCATACCTCCTTGTTTTTTATTCTTTTTTTTCTTTTGTCTCCTCTGACTATCTATTTTTATTTATATATATATATATATATATATTTCTTATTTCTTCTAAAATAAAACCAGGATACATATGCAGAACGTGCAGGTTTGTTACATAGGTCTACATGTGCCATGGTGGTTTGCTGCACCTATTGACCTGTACTCCAAGTTCCCTCCCCTCACTTCCTACACCCCAAAAGGCCCTGGTATGTGGTGTTCTCCTCTCTGTGTCCGTGTGTTCTCAACGTTCAGCTCCCAATGATGAGTGAGAAAATGTGGTGTTCGGTTTTCTGCTCCTGTGTTAGTTTGCTGAGGATGATGGCTTCCAGTTTCATTCATGTATGCCCAACATTGCTGGGCATTTGGGTTGGTTCCATGTCTTTGCTATTGTAAACAGTACTGTATTAACCATACATATAGAACGATTTATATTCCTTTGGGTATATACCCAGAAATGAAATTGCTCAGTCAAATGGAATTTCTGGTTCTAGATCCTTGAGGAATCACCATATTGTCTTCCACAATGGTTATACTAATTTACATTATCAACAACAATGTAAAAGTGTTTCTATTTCTCCACAGCCTCACCAGTATCTATTGTTTCTTAACTTTTTTAACAATTGCCATTCTGACTGGCATGAGATGGTATCTCATTGTGGTTTCGATTTGCATTTCTCTGATGATCAGTTATGTTGAGCTTTCTGTCCTATGTTTGTTGGCTATGTAAATGTCTTCTTTTGAGAAGTGTCTGTTTATATCTTTTGCCAACTTTTGATGTTTTTTTTTTTTCTTGTAAATATATTTAAGTTCCTTGTAAATTCTGAACATTAGACTTTTGTCAGATGGGTAGATTTTAATTTTAATTTTTTTCTCTTATTCTGTAGGTTGCCTGTTCATTCTGATGATGGTTTCTTTTGCTGTGCAGAAGCTCTTTAGTTTAATTAGATCCCATTTGTCAATTTTGGCTTTTGTTGCAATTGCTTTTGGCATTTTCCTTGTGAAGTCTTTGCCCATTCCTATGTTCTGAATTATGTTAATGCCTAGGTTTTCTTCTAGGGTTAATATGGTTTTGGGTTTTACATTTAAGTCTTTAATCCACAGTGAGTTAATTTTTGTATAAGGTATAAGGAAGGGGTCTATTTCAATTTTCTGCATATGGCTAGCCAGTTTTCCCTGCATTATTTACTGAATAGGTGATCCTTTCCCCATTGCTTGTTTTTGTCAGGTTTGTTGAAGATCAGATGGGTGTAGATGTTTGGTATTACTTCTGAGGGCTCTGTTCTGCTCCGTTGGTTTATATGTCTGTTGTGGTACCAATACCATGCTCTTTTAGTTACTGTAGCCTTGTAATATAGTTTGAAGTCAAGTAGTGTGATGTCTCCAGCTTTGCTGTTTTGCTTAGGATTGTCTTGACTATATAGGGTGTTCTTTGATTCCATATGAAATTTAAAAGTTTTTTCTAATTCTGTGAAGAATGTCAATGGTAGTTTGATGGGAATAGCACTGAATCTATAAATTACTTTGGGAAGTATGGCTGTTTTGTGATACTGACTCTTCCTATCCATGAGCACAGAATGTTCATTTGTTTGTATTCTCTCTTATTTCCTTGTGCGGTGGTTTGTAGTTCTCCTTGAAGAGGCCCTTCACATCCCTTGTTAGCTGTATTCCTAGGTATTTTATTCTCTTTGTAGCAGTTGTGAATGGGAGTTCATTCATGATTTGGCTCTCTGCTTGTCTATTGTTGGGGTAAAGGAATGCTTGTGATTTTTACACATTGATTTTGTATCCTGAGACTTTGCTGGAGTTGCTTATCAGATTAAGGAGATTTGGGTCTGAGATAATGGGGTTTTCTAAATAGAAAATCATATTGTCTGCAAACAGAGACAATTTGACTTTTTCTCTTCTTATTTGAATACTGTTTATGTCTTTATTTTGCCTTATTGCCCTAGCCAAAACTTCCAGTAGTATGTTGAATAGGAGTAGTGAGAGAAGGCATCCTTGTCTTGTACTGGTTTTTAAAGGGAATGCTTCCAGCTTTTGCCCATTCACTGTGATATTGGCTGTGAGTTTGTTATAAATAGTTATTACTGTGAGATACGGTCCATCAATACCTAGTTTCTTGAGAGATTTTAACATGAAGGGATGTTGAATTTTATTACAGGCCTTTTCTGTATCTATTGAGATAATCATGTAGTTTTTGTCTTTGGTTCTGTTTATGTGATGGATTATGTTTATTAATTTGCATATATTGAACCAGCTTTTCATCCCAGGGATGAATCTGACTTGATTATGGGGGATAAATTTTGTGATGTGCTGCTGGATTTGTTTTGCCAGTATTTTATTGAGAATTTTCACATTGATGTTTGTTAGAGATATTGGCCTGAAGTTTTTTTTTGTTTTGTTTTGTCTCTTCCCAGTTTTGGTATCAGGCTGGTGCTGGTTTCATAAAATGAGTTAGGGAGTAGTCCCTTCTTTTTAATTGTTTGGAATAGTTTCAGAAGGAATGGCACCAGCTCTTCTTTGTATTTTGGGTAGAATTCAGCTGTGAATCCATCTGGTTCTGGAGTATTTTTTGGGAAGCCATTAATTACTGCCTCAATTTAAGAGCTGGTTATTGGTCTATTCAGGGATTCAACTTGTTCCTGGTTTAATCTTGGTAGGGTGTATTCATCCAGGAATTTATTAATTTCTGCTTTAGTTTCAGAGCTTGTTATTGGTCTATGCAAGGATTTGAGTTCTTGCTTTAGTCTTGGGAGGGTGTATGTGTCCAGGAGTTTATCCATTTCTTCTAGATTTTCTAGTTTATTTGGTTTATTTGCATAGAGATATTTATAGTATTCTCTGATGGTAGTTTGTATTTCTGTGGGGTCAGTGGTGATAACTCCTTTATAACTTTTATTGTATCTATTTGATTCTTAACTCTTTTCTTCTTTATTAGTCTACCTAGTGGTCTAACTATTTTGTTAATTTTTTCAAAAAACCAGCTCCTGGATTCATTTTTTTTTTTTGGAGGGTTTTTGTGTCCGTAGCTCCTTCAATACTGCTCTGATCTTAGTTATTTTTTTGTCTTCTGCTAGATTTTGGATTAGATTGCTCTTGTTTCTATAGCTCTTTTAATTATGATGTTAGGATGTGGATTTAAGATTTTTCTAGCTTTCTGATGTAGACATTTAGTGCTATAAATTTCCCTCTTAACACTGCTTTAGCTGTGTTCCAGAGATTCTGGTACATTGGCTCTTTGTTCTCATTGGCTTCAAAGAACTTTGTTATTTCTGCCTTAATTTTGTTATTTACCCAGGAGTCATTCAGGAGCAGGTTGTTCAGTTTCCATGAAGTTGTGTGGTTTTGAGTGAGTTTCTTAGTCCTGAGTTCTAATTTGATTGTACTCTGGTCTGAGAGACTGTTTGTTATAATTTCATTTCTTTTTCATTTGCTGAGGAGTGTTTTACTTCCAATTATGTGGTCAATTTTAGAATAAGTTCCAGGTGGCATTGAGAAGAATGTAAATTCTGTTGATTTGGGGTAGAGAGTTCTGTAGATGCGTACTAGGACCACTTGATCCAGAGCTCAGTTCAATTCCTGAATATCCTTATTAAGTTTCTGTCTCATTGATCTGTCTAATACTGACAGTGGGGTGTTAAAGTATCCAACTATTATTGTGTGGGAGTCTGCATCTTTTCATAGATCTCTAAGAACTTGCTTTATGAATCTGGGTGCTCCTGTATTGGGTGCATGCATATTTAGAATAGTTAGCTCTTCTGGTTGATTGTTCCCTTTATCATTATGTAATGCCCTTCTTTGTCTTTTTCGATATTTGTTGTTTTTAAAATCTGTTTTGTCAGACTAGGATAGCAACACCTGCTTTTTTTTCTTTCTATTTGCTTGGTAAATTGTCCTCCATCCCTTTATTTTAAGTCTGTGGGTGTTGTTGCATATGCGGTGGGTCTCCTGAATACAGCACACCTATGGGTCTTGACTCCTTATCCAATTTGCTAGTCTGTGTCTTTTAATTGGGGCATGTATCCCATTTACATTTAAGGTTAATATTGTTATGTATGAATTTGATCCTGTTTTCATGAGGCTATTTGGTTATATTGCATACTAGTTGATGAAGTTTCTTTGTAGTGTCATTGGTCTTTATATTTTTATGTGTTTTTAGTGGCTGGTACTGTTTTTTTTCTTTCCATATTTAGTGCTTGTTTCAGGAGCTCTTGCAGGGCAGGCCTAATGGTGACAAAGTATCTCAGTATTTGCTTGTCTGGAAAGGATTTTATTTCTCCTTTGCTTATGAAGCTTAGTTTGGCTGGACATGAAATTCTGGGTTAAAAATTATTTTCTTTAAAAATATTGAATATTGGCCCCCAATCTCTTCTGGCTTGTAGAGTTTCTGTTGAGAGATCTGCTGTTAGTCTGATGGGTTTCCCTTGTAGGTGACCTGGCCTGTCTCACTGGCTGCCCTTAACAGTTTTTCCTTCATTTCAACCTTGGAGAATCTGGTGATTATGTGTCTTGGCGTTGATCTTCTTGTGGAGTCTGTTAATGGTGTTCTCTGTATTTCCTGAATTTGAATGTTGGCCTGTCTTGGCAGGTTGGGGAAGTTCTCCTGGATAATATTCAGAAGTGTGTTTTCCAGCTTGTTTCCATTCTTCCCATCTCCTTCTGGTACTCCAGTCAAGGTTTGATCTTTTTATGAAGTCCCATATTTCTTGGAGGCTTCGTTCATTCCTTTTCATTCTTTTTTCTCTATTCTTTTCTACACGTCTTATTTCAGTAAGGTGGTTTTCAAACTCTGGTATCGTTTTTTTCTGTTTGGTCAATTCAGCTGTTGATGCTTGTGTATGCTTTATGAGTTTCTCATGCTATATTTTTTAGCCCCATCAGGTCATTTGTTTCTCTCTAATCTGGTTATTCTAGTTAGCATTTCCTCTAACCTTTTATCATGGTTCTAAGCTTTGCATTGGATTAGAACATGCTCCTTTATCTCATTGTAGTTTATTATCACCCATCTTCTGAAGCCTATTTCTGTCAATTCATCCATTTGATTCTCCATCCAACTCTACACCGATGATGGAGAGATGTTGCAATCATTTGGAGAAGACACAGTCTGGCCTTTTGGGTTTTCAGCATTTTTTCATTGATTTTTTTCTCATCTTTATCAGTTTGTCTAGTTTCAGTCTTTGAGGCTGCTGACTCTCAGAAGGGGTTTTTGTGGGGGCCTTTTGTTGTTGTTAATGTTATTGTTGTCATTTTCTGCTTGTTTGTTCTCCTTTAAATAGTCAGGTCCCTTTTCTGTAGGGCTGCTGCCATTTGCTGGGAGTTTACTTCAGGCCTTATTCATCTGATTCACTCCTGTGTCTGGACATTTCACCAAGAATGCTTGTGTTCAGCAAAGATGGGTGCCTGCTCCCTCTTCTGGGACCTCTGACCTTGAGGGGCACCAACCTGATGCCAGTAGGATCCCTCCTATATAGGGGGTCTGACAATCCCTGTTTGAGGGTCTTACCAGTTGGGTGGCACGGGGAGCAGGAGCTGTTTAACAAAGAACTTTGTCTTTTCTTCCCTCTTCAGTGCCTTTTTCAGTGATATGAAGTTAAAAACAGGTACTATGAGTGCTTACCTGATTTTTGGTTCTTACGAAGGTGCTTCTAAAAAAAATGTAGATAGTTGCTAAACTGGTGTCCCTTCCAGGGGAACAACTGGTGGAACCTTCTATTCAGCCATCTTGTTCCACCTCTCCTATACATTGTTTTAAGCACTGAGTTGATGGTACTTTGTTATAGCAGCAATAGGAAACTAATACACTACAGAAACTGCACTCCCAACTGTGAGAGAGTGCTGCCTTATTCCTACTTTGGTAGCCTTCTCTATGCAATCTTTCAATACAATTTGCCACCATAGGCACTTGGTTACCTAAAATGTAACAAAGATTAGTTTCAAAATTTTAATAACATTTTTCAGTCATTTGTATACTTAAAACATCCCCACAGATTACTATATGATCAAAAACCAAAAAACAGTCAATAGCTTACTAAAGATTAAAAAGAAATATTTCTATCAAAACTTATATTATTTGGCCAAATATAAACTTATTCACAAGTAAATATATATTTTTAAGTTTTAACTTTTATTTTAGATACAGGGGATACATGTGCACAAGTGTTTTACATGGAAATATTGTCTGATGAGGTTTGGGGTATGGATCCCATCATCCAGTGATGCATAGTATCTGATAGGTAATTTTTTGATCCTCTCCCTCTACCTTCAAGCAGGCCCTGGTGTTTGTTGGTCTCTTCTTTGTGTCCACGTGTACTCATGTTTAGCTCCCACTTATAAGGGCAAAAATGTAAAATTTGCTTTTCTGTTCCTGCATTAGTTTGCCTAGGATTATAGCCTCCAGCTCCATCCACGTTGCTATAAAGGACATCATTTGGCTCTTTTTTAATGGCTGAGTAGAATTCCATGTTTTATTTTCTTTAGCCAATCTGCCATTGATGGGCACCCGAGTTTACTACATGACTTTGCTCCTGTGAATAGCACAGTGATGAATGTACAAGTACATGCGTCTTTTTGTAAAATGATTTAATTTTCCTTTGGATATACACCCAGTAGTGGGATTGCTGGGTTGAACCATAGCTCTTTAAGTTCTTTGAGAAACCTCCAGATTGCTTTCCACAGTGGCTGGACTAATTTACATTTCTACCAACAGTGCATTCACTTGTCTCGGCAGCTTGGCCAGCATCTGTTGTTTTTTTTTTTGACTTTTTGATATTAGCCATTCTGATTAGTGTGAAATGGTATCTCATTGTGGTTTTGATTTGCATTTCTTTGATGATTAGTGACAGTGAGCATTTTTCATGTTTGTTGGCTGCTTGTATGCTTTCTTTTGAGAAGTGTCTGTTCATACCCTTTGCTCTTATTTTAATGGGGTTGTTTTTCCCTCATTGATTTGATTTCCTTATAGATTCTGAATATTACGCCTTTGTCTGAAATGTAGCTTGTGATGTCTTTTCCCATTCTGTAGGTGGTCTGTTTACTCTGTTTATAGTTTCTTTTGCTGTGCAGAACCCTTTAGTTTAATTGAGTCCTATTTGTCTATTTTTGTTTTTGTTGCAATTACTTTTGGCATTCTTTGCCAAGGTCAATGTCAAGAAGAGTATTTTCTAGGTTGTCTTCTAGGATTGTTACTATTCTTGTCAAACTACCAACATCATTCTTAACGGAATTAGAAAAAGCTATTCAAAAATTCATGTGGAATCAAAAAAGAATGCAAATAGCTAAAGCAATCTTAAGCAAACAAAACAAACAAAGAAAAAACAAAACAGGAGGTATAACACTACATGAATTCAAACTATATACTATAAAGATGCAGTAACCAAAACAGCAATGGTACTGGTACAAAATCAGATACACAGACCAATGGAACAGAATAGAAAATGCAGAAATATAGCCATACACATATGACCATCTGATCTTTGACAGGACCAACACAAACAAGCAATGAGGAAAAGACTTACTATTTAATAAGTGGTGCTGGGATAACTGGCTAGCCATACACAGAATATTGAAGCTGGACCCCTATGCTTCAACATATGTAAAAATTAACTTAAAATATATCAAAGATTTAAATATAAGTAAACATTTTTATATGCTTTGTACATTAATAAAAGAAAATGAATTAAGCATTCAGTTTTAAAAGATAGAAACAAAACAAAAATGTTAAATTTAAGGAATCTGAGTAAAAGGAAATAATACACATAAACACATGCACACACATATATAAATTAGAATTAAAGAGATAAAATTATAAAAATCACAGATTGATATAGACAAGAATTAGATTTTTTTTAAAAAAGCCAAACTAATGGAAAATCTAAAAAAGGATATATACACTGTTTGAAATGGGAAAGAGGATTTAACATTAAATAAAGGATAAATTAAAATCATAAGAGATTTTATGCACATTAAAGCCTACAGCTTGAACATTTCAATGACATGAATAACTTTTCTTACAAAAAAAGTATTAAAATTGACTCAAGATGTAGAAAACCTTTCCAATGTAATCTTTGGGAAAAAACTTTAAAAATATGCCAATTATCTAAAAATACATTCTCCAGAGTCACAAAGTGCTTGAAAATTATGCATTTAAATATTCCAGGAATAGCTCATTTCAACAGTATACACTTTGCTCAGAACATTAAAAACCTTTGTGTGCTTGTGTCATTCATGGTTTCCTCTGGATCTACTCCACCCTTCTCCTCACTGCCCTTATACCCTGATGTACTACTTTGAAGGACTCTCTGCACTCTGTTTTGGACGAGTTTCAGCTGAATGGGAAAGCCAGCAGGAGATTGGAGGTAGGAAAGAAAGTGAAATTGCAGTATTTATATCTTTAGCTCTTTTTCTGAGGAGTTACTTAGGCTGTTTGTGATCCCTATTAAAGATTATAGGTTTTCGCAAGTTGGCCATTTAATAAGGGTATTCTCTCATTCCAAGTTTGGTAACTATTTCTGCCTTTACCCCTTCAGACCTAGGTGTGTTAGCCATCCTAAGGCACTGTAGTGTAACTGGTGGTTAATCTACACTCCCTGCACACTTCTTTGTACAGGGTAAATTTATTAATCTTTCTGGAAATGACCTTAATTTGTCTATAGTATTTGTTTCTTGCTGTTACACTAATTCATACAATAAGCAAATCATTGAATGAAGTATCACATGTGATACCAAAATCTGAAAAGATGATGTATAAAAGAATTACAAAGAAATTTCATCTTTCATTTAAAAAAACATTCTAAATAAAATATTAACAAATAGATATACTTTACCATCATGGAAAATACTCCACCATAAATAAGTAATTTGTATTAAAACATGCAAGGATGGCTTGATATGAATACATTTACTTTACAGTAATAGACTAATTAAGAAAAAAGTACTTTTAATAGGTACTGAAAGATGTTTAATAAAATCTAATGTATTTCTGGTTAAAAAATCAATTAGTTAACAACAATAAATTAAAAATTGTTTGAAACTAAGAGATGCATTATCCTTAATGGTTGAACAAAAGACCTTTCATTGCCATTAAATTATTTATATGATATTATTATACTATATTATGTAGAGTATATATTATACTATATTATTTACTGTTATAGTATTTTAGAAGTCCAATGTAATTGAACATGGAACAATAAAAACTAGAGTGTTTTGAAAGACTGAGACAATCACTATTGCAGATAATGTAATTTTTAAAATACAGATAGCCTAAATTTGAGTAACCTTATTAAAGTGGCTGGATTCAATAAAATGATACAAAATTGATAATTATTATCAATGTAGTACCCAATTAGGTAAAACAACAGGGGAATCTCATTCACAGTTGCAACAGAAAAAAATCATAATATATTTAGAAGTCAATTCATGAAATGTAAAGAAATATAAGAAAACCTATAACATTTTACTTTTCTGTAGGAAGGGGTTCTTGAATGGATGGGGAGATGTATTGTAATAATTGATAAGATGGTAGTATATGATGATAATTAAGATCATGGGTGTGGAATCAAAGTGACCCAGGCTAGGATCCTTGCTCCTCTACTTAGTAGTTGCTTAAAGTTCTAAAGACTCAACTTTACTATCCATATGGTAGGGATACAATGATACTTCCCATGGGTCTTGTGAATACATTCTCACACATTTTGGTAAAGTTCTTAGCACAATGTCTTGAAAATTATAAGGGTTCAAAATGTTGGAAAGAACAATTTTCCTCAAATTAATTGATAGGTTAAAACAGAATTCCAATCAAATTGAAAAAAATTTTTTTAGGGGGGACTTGACAGACATTCTAAAGTAAATCCAGAGGAAAATAACCACACAGAAATGGTCAAGAACTTTTTGACAAAAAGAAGTTATGACATGTCCTAACACAACACTTTTGAAATTATGTGATAAGGATTTAAGGAAAGAAAATTTAAAAATTGAAGAAACACAAGTGTATGTAATGAAGCAGACACAATTATATGTATCATATATATATCAAAAGGAAAAGAATATCAAATACAGTTTTTGTGTATAGGCAAGAATATTCACCCAGATGGCACTGGCATTTTTGGTGGAGGAGAAAAATCAGTTTGATCTCGATTTTACACAAATGGGCAAAATAACATCAAAATAGTTAAAAGTTTAAGGACATATCATAACACTATCAAATTGCAGGGGAAAATGTGTGTAATTTGATTAAACTCCTTACTGAAATATATCTTGCTGTATATTAAGTGTTCTTTGATCTTATTAAAAGATTATTCAAGTTCTCTAAAAAATCTTTAAATAATCTTTTTCTATGTTTTTGAGCAAATTTTCTTGCTTGGGCCCTTCTTGTTATTGCATCTTTTTTTCTTTCTTTCTTTTTTTTTTTTTAAAAAAAAGATTTGGATACATTCATCTTCAAATTTGCTATAATAGCAGCATGGTTATATGTAAAGTCATTATTATTTTATGTTTTAGAATAATTTTCTTTATTCTTCCTGGCAGTTAGTAATATCCTGGCCTTGACTTACATTAGAATATTGACATTAGTACTTACAAAGTATGTTCTCACATAGAGGTAAGTTTCTGTAGTCAGATGACTTCTCCACCACCTCCATGTCATATAAACTTTGTAATTTGACTTTACAACTGATTGTCTTCCATTCTGATAGTTAGTTAAAGATAATACTTTTTTTCCCCATGAAGGAGTTATTTTACAAGCAGTAAACAAGAAGTGTTTTATTATTTTAAGAAAATGACCTGCTATTTCTATCTTGCAGGCTGCTTGGGTCAACTGTGTTTTACAGCAGGATAACTGGGACTCCCTACAGAGCTTAGTTAGGATGATATAGTTCACTTTCTAATCAGAATGCTCTATTTCACTGTCATTATGGTTTTATTTTACTGACTCTGAGGTGGCATATCATAGCCTTTGTCCTTTCAATTTCTAAAGTGGCAGAAGTTTGGAGACAGCCTGAGAGTAGCATCTGTCTCTTGCATTTCTACCATAAAATGAGGGAAAAGATAAGTTTGTGCCTAGAACAAATGAGGCATCATCTCACTGTACTTAGAAAGGGTCTGAAAACATCAGGTTGTGTTATACAGAATCCTGGGTACATTTTATTAGGAGGAAACTTGTAAAATTGAAATGTAAGTAGAGGAGATGAGGATGGTGAGGTGTCTAGAGAGCAAAGCACTTGAGTGTACATGAAGGAACTAGAGAAGTATAGCCTAGAAAATGGAGGGTTTGGGTCCTAGAACTATAAGGCAGTGATATTAGCAAATGATATACTGAAGACAACACTGGATTTGAAGTGACTTGGGTTCTTTAGTGGCTTTGTCAAGGGGTCACGCTGTGGCCCTGGGGAAAGCATTAACCTTTCAGGGCCTCAGCATCTTCTGTAAATTACGGATATTAGATAAGATCACCTCTGCATTTTTATAATATGATTTCAATATCTTTTGGTGATACTGGAATATAGCTATAATATTTCAGTATCATTTTTAGGAGTGTAATTCTCTTTCTCTTTACACAATGCTTTACTGGGAGCTCCATTGTATAAAAAAGATAAAAACATAGCTTATCTGGTTGGAACAATGACAAATAACTAGAGCCCTACTCACGGGGTGTGCCTCCCACATGGCATCAGCTCCTGTCTCTCTTCTTGAGTAGCAGTGTAGATGCTTTTGCAGAACTCTGTGGGAACAGAGAAAATGATTAGAAATGAACATTGACTTTATAGGCTGAACTTGATGAAATTGTTGATTCTGCAGCTCAACAGTGGTTGAATATTAGCAATGTCATGCACTTCATCCTAATGATAGGCGGCATTGGTTTGAGCCTCCTTCTTCCTGTCCTTCATGTATTTCCCTTAAATGAATTTAGAATTTGAGACGGACACAGTGATTTTTATGTGGAAACACAGAATTTCAGAAACCTCATATCCCTCGTCAAAATGCCTTGCTCATGCTTCAAGTGGGAAAAATTCACCTTGCTCTATTTGTATTCTGCTCTAATGTCCATAACCATAATGGTTTTCTTTAGTTGTCTTTTAATAATTAGCAGTAAAAAGTTTCCACAACAAAAAGCATCTTAAACCCTTAAGGAATGTTTTTCTATAAATACAGAAAATGATCTTCATAAAATTTACTATTAATAAAATATCTGTTATGTGCATTTTGCTTTGTATATAATGTATTTAGTTTCAAAGTAAGATACTTGCATATCTCAAGAAACTACAAAAACACTGATATTTTACATTAAATTTTACTTTAAGTTCTGGGGTACATGTGCAGAACATGCAGGTTTGTTACATAGGTATACACTTGCCATGGTGGTTTGCTGCACCTATCAACCTGTCATCTAAATTAGGCATTTCTCCTGATGTCATTCCTTCCTAGAACCCCACCCCCAACAGGCCCCAGTGTGTGATGTTACCTTCCCTGTGTCCATGTGTTCTCATTATTCAACTCTCACTTATGAGTGGGAACATGTGGTGTTTGGGTTCTGTGTTAGTTTGCTGAGGACGATGGTTTCCAGTTTCATCCATGTCCCTGAAAAGGACACGAACTCATTTTTATGGCTGCATAGTATTCCATGGTGTATATGTGCCATGTTTTCTTTATCCAGTCTATCACTAATGGGCTTTTGGGTAGGTTCCAATCTTTACTAATGTGAACAGTGCTGCAATAAACATATGTGTACATGTGTCTTTATAGTAGAATGATTTATAATGCTTTGGGTATATACCCAAAATGGGATTGCTGGGTCAAATGGTATTTCTGGTTCTAGATTCTTGAGGAATCACTACACTTCCACAATGATTGAACTAATTTACACTCCCACCAACAGTGTAAAAGTATTCCTATTTCTCCACATCCTGTCCAGCATGTGCTATTTCCTGCCTTTTTAATGATTGCTATTCTAACTAGCATAAGATGGTATCTGTTGTGGTTTTGATTTGCATTTCTCTAATGACTAGTGATAATAAGCTTTTTTTTTTTTTCATATGTTTGTTGGCTGCATAAATGTATTCTTTGGAGAAGTATCATTTCACATTCTTTGCCCACTTTTTGATGGGGTTGTTTGTTTAATTCTTATACATTTATTTAAGCTCTTTGTTGATTCTGGATATTAGCCCTTTTTCAGATAGATAGATTGCAAAATTTTTCTCCCATTCTGTAGGTTGCCTGTTCACTGTGATGACAGTTTCTTTTGCTGTGCAAAAGTTCTTTAGTTTAATTATATCTCATTTGTCAATTTTGCTTTTTGTTGCTATTCCTTTTGGTGTTTTAGTCATGAAGTCTTTGCCCATGGCTATTTTATGAATGCTATTGCCTATGTTTCCTTCTAGAGTTTTTATGGTTATAGGTCTTATATTTAAGTATTTAATCCATCTTGAGTTAATTTTTGTATAACGTGTAAGAAAGGGGTCCAATTTCCATTTTCTGCATATGACTAGCCAGTCTTCCTAACACTGTTTATTAAATAGAAAATCCTTTACTGATTGCTTGTTTTTTTCAGGTTTGTCAAAGATCAGATGGTTGTAGATGTTTGGTGTTAATTCCAAGGTCTCTGTTCTGTTGCATTTGTCTGTATATCTGTTTTGGTACCAGTACCATGGTGTTTTGGTTACTGTAGGCTTGTAGTATAGTTTGAAGTCAGATAGTATGATGCCTCCAGTTTCGTTGTTTTTGCTGAGGATTTTCTTGGCTATATGGGCTCTTTTTTGGTTCCATATGAAATTTCACAAAGTTTTTTTTTTTTTTTTTCTGATTCTGTAAAGAAAGACAATGATAGCTTGATGGGGATAGCACTAAATCTGTAAGTTACTTTTGGTAGTATGGCCATTTTCACCATATTAATTCTTCCTATCCATGAGTATGTAATGTTTTTCCATTTGTTTGTGTCCTCTCTTATTTCCTTGAGCAGTGGTTTGAAGTTCTCCTTGAAGAGGTCTTTTACATCCTTTGTTAGTTGTATTCCTAGGTATTTTATTCTCTTTGTAGCAGTTGCGAATGAGAGTTCACTCATGATTTGACTCTCTATTTGTCTGTTATTGGTGTATTGGAATGCTTGTGATTGTTGCACATAGATTTTGTATCCTGAGACTTTGCTGAAGTTGCTCATCAGCTTAAAAAGATTTTGGGCTGAGATGATGGGGTTTTCTACATATACAATCATTTTATCTGCAATCAGAGACAGTTGCCTTCCTATCTATTTAAATACTCTTTATTTCTTTCTGTTGCCTGATTGCCCTGGCCCGAACTTCCAATACTATGTTAAATATGAGTGGTGAGAGAGGGCATCTTTGTCTTGTCCCAGTTTTCAAAGGGAATGCTTCCAGCTTTTGCCTATTTAGCATGATATTGGCTGTGAGTTTATTTTAAACAGCTCTTATTATATTGAGATACGTTTCATAAATACCTTGTTTGTTGAGAGTTTTTAGCATGAATACGTGTTGAATTTTATCAAAGGTCTTTTCTGCATCTATTGAGATAATCATGTGGTTTTTGTCATTGGTTCTGTTCATGTGATGGATTACATTTACTGATTTGTGTCTGTTGAAGCAGCCTTGCATCCCAGGGATAAACCCAACTTGATCATGGTAGGTAAGCTTTTTGATATGCTGCTAGATTTGTTTTGCCAGTATTTCATTGAGGATTTTCACATCGATATTGATGAAGGATATTGGCCTGAAATTTTCTTGTTTGTTGTCTCTGCCAGGTTTTGGTAACAAGATGATGCTGACCTCATAAAATGAGTTAGGGAGTAGTTCCACCTTCTCAATTGTTTGGAATAGTTTCAGAAGGAATGGTACCAGCTCCTCTTTGTACCTCTGGTAGAATTTGGCTATGAATCTACCTGGTCCTGGCTTTTTTTTTTTTTTTTTTCTTTTTTTTGGTAGGCTATTAATTACTGCCTCAATTCCAGAACTTGTTATTGTTCTATTCAGGGATTCAACTTTCTGGTTTAGTCTTGGGAGGGTGGATGTGTCCAGGAATTTATACATTTTTTTCTAGATTTTCTAGTTTATTTTCACAGAGATATTTATAGTATTCTCTGATGGTAGTTTGTATTTCTGTGGGATCAGTGGTGATATCGCTTTTATCATTTTTAAATTGTGTCTATTTGATTCTTCTATCTTTTCTTCTTTATTAATCTAAGTAGTATCTATTTTGCTAATCTTTTCAAAAAACCAGCTCCTGGGTTTATTAATTTTTGAAGAGTTTTTGTGTCTCTGTCTTCTTTAGTTCTGCTCTGATCTTAGTTATTTCTTATCTTCTGCTAGCTTTTGAATTTGTTTGCTCTTGCTTCTCTAGTTCTTTTAATTGTGATATTAGGGTGTTGATTTTAGATCTTTCCTGCTTTTTCCTGTGGGGATTTAGTACTATAAATTTTCCTCTAAATACTGCTTTAGCTGTGTCTCAGAGATTGTAGTATGTCATGTCTTTGTTCTCATTGATTTCAAAGAACTTATTTACTTCTGCCTTCATTTTATTATTTACCCCAGAGTCATGCAGGAGCAGATTGTTGAGTTTCCATGTATTTATGTGGTTTTGAGTGAGTTTCTTAATCCTAAGTTCTGATTTGATTGCACTGTGGTTTGAGAGACTGTTTGTTGTGATTTCCCTTCTTTTGCATTTGCTGAGGAGTGTTTTACTTTCAATTATGTGGTCAATTTTAGAATAAATGCTATGTGATGCTGAGAAGAATGTATATTCTGTTGATTTGGGGTGGAGAAGTCTATACATGCCTATTAGGTCTGCTTGATCCAGAGCTGATTTATGGTTCTGAATATCCTTGTTAATTTTGTCTCATTGATCTGTCTAATATGGACAGTGGGGTGTTAAAGTCTCCTACTATTATTGTCTAGGAGTCTAAGTCTCTTTGTAGGTTTCTAAGAACTTGCTTTATGAATCTGGTGCTCCTGTATTGTTTGCATATATATTTAGGATAGTTAGCTCTTCTTGTTGCATTGATCCTTTTGCCCTTATATAATGCCCTTCTTTGTCTTTTTAGGTCTTTGTTGGTTTAAAGTCTGTTTTATCAGAATTGCAACTCCTGCTTTTTTTGCTTTCCATTTGCTTGTTAAATATTCCTCCATCCCGGTATTTTGAGCCTATGTGTGTCTTTGCACATGAGATGGGTCTCCTGAATACAGCACTCCAATGGATCTTGACTCTTTATCCAATTTGCCAGTCTGTGTCTTCTAATTGGGGCATTTAGCCCCTTTACATTTAAGGCTAATATTGTTATGTGAGAATTTGATCCTGTCATTATGATGCTAGCTGGTTATTTTGCCCATTAGTTGATGCTGTTTCTTCAAAATGTCAATGGGTTTTACATTTTGGTATGTTTTTGCAGTGGTTGGTATCAGTTTTTCCTTTCCATATTTAGTGCTTCCTTCAGGAGCTCTTGTAAGGCAGGCCTGGTGGTGACAAAATTATCTCAGCATTTGCTTGTCTGTAAACGATTATATTTCTCCTTCACTTATGAAGCTTAGTTTGGCTGCATATGAAATTCTGGGTAGAAATTTTTCTTTAAGAATGTTGAATATTGGCCCCAGTCTCTTCTGGCTTATAGGGTTTCTGCTGAGAGATCTGCTATTAGTTAGATGGGTTTCCCTTCGTGGGTAACCAGAGCTTTCTCTCTAGCTGCCCTTGCCATTTTTTCCTTCATTTCAACCTTGGTGATTCTGACAATTATGTGTCTTCTGGTTGCTCTTCTCAAGGAGTATCTGTGGTGTTCTCTGCATTTCTTAAATTTGAATGTTGGTCTGTTTTGCTAGGCTAGGGAAGTTCTCCTAGATAATATCCTAAAGAGTGTTTTCCAACTTGGTTCCATTCTGCCCATCACTTTCAGGTACACCAATCAAATGTGGGTTTGATCTTTTCATATTGTCCTATATTTCTTGGAAGCTTTGTTGATTCCTTTTCGTTCTTTTTTCTCTACCTGTCTTTACATCTTATTTTATTAAGTTCATCTTCAATCTTTGATATCCTTTCTTCTGCTTGATAGATTTGGCTATTAATACTTTTGTGTTTTTCAGCTCCATCAGGTCATTTATGTTCTTCTCTAAACTGGTTATTCTAGTTGGCAATTCCTCTAACCTTTTCAAGGTTTTAGCTTCCTTGCATTGGGTTAGAACATGCTCCTTTAGCTCAGAAGAGTTTGTTATTACTCACCTTCTGAAACCTACTCCTGTCAATTTGTCAAACTCATTTTCCATCCAGTTTTGTTCCCTTGCTAGTGAGGAATTATGATTTTTTTGGAGGAGAAGAGGTGTCCTCATTTTTGGAATTATCAGCCTTCTTGTGCTGGATTTTCCTCATATTTATGGATTTATCTACATTTGGTCTTAGATGTTGGTGACATTCAGATGGGATTTTGGTGTGGATGTCTTTTTTGTTGATGTTAATGTTATTATCAGGAGTTAGAGTAAATATTCCACGAGGTGCCCAAACAATAACTTTAATTTTTCTAAAAGACTAGATTCACTGAGGACTTGAACCAACAATCTTATAGTTGCAGGCCTCACACTTTAATGAGCTAACAAGTCACTTGTGTTATAAAGAGTTAGAAAGTTTTTCTTAAATTGTATTTTGGATGCAAATTTGGCCACCTGAGGTGGTGTAGCTTGCTTGAGAGTTAAGCGGGCGGGGCTTGCAGTTGGCAGAGAAAGGAAAAAAAAAATGTCAGTTTAAAACCGAGCTAGCAGTTTCTGGGCCTTTGGCCCCGCTGCGAGTACCCCCGCCCCAATCATGCGGAGGCAAAGCTTCTGTGGTCAAATTTTCTAAGAGAGAAACAGAAGGACAAACACATTCACAAAGCTTTCTCCAAACAGCAGTCAATACAACAGTTTGAGGTAGATTATTACCTTGAAAGCAAAACTGATTAATCTTTTCTCCATTAAGTCCCCAAGCTTTTTCATCCAAACTTTCACCTTCAGGGACCCAGGAACACAATTCACGAACAATTTGCAAAAATTCCTGTACATGACTAAACTTTACATCACGACCTTTAGTTTTAATCATAAAATGTATAAACAATTTATATTCCTTAGACTCTAAATGCCCCATGTTTTTCTCCAGACTGAAAACTTGAAAATCAACACTTGTATATACACGATTAAGAAAACAACTCAAAAACTTACTGCTGCAGCCTCACTCCTTAATTGATGAGCGTCACTGTGGTCTCTCATGTCCAGGCCCCGCGTCGTGGCCACCAGATGTCGGCGACCTTCGTGGTCGCCAGATGTCGGGGACTGTCTGGGACGGGTAGGTACGTCTGCTGGGGGTCTCTCGGCCTGCAAGAGGGTCCCAATACCTGGAAGAGAGCGTGCGCTTGAAGAAATATGAAAGACAGAGAACAGAAAGAGAACAAAAAGAGACCAAAAAGACAGAGAACGGGGATCTGGAGGGCTGATAGGCCATGCCTAAACAGCAAATTTTATTTTTCAAAGGCCAGGAACAAATACACTTTCTTTGCTCTGGTTTACGTCATTGCAAGAGGAAATGCAAATCTATACCTTACATGGCCTATACAATAGAGAAATCGGATATGCAATCAGTGGTTGTAAAAAGTAACAGAATTTCCTGTGATCACAAAGCTTGTTTACATCCAGACATTATTCCTCCTGGCTGCAGGTATTTCTGGTTTGATCTTGTTTTAGAACTGAGATGTGAAAAGGTATTCTGGTTTTGCTCATCAGAATATCTTTTAACCGGATTCTCCTTTGTCTGCTCCTGACTCAACTTATTTCAACTTCCCCATTCAGGAGTCTCTGAGTCAGGAATCAAAGCCATCCCTTATGGTGGCATTTGCTTTGCAAATATCCTGACAGTTAAACAGTTATCTAGGGTACAAGGTAGTCAGGCAAGTAAAGAAAAGGTTAAAGCTTATTCTTAAAGAAAGAGTCATAAAAAAATTAAAAGCAGGAACTGGTCGCTGGCAGGGAGTCACTTGGTCTAGCAGCACTGCATAGTTTTAGGCCCAAACGATATTGTGGTTGATATTAGAAACTGATCATCCACCTTTAAGTTCCTTTCTCCCCGATAGCTCGACTGCCTCCAGTAGGAAACTGTGTTTGGGATCAAACTCACCGTATAGTGAGACTCACGCCTTTTGGGGGTCCCACACGGGAATGTTCCCCACAGTTTGTTAGTTTTCTTTCTAACAGTCAGGCCCCTGATGGAGTTTGCTGGAGGTTCACTCCTGATCCTGTTCGCCTAGGTATCACTAGCGGAGGCTACAGGACAGCAAAGGTTGCTGCCTCTTTCTTCCTCTGCAAGCTTCATCCCAGAGAAGCACCTGCCAGATTCCAGCTAGAGGTCTCCCTCTCCTATATGAGGTGTCTGTCAACCCCTGTGGGGAGGAGTCTCTCAGTCAGGAGGCACAGGAGTCAAGGACCCACTTGAGGAGGCAGTCTGTCCCCTTAGCAGAGCTCGAGCACTGTGCTGGGAGATTTACTGCTTTCTTCAGAGCCAGCAGGCAGGAGCTCTGTCCCAGGGAGATGAGAGTTTTATCTGTAAGCCTCTCACTGAGGCTCTGCCTTTCTTTCAGAGAAGTCCTGCCCAGAGACGAGGAACTTGGAGAGGAAGTCTGGCTACAGTGGCTGTGCTGAGCTGCGGTG
This sequence comes from Saimiri boliviensis, assembly GCF_048565385.1. Taxonomy (NCBI): domain Eukaryota; kingdom Metazoa; phylum Chordata; class Mammalia; order Primates; family Cebidae; genus Saimiri; species Saimiri boliviensis. Next base: position 111,820,746 of record NC_133455.1, read on the forward strand.
TGCCCTGTCCAGTTTGAACTTCCCAATGGCTTTGTTTATACTGTGAGGAGAAAACCACCTACTCATGTCTTATAATGGCAGATGCCCCTCCCCCCACCAAGCTTGAGAACCCTGCCGGCAGCGAGAATTTCAAGCCAGTGGATCTTAGCTTGCTGGGCTTTGTGGGGGTGGGATTTGCTGTGCTAGACCACGTGGCTCCCTGGCTTCAGCCCCCTTTCCAGGGGAGTAAATGATTCTGTCTTGCTGGATTTCCAGGTGCCACGAGGGTATGAAAAGGAACTCCTGCAGCTAGCTCAGTGTCTGCCCAAATGGCTGCTTAGTTTTGTGCTTGAAACCCAGGGTCCTGGTGGTGTAGGCACCCAAGGGAATCTCCTGGTCCATGGGAAAAGTATCTGAGCCAGAATGCACTGTTCCTCATGGTACAGTCCCTTATGTCTTTCCTTGGCTAGGGGAGGGAGTTCCTAGACTCTTTGTGATTCTTGGGTGAGGCGACAGCCCACTCTGCATTAACTCGCCCTCTGTGGGCTGTACCCAGTATCTAACTAGTCCCAGTGAAATGAGCTGGGTACCTCAGTTGGAAATGCAGACATCACCTGCCTTCTGCACTGATCTCGCTGGGAGCTACAGACTGGAGCTCATCCTATTTGGCCATCTTGCCAGCCACCACCGATATATATATATATATATATATATATATATATATATATATATATATATATATATATATTTAAATAAATGATTAGATTCTTTTAAATCTGTTTTAAATGGATTAAGGAATATAAACTAAAACTCAGAGGTTGAAATAACATCTTTTTCCATGAAGTCTACAGATCAGAACAGTCAATGCTATTGACATGACTTTGCATTGACCTTTTGATGATAAGAAAAATGTTGACAAAAGTTATAATATGCTTAAATGAAAATGAACTTCAAATAGAATCTTAATTACTAAAGCAACTGGACTGGAAAAGATGATGTTAATGGAAACAGTAGTTAATTTTCCAGAAAGTACCACAGAATAAATTTACATTCACTAGTTAGTCAACAAAAATAATAGCAACAAATATATGAAGACTCTTGGTTTTAACATATTACTTTCTGAGCATGTACTTAGATGAGCAGTAAGGTGACTTTAATACAGATACACTTGAGGCATTAATTCATTAGCAATTCAAGAAGGAATAATAAATACTTCAAATAAGCTGTGCTTTTTATATCTGCTCGGTAATGAAATTTTAATTAACTATAGAACCAATTATTAGATTTCATATAAAATATTGCAAGCTTAATTTTTTTCAATGGCAATTAAAGTACTCAAGTAGAGATTCTGCTAGGTTTTGTCTAGAAAGAATTTTCCTTCTTTTTCATTTTTTTATCATAATAAATGTGAAAAACATATAAGAATTCCAACTTTAAAAACCAAACCCCTTTCTTTTGTTATATGTTTCATATTTGGACAGTCCCCAACTTACAATAGTTTGACTTACAATTTTTCAACTCAGCAATGGTGTGAAAGCAATGTATTCAACAGAAACTGTGCTTAAAGTATCCATACCAGCATTCTGCTTTTCACTTTCAGTAGAAAATTTAATAAATTCCATGAGATATTCAATACCTTATTATGAAATAGGCTTTGTGTTAGATAATTTGCCCAACTTTAAGCTAATATAAGCATTCTGAGCATGTTTAAGGTAAGCTAAACTAAACTATAATGTTCAGCAGGTTAGGTGTATTAAATGCGTTTTTCAACTTATGATACTTTCAACTTATGATGGGCTTATCAGGATGTAACACCATCATAAGCAGAAGACCATCTGTATACGTTTTGTGTATCATATGAAATAATTTTAAAGTATAAAATTATATATCACCTAATTTACATAACGTGATAGCCAAAAGAGACACTCCCTTCTACTTCATAGGCTCTAAAGGAGTTATGGGTTCTTTTACATGGCAGTGAGTGAAATACTCAGAAGTCCAAGATACACATGCAAGCCTAAAGAGTTTTTCAATGAAGTCCATTTTATCTTCCTACCAAAAATATTAAGTAATAAACAACTATTGGCCAGGCACCATGGCTCATGCCTGTAATCCCAGCACTTTGGGAGGCCAAGGTGGGCAGATTGCTTCAACCCAGGAGATTGAGACCAACTGAGGCAAAATTGCAAAACCCTGTCTCTACAAAAAATACAAAAATTAGCCAGTCATGGTGGTGCATGCCTGTAGCCCTGCCTACTCTGGAGGTTGTGTTGGGAGGACCACCTGAGTCCAGGGAGGTCAAGGCTGCAATGATCTGTGATTGCACCAGATCTCACCACCTGGGCAACAGAGTGAGACCCTATCTCCAAAACAAAACAAAACAAAACAAAACAAAACAAAAACAATAAATAACTATTGCTAATCCTGTTTTTTTTTTCAGCTCTACAATCGGAATATTTTCTTTTCTGCAGTTATTTCTGGTGATTGAACAGCTATGTTGCCACTTCTCATCCCCATTAACCATCCTCATCACATTCCTTCCCATCCCCGTCTTAGGAGACTAACTCTTGGAACAGACTGGCCATGGCTTATCTGTGGGAGAAGTAACCCTCTCTTTTATACTGAGATCATTGACTATAATGATCCCCAATTACAACTTTTCCCTTTTGTGTATGTGTCATAAAAAGGTGAAATCCTTTTATTATTTAATGGAAATATTATAAAGAGGCATATAATATAAAATCTCTTGTGACATAGAGTAAGACATAACAATTTTGCCAAATACCTCATACTTTTCTTCGTTTCCTTGTTATGGGAATACCTTGGAGATACTAAGGGTTTGCTTCCAGACCACCACAATAAAGCAAATATCACAAAAAAGCAAGTCACATGAATTTTTGGTTTTCTAGTAAAAGTTATATTTACACTATACTGTAGTCTATTGTGTGCAATGGTATTATGTCTAAAAAATGCACTTGACTTACTTAAAAAAAAAACTTTATTGCTAAAAATTCTAAGGATCAACTGAGCCTTCAGCAAGTCATAATCTTTTTGTTGGAGGAGGGTCTTGCTTCAGTGTTGATGGCCATTCACTGTTCAGGATGGTGGTTGCTGAAGACTGAGGTGTCTGTAGCAATTTCTTAAAATAAGACAGCAATGCAGTTTGCTACATCGATTGACTCTTCCTTTTATAAAAGATTTCTCTTTAGCATGCAATGTTGCTTGATAACATTTTACTCACAGTAGAACTTCTTTCAAAATTAGAGTCAACAATCCTGTCAGACTCTGCTAGTCCTTTATCAACTGAGTTTGTGTAATATTCAGATTCTTTGTTGTAATTTTAACAATGTTCACAGCATCTTCACCAGCTGTAGATTCCCATCTTAAGAAACTACTTTCTTTGCTTATTCATAAGAAACAACTATTCATCTGTTCAGGTTTGATTATGAGATATGGTAATTCAATCACATCTTCAGGCTCCACTTCTAATTCTAGTTCTCTTGCTATGTCCACCACATCTGCAGCTATTTCTATTGAAATCTTAAACCCCACAAAGTCTCCATGAGGGTCGGAATCAACTTCCTACGAACTTCTGTTGATGTTGATATTTTGACCTCTTCCCATGAATCACAAATGTTCTTAATAACATTTAGAATGGTGAATTCTTTATAGAAGTTTTTCAATTTACTTTGCCCAGATCCATTAGAGAAATTACTATCTCTGGCAGCTGTAGCCTTATGATATGACTTGAAAGTCAAAATTGCTCCTTGATTCATGGACTGCAGAATGAATGCTATGTTAGCAGGCACAAAAACTTTGTACATCTTTCCCAGAGTGCTTGGGTGACTAGGTGCATTGTCAGTGAGCAGTAGTACTTTGAAAGGAATCATATTTCTTAGCACTAAGTCTCAACAGTGGGCTTTAAATATTCAGTAAACTATGTTGTAAATAAATATACTGTCATCTGGGCTTTGTTGATGCACTTGTAGAGCCAGGCACAGTAAATTTAACATAATTCTTAAAGGTCCTACGATATTTGGAATGGTCAATGAGCATTGGCTTCAACTTAAAATCACCAGCTGCATTAGTTTCTAACAAAAGAGTCAGCCTGTCCTTTGAAACTCTGAAGCCAGACATTGACTTTCTAGCTATGAATGTTGTAGGGGGCATCTTCTTTCAATAGAAGGCTGCTTTTTCTACATTGAAAATATGTTGTTGAGTGTAGCTACCTGCATCAATGATCTTAGCTAGATCCTCTGGGTAACTTGCTGCAGCTTTTCCATCAGCACTTGTAGCTTCAGTTTGTACTTTTATGTTATAATTATGGTTTCTTTCCTTAAACCTCATAAACCAATCTCTGCTAGCTTCCAACATTTCACCTGCAGCTTCCTAACCTCTCAGTCTTGGTAAGATTCACGAGAGGTAGAGCCTTGCTCTGGATTAGGCTTTGACCTAAGGGAATGTTGTGGATGGCTTCTAAAACTTTTCCCATATCAGCAATAAAGTTGTTTTGCTTTCTCATTATTCGTGTATTGACCGGAATAGCACTTTTAGTTTCCTTCAAGAACTTATCCTTTGCATTCACAACCTGGCTAGCTGTGTGACGCAGAGGACTTTCAGCTCATCTTGACTTCCAACATGACTTCCTCATAAGCTTGATTGTTTCTAACTCTTGATTTAAAGTAAGAGATAGGTAACTCTTGCTTCCACTTGAACACTTAGAGGATATTTGTAGGTTACTAATTGGCCCAATTTCAATATTGTTATGTCTCAGGAAATAGGAAAGCCCAAAAAGAGGAAGAAAGATGGGGCAATGGCTGGTCTGTGAAGCAGTCAGAACACACACAGTATTTATCGATTAAATTTGCCATCTTGCATGTGCCATTACAATGACAATAGTACTATCAAAAATCATGGCTGAGTTCGGTGACTCATGCCTGTAATCCCAGCACTTTGGGAGGCTAAGGTAGATGGATCACCTGAGTCTAGGAGTTTGAGACCAGCCTGGCCAAAATGGTGAAACCTTGTTTCTACTAAAAAAATAAAAATAAAAAAATAATATTAAAAAAAAATTAACCACGCATGGTGGTGGGTACCTGTAATCCCAGGTACTCGGGAGGCTGTGGTACAAGAATCTCTTGAACCTGGGAGATGGAGGTTGCAGTGAGCTGTGATCACATCACTGCATTCCAGCCTGAGTGATAGAGCAAGAGTCTGTCTCAAAAAAATAAAAAATAACTAACATAGATCATCATAAAAGATGTAATACTAATAATGCAAAATTTGAAATATTGCATGAATTACTAAAATGTGTCATAGAGACATGAAATGAGCACAGGCTGCTGGAAAAAAAAATGGCACTGATACGCTTGCTTGACACAGGCAGCTTCAAGCTGTTGTTAGCTTTAAGTGAGGAGCCAAATGACTACAAATTAGGCTGTTGATTCCTTTATATGCAACTGAAAAGTGCTCTGGGACTGTAAAATTCCTAAAGATACTAGATAAAAACTGTTACTTTTTTTTTTTCAAATTGGAGTTTATCATTTGCTAAAGTAGTTAAACTTATTTTTCTCAAATCATTTCATAAAATAATTATTCTGATTTCTGTCAGCCTTATGTTTTTTTATCTCTAAAATATTTATTTAATATTTTCTACTTCCTACCAGGAAAACATAATTGAAACTAACTGCTGGATTAAATAACCTTTAGTAGTACCTGTATTTTTTAAAATAAAATACATAGGGAATTTTGATTATAGATTCATTTACTATATTTTGTACATAGTTCATATAAATATATATATATGACTCCTCACTTTATAAATAACTCATAATTTAGTCTTGCAAACTAAGAAAGAAATATGACATTTGATCACGTCAATTAGAAAATAAATTGCTTTATGTAGATACGAAAAACTGTAGTCTTTTGTTGCTTTTAGTAACTTATGTTACAAGATCTTACTTCTAATTTATTTCACAATGATTTTTTATTTTTCTGAAATTATGTGTATTATCGTTTTATTGGAAGTTAAAACTTGACGTCTGATTTTTTTTTTTTTTGAGTGGCTGATGGCTGACATTATTAAATGTGAGTTGGCTTGCTTAATTTGGTTATATGGTAGATATTTGCCACTAATAAAATAAGCATAGCACTGCATTTTGTTTCTGGATGTTGACAGGTTTCAGAGATGCATTGAATTGAATATTTTAATTTCTCCCTCCCTGCCTGAATGTATTGAATTAAACAAAACACCTTTCACTGAAAGTCACTGGTGTAGGCTGGTCATTGGATGAGTCTTGGTAAAGACTTTGTGCTCCTAGCGCTGTTCCTCTCAGAAACTTAGGGTACCAGTAGCTCTAATAATAGAATAACAAGACTATTTTCAAATGAATTGGTTTCTTATTGTTTGCTTTCATTACAACAGAAGAGCTAGCTAACAAATTATCCATTGACATATTACTAAAAATAATTTTTGATGATAGACTACTTTGATTTTTTTGGTATAAAATTCAGAAGAATTTAAAGAACTGAGAGACACTGTCATAAAAAAACTCTTTCTCATTTACCTTTTTTCTGATTAAGGTTGCTCATTGCTCATCTCTATGAAGTAAAATTAAAAATAGATTGGATGTTGAATACTCTTTCTAGTAATAACTAATATTCACTGATAGATATATAAACTAGCCCAAAATAAATCAGTTTGATCCATGTCAGTATGAGGTGTGTTTTCAATAAATTTAATTTTTTATCTTTAATAATTACATCAAATTTGTTAATATAATTTGTTGTTTTAAACAGCTGTTTATAGAAGAAAAAATCTTAAAATCTCTTAGACTCTTGTGGGCACAGGAAAAAAATATATACATATTTTTGTAGCAAAAATGTATGATAGAATAATCAGTGAAAAACCTTTCAGCATAAAAATGTATTAAATTAGTCTACAATTTATTGGTGAAATGAAAGTTCAAAAAGATAAACTATATAAAATTAGAAAAGTGTTTATTCATCTTTTTAAAAAATGAATAAATCTAGTGTATTTAGATTCTGCTGCACACTTTAAAAAATCTGATAAAAAGATTTTATTTGAAAATGTTGATATTTACAATATGTCTGAAATCACGTCACTGTTTACTTTTTAAAATATAAATCTTAAATGTCAACTTAAAAATGTACAAGTAGATACCTATTTTTCTAAAATTCTTCTAAAGATTTTAAGGGTTTGTCAGCTGAAGTCCTCTATCTTAGGGTATCATGTTTTCTTGGTGATAACTTTTAAGGTCTGTCTTTTTCTTCATTGCAGGAACTATTTTTGCCTGAATGGTGGCCAAACTACTTTATCTCCAGGAGGGGACAGCACCAAGGTCCTCAGGAACATGACCACATGAAGAGTTGAATGCTTGGTTTAATATGCAAGGCCCTTCAGTCTGTTCCAACTTACTACTCCAGCCTTGCACTCTGGCCCCCACCAGAGCTCCACACTCTCTCCACATCAAATCTCTGACAATATCAGATCCTTTTGTACTTTGGTGCTTTGAACCTTATGTTTCTTCTGCCTGCAGCCATCTTCTCACCGGCAAAGGCAAAAACAAAGACAAAAACTAAAACCCAGAACAAGTAAGGAGATTGATTTTATTAGGAATCTTGCAATAGTGAGAGCACCGCAGATCTGAGGATCAGAGTATGTCAGCAGGGTGCTTTTGCCTTAGATTTTATAACAAAAAGCTTGTCTAAGCTATACGTGAGATGACTTCACAGATAGGATTTTTTTTTTTTTTTTTTTTTTTTTTTTTTGTAATCAGGGGAGACTCAGTTGGTCAGATTGTTACTGGAAAGAGGTTCCAATCCAGATTCCAAGACAGGGTTCTTAGATCTTGTGCAAGAAGGAATTCAGAGCCAGTCCATAGAATAAAGTGAAGGCAGGTTTATTAAGAAAGTATAGGAATAAAAGAATGGCTATTCCAGGCTGTGTGCGGTGGCTCATGCCTATAGTTCCAGCACTTTGGGAGGCTGAAGGGGGTGAACCACAAGATCAAGAGATCGAGACCATCCTGGCCAACATGGTGAAACTCCATCTCTACTAAAAATACAAAAAAAATTTACTGGGCATGGTAGTGCATGCCTGTAGTTCCAGCTACTCAGGAGGCTGAGGCAGGGGAATCGCTTGAACCCAGGAGGCAAAGGTTGCAGTGAGCCGAGATTGTGCCACTGCACTCCAGCCTGGTAACAGAGGGAGACTCCATCTCAAAAAAAAAGAATGGCTATTCCATAGGCAGAGCAGCTTGACTAAGGATACTAACAGTTATTTCTTGATTATATACTAAACAAGAGGTGGATTATTCTTGAGTTTTCTGGGAAAGGGGTGGGCAATACCTGAAACTGAGGGTTCCTCCCCTTTTTAGATCCAATAGGGTAACTTCCTGACATTGCCATGGCATTTGTAAACTGTCATGGCACTGGTGGGAGCGTCTTTTTGCATGCTGATGTCTTATAATGAGCGGTGAGGACAACCAGAGTTCACTCGTGTCACCATCTTGGTTTTGGTGGATTTTGGCTGGTGGCTTTTCTGCAAGCTGTTTTATCAGCAAGGTCTTCATGACCTGTATTTTATGCCAACCTCCTATCTTATCCTATAACCTAGAATGGCTAATCTCCTGAGAATGTAGCCCAGTAGTGATAGGGACAGGAAGCAGGGAAATACTGGGCCAAAGAGGGCGGGTGCCTGGCAAGGGCCCCATCCTCAAGCCAAAAAAGCCTGAGACTGCAGCCCAAAGTGAGAACTTACACATCACTGTTTTCCTGCTTGAATGTTCCTTTTCCAAAACCAACCATAGCCCCACCCTGCCCCATCCTATGCCTATAAAAACCCCAAACCCAGCAGGCACAGAAGAGCAGGAGCTGGATGTTGGCCACTATGGCTGAATGTTGGAAAGAAGCAACTTGACTTCAGAGGGACAGGCTGACATCTTCTCTGGTAACTTCAGAGAGGAATCTGGCAGGAGATGGCTGGACTTGAGGGTAAGAGTACCTTCTCACTCCATCCTCTTTACAGCTCCCCTTCCCACTGAGAGCCATTTTCATCAGCAATAATATCCCCCACATTGCCCACACTCACCTGTGTGCCCTCTCCCAAGTGGGGTGGATCGCAGCGGGTCTGAGTGAATGGAGTTCTTGTGGGCGATGAAGCGGCTGGCTGACTCCAGCACTCAAGTACTCCAGTTCCTGCCTTGTTGGCTTGCTTACTCCCTCCTATGAGGAGTTGAGAGGTGTGGGCTGAATAAAGGGAGCACCCCTGTCGCGAGTTCCACAACAGGGTTAGGGAAATTTCCTGCTTCAGTAGGTATCAGCCTTACTTTACCCAGCTTTATTCAAGTTGTCCTGGTTGGAATGCTTCTGACAAGATGAACAAGAAATGTTTATCTCTGTGTCAAGCTAGTTTTCTGGGGATGAACAAACAGTTCAGCTAATTATTTATTAAACAAAGACAGATTTTTCAGGGTCTGGCCTTGTATACAGAAACATTTGAGTCATATGTGAGTTAGGAAAAAGAGTGAATTTTGAGTCTCATGTGTCATCTGGGAAGGAGGTTCTTTGCTGTAAACCCTTTCCCAGAACACAAAAAGGGTAGGAAATTCTGCAAAGCCACTTTTCAGGACCACAGGACATAGGTAAAGTTCAATGTCAGCACCCTGGTTAAACCTGTGGGTCCTAAGTACTTCCTTTGCCAAACCGTAATCCTCAGGCTCCACAGGAAGTAGATTTGAGACAGAGATTAACTTGCAGGATGATTATTGGGAAGTCATTTTGGGATTAACAGCTGTGGAGAGCAGGTGAGGAAAGCTGTTTAGGGTGGAACAGAATTCCACAAACCAAATCTGGTTGTATCTGGCCCTGAGCTAAGAAAGAATGGTTTTTACGTTTTCAATGGGTTGTAAAACAAATAGAATACCGGACTGAAATTGACCTATGTGGCCTGCAAAGGCTAAAAGATTTACTCTCTAGCCTTTTCAGAAAAAGTTTGCCTACTCCTGGGTTGGAAGGGGGAATGCCAACTGCTGATGCAATTAATAATAAAGGCCTTAGTCAGTCCTCCTGGGAGCTAAGAAGCTGGAATGACGCTGCAAAGTTGTCTTGAACTGGGGAAAAGGGGTAGGATCTCCCATGTGGTCTGCTCCTGGGAAGGAGCCTTATCTTGATGAGGCAGCTGGAGGGGGAGTGCTTCAGTCCTCTTACGGAGGGTGGTAGCGGAAGTGGTGACAACATCCACCATAGGAGCTTTTCCTAACTTCCTGAGGGAGAGTTTGTTGCTCTTCTTTGGTTTCCCACAGTGTAAAGTGTTTGCCTAACTAGTCCTTTACATGCCAGTATCCTCCACTCAGCTGGAACCTACTAGCAACAAGAAGAGTGTCCAATTTCCTTCTGTGTTTCTAGTGCCTAATGCAGAGTCTGGCATAAGATTGGGCTGAGTAGATATTAACTGAATGAAAAAATATTCTCAGTTTTCATAAGAGTAAAATATAGAAACTAATCTGTCTAGCTATTCATGGAATAAGTGGAAGGTTTTTTTTTTTTTTCTTTCCTTTTTTTTTTTTTTTTTTTAAAGAATCGTATATCTTGTAAACCAGACCTTTGTTTATTTTAATGAAATGGATATGAATGGATGTATGACACTTGAATACAAGAAAAGTAGAATGCCCAATTTCAATCATAGACTTGGATTTGGGAGAAATTTTCCCTGGCTTCATAAGCTCCCTATCAATGTTCCTGATACTTCCTGGCATGTGGTAGAAACAGTATGGATTTCTCTGCTGACTTTCTTTAGCTTCATTTATCTCTACCTTCCAAACACAAAACTCACTATCTTCTGCTACTCTTCAGATGAGCCAACTTAATTTGCTTCCCCTGGACCTGAATCAGAAAAAGCTGTTAATTCTAGGACAAGGGATTCCATACCCTGCTTATTGTGAAGGGGAATACTACTTTTTTATTCTTTGTATTGATCGAATAAAAATTTTGTGTATTGAAGAAATACATCACCTTTTCAATTTTTCAGTTAGAATTCCACACTGCTTACAAGTCCTGAACTCTTTTGATCTCTCCTGTAGGAACAAAAAGCAAAGGTACTGACTAATTTCTCAATAGTACTCTCTATTAAAATTATTATCTCTGAATTGCAGGAAACATAAGAATAACACCTGAAGTTTCATTAACTATTGCTCTTTAAAAGGGCAATAGTTGTTGGATATACCAGCATCCTTCTGTTGCCTTAGTATTGCACTATCAAGATCTTAAGCTTTTAGCCTGGTGCAGTGGCTCACTCCTGTAATCCCAGCACTCTGGGAGGCTGAGGTGGGTGGATCACCTGAGGTCAGGAGTTCAAGACCAACCTGGCCAACATGACAAAACCCTGTCTCTACTAAAAATACAAAAAATTATCTGGGCGTGGTGGCAATAGCCTACAATCCAAGCTACTTGGCAGGAAAATTGTTTGAACCCAGGAGGCAGAGATTGCAGTGAGCCGAGATTGTGCCATTGCACTCCAGTCTGGGTGACAGAACAAGACTCTATCTCACATTAATAAAAAAAAGATCTTCAGCTCCTGGAGAGCAGAGATCATCAGTCATATTATTTTTTGAAATCTGTAGTTCCTGGTACTTGGGTGTTTTCAGGACAATAACTTGTAGAATGAATTGATGGGAAGTAAATTCTTTGTCCTAAGTCCAGTACTATAACATAGCATGGGTTAAAGTATATTCTTTGCTCCACCAACAGTAAATGAACTGTACTCAATTCAGATATTTCCATATTCTGTAGACTTTTTGGAAGAGTTTACTGTTGGCATCATCTGAAGTTTCTATATGGTCACTTTCCCAGGAGAAAGCTAATAGAATGGGCATGCAGAAAAAGAGAGTAGTTTTATTTGATGGACAGCACACCTAGATTTCTAACTGGTTATAGATAAATAGCAATGACAGAGGGATCAGGAGAAACTCTGTTCTATTCTACTGACTCCATATTTTCTCCATGTAGCCATTCCAAATACCTTTTGGCTTCAGTGCGTATGAGCTATATTTTAATTATATGCTTAAAATGTAATTGTATGTATTTTGAGTTTAGCTATCATGACGCTTATAGTATTTTCTACTGCCACAGTATGAACTGTAGAAATGCACTATATTTCACAGAATCATATATCTTGGGCTAGATATAAATTGGCTGTCTACTATTGAGTCTTCCTTTGTGCTGGCAACTCCAGGGCATCCTGTGAATACATGTGATTGTGTGTGAAGGGCAGCAAAGCATCTCCAGTACCTATTTGAGAAGTGTCAACTCATTTCCTGTTATGCTGTCATTTCCCAGAAAAATATCACTAATAATTTTACAGCTAAATTCCTTCTAATTTAACAATCTGTTTAAAGAGAAATGGATTTTATCTTTGTAGTTTTGCTTTTTCTGACATATTCATTGAACTATAATAAGTAAAAATAAAAAAAAAAAGAATAGTTCAGCAACTTCTTTTTGTTAATTTTCTTCACCACCAGGAGACTAGACCAGGCAATAAGACAGACATGAACAAAGTTGAGGATTAGACAGGGCAACTGGAGAAGCAGGAAATTTCTGTACTCCTTTGTGAAGCAGTTTTATAGAAGAGAAAATTGTTACAATTTTGATTGAATCATAGTAAAGTTATGCTATATCTTTTATAGCAGGTTTTCATAATCTGCTGACCTGGTAAGAAGAAATACACAACCTTTTCAATTTCCCAGTTAGAATTTGACACTGCTTACAGGTCCTGGACTCTTTTGATCTGTCCTAAATAATGCTTTGATGCCAGTGACAGCCTATGAAGTTGCTTACTTTCTCCAATCATGTCCTAGGCAAAAACAGAGACAGACTCTTTTTTCCAATCCCAGTGTGTGCTTGTCTTGAGAAATTCAACCCCAGCCAGATAAGTGGCATTTCTTACTGTGCTCAGAGCACACCCTTGCTCAGCACTCAGCCTCATCTGATTACAACAGACCACTCACAGTTACATAAGGTAGGGTTGAAGTGTGGTGCTCTCTCCCTGACAAAGCAGAGGAGAGGGAAATTGCGGGGGCATATTTCAGTTTAGCTTTGGCAGCTTTAACTTCATGCTACTTCTGAATAAACAAAAGAATTTTTTACTTCTATTTATTTTCCCTTTAATTTCCTCCTTTTGTGGTTCTGGTTGTTTATTTTTGGTTTGCTTTCTTGTTTCTCTTGCTTTAGCTTTTTATTCACCTGTTTTTGTTTATTCCCCATAGCTCATTTCTTTGCTCTGCTCTGTACAGGCAACCATTCTAATACATTTAATGTGTATTTTAAAAAAAAGAATATGTGTTCTTAAAAAATGTATATTGTAATTTGTAAGCATCTCCTTTCAATTTTTGCATTTGTTATTGTGATGTAAATCACACTGTGTCATAACTCTTTGTTACCCAGCAGTGTGCTTTTAAGATCCACCTGTGTTGCTCTGGGTACGTCTACTCCATTACTTCTGGCTGTCCATGGTACTCCTTGGTGAGTATCTGCCACCTTTACCTCTTCATTCATCCAAATTGTAAGTAACTTCCTGTCACTTCAGTGAACATCCTTGTACATGTTTCCTTGCAGAGATGTGTGAGCATTTGGGAAAAAAAAATAGACCCAGGAATGGAATTGCTAAGTCATAGGGTACGCCTGTGATTAATTTGACTAAATAGTGACACCTTGCTCACAGCAGCCTTTGTCTACCTTCCCACCAGCAATGTATGAGAGTTCATTGCATTGCTGGTGGGAAGGTAGAGAGTTTAATGTATGAGAGTTCACACACACACACACACACACACACACACACACACCCACACACCAAGAATTGACCTAAACTGGCTTCTAAGTTTTGCCTTTTTTTAGAAGTGATATAAAATTAATGGTAATTTTTGCATTTTTGTGCTGATTTCATATGCTTTTTTTTTTTAGTTCTTCTGGGTTTTCTCTTCTGGAAGTTATTTTTACATACTTCACCCATTTTTCTATTAAGATTGCTGTTTTCTGGTTGATTTGAACAGTTTATGTCCAAGTATGTGTGTACTGCTAGGAGAAAGAAGGGTAAGATTTACTTCTCTTCTTTATAGCTTCCCACTCAAGGCCTGAGTAATTTTACTATTCATCAGCCATATGAAGATATTTTTCAAAGATTTATTAAAATGAGATTTGATTTACTAAGAAATTGTAGATTATTTTCTTTTTACATACCACCCACTTGTCATCAACTTGGAAATAGAAATGAGAATGGAGCTGTTGAGACATTCTTTCTTAGGGTAAGCTTCTCCAATTATCAGAAGGTAAAGGACAAAAATTGACGTATAATTCCACCTCTGTCATAACACACAGCTGGGCTGCCCATTGTAGTGGAAACGTGAGCAGCTCTTTCTAAGAATCCTCTCTGAAATTAGGTATTGGCTCAACCACATCTTTTATGTCCAACCCCTCACATGTATTTCTCCTAAGATCTGCCCAATGGGCTTAGTAATAATAGAAAAAATGGAACTAAATGTGAAAGTAATGCTGGACCAGGACTATAGTATTAATTAAAGTTGCATGAGTTTTTAAAAAAACTTTCAAATTGTCTGAGCCTTGTTTCAGTTTCCTGAACTATAAATGAAGAAACAACTGTATGGTGGCTATCATCTTTTAGTCAAAAACAAACAAACAAACAAACAAATCAAGAAAATAAAAACCAAAACTATTAAGGCCTTCAAACTTTTTCCAAGCTTATATGTGGCTCATCAGCAGATGCCTTCAACATAAATTTTTTCAAGGTAAGAATGGAATCAGTCATAAGAAAATTCCCAAAGAAAAGGAAAATTCTCTGTAGAAGGAGATTGTTTATCCAAAAACGAAGTATAAAATGAAATGCTGAAGTGAATGTACAAAATATTAGGAAGCACTGAGAAATTGTTCCGGTATCCCTGCTAAAGAATATATGATGTGTATGGAATTTTCCACTTTCTTCAGTAATAAGCCTTATTGGATACCTCACTGTCACTGTGTTTGCAAATCACAGTATTGAGATCCGCCTATTGGCTGTCTAGTTGAGTGGTTTTCCCAGGTTTGATAAGAAAGCTGTCTTACATACCAGTAAGTTAACTCACTCTCTCATGCCACGACTGCCTCTGAATTGAGGCTACATTTGCAAGCCATTAGGGTCAGAGATCACATTCCTAGGGAATGAAAAAAATAAATCTGTCCAATTAGTAAATCCTATGCGCACCATAAATTCTTCTTTATTTGCATGAGCTTGGAGTCTGAACATGGTGTTTGCAAAGCAAGGGCACTTTACATATTCTAAAATAAGAACAAAAAGTGACTAGGGAGATAAGAACAGTATGGTAAGAATTATATTTGTGTAACAAAATTAATTCAGGAAAGCTGTTGCGTTTATAACCTAGAAGAAGTTGTCCTTTTCAGGGGAAATAAAACAGACTATAATATACAGAAGAGTTACTTGAAAATCTTCCAAACACATCTTTTATGTAGTGCTATACAATATATTTATTTACTTAAACAAATGACATTTCTAAATGAACAAAAGGATAAAATATCGTTAGCAAATGCTAGATGTTCATCTTACCAAAATAAAGCTCTGTAAGGTGTCAGAAATTGCATTCAGATGCATGGGTGTTTGATACCTCCAATTTGCTCCTCCAGACTTATTTTCTTCCCTTCACCACCATACTGTTAACCTGGGAGGCTTTTATGTATGGACTATACTCGTGGGCATCTTTTATGTATGGACTATACTCGTGGGCTCTCTTGTCCTCTGTTTGTTGATTGGGTTAGCTGGGGAGCTCTGACACAGACTAGAGAAAGGAGGACATTTATGCTGCTAGCTCTTTCCCTGAGCAATGTCTTTAGACTGGCAGTGCTCTTCCACAGTTTACACCCCTTCTTATGGCGACCCAATAAATAGATTCCTACTTCCAGGCTCCAGTGGCCACTCCCTAACCTGGGCCTAACGATATGAACTGTTTTTGTGTTACTTTACCATTCCATGTGTTTTCACATCTTTGTTGATAATTATTTCGTTATGCCTTCTTTGAATTATTAGATTTGTATCCGTCATCTGTTTCCTGTTGGGATTCAGATTTATTGAATTTGGAAGACAAATCTTGTGCCTGGAACCTTTTTAAAGAATCTGTGTCCACTTGGCATATAATAAGACATCAAGAGGCTGGTGCAGTGGCTCACACCTGTAATCCCTCCCAAATTGCTGGGAGGCTGAGGTAGGTGGATCATGAGGTCAGGAGATCAAGATCATCCTGGCCAACATGGTGAAACCTCGTCTCTACTAAAAATACAAAAATTAGCTGGGTGTGGTAGTGCACACCTGTAATCCCAGCTACTAGAGAGGGTGAGGCAGTAGAATTCCTTGAACCCGGGAGGCGGAGGTCGCCATAAGTGGAGATCAGGCCACTGCACTCCAGCCTGGAGGCAGAGCGAGATTCCATCTTAAATAAATACATAAATAAATAAAATACGTGAATTGTCAGGGAAATATCAAGAGTGAATTGTCAGAGAAATAACAGAGTGAGAAAATTATATATCCTCATTATGTGCCAGGTACCATGAAAAATTTTTTAATTCCAAATCTGTACATCTAACCCGGGAGAATCTGTGAATTAGAATTTCTGATAGGTAGAGAGCTTGGCTGGACTGGGGAATGATACTCTCAGAAGCTTTCTCTTATCATTGAGAAATATTGCCTGTGCAGCTCTGGTCAACCTGTGAGACTGATGGAAGTTCTCTTCTTTTGGACATTTATTCATTCATCAATCATTTACTGCTTATGTAATATATGTAAACACCATACTACATGCTACAGATTTGCAGCTGCAAAACGCTGTACAAGTACTAATTGTCTCATTTTAATGTTGCAAAAATGCTCCCCATTTAACAGATAAAACAACTGAATATCAAACAAACCATATGTTTTAACTATGCCTGATATTACAAAGGTAGTAACTGGTAGAATAACGACTTGAAGTTATGTAGTCTGACTCAGTGTTTCATAGATTTCCACTATATTGCCTATGAATGAAAAAATTCCTCCTTTATTAACAGAAGCAGGATATATATAGACACATTTAATATTCAAATTAGGGTGAACAGGCCCAGTGTGTTGGCTCACACCTGTAATCCTAGCAACTTGGGAAGCCAGAGAAAGAGGATCCCTTGAGGCCAGGAGTTCAAGACCAGCCTGGGTAACATAGCAAGTCCTCATCTCTGAAAAAGAAAATATTGTGAACAAGTACCAAGGCAGAATTAGAGATAAAATGTGTTTACCTTTAGGGAATTTAGAGCACCTCTGGTAAGGCCAGTAGAGCAGGCTTTTTAAAAAAGATGCTACAGGCCAGGCGGGGTGGCTCATGCCTGTGATCCCAGCACTTTGGGAGGCCAAGGTGGGCAGACCACCTGAGGTCAGGAGTTCGAGACCAACCTGGCCAAATGGTGAAACCTCATCTCTACTAAAAATAGAAAAATTAGCCTGGCCTGGTGGTGCATGCCTGTAATCCCAGTTACTTGGAAGACTGAGGCAGGAGAATCGCTTGAACCCGGGAGGCAGAGGTTTCAGTGAGCTGAGATCCCACCACAGCACTCCAGCCTGGGCGACAAAGCGAGACTCTGTATCAAAAAAAAAAAAATGATGCTGGAAAAGATAGGGACACTCAGATCATGCAGGACATTAGACTGCTAAGCTAGGGAATTTGAAATGTACCCCCCTACTTGGTAGATATTTGAAAAAGTGATCAGGATTGTGGGGAACATCAATTAATAAGAAGCTGAGGTTTATAAAGATTAATTTGGAAGAACTTCATAGAATAGGTTGGAGATTAACAAAAAAAGAAAAAGAAATGAAAGCAGACCAGTTAGACAACTTGATAAGTAAAAAATAACAAGGATTATTAAGGTGACTAAAGGAATACATTTTCAAAATTGCAAAACAGAATAAAAAGACTTAATGACAAATTTTAAAAAATGGATAATTAATAAGTGACACAGGGAATAAATATGGAAAATGCTTTCAACGATAGAAACAAAGGAATCCAATGACTTACTGGATTTTATTTTATTTTGTGTTGTTTTGTTATTATTTTACTTTTTAAAAACTTTGTGGGTTCAGGGGTACACATGCAGGTTTGTTATAGAGGTACTTTGCGTGTCACAGAGGTTTGGTGTATAGAGTATTTTATCACCCTGATAATAAGTATACTACCTAATAGGTGATTTTTAAATCCTGTCCCTCTTCCCACCCTCCACCCTCAAGTAGACCTCAGTGTCTGTCATTCTCTTCTTCTTTTCCATGTTCAGCTCCCACTTATATGGGAGAAAAGGTAGTATTTGGTTTTCTGTTCCTGAGTTAGTGTGTTTAGGATTATGGCTTCCAGCTCCATCCATGTTGCCGCAAAAGATATATATTTTTTTAATGGCTATATAGTACTCCCTGGTGTATATGTGGCACATTTTCTTTATCCATTATATCCTGATGGAAATTTAGGTTCATTCTATGACTTTGCTATTGTGAATAGTGCTGCAATCAACATATGTGTGCATGTATCTTTAAGGCAGAACAATTTATATCTATTTGAGTATATCCCCAATAATAGGATTATGGGGTTGAATAATACTTCTCTTTCAAGTTCTTTGAGAAATCATGAGACTGCTTTCCACAGTGGCTGGGACTAATATGCATTCCCTTTGTGTGTTCCCTTTGGAAAACAAGTTAAGAATGCTTGAAGTCTTGACCTTGAGTTAATGGTAAGATAGTGCTTCCAAGAGCAAAAAATGAGAGAGAGTGATTTGTTTGAAGCAAGGATGGGGGACAGGAAAGAAATAAGTGATTTAGATCTGGGAATGTTGATTTTTGACATAGTATGGCTTGGACTGGTAGGCAGTGTTGGAAATGTGAAATCGTTGTCAGGAACTGGGGATAGCAGAAACTGAAAATTGTTCTTCAATGTGTATAAAGTTTCTGTTAATGCAAGATGAATAAGTTCTAGATGTCTGCTGTACAACGTAGAACACATAGATAGCAATACCTTATTGTGTGCTTTAAAAATATGTTAAGAGGATAGATCTCATGTCAAATGTTCTTACAAAAACTCCCCACAAATGAACATAAGGAAATTTGGGGGGGGGTCTTGGATATGCTTAGTACCTTGGTTGTGATGGTATCACAGGTATATAAATATGTCTAAATTCATCTATATATGCATAAATGTGTGCAATGTTTGTATATCAATTATACCTAAATAAAACTGAAAGAAAAAAAAAAACAGGACAAAGAACTAAAGTTGGAAGAAGCCTGAGTTTGGCTGAGGGGTGGATGAGGAGATATGAAAGAAATAGTGGATGAGGAGTTATGAAAGAAATTAGAGAGAAGAGAGAAACTAAGATGCAGCCACAACTGAGGAAATAAGATTTTCAAGATAAAATCAAGTTCCTGTGATAACTGGGAAAAGGTAATTGGAATTAATAATTGATGTTGAGACTTTTGAGAATGGCTGTTAGTTATACTGATGGACTAGAAGCCAGAGGGTAGAGTTAAGGCAGCATGGCAAGGTATAGAGGGCATGAATTTTGAAGTGTGACAGGCCTGAGTTGGAATTCCTCTTTTGCCACTTACCAGTTGTGTCAATTAGGCCATATTACCTGAGAAACGTTAAGGAGGGTATTACCACTGACCCCACAGGAGTTAGAGACTAGCCCAGAAAACATGGTGAAATGCCATCTTTACAAAATGTTACAAAAATTATCCAGGTATGATGGTGCATGCCTGTAGTCGCAGCTGCTTGGGAGGCTGAGGTAGGAGGATCTCTTGAGCCTGGGAGAGGGAGGTTACAGTGAGCCTTGATTGTGCCACTGGACTCTAGCCTGGGTGACAGAGTGAGACGCTGTCTCAGACAAAACAAAACAAATGAAACACCCTGATGGATACAGAGCATGAGTGGCAAAAGATCAAGAATTTAGGATTTGATGCACAGGAAGAAAAGTTAGTCTTAGAAAGGAACATACACTTCTTTGGTGACTATTTGGAAGGAGAAGAGCCTAAACATATTTTCAAATGCAGAGAAAGCAAGCAATAGCTCTTTTGAAAGGATGTATCTTGTTGGTGAAGGAACAAAGTTGTTTGCTATGTGAAGCAATGATGAAGAAGTGGAGTTTAGTAGAGAAAATTGAAAGCAAATCATAAAAAAAGACTACAGATGTGAGTAAAAAAGAATAAATAGATTGCTCATCAGGAGTGAAAGACAAGTGACTGAAGTAGAGTCAAGATAGATTTCATGAGAATTTAGGAAAAGGTGTACTGGGAACTCATTTTGTAAGACGAGTAGGAAACCCTAGGGAGCTGCTTTAATTGTCTAAGTAGAGGGGCAAGAATCTAAGGTACATCATGATGAGAAGATTGAGAAGAAGGTGAGAGAAATCGATAACATGGCCAAATATTGGCTGAGTGGCAGTGAACTGAAATTACTTTTCATATTGACTCACTAAAATGTAATCCACTATGGAGAGGGCCTTTAGAAGCTTTTGAGCATCCTAAGAGTTGAACAGGAGCTCCATTTGATTATTCCCAGAAATGCATGATATGTAGAAGGGGGTAGTTAGGTCTTGTATAATGTGATAAAAGTGCAAACATAAAGGAAACAATGAAGCCTGCTTTAATTTCAAGGCACTCATGAAGCCAGGGCATGCTCCAGAGCAGCAGGGATGCACCCTAACATGCTGGCATGTTGAAAGATGTAAGTCTCCTTATGGACCTGTGCTTGAGTAGAACATGTTATGGTCATTCCTTTAGCTCTCCGAACCTCCAAGGGAAGAAAATCTTTGATGAAGAATCACATAAAATGTAATCAATGTAAAATGAAAAGAAATGTATCACTTTTGAAGAACTTGATTTTCTTAAACTTGATAGAGGAGAAATTTGATAGAGATTTTCTTAAACCTGACTCTCCTACCATTTGGAGTCAGAAGAAAGCGAAGGTTTTCATCACAGCAGAAGACCAATGGCAGTTTCTGAATGGAATGAACTGCCTTGGAGTAAGAGGTTATAACATCAGCACTGGGAATCTGTGGTGGAATGCATGCCTCCTAAGGGACAGCAGGTGTTGGTGGGTACAAAATCTTAAGGCCAGTTAAACCTACTGTGCTTCCTATCTTTGTTATCCTTATTCATTTGTTCATTGATTCATTTGAGTACTTACCATATGACAGACAATAATGGACTAGGTACGTGGAATTGACAAGATCATCATTCTGATGGAGCTTATATTCCTGTTGGGAGTGGGATTTGAGGGAGAGAACACAGTGACTTCTCATTCTGAAATATTTTTTATGTGTGTATATGCTTAGACATGTGTGGATGCATGTGTTTTGAGTGTAGGTCTAAGTGTGCGTGGATGTGTGAGAGAGACAGAGAGAAAGAGAGAAAAAGAGAGGAGAGAGAGAGAGAGATGTATGGGGAACAGGTAGTAACTGCATTTCTCTGGCTCTGCCAATGTCCATATAAGGAAAATAATGACCAAATTAAATAACCTTGTGGGACAGCTCTTGACATAATGAAGTATAACTTAATGAAATTACTTTTTTTCTGTTTTGTATTGTCTCAAGTTTTTCTTGTTGCTTATCAAAAAAAAGGGATATTATATGATCAAGATTATTGTGCTGAGCTAGATACTCTCTCAGTGCTACTAATGGGATTATAAATTTGTCAAAATCTTCATGAAAGGCAATTTGGCAATATATATTAAATATTAATATGTGTATGTCTTTTAATATGCAGTTTTAAGAAATTTATCTCAAGGAAAATAATCTATGATGTGGACAAATGTTCATATAGCATAATTAGTAACACAGATAAAATGCTAAAAATTTAAATTATATATGAAAAAATGGTTTGTCTTGTCATGGGCATCTACAGTACGAATGTTATGTAAATAATTAAAATTATGTGCTCAAGGAGTTTTAATGACATGAGGCAATGTTTGTATCTGTTATAAAAAAAGAACAAGATACACATTTTTATATTTTGTCTATTCTTACTATTTAAAGCAGTTCTATAAAATTGGACAGAAGAAAATGGGCTACAATGCTTTGTGCTTTAAGCATTTTCCACAATTTGTACATGTGACTTTTGTATTCAGAATTATCAATAAATATTATTTTTAAAAATCCCTATGTTAGAATGGGAGCTAAATGCCTCTGTAATTATCCCTCAAACCATTGAGTCCTAATCTGCAATGATCTGAAAAATCAACACTTACCCATATAACCATAATATCAATTCAAATTGTTGCTTAAGGATTCACCAGATGGCTATATTTTAGTGCTATGAGAGCAATTTATTTTCTGCTTTTCTTTAGAAAGTTTGTTTTTACCTTTTTTACATGGTAAGTCCTGTCTTTGATCTGTGCATAATAAATGCAGTGAAGGCCCGACTTTCAAGATGGCCGCCTAAGAACAGCTCAGGACTTCAGCTCCCAGTGAAAGTGCAGAGGGTGAGTGGACGCCGCATTTCCAGACGAACTCTTATTGCCCACAGACCAGGAGATACCCAGGCAGAGGGGTCGCCAGCGTCGCAGTCCCAGCCGGTGTGGCTGTTTTGGCCCCCGCGGGGCTGATTCCGCCCGCGCGGCTGCTGTGACCACTCCCTGTTGCTGCGGTTCTCCGTACAAAAGCCACTGGTCTGGGAGCCCTCTTAGCTGGCGAGCAGAGCCTTGAGACGGCAGAATAGCCCATTCATCTGAAACAGCGAGACAGGCCAGGAGATTCCTAGGCAAAAAATCCGCCAGGAGCCGGCGCCACGGTTCGAGCCGACTCCGTGAGTCGCAGCACGGGAGATCCCGGCGCCTTTTCAACAAGCGACCAGAACGCGGGGTCGTTCAACTTAAAAGAAAAGACTCTGAGTCAGGGAGCCAGGTGATCAGGCTCGGTTGGTCCCACCCCTCCACCCCCAACAACAACGAAAACAAAAACAGTAATTGGAAACCCTCTGGGTTGAGCCCTTCAAACCAAGCACAGCTGAACCGGGACGGTCCGGCTCCGTGGGGGAGGGGCTTCCGCCATTACTGAGACTCTCCACCACTACGGAGGCAGGCTGCCGTTGCCTAGGCAACCCGCCGTTGCCGAGGCAACCTGCCACAACAGAGAGAGTCCGCCATAACAGAGGCGGGGCCACCATTGCCCAGACAGTTCTAACTACGCCCATATAAAAAGGACTACAGGGAAGAGCTCAGGGCAGCTGGGCGGAGCCCACAGCAGCTCAGCAAAGCCCCTGCGGGCAGGCAGAGGCTAGGCGTGCTGCTAGCTGGGCGGGTCCGACCTGAAAAAAAAAAAAATCAAAAAAGGCAGTAGTGCAACGGAAACTCATAAAGCTCCAACTCCCTGGGACAGAGACAGACAACAGGTGGATAAACCCACAAAAATGGGTAGAAACCAGCGTAAAAAGGATGAAAACTCCCGAAACCAGAACACCTCTCCTCCTAAAAGTGATCACAACTCCTCACCAGCAAGGGAACCAGACTGGATGGAGAAGGAGGGTGATGAAATGACAGAATCAGACTTCAGAAGATGGGTAGTAAGAAACTACAATGAGCTAAAAGAACATGTTCTAACCCATCGCAAAGAAAATAGGAACCTTGAAAAAAGATTGGACGAACTGCTGACGAGAATGGACAGCATAGAGAGAATAAGTGAATTGATGGAGCTGAAAAACGCAACACGAGAACTTCGTGAAGCATGCACAAGCTTCAACAGCCGAATTGACCAAGCAGAAGAAAGGATATCAGAGGTCGAAGACCAACTCAATGAAATAAAAAGAGAAGGCAAGAACAGAGAAAAAAGCGCAAAAAGGAATGAACAAAATCTTCAAGAAATGTGGGACTATGTGAAAAGACCTAATCTACGTCTGATAGGTGTACCTGAATGTGATGAAGAGAATGAATCCAAGCTGGAAAATACTCTTCAGGATATTATCCAGGAAAACTTCCCCAACCTAGCAAGGCAGACCAATATTCAAATCCAGGAAATACAGAGAACACCACAGAGATACTCCGCAAGAAGAGCAACCCCAAGGCACATAATCGTCAGATTCACCAGGGTTGAAATGAAAGAGAAAATGCTAAGGGCAGCCAGAGAGAAAGGTCGGGTTACCCACAAAGGGAAGCCCATTAGACTCACAGCAGATCTCTCAGCAGAAACCCTACAAGCCAGAAGAGATTGGGGGCCAATATTCAACATCCTTAAAGAAAAGAACTTTCAACCCAGGATCTCCTATCCAGCCAAACTCAGCTTCATAAGTGAAGGAAAAATAAAATCCTTTGTGAACAAGCAAGCACTCAGAGATTTCATCACCACCAAACCTGCTCTACAAGAACTCCTGAAAGAGGCTCTACACATATAAAGGAACAACCAGTACCAGCCACTCCAAAAACACACCAAATGGTAAAAAAGCAGCAACACAATCAAGAATCTGCATCAACTAACCAACAAAACAGCCAGGTAGCATCAAAATGACAGCATCAAATTCACACATAACAATACTATCCCTAAATGTCAATGGACTAAATGCCCCAATCAAAAGACACAGACTGGCAAATTGGATAAAAAGCCAAAACCCATCAGTGCGCTGTATCCAGGAAACCCATCTTACATGCAAGGATACACAAAGGCTCAAAATAAAGGGATGGAGGAAGATCTACCAAGCAAATGGAGAGCAAAAAAAGGCAGGAGTTGCAATTCTCATCTCTGATAAAATAGACTTTAAAGCAACAAAGATCAAAAGAGACAAAGAAGGACATTACATAATGGTAAAAGGATCACTGCAACAAGAAGAGCTAACGATCCTAAATATATATGCACCCAATACAGGAGCACCCAGATACATAAGGCAAGTTCTTAATGACTTACAAAGAGACTTAGACTCCCACACAATAATAGTGGGAGACTTTAACACCCCATTGTCAATATTAGACAGATCAACCAGACAGGAAATCAACAAGGATATCCAGGACCTGAACACAGACCTGGAACGAGCAAACCTAATAGACATTTACAGAACTCTCCACCCCAAATCCACAGAATATACATTCTTCTCAGCACCACATCACACCTACTCTAAAATTGACCATATAATTGGCAATAAATCACTCCTCAGCAAATGCAAAAGAACAGAAATCATAACAAACAGTCTCTCAGACCACAGTGCAATCGAGTTAGAACTCAGAATGCAGAAACTAACTCAGAACCGCACAGCTTCATGGAAACTGAACAACTTGCTCTTGAATGTCGACTGGATAAACAATGAAATGAAGGCAGAAATAAAGATGTTCTTCGAAACCAATGAGAACGAAGACACAACATACCAGAATCTCTGGGACACATTTAAAGCAGTCTCTAGAGGAAAATATATAGCAATGAGTGCCCACATGAGAAGAAAGGAGAGATCTAAAATTGACACCCTATCATCAAAATTGAAAGAGCTAGAGGAGCAAGATCAAAAAAACTCAAAACCTAGCAGAAGACAGGAAATAACTAAGATCAGAGCAGAACTGAAGGAAATAGAGACACAAAAAACTCTTCAAAAAATCAATAAATCCAGGAGCTGGTTTTTTGAAAAGATCAACAAAATAGACAGACCACTAGCCAGATTAATAAAAAAGAAAAGAGAGAATAACCAAATTGATGCAATAAAAAACGATAAAGGGGATATCACCACAGATTCCACAGAAATCCAAACCATCATCAGAGATTATTACAAACAACTCTATGCACATAAACTAGTAAACCTGGAAGAAATGGATAAATTCCTGGACACCTGCAACCTCCCAAGCCTAAACCTGGAAGAAGCCGAAACCCTGAATAGACCAATAACATGGTCTGAAGTCGAGGCAGCAATAAAGAGCCTACCACCCAAAAAAAGCCCAGGTCCAGATGGGTTCACAGCTGAATTCTACCAGACATACAAGGAGGAGCTGATACCATTCCTTCTGAAACTATTCCAGACAATCCAAAAAGAGGGAATCCTTCCCAAATCATTTTACGAGACAAACATCATCCTGATACCAAAACCCGGCAGAGACTCAACAAGAAAAGAAAATTTCAGGCCAATATCCATGATGAACATAGATGCAAAAATCTTCAATAAAATACTGGCAAACCGATTGCAACAGCATATCAAAAAGCTCATCCACCATGATCAAGTAGGATTCATCCCGGGGATGCAAGGCTGGTTCAACATACGCAAGTCCATAAACGTAATTCACCACATAAACAGAACCAAAGACAAAAACCACATGATTATCTCGATTGATGCAGAGAAGGCTTTTGACAAAATTCAACAACCCTTTATGCTAAAAACCCTCAATAAACTAGGTATTGACGGAATGTATCTCAAAACAATAAAAGCTATTTACGACAAACCAACAGCCAATATCATACTGAATGGGCAAAAACTGGAAGCATTCCCTTTGAAATCTGGCACTAGACAAGGATGCCCTCTCTCACCACTCCTATTTAATATAGTACTGGAAGTTCTAGCCAGAGCAATCAGGCAAGAAAAAGAAATAAAGGGTATTCAAATGGGAAAGGAGGAAATCAAATTGTCTCTATTTGCAGATGACATGATTGTATATCTGGAAGACCCCATCATCTCAGCCCAAAATCTCCTGAAACTGATAAACAACTTCAGCAAAGTCTCAGGATACAAAATCAACGTGCAAAAATCACAAGCATTCCTATACACCAGTAATAGACTTCAAGAGAGCCAAATCAAGAACGAACTGCCATTCACAATTGCTACAAAGAGAATAAAGTACCTAGGAATACAACTAACAAGGAACGTAAAGGACCTCTTCAAGGAGAACTACAAGCCATTGCTCAACGAAATAAGAGAGGATACAAACAGATGGAGAAACATTCCATGTTCATGGTTAGGAAGAATCAACATTGTGAAAATGGCCATACTGCCCAAAGTAATTTACAGACTCAATGCTATTCCCATCAAGCTACCAATGACCTTCTTCACAGAACTGGAAAAAAACACCTTAAACTTCATATGGAACCAAAAGAGAGCCCGCATAGCCAAGTCAATTCTAAGCAAAAAGAACAAAGCGGGAGGCATCACACTACCGGACTTCAAACTATACTACAAGGCTACAGTAATCAAAACAGCATGGTACTGGTACCAAAACAGAGATATAGACCAATGGAACAGAACAGAGGCCTCACAGGAAATACAACATACCCACAACCATCTGATCTTCGACAAACCTGACAAAAACAAGCAATGGGGAAAGGACTCCCTGTTTAATAAATGGTGTTGGGAAAACTGGCTAGCCATGTGCAGAAAGCAGAAACAGGACCCCTTCCTGACACCTTACACCAAAATTAACTCCAGATGGATTAAAGACTTAAACATCAGACCTAATACCATAAAAACCTTACAAGAAAATCTAGGCAAAACCATTCAGGACATAGGTGTAGGCAAGGACTTCATGACCAAAACGCCAAAAGCAATGGCAACAAAAGCCAAAATAGACAAATGGGACCTAATCAAACTCCACAGCTTCTGCACGGCAAAAGAAACAGTCAGTAGAGTGAATCGGCAACCAACAGAATGGGAAAAAATTTTTGCAGTCTACCCATCTGACAAGGGGCTGATATCCAGAATTTACAAAGAACTAAAGCAGATCTACAAGAAAAAAACAAACAAGCCCATTCAAAAATGGGCAAAGGATATGAACAGATACTTTACAAAAGAAGACATACAGGAGGCCAACAAATATATGAAAAAATGCTCATCATCACTGGTCATCAGAGAAATGCAAATCAAAACCACATTGAGATACCATCTCACACCAGTTAGAATGGCGATCATTAAAAAATCGGGAAACAACAGATGCTGGAGAGGATGTGGAGAAATAGGAACACTTTTACACTGTTGGTGGGAATGTAAATTAATTCAACCATTGTGGAAGACAGTGTGGCGATTCCTCAAGGACTTAAAAATAGAAATCCCATTTGACCCAGCAATCCCATTACTGGGTATATATCCAAAGGATTATAAATCATTCTACTACAAGGACACGTGCACACGAATGTTCATTGCAGCACTGTTTACAATAGCAAAGACCTGGAACCAACCCAAATGCCCAACGATGATAGACTGGATAGGGAAAATATGGTACATATACACCATGGAATATTATGCAGCCATCAAAAACGATGAGTTCACGTCCTTTATAGGGACATGGATGAACCTGGAAACCATCATTCTCAGCAAACTGACACAAGAGCAGAAAATCAAACACCGTATATTCTCGCTCATAGGCGGGTGTTGAACAATGAGAACACATGGACACAGGGAGGGGAGCACTACACACTGGGGT
The DNA here is from genome assembly GCF_048565385.1 of Saimiri boliviensis. Lineage (NCBI taxonomy): Eukaryota > Metazoa > Chordata > Mammalia > Primates > Cebidae > Saimiri > Saimiri boliviensis. The sequence continues at coordinate 111,849,170 of NC_133455.1, forward strand.
CTGTTGGGGGTAAATGGGGGAGGGGCGGGGGGTGGGGAGGTGGGAAGAGATAGCATGGGGAGAAATGACAGATACAGGTGAGGGGACGGAAAGCAGCAAAGCACACTGCCATGTGTGTACCTATGCAACAATCTTGCATGTTCATCACATGTACCCCAAAACCTAAAATGCAATAAAAAAAAAGAAAAAAGAAAAAAAAAAAAATAAATGCAGTGAAGTAGTAGCAATGGCCTTAATTGGGCTAAGATTTTATGAGAAATTTTAATTAAGTAAATAGAAAGCACAGGACATGCTATTTTAAGATTAGGGCACATTTCTTAAAATGTGGCCCTGAAATCTTTTGCATCAGAGTAATCTCTGATATTTGATAAAAATGTAGATTTCCCAGCCTACTAAATCAGAATCCTAGGATGGGCCCCAGTAACGTATATTTTTAAAGATAAACCCCTGGTAATTTTCCTGAGATTCTCTAAGAAACACCAGCTGGGGAGGTTTGAGGTTTAGAAATTCTTGTATGTGATCTTGTCTGCTCCAATGTTAATAAGTAGAATTATAACTGGTTTTCAATTGCATGAATTCAAAATACAAAATACTTTGCTTCTTAGATAAATCAGAATTGGAAGATGGAGCCTACTTACTGCTTTTCTGTAATCTTGTTAAAGAGGTTTACATTTAGAATTTACTGAAAGAGCAGATACCAGTGGTCAGTAACATTGCTAGGAATAGTGGTAGGGTGAGTGTATAGGTGATATGCTCTGGCTAGAAAACAGCTGTTACTAGTTCCATTTCTTCTAGGGTATTCTTTAAGGTGGAATGCTTGCTGAAGTCAATGTACATCAGAGTCCATAACTCATAATGAATTAGGCTTCCTTGGGGAACTGTTGTAACCTGGAGCATGAGCACTAGCCAGATACACCTGTCACTATGTGGCATGATCTGATTGTGTCCCCCAAGGTTTATATGTTGAAACTGAGTCCCCAAGTGATGGTATTTGGAAGTGAGGACTTTAGGAGGTGATTGGTCATGAGGGTGGAGCCCTCATGAATGATATCAGTGCCCTTATAAAATAAGTTCTACATTTGCCCCTTTCACCATGAAGGTCAAAGTTAGAAAGTCCTATCTAGAAGGACACAGGCCTTTACTAGGCACTGAATCCGCCAGCACCTTGGTCTTCGACTTTGCAGCCCCCTTAACTGTGAGTAATACATTCCTGTTATTTATAAGTTACTCAGTTTATGGTCTTTTGTTATAGCAGCATAAATAAACTATGACACTATGTGTCTGGAAGATGTAAACAACTTGAGAGCTTTGGTTTGTCTTACGTACAGTGGAGATAATACTAGGACCAAATTAGTGATGAAATAAATTGTTGCAAAATATTTAGCACAAGCTATGTTATCTTGTAAGCACTTCTAAGTGTTTACAGTGGTGACTTCCCAAAAGCTCAGCTGCAAAAGTTTGGAAGTCAGGCTTTTCTAGTCTTGGAAGACCATGTTACTTATCAGACAAGCCAGAGATTTTGAGTAAACCCAATTCTTGAGGGGAGGGAAGTAGAAAGGAAGAGTAGCCAAATGTGTTAATAGTCCTTCATCTGAGCTAGATTTTTAGTATGTTGGTTTCATGGAAAATCCAAACCTAATGTCATTTATTGAAATTCATCCTCTTGTGGATGGTCCAGGACTGAATTGAGTTATGTAAAATATCATTTGTGGAGTGATATTCACTTGTATACCTTTTCAGTTCAAAACAAAGTCAAAAGTCTCTCTCTCTCTCTCTCTCTCTCACACACACACACACACACACACACACACACACACACAGCCTTAACCCTGGCCACCTCCACATTATTTTTGGAATCGCATATTCTGTAAAACAATTTGTTTCTAACAAATGTCTTGGTCTTTATGATGGTCACTACTATGAAACACATTCTACTTTACACTTTCTTGCCTTATACATAAATATTTCCCAAGTAAAATTACTTGTAACACTTTCCTTATTTAAATGTGCATTGGCTAAGTGAGAAGCATCTCTACAGATTGCTTAATTTTAGGAAAATGACTATTCCCCAGAAACATAAACAAGTCAAATCAAGATAGTTACCAGGAGCAGTTCTTTATATTATCCAGTTGCACAACACACTTCTTGAATAAATGACATATCCTAATTTAGGATACATCACCAGATTCAAGTCAGAGAGTATCCTCTGCCAGTCAATAAGAGTGCGGGTCACTGGAAGATCCCTTCGTAGAATTTTTCTCAGGGCTTCATTGGATAACTCCTGTAATTCTTCCAAGACTGCAGCTTGAAATTTGTTCTCCTGCTCTTCCACAAGCCTTGCAAAACTTAGAGCCAGTTGAGCTTGGTTAACTATTTCCAAGCTTTCTTTCAGGTCCTTGGATATTTCAATATGAAGGTTGACACACCTGAAGAAGTGAGCTTGCACATATATTCTTCCTGTTACTTGGGTTAGAAATGGGTTAACTTGGAAAATCCATTTGGATTTCCAAAGTCCATTCCAGCACTCTCCCGTTTCATAGTTGTGGTCTTCAATGCAAGCTATCAAGTACTCCTTACTTTTGACAGTTTTTCTCAGCACATTGCAGTTTCCTTTTGGATAGTGGTCATTCACATACAGTTTTAAGGCACACAGAACAACAACTCTCAGGTATTCTGTCTCATTCCGAATGATACCATGACTTTGGATGTCTTTCAGCTGATTTTGAAGCAGGTCATATTTGAAAGAAAGTTTGCTTTGATAGTCAAAAAATCGGAAGTCACCCATTACATTGTGGTGAGACAAGAGTACTGGATTTCCATCGATGCTGAGTGGTACGGAATATTTTTGGCAGTGTTGGTGGCCTGCACATTCACCTTGATGGTGCATAAGTTTTTCATCACGGATAAGCAGACAGAGATCATCAAAGGCATTTACAAATTCCCCCGGAGGTGCCTGTATTAACAGTCTGCGAATTACTCTTTCCTTGTCCTTCCTGCTCAGCACGCTAAGTGCCATGATTAGTTGCAACAGAAGCAAAGCTTCTGAAATAAAGAGTGTTCAAAGGATAAGAAAACATTCCATGAGACACCTTTCCCATCAAGGTGTTAACATTCAAGCTGAAGATTATTATAGCCACCCATGAAAGCAGGCAGTCTGGCAAGCTCTGAGCCTCCTGATGAGGTCATAAAGTAGCTTTCTCTATGCAGTGGGGAACCTCTGATGATATCACAATGGGCATTCAGACCAAAAGAAAAAAATGACAGTCACCTGATAGTGTGGTGCCCAGCTAACCAGCTGTACCTATTTTGAAGATTTTAAGAACTTTGCCTCCTGAACAGTCTTCTTCAAAAGTGGTGTGTCTCTCTGTGCATTATATGTTGTCAGGGGTCTAGAGAAGCAGCTCAAAATTTCTAGAGTGACAGCACTTTGGAACTTCAGGAATCACAATGGTGTTGATTTATACTCAGGCTCTCAGAATAGCTGCCCAAACCCACTGCAAGTACATTATGATGAAAGGTTTGAGGGGTTAAAACAAAATAGTAAAAATTAAATGAGATACAATGACAGTTCATGGAAAAATGCCAGACATCAGAGAAAGCTGTGTTTATAAACAGTGGGTGTAGAGACAGAACTCAAGAAGCTGAAAAGTTTCCAGGGCAGGGTAATGCAGGTACCACATCTTGCTTACTGTTTCTGTGGCTAAGTGTGAGCTGGCTTCAAAGAACAAAGGCAACAAACCACTATGTGTTCTCTGCTTTCTCCCTAGAAAAGTGGTAACAGCTGATGAGTACCAAGAAATTATTTTCTGCAAAGGGGCAAAGTTAATTGTATTTGGAACCCGTGACAGCATCTACTGGAGAGAGACTTCTAAGCGAGGAGAAACGGCTCTACAGGTCATAAAACTATGGAAACGAGATATCCATTGAGAAGTTCTTTCTGCCCCTCTTCTCCTTCCTCCTAGTTATCCTCTTTACTTGATGCTGTTATTCTTTTTGAAGAGTCCTGAATTTAAGTCCTCTTCATTTAAGTCGAACTGCTTGTTCCATGTCTGCTCTGAGCTTTTCTAAGTTTCCCTACATTCTGGTATCTTTTTCTTACAAGGACATGAGCTTTGCTGTATTAAGTCATAACTATTAAGTTTAAAGACATCTCAATAATTTGCTCTAACAATCTGAAACTCAGTTTTGCATATTTTTTACCCATACCTTTTATGATTTTAGTGATAATTGTCATTATCTCATTTCAATCTTAGTATGGAGGTGTCCTAGTTTTTGTAGCTTATCTGTCTATGATAAGTAAGTTTTTTGTTTTTTTTCTCTTTTATACCCAATATACACTCAGCATGGTATTTTTGATGCTTTTTGACGGTACTTAAAATGTTGCTTTCTTGAGTGTGTGTGTAGCTGGGCATATGACTAATCTATTAATAATAATTTTATCAGTCATGGTTACTATTTATTGAACACTAAGTAGCAGCGACTATGTTCGGTGACATATTAGGAATTCATCTAATGCTTCTACCTTCCTTAAGATTCAGGGTAAATTTGCTCACCTTTCTGGAAGAGAGAACTAAAACTGAGAGAGGTCGGGTGAGAGGTGATATTGAAGTCTAGCTGCCTCTCAAGTTCGTGCCTTCAGGCCATATATTATAGTAATGTTTTAATGTATTTTCTAAGTAATGACTTTGCTTCTCAAATTTAATTAATTTTTTTTTATTTTTACTGTGCTATGCCCTTTCATAACTTTACTATAGCATAGTAACTACTTAATTTTGTTTTTTTAAAATATTTACATCATATAATTATCCTGTAATTTAATCATATTCTTTAAAAATAAAAACAAGTACAGTAAATCAAATGTTTCTTTAGGAATTTTAAATACTCAATGACTTTCTACGAGAATTTCCTTAACTTTTTTGTTCTTCATACGTGGTTTTTGTCGAAGATTCAGGATGACTTTAGAGGTGGAAAAATTAACCTAGAAAAAACTCACAGGTTACTTGAAAAATTAGATATTCGGTGCAGTTATATTCATGTGAAAAATATTTTTAAGGTAAGATGATATCCACCCCCTGCCTATCCCACCCTAGGAGGAACTTAATCCAATGTGAGTAAATGTCATATAAAAATTAGTCTCTTAAGAAGAAAAGGAATTAATTATATTGTGTATTTACAAACAATATGGAGAACATTTCTGTAGAAGGTAAAATTAGCTATTGAGAAAATCTGAAATAATGCCAGGATATCAGTTTAGAATAATTTCCTGAGCATACAGGAATGCTTACATCAAACCTAAGACTGGATCAATATAATAATGGTAACTGGATTAGATGTTAGTGATTTATATAGAGAGTGGAGAATAAGCCCAAAGTTATCAGAAGGGAGGAAATAATATAGATTAGCACATAAATAACTAAAATAGAAAAGAAAAAATTAGAAGAAATTGAGGAAACTAAGACTTGTTTTTTTTTTTTGAAAAGTTAAAATTGACAAATAGTAAGATTAAGAAAAAAGAAAGAAGACTCAAATAAAATCAGAAATGAAAGTGGAGACATGACAACAGATCTCACAAAAATGAAAAACCCATAGAAACTATTATGAACAATCATACACTATAAAATTGGACAATCTAGAAAAAATATAGAAATTTCTAGAAACATACAACCCATCAAGGCTGAACCAAGAAGAACTAGAAAGGCTGAACAGACCAATAACAAAAAGGAGACTGAGAGGCTGAGTGCAGTGATTCATGCTCGTAATCCCAATGCTTTGAGAGGACAGGGTGGGAAGATAACTTGGGGCCAGGAGTTTGAGACTAGCCTGGACAACATAGTGAGACCCTGTTTGGAGGGTCTCACTGCCTAATGAAGAAAAGCCCAGGGCCAAATGACTGCATACGTTAATTCTACCGAAGATTTAATGAAGAATAAATACCAATCCTTCTGAAATGCTTCCAAAAATAGAAGAGGGAACACTTCCAGTTTTATTTTATGAGGTCAACATCACCCTGATACCAAAGCTGAACAAAGATACCACTAGTAAACAAAACTTTAGGCCAATATCCCTGATGAACATAGATGCAAAATTCCCCAACAAAATAATAGCAAACAAAATTTATAGCACTTTAAAAGGATCATATTCCATGTTCAAATAATATGTGTTCAGGGAATGCAAGGATGGCTCAACATACAGAAATCAATCAGTGTGACACACCACATGAACAGAATGGAGTATAAAAATCACATGATCATCTCAAAAATATAGAAAAAGCATTTGACAAAATTTAACTCCCTTTCATGATAACTCTCAGTAAATTAAGTATAAAATGAACTTAAAACAATAAAGTCCATATATAAAAAGCCCACAGATTATATCATACACAATAAACTGAAAGTTTTTTTTCTAAGATCTGGAAAAAGGCAAGGATGCCCATTCTCACCATTTCTGTTCAAGATGGTACTGGAAGTCCCAGCCAAAGCAATTAGTCAAGAAATGAAAATAAAAGGTAATTAAATTGTAAAGGCAGAAGCAAAATTATCTCTATTTACAGATGGCATGACCTTATAAGTAGAAAGTCCTAAAGATTTTGTCAAAAAATGACTAGAAGCCTGGATGTGGTGGCTTACACCTGTCATCCCAGCACTTTGGGAGGCTGAGGCAGGTGGATCACCTGAGGTCAGGAGTTTAAGACCAGCCTGGCCAACATGGTAAAACCCTGTCTCTACTAAAAATACAAACATTAGCTAGGGGTGGTGGTACATGACTGTAATCCCAGCTACTTGGGAGGCTGAGGCATGAGAATTGCTTTAATCTGGGAAGTGGAGGTTGCAGTGAGCCGAGATCACACCACTGCACTCCAGCCTGGGCAACAGAGAGAGAGTCCTCAAACAAACAAACAAAACAAAATTTAAAAAACCCAAAAAACTACTAGAACTATTAAATTCAGTAAAGTTGCAATATACAAAATTCGTATGCAAAAATTAATTGCATTTCTATTAATTAACTATGAACTATCCAAAAAGAAATCAAGAAAACATTTCCATTTACATTAACATTGAAACAATAAAATACTTAGGAATAAATTTAACCAAGGAAGTGAAAAACTGGTACATCAAAACTGTAAACCATTGATGAAATAAACTTTAAAAGATACAAATAAACAGAAGGATATCCTATGTTCATATATCTATATTACCCAAGATGATCTACAGATTAAATGTAATCCCTACTAAAATCGCAATGGCATTTTTGTTTTGTTTTTACAGAAATATAAACAATCCTAAAATTCATATTAGAACCGAAAAAGACCCTGAATAACCAAAACCAATCTTAAAAAAGAGAGTAAAGGTGGAGGCATCACAATTTTTCATTTTCAAATATATTTGAAATAATTGAGGCAGTATGATAAGAGTATTAAAACAAATATAGACCAATGTAACAGAATGGAGAGCCCAGAAAATAGGAAAAGAGCTTTTTGACATTGGGCTTGGCAAGAATTTCTTAGATATGACTCCAAAGGCACAAGTAACAAAAACTTGTCTAAAAATAGACAAGTGGGATTAAATGAAACAAAGTGGTTCTTGCACAGCCAAGGAAATAATCAACAAAAATGTAAAGCCAATTTACAAAATAAAAGTATTTGCAAACCACATATCTGATAAAGGGATAGTATCCAAAACTGAATCCCACAACTCAATAGAATAAAAACCCCAAGTATCTGATTAAAAAATGTGCAAAGGGATTTGCACATTTTATAGCAATATAGACATTTCTCTAAAGAAGCTATACAAGTGGTCAACAGGTATATAAATAGGTGTTAAACATCACTTATCATCAAGGAAAGGCAAATCAAATTACACGAGATATCATCTCATACCTGTTAGAAAGCTTATTATAAAAAAGTTCAACAGAAAAGTGTTGGCAGGAATGTGGAGAAAGGGAACCCTTATATAATATTGGTATGAATGCAAACTGGTACAACCACTATTGAAAACAATATGGAGGTTCCACAAAAATTAAAAATAGAATTGCCATATAATCCAGCAATTTCACTTCTGGATATATACCCAAAGGGATTGAAATCAAGAGATATTTGCACTCCCATATATATTGCAGCATTATTTTACAATAGCCATGATATGCAAGCAATCTAAGTGTCCATCACTCATCCTGAAAAAATAAAGACTATCTTGTTATTTGTGACAACATGGATAAAACTAGAGGACCTTATATTAAGAGAAACAAGCCAGACACAGAAAGACGAATACTGCAAGATACCACTTACGTGAGGAGTCTAAAATAGTCAAACTCATAGGAGGAGAGAGCTGAATGATAGTTACCAGGGCCGGGGGAGGGGAAAACAAGGAAGTGTTAGTCAAAGGGTATAGTTTCTGTTATATAACACCAACAGACCACAGTGAGCTACTGAACAGTGTAGGACCTGTGATAACACCGTGTTGCATATTTAAAAATGTAAGAGGGTAGATCTTAGATTGAGTATTCTTATCACACACAGAAGTAATAAAGAAGGTCAGGATGCAGTGGCTCATGACTGTAATTCCAGCACTTTGGGAGGCTGAGGTGGGCAGATTGCTTGAGCTCAGGAGTTCGAGACCGGTCTGTACAACATGGTGAAACCTTGTCTCTACAAAAATTACAAAAAAATTAGCTGGGAGTGGTGGTGCGTGCCTGTGGGCCCAGCTACTTGGGAGGTTGAGCTCAGGAGATAGAGGCTGCAGTGAGCCTGGCACTGCTGCACTCTAGCCTGGGTGACAAAGAGACCCTGTGGGGAAAAAATAATAAAGAGGGCAGAAGGAAACTTTATGAAGGAATGGATATGTTTATAGCATAGATTGTGTTGATAATTTCATGGCTGTATACTTAACTCCAAATTCATCAAGTTGTATACAAATTAAATATAGTTTTTTGTATGTCAATTTTACCCGAATAAAGGGATTTACAAAACCAAGAGGGAATATGTAATCTGAAAACATTTTATTTCACCTACTCCCTAAAAGAAAATCATCCAAAAATTATCTTTGTTTGAAGAAGAACTAGTAGGAGGGAAACCTGGCTCCATTCTGTGACTAGATGACAGAAGGATCATTAATAAAATTAGGAAAAGGCATTTCAGCTGAACTTTATACTAGGATGACAAATCTCTTGGAGAATCAGACAGGAAAGCTAGACTGACCAATCCAGATTGTCAGTAACATTAAAATCCGTGTATTATTTTGTTTTTTGAAAGTAAGTACTCAGGTAGCACAATCTGTGTTGAAGTTGTTATTGGTAATACAAACTGGGAAGGGTCTGACATTGTACCCTCCTTGGAAGCTAACAAATTGGCCTGAGGTAGCTTCATGGAAGCTGGTGGAAGCAGGCTTGTGGGTCAAAGAAAAAAGACAGCTTATTATTCACAGAAATGACAGTTGTCAGAATATTCACATTTTGGTGTTATTTCCCCAAGCCCCAGCTTTTAAAGTATGGTATGAAGAGGAACAAGTGACACACAGTGGGTTGTGTTATAGAATAGGTACCATAAGCCTAAACCTGGGTCTTTTATGGTGGGCAGTAAGCCCAACTGAGTTTTCCCTGTAGGCTGTCATTATCATTATTATAGGGAGCAGTAAACCAAACTGCTTTTCTTCTCTGGAAGGAGACCCTATCTTTACCAAAGCCGTTCGCTATTCCAACATCCTTGAAAATCTAGTATGGAAGAAAGGCAATGAATACCTCTGCTTAGAAAACACACAGAAACACAAGAGACCTATGGAGAATTGTCTTATAACAACCACTTCTCTCAATAAGATTTATTCCCCAAGTTTACAAACCGCAAAAAGGAGGTTAAAAAAGAAAAGCTGTGCTTCTCAGGAGACTGCATGCAGTAAAAGATAAACGTTTCAGAATTGTTTCTTTGAATCCAGTTAGTGCGTGCATCCATAAGCTAACAGAATTTTAGTCAATTCATGGCTAATAGCACATTCGAAGAATACAAGTTTTTATAAAAATTTTTACATGTAGGATTTTTTTCTCCAGTAGAATCATCCAAAGGGAGAAAAGCTTTTGCTTCTCAATTTAATAAAATTTATATTAAAGACAAAATAAAGACAGTAATATATTGAAATCTGTATCAAGTGTGAAACGTTGTAAATATTATTCAGTGATTATCAGGTTGCTTTACATTATCTTCAGGGCAGAGATATCTGAAGTGAAGTTTAGTGAATTGCATGCCATATTTAAAAGCATTATGTAGAATGCTCAACCATTATAAAAGTACAGAAATGGTTCACTAATTGAAATGTATGATTAGGGACATGAGCAGGCCTGAAGATCTATTGGTGAGCAAAGCCTTTTGGGAGTGGCTATGACAGTAACACTAATTATAAAAATTAGAGAGGCAGATTTTGCTAAGAATACTTCAAAAACCTCCTTAAAATAACTGTATGTACTTTTGTAGCATAAATTACATAAAACGAGGCTGATAATCTTGATAAACTATTCTTATCCATTAAAATAATTCTATAACCACTAATATAAAACTTTATCACCTTAGGCTAAATTGCCATATATGCATTAAAATGTTGATTAAGTAGAGTGCTTGGAGAAGGTGTATTGGTTAACTGTATTTTATGGATAGTTGAAAATTAAGCTTCTTAAACATTCAACTCATTTGCTTCAACGCTTGTTGCTAATTTTGTCTCACTTTATGGATGCACCTTTTGCAAGAGTAAAAAAAAATGAGTACTTATAAATCTTTCGTGACCAAAATCTTCTAGTGTCTTAGAGCACTAGAGATTCTTGGCTCTAATAGAGACTATCCCAGCTGTTTAGTACTTGGTAAGTTAAAAATCTCCCTGAGCAAATTTCTTAATCCATAGAATGGGGCTACTAACATAGTTATCTCACATGATTGTTGTGGATAGTAAATAAGGTATGTATATGAATGTACCTAGTAGCAGGCATGACACAAAGTAGGTACTCAATAAATATATGTAGAAGGAAGCTGCATCAGTTACATATACAAAATTGAATTACATTTATTCATTTTCTAAGTTGCTGACAAATTCTGACATGAATTTATTTTCTTACAAGCTGACATTTTATTATAAATTTGAGTAAAGAAAATATAACTTTATGATCTTGGCAATGTATTCTGTGCTTCTTTCTACAAGATTAATTATTGATTCATGGCTTGAGCAGCAAGTCTCTAAGATTTAAAAATCTCTTTACTTAAAAAATGTATTGCTTTTATCATGCAATAGTCTTTATAGCATTTAAAATATTTTACAGAAAATATTATTAGATTACACTTTTGATTGCTGGTTGAGTATGAAATAGTATCCTTTGCAATTTCAGGATTTTTTTTATAGGATTTGCCCTGTCTTCAAATTCTCTAAGGAATTAATAACCAGTATTAAATCTATAGTATGTGCTGACACTCTGTTGGAAACTGTGAATTGTAAAAAATGAATAAAGTGTTCTCTCTCTTTTTTAGGCAGAAAAAGAAATGCAGAAATTACTGTTTTATAAGTAGCTTATAAATCTCATGGGTAATGCTAACAGGGAATCTGAGAAAAGACTATTTAATTTGGGCTTTTATAGAAGATGCTGTGGTGGAAGTGGCATTCTTGCTGGACCTTAAAAAATAAGAAGCAATATATGTGGAGTATGTGGAAAGAGTGCATGGAGAATAAAAAGTAATTAAACATGACTGGATTAGAGAATGCATGAAAAGATGTGACAAGAAAGTGCTGCAAATGACAGTTATAGTCAGATGATGGAAACCTTGAATGGTAGACAAGAAATTTAGATTTCATTTTGTAGGCAAGGGGTACTCACTGAAATTTCTTGAGTAAAGAAATATTACGTATTCTAGGATAAATAATCTGGCACTAGTTAGAATGGATTGGAAGCTGGTATTCAGAGAAATAGATTATTTCTCTACTGACTCTACCCTATGAATCTGCTACTGGAATCAACTCAGCCACTTACATTTTGTTGGGTTCCACCTAAAGTTTATGGTTTCTTATCTTAGTTAGTCCTCCGCAATGTAAACTTCAAAAAAGTCTCATCTAAAAAATAAATAGCACCATATCCTCTTCTAATGTCACATTCTCTGTTTTAACAGATAAATAATCATTTACCTTTATTTCTCCACTTGTTCAATGATCCATTGCAATCTGTTTTGCTTTCACACCTATTTTGAAATTCTCTTTAGCTCAAAAATGCTAAATCCACTGGTTATCCTCTCTGTGTATTTCACTTAACCCTCTTTTAAAAAAAATTTCCTTGTTCTGACTTCTATGACATCATTCTCTCCCAATTTTCTCTGAAAATCTGTGACCACTCCTTCTCCTTCTGTCCTGTGACCATTCCTTCTACTCTCCTCCTAAAGTTGAGCTCTTTATTTCCTTTATTTTTACTTTACAAACATTTCCTGAACTATCTTATTGACTCTCAATGGCTACTTCTTAAATAGGAACAAGTCCCAACTTTTCTATCCTGAACCTCAAAGACATGGAAATGGCACCATTTGTTCATCCTCTGCCATAATCTAGGCACTGATTAGGTTTTGTTCCCATTTTATTAAAAGCATGTAAGGAAATTATTATTAGCTTCTTTTTACACATAAGGAGATTGAGCATAAGAATGTTGATATAATTTCTTCATATCTCACATAACAGTAGAAACTCATGTCTGGGTCTATCTGACTCCAAAGTTCTTATTGCACTTTCTTCTATAGCATATTGTTTTCCTCTATCCCTACCCCAAAACCATTTGCCTACTGCTGTCTCTGCTTAGATGTCTCGGATGTACTTGAAATTTAATGCTTAAAGTGAAACTCTTCTTTCCGTCTACAATTATCTTTCCATCTCTATTTCTTTGTTTGGTGATAGCAGTACCATTCTCTTAGTTCTCCAAGCAGAAATTAAAGAGATTTTCAGACTCCTCTTCTGACCCTATCTTTTTAGGTCCACCAAGTCAATTGCTCTTGAACTACTTACTCTTACTACTAATTGTGGTCCTCAGACCAGAAACGATGCTGATTGCATTTCAACAAGTCCCAGGGTGACTCATGTACATCAAAATTGGACAAACCCTACGGACTGTTTTTTCTTTTTAATCCCAACACCTACCTTCTATACTGCTGCCAGAGTAATCTTTCTAGAACAAAAATCTATGTGATTTCTTTCTTAACATGCATCAATAACTCCTTGTTCTTTCCAAATGATGTCTTAAGTTTCTCAGTGTGACTTCCGAGGACCCCTGGGATTCAGCTGTACCTCTTGCCTTATCTGCTCCCGCAGCTTCACTAACATTCTCTGTAATTACACTCTTCTGTTTTGTACTTTGTACCTTCATTTGCTCTGATCTTAACAAGTAGAATTAGCTCATTTCCTCCTTAATTGCAGGCAAACATCTTCCTTCTCATCTCTGAAGACTCAGCTCCAGGATCACTTTTTCTATAAAGATTCTCTTTTCACCCTCCAGGAAGAATTGTCCAACTTTCCTTATTGTGTCCATTGTCAGTAAAATTTATTTTATTTTTAAAATTAAAAAAAAAAAAGAGTCAAGGTCTTTCTCTGTCACCCAGGCCAGAATACAGTGGTATGATTATAGCTAATGGAGCCTTGGACTCCTGGGCTTAAGGGATCCTCCTCCCTCAGCATCTAGAGTAGCTGGGACTACAGGCATGCACCAATGCACCTGGTTAATTATTTTTATTATTTTTAAATTTAGAGACAGGTCTTACTATGTTGCCCAAGCCGGTCTCAAACTCTTGGCCTCAAGTGATCCTCCCACCTTGACTTCCTAAAGCTTGGGGATTACAGGTGTGAGCCATTGTGCTCAGCCACAAAGTTTACATCTTGGCACCGATACACTTCCATGCCTACTTTCTTTTTCTAGACTATATGCTTCAAATAGGGCTCTGACAGTGTGTTACTTTTGCATCCTTATTACCCAGTATAGTATCTGACTCATATATTTGTTAAGGAGGAAAGGGCAGAATAAAAGGAAAAAGACAAAATTGTCTAACAATTTGGTGTCAGAGTTTGGGAAAAAAGAAAGTGGCAAGTGATATCATTTCCTGTACTATAATTTGAATTTAATTAGGCTTTATTTTTAACGTCATTTTAGATACAACCAACTTTAAAATGCTGTATCTTACGTTAAAAGTAAATTCTGTTTTGTGCTCGCCTCAGCAGCACATATACTAAAATTGGAATGATACATAGAAGATTAGCATGGCCCCTGCAAAAGGATGACACGCAAATTTGTGAAGCATTCCATATTTTTATGGAACCAAAAAAGAGCCTGCATAGCCAAGACAATCCTAAGCAAAAAGAACCAAGCTGGAGGTGTCATGCTATCTGACTTCAAACTACACTACAAGGCTATAGTAATTAAAACAGCATGATACTGGTACCAAAACAGAGATATAGCCAAATGGAACAGAACAGAAGCCTTAGAAGTAAAGTCATGCATCTATAATCATCTGATCTTTGACAAACCTGACAAAAATAAGCAATAGGAAAGGACTCCCTCTTTAATAAATGGTGTTGGGAAAACTGGCTAGCCATGTACAGAAAGCTGAAACTGGACCCTTTCCTTACACCTTATACAAAAATTAACTCCAGATGAATTAAAGATTTAAATATAAGACCTAACATCATAAAAACCCTAAAAGAAAACCTAGGCAATACCATTAAGGACATAGGCATAAGCAAGGACTTCATGACCAAAACACCAAAAGCAATGGCAACAAAAGCCAAAATAGACAAATGGGATCTAATTAAACTCCAGAGCTTCTGCACAGCAAAAGAAACCATCATTAGAGTGTACTGGCCACCAACAGAATAGGAAAAAATTTTTGAAAGCTACCTATCTGACAAAGGGCTAATATCCAGAATCTGCAAAGAACTAAAACAGATATACAAGAAAAAAAAACTCCATCAAAAAGTGGGTGAAGGATATGAAGAGATACTTTTCAAAAGAAGATATTTATGCGGCCAACAAATGTATGAAAAAGGCTCATCGTCATTGGTCATTAGAGAAATGCAAATCAAAACCATATTGAGATGCCATCTCATGCCAGTTAGAATGGTGATCATTAAAAAATCTGGAGACAACAAATGCTGGAGAGGATGTGGAGAAATAGGAACACTTTTACACTGTTGGTGGGAGTGTAAATTAGTTCAACCATTGTGGAAGACAGTGTGGCGATTCCTCAAGGATCTAGAAATAGAAATAACATTTGACTCAGCAATCCCATTACTGGGTATACCCAAAGGATTATAAATCATTCTATTATAAAGACACATGCACATGTATATTCATTGCGGCACTGTTTACAATAGCAAAGACTTGGAACCAACCCAAATGCCAATCAAGAATTGACTGGATAAAGAAAATGTGGCATATATACACTATGGAATACTATGCAGCCATAAAAAAGGATGAGTTCATGTCCTTTGCAGGGACATGGATGAAGCTAGACACCATTTCTCAGTAAACTGACACAAGAATAGAAAACCAAACATTGCATGTTCTAACTCGTAAGTGGGTATTGAACAATGAGAACACATGGACACAAGGAGGGGTACATCACACACTGGGGCCTGTTGTGGGATAGGGGTTAAGGGAGGGATAGCAAGAGGTGGGGACACTGGGGAGGGATAACATTAGGAGAAATACCTAAAGTAGGTGACGGGAGGATGGAGGCAGCAAATGGCCTGTATATAAACAATCCTGCAAGATCTCCACCATGTACATCAGAACTTAAAATATAATGAAAAAAATAAATTCTGTTTTGACAAATCAGCTTTCTCATCACATTATTTAAGTAACATTTCATATTTTTACTAGCAAACTGAGCACTGGAAATGGAAAATGGTGACAACATGGAAAGCCTTCATTCTGTTTTCTGAAAGTGTACACTTGAAATGACTATCCTTTTTTTTATTAAAAAAAGAAAATTACCAGGGGAAAGTGTGAACGCAGTCCCCCACTACCACAAATTATGCAGTTGAGTTTCCCACATTTGGGGAAATTGCAGGGGTCAGCACATCCGGAGTGCAATGGATAAGCCTCGCCCTGGGAAAACCACCTTCATGATCGTGGCATCTCCCCTGCCAGGTTGAAATGACTATCAATAGAATTATTTTGTATTCTTTTTTCCTTATTTATTCAATCCTTCATTTAAAAGTATAGTAGTTAAGCTCCTGCACTAGGGTAGGTCCAGTGGTAGGCATTGGGAATAAAAAGAATAAAATTATCTACCTGCATGATTTTCATGTCTTGAAGTATATGGTATATTTTTAAATATACAAGAGATTAAATGAATTGTTTGGGAAAGTGCTTTTTGTAATGCTTTGCAAAGAATAACTTTTTTATTTTTCTAAAACAGGAGAAAAATGGTTTTATTAATCTTATTTTATGTTACACTTTTAATGATTAATATGAAACATTTTAAAGATGGTAGTGAACTCTGAGGTGGGGCCTGAGAATTTGCATATCTTCTGGAATATGCATTTTTAAATCTCTTTTCCTACTTAACTCCTATATCTAATTATTGTTTAAATGCACTTATTTCATCAAATTCATAACACTGTTTGGGTGGTAGCCACATTCTGAATGTCTTCATTCAGGCACTTTTGTAAGACCTGAGGATACAGGAAACAAATGACAAACTCACTGTCTGAGGCAATTTTAGAATAAATATGGAAAAAGACTGTCATTCCAATTTAATAAGCCCTATGAGAGAAGAAAGTGGAGTCTTTTAAGAACCCAGAGAAAGGGTATCTAATACAGCCTGGGAAGGAGACACAGGATGCGACCCAAGGGAGATTTCTAGAGTGGGTGACACTTTTTCAAGGATTAGTAGCCATTGGTAACTTAGAAAGAAAGAAGGATATTCCAGAAAGAAAAAAAAAATCTGTATCATAGCAAGAGATGGTTTGGTACCTGTGCTGCAACTAATTCAGAGCACCTGAAGTGTGAGGTGAAAGGAAGAAAAAGAGCAGAAATCGTCCGTGACATTTTAGATGGCCTTGGATGCTACACAGTACAGTTGGGGTTTTGACTTGAAGACAAAGGAGGTACATTGAGAACTTTAAGACAGCGGTGAGATGGTCAGATTTGCATTTTACAGAATTTATTTCTGCATATATACTGTTAATCTGTGTAATGATATACTGACTTTCTTTCTTCCAACTGCTCCTCTGGGTGGTCTTAGAGTTAGTTAAAAATCCTGGTTACCCATGGGGCTGGGGACAATTTACCTAAGATTTTTGAGCTTCAGTTTTCTCTTATAAGGTAGTCTAGTACATTGGCAGTCTGAGCTGCTATCACGTGTCTCAGCACTCAAATTGCATCTTCTTTCTCATTGCTTTTCTTCTGTTTCTCTTGATTATGAAGCTACCATGTCCTGTTTTTCTTTCCCATGGTTATTTGCTCCTTGTTGCTTTCCTTTTCCTTTTCTCTTTCTACTAAAATTAGATCTTCCCTTCTTCAGTCATACAACTCTCACTATTTTGCATGGGTTTCATTTTTTGATAATTTGATTAATATTTGACTTTCAATTCTTCTTTGATTTTGATCAGTTATAGCGATTCTTTGGATTTGTGGAATTTTGTTTGGACTTTATATCTCCAAATCGTTTTAGTATAAGACGGCAACTTTGACCTTTTAGAAGAACACGAGACAAAACAAATTATCAGGACATTTCAGATGACCAAGCTTATACTCTGAAAGTAATAAAACTTTCATTACTCAGTGAATAATGTATATTTTATTTCATGCTGCTATTCAGTAGAAGCATAATTTTTTATTTATATAATTTTCTATAACCAGAATTATCAGGAATTACAGGCATATTTTAAACTTTTACTAATTTGCTTAAGATTTATGAGAAATAAAGAGTGGAACAAGGCTAAAACGAAATTAATTCTGTAACATCCACTTCCATGGATCTCCAAATCCAGAATTAAAAAAACAGTAAGTTGAACCATGTTAGTTAAGTAAGGCAATTAACAATATGCATGAATTACTTTAAGACTATAGAATTTTAAGGCGCTATGATTGTTTAAGAAGCTCTGGAGACGCAGCATCTGATTTGACAACCACAGATCCCACCATGATACAATGCCCTGTCAACATATGCTTCTCACGTTCAAGCTGTTTACAATGTAACAAGAGAGTCAAGATGTTATAAAAAACATTTTTTTTTTACAAATTAAATCTCCCTCTAAGCTGAACTTCCTGTTTCCCAGTTTTTTGTTAGTAATGCTATAGTTCTACTAGTGTTTCTAATGCTTCCTGACCCCAGTCATTCCTGAATTCTTTATCTAATTTGTCTAAAATTTCAATGTGTTGAATCCTCCTGAATTCCCCTTTCGTCATTTCAGGGAGATCTGTTCTTTAGCATCTATTCACCACCTCCCACTTCAATTTCATCTTAACTGATCTCTTACCTGCAGTTCTCCATCTCTTCCAACTGGAAATGGACTACTAATCAAACCAATCTTCTATTTTTGCTATTCATTTTCCTATTGAGAAATCCACATTGTTCTGTTACTTTTAATAACTGGACCCAGCCAATTTTCTTGCCTTTTCTAATAAAGCTCAAATATGAACTTTTTAATCCACTCTTTCTTATCAGAACTCATCTTGTTTGTACCTGCCCCAAATTCTTTAATGATTACTCAGACTCCATTTCTTTAAGGTATTGGGTAACTACTACAGCTTCTGTAGTTTACAGTGATCTTGAATGTGTCTGACTCACTCTGACATATATGGTCCAGGCTACACACCAGTGGCATGAGATTACACATGGCCTGGTATGGTTTTATGAAAGAATTGAAGTAACGTAGAATACAAAAATGAAATGTGAAACTGAAAGACAACCTGGAATCCTCATTTTCTCCCACACTCCTTTCTTCATCCCTGTAACCAGTGGGTTTCAAGAGTTAACTACTCCCAATTTTGACATCACTCCATACAGTTTTATATATTTTATCTTCCATAAGAATCTAATGTAAGTTTCATCTTCTTTCAAGTATAATTATTATATATTACATAAATACTCCGATGTTCACTTATGTATTTTTTATACTCACACTGTGAGCCCACCAGTTATTTTTTTTAGTAGGACAATGACAAGCTGAAACAAGGAAGAATCACCATAGAAGAATTTAGAGCAATTTATCGAATTATCGCACACAGAGAAGAAATTATTGAGATTTTCAATGCATATTCTGAAAACCGGAAAATTATTTCAGAACATAATCTGGTTCAATTTCTGACACAAGAACAATATACAGTTGAGATGAGTAAAACTATTGCTTTTGAGATCATTCAGAAATATGAGCCTATCGAAGAAGGTATGTTTGCATTTCAAAGTTTTATCAGAATATTTATATGTGAAGTATTTTTTCTTTTTTTTTAAAAAAATATTTTAATGCAAAGTATTTTTATGAATTACGGTTATCAAATTATAGTTTTTGAATGGGTAAAATTTCCTTGGGAAATATATTTTATAGAATTTCTACTACCTTTTAAAAAGTTGTGCTGTATAACCATGACATTCTTTCCTATACACTGTTCAGCTCCTTCCTTTTAACTGCTTTCATGTATCTCTCAAGTGTTCAGAAACAAGCTTACAGGTGAAAATAAGACAACTATTCTATTACATGTGCCTTACTAGAAGAAGAAAGTATCTTAATCTCATGAATAAGATAAAACTTCAGTTATAGGTAGTTTTCCATTTTAATGTATTATGTTGTTGAAAATATGTGTGAAAATTAAATGAGGTAAATGAAAAAAATTCCAAGAACAAAATATTATAAAATGATTAATTTTCCTTTGTTTATAAATATAATTATCTACAACATTTCATATATATATATATTTGCTTTTTCTTCATTTTTGAACACTAAGTGATTTGGTGACTATTTAGGCTAATGATCTGTCATAGATTTTGTGATCTTTGTTCCATTTTTCAATGGGTAAAAACACTTCACAGTTTTTCATTTATGTTCATTTTGAAATAAAATAATAAACATGTAATACAGTAAATATTCATATAATTGTACCAAAACATTATTAAAGCACAATGTTTAACCTTACAGAAATCAACTGATAGAATAGCTCAAAATATTCATCTAGCAAGGGGAGTATGAAAGTTCAAGTTTTGCCTCTGAAAGTTGGCTCAGGCTACCAGTGTTTAACACATGATAATGTAGGTTCTAACAAAACCAAATTTATTTCTGCATTGGATCATACATTCATAATTCATTCAAATATTTATCTGTAGTAACCAAGTATGGTTTTTGGGGGCTGGAGCAATAGTGAAGAACAAGGCAATTAGGTCTTGAATTCCTGATGGGCTGGAGAAAGTTGACAGTAAATAATGAAGCATGTAAAAGGATAACTTAAAGAGTGCTAAGTGATATGGAAACAGCAGGGAAGGTGAGAGAGAATAAATGACCTGGGAAGCTTAGTTCAGGTTGGGTGTTTAGGAGAATCCTCTCTGAGAGTGTGAGATTTGAGCTGAAACTTAAATGGCAAGGACAGACAAGTTATGTGACAAAATGGGAGAAGTGTCTAAGGTCCAACAAAGGGAAGCACTGGACCTGAGTTGAAGAACTGAAGGAACAGAAGGAGGACAGTGAGGTTAAAGCCTTGAGAATGAGTGGGAAATGAGTTTGGAGACACTGGCAGAGATCAAACCATATAATGTCTTGTAGGCCACAATTAAGATTTTGGCTTCATGACTCAGTGCCATGCAAAGATTTTGGAGGGTTTTCAGCATTGTAGTGGCGTGATTGAGTGCAGTGTTAGTGACAAGTTGGTCTGAGCACCATTAAACTTTTGCAGGTTTGCAGCAAGGTAAAGAGCTTGCCCCAGGATATTAAGTGAATGTAGTATATAGTACATACTTAGTACGTACATACTATATCATGAAGCAGACCTGATGAGTTCAGCTTTTTTTTTTTTTTTTTTTTTTTTTTTTTTTTTTTCAAAAATAGCAAGACTTTTTCTAAGGAAGTAGTGCATTGATTTATGTTCTGGCTCAAGCTCTTTATGTCATTGCCAACTGGAAACAACCAGTTTATAGATGAGCACTTTCAGTAGCACTGATCTAGAGAATATTACCAAAAAAATTACTTTGGCACTGTCAACTTCAGGTGGTAAATTAAAAGATACAAATGAGATATTGGGATGGTGGCAATGACACTTTGGAATTGTGTTTGCATTTTAACTACAATATTACACTGTTCATCCACTTCCTCTTTTGAGCCTTCACCTGCCTCAAATACTCTCAAACACAGCCAAGACCTTGCATTTCATTTATATGATTATTGATCACTTTTGTGTCTTATTAAGGCCAATTTGACTTATGATCTTACAGTTCCAAATGCTACCAAGCTCCTCAGCCTCATCCCTCATTAGTATGTGACATGTACCAAATGAAGTTTTAAAAAATCCATGTGATTAATCCTCATTTCCAACTGGTAGTTTTTCAGGGGACAAAATGAGTTTATTTTCTATTCTATTACTGACGATGTTTATTTAATTATTAAATAGTTCAAAAGAGCTAAGCCAATTACTGCTAATTAAAGAGAGAAAAATAATAAATGTATGCAAGTCATTACTGTTACAATACATGATTCATTTGCTCCATACACTTCTATCTTCCTACATTTACATGAATTTGAAATAGAGGGTTTGTATGCCTATAAAAATTTTATGTATTTTCTTCTAGCTTTTATTTTTTTTAAACCAAAACAGTAATAGCATTTTGAATGCTGTCTTTTTCACTTTTACGATGTCATAAACATTTACTTACGTCACTATATTTTTATGATACATTATTCTTAACGGCTGCTTAGTATTGTATCATATTTTGGGCTTTAATTTGTTTATTCTCTTGCACTTATGTTGCTTTTATAAATAATGCTAATGTGAGCATTCTTGTACATCACTGTCTGAGTCTCTGCTTCTAAAAGATAAATTCCTAGAAATAAAATTCTCTGCCAAAGATCACATTCTAATTAAGTGAATGCTCATGTCACCTTTTCTTTTTGGTCAAAATGAACTATCAATCGCAATAAGAGCAACTAAAAATTATAGAGTAGATATATAGGGGTAGATCCTGTTATTACCCCCATTCCACAAATAGGGAGAGCTTAGCTAACATACTCAAGGTCATATAACAAGTTAAATTGGATATGAGTCCAGGCTGTCTCTTTCCAGAGCCAGTCTTCTGCTTAAATTAATATTTTGGTACATATCATAGTAAGTAAAATGTTCGGAGATTAATTACTAAAGATGATCATATGCAAATGACCCAGCAATTCCATTTCTAGACTTGCACCATATAGAAATGTGTATATATTTGCACCAAAAGACATTCACTAGTTATTTTTGGCAGCACTATCTGCAATAGCCCCAAACAGGAAATTATCTAAATGCCTATCAGTGATAAAATGAATAAATTGTGGCATTCTCATACAATGAAATACTGTAAAGTAATGGGAATGAGCAATGTATAACTACATGCAACTACAAGAATAAATATTTAAAACATAATGTTGAGTAAAAGAAACCAGGTACAAAATATACATATTGCCTGAGTCAATTAAAGCACAACAACCCAAGAAAAACTAATCTGTGCTTTTAGAAGTCAAACCAGTGGATATACATGGGTGTGGTGACTGGAAAGTTCTTTGACCTGTGTTCCAGTTATCCAGACGTGTAGCTCGTGGAAGCTCATTGATCTATAATACATGTACTTTTCTTGTGTGTATTTTCAAATCTTAAAAAAATCAGATATAATTAAAATATTCTTTACTTGAATGCCAGTATGGAAGAACTAAAGGTTTTACTACAAACTTTTTCCCAAACAACATAGAATATTAATATTAATTCTAAAGAACTATTTTAGAAACATTCTCTACTACTAAGTTTACAAGTGAGATGTATTTTTTTATCTTGCTAATGATATTTTTACATTCTTTTAACTTATTTTATTTTCTCTTTTTAGCTAGGAAAGCACACCAAATGTCATTTGAAGGTTTTACAAGATACATGGATTCATCTGAATGTCTACTATTTAAAAATGAATGTAGAAAAGTTTATCAAGATATGTCTCATCCATTAAATGATTATTTTATTTCATCCTCACATAACACGTATTTGGTATCTGGTCAATTAGTGGGACCAAGTGACCTTTGGGGATATGTAAGGTATTTGCTTTTTTTTTTAAAATTATACTTTAAGTTCTGGGGTACATGTGCAGAATGTGCAGGTTTGTTACATAGGTATACACATACTACACTCATCTGTGCACAGGCAGATAGATAATGACCAGGTAAAAAATGTTTTCAAGGACGAATGAATCATACGGAGAAGATGAACTAAGGTAATGTGATAAAAAGTGACTGTGAGGGTGTTACTTAGGTTAAAGTTGTCAGAAAAGTCAAGAGGTGAAATTAAATAGTTGTGGCATGAGTGATGATAGAGGAAGCCTTGGAAAGATCTAATAGAAAGGTCACGTTAAACAGAATACGTGCATGACTTGTTTAAATGAGAGAAAAATGGCAAATATGGCTGGAGACAAGTCAATGGTGAATGAAGGGAGATGAATTTGAGGAGGTAGGTAGAGTGAGTTTATGAGGGTCTTGTAGAACAAGGAGAAGAGAATAGATTTTATTCCAGCTGCACGGAGAAGGATTTTCTTTAAGATAGTGCCATAATTTGATTTGTTCAGTAATGTGGAGGAATGACTGATGAGGCCAGAGTGGAGGTAGAAGATGATTTGGGAAGATGGTGTAGCAGTGCAGGTGGTATAGATGATGGCTATAGATGAGGGGGCAGCTGAGATGATAAGTGGTTGAATTTGAGATACAGATGCTCCTCAACTTATGATGTGGTTATATCCCAACTTGAAAATATCTTAAGCTGAAAATGCATTTAGTACATCTAACCTGCCAAACATTATAACTTAACCAAGCCTACTTTAAATGTGCTCAGAACACTTACACTAGCTTACAGTGAGGCTAAATCATATCCCCACTCCAAAAGCACCCCCGCAAACTGGCAACACAGGACATCATAGAATCTTGGTTGCTTACCCTTGTGATCATGTGGCTGAGTGGGATCTGTACTCACTGCTGCTGCCCAGCATGTTGTGACAGAGTGTCTCATACAGAATATTGCTAGCTTGGGAACTGACCAATATTCAGAAGCAGAATTGTGATTCCCACTGAATGCATATTGTCTTTGTACCATCATAATGTTGAAAAATTATAAGTCAAACCATCATATGCTGGGGACCATGTAATTTTAGAAGGCAGAGCCAACATGACTTACCAGGTGATTTGAAGAGAGATGTAAGGGAAAGAGAGGAATAAAGATTTTCCTCCCAGTAACCAGTGATACTGTTGGGTGAGATGTTGAAGCCCAAAAGAGAAGCCTGTTGTAGGGTGTGAGGTAACATGCAAGAATTCTGTGGTTTCCATGTTAAGTTCCAGATACCAATTAATTACTAACTGGCTAGATCAGATAGTCAGTTGGATATATATGTGTGTGGAATTCCGAAGTTATCAGATGGGAAAACCAGAATTGGAAGTTATCAACATATATGGGATATTTAAAACCAAATGATTAGATGGTATTATTTAACGTAAAACCATCAATAGAAAAGATATCTTATAATTCTAAAATAATACCAAACTTACAAATAAATATTGCTGATTCTCTAATTTCAAATCTAACTAAAGACAGAAATTCATACATTTGGAAATGTATTCATTTAGAATTCTGTAAAGATAGCCCAATTTGTAGCTATAATTTCATTATAGGAATTTCTGTTCATTTTTTGTTATTTTTAATTTTTTTAAAGAGAGAAAATATAAATATTAAAGCAGTTATATTTAGAAATATAATTACTTTTGAATTACAAGAAAATAGTTCACCCAACTGCAAATTTACATTTAAATTTAATTGTACTTTTCTCTGTTTCTTTTTCCACCTTTTGAAGATACATGCTTAGAATGAAAGTCTTTCAAAATATTTTACCTCATGACTAGTGGCATAATATGTGTTTAAACATCAGTATTTAAGTTTCTAGTGTTCATATTTCTTCCCTTTTCCTCATCTGTTAATTTTGTGACAGATAAAACCATTGTGTATCTCAGTTTCCTCATATTTACAAAAGGAAAAAGAATATTATTGCTGTAGCATTCAATATTTTAATCTACCAAAAAGTCCTTAAATTTATTTTTATTACCAGTTAAAATTCAACTTCAAATAGAAAATAATAACATTATACAGTCTAAATAAATTGCAATAAAATTATAATATTTTATACCTTGATAGTTTATAGGAAATATTTGAAGGAAATTTAGAGATAAACAGATGAAACAAAGTTAAGAGCGGAAATTTCATACCACAAAGTTCTGTACAAATTCCAGAATGCATAGAGAATATCACCTGTAAGTTTCCTAGCAGCCAAAGCCAAGAGAGAAACAGAATTAGTTATAAGGTTTACAGTGATCATAAAAAACAGTAGTGAATGAGAGAGAAATTTTCTCTATTCGTTTTCAAAAAGGAGACTCAAAGTGAAATAATGGAGTGTCCTCAACATCACCATCAGAGAAGATAAAACTTTCTCTTATATCCCTCACACATAAGTGGTTGGTATGACATTGTGCAACCACTTAAAACATTTTTGCAGGGGACCAAGCCATGTAGCCTGAAGATGCAATTTTACAAAGATTGGCTTCATCCATGGCTAAAATTAAAACCATCTAAAAAAGTAGCAAGAATCAATATTATTTATGAAAAGTTTTAGTTCACAATATAGTTCTTGGTGGTTTATCCTCCCAACGCCCAAGTAGAAAGCTCAAGATTGTTTTCTGGCAGCACTCCAGAGAACTCATACTGTATGTTGATAAGATAGGCAAGACAATTTACCATCATAATCAACTACCAGTCAGGAAAGCAAAATTCTTCCATGGAAAATAAGAAACTTTACAAATAAACGTTGCTTCTTCTCCATCTTAAAATCTAAATACATAAATAAATCCATAAGCCAAGAAATATCTTCATTTGCAATTTTACAAATACAGCCAAATTTAAAACTTCTGCCAAGGATTAGGTGACCACCTTATTTGTCCAGAGTATCCATGGGCCAGACAAGATTTCTCTGAGTATTCTAGGTCCATTTCTCCAATACAAAGACAATTAGTTAACAAAACTCTGAAATTTTACATTACAGTGCTTTCCCACATGCCGAAATAAAGCACTGTGCACTTAAACAACAACAACAACAACAACAACAAAAACCAAAGCAAATTACCCAAGTGTGGTAGCATGTATCTGTAGTCCCAGCTACCTGGGAGGCTGATGTGGGATGGTGACTTATGCCTAGAACTTTGAGACTGCACTTTAGGCTGGTGACAGAGACTCCATCTCCCCCTCCCCCCAACACACACCTCAAAAAAAAACAAAAAACAGAGCAAAAATTTAAACCCCTAAACATCCCGAAAGAATTTACTAAGAATTTAATTTTTCACAATCAAGCTATTGGGGAAGCTTCTAAGATAGATATGATTCACCAATTCCCTTCTTCTCTAATGCCTTACTTCTCAAGTTTTCATCTTTTATCTCTATTATTCCCAAGAGTATGTAAGGTTTCTCTCTCTCTCTGCTATATTGTAGGCAGTCCTGAATGCAGTACGTTGACTTAGTGTCATAATAGTTTTATCTGTTTTCAGCTATGTTCCTAAGTACTTCTTGGATCATCTCCCTAGAAAGGGACTAAATATGATCTCCAAAGAAGAACTAAATCTAAAAGGTTCATTTTCTCATATGACCCATTTGGTGCTCTGTGCTTCTGTTTGGAAAAACTACTGATTATACATAAGTACTTGGTGCTAGGACTACACCTTCTTCTCCAGGTTATCATGACTTTTGGCAGGGTTTCTCAAACTTTTCACTTTATAAGTCAGATAATTCTTTGTTGTCGGGGGCTGTCTGGTGCCTTGCAGAATGTTTAGCATCATTGTGACCATTACCTGCCAGAGGCCAGTTACAACCCTACCCCATCTCCAGTTGTGGCAGCTGAAAATGTCTCCAGACATTGCCAAATCCCTCCAGTGAGACAAACTCGTCCCAGTGAAAAAACAATAACCTGCAGACGGTGGGATAATTTAATATACTTATTGGAAAACATGTGTCAGCTTGGTTTTTATGGGAAAATATCTCTATGTATGGCAAGGAAGCTTTTTTAACCTCTTTCCTAACATGTGAACATTGATTCTAAGATTCTGGAGTTTCAGATCAGCTCTCTTTTGATTCAGTTTTGTCTCTTCCAAGATTGCATTTTAGAAGATCACATTTTTCTGCCTTCTACTTTTTTTTCTTAACATCTCTGCAGTTCCCATTTTTTTCTCATATAAACAATAAATATTTGCTGACAGTCAGTTTGTCAAACATGTTTCATGAGACTGAAATTTCAGTCACTGCTCTTGTAGAACTAGCACTAACCATTGCCTCATGCTAGTGTTGCTGATCCTTGGTCTGTGGTTGGCATATATTAGCTCCATGTCAGGCCAGGTTCATAGATAATAAATAGGAACAACTATACAACTATGTGTGCATGTCTGTGAAATAATTTAAAGAATTATCTTATTGCTGTGTCTATATTTGCAGGAATCAATCAATAAATCAATAAATTTGAGTGAACTCTTGGGTCTTGGTAGTTTGGGGCAAATGACCTATTTCATGATGGCATACAGTGGCCTGCTCTGGGCTGGGTATGAAGATTCTAAGACATCCCTGTTTGCTTATATTCGTTATTATAAAGTCAGTGGAAAATCTGAATGCAATCAGCTTCAACTGACACCGAGTAAATAAAAGCATATGTGTTAATAAAGCATCCTGTCATCGCTCTCTTGTATTATGAACACTGAGAATTAATTTTAACCCAGTGAGTAAAACTGATTTAATGAACCTAAGAGAATTTATGTCTAAATCAAGAAACTGATTTTTATTTTTTAGGTAGAAAAATCAGACCCAGTTTAGACATCAACGGAAGAAGAAATATATTTTCCTCAGTTTTGATAAAGCTGTGAACTTGCATTCTGAGGCAGTCAGTTCAAATTTTTCTCCCAGTGAAATTATGGGTCAAATAGACATAGATTAGCTGATGTCCAGGCTTCCTTTGCATAAACTTTAATTTTCTCTAGTACTTACTTGTATTAAGATTAGAGATGGTCTTATTATGCAAAACGGTTAGAGAAAGAAGGATTATTAACTGATTCATTAGGCCCTCTAGTTTCCATACCCTCTAGCCAACACTGTTTCCAGGGAGCAAGTATTGTCATGATTTATCTTTTCTTTATCCTTCCCTTCCTACCATATACTCCATTCCCCAAAGCCTGACATGAGAAAAGAATTAGATAAGATTTTATTAATATATTTTACTATTCTGAGAGGGCTTTGAAAATTATTGCTTTTCAATAGTATTGCATTTAACAGTAAATGCCACTATAAGCAAAACTCTCTGGGTTAGAAGTAGAGATATTTCAGAGCTACAACTATGGAGCAGGTATCTTCATTGCTTACTCAAAACCAAGCCTTGGATGGAGAGCACATAAGAGTAAAACATTTGCCTAGAAAGAAAGACACAGTAATGTACTACATAGACAGTTTTCATCTTTTTAATACAAATTTCCAGATACTCAAAACTTGTCCTAAAGACAAATTTTTATAGAGTGTTATGGACTCATTTATGCATTTATTATAAAATCACAAACAGTCTTTGGAATATTTTAAGACTTTGGTATGTATTTTTAATGGTCCAGGGGTAACATTTTATTTTGCTTAAATTTTGCTAGTGCCCTTGTTAAAGGATGCCGTTGTTTGGAGATTGACTGCTGGGATGGAGCACAGAATGAACCTATTGTGTATCATGGCTACACCCTCACCAGCAAACTTCTGTTTAAAACTGTTATCCAAGCAATACACAAATATGCATTCATGGTATGTATATATCTTTGTTCAACTGTAGTTATTTAAACAGAAGCAATTCTAATTTACTTCTTTCAAAATCCTATAATGCGTAGCCTTACTTTAGATCAGTGATTTCAAATTGCGGGTTACGATCCATTAGCAGGCAGTGAAATCCATGTTGCATATAGTTAAAGGTAGATTTATCAAAGTTAGTTTCAGCTAGTAAGGTACATAGTGTTTCATGGAAATTTTTGTTTACGCACGTGTGTGTGTGTGTGTGTGTGTGTGTGTGTGTGTGTGTGTGTATTGTTCAACAATGTAAAATATATTTATTATTGTGGATGACGGCCAGGAAAGTTTGAGAAATACTGGTCTAGGTAATAGCAAATATTTTACCAATATTCAACTATTTTACTTTCAAGACAAATAAAATGTGTCAACAATGCATCATTTCAATTGTTGACATTTTAATGACTATAATGATAGCTATTTATATAGCAAGAAATGTTCAGAAGTTTACTTTGGATTCAAAAAATTTTAATTTATTACAGATTCAAAGATACAGTTATTCCCAGAATTCAAGCTCAGTCTATGAATCCTACTCTATAAATTGAGCAGGTTTTTGCAATCCCTCAATGTTAAGGAGTACTGAACATTTGGTTTCATTTATCAATGTGACTAATTTTGTACCTTCAGACATTTTAAGTTGTTTTTGTAAACTTAACACATTTGATTTCTAAAGCCCTTCAATTACAGTACATTTTAGTACCATCAAAATGACTAAACAAATTCTTACTACATTACTAAAACTATGTCATGTGTACCTAATACATTAAATTTACAAATGTGATTAACTTCTATGTCAATACATTACATAATCTGTCAGCATAAACTTAAAATCACAAATATATATAAATTTATCTACTATATATTAAAATAGAGTACAAAATAAATATTCCAAAGATACAAATATTATATATGAACAATTTTTATCTTAATATAAAAACATTGAGAATATGGCACTGATTCTCCTAAACACGTAATTTCTGATTTCTAAATTCACATATCTCCACTCCCATCGCTTTCTTGAGCTCACACCAATGTACACAACTGCCTATTTGACTTTTCCACTTAGATATTGAATGCGCGTATTTAACTTAACATGTTTAAAATTGAGCTCCCTGATATTTCTCTAGTCCTGCTCTTGCCATGGCCTTCCCCATCTCATTAATGGCAACTTCCATATGCCCCAGCCAAAATCTGTTTTGCCAGCCGTAACCTTCTTCTCCTTCTCTCAAGCCCCTCATTCGATTTTTCAGCAAATCATCTTGGCTTTACTTTTAAAATGTATCCTGAATTTAATTCCTTTTTCTCATTCTTACTGTCACTTCTCAGTCAACCAACATCATCTCTCACCTAAATGATCCCAATATCCTCTTCTCTGGTATTCTTGCTTCTTTCCTTACTCCTCTGCAGTCTCATCTCAAAATATCAGCCAGAGTGACTTTTTGGTAAGTCAGATTATGTCATTGCCCTTCTCAAAGCCTTCAGCCTCACTCAAAAATAAAAGCTAAAATTTGTACAATGACTCAAAAGGCCCTAAGTGGTCAGTTTTTAATTACCAGTTTGAACTCTCCTGCTACTCTATCCCTGTTCACTTGGCCTTTCTGGCCTCCTTAGTCTTTTTCAGACACATCTCAAGGCCTTTGTACTTGTTATTTCCCCTTAATATGAAATACTCTTCCCAAATATTTGCATGGTTAACTCCCTCACCGAATTCAGAGTGCAAAAATAAGTTTTAAAAAGTAGAGACAGTCTTAAAATTCAAAGGCCTTCCAAAGATGAAAAGCCTACAGTTTCTAAGATTCCAAAAAGCAAGAAATGGGAAACTGGTTAAGAAAAAGAAACAAAAGGGAATACTTTCTATTCTTTCCAATAGGAAGAAAAGAAGCAAAATTATTTTTATTTGCAAATGACATAATCCTGTCTATAGAAAAGCCTAAAGATTCCACACAAAAAACCTTGTTAGAAGTAAATGAATTCAGTAAAGTTTCAGGACACAAAATCAACATATTTAAATCAGTAGTATTTTTATACACAAATAATGACCTAATTGAAAGAAATTAAGAAAATAATCTCATTTATAATAGTGTAAAAATAACATATCTAGGAATAAATTTAACCAAGAAGGTGAAAGATCTGTACACTAAAAACTATAAAACATGGATGAAAGAAATTGGAGACACAAATAAATGGAAAGATATCCTATGTTCCTAAATCAGAAGATATAAAACAATATTGCTAAAATGTTCGTACTATCTAAAGCAATATACAGGGTTTTTCCCCCCTTGGAGTGTGGCATTGCTATGTTGTCCAGGCTGGTGTCAAAGTTCTGGCCTCAGAAGATCCTCTTACCTTGGCCTTCCAAAGGGCTTGGATTACAGGTGTGAGTAACTATACCAGGCTACAATATACAGATTTAATGCAATCCCTATCAAAATTCCAATGGCATTATTCATAGAAGTAGAAAAAAGATTCCTAAAATTTGTAAAGAACTATAAAAGATTTCAAATAGCCAAAACAATTCTGAGAAATAAAAACAAAGTTGGAGGATCACATTTTCTGACTTAAAATTATATTACAAAGCTATAGTAATCAACACAGCATGGTCCTGGGCAGAGAAACAGACATATAGACCGGTGGAACAGAATAGAGAGACTAGAGATCAACCTAAGCATATATGGTCAACTAATTTTTGTCAAGGAGACCAAGAAGACATAATGAAAAAGGATAGTATCTTCATTAAATGGTACTAAAAAAACTGGATTTCAACATGCTAAAGAATGAAATTAGACACTTATCTTACACTATACACAACAAATCAATTTAAAATGGATTAAAAAAAAAACCCTACGTATAAGTCTAGAAACTATGAAAATCCTAGAAGGGAGCATAGGGGGAAAGCTCATAGACACTGATTTTGGCAATGATTTTTTTTTGATATTACATCAAAGGCTCAGATCACAAAAGCAAAAATAAATAACTAGGACTACATCAAACTAACAAGTTTTTGCACAGCAAAGAAAACAATCAACAAAATGAAAGTGCAGCCTATGGACTAGAAAAATATATTTGCAAACCATGTATCTGATAAGTGATTAATATCCAAAATTTATAAAGAACTCATATAACTCATTAGTGGAAAATAAAAAACAACTCAATTAAAAAATGAACAAAAAATCTTAATAGACATTTCTCCAAAGAAGACATAAAAATGCCAACAGGAATATGAAAAGGTTCTTGACATTAGTCACCTGGGAAATGCAAATCAAAATGACCATGAGATACCACCTCACAGTCTTACCATGTCAGAAGGTCTCATGAAAAAGTCAAAAGATAACAAATGTTGGTGAGGGTGTGGAGAAAAGGGAACTGTGTACACTGTTGGTGGGAATGTAGATTGGTAACACCAATGGGAAAACAGCATGAAGGTTGCTACAGAAATTAAAAAAATAGAGCTACCATAAAAGCAGTAATCCCTCTTCTAGATACATACCCAAAGCGAATTAAATCACCATCTCATAAAGATATTTGTGCTGCATTGTACATTGTAGAATTATTCCCAACAGCCATGATATGGAAACAACCTAAGTGTTCACTGACAGACAAATGGAGAAAGAAAATAGATATATACAATGGAATAAGATTCAGTCTTTAAAAAGAATGAGATCTTTCCATTTACCACAACATGGGTGAGGAGGTTATGCTAACTGAAACAAGCCAGACACAGAAATAAATGATGGCTGATCTCACTTATATGTGGAATTAAAAAAAAAACAAC
Source organism: Saimiri boliviensis (assembly GCF_048565385.1). NCBI lineage: Eukaryota > Metazoa > Chordata > Mammalia > Primates > Cebidae > Saimiri > Saimiri boliviensis. The sequence continues at coordinate 111,882,033 of NC_133455.1, forward strand.
TCTAAAATATACAGAGATCAAGAACAAAACAGTGGTTGACAGGAATGAGATATGGGGAGCAGGAAGAAAATGGAGACAGGTAGGTCAGAGGCTACAAAGTACCACATATCTAGGATGAAAAAGTTTAGGTATCTAATGTACCAAATGAGGATTATAGGTAATAAAATTGTACTGTTTATATTATTCATGCTGAGTAAGTAAATTTTAGCTGCTCTTGCCACAGAAATTTAAAAAAGGGTAACTGCGAGATCATGGATAGATAGATATGTTAATTTGATTCACTATAATAACGTTTTTAGTATCGACATGTATCCCACAACATCATGTTGTATACCCTAAGTATACACAATAAAATTTATTTAAGACACCCAAAAGAAGTGAGATTTTAAACAAAGCTTTGAGCAATGAAAACTCAATGAGACTTCCCAGCTGAACAAGATGACTCAGTTTTGCAGCATAGATCAGATTAAAGTTTAGACTTCCTACCCAAGGTAATCACTATTAATTTGGAAAAAGAGGACATGAAATTAAATACATGATAACTATGACTAGGAAAAAACCTTGAGTCTAGTTGCATGAGTTTACTCGCACAAATATATAAGACATCTAAGTTTTGCGGGACTTGTATTGCCAGAAAAAAACAAACAAACAAACAAAAAAAAAAACAACCCACAAGTATGATCTTAGGTGAGCCTTAAAACAGGCTTTGGTAAGGAAATGCACTGCAAACATTGCTTGGCTTTCAAGAGAGCAAACTCCTCAACATCCACTTTCAATGTGGCCAAAGATAAAAGAAAGAGAATCTTCCCAGAGGATGGAGCCAAGAACACTGAGAAATGACATCAGTGTTTTCAGGGCCACATGGAAGAATTCACCTTCTAGGCTATCACTTTGCCCAGTCTCAGAATTACTTACTATATTTGGAAAAAGATTTACACTATTCTGTTGGGGTCAGAATGAGTTAATAGACTCACTAATTGAGAAGGTCATTGTGTAGGTCGAATAAGGGCTTCCAAAAATACTAAGTTTTAATTCTTGGAGCTTGTAAGTGTTGTTATATTTGGAAGAAGTGTTTTTGCAGATGTAATGAAGTTAAACACTTCTAGATGTGGAGATTATTCTGGATTATCTGAGTGGGCTCTAAACACCATCATATGCACTTTTATAAGAAGGAAGTCGAGAGATTTGATACACCAAAGGAGGAGGCAATGGGAAGACAGGGACAGAGATTAGAGAGATGTGGCCACAAGTGGAGGAATGCGGGCAACCGCCTAAACCTGGAAGAGGCAAGGAGGATTCTTCCCCAGTGCCTCCCAAGGGAGTGCAGCCTTGCCAACACCTTGATTTTAGACCAGTGAAACTGACTTCAAACTTCTGGTGACTAGATTGTGAGAGAATAAATGTTGTTTTGAACCACCAAGGTTTGTTGTAATTTTTATCACAGTAGTCACAAAGCAATATACTCATACATTAAAAAGACATAGTAATTATCTATTCTGTTCTGTGTGCTGTGAAAATGCAGCAAGACTTGTGATTCCCTGGCCTTTTTCACAAACTGGTAAATTTATGCTCTGATAAGTATACATGAAATCAAAACAAAGAACAAATCTTAAATTAGATCCAATGATGTTTTGATTTTATGGCAAGTTTTGAAGTTACAGCAGTGAGAAAGGGCAGAAGCTTCACTCCTTTACTATTAGAAACTGGAAATATCTTTATCATTTCTAATTTTAAAACAATGACTTTTGATTACAAAACTTAAAACTGAAAAAGCAGAATATTAACATTTCCCCCAACTCATGAGTGTTAATAATGTTTTTGTCTCACATTTAAAATATCTAGATATTTGTATATCAACAAATAAAAATGTAGCATGTTACTTTTTGGTAACTTGCTTTTCTTCATAAATCCATAGATAACTTTCTATAGCAGTATAGATAGCTCTGCCACTTCTGGATTTAAGTGATTCTCCTGCCTCAGCCTCCTTAGGAGCTAGGATTACAGGCACATGCCACCACACCTGGCTAATTTTTGTATTTTTAGAGAGATGGGGTTTCACCATGTTGGACAGGCTGTTCTCGAACTCCTGACCTCAGGTGATCCACCCACCTTAGCCTCTCAAAGTGCTGGGATTACAGGTGTAAGCCACTGAGCCTGGCCAGTATAATTTATTTAAACGAGTACTCACTGATGGGTGCTTCAGTTGTTCCTATTCTTTAGGTATAATTGGTAATAAATTTTTCTTTTTATACAGATTTAATGGTCTCTGTTTTGGCAAACTCAAGAGTACTTTCAGTTTAAAGAATACTTACTTATTTTGCAAAGGTACTAAACATTAGAAGTTTTTTTTTTTTTAAAAAATACAGTAAACACATATTAATTACATTACAGTTATTTAGAAGTTTTGATGAATAACCATAGTAATGGTTACTTTTTTAGACATCTGACTACCCAGTGGTACTCTCTTTAGAAAATCACTGCTCTCCTGCCCAACAAGAAGTAATGGCAGACAATTTGCAGACTACTTTTGGAGAGTCCTTGCTTTCTGATATGCTTGATGATTTTCCTGATACTCTACCATCACCAGAGGTAACATTTTTTTTTTTTTCTGAGAAATTCATGTTACGAAAAAAACTCCATGAAAACATGTCACTGTTATATTGCCCCTTGAAACTGGGCTAGAGACCAATGAAAATGCTTATTTTTGATCACTCATAGAGGTTTATCTTGGCAATGTTGCCTAGGGAATGTTCTCATGAACATCTAGGTGAATATACTTTGATAAAGAGAATATATCTTTATGTGAAATCCACATTTTGATTGTGTCTCCTACCTCATGGGTCCCCAATTTCAAAGCAATTAGTATTAGGGACCAGAAATTTAGTTATGTTTTATAGGCAAAAGTCTCAGAAAGTGGCAAAAGTTCTAGACTGTAAATAGAGCCAGTACCCAATATCTCAATAGCTAGGTAGCAGGTTCCCCTTTAGAAAATGTACTGTTTTCAATTTCACTGTCTTTATGACCCTTTCCATCTTAATTTGAGCATACTGAAGTATTTGCTTTGAAAAATCACATCCATATCTACTATCAGGACTTCGCTTCTCTCTCTGGCTCTCTCTTTATTACTCCCTCTCACAGCCCAAATTTCCGTTTTCTTGTGTCCTTGAAACCTATCCAGTCCCTCTTCCTCTTCTAACTGCTTCACAGGAAAGTTCCCATTACATTCATCAGAGATTTTCTTAATGATAAATTCTAATGAACTCATTTTAGTCTTCATCTATTTGTTCTCTCATTAACATTCAATATTGTGGACCTCTACTTCCTTTCCCTGAAACACTTTCTGTTGTAAGATCACATTCTTCTTCTTATTATTATTTTTTGAGATGGAGTTTCACTCTTGTTGCCCAGGCTGGAGTGCAATGGCGCCATAATCAGCTCACTGAAACCTCTGCCTCCTGGGTTCAAGCGATTCTTCTGCCTCAGACTCCTGAGTAGCTGGGACTACAGGCATGCACCACCACCCCACTAATTTTGTATTTTTAGTAGAGATGGGGTTTCTTCATGTTGGTCAGGTTGGTCTCGAACTCTCAACCCCAGGTGATCTGCCTGCCTCGGCCTCCCAAAGTGCTGGGATTACAGGTGTGAGCCATTGCACCCAGCCTGTAACATCACATTCTTTAGCCTTCCCTTGCCCCTCTTTGACTACTCCTGTTTAGTTTTCCTTGCTGGGCCTTTCTTTTTACTCCCAATTTTATCAGACGATAAATAAACTTTTTTTGATGATAGTGTTGTCTAACAACCAATAGTTTAGTTTTGACATGTCTTCATTTTTGGTAGACACAGCAATATTTTTGTAATATTTGAATATTTCCCTCTGTGTTTTTCTTATTTATTTTATTTGTCAACCTAAAATAATCAAAAGGCTCAGGATTCAGTTAGAAGAATTTATTCAAGTGTATAGTGTGAGGGTAGCTTTCTGGGACACACAGTAAAAAATGGTAGTCATTGCTCCTGGTGTGAGAAAAAGTGAAAATTGTTTTATGTAGGCAAAAACAGATGTGCTGAAGAGAATTACAATATTTTCCATACAATGGCTAACATACAGATTTAAGATTTGATTGGCTACTGTTGATTACATTCTAAGAGGTTTGCTTAACATTTTATTGTAAAGAGGTAGTTACAAGGTTCTCTATCTCTGAGATAATTTTGTCTAGGTTTGAATGAAGAAGAGGGAGTCTGGTCAACGTATAACATCTCAACACAAAAGTCAGGAAGCAACAATCAGGCACCAGATAAGAAAAACAGCTGTATTACATGACTGAGTTTCCAGGGCTGAACTCTTCCCTTTGGCATAATAAATTTGGAAGATCCTCAAATTTTACTTCTTTTAACATTTTATTTAAATCAGTGAAAATTTTTAAAGTGAAAGTGTTGTGACACTAGTGACAAGAAATATAGGGCTCACGATAGAACTGAGACAGAAAAAAGGCATTGTGTAATAATTGGAAAGACCATAGTTCTTTTGCCTCATAAGAATGCCCACATAATGTGTTCAATTGTGGCAGAAAAGAAATAGTAAAGAATTTTGTAAAGCGCTGGAAACATATTATCAAAGATTAAACCCAAGCCATAGCCCAATTCTGGAAATTATAATAATTTTTAGCTTTCTAGTAAGAGAATCCTCCTTCCTATTATACGTGAATCTATTTTTCTAGCACTCTAGTATGTAGCTTTCATTCAAATTTTAGCTTCCATACTAAAGCAGGGAGGTGATTTTCAATGAGAAAATGAAGAATTAAAGTTACTCTGTAATCCCAGCTACTTGGGAGGCTGAGGCAGGAGAACTGCTTGGATGCGGGAGGTAGAGGTTGCAATAAGCTGAGATCTCATCCTGCACTCCATCCCGGGTGACAGAGTGAGGCTCTGTTTAAAAAAAAAAAAAAAAGTTACTTTATCCTACAATATTCTGTCCTTGTGTGTAAAAGAATAGCCTAGAGACTTGTTAAGGAGGCCCAATTCCAGCCCCACAATTCGAGAATATAATTCTTTAATTTTGAAATAGATCCTAGGAATTTGTCCCTTTTCCAAGCACTTCTGATAATATTCTTGATGCATAGGATTGCAGAGTGTACTTTGGTAAACTCTGCAGTACAGAGTATCATAAGGGTCATTTAAAAGAGATAAGATCCAAGATGATGGAATAATTTGAATGGATACCTGAGGATGACAAAAGGGAAAGGACAATCAATGCTCTTTGGAGAAAAAAACTTTATAATCCAGATTTCAGCATTGTATATAACAGAACTGGTGCTTAAATGTACTCATTAAATTAAGGAAAGTTTCCTAAGGGCAGGAATAACCAAGTGAAAGAATGGAACCAGAGCCTTCAAATTTAGAACAAGTGACACTGATGGTAAATTTTGCTATGCTTCAAGATTTGATAGACAGAAAATATTAAGTTAAGGATGCTTATATGTAATACAGAACAAATTTGAAGTCTTTATTACAAATCTTTAATTTAGTCTATACTAGATGCCAGACACTTAGGATAGACATTTTAATATACCTGATTTCATTTAATACTTTTTAATGTTGGATAAGAAAATGATGAGCTGAAGTATTTACTAACAGAAGTTGTAACATTTTAATTGCAATATTATGGTATTTATACATATATACTTTTCACATATTTCAATTTTTGGAACAGCATCAGCTTGTGAAATATCAAAGAAATGGCATATGGTAAGTCTCAATCATAAGAGGCTTATTTTTTGGTGAATTATAATCAATAACATTATATCACTGTATTCATTCCTGTACTGAGGTATGAATAGAAGTAAGGGAAAAAATGGAGTTCTTACATATATTATTACTGTAGGCTAATTGAACATATAGTGAAACACTTTTCAACGACTGTTACAATGCAAATTTACTTGTAAATGTGTTAATTGTATCTCTCAAATTGTTTCCTTAGGCACTAAAATTCAAAGTATTAGTTAAAAATAAGAAAATAGGAACCTTGAAGGAAACCCGTGAAAGAAAAGGTTCTGATAAGCGTGGTAAGGTGGAGGAATGGGAAGAAGAAATGGCAGATCTAGAGGAGGAGGAGGAGGATAAATTCAAAGAGTCGGAAATATTCGAATCTGTTTCAGGAGACAATCAAGACAAGGAAACAGGGGTAAAAAACCTATCTGGAGTAATGCTTTTCAAGAAAAAGAAGGTGAGGTGGTGCTTTGTGAAAATCTTACATGTGATTAAAAAGTTTTCTAATTTTATTCTTGGTGGAGAAGTTTTGAAAATTCTGGAAAAAATCTTTTTACTTTTTATAAAAACTCTAACATTTACAATTTACTTTGAAAACATTGATGATGGAAGAGAAATTTTTTAAATTGCCTCTTTTTTTATGTTAGCTGCTTAAGAAAATTTTTTTTTTTCTCTAGGCTGGGCACGGTAGCTCGTGTGTGTAATCCCAGCACTTTGGGAAGCTGAGGTGGGCAAATCACATGAGGTTAGGAGTTTGAGACTAGCCTAGCTAACATGGTGAAACCCTGTCTCTAATAAAAATACAAAAATTAGCCTGGCATGGTTGCACATGCCTGGAGTTCCAGCTACTTGGGACACTGAAGGAGGAGAATTGCTTGAATCCGGGAGGTGGAGGTTGCAGTGAGCCAAGATCATGCCATTGCACTCCAGCCTGGGCAACAGAATGAGATCCTGTCTCAAAAATAAATATGTAAAAATAAAAAAATTCTCTATAGTTGATAAATATTATGCACTCTTATGAAGCATACTTTGTACAAAGTGCAAAAGATACAGAGATACACAACATAAATTCCCTAGTATTAGTAAAGGCAGAGACAAGAATCAATGTTTATAATAGGTAGTGTTATATGTATATACATTAGCATGATGAAAGAAAGTACATTAGGTTGTATGTGACACAAACCCAATCCAGCTGGTTTAGATAAAATGATAATTGGCCTGCATAGATGAAAAATGCAGTGAAAGGGATTTCAATTTCAAAAATGACTTGATATAGTGTCTCACATAAAGTTAGCAGAACTTTCTTTCTTTCTCCAGCTTTGCTCCCACTTTCTCTGTGTTGCTGCAAGACTATTGCAAAAATTCAGCTTTATATCACTTCAGCTTCAAATCCAGTGGCATGCCTATCTGTTGGCAGAGCAAGCAATTTTTATTTTATTTATTTTTTGGTACGTTGGCTCTCATCTGGTTATGGTCACATCCCTGAACCAATTACTGTTGCTAGGGAAATGCAAAGCTCTGGTTAGCCCGCCCAACCTACATGACTCATGCTTGGATTCAGCATGAGCAAGAAATGTTTTCCCACAACAAAACTTGGGAAATGGCTAAAAAGAAGTGTAAGAGAAATAGATGCCGGATTGTGAGATGGCAAATGTTCACTATATAATAAAAGTCATTTCAAAGTAAATTTATTCATGATGAAAATTCCTAAATTTATAAAATTCAAAGGAATATAGTGAGATCTTTATGAAAAAAACAAATAGTAATAATTGTGGTCCTCAATACTTATTACATTAATCATGATTTTAAATTTGAGCTAGTTTATATAACATTAAATATTTTTGTTCCCAAAAATAACCACATTGAGTTAATACAAATGGTGTTTGAGGAGATAATCTAATGAAAAAATGAAAATCATTTATTTCAAAGTATGTTTTATTAGAAAAAGATTTTTCCCAATGATTAGCATAAAAATGTGAAATTACTGCATTTTATTTTTAGATCAGGAAGCTAAAAATTTCTCTGGCCTTATCTGATCTTGTCATTTATACTAAAGCTGAGAAGTTCAGAAACTTTCAACATTCAAGATTGTATCAGCAATTTAATGAAAATAATTCTATTGGGGAGACACAAGCCCGAAAACTTTCAAAATTGAGAGGTAAATTTTTATGATTCAAATGGAATAAATGTTTAAATGAGTTAGATCCTCTGCCAGGGTGTTAAGATTGCTCAATGATATTTATAAAATGTATAGTCTTATAAAATTTCAACATATTTAGCAAAATTTAGAAAGGGGTTACATACCTCAGGTCTCGTTAAGTTTTATTTCACAGAACATAGCCATTAATTAACTTTTCTAACCCATGACATTTAGATTGAGAATGTCCGATGTGGCCACCTTCGTTGAGGGTGGGGGGCTGTATCGAGCAGTTTATATGGGAGAGCAGTGGCAGGGCTGCAGAGGGAGGCAGAGCCAAATTGGAAGGCTTGAACTTTGTTCTAGGAGTGAAGGTGAGCAGGAGAGATTGAAATCTCAGCAGTGGCATGATTCACTGCATTTCTAAACAATGCCTCTGATAGCAGCTAAAGGGTGAGATTGCAGGCAGAAAGGTGGTAATAAAGGTTTATGGCAGTGACAGCGGAGACAGGATAAACTTTGTGTATTTAATAGGCATCGAAGGGGGTAGAGTTAATCAAACTTGGAGGCTCTATGTCTATGGTGAAGGAAGGGGAAAAACTGACGCCCAGTCTGGACTACCAGATGGCTGTGCAGAGTGTGCATGCCACACTGCACACCTCTAGAGGTGTCGTCTGTCTCTGCATCTTCTTTTCATTGCCTCCAATTCTAAACCTGAGGTGGTTTTCTGTTAGGCAGTGCCCAAGGTAAAACAGGGCCTGAGAAAGAGAATGGGAAGAAGACTCATTATGTGGGGGGTGTCTGAAACTTAAAAGGTAAAGTGCAACTAATTTAATAGCCAGGTGACAATTTTTTTTAGTAGTGGGGGTGTGGGAGAAGTGGGGACAATAATGGATACAAAATTATGGTTGGATAGATTGAATAAGACATAGTATTTGATAGTGCAAAAGGTGACTACAGTCAACAATAATTTATTGTACATTTAAAAATAACTAAAATAGTATAATTGGATTGTTTGTTAGACAAAGGATAAATGCTTGGGGTAATGGATACACCACTTACCCTGACGTGATTACTATATGTGGTATGTCTGTATCAAAATATCTCACGTATACCATAAATATATATATCTACGTACCCACAAAAATTAAAAGTTAAAAAAGTGCAATCTACCATCTAGTGTAGAAATAACACAGAAGGAAAATCAGCACCTCCAATTGACTTGAGAAAAGTTGCTGACTGTTTGGGAATGCAGATTCTGATATATTTAATGATTAACCGCATTGGGCTGGTCACAGGTACTCAAGGATTTTGAAGAATACTTTAGTTCATATTCTCTATCTATTAGAGAGATCCTGGATTTTTTAAAGGCTCTTTTCTTTTTTTAACCTGTGGGTTGTAACCAAAAATCAATTCAGTAGGTCTGGACTACTATTAAATAATAGCATAGGATAGAGTAGGGTAGAGTACAATGGAATGGAATAAAATAGAAGACTGTATTGTAAGCACAATTGTGCAAGGTGCATGTGTGTTGGACTGTAAAATGTATTTTTTTACTGTAAGGTATGCTTAAGAGTTTGAATGACATGCTTTACTGGTCTCTGTTCCTTCAAATTATTGTATTTTCAATTATAATTATACTACTTTCATATTAAAAACTTGCAAAAAAATTTGGAAAAGAATTGGATAGTTCTGAGTAGAGTCAAAGTATAGCATTACTATCTCCTGGAAGGGGTATAGAGCATTTTTCTTGCACCAAAAGTTAATAGTAAATAATTAATGAAGTCAGCAAAGGTTTAACTTCAAGGATGCCAATTATTATTATAAACATAATAAAAATCATTAAAAATAATGCAGATGAATATTGAAAAGAAATGATATTCACATTATTTTAGTAAATAATAATTGTGGCTTATGAAAGGGGGCATTATTATTCCACTAAAAATTATACACATACAAAAGAATGGAAAGATATATACATCAAGGAGTTATCAGTGGTTATCAATTGGCTGATTACATATGGTTTTATTTGTTCTTTGATGTTCTCCTATTTTACAGTGAACATGAACTGCATTTGTAATAACAAACATGTTTAATTTATAAAGGTTAATCTCAGAAATAACAAAATCGTATTATGTTATGAGACCTTAGTCATCATTCATATTTATTACATTGTAAATGAGAAACATTAAACTTAGGAGAGTATGTGTTTTGCCTAAGGACAGACATCTGTTAGTACTAGATAAGGGAGTATGATACTTGGACACCTATGTGGCATTAATACACACATGGTTTTGAGATAAACTTTCTCTCAAGGATTGTGTAACTTTGAAAATGCATATTGATAAAATTAACTGTAATTTTTAATTTGACAATGCTTCTGAAATAATAATATTTAGAGTGAGGAGGAAGGTGATTTGATTCTAGTTGGATTAGCAAATGAAGTAAGCCATAAGCAATAACCATTCTCCCATGATGAGTCACTACGTCAGCAGGAATGGTTGCAGAAACAGGATCTGTTTAATGAAAAAAGAAAAACCTTGGAGAAGCATGAAATCTGTGTTCAAAAATTTGAAGCAGGTGCCAAATGATAAAGGGTGTAAGTTAGTTTGAATATCAAGTGACTTAAATATTATATAGAAAAGAAGAAACACAAATAATACATATAGAAACCGAAATAGATTGCATGTGTATGTTTGTTTCTGTATCTGTGTATACTACAAGTATGTAAAGATTATCCAAGTAAGAAAGACATTTGAAATAATTAAAAGCATTGAGAGTTTTTCAATAGAGAGATGTACACACAGATTGAATAAACTTTGGAGAAAGATGCTGGAATGAAGGGGTTGGAAGTAGAACTGGACAACTCTGAGGTACCTTTTGACCCTGAGAATCTGTGAAAGTAAGATTAATTTAGCTGGAATCATACAGCTTTGTGTGACTTCCATGTGATTCTGTCCTACTGCAAAAATCAAAATGGAAAAATAATGGAAAAAAAAATGCTGCCTTTGTTTTGAAAAATGCATGCATTTTATTTTGGAATTTTATGTATTATTACAACAGAGTGAAATACTTTGGATGTAAAAAAATATATAAATTATCTAATCAATTTCTCCTTGAATAATCAGTGTATATAAATTTTGTGATAAAATTGTCACTAACATCTAAATAATAGTGAATTACATTATAAACAAATGCATGGATTTATTCTGATTTTCATGCATTGCAAATTTTTGCCAAGACAATACATACGAAAATTGTTGAAACTATTATAGAATTATATGGCATATATAGAAATAGTGGCTTAGTTAATTCACTTAAACTCTTTCACAATGTTTTAATCATTCTTTTTCAGCCCATGAGTTTATTTTTCACACCAGGAAGTTCATTACCAGAATATATCCCAAAGCAACAAGAGCAGACTCTTCTAATTTTAATCCCCAAGAATTTTGGAATATAGGTTGTCAAATGGGTATGTTATATAGGATATTGAGTTGTTTGCAAAAGTAACATAAAATGAATTTACTTTATGGATGTATGAAACATTCATGCAAAAGGCTTTTTGTAAAGATTTTTTGTTCTTGGGGGGGTTTGGGGTTAGGCACTAATGGTGAATCATGGGTTTTAAGAGTTGAAGTCATTCCTAACTGGGTTGAAGGTGGGTAAATCTGGGTGATGGTTTAGGGAATGGTGGTTAAATTCATGAGGAGTTAATATGAGACATGTGTGGTGGAAGAAAGGCACAAGGAAACCCAAATGGACATTGAAGATCAAATTCCTTTGCTTGAGATATGTTCAAGGCCTCTTCAAATCAAATGACCTCTATCATTTATACTTTACATGAGCTTCTACAGTCATAGCCTTGAAAAGTGAGTAAGATTGCACAACTTTGTTATTTGTTCTCATCACATTCTTATTCCAAATTGCACAGCTGGTACAGCACTGAACTAACCAGTCAGAAAGTACCAGGTGTTACCCTTCTACTGGATTGTGGCAAGGCCTGTAGGTGTGAGGAGGGAGAACAGCAGGGCTGGGTGGGAGGTGGAGGGTGGTACTCTTGACAGTGGCTATTTACCAGCCTATATCAATGATACTTCCCTATTTTAATGGCAATTATGGCTTTGCCTGTTTCTCACTTTCTCCTCAAGTGACGACAGCATCACTTGGACTTGAAATTTCATTTATGACATAGTTGATTGCTTTATTTCTTGCATTTAATGTACTGATACTCTTTATTCTCATATTTCTTAAGTGTTACCTGACATGAACATTGTTATTCTATACTCTATACTGGATACCATTTTGATTTCTTTACTCAGAGCTGTGTAGTAGCTTATTACAGATTAAACTTTGGAACTCATTAATATGGAGATGGCAGAAGAAAAAGATTTAAAAATCATGAATTATTAGGATAATGATGCTTGCTCATAGAACATTCAGGGACATATAATCCATGATTATTATATTTCAGTAAATGGTTTAATTGTGTTCCTTTATTTGTATTCTCTATTTCTTAATGATGTCAAAATACTTGTTTCTTACAGTGGCTTTAAATTTCCAGACTCCTGGTCTGCCTATGGATCTGCAAAATGGGAAATTTTTGGATAATGGTGGTTCTGGATATATTTTGAAACCACATTTCTTAATAGATAGTAAATCAGACTTTAACCCAAGTAACATAAAAGAGAGTATGCCAATTACACTTACAATAAGGGTAAGATGAATAACTTTAATTTTTTGGTTATTACATAAACTAGATAGTATTCATTAGTATTTTGAATTCCACCGATTTGCTTTAATTTAAGTTTCTGTTAATCTTTTCAGGTACTGTATGTGGGCAGTATTTCAGCATCCTTCTACATCTGAAAAATGTCTTCCTGCTGCAATTTTACATGAATGATTAGCTGCCTGTGATTAGACACATTGAGGCTAAAACCTTTCCTCTCAAAGTTCTACTTATATGATTTCATTATATTTAGGAATTTAACATTGTGAGATACAGGTCACAGGCTAGCCCACTAACTACGTTGTGAACATGTTGCTTTTTCTTGCCTTTGATGGATTTTACCAGGAAATTTTATGAGCTGTTGTTTTTTCCTCAGTGTCCACTATTAGGATCTTGTAGGTCAGGATTTTTCCCCCCATATGTCTGTGAATATCATTTGATTACTTAAAAAGAAAAATTATTTTTATGTCTTTCTCCAGTATCTGTCTTCTGTCTCTGTTAATTTGTGTCAACTTTAACATATTTCCTTTTCCACTGTATGTTGGGAAAGCTTTTAACATTTTTTTTCCTTTATGTTGATCATTCAAAGTCTGCATTTGATTTTGTTCCTTACTGATTTAGTTTTAATTTTAATGTAATGATTTTTTTCTCCTGCATTATTAGTCCTCCCGCCCCGTTGCGGTTGACCTCCTATTGCTTCCTTTTTATTTCTGTCTGTATCCCACTTAGTACCCTTCCTCCAAACTCTTGTCTTATTATTTTATCTTTTTTTAAAATTACATCCTGTAAAACCTTATGGAGCATAAAAGCAGTGTCTAAGATTTTTTTCCATTAGTAAAGACTTTTCAAAACATCTTTCTTCTTCCACTATAACCTAAATGCTATGTTTATTTTCTTTTAAAAATGTCACCAAATCTTTTGAAAAACCTCTTGTTGCTTTTTCTCTCCATTTATGAGCAATTCTATTTTAGGGTGTAACCGTACCTGTTGTTTGCAAATCAATAGAGTGGGTATGATTTCATTGGCCCCTCTTTCTACATAACTGGGTACTCCTAGAACTATATCTCAGATCCTACCTGGAATTTTGTTAAGTACTTATGTTTTCGTCCCTGACCAGCATGTAATTAGTGAAGCTCTGCTAGCTGCTGAGTGTTCCCCTGCTCCTCATTACCTGGCTGTCAGAGCACAGGAATGCTGGTGCTTCCAGAATTTGCTTCTCCTGTGACTCTTCCTAGCTCAGCTCCTTTTTCCACCATTCTAATACAACAGGATTTGGGAAACTACATGCCATGTCTGCTTCAGGCCCTAGCCACTTTATCTCAGCTGAGAATGAGAGGATTCAGAGCTGTTTTCCAGAAATTAATGTGGAAGGTATAGCAAAGATGAACAGGACTAGAAAGATCCTGACCATTGCAGTAAACAGTGCCTATGAATTACGTAGCTGACTTTTCTATTGTCTGTTAAGGAGTTTGTAACTCGGATGTAGAAGCATTTAGTGGCTAGAAAGCAATTACCTACAACACTGGATCGTTAATATTCTTTCAAGGTCTGGCAAAGTATTAACCACTGAGTTCACTTTACAACATTATCATAATGTTGGAATCCTTTTTGTAGTTGATCTGGTTAAAAAGAAATGGCAAATCAACCAGGTTGAAGATTCCTTCCATTTCTACACACATTGCTTTTCTGTGCTCTGGGACTGGACTCTCCTTTTACCCTCTACCTTCCAAGTGATTGTCAATTTTATTTGTGGCTTCCTCTTTCTCTGCCTTCCCTTAAGATATTTATGTTAACTAAAGTCTTTCCTTAAACCTTGTCGCAAATGACTCTCCTTGGGTTCTGTTACAAAAACATTCATAGTTTCACTACCAACAATGCTCAAGTTTTAATTGGACCTCATTTTGGGAATCTAAAGGCATATTTTAGCTCACTGAGCATCCTCACCTATGTAATCACCATTCTGTCAAAGCTAAAATATTAAAACTTGAACATCTCTTCCTAGTCAAATCTACTTCTATTCTTATTTAAATTTCCACAAATGGCCTCATTCTTCCACTGTGCTCAGACTAGAAAATTGAGAACCATTCTAATCTTCCACATACCCTTCATTTCCCACATGCAGACCAACTTTAAATTCCTAAATGTTTTCCTTCTCCATTCTTTTGATCTGACCTACTTTGCTGCTGTCCTGTATCAGGAATTTGCTACCTGTCATCAGGTCTATTCCTTTGGCTTCCTGATGGTTTCAGGTAGTTTGTCTGAGTCCTCCATCTCTATCCTCCACAGGTTGACCAGATAGATTTTGCTGCAGTGCTAATCTGATCATGCATACATAGTATTTATTTGCGTCTCTTGACTTTCTTAGGCCTTGGCCTACTTGTCTGGCTCTCTCTCTCACCACTTCTTGTCTTTCACCCTGTTCTACAACCATATAGAACTAGGATCCTTCTCTGACCATGACTTGCCTCCATGAATTGTGTATGTTCTTCCTGTCACTAGAGTATTCTTTCAGCCTTCACCTGCCTACCCCATTTTGACTCACTTTTCAATACTTAGGAATCACTTCTTTTTGAAAGCATTTTCCTAGGCTAGGTTAGCTGTGCTTCTTTTTGTAGCTTTGTTGTTTTCCGTAACGCCCTCTGCATGCGTATATTATACATTTATCACATTTATCACTGTTTTATAACTGTTCATTTATTTGTTACTTGTCTTCATTTGTGTGAGGATTTCTTAAGGATAAGAGATGTGGGTGAGTGCGGTGGCTCACACCTGTAATCCTAGCACTTTGGGAGGCTGAGATGGGAGGATCACCTGAGGTCAGGAGTTTGAGACCAGCCTGGCTAACACGGTAAAACCCTGTTTCTACTAAAAATACAAAAAATAAGCTGAGTGTTGTGGTACATACCTGTAATCCCAGCTATTCAGGACGCTGAGGCAGGAGAATTGCTTGAACCCAGGAAGTGGAGGTTGCAGTGGGTCGAGATCGTGCCATTGCACTCCAGCTTGGGCAACAAGAGCTAGACTTCATCCCCCGCCAAAAAAAGATGTATTATGTTCCATTCCTATTTGTGCATGACACAAAGTATACGGCCAATACGTCTAGGTTCATTGAACAAATACATTATTTTTTCTGGCAAGAATAGTAAACAGAACATATGTGCTCTTTTATTGAGAAAGCGAAGGTGGAAGGCAGCTAGTGTACACACCTCATCACAAATGCCACGTTAGTATTCTGAGCAGTCTCTTGTTGAGATGTAAGTGTCATAGAGAGTTAATGATTCTCAGGGAAGCTGCTGCCATGGCCATGTGGGTCTTTGTCTGTTGCCTTGATCACTCTAGGGAGCTTTATGATTACTTTTTGACTTGTACAGATTGTAGAGGCATGATTTGGGAATCTGAGGGCCTAGTTTTACGGTAAGCGTTCTTAAGTTCTTGATGAAGGGATCTGACATTTCTGGTTTACTCTTGTCATCTGCAATCTGAGAGTTTTGGTCTAGGCCAGTTATTTTCAAATTTATAAAAACTACAGGACTGCTTTCTAAATCCAAAATCTTATGAGTAAGGCTAATGGATAAAAACAGTGTTGATTATTGAGGGCTTTTTGTTTGACATTCATTCCTCTGCACTGGCTCCTCTACAAACAAATTTGTAAATTTGTTTGCAAATCAATATTCCCTGAATCAGGGGTGTCCAATCTTTTGAAAGCTGATAGCTGATGAACTTTAAAAAATGCAAAAAATATCTCATAATATTTTAAGATAGTTTACGAATTTGTGTTGGGTCACATTCAAAGCCACCCCTGGCTGCATGTAGGCCACAGGTTGGACAAGCTTGCCCTATATTCTCAATCAGCTCTGGTATCCAAATATGTTTTTCAAAATTAGGTAATTTTTTATTCTGGAGTGAGTTACACCAAGCTGAACCTACTCCATTTTGGTAAGGGTCTATTACCTGCAGAGTGATATTTCGTCTGCAGTGGCACTGGGACCAGTGTACTAAATGTTAATGGCCATTGTTCTTTCTAATTACTTTGATGTCTGTTTATGCTGATGCCCATTCCACACTGATTGCTAAATAGTTGCACAGTCACACTGGCTTCTAGCTAATGCCATAATCTGTGGAATTAGGAAAAATTACACATTAGTGGTTTTTCTTTTCCTTTCTTGTCTCTTCTCCTCCTTCTCTCCCTCCTTTCTTTCCTCTTTTCCTTCCTTTATTCCTTTATAATCAAACTTAATTATATATTTGTTTCTCCTTATGTAACCTTCAGAAATTAGAATTATGCCTCAATTTTTATAACTGCATTTTTAGGCTTATGTCTTCTATCTCTTAGCTTAAGTTAGAACATTTCAAATATAGTTTTCTTGTGTGCTCATTTTGTTCCTTAAATTAAAACCAATCTTTGCTTCAACAGTTAGCAAATAAAAGTTTAAATGCAATTATTATTAATTACTTTGTTAAGATTTTTTTGGATACCCAGTCCCTAATATACATATAAAATAACCGATTTTGTCAAATTATGAAAATGCTATGATGGGAAATTAAATGGTACTTTTTAAAAAGTAATATTTATATTGCTTTTAATTTTTTTGCAGCATATATATATATATGCATTCAAAAACAGTACATGTTATCAGAGTAACTGAATCTGAATCCCATAAAATGTGATAATGACAAATGATTTTAAAACAAAAATACGTTAATGAATCAAAAATTATGGACATTGTGGATTCTACCATAATTTTGGACATATTCTTGGTGTTTGTCTACTGATAATTGTGGATAAAAGACTTAAATTTTAAAATTTGTATTACATATTATATTCCACTTTCAATTTTTGTGGGAACTTACAGTCTATCAACTTTTTGTAATACATAATTTAATTTTGAGTAAACAGTGATGTAATTTAATATTTTGCTAAATTCTTATATTCATATATGTTTGCGCAGCTCATCAGTGGTATCCAGTTGCCTCTTAGTCATTCATCATCTAACAAAGGTGACACATTAGTAATTATAGAAGTTTTTGGTGTTCCAAATGATCAAATGAAGCAGCAGACTCGTGTAATTAAAAAAAATGGTGAGCTCCTAATATACTTTATTGAACTTCCATTAGACTTCTTGTTGGAAAGCTTACAAATTATATGTTGATAGAGTTTTTATACAAATTTATTATTCATAAGGCAAGAGTTTTCCATTATGTCCAAAATTAGCAAAATGTTACATGCAGCAAAAACATTTTTTACAATGATTAGGTCGTTTAGCTATATTTTTAGATAATGGATATAGAAATTTATCTGATCTGCAAAATTATTGCTTAAAAAATTTACCTCCTTTTTTATGTTTTCCCTTATATCACTGAATTAAGAAAGACATTTTTACAGCCTCAAATCTACTTACCTTCTTTCTAGCCTTTGTAGTAAATCAAAAATCTGTAATTTTTGACATATTATGTATTTTCATAATGAATTATTTCAATAATTTTAGATTAAATATCTGTGGCTTCTGAATCAGGCTAAGAATGCCATAGAAAGCTACTGATATAATATTTCGATAATTCAGTCTTTTCTTCCATAAGAGAAGTGTAGAATCAGAGGAAATAACTTTGGTAAGATTTTCAGCATTCTGGCATGCCATGACATCTTATACAGTATAGGACTGGCATTGCCATTTCCTCTCTGAGGTTGAAATGACTAAGGAAATTAGAAAAGGATAGGTTCCTGGGATTGACCCCTCATCAGGATCACCTTGAAGGAGACATTGGAACTGATTCTTGAGTCTGGAATCTTCTTCAAGGTATATTCCTAAAGCAAAGTGAACATAATTCCAGAGTCTGGCAAAATGCTCCAGGCCAAATGGCACCAATAGAGGAGGAGGCACAGTTTTCTTTTTCTTTATCTTCTTGGATGATAATTTCTTACAATGTCTGTAGTCTGCCTCCCTTGCACTCCCCTATATACTTCCTGTGTGGCCTCTAGAGAGAAAGTCATGGAAAAAGATTCGGGAAGTATTTACTGCCTTATCCCATGTTATCAATGGGAAGGGATATTGATGATGACTTCCTGCCTCATTTGACACCTTTTAAAGTTGAAGGCACATTGCTATGGCTGTGTCCAGAGATATTAACTGCTGATGCTATGAAGCTTATAGTAATCTATCTCTTGTTCCCACCATCCTCTACTTGAATCTTCATCGCAAAATCTTAGAACCTTAATTTATTCAATGCACTCCTTATAATATTATGATTCTAGAATTTTAATTACATCCCTCGATTTTACAAGAATATCCTTGCAGAAATTCAGTTTGCTTTATCAAACATTACTGAGCCTCTGCTATGCTAAAAGCCTTGTGCTAAGTAGTAAAAGATGTAAAATCTGTTTATTAAATGTATTCTTATATATGGACCAAATATCTCTGCTATAGTTTACAGTTCAGTGTGAAAGGTGAGATATAAGTAAAATAATTATGATTTAGAGTACTTAGTACTTCAAGGAGAGTACAAAGCATTGTACTGGAAGGGGGAACTTTTGGAGATGGTTCATGGAGAATGAGTAGAATTTTTTAGAGATTGGGGACAAGGACATTTAAGGCAGAAGACATAATATAAATCCTAAAATATGAAGAAAACACAATTTAAACATGCTAGAGAAAAGCCAAAAATCTCAAGATGGGTGAAAGATAGGGCACTTAAGAAAGATTAGAGAGAGATAAAATGAGAAAGTTATTTAGGGAGGGTCATGGAACATCTCGAAAGCCATGCTACGGTGTCAGGAACTTTTTTTTTTTTCTTCTAGGAAATGGATAAAATTCAGACTTTTAAAGAGGGCCATAACTCTAACGGAGTTGAGTGTTAGGTTGTTTCCGCAGATTTGAGATGAAGAAGTATAAGAGAGGGAAATGAGAAATACAAAGCAGAGTCAGGATAAAATTTCAGTGGTTAGAGGATATAAAAGCCATGATGTAAAGGAGGCTATGGCATTGGGAAAGGACTGGAGGATGTAAGTGAGAAACACTGTGCAGGAGTCAGTGTCCAGATGGCTGGACAAGAAGGATTTTAAGATGGTTTAGCTACACATGAGAGTCTGGGAGGAAAAGTATAACATTTGGTTAAAGTGTAGAAGTAATTTTTCAGTTTTGGTCTTATCTGGGAGAACTGTTTTCATCTATCAGATTTTGTATGTTCGTTTACCTTTTTTTATATTGACATCTAAGTGAGGGCTTTCTCTTATAATTAATCATAGTATTTGTGTGTGTGTGTGTGAGAGAGAGAGAAAGAGAGAGAGAGTGTGTGTGTGTGTGTGTTTGTGTGTGTGAGAGAGAGAGAGAGAAAGAGAGAGAGACAGAGACAGAGAGAGACAGACAGAGAGATACAGGAGGAGGATGGAAGGGAGGCAGAGGCATATGCATAATAAAGTAGGGCTGGAGGAAGAAGAAATCAGTATAAACATTTTCTGCAGGTGTTTTGCAGTGTTTATAAAGAATTGACTATAAACCTGCCTCTGCACTCCATGAAATTATTCTTCTTCTTAGGTCAAGGTAATGTGGTCATTATTCCAGCATGAGCCAATTAGTTTACTATTTCTGTGGGCATAGACTGCACCCTGGATTGCTATGTGGTAAATGTGTTCTTGTGACCACCGGTGCACCATAGAAAACATAGATGTAGTATAATTAGAAATTCATCAGTGCTTCTAGAAATGTAAGTCAAACAAAAACTATTGACATAGAAAGTGTAACATCGCCTTTGTAAATGAAAAATAATGCATATAATTCCTCCCTAAACCTTTGAGTCTTTATTAAGTAGAGTTTATATTTAATCTGATTGTGAATTTCCTGCTTCTGTTAAATTACGCTTTACTTTTTGGATGATTTGGGTCATATTGTGACACAATTTGCATTTCTTGTCTGGCAAGAAATTGGTGTTTGGGATTATTTTCCTAGAGATTGAAATTCATCAACTTTGGACTTTGAAAAGTGCACTTAGTCTAAAGAAGAATCAAGAGCTGGCATTAGTTTGTTATCTAGCTTTCAGTTAACAACTATTTATAAAGTTCTTCCCATAACAAGACTGACTGTATTAGTCTGTTTTCACATTGCTCTAAAGTTACTACTGGAGACTGGGTAATTCATAAAGGAAAGAGGCTTAATTGACTCACAGTTCCACATGGCTGGGGAGGCCTCAGAAAACTTATAATCACAGCAGAAGGTGAGGGGGAAATAGATGTGGACCTTTTCATGTGGTGGCAGGAGAAAGAGTGCTAGCAAGAGCGAGGAAAACTGCCTTATAAAACCATCAGATCTCATGAGTACTCACTCACTATCATGAGAACAGCATGGGAGAAACTGTCCTTTTAATCCAATCACTTCCCACCAGGTCTTTTCCTAAACACCTGAGGATTGCAATTCAAGATGAGATTTGGGTGGGGACACAAAGCCTAACCATATCAAGGACTTAATATAAAAAAATGATGTTACTTGATGTTCTTCCTTTCTCAGTTTATTTGCTAAAGAATTGCCAAGCACATCAGTCATACTGCATAATGCTTAAAAGCTTCTGCTCTGAAGTCAGACTCCTGGTGTTTGAATTCCTGTTCTGCCACTTAATGACCACATATGTGAAACCTTCAGGAAATTATACAACATATTTGTGGCTCAGTTTTCCCATCCTACCCTGATGGAGATTAACTGAGTTCATCCATGTAAATCTGGCCATTGCCAACAACAATTTTAAACACTCAATACTCAATATTGTTTGATTATTATTCCTCTCACACTGAGTAATGTTAAAAACCTATGTGTTCTAAAACACAAGATATTACTATTGTTAAAGTGTTAAAAAAAGAAAAAGTTTGGAGAACAAGTGTCATCTTTTTCATAGATATGGTATCTACTATTCTTTGTACTGTATCTTTTTTTATATTTCAGCTTTTAGTCCAAGATGGAATGAAACATTCACATTTATCGTTCAGGTGCCAGAACTGGCATTAATACGTTTTGTTGTTGAAAGTCAAGGTTTAATAGCAGGAAACGAATTTCTTGGGCAATATACTTTGCCACTTCTATGCATGAACAAAGGTAATGTTTTTAAAAGTTAGATGATTGTACAAAAATTTAAATATAACTTGTCTATATCAAGACACATTTTGACATACCAAATAGCTCTATCCACAAAGTAGGATATAAAGGAAATTTTACGTATTGATACATATTTTTTTCCTCTGTGGAATTATAGAAATGTGTTCTCATGTGGAAGGTGGGGTGGGGGTGTGGGACTGACAGGAAGGCTAATTAGACAAACTTGGCATGTATAAGCATTTCTTTACATGCATCAGAATTCTTCTGCTTCAGTGAAGAGTAGTCATGACTACCATAAAGAAATGACAATGGGTGGTAACCAGAAGGGAGAAGCAGTGACTCATTCTTCCTGCCTGAGGAGAAGAGACTGGGAGCCTAAGACTTTCCTTTTCTGACCCCTTTTCAGGGCTATCTTTGTGTTGCAGAGTCACCCTTCCAGGGTGATTTACACTGTGCTCCCAATTACCTCTTTTCAATATGCTTACTTTTCTAACAGCATCTGAACCTCCTCTGTGCCTAGGAAACAGGGTCTTCCTGAAACAGAAGGATGGGGGCTAATTTTGGATCATGCTGCACTTTGCGGAAGGAGAAGTATGAGCTGTGTGCTCAGTGCTGGGCAGTAGGAAGTCAGAATAGAAAATGCACATATTTAATTTTTGTGGAAGATTAATATACCAGATGGGAATGTAACTCCATAGTCATGGTTTTTAATGTATGCTTAGTAAAGAGCTCTTCTTTCTCAGCAAGGCTATTGAGGCCATCACTGATTAATTGGTTACTGCTCTAATTAGACATAATTTTTTTGCAGGTTACCGTCGCATTCCTCTGTTGTCCAGAATGGGTGAGAGCCTTGAGCCTGCTTCACTGTTTGTTTATGTTTGGTACATCAGATAACAGCTAATGATATCTGACATATCATTAGCTATGCTTCACAATAAAACAGCCAAAATGAATGGCTATATGTTTTCTTTTTAAACATAAAGAAAAATAATTACTCATAAAACTAGAAATATTGAACCCATTCACTTAAAAATATACAAAATAAATCAGTGAAAGAAAGAAAACGGAAACTTCAGAGGGTCCTGACCCAGCATGGCGTTCTTGTTAGCTGATTTCTCCTGCCCTTCTGCTGCTGAATTGCTTTCAACTGTCTTGTACCATTTTTAATTACTAGAATTTATAAGCTTTTGAAATATGTCTGATTGTAAAAGAGACATTGGTAAATATTTAGCAGTATAAAATAAATGTGAAATCTAAAGAGTGTTTTAACTTCTAGACACCCACTACTGCATGTTTTCATGGGAAGGAATAGATTGCCAGGCCCTCTGAGCCTTTCACATCCTGGAGAGTAATTAGCCCCTACATTCTTATGCTAGTTCTTAGATGCTATGCACTGGAGTTGGTACCCTGTAATTAGACAGCCATTTTTATGAGTGTATATAAAACTGATTTGCATGCAAACTGTATTCAGGCTCCATATCTATAAAAGAGATCTGTGTGGACTTACATGCTTGGATCTTGAATTAATTTGCAGTATTTCTTAATCAGGACTAAATATACTTTCAAAATGGTCTCTTGGTCAAAGATGAGATTCCTGTGCTATCTCATCTGCTGGACTTATTATTATTATTATTTTATTATTATTATTATTATTATTATTATTAATGAGATGGAGTTTTGCTCTTGTTGCCCAGGCTGGCATGCAATGGCGTGATCTCAGTTGTACTGCAACCTTCACCTCCCGGGTTCAAGTGATTCTCCTGTGTCAGCCTCCTAAGTAGCTGAGATTACAGGCATGTGCCACCATACGTGGCTAATTTTGTATTTTTAATAAAGATGGGGTTTCTCCATGTTGGTCAGGCTGGTCTTGAACTCCCGACCTCAGGTGATCCACTCGCCTCTGCCTCCCAAAGTGCTAGGATAACAGGCGTGAGCTACCACACCTGGCCAGCTGGACTTTTTACCAACAGCAGAACTTTGCTTTATTAAATGTCATGCAGAAGAATATGGAAACCAGGGATATTAATACTAATTCTACCACATTGTTGCATGGTAGTAGTGTGAAAGCACTCAGCACAATATTTGACAAAATCAGGGAGCCTTTAACAGGTACTTCTGCAATTGATTCCTAACGAATAACTAAAATAACAAAAATGACTGTTTGGGATGTATACTAACACATTATATCTTTATGACCAGAAAATATAACCCATCTAGCATGTTTTACTATATCATGGTTTACTCTCAGCAGCAAATGTTTAAAATGAACGTATCACTGAGAATTCAAATTCCCAAGCCATAGGTAATAAGAAATGTACATGGTTACTAACTGCACAGTCTTCCAATTTCTACCTCAAGGGCTCTCTGGATTTAAGATCAGTGCACATCATTCCCAGTAGGGATGCATAGACAATTCTTAAAAAGATGCCTCTGTTTTGCCAGATAATGGATGGATCTTATTTAAATCATCTACTATTCAGCATGATAGCAGGAGAGATCTTTAGCCCGTTGACCCAAGGCTTTACCCTCCCCTAATCTCCTAAGGCTTTTTGAAGATCTAGAATTCCATGAAATTTAAAGAATTTAATCAAGTGAGTTTTGCAAAAGAGTTCATTAATTCTGTAGTAGAGTAAATTTCCGTTTATCATTTACACCATCAAGCTTCAAAACAAGACAGAAAAAGCATATATTTTATTTTCTCTCCTTTTCTTTAGGTACCAAACTTATCTCACTAATTCTGAAGAACAAATTGTTCATTTTGAAATATTCTACTCTATATTAGGAATATGGGCTTTGAGAGAAATATTAAATTATTTCTTGCTCAAGAATCTTGTGACGTCTTGAAACATTTTTGGTTCCATTTTAACATGTGCATTATTTATCATTTAATGTCCTGTGAGAAAATCATAATAAAAATTCTAGTTCAATATAATGATAAACACTGCATTTATCATTATATTGAACTAGCATTTTGATTATAATTTTTTCATGGGAACTTTTAGCAGATTTTATTCACGTAAAACTCCAGAGTCAGGGAATGTTCTCATATTTGGAGTAGGCTGGGGATGTTATAAGAAGACGGATTTGACTCATGCTTTTTAGGTACAATTTATTTGTAAGAAAAAGCTGTGTTGGTAAATGGAAGGAAACATAGGAAAAGGCTAAAATAAACCCTTGAGACTGTGGCAACAGAAGACTTTTCAAACTTTAAAGTCTTAGTTTAAATGTCAGTTTCTCAGGGAAGCCACCCATAT
Source organism: Saimiri boliviensis (assembly GCF_048565385.1). Taxonomy (NCBI): domain Eukaryota; kingdom Metazoa; phylum Chordata; class Mammalia; order Primates; family Cebidae; genus Saimiri; species Saimiri boliviensis. The sequence goes on from NC_133455.1 coordinate 111,906,987, forward strand.
TCTGCTAGATTAGGTTATATTCCCTGACTTACGCTTCTTTACAACTGATAATGACAGCTAGGAACCAACTTTGTGCTATCAGCCAGAACTTAGTGTTGCTATGAGCTGCCATGGAGCTCACAGATAAACTGCGGTGTTTCCTTGTTGAACATAAACAGTTTCACAGAGCATCAACTCAGACACAGCCACTTTGTATCATGATAGAACAAGACAAAGACAAGACTCATTCTGCAATCATGACTGAACGCAAGGCAAAAACATGAATATTGTCCAAACGTAACAATGCTACACACTCCTCTATCATGGCTGACTTAAATGACTATTAATTTATTACCAATTATCACTTTAGCTTTGATTTATTCCTTTTCATCTTATAGATAAGATTTATTCTAATCAGAGAATTGACCCCTGCTCTTGACAACATCCAAACGAAGAACTCTTTTCTTTTTTTCAATATCCCCCAAATTATTTAATACAAGCCCAAATCCAACAGTGAGTCCTTTCTAATACCCTCTTAGTGAGATGCCCCATGGCTTCCTGTGTTGTGTCTCCTTTTATAGTGAGCAATAGATGCAACTGTGTGTTCCTGGTCGTCTTTGGCTAAACAAATTCTGACTTCTTCCATTACCCTTTACTGGTATGTGCTACAGAAAAGTTTAATTATGTTGCTATTTTTAAGGTTTTTTTTTTTTTTTCTGGTTATAGTTGGTTAGGGTCTCAAATAGAACATGACTTATCTGGACTTTTGTCTGGGAAATGATAGTCACTGGAGGTAAATGATAGGTTGCTAAAGAGTAAAGTTGCCTTGTCTCTGAAAGAGGTGTAAGAAAGCTTCCCTGTAGCTGTAAAAAGATCTCCATTATAAATGTTGGATATAAGGGAGGGTTTTGAGGGATGTAAAACATGTCCCTTAGAGCCTCTAGGAGTTCCAGTCAAAACCTTTGTGCAAATCTCAGGGGAGATTTGGGAGCCACCCTAGAAAGAAGCTTGTGCTGTAGGTTAGTGCAGAGAGAGTTGAATCCCTTTTGAGTGAAATGCTTATAGAACTGAATGATGGACATTTTATTGGGAGAATATATGGACTGGATTTCATTTTTCCAGAGTTCTTAAGATCTCTTTGTTCTCAATACTGCAAAAAGATCTGTTTAACTGCATTACTTTCAAAGCAATAACACACTGGAAATATGTGTACCAACAAAGGATTCTTATGATTCTTACGTGTACCAACAAAGGATTCTTAGACGATAAAATCTGAGCATTCTACAGGATTCATAGTTAAGCTACTTTTACGAGCCACTGAAAACTCTCATTCCAAACACCAAAAGGGTGAATTGGAGTGGATTTGAAACGATGAAGAGATTGATTTTCTTCTGCGTTCTTCTATGCTTGCACAACAGCTCAGCATTCAAGGGAGTTGGTGTTAAACGCCTCAATAACATATCTGTTTTCAGGGTTTCATGGCCTCGTTCTACTTTCCATGTGTACATAATTTAACTTGCACACTTTCAGTCATCTTTTCCATTCTTCTTGCAGGGTAGTTTCATTTCTAATGTGTTAATCACCATATATGCAATGTTAGCCTGGGCCTAATGTGTGCCTAATATTAACAAAAATGAATCTTAATCCTTTTTAACAATCTTACATCATATTGTTAAAGAAACAGGGCCAGAAACATTGAGGGAATGTTTACAGGAATTATAAACTTTGCCTATGGCTTACAGTAAATGACAGAACAAGGGTTATTAATTTTGGGCTGTCTGAAAAAAATGAGTGTTGTCACTTAATGCACAATACACAAAAATTAACTCAAATGGGTCATAAAACTAAATGAAAAACCTAAAATTATGAAACTGCTAGAAGAAAGCAGATAGAATATCTTTGTAACTTTGGGATAAGCAAAGGTTTCTTGAAACATTAAGTGCATGAGGCATAAAATAAATGATAGTTTTGATTTCAGTAAAAATTTTTAAGAGAACTTCTGCCTTTTGAAAAACACCACCATAATGAAAATGATAAGGTAAGCTATATATATCAAAGGACTTATGTCCGGACTATATGAAGAATACTTACAACTTAATAATGACAACCCAATAAGGAAAATGGGCAAAATGTTTGAACAGGCACTTGCCAAAAGGAAATATGTGAAAGACCAATAAGCATATGAAAAGAGGCTCAATACCATTCATCATCAGGGAAAGACAACTTAACACTATAATGAGTTATCATTAGTATTGTTAAAATAAAATATAAATGACCATACCAAATGTTGGGGAGGATGTGGAGAACTGAACTCATACACTGCTAGTGGGAATGTTAAGTGGGATAATCAGTATCAAAACAGTTTGACAATTGCTTATAAAGTCAAACACATACCTAACCAGATAACTCAGTCTTTTTGGTCCTAGATATTTACTCAAGGGAAATGAAAACACATGTTCACATAACAGCTTTCCATGAGTGTCTATAGCAGTTTTTTTATAATAACCCAAAACTGGAAACAACCCAAATGCTCATGAAGAGGTGAATAGATAACAAATAATGCTATATCCAATAGTATTTAATGCAATAAAGGAATTGACTGTTGATATATCCATTAATATCAATGAATCAGACTCTTCAAGATGACTGAATAGACACAACTCCAGCACACAACACCCAGCAAGAGAGGTGTAGAAATCCAGAGGTCTCCTAGCTACAATTGAGGTACCAGGTGCATTTCAATGGGTCTGGTCCGACAGTGAGCAAAGCCCACACAGGGCAGACTCAGGTGGGGGAGGGGTGCTGCTTTACCCAGAAAGTGCATCTGACTGTGAGTCAGAGGCTTCCCCTCCGGCACTCTGGTCCAGATACAGTGCTTCCCCCAAAGCCTTAGCGATACACAGAACGGGATCTTTGCTAGTCAGGTGCCAGGAATTACAAGTGCGGAGTTCAATAATAATCCAGGACAGTGTCCCGGATTGGTGCACAGATCTAAACAGACGCATAAGCCCAAAAGCTGGCTGGGAGAGCCTGTAGACCGAGCTATCACCCCCTCCCCACGCCTAGAGAGAGAGAGCTGTAAGCAGGAGCAGCTGGGTGGGCCCCTAACCCATGACCGGAGAGAAAGGAAGCTGAAAGGGGGAGATAGCCAGGTGAGGCTGGGCGGGTCCCTACCCTCCCCCACAAACCCCAGAGGGCTGAACTCTGACTATAGCGGGTTGCACAGCCAGAGCCACAGTCTGAGGTGAGTCCTGAATGATCCAGCCCAGCAGAGGAAGGGCACAACCCACCATTAGAGGGGTGGGACTGGGCTACATGTTTTAACAAAAACACAGGAAGCCTACGTAGCAATGGGACTGTGTTCTTGACCGCCCAGCAGCGCCACCAAGTCAGCGGAATAGGTAGGCCTAAACCCCCAGTGTAAACAAAAAAGACATAGGAAGTTTCCCTAGTAACCTAAAGGAGTTCCTAGAAATGCACTACCACCTCGACAGGTGGACAAGTGACCTTATCAAGCAGCTCCCTGACATCACAGCCAGGTAAATCCACAAAGATGGGAAAAAACCAGCACAAAAAAGATGAAGTCATCAAAGACTAGAACACCTCTTATCCTGCAAGGGATCACAACTCCTCAACAACATGCGAACACAACATGACCACAAAGGCATGCGAAGAACTGACAGAAACAGGCTTCAGAAGGCAGATGATAACAAACTTTTTAGAGCTAAAGGAACGCGTTCCAACTCAATGCAAAGAAACCAAAAACCTTGAAAAAGGTTAGATGAAATGCTAACTAGAATAACCAGCTTAGAGAAGGACATAAACGACTTGATGGGGTTGAAAAACAGCACAAGAAGTACGTGAAGCAAACATAAGTTTTAATAGCTGATTCAGCAGAAGCAACAATATCAGAGATTGAAGATCAACTCAATGAAATAAAAAGAGAAGGCAAGACAAGAGAAAAAAGAGTAAAAAGAAATGAACAAAGCCTCCAAGAAATACGGGGTTATGTGAAAAGACCTAATCTACACTTGATCGGTGTACCTGAATATGACAGGGAGAATGAATCCAAGCTGGAAAACATGCTTCAAGATATTATCCAGGAGAACTTCCCAAGCCTAGCAAGACAGTCCAACATTCAAATTCAAGAAATACCGAGAACTCCACCAAGATATTCCTCAAGAAGAGCAACCCCAAGGCTCATAATTGTCAGATTCACCAGTGTTGAAATGAAGCAAAAACTGCTAAGGGCAGCCAGAGAGAAAGGCCAGGTCACCCACAGAGGGAAGCCCATCAGACTCACAGTGGATCTCTTGGCAGAAACCCTACAAGCCAGAAGACAGTGGGGGCCAATATTCAACATCCTTAAAGAAAGGAACTTTCAACCCAGAATCTCATATCCAGCCAAACTAAGCTTTAAGTGAAGGAGAAATAAAATCCCTTTCGGACAAGCAATTACTGAGCAATTTTGTCACCACCAGACCTACCTACAAGAGCTCCTGAAAGAAACACTAACCATGGAAAGGAACAAATACCAGTCACTGCAAAAGCAAACCAGTTGGCAAAGACCAAAAATGCAATGAAGAAAATGAGTCAACTAATGGGAAAGAAAACCAGCCAGTAACAAAATAGCAGGCTCAGATTCACACATAACAATATTAACATTGAATGTAAATGGCCTAAACGCCCCAATCAAAACACACAGTCTGGCGAACTGATAAAAAGTCAAGACCCGTCAGTGTGCTGTATTCAGGAAACCTATGTGACATACAAAGACACACATAGACTCAAAATAAAAGGATGGAAGAAAGATTTACCAAGCAAATGGAGAACAAAAAAAAGCAGGGGTTGCAATCTTAATCTCTGATAAAATGGACTTCAAACCAAGAAAGATCAAAAGAGGCAAAGAAGGACAGACACTACATAATGGTAAAAGAATCAATCCAACAAGAAGAGCTAACTATCCTAAATACATACACATCCAACACAGGAGCACCCAGATACATAAAGCAAGTTCTTAACAACCTAAAACGAGGTTTAGACTCCCACACAATAATAGTAGGAGACTTCAACACTCCACCGTCAATATTAGACAGATCAATGAGACAGAAAATTAACAAGGATATCCAGGACTTGAATACAGAGCTGGACCAAGCAGATATAATAGACATATACAGAACGCTCCAACCCAAACCCACAGAATATACATTTTTCTCAGCACCACATTGCACTTACTCTAAAATTGACCACATCATTAGGAGCAAGTCACTCCTCAGGAAATGCAAAAGAACAGAAATCATAACAGTCTATCAGACCACAGTGCAATCATATTAGAACTCAGGATTAAGAAACACATTCAAACCTGCACAACCACTTGGAAACTGAACAACTTGCTTCTGAGTGTTGACTGGATAAATAATGAAAGAAAGGCAGAAATAAAGATGTTCTTCGAAACCAATCAGAATGAAGACACAGCTTAACAGAATCTCTGGGACACCTTTAAAGCAGTGTCGGCGAAATATATAGCAATAAATGCCCACATGAGAAACAAAGAAAGATCTAAAATCAACACCCTATCATCAACATTGAAAGAGCTAGAGGGAGAAGACCAAAAAAACTCAAAGCTGGCAGAAGACAAGAAGTAACTCTGATATGAGCAGAACTGAAGGAGATAGAGACACACACAAAAAAACCTTCACAAAATCAGTAAATCCAGAAGCTGTTTTTTTTTTTTTTAAAAAAAAAGATCAACAAAGTAGACAGACCGCTAGCCAGATTAATAAAAAAGAAAAGAGAGAATAATCAAATAGATGCAATAAAAAATGTTAAAGGGGATATCATCACTGATTCCACAGAAATACAAACTACTATCAGAGAACTACAAACAGCTCTATGCATATAAACAAGTAAACCAGGAAGAAATGGATAAATTTCTAGAAACTTGTACTCTACCAAGACTAAACCGGGAGGAAGTTGAAACCCTGAATAGACCAATAACAAGGGCCGAAGTAGAGGCAGCAATCAATAGCCTACCAACCAAAAAAAGTCCAAGTCCAGATAAGTTCACAGCTGAATTCTACCAGGCATACAAAGAGGAGCTGCTTCTATTCCTTCTGAAACTGTATCAAACAATACAAAAGGAGGGAACCCTCCCTAACTCATGAGACCAGCATCATCCTGATACCCAAACCAGGCAGAGACTCAACTTAAAAAGAAAACTTCAGGCCAATATCCATGATAAACATCGACACAAAAATCTTCAATAAAATACCAGCAAACAAATTCCAACAGCACATCAAGAAGCTTATCCATCATAATCAAGTAGGCCTCATCCTGGGGATGCAAGGCTGGTTCAACATATGCAAATCCATAAACATAATCCATCACATAAACAGAACCAAAGACAAAAACCACATGATTCTCTCAATAGATGGCAGAGAAGGCCTTCAACCAAATTCAACAGCCCTTCATACTAAAAACTCTCAATAAACTACGTATCAACAGAACGTATCATAAAATGATAAAAGCTATATATAAAAAACCTACAGCCAATATCATACTGAACAGGCAAAAGCTGGGAGAATTCCCTTTGAAATCAGGCACTAGACAAGGATGCCCTCTTTCACCACTCGTTCTAGCCAGAGCAATCAGGCAAGAAAAAGAAATAAAGGGTATTCAATTAGGAAAGGAGGAAGTCAAACTGTCTCTATTTGCAGATGACATGATTGTATATCTACAAAACCCTGCTGTCACAGCCCAAAATCTTCTCAAACTGATAAGCAACTTCAGTAAAGTCTCAGGATACAAAATCAATGTGCAGAAATCACAAGCATTCCTATATACCAATAACAGACAAACAGAGAGCCAAATCAGAAGCAAACTCCCATTCACAATTGCTACAAAGAGAATAAAATACCTAGGAATACAATTAACAAAAGATGTGAAGGACCTCTTCGAGGAGAACTACAAACCACTGCTCAAGGAAATAAGAGAGGACACAAACAGATGGAAAAACATTCCATGCTCATGGTTAGGAAGAATTAATACCATGAAAATGGCCATAGTGCCGAAAATAATCTATAGATTCAACACTATCCCCATCAAGCCACCAATGACCTTCTTCACAGAACTGGAAAAAACCACTTTAAACTTCACATGGAATCACAAGAGAGCCCGCACAGACAAAACAATCCAAAGAAAAAGTACAAAGCAGGAGACATCATGCTATGTGACTTCAAACTATACTACAAGGCTACAGTAATCAAAACAGCATGGTACTGGTACCAAAACAGAGGCATAGACCAATGGAACAAACAGAGGCCCCAGAAGCAATACCACACATCTACAACCATCTGATCTTTGACAAACCTGACAAAAACAAACAAAAGACTCTATGTTTAATAAACGGTGTTAGGAAAACGGGCTAGCCATGTGCAGAAAGCAGAAACTGGACCCCTACCTGTCACCTTACACTAAAATTAACTCCAGATGGATTAAAGATTTAAACATAAACCTAACACCATAAAAACACTAGAAGAAAATGTAGGCAAAACCATTCAGGACATAGGCATAGGCAAGGATTTCATGACTAAAACACCAAAAGCAATGGCAATAAAAGCCAACATAGACAAATGGGATCTAATTAAAATTCAGAGCTTTTGTAAAGCAAAAGAAACCATCATTAGAGTGAACTGGCAACCAACAGAATGGGAAAAAATTTTTGCAATCTACCCATCTGACAAAGGGCTAACTCCAGAATCTGCAAAAAACTAAAACAGATATACAAGAAAAAAACAAACATCCCCATTCAAAAGTGGGCAAAGGATATGAACAGACACTTTTCTAAAGAGACATATATGAGGCCAACAAACACATGAAAAAATGCTCATCATCACTGGTCATTAGAAAAATGCAAATCAAAACCACATTGAGATACCATCTCACACCAATTAGAATGGCAGTCATTAAAAAATCTGGAGACAACAGATGCTAGAGAGGATGTGGAGCAACAGGAACACTCTTACTAACAGTTTGTGGTAGTGTAAATTAGTTCAATCACTGTCGAAGACAGTGTGGTGATTTCTCAAGGATCTAGAAATAGAAATTCCATTTGACCCAGCAATACCATTACTGGGTGTATACCCAAAGAACTATAAATCTTTCTACTATAAAGACACAGGCACATGTATGTTCATAGCAGCCCTGTGTACAGTAGCAAAGACCTGGAACCAACCCAAATGCCCATCAATGATAGAATGGACAAAGAAAATGTGGTACATATACACCATGGAATACTATGCAGCCAGAAAAAACCATGAGTTCGTGTCCTTTACAGGGACTTGGATGAATCTGGAAAGCATCATTCTCAGCAAACTGATACAAGAACAGAAAGCCAAACACCACCTGTTCTCACTCATAGGTGGCTGTTGAACAATGGGAACATGTGGACTCAGGAAGAGGAGCATCACACACTGTGGGTAGTTGGGGGTGGTAGGGGTGAGACAGCAGGGGGTGGGGAGAAATGCCAGATATAGCATGCACCTAAAGTAAAAAAAAAAAAAAAGAATCAAAATTATTTAAATTAATGAAAGAATGTAAACAAAAAACAGCAGGTATTGTGTGGTTCCATTTATTTAAAGGAACAAAAAATGCAAATTAATCTGCAGTAACAGAAAAAAAAATCAGTGAATGGGGTTGGGGATGGAAAGCAGGATGGATTAAAAGAAGTCACAAGAAATTTTTGGCACTCACAGAAATGTTTATCTTAATTATCGTGACGACTGAATAAGGGTATGCCTAAGTCAAAATGAATCAAATAGTATACTTCAAACATGTGAAGCTTTATGAACTACAACTATAAGTCAAAAAAGTTGAAGAAATTCAAATCCTGAAAAGATAGCATAATTCTGGTTTCTTTTGAGTATGCTAACCAGTTACTTGCATCAGTGATGCATTAAAGGTTTACTTGGTTCAGATGTGACAATGTATATTCTAACAGCAATATTAGCCAGACCTCTAATTGGATCATGTGATAGAAGCCTCCCTAAGTGGAGGACACAGAATTGAATGAATGCTGGGCATACAGCACTGTTCTAGATTCTGTGGGCAGCTGGGCTTCTTAGAAACTTTTATGGAGTTGTTTGCATAGTATTTATAGCAAATCCACATATCCACAATGTCATTCATTTTAACCAACGAGAGTTATATTTCTCATATTTTTCATGCTAATTGACATACTCTCCTGATTGAAACAAATTTATGCACACACAAAAACACACACCACATACACACACACATGCACATGGATACACATGCTCACATGTTTTATGATAAAATTATTAAAATATACTTTTTAAACCAAAATGAAAGGATACTCATGCTTATAACTTTTAGATCTATCTACATATTTAGAAAACACAAATACTTAGTTTTGTTTTAAATGTAGACCAGTTGTTCTTAATCTTATCTGAACATTTGAATCATATAGAACATTTTAAAAATACTGGTCTTGGCTCCTTTTTAAGAGACTCTGATGATATTGGTGTGACATTCTGTACAAGCATTGTGATTTTTGAAAATTCTTCAGGTTATGCTAAAGGAGTGCTTTTCAAGCACTGCATTAGAACCTCAAGCCAGTGACAACAGTATCAGGGGACATTTTAAGAGATGAAAATTCACAGGCTCCGCCCCAAACCTCCTGGAGCGGAAACTCAGGTGTGGCCAAGCAGTCTGCCTTCTAATCAGCCCTCAATGTGATTCCGATGTGTGCTAGAGCCACTGTTCTAATCAGTGGTCCAGATTGAAAATAACTAGCCTTGCCTCTATTCATTTCTGGTTTGATTGGACTGTGCTGATTCAGTCTGTGTAGTGTGCCTGGCTTAGCTTTCTAGAAACTATCTTGCTCACCATCTTTTCTCAATTCATAGGCTGGTTCAGATTTTTCTGTCTGGATTTAAAGTGCTCACATATTTGTGCATCATACTGTGGCAAGCAGCCTGACCAGAATCTGCTGTTGGAATATGACAGTATCTTATGTTCAGCCAAAACCCTGTTATAGACTCCCCTTTTCTACATCAAACTTTCTGGAGAGACAGAGCTTTCTATCCTGGTACCTTTTATTTTCCTTTTGGGAAAGGATCACTGTCAATAATCTTTATATTGTTCATAGTGATTTATGACAAATATCTGTTCAATAAGCAACAAATCATTTTGAACTAGATATTTTGGAGAATAAGAAAAAGACCTTTGCTTTTACAATCTTTGGGAATCTGAAGTTTTATACAAATGATGAATGTATAGATCTTCCTGTTATTATTTTACATGGCTGTGATTAATCTTACATGTGTGTTTCCATTTCAGACCTCTTTCCATCATAATATTTCTCTTCTGACCTTCTAGTTTCTCTAACATCTATTACGTTTTAGTACTTTACTAAAGAGCAAAAGGTAAGACATTAAGAATAGTTAGTGGGCAGACAAGTTAGTAATAATTCATTATATTTATGCGATAGTTCTGCTTATTTTTCTACTTTAATCTTGCTAGACTGATTATTCTTTGTAGTCTACATCAGAGTCAGAGGGTAAGAAATACACTCTCTTCTTAGACACCTAACTAGAAAATGAACATAACTACCATATATATAATTGATAAGAGGAAAGAACAGGATTCCCAAGTGGTTGACAGCACTCAACAGGATCCTACCAAAGAAAATGCAAATGCAAAAATTTTCACTGCAGAAGAGAGGTGTTGATATACTGAGATTCATACTCAGATTGCTAATGGGACATTTACCAAAAGCTGACTGTGGGACATGGATTATATTGGGTTCTTTCAGTTACAAAGTACAGTGAACCTGGCTTGGTGGTTTAAGCAAATATAGAAATTTATTAGCTCATATTGCTAAAGAGAACAGGTAAACCTGGTTTCAAAAGAGACTTAACCCAAAGACCAAACAACATGATTAGCACCTGGTTTCTTTCTCTTATTTTTTCAGTTCCATTTATTCAGTTTTGGGTCCATTTTCTAGCTGTCTCTTGCCTTGTGGTCCCAAGATAGCAGCTTCTAAGAATACCCATGCGAAGCAGGAAGAATGAGAAAGATGCAGGCCTATTGATCGGTGTTCATGGTATAAATTTTTTTTCCTTTCTTTCAAAAGTTTTTTTTTTCTTTTTTTCTTTTTTTAAAGTAGATTCAGAAGGTATTTGTGCAGGTTTGTTATATGGATATATAATGCTGAAGTCTGGGTTTCTAGTGTACCTATCATTTTAACAGTTAACATTGAACCCAACAAGTAAACCTCACCCCCTTGGTACCCTTCCCTTTTTGAATCTCCCAGTGTCTATTATTTCATCATATGTTTATTTGTACTTATTGTTTAGATCCCACTTCTAAGTGAGAACACGTTGTATTTGATTCTGCTGAGTTACTTCACTTAGTTTAATAGCCTCCGGCTCCATCCATGTTGCTGCAAAAGACAGAATTTCATTCTTTTTCATGGCTGTGTAGCATTCCACAGCGTGTATATATCACATTTTCTTTATCCAATCAACCACTGTTGAACACTTGGCTTGGTTCCATGACTTTGCTATTATAAACAGTGCAGTGACAAACATACAGGTGCAGGTGTGTTTTTGATATAATGATTTTCTTTTCTTTGGGTGGATATCCAGCGGTGGAATTACAGAATTGAATGGTTGTTCTGTTTTTAGTTCTGTAAGAAATCCATACTTGTTTTCATAGAGGTTGTACTAATTTACATTCCCACCAGAACTGTATAAGTGTTCTCTTTGATCTGTATCCATGTGAAGATCTGTTGGTATAATTTTAATGTACCTAGATTTTCTTTAATGGTCATAAAACTTTCCCCAAAAGAGTGGCTTGAAACAGCCATGGATTTGTTTATGAGACTACAGTTTGGCTAGACTAAGCTGATTTGCTGGTTTTACCAGGTGGGGGCAGAGGAGGAGAGTTTATTCACGTGATAGTAGCCATCTAGACCAGCTCTGTCCAATTTGACTATTTATATTTAAATTAATTAAACTTAAATACAATTTAAAATTTCATTCTCTAGCCATGCTATTAGTCACATTTCCAGTGCTCAATGGCTGTCTGTGGCCAGTGGCTACTATATTGGATAGGGTATAGACCACTGCCATCATTACAGACAGTTCTGTTGGAAAGTGCTCATCTAGAGAGTTGATCAAAACTGGATATTCCAAGATGACTACACTCACATGACTGGAGCCTGAACTGAAATGCTAACATAGCTGGGTCAGCTAGTCTTCTCTCTCTCTCTCCAGTTACCTTTCATCCCAGGTTCTTCACAGGCTGGTGGAAGCATTCTAAGAGGACAAGAGCAGAGGTTGCAATGTATGTTGAGGCCTGAGCATGGAAGTCATAGAATACCACTTTCAGCTCATTACAGAAGTCATATAACATCACTTTCACTCATTATGTCAGTCAGAGTGAACAAGAAACCAGCCTCATTTCAAGCAGTAGAACATCAAACTTTGCCTCTTGATGGGAGTAGCTGCAAAAAATTTGTGACCATGTTTCATCTACCACAGTGTGTGACAGCAAGAAAATGTAGAAGTTTTACTCCACCAAGAATAATGGTTGGCAGACTAAGCATATTAGATTAAATATTGATTGGAGGGAATTAAAATTCTGGGTTTAGGAGGAAATTCATGTATTTGCTCAATTTATTTATTTGTCCAAAAAATTCATAGAGTGAGCAAATATCATGTGCCAGGCATAGTAGCTGAGGATAAAGTGGTAAACAAAACCAACATGTTTCCTACCCTTATAAATCTCACATTCTATTGCAGAGATGTAAAACAAACACACATATAAGTAAAATAATTTTAGATAGTTACCAGAGGATGGTATGAAGGTGTTACTTTAGAGAATAAGTTCAGGAAATGAGAGAAATCCTTTAGCTTCTCTAAATGTCATTATTATATTAATCTATTGGCTAAATCTAATATATGTGGTTCATACCTAAAAGGTGGAATGGATTGAAAAGCATTTAAAATGTAGTTCCGAAAGTATTTGAATCTGTATGTTTCTATATGCTTTTCTGTATATTATATTTTGTCTTTTGATTTTATTCTTCCTAGTTGTAGTAGACAGCCTCCAAGACATCCAGTGATCTTCACTTCCTGATACTCACAGCTTTGGGTAATCCACTGCCTTTAAATAACTTGTTTTGATCCAATACAGCAACACTGAGGTAATGTCACTTCTGATTGTGACTTCCATCTTGCTAGCAGACTATTGTTTTCTTGGCTTGCACGCCATGATGAAACAAGCTGCCATGTTAAAGAGGCCCACATGGTAAAGAGCTGAGGGCAGCTTCTGTGAACAGCCAGGGAGGAACTGAGGTCCTGAGTCCAACAGTTTGTGAGGAGCTGAATGCTTCCAACAGCTACTGAAAGAATGTGGCAGTGGATCCTTCCCCGATGAGGCCTCAGATGAGACTGCAGACCCTTTGCAGCCTGGTGAGACAAACTGAATGAGAGGGCCCAGTTGCTGTGCCTGGATTTCTGATATACAGAATCTATGAGGTCATTAATGTGTATTCTTTTAAGCAACTAAATTTTGGGGTAACTTGTTACATAACAATAGGTAACTAGTAGAACAGGCAATCTTTTCTCTGAGGGGAGAGAAAGGATTGTAGATACCACAAGGCTTCTTTACCTTTGTTGTTTGTTCATTTTTGGCTTTTTCCTTGCCATCAAACCCTAAGTTTTGGAATTCCATAATGGATGTAAAAAGTTTATCTTTGTGAAATAGCTCTGTTTATGATATTTTCATGTAACAAATTTTTCTATTGTAGAATTTTCTCAGTGGGGGCATATATATCACATTTTCATTTCAGTAATGTATATACTGTTTCAAATGTGAAATTTTAAATTATATTGTAGGAATTACAGTGGGCATAGCTGAAAAACAGATTTTTAAAGTTTTGTTTTTAAAAGTATCCTTTCCCATACCCTTTATAAGGGCAGTATATGCATCATTTAACCATTAAAAAACATGAATGAATTCTCCTCTTCTTTAAGCCTGTCTTCTTCATAACTTTTGGAACTAATTTTTAGAACTTTTCTGTTTCAGCTAAATTAGACTGCTTTTTAATTCTCTTCTATGTATCACGTTGGCAAACATTTCTGTATTTTAATTTATGCCATCTTTGTGTTATGTACCCATCTGTGCACAATTTAGCCTTCACATCTCAATTCTTCCTGAAAGCTGTTCTTGGTTGTCCGCACCTGAGCCAGACATTTTCTTTTAACTCCTCCACAAATCTACTCTCCATTCTGCTCACCTTGTCCTCTGCGTAGCAGCCCTGAATGGGCTACATGGAGGGACTCCTATGCTGTCTTACTCCTGTTAGGTTAGGCCATGGGGAGAAGCCCACCAGGAGGCTGAAGGGAGGGAAGAGTTCAGAGCATCTGTTCCTCAATTTTCCTCCCAGTGAGGTTACCTTAGGGTGGTCATTTTCTTCAATGTGACTTGCTACCCTTCTGTGTTCTGGTCAATAAGAAACTCAGTGTCAGTAAAGAAAAAGTCAAAGAATGAAACTACATGTTCTGATTTTCGCATATTCATTCAAGTGTGATGAGTAGTGGGAGTAGAAATCAGCCTCCAGCATATGGAATGTTAAGAGTATATTAAATAACACAAATTTGTTTTTATATAGTTGTTTCAATCTAGATTTATACCAGTTTTTTTTTTAAATCATTTGACTTTAATTCCAGACTCTATCTTGAAACTTACATAATCAGAGATCACACATTAAATGAGCATATAACATAATGAGTAAAGGTAAACAATTAAAAGCCTTTCCCTTTTCTTAATTCAGGAAAGATTTTTTCTAGATAAGCAATGATGACTGAGTAATAGAGGTGCTGAGAATTTAGTTAGACTAAATTCTAAATAACTATATGCTGTTATTTTCTCATTAAAAACAGTAACAACAGAACAGTTTTCTGAAGTAATATAAACTAATTCTGTAAAACTGAGAAATGCCAAAAATTATAAAGCCGCAAATCATGTTCCACTGCAAAATAAAATATTTAAATTCACTTGTCTTTGCTATGATCTGGATGTTTATGTTCCTCACAAAATACATACACTGAAATCTAATCCTCAAGGTAATGGTATTAGGAGGTGGGGTCTTTAAGGGATGACTAGGTCATGAGGGTGAAGCCCTCATGTATGGGATTTGTGTCCTTTTAAAAGAGCCCTAGGGCACTTATATGCCCACTCCACCAAGTCAAGATGTTGTGAAAAGGTGCTGTATATGGGAGATGAACCTTCACCAGACACTGAATCTGAAGGCACCTTGATCTCAAGCCTCTCAGGCTCCAGAACTGTGAGAAATCAATTTCTACTGTTGTAGCCACTCCATGTATGATATTTTTGTTATAGCAGCTTGGATGGACTAAGACAGTCTTTTTGCATTTTGGAGAAAAAGTCAAATCTCCCTTTTCTTTGTCATTTTTCTGGACCCTTTTTTTTTTCCTATAAATTATTTTATATCCAGTAGGGTAGCCTCTAGCCACATGTGCATCCTCACCACTTGTGATGTGCCTAGTGCACCTGGGAAATCAAATTTGTAGTTTTGTTTCATTTTCAGGTGAGTAGCCTCACATGGCTGGTGCCTCCATAGTGAATGCTATAGCTCTGGAGTGCTGGTCTCATGTGTCATCTTCTTAGGTTCAGTCTTTCTGCATTATGCTGATACAGTCACATGCAGTCCCTTATTACACAAAGGGGCCATGATCTCATGTTCTTTTCCCTACATGCATCTATTTCTTCCCACTGTCCTCACTCTATTGTGGATTCCGTCCAGTAAAAAAAAAAATCCCCATATCTTCTTCGTATGGTGCATAGCAATTTATGAAATGTTTTTACACACTATTTAGTCTGATACTCATAATAAATTGAACTAGAAACTGCATTTTTTTGTTTTGTTTTGTTTTGTTTTGAGACAGAGTCTTATCCTGCCACCCAGGCTGGAGTACAATGGTGCAATCTCGGTTCACTGCAACCTCCACCTCCCAGGTTCAAGCTATATCCTGCCTCAACACTCCAAGTAGCTGGAACTACAGGCATGTATCACCACATCCAGCTGTTTTTTTGTATCTTTAGTAGAGACGCAGTTTCATCATGTTGGCCATGCTGGTCTCGAACTCCTGACCTCATAATCCACCTGCCTCAGCCTCCCAAAGTGCTGGGATAACACGCATGAGCCACTGCTCCTGACTGAAACTGCATTTTCTTAAATAATTTCCCCCCCAAAAAAACCCTTTCTCAATGATTTGCTCAAGAAAAGAAGCTCATTTGAAAGAATGTTTCATGACAATATAAACATTGGTTATTCCGGAATTGGTGAGAAAAGTGTACCTAAAATAGTTCAAGATGATAAAAAAAGAACACTGAGTAGCTGTGCTTGCCACTGATGATGAGATTGGTAATAGCAATAATAATAATAATAATAATAGTAATAGAGACATGTATTACCCACTTACCATATTCCAAGCATTATCCTAAGTGCTTTATATGCAAAAACTAATTTAACCCTCATAGCAAACCCTGGAGATTTTGCAGATGAAGACAATAAAATTAAAGAGGTTAAGAACTATGTTGAATGCTATCCCCATCAAGCTACCTATGGCCCTCGTCACAGAACTGGAAAAAACCACCTTAAACTTCATATGGAACCAAAGGAGAGCCTGCATAGCTGAGTCAATTCTAAACAAAAAGAACAAAGCTGGAGGCCTCACACTACCTGACTTCAAACTATACTACAAGGCTACAGTAATCAAACTAGCATTGTACTAGTAACAAAACAGAGATATAGACCAATGGAACAGAACAGAGGCCTTGGAGGCAACGTCACACATCTACAACCATCTGATGTTTGACAAAACGGACAAAAACAAGCAATGGGGAAAAGTTTCCCTGTTTAATAAATGGTATTGGAAAAACTGGCTAGCCATGTACAGAAAGCAGAACTTGGAACCCTTTCTGATACCTTACACTAAAATTAACTCCAGATGGATTAAAGACTTAAACATAAGACCTAACACCATAAAAACCCTAGAAGAAAATCTAGGCAAAACCATTCAGGGCATAGGCATTGGCAAGGACTTCATGACTAAAACACCAAAAGCATTGGCAGCAAAAGCCAAAATAGACAAATGGGATCTAATTAAACTCCAGAGTTTCTGCATAGCAAAAGAAACAATCATTAGAGTAAACTGGCAACCAGCAAAATGGGAAAAAATTTTTGCAATCTACCCATCTGACAAAGGGCTGATATCCAGAATTTACAAAGACCTAAAACAGATTTACAAGAAAAAAAAAAAAAAAAACCCATTCAAAAGTAGGTGAAGGATATGAACAGATACTTTTCAAAAGAAGACATATATGAGGCCAACAAACTTATGAAAAAATGCCCATCATCACTGGTCATTAGAGAAATGCAAATCAAAACCACATTGAGATGAGATACCATCTCATGCCAGTTAGAATGGCAGTCATTAAAAAATCTGGAGACAACAGATGCTGGAGAGGATGGGGAGAAATAGGAACATCTTACACTGTTAGTGGATGTGTAAGTTAGTTCAACCATTATGGAAGACAACGTGGCGATTCCTCAAGGACCTAGAAATAGAAATTCCATTTGCCCCAGCAGTCCCATTACTGGGTACATCCGAAGGATTATAAATTGTTCTATTATAACGACACATGCACACATATGTTCATTGCAGTGCTGTTTACAATAGCAAAGACCTGGAACCAACCCAAATGCCCACCAATGATAGAATGCATAAAGAAAATGTGGCACATATACACCATGGAATACTATGCAGCCATAAAAATGATGAGTTTGTGTCCTTTCGAGGGACATGGATGAACCTGGAAACCATCATTCTCAGAAAACCTAACACAAGAACAGAAAATCAAACACTGCATGCTCTTACTCATAGGTGGGTGTTGAACAATGAAAACACATGGACAGGGAGGAGAGCATTGCACACTGTGTGATGTCTGCTGAGGGGGATTAGGGGAGGAACATCGGAGGCTAGGGAGTTGGGAAGGGATAATACGGAGAGAAATACCAGATATAGGTGATGGGGATGGAGGCAGCAAACTACATTGCCATGTATGTACCTATGCAACAATCCTGCATGTTCTTCACATGTACCCAAGAACCTAAAGTTCAATAATATATATATATTTTTTAAAAAAGTATTTCCTCAAAAGAAATCAGGGCATGATGTAAACTGATGAGTGAATAGTTTCCGTGATAAAGAAAAGGAATGTCAAATTATTATTTCAAAATGTAGAATAAAATATCAGTCACATGTTCATTATTAAGAAGATTAGCATCTATCCTAAATTTAGATGTGTGTATAGTAAATTTACTTAAACATTTTTAAATGAAAGGAATATTTTAAAATGTGATATAAAAATGTCTATTATCAATTTAAACGATATTTCTCAATATTCTACAATATTTTAATACAGCCACGTGTTCAAAACTATTTATTATAGACATATGCCTCTACTAAAAAAATAAAAACAAAACAAAAATACTTTTTAAGAATGAAGTTTTATGGAAGCAATACTGGACTGGAAGATACAATTCCTGGGTTCTATACCAGGTTGTGACCTTGAGTTTGCTGTGCCTTTCTAATCTTTTGTTTCCTGTGCTAGGGATATTACACATAGTTAATAGAAGATGAAAATGAGATGAGGCATAGTAATAGGCCTATAAACTGCAAAAAGCTATCAAATGCAAAGCGTTCTGTATCATACAAAATTAGTGTACTTTACTGTGGCATGCCTACAAGTTTCTCTTATTGTTAACATCTTCCATTCCTTGAAAGAAAATAGGGTGTGATGAACTGATACAATTTAAAAAATTTAATGCCATATCAAACTTTAAATTCAATAGAAAAGCTCACTAGCTATAAGATTTTGCCATTTTTTTGTCCTGTAAATATACCATCCCTAAATCAGAAAAAATAAAAATAAAAAAGAACTGTGTTGAAGGTAATATACCTTGGGTAGTTGAAGCTGTATTGGTTAGACCCTTCACTTCTCCTGGTTTGTTTGCTCCCCTTTAAAAAGGAGGTTGCTGAACTAGACAGCACAGAACTAGCTCTCTGTAGCATAGACAACTGAAATGTCTAAATCAATAATGTGATTTTTTGGCAGTGTCCTTTCTGATAGTGTGTGCGTGTGTGTGTGTGTGTGTGTGTGTGTGTGTGTGCGCGCGCACCTATGTGTGTAATTTCTGTAACTGGAAAAATTTAGTAATTTGGTAAAACAACTCTTCTGAAAAAAGTTATTTCCTAAAGCACTTCATTTTTATATTGGTCTTGTTTCAAGGCAGCATATTTCTTCTATCTAATGATTTGATATCTGTCATAAACTGAATATTTATGTCCTCTCCAAACGTTCCTAAATTCATATTTTGAAGCTCTAACTCCCAATGGGATGGTATTAGAAGGTAGGACCTTTGGGAAGTAATTAGGTTTAGATTAAGGCATAAGGACTAAGCCACCATGATATGATTAATAACCTTATAGTAAGGGGAAGAGGGCCGGGCACTGTGGCTCACACCTGTAATCCCAGCACTTTCAGAGGCCAAGGGTGGTGGATTATGAGGCCAGGAGTTTGAGAGACCAACACAGTGAAACCCCGTCTCTACTAAAAAAAAAAAAAAAAAAAAAAAAAATACAAAAATTACCCGAGCATGGTGGCATGAACTTGTAATCCTAGCTACTCAGGAGACTGAGGCAGGAGAATTGCTTGGACTGGGGAGATAGAGGTTGCAGTGAGCCGAGACCTTGCCACTGAACGAGCGAGACTCCGTTTCAAAAAAGAAAAAAAAAAAAAAAAAGAAGAGGAAGATACACCAGAGCTTCCTCTCCCTACCGTGTGAGGATACAGCTGCGAAAACAGCTGTCTGCAAGTCAGGAACATGGACCCTCACCAACAACTGAATCTGCTGGCTTAAACTTTCCAGCCTCCAGAACTGTAAGAAATAAATTTCTGTTGTTTAAGCCACCCAGTCTATGGTATTTTGTTATAGCAGTTCACATTAAGACAGTATCTTTTAGATTCTCACTGATAATATGAATTACATTTTTTAAAGTGAGGATAATCATCCTTACCACACACCAATTTATTATAAAGGTTGAATGAAATAATGTTTACCGCAGTGTCTGCTGCATAGTAAGAATGCAAGTGAACACACATATAATGGAAAGAGAACATAGCAGTGGTTAAGAGGATGGATTCTGACACTTGATTGTCTGACTTCATGTTCTTTGCTACCTACTAGCTGTGGAACCTTGGAAAAAAATTACTCAACTTTCTCTGTGTGCGTGTGTGTGTGTGTGTGTGTGCGCACGCGCGCGCTTTAGTTTCCCATCAGAGGAATCAAGACAACAATCATTGTTATAAGGATTAAATTAACTAATGTTTATGAAGAATTTGGAGCAGCACCAGGAAAACATGAAACAGACAAGAGTGTCACGTTAAGTATTGGCTATTCTTATTATTTTTACTGTTTTCTGCATTAGCTGTTGCTTAATAGGGGAAATTGATTACACATCTGGAGCTTCTCTCTTAATGTCTTATTCACTGCTTTTTCTTACACATCAACTAATTTATTTCATCCCTGTTGACGTTTACAATTGAAAGTCTAGAAAGATCAATCAGAAATTTTGACTGGTGTGAGGTCCTTCTGCACTTTTGTATTCTGATGAATGAGCAGATATGTATCAGAGCTGGGCAGGCCTGAGTTGAGTGTCAGCAGGCAGCATTCCCTAGCAATAAATGTAAGTTTGGGGTGTGAGCACTTCTACATAGAGTGTGATAAATGGTCTTTTCCTTTATGGGCTGGAGGTGAGTTGGCCTGAGGTGAACAGCACTTTGCTGATGGGAGATGAGTTGCACTATGATCTGTGGGATTCCCCAGGATGTAGGTCCTATCTTCAGTGTGCCAGAAGATGATGGTTCTGCAGGCACAATCTCCATGAAGAAGGCAGAAAGCACTAGGGTTGCAGTCCTGGTGCTTCAGTTGTAGTAGACGGCAGGCAGGTTAGTGATGCCCTCCGTCCCTGTCTCGCCTTGGTGCTCTATGTGTGTAGGTTGGGTTTCATTTGGTCTTTGATGGATGAGCAAGGTTTTCCTTTTACAAATGTTAATCACCTTAAAAGGGAACTGGTAAACTGGTAAATTGGCAAAGATATGTTCTTAGATTCTTCAACTTTCCAACTAATTATTACCAGTAAGGAAGTTTTCTGTAGATATTTAATGAAAATTTGATGTGTGTTTCTTCTTAAATAATGGGCTTACTGTAATATTCTGTAGAGGATCTTATTGAAAGTATGACTGGACTTTTTTCCTTTTTAGACTTCATTACCTGCTAGTCCTTATGAGACAGAGAGGTTAAGATAATACAAGATGGGGCCGAGAAACAGACAAACTCTTTTAGCATAATTATACTAAGTGGAGTATATCAGAAATCTGATTGCATTAGGTAGTGCCCTAAAGGTAGACCTTAGGTAGAAATCTTTTGCTGTTTTTTGGTGGTGGTTGTTCCTCCTCAGGATTCAAAGTTTTCCCCTGCTCCGCATCTCACTCTCCACCTTATTCAATTCACTGTGAAGAGAAGCTGCTAGAACCATGGGCAGAATCTCCCCTCTTAAGGAGGCAGAGTCATGTGGTGGAAATTGGATGGAGTTTGAAGTCAAGCCAGAATTGGGTTTGACCGCTGTACTCAAGGACATTTCTTAACATTTTAGAGTTTCATTTTCTTTTAAAATAGAAATACTATTGCTTATTTCATAGACTTCTGTAATAATTAAATCAAATGCCATGGGTAAAGCACTGATACAGTGCCTTACACATATCAGGTCTTCAATAAATGCTAATTTCTTTCCCCTTTCCTACTACAGGAATTGGTGACAAGAAGAATCACTAAAAAAGGAACTCAAGTAAAAGCAGAAGAAAAAAGTCTTAAATATGTTTTAACAACAAGCCAAATGCTAGCTTATAGAGTAGTTATTTTACTCAAATTATATTCTCAAAACATAATACTTAGTGTTGTCAAAGACTATAATATTGACTCAGGATACCTGAGTGAGAGCAGATAGATACAGGTAATCTCGATTTTAGCCCCACCAGGTGCCCATCAGTTTATAACAGTTGAAAGTTGATGACTGTTAACTTCTTCATAGGAGGTTTCTCCCACCAAGGGTTTAATTAAGCTATTACACATATCTCTAAGTGGTAGTCACAGGCTGTCATATGTTTAAGTAGTAGTACATTCACTTATGTATTTGAACTATTCCTGCCTTCATTCAAAGCTTGCAAATTTATAATGGTGGCAACCCTCATCATGAGACCTTATTTGGGACCTTTTAAAATATACTGAAATGGCTTTATTTTCATTCTCCACTTGAGCTTAGTGTTTCTGGCAACTCCCTCCCACTGTGATACACTGAGGATGCACTCTGTCTGGTGACATAACCTACATCATTACTGAGAAAAGATATTTTTAGTTCTAGGCCGTGAGTACTACTTTCTCTGCTTTTTGCTAAGGAATTGTGGTTAGGAACCTGAAACCTGCCTCCTAGAGAATCTGTTTAAAAATAACCTTTTACTTAACAGTTTTAGATTTATAGAAAAATTGCAAAAATAATAAATGGAGTTTCCATATACCACATAACCAGTTTAGACTATTATCTGTGACCTAATATGTGGTCTAACCTGGAGAATGTTTCATGTCTACTTGTGAGGAATTTGTATTCTGCTATTGTTGAATAGTGTGTTCTGTATATGTCTGTAGGTCTAGTTGGTTTATAGTGTTGTTCAAGTATTCTATTACTCTGTCTTTTGTCTAGTTGCTATTGGAAATTGGTATTAAAATCTCCAAATGTTGAACTATCTTCAAATGTTGTTGAACTATCTATGTCCTTCCTCAATTCTGTCAGTTTTGCTTCACATATTTTGGAGTTTTCCCATTTACATATTTATAATTATTATATCTTCTTAATAGATTGATACTTTTATATTATGTAATGTCCTTTGTCTCTTATAACAATCACCTTAAAGTCAGTTTTAAAAATTAGTATAGCTACCCCAGCTCTTTTTGAGGCTGTTTGCATGAACGTATTTTGACATTTGTGTTTTTAAAACTAAGGAGTGTCTTTTAGACAGTATATAATTGGATTGTGCTTTTTAATGCATTTTTATCAAATATGCCCTTTAATTGAAGAGTTTAATCCACTTATATTTAATGAAATTAAAGATATAAAAAGACTTGCCAATTTTCCCTTTGTTTTCTATAGGCAATATCTTTTAATTATCATTTATCTATAATATTGGTTATCAAAATACATAGTAAGTTCAAATCTCTAATATAAAATAGCATAGTATTTGCATGTAACCTATGCATATCCTCCTATGTAGTTTAAAACATCTCTACATCTAACTGATGCAATGTAAACGTTATGTAAATATTTATTATACTGTATTATTTAGGCAACATTGCCAAATTAATTAATTCTAACAGTTTTTCTGGACTCATTAAGGTTTTCTAAAAACAAGATCATGTTATCTGTAAACAAAGATAATTTCGTCTCTTTTCAAATTTGGACGCCTTTTATTTCATTTTCTTGGCTAACTGCTCTGGCTAGAATATCCAGTACTATGTTGAACAGAAGTGATGAATCTGTTCACCCTTGCCTTGTTCCTGATCTTAGAAGAAAAGTTTTCAATCTTTCCACTTTCAGCCTAGTATTCAGTGAGGGTTTTTCATATATGGCTTTTATTATGCTAAGGCAGTTTTCATTCCATGTCTTTTGACTGAGAGAGGTTAGTCCACTTATATTTAAAGTAATTTCTGATATGGAGGCACTTCCGTCAGTTTTCTATTTGTTTTCTACATGCCTTATAGTTTATAGTCATTTTTATTTTTGCATTACTTTTTTTGTGTTTAGTTGATTTTTTGTAGTTAAATGTTTTAAGTATTTTCTCATTTCCTTTGGTTTCTATTCTGTATGCACTTTCTATTTGGTTACCATGGGGATTACGTTTAACATGCTAAAGTTATAACTCTCTAATTTGATTTTATAACAGCTTAACTTCAATAATATACAAAATTCTGCTTCTTTACAGCCCAGACTTCATTCTTTAGTTATTAATGTTCCAAAACTGTATCTTTCCATATTGGGTGTCCCAATATATAAATAATTACTTTTAATGTATCAGTATCTTAAATTATGAAGAAAACAAAATGTGTAGCTACAGGCCAAAATTACAATACTACAAATTTTTATAATTGTCCATGTATTTACCTTCATTGTGGACCAAGAGGAGTCCAGAAGCTCCTCTTGGCTGTGACAGTTTCTCAGGCATTCTTTGTTTTTAATGATGTTGACTGTTTTAAGAAGTACTACACAAGTATTTGGTAGAATTTTGTCAATTGAGATTTGTCAATTCTGATTTTTTTTTTTTTTCATGATAAGACTGGGGCTATGAGTTTTGGGGAGGAAAACCTCAGAGGTAAAGTGCCACTTTCATCACTTCTTGTCAAAGGTACATACCGTCCAAATGACTTTCCACTGTTGATACTGACCTTCATTACCTGCCTGAGGTAGTATTTGTCAGGTTCTCTACTATAAAGTTAGTCCCCTAGTCCTCTTTTCCATACTATATTCTTCAGGATGAAGTCACTCTGCATAGCTCATATGTAAGGAATCGGTAGCTATGTTCCACCTTTTATTAGGCACAACATTTCCATAAATAACTTGAAATTCTGCATGGATTTTGTTTCTTTCTCCCTACTTATTTATTCATTTATAGCAGTATGGATTCATGGATAACTATGTTATACTTTAGGCTATAATCTAATGTTACCTACCCAACTCGTCCCAGCTTTGGCCATTGGGAACTCTTTCAATTGGCTCCTGTGTCTTTGGGAATATTTTTTCCTTCAGCTGGAGGACCATTAGAAGCAGATTCTTTACCTGAAGCTGCAGCTGATATATCTGATATATAAGTCTAGTGATGATTAATATTTTTACCCTATGATCTCCAAAACACTTTTCTTAACTTTTAAATTTCACAAGTCTTTAACAGTATTTTCCTGTTATGGCCTTTTTCTCAACAAGAAGTGCCAAGATCTTGTGCTATTTTTTTTCTTTTATTGTTCCATATAGTTTTCAGACTGTTTCTTCTAGGTTTATAACTTTTCATTCAGCTTCTTATATGGGTCTATTTACTTCTTTATTTCACATAGGAATAATGTTTCCTGGACCTAAGTATCTTTTTATTTTCCTTTTCCTTTACTCGCTGACCAAAAAATTTGTTTTTCCAGCTTTCTACTCTCAAAATTTTATCTTATGTCCCACATTAAGAGAGATGAAGTCAGTGAGTTCAATGTTTGTCACCTTGTTCAAACAAGTGTTGATTTTCTTGATCTTTATGAGTAGGAAAGTCCCATATAAAAGATAATATTCTTATCAGACCAAGAGCTGATCCAGACCTAGTACTCATCTGTAATCATCTTGTCTGATTTCCCTTTAATAAGTCCTCTCCTTGCTTTGTTTTTACCTAGAATACCAGTTCCAAAAATTTTCCAAATATTTTTCCTCAGGGAATCCTCATGGCAATAATTTTGTTCCTTTGCAGTTGACATGGATGTCTTTTCATCCTTTATGCTGATCTTCCTGGGATTTCGGTCTGAAATGTGACCAGATTTTCTTAACCCCTTGGAAGATCTATCCCAGTTTTGAAGAAAAGGTGATTTGATTGTTCTTACATTAATGCTGATACTTTAAGAGGGGTTTTAAAAAGCAAGTGTGATTCAGAGTCTTTCTAGGACATCATTACATCTGCTCTCCAAGGCGTTTCCTTTTTATATCTGACAGAATTTCTTAGGTACCAGTCTTTCTCTGGGAAATGGCAACAACTAAAATGTATTGCTCTTTTCTATTACCTTCTCCAAGAGAAGTTGGACTTGAGTGTATTGCCTTTTTAACTTTATAGTTCTCTCTCCCGGCTCTTAGCATTTCATTTCCCCTCCATATCTCCCCAGTCTGTGTTTTGAGATCCCAATATTTCTTTTGAGGCAATGTCTTTCTCTTTACTACTCAGTTTGACACTATTTTATTTTCCTTCTTCCACCCCCATTGCTCTGATAGTAAGAAACTATCAGAAAATGAGGCTTTCAAGCTACTCAAGTTCTTTTTTTTTCCCCAAATAAGTTCACATTCTGAGGTACTGGGACTTCAACATATCAGTTTTGGGAAGTATATTATTTAAGTTCATAATACTCACAAATCATCTGCCTAAATTTAAAAGTTATACATAAAACTAACAAACTAACAAATAAAATGTTTTATTAGCCTCCAATAATACATATACTTTTATAAACAAACACTTGGAAGGATGAGCTTTAATGTAGAATTTTTGGAATCCTTAGAGATCCCTGCTGAGTTATGATGGAATGAAAAGAGCTGGTCCTTATCTTGCAACCTCCTTCATGTTCTGCTATTTATTCCTGCCCCTGTCCCTATCCTGCCCTGTGGGTGGCCTCATGCACATGTCTGTGAACAATCAATTGGCACATTCCAGCAACATCCATATACCCTGCAAGGAGCCTTCCCTTGGTCACCCTTGGAGGCCAGGCATTGCTCTCATTGATGGTGAGTCTGACTTCGAATGAATGGATCTAGAGAAAAGACCTTCAACGGCTGTTCAGGCAGGCGGTTCTAGGGTCCTTAGGTACGTGGACTGTGGTCTAGAATGAGGGCTTTGGGTGTTGCTGAGTCACAACTAGAGCAGGCAAAATTCTCTGTGGTGAGGACAGGACACCAGGGCAGGAACTTCCCTTGCCTGGATGTAAGTCTATACTGTCAGTGAACTAAACTTCTTGATAGTCTATGGCTAATTGCTTAGTGAAGGGAGACAACGCATAAATAATAAGCAATATAAATAAGTAAATTATATAAAATGTTCAAAGGTGATAAATGCATAAACGTGGTATAGAGTAGGAAAGATCTGGTGTGTTTCCAGGGACGGGGCAGCTTGCAATATTTCACACAGGGTGTCTCCAGAGATGGAGACATCTGAGCAGCATTTGAGAGAGGTAAGGGAGCTAGGCAGGTGGCAATAGGGCACAAAGGCACATTTTGGGAAGAAGGAGTTGGCTAATCAAAGATTCCAGGGATGAGGCATGCCTGGAGCGCTTAGGAGACAGAAAGGAGGCTCGTGTTGATTGAATGCTATAGGCACAGGAGAATACAATGAGTTAAAATCAGAGATGAGGATGGGAGGTCAGATCACATGGGGCCTTTTAGGTTATTTTAAAGGTTTGGGCTTTTACTCTGCGATTAGAAGCCCCTGCAGAGTTTTGAACAGAAGAATGATATAACCATTCCCACTGCTGTATTGCGAACAGACTGCAGAGTCAGGATAGAAAGCAGGAGACTGTTTAGAAGGCAGTTAGGGAATACAGGCCAAGGCTGGGAGCAGTAAGTTGGACCAGAGTATTTTCAGGTGGAGAGTGGTAAGTGGTTGGTGGCTGGATTTGGGAAATATTCTGAAGGTAGAGTCAACGGGCCCTTCCTGATGCATTAGAATATATATATACACGTAAACTCAATAAATGTTTGTTAATGACTGAAAAAAAAAAAAAAGAGAGACGCGCAAGCGCAGGCAGCCGCGGTGTGGACTAGCGCCCGACCTCCACAGCCCGGGCCGAGCCCCGACCCGTCCGCCGCCCGCACCTCACCTCGCCGCTGCGGCCTCCGCCCCCCAGCGGTGTTCCCGTGCGCTGCCTCCGCCGCCCGCGCCTCACCCCGTCGCCGCGGCCACCGCCGCCCTTACCTCACGCCGCCGCCGCGGCCCCCGCCGCCCGCACCTCACCCCGCCGCCATGGCCCCCGCCGCCCGCACCTTACCTCGCCGCATGGCCTCCGCCCCCTAGCGCTGTTCCCGCGCGCTGCCCCCGCCGCCATGGCCCCCGCCGCCCGCACCTCACCCCGCCGCCATGGCCTCCGCCCCCTAGCGCTGTTCCCGCGCGCTGCCCCCGCCGCCGTGGCCCCCGCCGCCCGCACCTCACCGCGCCGCCATGGCCTCCGCCCCCTAGCGCTGTTCCCGCGCGCTGCCCCCGCCGCCATGGCCCTCGCCGCCTGCACCTCACCTCGCCACCATGGCCTCCGCCCCCTGGCGCTGTTCCGCGCGCGTTCCGCCGAGCCGCTGCCTCCGACGTGCCGGAACTCACGGAAGGTAACTTCCGGAGTCGCGTCTCCGACACGGGCTCTGAGAGCCTCAAGCTTGTGGAGTGGGCGCTGCTAGAGACTTGCCCCTGAGCATGAAGCCGCAGCTCCCAGATGGAAAGGAATAGTCCCATTAGCAAAGGTTGATGGCGCTGCAAACACCAACACCTGTAATAAACATGGAGTCGGTGGCTGGCCGACCCTGAAGACGGAGACGGTGAGGAAGCAGGTGCTCATGACGGACCTAGGACTGCTGATGGAGTGGGCAGCCACCTGCAGAAGCGGGCAGGCCCGGCTTCAGTGCCTCAAGACTGAGGAAGAATGTAAGAAATTCGTTAGTGATGAAGAAGCCTCCGTTGTAGGTTTTTTGAAGGTTTCGTTCAGTGAAGCTCACTCAGTTCCTAAAAGCAGCCAGCAACTTGAGGGATAACTATCGATGTGCACAAAGGAATGTTGAGTCTCTGGTGAATGAATTTGATGATAACGGACAAGATATTTCCTTATTTCGTCCTTGACATCTGACTAACAAGTTTGAGGACAAGACTGCGGCTTATACAGAGCAGAAAATGACCAGTGGCAAAATTTAAAAGTTTATCCAGGAAAACATTTTTGGTATTTGCCCTCACATGACAGAAGGCAGTAAAGATTTGATTCAGGGCAAGGACTTACTGCTTACTCTGATGTGGACTGTGAAAAGAATGCGAAAGGTTCCAACTGCTGGAGAAACAGGGTCATGATGGTGGCAAAGAAATTCCTGGATGCTGGGCACAAACTCAACTTTGCTGTAGCTAGCTGCAAAACCTTTAGCCATGAACTTTCTGATTTTGGCTTGGAAAGCACTGCTGGAAAGATTCCTGTTGTTGCCATCAGAATTGCTAAAAGAGAGGTTTGTCATGCAGGGAGAGTTCTCACGTGATGGCAAGGCTCTGGAGAGGTTCCTGCCGGCTTACTTTGATGGCAATCTGAAGACACACCTGAAGTCTGAACCTATCCCAGAGAGCAATGATGGTCCCGTAAAGGTAGTGGTAGCAGAGAGTTTTGATAAAACAGTGAATAATGAAGATAAAGATGTGCTGATTGAATTTTAGGCCCCTTGGTGTCGTCACTGTAAGAATCTGGAGCCCAAGTATAAAGAACTTGGAGAGATGCTCAGCAAAGACCCAAATATCGTCATAGCCAAGATGGATGCCACAGCCAATGACGTGCCTTCTCCATGTGAAGTCAGAGGTTTTCCTACCATATGCTTCTCTCCAGCCAACAAGAAGCCAAATCCAAAGAAATATGAAGGTGGCTGTGAATTAAGCGATTTTATTAGCTGTCTATGATGAGACACTACAAACCCCCCTATAATTCAAGAAGAAAAGTGCAAGAAGAAAAAGAAGGCACAGGAGGATCTCTAAAGCAGTAGCCAAACAACACTTTATGAAAGGACTCTTCCACCAGAGATAGAAAACCATTGGGGAGGACTGGGACCCATATGGGGATTATTACCTCTCAGGGCTGAGAAGACAGACTGGATATAATCTGAATCCTGTTAAATTTTTTGTAAACTGTTTCCTAGCTGCACTGTTTATGAAAACACCAGGACCAGTTTATGTTTGTGGTTTTGGGAAAAATTATTTTTATTGAGGGGAATGTTGTGGGGGTGGGGGGAATTGTGTTGGGGGTATTTTCTATTTTTTTTTTTGGTACATTTGGAACAGTGATAATAAAACATGTATGTATATGTACATATAAATGTATTTGTGTATATATATACTCCAGTTATGTAAATCTTATATATTTCATGTATTTCAAATGAGCCCGTATCAGCTCTTCTATCAGGCACTCAAATTTTTCAGTAAATAAATGTATAGACTTTTATGTGTTTATATGGTTATGTACATGATCATATAAAATAGCTTATTTTTTTCATACACAGGAAAACATTTAATTCACAAGGGTTTAATTTTTTTAAGTAATTTGAATAACAAGGCTTTAAGCATACACATATATATAGAGACAAATTAGGGTTTGCTTCAGGTTTTATTGCTCTTAATAACTGAACGATGGATTTGACATTAACTAGGAGAGGAAAGGATGTGGGTAAAATAGGTTTTGGGGAAAAACTCCTAATGTTTTCCCTGATCTCTGTGTACTTTTGGAGATACTGAGTTTGGGATATTTATCAGCTATTGAAGGGAGATACTGAGTTGGCAATTTGTTACTCATCTCTGGAATCTAGGGAGTATTCTGGGCTGGAGTTATAAAACTGGGAATCGTCAGTATTCAGATGATATTTAAAACCTTGAGAGATGATAAAATCATTTAAAAAGTTAAGCTTGATGGGAAAGCAGAGCAAGGGGTGAGCTCTGGGACACTCCAGCACTAGAGGTGGTGAAGAGAAGCATGCTTCCACACATAAGACTGAGAAGGAGAGATGAAAAGGAAACGAAGCTAAACTAAACTGTAACTAAAAGGAAGTACAAGAGGGTGTGGTATATTGGAAGCCAAATGAAGAAAATATATCCAGGAAGATAGAGTTACTCATTGTATCCAATACTGTTGACAAGTAAATCAAAATAGTTCTGAAAAATAACCTTTGCATTTAGCTAATTGGAGGTCAATAGTGATCTCAACAAAAGTAATTTCATTGAAACTGTGGAAGCAAACATCTGCTTGTAATGGTTCTAAGAGAAAATTGGAGGCGAGAAATTGGAGGCACTAAAGACAACTATTTTGAAGAGTTTTGCTGCAAAGAGGAGCAGGGTAATGGGTCAGCATTTGTCAGGGACGTGGGATAATAAGAAAGTTTTAATTTTATAATGGGAGACATAACATCATGATTACATGGTGTTCAGAATTATCCAGTAGAGAGTAAGGAAATGATGCTTTGAGTAGAAGAGGATTTCAGTGGCAATATTTTCGAGTAGGTCAGAGGAGATAGGATCAAATGTACAAGTTGGGGGACTGGTTTGGGATAGAAGCATGGGCAGCTCTTCTCTGATGATAAGCAGAGAAGCGGAACATGGAATTTGCTTACCTGGGTAGATGCAGTCGTGGAAGTCTGTGGCAGTTTCTTTTGACTGATTCTGGTTTTTAAGTGATGCAGGAAACAATGCCATCAACTGAGAGTGAGGATTAGGGGAGAAGATGCTGAGGTTTCAACAGAGAGAAGGATGTATAATTGTCCAGCAGAAAGGGAGAGTCATGGACTAAGAACATACAGAATTAAGGGTTTGCTTGACTTGCATGATCATGTATTTCAATGAACCCATATCAGCTCATATCACACACTCAAATAATTTTCAATAAATACATTTAGATGCTCATATGATATATAAAAGGTGATAGAAAAAAGCTTATTTTTTTGTTCATTTATACACAACATTGAATAAGCAGGAATTTAAATCTTTTCAGTAATTTGAATGGCAAAATTAAAAAAAATATTTTTATTGTCTTAAAAAATGTGGCATAATGTATTTAATTTTATCTACTGTGCAGGTGGAAATCTGTGGGATTGTTTGCCCTGTTAATGGTGACTGTGAAGGTAGATTCAGAAGTAAGAAAAATAATGTGCATAGACAAGAAACTTTATCAGAAGGGAAAGTTTCAGAGTTTGAGATCTTGGAGTCCAGGCATAAAAAAGTTTAAGTCATGCCTCTGGGTGGGAGAAATCCAGTGACAGTAAATTGATTGGTGGTGAATAGGGTGAAAAATTATAGAGTTTCTTCCAACAATCGAATTTAACAATTTCAGGAATTTATGTTTTGGTTTTCTGATAGAAGATAACATAGCATTCTGCTGAAATATACCAATTCCCTCAATAAGTAAGATTATGAGTAGGCATATAGCTATATATAATTTAAATTTTAAAAACCTATTACAGATATATGTAGATCTCAAATTAATTGATGAGGTTGATTTATTTGATTGTTTTTCTCAATAAAATACATTAAAATATTGCTTTTCACTGTAGGCACACAGTTAAAACAAATGTAAACATATGTTTAATTTTAAATACATTAAAATTATTTAACAAATGTCTTTTATTATTTTGCATGTCAAATTTCATGCCATCAGCACTCCCTTGAATGAAAAAGATTATGGAAAACAATGAAATAAAGGTAGAAAATAAACAACACCAAAGACTAATTCTTATTTCATTTTCTGTGTCCCTAATACCCTGTGCTATTTTTGACAACAAAGATGCCTTGCTTATACAATTCAGAGGCCCAGAAGTGAAAAAAATACAAGTAGTTAATGAATAATGCATATGTTCAAAGCAATGGTCAAATTATACTGTTTCCTAATGGATACCATTTTTCTTCATTGAGCGGGACACTACAGAGTTGGATGTTAATTGCTCCCACAAATACAGTTTTGCTCTTCACAATAAGCATTAAGACATGTCCTTGGAGCTCTGTGACTTCATTATATACTACCTAAAAAAGGAGAAAATAATGGAAATATAAGTCAGAAATGCTTAAATATATCTTTTGATTCTTGCTTTTTTTTTTTTTTTTTTTTTTTTTTTTTTTGAGACAGAGTTTTGCTTTTGTTGCCCAGGCTGCAGTGCAATGGTGCAATCTCGGCTCACCACAACCTCCACTTCCCAGGTTCAAGTGATTCTCCTGCCTCAGACTCCCGAGTACAAAAAAATTTAGCTGCTAATACCTTCTACCCCTAGGTCAATGCCAGACTCTTTTATTGCTAACTTTTATCGTGGAAAGCTCAAGGTTCTACCAACATAATAGAGCTTAATGACAGACTATTTTAATAAGAATCCTAGAATTTACTGATTCCACTAAGAATTGCCCACTCCATATTTAGAAAGATGGTATATTACTCTCTGTAAAGAAATTTAAATATTTTTCACCTTTTATACTCCGTAAATATGTACAACATTATGTATTCATAAAAATAAAATGAGAACATCATTCTTCGGTGTTGAAGGTTAATAAGGAAAAGCAGACCAATTTCTTTTTTTTTTCAATTTCAGATTCAGGGGAATAGATGTGCAGGTTTGTTCCATGGGCATACTGCGTGTTGCTGCAGTTTGGGCTTCTAATAATCATGTTGTCCAAGTAGTGAACATAGCCCCCAACAGGTAGTTTTTCCATCCTTGATCTCCTTCTTCCCTTTTCCCTCTTTGGGAATCCCCAGTGTTTATGATTCTCATCTTTGTGACCATGAGACAGACCAATTTCTATAATTTCCCTGTGCTACTTAAATGCAGCACAATTATATTTTCTTGTACATGTGCAGAAATAATTCTATGATTATTTTTATTTATTTAAAATTACTTATTCTTTAATTGTGAAAATACATGTTCATTAAAGAAATCTGTATGAATCTAAAAATATGCCACAAAGGAAGAAAATAATTGGAATTTTCACCATTGAAAGATAACTACAGTTAACATTTTGATGTTCTTTTTGTTTTCTATATATAATCACTTATTCAGAATCTGATTTGTAATTATGCTGTATATACAGTTTCATGTCTTGTTCTTTTTTTGTGACTTTTTTTTTCAAGAGGGATCTGTTCCGCTGTCCTTTTATAAAGTCCAGGAAGTAAGTTACAGGTCCATTGGCAACCTGCAGTGGTAAAGCGACGTACAGGCATAGTACTGCAATGAAATTAGTTATTTATCATGAAAGGAGGAGATTGCTGAGTGAAAATCTGGCATGGTTACCAGGGAAATGTCTTAGAACACATTTAGAAAAGGAATTTCATATGCTGCTACAATCTTGCTTGCTTTTTACAGCCAAGTCACAAGATAGAAACTTTCTCAATATATGCCGAAAAGAAGCAGAGGAGACAACTTGAGAGGGCAGGCCTCCCCCTGCCCCCTACCTCGTGTGCATGGATGTAGTTTCCAGTGCTTTGTAAGCATAGGCCTACCTTTCATTATGTTATCAATGAGATTCAGTTCCAGATCAATCTGCTAGCCATTCTGAACAATGATTCACTTACCAAGTAAGTAATACCTCAATCAAAGGGCTTGAAATGCAATATAATATGTAAATGCGGTCTACCTGAACCATGTGAGTGCTCTTGGCTACCTCTTCTTCCAGAATTTTACTCTCATTCCACACAGGAGATGCAGTTTTAGTTTTCTAGTATTGCTCACTCACATTATTTCATTTCATCTATTGAGTTCTCCTGGGATAATAAATGATTTTAAGAGTTGCTTTAAAAATAATCTCAGAACCCTACCACTGTAATTCATGTTTTTTAACAACTGGGCACCCAATGCTGCCTGTAAACGGTTCCAGGACTTCAGAGTGAACTACTTTTCCTTTTCTCTAAGTGGCTGTTTTGAACTGTCTGAACCATTCCCCATTTTTCTTCCTACATCATGTTCAGCTGATGAACTCCTCTCTTATTTTACAGAGAAAACAGATAAAGGAACCCTCAAAATGTGACTGTATATAATATAGACAAATGGGAAGTCTGGCTAAGGACTTGGAATTGTATGAATAAGGCCTAAATTGTAAATTTTTAAAAAACATATCAATAATTTATATTTTCATGCATCTATTGTCAACTGTGTGTTTTCTCATTTGCATAATGATGATAATAATCCTTACCTTTTAGCACTGTAGGGAGGAAGAAATGAGATAATGAATATAAGCCTTACTACAAAGCCTGGAACATATTAGACACCAACACATTATAGCTGTAAAAGATCCATCAAATGCACAAAAAGGAACAATTGTTTCTTAGTATTTTGCTTCAGTTGACTAGAAAAAACCCTTCCAGACAGAATTCGTCTCCCAGGTATTTAGCAAGCTGAAAGCATCAAGAAATGACTTTAGGAATTAATTGCTTTCCTGGTTAAAATACAAACATTTGAACTTCCCAAGTTTTTATTACTTAATAGATTCTTTTTCTCTCGGCTTCATTAAGAAAAGTTATTTCCTTAAAAGTGACCGAAGTTTTATAAACCTGTAATCATTGTACATTATAGATGATAAATAACTATTTTAATTGCTTTGGGGCTTCCATAATGTTGTTAAAAAGTAAGCATTCTTTATAACTGAGCAATGAATAATTAGCGGCTAATGTTAGCAAAGTATAGAGATGATTATATTCTTTGAGAATTTTTCATCAAATGATTTAATATATACTCTGCATACTCAGAACCAAAAAAAATGGTTCTGGTACATACTCAGAACCAAAAATGAACAGCTCTTTTAATTTCTCTTTATAAAAACTTTTACCGATGGGCCCAAGCCAAGTCTTTACTACCCTCTGACAAATACTGAATGTGTGGTTTTGGAATTACTACATTTAATAGAAAACACTTAAGATAATTAGTATCTATTAACATATACTGAACATTCCAAGCATTCACTGAACATTAGTTGACACAAGGGTCAACTGGATATTAAGGAGAAAGGAGGATAGGCATAACATAGTAAATAATTCTAAAGTGTATTTTCATGATTGACATGAGAGAACAATAACAGACACTGGTGTCTCTTGTGCTTGTGGGAAGCGGTAGAGGAGGCAGGATGATGAAAGAAATAGTTCATAAGTGAGAACAGGAATACTCTGGGTGGAGACAGGTAGGACTAACACAGCATAGTGTAGTGTGGTAAACATGAGCTTTGGAATCAGGCAGTTCTGGGCTTGACATCTAGCTGTGTGACCTCTGGGCCTCAATGTCTTCACTTACAAATACAATTTTCATCATGTTGAAATAGCAAAAAGATTATGACACAGATAACAACTATTGCTTACTGAGTGTGCCATATATTGGCATTGTGCTAAGCAATCACTGTATATTCTGCAGGAGACTTTAAGGCCTGTGAAATGCATAGAATGTTCCTGTTCTGTCCTTAATATTTTCCCTTTATACCTTACAATAGAATAATATATAAGAAAAGGTTACAATATAAAAAATACTTTGATTATAAGCATATAATTCTCTCATAGTATAGAAATTCTATATTTCTAAAGAATCATGTGAAAATGATGGTTTTTAACAAGAAGGCAACAGTAGTAGCATGGAAAGAGGCTTTGGAGCCCAGAATCCCAGCTCTGCTTCTTCAAGCCATATAGCAGTTCACTAAATTCACACCCCCAGCCCTAGCCCCACCTTGAGCCCAGCCATGCCTATCACTGGGATTTGTACATGACAGGGGTTTTCAGGGAGACTGCTGATGAAGCCTATTGGGGCTCACTCTGCGAAGTGTCAAATAGACAAGCTTGGCCCTGCATCAAAGCCTTAGTATGTGAAGGGCGGAGACTCTGTCACTTGGCTGTGTCCCTGACCCAACCTCTCTCATCTCCGGATATTAAGAAGAAAGGAGGATAGAAATAAAAGTAAAAAGAACTATTTTCACAAAAGGCTTTGTAAGTCATTGGTATGCAACATAATATCTTCTTTGTGCTCCTCTAAGGGATTTATATAAAGAGGAGAGTGAGGTTAACTTCTCCCACTTCACAGAACAGTTCATGGCTTTTACAATTTGAAAAATACCAGCTGTGGTGAGTGGTTGATGCAGCAGTACTCAATGAGGTGGTGGAAGAGGAGGAGAAGTTTAAAACAAGGTAGATACCGTGTGATAACTCACTGGTCTCTCTAGTAAACACTGGGCTTACTGGTAAAGACATGTAGTAAGTTGTTCCTGAAGTTGCCCACAAGTGATTGAGGAGTTTGGCATTAAGATGTGGTCCTACCTCCCAACTGAGGGCAAGAGAAAGTAAAATCAGAGTTAAAATCTAGTGTGCTTCTTTGCATTTGTTATAAATATTCTTGTTGTGTTGATACAGACACAGAGTGAAAAAAAGTTAATTTAACCATTGTGGCCTTTTTTTCCTTTTGGTTCTCTGAATTCAACCAGCTTCTTTGCCAGAATTGTTTATATGATGTAGAAACCTCTTACTGTTCTAATGACTACTACTAGAATCATCACTTACACACACTACTTCAGATTTCTGCTTGATTGGACTACGTTCTGATTGGAGCTGGCTATGCATGGACTGTGGTTTTTGAAGCAATTTAAAATGTGTCCAAAGTATAAAGTGTCTATTCATGCGAGAAGCATAGATCAATTGAAAAAGATTTGTAGTGATTTTTAATCAGTGGGCTATGGATGTTTGAGGACCTAGATTATTGCAAGCTGTCAGAAAAGTGACGTGCACACCAATAATTATAAAATAATCTTCCATGAATATCTATTTACTACTGTTTTCTTATAATACATAAGGCTTGAAATAAATAAAACATGAGTTTGTGTAAATTATTCTGAATTGTTAGTGGTTTCTTGTTATTATATGTTTCTTTATATTAAAACTGCTCACGTCTAGCACAGGGTCTGAGAAGTTTCTTGATAGTGAGGTATGGAGACTTGTATTCAGAGTATGAAAAGAAACAGTGATATGTTTTGGGGAGGTGTACACTTCTCACTGTTGACATCATGACAAATAATAAAATGTCAAAATATCTTTCCTTACTAATTTAGAGAATCTTTTTCTCGCTATATATGCAGTATATACATGTATTTACATTTTATAGACACACCACACACACACACGTGCAAACACACAGTGTCACTTTTAAAACTACTCCAAATATTTACGTATTTATTACACATCTTTTTAGAGATAACTAAGTGTTAAAAGTATTAAAAAGTATAAGACATTTATCCCAGCCTGAAGAAGTTGATGATATACTAGAAGAAAAAACGTGAGGACTAAATAAAAGATGGTAAGTGTGGTGTGAGAGTCCACGAGATGAGAGTGTTCACAGAGTCCATATCTGAGGTCAGTCTCAAAGCAGGCAGAGAAGAGCAGAGAGAGGTGAGCGGTGGCATGTGCTATCACAAAACCCTAAAGTCCATTCAGGGAATGATAAGCTGTCTGATGCGATCTGAAAATATGGCTAAGTATGGGGCAACAAAAAGAGTATAAGCACATGAATATTCCCAAATGATTTTTGACAAAGGTGCAAAAGAAATTCAGTGGAGGAACCACTGCCTTTTCAACAAATAGTGCTGGAGTAATTGGTATCCATTGTGGGGAAATAAAGAGCCTTGACTTAAACATCACATTTTATTAAAAAATTTAACTCAAAATGAATAATGTACTTAAATGTAAAATGTAAAGCTATATAATTTTTAGAAAAAATATAAGAGAAAATCTTTGAGACTCAGTGCTAGGTGAAGAGTTTCTTAGTATTGACACCAAAGGTACCATCTATAAAAGAAAAATGAATAGAGGAAAGCCTGGTCTAAAGGCGCCTATGTGACATTCAGATGGAGCTCTCCAGTAATCAGGTAGAAGTGCAGATCAAAAGCTTGAGAGAGGTCGGGTGCAGTGGCTTACACCTGTAATCTCAGCATTTTGGGAGGCCGAGGTGGGTAGATCACCTGTGGTCAGTTCTAGACCTGCCTGGCCAATATGACAAAACGCTGTCTCTACTAAAAATACAAAAATTAGCCAGGTGTGGTGGTGGGTGCTTGTAATCCCAGCTACTCCGAGTGGCTGAAGCAGGAGAATCGCTTGAACTCAGGAGGTTGTGATGAGTTGAGATTGTGCCACTGCACTCCAGCCTGCTTGACACAGAGTGAGGGGCCCTGTCTCAAAAAAAAAAAAAAAAGGAAAGAAAAGAAAAAGGAAAGCTTGAGAGAGATGTCAGGGCTTTAGGAGTAAATTCAGATGCAACCTACCTACAGGTGATAAATAAAACTTTGTGGATCCACAAGATAATTTTGAGAGCATGTATAGAAAGAGGAGATGACGGTGGATCATGCAACTTCAGTGAACAATAATATCTTAAGAGAAAAAATAGCAGTGAAGGAAAATGAGAGAGTAGGTGGAGAAAATGGAAGAGAAGTAAGAAAAGGTGCAACTCAAAAAGCAAAAGAGAGGTTTCAGGAAAGAGGGTGTGGTCAGTAGTGCTGCTGTATAACTGATCCAGGCTGGAGAACCTGAGGGCTCTTTGGATTTTGCAGTTAAGAGTCTACTGATGCCCCTTGAATAAAGTACTATCAGTAAAGGTCAGCATCCACATTGCAAAGCATTCAAGGGTGAAAGGGAGAGATGAAGGGAGAGCAGGTCATGTGGGTTAATTTTGTAAAAGTTTGGAGGTGATAGGGAGGGAAAGAAAATTGCTTAGTGAGGCTGGGTTGGGTAGTTTTTGGGTTTTGTTTTTGAATATTTCTGAATGAAGGATCCTGTTGGATGAGACAGCCATAAGAAAAGGAACACAAATAAGCAGCTGAGCAAGGTGCAGAGGAGATGGGAAAGGACGGAATCAAGAGAATAAATGTACGGGCTTGCCTTAGAAAGAAATTAGGGAATTGAATGTTCAAATTGCACATTACAAATAAATTAGAGAGCTATTTATAATACACATTAACTTTCATTTCTATTTTGTATTTTTTGTTGTTTTAGTTTTTCAAAAGGGATTTTATGAGATTTACTTTTATACCCAAGGTAGTATATGCTAAAATTATTAGGTGAGGAAAATCAGGTAAAGGAGAATAAGGTTAGAGAAAATAAGATGAAGTCAGGAATAATGTTAGTATGCAAAACAAGTCTTCGGCTCTTGCTGGAGGTTAGCCACAACTTGCAAATTGGTTTATAAGAGCTTTGAAAGCAGTATCTGTATTTTCCAGTGCCCACAGCATCTAGAAGAGTGATCAGCATACTGCGACTATTTTGGAAAATATCTTTCCTTTATGAAATAATGTTGCCAATTACTGCAAATTTTCCATATTTGGTTGTTAAGCTGAAAAATGGTAAGAAAAATACAAAATGACTGGACAAAAGATGACTCATACTTACAATTTCATTGTAAGTGGGGTCTGTACATTTTGGAACAGATTTTGTTTTCCTCCTACGAACTTCACTGGGATATGGTAAAAGATAAAATTCGACATGTGCACTGGGCGCAGAGCCATCTGGGAGATGCTGCAAAGGAAAATGGTTATAAATATTAATGCATGCTGCTATCAAAGAAAACAAATACAGAGCTACTAAATATCCAGAACAAAGGCAGCATCAGGATTTATTACAGTCACTTTGTTGATCAGAAAATAAAAGAAAATCAAAAGAAATTCATCAATGCTCAAAGATAATTCCAAACTACAGTTTAAAAGAGTAAAACTGGCCATCTTAAATTAAGTATTCTGTCAGAGAACTATATTTAAAGTCCATTACATATAATTACTTTAATTTTTTACTGTAAAACTTAAATTTGCATTTTGACAGATATGGTCAAGAGATAAATATTAGCCACAGGCAGAGACAAAAACTAAGTGCCTCAGGATGCTGTACACCACTTTTGAAAATTAAACAATTCAAGTTCAACATATAAAATGAGATGTAGCATTTAATAATAGGTATATGTATATTATATAGTATCACATTTTAAAACAAAACATAATTAAAATATTAATCAGAGCTATTACTGTAATACAAGATTTTTAAATGATTATAATAATTTTATCATCTAAATTATTCTAAATTATATTGGAGAATTCCTTTTAAGTTGTGTTTTATGGTGCTCCAAAAGGTACCTAAGGAGTTGCCTGAATAATAAGGGCAAATGAGTAGATCTCTGGACCTCCATCCCTCAATTCTTCCTTAACCTCTCCCCTCCTCAGCTCCCTGATCCTGGCTTCAGAACTTGTTCCCTCCTTTTCTATCTTGCCTTCAAATCTGTTATGGATATGTTATTTTCTAAATCAATCATGTGAAGAATGATTCCACTGTTTCAAAAATTTGGAAACCATCATACTTGAAAGAAAGAGATTTTATCTTCATGATCTTGACCAACTGCAGAGTAAGTGGTACTAAAACTCTGAATGTCTAGTGTGATAAAATGAGAATAATTTGTATAATTTATATTTAAAGCAGATGATTTAAAAGTAAAACTTGAGGAATTAAGTGCTTGTTTTGTTTACTAATTCTATTAAGTAATTTTCAAGAAATACATTTGAATGCTCTGAAACACAGTGATATTCACATGTGAAACGGCAGTGTGCCCCCACCACATAGCTCCATTACCTTTAATTTTACATCTTTCTTCAGAACTCAAAAAAGCATGTTGGAAAACCAGAAAATATGATATATTTTATTATAGGACTAACTTTTATTCAGTTCTAAATTAGATATTAAAAATTATATCATTAGGGAGCATGGGTTTTTATTATAATTATTAACAAATAAGATAAAATATATCTGGACACACCCATTTATCGATAGGTTAAGAATGAGGACCTGTGCTTTAGTGGAGCGCAAGGTATACCTCTGCAATTTGATATTCTTCCCCAGGAGGGGGAGCACTGAAATCTATCAATGGTATAATGAAATATTCAGTGACACAGAAAGAAGTTGCTATTAATATTTGGGAGCAGATTTTTCTTTTTTTTTCTTTCTTTCTTTTTTTTTTTTTTTGGTGAGAAGAATGAAGTGATAAAAGTGTTTCTACTCTGTGTAACTCTCTGTCTTACCTGCCTTGGAACTTGAACTTGAGGATATCCTGCTTATAATCCTTGTATACTGCAACTTAGTGGGTAAAACATGTTTCCGGAAATGGATTTTCTGATTGCAAATATGGGCTCCAAATTTGCCAGCTATGTGGCTTCAGGCAGATATGATGGTTAGTTTTGTATGTCAATATTGTTGGATCATGGGATACCCAGATGTCTGGTTAAACATTATTTCTAGGTGTGTCTGTAAGGGTATTACGCGGCTCAAGCACTGCATGAATGACCTAAAGCCTCTATGTGTGCACTGAAGGAGACTCTTGTCTCCTGTACTGCAGTGGTGAGACTACTCAACAACAAATGCAGAATCTCATCTTGATGCTGGTTAGATTACAATGCAAGTTGAACTCCAAGCTTCACAAGGTGTCTACTGTTAAAGTGAAGCATTGATGAGATTCTGTAAGTTGAGATGGGTTGTGTAGAAAGTCCCTGATCAAGTTTGGGACCTTGAGCTCCTAAATTCTGATGATCTTTTCTACTGGAAGTGGCTTCCTTGTTCCCAGTGGTATCTGCTTCTCCATTTCACTGTCACTGTCTGAGAGAATCAGCTCTGCACTGTCTGAGCAGACAGTGATGGCCTCCTCTAAGGAAGCTGCTATGCAAGACAATTTTAATTCTCCTGAGAACTCTCTACCTCTACTCCATCTCTCATCTCTCTCTGCTTCTAGCCCTATAACCAAACTCAAGTCCCAGATGATCCCTAGAGGTAAGGTTCAAAGTGTGATCCATAAAGATGTGTGCTACACTCCAAAAGAATTACTTGAGTTTTCTAATTCATGCAGACAGAAACTTGGGTAACGGGTGTAGGAATGGATAATAAGGGTGAGACATTGTG
Organism: Saimiri boliviensis; assembly: GCF_048565385.1. Lineage (NCBI taxonomy): Eukaryota > Metazoa > Chordata > Mammalia > Primates > Cebidae > Saimiri > Saimiri boliviensis. The sequence continues at coordinate 111,949,606 of NC_133455.1, forward strand.
GTAGAAAGAACATAAAGTTATATTAAGTTACTTTTTTTGTTGTCGTTCTGGGCTCACTAAGCAGAGATTCTTCATTTAATGTTGAAGCTTGGGGAATCAGAAAGGGTTCTAACAGTTTGTTGGGTTGGCTGACACATGGACCAAAAGGTGGACAGGCTGGACCTGCCTTGATTTAATATCAAGGAAGGGATTAAAAGCATAGGGAGAGTGGAATGTTAGCGTGGCTTCGTCATGTAAAACATCCTTACCCACACTGACAGTAATCAGAAGACACAATTTTCAACACTGTGAGAAGTAAATTTGTGAGGGGAGGCCCAGCATCCTTGAAGAGCTCTGTGATCACTCTTCTCTGTGGACCAAGCCTCACAGTAGGAACTGCAGTCACTGAACTGAGAAACCTAAATTCAGTGGAGGTTATTATACTTCAGTTTGGCAGAGGCCAAGTTGCCTTGCTAAACTGCCAAGGTCAGGGTGGGTGTGGTTACCATAGCAAACCGCAGGGCCGAAGCAGCTATCAGAATGGTCTGATACCTGCAGGCCCGTGACATAGGCTAGCTTTTATGTGTTCTTTGAAGTCAAATAAATAGGAAGACTACTAAATCTTACTTTAGTTTTTGTAAGAAAAAAAAAAAAAAAAAAAAAAAAAAAAAAAAATCTAGGTCAAGTGAACAAAATCTAACCTAAATCATAAAAACAAGAGTCACAGCCTCTCAATTAATTCCTAGACTGAAGTCAGCTTACAGATCCAGAACCCCTTGAATGAAGAAGAGACTGGGTCCCCTTGAGGAAGGACTCTTAGACACAACCCAAAATTTATATTGTTAATATTTCTCTGAAGGGACCTATGGGTTTTTACTAGGGGTACTGTGCCCTGGGGGAAAGGATATAATCAAATCTTTTGGGGACTACTGAACACTGGCTCTGAAGGGACACTGAATTCAAGAGACTCAAAATGTCACTGTGGACCACCAATTGGAACAGGTGGCTTATAGAGGTCGGGTGATCAATAGAATTTTAGCTCTTATCTGTCACACAGTGGGCCCAGTGGGTTCTCAAACCCAGTCTATGGTTACTTGTTCAATTCTGGAAGGCATAATTAGAATAGACTAGCAGCTAGCCCCGTTCTCATATTGGTTTTCTGACCTGTGAAGTGAGGGCTATTATGGTGAAAAAGGTGAAGTGGGAGCCACCAGCATTGCCCCTATTTAGGAAAATAATAAACCGAAGCCATATTACTGGGGGGATTTCAGAGATTAGTACAACTATCAAGGACTTGAAAGATACAGGGCTTGGGGGTGAATCCCACTACATCCCCACTCAATTTGCCTATTTTGCCATATGGATGAATCTTGCAGAATGAGAGTGGATTATCATCAGCTTAACAAAGTGATAACTCCAGTTCCAATTGCTGTACCACATGTGGTTTTCACTACTTAAGCAAATTGACATATCTCCTGATACCTGGTATGCAGCTATTGATCTGGCAAATGCTATTTTTATCAATACTTGTTAACAAAGACCACCAGAAGCAGTTTGCTTTCAGCTGACAAGACCAGCAATTCACCTTCACTGTCCTACCTCAGGGGTACATCAACTCTGCAGCTCTACATCATAATTTAGTTCACATGATAACACACCAGCTCATTACATTGATGATATCATGCTAACTATAGATTTATTTGTAAGACTTGTGCATGTCAGAGGGTGGGAAATAAAGCTGACTAAACTTCAGAGGACTTCTATCTCAGTGAAACTTTAAGAGGTCCAGTGGTGTGGAGCACTTTGATACATCCATTCTAAGATAAAGGATAAGTTGTTGCAGCTGGCTTCTCCTACAACCATAAAAGAGGCACAATGCCTGGTGGGCCTATGGGATTTTGGAGGCAACATACTCCTTATTTGGGTGTGTTAGCCTGGCTCTTTTGCTGAGTGACCTGCAAAGCTGCTTGTTTTGAGTGGGGCTCAGAACAAGAGAAGGCTCTGCAGCAGGTCCAAGCTGCCGTGCAAGCTGCTTTGCCACATGGGTTACACGATCCAATAGATCTAACAGTGCTTAAAGTGTCAGTGGCAGAAAAGATGATGATTGAAGCCTTTGGCAAGTCCTTATAGTGAATTTCAGCATGGGCCCTTAGGATTTTGGAGCAGAGGGCTGCTGTCCTGTGCCTATAACCAATCTCCTTTTGAGAAATAGCTCTTGACCTACTTCTAGCCTTAGTAGTGACTGAATGCTCAACTGTGGGCCACCATGTTGCCATGTGCCCTGAGCTGCCCATCACAAATCGAATGTCATCTCACTCATGAAGTGATGAAGGTGGGTGTGCATGGCAATACTCCATCATCAAATGAAATTGGTATACGCATAATCAGGCCTGAACTGGCCTTGATGACATGGCACAATAAGTTACATGAAGAAGTGACCCAAGTGCCCACGGTTTCCATTGCTGCTGCACTGACTTCTTTCTTCCAGCCTGCACCCATGGCCTCATGAAGAGTTCCCTGTGGTCAGTTGACAGAAGAAGAGAAAGAAGAATGAGGCCTGGTTTACACATAGTTCTGCAAGATACACCGGCACCACCTGAAAGTGAACAGCTATAGAAATACAGCTTCTTTCTGAGACATTCCTAAAGGACAATGGTAAAGGATAATTCTCCCAGTGGGCAGAATTTCAAGCAGTGCACCTGCTTGTTCACTTTGCTTGGAAGGAGAAATGACCAGATGTGCAATTACACACTGATCCATGGGTTTCAGCCAATGGTTTGGCTGGGTAGTCAGGGGCTTACAAAGAATGTGATTAGAAAATTGGTGACAAGAATATTGGGGAGAAAGCATGTGGATAGATCTCTCTAAATGGGCAAAAAATGTGAAGATATTCATGTCCCATGTGAATGCTCATGAAGGATGACCTCATTAGAGGATTTTAATAATCAAGTGGATAAGATGAGCCATTCTGTGGATATTCATTAGTCTCTTTCCTTAGTCACCCCTGTCATTGCCCAGTGGTTTTGTGAACGAAGTGGTCATGCTGCTAGGGATGGAGATTTTGCCTGAGCTCAGCAACATGGACATTTATTAATCAAGACTGACCTGGCTACAGCCATTGCTGAGTGTCCAAAATGTCAACAGCAGAGACGGAGATGGCATCTGTCCCCATGCCAGTAAGCTATCTGATGGCAGGTTGATTACTTTGGACTGGCTCCATCATGAAAAGGTGGTATTTTTTTCTTACTGGAATAAATACTATGAATACAGATTTGCCTTTCTTGTGCAATGCTTTTGTCAGAACTACTGTCCATGGAGTTGTAGAATGCCTTATCCATCACAGTATTCCACATGGTCATTGCTTATGATTATGGGACTCACATCACAGCAAAAAAGCATGGCAATGGGCCTATGTTCATGGACTTCACTTGTCTTACTATGTTCCCCACCCTCCTGAAGCATCTGGCCTCTACAAAGTGATGAAATGGGCTTTAAAGTCTTAGTTACAGTGCAAGCTCGGTGGTGATACCTTGCCAGGTTGAAGCAATATTCTCCAAAAGGCTACGTATGGTCTGAACCAGCATCCAGTATATGGCACTGTTAATCTGATAGCCAAGATTCACAGGTACAGGAATAAAGGGGTGGAAATGGGAATGGCACCCCACACTATTATGCCCAGTGAATCACAAGCAACTTTGTGTTTCCTCTTCCTACACCCTTATACTCTACTGGCCTAGAGATCTTAGTTTCTCTAAACCAAATCATAAAACCAGAGAGGAATGTTTCCACTGGGAGACATGACAATAATTGCATTGAATTGGATGTTAATACTTCTACTCAGCCACACTGGGCTCCTCATGTCTCTGAATCACCAGGCAAAATGGGAGTTACATTTCTGGCTATGGTGATTGATCCTGACTAACAAGAGCAAACTGGACTACTACTCTGCAATGGAATTAAGGAAGAGTACTTCTGGAGTACAGGCAATCACTTAGGACAACTCAGTATTACCATACTCTGCAATTAAGGTCAACAGAATACTACAACAACTGACTCCAGGCAGGATTACTAATGGCCTAGACCTATCATGAAGGTTTGGGTCACCCCACCAGGTAAAGAAACATGAACAGCAGAGGTATATGTTGAAGGCAAATAGAATAAAGGATGTAAGTAGGTAGTTATAAATACCAACTATGAAAACATGACCAGTTACAGAGATGAATATTTTAAGTTTCATGAGTATTTCCTCCTTATTTTGTAACGAACATTTAGTATGAATGTATAGCAAATATCTTTGTTTTCTTTCCTCTTTATTCTCTTATCATATAACAGGTGTTTATGTATCTATTTGTTATGTTATTTTTATGTTATTACAATATGCTTTGTATTATCATAGTATTTCAGTATTATTAATTTTACATCATAGTATTTAAACTGTGGAATAGGAAGCAGAAGAGTAAACATCACTCAAGGACCTTACCTCTTTTTTTGAGGAAGGCTTTAGTATGTTTTTGGTTGTATGCAGCAGAGTTGTATCATGTTTGGCAGAATTATGACATTATTGTCTTTATTTGGACAGTAAGTACTATTAAAAAGATATATATGAGTACCAGGTTGACAAGGAGTGAACTTGTGATGGTTAATTTAATGTGTCAACTTGACTCATTCACAGGATGCCCAGATATCAGGTTAAATATTATTTCAAATATCAGGTTAAACACAGTGTGTGTCTGTGAAGGGGTTTCCAAAAGAGATCAGCATTTGAATCCAGAGACTCAGTAAAGTAGATTGCCATTTCCAGGGTAGGTGGGCATTAGCTAATGCATCAAAACCTGAATAGAGTAAAAAAGTGAGAAAAAGATAATTTGTTCTCTCTTCCTGTTTCAGCTGGGACATCAGTCTTTTCTGGTCCTTGGACTTGGACTTATACCATTTGTACTCCTGTTCTTAGGCCTTCAGACTTTGCCTGAATCTATACCACCAGTTTTTTGTGGATCTTCAATTTGTGAACCAGCTGATTGTGAGAATTCTCCATCTCCATAATCCCAAAAGGCAATTTCTCATGCTCAGTTTCTTTATATCTATATTGATGTTTATGACTATGTCCATATCTATATCTATTTTCTATATCTCTATCTGTATCTATATCTATACTTATTATTGGTTCTGTTTTTCTGGTGAACTCTTAATACAGACAGTATCTTAACTTTTCAGTGGATGTTTCCTCATCTGCTAAATGGGGATAAAAATAATCACACCAGTTAGAATGGCAATCATTAAAAAATCTGGAGACAACAGATGCTGGAGAGAATGTGGAGAAATAGGAACACTTTTACACGTTGGTGGGAGTGTAGATTAGTTCAACCATTGTGGAAGACAGTGTGGCTATTCCTCAAGAATCTAGAAACAGAAATTCCATTTGACCCAGCAATCCCATTACTGGGTATACACCCAAAGGATTATAAATCATTCTATTCTAAAGACACATGCATACATATGTTCATTGTGGCACTGTTTACAATAGCAAAGATCTAGAAATGACCCAAATGCCCATCAATGATAGACTGGACAAGGAAAATGTGGCACATATATACCATGGAATACTATGCAGCCATAAAAAATGATAAGTTTGTGTCCTTTGTAGGGACATGGATGAACCTGGAAACCATCATTCTCAGCAAACTGACACAAAAACAGAAAATCAAACACTGCCTGTTCTCACTCATAGGTGGGGTTGAACAATGAGAACACATGGACACAGGGAGGGGAGCATCACACACTGGCATCTGTTGGGTGGGACTAGGGGAGGGATGGTGGGGGGTGGGGAGGTTGGGGAGAAAAGTCAAATATAGGTGACAGGGGGGATGGAGGCAGCAAATCACCTTGCCATATAAGTACCCATGCAACAACCCTGCATACTCTGCACATGTACCCCAGAACCTAAAGTACAATAAAAAAAATAATAAAATACAGAAACAGACACATGAGCTACTGAACATCTATAAAAATAATAATGGCTATCTCATAGGATTTTAAAGATTAAATAATATACCATGTAATATGAAGACAGTGCTTGAACCAGTAAGACTGAATAAACATTGATATTATTTTCATTTCCTAGGAATTAAACATGAATATACTATGTGCAGTACAGTATATTCATTGATTGGAACTGATTGGATAAGGTATCTCTGATGTATTATGATATTTATGTAAAGAAGAGTTTCTCAATCTTGGCCCTATTGAAACTTTGGGACAGATAATTTTTAAATTCTTTGTTGCAGGGGCTGTTCTGTACACTATAGGATGTTTTCATAGTATCTTTGGCCTCTACCTACTAGATGCCAGTACCATCATCCTCCCAGTGTGACAACTGAAAATGTATTCAAATATTGTTAAATGTCATCCAGGACACAAAACTGACCCCAGTGGAGAACCACTGATGCAGGTGACTTCCAAATAAGAATCTCTAGTTAATCTCTGGGATCCCAGCCTAAAGATCTGTGAATATTTCCATCTGGATGTCTTCTTGGCATTCTTACACTCAATAAACTTCAACCCAAATCTATTTCTATTCCCCCTCACTGTTCCAAAATAAATTTCCCAACAAATTAGAGTTTTGTTAGTACTACTCAGTTTTCCTGGTGCCGCCCTCATCCTTGATTTTCAAATTCACTATGTATCCATATCAAACACCTTATTTTTTGCTTTGGTTCATCTGCCACCACACATCTTTATGCCCTGACTTATTATAATTGAATTTCACCTACTCTGTAATCTTCTAATTTTCCTACACTTTTCTTTCAGTCATTCTGTATACCACCGGTATATTGAATCTTCCCATAAGATTGCTTTGATCCTGTCACTTCCCTTCTCTAAACATTCAAGGATTTCCTCACTGTATGAAGAATAAATCTCATATTACAGAAGAAGAAAACCCCTTTGTATAGAGCCTTTTCCCAGCATTAAATAACACTCAAGGTTTGGGCTTCTATTTCCAAGTTGTTAAGTGTCTTTGCCAAGGTCCTTGAATATCATGGAGTTTTTAGAAGGATGGAACAGTACGGGTTTCAGTTGAAGTCGGGGGTGCATTAGATGTAAGCAGCAGGCTTAGTTTGTCCTTTAATAGCTTTAAACACAGACATTGATTTTTCAAGTCATTAAGAGAAACTTCTTGTCCCCCATTGTTGCTGTCTTATCAACACTAATTTTTCTTCTTACCAGCATCATATCCTTTTCCTTAAAGGTCTCGAATAATTTATTAAAGAAATCACTGCTGTCTCCTCATCAATACTTCTCATTCCACCCTTTGCCCTTATGCTTATGCAAATTAAATTTTACTTTAAAATGATTAAATAACCCCTACTTGTCTAAATGTCTTACCCTGCAATTTTTTTATTTTTAACTCTGGCTGCGTTTTAGACCTTCACAAAGACTTAACACTCCCCTGAAGAATAATTAGGATTAGGGATACAGAATTTTCAGTCTGACTTCCAGTCTAAACAATGAGACATTTGCTTATGTCATCTAGAGGACTTCCTTACTCACAGTGGATTGAAATAAAGTAGCAGTACTTTTTTCTTCTAGAATTCCAGCTAATAATATTGCTGTACTCAGAAGGTAATATGAAGTCATCTAACTTTAACTCTTTTTGCTCATACCAACTGTGAACTTTATATAGTCTAGATTTGCTGTTAAAATATAATTTTACAATGTTTTAAAAAATAGTTTGTATGTATGTAATTGAAAATTATTTTGCTTCACCTCTTCCCCGACTCCACATTTCCTCGGAGCTTTGCTCCATTGGTTGTTCACTACCCTAACCCCATCCCAGATCCTTCTTTCTAAACTGTCAATATATTTCTGGATCTTCAATTAAAGTTTAACAATTCTCACCTGAAATCAGGCTTCCTTTCATATTATTCCTTTTTTTCTGTTGTTTTTGTTTGTTTTTGAGACAAAGTCCAGTTCTGCTACCCAGGATAGAGTGCAGTGGCATAGTTTCAGTTCACTGCAACCGCCATCTCCCATGTTGGAGTGATTCTCCTGCCTCAGCCTCTCGAGTAGCTGGGACTACAGGCACCAGTCACCATGCCTGGCTAATGTATTGTATTTTTAGTAGAGACAGGGTTTCACCATGTTGGCCAGGATGGTGTCGAAATCCTGACCTCAATGGATGTGACCACCTTGGCCTCCCAAAGTGCTGGAATTAAAGGCATGAACCACCACACCTGGCCCCCTTCATCTTATTCTTTACTTTCATAGTCATACCTTCCCTTCATCATGTTACTTTCTTTTATAGCAAATCCCCTCCTTAACTTAGTGCTTGGTATAGGATGGATACAAAATAGTTATTAAATGACTGAGTGAATGAGGTATGTATTAATAATATTTAGCTCTTTGAAAGTACTTCAACGTTATTTGTTGAATCATTATTTGTAATGCAATATAAAAACAAAGATTTCATTGTAGTAGTTTTTCTTATCTATTGCAATATTTCCTACTGTAATACCAAGGAATAAAATGTCCATTGTAGAGTAAGGTCACTATATCTTGGGTTTATCCTAGGTTTACCTTTGGGTTTACCCTGAACAGCAAACTATCTCAAGGCATGTCTCTGATAGAAGAGACTTTCTCCTGCATATCATTTGGATTTTGTTGCTAATCAGGAGTAATTGTGTCAAGGTCTCCATGTCTCAATGCTCCACCTCTCAACTTTTGTCATCCTATCTCTGAGACAGTATTAGGCAATTACACCAACCACCAACCACCCTTTTTTATTCCCTCTACTCCCAACTGGAGCCAGACTTTATTTATAACATCATTATTCAAACTTAGTCTCAGAATGAATCCCTAGCCACTATCCTCCTCACTTTCTCTTAAAGACTTCATCTCTAATTGTGGTCCTTCCTTGAGGCCTTGTTTACTCCTCTGTGATATTCTTCATCATCTCTCTGGGTTTCTCCACCTTAACTCCTTGAAAATCTAGGCAATGAGCTCAAGAAATTTTTTAAATCCCCTAGGAGCTGATAATGACCTGTCCATTTCTTAGAGACCTTATAGAGACTGTGAGTGAAAGTTGCATTTTTGTGCTATATTCCTGTGCCCTCTCTCCTAACTGTGCAAGGTCTCCCCACCTTGCCTTTCTATCGTGGTGTACAAGGAAGAAACAAAAGGAAATAAGCACATTCCTTTTCTCTGGTGATATTAAGTTATCCACAATTTATTGGAGAGGTGACCCATGGTTAGAGCAGGGGCTGGATCCATGTTAACACCAAACATTCTCTACAGATTGAATTTTATGTCTTATTCACGTGTGCTATTATTTTGTCAAATATATGTAGATGCTCTTGTTAACACAATTTTAATATTTTAAAAGCACTGCTACAATTATAGCAGTTTTAAAAATTATGTTTATTAAATTATCAGATTTTTATTTTCAGAGATAGGGTCTACTACACTGCCTCAGCTGGCTTCCAACTCCTGGGCTCAAAAAATCCTCCCACCTCAACCTCCCAAGCTGCTGAAACTACAGACACATGCCACTGTGCTCAGATAAATTATAAGATATTAAAAAGATTTCAGTGACACTTGATAGATAATTATCTTAAGTTTTAAAAAGTGGCTTACTACTTGAAAAGATTGGAAGTGGTGACCTTGGGATCTTCTTAGAATTCACTAGTGAGGAGACTTCTTTCTCAACTGAAGAGAGAAATACAGGGGATTCTTATCTTAGTTATTACTTTAGGTTGCAAAACTTAAAATGTATGATGCATATTAGTAATTCTTTGTTCACAATGTTGACCTCTGAGTGGTATTGTTTCAGGTATATGAATAATTAAATATACCAATCTTTTGCATTTGTTTCTTGCCCCAGATTGCATATAGCATTTCAAATGGCTTTCAGTGCTACTGTTGTTCTTACTGCCAACAAATTAAAGTATCTTAAAAACATGGGTTATATAGCAAAACAGAAAAAAAAGCAGTGGAATGTTAGTACAAATACAAAGTACATTTTATTTATGTATTTATTTTTGAGATGGAGTTTCACTCTTGTAGCCAAGGGTAGAGTGCAATGGTGTGATCTTAGCTCACTGCGACCTCTGCCTCCTGAGTTCAAGTGATACTCCTGCCTCAGTCTCCTGAGTAGCTGGGACTACAGGCATGCGGCACCATGCCTGGCTAATTTTGTATTTTTAGTAGAGATCGGGTTTCTCCATGTTGGTCAGGCTGCTCTTGAACTCCCAATCTCAGGTAATGCAACCATCATGGCCTCCCAAACTGCTAGGATTACAGGTGTGAGCCACCATGCGTGGTCCAACAAAGCACATTTTAAACTGTTTACAAAGCAAGCAAAAGCATCTAACATTATGGGGCATGACAGCAAGTCTTCAGTATTCTCACATGTGTATATGAGTAAAATATTTATTTTGCATTTGTAGTAATAATAATAATAATAGCTGTCACATAATACCTATTTACTATATTTAAAGCACTCCATAAAAATAATCCTCAGGTCAGGATTGTTGGCCTCAGTTTATTGAGGAGGTTTTTCTCTAAAACCTATATTTCTAACCACTATCCTATATTGATTCACTACAAAGAAAGACAAAGAAAGAGCACTTCTAGATCAAGTTTTACCAGGAATGTGATGGAGATACAGACTTGATTTAAAAATATCAGACACATAGGAAACTTCTGTAGATTAATCTAAAGCTTAATTATATTTAATAGGTTATTATCTTTCCAATGAATAATTTATGAGAATTTTTCATCTTTTTTTAACTTAAATGTTTTCAATCATAGAATAATATAAGCTTTAGTGGAAACCAACTGACAATGATTAAAATATAATAGAACTATCAAAACCTGAGGTCTATGTCAGAAACAAAACAACTTAATAAAAAAGCATTTTCTCATCTACATGTCACAGTGCAATTTTTAAACTCAGACTAGCTATCATGTAAAGAGTGTGTTTATAAAATAATAATGTATAGTAAAAGCACTTGCAATATGATTCGCTGTGTGCTTCTGTTAAATGGTAGAATGATTAACGGCTGAGGAGTGATGTCAGCAAGATGGGGCAGAATAGGAGGTCACCTACTTATATCTCCTTTCAAGAATTCTGCACCCATCCACAGGCAAAAGTCTCTTTGTGTGAGCCTTAGGATTCAGGTAAGATTTTGACCCTGGCAGAACCAAACACCTAGGGGGGTTATTTTGAGCATGCAGACCTGCACTATGGTGGGAGACCTGCTGGTCATGATCATTGGTTCAAACCTGGAAGCAACCATTCCCTAAAGAATTTGGCTACAGCCCTGTTTAGCCTTGACCCTACAACCAAAATCATTTTCCAGTAAGTTTTGGAGGAATCACACATATTGGTGTCTTTGCAGAAAGGCTTTTATGTGCACCAACACTGGTCTCCACAGCGGAACCCAAAGTTATCCTGTAAGTTGGCTCCAGGCCCCTTCAGTTGTGGTCCCAGCTTTGTACTGCTCACACAGGGAGACTGCACCCATCTGAGCTTCTTGTCTTGGTTACAGTTCCTCTCTGCCACAGCCTGAGAGATATACCACCCACACAGAGGACTGCTGGGAGATTCACCTATCTGAGTCACAGGATAGGCTCTGTTCCACAGCAAATCCTGAAGGGGCTCAATCTCAGCTTGAGCTCCTCTCATTGTAGTCAGGAAACTATCCCAAAGGAATAAGAATCTGCTGGAAGACTTGTCCAGCTGACCCACTGAGACAGGTTTGCTGGCCTTCATTCCACAGCAGATGCTAAAAGAACCCTATCTTGTCTCCAGTTCCTCTCTGCCACAGCCTTGTGGTAATTTTGCCAATGTATAGAGAATTACTGTGAGACAAGCCAGTCTGAGCCACTAAAGGAGGCTTGCCAGCCTCTTTTCAACAGCAAATATTGAGTAAATTTCAACAACAAGCAGGCACTATCTCTGCCACACCATGGAGGTTAATCAGTGCTCCCTGTAGCCTCAAAGCATCCCCTGCCGCCAGACCTTACCCAGAAAGGGAAGCAAATCTCAACCATGTGTGTCTTTTTCAATTTTTTAAAATTTCCACAGATCATTGGGGAACAGGTGGTGTTTGGTTACATGAATAAGTTCTTTAGGTGGTGATTCGTGAGATTTTGGTGCACCCTTCACCCGAGCAGTATACACTGCACCCGATTTGTAGTATTTTATTCCTCAGCCCTTTTTCACCCTTTCCTGTTGAGTTCTCAAAGTCCATTGTGTCATTCTTATGTCTTTGCATTCTCATAGCTTAGCTCCCACTTATAAGTGAGAATATACAATGCTTGGTTTTCCATTTCTGAGTTACTTCACTCAGAATAATGGTCTTCAATACCGTGAATGCCATTCATTTCTTTTAATGGCTGAGTGAGCATTGCAATATATATATATATATATATATATATCACAGTTCTCTATCTATCATCTATCTATGTATCTATGTATCTATCTAATCTATCTAAATCTATCTATCTATCTATCTATCTATCTATCTATCTATCTATCTATCTATCATCTATCTATCTCAGTTTCTTTATCCATTCATTGACTGATGGACATTTGGGTTGGTTTTATGTTTTTGCAGTTGTGAATTGTGCTGTTATAAACATGCGTGTTTCAAGTATCTTTTTTTGTATAATGACTTCTTTTCCTCCAGATGGATACCTAGCAGTGGGATCGCTGGATTAAATGGTACTTTTAGTTCTTTAAGAAATCTCCACATTGTTTTCCACAGTGGTCGTACTAGTTTATATTCCCTTCAGCAGTATAGAAGTGCTTCCTGTTCATTGCATCCACACCAACATCTACTATTTTTTTATTATGGCCCTTCTTGCAGGAGTAAGGTGGTATCGAATTGTGGTTTTAATTTGCATTTTCCTGGTCATTAGTGATGTTGAGCAGTTTTTCATATGTTCATTGGCCATTGGTATATCTTCTTTTGAGAATTGTCTATTCATGTCCTTAGCCCACTTTTTGATGAGATTGTTCATTTTTTTCTTACTGATTTGTTTGAGTTTGTTGTAGATTCTGGATATTAGTCCTTTGTCAGATGTATAGATTGTGAAGAGTTGTTCTCACTCTCTGCTAACTGTTCCTTTTGCTATGCAAAAGCTCTTTAGTTAAGTCCCAGGTATTTATCTTTGTTTTCATTGCATTTGATATTGGGATATTGATCATGAAATCATTGCCTAAGCCAACATCTAGAAAGGTTTTTCCAATGTTATCTTCTAGAACGTTTATAATTTCAGGTCTTAAAGTCTTTAATCCATCTTGAGTTGATTTTTGTATAAGGTGTGAGATAAGGATTCAGTTTCATTCTTTTACATGTGGTTTGCCAATTATCCCAGCACCATTTGCTGAAAGGGCGTCCTTTCCCCACTTTATGTTTTTGTTTGCTTAGTCGAAGATCAGTTGGCTGTAAGAATTCAGGTTTAATTCCGGGTTCTCTGTTCTGTTCCAGTAGTATATGTGTTAATTTTTATACAAGTACCGTGTTGTTTTGGTGACTATGGACCTATAGTGTAGTTTGAAATCAGGTAATGTAATGTCTCCACATTTGTTCTTTTTGCTTAGTCTTGCTTTGACTATGCAGGCTCTTTTTCAGTTCCATATGGATTTTGGAATTGTTTTCTCTAATTCTGTGAAGAATGATGGTCGTATTTTGGTGGTGATTGCATTGAATTTGTAGATTGCTTTTGGCAGTATCATCATTTTCACAGTATTGATTCTACCCATCTATAAGCATGGGATGTGTTTCCATTAGTTTCTTTCATCTATGATTTATTTCAGCAGTGTTTTGTAGTTTTCCTAGTAGAAGTCTTTCACCTTCTCGATTAGGTATATTCCTAAGTATTTTTGAGCTTTTTTTTCTTACAGCTATTGTAAAAGGGGTTGAGTTCTTGATTCGATCAGCTTTGTTGCTGTTGGAGTATAGAAGAGCTACTGATGTGTGTACTCTAATTTGTATCTGCAAACTTTGCCGAATTCTTTTATCAGTTCTAGTAGCTTTCTGGAGGAATCTTTAAGATTTTCTAGGTAAACAATCATAATGACAGTTTGACTTCTTCTTTACTGACATGGATGATGCCCTTTATTTCCTTCTCTTGTCTGATTACTCTGGCTAGGACTTCCAGAATTATGTTGTAGAGGAGTGGTGAGAGTGAGCATCCTTGTCTCGTCCTAGTTCTGAGAGGAAATCATTTCAACTTTTCTCCATTCAGCATTACATTGGCTGTGGGTTTGTCATAGATGGCTATTACACTGAGGTGTGTCCCTTGCATGCTGATTTTGCTGAGACTTTTAATCATAAAGCAATGCTGGATTTTGTTGAATGTTTTTTCTGCATCCATTGAGACGATCTTGTGATTTTTGTTTTTAATTCTGTTGATGTGGTGTATCACATTTATTGACTTGTGTATATTAAACCATCCCTGCATCCCTGGTATGAAACCTACTAGATCATTGTGGATTAGCTTTTTGATATGTTGTTGGATTCAGTTAGCTAGTATTTTGTTCAGGATTTTAGCACATATGTTCATCAGGGATATTGGTCTGTAGTTTTCTTTTTCGGTTGTGTCCTCTTCTGGTTTTGGTTTTAGGGTGATACTGGTTGATACTGGCTTCATGGAATGATTTAGGGAGGGTTCCTTCTTTCTTTATCTTGAGGAATAGTGTCAATAGGATTAGTACCAATTCTGCTTTGAGTATCTGGTAGAATTCTGCTGTGACTCCATCTGGAATTTTTTTTGTTGGTAATTTTTAAATTATCATTTCAATCTTGCTGCTTGTAATTGGTCTGTTCAGGGTATCTAAATCTTCCTGACTTAAGCTAGAAGGGTTGTATCTTCCCAGGAATTTATCCATCTCTTCCTGGTTTTCTAGTTTATGTGCATAAATGTGTTCATAGTAGCCTTGAATGATCTTTTGCATTTCTGAAGTGTCAGTTACAATATTTCCTTTTTTGTTTCTTATTGAGCTCATTTGGATTTTCTCTCTTCTTTTCTTGGTTAATCTTGCTAATGGTCTATTAATTTTATTTATGTTTTCAGAGAATGAGCTTTTTGTTTCATTTATGTTTTGAATTTTTTTGTTGTTGTTGTTTCTATTTCATTTAGTTCTTCTCTGATCTTCATTATTTCCCTTCTGCTGGGTTTGGGCTTGGTTTGTTCTTGTTTCTCTAGTTCCTTGAGGTGTGAGCTTAGATTGTCTGTTTGTGCTCTTTAAGACTTTTATATGTAGGTATTTAGGGCTATGAACTTTCCCCTTAGCTCTGTCTTTGTTGTATCCCAGAGGTTTTGCTAGGTTGTACCAGTATTGTTGTTTATTTCAAAGAATTTTTAAATTTTCATCTTGATTTCTCCTTTTTGACCCTATGATCATTCAGGAGTTGGATATTTAATTTCCATGTATTTGTATGGTTTTGAAGGTTCCTTTTGGAGATGATTTCCAGTTTTATTCCACAGTGGTCTAAGAGAGTACTTGATATAATTTCAATTTTCTTAAATTTATTGAGTCTCATTTTATGGCCTATCACATGGCCTATCTTGGAGAAAGTTTCATGTGCTGTTGAATAGAATGTATACTCTGTGGTTGTTGGATGGAATGTTTGTATATATAATGTTAAGTCCATTTTTTCCAGAGTATAGTTTAAATCCATTGTTTCTTTGTTGATGTTCTGTCTTGATGACCTGTCTAGTGCTGTCAGCAGAGTATTGAAGTCCCTCCACTATTATTGTGCTGCTGTATAGACCTCATTTCTTAGGTCTATTAGTTACTGTTTTATAAATTTGGGAGCTCCAATGTTAGGTGCATATATGCTTAGAATTGTGATAGTTTCCTGTTGGACAAGGACTTTTATCATTATATATTATCCCTCTTTGTCTCTTTTAACTGCTGTTGGTTTAAAGTTTATTTTGTCTGAATATAAGAATAGCTCCCCCTACTCACTTTTTGTGTCCATCGCATGAAATGCCTTTTCCCACACCTTTACCTTAAGTTTATGTGAATCTTTATGTGAGGATTGTTCACATTTTCCTGAGTACTACATAAGTAATTTTGAGTTGTATCATGGATATTTTTAATGTTACATTGTGGAAACTCTGTGCTGTCTAATCTTCTGGAGAAAGTTGACATTTTTAAGTAGGCAATCAACCTAGTTATAGTAGGAATATGAATTCTGTTCTAACGTTTGTTTTCAGGTATTCAAATCTCAGTTCAGTTCACAAAGGCTTTTTTACTCTGTGATGAGTCTGTCCTGCTCAACAGCAGCTTAGGGATTAGGCTGAGAATTATACAGAATTATACACAGAGTTAATGCATACCCTTTTGTCTTTTGTCAGGTATTTTCCTATTGTCTCTTGCAAACCCAGGCCACATTTCTTGGTTGTTTCAGTCATAAACACAAAGTTCTATTGGAGATTTTTCTGTCAAAGCTGCCATTACCGTCTTGCTTCTCTGCAACTAGGGTCCACCCTCAGGGCACAGCTCTATGGGTACATAAGTTAAAAAAAAAAAGAAAAAAGGAAAAAGAAAAAGAGGAAACGTCCTTATGTGGATAACATCTCCAAGTTCTGATTTCCTTTCACAATTTGCCTCCTTTTATTTACTTTTAAGGTTTCTTACACAGTTTTAAAAATATATTTTCATAAATTTTAGTTGTAATCAGTAGGAGGGATGGGCTGTAGTAGTCTTATGCCACATGCCAAAACCAGAAGAGCTAATTTTAATTCTCAGCATATACATAATAGCCAATTAGAATCAGTCTGTCAAAGGTTTCACATGATACCTAATACCTTTTGCCCTGTATCCTCTTTCATTTAGCTAGGTAATGACTCAGCTATAGAGGGTATGCCAAATACAATGTAGCCACTATACTTGGGGATACCTCATGGATACAGAAGAAGATGCTATGGTCTCTGGTTGGAAATTATTTTTGATGAGCCAGACAAACATTTGAAGAGTCTTTCTGGGCAGTGTCTGGCAGGAACAGGTATAGCCTAATGGTACATAGAATAATAGACTGCTAATGCTGTAACACAATCTAGAATCAAAAATAAGAGCTCATAATTGTGAAGGCTTTAGCTCTTAGATCTTAGTTATGAGATCTTGGGAAAATATTTAAACCTGCTGGATTTCAGTTTGCTATTTTGTGACCATGGGTACAAAATGTTCCTACTTTCTTTTGGTGAAACATATTTAAGTGACAGTTCTTGGCACACATTGTATAGGCAAAATAGCTTTTCATGATGTTCATAGAAAGCAAGTGAAACTGAAGACAAAAACCCTGGAAAAGTCAGAGAGTCTACAGTTCATATGTAAGTCATGCAACAAGGAAAGAATGTACCACTTGTTCATTTGCAGGATTCTAATGAGTTGAATGGTAAGTGACACTTGTTTTGAGGTAGTCTCTCTGTATGCACATTTACACTTTTTTAAGGACATATAACTGAGATAGGTAGTCAGTACATGTAGACTGCTTACTTAAATATTAAAAAATTTTCCCTGGAGGAAAACAGAATGCATAAAGTAGGAAAAAGAAGATTCTGTCACTCAATAGGCTAAAGGGATGAGATAAAAGGACCTGAATGTTTCCATCAAAATGAAGGCCTCTCTGCATTAGATTAGAGTTTTAACTCAGAAATTGCATGACTCCCAGCATTTACATTTTAATATTTGCTGTTAATAAAGAGTACTTTACTAAATAAAAATAAATTTTTTTATCCTCTGAAAATTATTTACCATTTTGTATTTTTTGCCTATTCAAAATATAGTTCTACACAGAAAAAGAATAGAAAATATAAAGCTTTTGCACAGCAAAAGAAACAATCATTAGAATGAACCAGCAACCAACAGAATGGGAAAAAATGTTTGCAATCTACTCATCTGACAAAAGGCTAATATAAAGAATCTACAAAGAACTAAAACAAATTTACAAGAAAAAAACAACCCCGTCAAAAAGTGGGTGAAGGATATGAACAGACACTTTTCAAAAGAAGATATTTATGAAGCAAACAAACATGAAAAAATGCTCATCATCATTGGTCATTAGAGAAAAGCAAATCAAAACCACATTGAAATACCATCTCATTCCTGTTAGAATGGTATTAAAAAATATGGAGACAATAGATGCTGGAGCGGATGTGGAGAAATAGGAACACTTTTACAATGTTGGTGGGAGTGTAAATTAGTTCAACCATTGTGGAAGACGGTGTGGTGATTCCTCAAGGACCAAGAAATAGAAATACCATTTGATCCAGAAATCCCATTACTGAGTATATACCCAAAGGAGTATAGATCATTCTATTATAAAGACACATGCATACATATGTTCATCGTGGCACTGTTTACAATAGCAAAGACTTGGAACCAACCCAAATGCCCATCAATGATAGACTGGATAAAGAAAATGTGGCACATATACACCATGTAATACTATGCAACCATAAAAAGGATGAGTTTGTGTCCTTTGTAGGGATATGGATGAATCTGGAAACCATCATTCTCAGCAAAGTGACACAAGAACAGAAAATAAAACACTGCATGTTCTCACTCATAAGTGGGTGTTGAACAAGGAGAACACATGGGCATGGAGGGGAACATCACACACTGGGGTCTTTTGTGGGCCGGGGGGATATGGGAGGGATAGCAGGGGGTGGGGAGATTGGGGAGGTATAACATTAGGAGAAATACCTAATGTAGGTGATGGGAGGATGGAGGCAGCAAACCACTATGGCATGTGTATACCTATGTAACAATCCTGCAAGATCTGCACATGTACTCCAGAACTTAAAGCATAATAAAAAAATCAAAATATAGTTATACATGAAATGACCCTTTTAATACAATTTTATAATATGTAAACTTTCAGCATTTTGCTATTCTCTTTAGGTCTGTACTTGCTCATCAGTCTTTTAACTTCTTTATTGCTTCTTTTGTAGGTTAGAACTTTTTTAGGTCACAATGTAGAATTGAGGGAGATTTGGAGAAAGGGCAGAGATTAGGGCACAAGAGTGTCAGAAAAGAAAAGAGAGAGAATAAATGAAATTTCAGTCATGTGGCGACCTATACATTGATGATTATGTCATCTGGAGAGAAGGAAAGTGTTCAGGGTTTTTGAACATTTTAAAAAAAGCCCTCAACAAGAATTCACTTTATTTTTAAGTGAGATAAATGTTAAGATCAAATATTTGACACTTGACCATCCTTAGTTTAGTGTCAAGTATTATAGCTAGCTGGATTCACAGATCAAAGCTATTGATTTTTAAATATAGCTTAAATTTCTCTGAATTGTAGGTATTTTTCACATGATGTACACTTAGGCAAACATTTGCTTATTTAACAACTGTGTGTTAAGGACATGTATTATGCTAACCACTGTGAAGTATTCAAAATATATTTTCCACATTTTTTTATACTCAGCAAATTTTCAATGCAATTGAAACTTTAGGATAAACTAAGATAATCCAAGTTTTTAGAGCTGAGATAAGGCAGTGAATATCAAATAAATGGTGTAGATAGTAGAGATTCCAAACAGGAGCTTCAGGGAGGATGAACGATTTGACCTAAGCCTAGAAGATTACATTGGATGTATAAAGTAAATGGAAGGTAAATAGATGAATGACATAGTCGGATAGAATGAGTGGTATGTGTTTAGTTAACAATGAGTGATCCATCTAGATAAAATACTAATTTTGTGTTGAGAGGTGAATATAAGATGTAGGTTATAGCTAGATTGTATAGTACTATAAGGTATTAAGCTAAGAAATTTTGAATTTATAGAGACTCTGTTAAAAATTTGTATTGATATAGTAAAATGTCATCTTATAATGTTTTGTGCAGGAGAGAATTAGAGGGAGAAGAAAACAAGAAAAGGAATATTATAACAGTCAATCAAAGTAACCTATAGATAAATTGATAGAAAATGTTGAATAGGATTTTGAGAATTATAAATGTAATCTAAAATAAACTAAAATGATTTATTGAAGGTTACACATATGAGTAAAAGAATGAATTCAAATATAGCAAAAAAGTAGAACTACAGTTTGATCCAGCAATTCCACTACTGGGCATCTACCCAGAGGAAAAGAAGTCATTATATGAAAATGACACTTGTACATGTATGTTTATAGCAGAACAATTAGCAATTGCAAAAATATGGAACCAGCCTAGATGCCCATCAGCCAGCAAGTAAAAAAAAAAATGTGATATATATATTTAGTTCTTTGTAGATTCTGGATCTTAGCCCTTTGTCAGATGGGTAGCTTGCAAAAATTTTTTTCCCATTCTGTTGGTTGCTCTAATGATTGTTTCTTTTGCTGTGCAGAAGCTTTATTTTTTCTATTCTTTTATTAATATATATGTATATACACATATATATGTACAGACACACATATATACACATATGTATATTTATACACACACATACACACACACACACAGTCACACACACACACATCATGGAATACTACTCAGCCATAAAAATGAATGAAATAATGGCACTGGCAGCAACCTGCATGGAGCTGGGGACCATTATTCTAAGTGAAATAACTCAGGAATGAAAACCTAAACATTTTATGTTCTCACTTTTAGGTGAGTGCTAACTTATGAGGACACAAAGGAACAGAATGAGATAATAAACTTTAGGGACTTGGAGGGAAGGGTGGGAAGTGGATGAGAAATAAAAGACTACACTTTTGATATAGTGTTCACTGCTTGGGTGATGAGTGCACCAAAATCTTAGAAATCACTACTAGGGAACTTTTCCATGCAGCCAAAAAGTACGTGTTCACTAAATGTATTGAAATAAAAAAAGAAAATTAAAAGAAAATAAATTATAGAGAAATTTTGATTAGGAATTACTTGATGGTGCCACAACAATTTATAGAAATAAGTAATTCAGAATGAGAGATGGTTTCAGTGGTAAGCAGAGGACCATATTGCATAACTGTTGAGTTTAAAGAGACAGCAAGATATTGGAATGTAAATCAGGCAGTTGGAAACATGTAAATGAAGGTCAGAGAAAGATTGAAAGTAGAGATATAAATTTAGTAGTAATTCGTATTATCTTTGTAGTTTCAAGACTGGATAACATTTCTTAGGAAATTAGTTTCAAAAGTTAAAGCCCTGAATACTGGAAAATCTTCACATTTAGGAGCTAAGGGTAAAGCCAACATTTACTAAGCCACTACATGTACATCTATCTTAAATTTACAAGAGTCAAGGAAGCCTCAGAAACAGTGCTGTCCAAGAGGTTTAGAGAATGTGCAGACACAGTCCCCTTGGTGCCAATGTCCAGCAAAGTTTCATGAAAAAGCTGGTAACAAAAAAGTTTAAAACAGAAGGGGTGGTTAAAGGTGTTTGTTGGCTGTTAGAAAGAGGTCAGTGACAATAGGTTTTAGAACAATGAATGGTTTTTGTCATCAAATAATAATAAGTAAGATGGCTACATAGGAACAGCTCTGGAATGCAGTTCCCAGTGAGAACAATGCAGAGGGTGAGTGAATGCTGCATTTCCAAACGAGTTATTACTGCCCATAGACCAGGAGATTCGCAGGCTAAAAAGCACCATGAGTTTCCACCATGGCTGTTTCAGCCAGCACAGTGGGTCTCTGTACAAAAACTCACAGAAATCTGCGTGGCCATTTCAACTGGCTCCTGGAATGCCTGGGAGACAGAACCACCCATTCAACTAACGAAAAGGGGGCTGAAACGGAGCTAGGTGATCTGGCTAGGTGGGCCCCACCCCCACAAAGACCAGCAATCTGAAATGCCCTGGATTGAGTTTCGCAGCAAGCGCAGATGGACCTGGGATGGTCCAGCTCTTTTGGGGGAAGGGCATCTGCCATTACCAAGGCAGTCTGCCACAACCAAGGCATCAACCATTAGTGAGGCAGTCCACCATTACTGAGGCATTTTGCGATTACCGAGGCAGTCCGCCATTACTGAGGCAACCTGCCATTACTGAGGCAGACCACCATTATCAAGGCACTTCTAACTATACCTCTATAAACAAAACCACAAGGAAGTTCACACAGTAGCTGGGCGGAGCCCGTGGCAGCTCAGCAATGCCTCTGCTGGCAGACTGTGACTAGGCTACCTCCTCGCTGGGCAGGGCAGCTCTGAAAAAAGGCAGCAGCATGTCAGGAACTTATAAATAAAGCCCCACCTTCCCGGCACCTGGGAAAGAAAGGAGATTATGAGTTCTGCTGCAGCAGACTTAAATGTACCTGCCCAGCAGCTCTGAACACAACAAAGAAGTTCACAGCTTGTCACCTGAGCTCCTCTAAGGGACAGACTATCTCCTAATGCAGCTCCCTGACCCCTGTATATTCCAAGAGTCTCCTCATAGAGGAGAGCTCAGGCTGACATCTGGTGGGTATTCTTCTGGGACAAAGATAACAGAAGAAGAAACTGGCAGCAACCCTTACTGTTCTGCAGCTGCTGCAGGTGATCCCCAGGGAAGCAGGGTCTAGAGTAGACCTCCAGCAGTCCTGCAGCAGAGGGGTCTGACTGTTAGAAGGAAAACTAAAAAACAGAAAGAAATAACTTCATCATCAACAAAAAGGAAATCTACTCAGAGACCCCATCCCAAAGTCACCAATTACAAAGATCACAGGTAGATAAATCCACAAAGATGGGAAGAAACCAGTACAAAAAGGATGAAAACACCCAAAATCAGAATGCCTGTCCTCCTCCAAGGGGTCACAACTCATCACCAGCAAAAGAACAAAGGGATGGAAAATGAGTCTAATGAATTGACAGAAACAGGCTTCAGAAGGTGGGTAATAACAACCTTCTCTGAGCTAAAGCAATATGTTTTAATGCAAAGAAACTAAGAACCTTGAAAAATGGCTTGATGAAATGCTAATGAGAATAAAGAGCTTAGAGAATATAAATGACTTCATGGAGGTGAAAAACACACATGAGAACTTCATGAAGCATACACAAGTTTCAATAGCCAAATTGACCAAGCAGAAGAAAGGATATCAGAGATTGAAGATCAACTCAATAAAATAAAACAAGAAGGCAAGATTAGAGAAAAAAGAGTGAAAAGAAATGAACAAAGCCTCCATGAAATATGGGATTATGTGAAAAGACCTAAACTACGTTTGATAGGTGTACCTGAATGTGACGAAGAGAGAATGAATCCAAGCTGGAAAACAATCTTCAGGATATTATCCAGGAAAACTTCCCCAAACTAGCAAGGCAGGCCAACATTCAAGTCCAGGAAATACAGAGAACACCACAAAGATATTCCTTAAGAAGAGCAACCCCAAGGCACATAATCATCAGATTCACCAGAGTTGAAATGAAGAAAAAAATGCTAAGGGCAACAAGAGAAAAAGTCGGATTACCCATAAAGGGAAGCCCATCAGACTCACAGTGGATCTCTCTGCAGAAACCCTACAAGCCCCAAGAGAGTGGAGGCCAATATTCAACAAACTTAAAGAAAAGAAATTTTAATGTAGAATTATATATCCAGACAAACTAAGCTTCATAAGTGAATGAGAAATAAAATCCTTTATGAACAAGCAATTGCTGAGAGATTCATCACCACCAGGCCTGCCTTACAAGAGCTCCTGAAAGAAGCACTAAACATAGAAAGGAACAACCAGTACCAGCCACTCCAAAAAACATACCAAATAGTAAAGAGCATCGACACAATGAAGAAACTGCATCAATTTATGGGCAAAACAACCAGCTAGTATCAAAATGGCAGAATCAAGTTCATACATAACAATATTAACCTTAAATGTAAATGGGCTAAATGCCCCAATCAAAAGACAGACTGGCAAACTGGATAAAAAGTCAAAACCCATAGGAGTGCTATATCCAGAAAACCCACCTCACATGCAAGGATACACATAGGTATGTGTATTTACCAAGCAAATGGAAGATTTACCAAGCAAATGGAGAGAAAAAAAAATCAGGAGGTGCAATCCTAGTCTCTGATAAAAAAAGACTTTAAACCAACAAAGATCAAAAGAGACAAAGATGGGCATTAAATAATGGTAAAAGGATCAATGCAACAAGAAGACCTAACAATCCTAAATATATATGCAGCAAATACAGGAGCACCCAGATACATAAAGCAAGTTCTTAACAACCTACAAAGAGACTTAGACTCCCACACAATAGTAGTGGGAGATGTTAAATTCCACTGTCAATATTAGACAGATCAACGAGAGAGAATCAACAAGGATATTCAGGACTTGAACACAGATCTGGACCAAGCAAACCTAATAGACATCTACAGAACTCTCCATCCCAAATCCCCAGAATATACATTCTTCTCAGCACCATATCACACCTACTCTAAAATTGACCATATAATTGGAAGTAAATCACTCCTCAGCAAATGCAAAAGAATGGTATCATAACAAACAGTCTCTCAGACCACCGTGCAATCAAAGTAGAACTCTGGATTAAGAAACTAACTCAGAACGGCACAAGTTCATGGAAACAGAACAACTGGCTCTTGAGTGTTGACTAGATAAACAATAAAGGCAGAAATAAAGATACTCTTCAAAACCAATGAGAACAAAGACACAACATACCAGAATCTCTGGGACACATTTAAAGCAGTGTCTAGAGGAAAATTTATAGCCATAAATGCCCACATGAGAAGCAAGGAAAGATCTAAAATCGACACCCTATCATCAAAATTGAAAGAGCTAGAGGAGCAAGATCAAAAAAACCTCAAAAGATAGCAGAAGACAAGAGATAACTAAGATCAGAGCAGAACTGAAGAAGATAGAGACACAAAAAAACCCTTCAAAAAAATCAATAAATCCAGAAGCTGGTTTTTTGAAAAGATCAACAAAATAGACAGACCACTGGCCATATTAATAAAAAAAGAAAAGAGAGAAGAATCAAATAGATGCAATAAAAAATGATAAAGGGGATATCACCATAGATTCCTCAGAAATACAAATTACTATCAGAGATTACTACAAACAACTCTATGCACACAATCTAGTAAACCTGGAAGAAATGGATAAATTCCTGGACACTTGCACCCTCCCAAACCTAAACAGGAAGAAGTCGAAATACTGAATAGACCAATAATGAGGGCTGAAGTTGAGGCATCAATTAATAGCCTACCAACCAAAAAAAGCCCAGGTCTAGACATGTTCACAGCTGAATTCTACCAGACATACAAAGAAGAGCTGGTACCACTCCTTCTGAAACTATTCCAAACAATCCAAGAAGAGGGAATACTTCCCAAATCATTTTATGAGACCGACATCATCCTGATACCAAAACCTGGCAGAGACTCAACAAAAAAAGAAAACTTCAGGCCAATATCCATGATAAACATAGACGTAAAAATCTTCAATAAAACACTGACAAAGTGATTGCAACAGCACATTAAAAAGCTTATCCATCACGATCAAGTAGTCTTCATCCTGGGGATGCAAGATTGGTTCAACATATGCAAGCCTATAAACATCATCCACTACATAAACAGAACCAAAGACAAAAAACACATGATTATCTCAATTGATGCAGAGAAGGCCTTTGACAAAATTCAACAGTTCTTTATGCTAAAAAATCTCAATAAACTAGGTATCAACAGAATGTATCTCAAAATAGTAACTATTTATGACAAACCCACAGCCAATATCATACTGAATGGGGAAAAACTGGAAGCATTCCCTTTGAAATCTGGCACTAGACAAGGGTGCCCTCTCTCCACTCCTATTCAATACAGTATTGGAAGTTCTAGCCAGAACAACCAGGCAAGAAAAAGAAATAAGGGTATTCAATTATTGAAAGGAAGAAGTCAAATTGTCTCTATTTGCAGATGACATGATTGTATATTTAGAAGACCCCATTGTCTCAGCCCAAAATCTCCTGAAACTGATAAGCAACTTCAGCAAAATCTTAGTTTGCAAAATCAATGTGCAGAATCACAAGCATTCCTATACACCAATAACAGACAAACAGAGAGCCAAATCAAGAGTGAACTCCCATTCACAATTGCTACAAAGAGAATAAAATACTTAGGAATACAACTAACAAGTGATGTGAAGGACCTCTTCAAGGAGAAGTACAAATCACTGCTCAAGGAAGTAAGAGAGGACACAAACAGATGGAAAAACATTCCATGCTTACGGTTAGGAAGAATCAATATTGTGAAAATGGCCATACTGCCCAAAGTTATTTATAGATTCAACGCTATCCCCATCAAGCTACCTATGACCCTCTTCACAGAACTGGAAAAAAACCACCTTAAATTTCATATGGAACCAAAAGAGAGCCTGCACAGCCAAGACAATTCTAAGCAAAAAGAACAAAGCTGGAGGCATCATGCTACCTGACTTCAAACTATATTACAAGGCTACAGAAATCAAAATAGCATGGTACTGGTACCAAAATAGAGACATAGACCAATGGAACAGAACAGAGGCCTCAGAGACAACATCACACATCTACAATAATCTGATCTTTGACAAACCTGAGAAAAAAAACAAGCAATGGGTAAAGGATTCCCTGTTTAATATATGATGTTGGGAAAACTGGCTAGCCATGTACAGAAAGCAGAAACTGGACCCGTTCCTGACACCTGATACTAAAATTAACTCCTGATGGATTAAAGACTTAAACATAAGGCCTAACATCATAAAATCCCTATAAGAAAACCTACGCAAAACCATTCAGGACATAGGCATAGGCAAGGACTGCAAGACTAAAACACCAAAAGCATTGACAACAAAAGCCAAAATAGACAAATGGGATCTAATTAAACTCCAGAGCTTCTGCACAGCAAAAGAAACAATCATTACAGTGAACTGGCAACCAACAAAAGGGGAAAAATTTTTTGTAATCTACCCATCTGACAAAGGGCTAATATCCAGAACCTACAAAGAACTAAAACAGATTTACAAGAAAAAAACTAACAAACCCATTCAAAAGTAAGTGAAGGAGATGAACAGACACTTTTCAAAAGAAGACATTTATGAGGCCAACAAACATATGAAAA
Source organism: Saimiri boliviensis (assembly GCF_048565385.1). NCBI lineage: Eukaryota > Metazoa > Chordata > Mammalia > Primates > Cebidae > Saimiri > Saimiri boliviensis. The sequence continues at coordinate 111,976,602 of NC_133455.1, forward strand.
ACTGTTCATACGTTAGAGAAATACAAATCAAAACCACATTGAGATACCATCTCGCTAGTTAGAATGGCAATCATTAAAAAGTCTGGAGACAACAGATGCTGGAGAGGATGTGGAGAAATAGGAATACTTTTATACTGTTGGTGGGAATGTAACTTAGTTCAACCATTGTGGAGGACAGTATGGCGATTCCTCAAGGACCTAGAAATAGAAATTCCATTTGCCCCAGCAATCCCATTACTGGGTATATATCCAGAGGATTATAAATCATTCTATTATGAAGACACATGCATACATATGTTGATTGTGGCACTGTTTACAATAGCAAAGACCTAGAACCAACCCAAATGCCCATCGATGATAGACTAGACAGGGAAAATGTGGCACATATACACCATGGAATACTATGCATCCATAAAAAAGAATGAATTTGTGTCATTTGGAGGGACATGGATAAATCTGGAAATCATCATTCTCAGACACAGAACAGAAAACCAAACACCGCATGTTCTCACTCATAGGCAGGTGTTGATCAGTGAGAACACATGGACACAGGGAGGGGAACATCATACACTGGGGTCTGTTGTGGGGGAATAGGGGAGGGACACTGAGGGTAGGGAAGTTGGGGAGAGATAACATGGGGAGAAATGCCAAATATAGGTGATGGGGGGATGGAGGCAGCAAACCACATTGCTATGTATGTACCCATGCAATGATCCTGCATGTTTTGCACACGTACCCCAGAACCTAAAGTACAATTAAGAAAAAAAAAAAGAAATAATAAGTAATCTTTGAATGTCAATGTTTCTTTGGCAAAAAACGTCATGAAACACAATAGAATATTCATCTCTGGCCAGGTATTCTTCACTATCCTTTGCTTTGCATCTTATTCTTTGAAGTGGTAGATCAGTGTCAAAATGTGCCAACTCTGGAAGAACAATTTTTATTCATAGAATGAAGGAAAAACACAATTGATAAGATGATTGTTATTAGGAAATCATCTTTTACTTAAAAATTGACTTTTTTTTTAGACTGAAGTGCATCTAAGTTGAAACAATGACAAATTTCCTTTAAGAATCTAGATTTTAAAAAACAACAAAAAATTAAGACTATAGAAGGACTCAGCCAAGTTAATTTTAAAAGCAGATGCAGAACATTGTTGTTTTTGTATGTCAAACATTGCCATTGTCTGTGCTTTATTTTCACAACCCTCAACTATTATCTTCACCAAGTAAAAGCGTTGTCTCTGTGCTACTCCAACAGGCACCACAATTCACTTGGTGCCAAGTACCAAACTCACATTGTGTGTAGAGTGCCATTTGGGATATTAGGGTACTAGCCACTTGGGTTATATTTTCAAAGTGTTCCCATTGGCACCAGAACGCCATCTGGAATGCTCATATCCTACAGCAGGAGAGAGGAAAACAAGTCTAGAAATGAAAAAAGACAGTAGAGGAATCGTGGGACCAATAGATGCCTGTATAGGGCAGATTCAGATAGTCCAACCCGTATTTACAGAATCAAAATTCTAGAATCATGTATTTTGAAAACCAGAACCTCCAGGCTACATTCACACATTAAAAATGTATAAGAAGTGTTTAAACAAAAAAATAAAAAGTAATACAGTTTTAGTGTGTGTGTGTGTGGGTTCCTGTGTTTGACTCTATTTCTCTCTCTCTCATGTCAATTTTCATAAAGAAACTACTTTTCCCATCTTGTGTCTTATGAAAGGATTGAATCAACAGTACCACATTTGAGGTGTCTTCTATCTTTCCTGATATTTCTTGCTGCTTGTTTTAAGAAGCTGAGAAAGCATGGGTAGATTCAATATCAGAACAGAGTTTCATCCTATTGGTTATGTTCAGCACCTTTTGGAATGCTAGTATTCTGGAGCAAGGAGAAAAGAGATGCCTAGAAATCACACAGACTAGAAAAAAATCCGTGAAATCAAGAGAAAATGCATGGAGAGACATTGCAGAAGTCAATGGAAGAGAGCATTTTAAGGAAGGATACATGGAAAGGTGCTAGAGAGACTTTTTAAAGAATATTTCAAATCTAACTGGTTTTTATATGTTTCTTCGTTACATAAACTGAAATAGCATTTTAAAAAATTGTGGCTAAGCTTTTAAATTTTTTCACTACTTCATCAGTCTCTGTTCACTAGAGTGAATCATATTGTGATACTTTTAAAGGGAAAATTTTAGCAATTTTATTTTAGCTTGTGATCTCACAGGAGGAAAGTAACTCTCAGAGCAAAGCTTCATAGATTTAATAAAAGATAAACAATTCTTTTCATCAAAATTAATATTAAATATAACAGAACTCTAGGCATAATAATTCATTTTAATATTAATATAAAGTCAAGCACAATTTTAGTCTGTTTTGGTATGTGAACATACTAAAGGATCAACAAATAAATAACACTTCGCTAAAACTTGAATTTAGCAAAGAAACTATGTTGAGAATTTACAGATGGATTTCTATGTCATTTATATTAGAAAGCTGTTTTAAGCAGAAGAAACAAAATGGCCATTTAAAAGAAGCTGTGGAAAATGCAGTGCATAACTTTACTGTGATGATTTTTGGAAGATGAAAAATATCCTAGTCATTAGTTATTCACATGAAAAGTAAGCTGACATTCTTGTATCTAACAAAGGCTTTCCTGAGCTACTACTATGTAATTGGTCCTATTCTATACACGTTGGGTTATAGCAGTGGCACAGGGAAGGGAAAAAAATTAAGTAGAAAAGAAAGATCGAAAGTGGGAACAAAAGGAGTGTTGTTGCAGTTTTACATATGGGAGTCAGATAGGACTTCATTGAAAAGGTGACAGTAAAATACAAGCATTCAGGACATGTGAGGTTGAACCATGGAGAATATTGATCCATGAGATTGGGAAGAGCATTCTAGGTAAATGGAGTAGCAGATACAAAGGTTTTGAGGCAGCAACATGCCTGCCATATTCAAGAAACATCAAGGAAGGCACTGAGGTTGGCATGGAGTGGGTAAGAGAGTCTGTGGTAGGAGATGAGGTTAAGAGATCAAGAGGACAGATTGATAGGGTCCCACAGGTCATTAACAAGTACCTCGGCTTTCGTTGCAAGTGATATGAGACTCCTTCCCCAAAGGGATATGAAGAGGAGAATGACAGGATCTGACTTTTATTCTCAAAAGAACATTCTGGCTGCCAGTTTAGAAAGAGATTATAAAGAAGGGCAGAAGCAGGGACAACTGTTAAGAAACTACAGTGGTCCAACGGACCCCAGTGTGTAGCGCTCCCATGACAGATACAGGTGAGGGGACGGAAGGCAGCAAAGCACACTGCCATGTGTGTACCTATGCAACAATCTTGCATGTTCATCACATGTACCCCAAAACCTAAAATGCAATAAAAAAATGAAAAAAAAAATTATATCAATTACTTCATTATAAAAAATATGTTGAAGGTATATTCCACATTAATTCCTGTGTAAGATGCTGGTGATAACAAGTTGAATAAAATACGATCCCTTACTTTGAGGAAATAAAAAAAAAAAAAAGAAAAGAAACTACAGTGGTAATTTAAGTAAGAGATACTGGTGACTTGCACCAAAAGTGGCAGCAGTGAAGGAGAAAGTTGGTGTGATTCTGAACTTATTTTGAAAGCAGAATGACAGAATTTGCTGGTAAAATCGAAATAGCTTGTGGGGAAGGAGAGGAGTCAAAACAACTCTAGGATTTTAATCTGACTTAACTAGAGAATGAAGGTGCTATTTATTGAGATGAAAAAGATGGCAAATGATGCAGGTTTAGAGGGGCAGTCATGAGAAGTTTGATTGGTGCATATTGAGTCTAAGATGCGTATTATACAAGAAGTTTGGTGCATACTGAGTCTAAGATGCCAATTATACAAGAAGTTTGATTGGTGCATACTGAGTCTAAGATGCCAATTATACTTATACTAGAATTGTTGATAGTCAATTGTACATACAACTCTGGATTTCAGATGAGATTTCCAAGCTGGAGTTGTAGATTTGGAAAAGAAAAACAAGTAAGTAATGTTTAAAGCCATGAGGCTAGAGGTAGAAAAAAAGAGGTCTAGGACTAAATTTTAGGGCACTAAAATCTTTCAATGTTAAGAGATTCGGGAGAAGAGAGAAATTAGCAAGTAAACTGAGAAGTCAGACTGAAACAAGTATTGCTACATCATTAATAACTCTTTTTTGAGAGCATTGGTAATGTACAGGTTCTCACGGCCCTAACTGGTTTTTCACTTTTTTCAGGGTCATTTGGTAGTCTTCTATTTACTTATAACTTAATCTCACTCTTAAACTCCTGCTCTTTCCCATTCACTTCTTCTACCCCTGCTTCATGCTTGCATCACATTCATTTGGAATATCTTCACTGGTACTGTAACTTCATCGAGTGTAAAATACATTTTTGAAAACTGTCAAAAGTAATTTGATGATTCATCTGCTGAATGACCTGGGTGACCAGGTTGGTTAATATTGTTTTTGATCAAAAATTAGGTGTGACCATTGAGTAATATCACCAAGTTTACTGTGTGGTTTATATGCCCAGTCTAAAAGCAATTTCATCAGACATGCTCTAAAATCTTTTGAGCAACGATAACATTACTGGAATTAATACATAATTTCTAAGGGGACTATGTTAAAGGCTAATTTTCATATATTATATATACATATAAGTTCTGTTAACTTGATTAACAATATTTCTTAATATTCTATTGTTTTATCATATATGTTTATATAGTTAAAGTCAATCAAGATGCATGTAGCCATAAATAATGTCTAATTGAATCTTCATTTTACAATGTAAGAGTTTCTTTAAAAGCTGCAATTTTCGTTTAAGATGCTTATCTAATAAAAAAAATGGAAAGTAATTGTTTTAATGAGTAAAAGATTTGCAAGAAAATGTTAAAATATTTGCCCAGATATTACAAAAATTACTGATAGTGGCACCAGAGGTTTACAAACACACATTCTTGGATGTCTGACTAATAATGAATTTGCAATGAATGTATCCTCGTCAAATTATGCCAATTATTTGTTCACCAAACAAATATTTATTGTATTAATATGTCATGGATGCATGTCATGTGGAGAAGAGTTTGTTCTTTTAGATCTTTCCAAATGCATCCTGGGAGATTCATATGCATAAGGAAGAGAGCAAAAATTGTGTTTCTGGCTTTCTCCACATCCAATACAGTCTCCTGGGGAATTATACCACGTGGCGAGCCAGTTTTGTTTAGACTCAAGGAAGACCGAAATAGCTGGTGAGGTTTAGTGTTTTTTTCTATGTTTGCTGCGCCCTGACTCGGGGCATTAGTCACCATTTGACACAGAAAGCTTCTTCTCTTTCTTAATGGTATTGCCCAATTAACCATCTTTGCCTCTGACTTGCCCCAACCTTAAGTAGCATGTAATACAGAGTGGAACTTTTAGTTTTCCTTGGAGGCTAACTACAGATTTTGTTCTAGGTTCTGGGATGGGGAAACAGTAACAAAGATGGGGTTACCATTCTCAAAATATTATCATTTTTTAAGGAGAAGGAAATATGCATAAGGAATTACATCAGAATATGATAACTGTGTGATGCTATAAACCCAATGTACAATGGGAGTTTGGGGGGAACTCTAAGACTTCTTGGTTTCACAGAAAAAGGTACTGGCATCATGCAGAGATGGAGCAAATGCCACCATGTCCAGCATGATGAGATAGTTGGAAATTCCTGGGCTGTAGCTTTTTTTCTTTTACCCTTCAATCCTCCAGCTAATCCTGCTTTTTCAGAGCCTTTTCTCTAGTTTTTTTTCCCTGACATTTTGAATAAAGTTTAATGTTCATTCTAGGACTTTCCTTGTGAAGTATTTTAGAGCCTTTATCCAAAGGATCACGATCATCCCAAGGCAAATATTGTATTGGCTCATTGTTCCTTACTTAAACTTGGCCCAGATACCCATTCTTCTTGCTAATGTTGACACTAACTGCCCAAAGGAGGTAAGTGATTTCTGAATGTCGGCTTACATGTTTCTTATTATACATAATAAACTTACAATGTTTTTCATGTGTTTCACTAGTATGGTCAGCTTCACATCCTTGTAGGAAATGACTAATTGCACCTTAGGCTTCTTGTCTAGAAACTTCTCACCTGCTAAAAGAATAGAATTTTAGTGAGTTCAGTTGGAAAAAGGTCAGCACAGGAGCAACCGAACATTTAAAACATAAATAGGGCCAATAAATCGTAAGTAGAAGAAACGTTCTTCAGATAATGTTGAAGAATCTCAATGCTTTTCAGGGGGCAGAGTTGATTAGATAGAGAAGGGATTTGTGTCTAAATGAGCTAACTCTTTCCCTAATATTTCATATTTTTTTTGATTGATACCACTATTTTCTCAACAACTGAAGCTTAAAACCTAAGTGTCATTTTTGGCTCTAATTTTCTCCTTAGCATTCATTATAATGAGTTTAAAGTATTAGTGGTCATAGATATTAAAAGTGTGGCCTTTAGAAATCAGTGACCCTAAGTTTCAAGGCCTAGCACTACTATTCATGACTGTGTCATCATGACCAAATTAATCAACTTTATATAAAATGGAAATAAAAATAGTTACTTTTTGAGATGGGTGGTTGAGATGATTAACTGATAAAATTTAAAAGTTTTCACATAATAAGTGCTCAATAAATGCTTATAATTACTAATAGTTATTTTCTACATATTTGCATTAATCTCTTTTTTTTTTCATCCCATAGCACCTAATTCAAATTCATATAAACCTTTTGCCTGAGCTACTAGGACATTCTCTCACTCCCCTTACCTCCTGCACAGAATCCAAATCTATTTGTATATCATTACCAATGTAAGTTTCAGACAGCAACTTTTATACAATGATTTTTTGATCAAAATACCTTTCATGGATTTCCATATAAAAAAAGGTCTAAATTTCTCAGCCTTGTATTGTAACTTCTTAGTTCTCACTTTTATTCTATACTTTCATTCATGTTTAGTTCTACATAGAGGCTGTACTATTTCTTTCTAGTAGTTTCTCATATTATTCCTTTCAATTAAAATGATCTTGTTGACCATTTTTGTCTATTGAACTTCTACCTTTCTTCAAGGCTTAATTAAAATGCAAAACAATTTGTGTGGTCATCTCTCCCTGCACTCTCCTTGCACAGCCCTTATCACGGAATATTGACATTGCAATTATTATACGTGTCTCAATTTGTTTAGGGGATTATAACTTATATCAGTGCTTATTTTTTACCCCTATATCCCCTAGGTGTGTAAGTTAATGCTTACTCCACAATGTGTACATTAAACATTTATCTAATAACAAAAATAACCTTAATTTTTCTTTTAAGTTGTATCACATCATTAAAATGAGAATTTTAGTTTTTTTAAATTAAAAATTTATTGCTTACCACCCAAAGATTAAACATAATTGATAGTTTTACTAATATTTCCCTTAAAATCTCTGGTTGTGTGTTGTCTGGGGGGAATTTAGAGAGCAATTTATTAATAATGAAGAGTTTGTCAATGGTTATCATAGTCAATCCTAACCTTCTAATGTACTCTGTTTGAAAATTATACCTGAGCAGTGTAGTTATACCTAATCAGTAAATTTTCAAATATATAACTTTCAAAGCCTTCTACATGTTTTTTGAGTAGTTTATACATTGTATGAGTTAATATTAATTAATTTTATTGTTAATAATGTGGATTTCTGACTTTGAAAATGTTTCTTTTTACAACTGAAATGGTAATATGATAAAAAATCACTTATAATATCTTGAACGATAACTGGGAGATGTTGTGAGTTAGAGATACTATGAGTTAATTCTGAGTAAGACTGAAATAAATTGCATTTCATAATAAAAAGATGTTTAGTATAAAGGTGCTAAAATGCTGATGATATTTTGATGCATGATTAACACTATATTTGAATTAAAGGGTAGAAGAATTATTAATTAGACACCTAATGTATTTAATCAGAGAAGTTTAAATTCAAGGGTAGAAAATTATCATAAATTTATGATTGACTGCCTAAATAGTAAAGGTACAATTGCCACTTGGACTGAAGATGATATTCTCTGCTCAACCTCTTTTGCAAGATTAGTAACCAAAGTATCCATCAAAACATGCCAGAATTAAGAACCCAGTGAAAATTCACACCACTAAAAATTGACACTCAGTAGTCAATGTAGCAGTAGTAGAGAGGCTTAATAGTTCTATAACACTGACCATGTGCCAGGCTAAGAGTTTTACATACAGTTACCCATTCAATCATCATAGCACATCTCTGAAATTTGTATTATCTCTCCATTTTACAAATGAGGAAACTCAGGCACTTGGTCCAAGGTCATAGAGACAATAAATGGTACAGGTTTAGTGATCTCCAAAGTCTGTGTTTACAAGCAACATGCTGTAGAGAGTCAGGAAAGGAAGCTACAACATAAGAAAAACAGCTTAAATGAACAACTCAAGAGGGACATTTGTGAAGAGCTTAATATGTTCAAGAAGACGTTAGGATATTTTGGTCTTCTGTTTCAAGTTAATCTGAGGGATTCGACTATGCTTAGATTAACCATTTATAGTAAACCCAAAAGCTGTTAAAATATTTTTGATATTAAGGATGATTGTGTTGAGATGCTTGAGTGTATGGTACTACAGCAGCTAATACATTGCTTATTATGCATAATGTGTCCACTGGCACTTGAAAAGGTATTTCAAAATTTCACTTTTTTCAGATGATATATTCATATAAAAAAATTTAAGTACACAATGAAAAGTCTTCCTAACGTCTATCTACCCAGTTCTCCCATCATTATTTTATGATTTTCCAATATAGGTCTCCAGAGGGATACGTTTTTGGGGGGAGTTGCTTCATATGGCAAATATAGATAAATATTTCTATTTCACTCTTTTTAATAAGCATAGCATATTCATTATTCTCCACAAAGATCTTGGAGATATTTTTACATCAGTAATACATATTATTTTTATTTTTTAAAATATAGGTTCATAGTATTCCATTATATGGAAGTACTATTATTTATTTAACCTGTGGCTAATTCATGGGCAGATGGACTGTTTCCAATGTTTTGCAGCTATTAAAAATCATGTTTTGGACATGCATCATTCTGTACCTATGCACAAATATCACAGGATGAACTTCCAACATCAGAATTGAAGGTCAAAGGGTATTAGCATTTGTAATTTTGATGACTATTGCCAATTGCCTTCCATGGAGTTTCTAGCAATTTGCATTAGCACTAGCAGTGTATCAGAGCCTGCTGATTTATAACCAAGCTTGTTAATTAAATTTTTGGGGTTTTGCCAATCTGATTAGAAAAAGAAATGATATCAGTGTAATTTAATTTGCATTTATCTGAGTGAGGTTTAGTATCTTTTCACTTGATTAAGAGCCACTTACATTTTCCTTTTTGTGGATTATCTTTTTATATTATTTACTCAATTTTTTAGTTGGTTGTTGATCTTTTTCTTATCATGTTCTATGTGATGGCTAGGTGTTAGATAACAAATCCTTTGTCTGTAATGAATTGCAAAAATTTCACCAGTTTTGCCATTTATCTTTGTATTTTGTTTTAACTTTGCTATAGTGTTTTATGGCATGCAGGGTTGTTATGGCTTCTGAATTTGGAGACATAGCTAGAGCAATTCATTTAAAAATTATAAAGAAATTTTCCATGTTTTCATTGTCACATATGCGATTTCATTACTTATATTTAAAATATTTCCTCCATTTGTTACTTATCCTGACACATGGCATGAAGCATAGTATCCCAACACCATTTTTTGAATTTTCCCTTACTGTTTTTGTTCAAGTACTAAACTACTGATTGTATTTGGTCATACAGGTATTTTTGAAAATCCTATTATGTTGCATTTCTTCATTTATTTATGCACTGACACAGCATTGTTTTAATTATTGAGGTTTTAGAATGTGTTTTGATATCTTGTGGGGCTTGTCTTCACATCGCTCTGCTTTTACTAAATTTTTCTGTTTTTTCTTTATTTTCTTTGTTTATGAACTGTACAATTAGTTTATCTACTTGGAAGAAAACCCATTAATATTTTTTAAAAATTATATTACATTTCAAAATTAATTGGAAATATATGACATCTTTAAGATGTTAAATTTTTCTACCTAAGAGGATATGTCTATAATAAATAAGAGAATTCAATAAAAGTATCAAATACAAAACTGATATACAGATATTAATTATATATTACATATAGATACAAATATACTATAAAAAATGTGTATTTTATATATATATCTATATATATAAAACTACCACTTATTGAACAAGGAGTCCTTTCCCCTTGCTTTTTTTTTTGGCTCTATGGAAGATCATGTAGGTTGCAGCTTTATTTCTTTAGTTTACATTCCTACTAGCAGTGTAGCGGTGTTCCCTGATTGCCACATCCATGCCAACATCTACTGTTTTTTGATTTTTTTATTATGGCCATTCTTGCAGGAGTAAGGTGGTATCGCATTGTGATTTTGATTTGCATTTCCCTGATCATTAGTGACGGTGAGTATTTTTATATGTTGGCCATTTGTATATCTTCTTTTGAAAATTGTCTATTCATGTCCTAAGCCCACTTTTTGGTGGGATTGTTGTTTTTCTTACTGATTTGAGTTCATTGTAGATTCTGGATATTAATTCTTTTTAGTTATATAGATTGTGAATATTTGCTCCTACTCTGTGGGTTGTCTGTTTACTCTGCTGACTGTTCTTTTTGCTGCACAAAAGCGCTTTAGTTTAATTAGGTCCCAGCTATTTATCTTTGTTTTTATTGCATTTGCCTTTGGGTTCTAGGTCATGAAATTGTTGACTAAGCCAATATCTAGAAGGGGTTTTCCAGTGTTATCTTCTAGAATGTTTATAGTTTCAAGTCTTAGGTTTAAGTCCTTAATCCATCTTGAGTTGATTTTTATATGAGGTAAGAGATGAGAATCCAGTTTCTTTCTTTTACATGTGGCTAGCCAATTATCCAGACCATTTGTTGAAAGGGTGTCCTTTCCCCACTTTATGTTTTTGTTTGCTTAGTCAAAGGACAGTTGGCTGTAAGAATTCAGGTTTATTTCTGTCTTCTCTGTTCCGTTCCATTGGTCTATATGCCTATTTTTATACCAGTATCATGCTGTTTTGGTGACTATGGCCTTATAGTATAGTTTGAAATCAGGTAGTGTGATGCCTCCAGATTTGTTCTTTTTGCCTAGTCTTGCATTGGCTATACAGGCTCTTTTTTGGTTCCATATGAATTTTAGAATTGTTTTCTCTAACTCTGTGAAGAATTACTGTGGTATTTTGACGGGTATTGCATGGAGTTTGTAGATTGCTTTTGGCAGTATGGTCATTTTCACAATATTGATTCTACCCATACATGAGCATGGGATATATTTCCATTTGTTTGTATCATTTATGATTTATTTCAGCAGTGTTACGTAGTTTTCCTTGTAGAGGTCTTTCTAGCCCTTGGTTAGGTTATTTATTTCTCTTGCCTGATTGTTCTGGCTAGGAATTCCAGTACAATGTTGAAGAAAAGTGGTGAAAGTAGGCATCCTTTTCTTGTTCCAGTTCTCAGAGAGTGCTTTTAACTTTTCCCCATTCAGTATTACATTGGCTGTGGGTTTTCATAGAGGGATTTTATTACATTAAAGTATGTTCTTTAATGCTGATTTTGCTGAGGGTTTTAATCATAAAGCGATGCTGGATTTCATCAAATGGTTTTTCTTCATCTATTGAAATGGTCATATGATTTTTGCATTTAATTCTCTTTATGTGGTGTATCACATTTATTGACTTGCATATGTTAAACCATCCCTGCATCCCTGATATGAAACCCACTTGATCATGATGGATTAGCTTTTTGATGTTGTTGGATTCAGTTAGCTAGTATTTTGTTAAGGATTTTAGTATCTATGTTCATCAAGGATATTGGTTTGTAATTTTTTTTTTTTTTTTTTTGGTTGTGTCCTTTCCTGGTTTTGGTATTTGGGTGATGCTGGCTTCATAGAATGAATTAGGGAAGGTTCATTCTTTCTCTGTCTTGTGGAATAGTGTCAAAGTAATTGGTAGCAATTCTACTTTGAATGTCTGGTAGAATTATGCCGTGAATCAATTTGATCTTGGACTTTTTTTGTCAGTAATTTATTTAATTACTGTTTTAATTAAACAGTAATTTAAAAAATTAATTAAATTAATTTAATTGTTATTGGTCTGCTCAGGGTATCTAGTTATTCCTTATTTAAGCCGTGAGGGTTGTATTTCTCCAGGAATTTATCCATGTCTTGTAGGTTTTTTAGTGTATGTGTGTAAAGGTGTTCATAGTAGCCTTGAACGATCTTTTGTATTTCAGTAGTGTCAGTTGTAATATCCTGTGTAATATCCTCACTCATTTCTCAGTGAGGTTATTTGGATTTTCTTTATTTTCTTGGTTAATCTTGCTAATGATCTGTCAATTTTATTTATATTTTCAAGGAATCAGCTTTCTGTTTCATTTATCTTTTGCATTTTTGTTGTTGTTGTTTCAATTTCATTTAGTTCTGCTCTGATCTTCATTATTTATTTTCTTCTGCTGAGTTTGGGTTTGGTTTGTTCTTGTTTCTCTAGTTCCTTGAGGTGTGACCTTGAATTGTCTGTGTGTGCTCTTTCAGATTTTTTGATGTAGGCATTTAGGGCTGTGAACTTTACTCTCAGCACAGCCATAGCTGTATTCCAGAGATTTTGATAGATTGTGTCATTATTGTCATTCAGGTCAAAGAATTTTTAAATTTCCATCTTGATTTTGTTTTTGATCCAATGCTCATTCAGGAGCAGTTTGTTTAATTTCCATGTATTTGTATAGTTTTAATGGTTCCTTTTGGAGTTGATTCTCAGTTTTATTCCACAGTAGACTGAGAGAGTGCTTGTTATAATTTTAATTTTCTTAAATTTATTGAGGCTCATTTTATCATCTATTACATGGTCTATCTTGGAGAAAGTTACCTGCGCTATTGAATAGAATGTGTATTCTGTGGTTGCCGGATGAAATGTTCTGTGTATATCTGTTAAGTCCATTTGCTCCAAGGTATAGTTTAAATCCATTGTTTCTTTGTTGACTTTCTTTCTTGATGACCTGTGTAGTGCTGTCAGTAGAGTATTGAAGTGCCCCACTATTACTGTGTTGCTGCCTATCTCATTTCTTAGGTCTATTAATGATTGTTTTATAACTCTGGTAGCTCCAATGTTAGGTGCATATATGTTTAGGGTTGTGATAGTTTTCTGTCGGACAAGGATTTTTGCCATTTTATAATGTCCCTCTTGGTCTCTTTTAACCACTGTTGTTTTAAAGTTTGTTTTGTCTGATATAAGAATAGTGAACTCTGCTTGCTTTTGGTGTCCATTTGCATGAAATGCCTTTTTTCATCCTTTAAGTTTATATGAGTTCTTATGTGTTAGGTGAGTCTCCTGAAGGCAGCAGATAGTTGGTTGGTATGTTCTTATCCATTCTGCTTTATTGTCTCTTTTAAGTGGAGCATTCAGGCCGTTTACATTCAATGATAGTATTGAAATATGAGGTACCATTGCATTCATCATGCTTTTTGTTGTCTGTGTATTGTATTGTTTTGTTTTTTTGTTTTAGCTTTTTAACTTGCAGTTTTGTCTTATAGGCCCTGTGTGATTTGTGCTTTAGAGATTCTTTTTGATGTGTTTCCAGGATTTGTTTCAAGATTTAGAGCTCTTTTTAGCAGTTTTTGTAGAGGTGGTTTGGTAATGGGGAATTCTCTCAGCATGTGTTTGTCTGAAAAAGACGATATCTTTCCTTCATATATGATGCTTAGTTTCACTGGATACAAAAGTCTTGGCTGATAATTGTTTCTGTTTTAGGAGGCTGAACATAGGGCCAAAATCCTTTCTACCTTGTAGGGTTTCTGCTGAGAAATCTGCTGTTAATCTGATAGGTTTTCCTTTATAGGTTAACTGGTGCTTCTGTCTCACAGGTGTTAAGTTTCTTTCTTTTGCCTTAATTTGGATAACCTGATGACAATGTGCTTAGGATAAGAACATTTTGTGATGAATTACCAGGTATTCTTAGTGCTTCTTGCATTTTCATGTCTAGGACTCTAGCCGAGCTGGGGAAGTTTTCCTTGATTATTCCCCCAAATAAGTTTTTTAGAACAAGGTTTTAGAACTGTCTCTTCCCTCAGAAACACCGATTAATCTTAGATTTGATCGTTTAACAAAATCCCAGACTTCTTGGAGGCTGTGTTCATATTTTCTTATTCTTTTTTCTTTGTCTTTGTTGGACCGGGTTAATTCAAAGGCTTTGTCATTGAGCTCTGACTTGTTCAATTCTATTGCTAAGATTTTCCAGATTATTTTGCATTTCTAAATGTGTGTTCAAAGTTTCCTTAATATTTGATTGTTTTTTTCTTTAAGCTATTTATTTCCTTGAATATGTTTTTTTCTTTAAGCTATTTATTTCCTTGAATATTTTTCCTTTCACTTCTTGTATCATATTTTGGATTTTTTTGCATTGAACTTTGCCTTTCTCTGATTCCTTCCTGATTAGCTTAATAACCTCTTGAATTCTTTTTCAGGTAAATCAAGGATTTCTTCTTGGTTTGTACCCATTACTGGCAAACTAGTGTGATTTTTGAGGGGTGTTGATGAGCCTTGTTTGTTCATATTACCATGGTTGGTTTTCTGGTTCCTTCTCTTTTGGGTAGCCTCTGTCTGAGGGAAGGTCTAGGGCTGAAGATGTTGTTCAAATTTTTTTGTCCCATGGGGTGTTTTCTTGATGTAGTATTCTCCCCCTTTTCCTGTGGATATAGCTTCCTGTGAGCTGAAGCACAATGATTGTTGTCTGTCTTCTGAGTCCAGGCATCCAGCAAGCCTACCTGGCTCTGGGCTGGTACCAGGGATTTTCTGCACAGAGTCCTGTGATATGAACCATCTATTTGTCTAGCAGTCATGGATACCAGCATCTGTTCTGGTGAGGTGGCAGAGGGTGCAATAGGCTCTGTGGGGTTCCTTAGCTTTGGTGGTTTAATGCTGTTATGCCAATGGCCTCCTGCCAGGAGGTGGTACTTTCCAGAAAGCATCAGTTGTAGTAGTGTGGAGGGGGACCAGCAATGGGCAGGGTCCTAGAACTCCCAAGATTATATGTTCTTTGTGTCCTGCTACTAGGGTGGTAGGGAAGGATCATCAAGTGGGGGCAGGGCTAGGTCTGTCTGAGCTCAGAGTCTCCTTGGGCAGGTCTTGCTGCTGTGGTTGTTGTGGGGGGTGGGAGTGGGGGTGAGAGTCCCAGGTCACTGGAATTGTGTACCTAGGAGGATTATGGCTGCCTCTGCTGAGTCATGCAGGTTGTCAGGTAAGTAGGGGAAAGATGG
The DNA here is from genome assembly GCF_048565385.1 of Saimiri boliviensis. Taxonomy (NCBI): domain Eukaryota; kingdom Metazoa; phylum Chordata; class Mammalia; order Primates; family Cebidae; genus Saimiri; species Saimiri boliviensis. Next base: position 111,992,005 of record NC_133455.1, read on the forward strand.
CATTTACAGGCCTCGCTGAGCTCCCATGCAAACTGAAGGGCCAGTCTCACTCCCACCATGACCCCCAGCAACAGCCCAGAGTCTGTTTCCAGGTGGAGGGTAAGTCAGGCTTGAAAACTTCTCCTAAGCTTTCCACCTACCAGCTGCAAAAGAAAAGGTTCTTCCCCTGCCTATGAAGTCTGCAAGCTGGATTCCTGCCCTCCCCTGAGTTCTGGCCAGAAGGCTTCTAGCCCCATTCAAATGGTTACAAAGTTCAGCTAGAGAATTCCTTCTCCCTGTTCAATTTTACCCCCTTCTCCTCTGGCCACATCCCTGACAAATCCCTGTGGTGCCAGGCAGCAATGGGCTGCTTGGGGATCCAGCTAGCTCCCATGGCCTTTCTGCTGCTTTCTCTACCCATGTATTTTGCTCAGCTCAGCTCTCTAATGTCTACTACAGTTTAAGGTCAGGTAATGTGATACCTCCGGCTTTGTTCTTTTTGCTTTGCTATTTGGGCTTTTTTGTTCTTGTTTCATATGAATTTTAGAATCATTTTTTCAAATTCATGAAAAATGACATTGGTAGTTGAATTAAAAAAACATCCCATGCTCATAGACTAGAAGTATCAATATCATTAAAGTGCCATACTGCCCAAAGTAATTTACAGATTCAACATTGATGTATTACTGTTAACTGTAGTCATCCTACATCTTAAATGGTATAGAACACTAGATTTTATTTCACCTATCTAGCTATAATTCTGTTTTCTTTTAAAAAATCTCTTTCCATCTCTCCTTTACCGCCCCCCTCTCATCCTCTAGTATTCTCTCTTCTACTTTTTACTTCTATGAAATCAGTTTTTAAGCTTCCACATATGAGTGACAATATATGGTGTTTAACTTTCTGTTCCTGGCTTATTTCACTTAACATAATGTCCTCCAGTTCTATCAAGTTACCACAAATGACAGGATTTTATTTTTTAATTTTTATTTTATTGTTTGTTTTATCAGAAAGTTCATTCAATTTTGTCAAATGTCTTTTCAGGATCTATAGAGGTGACCATGTGATTTTTATCCTTAAATCTATCAATATGGTAATATGTATTATATGTTATGTATAATACTAATATTAAACTGTTCTTGCATTTCTGTTACGGTGAATCATATTCCTTTAGTGTGTTGATGGATTATTTTGGCTAATATTTTATTTAGAATTTTTCATTGATATTTATAAGTGAGATTGGTCTGTGATTTCTTATTTGCCACCCTTGTAATCCTTGAAGCTACTAGTATAAATACTTTATGTGCATCATAAAAGAAATATGGACAATTTTCTTTTTTCTGCTCTGGAAGTGTTTAAGGAACAGTTAAATTGTTTGCTTTTAAAGATTTTGGGGGCTGGGGGCTGTGGCTCACTCCTATAATCCCAGCACTTTGGGAAGCCAAGGCTAACGGATCACCTGAGATCATGAGTTAGAGACCAGCCTGACCAACAAGGTGAAACCCTGTCTCTACTAAAAATACAAAAATTTACCAGGCTCGGTGGCAGGTGCCTGTATTCCCAGCTACTTGAGAGGCTCAGATGGGAGAATTGCTTGAACCAGGAGGTGGAGGTTGCAGTGAGCCAAGATCACACCACTGCATTCCAGCCTGGGTAATGGAGCAAGACTTCATCTCAAAAAAAAAAAAAAAAAAAAAAAAAAAAAAAAAAAAAGGAAGAAATTTGGTAGAATTCCTCTGGAAATCATCTACACTTGATAGTTTTTGAAGCATTATATTATATTTATGTAATCAAACTTAATCTTGTCAGAATCATCTTCTCTGAACCAAGTAAATTTATTTTTTTCTAGAAAATTATCAATTTTAGACAGATTTAAAAATTTACTTTCATGGGGTTGAACAGGTAGTCTGTTACTATTCTTTAATTTCATCTTTCTATGGTTAATTCTTGCATTTCCTTTTGTATTAATATTTTGCATACCCACATTATGCCCCATTTTTGATTAGGCTAGTGACTCATTTATTTTATTGTCTACTTTTTACTCGGGAATTAATTTATTTTTTCCACTGTTTTCTTTGTTCTAACTTATTGAAATCTACTTTTATCTTTATCTTGTTTTGGTCTGTTTTGTTTCGTGATTCTTATTCTAATTTTCCTCTGAGTATAAGTTTATCTTTCATGGTTTCTGAGATGTATTTCACTATTGCTAGTCTTTAGAAATTTTTCAAATTTTCTTTGTAATCCTTTTGATCCAACAGTTGTTCAACAGATTTTTTTTAAATTCCTAAACTTAAGTGTCCTTTAAGCTTTCTGAAAATTTCTTTATTGTACTAAGATAAAAGAATTTCAACTATATTATTTTTACTCTTTGAAATTTATTGAGCTTTTCTGTGGTCAAATATATCATCTATTCTTATGAACTGTCACAGGCATTTGAAGAGAAGATACATTATTTTATCGGGATAAAATATACAAATTAATCAATTTTGACTTATTAACTATTTTATTTTTCGATGAATCTACTTAGTTTTTTCCATTTGGTCTTTCATAACTCAAGACATGTGAATTAGAATATCCTACAACTAGTGTGTTTTTGTGTTTCTTCTTGAGTGTTCTATAATTTCTGCTTTATATTTGTTGCTGTCATATTACTTGATATGTAGTCATAACTGCTCCTATCTTTATTGAAAATTGTACTCATTATAAAGACCTATCTGTTATTTAATTCAATGCTTTTTAGCCTAAATTGCTCCTTTTTTTCATCAAGATTGTGACCTCTGATTGATTTTTCTCTGCTTTGCCTAATATACCCTTGGCTATATTTTAATTTTCAGCCTTTTATAATCACTTTGTTTTAGGTGTGTTTTCACATAGAGTTATGATTTGCTTTTTATTCCAATTTGAAAAAGAATTTCCTTAATAGATGAGTTAAGCCTATTTATACTCATTAATATAATAGATTCATTTTCTCTTAGGTCTGTTTTAATACTTTATATTATTGTTTTTATAATTTTTAAAGAAAGTCTTTTGCTAAATAATTTGCTTTTATTTTCATGTATTTGTGATACCCAAGAAATTTGTTACTTTTGTTTTAGCAGTTGCCTTTATTTAATAGCCTTAGACTTTTTATTTCTTTTGGCAATATGTGTTTCAAAAGTGAATAAAAGTAAAAGGTGAAATTAGTGTGCACAGTTTTTCTCACTCTCCTGCATCTACCATCCAATTATATTCAATGCTGCGGTTTTTCTTGGTGTTTCTCTAATACAGATATAGTTAGATTTTTTTATTGCTTGACTTTTTAGATTTCGGTTATATCCTTCACACCCAGATGTTAGAGATGAGGTAATTAGAGAAAGCCTTCTAACTCATCATTTTTTAATCTTTTCCTTCCCAGATCAGAGACAAGTGAAAGTCTAAAGTATTTTTCTAATTAAAAACATGAGGTCATACAACATAGTAAAATGTATGCTATTTTAAAGCTTTCAACTGAATGTTTCAGAAACAACTTAACATGAATATTTATTTTTAAATAGTTGTATTCTTATACTGCTTGACCTTTGCATCATTAAAATTTTAATTGAAAAATCTGAGTACCATCCTTCAACCCATGGATAACTGATCTAGGCTCTGCCAGAGCAAGTAGCTAGACCATTAACCAGTGAGACCCTGCCAAGTAGACCACATGGCCTCAAGTTCTCTTTTAAATTAACATCTCAGATGGGAGGTAGTGATATGAGGTAATGATTGAAAGCTTTTGTTTGCAATCATTTGTAATTATTAATGGCTCCTAACCATGCTCATTAACTCATTCTCTTAACCCTGACAATTGCTGTCTTTGATCATGTTCTACTCCATTACCTATGTTATTATTTCTGTGCCTTGAAAAATATCTATCTTCTGTGTGTCAAAGCTATGTAGTAGTTGTGGGTAGATAGATAATTTTGTCATTTTTTGTGGAGGTATTATGTGGTATGTGGGCTATATTTATTTTTGGAGAAAATATAGGATCATGTCATTAGAGAATTAAAGAATATACACTTAAACTAAATCCAGCAACTTTTGCGTTAGTGTTTTGCTTAGTCTGGTATCCACTGTATTTAGTGTAATAATTTGTAGATTTTTTAAATTCCAAGTGATAACTTAAAGATAATTTTAGTGGTTGGGGGGCCTTGAATTTCTTGTGCCAGGACAATTACTCATGAAGTAATGAGTTTGGGAGGAATAGCGTGATTTTGATAATGATGAGAGAGAGAAAAAAAATCAAAAATTATTTTTTACAAATGCCAAGCCAACTTGATAGAGAATATCAGGGTATCCTCTATATTGTTCTTTCTGTCATCAATTATTTATTCAGTAATTATTTACTGAACAACTATAGTAGGCCAGACACTGTGCATGGCCCCGGGAATACCATGATGAGCCATATGGACATGGATTATCCCCTAATGGATTTCTAGTCCACAAACACACAAGCGAGAATTATCATTGCAGTAAGTGTTTTGAAGAAATAGTATTCTAGAAGTGTATAGCAAAGATAATTGTGCTGCAATCGGAAGGATTCTTGAAAGAATGGAGAAGCCGAAATAGAAGTCAAATAATCCAGGCATAGAGAATTGAAATCAAGATGAGGAAGGGCCTGATGATAGAAAGGAAATTAGTGGTAGCATATTCTGCTGGGATGCCATCATGAGGATTTTGGTGTTTATTCAAAGGGCAAGACCAGCTACATTAATTGGTGGGGCCCAGTGCAAAATAAAAATGTGGGGATGCTTTTTCAAAAAGCATTAAGAATTTCAAGACAGTGGCAGCTGAGTGTTAAATCAATGGCAAGAAGCACCCTTCCCTGTGTGACTGTGCAGATCAGAAGTGGATACAGTTGGCCCTGCCTAAGGGCAATCAGAAGCCCAAGAGAAGGTTTAGGCAGAGAATACAGATGATTGAATTGGCATTTGAAAAACATAAATTCCTCAGATTCCTCAATTGTTTTCCCAAGGCATGTATAGTTAGTGAGGAAAGGCAAAGAGTATTAGTATCTCCCAGATTGAGAGTTAAATATTGCTATTAGTTTTCTAGTCATGTGCCTAGATACACAGGTATCTGGAATCCACCCTTTTAATCAACTTGCAGAGGTAGTAAAATGGTGAAATCTGATTTTTTGCTTAATGTTTTCCTAGGTTAACCAATATTTTAATACACTTGAATGATTTCACCCTGTAATCATTTAACAACATACACTTCAACTAACAGACAGGAATAGTGCTTAAAAATTGTGCTTCTTACTTAGAACCAGCTAAAGTTCTGTGACAAAGGAATTAAGAATTCAGAAACATGACAAAGAAAATAATGTGAGTAGCACAAGAAGGAATAACTTCCTCCTAATCCTTACTTGTTGTAAAAATTTGTATATTGCGCTAGGAAAGACGTGTTCTGTTATTTTAAGATAATAGATTATATTTAATATGTACCCTATAATCTAAATGTATTGAGAATCAAATCTTTTGTCACTCATCACTGCTGAAACAAATCTTGAATATTCTATGATGTAAGTAATAAAGGAAACAGAAAAAAATTCTCAACTTCTCAACTATTTTGGTTTTTGCAATAATAGTACTAAATTCTAATGTGTGCAAACGTATTTCAAAACACCTTTCAAAGAAATAATATTAGAATCAAAATAAAAAGATTTGACAGTGGTCTGCAATTTCATTTCTTGAAACACAGAGAAACAATTTTCTTGAGAGACTTTAATGACAGAATGGAGGTCAACCTTTCATCAAAGTCCCACACCTTTAGAATCCTACAACCTCATGTTTTATTTTTCCAATATCTGGATTATTCAAGTTTATACTATGGAAATGGTTAGAAAAGAGTATTAAAGCCTTACTCTTAAAAAGAAATTTTAATTCAGAAAGCGAAAAAAAATTAGTTGTGATTTCTTTTTATCCAGTTATATTGAAAATCACTGCACATAGTATAATGACAAATTTACTTGCCTAGGTACACAAGTGATGATTCTTCAATTGTTTGTTGCACAGCCTCAGAGAGGAAAAAGCTAAGTACACAATCACTCTGAAAAACAAAACAAAACATAATATTTCTTCATTTCTTATATTTGTCACTCCTATTCATTACTACATAAAATTGCCATATATATAATTTAAAAATAGATACCTATTATAGATTCTACAAATAGAAAGTATATTAGCAAGGTTTATTAAGTCAATGCTATTAATTTACCATTAAGTTAAACTAAACTTTTGTGTGATTAGAGGTCAGATTACTTTCTATTTCTTCAAGAGGCTCAGGTGTGCTTTGCTCTTGGAGCTCATCGTAAATGTCACATTCTTGAATTTTACAAATATGCATGCATTTCACAACTCCATTTTCTAAAACAAGGTGTATCCTTGGATGTTCTTTCTGAGAAAAATTACTCTGAGTGGGACACAGATGCTCACTTAGTGAGTAACCATTACTACTCAAGGTTCAATTCTAGGAATACTCACTGAGTACTGTCTACACTCACAGCACTGATAACTGTCAGGGGATATTTCAAGACAGAAATATGCATACGGTATTCTCTCTCTTTAGATCATGATTAAGTGGAGAAAACATATTTCTCTAATAAAAATTCTAGTTATATTTAATTTTACTATGTACAGAGAAGCATGTTTCTCTTTTAAATAGGGATAATCAGAAACAAATTGGCATTTAACCTGATCGCCAAATGAATGGCTAATATGGTAAGTCTGAGAACAGCTTTTCTTTAGTAAAACTGGCATACATTTTGTTGTAAGCTACTATATGACCAAAGTAGCCCTCTCCATGAGACCTTACATTATTACCTGAAGGGTACCAAAGAATAATTATTTCTTTGGACCACCTTTCATAGGCTAATACCATAGTTGCTGTCAAAGCTGCCTGACAGTCTCCCTGTTCTTTTCTCTCACTCTGTCCAACGGCTCTTTCTACTCTTCCCCAGGAGACTTTAACGTCAAACTCTGACTCTTTCTCTGGCAATGACTATCTCTGCTTCAAATAAAATAAAAGACAGATGAAAATTCCTAAACTTCCTGCCATATAATCTATAGACACATAGCCTTCCTTGCTCTTACAATGGAAAAACATGTGTCTTTCCATCTGTTTTAGTTGAATTGTGTCCCCCTCCCAAATTCATATCTTAAAGTTCTAATCCCCAGTACTCCAAGACATGATCTTATTTGGAAATAAGGTGATTGCTGATATAATTACAGGTAGTTAAGATTGTATAATACTGGAGTAGAATGGACTCTTAATCTAATTGACTGGTGTCTTTATAAAAAAAGTAAATTTGGACACACTCATAGAAAGAAGACAGTTAAAGTGACATAGGAAGAAGATGACCATCTACAACCAAGGAGAGAGACCTGGAATAGATTCTTTCCTCATAGCCATCAGAAGAAACCAACCAGCAGACATCTTTATTTCAGACTTTCAGCTTTCAGAACTGTGAAACAATACTATTCTGTTGTTTAAGCCACCTCGTTTATAGTATTTTGTTATGGCAGCCCTGGCAAATCATCTAATGCTGAGCCCTTCACCTGTTTCCTGGATTCTATTAATCCTCCTCAGAAACCTTGTAGAAGATTCCCATTTATATTTTAGCCACTTCACCCTCTTCCTTTTTTCCTCATCAACATAAAAAATGGTAAATTCTCTCCTAACTAACAAACAAGTGAGTCAAACCACCCAAAGTATACTCACACATAAATCAAATTTTGTCATTAATGCCCCTTGCAAATTGTGTGTTATTTTTCTCTTCCCTGATGCAAACAAACCTATGGGAAGAATTGTCTGCACTCACACTGGCTCCACTTCTTCAATTTCTACTCACTTTATGATAAACTACATTCAGGTTTCTGCCACTAAATGTCCTCTGAAAAATGCTCTAATTATCTTCTCTAAAAACCCCTCTCTGAAAAAAATACGTGTGTGTGTGTGTGTGTGTGTGTGTGTGTGTGTGTGTGTGTGTATTTCAAAACCAGTGGGAATTTCCTTTGTCATGATATAGCTATTTCATTTTTAGTGAATTCTGTCTTGTCTTTGCTTTTGTATTACATGTTCTCCCAAGTGACTGTCTTCCCTTTGTCTTGCCATCACTTTTGAGACTTTTTGAAGACTCTTTTTCCTTTTGTTTATAATTTAAGTTTAAGTGTTTCTCACATCTAGGCCCATCTCTCTCATTACTCTAATGTATACTTTCTGGGTGATATTATGAACTTTGGTGACATGTATAACAATGCATAAGTCTAAATCTTTATTCCAGATTTGTTTCCTAAACCTAAGCCCTCTATGTCAAAATATCTTTTTATTGGCTCATTTGACTCTTCTAAGGACAAATTAAACCACGAAAGTGCACCACTAGATATTTCCTTTCCTCCACCTCAATTTTCTGCTTCTCCTGTGTCCAGGCTCAAAATAGAGTGTACCTACTTGGACCCTCTGTTCTCCTGTTCTCCTCACCCCATACGTAGAATTAATTGCTAAATCCTGTGGATTGTACTTGCTAAATATCTCACCTATTTATCTTCTCCATCCAGATATACTAATACCATCTAGTTCCAGCATCATCAGTTCTCATCTCTGTCATAGCAGGGGTCCTTAGTGTTTATCTTTCTACCCTTTAATCCAATCCATTCTCTACACAATTGCCCAGCAGATCTTTCAAAGTGAAAATCTAACAATTAACTGCTTAAAACCTGTAGTAATTCTGCATTACTCTTAAGAAACAGACCAACGGTTGAACAAAGCTTGTAAGACTGGTCTTGACTGGGATCTTGCTCATTTCCTTATGTTCTTCTCTCATCATTTCTCATCTGGTACTTAATGCTTACCTATGCTGAACTATGTTTACTTTTTCAAATGTGTCATGCTCTCTAACCTCCTTGTCTTCCTACATTCTCCTTTTTCTTTTTTTTCTACCCCTATCCACCCATTTGCCCAGGGTTTGTCACATTCTCTTTTCTCTACTCTTGTTAATCTTGCCAGTAAAATACAAGCACAGAGATTGTGACTTTTTCGCTTATGCTTAATACAGTGTTTCTCTTCAATAAATACTACTTAGCAGAAACAAACTGATGTCTGTCTTCAAATGTAGAATACATTAGTTTGAAATGCAGATATACTTATCTGCGTAGCAGTTTATGCATCACTGTAAATTGGTCACCAGTTTTCATCTATGCATCATTGTAAATTAGTCAGTTGCCAATTTTCATCTCCATGAATTGATCTCTTGTGAACTTGTTCAATAGAAGTCTACTGTTAAGAAATAGACTCATTTTCAAGGAGATGACCTAGTCAAGATTTTTTATTTTGAAAGCATGAAATCAAACCTCAGACTGCAGAATCTGTTTAAGGAAATTTGACCTTCTTTGGCCTTTTGACAACTAGTCAATTACTTTTCTTTGGTGACATTTTGACCTCACTACCCAATGGTTATTAAACTTCAATAGTAGGCAAGAAATCTTTCCAATTAGTGTCTAAAATGTCACCACCAGTTAATTATTCCCTTGTGTTTACACTGTCATATCCTTCAAGTCCTCATTTATAATTCTGGGTGTGGTGGCCTAAATACTAAGTTCTTATTGTAACAAGGTTACTTTCTTTCCTGGGAATAAACGAACAAGATTCAGAATCAAGAGAGGGACAAATCAATAAAAGAAATGAAGAAGGTACAAAAAGTAATATTGCTAGATCTCAAAATGATCAACTTAAATTTTAAGACTTGACTTTGCTTATATGTATGTATCCCACAGCTTTTAGCACATTGCACCAGTAGATAGTTTGGAGATTTATAGAAATGTCAGTTCTGCAATTGCTCTCACTAATAACCTATGCCAGTGTTCTCCACTGGTATTGACCTCCAAACAGTGTTGCTATATTTAGTCATGTAGGTTGGATACTGCACAACTTTAAGGGACCATTTTTACCTAGACTATGATGTATGCAGGAGGGTTCCCCATATGTAGGGTTACCAGATAGAGTAAACAAAAACAGAGAGAGCCCATACAATACTTTGGACTTGCTTTTACTAAAAACATTATTGTTTATGGAAAATTCAAGTTTAACTGGACAACCCATATTATATCTATCAACCCTAGATTATGAGGTGTTTGGAAAGTGTGTGGCCATACTTTTGGTTGTTTTAAGAACTAGAGGATACAGCTAGAAATTAATGGGCAAGATCACTTATCTGAAGTGTCCTGAAATACCCAGAAGATTCTCACATTGTGAAGAATGTTTCTTTTCTGATTAATTCCTGATGTGGTTGCAGTTTCCAAGGTAAAAAATCCTCTGAATTTAACTACTGTATTCTAGAAATGAGAAAGTTGAATACCAGAGAAAATACATGATTGACTGTTTGGAATAAGTATAATCAAAACCAGGACTGTATGGTTAGTAAGTGCAGATTCGCTCACAGAATTGAAGAGTGCTAATGGGGGACAGGCAGGAGAGAGCAAGAGAAAACTTTGCAGGGAACCTAGAGCACATTCCTCTTCTCGCTTAAAGCTAGTTTGACCTACTTATCAATTTAAAGCAGAAAAGCGTTACAATCATATTTGTTTTAAGGAAGATGAAAATACAGCATCGCAGAAAAAAGAAAAGACAGCAATAAGCCTTGGAGAATGCCATGAGCAAAATTCCCTATGTGCTAAACACATTGTATTCTCTGAGCATTCTGTTGCTCTTCCTCTTTAAGTCTCTGAAATGGTAGCTGTGATCCCTCTCATTTTCTGAATAATCCTGGTCCCAGAGGAAGGTGGGGTAGGCATCCTCTTTGCATTTCCTTGCTCTTCTAACCTCTATATTTTTCTTCATTCATAAAAATGTCCTTCTAGGGCCGGGCGTGGTGGCTCACGCCTGTAATCCCAGCAGTTTGGGAGGCCGAGGCGGGTGGATCACGAGGTCAAGAGATCGAGACCATCCTGGTCAACATGGTGAAACCCTGACTCTACTAAAAATACAAAAAATTAGCTGGGCATGGTGGCGCGTGCCTGTAATCCCAGATACTCAGGAGGCTGAGGCAGGAGAATTGCCTGAACCCAGGAGGTGGAGGTTGCGGTGAGCCGAGATCGTGCCATTGCACTCCAGCCTGGGTAACAAAAGCGAAACTCTGTCTCAAAAATAAAATAAAATAAAATAAAATAAAATAAAATAAAATAAAATAAAATATGCCCTTCTTTGAATACCATGTCTAATGACTATACTGCCCTCTACTTCTTGCTATTGCACTTGCCTGCTGATCTTTGGTCACTGTAATTCATAAAGATGCTATAATTTATTTTAATAAAGAAAAATCTTGACCTACATTTCTCTGCACACTCTCATCTTTAGAGCAAAGCTCCTGCAAGGACTGTTTTCTGCTTTCTATTTCAAATTCCTCTCTTTACATTCTCCCTTAAGCAATTCCAATCAAGTTTTTGTTCCTAACGTTCCCATCAAACTGTTTTTCTTTTTTTTTAATTAAAATCTTATCTAATTTATTAATAGATTCATAAATAGATCTCCTGACTAAAAATTCAATCTTCCTCCCTTTAAAAAAAAAAAAACTTTTAAGTTCAGGGGTACATGTGCAGGCTTGTTATATTGGTTTCCTGTAGTTATTTTTTCTGATCCTCTCCTTCCTCCAAACTTCCACTCTCAAGTAGACTACAGTATCTGTCCTTCCTGTCATAGTGTTCATGTATTCTCATAATTTAGCTCCCATTTATAAGTGAGAATATGTGGTGTTTGGTTATCTGTTCCTGTGTTAGTTTGCTAAGAATAATGACCTCTAGCTCCATCCATGTTCCTGCAAAGGACATGATCTTGCTCTTTCTATGGCTGCTTAGTATTCTATGGTATATATGTACCATATTTTCTTTATCCAATCTGCCATTCAGGGCATTTAGGTTGATTCCATTTCTTTGCTATTGTGAATAGTGTTGCAGTAAGCATACACCTGTATGTGTCTTTATGGTAGAATGATTTATATTGCTTTGGGCATATACTCAGTAATGGGATTGCTAGGTCAAGTGGTAGTTCTGTTTCTAGCTCCTTGAGGAATCACCATATTGCTTTACACAATGGTTGGATTAATTTACACTGCCACCAAGTGTATAAGCATTACCTTTTCTCCATAACCTCTCCAGCACCTATTATTTTTTGAATTTTTAATAATAGCTATCCTGACTGGTGTAAGATGGTACATCATTGTGGTTTTGATTTGCATTTCTGTAATGATCAGTGATACTGAGTATTGTTTCATATGCTTCTTGGCTACATGTATGTTTTCTTTTGAAAAGTGTCTGTTCATTTCCTTTGCTTACATTTTAATGGGGTTGTTTTTTTCCTTATAAATTTGTTTAATTTCTTATAGATGTGAATATTAGACCTTTGTCAGATGCATAGTTTGCAAATATTTTCTCCTATTCAGTAGGTTTTCTGTTTACTCTGTTGATTATTTCTTTTGCTGTGCAGAAGTTTTTAAGTTAATTAGATCCCATTTGTTAATTTTTCCTTTTGTTGTGATTGATTTTGGTGTCTTCATCATGAAACCTTTGCCTGTTCCTCTGTTCAGAATGGTATTGTCTAGGTTGTCCTCTAGGGTTTTTATAGTTTTGGGTTTTATATTTAAGTCTTTATTCCATTTTGAGTGGGTCTTGTATACAGTGTAAAGAAGGGGTCCAGTTTCAATCTTTGGCCTATGGTGAGCCAGTTATCTCAGTAGCATGTTTTGAATAGGGATTCCTTTCCCCATTGCTTTTGTCAGGTTTGTCAAAAAAAAAGTTTCCTATAGGTGTGCAGCCTTATTTCTGGGCTCTCTATTCTGTTCTATGGGTATATATGTCTGTTTTCTTGTTTTGTTTTGTTTTATCAATATCATGCTTTTTTGCTTAGGATTGTTTTTTCTAGTTCTGTGAAGAATATCATTGGTAGTTTGATAAGAATAACATTGATTCTGTAAATTGCTTTGGGCAGTATGGCCACTTTAATGATATTAATCTTGCTATACATGAGTATGGAATGTTTTTTCATTTGTTTGTGTTATATTTGATTTCTTTGAGCAGTGTTTTATCATTCTCATTGTAGAGATCTTTTACCTTTCTGGTTAGCTGTATTCCTGGGTGTTTTATTCTTTTTGTGACAATTGTGAAAGGTATTTCACTTTTGATTTGGCTGTTGGCTTGACTTTGTTGGTGTATAGGAATCCTACTACTTTCTGTATATTGATTTGTATCCCAAAACTTTGCTAAGGTTGTCTGTCAGCTTAAGGAGCTTTTGGACTGAGACAATGGGGTTTTTGAGATACAGTATCATGTCATTTGCAAATAGGGATAGCTTGGCTTCTTGTCTTCTTATTTGGATGCCCATTATTTATTTCTCTTACCTGATTGCTCTGGCCAGGACTTCCAATACAATGTTGAATAGGAGTGGTGAGGGAGGACATCCTTATCTTGTGCTGATTTTCAAGGGGAATGCTTCCAGTTTTTGCCCATTCAATATAATGCTGGCTGTGGGTTTGTTATAGATGGCTTCTATTATTTTGAGATAGGTTCCTTCAGTATCTAGTTTATTGAGAGTTTTTAAAATGAAGGGATGTTGAATTTTGTCAAAAGCCCTTTCTGTGTCTATTGAAATAATCATGTGGTTTTTGTCTTTAGTTTTATTTATATGATGAATTATATTTATTGATTTGCATATGTTGAACCAACCTTTCATCCCAGGGATAAAGCCTACTTCACTGTGGTGAATTAGTTTTTCTATGTGCTTCTGTTTTGGTTTACAAATATTTACTTGAGAATCTTTGCATCAATGTTATATTGGCCTGAAGTTTTCTTTATTTGTTGTATCTCTGTAAGGTTTTGGCATTAGGATGATGCTGGCCTCATGGAATGGGTTGAGGAAAACTCCCTCCTCAATTTTTTGGAATAGTTTCAGTAGTAATTGTACCAGCTCTCCTTTATATATCTGGTAGAATTCAGCTGTGAATCTATCTGATCCTGGGCTTTCTTTGGTTAGTAAGCTATTTATTACTGGTTCAATTTCAGGGCTCTTTATTAGTCTGTATAGGGAATCAATTTCTTCCTGGTTCAGTCTTGGAATGGTGTGTGTATCCAGGAATTTATTCATCCTTTTAAGGTTTTCTAGTTTGTGTGCATAGAGGTGCTCGTAGTAAGTCTCTGATGGTTGTTTGCATTTCTGTATGGTCAGTGGTAATGTCCCCTTTGTTATTTCTAATTGTGTTTATTTGTATCTTCTCTCTTTTCTTCTTTATTAATCTAGTTAGTGGCCTATCTATTTTACTAATTTTTTCAAAAAATTAATTCCTAGATTGATCGATTGCTTATTTATTTGTGTCTTGATCTTCTTCAATTAAGCTCTGATTTTGGTTATTTTTTATTTGGTTACTCTTCTGCTAGCTTTTGGGTTGGTTTGCTTTTGATTCCCTAATTCTTTTAGTTGTGATGTTAGGTTGTTAATTTGAGATGTTTCTAAGTTTTTGATGTGGGTGTTTAGTGCTATAAATTTCCCTCTTAACACTGCTTTAGCTGTGTCCCAGAAATTCTGGTGTGTTAATAGTTTCAAAGAATTTGATTTTTGCTTTAATTTCATTATATACCCCCAAGCCATTCATAAGTTATTTAATTTCCATGTAATTGCATAGTTTTGAGCAATATTTTCAGTCTTGATTTCTATTTTTATTTTGCTGTGGTCTGAGAATTGCTTGGTATAATTTTGGTTCTTTAGAATTTGCTGAGCATTGTTTTTGCCTGATTGTGTGACTGATTTTAGAGTATGTGCCATGTGGCAATAGGAAGAATGTATATTGGTTTTTTTTTGTGTGTGTAGAGAGTTCCATAGGGGTCTGTTAGATCCACTTGGTCCAATGTTGAGTTCAGATCCTCAATATCTTTGTTAATTTTCTGCCTCAATGATCTGTCTAATACTGTCAGTGAAGTGTTGAAATCTCACAGTATTATTGTGTGGGAGTCTAAGTCTCTACGTAGGTATCTAAGAACTTACTTTACGAATCTGGGTGTTCCTGTGTTGGGCGCATATATATTTAGGATAGTTAGGTCTTCTTGTTGAATTAAATCCTTTGCCATTATGTAATACTCTTCTTTTTTTTTTTTTTGTATCGTTGTTGGTTTAAAGTCTGTTTTGTTGGAAATTAGGATTGCAACTCTTGCTTTTTTTCTGATTTCCATTTGTTTGGTAGATTTTCCTTTATCCTTTTATTTTGAGTCTATTGGTGTCACTGTTTGTGAGATGGAACACTTAAAGATAGCATATCATTGGGTCATGCTTTTCTATCCAGCTTACCACTCTGTGCTCTTTAAATGTGGTATTTAGCCCATTTACATTCAAGTTTAGTATTGTTATATGTGGATTTGATCCTGTCATTGTGTTGTTAGCTGGTTATTGAGCCACCTTGTTTGTGTGTTTGCTGTAGAGTGTCACTGGCCTGTGTAATTAACTGTGTTTCTGTATCAACTGATAATGGTGCTTCCTTTTCATATTTAGTGCTTCTTTCAAGATCTCTTGTAAGGTAGGTCTGGAGGTAATAGACTCCATCAGCATTTGCTTATTTGAAAAGGATCTTATTTCTTCTTAGCTGAGGAAGCTTAATTTGGCAAGATATAAAATTCTTGGTAGAAAATTTTTGTTCTGTTTAGAATGTTGAATATAGGCCCCCACTCTCTTCTGGCTTCTAGATTTTCTGCTGAGAGGTTCACTGTTAGCCTTATGGTGTTCCCTTTGTAGGTGACTTTCCCTTTCTCTCTAACTCCCTTTAATATATTTTCTTTCATTTCAACCTTGGAAAATATGATGATTATGTGTCTTGGGATGATTGTCTTCTGTAGAATCTCTGTATTTTCTAAGTTTTACTGTTTTCCTCTAGCAAAAGGTTGGGGAAGTTATCAATTGATAATATTCAGAAATATATTTTCCAAGTTGTTTGCTTTCTCCCCATTCCTTTTAGGGATGTCAATAATTCATAGATTTGGTTTCTTTACATGATCCCACATGTTTCAGAGGTTTTGTTCACTTCTTTTCATTCTTTTTATATTTACTTTTTTCTGACTATCCTATAGTTCAGAAATTCTTTTCCCAGCTTGGTCTATTCTGTTGTTAATACTTGTAATTGCATTGTAAAATACTTTTTGCATATTTTTCAGCTTTATCAGCTCCATTAGGGTTTTTTATTTAATACTGTCTATTTCATCTGTCAGCTCCTGTATTATTTTATTATGATTCTTATGGATTGGGTTTTGTTGTTCTCCTGAATATCAATGATCTTTGTTCCTGTCCATATTCTGAATTATATTTCTGTCATTCCAGCCAACTCAGCCTGGTTAAGAACCCTTGTTTGAGACTAGTGTAGTCAACAGAGGAAATAACTGGCCATTTGAGTTGCTGGAGTTCTTGCATTGGTTGTTTCTCATCTTTGCATGTGGGTGTTCCTTTAACTGCTGGGCTGCCTCTGACTAAAGTGGTCAGGCAGGGGAAGGGTAGTTTTGCTGGAGTCCCAGATTGGGAAGCCCTGCCTAGTGAGCAGTGATGACCAGGACCTGTGTGAAGAACAGTATGCTCACTTTTCTGTGCAGTGGGTGCTCTGTGCTGGGGGTCTTGACCAGACCCTGATCTCCATAGACTCTCCAGAGCCTGGAAACAGCAGGACAAGGGTTGCAAAACAGCAAAGATGGCAACCCACCCCTCTCACTGGGAACTCTGTCCCAGGGAGTTGCAGAGCTGTTACTGTCTTGATATATCTAATGGGGGATGGTTGGAGACCCAGGCCAGGAAGACCCACTCATTGAGGAGATGCAGGGTTGGGGACTTACGTAACAAACAGTCTGACCACTTTTCTGTAGGGATGCAGTATGCGGGGGGTTTGATCTAGTCTCCAGTCACCTTGGCTTTTTCAGCACCTACAGTGAAGTTACCAACAGCAATGGCTTTGAAACAGCAAATATAGTGGCTTGCTCTATATTTGGGAGCTCTATCTCTATCTCTATCCCAGAGATGTATAGATTTGTTACTGGCCTGAACACACTGACAGGGGTGGTTGTAGACCTTGGTCAGGAGATTCTGCCCAGTGAAGAGAAACAGGATCCAGAATCCACATGAAAAAGCAGTCTGGCTGCTTCTCCACAGAGCTGCTGTGCTGTGCCAGGGGACCACTCCAGCCCATAGTCACCTCAGACTCTTAGAGCCTGAAAACAACAACAGCTAAAACTGTAAGAGAGCAAAGATGGCAGCTTGTCCTTCTCCGTGGGAGTTTCATCCCGGAGAGGGTTGGAAACCACTGCCAGCTAGAAAACACTGGTGAGAGTGGCTGGTGATGCCAGCTTGGAGGTCCTACCCAGTGAAGAGAAGAGGGGTCAGGGTCCCACATAAAAAAAAAAGCAGTCAGACTGCTGCCTTTTTTCTTAGGGTGGCTGCACTGAAGGCAACAACTGCTAAGGCTGCAAAACAGCAAAGACGGCAGCCCAACCCTCCCTCTGGGAGCTCTGTCTCAGGGAGTGTAATGCTGCTACCAGTGCCTGACTGGAATTCTCAGCCAATGTGTCTTATCCTGCCAGGTTCTGTGGAAATGGAGCCTGCAGACCATTGCTGCTCAGCCCCCTGGATTTGGCCTCTTTCTTAGGGGTATGTATGGGAGTCTAACCTCTTGCTTTGCCAGAGTTGCAGCCACTTTTGCTGGGAAGTTGATATTTAAAGCTCCTTGTGCTCTACGTGTGTCTTAGTGGCACTGCAGAGATTCTGCATAGCTCTGTGTGTCAGACTGAAGGCCCTAGTGGAGTTGGCCCACAAGGCAATCTCCTGACCCAAGGGTTGCAAAGATTCATGGGAGAAGTGTGGTTCCCGGGGTTTGCTCACTGACCGTTTTCCTGAGCTGGGGAGGCTCCTCTGGTTCTGTGTTACTCCTGAGTGGACAGTTGCTTCTTTTCAATCCACTCTTTGTGGGTTGACTTGTCTTCTTGATGAATCCCAATGCATGAACCTGGATGCTTCAGTTGCAGGTGCTGTATTTCCTTGACTCTTCTATTTCTCTCTATTAGAGAAATACACTCTAGCTCCTTCTAGCTGGCCATATTGGCCAGCCTCCTTTCAAACTGTTTTTTCTTCATTTCACTAATCATATCAATTTTTGCTTAATCCAGTGGTCAATTCTCAATTTTTGACCATCAGTAGCATTTGACATAGCTTATTGACTCTTCTTTGAAATATGCTTTTCTCTGAAATTCCAGGCAGTACAGTCCTCCAGGGTCCAACTGATTGCTCCTGATCAGTCTTCTTCATTAATTCTCCTGTATCTCTTCAAGCTCTAAAATTGGGGTTCTGAACAATCTATTCCTCAGACTGCTTCTTTTTTGTATTTACATTCTCATCATAAGTAATCTCATCCTGTCTCATGGCTTTGATAACCTATTATTGGCTGACAGCTATATTATGAATATTTCCAGCCTAACTTACCCTGCTAAACTCAAGATATATGAATCCACCTTCCCATTTGACATCTCTGGAAGCCTTATAGGCAACTCAAATGTAGTGGGTTTAGATTCAAACTTCTGCTTGCCCCACTCTCCATTCCCAAGTTTTTTGGTTTTCTTTTTGCCATCACAGAACATGTTAAGCCAATACAAGCTCATCAGGCCATAAAGGCCCATTCGTGGTTGACAATCATCCTGATGAGGTAGTGCTTGTGCACTAAGTTGTTAGATATTTGGAACATTTCTCCTATGTAGAGTGTTACATATTTGGTGAACAAATGAATGAATGTTTGGGATTATTCTTATGGGATCTAAAGTTACTGTCCTTTTATATCAAGACTCAGGTAAATGCATTAGACTACATGAAATGCTCTATGAGGTTTTATGTGTGTGTGTGTATATATATATATATATGTGTGTGTGTGTGTGTGTGTGTATATATATGTGTGTGTGTATATATATATATATATATTTGCAGTGTTAGAGTAGATATGTTTATCTAATATAGGATTTTCAATGCCTAATAATGCACTTTTAAATTTAACAATACAATCAATAAAGAACAAATTTGAAAACCAATTGAATAATTTTAAATTAAAATGCATCAGTTTATGTTTTTCAGAGTTCTTACTAATATTTTCTTTGCCAATTAAGTCATTTACAATTTAATATGATTGATTTTTTGAGAGAGTTGATCAATTCAAAGTTACTTAAAACCTAAGTGCTTTTCCTGTGTCATCTGAACATATTCTCCTTATCAAAGACTGCAGAGTTAAAGTGGTTGAAAAGGCCAGAAGTAATGTAATGTAACAGAGAGATCAATTTTTTCTTTCTTTAAAAATAGCACATTAAGCATTCCCATTTATTAACTGGTCAGCCAACATCTAGAATTGGCTGCAAGATTTAGTTTAAGGGAGTTAAAACAATAAGCTAAATCTATCTCTCTCAAATACGATGAAGTGCTGTAAAAATGTGAATTTAAGAATAAATTCCCAGAGGAGTTTTAAATCAAAGTTGAACAGTAATTTTATTTTATTGCTTTTTTAAATAAAGCAGCATGTCAGAATGCCCAGTCTTTAACGTAGTTCGACCCACTATATTCATATGAGAGTTACACGGAAGAATGACACTATGAAGAATAGTGAACTCCTAAAGAATCCTTTATAATTCTAGTTTTAAAATGTCATTAGCATTTTAGTAGACTGTGTAAAGTAGTCTTGGTTTTACTGATGGTACACATATGACATTTATCCTGCATGCAACATAATCTCAGCTAGCTCCAAATAAGAAAAGAGCAATGTAGTGACAAATGTAGTAATTAACATCTGGGTTTAGCAAGCAGGGAACAAGAAACATATGTTCACTATTAGGTTAGGATTTATCCATTTGGATTTATTTTGGCATTTGATTTCTACTTTAAAAAAATAATACTGTTTAAACCTTAAGAAATATCAATTTCTTATTTTAAGGAACTTCTGGTAATGAGCAACAATACTGAGAAGAACTAAAGCTCACAGTGACTATGGCTTTAAAAATTTTATGGATGAAGCTGGAAACCATCATTCTCAGAAAACCAACACAAGAACAGAAAACCAAACACCGCATGTTCTCACTCATAAGTGGGAGCTGAACAATGAGAACACATGGACATAGGGAGAGGAGCATGACATACCAGGTCCTGTCAGGGGGTGGAAGGCTAGTGGGGGAATAGCATTAAGAGAAATACCTAATGTAGATGATGGGTGATGGATGCAGCAAACCACCATGGCATGTGTATACCTATGTAACAAACCTGCATCTTCTGCACATGTACCTCAGAACTTAAAGTATATTTAAAAAATTAAAAAAAACAGCTGTTTGTATATCTCAGCTAAACTCAAATATGGGTATGCATTTGTTTAGGTGCTGCTATTATTTGCTGTGACATTTATTACGTGTTTCTATTACTCTTCATAAAGTTCTTATTTAGTTCACAACACGATTTCACCAAAAAAGAGCAAAATTTAAAGAAGCAAAAGGAATTCTTGTTAGCACTACAAGAATGAACTTGAATGAACTACAAACAATGAAAGAAAAAAAGTTTAAATCTGTTTGGAGGAAATGAGTGAAGCTAAAAAACGAGCCAAATAGATATGGAACAAGGATTTCTAAACTGAGCAGCTCTTTAGAAGAAGTATTGGAATAGTCCATTTTCTTTTGTCAATTGTGTGCATGTGTGAGGCAGAGAGAGAGAGAGAGAGAGAGAGAGAGAGAGAGAGAGACAGAGACAGAGACAGAGACAGAGACAGAGACAGACAGACAGACAGAGAGACAGAAAGAGAAATCTCAGAGATTTATAGGCATCCGTCCACCTGGGCTGCTCTTGTATCTTTAGACCAAATCCCCAGAGACCTCTTGCCTATCTAACTTAACTGAATTTAAAGTAGCCTCTTTATCTCATTCCCTTGACAAAAGTAATACTGTTTACAATTAAGAATGATACTAGAAGGGCACATAATAATATTTGATATTAGCAAGTTAGGGTTGTTCAATTTCATGTTAAAGCTTCATTTTCTACTTCCTTTTCTTGCATGTTTCCACTCACTGTCATATATTATTTATGTTCATGTCTGTATTTATCACAGTATTATAAACTCAATGAGAGTAAAGTGCATATTGCATTATTTTTCTCTCTCCAATTTCTTGTCTGTAACCAACTTAAAGCTCTTAATCAAGAGTGTCACATAGTAAGTGCCAGTAAAAATTTTAAATCTTTACAAAGTTATGTAGTGATATAAAATATTTTATAATTCTTATAAATAAATACATCATACAACTAAAATCGGGCTGTGTTTTAGTGTAGAAACATATAGGATTATCTTTACTTGTCCTATCTTGTCATAAGCAACTATAAAATGTGAAAAGCATTTTAGGAGAATTTTTCTAGAATCAGAGATGCAGATTGTTCTACTACAGAAATATTCAGCATAAGTAGTATAGAGTCAACTTAAATCTCTTATTAATAAGAGGAAAGAAAATTTATGAATGCATGAAAACATCTTCTAAGCAGTTCAAATCACTTAAAATAGTAAAAACATTTATGGCACACAGACTGTATAGATTCTAATGTTTATGTAGATAACTATGTTAATATATATATAAAGAAAGGGAGCTGTATTGATAATACAAACTTAAAAAATCTGAAAATAAGATGATTTGGCTTGGAATTATTTATGGGATCTTTAGGCCAAAATGTTTCATTTAATCTTAAAATTATGTTTTTGTTTTCTGAATATAAACAGACAGACTTAGATAAGTGTCCATAAACATATGGAGATGCATAATGCTTTTATGAGGATTAACCTACTTGCAGATAATTAAAATCTGACTAATTATGCATCACAGAGAGCATTAGTGATTAGTCAGGTCACACTGCTTCTTTTTTATTTTTTTTTCCTTCTCCTGATGTCTGGGTACCACACACTGCTTCTTAATGCTGAGCAACATCTGATGACAACATCACTGTTCTATCATAATATAACTCATATAATGAATATTATCTCAAGTTCCATAAAATTCCTTTGGAATATGGGAGAAAATACTCAAAGTGTGAAGTTACAAAAATTTTTATCAGGCCACTGATGCATATCAACATAGACAGAATATAGACAAAAACTGTAAGCTTCTTACGACAGTATTATGTCTGATTCAGCTTCTGACTTTCTGGGGTAGAGTTTCCCAGCCCTGGTTGTACATATGAAATCACTAGAATTACTGAAAAAAACACAGATACCTAATATATTACCTTCTACCTTTAGAACAACCATGTTTAAGGATGGGGCCTCTGAATATTCCTTTTAAAATCTCCCCAGTTTATTCTAAAATAATTGGTTACAAGGTACTATTTTGGCACCCCTGGCCAGAGATTATAAAATGTAGGCAATCAATAAACATTTGTTTAGTGACGGAGACAGCAATTTTCAATATGGCAGCTAATACATTGAGCCTTCTCAGTGTCCACATTTAATTTTTGATGATTTGTCATCTATTAATATAGCACTATTTTATTTATTTTATAGTCCAGAAAGGAAGAACAATAAGTGAGATTATACATCTCAGGAAGGTATTGTACCCTAAATATTCATTGTGCGAAATCAGCTAAGTTAATTTCCCAAGGATATCTTGGGAAAAGGTATTACATCCATAATTTTAGCTTCTATTACTATGAGACCATTATGGAACAAGACAGGATTCCCCTCCTTGAAACTCCAGTGTTAGAAGATGGCTGAAATATTCTCACTCAGAGTATTTTTAGGCTGTGTGATTTCACAACAGTATTTCGTGTTTGAAATGTAACCTTTTCCCATTAGACTTTCAATTCAATTCAAGATAAAAACAATGTACCACCTGGAATTTCTTCAGCCTTCCTTTCCCTAAATACTGACCAATGGAGATTAAAAGAGACACAAAAGAAGATTAAAAACTCTTTCCGGTGGGGCCTTTATGGTAGTACTTTAATTAGCACATTTGCAAACGTGAAAGTGATGAAAACTGCAAGCTATGTTTGGTGGTTTTGGTCATATGTCCCCATGCAGCAATGAGTATAATGGGTAACAATATTCATTAAGCCTTGCTGTGCTAAACTACACCTTTGCAAAAAATCTTCTCTGCCTGTACATGCCTGGCTTCTTTGCCTTCTGCTCTCATGACAGTCCTCTGCTAATACTTCTATCTTAACCCATCTTGTGAGCTTTCACAGCACATACATTTAGGAATTTCCTATGGAAATTCTGCTGCTTCCAATATTCACCTTCTTCACACCAGGCCCAGAAATCAGATCCCCTTTCACCTTGCACTTATTTGCCTCAGCTCACATAGGCCAAACTTGACAATTTCAGCAGTTACTGGACAGGTATTGTCTCCAAACAGCTTTTGTATAATCAGTAAGACAGCCCTCAGCATGCAAAGATAGCAATCCATCCACCATTCATTCCATCAGCACTTTCCTTTACAGCTACTGCCGTATCCACAGCCCTTGACTACAGTATAAATGAATAGACATGACCTTGAGAGAATGTCAGCATCAGTGAGAGACATTAAGATGTCAACATTCCACGTGCTTCTTTAACATGCAAAAATTACTTGGAACCTAATGGAATGAATTAAGTTGCCTTGATCCTGTAGGGCAGAAGCCTTTGTCGTAATTCATTCTCCATTGACTGAGATAGAAAGGCAAATATATTAAAACATGTTAAATAATTTTATATTGAGAATGCAGCTACAACACCTTGCTTTTCTATTGTTTTGCTTACACTGTTTTCAATGATTATTTTATTTTACTGCTTTGTTTTCTCCTCGTAATAACATTATCATACTCTCAGTTTCCCTATTACACTACTCTGTCCCCATGGTGAGTGAGCACAGACTGTCCATTTCTTTTCCTTTGCTCATAACAGACATATTGCAAATGTGATTTACATATCTGAGTGATCTTTCTGGACAGCACAATTATGAGTTGGTGTGCTATTATGATTCATCTTTTCTTATTTTTCTGTTTTGGATGTATTACAAAATAAATATTAATAGTACTTTTAAAATTTCCCTTTACTTGAGTGCATGATCCCACATAAATGTCATGATGGAGACTTCTGGCATAGTAGAGAATGATCTTGGTAATCCTGTTCACTGCCCACTCTGGAGCAGGCTGCACTGGTTGCCTAGTGCTATGCCCGGGAACACTGCCTGACCATGGGCAGAAAGGATGAATGGTAATAGCACACCAAGATGGCAACTGAAGATTCCCGCAGTGACAATTCCAAAAGAAATTGTCAAAAAATGCATGGCATTTTCTAACCTATCTTGGAAATCATAAAGAGTCACTTCCACCATGTTCTATTTGATGAGCAAATGGCAGAAGCCCTCTTGGGATCAAGAGGTTGGGACACAAGCTGCCTCCTCTTGATGGGAAGGTGGCAAAGAATTTTCAGACATGTTTTGAAACTACTGCATGGTTACATGGTTACATGGGTGTTCTTATAATTTATCCATGAATTGTTTAATTTTATGTTTTGGATTTTTCTGAATGTGTGTTTATATTTCACAACTAAAACATGAAGAAAAAAATAGTAAGAAGACCAACGTGCCAGTCTAGTAAGGAGGGCCAAGATCCACCAAAGTGGTGAGGGTCATTGTGCCTCACAGTGTTTTTAGTTCCTAACAACTCTTGCGATGGTTAATTTTGTGTGTCAACTTGGCTGGGTCACAGTGCCCACATATTTGGTCAAACATTATTGTGGATGTTTCTGTGAAGGTGTTTTTTTCTTTGGATGAGATTCATATGTAAATTGGCAGAGTTTGAGTAAAGCATATCACAATGTGAGTGGGCCTGATTCAATCAATTGAAGACCCGAGTACAAAGACTGACCTCTGAGCAGAATGCCTTGGGACCCAGAAGGTAAATAATCTGCTCTGGTCTCCAGACTGCCAGCCTACCCTACAGTTTTGGATTTGCACCTTCACAGTCATGTGAGCCGTTAAACAAATTTCTTCTCTCTTTTTTCCCCACTTCTGTCTCTCTCTCTCTCTCTCTCTCTCTCACACACACACACACACACACACACACACACACACACACAATTTTATTGGTTCAGTTTCTTTGGAGAACCCTGATTAATAAGCTCTTTAATGCCTAGTTTTAAGTTTCTAACAACTTGGGCGTGGCATCCAAATTCTTACCTCGCAAGAATACTGAGATCCATCAGAACTGTGTCCTTGCACATTTTCTTATACCCTGTGATAGGCAGAAAAATTCCCCCCACCAAAAGATGTTCATGTCCTAAGCCCTGGAAACTCTGAATATGGAAAAAGAGACTTTGCAGATAAAATTACATTAGGAATCCTGAGATGGTGAAATTATCCTGAATTACACAGATGGACACAATGTAATCACAAGAGCCCTTCTGAGAGGGAGGCAGGAGTGTCAGAATTTGAGCCAAAGAAGATGTGATGACATGATCAGAGGTCAGAGTGTGCCAGTGAGTCACTGGAAGAGAGCCACAAGCCAAGGAACACAAGCAATCTCTAGAAACTGAAAAGGTTCCAGAACCAGTCCACTAACATTTTGATTTTAATTCCATAAAACCTGTTTTTCAGACTTCTGAATTATGGGACTGAAAGAAAATTGATATGTATTGTCTTAAGCCACCAAGTGTGTGGTAACTTGTCATAGCAGCAACAGATTTAAATTTTAAAATTATAATTCCTTTCTGTTTTTTCTCACTCACGCCTTTTCTTATATTGTTGAAACACTTCCCCAGGCTGCCTCTGTTAAATCTTACCCTCTGCTAAAGGTTCAGCTCAGATGCTTTCTTATCCCTAAAACTTTATTGTTGCAGTTGGGAATGATTCGTACTCCTCCAAAACTCTAGAGCACTTCACAGCATTGATAGTCCCTTCATCACATATTACTTCATTGAAGTTATTTGAAGTCAAAGTTCTATACTTGTTTTGCTGCTCCACAGTTCTCAGTTCACGTATTTTACACATATTAGGCATACATATTCATTGAATAAATGAACTTACAGAATGTTATCATAAAATATTATTATTAGGGACAAGATCAGGTTTTGTTGCCCAGCGTGGAATACAGTGGCACTATCATAGCTCATGTAAGCTTCCAACTCCTGGGCTCAAATGATCCTTCTGCCTCAGTCTCCTGAGTAGCTGGAACTACAGGCATGTGTCACCATTCCTGGATAATTTTACAAAGTTTCTGTAGAGATGAGGTCTTGCTTTGTTGCCCAGGATTGTCTTAAACTCCTGACTTTAAGCAATCTCCCCACCTTGGGCTCCCAAAGTACTGAGATTACAGGCATAAACCACCACTCCCACTAATAACATATAAAACAGTTGATATTTTATGGAAAAATAGAAAAATAAATTATAACATACGTTTGCAACTTCATATGATCCATTTAATATCTGCTCCATATAATTATTGAGATCTCTGACTCTTTTGTGATCTGAATTTGTGAAAGGTAGGTGCCACCAGTGAGGAAACCTGTTTTAAGATAAAAAAGTTTATCGTCATTAGTTTGAAAACTGGCCTTTGCATTTCAGGACTGTTCAAGAAGTTACAACTGTATCAGATGGAAGGGCCAATGAAAACATTTGAAAAAGCTATAGTCTACGTAATTAATCCTAAGAAGTTTATTAATATGGCTATGGATATGGTCATTTGTGCCATATTAACTGCCATTAATATTAATACTAAATGTAATTTAATTTGACATATTAAATTAATTTATATGTCCTTTTTTTACTGTATTTATGGCAGACCACACATTTTGTCTTTTAAACATATGTGGGGTCTTAAAAAAATACTTTCTGAAGTTAATGGTTCAAAAATTTTAAAAAGGTTCAGATTGTATTGTTTCTTCTGGGTTCATTAAAGACACCATTACACTAACTAAATTAAACAATTTAGCAAGTGACATATGCTTCCAACTGCTCTTAGCCCTTTAAAAAAGTAACAGTTTCCCCAAGAGTCTGACTACTTGCAGAATTTCCTTTGCACAAGCTGATGATTCATCTTGATGGGTTGAACTTGATTAAGCCAATTATTAGGTGGGATGACCTATTAATGGGTAGCATTTGGTGACATATCTTGCTGTCCAAATACACCTTTTTAGGAACTACCTAGCAGTCTCCTCTGACTCCAGTCACTGCTGCTTCACCCACACTTCTGCTTGTTTTGTAAGAACCATGGCTTGGCTACCATGCTTTGAGGGGAAATGAACATGGAGGACAGTCAGCAAAGACACAGATGTATGTGACGATTTCATGCCACCCCACTGATTCCTGTTGGAAATGCCAGGAAGGTCCAAAACTCTATGCTTGTATATTTAAACAGTGAACATTTTATTTTTTAAAGTAGCTTGCAGACTCTAAAACTTAAAAGTCTTAAAATTTTTTATCTAAATTTAATTGTGAAA
The DNA here is from genome assembly GCF_048565385.1 of Saimiri boliviensis. Taxonomy (NCBI): domain Eukaryota; kingdom Metazoa; phylum Chordata; class Mammalia; order Primates; family Cebidae; genus Saimiri; species Saimiri boliviensis. The sequence goes on from NC_133455.1 coordinate 112,019,474, forward strand.
AAATAGTACCAGTATACAATTAATTGAAAATACAGCATAGAAGATAGATAGATAGATAGATAGACAGACAGGTAGATAGATAGATATTCTCTATATCTATATATACATAGTTTTTTTGGGGGGTAATGAATTTGGTAAATGAGAGATCAGACTGATTTTAAGTATCAATTCATATGTTGGTGTATGAATGTTCCTTGTTGGTAGAATAAAACAGAAGTCAACATCAATTCTACTACTTTGTTAATGTTTTTATAGATATATGTACTAAAACATATTATGTATAAATAAGTACATGAAAATTGAGGAATGCTTCTATAATACTGTCATTTGAAACTTCTTCGAGTCATATGTCAAATATAGCAGTTAGTTATTGAAATTACTTTTTATGACCTTTTGTCTGACAGTATCATCACATCCTCCCTCAATTTCATTCACAACAAAGGTTAGAAAGCATCTGACAAAGATTCGGTTTGATATTTGATTATTAGAGTAATTCATTTTCTCAATACAAATCCCAGTATTTTGATTTGCCCTTTTGTCCGTTCCTCAAAAGTTTCTATAGCCTGATCAGTGTACCAAAATAAAATGTTAGATGGTTGGGAGAAGAAAGTCAACTCTCACCAAGCACATTAATTGTCTAAATATAATTATTTATTTTAAGGAATAATTTAATATCTGTGTACTCCTGGAAGTTACCCAGAAACACAAATAGCTGATTTGAAGCCCACTGTTAGATGGAATGGACTGATCAGAATTTCATTCTTCATGACTCTGACTTTCTGATCATGCCTTCCAGATCACATTTACATAACTCCTGTAGGGCTTCTCTCAGTAAATTTAGAAGTCATAGGGAATCTTCATCCGTCATTTATGTGCATCACGGTGAGCCTGGGCCCCTTTGAGAGTGTCAGCATACAAACAGTGTTCAGGACACATAAGACAAAATGTTCCTTGCTTCCACAGGTTGCTTACACAGTTTGAAAATCAATGTAAGAATCCCTAGGCAGCAGACGTGAGCAAAGCAGAATCTTAACAAAAGCTGAAAACTGAAAAGAGGCCTATTGAGATAGATTATTTGAAACTTTAAAGTTTTACAAGCTATACTGATATGTATTGAAGAGGTACAGGGTAGAACAGAGACATTTTTGAAACCAAAAAAGGATAGCCATTAAATAAATACTCACTTATTCTTCTCACTAATTAATTACTAGGATATCATAGCAAACATTGATGTTGAATGTGGTATGTGCAGCCCAATGTTGAAGTTTTTGCCTGTGTCTCTTTTTTTCAGTTATTCTATCAGATTTTTTCATAATTCTAAAGCTTGATGGTACTTCTAAAAGTTTCCAGAATAACTTTACCTCCCTCTCAGTCTCTTGAGTATACTCTTAATTTCTTGACTTCCTGATGCTTAAAGCATCTGCATTTTAAAAATCCCTCTTACATATGCCAGTACAGTTTTTTTCATGAATGTAAACTACTTAGTTTTTAATATTATACAGTATCTTCCCATGGACTGATAACTTTCCTTATATTTATATTTTGGAAGGTGACTAAATTTGAAAGCCAAGTAAAAATTTGCATGCATAAAGTATGCCAGGTAAAGGATGAACAATTACATCATAAAAGGATTATTTACTTAATGAAAATCTCACTGTAGATAAAACGATATTTGATTAACCTAAATGCAATATTATAATTTCTGGAAAGCTCACATTTTTAAAATCAAGGTATTCCTTTTTTAATAGACTGAAGTCTATAATCAAAAATTTGACTGGTTAAAGTGATGATTTTAGAAGAGTTATTTGAATAGCAGTTATTTTTATGATATTTTTAGTTTGCTTATGTTTAATATTTTTCCATTATAACATAAGTGAAAATAATGATTTTCAAGATGGCTTCAAAATGAACAGAATAACAAATTAAATTTAGATAATGCAAGTTAATTTAAAAGTTAAAAATTAATGGCAACGAAATGAGTTAGTGCTATACCAATTGATATGAATACATTTACTTTTTTGGTGTAGAAATTAAAAAAAATATATATATATAAACTTTTTATTGCAGTTATTTGTTGAAAAAGTAAACATATTAAACATATCCAAATTTGTTCTGCAATTTCAATTTCAATTGCATTTTTATAGAAAAGAGGATTAAATTTAAAAACAGGCAAATAAGACCATTTTATCAATAATCGAAGAAAAACTAAGTAGCTTTTGAAATTGTCTGTCTACAAAATCAATGCCTGGAAGTAAATAGAAAATTGCAAACCTTGTTCTGTTTTATGAGACAAAAGATTCTTCACTCTGAGAGCAATTCAGACTCTCTGCTGGGATAGATTCAATGGCATTGGAGTCAGAATTCTGTGTTGCTCACAAATAGAAAATCCCATAACCATAATTTTTCTTTTTTGCTCAAGGACAAATACTGAAGGCAAAACAACGTAAAAGGACATTGCCTTACTCTGGGAGAGTCAGTGAGACAAACTGCTTCTGAAGTTGGCTGTGAAGTTTTAAAAACTGGTCAAATGATTTTTCTGTCAGGCTTGTTTCATTATTGCTGTGTGTCACCTGGATCAGATACAGCTGCAGAAAATAAATAGACAGAAATCAAAAGATGGCCTGTGATACATTCTGAAAGTTGATTCTATGTAAACCAAACACAGGAAGAAACTTTCTGCAAAACATTATCATAAAAGCTAAGAGATGCACTTTGTAAAGGCAAAATTACCTATAAACAATATCTAAGACTATCATAATCATATGTGCTAGGAACAAATTGGCTATTTTTTGCTGTTTTTGTGAACATTTTAATTAGTTATTGATTTATACTCTATCACAGGACAGGAATTGTTCTCTTCGATGGTTCTCTACTGATAGCTCTTGTTGTTATGATTTTTCCTGGGAACATTGTCTTAATGACACTTCTGCTTAAATTGAACCTAATTTTTCATTTGCATAGTAAAAAAATTACAAGAAATGCTGTGTCGCATAGTGGAGGGAAGTCTGAGATGAAGTCAAATGATACTTAAGACAAGATAACAGACTTTAAACTTACATTACTGGATTTCTTGCCGAACCCTAAAATTGTTGCTCTTTGAATCGATCTAGTTGTACTCAGCAAACAGGATTCCTGGGGAAAAGTCTGCGAAGTAGATTTGGCAGGGCTTATGGCTGACATTTGTGCAAGTGTGTGGATCAAGTTATTCAATTTAACAGGGAAACACTCCAGACTTTCCTTTATTTTCCTAGAGAAACGTAAAAGAAAAGATAGTGAGTAGCATTCCTCTTCATCTACTCATTTCATTTACTATCGGTTTCCCCGTGTTGGTCAGTTGTGGGGGGAAAAAGCCAAGAACCATGTAGGTTATTTGGAGCCCAACTATTAACTGTTATTTGTATAGACTTCAAGTTCACATCTGGAGTTGTTAGCAAGTAAATATACAAAAAGTCTTGTGATGAAATATAAACTGTAATTGCTATATTGTATGATGACATTTTAATAAGATTTAATATTTTGTTGTTTATTTGGGGGGATTTTTTAAAAAAATTCTAGCTTATAATTATTTAAATATTTACAAAATTCCAGAAGTTAAATCTACCAAGTAACATATATTCAAAGAAGCCTAGTAGCTATTCCCATACTTTCTATCCTATTCTTTCCCTTCCCTTATATTTAAACAGTTTTAACACTATGGCTCAACTTTCATTGTTTAACTTTTAATTTAAATTTTATTTTTATATATATTTATATTTCTCTATCTTTAAAAAAGTACTTAAGTACTATATTTAACAGGCAAGTATTTTATATAAAATATATTTTTCATTCTGTTTGTTTTCTTTTGTTTTTGTTTTTATTTTTGTTGTTTCTGCTTTTTAAAGTTTTTTTTTTGTATTTACGAAAGTTTGCATTCTAATAGTATAAATATCCTTCTATAATTTCCTTTACCTCTTCTTTTTTTTTTATCATCATCTGTTGAGTACAGTATTGAAATTAGCTAAAAGCTTCTTTTTATACTGTTTCCCCTTTTCTCCAGTATCTGATTTGCAATTTTACTCTTTTAATCTCAGTTAATACCATAAAGCAAACAGTATGCTTATTCTACTTTTAATTTGTGCTTCCTAGCCCCCATTTCCATTTTCTTTTTCAGAGATAAGGTTTTGCTCTGTCGCCCATGCTGGAGTATAATGGTGAGATAGGCTCTGAATCTTAGGCTCAAAGGATCCTCTCTCCTCAGCTTCCTGAGTAGCTAGGATTACAGGCATGTGCCAGTATGCCTGTCTAAATCCACCTCGATTTTTTATTGACCTATAATTGTATAGTACAATTGAACTATATTGTATAGTATGTCCACTAAACACATTTTTTGGTTTCTTGCACAGCCTTCCCTTAATTGTAATAAACTCTCCACCAGTTCTTATGCCAATGTCTCTACAGTCACTTTATCTGAAACTCATTCTCCACTAAATTCTTCAAGAAATGGTCAAGGAAGTAAGTTTCTGAGTTCTTGTAAGCTGACAACAGTTGGTCTGTGGCCTTTATACTTGAAAGTTAGTTTGCCTGGATATAACATCACTGGCTCATGTTTTCTTTTCTGAGTGCCAAAAAGATGTTCTGTTTTCTTCTGGAATAAAAGATTACTATTCAAAACTCTGATGACGTAGTATTATTTTCCATATAAGTGAATTAGTCTTCCTGCCTAGATGCTTACAGGAAGTTTCTCTTTCCACAAAGTTCAGTAGTTTTTCTAAAACATGTTTCCATATTGGTTTTTCTGGGTAATTTTTTTGAAAATGCAAGTATCCTTTCAATATGTAATTTCAAATCCTTTCACTTTTCAAAAAACTTTTTCTTATAGTGTTAGTATTTGTTAAAATATTGAATATACTATTTAGTTTTGATACAGTTTTATATATTATTTGTTTTTCTTTTTTCAGGGACTGCTATTATGTGTATGTTTGATCTTCTTTGCCTTTATTTCTTTTTTATTTTAAAAGTTCCTTCTGTTTTTACCTTCTTTCTTGAGGCACTATGTGTTATGTTGTGTTAGTTCATTCCCACGTCTCTTCTAGCTTATTTTAAAATCATGTTTTATGTCTAATACTTTCTTGGGATGAATCACTTCCCTTCTGAGGTTTCCTAATTGTGGTCTATGTCATTCCTTCATATGTTTATCATTTTCTTAATTTCTTTTATCTCAATTAAATATAAGGATACAGTTTATTCTTTTGGTGGGCATGTCTTTCTGGCCCACTTTTTTTGTAAAGATATTATTTTTCTTATTTCTCTTTTTCTTGTTATAATTCTATATGATATTCAATCATGGTCATTTTTCTTTTCTTTTCTTTTCTTTTCTTTTTTTTTTTTTTTTTGAGATGGAGTCTTGCTCTGTTGCCCAGGCTGGAGTGCAGTGGTGCCATCTCAGCAAACTGCAACCTCCACCTCCTGGGTTCAAGCAATTCTCTCCCTCAGCCTCCCTAGTGGCTGGGATTACAGGCACCCCCACCATGGCTGGCTGATTTTGCATTTTTAGTAGAGATGGGGTTTCACTACCTTGACCAGGCTGGTCTTGAACTCCTGACCTCGTGATCCACCCTCCTCAGCCTCTTAAAGTGCTGGGATTACAGGCGTGAGGTACCACGCCCAGCCCATGGTCATTTTTCTTGTTTATTTTTATATAAAATGAACTTTCAGGAAGGAGTAGAGGACTTTCTAGGGTCTGGGGCTTCCTTTTCTGTTGCTGTCACATAGTGATTAAAAACACATGATTTTGGCCAGGTGTGGTGGCTCATGCCTGTAATCCCAGCACTTTGGAAAGCCAAGGAGGGTGGGTCACCTGAGGTCAGGAGTTTGAGACCAGCCTGGACAACACAGTAAAACCCCCTACTCTACTAAAAATATAAAAATTTAGTGAGGTGTGGTGGTGGATGACTGTAATCCCAGCTACTTGGGAGGCTGAGGCAGGAGAATCACTTGAACTGAGGAGGCAGAGGTTACAGTTAGCCAAGATTGTGCTATTGCACTCTTACCCTTGCCTGTGAAATCAAGTGTGTAAAAAGTACTTCTAGTTTCAACTGCTGTTCTCAAATTAGCCTGCTCAACTTCCTACAAGTATCTGTTGGCTCTTTTGGAGTACTACTCTGAGGTCAGCCAGAATACCTGTGGTTTCGCTTAGCTTCCTCCTATCCAAATGCTTGTACCACACAAATCTTGTAAATTAATGGTTTGCCTCCACCTGCTTTCATTGTACGGTTCTTGGGGTATACCTTGTTACCTAGTTTTGTCATAAATGTTATCCAAGCTTTTGGATTTTGCTATACTAGTTGATCTGCCTGTTTTATGTAAGAGATTTAGGGACATTTAAAAACTTGACATCTTAGCATATATAATTCACATAACACAGGAAAATATAAAGTAAAATGGAAAATATAAAATATAAAGTAAAAAGTTTCCCTTTTTCTTTTCCCCATGCTACGCCAGTGGTCCTCCCCAGAAATAACCACTGTAAGCAGTTTAACATCATTCTTTTCTGAACTTTTTCTATATATTTGTGCAAACACACAGACATGCAAACACATAGACACACACATAATCCTTATTCCTCTTACATGCCAGGTACTATTCTAGTGATGGGATATAGCAATGAACAAAAGAGACAGAAGTTTTTTGCTCTTTTAGAATTTGTATAATGTAAAATTCTGATAATAATCAAGTAAAAATACAGAATTTGATAAAGTAATAGAAAATAGGCAGAGGAATCATGGGGGTAGGTAATAGGATTATAATTTTAAATAGGATGTCCACTGATAAGTGCTCATCTTACTAAAAAGATGAGCTGAGTGATTTGACAAAGACCTTAACTTGCCATGAAAGTAGGCCAGGGGAATTTCTGATAAAATGCATTTTAGGCAGAAGCAAGAGCTAGTCCACAAGTTCAGAGGTAGAGCGCAGACTAGCGTGTTTAATGAGCAGCAAAAGGTCGGCAGTGTGGCTGACGCAAAATGAACAGAGAAAGAAGGGAATCAAAGACCTAAAAGGACAATTGCATAAGAACTTTGACTTTGTGGCCGGGCGCGGTGGCTCAAGCTTGTAATCCCAGCACTTTGGGAGGCCGAGGTGGGTGGATCACGAGGTCGAGAGATCGAGACCATCCTGGTCAACATGGTGAAACCCCGTCTCTACTAAAAATACAAAAAATTAGCTGGGCATGGTGGCACGTGCCTGTAATCCCAGCTACTCAGGAGGCTGAGGCAGGAGAATTGCCTGAACCCAGGAGGCGGAGGTTGCGGTGAGCCGAGATCGCGCCATTGCACTCCAGCCTGGGTAACAAGAGCGAAACTCCGTCTCAAAAAAAAAAAAAAAAAAAAAAAAAAAGAACTTTGACTTTGTGTGAGATGAGAGTTAGAGAAGAATCAGAATTTTACGAAATGTTGCAATTTTTTTTAACTTAATATTTTACAGGGAAAAATTAATAGTAACTGGTACATAGTAGGTGACCCAAAATATTTGTTGAATAAATAATCTTTCTAATTCAGAACATAGCATTAAATCAATGTTTACCATTAAGCATAATGTTTTCTGTAGGTTTTTAGCTATATGTTAATGACATTCTTTTATATTTTTTTCTAAATGAGTAGTTCTACATTTTATTAACTACATTTTCTTTATCTGTTTATGTGATCATATACTTTCTTTTTAAGTTTTAAAGTACTGAGTCTTAAATATTTACTTTGTAACCACTAATTTGACTGAATTCTTATTTTGAATTGTTTGTGTGTGTGTATGTTAATTCTCTGGGATTGTATTTATTATTGTATTATTCATTTGAAAAAATAACTATATAACAAAGCTTAATTACAGAGCTTTATTATCAGTATAGAAGATATTATCTTTTCCCCACCATTAATGAGAATGCTTATAATTTTTCACTTTTGAAAGTGTGATGCTTATCTAAGCTTGCATCTATTCTGAGTGTACTAAAATTTTCCAGGAGGAATGGATGTTGAATGTAACCCAGTATGACTTTTCTGGGTTGGCATCTATCAAAGTGATCATGCAATGCCTCCTTTACAACTAATCTGCCATGTCCTCAATGGTAAAAATGTGCTTCAGTTATGTTTAATAATTTTCCCTTGAATTTCATAAAAACTCAAGGCCATTTATCTTTTTCTGGTCTTAAACTTTTTTGAAAAAAAACTCCAAATTATGTCACTGTCATACATCAATTTAGGCCAAAACTTGCAAAGAAAGTTAAAATATGACTCTGATCCCATTATTCATCTCCACAGTGTTCACCATTTCTAAAGATGTTGTTTGTACTTATGAATTTATGAGTACACAGTGCAGTACAAAACATTAATTTATTTCTTCATCAGCACTTTAAAGACATGAGGATAATAATAATAGTAGGAGTATAATACTAATCATGATTTATGGAGGCCCTACCATTAATTCATCAAACATTGATCCAACAGCTATTTACTGAACACATTTTATGTACAGGAGTGGAAAGCTTTAGGGTGATAGTGTGTACTTCACTTCTCATGAAGGTATCAGTTTTAAGTTTTACAAATCATAAATGTTAAGTTTTGACAAACTCACCCTCACAAAATCTCAACTATGCCCATACCTTATTCTTACATTGCCCAACAGTTAAGATGTAAGAAGGCTGAAGATGAAGGACAAGACTTTATGGCAAGCCCATGGTTTGGGAGAACACTGTCACTCAAATCCACCTCCTATCTCTCAGATGTCAGACTTAACTGGTCAGACAAAACAGTGCTGTTAACTATGACTGGACTGGGGACTGGGGCCCTGAGGGTAGTAAATTTCAGGCCTCTGTGAGGATCTGATTTATCCAAGTAATAGTTCCCTGATTTATTTTGTTTAGTGGCAGCATTAGCAGGATTATGCTTTGGATTATCCTTATATTACAGGAATAAAGCAGCAGCTGGGAGGATTTTAGCTTTTAAGTTTCCTAAGGGAAGCCTCCAAACAGTCTTGATAAACACTTTTAACCCTCCCTTGCTAGGCACTGTTCCATGTGCTGGGACTTAGAGGTGAACAAGAGAAATCAGATTTCTGCCCTCAGGAAGTATAGATCCCTTGGCAGGTAGTATACTAAATGCTTCGATCTTTTTATTCTTAGAGAATAGAAGCCAAATTATTTCAGCAATAGATAAGAAAATGACCAGGAGAAGTTAAATGCATACCAAAAGTTGACATAGCCTAAGAAGTAGTAACTGAAGAATTCTACTCATGTTTATCTGATTCCTAAGTCTTTGTTCTCACTGTGGATTTTAAAAAGTGAACAATAATTCAGTTTTGTCGTTCAGAGAAAAAAAGCCAATAACTTGTGGAGTAATCAGGTGAAACAAAGGTACTAAGATGACGATCCTTTAATATTTACATAGAAATAACCCTACGTAAAAAAAAAAGTAGTTCTGCACTGAATTTGTAATCTCTGAAATATATGACCAGTGCTTTCTCTTACTTAAGCTTATGAAATATGCCATCAGATAATTCCCATTTGCTATAAACTTATAATGCACTAAGTATTCAAACATATATTTTTTGAGCAAAAAATTTACTATTCCTAAATGAGTTCAGTGACAATCATTGCTAATGTATTTTGGGTAAATAATAAAACACTTCCTTTCTATGCACGTCTATGATTAAAAATTTTAAATTGTACACATGGAAAAAAGAGCATATGATGATTTTGGTACCACATGGATATAATGTGTACGTAGACATGTGACTCCAAAATTTAAAGTTTACATTCTAATCCTTTAAACAAAATAAGATACTGAAACAGGATCTATGATGTTAATCCTTGGGCTTTGATAGTATGGTACGCCAATTTGAGAAACAGCTATAAACATGCAGATGTTTTTTCTTACAGTGGTCTTTAATCTGAAGACACTAAAGTTAAAGAACATTTATATTTATCTGACATAATCAGGACATTAAAAGTTCCATATGCAGGCTGGGCAAGGTGGCTCATGTCTGTAATCCCAGCACTTTGGGAGGCTGAGATGGGTGGATCATGAGATCAAGAGATTGAGACCCGTCCTGGCCAACATGGTGAAACCCTATCTCTACTAAGAATCCAAAAATTAGCTGGGCGTGGTGGCAAGTGACTGAAATCCTAGCTTCTATAATCCCAACTACTCTGGAGGCTGAGGCAGGAGAAGTGCTTGAACCCTGGAGGCAGAGGTTACAGTGAGCCAAGAGATCATGCCACTGCACTCTAAACTGGCAATAGAGCGAGACTCTGTCCCAAAAAAAAAAAAAAAAAAGAGGTCCATGTGCAGGACTTTTTTCCGTATGATCTGGCACAGTTGTGTCCTGGGAAGAGCACTCATTATGCAAGGAATAAACTTCATTCTAAGCTGTATTACTAGGTCTACCCATGATCTCAAGAAAGTCACTGTCGAACAATTTCAGGAGATTCAACTGTTGCATGTATAAAATGTAGTTGATGACTAATGCCAGTGATCTCAAGAAAGTCATTGTTGAATGACTTCAGGAGACTCAACTGTTGAATTCATAAAACATGATTGATTACTAAACCATGCTATTTTCCAGGATCTTAGTTAGGATCAAATGAGAAACTAGGAAAAGTCTTTGGAAATGAAATAGCACTATGCAAATATTATTTCAGAAAATGTACTACCAATAAGTAAAGAAATAAATGCATATGAGTTTAAGAGGTATCAAACTCTACAAAGAGGGGCACAAGGAAAAATGAATGCACAAATTTGTTGTTCAAAGGAAACTGACTTGTGGTACTCTGTTGAACTCCTACAAGAGAGATATTAGGTAAGGATTAGAACAAGCAGCAGCTCTAGAGTTTATTTTCTTATTTTCTTTCTTTCCCCATCCTCTTTCTCCAGCTTTACAGTTTAGATATTGGTGTAAAGACTTTAACAAACTTAAAGGTCTTTGTTGTTTTCCAAGTAGAAGTTTCAAGTCTTCAGAATTCATGCTACGAGTTCAGTTAGTCTTACGTAAATGTCATCACAGAAACGAAACTGCATACAAACAAGAATTTCAGGCTCTGTGCACTTGATTGGGAGTGGATCATTTTTTTACCTTTTTAGATAGATGCCTTATATAATTGATCAAATCTGGACAAATTGAATCAAGGAACTACGAAGGGCTGATGGCTAATCTTACTATGTATAAAGTGATATGCCAGTGAAATAATATTCTAGTTTTCAATTCTCACTCCCAAAGCCATCTTATTTTATTAATTATATTGAAATGAAGTTGTATGCAAAGCAAAAATAAATAAATAAATAAATCTTAACATGCAACAGTAAAGAAAAATCAGTAGTGATAAGTGGTGCTATAATTAAGGTTATAAAAATCTTTAAAATGTGAAAAATATATTTTAACATGGTAAATGATTGTAGCCTAGTTGCTTGTTAAATCCCTGGTATACAGCAATTGTATGCAATGCATAGGGTCAGAAATACCAACGTGGGTTAACAGATACACAGTGCTGTTGTGCATAAAACAGCTGTTGGGAAACAGCGCCATCTGGACTATTCATCTTGTTTCACTAATGATTTTTGGTACTCTTGGTGGGTACATTAAACTTTTCAAATGCTTTTAACCTTTAGACTGATAGTCTCCTGAAGATTTTAAGATATCTTTTTTCAAAGCTTAATAGCTAAGGTGTATCCTGACTTGGAATTTAGGCAATTTAGGTAAATTCTCAGTTTAATTTATATAATTCAAAAACAGCATTTCACCTACTGCAGAAATTTAGACCAGCAACCACGCTATCAAACATCATAATGAGTGTGACTGGGCCATACAACTGAGGAAGTACAGATGTTATAAGTGGTTATATCTGCAGTTAAAAATCGTTTATAAAGTTAATTTAGTTCAGGTTTCTTATTATAATTAAAAATAATGGGAAACTTTCACAATGAAAGGAGAAATTCTACTTGTTTTAATTTACATTTCCCTTTGAATTTGCTTTCTTATTTAGGAAAAGCTGGTCTCTTGATCATTATTTTCTCTTGGTTCTGTGTCCCCATCTCCCCTTGGTAGTGTTTATTTCTGTAGGTATCGATTGTTAAGCTAAGACAGTGGAAAAAATTGGCTCTTATTCATGGAATTACAACCACAATTTGCAAAGTAGTAAAAAAAAATTAAGAAAATTTGATGACAAAAGAACCCAAGGATTTGCATCTCTGTCCCATGTGCTATTTCTTAATTTTTAAAAGAAACAAGATGTAAGATCACTGAACTATGTTTTGAGACATTTGAGCATAAAGAGTCTTGTCTCACACCCTAGCCATGAGAAATAAATGAGGACTGAGGGAAACAAAGAATTTCTGGAATTGAGTCTGCACACCCTCAGTGGTGCAGGTACTCTGTCTCCTGTGTCTATGATGTGGAGGTCAGATACACTCTCTGGATGCCATCCACATTTCCAACAGCTTCAGCATTGTACTTGTTGGACCGTCACTGTGCCTGGTCTGCCTGATGGCCCCTCCTCAGACTTCTCTCAAAGCTCCAAGTTCACAGAAGAAACTCTAGGCTATTTTTCTGTGAAGGGGTGCCTATGATAGGAATAAGGGTGGGCAACGGAATCCAGTGTGGCTTCGCATGAAGGAACTTGTCCCATAAGGAAAAAGACAGCTAGTTATGTCAAAGGGTTTGCGTCTCTCTGAAATTTAGACTGGGAAAATCGGGCAATGGGCAGGGAAAAGTAAAATATGCTAAACAGAGGTAAACAGAGTAGAAGGCCTGTGTGTTTCCACTAGAAACTCGCTAGGCCCTACTGGTTTCTGGGATTTGTTAGCTTACAGTTTGACTCCATGTATAGCCTTTAATCTCAGGCTACCAGACAGAATTCTTTTGCTGTCAAAATAGCTAATTAATGCAAACAGTTTTTCTTTCTGTTTTGGTTTGTTTTTTGTGTTTTTGATATGGGGTTTTGTTTTGCTTCAAGCTGGCTTCAGCTTTAGCTGAAAAGCAGATCATATACTTACTAAATGAGAATTTATAGGGCAGGCCAAGTGGAATATCTGAGCATACATGAAAAATGTTCTCTCATGCTCTTGGAGGAGAAAATGGATGGAATGAAAAGCACAATCTGTATGTGGGAGGGGAGGTAGGCAGGGAAGTTTATGCTTAATGATCCCAGTCTGATCTGTGAAATAGGCTAGCTCTTTATAAGGACAGCTAACCCAAGGTTTGAGAGTGATTGAAATTTCTGAAATAACCCTTTTGGATAGCATTTAAATGAATGGCTGCCTTTGTTGCCTAGCAGTGGGCTCTGCAGAGATATTACATGAGAGTATCAATTTGCAGGGGACTGAGTCATGATACTTTCTTGATTCTGTTCAATAGCACTCAGCTGTAAGGGGAGTGGAAGAGAGTGAAGGAAACAGAGAGTACTTGATGATGATGTAAAAAGCTTTTGTGGCCAGCAAACCAATTTTACTTTCCATTTTCCCTTTAAATACCATTAATTATAAAGAATTTTTAATGCCACACAGTGTGTAGCATCCTCTGAAACTGTAAGTATCAGCCCTTGACCTAGAATGGGTATGTCCAGGAGTGAGGTAAGATCTTGGGTTGTTCCTAAATAGAGTACATCCTTTGAAAGGCAGGAAAAAGCTGTTTATTGCTTTCAAGTCTCAAATATGATCAAGAGGGGCAGCCTCTTAGTGCTAATATTGTAGTTAGGACCAGGGCGCTTAAAGTAGCTACGCGTGTTATGTCTCAGATGGCTTAGTCTTTGCTTGTGATCCCAATCTGTGAGCCTCATGGAGAAGGGAGAGAGAATTTTCTTGTTTTACTTTTGTCTGTAACACAGTAGTCGTATCACAATAAACGGTAGCATAAAACACTTTTAGCCTATCAGAACAAAGAAATAAAAAGAACAAGGAGTTTAAATACAGAAAGACTCATATGATATGTGTATAACATACTTTTATCTATTCATCTATCTATGAATTAAGGCCACTCACTGAAGCACCAAGACACCAGTGATGAATCCATCACAAAACTTTCTTTTCTTTTTTTTTTTTTTCTGGTGAATTACGTGCAATGCGGTCTGCGCTTAATCTCCTTAAATTTTAAAATCCATGTGATGTCAGAGAACATAGCACAAGATAGCGATATTATTTACACAAAGTAAACAAGTCTACATAATTTTTAAGTTATTTGAATCCTCAGTATTATGTTATTTGGAATTGCATTAAAGTTGTTTTTAATTATTCCAGGCTACTTTTCACAACTTCACTGTATTCATTGTCGAAGGATTTCCAAAAGACATAATACATAAATTGTTTCAGAAATTTATAATATATAAATGACAGATCTTAGGAAACATTTCTGAATGGTAGAGAGTTACAGTTACAATCAATGGAGGCTGCTGGCCCCTCTGTAAGAGATTGTTCATAGCTAAATGGGATGTGTGATAGAAAAAGATCCTCAGTGCTTGATGTATGTATACTGAGCAAGAAACAGAGAGAAATTGAACAGATAGGCTATTTGCACATTAAATCATATGTAAAACTAAACGTATGTAATTGAGTCTTTAAGATTAAGAAAATATGACTGAGATGGGTTCCTGGAAGTTAGGGGATAGTGAGCCTTATGGGGTATTTCTCTGACAAGAAAAAATAAAAGTAGGGAGAGGTACAAGGCATTGTAGAATGGGCCGCAAAAGGAAAAGGAAGGAAGGTAACTTCCAGGGAGTCAGTAGCCAAGTTACCCTTCAGGGATCTCCCAAGGTTGCAAAGCAGATCTGGAACCAAACACCCAGGGGACTCCTGGTGGTGGCATAGAGATAATAGTTTCAGGAAGGAACTTCTGCTCTCTGCTGATGCTTGAGGTATCCCGGATAAGAGGATTAGTGCCTGACAAAGGGTGAAGAATATATCTTTGTCCAACTTCAGCCAATGCAGGCTCTGAAAAACCTTGAGAAGACTATGGTCTGAATTATGAAGCGGTACATTCCTGAGAGGCCACATATGGAAAAGGTGATTTTGAACATAGAGAATGCTCTCTGGTAAATTATTTAACTTCCCTGGGGTCTCAATTACTAGTATAAAAATGTAGATAAAGATATTAATACCTCATAGGATTGTTATGAGAATTAAATACACTGTAAGAAAAGGGCTTGACACACAAGAAGCACTGCATTAAGTTGTAGTTACTCTTTTGCATACTTGATATTTGATGATTAAATTGTATTTTCTGTTAAATAGGGCTTGTTTTACATTCAGATATTCTTAGAAGTGGGGACACTTTCCCTGCTTACTTGGAAGAAATTGATGTAACTAATCAATATATTAATTAAAGTGATATACAAGACAGTAGGTAATTCAGTAATAAATTAAGGACAGCACAAAAGATGGCATGTTCTGGAGAATTATGGAAGAAAAGATTAATGAGTACTGGAATGATCAGAGAAGGTTTCATGGATGAGGTACTAGCTGTCCAGAATATCAAGGGATGGGTGGGATTAAAAGTTAGATCAGACTCTTCCTATAGTCCAGAAATTTTATGATTCCATTGGAGCATTTCTAGTGACGCTAGCAATGAGAGTGAAGCAGACAAAGCAGGAATGAATGTACATTGAGAGAATGGCCTACCCAGAAAAGGATTCATGTGGAATAATGGAGGGAGGGGGCAGGTAGTTAGATAAATCCTGACAAAGACAATCAGATTATAAAGTTTTAGGACGGAAGAGACAGGAGATGGCACAGCAAGGAAAATTACTGAACTGAGAAATAATGTGTCCTAGGTTACATAATTTGATGCCTTTTAAGGTTTCAATGAAGAACAAGTTCTTTATCCCGAAGTAGTAGAAAGAAGTTTAATTAACAGAACATAACATTGGTAAGTGGGAAGATTGGCCTGGCAGAGGTATGCAGGCAGGATCACATGGGCCGGCTCACTGCCATGAGGCTCTGGCTTCAGATCTACGTCCCACATTAGTTCATGTCTTGAATGGGAAGGGGAGATGAGTCACCATAGGCAAGGTCACTCATATCCAAGATCATGCTCTTTACAGATCTGGGTGTGTCCCCTGAAGTAGAGGGATAGGAAGAGATGGAATTCTGGCAGATGAATAAACCTATTCACATTTTTCTTTTGGTCAGAGCCTGAAAGAATTTTGTTCATCCTAATAAATATATGGCTTTTCCTTTTTCAGGAGGAACTAACAGTAAGCTACAGCACTATCACTGTTCTGCCCAAACAGTGACATATCTCGAACACGCCCTGCCTACCAGCTTTGTGTTCTCTACCTTCCCTAGCTCTCTTCATGCTCCTCCTCTGCCTTCCCATCCAGTCCCACTGACATGTCAATCATTGTATCTGCCATGCTGCAGCCATTTTAAAGAAAAGAGTACCACTCAGAGCTTCTCCTAAAGGGATACCCTGACGGGGCTATTTTTGGTACTATGCAAACCCAGTTGCATGGGATGGAGTTTTGTACTGGGATTAGACAGCCAGAGGGAAAGGAGTAAGTTCCTGCTGATGTGGTCCCCCAAAGCTGCCTTTAATTTTGAAGGCCCTTCCAGGCTCAATGACAGCTGCCCTTCTGCTCTTCCTCAGGTTTTCCCTGCGTTTTCTCATGCAAGACACCCATCCCCATTAGTTGAGATAACTGTAGAGTTCCTGATCCTTGAAATAAAGGATCTAAAATACCTTCCCAAGTCTTCAAGTTAGTGTCATAGGCCACAGTCAAACATCAATTACTTGTAATTTTGTGAGTAGATGTAAACAAATGCTTCTTTCATAGGTCACTGTACTATTAAAGGGCATTTTTTAAGACTAAGACAAACCTGCTAGACTTCCCTAAGAAATCTCTAGCAGGAAGGTAGGTTTTTATTTATTTTTAATTTTTATTATTTTTTTTTTGCAGCAACTCTTCTTGGAGTTCCATAATCACATCACATAATTTCCAATATTGAGTAATGGAAAAACCCAAGAGGAGAGGGACCAGAAGACCTGGGCCCTAGTTCTAGCACTGTTTCTTGCTACTTCTGCTAATCATGGACAAGACAATAATCTGGATCTCAGTTTTCTCATTTGAATGTCTACTATCAGAATAAATAAACTATGAGGGCTCTTCCAGCTGTACTATTTTGTGATTCTGTCACATTGCTTCTTTTCAACAAGGGCAGCCTACCCATTGAAGTTCATGAAACAGAAATCCCTGAGCCAAGTGAAATTCCTTAAGTGTGTAAGACATCCCCATGAAGCCACGCTGCCACCATTGGAATGGGAAGCAATTTTTTGCTGTATATTCTGGAATGGGGAGGGAAAAAGTAAAACTTGGAAGAGGTTTTATTATAATCATCATTTTCTTTAAAGCATACATTTCACTAAAAGAATATAATCTCTGTTTATAAATTTCCAGTGGAAAATGTGAGAACAATTAAGAGTTAGACTCAAGATCATAATTAAGAGGTTACAAGAAAGAAGGAATGTAGTTTTTCTCTACTGTTTGTAGGAAAATAATTAGTTAACATTTATTGAGCACATAAAATTTGCCAGGAATTATATATCCATTTAAAAAGAAAAATTCAAAAGGATCTTATAAAATGCACTGCCCTCTTGATCATGATTTGAGATCTAATTGATATTCATCGTATTCTGTGTAGACTCTTACCTTGATATACACTAGTGTTTTGCTAGGCTTGTTCAACAAAAAGTAGATTAAAAGTAGAAGAGAGTCACACAGGTCTTTGACCAAATATCCCAATATTTGTATTGTCTTATAGATGAAAGTAGTGAGTACATATCTCATCATAAATCTCTCTTTCCAAATTGTTTTTCTGGACATAGTTCAAGTAGAACAACCAATTTATTTACGTCAGCTCTTGCTCTTTTCAATGATCTCTTACTGAGCAATCTGTTAGATGGAGAGGCTGGTTAGCAAACAATGGCATGCTGCAGAAACTCGGACTAGGGCCTTCTGCTAGACATTCACATTGCTTCCTTTCTGCTCTTTGGAAAAGGGAACACAAGCTTATTCTAGAAACAACAGCTTCATACCAATGACTGGTCAACCTGAAATCATCTCCAATGTGGAACGTGTGTCGGTGTACATTCAGGCACGCATGCACACACATTCATAGCTGATCTTACTTGGTAAAATGACTTGTTGCTTCCAGGTCTGTGTCTTGCGGACGAAGATTATTATATACATATTTCAGGTCTTGGATTCCACTTAGCTCAGGCAGTCCTGCATACAGCATCTTATCCATAGCAAGAACAAACAAAGCAAAAAAGAAGACAGAATAAATGCAGATAAAATCAAGCTTACTTGATTAATTCTACCCAGAGACATCTAAACCCAAGTTTGCATGGCATGTCTTTCAGTGTATACACATGAATGCATATAAGTTCATGCTTTTTAACCTCTCCTATTAAGTAGTAGAGACAACAACAACAACATTTACAATAAAAGAACCACTGTGATTGGCAAAATTTTTGTAGATCAATAATTCAGTTTTATCCTCATCATAAATCAGTAAAGTAAGCATGATAATATTATCCCCATGTGAGAATTTGTGGACCCACCATTTAAAATCTATGTGATTTTGAAAAAGTTCCTTAACCTCTTTGAGTCTTCATTTTCTCATTTTAAAAATAGATCCAAAATGAGAAAGAGCTCTATGCATTACAAAATATTACACAGAAATTATAAAATAATATCCATTGTAAAGAAGAAAACCTTAATCTCCATAAAACTGTAAGTGATATGTCTAGGTCAAATGATGTGCAAACATAAGAGTGTAAAACTCGCCACTATGGTTCTTAATCCTGTTTTCTTTTATGACTCCCTGACTCTCACTATAAGAATACAATTTTCCCCACATAAATGGTGAATGTACTTACTAAGGCAATAAATAATTAAGGATAAATTGTATAAGGTATTTTTCTGCTAATTTTCAGGAAGATATTTTGTTTATATTACAGTGTAGACTGAAGGAATTATTATCTCTTTAATTGTAGACAATTTTTTTGAGAAAATAATAGAACTTTCTAAACTAAGTTTGAACTTTGCAAAAAAAGAACACTGTTATCAATACCTCTATGACTAATATGATAAATTATTTACTGCTCTGGAAAAAAGGCCCTCTTATAATAAGTTAAGAATAATACTGTTGATCTTTAAAACAAAGGGTAAAGTGAGGATATGGTTTTGGAAGATGGGTGAAATTGTGATTAACTTGATAAAGTTCAAATGAGAAAAAGAATGGTTTAAAAACTATTCTTGTTTTCCACCATCCCCACCCAGGCTGAGGAAGCAGCATATATAGGAAAGCGAGATGTACAAAGGAAAGCAAGATGTCTTAATGTGGCTGAAGAAGGAAATCCAGGCTGGCCTTCTGGAACTGAGTATTACGTGGGTGAGCAGCAAGAGATAGGGATGAGAAGGCACGTAGGGGAGGGGGAGGGAAAGCTTTTTTTTTTTTTTTTTTTAAAAAAGAAAAAGCAAGTAGGATAAGACATTCTGGCAACATTAAGGATTTTGTACTCTATCCTAAAGTACAAAAAAAAAAAAAAAAAAAAGAGAGAGAGAGAGAGAGAGAGAGAGAAAGCTCTTTTAAGTGTTTTAACATGAGAGTAAGAGATTTGTGTTTTGAAAGCTCATTGTCGTTACACATGGTAAATGGACTAAAATGAGGCCCAGTAAGAGGCTAGGTTGGGAGACTGGTTAGGAACGAAGATCAGTCATTGGATTTTAAATAAATGTAGAAAGTAGAATTGAGAAAACTGGGAGACAGATTGGACATATTGAGAGGGCTGCGAGTGGCCCAAATCACATGCTGTAATACAGATTTGGCTGTCATTAGCATATAAATGATCATTGAAACCAAGTAGATGGATGAGGGACTCCTGGAGAGTTGTCAACTGTCTCTCCTCCTGGATGATCTATTAGCATCTTAAACTCATGATATCTAAATTAGAGCAAATTCTCTTCTCACATAAACTTTTCCTTCTTTTTTCTGTTTCATTTATGCTGCCACCACTGCTCAACTAACAAGAAACTCTTATCTTCTTTGATTCTCTCTTTTTCCTGGTTCCTATGATCAATCACTTAATTCTATTAAAATCACTCCTCAGTAGTCTCTTATATTCACCCTCCGTTTTCATTGTTATTATCATTGTTCTAATTCAGCCCTTCATCTTCATTTGCCTAGATATCTGGAATAACTTTTTTCTTGTTCTCCAATCCTTTCTCTTTAATTACATGACTTCTGTTATCTGCCTAAGATCCAAGCTAGATAATGGCACTTCTTCATTATAAGCATACAAACTTCTAATTCTCAAAGGTCTAGGTACTAAAGTCTAAAATCCTCATTTTGTTCTTTTATAATCACATTGTAACCTATCACTCCAACCTCATCTTCTACAGAGATTTCCATCTGTAGCACAGACTGGGGACACTTGATTAACCTTCATTTCCTACATGTCATGCCCATGCTCATTAAACCTCCACACATACACTTTTCTCTCAGCCGGAATTGCTTTTTCTCTCTTTCTTTGTCTACTAAAATTCTTTTTCAAGGCTCAGCTTAAATACATCTTCCTCCTTGAAGCATCACTGATCCTCTTGATGAGATTTAATGACTACTTTCTTTGTACAATCACATCTTGGTTCTACTTCTTTCACAGTACGTACTGCTTCCCAGCTTTTATTGTGTTTTGTTCTTATGTATGTTTGTCATGTTAGATCTTAAGTTCTTTCAGAACAGGAACTGGGTTTGTATTTAATGTTGAACTGTACACACTGCTCAGCATGGTGCTTTGTAAATAGCTAGATTTTAATAAATGTCTGGAATAATGAATGCATGAATAAATGAATTAAAAAATACCTGATTCAGGCTACAGTAACCAAAAGAGCATGGTACTGGTACAAAAATAGGCACTTTGGAACAAAGTAGCCCAGAAATAAGGCCACACAATTATGACCATCTGATCTTTGACTAAGCTTACAAAAACAAGCAGTGGGAAAAGAACTCTCTATTCAATAAATGGTGTTGGGATAACTGGCTAGCCATATGCAGAGAAGGAAGCTGGACCCCTTCCTTACACCATGTACAAAAATCAACTCAAAATGAATTAAAGACTTAAATTTAAAATGTAAAACTATAAAAACCTGAAAGACAACCTAGGCAATACCATCTTAGACATAGGAATAGGCAAAGATTTCATGAGAAAGACACCAAAAGCAATTGCAATGAGCGCAAAAATTGGCAAGTGAGATCTAACTAAACTTAAGAGCTTCTGCACAGTAAAAGAAACTATCAACAGGGTAAACATGCAACCTAAAGAACGAGAGAAAATATATGCAAACTATGCATCTGACAAAGGTCTAATATCCAGCATCTCTAAGAAACTTAAACAAATTTACAACTGAAAAACAAAAAACCCCATTAAAAAGTGGGCAAAGGACATGAACAGACACTTTGCAAAAGAAGATACATGTGGCCAACAAGCATATGAAAAAAAGTTCAATATCACTGATCACTAGAGAAATGCAAATCAAAACCACAATGAGATACCATCTCACACAAGTCAGAATGGCTATTACTAAAAAGTCAGAAAATAACAGATGCTGGCGAGGTTGCTGAGAAAGGGAACACTTACACACTGTTGGTTGGAGTATAAATTAGTTCAATCATTGTGAAAAGCAGTGTGGTGATGCCTCAAAGAGCTAAAAGCAGAACTACTAGACACAGCAATCTCACTGCTGGGTATATCATTCTACCGTAAAGACACATGCATATGAATGTTCACTGCAGCACTATTTACAATAGCAAAGACATGGAATCAACCTAAATGTCCATCAATGACAGAGTGGATAAAGAAAATGTGGCACATATATACCATAGAATACTATGAAGCCTTACAAAAAAATGAGATCATGTCTTTCGCTGGAATATGGATGGAGTTGGAGGCTATTATTCCTGGCAAACTAATGCAGAAACAGAGCATATACAAGCATGTTCTCACTTATAAGTGGGAGCTAAATGGTGAGAACTCATGAACACAAAGAAACAACAGGCACTAGGGCCTACTTGAGGGGGGAGGGTGGATGGAGGGTGAGGAGCAGAAAAGATAACTAGTGGGTACTGGGCTTAACATCTAGGTGATGAAATAATCTATACAACAAATCCTTGTGACAAAAGTTTATGTAATAAACCTTCACATGTACCCCTGAAACTAAAATAAAGTTTAAAATAAGAGAGGAAAAAAATATTTCATGCTATTAGGCAATGAAAACCTACAATTAGCAAATTCAATGCTGACTACTAAACTTAACAAAATCGACAATAGGAAGACACATTCCCGATAGCCACTAGAATCTAGATTAGCTTTTATCTTACTAGTTCTGTATGAAGAACCACTTGGGGAAGAGTGTCTGCTTTTCTGAGCATAACCATCCATCCTCTAAAGACAGGCTTCTTTTGTAGGGTCTGAATTGGATTCCAATTTCTCTGGATACCCTGAATTCACACCTGCTTGGTTAGAACTCTTATCAAACATTTCTCTGGAAAGTGGATCTTACATTTACTCGTTCCCTTGCCAACACCCACACACATAACACACACATACACACACTAACTGCCAAACACAGACTGCTTCAAAGCAGGTGAACCTATAATAGTTCTCTTCCTACCATATCTAACTAAAGGTAACATGTGCCAGGTTTGCCCTTATTAATGTGTTCTATTCCTTGGAGAGGAGACTTTGAGTGTTGACTCTGTAAATCAAGTAAGAATGGCCTCTTAGCTGGGTGCACTTAGCTATGTCTCTTCTCTGACCCCTAGCCACATTGTTCAGGTGCCTCCTACTCTAGATTGCCTGGGTATTAACTTTAATTGGGGCAATAGCAAAGGGAAAGGAAGACTAGAACAGGAAGTGAACAGATCCAGGTAATGAACAGATATGTTCCTTTCCAAAGGTCAGGAACATTTCTGAAGTCTTTACTTCTGTTTTCTTCCTACTAAGTCCTAATCTATTTGAATAGCTATGCTTGGAGAAGCAGCCACTCTTCCCATCACATAGAGAAATTAGGAAGATTTCTGATGGGAAATATCTGATATAATAATGGGTGTGATAAACATTTTAAAGTGGGCAAATGGTCTCTGTGTTCTCTGGGAGCCTTCCATAATAGCTGATATTGATTTTTTAATGAGAGAAAAGCTGATGAAACACAGGCTTTTATTTTTGTGAACTCAGCCAGCAACACTCTTGGGTCTCCTACAGATGTTACTTTTAAGCAAGATGGGAATTTCATAGATTGCTTTTTTCCCTGCTTTTCCCAGGAGTAAATAAAAAGCAGTATGGATGTCTGGAAACGTGGTGCTCTCTACCAAGGATGAGCCATTAACTCAGTAGTGGACCCACCAAATGCTTGTGCCCCACGATCTCAGGGACTGACCATTTGCCCAAGATAAAATTTATGACCCATGTCAAGTGTTTCTCAAGTTGTAACTGGGTCATGGTAAGTAGAATGGATTCTTTTTAAAGAATTTGACATAAAAGAGTCAGGTTGAGACAGAATTAACAAATAGATTATATACATAAGTAGAAAATATTATTTCATACATTTAAACTTGTTTTTATTTTATAAGAAGCTACACCAAAGAAAGTGTGGTCCTAAATCCTTCACTACATGCTTTGATAATCTATAGAGTCCCATAGGATATACAACTGAGAAGAGAGTTGAGAGGTAAATGACCAGAAACTGAGGTAATAACACACTGCTAATTTACATGTATTTATTCATTAGCTTAATTGGCCCACATTGCTTCTGATCTCTATTGCAATTTTGTGAGAACCTAAATCTAAGATTATATGTTTACTCTGAATTAGTGCCTTTCACTGCCAAATTTTCTTCCTTAGCCTAAAAGAGCTGAATAATTAGAGCACAGAAATTTTTTTGGATATAGTATATTCCAGAAATTTTCAACAACTCATTAATGAGAAATCATTTCAATACTTATGATTAAAATACCATATAGCTTCTTTTAAATAAATATCACTATATATACTCCTCGGTAATTGTTTAATAGATCATAACTCTTATGCGGAATCCATTGTTAAGATATGTAGAAAAGTTTATTAAACAAGAGAAAAAAAGCCTACTGATAGCTTTCTGAATCTACTTTTTTTTCAATGTGTTGTTCTTTCATATTATTTTAACATGCTCAGTTTTCATCAGCATAATTTTAGTGTTACCTGAGAAAGAGCATAACTTATATTTGTGCTTTTCTGTTTGGAGTTTATTTTTGAAATATCTGGAGAAGATTAAAGCAATTTGGTACTACTCATCATATGTAGTTATTTATAGCATTGTAGGCATTTAGAAATGCTGGACACCTTGATCTCTTATGTAAATAGCATTTATCTTCCTCATTAAATTAAAAATTTTAACACTCTGGGTCTCATATGTTAATGTATCCTTTGCAGTTTCTGGCCTGTAGTAAACACTCAAGAGCTCATGAATTCATAAGCTAGAGCCTGCTGGAGTCCAAGGAGAAGGAGACTTGATACTACCTGGATATTTATTATATAAATGAGGTCAAAATCACAGACCTAGTAGTCCTTGTAGGTTTTTGTGTGTGTGTGTGTGTGTGTGTGTGTGTGTGTGTGTGTGTGTGTGTGTGTATGGTACAGACACATTATAAACTGTAAGTCATCTCATATTTGCAACAGAACTGAGAGACAGAAGGTAGATCTACCAATAAGAATCCTTGGCTGTTACTGAAAAGCCAACTTGAAGATTTTGGAGATGGGTAGAACTTTATATATCCACTTCACACAAGAAGAAACCAGTATCTTGGCATATAAAGGACATGTTTATAATATTTTTAGACATACTTATCTTTCAAGGCAAAGTGGAGAGAAGTAAGGTGAATATATTGTTTGAACGTTAAAACAAGAATCCAAATCACATCTGCTTTTCAACAAAGTCAACATTTGTTCTGTACTAACCAATGGAACTTTTCTGTGGTGATGGAAGTTTCCTATCTGTGCTGACCAATATGGTATCACTAAGCCAAACATGGGTACTGAGCAATTGAAATGTGACCAGTGAAATTGAAGAGTGGAATTTTAAGTTGTGTTTAATAAATATGAATTTAAATATAAGCAAATCGTGACTAGAGGATATTACATTAAACAGTGTTCTTATAAATTAACAAGGATCTAGTATAATAATATAAATGAATTGAAGTCTACTAAATGGCAAGTACTGTGCTTAGTGCTTTATATTAATGGCCTGTTAGGGTTATGAAATTTAAATGAATTAATACACACAAAGCACCTAGCACAGTGCCTGGGCCATGCAAACAATTCACTATTAGGTGATTTATTCATTAACTCTACAAGGTAGATGTTATCTTCATTTAATAGATAAGGAAACAGTCTTTGGGGGTTAAGTAACATGTCCTGAAGAATGCAGCCAGTAAAATGCCAAACTGGGATTGAAACCCAGAAAGGTCTGCCTACCAAGTTTGTGCCCTTAACATCTGGTAGAATTATTGTCATCTGGAAGCTCTGAATTAGTTATTTTTCATAGACTCCAAATCCCATGCTGATAGACCAAATGTATGTTTCCCATGTATAGTTTGCTGTAATCACTAGTGTGTATGTATGTGCCTAGAGCAATCACTATATCCCTCTCCTAGAAGATATTTCTACCAGATTTTTCTTCCTTCATGGTGCATATCTGGCCTCCATCTCTTTAAATCGGGCAATGGAATAAAACCTTAAAATTTCCCCTGTTGGTCACAAGAGAGTGTGTAGGACCATGACTCAGTTTACCTAATGCACACCACTGAAAGTTGAGTTGCTAGCAACTCATTTTCCACTTTTGACCCTCAGTTTCTTAATGTGGGAAATAGGCAAGTGATCAAAGGTGGAGTTTGGAATGGAGAGCCAGGGAAAATTCTTGCCTGGTCTACATTTAGATTGTCTACATTATTACAAGGCATTTTTGAAAGATCCTAATGCCCAATACGAGTGAAGGCATTATTTTTAAAATTACTGTCCTTGAACATTAGTCAAAATATAGTGGAATAACCCCTAAATGCATCCATATTGTTACGAATAGGAATGTTTGAGACAATAACTCTGAACTAACATATTAAATTATTAAGAAATATGTTTGTAAGCTGTACAATGGTACTCTTAGTTAGCTTATTCATTTCTGTTTTGAATAGCTCCTTGGGGAACTCCAAGCCATTAGCAAAAATAGAATACTGAAGCAGAGACATAAATGAAGCTTATTATTTTTGTTTTTTTTTCCCCCCAGTGGACTTACCATTTCTAGCAGATTCAAGAGCAGTTGGCTGTGCTTTCTGATAATATTATAAGCATGACAGCAAAGTTCCACAAAATCTTGAAAATGCTGTGGGTTTTTCCCACCCTCTGTAATAAAGTATTCCATCTCTGAAGTAAAAATAAAAGGAGCTCGGTCCCTATAAACCAAAAACAGTAGCAATCATTCGAAGGAAGAGAAATGGTTTGTCAGGTTAGATCAGGCAGTTGTAACAATTTATTTTCATTTGAATTTTCTTGTTATGTTTTTCTCTACTGTAATAGATAAACTTCCTTCATTGTGAGACAGCTTAAGAAACTTACTAATTGTAGGATTTGAATAACTGGGATGCAATAGAGAGAAAAGAATACAATATTTTACAATGTCAACCTATATTGTCTGAAATGTTTAAATTACATTTAGAGGGGAATATTATTCATTAAAAGTAACATGAAGGCCAATTAATAGTGTAGGTGATATTTATTGTCTTTATAAAATGTACATTTTCTGAAAAAAAGTTTCCTTATATGAAGACCCTTAGGAAAAAAATTTCTGGCAAAAGCTAAGAAAAAAGAAGACGTTACCAATTCAGTGGCATATGCTTAGTGAAGGGTAAAAATATGTTATTTCACACTAGACCCAGTAAACATACTGATCAGAAAGGAAGAATATGAGTAGACCATGTTATTACATAAGTAATACTGACCACTGTAGTCTAAGGATGGAAAAATAAAAATACAAAAGACCAGAGAGAAGACGGTCCCATTTCCCCCACCTTTTTCAGTTTTTTTCTCATGTCATTTAAGATATGGATAGCCCTGAGATGAAGCATTAGCACTTCTAACAGAGAAGAGCAGAGGGAGGATTGGAAACATCCCTCTTTGAGGAATTATCACTCAGTGAATAAGAACACAGAGTTTTGGTATCTTAGGCCAATTTAACACCAATCTGGCAAAAGGTTAGATCAAGTAGCAATTTTAAAAGTCATGGATTATTGGGGAAGACTCTTATTTTTGTAAATAATGTAACATAGTTGTTTTCTTTTTCTCATCATGCTTAGCTATTTTAGTAAAAATACAATGGAGTGAAAATTTTCACTAATCTGTCAGTTAATGAGAACTTTCAGTAGTATGAATATTTATATCAGAAAGCTTCAACTTTGGCAATTTGTGGCAGGTCTGGGACAGTGGACTCTAATTGCAGGCGAAATGTCTAAAAGAAAATAAACACCCTAGCTTTTTGGCTGTGGTTATTTTATTTAGAAATTTTATTTTGTAATCCATGCTACCATGTCTGGAGGAAAGCCTGGAATACCAGTACCTTCACTTCTGTTTATATTCATTCATTTCTTCAACAAAATGTATTGAGCACATATATACACTGATGACTATGTCTAAAGCATCATGTCTAAATTTTAAAATTTTTGTTTAAAATCCTTTCCTATTTTGCCTTCATTGAATTATCCAACCTATATTCTATGAATTATTTACAAGTTCTTTACTTTGGCTAAGCTGGGAGAAGAGATGTTGAAAACATGAGACACAGCATAGGTTCTAATTCTGGACCTGCTATGTCTCGATTTCTTCATCTCTAAAACACCTAACTCTTAGAATTGCTGTGAGGATTAACTTAGGAAATGTACATGTACAAAAATCCCTGACACATAGGGATGGTGGCACACTTGTGAACTGCTCACATTAGAGAGAGGCTTTGTGCAAAGGCACAGACTGTGGGCCTTGCTGACCAGGTTTCAAATCATGGTTCCACCATTTACTATGGTAGTCCTAATATCCTGGGTGACTTATTCTCTTCATGCTGTAATCTCCTTCTTTGTAAAATGGAGTTCAGAGTACTCGACTCTTGGCATTGTTGAGAGAATCAAATGGGTCATTGCATGTGCAAGTACTTAGAACACAGCCTAGCATGTAATAAGCACTCACCAATTTTTAAATAGTATTGTCTGCAAACAGCCAAGTGTTATTAGAGCTAAATCTTGTTGTCACTAAATTTTCTTGTCTCTTCAAAAATCTATCAGTAAAATCTCATTATTATTTCAAGGTTTAATTTACTCTGTGTTACTCCATGTAACCTCTCTTGCTGCATAAATCCATAAGTGGATCATTGAATTTGATAGCATTTTTAATATATCGCTCACTCACTTATCACTATTGCCAACATTTTAGTAGAGTTTTAGCAATATCATAGATTTTCATAATCAGAACAAATCTTAAATTTATATGCAATAGTTTTCTAATAGTTTTTCTACCTTACTCTCTATGCTATGTTTACCAAACTGAATACAATTTTGGAAATAATTTTGGAAGAGTCTTAATTTTTACAACTTCCTGAAACTTTTTATTATTATATGAGAAATATGCTTTTCTCTTTTCATTAGGAGAATTATGATGTATCAACTTGATTTCTCTTGGAAGATTTCTGTAATTATGCTCAAGTTTATGAGATAACACATTTCTTTTGTCCATGGTCACCATTATTAGAAATTAGATGCAGAAACAGCATAACAGAAAGTTAAATACACAAAAGAAACATATACAAATTAAAATATAAAGTAATATTGAAGAAACAAATTTCAGTTGTGTTTAAACATTATCATAGTCTAAATGTTTAGTGGATCCAACAAAATATAATACTGTATTTTTTTTTCTATATGATTATTTTCATGGCTCACTTCTGAGCAATTTTTTAAAAATCTCAGAATTACCCTAAACTTGCCTCACACATGTGAAACAAAATCTTATCTATTCCTGTAAGACATAAAAATTTCAGTTGGAATGTAATTTATCAATCCACTGAAATGTAAAGCTATTCCTACATTATAAAATTAATGTATTGAAGTTTATTTCTGAAATTTAATCATTACTTATAAATCTAAGGTATAAATTGGTTGTGACAAAAGGGAAGATTCTTAACTATTTTATCTCTCATAGTCTATTCTGGGATTACATTTTGAATTACATATTGAAAATCTCTTATTTATAGCTATAGAAATAAGTGATAGAAATTTCTTGTTGTGACTATTCTTTTTTTTTTTTTTTAATTCTAGATTAGTAGTTTTGTCTTTACTTACCAAAATCCAACCTGTTCTTGCTTTGTACCTTTTACTCATATTGTAACTACTGGTCATTTTTGTTGTTGTTGTTGTTTTCTCTTTCTCACCTGATGTTCAAAAACTGATTTAGAGATCAGGACCAAAAGTCTTTTCTTACAAGTCCTTTCCAGTTAACCCAACCCTTGTCAGAATCAGAATTATTTTTGTTCTTTTTAGTCCAAATGACCTGCATAATTTTCAATGGCAGAGGAAGTATTCTGCCTTCCTTTTATATAGTCTTAACATTGGAAACAATATTTTGATGTTATTCTATCATATGCAATGAATGCAACAATAAATAAACATAGCTTATATAGTGAAGGACTTGTATTAATTTAACATTTATTTGGGAGGGCCACAATACAAACATATTTGCAATGGTTCTGTCATTTTGTTGTCAAAGTTAATATTTTCATTAACTTATGACCATTTTTTCCTTGAAGTTATTATTTTTTAAAATGCAGAGAGTGACTATTTTACAGATTTCCAATAAGGATTAGAAATGAGTTGGTAGTTTAAAAATGTATATATACTTAGAAATGTAAGCACATTTATATTGCAGATAATCATTATCAACCAGACAAATAAATTCACTTGATATAGGCAATAGCAGAGGCTGGGCACAGTGGATCATGCCTGTAATCCCAGGACTTTGGGAGACTGAGGCCAAGAGCTCGAGGCCATTCTAAGCCAACATGGTGAAACTCTATCTCTACAAAAAATACAAAAGTTAGCTGGGCTCAGTGATGCACACCTGTAATCCAAGCTACTCGGGAGACTGAGGCACAAGAATTGCTTGAACCTGGGAAGGGGAGGTTGCAGTAAGCCAAGATTGCACCACTGCACCCCAGTCTGACAGACAGGGCAAGGCACTGTCTCAAAAAAAAAAAAAAAAAAAAAAAAAGAAAGAAAGAAAAGAAAAAAAAAGAAATAGCACAATTTACTACTTTCACATGTTTTCCTTTTAGCCATACTATATCTATAATCTCCCTGTACAGTCATTACAATACCAGGATTATCATTACCACTGAACTGAAGATACATAGAGTTTTAGGATATATTTCTATTAGGCGAATTGAATCTAGTCAGGGAGAAATACACTATAGTTATTTATCAACAAACAGTTATTGAGCTTCTATAATACATTTGTGCAAGGCTTGTAGGTGAGGTGAAAGATTTTTAAAAATCGGTGTTCTAAAAGCAATATCAATTTACTAAATAACAACAATCATATTTTGAAAAGATTACTTCAGTTGTAATACAGAGAAGAGTTTGGAACAGGGAGGGTATATGTGAACAGATCAGACCAGAGACTTTTGCAAAAGATTCTGGTTAGATATGATAATAGCTTAGATTAGGGTTGTGGCATACAGATAACAGAGAAGTGAGAAGGCTTAAAGCATATTTCAAAGAAAAAAATCAATAGGATTTCATGATGGTTAGAATGGGAGGGAGAAGAGGTACCAAGAAGAATCTTAACTTTTTTCCTTGTGTGGCAGGAAGACTGCAGTGCAACATTCAGAGATGGTTCAGCTTTGAGCTTAAGTTATAGTTGAGGTGCCTTTGAGACACACAAATACAGATGAAAATGAGGACCATGGAGAAAAGATTTAGGTCAGAAGTAAAATTTTGTGAGTGAAACTTCTGATTCCAGGAAGATGAAGTAGGTATATTTTTCCTTGTTCTTCCCAAAGAGTATATTAAGAACTCTGAAAATTATATACAAAGCAAACATAAGGTGACTCTGACATGCATAAAGAAGATAGACTACCTAGGGATGTCAGGACTCAAGAAACAACATGGAGGTGAGTTTTCTGGGTTTTCTTTTTTTGCCTCATATATTCTAGACATGAAATACTTGCTGCTAAAGTAGGCAATCCAAAAAGTCCCAAAGAAAAGCCTGCTTTAAAGGGGCAGCTGAAAAAAAAAAAAAAAAAAAAAAAGCACACTTTTAGACTGTAACCACTCTATTGCAATTAAATATCAGGGAAGACATTGTGACACCACTTCTCCCCTACACCAGCCAAGGGCAAGGCCGGCAGCCAAGACTCCCACTCCAACCAGACTATGATGTGACACTTGAATACCCCG
This sequence comes from Saimiri boliviensis, assembly GCF_048565385.1. NCBI lineage: Eukaryota > Metazoa > Chordata > Mammalia > Primates > Cebidae > Saimiri > Saimiri boliviensis. The sequence continues at coordinate 112,051,003 of NC_133455.1, forward strand.
CTAGGGTACTGTCAGAGAAAGCTGAGTAAGAAAATGGTATTGGTGGCAAAATGCACACAGGCTAATCGAACAGAATAAATAATACAGAAACAGACCCACACAAAGACATGCCCAACTGATTTTTTTACAAACTTATAAAAGCAATTCAGTGAAGACAGGTTAGCCTTTTGAACAGATGATACTGGGATAATTAGACATTCATATGTAAAAGCATAAACCTTGACCCAAACCTAATACCTAATATAAAATTTAACTTACAATGGATCACAGACTTAAATGTAAAATGTAAAGTTATAAAACTTTTTGAAAAAATAGGAGAAACTCTTTGATATTTAGGGCTATGCCAAGAACTTTAAAATTTGTGAAAAATAATAAGTAGATGAAAAGACAAGCTACAAACTAGGAGGTAATATTTGTCAACCACATAGCCAGCAAAGTGCCAGTATCTGGGGCGTGTATTTTTAAAATTCTCAAAATTTAACAATAAAAATCAAACAACATAATTAGAAAATGAGCAAAAGACATGAAGAGACATTTCATAGAAGATGACTTGCAGATGGTAAACAAACATATAAAAAGATGTTCAACATTATTAACCACTAGGAAAATGCAATTTAAACCCACAATGAGACATCACTACATACCTATCAAAATGGCCAGATAAAAAATAATAACAGTACCAAACTCTGGCAAAATGTAGAGGAACTGGATTACTTACATATTGCTGGTGAAAATGTAAAGTGGTACAGTCACTCTGGAAAGTTACTTGGCAGTTTCTTAAAAACAACAATACGCAACTACCATACAACCCAGCAATTATACTTTTGTGTAGAAAAGTATATGTCACAGAGACTTGCACATGAATTGTATGCAGTAGCTTAATTCTTAATAGCCATAAAATGGGAACCACTGAGATGTCCTTCAATCAGCTGTTTGGTTAAACAATATGTGGCACATACATATCACAGAATAATAAAATAACATAACTTTGAAAACACAACAGCTTGGACGAATCCTCAGAGAATTATTCTATGAAAAAAAGCCAATCAACAAACATTACATACTTCAGGATTCTATTTATATAACACACTTGAAATGACAAAAATATAGGAATGAAGAACAGACTAGTGGTTGTCAGGGGATAAGAATGGAGTGGGGAAGAAGGTGAGAGGAAAGTGAGTGTGACTACAAAAGGGCAACCCAAAGAATCCTAAACAATTCCAAGAGGTTGAAATTGTTCTGTATTTTGAATGTATTAATATCAATATCCTGGTTGTGAAAATCGTACTGTAATTCTGTAAGATTACCATTGGAGGAAACCAGTAAAGGATTTATGGAATCTCTTTGTATTATTTCTTACAACTGCATGTGGATCTTCACTTATCTCAAAACAAAAGGTATTATTTAAAATATTGTGAGTTATCTGGATATAGATATAGATAGAAGCCTTGACATAGATAATATAGATGATACCAGTTTGGTGGAAACCATAGAGTGAGATGAGAAAATCATTATGATAAATCTTGGGAAATCAATCTTTTGGTAACTTGATAGAAGGAAATAATTTTGAATTAGATATCAAGAAAGAGAGAGAAACTAGAGAGTGGTGATACTTTACATGAAGCATGTGAAGAGGATACTTTGAGGAAGGAATAGTCAACATTGTTGAAATTTGCAGGTAAATCAAATAAAATGATGAATAAATATTTTTAGGTCCCGTATTCTGAAGGTGTATTATTCCATTCTCACACTGCTATAGACATACCCGAGACTGGGAAACTTATGGAGAAAAGAGGTTTAATTGACCCAGTTCCACAGGCTGTACAGGAGGCATGGCTGGGGAGGCTCAGGAAACTACAACCATGGTGGAAGATGAAAAAGAAGCAGACACAATCTTCACATGGTGGGTTAGGTGAGGGGGAAATGCTACACATTTTTAAAAACCAGATCTCATAGGAATTCACTGCCTATCACAAGAACAGCAAGGGTTAAATCTGCCCCCATGATCTAATAGCCTCCTTCCGGGTCGCTCCCGCAACACTGGAGATTACAACTCAACATGAGATTTGGGCGGGGAGACAGAGCCAAGCCATATTAGGTTATTGTTTATCTTATCAAGTAATGAAGAATAAAGCCAAATCAAGTGGTTACGGATTGAACAAGAGGTAAGGAATGGAGATCAAGAGTTTACAGACAACTCCTCTAGAAAACATGTGAAGGCGAGCAAAATGGCATGAAGCCTAGGGATTTTGAGGCAAGGTTATTTAAATTTGGAGAGACAAGCTTATTTAAAATATTATTTGAGAGGGAGACAATAAACATGCAAAAAAATGAATTATTGATAGTATAATGTTCATCAGAAGGTGGGAGGGGAATGGCTTCAAAGCTCAGATGGAAGGACTGACTTCAGAAAGGAAAAACAGATCTTCTATTATAAAAGAAAGGAAGAGTGTGTGAGACTTTTACTGGGTAGAAAAGTAGACTCTGTTCTGATGATTTTATTTTCTCAAGAAAGTAGGTATGGTTATCTGTTTAAAGTAGGGAGTTGGTAGGAGTAATCTGAGGTTTATCCTTGAGAGGTTAGGGTGCCAATTGTTATGGAGAGTGAAATAGAGGGATGGCTACAGAAATGTACCATTGCTGGGCCGTGAGGGCGCCCCATTTGAAACTGGTGACAAATGTTTGTTCTGTTGTGTGACACTCTCTTAGAGCCCTGGGCTGCAGGGTATAACACAGAGAGAGCAGATGGGTGGGTTACAGCACTTGGTTATCATCTGCTCCACATTTCTATTCATAAAATGTTCTGCAATCGGTTGTCTCTCCCCCATCTTTCCCACATATTTAAGTTCAATCCTTTCTTTAAAATCTTATTTATACTGTACTTCCTCTTGAAATATTTTCAATAGCACCAGCCCTCACAGTGGAAATGGCCATATTTCGAAACATAATATTAAAGAAATGGACAAGGATGCTAATTGTAATGAATGAACTCTGAAATAGCTGAGGAGCTGTATCCTTAAAATTATCAGCTTTTTTTTTTTTTTTGAGACGGAGTTTTGCTCTTATTACCCAGGCTGGAGTGCAATGGCGCGATCTCGGCTCACCGCAACCTCCGCCTTCTGGGTTCAGGCAATTCTCCTGCTTCAGCCTCCTGAGTAGCTGGGATTACAGGCACGTGCCACCATGCCCAGCTAATTTTTTGTATTTTTAGTAGAGACGGGGTTTCACCATGTTGACCAGGATGGTCTCGATCTCTCGACCTCGTGATCCACCCGCCTCAGCCTCCCAAAGTGCTGGGATTACAGGCTTGAGCCACCACGCCCGGCATCAGCCTTTTATTTATTGAATTGTCCTTAAAAAAAACAGAGACATACTAAAAACATAGATGATTTTTGATTTTCAAGTGTTACATATATGCTATTTAAAGACAAAATAATTCACAGAGGCAATTTCCTCAAATGTGAATTATGCAGTCTAGATAATACCACCTGGGTTCTTCCCAACAGTTTAGAGTGATCTTTGGACATGCTAATCTCAATACAATAGACTCTGGTAGGCTCTGAAATTAGAGTAAAATTTCATAAATGTTTAACTTAGATGAGCTAAACTGTATCTATTAGTTTTTTTTTTCTTTGAAGTAAGAAAAATATAAAAGAGAGTAAGGAATTCTGCCTGCCTTTTCACTCAAAGAGAAAATGCCCAATGATGAGAAAGTGATCCTAATATTTTCACACTTAGATTTAGTTTTCTCATGCCTCTTGCAGTACAATCATCTTTCAGGACATTTGATTGCAGTTTCAAGGATATGAATTTAATAAACATCAAGGTCATACATGCAAGATAATTATGTCATCTGGTGCTAACCAAAGAAATAGTGATCTATCCTAATGCTGAAGAAAGCATAGACTATGTTGGGATTATTGAGAAATGGGAATATCATGGCATCTTCCAAAGATTCTACCACCTACTAATTACCTACGACTTTGGACAAATTTGAACAACCAAGACTCCTCTCTGTCTTAGTCCTTCATCTGTGAAATAGAGAAAATAACAGTATCTACCTCAAAGAGTTTTTGTAAGAATCAATGAAGGTAATGCATTGCAAGTACATACGAAACTTTAAAAGGTATTTTTGATTATTTCCTTTAGAATCTGATCTTCTTCACTTGATGATGCAGGACCACACTATAGGGTACTTGCTTTGTGCCAGTCCAGAGACAAACTGCACCAAATCCACAGCAATTTGAGAAGAGCTGCAGGTATGATACTCGTGATGGAGGCAGTGTATATGGAGATATGGAAAGTGGAATAAAATGATAGAAATCTGTTAATAACTCATAATAGTAGAATTAGTCTGCTGGACTCTGTGAACATATATTTTTTTCCTTTTATAGTTGTTTATCCAGTATTCTATTTGAGCAACTGATAAAGTCAGTAAATAAAAGCATACAAACTTATATCCCAAAATGAAAGAGTTAAGTGTTTGAATAATGTATTTGTACCCTAAACTAAAATGTGGGACTTAGTAATAAGGTATATTTTGTTTTTATTATTAACATTACTTGTATTAATTCTTTGAATTTCATATATTTTTATTTTTAGGAAACATATAATAACATTAATATATATGGTTTAAAGATTTCTAGAAGTTGTAGACTCCCATAATAGTCAACAGGAATAGAAATAATGACTACAAAGCACATTGGGGAACGTTTAAGCTTACACTGTTCCTGATATCACAAATGACCTACATTTCAGAGAGCACATTTTGCTGTTCAACAGAAAGAACACAAGTCTCTTGTCTAATATCCATGAGTTAATTGAGAAGGCAACTTTGGAATCTCCATTGGATAGGATAGAACCTTAGATAATTAAGCAATACAGAAAACCTCACATGTGCAATATAATGAGAACATGAGAGTGGATGTGCTACTATAGAAAGAACATTTAAAACCCTGTGAGATCTCTAAGCTCTCTGCAATTATTAACTAAGATCGGCCTCACCAATGAGTCTTTTAAGTGTAAAACAATTTTTTTTTCCTGGTTCAGTCTCTTGTAAATGCAATGCATATCCTAAGTTAGATCCCTGGAAGTCCCTGATTATCAATAGATTAATAACTTTAGATATTAACCTTGGTTCCTCTCAGGCTCAAATACATCATCTCTCTTATTTGATAAGTGTGGTTAAAACAACTACTTCTTCAAAAATAATCAGGTCTCCTTTCCTAAGTATAATATTTTGTGTCTGAATTCATAGTAGATCAGGATTTCATGAGGACAAGAAGAGACTGATCAGATCCTTCAACTCTCCATTTTTTTCCTTTGAGGTTGAATTTAGGGAAAGAGCACAGCTATGGAATTTAAAGAAAACAGCACAGCTATGGAATGCACAGTTGAATTTAGGGAAAAGAGCACAGTTTTGCATGGAATTTCAGTGTATACTTGAAACAGAAGTAGTCTAGTCTGGATATGAGGAAAACATTAACAATGCTATAACTCTTGGGTGAAAACTGAATTTGTGGTGTCACATTTTAAACACAGGTTAGGTTCTAAAATCAGGTTGAAGGTGAAAATCAAAAACAGCCTAAGTTACCTGCTAAAAACATTTAAATCACCCATAAAGTTACCATGTGCAATATCAAAATTTATGTATGAGGCAATGAACGCACATATGATCTCTTACTAAATTTAACCCCATAGTTGTTTCCCCAGCAACTAAATAGCAGGGCACTATTTCTTTAGTTGGACACCAGATAAAGTTCTTATACTAAGCTCATGTTTAGAAAAGACATTTCTACTCTTTTACAAATTAGTCTAAAACTAAATTTAGAGTCAAAGCTATGAGATCCTTATATTGGCAAGCACATTGTACCTTAGACCAGCTGAGGAATCAGCTTTCGTGCCTTTCGTCTTATGCTTGCTTTGTTCACAGTGGGGCATTGGCTTACTGAGTGTGAGATGGCAGAATCCTTACACCATGTAAGTGCATTCTTCTTTTGCACTTTTACTTCATCTCTCTCACAAACATTTTTCCCTTCTCAATCATCCTTTACTTGTTTCATCTGAAAACCTACAAAGTCTCTCACTGAAGAAAATTTATTTTTCTTATCAGAGAAAGTTTTTACTTATAATCGGGGGTTGACATAAGGGAGCTATTCAAAAGAAATCAGGCAATGAAACAGTAGAATGAAGAGGTGAAGTCAAAGAGGGAGAAGTGATAGTTAGAAGATGGAGAAGATGAGATTGACAAAACAAAATTTGTTTATTGAAATGGTCTGTGTGTAAGTGAGAGTGCTTTGTGATATCCAAAGCACTATTTAAATGTTAGGCGTAGTTTGCCTAGGATTGGCTTTGTGACTGGCAGAAGACTTCATCCTCAGACTATCACAAGAAGGGTAACCATTAGGTTAGAAAACAAAACAAGACAAAAACGTATCAAAACAAAAAACCAAACAAACAAAAAAAGCTTTGGTAAATTTCCAGTTAGGGTTACTGAATACAACAGGTTCTTAATAAATCTATATTTAGGAAAATTGTACTCTCTCAAAATCGTACTCTCTCAGGGTCTCAGGTCAAGGAAAGTAAATGTGATGACATTTTTGAAATGATCTTTCAATCAACTGAAATTGAACCTCTGCTCTATGCTTCATGCTTAGGCTACAAAGATATCCTTAAAACACTCACAGTTGAAGAGATTTTGGAAAGTATGTTTTCCTACTAGAAAATTCAGATGCTTCAAAGGCCCGCTGACAGTAAAAAGAAACCGCAATGTTTCTGAGTAGGCAATCATGAATAACAGACCAATGAAAATTATCTAATTTCAAAGAAAACTAAGGTAGTAATTAAAGCATGCTGGAGATTATTATCACCTATCTAACATTTGGATTACTATGAATATTTTACTACTGAATGAGAATTCTTGTAGTAAGACACAATCCTTTAATTTGTTAAGGGAGTTTTTTTGTTAAAAGTTAGTTTTAAACTGGTAATATTTAGAATATAAATATTGTGATACTCAGAAATTAATTTTTTGAAAAATCAGTGGTAGTTAATTTTTGAAAATAATATCAAAATGGTTATAGATACAGGGAATTTTTATGAAAATTATTGGGATGAAAATGTTGAGATTATAGTGGGTAATTTATTATCTATTGGGATAAAAATTATAAAGGGTTTAAACAACGTTGTGATAAGAATGATAAATGATATTTCAATCATCTGGTCATCTGGGTGTAAATATTCAATAGAAAAAATTAATTTTTATTTTGCTGAGTACTGGAATCATTTTCTATCTCTTTTAAGTGGATTTATGTCCTGTTATGCAGTGATGAATACTTAACAGCTGGCTTACTATGTTTCTTTAGGAAAAGAGCTCTGATTTGTGGCATTTGCCAATTTTATGTGGTGTAAATACTCCCATTATGGCTGATGTTAGGCTATTAATGTGATGTGATTGAATATAGAATTGAGAAGTATACACAGTAGGCTCTTGCAAGACAGTATGGGCCAGGTCCAGCATACTTCTGCTTGTGTCTGAAGTTGTATTTAATTAGGGATCACTTGATAAAATACCTCCCAATCTAAACCTGACAAAAAGTGTGATCCAGTCTGTCAGTCAACAAGCCTCAAACTCAGAGAACTTAAAGGACTAATAGTTCAATTTATGAACTTCAATATACAGACCTTTTTTTTTTTTTCTTTTTGAGGTGGGGTTTTACTCTTGTTGCCCAGGTTGGAGTGTATTGGTGTGATCTTGGCTCACTGCAACCTTTGCATACTGGGTTCAAGCAATTCTCCTGCCTCAGCCTCCCAAGTAGTTGGGATTACAGGGGCCCACCCCTATGCTCAGCTAACTTTTCATATTTTCAGTAGAGACGGGGTTTCATCATGTTGGCTAGACTGGTCTCAAACTTCTAAACTCAGGTGATCCACGTACCTTGGCCTCCAAAAGTGCTGGGATTACAGGTGTGAGCACCATGCCCAGCCCAATATACAGATACTTTTAAAAATAGCAAAAAACAAAACAAAACAAAAAACAAAAAAAACCTTAGATAATTTTAAATAAAAGAAAAAATTATTACCCAGAGATATAACTAATTTCTTTTCATTTCATTTGGAATACTTACATTATATTAATTGCTACAAAGTTTTATAAAGCCCTCACTTAGTGCTGGACACTCTTTAAAGAATTTTGCTGATATCAATTCATTGAATCTTCAAAAAAATCTGTTTTATAAACAAGAAAACTGAGGCACAGGCTGGGTGCAGTGGCTCACGCCTATAATCCTAGCACTTTGGGAAGCCAAGGCAGGTGGATCACCTGAGGCCAAAAGTTTGAGACCAGCCTGGCCAACATGGTGAAACGCTGTCTCTACTAAAAATACAAAAAAATTAGCCAGGCGTGGTGGTGGCCACCTGTAATCCCAGCTACTCAGGCACCTGGGAGGTGGAGGTTGCAGTGAGCTGAGATTGTGACATTGCCCTCCAGCCTGGGCAACAAGAGCAGAACACTAGTTAGTGGGGTGGGGAGAAGAAAAGAAAAGAAAAAGAAAATGAGGCACAAAGAAGCCACTTGTTTAAGGTCACATCATTAGCATATACTAATACAGCATTAAAATAACATACTGGAAAAGTGACATCCACAAAGTGACAAAGAAGTCTGTGGCCTCACTACCCCCCTACCCAGAAATTCAATTAGCAACTATTCACAGGCAAGAATACCACCCTGAATATCCTAAAACTTGAAAGTGAGGTTAAGACATCCATTGGACGGCAGAATCAAGAAGGGCTATGATTATACCATAAAAGGAATGGTTCTCTTTGATTGTGTCACCCCTCCTTCAAGCTAGCACAACGTCACCCACAGATAATTTCCCTGGACCCGCAGTTTCTACAGAGACAAATACGAGTTGGAGACAGACATTCAGTCTTCCTACTATTCTGGGACTCTTTGCCGGAGACTCACTCCTGTCTTATCTCGAAAATGATGCTGGGAGTACCACCTGGGCTCATTTAGAAAAAAAGAAAGGGAGTGGGGCTCACAGCCACCAGCACACAGACTGTGGGGGTCGTTCTTCATATGGCCAGCGGAGGTGCCACACCAGAGAGACTAGCAACAGTATTATAATGTAGAAAACACAGTTCATGGGTATTTCATGCTCCAATCTTTAGCCAGCTCCCCCACACAGCCCAGATACTCTTGTAAGTCTTTCCAGGGTTGACAGGCAACTGTAGGTCAGCGATTGCCTATGAAGAAAGGATCCAAACTTGCTCAATCCTAACGGAGCATTACCTCTCCACTGCTCAAGAAAATAAGAGAGGACACAAACAGATGGAAAAACATCCCATCTTCATGCAAAGGAATAATCAATATTGTATTTAAGTTCTTCTGTGGCTTAAGTTTTGGTGCTCACTATAAGTGCTCCCCAGACTGAGAAACAGTGGCAGGGCAGCAAGTTAGGTAACGTGCAGTATTTTAGTTTTGGTACTTATAATAAATATTCCCCAGAATGAGAAGCAACAGCAGACAAGTAATTATGTTCCAGTATTAAGCACCAAAGATCTTACACCACCAAAGATCACCTGCAAAAGCTGGAAGACATGGCCAGCTCCTCAAATGTGTGAGCCTCAATGAAAATATGCAAAGATTGTGAAAACTTAGGAATAGATGACATTGTCAAAAAAAAAAAAAGGAAAAGAAAAGAGAAAAATAACATCAACAAAGCTCCAATAATGGACACAGAAAAATTAAAGTTCTCTAAAATGTCTGATAAAGAATTAGGAATAATCTTCTTCAAGGAATTCAGTGAATAACAAAAAACTTTAAAAAATATAAATAAAATTTGGAAAACAATCCAGAAACAAAATTAAAAATTTGAAAAAGACAGAGGAACAGTTTAATAAAAAATCAAATAGGAGTCCTAGAAAGAAAAAAATCACAATAACTGAATGGAAAAACTCATCAGAAAGCAAACAGCAGACTTGTTCACATGAAAGTCAGTGAGCTTCATGACCATATATATGAAATTACTGAATCAGAGAACCAAAAAGAAAAAAGAAAAAAGTGAAAAAGCTCTATGGGAATTAACAGCATCAAGCAAACTAACCTCCACATAATAATAGTTCCCATATAAGAGAAGAGAGAAAAAGGACTATGAAGCATATTTAAGGATATAATGTCTGAAAATTTCCAAATCTATGACAGTGTTCAGGTACAGGAAGCCCAGAGTTCACCAATCAAATTTTAAACTAAGGAGAAATTCCCCAAGATACATTATAATCAAATTATCAAAAATTAAAAACAAAGAAAGAGTGCTGAAAGCAGCAAGAGAAAAGAAATGTATTACATTTAGCTGAGCCCCAAAACAGCTTTCAGTGGGTTCCGTGGCAGAAACCCTGCAGGCCAGAAGAAAGCAGGACAACATATTCAAAATGCAGAATGAAAAAAAAAAAACCTATAAGCCAATAATACAGTATTCAGCAAAGCTATTCTTAAAACATCATGGAGAGATAAAGACTTTTCTAGAAAAATAAAAACTGAGGGAATTTATCAACACCAGACCTTACATGAAATGCTAAAGGGAGTTCTTTATTCTGAATGAAAAGAATGCTAACATGTAACAAGAAAACACCTGAATGTATTAAAATCTCTGGTAAAAGTAAGTTGTAATACTATAATTATGGTGTGTGAGCCATTTATAAATTTAGTATAAAGACTAAATATTTTTTAAAGAAAAAAATTAAATAGAAAATTAAAAAAATTCTTGAGGCAAATGGAAATGGAAACACAACATATAGAATTTATGGAATATAGCAAAAGCAGTTCTATGAGGAAAATTTATAGCAATAAATGCATATATCAACAAAAATAAAAAAGAGAAAAGACAAATAAAATCAAAGATTTTAAAAGGGGACATTACAACTAATATCACAGAAATACAAAGGCTCATAAGAGACTATTATGGGAAACTGCATGCCAACAAACTGGAGAATTCAGCAGAAATAGGTAAATTCCTGGATACATATAGCATACCAAGATTGAATCATGAAGAAATAGAAAACCTGAACAAACTAATCATGAGTAACAAGACTGAAGTAGTAATAAAGACTCTTCCATCAAAGAAAAGCCCAGAACCCAGATGGTTTCACTGCTGAATTCTACTATCTAAAAAAGCACTAATACAAATTCTTATCAAACTCTTCCTCCCCTACCAAAAAAGCTGAGAATCATTCCAAACTCATTTTATGAGACCAGATTACACTAGTACCAATACCAGAGAATCACACAACAGAAAAAGAAAATCAAAGGTCTGATGAACATAGATGCAAGAAATCCCCAACAAATTACTGGCAAACCAATTCAACAACACATTCAAAACATAAATCACCATGGTCTGGGCATGTTGGCTCACATCTGTAATCCCAGCAGTTTAGAAGGCTGAGGTGTTTAGATCATGATCAGGAGATCGAGTTTATACTGGCCAACATGGTGAAACCCCATCTCTACTAAAAATACAAAAATTAGCTGGGTGTGGTGGCATATGCCTTTAATCCCAGCCACTTGGGAGGCTGAGGTAGGAAAATTGCGTGAACTAGGAAGTTGGAGGTTGCAGTGAGCTGAGATTGTACCACTACACTCCAGCCTGGTGCCTGGTGACAGAGCAAGAAAAGAAAAAAGAAAAAGATCAGTCATCATGATTAAGTGGGATTTATAACAGAAACACAAAGATGATTCAACTGCAAATAAATAGGTGTGATACATCACATTAACAGAATTAGGGACACAAATTATATAATTGCTTCAAGAGTTATAGAAAAAGTATTTGATAAAATTTAATACCCTTCATGATACAAACTCTCAACAAATTAGGTATAATAAAAAATACCTTAACATTATAAAGTCAATGTATGACAAACCCACAGCTAACATCATGCAAAATGAGAAAAAGTTAAAATTGATCCTCTAAGATCTGGAATAAGACAAGAATGTCCACTTTAACCACTTTTGTTTAACATAGTATTTGAAGTCCTACTCACAGCAATGTGGCAAGAAAAAGAAATAAATAATATTCAAATAGGAAAGCAGCAAGTCAAATTGTCCATGTTTGCAGGTGACATGATCATGTATATAGAAATACTAAAGAATTCACAAAAAAATTTGCCAGAACAAATAAATGAATTCAATAAAGTTGCAGGGTACAAAATCAACACACGAGATTAGTAGCAATTCTATATGCCAATAGAGAATTATCTGAAAAAGACATCAAAAAAGGCAATCCCTATTACAATGGCTACAAAAAAGTAAACTAGAAATAAATTTAACCAAGGAAGTAAAAGATCTCTGCAATAAAAACTATTAAGTAATAAAGAAAGAATTCAAAGAAAATAAAACAGTAGAAAGACCCTGTGTTCATGGATTGAAAGAAAATCAGTAAATAAATACTGGATGTAGATTATACTTTAGACCAAGTAGACCTAACAGAAATATACAAAACATTCCATCCAATAGCAGCAGGATACCCATTCTTCTCAAGCGCACATGAAACATTCTCTAGGATAGATTATGTAAGGTCACAAAAAGAATTTAACAAATTTGAGGTGATTGAAATTATATTAAATATTTTTGGCTCACAATGCTGTAAAGCTAGAAATATACTACAGGAGAAATTTGGAAAATACTCAAATATGTGGAAATTAAACAACATGCTCATAAACAACCAATGGGTTACAGAAAAAAATAAAAAATACCTGGAGACAAAAATGGAAACAAAACAGAATAAAACTTATTGCAGTCAGCAAAAGCAGTTCCAAGAGAGAAATTCATAGCAATAAATGCTATGTCAAAACAGAAGAAAAATCACCAGTAATCAATGGAACATACCACCTCAAAAATCTAGAGACAGAAGAATAACTTTAGCTCAAAGCTGGCAAATGAAAGGAAATAAAGACCAGACCAGAAATTAATAAGTGCTAAAAAAAACAGAAAAAAAAATCAAGGAGTTGGTTATTTGAAAGGATACAAAATACAAACCATTTACTAGACTAGGAAAAAAAAGAAAGACTATTCAAATAAATGAATCAAAAGTGAAAGAGAAGACATTATAACTGATACCACTGAAATAGAAAGGATCTTAAGAAAATATTATAAACAATTACATGCCAACAAATTGGATAACCTAAAAGAATTAGATAAATTCCTAGACACATAAAATCTACCAAGACTGAATCAGAAAGAAATAGAAAATCTGAATAGCCTGATAATGAGTAAGGAGATTGGATCAGCAATAAAATCTCTCATCAAAGAAAAGCCCACAACTGGACAGCTTTATTCCTGAATTATATCAAGCATAAAACAAACAAACTAACTAATACCAATTATTATCAAACTCTTCCAAAAAATTGAAATGGAGGAAATTCTTCCAAACTCATTTTATGACACTAGCATTATTTTGACACCAAAGCCAGAAAAGCATACAAGAAAAGAAAATTATAGGCCAATATTTCTAATTGATGTAGATGTAAAAATACTTAAGAAAATAATATTAGAAAGCTGAATTCCAGAAGACATTAAAGAAGGATTTAACCTTGGATGCGAGGGTGCAAGGATGAAAGAGGGATTTACCCTGGGATGCAAGGATGGTTCAACATACCAAAATTAATAAATGTGATACACTAAATTTACAAAATGAAGGATAAAAATAACATCATCATCTCACTGGATGCAGAAAAATCATGTGACAAAATATAATGTACTTTCATGATAAAAATTCTCAACAGATTAGGTATAAAGGATATGTACCTCAGGACAATAAAGGCCGTATATGACAAACCCATAGCTAATTTATTATCAGTGGTGAAAAGTTGAAAGCTTTTCCTCTAAGATTAGAGACATGACAAGGATGCCCATTCTTACCACGTCTTTTCAATACAGTACTGGCAGTCCTAGCCAGAGAAGTTAGGCAAGACAAAAGGAAAATTAAAGGCATCCTAATAGAAAAGGAAAAAGTGAAATTGTCTCTATTTGCTGATGACATGATATATGTAGAAAATCCTAAAGACTCCACCAAAGAACTCTTAGAACTGAGAAAGGAATTCAGTAACGTTGCAAGATACAAAACAAACATACAAAATCAGTAGCATTCCTATATACTAATAATGAACTATCTGGAAAAAAAATTAAGAACATCTCATTTATAGTGGCGACAAAAAAATTAAAAACTTAGTTGTAAATTTAATGAAGTATAGTGTATAGTCAATACAATAAAATACGGATGAAAGAAATTGAAAAAAATTAAACGAAAATATTTACTGTGTTCATGGATTGGAAGAATTAATATTTTTTAAATGCCCATACTAACCAAAACAGTCTATAGATTCATTGCAATTCCTATAAAAATTTGATGTCATTTTTTTCACAGAAATGGACAAACAATCCTTAAATTTGTATGAAACCACAAAAGATCCCAAGCAGCTAAAATGATCTTGAGCAAAGAAAACCAACCAACCAACCAACCAAACAAAAACCAAAAAAACATAGCTAGGGGAAATCACACTCCCTAACTTCAAGACATATTATAAAGTGATTGTAATCAAAACAGCATGGTGCTGGCATAAAAACAGACACACGGAGCAAAAAGGAACAGGTTAGAAAACCCAGAAATAAACCCATGCATTTGTAGTCAACTTGTTTTCAACAAAGGTGTCAAGAGCACATGATGGGGAAAAGACAGTCTCGTCAATAAATTGTGTTGGATAAACTGGATATTCACATGAAGTAGAGTAAAATTAGAACCTTAGCTTACAGTGCCCACAAAAAAATAGCTCAAAATGGAGAAAATACTTAAATATAAGACTTTAAATTATAAGACTGCTAGAAGAAAACATAAGGGGAAATCTCCATGACATTGGTCTTAGCAATGTTTTTGTTTTGGATAACACCCCAAAAGCACATGCAACAAAAACAAACATAAACAAGTGCACGGACAGACATAAACAAGTGCACGGCATCAAACTAAAACACTTCTGCACAGTAAAGGCAACAACTAGCAAACTGAAGAGATGGCCCATAGAATGGGAGAAAATGTTTGCAAACCATATGTCTGATAATGGGCTAATAGCCAAAATATATAAGGAACTCAGGCCAGGCATGGCTTACACTTGTAATCCCAGCACTTTCAGAGGTCGAGTAGGGCAGATCACGAGGCCAGGAGTTCAAGACCAGCCTGGTCAACATGGTGAAACCCCCATCTCTACTAAAAACAAAAAACTTAGCCAAGCGTGGTGGCACATACCTGTAGTCCCAGCTACTTGGGAGGCTGAGGCAGAAGAATCACTTGAGCCCGGAAGGTGGACATTGCAATGAGCCAAGATTGTGCCACTGCACTCCAACTTGGGCGACAGAGTGAGACTGTCTCAAAAAAGAAAGGAAGAAAGAAAGAAAAGAACCTCAGATAACTTAATAGCAAGAAAACAAATAAAGTGATTAAAAAATAAGCAAAGAACCTAAACAGACATTTCTCAAAAGAAGACATAGAAATGGCCAATAAGTACATCAAAAAATCGCTCAGAATCACTATTCAAGGAAATGCAGATTAAAGCCACACTGAGAAACCATCTCACCTGTTAGAATGGATTTGTCAGATCATGAATGATTATGTTTTGGAGGGGACTGGGAGAAAAGGGAAATTATGCAATGTTTGTGGGAATATAAATTAGTATGGCAATTACGGAAAACAGTAAATAGTTTCCTCTAGAAACTGAAAAGAGAGCTACCATATGACCCAGTAATCTCGCTTCTGGGTATTTATTCAAAAAAATGAAAATCAATGTGTTTTAAGGATGTCTTAACTCTCATGTTCTTTGCAGTGTTATTCACAATAGCCAAGATATGGAAAAAAATCAATGTCCATCAATGGATGAAGAGATAAAGAAAATGTAGTACGTACACAACAAAACACTATTTAGTTTTAAAAGGAGGAAAATCCTGTCATTTATGACATGAATGAATCTAGAGAGTATTATGCCAAGTGAAATAAACCAACCACACAAAAAATCACATGATCTCACATGTAAGTGAACTCTAACAAAGCTGAATTTGTAGAAGTAGAGTAGAGTGGTGGTTATCAGAGTCTTAGGGAGTGAGGAATTGGGGAGAATGCGGAGCTGTTGATAAAATCAGATAGACAGCAGGAATAGAGTTTTAGATCTATTGCCCATCATTACAATGCATAGTTGAGAGCAATGCATTATAAATTTAAAAATAACAGTAAATATCAAACATCTCACCATAAAAAAGTGATAGGAAATCAAGGTAGTAGATATGCTAACTACTTTGATTTCATCACATTGTATCCCATAAACATAATCTGTCAATCATAAATAACATAAATAATAACTTTTTTCAAAAATAAAAATAAATAAAAACAAACAAAAACATATAGTCTATCTCCAGGGTAAGTGACCTTAACCACTGGTTAAGGTCATATTGCCCTTTAAAATTATCTAGAAGGAAAGCTACAAAAAACAATTAACACAGGCTAGTATTAGTAAAGTAAAAGGCCATGTAGAATATGAAAATATAGCCTAGTCTAAAAAATAAAAGTATGAAATACAGAGTTCGGAGAGCAACAAACATCAGTAATAAATGCTTTTCTTAATTTCTCCTGCTTCATAAGAGCATGCCATCATCAAGAAATTATTGAGTTGAAATTCAGAGTTTATTAC
Organism: Saimiri boliviensis; assembly: GCF_048565385.1. Classification (NCBI taxonomy): domain Eukaryota; kingdom Metazoa; phylum Chordata; class Mammalia; order Primates; family Cebidae; genus Saimiri; species Saimiri boliviensis. The sequence goes on from NC_133455.1 coordinate 112,067,725, forward strand.
TACAGTGAAATCTTTTATGTAATGAAAAATGAGTGTGTAGAAATGATTGCTATAGGAGAATTGAGTGAAAATTGCGGATGTGTAATTTTGTCAACCACTTTAATTTGCATCTTGGTGAAAGAAAATTTAAAAATGAAGATAGGTCAGGCACGTGGCACATGCCTATAATTCCAGGATTTTGGGCAGAGGCACAAACTGCTTGAGCCCAAGAGTCAAAGTCCAGCCTCGGCAACATGGTGAGATCGTATCTCTACAAAACAATAAAAAAGTGAACTAGGTATGGTGATGCATGCCTGTGGTCCCAGCTACTTGGGAAGCTAAGGTAAGAGGATTGCCCGAGTCCAGGTATGTAGAGGCTGCAGTGAGCCATGATTGTGCCACTACACTCCAACCTTTGAGACAGAGTAAGACCCTGTCTCAAAAATGAAAAGATAATAATAAGTAGTAGTTCAAAAGGAAAACCAGTAGGTTTCAGAGAGCTGGAGAAGTCCCTCATGGTTTCCACTGTAAGATTAGCCAAATTTTCCCCAGAATCGTAAGAAATATCTCAATTGTCCTTTGATTTAATCTGATGGCATAAATTCTCCTTAGTCTCACAACTAAAGCCATTAAAAAGGGACTGTTTGCTTATATGAAGGATGTAAAATCCTTCATAATCATAACTAAGATTTATTTTTCTTCTCTTAGAAGTTTGAAAGTTTATGGGAGCCTCAGAGTTGGTCTAAGCATCAAAATAGAATTTCCAGATTCCTGGATAACTGAATTCAGAGGAATTGTTCAGGGATACCTGGGCATAGATTCCAAATAAGAGAGTGGCTTTGCTAACTCAATTTAACTCAAGAACCAGGAGAGATCAATATCTGTGACATTCCCTAAACAGAGTAACACAGATGCTTAATGTAAGATGTTCTGGAATGGTGAAGCATGAGTATAAAAGGGCAGCAGCCCAGTAAGAAATCAGTATTTTTCTCAAGACCCTTCTTATAAAAAATATCACCTCTTTTGCTGTGTTAGTTAATACACAATAAATTAGTTAATATATGTTAATAATATTTTGTAAATCATAAAAAGTTATACAAATGCTTTTCCCTTCCATGTTTTTAAGGAATAGGCAATAGGAGAAACACATGTATCTGCACATATAAACTCTATGCTCCCAGTGGGTGCAGCATTTTATGTTAAAGATGATGACCTAGGGTTATTGTTAGTTGGTATTGGAGCATTCATTATATGATCTTGCCAGACTGTGGGACATTATGACAGTCCTAGGGCATGATTTATATATCTGGCTTTGAATATTATGGAGGGGCATTATTAAACCCATTTTTGCCTAGTGTTCCGTTACTGGAACCCTAAGCCTGTGGAAGTTACTTATATCCTACTGCTCAAGGTCATCGCCAATATCTAATTTTTCACACAAAAATTTGCAACCTCCAGCACAAAGGGGTTAATACATCTGAGTATGTGTACAGAATCTAGGTGGGGACCAGGTTTCCTTCTAAAAATGGGGTCCATAATGTAATAAGTGTGAGACAAATACAAATGTTCATTTTTCCTGGGGGACTACAAAGGTCCTACTTACAGAATCTATAAGACTTGTAAAAGGACTTCTGTGTGCCTAAAAGTCAATAAGAACAGTCAGTGAACCTAGGATGGAAGAAGTCAGTTGTCCAACAAAACAACTTTCAGTGAATTCCAGAAACAACTGTGTGAGCCTTGGAGGAGGAATATTAGATGCTTTCTACAATTCAAAAGATGGTATAATAGGTATGGTTCAATTTTACCATTAAACAAACTCAGGGCAAAAGTATCAGGATTGAGAAAGTAATTCAAGGAGACACTGCCAATGAGCCTTACAGAAGCCACCCACCAATGGACATAAAATCTTAGAAATAATAATCCAAATGGATCATGGACTTGCAGTTGGCCTCCTTAGCTGGTGGTTAATAACTAAAATTCTCAAAAGAAGACAGTAGCAACTTTATTTTCATTCATCCAATCAATAATTATTGAATGGTTGATGATTGATTTATTAGCTGCTTAATTCAGCAAAAAATATTAAGAACCCATTATGAATGTGGCTCTATGCTGGGCACATTTTAAATTTACTTATGATGCTGCCTAAGAAAAGTTTAAAATTGCCAAACTCTAGTAGTGGTAGCTGCTCTAGCATCAACAGGCAACCAAACTGGAGCTCGATCTTCTCTACAGACCCTGATATATGAACTTACCATATTGGTTTTTTTTTGTTTTTTAATTTTTCTTCTTTTTTTAAATTTTGAACTTACCATATTGTTTTAATAACCTTTTCTTTACTTTTTTTATGTCTCCCAACTGGATCTTTTTAAATAGAACTGAAATATCTTTGTTCATTTTAAATCACTCACATGAACCACACAGAAGCTAGTGGAATAAATAAGGGTCCTCCAACAGTGTACAATTCATCAAAATTAAAAAAAAATAAAGATGTTAAAACTGAATCTTTGAATTTCTAGAAAAAGGTGGAGTTCAGGGAATAACTGTTACATGAGTAAGCTATATATATATACATATACTAAAGTATGTTAATTGACATTTGTCCCTCATAAGCTAGGTATCCCTCCTCTATGACATTCTCATGGTCTGTACATCTCTCTATCTCTGCCATTGTATAACATTTTATAATAATCATTTATGTGTTTTTATTTGCAGTGCTTGAAAGAGTATCCCTAATTGAGATGGTAAGTGTATATTATCTTTGTATCTCCAATGTTTATCACAGTCGTTGGCATGCAGACCATTCCCAGTGGACATCTAAGAAGTGAATGAAGGCCAGGCGCAGTGGCTCACGCCTGTAATCCCAGCACCTTGGGAGGCCAAGACAGGTGGATCGCTTGAAGCCAGGAGTTTCAGACCAGCCTGGCCAAAATGGCAAAACCCCATCTTTAATAAAAATGCAAAAATTAGTCAGGTGTGGTGGCGTACTCGTGTAGTCCCAGCTACTTGGCAGGGTGAGGCAGCAGAATCACTTGAACTCTGGAGGTGGAGGTTGCCGTGAGCAGAGATTGCACAATTGCACTCTAGCCTGGGCAACAAAGTGAGACTCCATCTTAAAAAAATAAAATTAAAATAAAATAAGTGAATGGATATGTGGTGATTTTTTCCGAGGCTATTTATTAAAGAAAGCAATGTATTAAAAGTAACAAAAAGTAAAATAATCCATTTGTATGCCTTTACAAAAAAGGAGTTGTCTATGTTGGCATTTTAATGCAAGGTTATGGCCATCTAGTATAAATTCGATCACATTATTTTGTAAGATATATTATTATTTCTTATATTAAGGGGCTGTTCTTAGGTAAAATTGACTGATTAGTCTTTGGAATGGTTTGATCCCTTTTCTACCCTAATATGAAATATGTTTTTAAAGATTTTTAGTCTCCAACCTCTTCCTTACTTTAAGCTCAAATAAAATGAAACATAACCTATTCATCCATCAGCATTCTTTATTTTGGTAAATAATATAATTATTCAGTCATTTGCTAAGATAAAACCATCTAGGTATCACCCTTGAATATTTTCTTTTCTCTGACCTTCTGTGCTCCTCCTCCAGTTCATTAATCAAAGCCAATGTCCAATCAATTAGCAGGTCCTGTGACTCTGTCTTCAAAATATATTCTGAATCTGTCAGTTTTTATTACTTCTACCTTTACTGGTCTCACTTTATTGCAGTAGTCTCTTCACTGGTCTCTGTTACACAGGGCATCAGGAGGAAGCTTTTGAAAATCACTGAAGTCCAACAGTTTCCCCGAACTAAACAAATAAAAGCCAAACTCTATATGCCCTCTGTACCCTAGCTGATTGGGCCTCTACCAGACTCTTCACCCTTACCTCCTACTGCCTGTCCTCTCCATGCCATCTCAGGAATCCAGGTCTTCTTGTCACTGGAACATGCCAGGCTTATTTCTGTGCTCACTGCTATTATATGTGCTATTCTCTCTTCCTAAAATACTCTTCTCACGGATCTCCATGAGGTGGTCAGATGAACACAGCTTTTTGTCATGTCTTCGGAGAGGTCTCTTTAAAATACTATCCCCACTCCAGTTAATTTCTATTCCGTTTCTCTGCTTTAGTTTTCTAAAATAACTTCTCATTTTCTCATGTCATTTCTTTGCTTATAAACTTGTTTAATGTCTTTCATCCATACTAGAAAGAGATCAGAGTTTGTATCTGTCTTGTTTACTCTTGTATCCTTGAATACTAGGTACTCCCTAAATATCTGTGGAATGATGTAAGGCTAATTCAGTGTGGGAGGTATGCTAGTATTTTTATGTGTAGACCACTGGTGATTTGCTATGAGCAATATATCAGATGTTTTGAGATTATCAATTTATACCTCATTGTCCATTCATGGTTCATAAAGAAACAAAAATATTATTTCAAATGATGCAGACTAAAACAGGATTAGTTACTTCTCGTGGGGGAAGGTCAGTTTAGTCTACTACCAATTTGAGGAAATCAAATTTGTTGCATTAAAAATTGACTTTAAAATTTTTCTTCAATCTTTTTAGATATATTATAATGTTTATATTACCTTGGGGGATTTGAGAGATGGGAGCAAGTCATCAGCAGGGCTTCTATGCCATTACATATTGTACATAGTGCTCAGGACATTGCTTAATTACTGTAATAAACATTTGTGCACTGACCTTTTTATCCCTCCAAATGTTTGTGCATGACCTAAGAATTTTCCAAAGTCAATGTGAAACATGTGTCCCGACTTTGTCAGCATGATATTATCATTGTGACGGTCACATACTCCCAGGATGAATGTTACCACACACCAGCCAGCACAGGAGTAGAAAAAGTTCCTCAAGGCCTAATCCATTGAAAAACAATAACACAAAAATAACAACAAAAATGAAAAAATGCATTAGCATCAGAGATAATCATAAAAAGTAAATGATAAAAAGCAAAATTACATAATTAGAAAAAATGTCTACAGCTCAGTGGACAGAAGGGTACAGTTAAACAGCCAATTCTTGATCTGCTACAGAAGAATATGAAACAACCATTCTTTAGCCTAATAGATTAATATTTTCATTGAAACTGGGGAAAATATCTCCTTCATTCAGATGGAGCTAATTTTCGTGGTTTACTAGAGGGGTTTCCTACTATGATTTTTTGATACATCAAACATATAATATTCGATGATTTTTTTTCAAAGTAAAAGAAGGAAGAACAATATCACAATATCACCTAATATTGCCTATTCCCAAATAAATTTTAAAACATCAACTGTTTAATAGCTGAAATTTTGGAATACAGAGAAAGCTATACTGAGAAATCTATAACATTTTATGTGTCTTTTTACAAATAGTTCATCAATGTAGTTGATGTCTGAAGGTGTTTGGTATAATATCTATATATGTACACATATATATATTTATTATACATATAATAAATATATGTAATATATATAATTTGTTAATCCAAATGTTCTTCACTTATATGTGTGCATGTATATAAATATAATAGATGATATATAAAATACACACATATATCATATATGTGTTATATATATACCCATAAGGTATTATATGATTAATACATGTATCATATATATTATATATGTGTATATTATATATATACATATATAATATATGTGTATATGTATATACACACATAATATATATGTGTATATAGACAATATGCATTGTATTATATTGGTATAATACATATCATATGTAATACATAGATATATACATACACATACACGTATATGGAATGTGTATATATGATATATATACATGTATATCATATATATGTGTATCAAACATATATTAAACACATATACACATATATACCTATATACACATTCCATATATACATTTGTATGTACATATATACACATTCTCTATATATACATATATGTGTGTGTATACACATACACACATATATACATATATATTTGTATATTTGTATATATGTATATATACATATATACACATATATACAAATACATCTATATATACACACACATATATATATATTTTCATGGTTTACTATGTGTGTGTGTGTGTGTGTCAGTGAATGCCTGTGTGGCTGGAAGCAGATTATCACTAAATCAATTTGTGCTTATGTTCTCTAATGAACAGAGGTTTCTTTCCAAAAACACACTTTGTTTCCAAAATGGTCTCCTGGGTATACATCATTTCATCAGCATGGTAGTATAACCATGAATGATTGGTTGGGCCTAGGTTATGGGTCTCCTAGCATGGTGGGGCTGCCTTGGTGCAGTGAAGGCCAGGTCACCAGGATGCATGCTAGAATATCTTAGTTCCAGGTCTCCCATGTCCCTAAGCAAGTCACTGAATTTGTCAGTCCAAATGTTCTTCACTTATAAAGTGAAAATAATAAAATATGTCCTTCACATGGTGATTGTGAAGAGCAATGTATTTGGAAACACTTCATACAACATAACCACAAGGATTAATGCAAAATTGAAGTTATAATTATGAGAACCACTGAAAAGTAGATTTCGAGTTAATTGTATTGAATTATTTATTATTTGGCCTGTAAGGCTTATATTTTGCTCCAACACAAGGTTATAGAAGTGTGGAACAGATGAAGTATGGGGTCTTTTTTATCATGACCTTTTTATCATAGGTAGGTGACCAATCATCCCAGTTTACCCAGGTTGGAGGAATGTCTCAGAATAAAGCGATTTCAGTGCACAGGATAGTACCAACCAAATCTAACGGTGTATTTTTGCATGAATTAGCATATTGGTGCTCCTGCCTCTAGGGGGACCCAGTTGCACCAGATCATAGCTTGGCAGTTGGAACAAGGCCTGGTTCTATCCACACTCATCTCCTTAGCCAGGATCTCTGATATAGGGCAGAACCTGCACAACTGTACCTTGTAAGCCAGATACCAAAACAAAGTAAGCTGTAAGAAAAAACTTTGCAGTTGAATAAAACAGTATATTTTGTAAAATTATGATATAAATAAACTCTATTTTGCATTTTGCAAACCATTAAGAAAATGCGAGATGAAAAAGTAGAGAATGGCAGAAGAAACATATTGCAAAGAAAAGAAGGGGTTTTTATAGAAATTGGAGATTCCTTAAAGGAGGTAATTTCAAGGGGTGTTGTTTCTGGGGTGAGATTGATGTCAGCTGAGCAAAAAAAAAAATCTTTATTGATAATGAGGAATTTAACCCAGAAACTCAACAAAATACAGAGACTTTTATATAGTTAATATATTATTTAAACTGGGTCATTATTATGGGCTGACGATTGAGTGAATTAGAATGTGAAGTGCACTTACTTTACATTTCTACAAATCAGAATATATAATGAACCAGAGCATATTTGTATTTAAGTACATTATTTAAAATGATCTGCATCAGGACAAACCTTTTCATAATCTGCCTTTAAGTGGTTGTGCTGACTGAACCACTTTTTGATTGTATTTTCTTTCAATGGTCCTATCAGTCCAGAATGGTGATGAATCTTTGCCAGGGTCACAGCATCAGGTACCATCTGCACCATTCCTGGTAGATAGAAAAAGGTTTATGCAGACAATTCCTTCATCACAGGATGAGGGAGCCTTAGGAAATATAACAACAATAGCTTCCGGCACTGCTAGATTACTCCTTTCCTTTCCAAACCTCTTTTTTTTCTGGAGGAGGCTTGCTTATCTGGATGTATCTCTTTCTAATTCTTCCTAAAATCCTGGAGAACAGTGAGGCTATTTGTATTTGGATCAGATTTATCAGAAGCAGCTTTAATATTTTTTCTAGAGCTATAGTAGAAAGCCAGTCTTGATGATGCACAGAGACCCCGCTGAATCAATAGAGTAGTGGATTAATGATCACATGGCTGGTGCATTCATTTACAGTTTAAGGGAGGAGATTTAAGTCTGGATAACAAACATATTTACAACTTAAAGGAGCCAAATATACTTCCATAACAAACACTGCATATATATTATAAAAATCAATGTTCAGGTTAAAAAAAGCATCATGGTTATATTTCTGGGAGTGAACAGAATAATTCAGCAGTAAACAGGTAGAGAGACACCTGCTCCTTCCTTCTCAGTCAACATTAAAGAGAAACTACAATAGCAATTTCTTTTTAAAGGGAGCATATATTGTTTGAACTTAAATAGGAAATTTGCTCCACTGGCCATTTATCCATAAAGACTTTTTTTTTATTGTGCCCCTAAGTTTACTGGAAAGTAAAAATCTGCAAATCTGATTTTTATACTATACAGAACAGCAATTTAAATCTAGTACTTAAAGCTCTTTCATGGCTAATGTCTACAAAACAACCTGCAATGCACAGTATTACAAATAAAGTCATTAAAAGAAATTAAAGTCTAGAGATTCTGATTTCCACAGTCTTGACAATTGGAAGAGTTGCAAACTCAAATTCCCATAGAGACCAGGGACACAAATATAACTATATGAACAGAGAGATGGCTGAGTTTTTTTAATTGACTATTTCGTGATCTGCCTTAAAAGCATTCAAATTAACCAACACTAAAGTAGATTATGGTGATGATAAACAAAACACTTATCTGTGCTGAATTTGGTCATTTGTAGCTAGTTTGCAGTCTTAATTTCTTTTAACATCTAATAGTCCTGTTGTGATCAATGGGCATCTACATTTGTGGATCAGAAAGATACTTCACATCCCAGAAACAAGTCCTGGGAATACCTATAGTATCATTATACTTCTCCCTCCTCCACTAGCAGTATTCAGCTGTTGCTCAGGTTTTTTCATGTGTGTTAAGGTAGACAGCAGATCTAAAACATCTAATATCAGTAGGTGATGCTTTTTAATTCTGAAAATTTTCCTCCTCACTTTTCCAGTTCCTCTATTTAACACTTCCTAAAGGAAGTCATTTCTACCTGGTTGATGAGTGTTTCAATGCCGTCTTACCTTTGACCATGCCCCAAATTAGAACTTAGATGATTGCACCTTTTTGGACACTTTGCTGCAGCAATGTCAATTGCTTTTCCAACTACATTGATCTTTAGGGAGTTAATACTTGCTAAAAACAAGGTGAATTGCTGACTACCCAGAAAAGCTTGTACCTAATTTATAGTAATTATGGTGGCTAAATTCTACTCATTAATTGAAATCATACATTTATACATTTTAAGCTAATGTATATCATATACTATTTAAATACTTCTAACATAATTCTGTGCAGATAAAGTAATATGTGCGGTTTTATTCTTATAATCCTTTAATGCAGCATTTCTCAAATTTTAATGCACATGCAAATGACTTGGTGATATGGTTTAGCTGTGTCCGCACTCAAATCTCATCTCAAATTATAATCCTCATAATCCCTATGTGTGGAGGGAGGGAGCTGGTAGGAGGCAATCAGATCATGGGGGTGGTTTTATTCCATGCTGTTCTCATGACAGTGAGTTCTCACAGGGAGAGGAACATCACACATTGGGGCCTGGGGGCTGGTGGGCTAGGGGTGGAAGAGCAGGAGGTGGGGGGATTGGGGAGGGATAGTATTAGGAGAAATACCTAATGTAGATGAGGCAGCGATGGATGCAGTAAACCACCACCATAGCACGTGTATACCTAACAAATCTGCATGATCTGCACATGTACCCCATAACTTAAAGTATAATAAAGAAATTTTGTAAAAAAGATTTGATGGTTTTATTAGTGTTGGCAGTTCCTCCTCCTCCTCCTTTTTTTCCTACCACCTTGTGAAGAAGGTCCTTGCTTCTGCTTCACATTCTGCCATGAATGTAAGTGTGCTGAGGCCTCCCCAGTCACGTGGAACTCTGAGTCAATTAAGCCTCTTTCCTTTATTAATTACCCAGTCTCGGTATTTTTTTTATAGCAGTGTGAAAACAAACTAATACATTTAGGAATTTTGTTAAAATGTTCTAATTGAGTATGGAAGGGGTGGGGCCAGAGATTCTGCATTTCTAACAAGCTCTTAGGTGATGTCAGTGCTGTGGGTCTGTGGTTCACACTTTAAGTAGAAAGCCTCTTAGGGATAAAAATATGCAAGGTGGTATACGAGGTGGTGTCTTTCAGACAAACGTGCATAAGAACCACCCTATCAGCTTTTTGCATTCAACCTTTGAGCCCCTCCCCCCTCCAGGAAGTCTCTGTTAGTATACCTGGATTGGGGTAGGTTGTATTTATTCCTCCCATTACTCTATGTAATTTTTATGCTCAGCAAAGGTGGGGAACTGATGATAAAATAAATCCTGAAGAATTTTTGTCTGGCCTGGAAACTTCTCACAGAACTCCTAGGACATTACATACAAAGTGACCATGAGAATGATAATCAACAATAATGTTGGTAAAGTCATGGAAACTTCATGCCGCCTCAAGGGCGGCAACTCTATTTAGCTCATTTTAGCCTGCATTTCCCATCTCACGTTGTGACATTTCTTGAGAAGAGCAGGTATTCAATAAGCCTTGGAACCTGATTAAAAATGCAACCTAATCTTCTAAAAATGACATTTGTTTTAATGATCTCTATTTCTCTTTAAGAATTATTTTGTCAGTATAATGCCCTCTGAAATCTTACAGCTATTGAAGGTTGTTGTTACTAGACAGAGGAGAAAAATAACTTCTTTGTCTTGTGACATCTGTAACTTTGGATAAGTCTATAGTTATTTTTGCTGAATCATTTTATTAACTAAAAGATTTAGTCTTGGGTACATTCTATGATTATAAACAGAAATGAAATAAAATTTAAAAATTCCATGGGATGAGTAATTTACACAATTTCTGGAGAAAGGGTGATTCATGTAACATCAAAGATCTCAGCTTGAATTATGTAGCATTATTCCTTTTCAGCATTTTAGGATAAGAAAGCATTAGGTCACCTATGTGAAAAGGAGGGTAAAATGCAAGGCATAACAATCTCACGGTAGCAAGGATAAATGACTGTTATAGGAACTAGAGATTTAGAAGGTTTTCAGAGTGGGTCACTTGGCATGGAAGTAAGGAACCCTGTTATCAGAATCAAAATAATTGGCTTATATGACTTATAATGCAATCGTTGTAAGATATCAAGTTGCAAGTGAATTTAGAGGTGTTTTCATACTTAGCATTTAAAATCTCAAGTGCTGACTGGGGTATTGAGCTTGCTGGTAGAACCTCAGGAAGTGAGGAACCATGGAATGACAGTTCTTTTGTGATGACAGATTTAAATTGTGGCTCTGCTTGAATTAAAAAAAAATTACTACATGCTCTAGATTCTCTCTCCAGTTCTATGATTTCATCTCCTTGTTTAAGCACATGTATCTGCTGCAACTCATACCAATTAATTTAATAAAACTCTAAGTGGCAATGGTTATATGTAAAAAAATTTTTTTTTTTTTAGGATACTGGCCAGACGCCGTGGCTCATGCCTGTAATCCCAGGACTTTGAGAGGCTGAGGTGGATGGATCACTGGAGTTCAGGAATTCCAGACCAGTGTGGCCAATGTCGTGAAACCCTGTCTCTACCAAAAATACAAAAATTAGCCAGGCATGGTGGCAGGCCTCTATAATCTCAGCTACATGGGAGGCTGAGGCACAAGAATTGCTGGAACCCGGGAAAAAGAGGTTGTAGTGAGTCGAGATCATGCCATTGCACTCCTGTATGGGCTGACAATAGTGAGACCCAGTCTCAAAAAAAAAAAAATAATAATAAGATACCTTTGATATTGTTTTGTTAATTTGGCATTATTGTAATTAAATATAACCTTTACCTCTGATGTTTTAGTAGTAATTTGGGTGGTCTATTGACATTATTTTCATTGAAAATGTGTGTAAGTGTAATTGCATTTCCACACTGCTTTCTTGACTTTTATAAAGGAAAAGAAATGCTGATGTATGTTAAACATTTACATGTGTGGCCAGCATTAACGGTTGATAGTTTATCTACTCAAAAGTCTTTTAGAAATTAAATTAAGGTTTATAATGTGTTTAGAATTTCCAGAACTCCTTTCGGCAGTTGAAAATGTGTAGATTTTGTGTTAATAAGTAATACTTTTGTGTTATTTTGTAAATCTTATTTTGTAAAACAAGATTTTGTGTTAATAAGTCATAATTGTATTCTTTTAAAAAGGAGTAGGCTTTCCTATTATTATATTAGAAAATGAAAAAAATAACAGTAAGTTATTAATGGAACTAACTCTTAAGGACTCATACAAAGTAACAGTTAACATTTGGATTTTGAAGGCCCTAATGAATACCTAAAAGCATATTATGCTTTATATAAATTCCGTTGGCTTATCATTTTTGAAAATAATTCTTTAAAAAAAGAAGAATGTGTATAGTTCTTTGGATTTTTAAGCTTGTAGTTTAAAGATGGAGAAAATTTTGTAGCCTATTACCAGTGAATACGTGAAATAAGTAATGTGAGCCAATGCACTTTCTAATCTGTACTGACCTTGTTCTTTGCCTGTGGATAGACATCTATAAATGATCATTTGCATATCCAAGCCTTCCTGCAGCCAAATGTTGTCCATCACTTGAATAATCTGCAGAACAAGCATATCCTGACGAAGATCATCTCCAGCCTGTTAAAAACAAAATTACAGACCCTGGGTTTTTCCTTGAATTCCATTAAAATCAGTCAATATAATACATGTCACTTCTTTCCTTGGATACATTTCTAGCCTGACTTACAGTGGTTTCAATGGTTTTGTTAGCACTAAAAGTATCTTGTGTTTCTAATAAACAAATTTTAAAAATGAGAACTTCCCTTTAAATAATTATAGAAGCTTCAACCATCAAATTAGAGGCACTGCTTGAAATGTTGTTCCTTGATAATAATTTTCAATTTATTATCCACGTGTAATTTCTCAGATTCAAAGTCTGGCAAAGACAGGCTGGATGAATATTTATTCAAATATCAAACCTAGCCAAGAGAGATCTCTTTCTAAGCAAAACATTATTTGGTATGCCATAAATTTATGCACTGATATGCAGTTAGAATATCAAGCGCTTCCTGAGTAGGAGTCTAAATAGCAACCATATGATTGATTAGACTTTAAATCAGTGATTTCTAAAATTATTTTGAAGAGAGTTAAAAGGTTTTCTGAGAAAATAATTCTTGATAATAATAAGAAATAATAAAGTGGTGATAGTCTTGTATTGTGAAGGAGATGTAATATGTCCAAAGGTGAAGAATACTTCTATCCTTTTAAACAAATAGGAACTTTGGTTTTGAAAACCACTTTCTAAATTATACATGGAAAATTCTACCATGATAATATTCTGTTTTCTTTTTTCTGCTTCATCAAAAGTACAGTGTTGTGGGACCACTAGTTCTTGAGGTAACAGGACAAAGCACAAGTATGGACACATTACTCATTGTTCTCCAAAATAGACAGAATTGACCAAAAATTCATTCTGAGACCTTGCTGCATGGCTTGGCTGAATAATAGACTAAATGAACTGGAGGACTGTCATATTCTTACATTTTACCTTTATTTCCCTCTCGGTTCCCGCTTTCCTATGTGCCTAGAAACCTGTTACTACCTTTTCTCTGTTTTTCCAGTGGGAATAATGATGAAGACTGAAATGATTCCTATTTACTTTTTTATTTAAAAGGAAAAAAATAACTCAAATTACTAAAATCAGTAAGTGCTGGCAGGGAGAACTTGATGTTAAATTAACTTATGTCATTTCAGTTCCAGTTAATTTTGATCCTAATTCAGTATCTAGACCAAAATAAAACTTTCCTCCTAGGGGCTCACCACACATTCAAATTTCTGTGCCACTTAAAAGCAATCATATCACTTCATTTATTGAAATATATTCCCTTGGGTTTTGCACTGAAGGATCCCTGGCTTTGAGCCAGTAATGTTTGATATATTGCCAATTGGAGTTTGGCACATACTATATATAATCCTGTAAAAAGGCAGAATCTAAAATAGCTGAAAAACCTCTGTGTTGGTGCTGGAGGAAAATAGCTACAATTTCTTTTTGTGAGTAATAAATTGATATTTCTGTCTATTGAATCAATTCATATTTTAAGAGCACTACCATACCTTAAAAATAATGGGGATGTTTTTGCCCATTGGATTAGCATTGATGAAAGTAATCTTCAATGGCAAAGCATTAGATGTAAAATATGAACATGCCTATAGTAAAAGAAAAAGGGAAAACTAGTGAGCAAAATAAAGCAACCCCCAACCCCAAAAAGGCAAACATTTTTCCCAAAATCACAGCCCTTGCAGACTTTGTTGTATGAACAAATATAACACATATGAATAATTTTTATACTTTGGAACACAGAAACATATATATATTTAAATGTAGTCTATTAACTAGAGCCTTTACTTTGAAACCAACCAAGAAACCAGCGTTTTGACAGATTGTAAGTCTTCAACTATGCTTTTTCCTCAATGAACAGTAGTGATACGTTCGAGGTTTAAATGAACTAAGCAGTACATGAATTATTGTGCTTATGCTAGCCGGTTAGTAGATAAAAGTTAAATTTTATTTTAAAAACTTTATTTCCTTTCTGTTATTTTTACATTGCAGAATACTTTAAAGACAAATGGATAGTGAGTTAAGAAAGACTTCAGTTCAAATCTAAGCTTTATAACTCACTTGCTGTAAAGTGGAGGTAGTAACCCCTCCTTCATACATCTTTGTGGTAGATAAATGAACTAATGAATATCAAATATCTTTTACAGTGCCTGACATTAATCAGGTACTTTGAAAAATCCTTACTTTTTCTCTTTTAGTTAATGAACATTTTCTTGTTTTTATAAATAACAATACAACACATATTTAGTCTTCTCATTTACTGTAATTACACTTTCCATCTGCGTTTTCAGCTTTGTGATATTGACTACTTTTCACTCTACTTTCCTTGTTGCCTATTTTCCTTTTATTTTCTTACAACCGAGCACTGAAAAGCTCTATGTCTTTAGACTATGAGAGAGTTCATAATGACATTGAAGACTTAATATGAAGAAAGGAAAACAACTTGGTGCTTTCAATTTATCCACTTGGTAAAATATGAAATCAATGCATGTTGAAGGATCGGTTTGAACAATGTTATCTGCAAGAAGTCTGAAATTAGTAGAAACTGAGAGAAAATACTGACCGATCAACACAAATCTAACCCCAAATCTAACTAAACACAAACCCTTGCTTACACAATTATAAGCAAGAGTTTAAGAAATTGAAAGTAGATATTGGGTTAGTTTTGTCTTGCTAGGTCAGTAAGAAATAGATATTTTATAGATAAATATAGATGCTTTATCTATAAATAAGAATAGATGTTTTACCTTTAAATGAGAATAGATGTTTTACTGTTTTATGGGTGAGGATGCTTGTTAGACAATGAAATTCTGTTGCAAATGTCAGATAATTAGGGATCACATGACCATATATTATGATATTGAATTATCAAATTCTATATTAGGCAAAAAAATGAGTGTAGATCAGTGGCTTTGAAATTCTGCTCATTGATTTTGCGGGGATCTCTTTGAGTTATCCCAAGTTCAGGGAGGCTGAAAGCAAGGCTTAGCTTCTTTTTAACTATCATCCAGAGATGTTCTGCTTTTATTGTTTCATACCCTGGTTTTTACATGCAGTATATATTTGATTCATGTCAAAAATATATATTTAACAACTAGTATGCACGTTATATGCTAAAAAGGAGACATCATATTTATCTTCACAAAGCCTATATATGTTTATATACACACACACATTAAATTGAAAGTAATTCACAAGGGAGTTTATTGCCATTGAATAAAGCCACATTTTAAGAAAAAAATTTTCAGAGGTTAACTAGATCTTAAAGATTGTGAGAGGCATAGATTAACAAATAGGCAGAACCAAAGGTTTTCTAGATAGAAAAAGGCAAATAATAAGATACTAGATTGCAGTAATAAAGTAGATTGGAATTCCCATAGACAGAAAGAATTAATCAGAATCTTAGAGGAGGATTTTATGGCTATGGTATAACAAGATAGAAAAGTTGGAAGAAAGGAAGATATGATCTCTGTCCTTGAGAAGCACGCATTAATGACATAGATCTAAAAATTAGTTGAAAAAGACACCAGTAAGTAAATGAAATACCTGGTCCTTGTTTTCCCTGAGTAATGGGGAAGAATTGCATTCAGTTCTTCCCACTCTCCCACTTGGTCCATTCTTTAGTGATTTAAAAGGAAATAGGGAATAGTTCATTGTTATTAATGATTTGTGGGTAAGGATGGGAGGTAAAGGTTGAGAATCAGCTCAGACCTGAGCCCCTTGCCCTTTGTCTTTGAGAGCCATGCTTTAAGAAATGAATTGAGCCAGACCTGAGTGCTTCTCCCTAGCATAGTTGACTGATGGTGACAGAATGCTGATTAAAGGCTTTCCCATGCTCACTTCATTCAAAGGGCTCCTTTCCAGTGTGAACTCTCTGGTGTACTATCACCTATGAGCTATAATAGCTCACACAATCATATAACAGCTTTCACACAATCATTGCATTTATAAGATTTCTCCCCACAATGGGTTCTCTGATATACCATTAGACTGGCACTAATAAATGAAATATCTTCCCATACTCATTATATTTGTAGGGTTTCTCAATAGTGTGAATTCTCTGGTGTATAATCAGGTATGAGTTTTGATTACAGAATTCCATGTTTATCATATTTATAGGGCTTTTGGCCTGTGTGAACTCTCTGACACAGAATAAGACATTTACTCAGACCAAATGTCTTGTCACACTGCATTTAAAAGGTATGAATTTTCTCATAGTCAAGAAATTGAATCCTGCTACAAGGCCTCTCCAAACTGCCTCCCTTTAAATAAGTTTTTTTTATATGCTCCTCAGTGTGGAGGCTCTGATGTCAAATAAGACATTTACTTTGAATGAAGGCCTTGCAATATTCATCATGCTTACAAGTATCCTTCCCGGTGTGGATTCTTCAACTGGTTTCTGTTGGAACAGAGAGCTTCTGCATACTCATTTCAACTGTAAGTCTTCTCACGTATTTGTTCAATGGGACTGGAGAATAGAGTAAAATGTTTCCCAAGATGGTGTCACCTGGCCATGTCCCTCCTGTTCATTGTTGAACCCACAGGCGCCCAACCCTGTGTGAAGCAGAGCTAGTCAGAGCAAATGGAACAAGAGGGTGGCTCTACTTGGGACAGCTTCTGCAGGAAGATATTTACTTTGAACGAAGGCCTTGCAATAACTAACTGCCGGGTGCTGTGGGAAGGAGTGTGGTCCCACCTGTAGCAGTAGGAGTGGTGACTCCTGAGCAGCTGACCCCTGGCCCAGCTGGCTCACCTGCACATGCCAAACTTACATGTAATTTTAAATGAAAAAAAAAAAAAAAAATCACTGTTCTCCTTTAAAACAGCAGGCCAAGAAAGCAAAAGCAAAATAACAACACATGGACTCAGTGATCCCTGCTGTTCTTTCTACAATAAGCTACAGTGTCTTTTAAATGCTGAGTTCTTTTTTAATTTTTTAAATTAATTAATTAATTTTTAAAATTGATTTTAGGTTTTGGGGTACATGTGAAGAACATGCAAGATTGTTGCATAGGTACACACATGGCATCACCTATATCTGACGTTTCTCCCCACGCTATCTCTCCCCAACTCCCCACGCCCCACTGTCCCTCCCCTATTTACCCTGTACATGCTCAGCATTAGTCAAGAATACTGCTGATGATTAAAAAGTTGTGCAATTTTTTGAAAATTAGTAATGATTTGGATTTCAGCCCACACATATCTCAGTTTAAGCAATTCGAAGCCTTATTTTGTTACATTTCGAAATGTTTACGAAGCATATCAAAAAATTTGCAGGGAGTCTTACTAGTGGCAAAGTGACAAAGATGATGGTATTAAGTTTGTAGCAAAACATTTTACATTCACAGTAATAATGGTCTAATTTTTCTCCTAGTTATTGGGTTTTTTTTCTTGACTATCTTATGACTTAAGTAACATTTATTGTCCATGCATGATACCTTAACCTCTTCATTTTTAAATCTAACATATCAGTCATTTTCTCTGTAGTGTCTTTGTACTCTTGGGCTTTTGAGAAGGAGGATAATAAAACTTATTGGAAACAAGGAATAAAGAATGATTCTAAGTCAGAAAAGTTCCCATATGACTGAGGAGGTACCATATGACTAAGGATTAGGAAGAGAAGGCTTAGGAAGTTGTGTCTGACAATGCCAAGATGGGCTTTCCAGGTGTGAGTAAAATCACAAAATATATGACACTATGACATATTAGATAGGATGAATTTTAAATTGAATCCAAATGGAAATGTTTTAGCTAATGATTAATGTTTGTGTACCAGGTATGGTTACGCACATAGTCTGAAAAAACCATGAAATTATACCCAGCCTGCATGGGGTCACCAAATCAGTCATTTTTAACAAGTTAAGAAATTAATCCAGTGATATCTTCCTCTATTTTTTTTCACTGAACTGACGGATAGTTTGTTTCCAAATAAACAAACCATAAGATAAGGCCAACGTGATCCTTACTGGTCATAGTGCACCAAATGGAAAACACAATGTGAATGAATTCAATTACTTTTTCCTTAAAATAATTGCAATGTCAATTTATGAATTATTTTTGCCATTTTGAACATACAGAGTGAACTAGACTATACAAAACAGACATATTCAATTGATCCACTGAATAAGTTGACTAAGTTGACTTACATCATGATCAATCCCTTTTACACATAGGGCAGGGTTCAGAGGAAGATGACAAGTAGTTACATCTTGAAAGAACTCTTCTAGTCTGCCCATTTCTTTCTCCAGTACCTCCTGTAAAAAATCATTACAAAAGGATTTAAGAAAATGTAAAGAACTTGACTTTTCTTTCAAGTTATACTTTTCTTCTATTGATTAAATGAATTCTTGAATTCAGGGTTGCACACTTTGGTGACTTTGGGGTCAGGCAAGTGATATAGTCAGGCATGAGGAGACAGTGGGCTCAAGACAATAGGGCGTGTTGGAAAAATAGGGAACTAAAGCATGCATGCCCTTTCTAAAGAACCTTAAATTCAACTAAAAGTAAAAACCAAACAAAGCACTGTCCTGGTCCAACAAAACATAAGGGGTTGGACTTGACCTGTGTGGTCACCAGTTTGCAAACTCTGCTTTAAGTAATTATTAACATGATTCTGATAATTTTCTGAAATCTGAATGTGTGACTCTCCAGATTTACACTCAATATTTACACTCAATAGTAAAGAGTGCATTTTACAAAAAAAAAAAGTACATTAGTAACAACAATGACAAAAGGCAATTACATAATCCTGTCAGAAATAATATGTATGAACAAATAGTTTACTGGATGTCAATGAGTGTATTTCTGATATTTACTTCCTCCTACACTCCACTATACTCGTGGCAAGTCAGATATCACAAACAACACCTTTAAAATTGTGCACCCTATGACAAAACAGATAGGAAATAATAATTCATTACATAAGAGATTTAAAAAGCTTCTTTTAGTCCACTTTTACATATATACAACAGAGTACTATCCAATCATAAAAAAAAAAATGAGATCTTGTCATTTGCAACAACATGGATAGAACTGGAAGTCATTATGTTATGTACAATAAACCAGGCACAGGAAGACAAATACCACATGTTCTCACTCAGCTGTGACAGTTAAAATGTAAAACAATTAAACTCATGGAGACAGAGAGTAGGAGGATGGTTACTGGAGGCTGGGAAGGGTAGTCAGTGCAGCAGCAGGCAGGGAATAGTAAATGGGTATTAAAAAAGTAGTTAGAGTGAATTAGAAAGACTTACTATTTGCTAGCACAAGGTGACTATAGTAGAAAATAATTTATTTGTGCATTTTAAAATTAAAAATTAAAAAAAGAAACTTTTTGAGCCCCATGCGGAAGACAAGGATATCATATTACTAATGTTCACTCAGAATTCAAGAGTTTCTTAGCTTTTACTCCTGGCTCATTGGCAAATAATAGAATCTACAGCTCCCAGAATCCGGAAGAGCAAAGTGGAGAGACAAAAATTGCATTACAGCCCTCGGTGTGTGGTTGTTCTTCTTTGCCTCATCTAGACTTGGGTTTGCCTGGTGCATATCATAGAGAAAAATCTCTGCTCCCTTCATTTAAGTAAAATCTCTTCCCAGTTCATATTGTTACACTTAATTAGTGCTTTTTTAAGTAGAAAAAATAGTTATTAGTATCTTAAGTTGTGAGAAATTATTTTTTAATTGTGAGAAATTATAAATGCCTCTCCCACCTCTTGCTTCTCCTCTTCCTATTTTCTTATGTGAAGAGATGTTATAACAAAAGCAGCCACTCAAGTCAAGATAAATATATTTACCTGAGTGAATAATGTCAATATCACTCTGGTACTTGAAGAAATGATAAAAAAAAGGCAACAGAATTATTCAACTACAATGTGCATCTTAAACATGTGAGGAATTTTAAAACATAACAGATAAAGACCAAACCTTCACACTAACTTCTGTAAATTTTAAATCAATTTATTTTACTTGCCATAAACTTTCTGTCTACCATTAGAAAATAATTAATGAACTTGTATTAATATTTAAAAAATCATAGAACTGTTTTTCACATTGCTTATCATGTTATATGCCTTAAGGCTCCCCTGTGTACTGAGAGTTTATATATCTCCCATTTAAAAATAAATTTCAAACTTTTGCTTTTTATTTTCCATTTTCTCCCAGGAAGGTGAAGTAGCATAGTTTCTGGCACTTCTATTAAATGAAGTGACTTCCAGCAAGAAAAATCCTGGGTTGAGAAAGAATTCTGGGATACTTTGCCTACTACTATTTTTTATATCATTTTGTTGAAAATTCTTGTTGATTTTAGATTATAAGTGGAGAGAAACTGAGTTCCCTTGAGGACAAAACTCATGTTTTGATCATCTTTCTATCCTCACCCCTTAATCCATAGTAGGTACTGAATTGTTATTGAATAAATGAAGGTCCACTCTCTCCCTGCATCTAGAATGTTGAACTTAAGAAAAACTACATAATAGTGTATATCAGTATAGGCAACTAGTGATGTAGATAATTGAAAAGAGAAAATATTCTTCCATTAGATCAAGAAAAATAATAGCCAGGTCTATTATTATAAACACTGAGATAGAGGCACATATTTTGACTAGTATCCATTCATCTTAGTATAAAAATTACTATGATTCTTACTGCCATTGATTTATTTCATTTAATTCATCTTATTTGTTGCATAAAAAATGTCCTTTGCTAAATAACAACAACAACAAAGTGCCCTAAAACGTCTCCTCATGTATTTTTCCAAGAGTCTGAATTGTGCCGCCATAGTAACGTGATTACTTTATCAGACCTGTTTAGTCAAACTGCCTTTAAGTTGGTCTTTTCTTTTCAGGGTCTCTCGATATGGGTATTTAGATTTAAAAAAAAAAAAAAAACAAACATGTCCTGGTGATATACATTATCATTAACTTTAGAACAGTAGGTAGAAAAAAAAACTTGACTAAAGTAATTGATTTAAGTATCTTATATCTAAGTGTAGTCAAAGAATTTGCTTTCTAAACAATGAAATTAAAACTTAATTTAAACCAAAGTTTAAAGAAGTTTACCACCTGAAGATTAATATTTCAACAAACCTGTCTTCGATGGTCACCAGCAGACTTGACTTTTTCCCCAATATCTCCCAGAATTTTGATAAGTCTCTGCTCCTTGGAAAACTCATCACTCAAGGCTTTTCCTGCACAGAATTGGAGAGCAGCTAGTAGCTTCTGATACCAGCTTTTAAAATAAGCTTCATTCTCTGCATCCTTTAGCAGCCTGAAGGAAAGAGAGAGAAAAAAATTCTTGTATCTAAAGCTGATATTTTAACCACCTCCAGCCAGAACAATAAGTGCATTTCAAACTAATCTGTGGCTTTGGGCAATTTAGCAGGCTAGAATGGGGAAAATGTGGTTTATTCGTAGACAGTCATCAAGTTCCATCTGATAGTTAATGAGATTCCAACAGTGAGGAATCAATATGAGATCTGCCTTTCTTCATTTCAATTCACAACACACCTTTTCTTCTTTCAGTCCTCTTAATTCTGTAACACATACTTTTCTCAAGAACACGCTTTTCGACTTCTTAAAAAATGTGCAAAGAAGTTTAGAAATAGTTTTTAAAAGTGACTGTACTATATGGTGACTCAAACATCAAACCTAACTTTTTCTTGTTTCCTTCAGGTGATAATGCCCCCACACTGTCACAAACCCTTGTATTGTCTTTTTTCCCAGCACCTCTCCTGGACTACCTGCAGGAAAGTATTGTAAAGGCCAGAACATGGTTTTTTTTTTGTTTTCAGGCATATCTGGACTCAAATCCTTGCTCTCAAACTTACTAATTACTTAATTAGGCTGAGATTTTGCTTATTTATCTTAAGGTAATAACCCTAGGTCTATAGAGCTGTATAGAACATAGAATGAGGGAATGCATTTGAAAGTGCTGAGCACACAGATATTAGTCCATCTGTATCTCACAGCCTTCCCACATCAGCTTCTGTCTCTGCATGGAAGTCTGCTGCTATTATGAACATGGGAGGCATAAATCATAACGAAGTAAGAATATTTTGCAAGATAATTGAGCAACAACAAATGTTTGCCAATTTTACTTTCTATTATATCCTTAAAACACTGAAATGGAATTTTAAAAAGACTGATTTATTTAAATCTTAACTTCTCTCTAATTGATCTTTTAATCTTAACTGGTCTTTAGTTTTCCTCTTCTCTGAAAAATAATTAGTGTTCAACGAACTAAAAGAAAATTCTGAAAACTAAATACCCAAAAAAAAAAAAAAATTGACACAGCAGCCAAAAAAATATAGATGAGTTCTATTCTGCATGCCTAATTTTGCATCTCTATCCAATATGTGTTATGTTAGAGATACTCTAACAAATTATTTTCATTCAATGTTTTCTGTTGCTACACATTAAAGTTAAAAATCAGTTGAATGAGTCTGCAGTTTCTTAAGGTGAAGGCCTGTTCCTTTGTCATTATTAGAAGTCAACTTGTCTTTTAGTACTTCTTTTATTTTCTCAGAGGAAATAGAAAGTTTATCTATTTTAGAAGTAAATAATAGCTCTTATTTACTTCTGGGAAGCATTAAAACACACACACACACACACACACACACACACACCCCTCAAGAGGCTAAAGATGTAGTACCAGTAAAATACCCTCTATTGATACTTGGTTTATTTTCAGTTTAAGAACAGTAGCAATGAAACATTTTCCAACTCATTCCTATGATGAGATTTTGAAATGTAAAACAAGTAATAAATGGATCACATAATTCATTACCTGGAAGCTCTAAGAAAATGCACATTGGATGCATGTGAATGCAAAGCTGCAGATGCAAGCACACACATGTAAAACGTGAAGATGCTTTATGCAGAATTGTATATCACTCAGATTCTCATAGTGCTTGGAACACTGGTAATGTACCATTTTATAGTCTACATGGATTCACTGAAACTGGGAGTTGATTGTTAGAATATTTCTATATTGCATATCAGTGTTTGTCAGCACATTCATACACTTTGAATATTGGGATACTTGGATTTTTTTGAAGTATGTTTTTAACCTGATCTAGTACATAAATATAACTCTATGACTACCCAACTGCTATGTACATGATAAAAAGAAAAGTTTTGCAAAGATAAAGTCAACAATATTTTACCAAAATAATTAAAGAAATAATATATTTTAGTACTGGGGTGACAGGGACAGTCAAAATTGTTTAGATAATTTGTACGTATTCCCTTTTATTCCTTATTCTATTGAAATGAACTTGTTCTGTCATGAGCAATGCATTTGCTTCTCTCTGGTTCAAGGAGGAAAAACTCAGTTTGATTCCTTGCTCAAAATAAAATTGGGCAGGGGAGAGTCACAGAGAGAACATGTGGCCACATCCTAAAAAACATAAAAGCTAAGAAAATTTAGTGTATTCTGTTGTGATTATTTTCCTTGGAGAATATATCTCATTCAAACCTGGCATCCCTGCCAAGATTACATGTTCTCCTCGTGAGGTCTGGTTCAAGATCCATGACTTTACTCGACGTGTAAAGAGTTCATTTTTGTACACTGCAGAATTGAAATCATAGAGCGCTAAAGATGAGCACGAGAGGTCAATTATTCTATTCCTGTATTTTTCATCACAGACACTTTAAATGACAAGAGAAATTAACATGCCCCTTAATTTTAAACAACTATGGAAAAGGTTGAACTACAAAGTTTTGGGTGAAAGTTTACTCAGTTCTGTGTCAGTGACCTTCACTATAAGCAGTAAATCTTAAATGGTGTAGTTTTTATCCATTGCCTTTGTCTATAACATTGTAGAAAATAGTCACTCTTTTTTGAGGATTACAGAAATCCTTTTCAAAAGCTGCTGTAACCTGGGAGAGGCAATATTGCTTATGCCAAAAATGTTTAAAAATAAAAAGTGTAAGGTCAGGGGACTGAGAAGTACCAGGTAAGACTTGCTATTAAAAGATTGGGCTTTTAAGATGCAAGCAATGTGATTTTGCACAAACTGTGAGGCAAATCTTAAAATGCCAGAGACCTGTTTACCCTAATGTCTGCAATATCCAGCTGTGATTCAATTTGGTATTATTTTGTGCACATGCCTTAAGGCTTTATAAAGTGTAAGTTATGACAACATTAAAATGAGGATGAGTGCATAAAATCTAGATAATTAAAGAAGATTTTGACAGGATTAAGTGTGGTAGGCAGTAAGCAAGAGGGAAAGAAACATAACCCAGGTGACTGAGCACATTTTTTATAGGATATCATGGAGGTATTTGAGTTAAGTGAATTGTAGTGGACTCAGAGATACAGAGATAGTCACCAACCCCAGCTGGCATAGAGTGGAGATTTTCCTTGAAAATTAGAACTTTTCTACATTTCTTTATGCATGTAGCTGTTTCTGATCACATGATGAGGGATTTGCTAGAGCCACAGGGAAAGTACAAATAGTTCATATTCCATCAGTCTACCGGCAGGACAGAACAGAGTAATCACACCATCCCAGACCTCTTTGCCTCATAAACTCCTTCAATCCAAGTCTTAATTTTAGTTTTCAACAGGAGGATAGTCCACATCTTAGGGACTGTCCTAGAATTTTACTCACTTGTGTATTTTCTGTGGGTCAAGAGGGGAAATAACATCCAGTAATAGAAAAAAATTGACGAAAATGAGTGATTTCACATCACTCCAGGCTTCCTCTCCCATTTCATCTTGTATTTTTTGCTACTTTGTTGGGGCTGAGGTACGTGAATCAGGACACCAATTTTTAGTGAGAACAGGTGGATTCCAGAATATGACTTTTTCAAGTGTATTTAGAACTCTGGAACAAATAAAGAATAAAATTCAATGCCTAAAATATAATGTTAATTTTAAGATTTTAATAGTGTGATTAAGGGATGAAAAGCATGCCTATTTAGCAATACCAACTTTATTTTTACCTCTAAGTGCCTAAGAGATTTATTTAATATTTTCCTCAACTGAGGAACTTGATACATTATACACTCCTTGCAAAGATAATTGTTTTTTTCTGACTAGCCCATTTTTAGAATATTGATTTGCTCTTTCAGAAATAGCAGCACTAACGTGAATTTTACAGATAAAAAGCATTACATGGGGCAAGTCTGCAGATATGCAAATTCCAATCAGTATTCTGCAATATGTGTTTATGAGTAAACTACTTTGTCACAACTCAAATATAAAACTGTTTACAAAGGAAACAAGTTCAGAAAATTATTAAGTCCATGTTTTAGACGTTGTATACGTTTTTAGTACACTTAAATGTATGAAAGGAACCCATAAGGCATGAAACTGACTTGGGTTTTTACCCCTACTATAATTTACAAGGCTAATCATTCTTATAACTTCCAAAGTAGTCTCTTTGGAATGTTATATATTCATAATGTTCCCACTGTTCTTACACTGTGCGGTAGATTTCATTACTGTTCTCAGCTCCATGTTTTCTCCTCTGTAGAAGATTATACATCTAGACCCTTTATTATGTGACTTTTGGTACCTTCCGGTAGGTAGAATTTACTTCTTTATCCCTTGTCAGGTTGGCCATGTGATTTGCTTTTGTCAGCAGAATGTGACTGGATGTAACCTATGCTCATGTCCATGGAGACGCTTTAAATGGGCTATTGTGATTTGGTTTGGCTTCTTGTTTGATTTAATTTTGTCTCTGCTTTCTTCCAGAGAACAGCATGTCCCAGTAGGGGGCTGTTCCTTTAGTCCCGGAATGAGAAGACAATGTGGAGCCAAACTGATCACTGATGCACAGAGTCAGATGGAGCCAAGCAGGACGACAGCAAGCCTGCAGCCTGAGTCCTCCGTGAATGAGAAATCAATAAAACCAGGGGTTGTTTGTTGCTATGGTAAAAACTAATGAATATGCCAACTTTCTTTGTTTCTCTTTTCTTTTTCCACTTGTTTGTTTGAGTTGCCTTTAGAATGCAAAGTATATTTTTAAAAACATTCTCAGGGGTATCCCTGAGGATATTTGGGGGCGAATCTAATTACTGAAAATAAATAAGTCATCTGGAGCCAAGTCTGGTGAAATAGACAAATAGTCAATTTGAGTATACTATTTCAGATCAAAAAACTGTAAAAGTAATTAACATGGCTTTTTTCACAGATCATAAAAAGTCCCCAAAGGTATTCCAAAAATGATTTGATCCAGCTTATTTGGACATGTATATTCTGTGACATTGCTAAAATTTTGTTATTTTATTACTACTAACATACTTCTTGACTCATCTAAATGTGTGAATAGGCCTATGTACCATCTGTTGCATTGTCTAGCCAAGTGTCTGAATATCTGATAGGAGACTCTCTCTGAGTAAAAATGTTATACTAGTAAGTGCAACAGGGCAAAGGCAAACTATTTTAGGGTTTACATAACACAGGGCTAAACAAACGGTCTGACGGCTGAAGGCAATGAAAGAGACGGTACATGTGGCTGTTTTGGGGAGCTACCCTAATGGCAACAGCTGAGGACTGAAATGGCTGCAAAGGGGCCAGTGTCTTTGGATGAGGGAGCATCTGTATTAGCATGTCGAATGTTTCTTTTCCTTGTTGCTCTGGGGTTGCCCTGGAGTTGGCTACCAAGACCTAAGACTGAAGAAAAGGGATAATAGGTACTCTATATTTCAAGAGTGTGGCCAAAATTGACAACAAGAAGATAAAACAAGTAAACAAAAAACCAATTAGGGGTTAGATGACTCTTCAAGGCTTATTAGGAAATGATGAAATGGCTATGGTAAAACAAGCATTACCTCCTCTACATATTTGCAGGTGAGGTGTTTGAGAGTCATGAGTCATTAGCCCAGTGAGAAACAGAATGAGTCCACAATGTTCACTTATCCGTTCAAAGTCCCATGGAGAAGGAAGCTCAAATTGAGCCATTTATAATGATTTCAGTGTATGCAATACAAGACTGTTACCACTGTTACCCCAGTTTAGACTTCTGCTCTCAAAGAGAGTTTGTTGATTTTTTCCCTAGGCTTCTGTGAACATGAAGAAAATGCAAGGCCAGGATGGAGAAAATGGGTGGCAAAGGAGCAGCCTGTGTTCCTGTACTCCTGCAGTTTGATAAAGCAAGGGTTTGTGGGATGGATGTTACTCAAAGTTTAAATAAACTCATGGAAGGTAATTATATGTGATCCACTCTTTATATAGGTAGAAGCTGAGACAGAGTCAAATCTCCTGGTGGGGAGGTTCTCCAAGGCTGCCCAAAGACTCACCATGGTAACCTCAAGGTAGCCAGCTTTGACAGTGAATCTGCAGGGGACCTTGGTGGAGAATCTGAGCTCACAGAGAGGGGATCGCAATTGCTTGCCCTATCAAGTGTGAGGGTCACTTTTCTCTTTCTCTTTTCCTCCTACTCATAGCTAAGAAAAGTTAGAGCTAAAAGAGAAAGAGAAGAAGAGTGAAATAACAGATTGTATCTTCTTTTCCTAAGCTAGATCTTGGCTAGTATTGGAGTCTGGGGGTGAGAGGTGGGTGGGGTGGATGGGGTAG
Source organism: Saimiri boliviensis (assembly GCF_048565385.1). NCBI lineage: Eukaryota > Metazoa > Chordata > Mammalia > Primates > Cebidae > Saimiri > Saimiri boliviensis. Next base: position 112,095,774 of record NC_133455.1, read on the forward strand.
GTGAGGCATCTGTTAAATTAGGGAAGAAAATAAAGTTTTAAATTGGACAAGATGGGTTGAAGTATCTTGTTGTCTAAGAGTATATATGAGGAAACTATAGATTCTAGCCTGGTTTTAATTAGAAAATGTGAAAGGGCAAAGGTAGTATTTTTAAAATTATTAAAAGTTTTGAGACCTACTATGCTCAACCAGTTTAATAAAAACTAGGTGAGACAGTTAAAAATCTAAGAGTCAGAAAGAAATGCAGCTTCAGGAAATGTCCTGATTTCACTACAGGTGAGAAAATCCCTAAGATGCAGAATAAGGGGGATCTCATTCTGGGAGAGTAGAATTTAGGGGAACCTTGACCCAAAACTCTTGTGAGTCAGGCTGAGATCATTCTCTTTGCCTCTCTTTATTCCCTCTTCACCACTTACTCCTCCAGATCAGGGCTTTTTTTGTTTAGTTTCATTGGTGGATGATCATGGCTAAGCAATGAACTGCATTAAAAAAAACAACTAGTTTATTTAGTAATAGGTTATTAATGCTGCATATATATGAATATGTAGGTATATATTTACTATTATAATTAGTTGTTTGTCGTAATATTCAAGTAAAATTCTTAACAGTTATGGTCAGTCACATATTTAATGATAAGCTTAAAATTAGCGATAGATGGTATCTATTTGTGTAAACACTTACAATGAAGGTTACTGTTACACAGCAGTGTTGCACTGAGGGTCAGCTGGGAGCTACCAAGGGAAAAAACTATTTTGAGCAGATAAGTTTCCCTGAAGTTTCCTGCACCTATAATAAGAAAGCAGAGTTCCTTGCATTCATCTCACAGAAAAGCATGGTCAACACAGGAGCCTGATGCAGGATATGTGAGCCCCCAGACTGGGGCTTAATCTGGGAGGGTTCTTGGCTTCACCCAGGGAAGAATTCAAGGGTGAACCAGAGGTGTTAGCAACTTTTATTAAAGCAGCAATCTAGAGTAGCAGCAGAAGTATTGCTCCTTGCAGAGCAGGGCTACCCACAGGCAGTGTTTCCAGAGTGGCAGTTCAGAGGCAGTTTTGCAGCCATATTTATACCCACTTTTAAATATATGCAAGTTAAGGGATGAATTATGCAGAAATTTCTAGAAATGGTGTCATCACTTTCACATCATCAGGTTGCTGCCAAGGAAAGGAGTGGTAACATTTAGGTGTTGTCATGGCAATGGTGAACTGACATGGCACACTAGTGGACATGTCATATAGAAAGCTGCTTCTGCCCCATTCTTGTTTTAGCTAGTCCTCAGTTTGGTCCAGTGTCTGAGCCCCACCTTGAGTTAAGGCTTCCCTCCTACCTCAAGCCTACATGTAAATACATAAAACTCCTTCCAGCCTACTCATATGTTAACATGTAACATACGTTCACATGTTAAATTTATTGAATCATGCGATTTAAGAGCAGGGACTGTCCTCCTCTTTGCGTTATAATGCACACTTACTGCTTTAGTATGTTATTTTATTTATCATTTTTCTAAATTAACTTCTCAGCTTGAATAGCTTACAGTGACCCCCTCTCCCTCCACCACCACACTCTGCATATATGCTTTTTAATTATACATAAAAAAGAAACAGTTGGAATTTTAGCCCTGGGCACACTTTGAAAGACACAGCTATCTATGAGGCCCTCCTGTATCCTGTCTCCCTTTTTGCACATTTTGTTTTTCTCCTTTTCTGATCTCCAAGAATGCCTTGGCTCCAGCTGCTCTTCCTTTGTCAAAAAACACCAGCTTGTTCTGCTTTCTTCTGTGGTGTCCTGGGCTTCCAAACAGTCAGACACACTTGGATCTGAATCCCCAGTGCATTGGCTGGGTGGTTTTGGGCAAATTACTCCTTCCCACTCCAACCAAACACATTTTCCTGAGTGTTAGTATACTCATATTCTCAGTGGGATAACATTACAAGAGCCTGGAGCTGAACAACACTTTGAGGTAATTTCTCCCACTGTTACATTTATTAGGCAAGGACACTGAGCGATCAAGAAACTTGACCAAAGACCTATGACAAAAGCCCAGCTTTCTGGACCACAACTCAGGGCTCCTTGCAAAGCACCACATTCTATGTTCTAAAATCCATTGAATCATGATTTGGAGGACTGTTTTCTACTTTCACCAATTCTGGCAAGAAACTGCAGGCTTTGGTTCTTCACTTTCCTCCTCTGTCAAATGTTGGAGTTGGTGAGGTTTAGTAAGCTTCCCTCCAGCTCCAGGGCTGTATAATTTTTTTCTTTTATGAGATTATCAAGCATTTACTCTATGCCAGGTGTTTCTGAGGATTTTGCTTAACTGGGTAAGGCAATCCTTACCTCAGTTCCGGGCAATATGATTTCTTCCTTCTCACAGACAAGGATATTGTGGTTCATAGAGGTGGAGTAATTTGCCCAAAGCCACCCAACCAATGGACTGGGGATTCAGATCCAAGTGTGTCTGATTCCCCAGCCCTTGCTTTTCAGACTCATGCTGTGCCACCTCCTGACGTCTTAACATGGAAACCAGCTGAGGGGTTAGCCAGAGACTCCTCTGCAATCTAGGAATCATCTTCTGTCACCTTCCCGACCTGTTTTTCTTTAATCTCTTTCTCTTGCTTCCTGGCTCCTAACACTCTGAAGCCTCATGTTCGCCAGATTGTCTTCTTTCTTTACAAAGTTTTCATTCCAATTTTATATTCATGTGTATGTGTATGTGTGTGTGTGTGTGTGTGTGTGTGTGTGTGTGTGTGTGTCTGTATGACTGGATCTCACTCTATTGCCCAGACTGGAGTGCAGTGATATGATAATGGCTAACTGAAGCCTTGATCTCCGAGCCTCAATTGAACCTCCCACCTCACTCTCCTGAGTAATTGGGACCACAGACATGCACTGCCACATCTGGCTAATTTTTAAATTTTTTGTAGAGGTCGGGTCTCCATATGTTGCCTAGGCTGATTGGGAAGTCTTGGACTCAAGCAATCTGGCCTTGGCTTCCCAAAGTGTTGGGATTATAGGCATGAGCCACCATGCCTAGCCTTAAATATAATTTAGTATAAAATATTAATAAGCAGGGATACTTTTCTCTCCCTTACACAGCCTACAAAAATAATAGAATTGTGGAATCTATTCTGATGATGCAAATTATACACCTGACTCACTTCTCCTCCACTCCTCCTTCACTTGAGAAAGTGGCACCAACATCACAGTTTCAAAGGGTCTAGCCTTTTTTTTTGGTTTATTTAGACAAATGGCAGTCGGTAGTGTTGGGAGAGTATATGGGAGAAGAAGCTGCATTGAAAGTAGCACACTGATTGCATTTGGGAACCTAAAAATCCTAGTGAACTGCACACACGCAACAGATGTGCTTGAACTACCCATTTTAATTGGGCTTGGGGTTCAAAATAACTCAAAATGTAGCAGAAAAGAAATGGGGAGTCTAACATCAGCACACGTGCCATAATAAAATTAATTCTGCTTGACACATAATTAATGCTGGAATCCATGCCCATGGAATTTTAAGTCAGTTCAATAGGTGTCTATAGTTTCCCTTACTCTTTGAAAATGTGGTTCTGAACTGTGTGCCCAACTTGGTCCTTTTTTTAAAAAAATTCTTTTTTCTTCTAAATACATGTATGGTTACTTTAAAGGCAGTGTAAGCATCTTTTTCATAAAGTATCCTTAACAAAATTTCTTTTAACAGCAAGGCAATTCCTTTGCTATATGAATGTTTCATAAGAATAGCAAACTAATAATAAAATTCCTCTTTACCCCTCAGCCTTTTGTTCTTGTACAGCCCTCTTGTGAAAGCTGGATAATCATCATATTGTGCAGTGAACAATTCATGTGTTTGAACACAGCCAGAGAGGCAGTTTGGTTGGTGCAAGGCGAAGCTGGCTTTGAAATACCTAGTTTCCCTGAAACCTCAGCTTCAAATCACAGCTGGGGCAGGTGCTTCTCCCTTCATTCTTCAGAGTCACAAACAGTGTGGTTCATTCTGTAAAGGTATTAAAGGTTTCCTGGGACATTATCCATAAGATTTGGAGTTGTGTTTGATGTCCTGAGAAAATTTCTGCAACATTCTCGTTCATTGTCATGAAAGAACTGCTTATCCCTTGAAGTTGGCTAGTGCCATTTAACCTCATTCATTCTGGCAACTCAGTAAGAAATTAGTATTGTTCTATGAGGCCTCAACAACCTACCTGGCAAATTTTCTGTTGATTTATGTTATGCTGTTGTTGCTATTGTTGTTCAGCTTGTATCTTGTAGGCAGGGATAATTGTCGTGTTCACTATATCACTTCATTTCAAATGCTCTGTGTGTGACCACACAAGCAACTTAACAGTTCTAACCCCAGCCTTTCCATTTGTAAAATGGTGATAATCATGTCTGTCCTGTCATTTAATATATGTTTTTGTTTTGGACAGAATTATGTCCCCTCCCAAAATTCGTATGCTGAAGCCCTAACTCCCAAGGTGACTGAATGTGGAGACAGAGCCTCTAAGAAGGTAATTAAGGTTAAATGAGGTCATAAGATTGGGGCCCTAATCCCATATAGGGCTGGTGTCCTCATGAGCAGAGGGAGAGCCGCCAAGAGAGCACATGCACACAGAGAAAAGGCCATGTGAGGACACAAGGAGAAGGTGTCTGTCTACAAGCCAGGAAGAGGCCTCACCAGGAACCATGCTTGCTGGCACCTTGATCTTAAATTCCAGCTTCCAGAACTGTGAGAAAATACATTTCTGTTGTTTAAGTCACCCAATCTGTGGTATTCTAGGAAGCCGTAGCAGACTGATACAGTTTCCAACTTAGAACTCTTTTTTTTTTTTTTTTTTTGCAATCCAGACCACATTCATCTATTTATATAAGATAGCACGCTTAAATTTTCCTAAGGCATTTTAACCTTAACACGTCTAATGTCATCATTCTTCTCCCCAATACCTGCTTATTCACCTGAATTACTCATCTCCATGAATAGGATGGCTAGCCTTCCCTCACCCTAACTAAATATGAGGCTGTTATCCTTGGCTCTTCTCTCACCTTCATCCCCAACAAGCTTTTTACCACATCCTATCATGTTTACCTTCAAAATAGCTCTCAAATTTAGGTACCTTTTTTCTGTTCTTGCTGACAGAATTTAACTGAGGCCTTCATTTCTGGTGCTTAATTTTCCCGTTACCTCTGATTTTTTTTCCTGCCCTCCCTTCCTTTTTTACTTAGTTTAATGAAATAATGAAATCTAACTCTAGAGATTAAAATCACCTAGACTTCGGGATAAAATAGAAAATCTTAGTGTAACAAATAGGGCACTCATGATTTGTCTCTCTCAGGTCTTTAAGTCTCATCTCTTATTTCCAATCATGTTCCTCCATGCCAAACATAAAGTACGACCTCTGGTAACTTGATCTTCTTAGCTTTCTCAAGCTGTAATGCTTTTTCCTTGCCCCATCCTCTGTTTCTGAAATGATGCTTCCATCCAACATCTGTGTATCTTTTAATGTTCAACTTAGCATGTTTTCCAAAAAGCTTCCTTAGATTTCAGGCTTGGGCAGGTACGCATTATCTTCCCCCCATACTTTCCTCTTTTCATTGTTCTTATTAACATTTAGTTTGTGTTTTGTTTGTTTTTTGTTTGTTTGTTTGTTATTTCTTACAGAGTCTTGCTCTGTTGCCAGGCTGGGGTGCAGTGGTACAATATCTCAGCTCACTGCAACTTCCATCTCCTGGGTTCAAGTAATTCTCCTGCCTCAGCCTCTCGAGTAGCTGGGACTACAGGTGCGCGACACCACACCCAGCTAATTTTTGTATTTTTAGTAGAGATGGGATTTCACCATGTTGGCCAGGGTGGTCCTGATCTCTTGACTTTGTGATCTGCCTACCTCAGCCTCCCAAAGTACTGGGATTACAGGCATGAGCCACCATGCCCAGCCCTTATTTTGTGTTTTTTTTTTTTTTAAACTATGTTTTAATTTGAAAAAAATATCTTTTTCCTACTAGACTTTAAATTCTTTCAGGGCAGTACTGTAACTTTATACCTTGTGGCTTAACAGTTTCTGATTGTGACAAACTAGGCAGTTAATATTTCTTGAATAAACAAATTAAATACTACTATATAAATAAATCCCATCTTCCTAAAATTTCTTTTATTTATTAAAATTTTGGAATATGAGCCCAAACTAACCTAATAATAGTTTGAGAATTATAGAATCCTAAGAAATTACATTTTCACATGTTATTTCTTCTAATCTCCTAAGAGTTTTCATATTATACATATACATGCATATATTTATTAATGTATACATTAATTATGAACTGTTTAAAATGAATTTATATTTGAGAATTTTGAAAGATTCCAAGCAAATTCTAGAGTTTCTCTATTACAGTGTGATTTGAGGATTCAGATCATGGGGGAAAAAATTGGTGGAATTGTTACCATTTAAAAATAATTGCATAACTCAATGAACTTAGTTGTTTAATCCTCATCATTGGTAAAGTTACATTAGCTAAGAGTCATCCCACAAAGTACTTTTCTATCGGATAAGCCATGTCATTTTAGAATGGAACATTTTTGTAACTCAGGGGAAAAAATTACAAATGTAAGAAAAAAAATGATGTGTATATGTGTGTGTGTGTTGGGATTGGGGGTGAGACTGAGAGAGAGATTTTATTAAGTAATCCAAACATTTATTTCTAAAGAATTTTCAAAAGCCTGATGTAAGAAGTTTAGATTGACTGCTACTAACAATGTTGGTGCAAAAAAAGTCAGACTCTAAAACCCAGTCTTATTTAAGATATAAGCAATTATAAAAATAATCAAAAAAGGTGGCAATATCTACCAAAGTTAAAATACCCTATAACAATCTATGTGTGGCCTTTATTCCTATTGTTATTTTCATTTTTGCTCCTCTTTAGAAAGAAGTCTTTTCACACTGGACCGTTAGGTTTTTGAGTTCTGATGAGAGTCTCCCTTCATAATTATCTTTTAAGAAAAGTTTTAAGAGCCTTGCTTTAATGAGACTCTTTCTTTGTCTTTGAAATCATCAGTAGAGGTTGGATGATAGTGCTTAAAGGGCAGATAACTGAAATTGCTTTGGAATTAATTGGTTAGCAATTTTCTTTTTTTCTGACCAGAAAAAATAGGACAAGTAGTTTACTGTTCACATTTCTTAGAAAATGGCATTCACTCTACTAGAATTTAAAAATCATTCACTGGAATTAGGAATCAAATATTTACATGGTCTATCTTTGGAAGGATTCCAATACTGTTCCTAAAATAGTATTTTTCTCTATGTTAGTATTTTATATTGGACAAATTCAATAATGCTTAACTTATCTTCTTCTTCTTATACTTTAACATTTTCCCTTGTTTTCTTGATTCCAATCAACAACGGAACAAATTAACTGGCTTATTGTAGTGCTTTTCTAATTACATTGTAATGATTTTTTATTTTCACAAATTGGGAAATAGACTAATGAGATGGTACATTTTTGATGAATTTTGCTTGTTTTATTTCCCAAGAATTCTAGAAAGGTATAAATACACAGGGAATTCAGCAAAAGAAAGTTTCTTGTTTTCACATGGTAAATTCTGCTTCAGGACATCTCATTACCAGTTCTGTTTATCTCTCTTGGATTGGTATTATCTGTGTCAATTTAAAAATTCTATCATCAGTTTTAAGGCCTTGAAATATAGGCAAAGAACAGGCTAAGGAGCTGGCTATATCTGAGTTGGAAACATGGTTGGACCATTTAAAGGCTGTGTGACTTTTGGTTCCTGACTTAACTTCTCTGAGTCTCAGTAGTACCTAATGATACTTAATTGACAAGGTTTCTGTGATGATTTTTTTTTTTTTTTTTTTTTTTTTTTTTTTTTTTTTGAGACAGAGTTTCGCTCTTGTTACCCAGGCTGGAGTGCAACGGCGCGTTCTCGGCTCACCACAACCTCCGCCTCCTGGGTTCAGGCAATTCTCCTGCCTCAGCCTCCTGAGTAGCTGGGATTACAGGCACACGCCACCACGCCCAGCTAATTTTTTGTATTTTTTTAGTAGAGACGGGGTTTCACCATGTTGACCAGGATGGTCTCGATCTCTCGACCTCGTGATCCACCCGCCTCGGCCTCCCAAAGTGCTGGGATTACAGGCTTGAGCCACCGCGCCCGGCCAATGATTTAATGATATAATTAAGAACGGTACCTAGTGAAAGCGTGATATTAATATCTGCTCAATAATAATAGTAGTTGTTGTTCTTGGTATTCACAAAATAGGCAGTTTGAATACTAGCTCAGATTGTTCCAGATTTCCTAAATATTTTTGGTGTGTGGCTCATTTTACCAAAATGTTTTGCCAAATATGACCCAATGAAAAACTTAAACTTTCCTCCATCAAAATACCTGCTAAATTAAAAGTATTACTTATTTTATGCTATTTAGCCCACATACTCAATTTGACAAAAACAATTAAGAAAAATGGCAGAGAGCTTTCTCAACTGTTTAAGACAAATCTGGTTTGAAGGATATTCAAGTCTGTACCTTCAATTAGTTTCATGTCATTGTCAAATGCATCAGTGAAACAACTACTGTAATAAAAATCAGAATAAATATATAATAATCATAACAATAGCAGTAAGAACAGTAATCTAGAATTGCAGGCATTCTACTGCAATGTTACTTTTACTAAGAACAAAGATAGCTGAACACTTTTCTTAGCTTCTCAACAAGTACCGAATGGTTACTCTAGATGCATTACTTCTACCTGACCCTTGTCACTGGGATGGTTGTTTCAATATTTGATCTGAATTGGCAGAGCAGGCAAAGAAGTAGCAACATGAGCACCAGCTAGAAATCAACACTGGGGACTTCAGTACCATATAAAAGGTCCAGAGACTGGTCCAAATACATAGGGCATGTTATCTTTTGATAAGACACATGTGCTATCACTTCTAGATTAAAGTTCGTATAGTATTGCAGAATTATTTTTCAGTGTTTTTCCGAGCATGTGAAATTAAACAACAATAACAAAAACAAACCTATGAACATAATCTGTAAATCACACCTGTACTCTGAAAAGATTTATGAAAATAATCTAGTTTAGAAATTAAAAAAAAAAAGTTGTAAAAGCAGTACACATTTTTGAAGCAAAACTTGACTTAGAACCATCTTCCTTCCTCAACATGCACCCCCAGGAGAAAAAAGATAAAAAAGGATTTGCTCTACTGACAGGGTAGTAGGCAGCCTGGAGCACTGCTTGCTTTGGTTTCCCCTTTCTCACTCTGAGAGCACTCGAATGAACCTTGTGATTTGGAGAAACACTTTTTTTTTTTTTTTTTTTTTGAGACAGAGTCTCACTCTGTCGCCAAGCTACCGTGCACTGCAACCTCCACCTCCCGGATTCAAGTGATGCTCCCGCTACAGCCGCCTGAGTTGCTGGGACTGTAAATGCGCACCACCACACCTGGCTAATGTTTAGCATTTTAGCAGGGACTAGGTTTCACCGTGTTGTCCAGGATGGTCTCAATCTCCTGACCTTGTGATCCGCCTGCCTTGGCCTCCCAAGGAGAAACCCATTTTTAAAAAAACACGGGAATAGGCCCCACATGGTTTCTCACTCATGTAATCCAAGCCCTTCGGAAGGTGAGGCAGGCGGATCACAAGAGAGGCTGGGAGTTTGTGACCTGCCTGGTCAACATGGTGTGAAACCTCCTCTCTACTAAAAATACAAAAATTAGCTGGGTGTGGTGGTGTATGCCTGTAATCCCAGCTACTCGGGAAGCTGAGGCAGGAGAATCGCTTGAATCCGGGAGGGGGAGGTTACAGTGAGCTAAGATCCTGCCACTGCACTCCAGCCTGGGCGACAGAGTGAGACTCTGTCTCAAAAAAAAAGTTGGAGTAGATAAACTTTTCTGTTTTTAGAGGGGCAACAATTGAGGCCAACAGAGAAAAAATTACTTGCTGTAGTTCAGGCAAGTATTTTATTTATTTTTTCAATGAATATGTATATATATAGAAAATACTAAATGCCTACATAAACCCTGATGATACAGTGAAGTGACTAAGACTCTACTGATCATGAGGGTGATCGTGAGGATCAGAGTTTACGTTATAGCTGGGAGTAGGGAGTGGGAGACAATAAACATACAAAAATGAATAAGCAGACAGGTTAGAAATGTGATACAACATGATCGGAACAGGACCTTTAGGTAGCTGATAAGTACGGCCGGTTAAAGAATGTCTTTGGACACAAATCCAGAGTCCAGAGAATACTACTAAAATATTTATAGATGTTTACTTTCTAAGAGGTGCTGATTTTAAAATAAGGATACATTAAGCAAAAGTGAAAGAATTATAAATGAATAATTATAATCACTTCTTGAATTAACTGAATGACTGCTTAATCTGTTTCTTCTTTTCCTATTTTTATACATTTGAACATTTTTTAATCAAGAAAAGCAGAAAATCCTTTCAAATTTGAAGATAAAAAGTTGAATTTGTTTCCATTTTGGATAAGTTAGGTGACTGAGAAAGTTCAGTGTAGTAGTTTAAAATAATAGAACCAAATTTCTTACATCCTACTAAAAGCACTCAATTCTGATCTTTGTAAGACAGCATCTAATTTGATATAAATGGAGTCTGTTATGAATTTATAGATCTTTCATTATTAATATCCAAAGATTAATAAATATTGATTATTGACTATGGGTAGCATATTTTACTAGACATTATGAAAAAGCCATTGAAGCATAAGAATTTCTAGCTCTAGAGGCACTCACACAACTTAATTGTTAGAAATAAAATATACTTAAATACACAAGATCTTACATTACAGGAATCTAATAACAGTATAATTTTTTTTTTGGTACAGAAAATTAGGAAGAAATTACTATTGTTCAGTATCATTACAGAAAGTTCACAGGGGAATGTGCTCTGTGAATTAAATCCTAAAAAAATAAGATATGGATGAGTAAGTATTGGAAAAGACATAAGTGGCAAGAAAGTTTCCAGAGATAAGACTGTCATAAGCAAAGGCTTTGTGATGAGAACAAGCAAGAATTATTCAGGCAACAGTTACCTGAAACATTGGACAACAGCAGAAAGTTTATGGTGAGGATTAGTGAAAAGCTTATAAAGATAGATTTGTGATAGATTTGGAAGGTCTTAAATACCTAAGCCAAAAGGTAGATTTGTTCTATAGGTAGCACCAGGGAGAGCAGTATATACATTCAAGATTTTTGAGCAGGGAGGAGATGTTGAACTCATGTAGGCTGAGATTCGTCTAATCCTAATTGCTCATTTTGTACATGAGAGGAATAAGGTCCCTAATAGCAACTGTCCTGTCTGAGGTCAGGTAACTTGTCCTTCTAGAGCATTGCTTTGCTTCCTCTTGCATCTTCATGGCATACCAGAAAGTCTGTCAAGATTAGAACAAGTTTTTTCATTTGTTTCTTTTCAGATAATTGCATTGCTGGGGGCTACTATGGTACATTGGAGGGTAGAAAAATAGTTTAGAGTAAGTCTGATTCAATGCTTAGGGTGTCATAAAGGTCTAAGTTAATGTTTCTTAACTTCTTAAAATCTAATCCTTCTTTGGATATGTAAAATTAACCTCAAGCCCTTTAATTCTTTTTGGAAACTTTGAAATTAAGTTTTGATTTAACATCAACATAATTTATTTAAACATTCTAATATTTAATTTTGATTTTTGAAACCACACATACTCCTGTTGATGTGAGCTACGTCCATCTTTCCTTCCTTCTATTGACACTGAGAACCACTGATGTAAACATGGGTGGTGGCTGGAAAGAGGGAACAGCTGCAAAGGGTTCTTTGAGGAATGAACCGTGTAGCTTCCAGAACTTGAGGACCAGTTAAGAAGCTGAGAGATGAGGTGGTAAGGATACATCCTAGGCTCTAATTTCCAAAGAATAATCATTCAAAGAAAGTCAACAGGTCAAATAGGTTTGAGAAAAGCTACAAAAACTACATTGTTCTAAAGCACAGGAGTTTTCAGCATCTTCACATTCTAAAGTGCACCACAACTTTCTATGGTTGGAACAAAGCACTCGGCCCTCAGCAGATTTACGCGACCACTAAGCCCTAACTTCATGGAGCTGTGGTTTCATGGAAGACATATGCAGAATATACATCTCTAAGTTATTAGCAACTCTCTACTTCAAAGCTCTCTGACCAGGTAGTAGAGACCCTGGACTCTGTGTCTTCCTAACACTTTTTTGCTAACTGGCGGCCTTGAAAAATATTCCGCTTGACCTTGACTAACTCAACCCAAATACTGTTCTAGATCTATAACAGTTATAATCTTAACTGATTCTTTGTCAGTCACCTATCTTTGCTCATGCTTATATTATTATAAATAATGTCTCCCAAGTTGTTTACTATATTACACCTTAAATTGTCAGTCTACATCCCACTATACCTAAAAGTGGCAGTCTACCACCCACTATGGTTAGAAGCAGAAGGATGTGTGGAGTAAAAGAGAAGATGTAATAGAAAAATGTGACAAAGAAATAAAGTATATTGAACTTTAACTCTTGAGCAAATTTTAGATATGACTCTAAAGCCTATGACAAAGTTGGTGATGCTATGTCTCAGAAGGCCATAAAACCCAAATGAAAAAAAGAAAAAAAGAGTAGCAGATGGCTACATTTTGTTTTACCTTACTTGACAAGTTTTAAACACTTACTGAAGATAACTGGGTAATAAGAGGTGGTGACATATCTGATATTACAGTAACCAGTATGTGAAATAAGCTTTTTATTTTTTATTTGTTAAAAAGGAGACTTCATAGGTGAATCAAGCATACATTCATCTTTTGAGTAGAAAAATAAAATGAAATATCAAAAGATAATATAATAAATCAAATGTAGAAGGGAAGAAAAGTGAAAGAGAAAAAATAATTTGATTAGTAAAAGAAATTTGTGGAAATTAGTTAGAAAATATTCAAAGGGGCTAAGATAAGCATCCATAGGACAAAAGTCGGAGTAATATATTTAAGAATTTAAATAAACCTCAACTACAATTTGAAAAGTGATTACAAGTATACGATAATTTGAGCATATTCAGCATGTCTTTGAAAAGGTCATAGTTTTAAATAAGCAATTTTACTGCCATTAATTACCAAGTTTGCAAGAGTACTTCCAAGAAAACATTTTCACCCCAGTGGGGGTTCACTCTTTTCTTTCTCAAAAGAAATAATCATTTCCATTTTATGCAGCATCAAAAGCTTTGTTGCACTAAAATCAAAGAAGCTGTAAACTGCTTTGTAGGTAAGAGCCTCCTTTTCAGAAATGGGTCTCTCAAGCACCTCCAAATTAGAAGCAATAGTTTAGAGATTGAAGGTGACAGAGGAGCTGCCAGTCACATTGACATAGGAGGCAAATTTAACTCTGATTTGGAAATAACGAAAGTACTTATAATACAAAGGCTTTATCTAATTAGCTGATTGAAGCAATCTGGGTAAATGATCAAGGAATGTATGTAATTGTTTCTAGAGATCCTTGTGCTGCAAAGATAGACTATGATGTTATAATTTCAGAGGAATAAAATCATGTTGATCTTTTTCTTCTCCCTAAGATACATTTTAGTCATTGGCTTGTTTTGTGTATTACTCACCATTAACCAACAAAATTAAGCTGCTCAGCTTCACTTCAATGAATTGGCTCATTTTCTGGTCATTAAGCACATACTTCTTCCTTTAGAGTCTTCTTTACAGCAACAAGGATAGGATTAAAATATTTTTTAAGAAATAATTCACAGAAGCACTTAAAGTCATTATTTTTCATTAAATTCATTCCTTGAGCAACCAATTTTGAATCATAAATGGATGGAAATTGTTTTTTAATCACAGAATATTACTGCTGAAAGATCATGAGGTAGAACAATGAATCACAACGTGGTATTTCGAGTCAATAAGGGATAAGTCACAGTAGCTAGTTATTCCCTGCAGCTTCACAAATAATGATCTTAAACTGAGTTTAAGGAACTGTGTCAGTCACATCAACTGAATAAGAGAATATAAGGATATTCAAGAGTATCCTTTTAAGCATTTAAAGTGAAGCATTCTGAAGGCAAGAAGGAAGAATACTTAACAGTTGTGAGGTAGTGAGTCGAGTATGTCAGAAATAGTTAAAAGAAAAGTCCTTGCAAGACGGTGGCTACCAGAATATTTGATCCTGTGATGTGAATGTTAGTGGGAATTCGGCGTTGGAATGGATTCTTTAACCAAGGAGATCAACAGAGTTGGAGATCTCCACCAGCACTTTTAGTTCTTGTGAGAGTAAACAAAGAATTGCAGACTAACCCCAAAATGCAAGCTTAAAGCAAAGTTTACTGAAGCATAGAAATACACACCCTCAGAGGGAGAGCAGATTGATTACTGTGAAGTGAAATCAGCACCTCTTTACAAAAAAACTCAAGGTGCTTTTTCAGGGTTTGGGGGGAGAAGTTGAGGTTTCGGGTGTGTCTGAGTGACAGGATGATGTCATTTGATTGGCAGTTTATGGTTATCTAGCTACAATTAAACTGTGCATGTTTTTACCTATAATTTGTTTAAAAAATGCTCACTCAGGGGAGCAAAACCACATGTAAATTTTATTATAATAATGGTATCATGAGCTTAGGGTCAATTCCAAGAAATAGCTTTAGGTTATTGGGCATGTGCTATTTGGGGGGATTTCCACTTGTGCTCTAGTGTCTCCTTCTACAGGAGGTGCTGGATACAGACTCCACCAAAAACTCCATCTGTTAGGGTGGAGTTAGGGTGGTTCCAGAGTTGAACTTAGGTGGGCCAGGTGCAGTTTTATAGATGGCCTTTCTGCTCTCTTCTCTTACCCCTTCCCAGCTTCTAATGTCTATCTAACTACCTAACATGAGAAACATATTTCTGTGGATTCTCCGGGAAGGACCAAATTTATCAAAAGTCAAATGTGAATCAAGATTCTTGTCAGGTAAATCTTGTCTTACATTGGTTCTTAATTCAGGTCTACTTTGCTTTACATAGTTGAAAAATTTCTGAAAAAATTATCTATAAATTAAATTTTATAAAACAAACTCTTTTTCTGGCTGAGGAAAGCATCCAAGTACCAACAAGGAAACCAATGGTAGATAGAATTTGAAACTAGAAATACTACCCTTTGCACTCTTGCTTTGTGGTTCTGGAGGTTACCATTTTGTGTGTTGGGTTTCTTTCCAGAATAATACACCTATGCCTGGAATGATTTTAAGGGTAGGAGGAGTCAAATCAATTCCCTGAATCTGCATCTGTATATTTAATATTGATTTGCCAGCTTTGAGCAAACTGAGATAGTTCCAACTTGTTTGATTGAATTAATGAGACTGTATAGTTAACTATCAAATCATATGTTCCTGGCTTCCTATTATTGAGCATTTCAAACATAATACATGTGAAACACAATTAAAAGATGGTAAATTACAAAAGTGAGCTCAATAAAAATAACAATTAAAGGTGAAAATTAATAGTCCTATTGATTATGTTTTGTTTTTAAGAAATGCACTCTTGCATTTTCATATTAGTTCTATTAAATTAGGAGCATTCAAAGTTAAAAAAGAAGTTATTAACTCTATTTGTGTCAAATGTTATTACTTTGTGTGTGATTGAATTAGTTGTTAGCAAAAGATGAAGGTTAGAGAAGGGTAATGGTGATTATATGACCTTAGAGTCATCTTAAGAGGACTTTCTCCTGTTTATGCTAAAGTAAAGTGGTTTGCTATTGACTTTTCCCTATGTGGTATTTATCGAACCTTTCAAGCTTTTCTAAATAAATCACCAATCCATCTAGTCATCATGCCATCTGACAAATGTTTAAGCTTTTTGAAGGCACTCACTAAAAATATTTTTTAAAACAGAGTTAACTGATTAAATATGTAACAAACGTTATAAACTTAAACTTATGCAAAGCAATTACATGAATAAAATTAACTTTAAAATTTATATATTGTTGTGTGGTATGCAACTTCCTTTTTAAAAGGGTTCTACAAATAAGGAAGTTTGAAAATCAATACTTCGATACAAACCCTGAAGATGCTCTGAGTTGAAAGCAGAAATTTGAGTTTTTCAAGATGGAATGTGATAATGTTAAGAACATTATTCCAATTTGCTCTGTAAATCAGAGTTGGTAGCAACAAAAGAAAAAAGAATTAGATTCATAAAAACTTTAGCAGTTGGAATTATCAGACACACACAGAAAATAGTAATACCTAAAACATTTAAATAATTTTTAAAAGAACTAAGGGAGAATAAAAAAGATGAATAGGGGCAAGACACTTTAATAACAGAATCAACAATAAAAATAACTTTCAGTAATACAAATACATAATTAAAATAAATTTAAAACCCTCTCTTGCTCTGTGTATAATATATACACACACATAAATACACATATACACACAGTAGAATATTAGAAATAGCCAAGGAGAGAGTTAACAGTAATAAAATTTTTTTAAAAAAATTATATAGAATCTAACATAGGAAGATAAAGAAAAGAAGGATGTAGAAGAACAATAAAACAGGAAAAATAGAGTGAATGGATCTAATATGTATCTAATTGGATTCCAGAAGGAGAGCAGAGAAATAATGAAAGAACGACAGTATCCAAAACAATAAAAGTTGAGATATTTTCAGAACTTTAGAATGTTAATGAAAAACACTTATATTCTAAGTCCAGAAGCTTAAATTCCAAGCAGGATAAATAAAAACAAGTTGACATCCAAACACATCTAGACACAAAGAAGCCTTAAAAATGGCTAGAAGAAAAGAATATCTAAAAAGAAGCAAGTAGAATGATGAATGATTTCTCAACAGCAACAGCTGAAGGCAAAAGACCATAGAGTATCTCCAAATTACTGAAAGAAAACAACCACCAACCTAGAGCTGCATATTCAGCAAATATATCTTTCACAAATGAAGATGAACTACAGTTATTTTATAGAATCAAAAGGGCCAGAGTTTGCAATAACACCCTTCCACTAAGAAGCCTCTTCAGGTAGAAAAAAAGTGATTCTAGATAAAAATACTAAGATGTAAGAAGAAATAATAAACGAAGAAAGCAAAAAATATAAATATTTACTAAATAAACAGATGATAACAACATATTGTAAGGCTAAATATACAATAAAATAGAACTCTAACACCTAACAGCAATAGCATATAAATTAGGAAACAAGTTGTTTGGATTGTTCTAAATGTCACTAAGATTAAAACACACATAAAGTATGCTAAATTCACCAAGAAGGAAGTTTTCACAGAGTGCAGTTCCAGTAGGAACTTCCAAAAGGTGTTTGTATGTTTTTTTGACAGAGGTATTTGAAGAGATGTAGCAATTCTTTGAATTAATGAATAGATGAAGAAAGTTTCTTATTTTTCAGTCTTAGATTTCTGATAAGTGTAGATGTTACAATTTCTAATGTAGCTTTAGTAGATTAGATATAGCTTACAGATGTCAAGCTAGTCAAAGGAGAAATGGAATAAAAATAAAAAATCATTCAAAAGAAGATAAGAAAAGAAAAAAGAAACAAAAAACGTAGGTAATTAGAAAAGACAAAATACAATGATAGAAATAAATACAAAAATATCAGTACTCACAATAAATATTTATGGCATCCAAAGTAGAAGAGATAAATAAATTGTGATACATTTATACCACAGAGTACTATAAAATAATGAAATTGAACCAAGTAGAATTTTCAGACAAAAGCCTGCATGAATTTCAAGGTAATTTTGCCCACACAAAATTTGCAGAAGACACATACAATTCTATTTATACAGAGTTAAAAACACATAAAACCAAATAATATATATTTGTAAACATTAGTGATAAGGGCATGCAAAAAAAGTGAATTTGAATAATTAATTTAAAAGTCATTTCTTCTCCTGACACAAAAGACTAAATGAATATGATTTGCATAGGTCACATAGGTCATATAGGAGTTGTCAAAGTTCATATTTTGTTGTCTCTTAAACTTGGTAGTGAATTTGTGGCTGTTTGTTTTATTGTCATTTACGATTTAGACCTATTGCTATAGTCTGAATATTATATTCCCCCCAAATTCATATGCTGAAACCTAATGTTTAATGCAACTGTGTTAAGAGGTAGGGACTTGGGAAAGTGATTAGGTCAGGAGGCCTCCTAACAGGATTTGTACCCTCATAAAAGAGACTTGAGGGAGGCTGTTTTCTCTTTCCACAATGTGAGGACACATACAAGGTATCATCTATGAGGAACAGGTGCTTACCAGACACTAAATCTGCTAGCATTGATCTTGGACTTTTAAAATAACAGTACTTCAGGGGCAGCTTTACACTTGAGGCAGCCCGTTTTCAAATTTTATTCATTCAATAAAGTCAGACAATTTTTCACCCCACAAATCCACAATTTATGATTTGTTAGTCCAAATAATTCTGGGGAAGGTAATCATAGAATTCAGTACACAGCAAAGCGTAATGATCTGAGACCAGGGCTTTGATAGTCTGGGATGTGAAGAAGAGGGAAGGACACTGAGGATCTGCCAAATGGCAGGGAGGAAGTGAGACCAAGTAAAGAGCAGTGGAGGAGTAGAGGGCCCGTCTCATCTTGGTAGATCTGCTGATTACCAGCTCTAAGGCCATCAACAAACTCATTTATGATAGTACAAAGGGGTTTGGAGCAGGCGGTCTTCAAGCCTCTCTGGACTCCAGTTTCCTCATTTGTAAAATGTGAGTCTAGGTCATGAGGACATAAGACGTCTCTCCCATTTCTTACATTCTGTGCTGTGTGATTACATGAACACAAAGCTGTCTTAATTTCCTTGGCTTATACCAGAGAATAAACTCTGATAAACTACCTGTATTTATTAAATTCCATTCAAGTTATGAACACCTGCATTAGAAACATAACCATCATATAATCACTGATACAGTCCACTGGTGATTAATCAGGAAGTATTATTTTTCCTGTATAAATGTTTAACAGGAATCCTCATGCTGCTTATGCTAAGTTTATCTACAGGATGGAAAACCTGGATTGAGGCATTAAAGGTGAAATATTTCTTTATGACAGAGGGGGGTCTAATAATTTATATTTTCAGAATTTTATTCAGCTGCTGAGCTACTCATTGTCAAAGGGAGGTAATGCTTTAGTTTCTTGCTGCCTTATATAATTAATTTCCCTTAGATACGTTATTAAAATTGGTATGCTCTACTGTAAGTATGCATGAAAAATCAACTGGTGGAATAGCCCATTCTGATGTTATAATATTTTGGTATGTAGGATATACCATGACAATGAATAACTAAAGCAAATCTAATAACTTTGAAATAATGACAGAAATCAGAATCAGATCAAAGCAATCAATGCTGATGACAGTGACTATGAACAATAATTAGAGATAAAATCAAATATAT
The DNA here is from genome assembly GCF_048565385.1 of Saimiri boliviensis. NCBI lineage: Eukaryota > Metazoa > Chordata > Mammalia > Primates > Cebidae > Saimiri > Saimiri boliviensis. Next base: position 112,115,174 of record NC_133455.1, read on the forward strand.
TCTTATTATTAATTACTGAATTATCCTGTGATTTATAGAAAAACTCTATTTTTAAGTATATCCAAGAAAGGCTATAGTATTCTTTTACAAAGAATGATGCCATGTGAACAGAGCATTTTATAAACTACAGCATTTATTTTTTAAAACATGTTTGCAAACCATTGAAAAGAATGCAATGCTGGATAATTTAGTTTTACTAGTAATAAAGAGAATAGATTATATTGTTGGTAAGCAAGTTAATCTTTAGGAAGCAGCCAATATTATGTGTTGAAATGAGGCCAATTTAATCAGTGAGAAGAAATTCCTGAGTCAGAAATTCAACTTGCCAAAAAACTGACATTACTTGGAATAAAATCAGAGAGTCCACATTTAAAACTTCCTCTCTTTTAAACTTGGCCCTAAGTTTTAGATTCTCTCACAGCTTAAAAACAAAATCAAAATTAAAAAACAAAAAACATATGCAGTTGTCTCATTCGGCTTTCCTGTGGGCACTGGCCCAGATTTCAGAGTTATCCATGCTTTTTGACTTATCTTCTGTCAATAATCTACAAAATAAAGGCCTGAACTAAGATAACGGAGATTGTGCAAACAGAAGGGAATAAGAGAGAAAGGACTGCTTACTTGATTTCACTCTGGTTTATCATAAGATCAGATACAATGTGCAGGTAATACCCTTAAGGGAAAGCCACATTTTTTTCTACGGTGCTCCTAAGTGCATTAGGTATGTTTTTTGTAAAAGGTTTGTTTTTTGTTCTGGGTAGTATCTCTGAATAGCCAATATTTTGTAGAACCTTTATACTTTTAATACTGGAATTAAATTTCTTCAGCCATTTGTAAGGATGAGCTAACATACTGTGGATTAAAGTAAAGGCTGGACAAGGAAGCAATGAAAGTAACTTCCTATGGTGAACTGAATAATGCACCCACCCCTCCACTCACAATGTCTGCATTGTAATTTTGGATCTGCCCATATGTTACTTACACAATAACGTGCAGATGTGACTAAACAAGGTTTTTGAGATTTTGAGATGGGGAGATTTTCCTGGGTGGGTCCAAAGTCACCACAAGCATCCTTATAAGAGGGAAGCAGATGAGTCACAGGAAAGAGTAGATGTGACAACGGAAGCAGAGGTCAGAGTGACGCCATTGCTGGAAGAAGGTTATGAGCCAAGGAATGTGGGCAGCCCCTTGAAGCTAGAAGAGGCAAGTGCCTTTGTTCACTCAGGCTACTGTAACAAAATACCACACACTGGGTAGCTTAAAAGCAGAAATTCGTTTTTCACAGATCTGGAGTCTGGGGAGTCCAAGGCCAAGGTGCCAGCAGATTCTGTCTGGTGAGAGCCGACTTCTGCTTCACAATGGCATCTTTTAACTGTGTTCTCACATAGTGGAAAGGGCTAGTTAGCTTTCTGGAGCTTCTTTTATAAAGGCACTAATCCTATTCATGAGGTCTCTGTCCTTACAGTCTAATCGCCTTCCAAGGCCCCACTTCCTAATACCAGAACTTTGGTGATTAGGTCTCAATATGTAAATATTGGGGAAACACAAGCATTCAGGCCATAGCAACAAGGCCGTAAATGTTTTATATCCTCTAGAAGGAAGGCAGTCCTGCTGACACCTTGATTTGAGCCTCATGAAACCCATTTTTTGGACTCTGATCTCTGGAACTAAGCTGGCGATAATTTGTTACAGCAGCAATGGTAAATGGATATACTTCCTGTTGGGCCATACTGAGAAATGGAATTCTTTGGAATGCAGATGAAACAACCACCATCTTAAAATAATAAACCATTCAAAAATTAGGAAATACTAAAGAAAAAGCTAATAGAAAAATGCACCCAACCTCATTCATAATTTAATTATCCCAACAATTAGACACTAGTACCAAACCAAGTTAGGGTACAAGTTAGGGTGGGAATACAGAAAACAGCCACTCTTATTTGTTGCTAATGGAGTGTAAATCCTTACAACCTTAATAAAAGTCAATTTGGCAATGTAGATCAAAGTGAGTAGAATATTCTCATATATATTCTCTGTTCTATCAATTCCACCCGATGTAAATAGTCCAAATAAATAACTAAGGACAATGCAAGTGTTTAACTACAAGGAAGTTCATCTCAGTGGGAATATACAGTAACAGGAAAATATTGGAAACAATATTTTGTCCAATATTTGTCTGAATGTCCAACAATAGGGGTTTGGTTAACTGTAACATAATATATTATAATGCAATAAATCAATAAATGATATTAACTATATAATACTGGTAAGCTACAAAAATGACATTATGAAAATATGCTACTTTTGAGAAAGATGCTGAAGGTAGGTTGTATTTTTTTAAATAAAGTAAGGTATAGCACAAAATCTATAATGCATCTTTTTCACTATATATATATATAATACACACAGATTATATACATACATACACATAAACACACAGTTTTGAAGAATATTTACCACTGACTTACACTAATGGCTAACAGTTCTATATTGCAACTAGGTTCCAAAATCTTTTCTGAGCATTTTTCATGTATTAACTCATCTGATCCTCACAGCAAACTAGAAAAGTAAGTACTATTATTATATTTATTTTACAGTTGAGGAAACCAGACCCCAGAAAATGTAAGGTGATATAAATTATGAGTGGAAGATCTGGGATTTTACCCTAATACAATGTCCAGGATCTGCATGCCTAACCAGTAGCCAATATTACTGCCTACCTCAACAGGGCCTAGACTTGAATGCTGGAGCTAGTGACACACTTTGTTTGACACTTACGCTAATCTGCATTATTTTCTACTTTAATTTCTTAGCTTCTACAGAAGTTTCAAGTCCAATAATCTGCATTTTCTAATTTTCATATTGCAAGAACAAAAAATAGCTAAGATATTTTGGGTGATTTAATTATTCCAGGCAGTGTGCTAAGTGCGCTCGCTCTCTCTCTCTCTCTCTCTCTCTCTCTCTCTCTCTATATATATATATATATATATATATATAAAATCTCAATTAATCTTTTATTTATTTTTATTTATGTATGCATTTTTTCTTTGAGATGGAGTCTCTCTCTGTTGCCCAGATTGGAGTACAATGGCACGATCTCAACTCACTGCAACCTCTGACTCCCAGGTTCAAGCGATTCTCCTGCCTCCTGAGTAGCTGGGATTAGAGGTGTGTGCCACCATGCTTGGCTAACTTTTTGGTATTTTTAGCAGAGTTGGGGTTTCATCATATTGGCCAAGCTGGTCTCAAACTTCTGACCTTGTGATCCACCCACCTCGGTCTCCCAAAGTGCTGAGATAACAGGTGTGAGCCGGCACACCTAGCCAATTAATCTTAATTAAAACCTACACAATATTTTTAAACATTCTTTTTTGCATATTAATTAACTGAGTCTCAGGTTTAGAAACATTTTCATAACCATACAACTAAGTGTCAGATTCGAATTTGCATTTACCTCAGTCCAGGGTCATTAAACATGATATCATGCTGCCTTAATAAATATAACACGCGGAAAAAAGTCATTAAGAAAAAAGAAGGGCCAGCTGCAGTGGCTCATGCCTATAATCCTGGCACTTTGGGAAGCTGAGGCATGCAGATTACTTGAGGTCAGGAGTTTGAGACCAGACTGACCAACATGGTGAAACCCCATCTCTACTAAAAATACAGAAATTAGACAGGCGTGGTAACAGGCGCCTGTAATCTCAGCTACTCAGGAGGCTGAGGCAAAAGAATCAACCTGAACCCATGAGGCAGAGGTTGCAGTGAGCCGAGATCGGGCTACCACACTCTAGTTTGGATGGCAGAACTAGACTGTCTCAAAAGGAAAAGAAAAAGAAAAAAGAAATTCTCCCTTTCCGGTCTTAGTTTCAGAGAGCTTTAGTATAGCATTTGATGTAGCATAATAACAATGATTCTCTGTAAATCACAGACTTGGTTAATATGAGTTTATTTTATTAAAGCGTCCATTCAATTTAGGCAAAGGTTAAACATGCAACAGAGTAGATATAAATTTTACTATAACTAGTGCATTTCCAATATGTAATCCAAAGAATGAAATTTGATTGATGTATAAGCAGTAGAAAGAATCTTTCACCCTTTCCCATGAACTTTTCTTTGAGAAGTCTGTTGTAGTGGAGAAAGTTTACAACCAAAATAACTAATTGCTTCCTAACATAGCTAGTTTATGAACTGGTTTCTCATGTAGGTTAGTCTCTTTTTGCTCTTTCTAAATGCCTTAGACTTAGGTAAGTGCCTAAAACACCTTGCAGTGGACTGCCTTGTCTCAATTGCTTGCTCTTCTATATGCAATTATTTATTAATTTGTAAATCATAAAATTTGGGGGTTGTCTGAGGAACAGTTACACATCTAAACATTTTTATCCTAAGATTTTCAGGTGACAAACTTCTTAAAACTCTCTTTCCTTAGGGTTCCTTTAAATTTTAATAAGAGTGAGTGCTGATAGTCTTCCTTAGTTGTTTAAAACAATGGCCACTTATTGGCTCTAGTTCTATAAGGCAGAAGTCCAGGAATGGTGTGGCTGGTGCTCTGTTCAGGATATCATAAGACTAAAATCAAAGTATTGGCCAGACTTGTATTCATCAGAGGGCTCTGGGAAAATTCACCGCTACTCTAGTTCAGATGGTTGGGAGAATTCAGTTCCTGCTATCCTGGTGGTTTTAAGGGAGAGTCTGCCCCACCCACCTTCCTTTTTTTTTTTTTTTTTAAAACTGGCTATCAGCCAGGGGCCACTTTCAGCAACTAGACGCCATTGTCATTCTTGCTGCATGGCCCTGGCCCTTACCATCTTCAAAGCCAGCCCCACAGAGCAGCCCTTTGCATTAAACTCTGCTTGCGCTTTGAATCTTTTCTGCTTCCATTTATTCCAGTTGGAGGCAAGTCTTTGCTTATAAAAGCTCAAGGGCTCTAGTGATTAGTTGGGCCCACTCAGGATAATCTCTCCTTTGCCATAAAATGTAATATAATCACAAGAGTGATACTCATCATATCTTCTCCCCACACTGTAAGGCAAGGGATCTGGCTAGGAGGAGGGTCATTGGAGGCCATTTTAGAATTCTGCCCACTATATCGACTGAGCATTTAGGTCACTTATCTATTTGAAAAATTTATCCAACATTCACATAATACATACAACAAGCATCTACAACTTACCAGGGATGGTGGTAAGCAAGACTAACCTTGCAATCTACTTATTATTCTTGGTTTAACCCATGGCTCGTCACATAAGCAAGTTCTATGGGAGTATCTTTTGGTCTAAATAATATAATATGCCCAGAAAATTATTGCTTCATACTAACATTTCTTTCATCCCTTAGAAGAGGTAGTATGTTAAAATGTTTAAACCACTCTTGGAAATGAAAAGCAATTGGAAGACCTAACAGGCCTATTCCTATCATTTCTTCATTTCTTTCTGTCTATAAAATAACCTAGCTTATGGTGGATAAGATGAAGGTAGTAAATAAGAACAGGAAGTATTAGTTCATAAAACCTAAGAAGTTTAAATTTCATTTTTGAACATTGATATAAAATAAATTAACAAAAAATTAATTAATGTTAATATTTAATGTTGAAAGTTATTTAAAAAGTAGATAATGCAGAATTTTTTATATATTGACTTTAAAAAAACTATGTCACATATTTACATATTTAGATTCTAATTAAATAATACCAAGCGTCAAATTATTTAGGCAGTAAGTAGTGAGAGTAAGAGAGTCCTTGGTAAGGACTCTGATTAGGTTTTAGTTATTATAAAAGTGATTACTTCAACTCTAGATTTATACACAGTCCATATTATCTTTGCTCATATTGACTTGAAAAAGTCTAAGAAGAGGCAGCTAATGCTGCTATGACTATCATTGGATTCATTCTGATTGAAAGAGAGTCTAGAATAAAAGATGTGTCCTTTCATTAAAAAAATCAGTATACCTCACTCTTATTTAATAGAGTTTGAAGAGTTTCAGAATCAGCACAGATGATTACAAATGGAGAGGTAGGGAATATGTAGTAGCTGGAAAATTGCAGCACAAAGCTCAAGGGAAAATTTTGGAGTGGTATGAACATACACACATATTCCAAAGTTAATGATGTGGTTAGGACAGGCAGAAAGGGGCTCCCATGGAACTGGGGCCAGTGCAAGTGAAACTGAAGAATGGGCTATATTTTTGGTTGTCTATAAGATGATATAATTTTCTGATGGCCAAAAGCACTAAAGAATAATTGTTAGATTATTAATACACTGGATGTGTATTTATTTCTTACTCCCTCAATTGCCAACCAAAAGGAAATTTAGAAAGAAAGATAGGGGTAATATATAGCTTTGGAGAATTAAAGGAAAGCACTTAACTATCCTTTACAAACATCAATTTTATATTTATATGTATTTAATAATTTCCCATGCACAAACTACATAATACAATACAATCTGTGTGTCTTCCTTCTATACATTATCCATGGCTTGAGTTTGGTCTTATCTCCTCTCAGCCAGTTTCTCTATTCCAGTCCACCCTTATTTTTCCCTTTTCTATGTTTCCATTGTACTTGTATTTCACATTACCATGCTTTGAAAGTAACCATTTTTTGATGGTTTCAAGATCATTGGTTTTGTCTCTCAAGATTACAAAGTTCTCAAAAACTGAAAACTTTTATATAAAGAGGATGGACTGTCAATCCAGCTCTGCCATTTACTAGCAGTATAAATGACACAGGAGCTAAAAATAAATTATTTAGGCAGTAGTGGGAGTAAGAGAGTCCTTGGTAAGGATACTCTTTTAACAAAAAGCAGCTCCCAAATCATTTCTTTTCTAACAAAGAGCAGCCTGGAAAATCAAGCTGCAGACATAGAGAAGCAAGCTGGAAGTTTGCACAGGTGAATGCTGGCAACTGTGCCAATAGGGAAAGGTTACCTGGGGGCTGGGTATGTCCAACATGGAGGCTCCATCTTCTTTTTTCTTTGTCAATCAAGTGTACGGTGAAGGAATAGGCAACATGGCACTGGCCAGGTAGAGGAACCATTTACATAATAAAGGATTAGAATGGAGTGGCTGGCTTCTTTGTACTATGTAAATGACACTGGTTGGACCCATCTCTAGTGCCCTATGTAAATTAGACACCACCTTCTCAAGCTCATCTATAACCCCGTCCCCACCATGCATTTCACCAAGAAACTGGAAGACTCACTTGAGAGCTCCTCAGGAGAAAGAATGTTTCTCTTTCTTTGCCTATTAAACCTCCACTCTTAAATGCCAGGAAAGAAAGCTTTTCTCTTTTCTCTTACCTATTAAACCTTTGCTCTTAAGCTCATTTGTGTGTCAGCTTCCTTCATTTTCTTGGTATGAGACAACAAACCTCAGGTATTTATGCCAAACGATGCTGCTTCATGATCTTGGATATTTGTCCAAAATATTTAATATTTTAAAAAACTTATTTATTCCTAAACTTTACACCACTCAGTACACTAACAGATAAACAACTGCCTTTGCTGAGCTCTTTCTGAGAACAAGAACTTGTGTCCCTGCTCTGTAAGGCAATAATGGTCACATTTGAATCCTTAATAAACATTGCTGGGACTGAATAACTTATGGGAACTCCAGAATGGTAAAAAAAAAAAAAAAAAAAATACAAGTAGAATTGGCATAAGGTAAATGTCATTGGCAGATTGTTAGTGGAAGCTGAAAGTCTTTTTTTCCCCCCTCTAAATAATGTAATAAATGCATGAATGCTATCAACTGAATATTTGTGTTCCTCCAAAATTCGTATGTGAAATCCTAACCACTAATATGATGATATTAGGAAGTGGAGCCTTTTGGGATGTGATTAGGTCATGTAGGTGGAAATTTTATGAATGGGATTTGTGTCCTTATAAAAGAAATCCCAGAGAGCTCCTGTATCCCTTTGGCCATGTGAGAAAACAGTGAGAAGACAGCTGTCCGTGAAGCAGGAAGCAAGTTCTTGCCAGACATTGAATCTGCTGGTACCTTGATCTTGGACTTTGTAGCCTTCAGAACTGGTAGAAATAAATTCCTATTGTTTATAAGCCACTCAGTTTATGGCATTTTTGTTATAGTAGCTCAAATGATCTAAGACAAAGATTTGGAACTTAAAATTTACGGCAATTAAAATTCTGCATTTCAAGGGAGAAAATAAAATTTTAAACATCAAAAGAGACTTTATCAAGTAATATAATCCTATGTATTGTTATTTACATGAAAGTTGTTCTTGACTCTTCTTCACCAACCACCACCCTCCCTCCTCTTCCCGACTCCTGGCATATCTTAGGTGGGAGGTACCTTATGATGTAGCTTCCAATGATCCTACCTACTTTGTGTAAAACTCTTTCCTAAGTGTGAGCTGGAACTAGTGATTTTTTCCTAGCCTATATATTATGACAAATGTGATAGAGTAATCTTCTATGATTAGATTGTAAAAGGCTCTGATTTTGGTCTTGCTGATATTTTCTTTAGCTATTCTTATTTGTTTGCTTTGATGAAGTAGGCCTCCTGGCAAGGAATTAAATGCTGCCAGCAATCACTTGAGTGAGCGTGGAAGCAAATCTTCCTTCAGTTGAATCTTGAGATGAGGGTAGATCCCAGGTTCACACCTTGATTATAGCCTCTTGAGAGAAAAACCCTGAGGTAGAGAACCCAGCTAAGGGGTACCTGAATTCCTGACCTACAGAAATAGTGACATAATAAATACGTATTTCTTAAGTGAATAAAACTTAGTTACACAGCACTAGGTGATGAATGCATCTCACATCCAATTTATGAATAAATTCTCAGTTCTATCTTCAAATTAAGAATGGAAATTTCCAAAATATTCTGAATTATAAAATTCAGAATTAGAATAGAATCTGACTATATCTTACCACCTTCAGCTAATGCAATATAATTTCTCAGCTGATTATTACACTAACCACTTAAGGATGTGTGTAGCTTTTCTGCTTTTGCCCTTGTCTCCTTAATTCTATTCCCAAAAGAACAGGCAAAGTGATCCCACTAATGGATTCCATTCTCATTTAGATACTCAGCCACCTTACAAAAATTATAAGACCCTGCATGATCTGTTTCCTTTCCCTGTGCATACCTCACATGACTACACTGGCTCTTCACACTCCCTCTACATTGCTAAGCACACTCTAATACCTTTGAACTCACTGTTTTCTCAGCAGAGAAGGTCTCTTCAGCCAACATCTTCATGGCTGACTCCCTAAAATAGCTTTAACCCAGTGTCTTTTCAAAGAGTTATTCCCTGGGTGCTTTATCTAAAATTGCACTGCCTCCTCTCAACATAGGTCCTTGTTTTTGTTTCTCACAAGAGAATTTTTTTGTCCCTTATTTATTTATTTTGGTTATTATTTGTTTTCTCTACTAGAATGTAAACTCCATTAGGATGTTGAGTTTTTTATTTTGTTTGCTGTTTAATCTCTAATGCATGGGACAAAGCTTAACATATAGTAGGCGTTCATTAAATAACAGCTGAATTAGCTTAAAAAATGAATGAATATTACTAATTTCTACTTGGTAAGAGAAACTAGTAGAAAAGCTCTGTTTTGAAAAGAAGACATGCATCAGATAGGTGTACAATGGCATTTGTGTGGCACTTAAAATTACAAGAAGCTTTACATTAGTAAAATGCTAAGTAGAGGGGTGGAATTAAGCCAACTTTTGGCTCTTCCTAACAAGAGTAAACTTTGGCATGCAATAGTCTAAAGCACAGATAACTGACAACATTCAAATTAGGCACTGAGTCATAACACAATGAAGATCAGAGCATAACTGAAGGAGATAAGAGACACAAAAATCCCTCCAAAAATTCAATGAATCCAGGAGCTGGTTTTTTTAAAAAACATTAACAAAATACGTAGACCGCTAGCCAGACTAATAAAGAAGAAAAGAGAGAAGAATCAAATAGATGCAATAAAAATGATAAAGGGGATATCACCACTGATCTCACAAAAATGTTAACTACCGTGAGAGAATACTATAAACACCTCTATTCAAATGAACTAGAAAATCTAGAAGAAATAGATACATTCCTGGACACATATACCCTCCCAAGACTAAGCCAGGAAGAAGTCAAATCTCTGAATAGACCAATAACAAGTTCTGAAATTGAGGCAGTAGTTAATAGCCTACCATCCAAAAAAAGCCCAGGACCAGATGGATTCACAGCTGAATTCTACCAGAGGTACAAAGAGGAGCTGGTACCATTCCTTCTGAAACTATTCCAAACAATAGAAAAAGAGGGACTCCTCTCTAACTCATCTTATGAGGCCAGCATCATCCTGATACCAAAATCCGGCAGAGACACAACAAAAAAAGAAAATTTCAGGCCAATATCCCTGATGAATATTGATGAGAAAATCCTCAATAAAATACTGGTAAACCAAATCCAGGAGCACATCAGAAAGCTTATCCACAACAATCAAGTTGGCCTTCATCGCTGGGATGCAAGGCTGGTTCAATATACACAAATCAATCAACATAATCCATCATATAAACAGAACCAATGACAAACAAAACAAAACAAAACACATGATTATCTCAATAGATGGAGAAAAGTCCTTTGATAAAATTCAACATCTTTTCATGCTAAAAACTCTCAATAAACTATGTATTGATGGAACATATCTCAAACTAGTAAGAGCTATTTATGACAAACCCATAGCCCATATCATACTGAATGGGCAAAAGCTGAAAACATTTTCTTTGAAAACCAGCACAAGACAAAGATAACCTCTCTCACCACTCCTGTTCAACATAGTATTGGAAACTCTGGCCAGGGAAATCAGGCAAGAGAAATAAATAAATGGCATTCAAATAGAAAGAGAGAAAGCCAAATTGTCTCTGTTTGCAGATGACATAATTGTATATTTAGAAAACCCCATTATCTGAGCCCAAAATCTTCTTAAGCTAATAAGCAACTTCAACAAAGTCTCAGAATACAAAATCAATGTGCAAAATTCACAAGCATTCCTATACACCAGTAATAGACAGAGAGCCAAATCATGAGTGAACTCCCACTCACAATCGCTACAAAGAAAATAAAACACCTAGGAATATAACTTACAAGGGACATGAAGGACCTCTTCAAGGAGAACTACAAACCACTGCTCAGTGAAATAAGAGAGGACACAGATTGGAAAAACATTGTATGCTCATGGATAGAAAGGATCAATATTGTGAAAATGGCCATATTGCCACAAGTAATTTACAGATTCAATGTTATTCCCATCAAGCTACCATTGACTTTCTTCACAGAATTAGAAAAATCTACTTTAAATTTCATATGGAACCAAAAAAGAGCCTGTATAGCCAAGAAAATTCTAAGTAAAAAGAACAAAGCTGGAGGCATCATGCTACCTGACTTTAAACTGCACTACAAGTCTACTGTAACAAGAACAGTATGGTACTGGTACCAAAACAGAGATACAGACCAATGGAACCGAACAGAGACCTCAGAAATAACACCACACATCTACAATCATCTCATCTTTGACAAACCTGACAAAAAGAAGCAATGGGAAAAGGATATGGTGTTTAAAGCCTAGATGACAGGTTGATAGGTGCAGCAAACCACCATGGCACATGTATACCTATGTAACAAACCTGCACGTTCAGCACATGTATCCCAGAACTTAAAGTAAAATTAAAAAAAAAAAAATTTAAAAAGTATTATATGCATACAAAGTTGTAATAAAGTAGTATGGTAACTGGCATGAAAGCAGCGACATAGACCAATGGAACAGAATAGTGAGCCCAGAGATCAGTGCAAGCATGCATGGTTAAACTAACTTTAAACAACGGCACCAAGAGGACTCAATATGCTGTTGGTGGGAATGTAAATTGGTACAACCATTATGGAAAACAGTATGGAAGTTTCTCAAAAAATTAAAACTAGAACTACCATATGATCCAGCAATTCCTCTTCTGGGTATGTAACCAGCAAGAAATAAAGTCAGCCCATTGTAGAGATATCTGCAGTCTCACATCCATGGCAAACTTATTCATAATAGCCAAGAAATAAAAACAACTTAAGGGTCCATCAATGGTGGGGGAGAATAGATAAACAAATTGTGGTGTATATATATATGTATATATAATCTCAGACAACGGGATTTTCTAATAATACAATTATGTCATTTGCAAACAGAGACAATTTTGACTTTCTCTCTTCCTATTTGAATACCATTTATTTCTTTCTCTTGACTGATTGCCCTGGCCAGATATATATATATGTGTGTATATATATAAATATATCTCCACCACAATTTGTTTATATATATATATATGTCTCCACCACAGTTATGTATATATGTGTATTATATATAGATAATACATATAATATAATATAATATATATACATTATATATATAATTTGTTATATGTAATTTGTTTCAATATATTTTCAATTTCTAACAAGAATATTTTATTATATATATATAATTAATGTAAAGTATTTTTCAGCCTTATAAAGGGAAATATTGCCATTTTATACAACACGGATAAACTTAAAGAACATTACATGAAATAAGGCAGACACAAAAAAATACTGCACAATTGTACTTTTATGTGAGATCTAAAAGAAAGTCCAATGCACAGCATAGTGGCTGTGGGATGTGGACAGGGAGAGGAAATAGAGAGATGGAGGTCAAAGTGAACAGAGATGCAGTTGTATATTATGCATAAGTCCAGAGATCTAATATACAGCATGAGAACTATAGTTAATAACACTGTATTGTATATTGAACCATTTTTTAAACAAGTAGATTTTAAGTGTTCTTATTCCAAAATGGGTGATAACTATGTGAGATGATTAATATGTTAATTTGCTTGACTATAGTAACAATTTCACCACATATATCAAAACATCATTGTGTTTATATTAAACATATATAACAAAAACAGTAAGGAATTATAAATATATTATTTCATACTAATATTTTCCATTACAAAACATACACAAACTCAAATCAAGTTAAAAAGAATAAGATAGAGAAAATACTATTCAAAAATAATTTTACTGTATGTTTTAATCAAAAGCACTTTTGGCACTAACAATTATTAGTAATTAAAACTACTTAGTGACAGTTATGTTATTGAATATTTTTATTTATATTTTAGGACCTTAGCTTCCATTTTATAGCACTGAGGTCTCATTCCAATATTTGATTTCCTTAGCTTCATTGCCGGAAAGGATCCATCACAAAGATGCAGAGACCCAAGAGGAGGAAATCCCCCAGAGTCTGTATTAATTCTATTGATGTATTCTCAATGATAATACTTTTAAATAATACCATCTAACAGTTAAGCAAACATTTTTAACAATTTTGCTTAACATTTTCAATATTACTCAATAATTATCAGTTGTTCTTACATACTAGTGAAAGCTGTTGAATCTTTATACTTTTAAATTCATTATTTTGAAGAATTTTATGACAGATTAGAAAATTTTGTCTCCAAGTTTTAAAAGTACACAGACATGAGATGTTTTCAGATCATGCTTTTACATATTTTCTGTTAACAAATCCAGGTAGTTATGTGAACATATCCAAACAAACATGACATTTTCAGAATACTCCCTCTGTAACATATTTAAAGCAAATAATATTTGCTTTTCCATTACCATGAAAAATTACCTTTATCTTGAAGGGGCACCTGACATGAAGTGCGTGTGTCTGTGTATTAATAGGATATATGCCAAGTGGCAACCCACTAGACATCACAAGAAAGGCTGTAAATTTGAAACTTTCATTTTAAAAAGAAAAGGCACAAATCATTCTTAAGTTTGACAACTTGTGTGAGTATTCTGTCACAAAATAACCACTGAACATCTGTCTGGAAAAAAATTTGTGATGTTTACTTCCTAGTTATTAAAAAGTCTTGTAGTCATTCTGCCATTCAAAATAACACAAATCTAACCTTGCCACAAACCAAAAGGGCCACTGTCAATTGCTGTGTGTTGTGGAATTACCACTCCTGGGTCATAATATCATGTGGCCCTGAGTAAAAAATGATCATCTAACACACAAACCGAGTAGGGGTACCATGAACACCCTTATATTAATAATGAGGAAGTTACTACAATATTTAGCTCAATCATCTGTATTCAACTTTTGAACAAAGGTGAAGTTCCATGGAGCAGTGGGAAGAAACAGAAGTATAAGATTGCCACCTATCAGGAGATATCAACACATTTTTCATACCTTCTAAATAAAAGAATTTCATTGGATTCTTTCCTAGTCTCTATTTTATAGTACGTGTGCTATTAAATAGTAAGATGTCTAGCAATCGAATTTAAAAGAAGAAAAAGTGAAAGGAGAAAGGCCTTTGAAACCAGTAGACTGTATATATACAGAAGCAGACAAAACAGAGTGCCCTTCATTTTGAATAAGGACTCTGTTTTGACTTTTGAAGTTAATATAAAACTCCATAACTATGCTTTTGTACATGGTTCATGTCAATGATTAAATATTCAGTTTTATTCATTCCTATATTAATTACAGCAAAACAATAACAACAATATCTGCTTCCTCCACCATAACAGGGTCTAAACAGAAGATTATCACCATTCAAACAACTTGAGGAAGGTTTAATGGGACTGGTAAAAAAGGTTGCAGGGAGGAAGATCACAATGAGTAGACCGTACATTGGGGCCAGTGACATTGATGCTGTTAACACTCAGGCCTGAGGTATGAGACTCCAGGAACGAGTCAGAGGCCATGAAAGCAGCAATGAAGACACAGCCAATTGAAGGAGAGTACCACAGATAGGGAGGCAGATAATACATACCTCGAATTCTCTTTTTTCCCCTGTAATCTCCTGCCGGGACTGCCAATTGGCTGTATCCAACCAAAAGCCAGGGGCAAGAGAGACTCTGGACGTTGTCCATGGAAGGGAACCTCGGGGGAAGGGGCAGAGAAACGGTGGAGTGGGTCTCAAAAGGCAAACAGAAGACATCTAGCAAGATCATCTTCAAGTTCATTCCCTTCCACATGATTAAAATAATTAAGTGGCAGATTGGCAGGGTCTAAATTCTGTGTTTATATAAAAAGATTTGAGGAGATTATACAGTCTGTTGCTGTTGCTCTCAAAACATGGCTAATTATAGGGTTTTCAAAACTTATCTACTTTTCTTATTCTTTTAAATAGGCAATGTATCTAGGTTACAAAATCCAAAAGATGCAAATGAGACAACAATAAAAATTAAGTTTCCAGTCTTCCTCTCTCTCTGCCTATTTTCTCCTCTTTAAAAACATTGCACCTAATTTCCTTTGTATCCATTCAGAGATGTTCTATGCAACTGCACTCAAGGTAAGTAAATAAATACTTCTTTTAGATGAAAAGTAGAATATTATGCACACAGACTGCATATTGCTTTTGAAATGTAATAATATGTCTTGGGATAGTTTACAGTTAGCTCGTAGAGTGCTTTCTAAAGTAAAAGGGATTATATTTGGATGAGTATAGCGAAATATTTTTACCAATTCTATATTGATGAGTATTTGTTTTCATTTTTTTACAACCAAAATCACTATGAATATTATCTTACATGCATCATTTCATCATTTTGAATATATCTTAGTATATCTGTAATTAGCAAAAGCAAATTTTTGCTTAAAAGCAAAATTGCTTTGTGAAAATACATGTATTTTTAAATGGAAAAGATAACTGATAAACTTGCATAACATTTTAAACAATTAAATTTCCATCTTTAATTTAAGATTCTGCTTCGACACATTTTCATTAGTAGGCTGCCACCAATTTTTTCTTTAGTTTTTGCCAATCTGATAGGTGAAAGTGGTGTATGATTCTATTTTATAATTCAAGTTGAGAACCAATTCATGTGTTTAAAAACTATAGACAGTATACATTTTTAATGGAATTATTTGCTTATAGTCTTTAACCATTTTTATGGGTTTGTAGGAATTCTGTGTTAATTAAATAAATTAGTTCTTTATCATTGAAAAGACTTGATATATAACACTGATTTATTAAAAAGTGTTTTCCTAATATAAAAAAGCCTTTGATTTTTTCTTTTGATATTTTCATTATTTCTCTTTCTCTTTCTCTCTTCTAACTTTTAAAATACCTGGTGTATTTTAGTGGCTTGTGCTAGCTTTGGATCCATTTTTCCCCCTTAGCTGGACATAAAAACACCATTCATTAAATAATCTATCTTTCCTCTACTGATTTAAAATTTTGGGACAAGATATAAATTCTTAAAGATAAGCGGGTATATTTCTGGTCTCTCAATTCTGCTTCATAATATTATTTGGCAGTCTTCTCTTTTGACAAGAATCACATAATTTTAATTATGGGTAAGGACAAAAAATGATCATTATTGTACTAAAATTATAAAAAAGCATCCACTGCGATAGAGAATGATTATGAACATATCAAACTTGGGACGTAACTTGAATGGATTCTTTGGGTTTTGGCTGAAACAAAGGGACTCGGAAATATTTTTAATACAAAGAATAAATAAAAGTATCCAGGTTATGTTAGGGAAAAGGTCAAATCAGTTCAAGCACAATGAAGGAAAAGAATGAAAAAAAGTAGTCATTGTTGATGTTGTTATTTGTCATTGTCATCAGAAGCATTCCATGGTCACTTACATATCTTTTATATCTTTGACTGCTTCTCTGCAGTTTTCTTTTTTCTATTTCTACTTTATCTCTTTGATTTTTAAATATTGGCATTACCACTAAATATTTGGACTTCTTTCCTTTCTATTTGTACTCATTCTCCTATGACCTTCTCTATTAATATGGCTTTAAATCTACTTATGTGTTGATAATTTTCTCATTTTCAATTCTAGCCCAGATAAGATGTTCAACAGATACTTCAGACTTTAATAGGTTAAAATTGATCTCTTGATAATATAAGCCAAATTGTGCCTTTCATCCTCTCAGAGCCCTCTAATCATTTGGATTAAAGCTAATATTCCAATAATGTCTAGGAATTTTTATAAAACTGGTCCTTACCCTTACTCTTTCCCCCTGTAACCTCAGCTACTACTAGTCGTCCCCTCCCTCAAGTTAACCCAGGCACCCTGGCACCATTGCTGTCCCCTGATAACCCAAATAGACCTCAGTGCCTTTGCACATGTTATTATCTCTTCCTGGCATTCTCTTATCTTCAGATACATAGGTGGTTCACTCTCTCACTTTGCTGAGGTATTTTTCAAATGTCACCTTTTTCATAAGGCCTTTACTTGTTTCCCTAAGCTTAAAATTGCAACTACCTGACCCTTGTAGTCTTATGTTTACGACTTGTTTTATTTTTCTCCCTAGTACTTATCAATACCTTACACATACACATTTTATTTCTCTTAAAAACTACATAAGGAAGAACTGGGTTTTTGGTCTCTTTTATTCATTGCTGTATCCCTGAAGACTACAATATGGCTTAACTCATCGAAGGTGCTCAATAAATATTTTTTTGGTAAACAAGCTCTTTCTGTGGGACAGGATTATAGCTGTCATAACTCTTACAGAGATAAACCTGCATGACTCCTGGTTGAATTCTCTGTATTGCATGGCTATCCAACACTGTGGCCCCATACTGCATTAATTCTTAATTATTACTCTAATTTTTAATGCCTGAGCAAAAAGAGTCTTCTTTTTTTTTTTTTTTTTTTTTTGAGACGGAGTTTCGCTCTTGTTATCTCAGCTCACCGCAACCTCCACCTCCTGGGTTCAGGCAATTCTCCTGCCTCAGCCTCCCGAGTAGCTGGGAAAAAAGAGTCTTATAAAGATTAAGCATCTTGCTTAAAGTGAGACACCCAGTAGATAGTAGAAACAGGTTTGCATCCGGGCACAGTGAAGTAGGTCCTAAAATATTAACTATTACTTTATGAGTTAAAGAGAATAAAAATATTTTCTTATGTGAAACACAAAGTGATTGCTTTGGAACCACTTGATAATAAAATAAAATGTATCCTGTGATTCATTATATATGGTGATTAAAATTTTAATCTTTGTACTATAGACATTGCAATATTATTGTTTAGTTTTAAAACAATGTGGAGAATGACATGGGATGGATAGAGACTTGAATTAGGAAGACAAAGTAAAAAAAAAAACATAGCACTAGTAGTAAGGAAATGATGTCATACTGAGTTAAAGGTTTAGTGGAGATAAAGAAAGGATATTGATTCATGAAACATTTCACAAACAACTTGCTAAATACAGAGAGTGATAAAAGAAATTACCCCAGATACATACATGAGTGGCTCAGAAAGTTGGTAGGAAAGTAAGCCAGATTGTGGAGTGGTCTGATGAACTTGAAGAAATCAGAGGTGGAGTTTCTGTTAACACTCAATTCTATTTTAGTGTGAATATTAAAGACAACATAAAAGGGTTAATACATTAAATAACCCTTTAAAAGAACTAAGAAATTGATGAAGATTTTTACTTGTACTTTCTTGATCCGTATTATGTTACCAGGCAGATGAGGGATGTGAATGAAATATATGTTGGCTGTTGAAATGCAAAAACATGTATCAACTGGCGATCTGTGAATTTTGCTAGGTTTCTCTGTATGTCAAATTTCTCTGACACTAAATGACACGCATATTCCCAACCTGTTCTGACTCAGACTATTTCAAAAACTTTTCTCAACAGATCCGTAAACTAGTTTGTTTATACAAGCGATTTTTCTACTGCTCCTTTTACTCATTTCAAACTCTATTATTAAACTTAAATTTTAAATTTGCAATTGGGTTAAGACAAGAAGAGCAATTGTAGTAGTCAGAAGTCAAATGCCAGGAATCTGAGATCCAAATTCTATGTAATTAGTAATTTTTGATATAACCTTGGAAACTGAAACTTTGACAATATTTCATATCCTTCCTAAATGACTCCAAAAACATATTCTTGAAGGTAAAAAGAAAAAATATACATATGTGTGTGTGTTTAGTAATAACTGTTTCAAGCATAATTATATTTCCTTTATAGGTAATAAAACTGATGATCAGGGAGGCTGAATAATTTTTCAAGGGCCACCCAGCCTAGTAGAGGCCTGAGCTGAAATTTTTCCTCTAGTATGCTTTTCTCCAAATCTTGTTCTCCCTCTATTACATTATTCTAACTTTTATTGTTATTTTTATAGTTTTTGTAATATGTAAGTAGATTGATGGGTCCTAAGGTATCGTGCACAGGAGCAAATGTTGGCTCTTCTTCTTAATAGCTCAGTATGCCAAGCCTCTCTATTAATATTTTTCATCTGAGAAATGGAAACTAAAGAATCGTTGTCAATTAATGAAGTAATATTTGAAATGACTACCACAGTGTCTAGCATTAACTGTACTATGTCTACCATAAGACAATCTTGTCATACAACAAAGAGTAGTCAAAGCAGAAAAGTTAAATGGTTAGAATTCTTAGTAACACTCTTTCAGTCAGAGCCACACTAGAGTCTACTCTTTAATCTTAAACCTTAGTATTCTTTTCTTTTTAGCAGAGAAAGGACAGTAAAATTTTCCAGAAGATTACTCAAGTCACCACCTAATCACCAATTCACTTCTTGAAATTTCTTGATCCTGGAAAGAGGTCTGCAGACACTTGACACAGTTATGTCCAAGAATAAATAATTGTTAATAAATAAACTGAATTCAGGTTTATAATCCAATCAAGGAAGACTTGAAAATCATTACATGAAATGTTTAAAATTAATTTATTGAGACAAAAGGTTGAAAAATTGACTCTAGTGTCTGTGGTAGCTGCCTGAAATAGCTAGAAGGCTTTAAAAAAAACCACATTGCTTAATCTATGTTTATTATAACTTGCTTATATTTTCTATCTCCTCCACAAGAGCTATATATTATGTACATAATAGGCAGTCAACAAAAATTTGGAGAATAGACTTTTGAATTAAAGAATGAATGACTACATAAAACTCTCTTTCCTCAATATTCTTCCTAGGCATTTTCTTGCCTCTGTTCACTGAAGTCTACTGGTCTACTTATGCAGCTATTCCTACAATATCTAGTAATTGATGATCTAGACTGTCTTGTGTGATTTTTAGTATCATCAATCAATTTATGTCAACAGATTATTGAGCAGCGGCCTCTTTAAAAATAATTGTAAATTTTAGTTGGAAGAAAACAGAAGTTCCACCATTTTGGTAAACTAATGACATTTACAGCACTCTCAGAAACATACCTGCACAGTGCCCAGTTTAAAAAGGAAAGTGACATGTACATTAGGGTTCTTTCCTTTAACAACTTCAGATAACTAAACCCAAGCAATATACACCAAATATTTGGCATTCTGTCAAGATTGGTTAGTGTATCAGGTAGACTGTCAAATCTGAAGACAAGTCACTATTTGTGCAAGCTGTTCATTTTTCACTGATCAAAAAATAAAACAAGTATAAGAATGCTAAGTTATTAAATGTAACAAGTGTTTGATTGAAATATCTAAGTCTTGGTTTTATTGAAATAAAAACAACACATATGAAGTTCTTTAGACAAGAAACAATAACTGTCTTTCTCTTACAAATATTAATTGCACATGAAATGTAAAATTGAATTAGAAGAAAAGCAAGAAAAATCCCCTTTCAACATTTTCATCAAAAGGAGTAATCTTTTGATGAACAAAGATATACAAAATTAAGATGGAGCCTAAAAACAAAAGCCTTATCCATTAACTGATACAACATACAAAGAACTCTGAATCTTCACAGTCCCGAAAAACAAAATAAAACTGGAGAATAGAGAAGCCAGAAAAAAGAAAATCTTCAGACACTGTTTAGTAATTTCCCAATGCTCATAGAGAATCTCAATGCAGAAAATTGTATTTTAAAAGATGGAAAGTTGTTCCTTAACAAGGTCTTCCCAGAAAACACTTTTTGCCTAATAAATAGATGTAGCCTTTCATTTTCAATCAAGGTTCAATAAACAGCATAGTTAAATCAGTGCAAAACAACTCACACTATGAACAAGGTAGGTTTAACACTTCATACTGTTTCAAAAACCTTTCAGAACACCAGATTATTCTGTTAAGTCATTTACCTCAACTTCACCCAATTCCAGAGAGTTAGAGAGTCTACTTTTTTTAAAGAGCAAAAGTATATCTTGTGTAATATGACTTGTTCTGATTATCTGCTATTTAAAGGATAGTAGTCAAGGTAAATTAACCTATAGGCAATACAGATGTATGTTGTGTGATTATTTTTATTCATTCGACAGGTATTGAATGAATTGAGTACCCATCATGTACACTATGTGCAATGTTCTGTGTTAGAGATGGATGGTTAATTTTGTCCTCACAGCACAGAAGAGAAACTCAGGGTTTGTCTATACCAAATCTACTCTCCCCTTCACATCTGCAAAAAGAATCTGCTTTTATTCAGATATTAAAAACCTTAAAGGAAGATGACCAGTTTAGAGATAAATTCTGAGTATGTTAAACCAATCATGTAAGTTGAGTCATCAGATTGCCATCTGGTCAAATGATTGGTTCATCATAAGGGACCCAATTCTGGCAAATAATGTGAGCAGTTAACTCAGCTTTGGGGTTTATGGAAAATTTTCTAACTGAAGAAGAGTCATTTTCTTTACTTTTGCTGCATGGTATCATACATATATGGATATGATACCCACTGGGTCAATCTTCTTGTAACAATGATGTGAAGCAGACTAAGACAACATGCTGAGGATGGCACAGCAGAAAGTTGGAAAGAAATTGAGTTATGACACTATCAGTGAGCTGCTGCAATAAACAACTCTGGAACCACTCCACTGAAGAGATTCTTGTTATGTGATATAAAATAATTAATTCTTGACATCATTGTAAACCAGTTGAATCAGGTTTTTTAAAAATTTATTTTATTTTATTTTATTTTATTTTATTTTGGCTACTTGCAGCTTAAAGTACCTGCGAGTGAAGGGAAATGGTGAAGTAAATTATGAAATGTTAAGAATTGTATTGTAGATGTGTACAAGAGAACTGAGGTCACAGACATCTTCAAAGAGGATAAAATCTTGAGCTGAGTCCTAAAGGATTCTATATAGACAGACAAGGGAACAACTGCATTTCAAGCAGTTGGGAAACTGTGCAAAGTCACCAGGGCATGAAAGATGTGAGAATTTGAGTAACTACTTGAGAATAGAAAAAAAGGTCATATTTGGGCCGTGTGCAGTGGCTGACGCTTGTAATCCCAGCATTTTGGGAGTCTGAGGAAGACAGATCACCTGAGGTCAGGAGTTCGAGACCAGCCTTACTAACATGGAGAAACCCCATCTCTACTGCAAATGCCTGTAATCCCAGCTACTCGAGAAGCTGAGGCAGGAGAATCGCTCAAACCTGGTGGACAGAAGTTGCGGTGAGCTGAGATTGCACCACTGCACTGCAGCCTGGCAACAGAGGGAGACTCCACCTCAAAAAAAAAATATATATATATATATATATATATGGATGTAGAAAGGCTTACAAGATGGGGTGGGAGTTAGGCAGAGTGGAAACTATGAAGCTCCATTGCCAATCATGTTAAGAGAGAACGGATTTTATCTCATAGTCTAATTCTAAACTCTGTCATAAGAAAAGAGGAAACTGGAATTAAGAAATTATGTTAACCAGCTGGGAGGTTACCCATGACCTCCAGCCTACTTTATGAGTTTGGGTCAAGTTGTTATATGTGAACATGATTCTGAGAGCAGCGTGGAGGATGGATGGACTGGGTATACGTAAGAATGGAAGTGAAGAAAAGCAGTTTGGAAGCAGTATTGATAGCCCAGGCAGATGATACCAAAGGTGCTAGCTATAAAATAGAAAGGAAAGGGCAAATCAAAGACAAATTTATGAGAAAAAAGAATCAAGATTTAAGGGATAAGCAAATAAAGATTACTGGGTAATAATAATGTCTTCTAGATTTTCTGTGTTGGGTATCTTAGTAATGGCTGTAAACTAGGGCATTGTATATTTTTAAAAGTTGGGAATGGTGGGTGAAAGAACTGAAAGGGTAGAGGATAGGAATATTTAATTCAATTTTGAACTTCTTGAGCTGAGATACCAGGCATATACCATAGCTACATAGATATCTTAATAATGAGCACTCCAGAAAAAAGAAACTGGTTACAAAACGTACCCATAGGTTAAATCCCTTGGAATTATTTACAAAATTTTTTCTTACTGGAGTAGTTAGCTAATAGTCTTTGTCTGTTAAGACTAATTTTGGTTTTTGAAAAGAAAGCCAATTAATATATGGAAAGGTAAATGTTGGTTTTTATCTCATGTTGTCTTCCTCTACCACTTTATGGACGGATTTCTTGAATAATCTATGCTGCTTTACCTGTATGGCAGAAACTGCTATGGGTTTACCAAATTAAACTGCATTTTGCCTTTGTATATATACATGAACTACTTTCCTTTGCCACCTTGCAGTTAGGTAGGGGCATTGTTACTGACTTCTGGCCTATGGAATACAGACAAAAGTGATGTCTGCAGTTAGCATCTAAAAGTATCTCCAACATGATGATTCTCTTGCTATGATTCTATGATTCAATGATAATATGCTATGATTCCACCTTATTTGGGTTCAGTTTCAGTAAATACATGTGAAAGTTCCAAATTTGGAGGATGTGATGGTTTCAATGTGTCCCCTTTAAAAATTCATGGGCTGGACAAAGTAATTTACAAATTCAACGCTATTCCCATCAAGCTACCAATGACCTTCTTCACAGAACTGGAAAAAAAACACCTTAAACTTCATATAGAACCAAAAGAGAGCCCAAACAGCCAAGTCAATTCTAAGCAAAAAGAACAAAGCAGGAGGCATCACACTACCAGACTTCAAACAATACTATAAGGCTACAGTAATCAAAACAGCATGGTACTGTTACCAAAACAGGGATATAGACCAATGGAACAGAACAGAGGCCTCAGAGGAAATACAACATACTCACAACCATCTGATCTTTGACAAACCTGACAAAAACAAGCAATGGGGAAAGGATTCCCTGTTTAATAAATGGTGTTGGGAAAACTGGCTAGCCATATGCAGAAAGCAGAAACAAGACCCCTTCCTGACACCTTACACCAAATTAACTCCAGATGGATTAAAGACTTAAACATCAGACCTAACACCATAAAAACCCTAGAAGAAAATCTAGGCAAAACCATTCAGGACATAGGCGTAGGCAAGGACTTCATGACCAAAATGCCAAAAGCAATGGCAACAAAAGCCAAAATAGACAAATGGGACCTAATCAAACTCCACAGCTTCTGCACGGCAAAAGAAACAGTCAGTAGAGTGAATCGGCAACCAACAGAATGGGAAAAAATTTTTGCAGTCTACCCATCTGACAAGGGGCTGATATCCAGAATTTACAAAGAACTAAAACAGATCTACAAGAAAAAAACAAACAAGCCCATTCAAAAATGGGCAAAGGATATGAACAGATACTTTACAAAAGAAGACATACAGGAGGCCAACAAACATATGAAAAAATGCTCATCATCACTGCTCATCAGAGAAATGCAAATCAAAACCACATTGAGATACCATCTCACACCAGTTAGAATGGCGATCATTAAAAAATCTGGAAACAACAGATGCTGGAGAGGATGTGGAGAAATAGGAACACTTTTACACTGTTGGTGGGAATGTAAATTAATTCAACCATTGTGGAAGACAGTGTGGCGATTCCTCAATAACCTAAAAATAGAAATCCCATTTGACCCAGCAATCCCATTACTGGGTATATATCCAAAGGATTATAAATCATTCTACTATAGGACACATGCACACGAATGTTCATTGCAGCACTGTTCACAATAGCAAAGACCTGGAACCAACCCAAATGCCCAACGATGATAGACTGGATAGGGAAAATGTGGTACGTATACACCATGGAATATTACACAGCCATCAAAAACGATGAGTTCACGTCCTTTGTAGGGACATGGATGAACCTGGAAACCATCATTCTCAGCAAACTGACACAAGAGCAGAAAATCAAACACCACATGTTCTCACTCATAGGCGGGTGTTGAACAATGAGAACACATGGACACAGGGAGGGGAGCACTACACACTGGGGTCCGTTGGGGGGAAATGGGGGAGGGACAGGGGGGTGGGGAGGTAGGAAGAGATAGCATGGGGAGAAATGACAGATACAGGTGAGGGGACGGAAGGCAGAAAACTGCACTGCCATGTGTGTACCTATGCAACGATCTTGCATGTTCTTCACATGTACCCCAAAACCTAAAATGCAATTTAAAAAAAAAGAAAAAGAAAAGGAAAGGAAAAAAAAATTTTTTTAACTATCAATTTTGCAAAGATATAAATTTAGTATTTATATCCCCATTTGATTCCATTAAAAGCAATCCTTCAACTGCCTGGAAAAAAAAATAATAATTCATGGGCTGGAAACATAATCTCCAATGCAACAGTACTGAGAGATAGAGGTCTAATGGAAGATGTTCAGGATCCATTCACCCATGCATGGATTCATACCATCATAAAAAAAAAGGGTTTGCTTTCCTTCACTCTTCTGTAACATAAGAAACAACAGTCCTTTCCTCTGGAATATGCAGTGTTCAAGGTACAATCTTGGAAGCAGAGAGTTGACCCTTACCAGACACCAAACCTGCCAGCATCTTGATACTAGACTTTTCAGCCTCCAGAACTAAAAGACATAATTTCTGTTGTTTATTTCTCAGATATTCTGTTATTGCAGCACCAGTGGATGACCATAGGGAATGACTGAGCCATAAGAT
Organism: Saimiri boliviensis; assembly: GCF_048565385.1. Lineage (NCBI taxonomy): Eukaryota > Metazoa > Chordata > Mammalia > Primates > Cebidae > Saimiri > Saimiri boliviensis. The sequence continues at coordinate 112,140,916 of NC_133455.1, forward strand.
GAAAGGATTCTGGGTAAGTCCCAACAATGAGCTGATGACATTCAATTTTCTGTCACCATTCCACATCTTTTCTGTGTCCTTCAGTCCTCTGTACCCTACTGCTTACTGTGCATTTTGAGTTAGAAGGAAACCAAAGACTGATTTACCTGCATTTTATTATTGTCATGTTCTTTCCCATCCTAGAGGGATTTATTTTCTAACTCATTTAACTTAATAAAATTGGCTGACTTAATTGTATTAGCATCATTGTTAGTTGCTTAATTAAATAGTGTTTTTGAGAAAACTGAGAAAGTCTTGGTTTTATGAAATAAGTGCTGAAAAATAAGTACAAAGTGTCTACTAAGTAAATTTCTCAGTTATTGCTATCATCACATCATGGTTTAATAGTAAAACTAAGAAAGTACACTTAATATTTTAAATATGAATTAGACACTATAAAAGATTCTGGAAACAATCTACTATCTACTTCAAAGCTGCTTCGAGGATACAATTTTAGTGGGCTTATTGCATATACCTATTCATTAACATTTGCAATTGATGGCATGTGAGTCATGCCAATAACTAAAGCAAAATTTTGAGCTTTTAAATATCTCACTCTGCAATACTGTTTTTTTTTTCAGTTTTGCTCTTAAGTTAAAAAAAAGCCACATCTTCAGCAGTTGAATGAGTTCCTAATTGTTGATAGAAAAAACAAACATTTCATAAATTATTCAAATTATACTTTTTTGAAAGCAGATGTTGAATTAGAAGGAAACCTGAACTGGGCATGAGGTAGCATAAAAATATTTTAATTTCAATTCTTTAATCAGCTAGATGATTGTCACTGGGAAAATCACTTAACATGTTGAGATCCCTTTTCTGTGATGGCGGTCCCTAAAGTCCCATTTGACTTCAAAATCCTGTAACTCAATGAATATCTGTTAGTGTATTCATTTTGGATGCCAAATTCAAATATTAGAAGACAGGAATAATTTCTAAACAGAATGCCTTTTGGTTGACCACATTTTTTGTTGGCTAGAGCAAAGAATTCTGATTGAAAAACAATAAATAATTAAAGATTATAATACTGCTTTTCAAAGACTTAACCCAAATCCCTAGTATAAACTTTGACAGTGGGGGACTAATATTATTATAGGGAAACCAGATTACTATCTAAGGAAGCAGTGATGTAATTGCTTGTATTTATTATAATGAACAATTGCTGGACAGTGGATTAGGAAGCTCAGTTCCCAAAGGCCTGGGTGGGTCCAGGTTTCAACATTTGAGTTCATTATGTATATATATAAGTTCATTTCTCTAACTCTTCACTTTTTGTTAAGAAAATAGAAGATTTTGAGGGAAAAAAATGATTTAAAACAGGATACAGTGACGATGGAGCTCTTTTCCTGGCTTTTGTACTGATTTGTGGTAGAACTTTGCATAAAATTTTATTTTCATAGGTATTTAATATGTAAGTAATAAGTAATAAGGCTTAACTGAAACCAAATTAATTAAAGATTATATGGTATTTTAAACATCTTTTTATTAAAGTAACTACATAAAAATCCCTATTGCATAAAATAGAAATAAAACAGACAAAAACAACTGTTCCTGTATTTTGACTTAACTGGAAAACTCTGCTAATGGATTTTACAGATTACTGTGTACAAAGGAAGCCTTGTTACCACTATCTGCCTCTTTTTCTTCAAGTTGGTTGGGATAGAGAACAGTTAGTTTTGGTTTAAGCAAGTTGTTCAACGTAGGGATTCTACCCTGTGTGCACATTTCTGAGAACAACAGGATGGAAAGTTGATTATAGCAAATCAGTATTAAAAGTCAGTGAGACATATCTTTCTTTTAGGAAAAAAAAATGAAGCAATGATTCATTATTTATTACATTGTAAAGGTAAAAAGATAAATTAGTTGCAAAATAATGATTCGCAAAAGTAAAGGACTGAGGCTTTAAAGTCCCCTATCGATTCTGTATCATGTATGCTCTATCGCTCTGCAAGACCTCCCTGAAGGATAGCTCTTTACCCTTGCTTCAGGGAGTGTTCCAGACATCAAAGCAGAAAGAGAGAGCATTTACCTCCTTGATGTATTCATTTGCAAGCCTTTATCAGTATTTAAAACTGACAGGATGGGAGCATACAAACTTTTTTATTCACTGGATGTCCAGCCTTGCCTCTCTACTTTTAGTTGGAACAGGTCATAGGCAAAACTGTAAAGTGGACAAAATTTGTTGAATTCCCGCTCTCTACTCTGTCTCTGCTATACCTGACCAGTTGGCTCTTTCCTCCAGCCTAGGATGCCAATATGTTAGCCCTTAGGCTTCTTTAAGGCAAAGATTATCCTTTGTTTTATCCTTAATAGTTCAACAGTGTCCATCATCTCAATGTTTGTCACTAAACTAATATCCATTAGCATTAGGTTTAGAATATATATATATATATTCATATTAGAAGAGAACTGCTAGAAGGGAACAATACTTAACCTCAAGGAGTGACTTGCAAATGAGGAAATTTCAGGCATTAGGGAATATGTATTGTGGAGAGGGGGCGGGTGATAAAATTGTGACTTCGAATCACAGGGTGCCAAATTTCCACATCTCTTTGCTTTAAAGTCATCTGTGACTTCAGAAATTGACCCAAAATTCAAGACAAAAAATGTTTAGGGAGCATTGTTTTAAAAAAATAAATGGATAGATTTTTGCATCATCTCAGTTTTATGGATATCACATTAAAATCACAGGATATGGCCATTTAATACCCGTACCACAGACAACATTGGCTTAATTCATTTCATGGTTCTCTCAATTGGTTCAAAAGATGCTGCCCCATCAACTTGTTCTTACGCCGTAATTCCTGACTTGGTTAGTCCTTGAATGCTGCTCATATTCTCTCTCTTCTCCAGTTTTGATTTCACTAGTGATATCCATTGCTTCGTTTCTGATCAGGTCAATCTGGAATTGCTTTAGCCAGGCCAGCTCTTGTTTGACCTCTGAAGCAGCTCTCCTCTGCCCCCTATTGACATGAGTCTGCATGCGCACAGCTAGGTCCAGGGAACTTGATCCTATTCATACATTGAATAGTAAATTATTGAATGCCTATAAAGTGCCAAGTACTGCTCTAGATACTTGTGATATATCAGTGAATAAAGCAGAAAAAAAAAATCTTTACACTGATAGAGCTTGCAAATTGGAGCCTTACCTCAGGCTGTCCCCATACGTTGAAGGGAACACTTTGAGATTTTTGCATTATGTGCCTTAAGTGACACTTTATAAAGGAGCTGTGTTATCAAATGCCTTCCTACCAGACAGATTTTCATTCAATTTGGTTCTCTCTTGGAGTTTGTTCAATCCAACTTAGGAGGAGGAGTGGGAAAGACTGCGATACTGCCTTTCTATCCATGATATATCCCACAGCATACTGATGCCCCAATTTCTAAAGACACTTTTTAAAATTCTTTATCTTCAGTAAGAAATACTTATTGTAGGTCAGGTTCTGTGGAACAGGGTGTGAGACAGAAATTCACTGTTTGTGATTTACTGAAGAAGTGCTCTTCAGGAAAAATCTTGTGAGGGAGTAAGAGAAGAATTATAGGGAAGTCCCCTTCCCTATCATTTCCAGGAATTAACAAGGATGAGATCTCAGGTCAAGTCTAACCTTGACCTGATTTATGAGGAGGCTCTGGAATGTAAGGTATACCTTAGAGATTTCCCTCCTCATAGGCCAGGGGCCATGGAAGCAGAGGCTAATTCTCCAGAGTAGGGGCCATATTCATTTAGCGGTCACTGCAGCAGCTGGGAGTGGGTGCAGCAGCCAGGTGAGGCGCACAGCAGTGCCTTTGACGGTGCCCAGGCAAACTAGCAATTTCATTTTCCCTGAATACCATGGAATTTCCAGTACTGTGTGTGAAAAATATTGATGGCCTTAAAAACATTTCTGTGGGATCATAATATTTAAAACTTTGAGTATCTACTGAGTTTCAGAGACTGTACTAGATTGGTACATGGAAGAGTGTGACATGATTGCTGTCTTGAACTACTCAGTGGACTAGGAGAGGGAGTGGACAGCGCAGCAGGGGTGTTAAGGGAGTGTCAGATGATGTCCAGCAGAGTCATGGGCCGTATGCTGTGGGACACGATGTGGAAGCAGTACTCAATTCCAGATGGTGTCTGGGAGAGGGTCAGGGAAAGCTTCCTGGATGATGTGACACCCCTGGCAGTCAACTCAGAACCTTCATAAAGTCCGTTCTATTATTTTCCTCTGGCTGCCATAACAAGTTAACACAAACTGGTGATAACAGAGATGTACTCTCACAGGTTTGGAGGCCAGAAGACTAAAATCAAGGTGTAAGCAAGGCTGTGCTCTCTCCCAAGGTTCCTGGGGAGAACTTCCTCACCTCTTCTAGCTTGTGTGGCTCTAGGCATCCCTTGGCTTGGGGCTGCATCAGTCCAATCAATGCCTCCCTTTTCTGACCTTCTCTCTGTATGTATCTTTACTTCTGCCTCTCATTATGTTACTTGCCACTGGATTCGGGGCTCACTTGTGAAATTGGGGGATCTAATGTCAATATCCTTAATTTAATTCTATCATCAAAGACCCTTTTTCTCAATAAGGTCACATTCACAGGTTTCTGAGGTTAGGCTGTGGACATATCTTCTTGAGCCACCACTGAATACTTCACTAGTGGTTAAAGTGTGTCCTATCCCAAATGGAAAGGGGCACTACATTTAAACTTTTGTAATGAATTGTTATGTAATGGGGGAGGGGCCTCCTTGGCATGAACTCCAAATGTTACAGTTCCTATTTATAGCCACCTTTTAGGATGCAAAGCTTTTAAATTCAAACACAAAGCTTCCAGTTAACTTACTTTTCTTGGAAAAGAGGGGCTATTTATCCTACATTCACTCTTCCAGTGGAAGAGACTCACAGTAAGCTTAAGTCAATTTCCCCTCTCAGAAAAGCGACTCACAGTGATGCCAAGCAGCCAAGATGGTTTTCATTCCAATCTTACTTATTCATAGCTCAGTATCTGGTGAGACAACCTTCTGATCACTGATAGTGGCAGGTGGAAGTTGTGGAGCAGGGACCGCTGTTAACAGAGTTATAGGGCTCGGTGAACAATTAATTGATCATGATAGTGAGAAAAAAGGAAGACTTCAAGACCTGGGTGAGCAAGGCAGGATATTTAGTTCAGTGTTGAATATGTTGAATCTGAGGAGGCAGTAATTCATCTATGTGCAAAAAAAATCTCATTAAACTCATGACCGATGGGTTTCTAGCTTTTTAAAAAATACGTCCATTTTTTTAAGAAAAGATATTTTTCAGTTTTTTTTAAAACGAATCATTAGATGTGAGCTGCATCTTTAAAGTTTTAACACAAACATTTTGCACATAAGTAATCACTCCCTAAACACGATTCTGGGTATCAGTTATTTATTTTAACTCTGATATGTTTTAAATATCATTAATTTTATTTGATGCTTAGTGCATGTTGCCTGATTCTTAATTTTTATTTGTTTCAAGGGGATGTAGGTATAAAATCTCTCTCCTTAGAAGATCAGGAAAAATAACTAATGGGTAATAGGCTTAATACCTGGGTGATGAAATAATCTGCACAATAAATCCCCATGATACATGTTTACCTATCTAACAAACCTACACATGTGCCCCTGAACTTAAAATAAAAGTTAAAGAAAACTCCTTCCTTATTTCATTTCTTTTTTCATATTCTTACAAACAAAGCCCTCAAAACAAACAGTCCTTAATAATTTATATTATTTTCTACTCCTTAGTTTCTTCTTGAACCACTGAAAGGAAAAATGAGTATAATTTTTTTTTTTCATAAAGATGAGAATTATAGACAAAAAAAGCTTTTCCCCTAACCTTTTTGGAAACCGTGACCTAATTGTATTTACGTGAATTTGCAATATGACATTGATTTAGAACTTTGTGTGCGCTCATTGTTGCCTTTCAAATGACTCCACTTTTCCTACAACTTTAGCAGATGAACTTATCGAGGTGGTATAAGTATTTTAACAATCATTAGTCAATTAGGATGTCTCCAATATTTTATTTTATATTTTAATATACTTTAGAAACATCTTTTATGTATTTTTATATTTTATATACTTTTCTATTTTTGTTCAAATATTAAAATCAAAATTGTTATCTGGCTATGTTACTTGTTTAATATGCCTAATTTTAATAATGCAGGGGTATATGTGCAGAACATCCAGGTTTGTTACATAGGTATACATGTGCCATAGTGGTTTGCTGCACTCATCAACCATTATCTACATTAGGTGTTTCTTCTAATGCTATCCTTCCCCTAGTCCCCCACCTCCCAACAGACCCCAGTGTGTGATGGTCCCCTCCCTGTGTCCATGTGTTCTCATTGTTCAACACCCACTTATGAATGAGAACATGCAGTTTTTGGTTTTTTGTTCTTATATTAGTTTGCTGACGATGATTTCCATCTTCATCCATGTCCCTGCAAAGGACATGAACTCATCTTTTTCTATGGCTGCATAGTATTCCATGGTGTAAATGTGTCACATTTTCTTTATCCAGTCTCATTGATGGGCATTTGGGTTGATTCCAAGTCTTTGCTATTGTGAATAGTGCCACAATAAACATATGTGTGTATGTGTCTTTAGAGTAGAATGATTTATAGTCCTCTGGGTACAAACCCACTAATGGAATTGTTGGGTCAAAAGGTATTTCTGACTCTAGATCCTTGAGGAACCACCACACTGTCTTCCACAACGTTTGAACTAATTTACACTCCCACTAACAGTGTTAAAACATCCCTATTTCTCCACATCCTCTCCAGCATCTGTTGTTTTCTGACTTTTTAATGATCGCCATTCTAACTGGCATGAGATGGTATCTCATTGTGATAAAAAAACAGAAAAGTTTTAAGGGAAGTAAACACTGAGTTTGATGGAGTCCTACATTTAGTATGACAAGAGAACACCACAAAGCACTACAGTAGCTTTCCGAAAAACTGAAGAAAATAAGACTTCATTCAGAGCTTTGATAAGAGTCTATTCATTGAAGGGCCTCATGCCAGTCAACGTATCTCATGTCTTATTATAGTAACACACTAGAGGAATTGTTCTGCTTTGTAAATTAGGCATTTAAAATGAAAATAAGCATAAAATGAAAATCACACTATTTCTGAACAAGTTTCTTGGGTCTCTTTTTTGCTATGATTTCTTGAGTTATTTTCATGAGAAGAGCAATCTCATTATGAATAACATTTCTTGAAGCAGAGAAATATGACATTCCAAACTGATATTGACTTGCTGTTTTCCTATTGTTTAAGGGTCACAACTATCAACCAAAGCAACTAAATGATGCCTGTCATACATTCATGAGAGTAAAACACAGATCTAATTTTATCCTTAGGTCATTGAAACTTATAATTGTTAAAACTTTGCCCTATGAAATTAAAATGGAATCTACAGGGTTAATAATGGAAAAAAAAGTATGAAAACCAGGATGCAAAAAAATATTATGCTCAATAGGATCATGCGTAGGTGATAATAGGAGAAATATTTTTTGTTTTCTTTTTAAAGGATTGTTTTTAATATATGAGTTTTTACCATTAGAAGGATTTCATTCTTAACTCTAAATTATATAATCATAAAAAAATCTGTGTTTCAGGAAAACATACTTAATCCTAACATAAAATTCATGTCACTTATCACAAAGTAGATAGTTAACGGTATAAAGGAGAAACAAAACAGAATTAGCAAATTTAAATCACACAAGACATTGTGAAGAATTTTTTGTTAATAAACAACCCATAAATACTTTTACATACTACATTTCAAAATGATACATCTCTGAATGACATGATAAAGCTCATAGTGTTGAAGACTTTAAATTCAAGGTCATCATGTTGAATACTTCAAATTAAATTCAAGGTTGTAGTGATGAAAAATGTAAAGTCAAGCTCTTGATGATAAAGACATTAAATTCAAGGATATATTGTGTAAGAAAGGACAAACCACTATCATTCAGATTATTTAGTCAATTAGTTCTCTGTAAGTACAAAATATAATGAATCACTAAATGGATTGGCCTAATTACAAATTTTGTTTCATTTATAAATAACTCTCGACTTCAAGAAATCTTTTCACAGAATCATTTAGTCACATGGTATCTATCTATCCCTCTGTAGATATTTCTGCTACACTTTAAATCCTTACTCAAAACAATTCCCTCTCCATTTCTCTATTTTTATAAGTATAAAATATTTTAAAAGAAAGAAATGTCTGTTCCTTAGCTAGAGAGAAAAAGCAACCCATTTCCTTCTTTACTTTAAAAACACAAAACAAACCAAAACAATCCAATTCCTAATGTAATGTCACATAGAACCCAGGGCCTGGAGCAATATTTCATTCTGGTTTTTCTGCTATATGCTGAGAACAATGTAGTTATTTATCTACATCACTGAGAAATCTATTTGACAGACTAGAATCATCCCTTTCAGCAGAAGGCTTGCTAAAAAAGGCACAAGCAGCGGCACCTATGCATGGGATCATCAAGGACTCTACTTCGTCTTTCTCCTCATCTTCATCTGATTCAACCATATCTGCTGAATCATTATCATTATCATCATCTTTTTTTCTCCTCCTCCTTGTCTTCCTCTTCCAACTCTTCAGATTCATGAGGACCCATTTCCAATTATATTATAGACACCCTGATTGTTGGACATGCCATATGGAATTGGAGAATGGCAACATTAAGGATATTTAAAGTAAAGAAAATGGGAGGTATAATACCCTTCCATATATCCTAATGTAGAGAATGTGGTACAGTTGCTCTTTTCATTTACCCAACCTGGGCTGATGACTGGACATTCACAAGCTACTCCAGGTCCTTGAATTTCTTCTACATCATCTTTTGCATTTGTTAGTCTCCAATAGCAACTGTCCAACTGTCAGGCTCTTCTGAGCAAGAGCATCTTTTGAAAATCCTAATTCAGTACATGAAGAAATAGTGGGGTGGAGGTGCAGAAGCTAAGTTCTGGCAGAAATGATGTGGAAACTGAAATGGTAATATCCTCAGGTGTTGCTACAGAAATTCTGGCATCTCATGAATCAGTCTTATTTCTTCACTAATAATATTTCAGATTTCTGCTCAGGGTAAAGTTTAGTGCTCTAGAAATTTCTAAGAGACTGAGTATGTATTAGCCTTTGTATTTTATGGTTTATAACTAACATTGTACAGAAAGTACTTTTATACCATATGTTCTTCTAAAAACATTCGGTCTCATAGCTAGATTTTATATTAAAATCTTCAAGGAGTAGCTATAGAAATTGTGCTTGTCACTTAAAGCTACAAGAAGGGTATCATTTCAGATTTGAAATTCTATTTGGATTTAACTTCCTGTTTAACAGTAGCAACTGTCCAAATGGTAGATTTTGAAAATGATGACAAATTATCCTCTTAAATAAAAATAACATTGACAAAGACTCAAAACTGCCTGAATTTTAACTTACGATATGTATCAATTATAAGGTAAAGAAATCTTCTGCTTCTACCAAAGCTGCTCCATAGAGAAGTTGGCAATTAAAAAAGGCATCCTGCCTGTTTTAGTTAATCTTACCAATAAAGACGATGGGCAACCTGGATGCTTTGCAAGGAGCGGTGGAGTAGAAGTTGCACTAAAGGACTCTCAAGGTTCCATTCAAACTTGACAGCCTGAAGTAAGAGACACAATTACTTTACTTCTCAGTAACAAAATCATAGCAGAATACAGAGAGACTTAAGAGGCTTGAGAAAAGACTAGAGAAAACAGCACGCACATTTTAACAAAATACTAATAACACATTCAATGGTTTTATGAGTTGGTATATGACTAATAACAAAACACACATTCATTACATCATTTGGATTTGGGTAGTCTTGCTTTCTTTCCTTGTTTATGGATAAGAAATGAGTGCACGTGGTTGGTGGAGTTCAACCATGTGCCGGGGGAGAAAACTGACACAAAAAGTCCTGAATTATTAAACACAATATTATTAAGCCATAGATATTTCTTCCTATTTGGAGATGAAATTAATGCACACTAAAAGCCTTAACAGAAATCATCAACTGGTATATCATTATTAACCATCAGACTTTGAGATTTTGGTTAAAATTTCAAAGCTGACTGTTACTACCATAACTCAGTCCCAAATCCTTTCTTTCATCTCCACTGTGAACAACTCTTAAGTTTTTTAGGATATCCAACCGGGTAGAAAACACAGATAACCATGGCAGCCCCTGCTATCCTTAGGGACTTACTTTAGGCCTTAACCTGCCCTTGCAGGAAATTCACTGACAGCAGTCTGTAGCTGAGCTGCTGTTATCATCCCAGGAATCTGAATATGTGAAAATGAAAACCAGGTTCACATAAAAATGCTCATTCCTGCTTGAGAGACAAAGCTTCTACCTTTAGTTGTTTAATAAACTATCTCTCTCTCTCTCTTAAACACACACACACACACACACACACACACACACACACACACACGTGCACATACACATGCACATACTCTCAAAGCTTAAGAGTTTAAGCTAGGCTTTATACCACAGTACAGATACCAGGAGAAAATGAGTACAATATCCAGTTGTACATACACTTGAAGAGACATAGCAATATGCTAGCCGTCCCCAAGAATGGGAAAGTTGATAAATTCCTAAGGTGTGAGGGTGCTGAAGATGAGTTCAGCAAATTTGCATAAACTCTTGATGCTGTCTGAAAGTAGCAAGACAATAACATGTACTGTCTTGAACTGCAGCCATGGCCTTCTCTCACTTACTTGCTAACGTTGGGCTGACTAGTTCATGGGTTTTATTTATGCCCTAAGAGAGAGCATATCATATTGGCATTTGAGCAGGAAGTATGTTTCAGAATTTACTTCCATGCTTGCCCTTTTAGATGTCTGCCCCATTATTTCTTCTTGAACTCAGTAACTATTTGTTTTCCCTTGCTTCCAAGCTTTTTGCTTGACTCTGCCCATGGATACAACAATTTCCCCCTGAACCCTGCCTAACCATCTAGAATGTAGACCTTTTTTTTTTTTCTGGTGAACACATTATCTGAACTGGTTTGCGGTAACCCCTGGGTCTGAGTCTTATTTGACTCTTAGCTGTGAACTGTATCTTCTGTTTTGTTATTGTCTTAGAGTTCTTTCTTACGGCTTTAATTTAGACTGCATAATTCTGACATGACAATACATAACAAAATAGCATGATTCCAGAAAACAACCAACAGGTTAGGATTTTTTATGTGTTGGAAAGTTTGAAATTCAAGGTAGAGTATAGAAGTCTAAGGACAATGAATGTTTTGAAATTCTTCCAGTTTTTAAAAATTTTCTAATCACATTATAGATTTCTTTCCAACTCAGAATGAACATTTTATAACCTTCATTTTTAATCATAACATAGATGAAACTTTAATTTTGCCTTCTGTGTATTTGCTGTGTTAGACTGTGTGCACCCTGTCTTGTAAATTGGATTTGCGGGAATATGAGTCTCAATGACATTCCTGATGCTGAATGTACTTACTCAGATAGAGGCTTTCCAGTGAGTTTAATGTCTGCAAACTTTTCTGAAAACGTACTCTCCTGAATTGGACTAGAAATAGCATGTGGCCATATCCATGAGTCATGAGATGAATGGTGAACTTGTAAGTTAGATTAATCCTTATTTTTAAGAAGGATTGGAATATACTGTATGGTGCAGCTATTTCTAAACCAGCTCTCTTGCTCTTAAGGAGTACTCCAGAGAAATTCATAATCTCTGTGCAAAGTCATACTCTATTAAAGTTCATTAACATAGGCTCCTTCCACCAGTTTCTCGCCACTTTCCAAAACCTGAGACAACTGACATTCAAAATAACTGTAACAACCTGACCTTTCAGATAAAAAACAGCTGGATTAAAAACAAAACAAAACATAAAAATCACAAGTTTGAATCTATTTAACACTTAGTATATAGTCATCCTAGAAAAAACAAAAGCAACTTACCTTCTATAAATTAGATATTCAGTTATTTACATGGTCATGTGTAAAATGTGTAATTTAATTGTTTATATTTCATTATATTCAGACTAAATCAGTCTTTGCTTACATTTCTAAATAATGTTATATTATTTTATAAAATTATTCCAAACTTGTAGTATTTGATATTACTAAAATGTACTATTCAGTGGCAAAATTTTGGTATTAGACATTTCTATGATAAAATTTATGATCAATATTATAAGCCTCTAAAGAAGTGAAAGAAACTCATAAATTATGAGAAGCTGCCTAGCAAATGACTATTTCTACATAACAATTATTTGGTATCTTTTAACATTATATCTATATTTAAAAAAATTTTATTACAAGCACGTCTATTTTTTCATGTTCTGATTAATAAGTGAAATCAGTTTTAAAAACTTTTCTTTTTGGAATTTATGTACTTTTTTGTAATTGTACCAACTTCAGATAGAGAATTCTGCATTACCCATATTGACATCATTAGTCCCTTGGGTTGTCAAATTGAAATATCACTTCTAGATAGTCTACTGTTGATTCATTGAGAACCTTAGTTAAAACTCTGGATTTCCTTAGCAACTCTGCTGTTCTTACCTGAACTAGCTGTGGGAGATATTCCAGTAGTTCATCATTCAAAAGGCTGTCTAATTGTTGAACTGCCACTTTACGAATTTCTTGATCTGGAAAACTAATACACAGTAGATATATCCATTAAGCTATTAGTAGTAAGAAATAATACATGAGACACATCAGGGAAAACAGAGAATGATTTCTACCCCCAGTGCATAAGGTAAAACAATTATCATACAATCGATTAAGGTAATAGTAGCACCAAATAATTCTTATTTTTTCCATATTCCATACTCTAATGTGGACTGCAGTAGAAAATCCTTTCAACTAGACTTTGGAAATGTGGTTTTTAAGTCCAATTCCTGCCAGCTTTCTTATCTATAAAATGTAGATTATGGATAATCTAAAATCTTTTCTAAAATAGTATAAAAATCTTTGCTTCTTTAGCCAAGCATTTGATAAATAAGTTATTACTAGCTGGAAATCTGAACTACATGATTAAAAATGGGATCTAATTTTTTAACCAGTCTTAGCTAGATCTTAACAAAACCCAAAAATCGAAAGTTCTTTACAATAAATAAACAAAAATAATTTAATATGGCTAAATCTTACTAGACTGTGAAGTTCTTCAGGGTAACTATGCCTTATTCATTTTTAGATGGCATTTGCCTTTTATAAGATTTAGCACCCATTAGGCACTTAATAAATGTTTTTTGCTGAAATGAATTTGTGAAGGCATTTGGCATTTGAAATCCTATTCCAAAGACAATTTAGCCTCAAATGGATTCCTCAAATTGTCATCTTGCTCCATCAGAAGAATTAGATTCAAAGTTCCTGGGAACTGCTTGGAGATAATTTTGGCTCCATATTGCTTTGACATGATAAGATGTTACTAGGGTTTGGTAAGAACAATTAATTTTAAAGAAACAGTTTTTAGGGAAAAATAAAAAAGCATAATTTAAAACTTGAAGGAACTGCTTATGGTAATTTATTTACAAATAAATAAATAAACAAACCCCAAATTACTTTTGTAGACAACTAACTGAATGCTTTTCAACTAGTCAGGTGAGGGCTCTGAAAACTGGCTTCCAGTAAATGTTAGAAAACCATAAATTCTTTAATGGGCAGCCTTTTCTCAGCATATTGGGTTACTGAAGCATAAAATGGGAACTATGCCATAATAGAGTCAAATAAACAATGGTATCACACAACTCAACTGTACTTGATGGCAGCTTCAAATGGAATGCTAAACAAGCTACATATTTTTTCTTCATTAAACTGAGTATTTTAGTCAGTCAAAAGTCTTATTTCTGACGGGCAAGTACATTTCCAGTATTTTTCTCCATTTGAACATTCTAGCAAAGAAACCTACTGAGAACTGTGGTCCAGATACATTTGGTGAAGTATTGAGAAGGTCAGCAGATCTCAGCATAACATCATGCACGGGTGGAGGGCAGAAAGAGTGCAATTAAAATGCAAAGCTAGAAGCAGGTCAGCTTGTTTTAGTACATTAAGACTTTAAGATTCTCCTAACTAAATGTGATTGACTCTAATTCATTGCTCTCAATTACTAAACCATTTGTCTGGAGCTTGTAGACATCAAGGTCAGTGTGAGGACAGTTTGAAGTCTTGGAGGGAATAGTTACTTGCTAAGTTTTGTTGCCTAAGCGATGACTTGTTAAGCTAGCTGTCAGTCACCTATGCTTCCACATGACTATTTTGTCTTACTGATAGAAATGACAAAAAAGAAAGTAAAAAGGAACATCACAACAAAACAAAGCTCTTTGGTGAACACCTTTAACTATGTATTTATTTCCACTAGAATGCAAACTCCAGAAAAGCAGTAAATTTTTGTCTGTTTTGTTCATAGATGTGTCCCCAATGCCTTCAGATTTGTAGGCACTCTACACATTTCTTAGAAGACTGTTGAATTTGAACTCATTGGCAATACACCTAAAACATCTTTATTACCACACTTTTTCACTGTAGTCTGTGTTATCATCTTTCTCCAATCATAGACTTAAAATGTGTAATATTTTGCCCCTCTTTATTGCTTTTTTCACCTTTCTCATCTGGTGAAATTCTATTCATCCATGAACTCCAAGCCCAAGCATCAATTTACTTGTGAAGTTGGTCCAGCCATATTTTAACCCCTCATGGAGTTAATAACTCCCTTCCACATAAAATTCTATATTATGTACATAGTTGAGGGCAGGCTCATTCATTTATGATTCCCTAGCACAAGCACAGTTGAATAAAAGTTGGTGGAATTCCTAGTATTCTCTTACCTTTACATCTAATAAGTTGCCAAGTTCTGTTGACTTTTCTATCCTAATGGCTCTAGCATTTAATGCTTAATTTCTTCTGCAGCTATCTAGTCTAGGCCATAATTACCTCATGCTAATACTAACATCTGTAATAGTAACACCTTATCAAATCCCCTACAGTATTTGTAAGTATATTTCTCATAAAACGTGAAATGGTTTTCTGTATGTAATAAACTTCCCTTAAGCATACACTGCTAATCTAAATCTTCAAGGCTAGCAAAACACTCTAAACTTTTCTCCTACCATAATATTCACTAAATCAGTCTGGCTTGTTGATATATTACGTCTACTCTGAAAATGCATGTGCATTTTCACTTTCATGCACACTGTAACATCTACTGGAAAATCCTTCCTAGTTCTTTATGTTCTAGTCCTCCTTCAAAATGCGGATCAATTTCCCTTGAAGGTGGCTCTGTTAGTCCTCAGTAATCACTTCTCTGAACTCCAAGGATATTGACTGGTTGACTCTCACTTGATAGGATAATGTGTGTTAGAATTTATCTTTTTTCATGTGTGTCCTCATCCCTCAACTAATGAGTAATTCAACTGAAGATGAAGATTGTTCAATATTTTCTTTTCTATTCCTAGGATTTAGCAACTCATTCCATATATAGTTGCGATGAATAAAAATGCATTGACCATGATGATGATAATCACAAAAATCCTACTATAAAGTCAACTATATTTCTTTCTGTGTTTTGAGATAGTTTCCACTGGTTGTAATAGGATTGATTTTATAAATGCCACTGGTTTAAATTCCAGATCTCTTTTCTTCCCTTAGTCAAAAGCATAGGAGAAAAACAAATCTGAAGGTAATAGAAGAGAAAGATGTGTAAACATACCTCAGAGATACTGCAGGTTTGATTCCAGATTACCACAATGAAGTAAATATCACAATAAAGCCAGTTGCAGATTTTTTTTCAGTGTATGTAAAAGTTGTTTATACCATACTATAGTCTCTTAAATGTGTAATAGCCTTATGTCTAAACAAATCATTAACTTAAAACATTTATTAAAAATACTTTGTTGCTATGAAATGCTAACAAACAACTGAGCTCTCAGCAAGTTCTGATCTTTTTGCTGGTGGAGGGTATTCTCTCCATGTTGATGCCTGTGGATGGTGGTTGCTGAAGGTTGGGTGGTTGTGTCAATTTCTTAAGATAAAGACCACAATGCAGCTTGCATCCATTGATTCTCTTTCATGATGATTTTTCTGTAGTACCTGATGCTCTTTGATAGCATTTTATCAACAGTAGAACTTCTTTCAAAATTAAAGTCAATTCTTTCAAGCCCTGCCACTGCTTTATCAACTAAGTTTATATAGTATTCTAAATCCTTTGTTACCATGTCAACAATGTTCACTGCATCTTCATCAGGAGCAAAATCCATCTCAATAAACCACTTTTTTTGCTCATCCATAAGAAGCAACTTCTCATCCCTTCAAATTTGTCATGAGTTTGCAGCAATTCTGTCACATCTTCAGGCTCTACTTCTAATTCTGGTTCTTACAATTTCTACCACATCTACAGTTACTTCTTCCACTGAAGTTCTGAACCCTTTATTGTCGTCTATGAGAATAGGATCTACTTCTTGAAACTCCCATTAATGTTGATATTATGACCTCTTCCCATGAATTCAGTGTTCTTAATGATATCTAGAATGGTGAATCCTTTCCAGAATGTTTCCAATTTACCCAGATCCATCCAAAGAATCACTGTCTATGGCAGCTGTAGCCTTATGAAGCATATTTCTTAAATAATAAGACTTGAAAGTCAAAATGACTCCTTGATCCATGGCTTCAGAATGGATGTTGTTAGCAGGCATGAAAACAACATCAGCCTCCTTATATATCTCCATCAGAGCTCTTGAGTGACTGGGTGCATTGTCAATGAGTAGTAGTATTTTGAAAGGAATCTTTTTTTCTGAGCAGAAGTTTCAACAGTGGGCTTAACACATTCAGTAAACCATGCTGCAAACAGATGCACTGTCATCCAGGCTTTGTTGTTCTATTTATAGAGTATAAGCAGAGTTGTTTTAGCAGAATTCTGAAGCACCCCAGGTTTTTTTTTTTTTTTTTTTTTTGGAGACGGAGTTTCGCTCTTGTTACCCAGGCTGGAGTGCAACGGTGTGATCTCGGCTCACCGCAACCTCCACCTCCTGGGTTCAGGCAATTCTCCTGCCTCAGCCTCCTGAGTAGCTGGGAATTACAGGCATGTGCCACCATGCCCAGATAATTTTTTTTTTTTTTTTTTTTTTTTTTTTTTTTTTTTTTTTTTTTTAGTAGAGACGGAGTTTCGCCATCTTGACCGGGATGGTCTTGATCTCTCTTGACCTCATGATCCACCCGCCTCAGCCTCCCAAAGTGCTGGGATTACAGGCTCGAGCCACCGCGCCCGGCTAGGATTTTTTAAATAGTAAGTGAGCATTGGCTTCACTTTAAAAATCACCAGCTGCATAGCCCTAACAAGAGAGTCAGTTTGTTCTCTGAAGCCTTGAAGCCCAGCATTGACTTACCTTCCCTAGCTATGAAAGTCCTAGATGGCATCTTTTTCCAGTAGAAGGCTGTTTCATCTACACTGAAAATCTGTTGCTTAGTGTAGCCACATTCTTCAATGTCCTTAGCTGGATCTTATGGATACCTTGCTGCAGCTTCTACATCAGTACCTTCTGTGGTTTCTTGAGATGCAATTTACTCCTGGTGAAGATGCTGTTAACATTGTTGACATGATAACAAAGGATTTAGAATACTATATAAACTTAGTTGATAAAGCAGTGGCAGGGTTTGAAAGAATTGCCTTTAATTGACAAATATGGCTTCTTTTTTTTCTTTTTCTTTCTTTTTCATTTTGATACAGAGTCTTGCTCTTTCAACCAGGCTAGAAATGCAGTGGCATAATTTCGACTCAACGCAGCCTCTGCCTCCGAGGTTCAAGCAATTACTCTGCGTCAGCCCCACTCCTGGCCCCAAGTAGCTGGGCTTACAGGCACCCACTACCATGCTTAGATAATTTTTGTATTTTTAGTAGAGACAGGGTTTCACCATCTTGGCCAAGCTGGTCTTGACCTCAGGTGATCCACCCAGCTTAGCCTCCCAAAGTGCTGGGATTATAGATGTGAGCCACTGAACCTGGCGGGCTTTTTTTCTTAAACCTCATGAACTAACTCTGCTAGTCTCAAACTTTTCTTCTGCAGTTTCCACATCTCTTCTAAGCTTCATGAAATTGAAGACAGTTAGGGCCTTGCTCTGTATTAGGCTTTGGCTTCAGAGAATGTTGTGAGATTTGGCCTTCTACTCAAATCACTCAAACTTTGCCCCTTGCAGCAATAAGACTGTTTCACTTTCTTATTATTCTGTCTTCACTGGAGTAGCATCACTCTGTCACCCAGGCTGGAATGCAGAGGCACGGTCTCAGCTCACTGCAATCTCAGCCTCCAGGGATTCTCCAGCCTCCCTCTCCTGAGTAGCTGGGATTATAGGCATGTGCCACCATGCCCAGGTAATATTGTACTTTTAGTAGAGACGGGATTTCACTGTGTTAGCCAGGATGGTCTCCATCTCCTGACCTTGTGATCTGCCCGCCTCAGTCTCCCAAAGTGCTGGGATTACAGGTGTGAGCCACTACACCCAGCTGGAATTGCACTACTAATTTCCTTCAATAACTTTTCCTTGCATTCAGAATTTGGCATAAGAAGCCTAGCTTTTGGCTATCTCAGCTTTCAACATGCTTTTCAGACTATGCTTAATCATTTTAAGCTTTTGATTGACAGTGGAAGACATATAACTCTTCCTTTCACTTGAATACTTAGAGGCCATTGTAGGGTTATTAATTGGCCTAGTTTCAATATTGTTGGGTCTCAGGGAATAGGGAGGCCCAAGCAGAGGTGGAGAGACAGGGAACAGCTAGTAGGCAGAAGAATCAGAACACACACAACATTAATGGATTCAGTTCACTGTCTACTGGGGGTGCAGCTTGTGGTGCCCCAAAACAATTGCAATAGTAACATCAAAACTGCTGATCACCAGTCACCATAACAGATATAAAAATAATACTTGAAACATTGTGAGAATTTCCAAAATGGGACACAGGTACACAAAGTGAGCACATGCTGCTGGAAAAATCTCACTGATAGACTTTCTTGACTCAAGAAACCCACAAATCTTCCATTGTAATAACACACTATCTGCGAATTAAAAATTAGTAATACATTACCTATATAGTATAGTCAAAAAGGAAACTTGTATGTTTGTATCAATATATGCAAACGCTGGGAAGAATTTTTTGCACTGTAATGGAAAGGAATGTCTCTGTTTATTCATTACTATTGCTTGAAGTTCAAGAAGAAACTGAAAGAGAAATAGCTATAAAACTAACCACATTGCATTCTGAGATGTGATTAAGGCCTAACTTGACATTAAAGTGTATCTGAACATAACTTGCATTTGACTATTTTAGGAAGTGTTGGCCACATTAAAAAAGAATGCCAGCAGTATTGCTGAAATTCCTGGAAAATGGGCTCTTTCATACTTGTTGGCAATATAGGTAAACATGTATTAAAGACAAAAATTAAAAAAAAATTGAAGTGTGTTTTTTTTTTGATCTATCTATTTAATTCTTGGGAGTTTATTTTAAGAATATGATGAGTGATGTGTATGAAGATGTGTATGCAAATGAAATTGGGAATAATATAAATGTCTAAAAATTTATAGTTAAATATGATATAACTATGTGATAGAATATATACATTCCTTCAAAATAGTAAAAAAAAAGTTTAACGAAATAAAAATACTAAGAGCCATTTTTGTAGTATACCATTTTTAAAATATGTATATTTTCTTAATATGATCAACAAAAAGATGGGAAGGACCAAAATATTAATACCAAATATCTGAACGGAAGTATCAAAGATTAACTTTCTTTTTTAAGCTAAGTTTTAAAAGTTTTCCAAATTTTCTTTATGAAAGTTTTATTAATTGCTAAGAAAATGAATAATACTTTTTAAAAGTAAAGCTTGTCCAACTAGTTAATGAATGTATATGAATAACTGCAAACTCATGGGTAGCACTAGAAAAAAGCTTCAAATCACATGCCCTTTTAAGAGTATACATTGTTGTGTGAAAGAATAAGCATTCTACTTTTTAGTTGACTTAGAATTTTCTTCTAACATGGGAGACCTCTGGAGAATTTATGCTTAACTTGATATCATTTCAGGGCCCCTGAACTCAGGTATAGATCAATGGACAAATATGTTCCACAAATCCTGGCATTTCTTTTCTATGGTATTAACGGAAATTATTTAAACACTCTTTGGGGATATAATTGTTGGCATTTCATGCTCAGTAACTTGATCCTCAATGAGGTGAGGGCTACCCATTAGTTCTCTGACTTTGGTGTGATATTTACAGACTGAAATGTCATATGTTACAGAAGAACTACAACCTATTTTGAATTTTTCACAAGCCAGGTTATCCTGCTTTATTTGATTTCCTCGAAAAATACACATATAATTCCTGCATGTCATACCAGGAGACACTTTTTAGCAATTCTGCTAACCTTGGGACTACTAATTACTATAGAAGTGGATATTACACTTTGAATGTGAGACAGAAACAAAATACTGTTAGAAGATTCATCAGACTGATGTCAGCCAGGTCCTTAATTATATTTATAAGAAACTTTCTTATAATCAATCATAAAATAGATTATTACAATGTAATAAATGGAGATCTGGCTTCAGATACAAAAAAGATAAAGGTCAGTAAAATTTCATTATTTCTCAGGAAGGAGATCATGTAAAGCAAAAGAACTTTGCATTTACTATGAAAAATATTTCTTAAAATTAGGCTTAACGAGTTCATGCACAATAATCAATTCTTTAAGGATATTCATTATTCTTTGAGTTCAACTAAGCACTTTATGTTTGCTAACTTACTTTCCCAAATGTGTCTTAATAGGGAGGAAACACAAATCACTGTCTTGCTCTTCAAGATTTAGTTGGCCTCCAAGTTGAGCTAACAATTGAGTCTCTGTAATCCGTTAAGGGACAAGCTCTCATAGCTAAATGTGACTCTGTACAATAACCATTAAGAAATACCTGCACTTGAACATGGGCCATTGTCTGATGAGAATATTGAGAGACAAAGAAAAAAAATACTCCATGAAGACTGTAAGGGTTATTAAAAAAGAATCAAAGACACATGACTAAAAACTCAGAAGGTGGAAAGGTATAATTAAAGCCACTTCATGATTATTTTCAAGGGAACTTCAATGAAACAGCAACTCTCTGTCTTGCCAACAATGTAAACACAAAGTCCAGGGTCAAGCAAAGGATTAAGTTGAAACGGTAATGCTTACATGTGCAGGGAAGGAAGAGCACCAAGTGTTTAGGTAACTCTCTGGGTCAAGGTGGAGGTAATAAGTGACAAATGGTTAGGATTTGTTGTGCAACAGTGGTTTGCTAATGTTGGGTCCCAGGACATTTTTACATTCTTAAAAATTAGTGAAGACTTCAAAGAGTTTTAGTTGATGTGGATGATATCTATCAATAACTATCATACTAGAAACAAATTCAGGACATTTAAGAAATATTTATCAATTAATTTATAATCATATTAATAAAGCCATTATATGTTAATATAAATGATATACTTCTGAAAACAAAAACAAAGAATATTTGGTGAGGTTAGTAATATTGTTTTACATTTTGGCAAGTCACTTTAATATCTGGCTTAATGGAAGAGAGCTGGATTTTCTTACTGCTACCATGGTAAATCTGGCCTTATTTAAAGTCATGTGGCCTCTGGAAAACTCCACTCTATACTCATGAGCAAATGAGTGGGACAAAGGCAATTGGCATCTTAGGATCATTATGGAAATAATTTTTAGCCTTGTGATACCCCTGTAAGCATTCTGGGGACCTCAGACCTCACTTTTAGAACCTCTGATGTACACAGCAAGTTTGGCATGAGTCACTGTTATGTAGCCAGAAGTTAAGGAATTAGCACTTGTGGTCTGTTTCTCAGCCTGTGTCTTCTCTGGGCTCAAATTATCTGTGAAGTCATCTGACCAACATTCAGACTTGGGAATTGTTCTTACTCTTCTCTTTTCTCAAACATTTACAGTTTCTCTCATCTCAGAGTGCTGTAGGAATATCCAGAGAATTTAGGCAAACGTCAGTAGGGCCAGTGGAGTCATGAAATAACACTTCAAAAGAAAAACATATTTTTCAATTTCTTCCATTTGACAGTAAAAAAAAATTTCTATTCCTTTTTAAAATTTTCTTCCCTTTTTTTTCACGTATTCCTCCTTTTCTAGTTTGAAAATGATATAGGGAAAATATCTTACTCAAAGAACTTTTGAAGTGATGGGTGAAAGCCAAATGCAATGTAACAAATGTCGACCTTTTAAAAAAAGCAACTTTGAGTAAACTGAAAAGCAAAGAAATCTAAGATCAAATTTAAGTGTAATGGAAATGTCAGACTTCAGAATACACAGCAAGAATTCATGCAGAATATGCCATGAGGCTATTCACAGCTAAAAGCCCCAATGTCAGGTTAGAATTAGAAAATCATCAGAAGTGCAGAACTGTTTCTCCAACAGATTTTGAGTCTGATGACACACACAGCATCAGCTTGGAAGAAAAATGTCAATATGAATATCTTTGCTATTTTTCTAGCACTAAAAATGATCAGATGTGACAGAAAAAAATTTTTTTTCCTAGGCAAAGTGGTGAATAGGATTTTTAAAGATGATTGTAAATGTCTATCTACTGAATAATTCATATTCTTTCAAGGATTTTGGTTACAAAATATTAGAACCCAAAGAAACTTGGGACCTAGTTTAATCTCCTTATACAGATGAAAAAACTCAAGCTCAGAGTTGAAGCAGTTTTTCCAAGACCAATTTGTTTGTGGTACTGAAACTATCATCCAAATATCCAATACACTAGGCCAGTCAGCTTTCTACAGCACCTCTAGCAAGGACCTTTGATTTTTTTTTTAGATATTTTTCTATGCACTTACATAAAAAACACAAGATTACCTTGGGTATATTATTTATTTTACTGCATTTTAAATGGGTCAATAAAGATATATCATAGTAGGCAATGATATCTGTTTAATTGGATGGAGGCATTGGCTCAGTCATGATCTAGAAGGAATAATAATGAATCTCAGACCCAAGGAGACATGGAAACTATACTCAGATATTTCTACATGGATAGTATATGGACTTGCATATAAAAATTGGGAATTAACCAAATAGTCATTGTATTAGTGAATTAAAATTACTACTTACAATTAAAGAGTAGTTCTTGATTTTGTTCCTCTTATGTAATTGCAAGTTGATTTTACATGTAGCTAATCTTAAAATGTCACTGCCATAAAGCCAGTGGTGTGTTGAAAGTACCATGTAGATATATTTGGATGCATTACACACTGTATACAAAAACAACGTGATGTGCAGAAAACGACAGAAATTTTCAATTTAAACATCAAGGCTGTTCTTTTATTACCTTATGTTCCCTCTCTCTAAACAAATTCATCTATATCCTTCACTTAATTCATATCCTTCTGTGGATGATTTTAAAACAAATTGGGGTCTCTAGCTTAGATTTCTTTGGAAAACCAGATCTGTAAATTCAACCATTTGAAAAACACCTCAAAGCCAATGGATCCCAATCTGAACAATAAGTTTCTTTTCTTTTTTTGTGAGACAGAGTGTTGCTCTGTCACCCAGGCTGGAGTACAGTGGCGTAATCTCAGCTCACTGCAATCTCTACCTCCCAGGTCCAAGTGATTCTCCTGCTTCATCCTCCTGAGTAGCTGGGACTACAGGCCTGTGCCACTGTTCCTGGCTAATTTTTGTATTTTTAGTAGAGACAGTGTTTCACCATGTTAGCCAGGCTGGTCTTGAACTCCTGACCTCAGATGATCCGCTCACCTCACCTCAGCCTCCCAAAGTGTTGGAATTGCAGGCATGAGCCACTGTGCCCAGCCTGAACAATAAGGTTCTTCTAAAATTTGCTTGTCTTCTAGTGTGCCCCATGTTGGTAAATGTTTCTATTATGACCTACTTACATAAGACAGAAACATGGAACTGATCCTTGTTATGGTTTGGATTTGTGTCTCCACCCAAATTTCAAGTTGAATTGTAATCTCCAATGCTAGAGGTAGGGCCTGGTGGGAGGTGATTCAATCACTGGGGCAGATTTCCCCCTTTGGTGCTGCTCTAGTGATAGAGTTCTAATGAAATCTGGTTGTGTAAAAGTGTGTGGCACCTCCCCCCATCTCTCTTCCTCCTGCCCAGCCATGTGAAGCTGGTTCCCCTTTGTCTTCTGCCATGGTTGTAAATTTCCTGAGGCCTCCCTGGTCATGCTTCCTATATAGCCTATGAAACCATGAGACAATAAAAAAGCCTTTTTCTTTATAAATTACCCAGTCTCAGGCATTTCTTTATAGCAATGTGAGAACAGACTAATACATCCTTGACACATCTCTTTTTCACAGCCCCTTCCCATTCAGTCCTGCCATTTTCACTCCCATTTTCTCATTACGTTCATTTCATTACATCATTGCTGTCACCTTCCTAGGATGACTGCCATTCCCTGACACCTGGTCTCTACTTCCATTGCTTCCTAACTGGAAGCACATTTACTTTTGCTTTCCTCACCAAATCTATGCTTCCCTCAGAAATCAGAGTGATCTTTAAGAGACGTAAATCTGTTCAAAATATTCTCTTACTTAGAATCATTTATGCCTTACTGTTGCTACTAGCATAAAGATCAGTTTGCTTAACTCGGTCCTGCTTTAGAAGTCCTCAACATGGTCTAGTTCCACGTTAAAATGTCAGTTCATCTTAAATCATACACTCATCCCCTGGACTTCAGCTACACTGTCTCTCTTCCAGTTTCCTAAGGGCAGTTCCTGTCTTAAGATTTAGTCATATTTAAGGTCCATTCTTCCCAGAATATCCTTCTCTTATTCCTTCCCTTTTGTCAATTCATTCCCACTTATCCTTTAGATTTGAGCTTGTATAGAACTCCTTAGAGTTAAAGAAACTTGACAAGGTCACTCAAGTAATAACCGGTAGAACCAGACAGGTCTGATTTCAAAGCTTATGTTCTAAACTGTGAAATCTGGAAGTAACTCAAGAAACTCCAAAAATGTACAAAGACAAAATATGTATCTTTGTGTTTATATATCTCCACCTTCGTTCTCAACTTCATTCTTCCTTGATAGGGAATACTGAAATTTCCCAATATTTTTCTTCTATATCCACACTTACCTATAATTGTATTCATATTTTCCTTCCCTCTCACCTGAGAGGAAGAAGTTACACTCTTTTCCTTGGATAAAATTTTTGCTTGCTCTGTTTTTAGATCTAATTCTATTTAATACTTCTTTTAAGCCTTTGAAAAGCTCTTTCAAGAGTTCTAAGATACCAACTTTTTCTGGATCTCCTGTAACATTTTGGTCAGGTTTTTTTTTTTTGGTTTATTTTCCTGGTTTTTCTTGCTTCTGCCCTTAAAATGTTGCTGTTCTCGAAAGTTCCATCTCTGGCCTCTTTCTGTACTTACTCTCTATAGCTACACAGAGTACCTGTCACACATCCTCTACTTCCGTGGCTTCAACTACTGCCTGAAAGCCAAGAGCTTCCACATTTTTTTCAAGTTTTGTATACCCTAAGATTCAGACTTGTATACACAACTGCATACCAGACATCTTTTTCTATGTGTTCCATTTTTTTTTTTAATGCAACATATCCAGAATAGAACTTTCCAACATTCACTACCTAAATTTGCTCTTTCATCTAAAATTCTTTTTGGTTAATGATGCAATTATCTATCAGTTTCCCAGGTCTGAAAGCTTAAAGTCTTCCTTGTTTCTTTCTCTTTTTTACTTTCCTCTCAAAGTTCTCTCATATCTGCTTTGTGGATTCCTACTGCTTAGGTAGACTTCTTACTTCAGTTCCAGACTATTTTTCTAATGCATTATTTCAGTATCTGTTCTCGATCTAATCTTCTTTTTCTCATTTTCTTCTTTTTTCAATCTGTTCTTTACACTGATGCCAGATTTACACACATATAACATAAATGTGATTTTGTGACTCCCATTCTTAACAAAATTCCATGGTCTGCCATAACAAGTTCATAGTACCTACCTGGCTCACCAAGCCCAAACAATCAAAATGAACCAGTCTTTTCAACTTTGTTTCCTGATACAATTCTCTTTTAATGTTACATAAAATGACTCACTATTTTCGGAACCTTTATAACCATGCACATGCTAGTCTTCCTTCTTGGAATGTCATTTCCCCCTTCCCCATTCAGAAAATTCCTATATTTCAAGTCAGAATTCAATTCTTTGTGAACCTTTCCTTACTTTCTTTTAAGGCATTTTCCTCTCTCTCCTTTGGGCTTGTAGAGAACTCAATACTTACTTTGATTAAAATGGTACAGAGCACACTGCATGGTGACCTCTAGCTTGAATCTCTCCCTATAAATTGCATGTTGTTTAGAGACAGTCACTATGGCTTATTCTTCTACCTCTTTGATTCAGTGCCTACCCATTTGTATACACATTTTTGTTCAATAAATAAATGGAAAAGATACACCATCATTCATGACTTAATTATTCAGTCAAATGTGGGAGTTTTAACTGCCTTCCTATGCCATATTTCATTCTTTCTATTTACAAAGCTAGTAAACAATGGCATCCATATAAATTACATGTACAATAAAGAAGACAATGGTGCGAAGCAAACATTTTTGTGAACTATTTTTCCAAGGAAACTGATTTTGGAAGCTAAGGCACTGCCTGTTAAATATTGCTTTTCTTCTTGCAAAACAATAATTTTATATCATGTGGGATGGCAAGTTCTGGTACCTTGTCAGATTTTTATTTAAGCTTCTGATGTAATCCTCTGATGCCAATTCAAAGTTGCTATTTTTAAATGAATCCTTTCCTTGAACTGACTTTTAATTCCTTGGGTAATTTTTGCTTGTTATTAGCAGTTGAATAGTTGTGCCTGTGCATCAGAGTTCAGGAAAATAGCAACCATCTGCCAAGAACCACAGACCTTAGCCCTTGGTCTCTGTTTCTCTGACAGCGCCGCCTTCTCTAATGGAAGTATCAGTACCCAGGGAGCTCTCTGCTGGCACTCAGTAGTAGAAATATTAACACCATATGGCCCACCCTAGGTAAATTAAATTTTCTCATGTCTCTTGCTAAAGATAAACTAAAAGGAGATGGTGAATCTTTGGACACATTAAGGAAATAGCAATATTAAAAACTCTCCAAGCTGGAAATGGAGCACACCCGTTGTCAAGAGGTTAAACCATTTAAAAAATAGATTGTTCAAAGGAGAAAAAATATAGATCTCGCAGAACTCACTCTGACAACTCACTTAATAAGCACATACTGTTTGTTCTCAGAAAAGTCAGCTTTTTAATTTAGAGGAGTTGAAAGGTTCATTTCTGGAAACAGCTTGTCCTCAAGTTTTTTAATAGTTCAGTAAAACTGAGAGTGGGAGTCAGAGGATGAGTACAATGGAAATACTCCAACCGTTTCAGTGACCTTATTTGGTGCATGATAAGAAACTTTACAGCGTGCAAATAAATCAGGATCCAACTAAGTTCCCTGAATGAAGCTTAATAAACACCCTCTACTTTAAAATCAGTCCCCATAACTTCTAAAAATCTGATTATTCAGAAAAAAATAAATTACACAGTGAAGCAGAAACATCTGAGCATGATGAGATAGCTAAGCACTCCTATTCACAATTTAAAAAACCCAAAAACTGTTGGGTCGGGCGCGGTGGCTCAAGCCTGTAATCCCAGCACTTGGGGAGGCCAAGGTGGGTGGATCATTTGAGGTCGGGAGTTCAAGACTACCCTGGCCAATAGTGAAACCCCATCTCTACTAAAAACACACAAATTAGCTGGGTGTGGTGGCTAATCCCAGCTATTTCGGAGGCTGAGGCAGGAGAATTGCTTGAGCCTGGGAGGAGGATGTTGCCATGAGCCGAGATAGTACCACTGCACTCCAGTCTGGGTGACACAGTGAGAGACTCTGTCTCTACATTATTAAATAAATAAATAAAACAAATAACTGTTTTAGGATAGTCAAGATATTTCATATGTAAATAGCCTAGTATGTTTATGGTGTTTATGCAGAAAGGCTTTAAGTAGAATGGTTCAGATATAAGCTCTCATGAATACCTGGATTTCATTCCCAGATTTTCAACCTACAGGGAACTTGGGGCAAGGTAACCTCTATAGGCCTCCGTTTCCTCATATGTAAAAAAGGAATAATAATAGTACTTCCATCACAGAATTATTATGTATGTTAATATGAGATAGTACTAAGGGGCACTAAGTAAGAGTTTTATCTGGACACGTAAAACATTGCATGAGCCAAATACATTTTGAAGATCTGTTTAGATAACGAAGGCTCACAAAGCATAATTCTGCTTAGTTATCAGGGATAAGAGAATATTGAAGTTTATCCAGCTAATCCTCTTATTTTATAAGTGAGTAAACAGAGCAGTATTAGACTCTTCATTCTATTTAAGATTTTTCTAAAAAATATTCCATTAAATTTGAACTTTAGAAAGTTATCTTGTTAGAAAACTATTCTTTAAAGATATTACACAGATTCATAGATATTTTCTTCACAATTATTTTCTTAAAAATTTTAATGGCCAGGTGCGGTGGCTCAAGCCTGTAATCCCAGCACTTTGGGAGGCCGAGGCGGGTGGATTACGAGGTCAAGAAATCGAGACCATCGTGGTCAACATGGTGAAACCCCGTCTCTACTAAAAATACAAAAATTAGCTGGACACGGTGGTGCGTGCCTGTAATCCCAGCTACTCAGGAGGCTGAGGCAGGAGAATTGCCTGAACCCAGGAGGCGGAGGTTGCCGTGAGCCAAGATCGCGCCATTGCACTCCAGCCTGGGTAACAAAAGTGAAACTCTGTCTCAAAAAAAAAAAAAAAAAAATTTAAACACTTTTACTGAGATATAATTGAAATACCATACAATCCACTCCATTTAAAGTGCACAATTCAATGTTTTTAGCATGTTCCCAGATTTGTGCAACAATTATAACCACAAAAGGAAACCACATATCCATTAGCAATCATTGTCCATTTTCCCACAACTTGCCCTAGCTCTGGACTACTGCTAATTTACTATAGCTTTGCCTATTCTGCACATTTTATACAAATGGAATCATACCATATGTCATCTTCTGTAACTGGCTTCTTTCACTTAGCATAATGCTGTCAAGGTTCATCCATGTTGTAGCATATATCACTATTCATTCCTTTTTATCATAAAAAAATTACATTGTATGGATAGATCACATTTTACATATCTATTGATTCGTTGGTGGATATTTGTGTTGTTTCTACTTTTTGGCTATTGTAAATAACGCTGCTATGAACATGTGTGCATGAGTTTTTGAGTGGGTGTATTTTTAAATTTATCTTGGGTATATACTTAATAGTAAATACATACTCAAGGGTAATATGGTAACTAGGGGCTTAACACTTAAGATACTGCCACACTGTTTCCCAGTTAGCTACAGGATTTTACATTCCCACCAGAGATAAATGAGGTTTCCGATTTCTCTATATCTTCAACACTTTTTATTGTTTATCCTTTTTGTATTTTTGGATTATAGCCAGTCCTAGTGAGTACGGTATCTCAGATGTTAGATGATTTTCACTTCTGTTTCCTTAATGGATAATGATATTGATAATCTTTTCATGTAAATGTTAAGGATTTGTATATTTTCTCTGAAGAAACCCATTTTACAATTAGGTTATTTATCTTTCTGTTGTTGAGTTTTAAAAGTCTTTATATGCTTTGAATAAAATTTCCTTGTCAGATAGATGATTGTCAGTATTTTCTTGTATTCTGTCAGTTGTGACTGTCACATTTTGAATGAACTCTCTACTAGTTAATCAATTCAAGAATGATAAATAATAATTGTGCTAATAGCCCAAGTCTAACTTCAGCAAAAAATAGCTAGAATTTTGCATAATAATTTTATAGATTTTAGCTGATCTTATATCTAAACCAGAAGAAGAAGTTAGAGTTATATTGGAAATGAGAACTTTTTCCCAAAAGGATCCTTAAACACTAGCATGATGAATTGTGAATATCCCAATGAAACCAATCAATTGTTAATTATCATATACTTATTTCATTAACTAATGCAACTGTACAAAGTCATGTAGAAAATAAATAATATCAACAATGTCCTCAAATTGGTTATAATTGA
This sequence comes from Saimiri boliviensis, assembly GCF_048565385.1. Classification (NCBI taxonomy): domain Eukaryota; kingdom Metazoa; phylum Chordata; class Mammalia; order Primates; family Cebidae; genus Saimiri; species Saimiri boliviensis. The sequence goes on from NC_133455.1 coordinate 112,171,124, forward strand.
AATGTTAAACTACTGTACAAATAATAATAATATATCTTAGAAAGTGATTGGTTCAATATTAAGGAATTACTATGTCCTAGATAATACTAAGCCTTTGGGAAACAGAAACACTGAGATGATCTGTTTTGCCTTGAGTAGCTCTAAGTATGATGTAGGTGAAAATATACATATTTTACATATGGCATATAAACACGTTACCATAAAATGCAATGTATAAAGCAATAGAGCACTCTACTAGGCCAGGAATGACCAATTCTAACACAGCAAGGTCAGGGAAGACCCCACACAAGAAGGCTTATAAAAGAAAAAAGTTGCAAGCTCAAATAATAGAATATATATATTCCATTATATATACAGAGAAAGAAGAAGGCATCCGAGCACACATCAGTTAATGGAAGAGCCATAAAAACTAATAAAATCTTCAAAGTGAGGAATACAAAAATAGTAAGTAAATTTCAAGCTTGGGTGACTGAGAAGCTAGTAACTTTTACAAATAATGGAAAAAACCCACTCTCCCCTTTACCCACCCCAGAAGTTTTATGAAGGACACTAATTAGTAAATAAATCTAAAATAGGTCAGTTTGAAAGTTCTTCATGTAACTCCCTTTCCCACCTTTCTCTTCCTCTCAGGTTCTTGAGAGTAGATTCAGAATAGAACTGGGTTTCACATTTTTTTTTGCCTGGTTTAAGAGATTGCAGACTTTCTTCATGGCATCAGTGAGCTGATGCTATCAGGACAGACTTAAAATATCTTTTCTTGGCTTTGAATATAAAAGGGAAGCCAAGGAAGACTTGTTTCTCCTGGACCAGAGCCAGCTACCACAGTTATTCCTACAAGCTTCTCCTTAACAAGAAGACATCATTAGCCCCTTTCCTGGTGCTCCAGGCATTTGATTCTGAGGGAAGAGCTGAAGTACATGCAAGGAATAGATTTTTTTTCTTTTACTCCTCTCATCATCATTATCATATTATTTGTACACCTACTATACATAGGGCATTTTGCTACACTTTGCATATTTTAATAGCACAAGAAATCATCCTAATTTTTAAAGACATTTTTATTCTGAGAGAAGTAGGGGTTTTTATTTTTCCCTGTTTATTTTTATTATTTCTATAAGAACTAGACTCCTCATTTAAGAAACTTCTACCATTTACTACACTACAAGCTTAGTGCAGAAGACATGATTATAGCTTAGATTTGTTTAAAATTTATATTCATAGCTTACATTTATCTAAAATTAATATCCATAACTATCAAAATTGAGAACAAACAGAATAGCTATTGAATTAATCATATGGTTCTATATTTCTCTTCAAGCAAGTTCTTTTCAGTCAATAATATCATGCTTGTTATGCAATTCTTACCTGGAAGTCAAAAGCCCAAGGGCTTCTAGAGGTTGAGAAAATGTCCATCTTCTCAAAATGGTATGCATTTCTGAAATAGTACTTTCATCCCATCCGGGGGCACTACCCAGGACCAGAGGAAGGGAGCAGTTTTCATTATTGCAGTAGAAGCGATAAAACCATAAATATCTTTTCTTTTCTTCAGACAGTCTGAAAAACCAGATTGGAAACTGTAATTTACTGGAGTTTGCTGCACTAACAAATGTTGCTATAAATACCAGTATGAAACCTTACTGTAGTTATTTGAACTTTATTTTAGTTTACTTTTGGAAAATGTCTTTTATTTTCTTGGGTTGGTTTCATAGGCTATTTTATAAGTTTATTTTCCACTAACTTTATTCTTTTGTATTATTATTTTGAAAAAATAACATCAATTCAGATAATTCACATTTATTTTTGTTCACGCTTATTTGTGTGTGTGTGTGTTTTTAATATGTCATTTTGGTTGACGAGTCTCTCTCCTCTAGGGAAAATCAAGTTTATCTGAATCCTGCAACACATCCTATTTAAAACAAAAGTAATCAACTATTTACTCTCTTATTATCATTATTTTTTCAAATTAACTGAGATCTAAGTGGGCCTGTGGAAAAACAGCATATTTTAATAATGATTTTTCTTCATTTCAAAGCAAGTTTTATCAGAATTGAGAACTCTTGGCTCTTGTTAACTTCAAAAACAAAGATCTCAATTCATCCCTGGATTATGTCTTTAAATGTTCAGAGTTCATGGGAAGTTTGGTGTGAAAATGTCAGTGATGCTAGTCTCTTAGATGCTCAAGTATTTCCCCCTGGAGAGTAGTTTGAAATAAAAGATCTAAATCCAGGACTAGGGCCTTGACTTGCTGACAATTTATCATGTTTTGCTCACACTCCAGTAGAAGTATTCAGAACCACAGTTCAATTGGAGGACAGCTTCCCTCACATGACAATGGCTTTTGAGCACTCTCTCCTCCAAACTGACACTGAGCTTGAATCAGCTAAAACTCCCGAAAAGGCTAACGAAACATAATAAAAGCTTTTAGAGGTCTATGTTTCTCTATAATTTATTTTAAACTTATCCTCATCTGCAAAAAGACAAGTTTGGATTATAGGTGATTTTTAAGGTGTGGTTAGGTTCTTTTTAATATTTTGCTACCACCTTTTCCTCTGAAAAGCCCACAGAGGAAAAAATATCCATAGCAAAATTACTAAAACAGTTGCTCAGATTAATTTTTTTTCTCCAATATTGAACAATGCTTTTTTTTTTTTTTTTTTTTAAAAAAACTTCTTTTGTTAAAACAAATGTACATTCAAGGACATGGCAGAGATTCAGTTCAATCATTTTTATAATTGCATATACCAGATAACAACCACACTCCTATCAATATATATACAGTTTTTTTCACTTCATCAGAGGCAAGCACTGGTATGATTTCTTTCACTCTAGATAAATATTAACTTTTTAGAACCTCATATAAATAGAATCACAGAGTAAATATGTTTTTATTTATAGCTTCTTTCACTTTAACATACAATGTTTTTGAAATTGTCTGTATTGGTTGAGTTTGTCACTAGCTAATTCCTTTTAATTAATGAATATCATTTCTTTGTATAAATATGATACAATTTACTTATTCACTCTCTTGTTTGATGGACATTTGGGCTGCTTCCTTTTGAGGGGGTATGACAAGTAAAAGTGCTGTAAACATCTGTGCACAAGTTTTTATAGACATGTATTTTTTAATTTATCCTAGGAAATATCTATGAGAGGAAGGATGTGGTCATATGTTAGGTATTCATTTTTACAAGAAATTGTGAAACTGTTTTCTGAAATAATTGTAAAATTTTACATTATTACCTGCAGAGTATAATAGCTCCATTTGTACTACATTGTTACCAACTCTTAATTTTGTCTGTCTTTATAATGTTATCGATTCTAATGGGTGTATAATGGTATCTCATTGTGCTTCTAATTTACATTTACTTGGTGTTTTCATGTTATTTTCTTACATCTTTTGTTTGAACTATAAGCTCATGTCTTGTCTCTACTTTTTTGTTTGTTTAGATTCATTTGCATGATTTCTTCATATACTCTGGATATAAAAATTTAGTCATAAAAATGTTTCACCCATATTTTTCTCAAAATGTGGCTTGCTTATAAATTTCCTTAACAGTGTCTTTTCATGAATAGTTTTAAATTTTGATGTCTAATTCAGAAATTTTTAAATAGTTATTACTTTCTCTATTTGTTTAAGAAAACATTGCCTATCTTAACATTCATTCTTGTGATTTTTTTCTGAGTATTCTGAAAGCAGTATTTTACTTGCTGAACACACTATTTTTATTTATGGCATGGATGGTCTTGTCAAAAATACATTAAACATACAAAAGGGGCTCTGGCTCTCTATTCTACCTACACTGAATTCTATTTTGTTGATTTATTTGCAATATCACATTATCCTAATTGCTGTAAATTTATAGTACATAAATTCATAAAAGTTAGAAAATCAGACTTTGTTCTTTTTTCATGAATGCTTTGACTATTCTAGTTTCTTTGCATTCCACATAAATATTGATGTTAGCTTTTTAATTTCTACAAAATCCTGCTAGGATTTTCATTGGGATTATATTTTATTTATAGATGAGTTTGAAGAGAATTGTCATTTTAACAATAGGAATCTTTCAATCCATGGATTTTCTTTCATTTATTTAGATTTTCTTTAATTTTCCTTAGCAAAGTTTTACATTTTTTAGTAAATAAAATGTTATTAAATAATTTGCTAAATTTTAATAAATAAAATTTTGAGATAGCAAATAAAATTTCAAAATAGAATTTATTTTATATACATTTTTACTGGAACACAATTATATTTTGTACATTGATCTCAAATGCTATATCCTTTACATAATCATGCTGTGTGAAAAAAAAAAAAAGAAAATAGTGAGTTTTATTCCTTTCTTTTCAATTTTTACCTTAATTTTTTTTCACATAGTGTACTGGCTAGGATTTCCAACACAATATTAAAGATAAATGTTTGAAGCAGACATTGTGGTTTTGTTTCTAACCTTAGGAGAAAGCACTCATTTTTGCATGATTTAACATGATACTAACTATAAACTTTTCACAGATCACTTTTCAAGACTGACAACATTTTATTCTATTTCTAGCTTTGTGAGTTTTTATCCTGACTGGGTACTGAACTTTGTCACTGATTTTTCTGGATCTAGCAAGGTGATATGATTTTCCTAGTAAATATTCTCATTCTTTTACTTTTAATCTAATTGCTTATATACAAAACATGTTTCTGTAAAAAGAATAAAATTATATCTTACTTTTATGATGTAGGCTGAGAATTTCTGCTTTTTAGTTTGAGTTCAGTTCATTTACATTTAATGTAATATTGATATGGTTACCTAACCATACCAATGGCTCCCTGTGTTGCTACGAGTTTTTATGGGTGTTTTTTTTCTTTGTCCAAACCATTTCTTGGTCCCCTTTACTCTATGTTTTCTTTTAGATTTTATTTTCTGTTATATTTCATTTTTATCTTCTTGGTTTTTAAATATACTCTTAAGATTTAAGAAATGTTGCTTCTAGAGATTAAAATATCCTTTATTTAAGCATATTACAGCCAATTATGAATTAATATTATGCTTTTTCACATAAAATTTAAAAAACCTTAAAACAATATACTTCCATTTTCCATTTGATTTTTATTGAAATTATTATAAATTTTATTTTTTATATATTATAAACTCAATACATTGCAATTCATTTTTCTTTAATCACTTTTAAAAGAAATTAATAAATGTGTAAATGAAAGTATTTTTATTTATTTACCTATTTGGGGTATTTTTATTTCTTCTCATCAATTTGAGTTTCCATCTAGTATCATTTTATTCCATCTTGAAGTACTTTTTTTTTTTTCTTACTATTTCATATAGTATAAATGAACTGATAATACACTAAGCTGTAGTTGGTTAAAATAACTCAATTTGGCCTTAATTTTTGAAACATAATTTTACTGTTTATAGAGTTCTAATTTGAAAAAGTTGTTTCCATTTTTAACACACAAAAATAATATTCTACTGACTTTTGGCTTGAATCATTTCTGATGACAATCCTGTAGTTAGTATTTTATATAGAATATTATATTAATATTATAGTTGTTTCTCTATATGTAATTTATTTATTTTCTCTGATGTTTCAAATTTTTATATTTATTTTATTTTTCAGCAATTTCTTTATAAGATACCTGGGTGGTGTCTGGGGTGTGTGGGGGTGTGTGTGTGTGTGTGTGTGTGTGTGTGTGTGTGTGTGTGTCTGAGAGAGAGAGAGAGAGAGAGGGAGGAAGAGAAAGAGAAAGAAAAGAGAAAAGAAAGAAAAGAAGGAAGAAAGGAAGGAAAGAGAGAGACTATGTATTTGCTTTGTGGTTACTAAGCCTTTTACTTCTTATATTTGTGGGTTAATTTGTTTAAAAATCAAATTTGTCAAATTTGTCCATCTCCTGAATTATTTTTTGCCTTAGTATCTTTCTACTTTTTGCTGTGTCCAATCCGCACATATTGTTTGATATTGTCTGTCAGGACACAAGGTTCTGTCATTATTTTCAGGGTTTATTTTCTTTTTGTACTTCAACATGGAGACTAATTCTTATTGCCCTGACTTCAGGCTCCCTGTTCTTTTTTTCTTGCATTTCACAATCTATTAAGACCATTTTCTATTTTTTTTAAACAAATATTTTAGGTATTGTGTTTCTAGCTCTTAAATTTCCATTTTTTAGTAATATGCTTCATTTGTTCCTTCATATACTTTTTTAAAAAAAATCACTAAATATCTTTATAACAGCTATATTGAAATCATTATTTGCTAATTTAAAACTCTTTGGATCTGTTTCTATTTACCACTTCCTGTCCCCAGGTACGTTTATATTTTCCTGATTCTTTTCAATTACTTTCCTGGTTACTGATTGCATGGTAGACATTTTCAAAGAGTTTTAAAATTATTGATTACATGCTAGACATTTAGAATAGTACATTGTCGAGAGTCAGTATTCTGCTATTTTTCAGATGTTGAATCTCATTTTTTTAGTAGACAGTTCAATTACTGGAAGATAAGCTTAATTTCTTTGAGACTGGTTTTTATGATTTGTTAGGTTGGGCCTACTATAATCTTTAATCTAGGGCTAGAGTGGACTTAATCCTAATATGCATCTTTTTGGTTTCTTTATTATTGTAAGGAATGGCCTGTGAGCTTTCTCCATGCTTATTGGTCAGAATTTCTATGTCTCCCCGAATTGTGCGGCTTCTCAAATCACATTTATTTTACATCTCCCTGAAGTAGTTCTCTTGTAGGCCCTGGAACGTTTCCACCTGCTCATGAGTAGTTTAGCACTCAACTAAATATTTAAGACTCCAATACAGATTTCTGTAGCTCCCATCCTGCTCTCCAGTATGATGCTCTGAAGGTGCCAGCTGCCTCAGCATCACTGAACTCTAAATTCTGCCTTTTTAAAAATATCTCATCAGGAGCTGCATTCTCTTCTTATATTCTACCTTCCCAAGTCATGTGGGAGGAACCAGGTATAGAAAGTGACTCCAGGCTGAAAGCCACTTTAATTCCAAGGCTTACCTCAAGTCCTGTTTGTTTAATTTATGAAAACAGTTGCTTCATATCTATTTTTCTCTTTTCATAATTCTCTCAGTCAAGGGGATTAGTCTTGCACTAGATATTCTTCATGGTATAAGTAGAAGCACTAATCTATTTTAGAAAAATTGTTACATATTTCATTCTGGGGTCGTGTTTATGTTTGGAAGCATTCTTTTGGTTGACATCAAGAAGAATTTTTTTTCAATTTTTATTTTTACAAATATCACAAGCACATTTTCACTGAATTTCATTGAGTCTGAACCTCCTCACCCTGATTATTTTTGGTCAGTTTGAAAGATGGAATAATTAAGTCACCAACTAAATGATAAAATGTGGTATTGGGAAACTGAGGTTAATCTGATTCTAACACAAGTTTCACCACATTGAAGGCTGTTTTCCATATGTTTTCATAGTCCAGAATAAAGCTGTACTCTACTGAACATTAATAATTGTATTTGAGTGGGTGAAACAGAGGAAAATGTTGCTTATTTTATGAGTGTTATTAGCTTAAATAGAAATGGAAATATAAAACAATTAGAATCTACTGGCATTAGTTTAAAAACACAAACCTCTGATATTTAAAGGCAGTTACCATAATTATTATTTGTTGGTTTTGACCTGTTTTTGTTTGAATATATTTAAAATTTCAAGGCATCTTTTTCATATTAAAAATCTCTGAGTATAAATATGTTAACCTCTTATTAGTGGCACACTTGTTGAATACATGGCCTTACATTTTCAAGTAAAACAGAAGAAGATGCTTCACCTAGTTAAGAATGACACTTAAGTCTTGAATGACAATGGATTGTCAATATATATATCATGAGGTCTGTGAGATCTTCCCTTGTCTTCAGTTTTTAAGGCAACTTTTTATACCGAAAACTATGCAAGGTCAATTCAGTCCTTATAACCTATTTATTTCACACATATTATTATCAGTGTATAGCATTAGAAATATAGTGATAAACAAGAGAGATGGGTTCCTTGCCTTTGCCAGTTCTTGCAAATTAATGAGGGGACAAGAGCTAAACACCTGAGTGAGCAGGATAATAGCTTGTGTTAAGTGTGATGACATAAAAGGTAATATGATAGAGAGTGAGGGAAAAAAGGCTTCATCACACAGAGTGGTCAAAGAAGGACTTTTTGAGGTGAAATTTAAGTGAAAACCTAAAGGATGAGATAATTTAGTAATATGAAGAACTTAGGAAAGAGTATGTCAGGCAGAGGGAATATCAAATAAAGAAGCCTTGAGATGGGAGCAAGACTTGCACATTGGAAGTTTAAAACAGAATTTGATGTCACTGACTTGAAGTGAATGAGAAATATGGTAATAAACATTGAAATTAGACAGTAGGAAAGTAGCAAGATTACTCAAAAGAACACTGATTGCACTCAATGCCCTAGTATGGGATGGCCCAAAATGAGTCCTCCTCCAGAAAAGGACTCTATCATCGGCCCATTGATCAACTCAAAATTTTGGATTCTCTATTGACTTAACTTTGATTCTTTAATTTCTTAATGGACTTACTCCAAGATTCTAATTAATTATCAAGTTATATCTTCTCAACTTCCAAAATGTGTCTCCCAAATCTAGCCACTTCTATGACTATCCACTGCTATATTTTAGTTCTAGCCATCATGACCTCTTGCCTAAACTGTTACCTTCACCTCCTTACTGCACTGCTAGCTTCTACTGCCATGTCCTCTCCAATCCATTCTTCAACTTGTGATCAAAGAGATCACTCAACAAAATTCTTCTGATCACATAATTCTCTTGTTCAAAACCTTTACATTATTTTTCACTCTTGCAGTAAAGTGCCTTATGATGTTACATATCCTCTCTCTCCCCTCCCCCCCACATACACACACACACACACACACACACAGAGAGAGAGAGAGAGAGAGAAAGAGAGAGAGAGAGAGAGACTTTCTTAGTTTGATGCCTTTGGTATATTATTCATGAGCACAACCAGCTGTGACATGCATTTTGCCAAGTAACAACTACAAATGCCACTAATTCTCTAACAGTTCTCCCTAGGATTTTGTTTCTATTCAAAGATATTATTTTACAAAATACCCCTTTGTCACTAATTTTGTGCTGCTAAAACAAGACTTATTTCTTTTCTGCTTTTTTAAAATTTGCCTTAATTAAGTGTTGTTTTTCCTTGTCGAGTAAAACAACCTCCTACCCCCTGGAAGGAAGTTTGGGAGATGGTTTATCACTGCTATGTGCTGATTTATATCTAATCAACTCTCTGCTTTGTTATTTTGAACTTAATAATTTCCAAACTTTCTAGTTTTCCTTAAGACCACAGGAAATAAATCGTTAAAAGCCCACAAAATTAGTTATTTACCTCCAAAACATTAATTGACCATGGAACAAGCATGGCATTAAGAAATGAAACGAGTTATGTAGGAAGGAAGGCTTACTCTTTGAAGTTATCATGCTTCAAGGATGATTGAGGAAATCATAAACAGCAGGCAAAATTCACTTACAAGACCTAGGTCACTTACAGTAGGGGAGTCTGTTTCTGTGAAAGTCTGGCAATATGTTTTAAATGTTCCTTTGGTGGCTCTTCAACAAGATTACTTCTATTCTCTTCAGAATCAGGTTTCATAAACTCCCACCCAGTAGCTGGAAAATCAATCTAAAAGAAAGCAATGATTTGCCATGTGTTAAAGGTGTCTGAAAATACATTATTAATTTAATACTCCTATCTTAGTTTTACAGAAACCAAAGAACAGAATAATTTATATTTTTTCTGTGCAATTTATATTTTTAAAATATATATTTTAAAAATACATATGTAATCATTTTTTAAAGATTTTTTAGAGCTTGGACTTAGGATTTTAATATACAAGGTATTTAGCCAATCATTTATACACATGGTATAGATGGGTCACCTGTAATATTGTCTGAGGGAAAATGAGACAAATAGTAACAATATACTCCTCTCCATATAGATGAACATGTAACCAAATTTTTGGTTAATGCTGAGATTATATTCATTTAAGATTTCAGTGCTAAAATGTCTCCTTGTGAAATAATGAAATTTAACATTGGAAATTATGCTTTTTTCATGTAATCCACCTGAGAAAATAAAGAGTTAATCTATATTGATCTCTACTTCATGAAATCTACAAGTCTGGGAATCATTTTGTACGAATGAGTGAGCTCTTCTTTGATAACGAACTGTTGTGCTAGTAAAAAGTAAAATAGAATATTTCTGCTTCGGTTCTGTAGTTCAGATTTATAGACAGTTCTAAATCCAGGCTTTGTTCCTGGCTCAATGTACTTTCTATTAAACCAAGTTTCAGTGATTCAGAATCTGATTTTAGTAAATAAAATTACAGTTAACAAAAAAGACAGTTCCAAACTACATAAATGAGCTGGACATTTTAGGGCTCCATAGACTTGCTTAAGGTTATTACACATACTGTTCTTTTTCTTATTTTAATATTAGAAATCCCACAGACACTATTTTTCTCTGCTGAATTACGTTAGGCTAGAATCTCAAAGTAAATTGAGGAACTTTACAAAGTACATGGTATGAGCTTCAATTTGAAATACAGTTTAATATATTTGAGAGCTTATTTATTTGAAAAGTTTTAGTGATTTTATTCTATAACCCCTAATATTTGTTAAATTTTTGTTTTGATATAATCTATGTTATAATGTATCAATTACTACTCCAACATGACAAAAGAAACAAGTAGGTCAGGCGCAGTGGCTCATGCCTGTAACCCCAGCACTTTGGGAGGCCGAAGCAGGGGGATCACGAGGTCAAGAGATTGAGACCATCCTGGCAAACATGGTGAAAACCCATCTCTACTAAAAATACAAAAATTAGCTGGGCATGGTGGCGTGCCCCTGTAGTCCCAGCTACTCAAGAGGCTGATGCAGGAGAATTGCTTAAAGCCAGGAGGCAGAGGTTGCAGTGAGCTGAGATCGTGGCCACTGCACTCCAGCCTGGCTCCTGGCAACGGAGCGAGACTCGGTCTCAAAAAAAAAAAAAAAAGATATAAGTAACAGAACAGCTTAACTGAAACATTACGGCAAATGTTTAATCTCTTGACAAAGATTAATCTTGAAAGATGAACTTTGGTATCTTAGAGGGAAGGGCATCCAGTACGAGCAAGTTACATGCTACTCTTTATATGGGCAAATATTTTTAAATAACGCTTAATGAGTTAGTACAATTTTATGTTGATACTAAGTAAATGGCATGGTGGATGAGAAAACTGAGAGTGGTAGATGAGCATACAAAAGAATCCCTGTGTACAAACCTGTAATACATTATTTGTATATATTTTACTTAGGAAACAATTTTTATTTCTGATACATGAGTGAGCTCCTATATCAAATTGCATTTTTTCATGAATTATGAGGTTAAATAGCTACAGATTTCTTGAGTTACTATAGAAAATACTGAAATTTCTCCTAGCTGCCTTTTGCACTTTTTATAAGAGAAAATTTCCCCAAAAGTATGCTTTAATGCATTTGCTTTAGAACACTTTTAAGCACCATACCTTATGGAAGGTATAAGTAGTATCTATTATTTTCTGCTAACTTACAGTCTAATTGAGGATAAAATGCACACATATTAACAATTAAATTAGGGAATAATAAATACACAGCCTACCGCTGTGCTTCACTGTTGTGCTCTCAGTACTGACCAACACTTCACTCTATTCTTTCTTCTTCTATGGCTATGGCTGACCAAGCCTGGTTTCGGTCCCAAATTTCTTTTTAAAGGAATGCTCTAGGAGATCTACTCAAATGTCATTACTGCATGTGCCATGACATTCATCATATTCCTGGTTAAGCCTTGAGGATACACTCCTGATTTTAACAATAACAACAACAACATAAATATGGGGTGTTTTTTGGGATAGAGGAATATATTCAAACCTGGTTATCCTTCCTTCTAATTCACACCTCCTTACACATCTAAAGACCCACTTCTTGTGCTCCATTTATCCATCTTGCTTCACTTCTGCCCTTCCTTTGTCCTTCACACTTGGCCACCATGATTTCTATCCTGGCTTCATGACTTGGCACTGCTCACAGGAGCTGTTGTGAATTTCCCTAGTAAGGTGCCTCGGGTCAATTTTGGGTCCCTATGATTCTGTCAGATTATTCAAAGAATTTCCACCTGGACTGTGTGTAGAATGGTATTATAAGACACACGTGCTGGGCACGGGTGCTCGTCTTTGTAATTCTAGCACTTTGGGAAGCTGAGGTAGGCAGGTCACTTGAGGCTAGACGTCAAGACCAGCCTGGCCAACATGGTGAAACACTGTCTCTACTAAAAATACAAAAATTAGCTAGGCAAGGTGGTGTGCACCTGTAATTCTAGCTACTTGGGAGGCTGAGGCATGAGAGAGAATTGCTTGAACCCTGGAAGAGGAGGTTGCAGTGAGCTGAGATCATGCCATTGCACTCCAGTGGGGGTGACAAAGTGAGACTCTGTCTCAAAAAAAAAAAAAAAAAAAAAGACATATGCATGTCAGACCATGAGTTCTATTGCAGTTCAGAGGAAGGAAGGATAACTGCTAATTGAGTGGCAATTGTGGTGAGTCTGAAAAAAGGAGTTGTAAAAGAGGGATCCATATGGTGGTTTTGGAATGAGAAAAAAGGATGTTACATTAGAACTCAAAATATAATGTGTTCTAAAAACTTTGTATCAACGATAAGACTGGTGCCTCTTCCTAACATTGATGGTAATGGAAGATAAGCATGTACTAAAATGTTAGATAAAGTAAAATACTTTGAATGAGTGAATAATATCTGTGGTTTAAGGAGACATCCCACTTAGATAAAAGGAAGAGCTAAACATTTTGATATTCACGTTCGGATAAGTGGACCAAAGGGCTAAATTGAGATATATCTGTGGGTGGTGTTTTTGTAGTCATCAGAAATATGGATATATATCATTAATTTGACAAATACATTCTTCCAACTACTGTGCTAGATGTTTGTGATATAATATCTTCAATGCCATCAGAGCTCACTGTCAGTGGAAAGGAATATGTTGTGGTGAATGTGTTGAAAAAAATGCTGCTGGGTTTTATGCGAATGCAGAACAATGGCACTTGGCTTGGCTTGAGTAGAAAAGGAGGGGGTAAGGATAGATTTCTAGAGGGTCCAGGGATGGCAAAAGATGAATTTCATTTACACAGAGTCAGAGGAGGGGTAGACAGTGGACGGTGAAGGGGAGAGGGCACATTACAGACAGGGAACAGTATTCGTAAATTCATATAAGGTGAAAGCAGGACAGTGCATGTCAGAAACTACAACATTTTCAAAGTTGCTGAAGCTTCAAGTGTCAAACAAGAGAAGCGATGGGAAAGGGGTGATGCTACAGAGGTTGGCCTTAATCCTCTGGGTAGTGCTGAGTTATTGAAGAGTCTAGGCAGGGAACTGGCAGGTTCAAATTTAAGTTTTAGAAGGATCACCCTTGTGACTATATAGATTTTGGATTAGAGAATGACAAAACTAAAGCCAAGGAAACCAGCAGATGAGGTGAGGAATTGAGAGGATAGACAAGAAAAATATAGAAGATAAATTGATGATTTAAAAAAGATGTTGTATAGACTGAATATGACTAGAAATAAAGAGGGAGGAGGCAAGAAAAGCAGGTAGGTGTATGTGGGGCATGAACAGACATAAAGAATTCAGAGGGTGAAAGTAATTTTGGAGAGGAAGTGGGTTCAGTTTGGGGCATGTTTCATTTGAAGCTGCCAATAGAATATCCAGGTGGGAGTTTCAGCAAGTACGTGGCTATATTTGTCTGAAGCCTGAGGTGTGAAGTCTGAACATGAGATACAGACTCATAAATGCACTTACACAGATACTGAGACAAAAGCCTTGGAAATGTATGAGAACCAGTAATTCCACTGCTAAGGATACATTCAAGAAAGATGTGTTCACACAAAAAAGGTGTCCATACGTGTTTCTAACAGCAATATTCTTAATAGCTAAATAGTGGAAAGAACCCAAATGTACACTGACTGATAAATTAACAAATAAAATATGGTATATTCATATGTACATTTTACAATAATGTAAGAGTATTGTATAAAAATGTGTATGAAATATATAAAAAGGAATGAATATCATGTGGTACTACCACATGGACACACTTGGAAAATATTATGCTAAGTGATGGAAGCTGGCCACAAATAAGATCACACATTGTATGATACCATTTAAATGAACTGACCCAAATAGCCAAATTTATAGAGATAGAAAGAAGATCAGTGGTACCTTAGGACTAGGGAGTTTGGGGGAATAAGAGGTGAGAGCTAAGGAGTATGGGCTTTCTTTTTTGATGTGATGAAAATGCTCTGAAATTGATTGCAGCGATAGTTGCACATATCTGTGAAAATACTAAAAACTACTGAATTACACACTTTAAATGGGAGGACAGTATGGTATGTGAATTATATCTCAAGAAAGCTGTTTTTTTTTTTTTTTTAAAAAAAAAAGAAAGAAAAGAAAAGAAATGAATGAGAGCATCCAGGGAGAATATGTGCACTGTGCGTGGCCACGGCCTGCAGACTGGACCTTTGAGAATTGTCCATGGGAAGGAGACAGAGCATGACAGAGAGCAGTGCAAGGAGACAAGCGAGGGCAGTAACACCGAAGCCAGAGGACGACGGAGTTCAGTCATGGGGAAGAGACAGACAGTGCCAAGAAGAGCAGAGGGAGGGTAGCCTGATGAGGACTGAAAACCACCGCTGGGTTTGGCACCTAGGGATAAGCAGGCACCTGACCGAGTGTGGTGGCAAGCCAGAATATGGTGATTTTAGATACAAACGAGGAGAGGAAGTCGGGAAATACAGATGACAGCACTTTGGGAGGCTGAGGCAGGCAGATCACCTGAGGTCAGGAGTTCGAGACTAGCCTGGCCAACATGGCAAAAACCCATCTCTACTAAAATACAAACATTAGCTGGGTGTGGTGGCATACACCTGTAATCCCAGCTTCTTGGAAGGCCGAGACATGAGAATTGCTAGAGCCCAGGAGACGGAGGTTGTAGTGAGCTGAGTTGCCACTGCACTCCAGCCTGGTGACAGAGTGAGACTCTGCCTCCAAATAATAATAATAATAATAATAATAATAATAATAATAATGATGATGATGATGGAACATAGAGTAGAACAAGAAACACATTAATTTCTACGAAACAGCTTTGTGTTTAGTGCTTAAATATGTGACAGAGCTGTTCTACTAGACTGCATTCAGGGAGAGGCAGGAAGCTGAGGGAGACCCAGGCTAAGTGAGTCAAGCAATAACTTATGTACCTGCCTTCATTTCTGAAATAAATTCTATTTCACTCTGTCTACTGCTTCTGGTTGGTACATCAATCAACCATAGGACCTGAAAAAAGTATTGACTAGAAGTAATCACATCTGTGTCATATCACATCCCTTGTCATATTGGTGTGGCTGCAGTGTGGCAATAACCACCATCTAGTCAGGACCATCGGAAGAGGGAAGTCAGGTCGGCTTAGTATAATCTTTTCATTATGCAGAGGAAAAATAGTTTAGGCAACTTGTTCAAGGTCGTAAGACTGTCTGTAAAAGAAGACTAGAATCTAGATTTTCTAACTCAGCCAGATGTCTTTCCCCAAGACTCTACTAACTCCCTAACAAAACAATGGATGCAGAACTGTAATTTCCTCACCATCTCATAATCTTTAGGTTGAAAGATTCTGCTCTAAATTTAGCTGACTATGTAATTAAATAGACACTATTAAAGGTTTGACTTTACTACCTTAATAACTCTATCTTATATATTGCATCATCAATTAAAATTATGCTGTGAGCCTTTTAATGTATCTATACAGTTTCAAATGATTTTGTAAACTTGGGCTGGTTTAACTTTTGCATACTGTGGAATGATTTACATGCCCTTCCTCCACTTACTTTAAAGATGAATTCTGTTATGGATCCAGATATTTACTTGGAAATCTGTGCCATTATTGAATATTTGATATTTTCCTTCAGATTCCACTTGCCAAAATCTGTGTTGCTAAAGGAATTATTCACCTCATCTGAGAAGAATCAAGGATAGTCTCTCATCTGATAGATTCTCTTCCCTTCTTCTACCACCACCACTGTTCTCTCCCCATAGAACCCTAAAATCATGAATTTATATCCACAAAACTCTGGCAATGGTCATACTTGAAAATTTTCATTAAGGTGAGGTGTTTTGTATCTGTCATAAAATAGTTTGATAGAAAATATACCTGTCCTCTTAAAGAAAGATGATTTATACCTACACCTAGATACCCCATAGGTCTATATAAAATGCAATATATCTCAGATTGAATTCATCATATTACTCTGTTGAAGACTGTCTATTCTTTCTCTGTGTTCATTCTTAAAACTGAAGATATTGCTATGAACTCAGGAATTCAAGTTTCTGTCTCTGTTTCCCTATATGTTTCCTTCATATAATTGTATCCCTTTCTGTTTAAAAAAAGTTTCTAAAATCTACCATTTAATTGTTTTTTCTTAATTTTGGTCCTATGATCTTTAACTTCAATGACTAAAATATATATATATTTTTTCGAGACAGAGTTTCGCTCTTGTTACCCAGGCTGGAGTGCAATGGCACGATCTCGGCTCACCGCAACCTTCGCCTCCTGGGTTTAGGCAATTCTCCTGCCTCAGCCTCCTGAGTAGCTGGGATTACAGGCACGTGCCACCATGCCCAGCTAATTTTTTGTATTTTTAGTAGAGACGGGGTTTCACCATGTTGACCAGGATGGTCTCGATCTCTTGACCTTGTGATCCACCCGCCTCGACCTCCCAAAGTGCTGGGATTACAGGCTTGAGCCACCGCGCCCGGCATTAAAATATTTTTTTAACAAGTGTTCAGGCAGGGTGCAGTGGCTGACACCTGTAATCCTAGCACTTTGGGATGCTGAGGCAGGAAGATTGCTTGAGGTCAGGAGTTCAAGATCAGCATGAGCAACATAGTCAGACTCCCATCTCTACAAAAAAAAAATAAATAAATAAAAATAAAAAAATTAACAGGGTATGGTGGCATGCACTTGTGGTTCCAGCTACTTGGGAGGCTAAGATGACAGGATCGTTGGACCCCAGGGGGTGGAGGTTGCAGTGAGCCATGTTTATGCCACTGCACTTCAGCCTGAGTGACAAAGTGAGTCCCTGTCTCAAAAAGAAATGAAGAAAAAAACCAACAACCAATAAAACACATGCAAAAAATCCAAACAAAAACAAAACCAACAAAAACATGTGTTCATATATCTAATCTTCTTGTTTTTTAAGGCATTTTCTACAATTGCTAGAACTACTTTTTATGACTTACTGCCCAGATAATCATATACAAACCTGGTACACAATCTAGTACCCTATGATTTTCCACTTTTTACCACTGTTTCTCACATAATTTATTCTTTAATCTTAACTAACTTGCCATGTTTTGAAACTGCCAACTCTTTCCTGAATCTGTGTGTTTGCATTGTGCATTCCTTCATGATGGATAATCCTTCCCACTTAAACTCGTTAGTGAGAATTTACTCATTCTCTAAAGGGCATTCAAATGTCATGTCCCCTGGATGTCTGTCCCCAGACTTCATACATTTTTTTTACTTTCCCTCAGGCATATGCATTGCTATTCTCATTGTGTTAGTGTTCCTACAATGGGTATAGTATCTGTCACATTACATCAGAGTGAGTTGTGAAAGTCTGTCTCTCCAGCTGGATTTTGCATTCCTTGAATTCCTGGCTTAGTATTACGTATTTGCTCATTTTTGTAAGAGTGTTTATCATAACGTTTGGAGCATAGTAGTCATATATAAAACATGAATAAAGTGTGATTGAATTGAATCTCTGGAATTTTGCTATTTTTCTTCATTTGTTGAATATATTTACTGGGTTTGTGATGAGTCTCTCCTTTTTATTAATGGATTATATTTATCGTTTTGTTCTTTTAAAACACAACAAATGCTAATTAATAAGATACCATGTGTGGAGTGTCTCTGATGATGTGCCAACATCTAATCTGAATAAGCATCCTTTTTTAACATGCCCACAGATTAGAAGTGGATCTTTAGGTGTCATCTGGTTGAATCTTCCTCTGCAAGAATGTGATGCCATATTTTTAATTAGCATTAATTTTTCCTTTCCAAGTTAAATATTTTTCTGCACATTTTCTCAACTCTGTGTCCCAAACCTTTCACCACAAGCCTGGAAACTTAAGAGTCTGAAGACTCTACTAACTTCCTCTAGAGCTGTGATGTCAGCTGAGGAAATCCATTTCTCAAAAGCACATTTGATAATATCTGGAGACATTCTTTGATGGTCAGAACTGAGAAAGTGCCTTGGGCATCCAGTGGAAAGAAGCCAGGGATGATGCTAAACATCCTGAAATGCACAGAACAGTCCCCACAACAAAGAATTTTCTTGTCCAAAATGTCAATACTGGTAAGGTTGAAGAACTCTGTTCTAAAGGATGCTGCCCAGAGAACATATTCTAATTTTTCCTGTAGAGGAAAAATTCCATGCATTTTCCATGCATGTTCCATGCATTTCTGTGTATGAGACTGTGCACGCCTCAAGTTTCCAACCAATCTGATGAACTGCAATTGGGAACCTATAAGGAGCTATAAGCAGTAAGGATCAAAGCCTGAAGTCATTTACCACCTTTCATTTATGATTGCAAATCACACAGAGTAGACAGACTTTAAGAAAAAAGGACAATTTGTTTCCAGTTTCTTTCCTACTACTCAGTTAATTGCTAGTCATTTTAGAAACATGCAACAGAAGAGATTTTAAAGAAATATGACACAAAGCTGAGGCAGGTGTGAATAGGATACCAAGTTCATAATTCATACCAATGACTGTTTTTAGACAATAGAAAGAAAAGTGAATGGCCGTAATGAGTATACTAATGGCAAACACTCCATAGTTCTCCAACATGACCTTGTTGGATAGAGAATGTTTTGAAATTGCCATTATATAAGCTGGGATAAAAGTGCTTTGAGAGTACTGTACATAAAATAAAAGCAGTAGAGGTTTCACAAATCCCAGAAGGCTGAAGGCAGAGAAGACTATTAAAATGTGTGATCCTAGAAGAAATTGTTTCTGTACTGACAACAAACTACTTGTCAACTAATACTTGCCATGTGTACTTTAATCTTGTAGCCTGGCACTTACCTGTAGGGTCACTGGGGATGGCTGACTTACATCCCACACTCCTGGAGCTATCATTTCTATGGGAGGCTCCCTCTGAAATGTCATGCTGAATAGCATAGACCCGAGAATGGATTTTCTGCAAAAGACAATACACAGACAGACAAGGGTCACTTCATGATGGAAGCTATTATTATCTATAAATGTTTTCTTTTGGAATATAAACATAATCAGCTATTATAGTGGCTTTATTCAGTTGCTGGAAAAGAAATGAGATAGTCCACCAGCCTAGACACTGATTAACAGTTCGTTTCTAATATACCACATGCATGGCTATTTTCGTAGAAGCCTACATTTATTTTTCACATGAGAAAATTATTTACCCACAGTGGTTTCTAATGGATAGCATTTAGTTTTAATTGCCATCAATAGTGATTATAAGGTAGAACTAAGAATTTTAGATTTATATTCTTGGAGTTACAACTGCCTTAAATCAATACAGATGTCAACTCTTCAGAACATATTTTGCTCCATGGAGTGACTAAATCCCTGGGAACCTTTAAAGATATAAGTTCTAAATTTATAGAAAAAAGATTTAAATTAGTATAGCATATGATTTGCAGAATAAGAATAGTTATGGGGCTTCACAGAGGAAACGCTTTCTTATGCATAAATAGAAAGATTATTCATATTCTAAATGTTTAAAAATTGGTGGTAAATTACCATAGTAAATGAGAGTACATACAGGAAAGGCTTTAAACAGGCAAGAGTTCGTGCATGGTTTTAACAGCTTCAGTAACATCCAAATCCACAGATCCTTGTATAAATTAGAAAAGAAGTCATACCTGGCTATGTATATGAGTCAGAATATCAGAAAAATGTTCCAAAAATCATGGAAAACAGTCTTTGATTTTAATACGCCAAATTGAAAATGCAAAACTGCAAGTCAACAAAATTAAATTTAAGTTTATAAAGAACTTTAATGCATCAAGTGAGTTTTTCTAAAGGCAATATATAATTCCATCTTGCCATTTAACATATCTTATGCAAAATATGAGGAAGACATTCAACAAATAAAGCTTTCTTTAGACCTTTAGCTTTCTGAAGACTGCCTCTTTTATTATTTTTTCTATTTAAAGATATTGTAAGCAAATACCTGCCTAGGGGAATATAATTTGCTTTATTAAAATATGGGCAGATGATTTCTACAACTTAAGAATATTCTTCTAGCAGGACAAATTTTAAGTCTTTGTTTCTTTGTTGCATCCCTCCCATACCTGAAGAAAATCTGTCTTGGTATAACAATATTGGGGGGCCAGTATTAGGAAGGTAAGGATTAGTTTAATAGAGGTGAAGATTAGAAAATTATTATTGTAATTTTCCTTTTTGCCTTTCAGGGCATATGACCTTCACCCCAAATGGCCAAAGCCCCATCTGCCTGGGAAAAGTTTTGAATTAGTGTTAGGCAGAATGCTAGAGGAGAAAGAAACATGTCTAACACCAAACTTGGAGGTCATAATGTTCTCCACAGTATTTGGAGACAATGTTTCTGTGTGTGGAAAAGAATCAACAGAAGTGAGGAAGGAGGAGGATGTGCTGTATAGGATAGGAGAACATGACGAAAGAAAAGCCCATCACTTCCTGGGAATTTGGGAGGGTGAGAAGTAGAAGACAGAGAAAGAAGGAGCCGAATAAGCAAGGCTGACATAGGCGTCCCAGTTTGCCTCTCCTCTGCTTTGGCAAGCAGATGGGGAGACGTGTGAGATCAGTGAGCAAAAAACATAATGCTGAAGGCAGAGGAGCTCCTCTTCGCACTCTGTTTCAGATCCTGGAAGGAAATCACCTCTTGAGTGTTTCTGTACTACGTGTGGCATGGCCATTAGGCTGGGCATTATGTGAGTAACAGGCAGGAGGAACTTGAGAGTTCAGCTTTGCTGGGCCTTCTCCGGGTTCTGTGTAGATAAGATGGGATCTGGAAATATCTAAAGATTTTTGAGAGGGAGAGTTTCCAGAGTTTCCCTGGTGGGAATAAGGGCTTCTGTAATAAGGGCATCTGATTGGACCATTCAACCTGGGGTCAACTGGGAGTCATTGGCAAACCTCAGAACGCTCCATGGTGCCTGTGAAAGCCTGAGTCACCCAGGGCTTCCCAGGAAACCCTGACCAAGCTGGGGGAGCCCCAGTCATGAGCTGCAGACTTCAGCTGTAACAAGCATCTATCAGCTTAAAAAGGGGCTTTGATTTGGGTATCAGAGGTCACCAGGGCAAATAATCTGTTTTGATGTTTTTTTGTTTTCTCCTTTTCTTACATATCCTTTCCCCTTCCTAGGAAGATAACCAGAGAGTAAGAAAGTTATCTGAGTGACCCAGCATTTTTATCCAGAAGAGACTGCATATTTCTAAAGGGACTATTAAAAGTTACTGAACTAATACTTTGTCACAGATGGAACTTTATTTCTTCTCATTAGTTACAGGGTGGGAGCTCATGAGGAAGAGTGTGATATAGGAGTTGCATTATTTATACACACTTAAGTTGTGGAATGTATTATATTTGTGGTCTTATCATATATATGTATGTCTTGGCTATGCTTTAATCCAGAAATCTGAATGATCTAAGAGATCTTGACAGAGGATGAGGAGACTCAAGAATTTGATGGTAATTACTGTCCTCATATTGAATCTTGGATGTATTAATAATCACCAAGGCTTTAACCCTGAGGCACATGTGTCAAAGTGAAGTCAGAACACTTGACATAGGTGTGTGTATGGGGCAATCTATCAAAAAAATAGGGTGTAGGGTGAATGAACTTCTAGATATCCATTAAGGCTAATATATACACAACTTAAAGTCATTCGAAGGGGAAAGGAAATAGATGTTTGGCACTATTATGGAGGTTCTTCATGTGTTTGATATTAATTTACTTTTTGATAATAAAATTTGCCTAAAAATCTTTTTAGATGCTGGAAGCTTAATGGAGGGAACACATTTCCATAGACTTCATTAAATAGAGAATATAGAGAAGATGAGGAAATTGAGATGTGAAATTGAAATGTGAAAAGATACATCTAAGAGTGTTGGTAGTTCTCAGAAAGAAGATGAAAATAGAAACTTTTAAGACCAGGCAAATGGGACAACTGGTCATTTTTTAAAGTATTACTACTGTGAAAACATTTATTAAGTTAGTTAAAATGAAATATTTTGAAGGCGGGATATACAAAAAAGAGTTCCATGTAATGGAAAAAACACCAGACTTTGTGTCAGGACATCTGGAGCCTGTCTTTATTATTTACCTTCCCTTTATTAGCTTAACTTTTTTGAGCTTCTTGGACAAAATCAATGATCTTCAGAGTTTTGATATAGCTTTGGGGTTCTGCTAGTAGTTGAGGGTGAGCTTCAGATAGATGGTAGGAAGATGTCAGTTAGGCTGGGCTATGGGTTTATAAATTCTCTTGACAAAACACATCCATGGAATCACTCTTATACTTTGAGATTTTTTAATATGATGCCATTAGAAGGACTATACTGCTAAACATAATATTTCAAAATATTTGTTCTGGAGTAGTCTTGACACTTTTCAATTTAAATATATTTTATAAATTCGTTGACCAAAAAAACCAACACAAAATTTGTGACACCGGGAGAACAGATGGGCTGGTTTACCCTCTTTGGGTCACTTTTCCTCAAGCAAAATGATAAGGTGTTTACATAAAACAATTATCAATCTTAGCCATAGTATTCTATGTGTCCATTGCTGGCATCTTGGAGCCAAAGAATTTGTAGCACCAAAGGATCTGATGTTATAAAATTATCTGAGCTGCTGACTTTATTATGTCTAATAGGTATCATGAACAAGAGTAGAGTCTAGGCAAGGCGGAGCTGGTACCCTGTTGTGTTAGGCTATTCTTGTGTTGCTAAAAAGAAATTCCTGAGATTGAGTAATTTATAAAGAAAAGAAGTTTACTTGACTCATGATTCTGCAGGCTTTACAAGAAGCATGGTGCTGGCATCTGCTCAGCTTTCAGGGAGGCCTCAGGAAGCTTCCAATCATGGTGGAAAGCAAAGGGTGAACAGGTGTCTCACATGGTGAGAGTGGGAGCAAATTTTGAGGACATGCCACACACTGCCAATCAATCAGATCTTGCAAGTACCCACTCACTAGTTCAAGGACAGCCCCAGGCCATGAGGGATTCATCTTCATGACCTAAACATCTCCCACCATGTCCTACCTCCAACACTGGAAACTACAATTCAACACTAAATTTGGAGGAGACAACATCCAAACTATATTATTCTTCCCCTGGCTCCTCAAATCTCATGTCTTTCTGACATTGCAAAATGCAATCATGCCTTCTCAATAGTCACCCAAAGTCTTAATTCATTCTGGCATTAACTCAAATATCTGAAGTCCAAGTCCAAAGTCTCATCTAGAGATAAGTTCTTTCCATCTATGAGCCCATAAAATCAAAACAAATTATTTATTTTCAAGATAAAATGGGGATACAGAAATTGGGTAAAAATTCTCATTCCAAAAGGGAGAAATTGCCAAAAGAAAGGAGTTACAGGTCCCACGCAAGTCTGAAACCCAGCAGGGCAGTCATTAAATCTTAAGGCTCTAAAAATAACCCTTGACTCCATATCCCACATCCTGAGCACACTGATACAATGGTGGGTTCCTAAGAACTTGGTCAGCTTTGCCCCTGTGGCTTTTCTATGATGAGTTAGTAAACTGCTAGTGACTCTACCATGCCAGAGTCTGGAGAGCGGTGGCCCATTTCCCACAGCTTCACTATGCAGTGCCCCAGTAAGGACTCTGTGAAGAATCCAACTCCATATTTCTCTTCTGCAGTTCCCCACTAGAGGTTCTCTGTGAGGAATCTGCCCCTGTAACAGGCTTATGCCTGAGTACCCAGGCTTTCCAGTATATTCTTTGAAATCTAGGTGGAGGTTGCTAAGCTTCCTTCACTCTTGCACTCTGTGTGCTTGCAGATTTAACACCTTGTGGAAGCTGCCAAAGATTATAGCTTGCACTTTACAAAGTGGTGGTCCAAGCTGTACCTGAGCCACTTTGATCTGAGGCTGGAGCCAGAGCAACCTCAATGTTGGGAGCAGTGCCCTGAGGCTGCACACAGCAGCAGGGCCCTAGGCCTGTCCCTAGAAACCATTCTTTCCTCCTAGGGTTTCACATTTTCTTGGCTATCAGCACCTGGCTCTTTTTTAGTTATGCAAATATGTCTAACAAGAACTTGCTCCAAGCCCACTTCGGTTTCTCTCCTGATAATGCTTTTTCTTTCTCTGCCAAATGGCCAGGCAGCACATTTTCCAAACTTTTATTCTCTGCTTTCCTTTTAAATACAAATTCTAATTCTGAGTCATTTTTTCACTCCTGCATCTAAGATGAGGCTGTTAGAAGCAACCGGGCTACCTCTTGGACCCTTTGCTACTTAGAAATTTCTCCTGTCAGATACCCTAAGTTACCATTCTTAAGTTCAAACTTCCACAGATTCCTAAGGCATGAGCACAATGCAACCAAATTCCTTGCTAAGGCATAACAAGAGTAACCTTTGCTTCAGCTCCCAATAAGTTCCTTATTGCCATCTGAGACCTCGTTAGCCTTTACAGAATTTATATCACTATCAGTGTTTTGGCCACAACTATTTAACTGGTCTCTCAGAAAACACAAACTCTCTCATTTTCCTATCTTCTTCTGAGTGGTCCAAACTCTTCCAGGCTCTGCCTGTTACCCAGTTCTAATGCCACATCCACAGATATCTTTATAGCAATACCCTACTTCTGGTACCAATTTTCTGGGTTAGGCTATTTTTGCATTGCTGTAAGGAAATACCTGAGCCTGGGCAATTTAAAAGAAAAGAGGTTTAACTGGCTCACAGTTATGCAGGCTTTACAGGAAGCATGGTGCTGGCATCTGCTGGGCTTCTGGGGAGGCCTCAAGAAGCTTACATTCATGGCAGAAGGCAAAGGAGGAACAGGTCTCTCACATGGTGAGATCAGAACCAGGTGGGAGGAGGTGCCACACACTTCTAAACAACCAGATCTGTGACTACCTATTCACTATCTCAAGGACAGGACCAAGCCATGAGAGATCTGCTCCCATTACCCAAACACCTACCACGAGGACCCACCTCCAACACTGAGGACCATAATTCAGTATGAGATTTAGAGGGGACAACATCTAAATACATCCCTCTTGTAGGGTAGTGAAATGTTTACAGAGTGTTTATGGAGAAAGACATGGGACCTAAGAGCAGGAAGGGAGGCAGCTTAAGGTAGTAAAACTCAGACATGCATTCTAGTTTTTGTTCTATTTATAAGTAGCCTGGTGCTAATTGCTGGTTTTTAACTCTTCATTCATCATAGAGTTCTTTGCTTGTAAATGACATATTTGGACTAACTGAGGGTCTCTCTTGGATAGAAGAAAAAATGATAAGAAATTCTCATCTACAATTTTTTTTTCAGTTATATGATTTTGAAGATATATCTGAAACGATTTGATACAATGGAGTCAGGGTTGGCTACTGGGGAATTGTCTAAGGAATCTAACTATTTTGAGAATAAGATTTATTTTAGGCTTTTTTTGAAATTATGAAAACATCCTAATTTTTCAAGATTTTAAAGTCATCTTGGGAGCTTTAAAAATACTGGTACTCAGGCCAGATCACAGACCAATTAAATTAGAATCTTTGGGCATGCTTGGGCTTTGTGTTTAGTTTTAAATCTCCTCAGAAAATTCTACGGTTTAATCAGGGTTGAGAATCTCTGTGCTGAAGTAGCTTACCACAATTTAGAAATGCTAGGTAATTACCATACTATTATATTTGAACTTGAATAGGGGAGGGAGCTCATGGAAACTGTTGAGGTAAGGATAACAGTTTCTCACTACATTGTGGTGACATTACAAATGTAGATGAGGTGGAAGCCTTGTCTGCAAAAGACAGCATTATAAAGCTTCTGTGGGCCAAATTTACTTTTGGACTTGAGACTTTTTGAGATAGAATTAAAGATAAGTTTGCATGCTTGAAAATGTAGAAGTTTATTTTTATTTTCAGACTTTGTTGATGCAGCCGTAACTGATGTACCTGAGTTTAATCACCATTGGTTCGTCTGAAATACACTTCTGGAAACCACAAAGAGATCAGAAACCTTTAATTCTGCATATTTTCAGTTGATATATGTGTTGGAAAAAACAATGACATAAGCACTCATTATAGTTCCACATGGCTAGCTATGGGCAATTTGAACTGTAATAAAAAACAGATTCAATATCAAATGTTTATGAGCAGGGATTATCCCATGAAAGAAAATAAAATTAAGTTGCCAATTTGCTTTGATTTGAAAGATCTGCATCAAATAAATTGTGTTAGAATCTTTGTAACTTGAAGCAATGAGCAAAGTCAAGTCTTCCCAGCCTCCCAGTTGCACCATGTGATGTGTTTCTGGTTTCTTAAAAATATCTGTATTTCCTTAAATTATCCAGCATAGGACAAAAGCAGATTTTCTGATTTTCAGGAGAAATAGGTTTTTAAAAAAATATTTAGAAATGCTTATTGGGGCCAAGCGCAGTGGCTCACGCCTGTAATCCCAGCACTTTGGGAGGCCGAGGTGGGTGGATCACGAGGTCAAGAGATCAAGACCATCCTGGTCAACATGGTGAAACCCTGCCTCTACAAAACGTACAAAAAAATTAGCCGAACATGGTGGCATGCACCTATAGTTCCAGCTACTCAGGAGGCTGAGGCAGGAGAATTGCCTGAACCCAGGAGGCGGAGGTTGCGGTGAGCTGAGATCGCGGCATTGCACTTCAGCCTGGGTAACAAGAGTAGAACTCCGTCTCAAAAAAAAAAAAAAAAAAGAAAAAAAAAAGAAATGCTTATTGAGTACTTGTTGAAGTGAGTTTTATTTTCTGATGTCTCATCATCTATAATTTTGACACATCCCCTTAAAAAATACCACCTAGGATCAGTCCCAGATGCCATTTCTCACAAATGCTCATCTTCTATGACCACTCGTCTGTAAAATGCTTACCAATGGTAAGTGACATATGACAAAACAACATGGAGGTGGTATTTTTACTATCATGATCATCTGGAAAAATGCCTTCAAGATTAGTTTTAAAGACAAAAATATTTCTAAATTATTATATGTTTAGTGTTCATTGATTTGTATGTGCAAGTAGTATGTTACATGAGGGGAGAGTAACATGGACTTAACCTTCTTTTTTCCATGACTAATTAGAAATATTCTACAAAAAAATGATAGATCTTAGAAATACTGCAGGTGAAACTTCAAGGAAACTCACTTATGAGAAGGAAGGACACTTGTATAGCTGCTCCTAGTGAGAAAGAAAATAAAATACTTAGCACACAAATTATGTCTTTGAAATGTCTGCTAATAGCAATAGGTACTGCTTTTAGGGCTAACCTGTTGCTTACAGACTTTGAAATCTTAATTCATTCTTTATCTCCTCTATAGGGACTGTTTTTCCCCCGCTCAGTTCAATTTAGTAAACAAACCTGTACTGATTGCCTGTTTGTATGAGGTGCTACATTAGATGATAGATGCGACAAAGATATACACATTCCTTGTCTTCAAGGAACACCAGTATAGAAATGGGCTAAAACATGAAAACAAATAACAGAGCAACACACAAACACACACAGTGTACATCAGAAATAATACCACAAAGAAGATTTTTAAATATCTATTATGGTTGCTAATAATTTTTCATATTGATTAGGTCTGGAAAATAAAGACTAATGCAATTAAAAAATATTTTTGCATTACCATATCTTTCTAAAACAGCAGGGGCAGAAACATAGTTTATAAAAATATTAACATTACAATATATGTTTTAATTTATCCAAAGTCCTGAATTTTATCATTTGATTCTGAAGCAAGAGTAGCCATATGAAAAATGATTGATTTTTAAAAAATGCTTTTTCCCTAATACCATAGAAAATCATGTAATTGATTTTATCAATTATTCTGAATATTAACAGTTTCTAAGATTTATGGTTAAATCAACACTTCATTTTACAATGATCGTTAGTTCTGAGAGAATATCTGAATATATAATTGACTTAGTTTTCTGAAAAATATCACATTAAAGTTACTAAATATTTCTTCTTGGCAAGAAAAGCTCAGTAAGCCAGTTACTTTATATAATTTTACTTTAGCCAGAATTCCATGACTTACATTTTTTCTAAATGACAGTATTAATCCAAATCATTTTGAATTACTAATTCCAAAGAAATCAGCTGGTCAGAGAAGAAAAAGTAATTGAGATTAGTCATACCAATACCTTTTCATTATGAATGACCCAGCTAACAAGTTGAGCATGAGTCCTGTTTCTAAAGCCGTTTCTACAATTTTACTTTTCAGTTCTGCTTTCAGTAGTCACAATTTACATTGAACTATGTCAATTTTAGAATAAAATGCCTTGATTTCCTCATTATGCCATATACTGCAAAATATTTACTTCTAAGAATGTTTTATTGAAATGACAGGCTTATTACTCACAATTGATATACTTACTCTTTTGGAAACAATGGAAGACAAGACCACGCCAATAAATTTGAATTGTTGGTTGCACAGGCAATCCCAAACAGTTTTACAGTGAGCATGGATTCCCTTGGAAGTGACTTTATTTCAAGAGGAAAATTGATCCTAAGAATAAAAGAAAGACATAGCATCACCTACCCAATTGTACTGATATTTTAATAAGAACATTCTTATCATTGTACTGGTCTGGGACAAAGATATTTATTTGAATAGAGACAGCCTCTTGAAGTTTTTTGTTTGATCTTGTAAAAATGGGAATTTAACAGAAGTACGTAGAATAGTGAAATTTTGTCAACTGGTGAAAATTATTCCGGATAATGTTGACATGTAAGTGTATATTTATAGTTACAATAACTTGAACATTTATTCTTAAGTTGTTGCAAGCACAGATGAAAAACAGACTTAGAAGGACATTGTGTTAGGGAGCTGGAGAAGGCAGGAAATAACTCAAAATGTTTCTGAAAGATTAGGTTAGCTATAATGAGATGGAGATTTGAAAAAGTAGATTCCAGAAAGAGGAAAAAGCACAGACAAGGCCATATATGGATAAAAGATTAGGTGTATCTGAGAAATGGTGAATAGTTCATTGTGGCTGGAACAAAAGAAGTCAAATTGATAGGGGAAGCTGTGGAGGATGTAATTAGAAAGATGGGTGGTTGCCAGATTGCTTAAGAGCTCTACATGCCAGGCAAAGATATTTGAACTTCTCCCTAAAGTCAAGAAGAAATATTTGAAAAATGGAGCCAAAGTGTAGAAAGTTGTTTGCCATTTTAAATGTGGACCATTCTGGGTCATGATGAGGTCCTAGGAATTTGGGGGATGGTCACTGAAATGTAACACATATACAATCTCTGGATATAATAAAGTCAAGACTCTCTGAGCTCAGATCCTGGATGGATTACAAATGCTAGCAAGTAAAATTGGCTAAGGATAGTCACAAAATTTTTAATTGGTGAGAAAAACTCAAGTTTGAGTTGGAGCCATCAATATATATATAAGCAAGTGTCCAGAAGGTCCTAAATAATACTATGAGACTGGGTGGGATATACATGGGTGATGTGATTGTTTGAGAAGGGTCTTTTGACAGTAAGTTGAGACTGTGATCTGATGTCTCTAATAGGGGCAGAAACACATGTACCATTCATTCTTTTCTGGAGTCATCTCAATTGCATAGAATTATATAAACAGATTCTCATATATGATCATTATACGAACATATGTCAATTATATGATCATTATATGATAATGCTTCAGAGAAGCATGGCGTTTGGGAAGGAACTATTTGTGAGATAAGGAGATGAAAGAAAATTTTTTCTAGGAGCTGAGATGGGGAGATATGTTTATTAGCAGATGAGAATGCCAAACAAGAATGAGAAAATCAGAACAAAGTTTGGCAGACAGGGCCAGAGTCATGGGAGATGAATCACTGATGAATGGGAAGGAGAAAGAGGAAAGAGACTTGAGGAGTGACTGAGCAGTTTGATGGGATGATATCTGACGGCCATGAGGCGTGAGAGAAATAAACAGAATCTACCGGCCTTGGCATTTCCAGCTGAACTTTGATGTAAAGTTGTTTGAGAAGTAGGTGATTATTAGAATATGGATCATGACCAAAGCCTTTTGTCCAACTGAAAGGTGCTGACCAAAGTTTACCCAGCTGAGGCCTCAGGTGATATTAAGCATCTTCTCACACTAGGAGTTGGCTTTCGAATCTGGAGACTGGGGAAGAGATTTTACCCAAAGTTTCAAATCAAACATGGGTGACTCCTTCTTTTCAGTGTGCGCAGCATCTATCCTTGGGGATAAGTGGAAGTTAATTTAGTTCAGTGACCACAGTTGAATTTAAGAAAGGACATCGCTCTCTGCTTCACATGCTGTCCACTGAGATAATCAGGTCCAGATCCAGGGTGGTCATAGAGCAGCTAACAGGAGGAAAGACAGAAGAGCTATTTTAGAAGTAAAAGGGATAACTAATATCTGACTGATGGCATACCAGTGGAATGAGACAATAAAGAATCAAAGATGAATTCTAGTTTCTAGATTACAACAGATGCTTTTAACTGATAGGGAACAAAGAAGAAAGAGAAAATTGAGGTGGGAATAATGAATACAATTTAGGGAATGATGTTATTGAGTTAATAATAATTGTGAGATGCCAATATATAAACTGTCTGTGGAGAGAACGAGTCCAAGTTTGGATTTAGATATGTCTGTTTTCAGAAAATGACCTTATTGACTATGATGCATTTAGCCTTTCTAAGTCTTTCTTTTTCTTTTACACAAAGTGGAACTACTAGTATATAACACAAATATGGCAAATTTTAGACTGAATATCAGCATTACATTGATTTATTCAATCAGTATTATAATAATTTATATTAGCCATTGCGCATTTAATACTCAGAGTGTAAAAAACACATTTCTTGTAGACATATAAAATGTAAGTTGATATGATTTGGCTTTGTGTCCCCATCCAAATCCCATCTTGAATTGTAATTCCCAGTTATTGAGAGAGCGACCCGCTGGGAGGTGACTGGATCATAGGAGCATTTTCCCCCATGCTGTTCTCATGATGATGAGTGAGTTCTTGCCGCAATTGGAAGGTTTTATAAGTGGAAGTTTCTCCTGCTCTCTCTTTTCCTGCCATCTGGTAAAGAAAGTACTCGCTTCTTCTATCCCTTCTGCCATGATCTGATGTTTCCTGAGGCCTCCCCAGCTATGCAGAACTGTGAGTCAAGTAAGCATCTTTCATTTAGAAATTATCCAGTCTCTTGTAGTATCTTTGTAACAGTGTGAGAACTGACAAATACATAAGTCTAGCTAGACTCAACAGAGAAAAATAAAGACTAGAGTGAGAAGAATCTTCTATTGTTAAAGACTGTCAAATTTTAGATTAAAATATTAAATTCAGACCCAGTGTGGTGGCTCACGCCTGTATTCACAGCACTTTGGGAGGCAGAAGCAGGTGGATCAACTGAGGTCGGGTGTTCTAGACTAGCCTGACCAACATGGAGAAACCCTGTCTCTACTAAATACACACATACACACAAAAAAGCAGGGTATGGTGACACATGCCTGTAATTCCAGTTACTCAAGACTGAGGCAGGAGAATCACAAACCCTAGAGGTGGAGGTTGTGGTGAGCTGAGATTGTGTCATTGCACTCCAGCCTGGGCAACAAGAACAAAACTCCATCTCAAAGCAAAAAAAAAAATTAAATTGGATATCTATATGTTTAGGTATCCAAAACTAAAAGTCCTTTCTTTTCATTCGTATTCTTTCATACTTGTTATATTCATTTAAGGTAATATGGATATATTTCTCAGCTTAAAAGAAGCTCTGAAACTTGACATAAAATGCTGATGATCCTGTGGAATGCACTGTAATTTCTTTAATGTTCTTTCTTTTACCTATAATTGACTCTCTATTCAGCTTTCATATTTCTGTGCTAGGATGAAAACTGTAATTTCACCTTATTTCTCACATGATCTAGAATGTTCTTTTTTCCCATTAGGTCTGGCTTCTTCATGTATAACTTCACTTGTTAGTTTTTTTCATAACAAGAATGAAAAAAATTATATAAGTTAAAGTGGATAGTTACTGCCAATTTCCATTCTGTCATTTTTATTAATAAAAAGAAATTCTTTTAGGATAAGAATAAGTGCTTCCTAAGTAGTTATTTATTCATTCTTTAATACATATGAATTTTTAAAGCCAGAATAATCTCGCATTCAGTGAATTTTTTTTTAACTTTTGTATAGCTACTTAAAAATCAAAGGAATGAACTTTCAGACAAAAAAGGAAAAAATTTAAGAGACAATTCAGTAAATGGAGTTAGGTTGCTTTTTTTTTTAAACTAAGGAACAGGTACAGATCTCAAGTTTTAACCACATGTTTGCCTCACTATAGTACTTAAGAATGAATAATCATTAAATTTCTTTTTAAATTGTATTCTTCTAATGAAATAGTTTTTCTAAAACCAGAGTAAGTTTCTGAGAGTGAAAAGTGAGAGATTTTGAAAGGTACACTTTTTCTTTCTTTTTTCTTTTTTTTTTTTTTCCTGAGACAGAGTCTCACTCTGTCACCCAGGCTGGAGTGCAGTGGTGCAATCTC
Organism: Saimiri boliviensis; assembly: GCF_048565385.1. Lineage (NCBI taxonomy): Eukaryota > Metazoa > Chordata > Mammalia > Primates > Cebidae > Saimiri > Saimiri boliviensis. Next base: position 112,204,016 of record NC_133455.1, read on the forward strand.
AGCTCATTGCAACCTCTACCTCCTGTGTTCAACTGATTCTCCTGCCTTAACTTCTTGAGTAGCTGGGATTACAGGTGCAGGCCACCACACCTGGCTAATTTTTGTATTTTTAGTAGAGATGGGGTTTTGCCATGTTGGCCAGGCTAGTCTTGAACCCCTGATCTCAAATGATCCACCTCTTAATGTGCTGGGATCACAGGAGTGAGCCACTGCACCTCGCTGAAAGCTACATTGTTCAGAACTCTCCTACTAATACTGAAACAAAATAAAAACAGTAGGCCACTGCAAGGACTTTATCTTTTCACTGAGTAAAATGGAGAGCCAGTTCAGGGTTTTCAGACAGAAAAATGACAGGCCTTGTCTGTTATTTTAAAGAGACCACTTTAGCTGTTATGCAAGGACTATAAAGGTGTAAGAGAAGTAGGGAGACCATTATACAGCCATTGTGGTATACAAAGGAGAGAGGTTGGTTGTTTGGATCACTGAGGTGATGAGAATATATTCTGGATATGTTTTGAGAAGAGAGTCAGTAGGATTTTCTGAACATGGGGACTGAAAGGAGATTCAGACTAAGGATTTTGATCTGACCAGCTAGAATTAGAATTGATTATCCAGAGTGGCCATCCATGGGTGGAGTGGTTTGAAATATAAGACCAAAAATTTAGTTTAAGACATACTGATTCTTAAGTGTGGAGTTTGTGAATGATGCCTGGGTTGCTGATATAAATTTGGGAATTGTTAGCAGATAAATGGTATGTAAAGGCATGCAACTATAAGCGAAAAGTGAGGGAATACTGACATATATAACAGAGAATAGGGTTAAGGGCTAAGATTATAATCAGTCTAGGAGAAGGAAAGGACATGAAGAACAAATGGCCAGTGAGGTAAGAGTCAGCCATGCAGAAAGCAAATTTCAAGATGGAGCGTGAGATCAACAGTGCCAATAGCTTCTGACAGGTCATGTAAAATGAGGACTGAGAAACAAACACTGGATTTAGCCATGAAGGTTACTGGTGACAATTTCAGTGGAGCAGAGGTGATGAAAGCTTGATTGGAGTATGTTATAGAGCAGACAAAAAAACTGAATAAAGTGAATGTAGATAGTTATTTGGAAGGTCTGATCACAAAGCAGAGAAAAGAAATGGGATAGCTACTGGCAGGAGAATGGAGCAGAACAGAGATTGTTATTATTTTATTTCTTAATTTAAAACATGAGTACTACTCAAGGAAGCGGAGATAGAGATTGTCATGGTCCTAGAAGAAGGTAGATTTAGTTTGGAATGGGAGGCACCATGAAGCATGTGAGAATTAAAGGTCACATGCTATGTATCAGGAGACAGTCTCCATTGATAATGGTAAGAGTAAGAGTAGGATAGATGGTACTAACATCATCCTCTTCTACAAATTCAGACACATTTTATTGATGGAAAAGCATCATGCTGAGAGTCAAGTTATCTGCTAAGAAAGCCAGATCCTCTGAAAGAGCTGAGGGAGAGTAGGCTGGGGAATTTTCTTCTGCTTGAGGTGGGAAGAATATTGATCTGAGTGAAGCAATAGACACTGCAGAGAAATGACTGAGAGCAAGTCAGCAGAGCATGAAGAAATGCAGCAGTAACCATGGAAAAGCTGTGGATGTGGCCTAGGAGACCCCTGAGATTCTGAGTAAGGAGAAGCGTTGAGTGTGGGGAGCAAAAAAAAGGGGAGAAAGACAGTGATAACGTTAGGAAAGTACTTTATCTTCTTGATTTAACAAATCTTTACAGAAGAAGGAAGTGGGAGCCAGTCACCCCAAATTCAGTTTATTGTAAAAAAAAATTTTATTGTTTAAATAAATTTGTACTTCAGCTTATGTGAGAAAATGGAGAAAATGGAGATTACCCACATTATCAGGAGGGTTGTCTTTTCTTTGTTATTTCTGGACTCCCTCTACTTCTATCTCAAAGAGAGCATATTCCTGATACGTACAGTGTGTGAATGATTAATAAGTCTTCTTTTTTTCAATTTCCTTTTTTTCTCAGTTCAGTAATGTGAATTGTACACTTGTCTGGGTTTCTAAATGGACTTTTAATCTGTTGAATTGAACAGTCAGTTATCTATTAGCCCTAGCATATTTATCATTCCACCGAATCAAATCAACAGGCAGCATATATTTTTTTAATCACATCTTTTGCTTTAGAAAAAGGGGAGGGGGAAGCTGATCTTTATTAGATAAATGATCCAAACAGAGTAAAGATTAAACTTACGTTTCATTCCAGTTGACCAGGAAGAAAAATAATTTCTTGACTGGAATATTTCTGCAGTTTCTCACTTGGCACAGCTTCTTTCCAGCATACGTAAGCCAACAGGTAAAAGAAAATGCTTTGTAGCTAAAAAGAAACAGCATGGATTCAATATGCTTGGCCCTTTAAAGAAACCAGCTTTCTATATGGGTCAATTATTTCTGCAGTCAAAAGGCAAATGATAAAGTGATGTTTGCTTGCATAAATCATGCTTTCAAAATTGCTTTAAGAATTTATATTGGATATATCAACGAGACTGTGGAATAGCAGGCCCTAAGACCTTCCTTTACTCATGGAGAGAAAAGTTCAACAATATGCTGACTAATTCCTTTTGTAAAAAACCAGAAACTACTTAAGAGGCTCCTATAACCCAAGCGAATTCAAAACCAGTCATGTCAGAGATGGTAGAAAAATTAGTGGCATTCACTTACAGAGCCTCTTGGCACAGGGTGACATGATCAATGGTCAGAAGGAAACTCTCAATTTCTGGCTTCCCCTCAAGGAGGGAAAGAGAACAGTGGAACATATATCTAACACTTAGACTTAGCACCATCAAGGCTACCCAAGGAACTAGCTTTTGTCTTTCCTGAATCTAAAAGCTGACAGGAAATGGCAGCAGTCTGGGGGCCAATGAAAACAAAGATGATGGTTTGAAATAGCACGTACTTGCTATTGCTCAGCATACAATGATTAGGAAAACTCCCAATTTATGGCTTCTACCTGGGGAGGAAAAGAGTTGATTCATGTGTCCAACGTTCCAGCTCGTGGGGGTACTATCAGAAGGACTGGTTTCTGTCTTATCTGTCTTGGAGCACTGCAGGACCTGGCATACCCTAGATTCCTGGAGACTGTTGAGAATAAAGAAAAGCTGGGGGGCTTCTTATTGTTCCAGAGGTCCTATGGTAGAGTAGACAAGGACTCTGTACCTTGTCAGCCTCTCTCTGGTCAGGGCAAGTGGGAGAGAAGAAAGGAGCATATGTTCAACATTCCAGCTTTTAAAGAGATTGCCCGAGGGATTTCTTTCTGTTTTATCCAACTAGAAGCACTGATGGGATGCAGCATACTTATGCACCCTACTGAAAACAAAATGATCTGATCACCTCACAGGAATTCCACAGAACCTGCAACACAACAAGACAGACACCAGAAAAAGAGAGAAAAAATGAGCTCCACAAAATAGAAACCAGCAAAATCCCTCTACCTGGAAATTTACAAGTACAAGCAGAGTGAAGATGCACTCTTATAAAAGGTTTGGAAGGCACACAGAATCTCTAGCCAGGTTTATTTTTGAAGCTTTTTTTTTTTTTTTTTTTTTTTTCAGTGTGAAGCCAGACCACAAAGACTGAGAGAGTTTGCTTTTTTTTCCAAATGCCCAGATCCCAACACAAGGTAATAAGGCACACAAAGAAACAGGGAACCATCACCTAGCCAGAGAAACAAAGGAACAAAACAAACCAATTCTAGGAAAATAAAGATATATAAATTATGTGACAAATAATTCAAAATAACCATCATAAAGATACTCAATGAAAAATTATGGATGAATAAAATGAGAATATCAACAACGATACAGAAAATATTATTTAAAAAATCAAATAGAAAGTTTGGAGCTAAAGAATACAATAACTGAGTTGAAAAATTTACTACAGAGATTCTGAATCAGAATTGATAAAGCAGAGGAGATAATCAGTGAACTTGAAGACAGGTTATTTGAAATTGTCCAGCCAGAGAAGCAAAAAAATGAAAACAACAACAACGACAAAAATCCCATAACGAACAGAAGAAAGCCAAATAGAATAATGGACACGATCAAGTAGGCCAATATATCAATATATTATTGTGGGATTTTCAGAAGAAGAAAAAAGGAAAAAAAAAAAAACGGAGAAAAGTTCATTTGAGAAAGTAATGATTGAAACCTTCCTAAATTTGTGGAACAAAATGAATATCCAGCTTCAGGAAGCCTACTGGATGCCAACTATGAAGAACCCAAGGAAGACCCCATAGGGACATATTAAAATCAAATTACAAAAAGTCAAAGATGAAAAGAGAATTTCACAGGCAGCTAGAGAAAGTGACTAATCATGTACAAGAGAACATTCATAAGATTATCAGTGTATTTTTCAGCAGAAACTTAGTGAGCCAGAAGAGAGAGAAATAATATATTCAGTGTGCTGAAAGAAAAACAAAACTGTCACTAATGAATACTATATTTAATAAAAATCATCCTTCAGAAATGATGAAAGAGAAATATTTCATGAGGCGAATAAAAGCTGAGGGAGTTCCTCAACCAATACAGGACCTGCTTTATAAGAAACTCTCCTTCAAATCGAAATGAAATGATACTTTAGAGAAACACAAAAGCATCAAAAGTATAAAACTCACTGGTAAAGATAAACTTATAGACAAATACAGAATACTGTAATGGTGCTAAATAAATTACTTTAAACTCTGGTATAGCATTTAAAAGACCAAAAGACAAAAAAAGCTACAACAATGTGCTAATGGATATGTAATATAAAAAGATGTAATTTGTGACATCTCTGACCTAAACTGTGGTAGGGTGGAAATAGAAGTACAGAGTTTTCTTTTGTAATTGAATTTAACAGCTTAAAGAAGGTTGCTATAAATATAAGATATTTTGTATAAGACTCATGGTAAACACAAAAAGAAACCTATGGAAGATATAAAAATAAATAAACAAGAAAAAAAAATCAAAACATGTCACTACCTAAAAAAAAATCAAAGCAAGTCACTACATGAAAAAAAATCAATGAACTCTAAAAAACACAGCCAGAGAGGAAAAGACAGAGAAGATACAAGACAGAAAACAATTAGCAAAATGGTAATGATAAGTCCTTTACTATCAATTACTTTAAAAATAGATTAAACTCCCCAATCAAAAGACAATATCCATTTAACCAACAGCATGGCTAAATGGACAAAAAGTATATAAGATCCAACTAGATGCTACTGACCAAAGACCCCTTTAGATTTAAGGACACGAATAGGCCAAAAATGAAAGGATAAAAAAGCTATTCTATGCAAATAGTAACCAAGTGAGCAGGAGTGGCCATACTTACACCATCAAAGTAAAGTTTAAGTAAAAAACCATAACAAGAGAAAAAGAAGGACATTATATAATGACAAAAAGGTAAATTAACCAGGAGGCTATAACAAAACATCAGAACACTCAATATGTAAAGCAGCTTCCAAACACCCAACATATAATGTAATCATTGACAGAGCTGAAGGAATAAATAGAGAGCAAAACAATAACACTAGATATTAATAATAGCCCACTTTTATTAAGTAGAACAACCAGATAGAAGGTAAGTAAACAGAGGACTGGAACAACACTACAGACCAAATGGACCTAACAGATAAATATAGAACATTCAATCCAGGAGGAGCAGAATACATATTCTTCTAAACCAAACAGGAAATACTCTCCAGGCTAGATGACACATTAGGTCACAAAACAAATCTCAACAAACTTAAGAAAACTGAAATAATGTCAAGTAGCTTTCTGACCACAGTAGAATGAAATTTAAAATCAATAGCGGGAAGAAATCCGGAGCATTCACAAATAGGTGGAAATCAAACAACACACTCCTGCAAAACCAATGGTTCAAAGAAATCCAAAGGGCAATTATAAAATTCTCATAATTGGCAGTGCTTACAGCTTGAGGAGTGTGCATCCTGCCCAGGTGCAGTGGCTGCCATTGAGACCCACCTGAGGCACTTTGCCTTCAGCCTCGCAGCACTTCCAGCTGCATCTCCTGCACCTGGTCAGCTTGCTCACTCACCCTATCTTCCCTGTAGCCTGCTGCACCATGGAGTTGGCATTGGTGGCATTAGCACCAGTTGAGCTGGTCTGCAGCAGCAGGTATGAACATTTATAGAATGGGGAAGAGCCTGAAGAACCCAAGAAGGCTTCAGGTGAGGTTCCTCCATCTTACAGTAGGAACTCTGCAGAGTACGGTATATTTGACTATGAAGATGAGTCTAATTTTCTAATGCCCCTGTTTTACAATGTGGTTACAAACATTACTAGTGTATAATTAAGTCATGAGAATCAAGGCTGAAGCTATTTCTTTGGTTCCTGGAAGAGATGAAGATTTTGTGAGACAAGATGATTTTGATGATGCTGACCAGCTGAGGACAGGAATTTTTTTGTGGTTAACTTTTTTTTTCCTGGCCTTCCTCTCAACTAGATTGAGTTTTTTCCTGTCGTTTTTCCTAACTGCTTCAGTGGCAGGAAGATATGACACCATTTCAGAATTTGGTCTCTTTCTATTTAAGTGGGTCCTGAGAGTCAGATTTCTAACCTGTTTCCCTTGATACTGGTAGTCAGCACTGTGGCTGTGGAATAAACCAAATGCTGAGTTAACATTACCTTCGAGAAATGGGGCCAACCCATGTTTTCTTTTAGGTTTTTCTCAGATTTAAGGGTTCCTCAGGTGACCCATGCACTTTCCACTGGTCTTTTTCCTTCTCTTCTGGGGTCTCTTTTACCAGTACCCTGACTCAAGTATAGTGAATCCATTCCCATCCAGCTGTTTGCATAGCCATCTCAGTGGCCAGGAGCTCTTAAAAATGACCTTCCCAGATGGTTTTCTTTCCAAGTCTTAATCAGCACCAAGTTACCAGGCTGGAAGTGAGGAACTATGAACTCAAGAGGCAGGGTTTGAGTCATAAGTATTTTTAACCTAAGGGATGACAGGGTGGAGGATATGGCCACTATACACTTCCTTAAGAATTGATCCTTGGTTTCGCTAGTAGAGAGATCTGTAGCTCTGCCTAAACATGGGGGCCCATATAATAACTTGTAGGGGGACAATCCCACATCTTTGCTTCGGGCTGTCCTAATCCTAAGAATCTGGCATACTTTTGCCTTGGTGTTGACTTTCTATGCTCGCTCCAGTTCAACAATAGCAAAGCCAAAAGAGCACTGTAACAGATGCCTGCTGGAGTTCCAGGGATTTTGAGTGAGGGAATGTGTTCTCTTTCTGGGTCCACAAGGGGGCATAGTTTTAAGGGCAAGAATTTCCCAGCACCATGCCCCCTTCCCATCTCTCTCCATCCGGGATATTTAATGGTTTATGTTTGAATTTCATGGGTACTGGAAGAAGCTAAAAGTCAATCCCTCCAGCGGAAGTTCTAAGGAACTCCTTTCATTGGCTTGGGGACTTGGAGAAGGCGGGGATTCCTCCCAGGTTAAAAGACCGCTTCTTCCACACCCCTTCGGACTCCATGTTTCGGTCCCCTTCCACAAACACTGACTTCGACGAACCATCTTTCTCTCTCCTGGATTTCCCTCTGAAGTCCCCTTCCACACTCTCTCGTGGAAGCCTGTCTTTCCCTCCTAAACGCCATCTCTCTCTATTGCCTTCCGCTAAGTGTGGAAGCTGCTTTCCTCTCCCGGATTCCATCTTTCTGGATTCTCTTACTCAGCATGAGAGTTAGCTATTTCTTTCTCTCTCCTTCTCCTGTTTTTCTCTGTCCCTCTCTCTAAATAAATCAGTTTCTACAAACACTTTTAAATCCAGCATTTACCGTGCACTGCGCTGTGGTCCCCTCTCACATTCTTGAGAGGGCAGAAGACCAAGAACCTGGAGAAACGTCCTCTCAGGGGAGCTGAGGGCACCCTGAACCCCAATATTACATTCTGGTGAGACAGCCAGGAGAAGGGTACACCAGAAAAAGGGGTACAGCCAGGAAGGCAGTACGACCAAGGAAGATTTCAAAATCGTGAGTAGAGCTGGCCCCATTTTGTCCTCTATCTTTAAGAACACCTGAAGCCGGCAGCCAGGCAGGGCTGTGGGGAGCCCGCACAGCAGCGCCTGGGAGGCAGGACCCAGCCGGTCTTTAGCCGAATTAACCGCGCAGTTGTGTTTTGTTTTCTGGGGGTTTTGTTTTGTTTTACCTCCAAGCTCTCCCTCTGCTTTCCGTCTCCTTCTCTATCCTTCGGATGTTATCTCTAGGACCAAAACCTGCGGCAGCCCGTGGGACGGAGAAGGCGAGCACTGCCCTCAGGGTTATTGGCTTCTAGCCGACTGGGAACAGCCCTGCCCGAGAGCCGGAATTGGGATCTCCCCGCGGCAGCTGCGCAGCAAGCCGCAGCCCGTGGGAGAAAACAGCGGGGAGGGGCGAGGTACAGCCTGAGCCGGCAGGAGACCCGGGAGTGTGGCGGCCTGGCGCCTGGTGCCGGCTGGCCTCTTCGGTGCTCCCCAGTCCCAGGCAACAGTATAAAAAAAGGCTTTCCCAGGGCGTTCACCTGCTGGCTGAGGGTCCCAGTGTGGGCAGCATCTTGGGGAGTGGCCCAACCACGCGTGTGGTTCTGGCAGGGTCAACATGGCGACCAAATGCTCTGGGGCGGGGGAACTCACAGCCTCCCGGCAGCAGCTGCCAATGCAGCTTTTAAACTGACTCGGTATTCTGGATTCTCTCACTCAGTGTGAGAGTTCGCCGTTTCTTTCTCTCTCCTTCTCCGGTCTCTCTCTCTCTCTAAATACATCACTTTCTACAAACACTTTTAAGTCTGGTATTTACTGCGCACTGCGCCGTGGTCCCCTCTCTCATTCTTGAGAGGGCGGGAGACCAAAAACCTGGATAAATGTCCTCTCAGGGGAGCTGAGGGCACCCTGAGCCCCAATATTACAATAATTACCCCCAGACACTTCCATGGGGCTACACAGAGTTCTACTCCTGCCGACACCCACTCACCTGCATGTCCCCCGCTCCCATGAGGGGATGAGAGCTGTGGGCTGACTAAATGAACCAACCCCTTTGTGAGTCCTGCAAAAGGGTCATGGGAACTGTACCATTTCAGTATCAACTCTAGTGACCATTTAAGGATGAGGTATACTCACTTCTGTTGTAAACAGAAGGGACTTTAGAAAGACTACATCTGAAGTTCTCATAGATTCATTCTCGAACTGTAATTTCTATATCGGCAAAATGGGTATGAACTACTCTTGTATCACTGGTGTGAGGGTTAAACAAAATATAGTTGGTCCTCTGTATCCCTAGGTTATGCATCCACAGGTTCAACTAACCACAGATCTAAATATTTTTAAAAACACAATAAAAAACAACAAAGGGACATATTGTGAGAAATGCAGCATTAGGTGATTTCGTTATGTGATCGTCCTAGAGTGTACTTAGATAGTACATACGTGGCAGGGCCTACTACACATTTAGGCTATAGGGGATAGCCTATTGCTGAAAGGCTACAAACCTGTACACCATGTTACTGTAGTTGGTGGTAACGTGATATTGCCTCACAACGCATTTCTCTGAACATATTACCCCCAGTCATTAAGCTATTCATTACTGTATTTACATAGTTTACATTGCACTATTATAAGTAATCTGTAGATGATTTAAGGATGATGTGCATATGCTATATACAAATACCATGCCATTTTATGTAAGGAGCTTCAGCATCTGTGACATTTGTTATCTCCGGAGGTCCTGGAACCAATCCCTTGCAGATAACAAGGGACAACTGTAATGCAGTTAAGTATTTTTCCCAGTGCAAAACTCATAGAATGTGCTCAGTGAATAGTAAGTACTGTGATAAAGACAAATCAGAGGATCTAGAACTTGTTTGTTGTTCTACCGGAATGCTATTGACTTTTCTTCCTCTTACTATCTTTGATTTTCATAAGTTGGACAAAACAAAATAAAATGGCATAGAAGAAATGGTGACATGCTTGCCACATTAATTTTTAGTCTTTTATTTCTAATTTATACATGTGAGGCTGTATTTTTCCCTTTAGGAATAACTGGCCATATTCCATATGTGTTATTATATCTTTTTATTACTTTTAATGAACTTAAAAGTACATACTTAAATTTACAAATATATTTTTTGTTACTGTTTTCTAAATTGCATCAGAGTGGATGAGATCTTTATTACATAAGTTATTTCAAATTTGTTTATTTAATTTGTGTTCACTTAAATATTCTATATGTGCTTGAGAACAATTTGTATTTCCAAGGTACAATATATATTTATTGGATCATGCTTCTTAATTATATTTGCTCAGTCCTATATTCTTCCTAATTTCTTATTAATCTATTAATTCTTGAGAGAGGAATATTGGTATCCCCCACTATTATATTAGCCCCATCAAACTCTCTTTGGATTTCTGTCAATGTTATTACTTTGTTACCTCTTTCCAGGGAATTGAATATTTCAATACCATTTCAGGACTTTAAATTTAATGATGCTCTTGATTCAGAGTCCATTATGTTGGTCTATATACCAACGTTTGTTTGGTATATACGTTGGTATTTATATTGAGAGATTGTGCCTGTTTCCCACACGTTCCTTAATGTGCTTATACAATGAGCCAAGTTTATAAATTAGACTTTAGTGACATGAATGGAAGGCACAAACTGCACATGTGTACCTTTTAATGGCAAAGGTTACGGGACAAGGAACCCCTATATGCCATTCAAATCTTCCCCATAGAAAGGCCATCCTCTTGATGAGAAAGAATTTCAGCTTACCCCTATGCACGGTCTCCCATAATTGAAAATACTCTCAAATCATTTTTGCATAGATATGTTTTATTATATAATATAGATTACTGTGCAAATTATGCATTTTTGCATAAATATTTTTGCATTCTATTTATCAAACCATGATAGTATACTTTATGAGTGACTTAAGGGATTTTAAAAAATAATGTTTACTGACTTTTTAATATAACCTTCTCATGTGATAATATGATTCTTCTGTACTCTTATTAATTATTACTGACAATGATTTTAACAATTGTCTAGTCAATCATTCTGACACAGCCACTAATTGCTACTAATTGCTCTGGACTCACTTTCACTGATGCTAGCCCTCTTGACTTCAGGCACTTAGCTTTGTACGTCTAATGTAACATTTCTTGGCTTCCTTGGAGTATCTCCTGGTCTACCCCCCTTTAAGGTCATTACTTCTTCACAGTTTTCAGCTCAGCATTTATTTTTGCCCTCAGTAATAACCACGACATTGACTAACTATTCCTGCTCTGGAGACACATGTAACAATTTCACAAACCAAGTATGCCTTATTTCTGTAAGGGATTTTATTCAAACACTTTTAACAAATCTTTATCGAGCCCCTATTGTATGCCAGGAAATGTTTTGGGTACTAGAGGTTTTTAAAAAATATAGTCCTACAAACAAATGTGCATGGTCACGTGGACATTGTAAAAGGTGATTTGGGAAGAACTGATAATATGCTATTATTAAGATAATGAGCATAATAAAATAGATATCATTATATAAAATGATAAATTTATCTCATCTTTGAGTAAGATAAAGGCACTTTCAATCTGTAGAGAGGAAAAAGTTAAATAATGAAATTTCTATCCTATATAATGAGACATTTAGAATAAATACGAATGAGTTCTTAATCAGTGTAATGAATCAAGGAAATAATTTGTTTAGTCAAATTATTCTAAGTAAGATAGATTCTCATTTGTCTATGTTAGCTTGAGTGGGGTGTTCCCTGAAGGCATCTATGGAGTAGATGATAATTCACTTTCAAATCCTGAGATTTGATGATGAAAGCCTCACTGTTTTTTATTGTAGAGGCCTGTACATTAAGTTTGTACTTTAACAAATTAGTTTCAGTTGCTGACATTAATTACGGTACTTTTGACTAAAGCCATCTAGAAAGTTTCCACTTTGTTATTTTACCCACTCAGTTTGTCAGTACTTATGCTTCTGGAGCTCTCTCTGGCCTGGTTTCTTCCCAGGTGTGGTAGCTTGCCTTCAAGATAGCCCCGAATGATTCTGCCTCCTGGTATGTGAACCCTTGTATCATGCTTTCCCACAGAGTACGATATGGTGGAAGGAGTGGTATACCACCTCCAAGATTAGATTACAAAGTTTGCCTCTTCTGTCTCTGGTGTTCCCTTGATCTTGGACTCTCTCTCATTCTTGGATCATCTGCTCTGGGGAAAGCCAACTCTATGGCCTAAGGACATTTATAAAAAACTCTGTGGCAAGGAATTGAGGCTCCCACATTTATACGTCATGGGGAACTGAGGTGTTCTAATAACCACATTAATACCACCTTAGAAGTAGATTCTTCAGCCCCCTTGAGCTTGAGATTACTGTGGTCTTAGCCAACAGTTTGACTGCAACTCATGGGAAACCTTAAGCCACATTAGCCCAGCAAAACTGCTTCTCAGATAAGAATCTGAGAAGGTTAAGCCATCAAAGTTTGTTGTGGGGTAATTGCTAAGTTTTGGGGTAATTCGTTATGTATTAATGGATAATTCATATACTAGGCCCCTAGAAAGTCTGAAAAAAAGATGCAATTTGTCATGAGGTAAGACATCTTACTGGAGCCTCTTCCCAAAGAATTTTGGCTGGTCCATGGATTTCTTAAGAGAGGAATAGCTTCTTTTTCCCTGTGTACAGCCCTTTATAGTTTATTACAGTAATGAATGGCTGGGATGATTTTGTTTCCTTCATCAAAGCCCTAATTTATTGACTGATTATTGGAACTTCTGCAGAAAAGCATTGTTTTATAATTATATGTACATAGGTACACATCTACCTGTATGTAACAATATTAAAAAGTGCTCTATTTTTACTCTGCATATAGGTGCTATATAGAGACAGAAAAAGGAGACTTGGTTAGATCATTCATACACACGCGCACGTGCATAAGTGCACACTTTTTAATATGCACACATGCATTTTACATTTATACACATTTATATATTATATATATTTATCCTTGTCTATCTACATATAGACATAGATATAAATGCATGCCCTATACATATAGCTTTATCTGTATTTATCTGGCTATAGGAATTTTCCATGGGAATTCAAATGAAAGAGTATTTATTGATGGTTAGAAAATTAAAAGAAAATATTCATTAGAGTAATAACTTAGTCTATTATATATCAGCCCTTTAAAATTTTTCATAAAATTTTTAAAAAGGAATAAAAATACTATTTCACGGATTCTAAACAAATGTGTACATAGTACTTTTTATATATATAGATAAAATTTCCTTTTTAATTTACTCTACAAATAGTTATTTGATTTATTTGTAAAAAATACAGATCAAGATAAAAATTGAATCTCTTTTCTTTGAAATAAGTCTCTCTCTGTTGCCCAGGTTGGAGTGCAGTGGTGCGATTTTGGGTCACTGTACACTGCAACCTCTGCTTCCTGATTTTAAGTGATTCTCCTGCCTCAGTTTCCTGAGTAGCTGGAATTACAGGCCTGTGCCACCACACCCCGCTAATTTTTTGTATTTTTAGTAGAGATGGGGTTTCACCAAGTTGGCAGGCTGGTTTTGAACTCCCGACCTCAAGTGATCTGCCCACCTCAGCCTCTCAAAGTGATAGAATTACAGACATGAGGCACTGTACCTGGCCCAAAATTGAATCTTTACTGAAATGATTTCTTTCAGTTTTTCTTTGAGATGCTAAATGCAGTAGATACAATAGATCCATTACAAAATTACTATCTTATCAACTTTAATTATCTCTATATTACTGTAATTATGTTATTGAAGAAAATACTACATAGTAGAGTCAACTTAGAATCTGGTGATATTCCATCCATAATTGTCATTCATTTGTGTTGAAACTCAAATAATTCTTAGTTAATTCTCATTTTATCAAGGTACTGTTCTTGCAAAAAATCACTCTGAAACCTAATGGGGATCAGAGTGATTTTTTTGATTCTATTTTTAGACTCTCCATCTCTCTGCATGTGTATGTGTTTTTGTCTTGCTATGTTTTCTTAACCATTTTCTTAGCCATTTAAACCCAAACATGAGAAAGCAAATTTTAGAGTAGCCACTAAATAGAATAGTATGTTTTATTTCTGTAAAGATATATTGGCAATGGCAACTATTTTAATATGGAAAATGGAAGAAGAAAGAAAATTAAATATCTGTTTTGAATCAAAACTTTTAAAATGTGATTTTAAGAATAAGGATAAACCTATACTAATTTCAAAAATTTATGAAATTTTTGCCCTTGCACGTAAGAACATGACAAATTACATTCTACTTAAAAGCTATGTAAAAGTGAACTCCTTTGTGAAAACCTCACTACTACTCACCTGTGCACCCACGTTTCTGGAATGTTGTGTGCCGCATATACTGTGAAGCTGAGGTGGGAAGGAAGCCCGGGATTTAGATAGGATATGCATCTAGATATATTTACAGGCTGAAAATCTGCATAAAAGCTGTTACAATAGACATTGATTAGCTGGTAGATAGACGTGGATAGTTCAGTTGTTACCTTCTCTATCAAGCCTAGAAGGGAAGAGATAGAGATCAAGTCACTAAGAAGGGCTATATTTATCATAGGCCATCAATTATAGCTTTGAAATTTTTTATAATACAATTTAAATACAATTTAATTAAAGTAGCCCTTTGCCAACTGAAGAAAATTAGCCATCAGTACTTCTGAATGAATGCAACCTAGTTTTAGGTAATAATAGAGTAGATATCAATAAGCTTACCAATCTTCAGCTGCAGAAATCTTGAAAGCATAGCCTTTTGATCACAATTTGGAATTTTTACAACTATTATTTTTACATTCTGATCAACTGTAATTCATAATATTTTTTTCTTCTGATTTGTGATTATTTAAAATTAATTTTCAGACAAGGAATATCTTTTCTACATGGCTTATAAGTACATCAAACAAATTCCATCTAAAGAATTAATCATAATAAATTCGATGATGCTATCACATTTACCATTAACGGAACACTAATCATATACAGTGCACTGATATAAAAAGAGAATGATAGTAGTACATGGCTAGGACATATAACCAGCTTGAAATGAAACATTAATGATGTTTATCTCTTCAAAATCAAAGCCTTTCTTGAGTTTTGCCATTAGTTATTTAAAAGGAGTCTACTCGTTATTCCTAAAAGTGACTTGTCATGAAAGAAGAAAAATGAAGAAAAATTACTAGGTATAGGGGCTAATAGTTTTCCTCTGGCAGCTAAGTAGATATTGAGAGAACAATGAAGCACATCATCAGAAATTGTGCTCTTAAGATCTGCTGTGATATGATTCCATGTTTTGTCAGTCAACATAGTTGTTTATTCAAACACATGCAATTCTTTATAAGTTGTTTTTCAAACATGCAATTCCCTACATAGTAGTTCAGTTTTAACAGCACTTTCACTTTCCAAAGTTTCAGTTACCCGAAGTCAACTTAAGTAAAAAAAATTAAATGAAAATTCCAGAAATAAACAATATATAAGTTTAAAAAATCATAGATTGGTTTTTGTTTCTGGTTGTTTAGAAAAGAAAATAGTACAAAGAGCTAGATATTCTACAATATTCCAGCACACAGACAGTTGGATGCTTCAGGAAAGGGGCCAGCTTGACATGGGCTTCCTCCCACATCCTGTCTGTGCCTCAGTAGCTCTGTATATAATTAAACATTTTTGTTGTTGTTTAACACATGCTATTATTCACTTAGTTATTTATAAATTTGTACAAAATGTATAAGATAGATTAATTTTACTTATTTGTTATATTTTTTAAGTTGTGCCCTCTGTTGAAACAGCCGGGGGGGACAAGCAGAGGGGAAAAAAGAACTCTCTAATTAAAATTCTCTGAGAAACCAGCAGTAGCAATTAATGAAGCAGAGAGTAAAGCGGTGTAAAAATAGTCTTAAAAGAGCCCTCATCAAACTCCGGGGGCCAACCAACAGAGAGTCTCCTGAACAGCAGGAGGCAGAGAATTATAAATTTATGGAAATATCTTGTTTCTCTGTCCCCAAATTATACTTTTGGTATGCTGAAGCAGGAAGCACAAACTTCTTTTCAAGAATTTTCAACATTGTGCAAATAAATACACATCTAAAATAAATAATAAGTTTGATTTATTAATTTAAGCTGTAGAATATATTTTGGGGGAACTTTAGTCATTTGGTTAATTACCCCAACTCTACTTTTTGCTTTTCATGCAGAAACATGGTTCTTGGATATAATTTGCTACCTTAAGTTTGTACAGAGATGTATGCGTGTGCATTATGATTTACTTCCAGAACTCTGGATGAAGAATACATTTCAAATAACATCATCAAAACATATTAAGCATCCAAGACACTGGGCTTAGTGGTGAAATATGGTGGACAAAGTTTTTATCACAGCTAATTTTACTCTGGAAAAGAGTTACAGTGCCATGAAATAAAGAGGCAAGGACAATCTATGTGCAATTTAAACTCAGTTAAAATCTGTCATGATTTATTATAGAATGTAAGTCTCCAGGAACATTTCTGTACAGTTTTGTGGGATTTAATACTCCAGTTCCCTGAGGAATATGGGGGAGGAGACCTCATTACAACATTCCTGAAAGAAAGGGAGAATCAGTTCCATACAGAAACACCTTCAGCTTGTTCACTCGAAGTACTACCACTTAGATTCTGTTAGTAATACTGTCAGGGAATGTCCATTCCTTCCTTCCCTCTATGGTGTTCCGGAGTTTTATGAACATCTAGAATAGAGATTTTTGTACTAGCACAACTTTCTTTATACTCCCTGCCACCCTATTTTCCTTTTTAATTTGAGGTGGGAGAGTTCCTCAAACATAATTGAATGTCTTCTTTTGAGTGGTGGGAATTAGAGTTGAGAGGATATACTTTTGTACATGACTCTTTACTTAAACAGTTAAGGATGTGGAGGGCAGGTTAGGTTTTCATCTGCTTTCCAATGGATTTTTCTGAATCCAAGGGTGTTAGTTGAACATCTGAGGAGCAGACAGTTTTCTTGCAGATACTCAGAGTATTCCTATGCCAAATACCATCTACCAAATACAACCAAGAACCATCCTGACCAGACCCTGCATTTTAAATCCTATTATATTGCTTATGTATATCAGGATAGCAAGATCAAAGAGTTTAATCTAGAATCACAGACTCTGAAAGTGGTAGAGTTGAGATTCAAAACCAGTTCCGCCTGATTCCAAAGTTAAGACTTTGCTCTATCCCACACAATCTCACACCTACTGTTTTCTATAGAGGCAAAGTCCTCCTGTGTCTTGCAATTTTACAGGCGCAGAGCCTCTGTGAACACTAATTATTCAGGAACTGAAGCCTCCTACTACCTGTTATATTAGCTTGGTCTTTCAAATAGAGCTGGAATTTAAATTTGAAGTGGGTGACCTTGCATAGCATATAGACATATA
Organism: Saimiri boliviensis; assembly: GCF_048565385.1. Lineage (NCBI taxonomy): Eukaryota > Metazoa > Chordata > Mammalia > Primates > Cebidae > Saimiri > Saimiri boliviensis. Next base: position 112,221,492 of record NC_133455.1, read on the forward strand.
CTACTTTTCTAATTTTTCTTACATCAAAATACAATTAGGTAAATGATAAAATTTTCAATGTTTTGGAATGGTTATATTTTCTGTATTTTAATTTTTATGGATCTCCTGACTTTTCTCATTATTTTAAAAATATTGGACTAAAAGTTTAGAGAGTGCAGATTTTTATTCCTTTGCAGAATAATCACTTCCACTAATAAAATGAGTTTTAGAAAAGCATCTTTCTCCTCAAAAAGCTCTCTCTCACTCTCTCTCTCTCTCTCTCTCTCTCTCTCTGTGTGTGTGTGTGTGTGTGTGGTGTGTGTGGTGTGTGTTACCACAGTATTTGAATAAATAATTGAAAAAATTATTTTGGATCTATAACTTACTATTTTCTTTATTTATTTCAAAATACTTGAGTAGATGTATGTTTTACCTTTTACTGAAGTCTCTGAACTTTGATAAAAAGTCTGAAAAAAATGTAAAAATATACTTGTTATTCACACAACAAATTCACAAAATAATCAAATGGTAATATCCAAAATCTAAACATTATAATTTATTTGTCATGATAAAATGACAAAATATTTCTTGGCATCATATATCAATTTGCTTATCAAACAGAACAAATTTAAATTATATAAAGAAATAAAAACTTTCTAAATATTGTAATAAGCAATGTAGGTTGTTTATTTTTTTTAAAAAAAGAAATTACTACAATAGGTTGTCTAAGTTCAATCCCCCTTTCACAAAAGTGACTAATCTTTTGATAAAAGTGCATTCTAATTCTCTCTTTATTCCGTGTCCAGCTGTTATTCTTAGCAATTATTCAGCAAGCCTTGGACAGCACCAAAAAGAAGACTGAATTGAAGTAGAAAAAATCACTATAGATTCACTAAATAGTTTTCTTTCTTTTTTTCTTTTTAGGGAATTAAAAATAACTGATAGCCAAATGCTTGGAAAAATAAAATATCTTGAGTCATCTCCTAAATTAAAAATACAATCTGAAATCCTATATTTTTTGTTTTCATTTTCATTATTCTTTAAGTTCATGTCCATCAGTGTGTGATGGCCTTTCTTATTTATTTATTTTTGTCCTTGTTAGAAGCCTAGACTTACTTTGGTGGCTTAAAATTTGGTGGTTGTAACTAAACTATCCTGAAAACTGTATAAGGTCATTTATAGACATCCTAAAAAAAAGGTTTCATCCCAAAAGGAAATACAGTTTTTAATAAGATCCAGTTTAATTGACATTAAAATATTTTAAATTTATAAACTCAAAATTTAAAAAATAAAAAAATAAAATTTCAAGTCTTACATTTAAGGAAATATAATTAGTCAAAAGCCAGATTTCTCAAACAAATAAATTAGAGAACAATTGTTTTTCATAACAAAAAATTTGTTACAGTATTCCTTTAGAGGGAGAACATTTCGATCGTATTTAAAATGTCATTACATTTACATGCAGCTTCTCAATTTGAGGGATCTTTCTCAAGAACCTTTACAGAAGTATTTCTATTAGGTAAAATATTTCATCTGAGTATAGTTATCAGCTGCTAGTCTTAACAACTACACATAAGATCTTCACCCTATCCATGTGGGTGAGACTATTAAAAATGTTATCCTGATTTAACTAGAATTCAATTTATTCAGAAATATAGACTTGTAATAGAAAATCACCATGACATCCACCTACACCATGATGTGAAAGACCATATTTTCACTTTGCGGTTTGCCTATTATGTAAGCATTTAATGGAAATTAAATTATACGAGTTCTCGAATATAATTTGAAGGATGTAAATTGTTTTCAGTGCTGGGTCAGAGAATAAAATAGAGTACAAGTATGTTTGTCATATAATTCTTCGACTTGACAAAAACTGACATTTAATAAACATCTAATGACTTCCCTGTATGGCAGGAAATAGTTATTTGCATGTTGACCAAAAATACTGCCAAGAAAAAGAAAAGCTTCTCAAATTTCACAGTTTCTTGGCAGAAAACCTGTATTTGTCAGTATTTCTTCAATCTTAAGTTCATGGTGGGTGGATAGACTGCTTTGGCATTGTTAACTGGTTACTGCACAAATTCTGTAAAATGTACTTACTATGTGTGCCAATATTCTTATAGAGGCAGGTTCACAGTTAAGATGGGATTGAAAAGAGATGAACAGAAGTATGAATACAACTAATGTAGAATAAATGAGCTTTCAATGGTCTACTCAAAATAAGTGGGGTCCAGTTTTTACAGAATATTGAACTATCTTCCACTGACATAGATTAAACTAGTTGTCAACTCTTTTCTAGTTTCTATGCATGAAAATCATTTTAGTCTTATCAAAATACGAGATATTTAGATATTATGAGTTTAAAAGTTTCAAAGAAAAATCACACAAGATTTTGTGTTTATACTAGTATATAAGGAAAGTGAAGTGCGAAGGTGAGTTTTTCTTGAGTTTATAATTGTTCATGGCTTTCCTATGAAATACCCAATTCCTTTGTGAAGAATTCTGTTAGCTTCAGATATTGTAAGTTTGATCACTTCTCAGCCTTTTGGCTAAGATCAAGTACAAATATTGTAAGTTTGATATTTCTGAAAAAATGGTCATTTGTGTTCTTTTAGGGAGTTTCAGACAATGAATGTTTTGAAGATAAAATTTTGTATAACCAGCAATACTTTGACACCATTCGAAGTGCTTCATCCTAAAATTATGTTTTCCTCATTCTTTGCTCAGTTATTAGTCTTCCAATTTGCCAAGAGCTAGACATAAAAGTTGAATAAAAACCAAATAGTCTCAACAGACAGAAAGTTGTGTCCACACCCACACATCTGGTCTCCTCCTCTGGCAACGGTTCATATTTGTCAGGAGGCTGGCTGTAATTGATGGCCATGAGATGGCAGGGCCAACCTTACTGGGGCTTGTGTGAATTAAAGCCTTCATATTGGCCTTGTTGGAAAGATTCTCCAGAAATAGCACCAGCACCATCCTCATTACCTCCAGTAACAACAGTGATCTCATTTAAGCTACACTGTCATCAGGGCCCTTTATTAACATTATTTCTCATACTCACATGAGGAAATTTAAAATTCCGACAAGTGAATTAATTTTCCACAGGATGTTTAGATAGAAACTGGTAGATCTTAAATCCAATTCATATTTGCATTATGTTATCTTATGTATTTTATTATCAGCTCTGGGAGTTTGTAATGTTTCTAAAATGTGATAATTTAAGAGAAATCACTGCTTGTTCAAAGTTAATTCTCACTACCTTGTTATGCTGACTTAACATCACCAATAAGAAAGCCATTTTGCAGCATCATATAATTCCCAAGTTCTTAATCTCATCAAAATAGTTATTTTCAAAACATGTCGGTGAAATGCTTTTTAAGACTCTAGTACAAGCTTGTCCAACCCATGGCCTGTGGGCCATATGCAGCCCAGGATGACTTTGAATGTGGCCCAACACAAATATGTAAACTTCCTTAAAACATTATAAGATTTTTTTTTTTTTTTTTTTTTTTTAGCCTAACAGCTACTGTTAGTGTTAGCATATTTTATGTGTGACCCAAGACAATTCTCCTTTCAGTGTGGCTCAGGGAAGCCAGAAGACTGAACATCCCTGCTCTAGTATACATTTTTTTTTCACTGACACAGAATAGAAAAATATGATCATATTATATATGATCAATTCAGATTGTTTTACCTTGTTGTTATTTGTAAAGGCCATTGGTCTTAATAGCTACTGCAACGATTTTGGAAACTACATAGTTATACTATTTCCTTCTATAATTGGCAAGTAAAAGACTAGCTGTTTCCTTATTAAGAAAAATTTAGTGAATTTTGTGGATTTCCGTCTTAGATATTGAATCTGGGGATTTATTGATTACTTTATTTAAATTTTGATTTCTTTAATGGTTTGCATTTTTAGCTTTTCATCAATGTTTGTTTTTAAAATATTTTGGTGGTGTATGTTCATGACTCATCAAAATTATCATCATCATTGTTCATATAATGTCAAGAACATATTTAAATTCCTATATTCATTTTTTACTGTCTAGTCACACAAAAGTTTGAATGAAATAAGATCTAGAAAGCCCAACATTAAGAAACTACTGAATTTTTATACCCACCTATCTATTTGAAACAATAAGTAGTAAGCATGATGATTTCCATGTAGTAATATGATTATCTATATTGTAAATCAATCTTTTGAAAGTTTCAAGACTGTCATATTCAAAGGTAGTAGAATCTCTCTTCTTCTCTACCATGCAGATAGAGAATGCATGTATTCACTCTAAGTTTCACATACACTGTAATGTGTATAGAGGCCTAGGTTCAAATCTGTATTTTGCCACTATTAATTCTCTGTACACACACATTGAATTTTAACAGTGAAATGAACATTAAAAAACCAACTTTATGACATTACTGTGAGGATAAATTGAGATAAAATAATTAAATTCAATGAAGTAATGCATCTAATGTATAAAATAGTCAAACTATTTTATACATTAGAATGCATTAGCAAATATTAGTTATATCTTTCTGTTTTATCATTTTCTAAATTAATACGATAAATTAATTAATTGTAACCAGATTTCCTAATATTTTTCTTGGAAATAATCACTTACGGGTCTACATCAGATTTCTGAGATTTAAAAGAATATCACATAATACTCATTTTGAATCCCACCAAACCAGGAAATTGTCACATGATGTGGGATACAGAGAAAGTCACACAGAAATCATGGAAGCTGCAAAATTCACAAAAGATACCACAAAAATGGATCATTTTTCTTTTTATAAACATGCTTATCCATACAAACATGACACTTATGTCTGCATACACTTGTATACATGAGAACCATTAACAACCTATACAGACATTTCCCTGTGAATATTATATAATTACGTTCATTTAGGCAGGACTGTAGGATTGATTTCAGTATCACCTAAAGTTATAAGGTGGTTACAAACTTCAAAGATGCAATAAATGTCCTTTTAGTTTAGTTAAAATCTATTTGGCATAATAGAATCAAGCTGTCAATACCCCCAAATAATTGAAATAGACTATGTGGCTACATGCACACACACACACACACACACACACACACACACACACACAGCTACACACAAAATCACACACACCCAAACATGCGTACAGAAATATAGTTGTTAATCAAAGTCTTTCACCTTCTTAATTAAGTATTGAACTCAGGTTTAAAACTACTGTGTAATAAATGAAGAGATTTACCTCTGCTTTTCTCTGAAGAATCAGACTTAGTTCATTTACTGCATCTGTGATTTGTTTGGTTTCCACACACCCTAGAACACTGCATATTTTTTTAACTTCTTCAATAATATCCACGTTTTCCTGTAGATAACAAGATTCACATCTTACAATCTATTGAAATAAATGAACGTACATTCTCCTCAAATGTCTTCTCTTTCCATGGGGAGCAAGTGGAATAAAATTTGGTTGTTTGCTTTCACATAAAAAGAAAGTCCTCAAGACTGTTTATCCTGTGAATGGGGCTGTAATTTTCATTGAGTGAATGCTCATTATTACAACTGATTTCACACTAACTTACTTTACTAACTTACTAACTTAGCTCTAACTTAGCATTACTTGAAACAAAATGAGAGAGAGAGGTAGAGAGGAAGGGTAAGAAAAGAGGGAGAGGAAAAGAGATAGAGAGGGGGAGGGAGAATTGTGGGGAAAGCAGGGAAACTCAGCCTTAGACAAAGTCCGTGGTTTCTGTAAAACGCTATGAAATTAAAGTAATGATGGATGACTCAAGGAGAGTTTCAAAACACACTTGTTTTTGGAATCGGTGTATTCCAAACTTAGGAAAAAAACCAGATTCACAGGATTCAGAACAAACTCAGGACAACCAGTTGTGGTGTTAAAGTATGTGATAATCATCTGACTGTAGTATCCTTGAAGCAAATGATGTTTCAAAAAGAATTGCTGATGATAAATATAGCCTACCAATACAGTTTGGATGTTTGTCCTCTCCAAATCTCATATTGAAATATAATCCCCAGTGCTGGAAGTTAGGCCTGGTGGGGGGTGTTGGGTCATGGGGGCGGATTCCTCTTGAATGTCTTGATGCTGTCCTTGCAACAGTGAGTAAGTTCTCAGAAAATCTGTTAGTTTAAATTGTGCAATACATCTCCCTTCCCTCTGCTCCAGCTCTCACCATGTAAGATACCTGATTCCTCTTCACCTTCTGCTATGATTGCAAGCTTCCTGAATCCCTCACCAAAAGCAGATGCTGGCACCACACTTCTTGATTGTCTGCAGGACCATGAGCCAATTCAACTTCTTTTCTTTATAAATTACCCAGACTCAAATGTTTCTTTATAGCAACACAAAAATGGCCTAATACACCAACAGCAATGACAAATTCTTGAAATCAACACTGCAGACTGGCTTTGAGATAGAGATTTTTATGGTCACCATTCTAAGAACTTTTCATTAGTCATTCTATATCTTAGATTTGCACATTTTTTTTTTTTGAGACAGATTTTCACTCTGTCACCCAGGCTGAAGTGCAGTGGTGCGATCTCAGCTCACTGCAATCTCCACCTCCCAGGTTCAAGTGATTCTCCTACCTCTGCCTCCTGAGTAGATGGGATTATAGGCACACACCACCACGCCTGGCTACTTTTTTGTATTTTTAGTAGAGACAGAGTTTCACCATGTGGTCAGGCTGATCTTGAACTCCTGACCTCTTGATCTGCCCGCCTCAGCCTTCCAAAGTGCTGGGATTACAGGAGTTAGCCACCATGCCTGGCTATACATGTTCTTAAATAAGGATTTATTTTTAAAAAATCTTCTCTGTTTTGACCTTATTCTTTTTCATGTTTTGCCACTAACTGTAATGAGAAATCTCTTCTTTTTCTTTGATTCTGTGTGAATCATGTTTCAATTTACAACGTTTTTATATACTTTGTCTTTATCATAACAATTGTGGCTTTTCAAAACACATTAGATTTGTCACCAGCACCACCATCATTCCAATGAATTAACAACAGTTTATTTCAGGAAGACATGGAACAGGGTTCTTCTTTTTATTTCCACACAAAGATATGAGTTTACAGCATTAAAAGATTTTAATCCTCCGTATTCTAGGGCATTTTATTAACAAAGTGTCACGACAAAGACACAATGCAAGTTTTATATTAATAGGATAATACTTGGCTTCTTTTGTGGAAAAATAATATGTACTTTTTAATTTGTTGCCAGTATCTCTTACATGTCATTTTACAAATGCTGAAACCAATGACAAAAATCTGAAGAACATCTAATTAATACTATAAAAGACAAAATGAGGATCCCAAAAATTGTTCACAGATCTTACTAATGAGCTAAAAGTAAATGCAATTTATTTGAGATCTATTTTGTCTTTCATCGATTATAAAAAAGTCTACTCAATAATAACATGGAGAAGAAAAAATTATGTCATCCAAATAGAAAAAAGTCATTTATTTCACTTATGGTGTGAACTCCATATAAGTCAATATGGTGATGTGGCTACCAGATCCAGTTTATTATTAAATTGAATCAAAAGACACCTGCTCTTCATAACTAGAAAGTAGTTCCACCACATTTTCCATGTATATTATCCAAACTGAAGTTTAGTTCGGGTACTAGATTTGAGAATGTACTTGACAAACTGGAATTTACCAAATGACGACTACCTCACTATTAGTGTCCTGTTAATACAGTATTCATTCAGAAGAGCATCAGAGACAACATGGTCAGCTCTGAAGTCAAGCTCTGTTTGTTTACATCCTGGTTCTACCCTTTCTACCTGTAGCCATCATCAGAGTATTTAACTTTCATATCCCTAGGCTCCTTCTATCATGTGAGAAAAATAATTAAGTTTCTGTAAAGATTAAATTAGATGAAATATAAAATACAGTGCCTGGCAGATAATGAGGGCTACATTTTAATGTTTAACTAATTAATTTTATTTACACCAGTCTTTCAGTTTATGAGAAATGAGACACTGTAGATGCAGAGATGACTAATAGAAGAGAAATTAGAAAATCATAAAAACTGAAAAGTCATATGAGGGTCTATGTTTATTTTTTCATTCATTTGTTCTAAGTAAATATGTGAGATACATGAGTTTGTAAAAATTCATAAACGATTCTAATTGAAATTCTAATACTGACTTGAGTTGGGTAACTAGGTAGCTGGTAGCTGATTTATTCAATCTATTACTTCAGTCTTGCAGTACTTTTTATGTGATCTACTTATCTCATTTAATCTTCACATTCTAAAGATAAATAATCATTATATTCATGCATAACTGAGACTGCTAGAATATGTGAAATAATATATTGAAACTCTAAAATTGAGTTGGTGATTATTTGAATATGAGAACTAACAGAAAGGTTGGATTTAAGATGATTCCAAAATTTTATTTCCAAATTTTGGAAACCGAGAATACAGTAGGGTGCTATTAATTATGGCAGAAACATGGACAAAATGAAGATTTTTGGTAGAATCATACTATGAGTATTTTTTGACAAACGGAATTTGAGCTTCCCAGAGGAAATGCAGTGGAGTTCTACCACTAGCAACCGTTAGACTGAGAAAACGTAGACAAACTACCCCCCGCCCACACACACTCTACATGTTCACATAAACGTTAAATGAACAATAAGAAAGGTAGGATAAATTTCAAGGTTGCAGATATTTAGAGGAAACTTCAAGCCTAAGAAGTAGCTCCAACAGTGATGCTGCATTGGCCTGGAGGATAGGTTAGTTTATTACTAACACCGGGACAAGTGCTGAAATCTTAGGACTAAACCTCTTGGTGAAGGTAGGGGAATGGGCAGAACTGGAGCCAAGATCCTCAAGCAGTCCTCAGACATTAGATAGCAGCCACCACCTATAAAAGGTGCGAGAAGAAAACCATGCCTACTGACCAGAAACACTTTTGATGAAGCCTTTCTCTACCCAGTCTTTGAGTAAGGAAAATGATTATCTGAGAAAATGAACCCTAGTCTGTGCTCTGTGTGTCTCTGGAGTATTAATTTATACTACCCATAGTGGGAATTTATGTTAAAAATTGTACTAGGCAGCTGGGCATGGTGGCTTACTCCTGTAATCCCAGCACTTTGGGAGGCCGAGGAGGGCAAATCACAAGGTCAATAGACTGAGACCATCCTGGCCAACATAGTGAAACCCTGTCTCTACTAAAAACACAAAAATTAGCTGGGCATGGTGGCAGATGCCTGTAATCCCAGCTACTCATGAGGCTGAGGCAGGAGAATCGCTTGAACCGGGGAGGCGGATGTTGGAGTGAGCCGAGATTGCACCCTACACTTCAGCCTGGTGACAGAGCGAGACTCCATCTTAAAAAAAAATTATACTAGGCTATTGTGACATTTTTAGACCCAGGGGAAGTAAATGCACAATTGTTGTATAGGAACACTTTTCTATACTGACCTACAGAGTTTCTCCCCATATACACATACATATATATATACATATGCACACATGCACACACATACACACACAGGCCAGAGTAACGGGAATATCAGTCCAAAATGTATAAACCCTATGATAGCTGATTTACATTATGAGAAACTCTACAGACACAAAATGCACTAGGATGAGCATCCAATTTCAAGAAATAACAAAGGTAGACTTGGGCAACATTTTTATAGATGTGATACATAGAATAAAATTTGAACAAGGTTGTTCCAAGAGAGAATCTGGATAGAGAAAAAAAGCTGAACACTGGGAGCATCATAACATTTCATAACATGTAATATTTTAATGATGGAGGAGAAAGTTTGGGTCACAGATGGTGCACACAGTGTGGAGACATAAGCCGGAAGTCTACAGCTTAATGGACATCAACATGAAGGTAGTTTTAGCTTGGCAAAAAGAGAAGAAATTTTAGCTTGGCAAAAAAAAAAAAAAAAATGAAACGAACCATTTCAAGTATTTGATGTTTTTTCAGGTAAAAAGAGGATTAGATTTATTGTAAGTAGCTCAAAAATGATAAATGAGAACAAATGGTAGAAAATCTAGAAAGGTTCTTTTGATTCAATATAAGAAAAATTTTTCTTAAAATTATTTGTCCAAAAACTGTGTAGGCTGCCTTTTGAATAAAAAGGCACTCCCGATTCAGGTATATGAGCAATCAGGGATATTTAGAGAAAGATTTTTGCATTGCTTAGGAGTTTAGATGAGACGGCCTCTAAATTCTTTCTAACTTCTTTGGGTTAGTGACTGAAAATAATGTTGTGATGTTATTTTACATAGTACATTCCAAGCTTATCTTAGGAAATATTTGATGTGTCCTGGACTTTGAAGGAAACATATGCTAATATTTTAGAATTAATTAAGCATACTTGAAAAATATTTTGAACATTTGAAAAGATTGGTAACAACCTTTTCTCCCCAGTATCTTTCTGGAAAACCAAACAAAGTGGCCTGAGTGGTTTATTATTCCCCTCTCTTATTTAGCTGTGATGGAGAAAAAAGCAGTATGCATTTAAACAGCCATGTAACAACTTACCATCTTCCAGATTTTATATAAACTTTAATGAGTTTCTATTTATATTAGACACACTGAAAATTATCAAATTCAATTAATGAGTTTGGAGACAAATTGAGAATTTAGAATGCTTTTCATTCCAGGTTCAGTAGTTAGTGCCAATATGAATTATTTTTTCCTTAAAGATTAAAAATAGCTTTGAAATGCAGCTTGTCTTAAAATATAAAAAAGGATGAGTTCATGTCCTTTGCAAGGACATGGATGAAGCTGGAGACCATCATTCTCAGTAAACTAACACAGGAACAGAAAACCAAGCACTGCATGTTCTCACTCATAAGTGGGAGTTGAACAATGACAACCCATGGACACACAGGGGAACATCAGACATTGAGGTCTGTCAGGGGTGGAAGCAAGGGGACGGATAGCATTAGGAGAAATACCTGATGTAGATGACGGGTTGATAGGTACAGCATACCACCATGGCACATGTATACCTATGTAATAAACCTGCACATTCTGCACATGTATCCCAGAACTTAAAGTGTAATAAAACAAACAAACAAACAAACAAAAAGTATAGGCTGATGTCTCTGTAACTATGGAAAAAGTCAGATAATATACAAAATTATAACTTTTTCTGAACTTAGCAGAGATCTGAGGTCACAAAGTGACCAAGTAAACCAAATTACAAAGAATGAGAACTGCTTCAAAGAGAGATGGGGCACACTTAATGTTCAACCTTGGCAGAGCATAGGAGAAAGAAGTGGTCACCATACACGTGGGTAAGACAAAATTAGCTAAAATTTTAACATATGTTTAAAGGATAGATATGAGCTAGCATGTCAGTTTGGAATATCAGGAAGCCCAAGACACATGGGGAGTTTCCAATCTCCAACCTCTTTTCCATGGACACCTACCAGTTTTTCAGGGAAAATACTGAAGGCCGTGTAGTAAACCGAAGTCATATTCTGTGGTGCAGGTGTGTAGGTAATCATCTGTTTCTGGGGGACAGTTATGGGGCTTTGCCCACTTCTATAGATCCTTTTGGCATAAGAAGCAAAACTCAAAAGCTGCAGGGAGAGGGGCAGCAAACCCTGCATTACCCTGAGACCAGGCACAAACCCCTTGCTTCTGGAGAAGTAACAAACAAAACAGTCCTGTCTCTGGGAAAGAAGTAGGTCATAGATGAGAAGCTCCTTTGCTGTTGAAGGAAGGTTGGAAGCAAAAGGCCTTTGCTTGGGGGAAGGCCAAAAAACTTGTCTTGGGTCCAAGATCTTACCTGGACACCAATTAGAGGTCAGGGATGAGGAGCAGTAAACTCTCTGCTGCACACCACTAACTGTAGATACAAGACAGAGTTTGGCTGTCACTTGGAGGAGGGGCAGGAACACTCCAAGAGTCAAGTGCACAGAGTCTGCTTAAGGCTGTGATTGGTTCTTTACAACACAGAACCCCCTTGTCCCCAGTGCCAAAATAGGTCTAGCATTGAGTAATAAATAAGCAAGGATAGGATACAGCTGGGAGAGTGACAACAGTGTTTAGAGAAACCCTCTCTCTGGCACAATCAGGAGCTGTCAAAAGCTGAGGATGAAGCAGGATTCTACATGGAGGAAAACGTCATGATACCACAGGTTCCACTGTAAGCACAGATAATAATAGCTTATCTAATATTTTATGAAGCCAGCATTACTCTTACACAAAAATCTATCAATATTATCAGAAAATAAAAACACAAACTGATGTCCCTCATAAATATAGATGCAAATATATTTAACAAAATATTAGTTAATTGAAGCTAGAAATATATGAAAAAGATTATAAATTCTTAGTAAGTATAGTTATACCAGTAATAAAAAGATTTTTAAAATTTGAAAAGAAGAGAAAAACCATATGTGCATTTGTATATATGCACAAAAGACATTTGACAAAACTCATAATCCATTCAAGATATAAGCTCTTAGTAAACTAGATATAGAAGAAAACTTTCTCAACCTAGTAAAAGATAACTTTGTATATTACAACTAACCTTCAAATAACTTTGTAATTAATGATAAAATACTCTAACATTCTCCCTCAGAGAATGCAAGGCAGGGATTCTATTCTTACCACTTCTAGTAAAATCCTACTGGAGACTCTCAGCAAGAATTAAATAATAAGGCAAGTAAAAAAATAATAGGACTATAGATTGAAGAGAAAAAAACAAAATTATTTCATGGATGACATGATTGTATATGTAGAAGTCCTAAGGAATCCAAAAAATAATTATTAGATATGAAAAATGATTTTAAGAAGACATAGTACATAAAGTCAATATATGAAAGTAAGTTCTATTCCCACATATTAATAAACAACTGGAAAATAACATAAAAATATTTACAATATCAGACAAAAACATGAAATAATAAATTTAATAAACTGCTTAATCTCTATGCTAAATTATGAAACATTGTTGAATGATTTAAGAAACCTGTGTAGATGAAGAAATAGATCACATTAAATTGAACTATCATGGATTAGAAAATACAATCTTTTAAAATATCAGTTCTCCTTACATTGATCTATGTATTCAATGCAGTTGTAGCCAAGTATCTAGAATAGCCAAATTTTTTTTAACAAGAGTGATTTTGAAGAACTTATATTGGCTGATATCAAGACTTTCCTTGAACATACGGTAATTAAGACACTGTGGATTGACATTAGGATAGTCATGTGATTTGTGAAACAGAATAGGGCGTCTAGAACTAGATCTGCACATGTGTGGATAATTGTTTTTGACAAAGTTGCTAGATTATGTAATGGAGAAAAGCATATCATCTTTTTTCTGCTTAAAAACATACTATCTTTTTTTATTTTTCTACTTAAATATACCATGTGATGCAAACTTTGATGATGAAATGATAAAGAAAAGCTACAAAATACTTTTCATCAAATAAGACCTTTTACAGAGAGGAGAGGAGACATGAAGTGGCAAACAGATATATGATACCAAAATATTTTATTCTTTAACTTATTGTTTAATAAGAATCCCTTTTCTATTATTATCTTTAACTGTGTGCTCTTCATGTATTATATAATTCACTACATAAATCACCAGTAGAATGTCAGATCATGTTATTCCTTTGCACAAAACCCTCTAGTTTTCTCCATCTTACTAGCAACCCAAACTATGTTGGCTAGTGATTATCTTCTATTTTGACAATCCACTTTTTACTTTTAATTTTTTTACACTTCTTCAAGTCTGAGAGTGCTCTATACATGATAGGTTTGATTTTTAGGGGTTTTTGTCTGCCCTTTATTTCTTCTAAGGTAGGTTTCAGTTCTGTAATTGTGCTTCATTTTCCCATGCTTTGACTTTATTGACTTTATTTCTTTGACTTCTTTTGCAACCTTGCAACTGCCCCTTGTTAGCTATTCATTTTATCCAAATTTCTTAGGCTTTTTTGCTCATTTCCCACCTTTTCTTATGTTATAGTCTAAATGCAAATCAGCTTTGTGAAAATTTTCTTCTGGACCCTATACAATCCTCTATTTGAGTGATAGTAATAGAAACAACAGCAGTAATAGCAATAAAGTAACCCAGGTACTTACCTTTTCTTAAAAATGTTTTATCTCCCAGTCACTATATTATACTAAGCACATTACAGCCACTATTTCATTAATTATTTAAAATGTCATTATTTTATATTTATTATCCTCACTCTAGTGATGAACTATATAAACTTGAGGAAGGTTGAATACAGAAGCTATTAGAGCTTCTGTATTCTGTGGTTGACTTATACATTTATCTGACTTTGGAATCTCTGCTCTTAAATTTTGTCCTAGACTGCCATTAGGCTTAAATAATGTTTGAAGTTGGAACTTCTGAAAATCTAACAATAGATTTGCTTGTAACCAAGAGAGCTTCAGTTTGAAAGAAGCTAAATATAAAATCCCTATCTGTCCTCTTTCTTTCTACTCATATACGGAATTTTCTTTCTTCTCTAGATGAATACAGTTAGACTTTGATATTGAGCAAGTGTGAAATAAGTATTATTTTGCCTTTCTCACGGAGTTACTTAAACCTGAATACTAGAGATGTCATATTCTCCCAGTTACCTCCTTGGTATAGCCTCTGAGTCATGCGCTAGACAGTAGAAGGACTTAGGTGTTCTCAGTTATTTTCTGACCAGATAGATGTTTCATGAAGCTTAACCCCATGTTTTGAAGCATGTTTGAATTGATTTTCCTCAACTGTGGTCCATCTAGTTTACAATAAATTCAACAGTTACTAGACTCTAGGATAAATTTGTTATCCATAGTAGGGATTTCCTACCATGATTCTGATGGGCATTTTAATAAAGAATTTTGGAGACAACATATTAGAGGTTACTAGGAAGAAGCAATTTTAAGTCAGAAGTTGATTCTTTCTCCTCAACTATGATTTAGTTTTTTTTTTTTTTTTTTTTTTTTTTTTTTTTGAGACGGAGTTTTCGCTCTTGTTACCCAGGCTGGAGTGCAATGGCGCGATCTCGGCTCACCGCAACCTCCGCCTCCTGGGTTCAGGCAATTCTCCTGCCTCAGCCTCCTGAGGAGCTGGGATTACAGGCACGCGCCACCATGCCCAGCTAATTTTTTGTATTTTTAGTAGAGACGGGGTTTCACCATGTTGACCAGGATGGTCTTGATCTCTCGACCTCGTGATCCACCCGCCTCGGCCTCCCAAAGTGCTGGGATTACAGGCTTGAGCTACTGCGCCCGGCCTTGATTTAGTTTTATATTGCTTTGCTTTGTATGGACACCACTGTGTGTATTATTTATGTGGATATGCTGTCTCTCCAACTACATCATTGGCAACTTCAGAGTATGGTTTGAACTGCCATTTCTCTTGGTTTCAGTGAGCAAATGGTTTCATAATCTGCATGAAGTAAGCATTCAGTAATATCTTGGAGGGAAGATACTCTTTTTTCCATTCTTAATTTCTTTGAAATTCATATTGAATTCATATTATTCAATTTCTATGAAATTAAGAATACAGAATGAATTAAAAAATATTCCCTGTAATTCAGGTTATTAATGAAACAGAAGGTAGGAAAAAATGTCCAGTGAAAAAGCTCTTTGTAAATTACATACAAAACTAGCCATTTAACATAATAGCCAGAATGCCTGGCCTAAAATGGGTATTATCTAAGATATGTTGAAATAATAATTGTAAGGAAAAAAATAGTTGGTACTTTAAAATAGTCATATTATTCAGTAACATTAATGTCTGACTTATTCAGTTGCATGCTTATTTTTTCAAATCGTGTAATAATCCAAGTTTGGGAGATAATAAAGAAACATTATTTTTCCAGTTGATGCTGTTCTGAACATGATGAAATGCTACTTAATGTACTTGTCAAATGAATAGAAAGTATAAAAATTGTGAACTGATAATATCATAGTCTGTCCTCATTTCTAAGATATTTACTATTGATGCTTCATAGGCAAAAATCTCATTTAAAGAGCTCATTGTTTTTGAATGAGTTCATCTGGAAAATCACATACACCATGACCTATTTATAAAATAATTTAGTTGTGAGTGATGATTGCAATTTGCCAATGATAATAGAAAGACAGTATTTCTTTGGTATTTTGCCAACTTTTAAGTCATGTTAGAAAAATTTACAATAGTCAATCATTTCTTTCAAACTAGAAATATGGGAGGCTTCATATGTAAATAATAGATCAAACTTCTGAATTTAGAAATTAAGAACTGTTACAAATTATCAATAATTTGCGTATGGAAAAAAGATGTCTGTGATATGTGAAAGTGCTGAGACATTTAGATAACTAAAATTCATTCATAAGTAGGTTACCAAAACCTCGAAGTATTTCTACACATAGTAAAGAGATAAAAATACTCTAGGAGTTAAGTCTTAATATATCCTAGTAACCTGGTAAGTTTCACATTCAACATGAGAAAGAATGACTATCACAAGACTGAATTAGAGGTACTAACCATAACACTTTTATGAGATTTAAAACAAGCTAATTGTGGATTCTTTTCACATTCCACATTTTAAACTTCCAGACTCAGACCAGGCTGAAGCAGAAAAAATAGAATTAGGGTGAGAAGATTGCACTTTAGAGAGAAACATAAGTCTCGTATGTGTGATCTCCATGTCTTTAGATATTTATGTGGAATTCATATATAATTTTAGTATCTACATCAATAAATAGAATTTATTATTTTTAGATATATTTCATGTTTATTGATATGACAAATAGTTACTCTCTGAGATATATATCCTTTTATGTTTATCAGGAATCAATTATTTCACAGAAAGAAAGAAGTTATTTATTCAAAAAATATTCCCTGACTCACAATATTCTGTAATAATATGATGTTTTATCTGTGGTATGCTAAACTTTCCCTGGAAGAAGAAAGTACAAGAAATAATCTGCCTAATGGAGATCACAACTTCAATGCCCAGTAGGTAGCCAAATGTTAGTAGCCTTGGTACTGAATCCCTCATTTCCCCTGCCATGCTACCTTCTCTCTTCACTATTGTAGTGAATTGATGTTTCCACAGAGTTAGTCAGCAGACAGGAATTTTGAGTTATTCTAGGCACACAGAATTTCACCAAATCATGTAAATTGCACATTTTCACCTCTTACGAATCTGTCCCCTCATATTATCTGTATAGTAGAGTGTTTGTCCATGCCCTCATCATCTCTTTGCGCTATTGAAATGTCCCTCTAATTATCCATCAGTCATTCTACTACCCTGCCTAATGGCTCCATGTCATCAGCTGACAAAGTAGAAAATCATAAAATTGGCCATAAAAGGTCCATAAAATCCTACATAATTTGGCCCCTGTCTGCTCCTTTTATCTGATTTTGTTCTAGCCTCTAATTCTGAACACTGACTTCAACCATTTCAAATGTCATAGTTTCCTCATCACACGAGGCTGGTTCCTGACTCTTTTTTCTGTTCATGTTGTTCTTTGCCGAAAGTTATCCCTACTCCCTACCTTCCTTCACAATGCCCCTCTCTGGATGGGAGACACATACAGTACTCATTTGTCAACATTCAGCTCAAGTGGATAAAACTGATCATCCTTTCTTATGCATCTTGTATACATACGAGTCTTTCTCAGCAGCTGTAGCACTTTACTGTATATGTCTTTCTACTTGTCTATTTTTCCATGCTGAAATAACAGCCTTCAAATGTAGATCCTCTGCTGTATTCACTTCTGTCATCTTCAAAATTTGCTAAGTTTTAGAAAAATAGTAGATGCTTTAAAAATGCTTACTGAATTGTTGGATAAAGTAACAAAAGTCAATACCTGGGTTTTCAATAGGTTTTTCAGGTGGAAGTCATATTTTCTGATGAGAGTTAAGAGACATTGTCTGGAAAAGAAAAAATAGAAACTTTGTTTAAAATTGGGTGGGGAAATTTATATTATCTTTGGCACAAACATTTATCGCAAATTTTGTTTTGCCCATGTTACTATCATTGGCATGGTATAACAATGATTATTTTTGACATAATTTTGAAAACATCCCAGAAGAGTGCCTTATAAAGTTAGACTACAAACATATTTGAAAATCTTAGAACTCCAAAGAATTTAAGATAAATTAACCAAACCTCTCAAAGGCTGATCATTATATAAAACTACTCTTAATTCAAACTGTAAGTTGCAAAGGGATTCATAAGCAGATAATGGCATATATTAACATCAAGAAATATTAAGTATGCAAAATCTTGTAGAGAATTGCATTTGGAATTAATGGCTTATATTTATAATAGATGGAGTTGTCTTTGACACCAAACCTCTGCATTTTTCTTTCCTAAGCTTCTCTTATTACTCCAGCATTATCTGTGCTTAGGGAGAAAATATGCAATTTGAGCAGAAATTC
The DNA here is from genome assembly GCF_048565385.1 of Saimiri boliviensis. NCBI lineage: Eukaryota > Metazoa > Chordata > Mammalia > Primates > Cebidae > Saimiri > Saimiri boliviensis. The sequence continues at coordinate 112,239,879 of NC_133455.1, forward strand.
TTCTGAGCCTCACTGGTCAAAAATTATTTTCCCAGACATTATTGACTTTACCTTCTTATTTGTCTTGAAACCTCCTGAATTAAATTGAATCATGAATCACACAACTCAAAAATGCAACATTAAAAAACACCATTTTTTAATATAGTAGCTGTATTCTCATTTTTCTACATTATCACTTTAGCTCAAAGACAAAACACATAGAAATACGTAAAAGTCAATGAAAGAGGAGGTGAATAATAACTAAAGATTTGGGGAATGGCAGTGTTTTTACATACAACCTAAAACTATTAGTACCACAAAGAACGTGCCCACTTCAGCACTTTGTTTTTTGTTTTTGGATATTGTGTCTATTTTATAGAAAAAAAATCTACTAGGAACTAGTGAAGGTTTTTAAATGATTTGCTCAACTTCTAAGAGGTAGTTGAGACATAAAAGAGAAAGGCTGAAATCAAAGCCCTTGCCATCCAGGGCTTGATTTTTTTTTTCTTTTTTTTTTTTTTTTGATAACCCAATAAGGTGTTCTGAGGAGGGCAGGCAGGGAAGCATTGTATCCCAGAAAGTAAAGTTGTACAGTGTCCTTTGTGAGGCTGAGAATGTCTTCATGTTAGATACACTTTGAGAAAGATAAGAAGGGAAGGATCAGAACATAATGGAAGTGGAATAAGCACCGATTGAGAGTTAGATACTTGGTTTTAGTCATGGCTATGGGATTAAATATTTGTGTGATGGTTGCCAAGTTTTTGAGCTTCTGTTTTTAGTTTCCTTAGCACAGAAGAAATAGCACTGGGAGATGGCATCCTCTCAGACTGTAATCCATTGCGCAGGGATTGGAAGGAGGGGTGGAGGAGTAAAGCCGGAAGCTAAGCTGTCCCCGACATGTTTCCTTTACTCTTTGCTTTGCCCGGAACTAACCCTCTAGACACCTGCAACTACACACTGGTCAAGACCATCAAATGTCTGCTAGGTGGCAGGCAATGACAGGGGTAAGACAAGAACAGAATGAAAGCCTCCTTCTCTCACTCTCTTGTCACAGCCTTGGCTTGCTTCTCTGTCCTCCAGGTAGAAATGACTTAAAAGGTACAACAACCCTCCACCAAGTCTTTCAAAGTAGTCCTTGGTGTCCCAAGGATTTCCTGCTTTTTGAAAAACTTCTCATATTTGAGGTCCATGCTTGTTTCTCTCTCTCTCTCTCTCTCGTCCCCCAACCCTTGAAAAGATTTATTTTGGAAAAAGGAAACTACAGACCTTGTTTATATGTTATACAACAGAAATCTGTACCGGAATCATATAACTAACTATAAAATGAGAATTTGTGTTAGACTATGTTTAAAGTCCTTTCTAGTCCTAGCCATTCTATGATTTTATGGAGTGAAGTGGATACTTTTAGGGGGAAGGGTGGCAGAGAAGTGCACATGGAAAAACACAATAGTTTAATGAAAGAAAATGTCCTTTGTAAATTTCAGGCAGATCTGATTTTAGTCCTGCCACTAATGACCAGAATGGCCTTAGGTGCGTTATTTAGCCTCTCAGAGCATGAGTTTCTTTGATTTAGAAGCAGGATAGTATGAATTATCACAGAGTTTTAGAAAAAATTAGATGAGATAATGTATGTAAATGTATAATAACTTCATAAAATCATTAGCCAACATAAATAGTCACTAAAATTTTTTTAGCTCATATTTTTATTTTTTAAACAATTTTGTTTTAATTACAGGAAACGTGTGCGGGATGTGCAGGTTTGTTACATAGGCAAACATGTGCAATGGTGGTTTGCTGCACCTATCAACCCATCATCTAGGTATTAAGCCTCACATGCATTGGCTATTTATCTTGATGTTCTCCCTCCTCCCCAGTGTGTGTGGTTTTGCTCCCTATGTCCATGTGTTCTCATTGTTCATCCCCACTTACAAGTGAGAATATGTGTTGTTTTGCTTTTTGTTTTTGTGTTAGTTTGCTGAGGATGATGGCTACTAGCTCCATGTATGTCACTGCAAGGGACATGATCTCATTCCTTTTCATGGCTGCATAGTATTCCGTGGTGTATATATACCATTTCTTTATTCAATCAATCACTGATGGGCACATGGGTTGATTCCATGTTTTTGCTATTGTAAATTGAGCTCATCTGTTATAAGGCTTTACTTTAGAGATTTATGGCCTGTACCTCCCACATTACATTTTCTACTGGTTCAGCTCACAACAACCTTAATTGCAGATATACGCAAACTCCCAGTTTAGCTATCTGATAAATCTATTATTCCAAACAATACATGCATACATTTAGATATAAGAATGAAGTCTGAAATGTTCATTTGTTGTCACTCAAGTTTTCCAATTTGACTTTATACTCCTCTATTTATGATACACCATTTATTTTCAGGGAGTTTCAGAAACAAATTAAGTAAGAGATGGTTACCTTCAAAGTATTAAAATTGTTTTACAAGGAACTTAAGTGATATATGCAAACCCAAATTCACAAAATGAATCAGGAAAACATGTCCTTGAAAATGTAATAACCAGAAGCAGAGATTTTTTTAAAAAAATGAATGTTAGAATGCTCTGGAAAGTGTTAGCAGCTCTTCAAATAAATCTGAATGACTGTGAAGAGTGGATAATTATTAACAGAATTTGCCAAAGATAGATGCCTATTAAAAGTACAATAGCTTCCACAGTCCTAGTGAAAGGTCAGTTTTTACAGTGAACTGAAAAATATTGAGATTTGACATTTGAGAACTCAATCAGAAAGTAGCCTTGTAACAAATGTAAAATGTCTTACCTGGATACTTTCCAAATATGCATAAATTCTAGAAATTGGTTCAGATAAAACTGGCTGTGGTCATCTTCATGCTGTAGACAGCAGAATATGTTAATATTTATAGAGTGAATAGAAATGAGTGCCAGATAAAAATAGATCTGTAACTTCCTGCTGTCATTTTATTCACCTATTTTGATAACCTTCATTCATTAACTTTATTCTTTGTCTTAAAGACCTTACAAGATGCTTCTTAACTATGTAAGCCTTTTCAATAGTAAAGCAGAAAGCTTAGCTTTGGTTGAGAATAAACCTAAGACAGTTGAAAAGCATCGTGGCATCACCAAGGTCTAACATTAATTTCTCCTTCTTAGTAGGAAGGCAGATTTTTAGGCACCAGTTCTCCTATACATGTGCACATTTTTTTTGCACATTTATGCCATGCATGCCATAGCAGTGTAAAGCCTGACATTTTGCCAGATGGGCGGGCAGACATATAACCAACTCCTTCATTTTTCAGCTTCACCACATTTTGCCACCAAAATGTCAGTGTAAGAGAGCTTTCCATTTTGTGAGTACTAAACTATGCTAATTAATGACAATTACTGGTAGGTATAAATTCTATGAGTTAGGTGGCATTTTTTTTCTTCCTATATAAGTGTGAACTACTCATCTTAAAATATCCCTATCACTCGTATGCACACACACACACACACACACACACACACACACAGACACACAATCATACCTTAACTTCTTGACTACCTCTCGTGCAACAGGGCATTCATGAAAACCCTTTGCAAGTGTGCACAGAATGCAGTGTCTCATCATAATTGCACGATTTTACCACACGGTGGCATTAAGGTTGAGATCTGAATGAGTCCCTTTAATGCCTGGGTTGTATGTAATCTTGAATGTCAGTACACACATGATCCATTTTTAAAATTATTAGAGATTTGGACAGAAAACATCAGAAGGAAAACCTTTATATGGCCCAATGTCAAAGGTAAATTAATTTTTATATTGATTTGTTTTGTGAAGAGGAAGTAGAAAGCTAAGTTAGATGGAAAGAATAAGGTCATTGTTATAAAACAATACTTTGACTACACGCTGTGAAAAAAACCACTATGTAGAATGACTGAGAAATGAAGATGTGAGTCTTACTCTCTAGAAATTTACATATAGAGTCGCTGGGACAGCTAAAATAAAATGTGTGATACTGACAAGACAACTTTTTCCTGCAACAGAGAAAGCTAAACTGTAGTCATGAAAAGGATAGTAAAAGAAGGGGGAAAATGAAAAGTGAAAAACAGAGTATAAATAAAAAGTAAAATCTGAACTATAATATTTGGCACTTACCTTCTTTCAGAAGTTAAAACCAAAGCAAGAATATAAATAATATACTTATTTACATCTTTCTGTGAAGCATAATCATGTTTGCTTAAAAAACAATTTATTTGGTTTCCAGAGATACTTTTGGTATTTTTTATAGTAGAATTTACTAGAAAGCTTTTAAATTTAAAGTACCTCATTAGGCTGGAGGAAAAATAACTTTGTAATGCACATGTATTAGAAACATTTTTTTGACAAAATTATTAACAGATCTTGAAAAAAAAAAACACAAAAGCTGGAGGAAAATTCTCGTAATTGTCCATGAAAGATAGTGTACTTTTCTCTAAAGCTGAGGCCACACTTTGGCCTTAAGGAAAAAAGAAAAAGTTAAGATCTTTTTTTCTCATACAAAAATCTATTGCTGTAATGTTCTGTGTATCTTCCTCTGAGTTATAAGAAAATCTTGATTTTATGATTAATATCTACAATGTTAGCAATACTTTTGATAAAATTTTAGATAGGTAAAAAAAGAAATTTTAAAATATTAAATTATTCATAGCTAATCAAGGTAGGGGTTTTAAATTTTGAAAACTTGGATGATTTCCAAAGATCACCAACCTGCTTTATTAATTGATTGATTGATTGAGACAGAGTCTTGCTCTGTGGCCCAGGTTGTAGCCACCGCCTCCTGGGTTCAAGTGATTCTCGTGCCTCAGCCTCCCAAGTAGCTGGGATAACAGGTGTGTGCCACCATGCCAGTTTACTTTTTGTAGAGATGGGGCTTTCACTATGTTGGCCAGGCTGGTCTCCAACTCCTGACCTCAGGTGATCTGCCTGCCTTGCCTCCCAAACTGCTTGGATTAGTGGCCTGAGTTACTGCTCCTGACCTGCTTTTTTTTTTTTTTTCTTAGAACAACTCTCTCATTCTCTTGAAATGAAGATTAAATTATGTCATTTCAGTATAATATTATCAAATTTAAAATTAAAATATTATCTAAGATGAATTGAGTTTTGCAATGCTTTGCACAATTAGGAAACTCCAACGTATCTACTGAAAGGCAATGGTATCAATAAATTTAATATAATGATGATAGTCATATTCATGTGGAAAAGAAGACTATCAAGACAATTTTACAGTTTTATTAGAAAGATTATAATTGTTCATAAATGTTTTACTTATAGCTGAAATCCTGAGAATCACAGAGAATTTTGAAACCACTGTAAAAAATAAAACTAAGAGAACATTTGCTATCTTTTTATGATGTATATATAAAATTAAAAACACAAATTAAGGGTTACTTATCTTAAATATGGCAATTCAGACTATGAAAATGAGACACAAGTTGATAAACTGTTAGAGTTATATTAACTTAATAAATCATATATATCTTAGAAAAATTTTTTAAACTTCAAAACCAAAGCAATTATCAGTTTATTTTTATTCTGTTGTTGCATATAGAATTTTCCATTGAGACTAAAGTTTATCGTGCTCTATAGATATTGGAAGCTTACAATAAAATTTGTGATATATTAAAATTGTTGGTATATCAACAAAAGTCATGACACAGTGTGTATACTATTTTGATATAACACACAAATGTCCATCCCTCATATCCCACATCATGAGGAAATCTCTAAATGTAAATTAATGTTAATAATATTTTAAATTTTTATTTGTAAAGGACCAAAATTGCACACAGTGTAACATCCAATTTTGTGATGTCAATAGCTAATATATAGGGAGTTACACTAGATGCAGGCAGTGACTTAAGATCTTCATTTATATTTCTTAACTGGGTTCTCATAATAACCACATTAAGAACTATTATTATTCACATGTTAGATGAAGAAATTTATTCATACATTTGTTTATTGTCTGTCTCTCAACTAGAATGTGAACTGTACATTCTAGAAAAGGCAAGTACCATAAACGGCATGTAACTAGTTTCATTTGCTAAATTAATCCATTGTTATTAGATTGTATTTACTGTATAAAGTACTTATCCCAGTTCCTGAAAGTAAATTCTTAAAGTTTTAATAAAATGTAATATCTTCCCCTTTGAAATGTAATGCAAAAAGCGAAATCCTGAAAGAATTGAGAGTTGAAGAGATGGAGATACAGAATGTCTTTTTCATATTCTGCATGGAAGTTATCATTGGATTTTAATTGGAAATTGGTGCCAGTTGCATTCCCTGAACCCCTGAGGGCTGATATCTTATTGATATTGTTCACTACTCTAACTACATATTAGTATAGGGCCTAATACACAGCGGTTACATAGCAAATACTTAGGTATGAATGGAGGATATACAAATACCTTTGCCATCAAGTGTATTATCCATTTTTAAACAATAGCATAAATATTAGCAAAAGTTGCAGATGAGAAAAGGCATTTATACTCTTCCTATGAGTTGTTGAATTAATTGAGAATTGGTGATATTTATTGTAGGATGTACAAGTTTGTAAGTTGAACCAGGAAGCATCAAAAAGAACCACGTAACTCAATTCCCACTGTGATCCGAATGGCATATTGAAAAACAGGCATTTCTGATGAGAACTACATATTATGCACCCAGAGATAACAATATGCTTGTCCCTGGACATGATAACAGTGATGACAGCAATGTGATGATTTCAGCTTTTTTTCTCAACATGGAGGGCAATTTGAAGAATCTTAAGTTTAATATTGACAGAGTCAGCTGCACTTTATAACTGCACTGGCTGACATTATCATATAGTGTGAACTGTAGCCAGATTAGTTTTGCTCTGTCTGATCTTATCACACTTATTTACTAGCTTTGCGACTTTGAACGATTTAAACAATCTTTTAACTTTTCAGTACTTTTATTTACGTAAAATACAAAAATGGTTGTATTTATTACTTTGCTCTTGGGTTACTGTCAATCAATTCATTTAAAGCACGAAGAACATCACTTGGCACCGAATATATACATAATATGGTTAGTTATTAATCATCTATCATGCCCCAGACATTGAGCTACATGGATATTAGCTGTGAGAAACAAAACAAATCACACACACACACACACACACACACACATAGTGTGTGTGCATTAAACTAGAATTTTGACCTATTACCCTGAAACACACATCCAAAACCTTTGAGAATATCCTGCAAATTCTGAGCATATTTCCCATATAAGTTGGTAGCAATGCATGAGCTCTGAAGAGTCATTGACTGTGCTGAAATCTACACTTCTCGGCTCCTCAGTTTCATGATTTTGATCTTGGGAAAGTCTTGATATCTTCCTGTGATTCAGTTTCCTTATTTTTAATAGTGTTTACCTTATAGAATGATTGAAAAGATTAAATGTGATAGAAATGTTAAAGTCTCAAACATTAAATGTATGCCCAAAACCTATATCAGAATAACAGTTACATGGATTTTTCAAAAGGCCTTAATTTACATGAGTCTGAAATATTAGTGATTTGTTCATTACTACCAATAAGTTATTATTTTAGCAGCATCCAAATTAGAATCATATATTTTATCTTCTTCCCCCATGCTCCAAAGAAATATGATGATTTCAGCATTTTGCTCAACATTGAGGGCTATTTGAAGAGTCTTAAGTTTAATATTGACGGGGTCAGTTGCCTTTTATAACTTTTTTTCCTGGAGATTTCAGATGTATGGTTTTGGAGCTGTCAACAGCAGCTAAGTTGGACACAAGATTCAAAAGATTTTTTTAAACAACTCTCTTCTGGCCTCATTATGTTATATTCCACATTGATATATTGCAACCTAATGTATCACCTGAAATTTTCTTATGATGAAACACTTCGTACTAGAAAAAAAAAAAGAAACCATTCACTGGAAATCTGTTACCTAATATAAATGACAGGGCAAGAGAATTTTTGCTTGAAGCAAGTAATTTGAAGATTCTACAGATAAAAACTGCCAAAATATCAAAGTTCATTGCATACTGTGCAATTTGAATTGGAAGTAACTCACAACATCACACAGGGAATAAAATTCACATCTAACAGCATGAAACTGTATCATTAAAGCACAGTTATCCTTTTCTATGAGGCTTTATTATATATACTATGAAAGTTTATCTGTCCTAATTTAAGCTATGTTTGCATAAACAGTCTTCAGATAAAACAAGTTATTTTTTCTGCTTTCAATGATTCCCCTTTACATTTTCTGTATTTACTTCTAAGAAAACATGTGAAAGGTATACGTATAATAATAAGTTTCTTACAAATGACTTTGAAAGAAACCAACTGATTTGTTATTATACTCAATGTATTAGCCTGGGCTGCTATAACAAAATTCTAGAGACTGTGTGACTTAAACAACATATATTTATTTCTCTTACTTCTATAGGCTGCTAGGTTTATAATCAGGGTCAGAGCGACCCATTTTCCTGTGTGCAGACAGCTTCCTTCTTGCTGTATCCTAACATCATGGAAAGAAAGAGAGAGTGAGAAAAAGAGAGGGAGCGAGAGGGAGAAAGAGAAAGACAGAGCGTTGTGTTCTAAACCCTTCTTACAAGGGCACTTACCACCTCATCATAAGGATTTTGCTTTCATGACTTCATCTACCAGGCGTCCCCAGACTTTTTACACAGGGGGCCAGTTCACTGTCCCTCAGACCGTTGGAGGGCCGCCACATACTGTGCTCCTCTCACTGACCACCAATGAAAGAGGTGCCCCTTCCTGACGTGTGGGGGGGGGGGGCGCGGATAAACGGCCTCAGGGGGCCGCATGCGGCCTGCGGGCGGTAGTTTGGGGGCGCCTGACTCTAAACCTATATACGTCCCAAAGACCAGACTTCCTAATACTATCACCTGGGACCTCAACTTATGAATTTTAGGGGGACACAAACATTCAGTCCATAGCTCTAAGGTTGCAGTAATGCATTCATGTTATTGCGTCAGTCCAAATTATTATCAGGCATTTAGATAAGATATTTCATTACGTTTCAATAAATATATTTCAATAAACATGAATTAAGCTGTATAATTCCAAGTTGGCAATAATTCAATAATTCAAAAATTAGCAATATTGTCCTTAAAACTGTCAGTTTGGTAACTAAAAACAGTGTTAAAGAAGGCTTACCTTTCGTGATAACTTTCCTGGAGCTTCCCTGCTTTTCTGGAGATGGAGTTGAATAACAGATAAATCTTTTTGAAACATTTTGTGGCTCCCCAAACAGTGATCACTGAAGGAGAAAAAATGAACACAATCGTATCCTCCCATAATACCCCAAAGTATGCAAAGTATGTGTTTTCCTCCCTGACTTCATTTTCTTTCATTTTTGGAACTTAGTTTTGTAAAAGTAAGCTGAGAGAGAGAGAGAGAGAGAGAGAGAGAGAGAGAGAGAGAGAGAGATAGTGTAAATATATATGTGTCATATATTTGTGTGTATAAATGAATAATATGAGAGGAAACACATATAGATATATATGACAAGTAGTGAAGTTATTTTTAAGTGCATTAATAAGTTAGAAAAAGATTAAATGATTAGACAACTTTAGAATTATCATAATAAATTTTAACAAATAAAACTTTGCATTTTCAAAGTAGTTTTACCCAGCCATCTCAGAGTGCAAAGCTGACGGCAGCATGCTTCTGGGTGGTCTAACTGACACCATTATGTCTGTGTGGGTGACCCTGTAGCAAGAAAGCATTGGGATGTGGTGAAAACGTCACGAGCTTTAGAGACAGATTTAATAGCTCGATGACCTTAGGAAGGCCAATTAAAACGACCTGAAATATTTTCTCTTTCAGAGTTGGAATATGTCAAAGAGTTGACAAGCAGAATAAACAAAAAATTATACCTATTTCAGAAATTTCCACTGGGATTATTGTATTTCTTTCTCTTTCTCTGTTTTCTCCTATAAAGATCTACCAAGCACAAATTAACTGAAAAGCACGATGAATTACTATTTGGCAACATAGTTCTTATAAATGCAATCCGATTCTTCTGTAAAATGAAGGGCTTCTACTACATAAATTCCTTTACAGCTTTAAATTTTGTTATCTTTAGTGACTTTTAGTCATTGAGAAAAGGATGAATTATGTTAATGCACATTGTTTAAAGGACCTTAAACATATTAAGTATTTCTGGAGAAAAAAATGTGAATTAGATACTTGTAGTCCTTAACATGTAATTTTACTTATATGGAAAATTTAGTAAATATTTGGGAGTACTTGTTTCCAACAATGCCAGACAAAAAGACCACTAATCTGTAAAATAAATTTTAAAAATATATAGAATTATTTAGAATAACTATATAGAATTTACTATACTACATAGTAAATTCTTTGCAAGTATTTCTATTTTAACATGTTGTTTTTAATACATAAAAAAAAAAAAACCCACAACCCAGTACCTATCTGCTAGCCAAAATGGTGAATGTTAGTGTTCATGACATGTGTTCAATGCCTATTCCTATCCCAACTGTTAGTCTAACCTAGATTCTTGTCCCAGGGACACCCTTATACTGTTTCCTGAGTTGTTTTCATGGTCAATCTAGACAAAAGACATGGCCACTGCTTTTCTTCACTTGTTCTTGGAACTACTGATTTCTCCTTCCTCCTTTCCAAAGTTCTGCTTCAAGGGCCATCCTCACAATGTATCATATCCACTCAAGTTCCTGTCCCTTCATCTCCCTCTACTCAACTCTTTTTTCCATGCTAAGAGCTTTGTTTTCCTGTTCCTGCTATGGGAAGGGATTTAAGAATAGTGACCCATCTTGCTTTCAAAGGTTCCTTTTCTCTGTATGTTGAAGTCTTGATACTGGACTCTGGACACCAGTGCAATGACTTCAGCCTCATCTAATGTATGGCTAATGCCTGCTTACTTGAACTGACTTTATTTCATCCACCTATGGGCATACTCCCTCCTAGAATTGCCAGATAATACACTGGATGTCTAGCGTGATGGTTAATATTGTCAACTTGATTGGATTGAAGGATGCAAAGTATTGCTCCTGGGTGTGTTTGTCAGGGTGTTGCCAAAGGAGATGAACGTTTGAGTCGTTGGACTGGGAAAGGCAGACTCATCCTCAGTCTGGGTGGGCACCATCTAAACAGCTGCCAGTGGCTGGGATAAAAGCAGGCAGAGAAACATGGAAGGGCTGGACTGCCTTAGTCTTCCAGCCTCATTTCTCTCTTATGTTGGATGCTTCCTGCTCTCAAACGTCGGATTCCAAGTTCTTCAGCTTCAGAACTCGAACTTTCATCCACAGACAGGCTGCATTGTCAGCTTCTATACTTTTGAGGTTTTGAGACTCATACTGGCTTTCTTGCTGTGTAGCTTGTAGATGACCTATTGTGAGATCTCACCTTGTGATTCTGTGAGTCAGTACTCCTTAATAAACTCCCCTTTATATATACATATATCCTATTAGTTCTGTCCCTCTAGAGAACCCTTACTAATACATCTAGTATATATAAATTACAGAGAAACAATGAATGTTTTAGTATATATTTCATTGTTCATTATACATATTTATACCAAAGATGTGTGTATACATGTATGTACACATATACAGTAGTATTAAAATTTATTTCCACCTGTTTCTTTGTATATTTTTGTACACATACACACACCCCTTTATACCATATAGATATATCTCTCTATATATCCACATATCTATCTATGTAAGGTATATATATATATATATATATATATATATATATATATATATATGAAATACCTTAATACTGTTTAGAGGTGTGTGTGTGTGTGTGTGTGTGTGTGTGTATACACACATTTAATATAACCATGTATAAAATACCACATAAAACATATACTGAAAATATTTATGACTTTGAAATACAACTGGATATCTTATATTTTTATTTGCTACATCTTCTACAATTTTACTGCTTTCAAAAACTAGTTCTTACCTTTCCTTACCTTTGCTTCATTGTGTATGGCCGTGTGTGTGTGTGTGTGTGTGTGTGTGTGTGTGTGTGTATAGTGGAGTCTGGCACCATAATTATCAGATTTGAGGTAATAACAGATGTTGAAAGAGTCTTTTTCCCATATAATTTTTTTTCAAATTACATTGTAGGAATATATTCTCATGGGATGTATTCAAATTGTACAAAACTCTACAAAATAAAGGAGATAAGAAAAATTTTTCCCTTTCCCTTGTTCTGGAAAAACAATTACAGGAGCTTATTACACTTTTTTTTTGTGGGCTGGAATAAATAGATAACACACATATTTCTGTTATAAATGAGGTAATTTTATTTTAGTCATGTCTCTAGCTTATAAATTTATAAATTCATTTTTGAGACTTTGCCTTTTAATCAGAAAAATTTGAACTACCCAAGTGATAGTAATGCCTTCTCCAATGTTATTTATTTTAGGTTTATATTAAGTATATTTTTTTCTTTTAGAATTCTTTCCCTTCATTTGTTGGAAGTATTCGAGTCATTTTTGAGTCTCTTCTTTCTCTCTTTATCTTTAGAGGCTTGAGATTCATAAACATATTTTTACTTTTTGGTGGTTTTCTTTTTTTAACGAAAATGAAACATATCCTAAAGCCTTTCCACTGCAATCTCAATTTAATTACTATATGACAGACATTCTGAAATAAAATTTAGAGCTTAATATGGCTTAAATTCAGTTTTCTCTTAGCACCTTACAACTGCTCAAGTAGAGACCTTTTCAAATATTAGTTCCAGATTCATTTATCACTTACTTGATAAAATATAAAAGGTGGTAGCTTTGTTGATCAAAAAAGTTAGATTTGGGAGTTACAAATAAGACAGATATCTTAAAAATCATTTATTTTTAAACTAAACATAACTAAATAGCCTCTCACTAGCCAAAGTTTTGATATTGGAATAAAGTCTTTGCCATTGGATGAAGGGTCAGTTGATAACAATTTTGTGCCATCTTTCTGGTATAAAATAAATCTATGGGTAATTATCTTTAATTTCTTATTATACTTTCTTAAATGTGGAGCAATTGCTTAGAGTCAAATAACAACTTGAATAGAAAATTATTTTGGATTTTTATAATTATTTTTCTGGTCGAAGTTGTTTCCTCTGCATTGATTTCAGCAACAATAGATTTTAATTGTTCTCCTTTATTAATTCTCCTTTACAAATTTAACTTAATTTTCATAGAAACATTGACTTTCTTTGTTCACTCGTATTTCATCATTCTGTGAATACTTCATTAAGTTACCCAAATAAAATAACAATAGAACTGCCATTAAAAGATTCAGTAATAAACACCATTGACTCTAGGCACATTTACAACTCAATTTACAGAAGCAAAAGTGCATCGGCATAATTTACTTTATAGTAAACTATTTTTCTAGAGCATAATTTCTCAAAATGTGTTCTACAAAACCCTGGAGCTACAAGAGACACTTCCTGGGTGTGCATGTACTTGTAGGAAAAAAAAATCAGTATCACTAAAAAAATCTTTGATGCAATGGTAAAAATTATTAATTTTGTTAAATCTCAATCCTTAAATACAATGTCTTTAATTTTCTATATGGACATATAGGAAAAACAGTTAAAGCACTTATGCATACTATAATATATAAGTTGTCTTTAGAAAAATCCCTCTTGTAATTGCTTGAGTGGCAAGAAAAAGAAGTAACTTTTTCATAAAATGATTTTATTACATAAGAGAATTACAGACAAACTGTGGTTATTCAGACAGTCAAAAATTTTGGCAGTCAAAAATGAAAAAGCTAAGCTTGTCACTTTAAGAAAAACAATTTCAGAAATAGTAACTTTCTAAAATTTGCATTTTCCACTATGAGCTTGCCAGCTTACCAATACATAAGGACTTTTCTGGTGAGATAAATGCTGTTATTAAAGAATGTACTTTTTGATATTTTATAATAAAATATGGTAACATTTAGAAGATCTGCAGATTACAGTGAACATATTTGTCTAAATGACAATCCATGATGTTTTAAATCTTGCATGGATAAAAGTTTATCAATAGGGCAAGACAGATCAAAGGACTCTTAAGTAGCCTAGTATGAAAATTGTTGATGTGTTTTTATATTCCACATTGTAACTAAATTGTAAAAGACTAATACTTGTTGATTTTGGTGTAGTATCAAAGAAAGATGTTCACAATTATTTGAAAAGACTACTATGCAAATCCATATTTGTGTGAGACTAAATTTTCTTTATATACTTTTCACTAAATAATTTTCTTTATATACTTTCACAACATAGTGCAATAGACTGTGAAGGGAAAAGCAGAGTGATTGTCAATGATCTTAATCAAACCAAACATGTAAAAGATTTCTAAATACATAACAATGCTATATTTCTTGCATATTATTTTTGTTTTGTAATATGTGGCTATTTTTAATAAAAATATTTTATTTGAATTTATGCATAAGTTTATCAGTATTTTTAATTCAAATAATAAATGCATACTTTAAAATTTTCTCAATTATACTTTCCAACATGGTAAATACTCATAGACAAAGTCCACAAAAATTATTTTTTGGGTGCTCAACAATTCATGAGTTTAAAGGGATCTGAGACCAAAATGTTTAACTGCTCTTCTAGAACATACAATAAATTATGAGCCTTAATCATTCTGTTTTGGAAAGGAAATGAAGAGTGTTAATATAGCAAGTCAAGCAAGCAGAGATAGATAAAGGAGCCTCTACCAGTTTCTTTTCTTTTCTTTTTTGTTTACTATATTTTAGAACCTTTTAAGTTATGTTAACTATTGATCTGTATTCTATAGGGTTCATTGTTTATTTTGTTGAAGTACATCTTTAAATTTTTTTTAGAGAGATAATTTATGGACATAAAATGTTTCTATTTCTGAAAATGTCTTCATTTTTACATTGTCCTTGAATTCTGGCTTACTGTTAGTTCTAGAATTCTAGGTCAAATTATTTTCATAAAATAATATGGTACTAGAATTATCAGTTAAGATTAAATCTCTAGTGTTGTTTAAAGGACAATAGAGCTTCCAATAACCATCACACTTTCTAAGAACTGTGAACTACTCCTTTTATTACCATATGTGGCAAGACCACAATTTTGAATAGTTTATCTTTAATGATCTAAAGCTATGCTGTCTAGTATAGTGGTTAGTGAATACAGGCAGCTACTAATCACTTGTAATGAGGCTACTTTTAATTAAGATATGCTATAAGTATAACATACGCACTAGATTTTCAAAACTTGTCACATTAAATAATGTGAAACATCTCAATGATTTTCTTTGTTTTCATTATATGTTAAAATGGAAATATTTGAGGTATATTGAGTTAAAGAAATTGTAGTATTAAAATTTATTTCCACCTGTTTCTTTTTATATTTTCTTATTGTGGCTAGTAGAAAATTTAAAACTCTTACGTGGCCCACATGATAATTTTGTTGAACGGTGCTATCTAGAGAAAATGAAAAAGAAAAGAGAGAAAAATCATTAAATAATAGAAAGAAGGGTGAAAATTTAATAAGTAAGTGCAATAAAAAATAAATTTTGAGGATTCTAGATATCAGACATGATAAGAAAAAAAGGTTACCATACCAAGAGAAAGAGAAATGAAAGGTGTGGTAAGATGGGTAGTGTGGAGAGAAGGGTTGGGCTCTAAGAACGGCCACATTGGGAATTACAGTGCTTATAACATGAGCACAGGAAACATCCATTTAAGATTGTACATACCAGGTGTTTTTCTCAGTTTCGTAACATTCCAAATATAAGCACTACATATGCTTTATTTACTAATCATCTATAAAGCTTCAGCTGTTAAATGAACTGAATGTCTATAATACAATAGAAAGTTTAGGCTTTTTCTTCTCATATACAAGAAAATCAAACTTTCTGCACATTTATTTATTTATTCTGCACATTTACTTATTTATTATCTCTATACTTGATCCAATCTATCTGCTAGTTACTGTCTTAGGAATTATTATGTGTATACTTGTCATTTAAGATGAACACTAAGAGGCTGAATTCTTGCACATAATTACCCCCATTTCCTATTCCTAATAACGTTAACACCAAAAAAATGGTAGGTACTCAAATTTGTCTTATGAGCAAGAAAGCATCCTAAATAACATTCAAACTATGAATATTGATTCTCATTGCCCTGGCTGCTCCTTGTAAACCCACATTTAAGAGCAGTGCTCTTTCATTGGAATAAATACATACCCTTGTTTTATATGATTTGAATTAAGTTAAAATGTTATTTATTCTACGTGTAAGAAGTAGTCACAGAGGTGTATTGTGTAATGTTAAACTCATGTATAGAAAATAAACTATTTTACTTTGATTTTGTAAATATTGAAAGCCAGGATTGCTGACAGCTTCTGAAGGTGTTTCTTTTCTTTTCTTTTCTTTTCTTTTCTTTTCTTTCTTTTCTTTTCTTTTCTTCTCTTTTCTTTTCTTTTCTTTTCTTTTCTTTTTTTTTCTTTTCTCTTTCTTTCTTTCTTTCTTTCTTTCTTTCTTTCTTACTTTCTTTCTTTTTAAATAATTCAGTCTCCATAAGGTATTTCTTTAAGAAAACTCAGTAACTAAGCTGGACTTAAAATACTTGGGATAAGTAAGTTTGAAATGTAAGGCAAATATAACAAAATATTAAAATAATAATAGTACTATAGTACCGCACACAGTGTTTTCCAGATAGTTATGTGTCTGTGCACACATTTGGCACATGTACACACATTTTGATTTGCTCCTTGAAAATTTCTACAATGTTAAATCTGCCGTATCCTTAATCTGAGTAAATTGGTCTTTGCAACCAATAAAATAGCCCTGGATTTTATGCTCAAAGTGGTATTTGGAGCTGACTCAGCACAGATAGAGATCAATGATCTGTTGTTTCAGTAAACCAGTGCTCCTCAAGTTTATTATTTTGCCTTCAGGGGAACTATGAATAGGAAAAGTTAAACTTTATGACTTGGAGAGACAAGAATGGTTAAATTCTAAAACTAGGGCTTTCAGGCATGAGGTAGTTAGTAGAGGAGGGTCAAGCTTTTGAGTAAAAATCCTGTATGGGACATAAATGGATACCAACAGCGAATACTCAAGTGGGAATTGGACCAAGGAGATCTGAAACTTTCTATTCAAATGCGCTGTTTTTCTTAAGACTTCCCTCCAACCTATAAAATGGCAACTATCCCTAATGCCTCCTCACTCGAATATGATTATTTTTCTTCATACATATAATACATATGCTTTTCTTAAAATTCAAAAAATTGAACATTCTGCAAAGAAGTTTTTTTTTAAATATCGAATTATGTTTTATAACAATTCTCAAGTCTGCAATGCTGTCTCTACTAAGTTATGCAGTTACAAAAGACAGATAGTAACATAACTATATAAATGATGTTGCTAAAAAAAAGTCAATGAAAAAAGCAACAACAACAATGGTGAAACTGGAATTTTGTATCCCTCAAAACAAATATATATGCTGAGTCCTAAGGAGCCCTTTTGGTGGGGCGTATAGTATGCAAAATTTATAATATAGTTATTAGACCTGGAAATAAAAAATGCTGATTTCATTCTATCCTAGGATTTTACTTTTTTTCCCACAAAATCTCCAGAGGAGAAACACCCTACTACACACTTCACAAATACAAAACAATAAAGGAGTTATATTTTGTCTTATTAAGGTGATTAATAATTATTAATTATTTAATAAAGTAATTACTTATTCGAAGTAATATGTAATTCAAAAATTCTCAAACTAGTCACTTTATTTAGGAAAAGCAGGGCACTGGGTTATTTAAACTTTTATTAATTCAAACTTGGGAAGATTTAATAATTCTTAGCTTCGAAAAATAGACAATGCTTTTGAGTAACAAAGATAATGTGACAGCTGCATTTTAATATTCTACATCTAGAAATAATAATATTAAATTATGTACCACTTTCACATATAATTGGCCATGTTTTCTTGGAAAACTCATGTAACAGCTTTGAGAGTCCTTTGGCCAAGTTTATTCGTTAATGATGCTTGTGCAATTCAGCTCTTTAAAAATCTTGGGGCTGAAATATGCTATTATTTTTACAAATAGCTTTTAATAATAATAAACTTTATTTAGCATAAGGTCTTTCTTTGATGTTTCACTCTCAAGTGAAGGTATATACAGAGAATCTACATATGGGGATATTTGTTCTAGTACAGCGTTGTTGAATTAAAATCAAATGCAATTTGGTATGGTATGTTATTTTTGTGGTCATTAGTTATTTACTAAAGATGTAAACCACAGTTAATTACAGAATATTAGGAAAAGCACTATGAATGAGATTAAGAAAGAAATTAAAGTCATCCAAGAAACTCTTCATTGAATGATTTATTAAGAGAACACATTTTTTAATTGTGTGTGAAACAGCTCAAAGCTATGATATGTTCCCTTCTATCCACCCACATGGTTCTGTGATTTTACAAGTGGAGGAGCAGAGTTATGTAAAAGAGAAATGCACTTTATCTATTTTTTTCCTCAAAGTAGGTCTTAAAAGTTGAAATTCATTTTAATATTTGAAGCCCTAGGCTGTAACAAATTTGCTGGAAGTAATCAATTCGTTCAAGTTTGCTAAGTGAAATCCTTAATTTTGCTGAGAAAAAAAACCAGACTCTTTTCTTTCCCAGCAATATATACAATGTAGTTTTACTGCTAATGAGTGTAATCTGTTACTTAAAACTGTATATATTATGACTTAGTCTTTTCCTCACTGGTAATTAATAGTTTTCTTTTTACACTGAGTACAAGACAATTCCAATTTATAATCGTTTGTTTAATGAACAAATTTAATATAAATCAGGCCAAGAGCCGTGGCTCACGCCTATCTTATAATCCCAGCACTTTAGGAGACTGAGGTGGGTGGATCACTTGAGGTCAGGCATTTGAGACCAGTCTGGCCAACATGGTGAAACCTCATCTCTACCAAAAATACGAAAATTAGCCAGGTATGGTGGCATGCACCTGTAGTCCCACCTACTCAGGAGGCTGAGGCAGGATAATTGCTTGAACCCAGGAGGCAGAGGTTGCAGTGAGCCAAGATTGTGCCACTGCACTCTAGCCTGGGCAACAGAGTGAAGATGCCATCTAAAAAAAAAATTAATATAAATTGTCATGAAATTATAGTGTTTTTAAAAATATTTTTTAAAAAGATTATTTTAGAATTTTAATTACAAGGATTTAATTTTATAAAATGATTTTTTGTACTATATTAAAAAGAATGCATCATCTCTACTAGGAGAGTCCCAGAGAGAAAAACAAGACTCTCAAGTAGATAGGAAGATCGTTCTAATCAATGTCAGTGATGAATAAAGAGATAAATGATACCTTCTTAATTTAATTTAAAAATATATATTTCCAAGTAAAATTTTTAATTATTGTAGAATTTCTTTTTTCTTTTTAAAAATTTATTTCAGTACTCAATTCTAACATTCCTTGACAACTGTCAATTAAGTAATAAAATAATTGTTTTGTTCAAATTGCATATATAAAATTTGACCATTCTGCAAGCAATTGGCCCAAGTTGAATTTTTAAGAAAGAATGTCTAGTATTTCCTTAAGAGGCACTTGTGGTTTACTACTGATAATGCAGTTATGATTTATTCATCAAAAGCTTTTAAGTACAGTAAATTTTGTTGTTTTACACAGAAGCTAATAAGAATTATTTTTAAGTTAAATTAGTAAGACTTACAGTCAGATTTTTGAGATAAGAAATTAGGCTGGGTGCGGTGGCACACGTCTGTAATCCCAGGAGGCCGAGGCAAGAGTGGATCGAGACCAGCCTGGAGTTTGAGACCAGCCTGGCCAACATGATGAAACTCCATCTCTACCAAAAATACAAAATTACTCAGGTGTGGTGGTGCTTGCCTGTAATCCCAGCTACTCAGGAGGCTGAGGCAGGAGAATCGCTTAGAACCCAGGAGGTGGTGGAGGTTGCAGTGAGCCAAGATTGCAACACTGTACTCCAGCCTGGGTGACAGAGCAAGACTCTATCTCAAAAAAAAAAAAAAAAAAAAAAAAAAAAAAAAAAAAAAAAAGAAAAAGAAAGAAAGAAAGAAAAGGAAAAGAAAAGAAAATACTTAAATCACCTACCACAGCCAACTTCATCTGTGTGCACCACTTGGGGGTTCTGAGGACAGGCCTCCTCTGGTCACACTGCGCCTCCACCTAGTGTCCAATGCCTGGGAGCCTGGGAATTACCATGCCTCATCTGCGACCCAGCCATGCATGTGCACCAACGGAAGGCCTGACAAAAGACCTAGCCTGCCTGCCGCACAGCACCCAAATATAACCAGGGGGCTGGGAAACAATACATCTTGCCCATCACAGCCTTTTCCCCTACGTACCACTGGGGACCCTGAGGACAGTTCTGCCCTATCTAGTGCTACACCCCTCGTGCCCAACTACACTGCCCAGGGCCCTGAGAATCACGCCACCCATCTATGCCTGAGCCATTAAAACAAAACATCAGGATGCCTGTCAAAACACCCGCCAGGACCCAAGCATGCCAGCTGGGGACCTGGGGATTGAGCTGCTCGGCCTACTGCTTCTGGTGCACATGAACACCATCAGGAAGCTGTAAAACAGGCCTGAAGTGCCTGTCATCAATGCCCAAGCACTCTATCCAGAGCTCTGGGGATTGCCCTGCCCATCCATAACATTTTGCACCTGTGCACACCATCACAGAACTTGAGGACAAGCCCAAATTGTATGGTACCACCGCCACTGCTGAAAACCATTCACACAAGCCACTGGGGGCCTTAGGGATTGGCTCGTCCACCATGTCACTGCCACTGCTAGCACCAGCGTTAGCCTTCTGGGAGCCAGAGTGTTGCCTCTTCTCTGCTACTTTCATTGCTGATTGCAGGCACACTGCCAAACGTCCAAGAACCTGCCTATCTACTTGGCCCTCTGCTGCCACTGCTGGCACCTGAGGAAGTCAACTGGGAGCCCAAGCATCAGTCCACCTGAACCTGTAAATCCAGTGCCCACATGGGCTACCCAGGAGAGTCCAAAGCCAGCCTAAGCTATTGGAAAAGAGCATGGACAATGGGATTACCAAGGACTCCTTCTCCATGTTAATTAAATAGGGGTTGAAGAACAGGAACTTGACAAATTTAAATATTTTTTGAATGAAACAGATGATTTCTTTTCTTCTATTATTTCTCATATTGCTGATAATTTTTCATTAAGTTTCCATGAACTGCTCACAAAATTGATAGTTTCTGTTCTGATTCTTTGATTTGCTCTGTGTTCATTATATATTGTCTTATTTAAAATAAGACAGGGAAAGTGAGAGTAAGAAAGTGAGAGAGAGAAAATGAAAGGGAGAATGAGCATGAGTGAATCATGGGATATTTTGAGACAAAGACTTTTATGATACTACATTGAAATGAATGTTAAATAAGTTTCAAAAACAGTATAGTTGATGTATGAAAAAGAAATTTTGATTTGCTAGGATGATTATCTTTCTGAATGTTGAAATATTACAAAATATAAACATCTTTATTACTTTGTTGATTAGATCTAGTTTTTATACCATGTACTGTTCTGGAAAAGAGGACTTTTTTTTTTTTTAATTTTTGGAGAGTCTAAATTCTTAACTCATTACAATCCTTGGCTTCTAATATCTCACTACTTGAAATGTAGACTGTAGACCAGCAGCCTAGCTATCACCAGATGCTTGTTAGAAATGGAGAGCCTCAAGCCCCACCCAGACCAACTGAAATCAGAATTCTTTTTCTAACAAGATCCTCAGGTAGCAATTTAAAGTTTGAGAACACTGGGTTAATATCAGAATAATTGTAAATATATGTGAAATTTATATATGCATTATATGGGTTATAGTCATATTATTTACATTTCTCCCTTTTCAAGATTTTATGTATTACTTCACTAACCTTGAGAAATATAGGGTCTCAACTAATATACCAATATAACCCAGCTATGTTGGTAGTCATATGTTTCATGGTTTAGTTGAGCATTATTTTAGAATATTATCAGATAATTAGTATTTTCCCCAGCCAAATGCTCCAAATGAAGTGCAGTGATATAAGTTTTAGAGTCTAAATTTTTACTCATTGCACTGTTAACTTATTACACATTACCTGTGTTCTCTGTATAAAGAAGAACTTTATGAACAAATTTCCAAGTCTTTAAGGACATATTTTTAGACAAATTACATAAGAATACACTAAAAATAATGTTTGAATGAATATATATTTCATTAGATACTAGAAAAAACAGTAATAAATATTCTACACATAAAAATAAGTTGTATCAATACAAGTAGGCTCTTACTCTTAAATAATATGCAAATTCTTGATATACACAAATGTTTCAATGCCCATTAGGGAATAAATGTCTATTTAACCTATATTAATATTTGACAGCTTTCCTATCTTAATAAAACCCAATTAAAGAAATTTCAATATGATTAAATGGCTGAAAAAACTAAAATATTAAATATTGAGCCATCTGTTTATTAATAATTTACCTATTTAAAGCACTAATTAAATTAAGGTGTGTAAACTTTCTCCACATTATACTTTTCCAGATTTCTATCTCTTTAATACAATTTTTTTTATGGATGATGTTTCCTACTGCTGAAACTTAATGCAAATAATTGACAATGTTTTGTTCTTTGGATCTAATGTTTTGGCAACAAGAAAAGTCCAGATGTACATTTTGAAAACTGTACATTCAATAGATGAGTTTTAATGAGTAATCAATATAAGGTTAAATTTATTCAAATATTTTCCTGTGGTCATAGGATTTACTGTCAAAATCTTATGTTGGGAGAGGGTAGCAGATTAGTAATTGAGTGTGTTAATAAGTTCAAATAAGAAAGGAAAAACGGGAATATCTGTGAGCTTAGTTCAACAAAACGTATGTAAGTTCATATAAATATTTATTTTGATTATTTAATGTAAAATAATTATATTTATTATTTAATGTAAAATAATTCTAAGAATGTTATTGAAACATTTTATGATATATTGTTATTAAAAAAATATTTTTCCCACATAACAGAAAATAATTAGTCTTAAAAGCCATTGACAGTTAACATTGCACAATAAACAACTGGATTTACTAATAAGAATATTATCAAATTTACTGAACTACCCAAAAGATAATTTCAAACACATTCATGATGGAATAATAGTGACAGTGACAATGGGAATTTCAAAAGAAGCACACTTTTACTTCCAATTAGATGTTTTTCAATCTTTAGATACTTGTAGAGATGCGAGGAGGCTATATAAATGGGAATCCACTGTATTAAACATTTTAGTCTTTAATACTTTACTGTTTAGAATAACTATCCAATACCAGCAAATAAGTATTTCTTTTTTTAAAGCTGTATTATTTGTGCAAGGTTAGTCTCTGAGAATTTCAGGCGAGTGGTTGTTTAGGTAAACTAAAAGATGATTTTTTTTTTTTAATCAAGTAAGTATTTGAAGTTGATATACATTAGAACATGGTTTTCCAGTTGTTTTTAATAAACCGCCTTAATAAAGAAATGGTGTTTTAGAGCTTAACTCTTGTATAAAAAAAGGTTATAATGCTTACATCTAAGGTCCCTGTGATTTTTTTTAAAAATCCGTATTTAATCAACATGCAAGTATTATTCTAAACAAAAAATTACATATCACCAAAGAATTTATTTACTTAACTGTGATTAGTTCTAATAAGCTTTATTACAGGTAGGATGAGCTACTTGTCTTGGTTTGGGACTTTACTTGTTTCAAAGCTGAAATTCCCACATCCTGAGAGCTACTTCAGTCCTAAGCAAACTGAGATGGTTGGTCATCCTAGTCACAGATCATTTAAATATTTGTTTTCATAAATAGTCATAATATAAAATAAAATCAAGAATAAAATTGTTAATTCGATTTAGAAAACTTCAAATTTACTGCAAAGGGGGCAAAATCGATTTAATTATGCTGATTATGACTATAATGTTTGTGTAAAGCCTGTTTAAAAAAAAACCCAAAACAAGTGGTAACTTAATATTTACAGATTGTAACAATAATCAAATTTTTAAAAAATACTTACTTTTGTAAAAATTCTTCAGAGCCACATATATTTAAAATATGATCTTTGGGAAGTAGCTGGTCATTTGTACAAAAATGCAGAATATCTGTAATTAGGTCTTTGACAAGATAATTAGCTAAAGACAGAGGAATAATAAAAGTCAATAAAAGTGTATCATATACTACAAAAAGGTTTTGAGCACAAAATATGACCAACACATTATGAAGGATTGTAACTGTCTAGCTTCATCAAGGGGAATTAAAGTGAGATTCATCTCATTCATTAGTCTGGTTAGATTTAAACATATTTTGGAAAAATTTTTTTGTGATTTCTTTGATCAGTTCTGTTTTTATATAATATCACAAAGCTAGGTATGTTTCTCATGTTAAAGCCCTTGATAAACTGTAGTTCTGCATAGAAGATAATCTACTGTAGTTTCCCTTAGGGACTTGGGAAATACACTCAGGAACTTGGATATAGCTAGGCAAAGGTTCCAGGGGGCGTTTTATTCTTTCCATTTTCAACTTAAGTGAGACATATTGCTCCTTCTAAGGGTATCAGCATGATAAAAGGATTCTGAAAATAAATATTTTCAGAGCATTTATACTAGTTAATATTTATATTCATGCCATAATATGAAGATAATTCTGTGATGATTGAGATGTTCTTATCAATGTTCTGTCACTATGAAAATAATGTAGATTTCCCATTTTTTAGTTGATTTATGTTAAGTTATTTCACTTTTTTGATCTAGTTTCTTCATCTGTGAAATAGGGTTTATAATAGCACGATTTGTTTCCTTCAAGAATCTGGTACGAGGCTATCATGAAAAAAAAAAAAAAAAAGACAAATGTGATCAGTAAATTTAAAAGTGTTATGCAGGTTATATTCACTCTAGGATGCTAGTATTAATATTAATAATAGCTATATTTTACTGAGCAATTATTCTATTAAGTGCTTTACATGTAATTTCTTGATTATTGTACCTATTATATACGTATTATATCCCAAGGTTAAAAGATGAATTAACTGATTTTCAGGGAAGCTATGCAATTTTGTAGAGACTACACAGTTAGTGTTAAGTGCCACACTTAAACAATATCTCTTTTCTCCAAAGTCCGTGCCCTTAGTGACTCTAAGTCTCTACAGTTGGTTGTTCTCTAGACTCTAAACAAAATCTGACAGACTCCAAAGTCACTGTGGGTTCTTCTTCCTTTCCCATGTAGTAATTACTCAAGGTTTTATCTTGGACAGCTATATTACAGAAACTTTAATGAATATCTACATTCTTTCTCCACTTTTCCTTTGGAACTCAAAATGTAGACATGCTATACAGTGAAGTCATTTGTCTTCTCATGTTCACATACCATAATCTCCTCTTTTAAACTCTTACATGAGCATGCTATTTAACAGTGACCAGCAACTGAAGACAACATGATCCAACCTGCCATCTTTCTGACTGGATCAAGGTGCAGCACCATTGATCTTGGCTGAATAATAAGAATCTTGCTCTTAGGAACCGGGAGTTGGTTCCCATAGAGATACTAAACTGTCTATTGATAGCTAGCTGGATAGCTTGTCTTCCCACTTGTTTTGGATAAGCAAAGGAAATGAGTGACTAGAGAGTGAGAGGGATATAGGAAGTAATTGTATGAAGAAATTAAATAAGATGCACACAGTAATTTTGGGCTGCTTGATTATTGCTGTTTTTCATATATTCCTAATTGTTTGCCAAAATTCTTATACTTAAATTCGATAATAAATCCCTATATTCTTTAAAAACATTTTTTTCTGCTTAAGCTATCGGGAATTGATTTCTCTTCATTTCAAACCAAGAGGGTCTTAACTAATATACCAATATAACCCTGCTATGTCTGTAGTCATCTGCATTAGTGTAGAGCCTTGAATAGAGTAAGAAAGAAACACAATAATAACAATAATTAATAAATAAAAGAAAATATTTAATGGATCATTATGTCAGGAAATAGTTCCCTGCCGATATGTAGACACTTATTAGCAACCTAAGTGTTTAAAGAACAAATGCCGTTTTGCAAAAAAGTGGACTATAACAATAAAGTAAGACACTAAATAACTTTACATATATTCTAAAACTTTAGAACAGTAAAAATCATTAGGTGAATTTGATAACATATAAATTCCTGGGTTTCACCCACAGAGACTGAATCAATAGGTTTGCTAATTCTGGTGCAGATAAGTTATACTGTGCTACTAGATTCCACACTGTGGAAATAGAGATTCTGTGTAACCATGTCTATTCTACCTCACAATTTATTTGTAGTTCAATGAAATACTTCTTCCTAATAGATAGAAAGAGGCATTTTTACTTAAATACCATCTTTATCTAGAATCTTTTTGAAATTCAGTGGTTTAATATATTAAAAACTTGCTATACTTGCTATTAAGCATTTAATAGTAGGAAGATAAAATATTGTGGGGTGAGCTATGTGAAGATAATTCTTTAAGAAAATAGTTCTGCTTTCCTCCCTTAAATATTACCAAAAGACTTTCTGATGTTTTCTTCTTAATTCACTTCAGAGAATTAAGAAGATTATTTTTAATAATTATATTAATATTAATTAATTAATAATTTTTTTAAATAATTTGAGACTTTGAATTCAAGGCCACATAGCCTATCCCAGCTTTGTGTAGATTTGTCTACTTATTTGCCAGATTGCTTACCATATGGCATAAAATGAAGTGGTTGTGTTGAGTTATCAGTAAAAATACATATATTAAACTTAGTTTTAGAAAAGAGATGATATGGAAATGCTGTAGTAGTGCTCCAAATCTTCCCAGAATTGAAATTAACGTCAGCTGCATGATATCTTTCTCTGATTCTGAAAAATATATGTGAAGACAAATACTTAGGACAAGATCTGCAAGATACAGTCTAAAACATATTGCCTACAATATAATTATAAGAAACTTCATGTAGTGCTGTGCTGTGAAAGATTTAAAACCTGAAAGCAATTAATCATTGATTAGTGGTGCAGTATACTTAACTAGGCCAGATTGGTAGAGATTGCAATTATACCAACAAAAAAAAAGTGTAAAGGACTGTTCCTTAGGCTTTCCCAGGAGCATCTCATTTGAAATAATTAAGAATTCATTGTCATAACATAAAACGTGAGGATTCACTCTGAATATTATTTCTTACTTCATTTACATTACTTTTGATATCAGAGTTCTTCCTTTTGGATTTCTTTCACGCCTAATTTTGTCAAGCCGCAAGTCACTCATTTCGATTTAGAAATTTTGGTAAATACATTCTCTTGTTTGTGTCAAGTTTGTTAACACTATTCTTGTCTCTATGTTTTCTTTAAAATTTTTGGATACTACACAACTAATTAAATTTTACACAAATATTGGAGCCTAAAAGTAATTCTTATGTTCTGAACAATTACTTACACATACAGGTGTCGAAGAATTGCAAAACAGCTTATCATTGGAGCCAGAAGCCTTGACTTTGAATTCTGGCAGTCTCATTTAGTAACCTTAGGGCCAGAGTCAAGTTATTTGACTAGTTTCTTTGCACAACTGAAGATAGTAATATCTACCTCAAAGGTTTACCATGATAATTACAATAGAAAAGATGTGTAAAAGATTTACAGATTGTAAAGCAATATACACATATAAAGTAGCGTATAGCATGAAGATATTTACAAGTAGATATTTAAAATGCTTCTGAGGGCAAATATGAAATCTTGGGGTCTTTTTTTTTAATGTTAACTATACTGACATCTAAACTTAATGGTTCTCTTCTTAAACTGCAGAAACTGCAGTTACTTTTGCACCAACCTAATAGCTATTTGTGTAACACTAAAGCTTTGGTCCATGGAAACATCTTCTCCATGAGAAGCCTGGCAAATGGGTAAGTAAAAACACATTCACCCAATGGCCTGGCATGCATCTGTATCCACTTGTGTTCTGGCTCCCATCTCCTTAGTTTCTGATTCAGTAGATCTGTGGAGGGTCCCCCAAACTGGTCTTACTAACAATTTCCCAAGTAAGCTGCTGGTGTTGCTGCTCTGGAACTGCAGTTTGAGAACTACTGCTCAAAATAAGGACATGGGCGACTCCTCATTGTTATACTCTGACACAAAGGTCGAGAGTCTGGTTAGGGACTGAGGAGGTTTATGAATTAGCATTTGTCATGTAGTAAGACACTTCTCAATGCATCCATGATTTCACCTTCTACCGTTTTAATAAATAAAAATACAAATCCATGATTCATTTTCTCCTAAACCTTTGCTGAGCATCTACCATAGGCCAGAAACTGCTGTCATATGCTATGATGTTATCATATTTGCTACAAGAATATGGCATATTTTTGAAAGATGCGGCTTTAAAGTATGTTACAATAAGTAATCAAAGTTTTGGAGAATCTCTTTTGAAACAGCTCTCAAATTCTATTTGATCTTCTTTTGAATTAAGAGTGCTTACCACATAGTAGATCCTCAAACATACTTACTGTTCCTGTTGTATACAAAATAATTATGCATGGACACATTGAGTAATTTTGTGAATATCTGCCAACAAAAAAATTGTTGAAAACAAGGAAAGAGTGTGTGAATATAACTTATGACTTCTTTTCACTATGCTAACATTATTGTTTGGTGTGTGTTTTCGCTTTCATGACTATTATAAAATAAACTATTTAGAAAAATTATATTAAAGAGCCTGGAAAATGTACTATAACCTACTGGAAAATCATCACATAAAGTATTTTAATGTCACTACTGCATCCACGAGAATATTTTACCTAAGAATATGAAATTGTGTTTTAAAAAAGAAGGTTGCTGGAGGAGCTAATAATGTGTTCTGTGAGTAAAGTTATACAGAAGAGTGATATCTTAAAGTATTAAGAAAGTTATTTACTTTAAGTCTAAAAATTAACCATATTTTAGACTTAAAGTAGCAAGTTTCTAGCTTTGCTTATCATTTTTTTACAATGAGTAGCTTATTCCTGAAAGAGAAAACACTGACAACATTAAAGATCCTAATTTAGGAATCCTAAGTACTATTTAAATTTTTTTTGCCATAAACTAGAGCAAGAAACTAATTAAAGATTGAACATTTTTATGAACTTGAAGTGATTTGTTTTGTATCTTTGTATGTAAGCCTTTCAATCCTTCTTATGGTTATAGGTTTTATGAGGCAGGGACCTTGCTTGTGTGTTTGTTTATTTTAAATTTGAATATCTCTCATGCATGAGCTAGTTGTTAGACAATGAAGTAGACTTTAATGATTAAATAAATGATTCAAACATTTAATTTCAAATAATCTTTTGGTAGAAAGTGAAAGCTTATAAAAATGTATAGTTATTATATTTCAAACAACAGTTAAAACTTAATTAAAACTAAGGAATTAAAATATGAATGCATTAGTTTTTCTTTTTTTCCTTTTTTTAATTTTTTTATTTTTTGAGATGCAGTTCACTGCACTTGGCCTTTTTTTCTTCTTTTTTGGGACAGGGTCTCATTCTGTTGCCCAGGCTGGAGTGCAGTAGTGTGATTTTAGCTCATTGCAAGCTCCACATCCCGGATTCAAGCAGTTCTGCCTCAGCCTCCCAAGTATCTGGGGTTACAGGTGCATGCCACTACATCTGGTATATATATATATATATATATATATATATATATATATATATATATAGTATTTTTAGATTAGCAAAATATCAGTGCTTTTATTTGGGAATATCCACTAGTGATCAAATTCATTTTTCAGTGAATTAACACACATGCATTTATTTAATATTTTGCTAATCCACTCAAGATAAGAGTGAACGATAATAATTCTAAATAGGCTATCCCAGGTAGGAAGAATAAATTTGTGTTAATTTGGGGCTTAGCAAGAGGAGTTAGTCACTTATGTCATTAAAGAAAAATAATAATTCACTTCAAACCAAACCACCAACAAACAATAGCTACAGGTCTGAATTTATAAAAACATTTAACTTTAACCAACTTTTGAAGAGAAAAGCATCTATTTGACTGTCAACTACAAAAACATTAACAGAACTTAATAAATTAATTTGTGAAAAATTTCTATTTTTTAGTGTGTTCTGAAATTACATGACTTTTATATACAAAATTAATCAGTTTAGTGATATCAAAATATACAAATTTATTTAGGCACAAAAATTTCAAAGTTTAATGAAATAGCAATACTCACTTTTTTACTTTGTTGCAGAAAGAGGCCAGACTCATATTACTGCCTTGAGGTACTTCGACTAGCTGAATGGAACAACCTATTGACTTAAAATTAAAAACTACTAAATTAATCTAATTTGGTGAAGAGAAAATATTAATATCATTCTATAATTTTATCCTGTTTGGAAGTTTAATTAATATTTCATTTTAAATTTAGTTTTTTAAAAATTGAAGTAATATTTACACATAGAAAAATGTGTCGATCTTAAGTATATAATTTGAGTTTTGTGGAAGGCATAAAACTGTGCTATCAATACCCTAATGACAATATAGAATATTTCTTTCATTTTAGAAAATGTCCCCATTTATTAAATCTGCATATCTATTTGATAACTACTGTTATTCAGATTTCTATCACCACAAACAAGATATATGTGTTCTTTTGTTTCTGGCTTCTTTCACATAATGATACACATATTTAAAAATTATTCCTGCTATCACACATACCAATAGCTTATCATTGTTATTGCTGACCAGCAGTATTCCACTGTGTAACTGTTCCACAATTTGTTTAGTCATCTTCCTGTTAATGAACATCTGGATTGTTTTTAGTTTTTTGTTATTTTAAATAAAACTATTAATGCTCATATACAAGTAATTATGTGAGCGTATGCTTCATTTATTAGGAATATATGCATGAATAGCTTGGGAATGCATGCATGAAAGGCTTGGAAATAAACAAATGAATAGCTCGGTCAGAGAGTGCATATAGGATTAATGAAACCATTTTTGCCTTATGCATTTTAAAACTCTGTTATTAGGTACATATTTCAATTTATTATCTCTTCCTGATTGACCATTTTAGCATTACAAATGACCCCTTGTTTCTCTAATAGTACTCAGCTGTGAAATATACTTTTTCTGATATTAATAATCAGACAAGCTTTTTCTGTGTTCTGGTTGAATGTTAAATCTTTTTGTTTCTTTTACTTTCAACCTATCTCTGCCTTTGTTTCCTAATATTGTCCCTTATAGACAGTAACTGAGTCATTTCTTTTTTATCTCATTTGTCAATTTCTGCCTTTTGTTTGGAATGTTTATTCTATTTACATTTAGAAATAGATTTAAGATTGTCTTATTTATATTCGTTTCTATTTGTCTTTTCTATTTTATTCTGTTCTTTTATTTCTTCTGACATTTTAATTTAATTTTATTCCTCTGCTGTATTTTTAGATTTTATTCTTTGTATTTTTTTAATATATAATTCATGGTACTAGCTCTGGGAATTACAATGTACATCCTTAATATATCTCAGTTTACTTACTATTGTACCATTGCATTTAACATGTAAGAATTTACAATAGCAAAATAACATTTAACCCCCTTCCACCCATTGTTATTATTGTCAAATAGTTTTTATCTGCATACACAATAAATCCTACAATAGCATGCTATTATATCGTTTGAGTCCATTGTCTTTCAAAAAATTTAAAGTAGTCATTTGTATTATTCAACATATATACTATTCCTATCATTCTTTACCCTTTCCTAGATTCCATCTGGTGTCATTTTCTTTGTACCTGAAGTAGTTAATTTGGCATTTCTCATGTGTCTGCTAGCTGACTAATTTCTTTCAACATTTGTTTACAGTAGTGTATTTATTTTGTTTTTGGTTTTGAAACTTATACTCAATGGATATAGAAATATGTTTCATTTTCTTTTAAAGAATTTTGAAATGTCATTCTATTGTCTCTGGCTTCCATTGTTTCCAGTGAGAAGTTTGCTTTCATTTAGGTTCTTGTTCCACTGTGCGAAATCTTTTCTTCCCTTTTTGCCCCCTTCCATAATTTTCTCTTTTGGTTTTTAGATGTTTGAGTATAAAATGTCTACATGTAGCTGACTTTGTATTTATTCCGTTTGGGTTGTGGTGAGCTTCTTAGATCTATAATTTGATATTTTCTATCAAATTTGAGTAATTTATTGACCATTCAAATTAATTTTGCTCTCTATTTTTCTTTCCTCCTGTTAGGATTCCAATTGTTTACATATTATGTTTCTTGTCCTATAAGCCTCTGAATCCCTGCTCATTTTTATATGATCCCTGTGTTTTCTCTACTTCAATTTGAATAACTTCTGTTTTGCTTTCAAATTATTATTTTTCTTCTATTCTTTCCTATCTGTGGTTAAGCACATAGAGTAACATTTTATTGCAAATACTTTGTTTTCAGCACTGGACTTGGTCTTTGTTTTTGATTGTTTGTTTTCTTGTTGTTTCTATTTTCCTGCTGAGATCATCATTGAGCTAGCCATTATAAACATTTTTATCTACTTGAGCATACTTTCAATAATCAACTTAAAGTCCCCGTGTTAATTCCAACATCTGGATTATCTTAGAGGCTCTTTTGACTGATAGGGTTATTTTCTTGAGCATGAGACAAAATTCCCTGCTTCTTTATGTATCTATATATTTTTATTTTATGTTGAATATTATAGATGTCACTTTATAAATCATAATTAAATTTTTTTTTCCTTTGGCAGGCAGTTAAAATCCTTCTTGTCTTATTTGCCTTATTATTATTCTTTTTTGTTTGTTAGGCCACATCTATTTTGGCTGATGTAGCATTCATTTTAGAGCACAAGTTTTACTCTTAAGACATGGCTTTGTAGCTTCATTTGAATGCTTGAAGTACTCAGCTCAGTCTCTTCTCTAATTTGGCCCAAATTTCTGCATTGTAACTTCAATTCTGTGTAATTAACACAATCCCGTCCAATTCTCAGTCAAAAGCTGACATTATCTACTAAGTCTTGCAAGCACATCCCAATACTTGGCCAAGCAGTAAGTCCTCTCTAGAGTTCTGACCCGTACCCATTTCAAAGCTACCTCTTCTTTAGCACTCTGCTTATCAAATCATAGCTGCTTCTGCAACTTGGAACTGCAGGCTCTGCCTTCTCAGTCAGTGTTGCTGCTTCTCAAATTGGGCTCTACCAGCCTGCATAGCAGCATGAAATTGCCCTCAAGCACAGACTGAGATGATCACAGAGCTCACTTTTCTCAAGGATTTATTATCTACACTGCCTATTCAACAGCTGCAATCAGCTACTTCATTTATTTCATCTACCTGTATATTCGTTTTTAGGAGTAGGGAAAGTTTAGTAATTATTACACTATTGTGATCAGAACTAGACAGCCCTAAGATTTCCTGAATTTTAATTTAGATCATTAGAGGTGGTACCTCTTTTGCAAGTGAATATGAATGAAGTAGAATTAGATGTTTCTTTTCCTATGCACTTACTCCATCTGTTATTTTACAATGTTGCCATTATTTGTTTGCAAGCTAATATGAGCAGTATCTATTCCTGAATTCAGGTACCATGTTTTCTTTTTTGCATTCATTCTGGATAGCATATCGCAATATACTTTAAGTATAACAACTATGTGATACATAGTTGTTGAATAAATAAAGAACCTGTCTGCCTCACCCAACACACTGCACCTTCAATAATATTTCTTCTGCAATAATATTTACTTCTGATTTTACTTGTATCTAGACTGAAGCAGAGAAGTAAGTAGAGAAATCTTCAAATACAGAAAAAAGCTCTAGTTACTAAAATGATTGGAAAGCTAGTAATAAAAGCATTAAGATGAGTCACACAATGAATACTTAATTTCCTGCCCTTGGAATGATCTCAATGGAAGTTGCCTGCCAATAGTCTAAGTTAAGAGCCTCTGGGTAGAGGGCCATTTTTTCTACCAATAATGATAGAAAGTTCCAAATCATTACAATGTGAATCAATATATCAATGTAATGAAAGATATAAGTGTTTGTGTATGTGCATTAAAAAAATAGAAAATATTATCCATGAAAGCTTCAATTCTGCTATTTTTATCAATGAAATGTAAGTATCATAACTAAAACTAAATAAAATTTTACAATAGTTTTGATGAACCTGGAACTGGAACTTTACAGATGATATTTTTAAAAATATATTTCCCTTTTTCTCAGAAAAAAATCATTCATACAAAAACACATTATTTATGACTTTTTTTTTTCAAAAGTGATAATGAATCGATTTCTCTTTTTATGGTCAGTTACCTTCATTACCAAATTAACCCAATATATTATTGAATGAGTCTTTCAGATTCATATGTTTAGACTGACATGTATTATACATACCTCTCTGTTCTCCTGCCATGTACTTTCCCACATTCTGGGTTGAAGAGAGCCTTTCAAAAGCATCAAAGAGGGTTCTACAGTGTTCATATGTCCACTCCTTTTGTTCTCTTCTTTCCGTATGAAGTCAGTTAAGAAAGATGAATTTGTAGGAGA
This sequence comes from Saimiri boliviensis, assembly GCF_048565385.1. NCBI lineage: Eukaryota > Metazoa > Chordata > Mammalia > Primates > Cebidae > Saimiri > Saimiri boliviensis. The sequence goes on from NC_133455.1 coordinate 112,274,457, forward strand.
AATGCTACTTTCAAATCCTGTATGGTAGTTATGATTTTCATTTCCTAATTCTTTCTGTAGATTAATTTTATCCATACTTGTGAATGATGGAGCTAAAACATTGAACCTGGAATCATCAGCACCATGATGTTTTCCTATGGGGTTTCCCCAGGGACATTCTTTATTCATGTTTTGGGGGTTTGGTAACACAGAAGGACTAAAACCAATTACTGGTGCTTTTCTAAGTTGAGGCCAGGAGAGATCAGGGCTTTTAGAAGTGAATTCATTCAAAGATACTTGGTGTGTTTTGTTTAATGAATGCCCTTTTGAGTCCCATTCTGGTGCACTGGGCACAGAAAAGGTGTTTTTATCAATTTCATTCTTGTAGTGTGCAGTTTTGTCACTGATCTCATCTACTATCTGATCAAAACCCAGACTGACTTGGCCAGAAGAATGGGGTTGATTTACAGAGGGAAATCCTTGGTGTTCATACTGCTTTTCATGTGATTCATTGGGATTTGGATCTGTGTGCCAAGAATATGCCATTTTTTATTTTATGTAACTGAGAGGGTTGACTCTGCTCCAAATATCTCCTTGATAATACAAAAGAAGACAGAAATTGTCCTAGAAAGAGGATAAAAGGAAAGAAAAAATATTTAATTTGAAAGATAAGAGCTTATAAGACAGATATATGATAAATAACTATAAACAAGTGTTTTGTGAACTTTTCTTAGCAAGCGAAATAATTCTTTAAGTACTATAAAACTCTATCAGGGCTTACAACATTATGAATCTGAAAGGAAAGTATTGACTTTGGATAGATTGACAAAACTCATTGATAGAAAAATAAGTCTACCTTAATTACAATGAAAGTTTCATGAATCTGTTTAAAGTCAATATTCTCCTTTTCCTACAGAATATCCACTTATTATTTGAGTAGAGAGAGAAATCTATAAGCATGTTGGCATGCTAAATAAAGTCTCTTTCTTATTAGCTAAACAGTCTCTTCTTGACCAGCAATTATCCCATTCATGGACATAGTTTTAACTCTTTTCTACCCACCACAATTCATCTTAAAATCATTAGCTAGACCCTTTCCTTTACCCCCCAAAACTCTAAATAATTACAAAGCCTTTTATACTTCTCTAAAATTACCAACATTAAATTAATCGATGGACTTAATGTTAGTAAATTCAAATGACATTTTTTAGTCCTTTTTGAATTTATCTCTTCACAGGATTCGATACTGTTCACCATACTTATAATTTCTTGCTTTCTTACTTTGGTTCTCTATGACACTGTACTTTCTGAGTCTTTCTGTGTTTGCTCTTCCTCAAACACTGTTTGTTTTTTTTTTTTGTTTATTTTTTTATTTTTTTTGTGCCTATTATGCATTTTCCATCTCATCCTTGTCAGAGCTTATTTTCTTCCCTATTATTCTTTTATTGTAAATTATTTCATGCCTCCTGTGGTTTAGATTACCATCCCATCCATTCGTCAATGACTTTAACCTTGGCCACTCTTCTTATTACTTAATCAATATCTCCATTTGGATTTTTTTTAAGTCTCCAAGTGAAAGTCCAAAACTAATCACAATTCACCCAAGAACCTGCTCTTATTTTAATGTTCTATAGGGCAAAAAGACCCATTTACTCAGTTGCTCAAATCAGAAACCAGAGTTTCATCTTTGAATCTTTCCTCAACTTTCTTCTTCAATATCCAGTAATCCACCAGTCCTTGTTGGATGTACTACATAAATATGTCTTAAATCTATCTTTCCTTCCCTGTTTATCACTGCCATAGGCCTCGTTTAAGGCTTTCATATTCTCACTCGAAACATTGTATTGCCCCTGGGACTGATTTTACATTTTCTGCAATCCGTTTTTGTGCTCTATGCAGTAATACAATGGCGTATGTTTTTTATTTAAGACACTAACCAAATCTCTTCACTGGTTACAGTTTTTCAGTGGTTTCCTACCATCTCAGGATAACATTTGCAATTCCTCAGTTGACTTGGAAGTGGCTTAATGACACCTGACACCAAACACTCTCTAGTTGCACTTCACACTACTCAGTTTAATTCTCTTCTTTTCATCATCCTGGCTTTCTGGCTCCTCAAAAGGACTTGATTTTTGATAACTGACATTTGCCCAGGGTGTTATCCTGGAAACTCATCCTACTTCTTGCCTTGCAAATTCTTTTTCATTATTCAGGATTTAGTTAAAATATTACTCCTTCAAAGAAAACTTCTGAGCCCCCAGAGAAGGTAAAACTACTTATTTTCTACAGTTTACGTTTCTCCTTGTGAGTAATAATTACACTTGTAATTACATATGTACTATTTCATTTTCCCACTAGATCATCAGATCATATTTGTTACTAATTTTTCTTACTTCTAACTCAGTGCCTAGTCCACTACTTCACTCAGAGTAGATGCTCATTTGTTGACCATATTATTTAATAAATTTAATAAAACCACAGTTAAGTTAGGAGAAAAATGAAATGTGAAGAATTTCCTTCACTTTGATGGATTTACTAATTCTCTTAACAGTTATGTGTGTGTATGTGATAAAGACAAAAACAATATTTTTTTATTTTTTCTTTTTTTTTTAATTCTGACAAAAACAGTTTTTAAAGGATAATTCTGGTAATGACTATCAAATAATTCTCTATTCATCTTTTTTTGCAATGCAATTTGATTTTTATTACATTGGCATTTAATTTTTTTTGAAAATCATAATCAGCTGAGGAATAAATGAATTTGATTTATTATACTTTACATATTCAGTAAAGTAATTAAACTGATAAATTTGGGAAAGATTTTCAAGAGATGTATGTAAATGTTGTATAGAGTAAAGTGTTAACCAGAAAATGAATCTCAAAATATTATTTAAAGCTATTATAGGGGGTTTCCAAGATGGCCAGATAGAGGCAGCTCTGGAATGCAGTTCCAGAGAGAGATACAGAAGCTGAGTGGTCTCCACAGTTGCAAACAAGGTACCAGGTTCATTTTGTAGTATGGTTGGCCAGTTGGTATAAAACAAAGAGGACAAGTTGAGGCAGTTGCACTGCTCCACCCAGTGGGTGCATGCAACTGACTGGAGGAATGCGGGCTCTCGCTCTCTGGAACTTCAGTTCGGATACTGCACTTCACCCAAGCCCTCCACAACCCACAGAACAGGAGATCTTTGCTGGGCTGAAAAGCCACCGTGAACTGCCTGAACAGGGCTGAGCAGCAACTCTGGAAGCACTGGCTGATGCTGAGAGAGCCTGCGGGACAGAGCTACCTGCCCCATAGAAAGAAAGGGATCTGAAAGCAGTGAATCAGGCAGTATGGCTGGGAGGATCCCTCCCCTACAAAGCCCAGCAGTCTGAAGCCCTTTCACTTGAGAGTATTGCAGCCAGTACATCAGTAAGAGAGTGACCAGGAACGATCAAGCTTGGCAGGGGGAAGAGCAGCTGCCATTGCAGAGGTGGGCCTAATCTTCCTGAGTAAACAAAAGACACAGTAAATCCATGCAGCAGCTCCACTCAATTGGTGGCAGCCTAGCAGCACCTCTGCAGGCAGACAAAGGAAAGGCCACCTTCCCAAGCAGCTACCTGAAATCAAAGCTAGATAAATCCAAGAAGATGGGAAGAAAACAGCTCAAAAAGAATGAAACCATCAACCAGAATGCCTCACCCCCACCAAGGGAACACAACTCCTCACCAGCAAGGGAACAAAACAGGATGGAGAATAAATTTGATGAATTGACAGAAGCAGGCTTCAGAAGGTGGGTATTAAGAAACTTCTCTGAGCTAAAGGAACATGTTCTAACCCAATGCAAAGAAACTGAAAACCTTGAAAAAAGTTTAGATGAAATGCTAACTAGAATAACAAGCTTAGATTGCTTAGAGAGATTTTGTCACTACCAGACTTACTTTACAAGAGCTCCTGAGGGAAGCACTAAAACCAGAAAGGAAAAACCAGTACCAGACACTGCAAAAAAGAACCAAATGGTAAAGACCAATGGTGCAATGAAGAAACTGTACCAATCAAAGGGCAAAACATCCAACCAGTAACAAAATGGCAGGATCAAATTCACACATAACAATATTAACATTAAATGTAAATGGACTAACACCCCAATCAAAAGATACAGAGTGGCAAACTGGATAAAAATCAAGAACCATCAGTACTGTATTCAGGAGACCCATCTCACATGCAAAGACACACATAGACTCAAAGTAAAGGGATGGAAGAAGATTTATCAAGCAAATGGAGAGCAAAAAAGAAAGAAAAAGAAAAAAGAAAAGAAAAAGAAAAGAAAGTGTTGCAGTCCTAGTCTCTAGTAAAACAGACTTTAAACCAACAAAGATCAAAAGAGGCAATGAAGGGCATTACATAATGGTAAAACGATCAAAACAACAAGAAGAGCTGACTATCCTAAATATATACGCATCCAATATGGAAGCACCCAGTTACATAAAGCAAGTTCCTAATGACCTACAAAGAGACTTAGACTCCCACACAATAATAATGGGAGATTTTAACACCCCACTGTCAATATTAGATCAATGAGACAGAAAATCAACAAGGATATCCAGGACTTGAATGCAGATCTGGACCAAGTGAACCTAATAGACATCTACAGAACTCTCCATACCAAAGCCACAGAATATACATTCTTCTCAGCACTTACTCTAAAATAGAATACATAATTGGTAGTAAATCACTTGTCAGCAAATGCAAAAGAACGAAAATCATAATAAACAGTCTCTCAGACCACAGTGCAATTAAATTAGAACTCAGGATTAAGAAACTAACTCCAAACTACACAACTTCATGGAAACTGAACAATGGGCTCCTATCAACTGGATAAACAATGAAATAAAGGCAGAAATAAAGATGTTCTTTGAAACCGATGAGAATGAAGACACAATGGACCAGAATCTCTGGGACACATTTAAAGCAATGTCTAGAGAAAAAGTTATAGCAATAAATGTTCACATGAGAAGCAAGGAAAGATCTAAAATTGACATCCTATCATCAAAATTGAAAGAGCTAGAGGAGCAAGATCAAAAGAAACCCAAAAGCCAGCAGAAGACAAGACATAAATAAGATCAGAGCAGAACTGAAGGAGATAGAGACACAAAAAACTCTTCAAAAAAATCAATAAATCCAGGAGCTGGTTTTTTTTTTGAAAAGATGAACAAAATAGACCACTAGCCAGAGTAATAAAAAAGAAAAGAGAGAAGAATCAAATAGATGCAGTAAAAAACGATAAAGGGGATATCGCTATCGATTCCACAGAAATGCAAACTACCGTCAGAGATTACTACAAACAACTCTATGCACATAAACCAGTAAACCTGGAAGAAATGTATAAATTCCTGGACACTTGCATTCTCCCAAGACTAAACCAGGAAGAAGTTGAAACCCTGAATAGACCAATAACAAGTACTGAAGTTGAGGCAGCAATTAATAGCCTACCAACCAAAAAAAGTCCAGGTCCAGATGGGTTTATAGCCAAATTCTACCAGATGTATAAAGAGGAGCTGGTGCCATTCCTTCTGAAACTATTCCAAACAATACAAAAAGAGAGAATCCTCCGTAACTCATTTTATGAGGCCAACATCATCCTGAGACCAAAACATGGCAGAGACTCAACTAAACAAGAAAACTTCAGGCCAATATCCATGGTAAACATTGATGCAAAAATCTTCAGTAAAGTCCTGGCAAACCGAATGCAACAGCACATCAAAAAGCTTATTAATCATGATCAAGTAGGCTTCATCCTGGGGATGCAAGGCTGGTTCAACATATGCAAGTCTATAAATGTAAAATCCATCCCATAAACAGAACCAAAGACAAAAAACACATGATTATTTCAATAGATGCAGAGAAGGCCTTTGACAAAATTCAACAGCCATTTATGCTAAAAACCCTCAATAAACTAGGTATGGATGGAATGTATCTCAAAATAATAAAAGCTATGACAAACTCACAGCCAATATTATACCGAATGGGCAAAACCTGGAAGCATTCACTTTAAAATCTGGCATAGACAAAGATACTCTCTCACATCACTTCTGTTCAATATAGTATGGAAATTTCTAGCCAGAGCAATCAGGCAAGAAAATAAATAAAGGGTATTGAGTTAGCAAAGGAGGAAGTCAAATTGTCTATTTGCAGATGACATGATTGTATATTTAGAAGACCCCATAGTCTCTGCCCAAAATCTCCTTAAGCTGAAAGCAACTTCAGCAAAGTCTCAGGATACAAAATCAATGTGCAGAAATAACAAGCATTCCTATACACCAATAACAGACAAACAGAGAATCAAATAAAGAGTGAACACACATTTACAATTGCTACAAAGAGAATAAAATACCTAGGAATACAACTAACAAAGAATATAAAGGACCTCTTCAAAGAAAACTACAAACCACTGCTCAATGAAATAAGAGAGGACACAAACAGATGGAAAAACATTCCATGCTCATGGTTAGGAAGAATCAATATCATGAAAATGGCCATACTGCCCAAAGTAACATATAGCTTCAATGCTATCCCCATCAAGCTACCAATAACCTTCTTCACAGAACTGGAAAAAAACCACCTCATATGAAACCAAAAGAGCACCTGCATAGCCAAGACAATTTAAAGCAAAAAGAACAAAGAAGGAGACACCACACAATCTGACTTCAAGCTATACTACAAGGCAACCGTAATCAAAACAGCATGCTACCGATACTGAAACAGAGATATAGACCAATGGAACAGAACAGAGGCCTCAGAAGCAGCATCAAACATCTACAACCATCTGATCTTTGACAAAGCTGACAAAAACAAGCAATGGGGAAAGGACTCCCTGTTTAATAAATGCTGTTGGGAAAACTGGCTAGCCATGTACAGAAAGCAGAAACTGGACCCCTTCCTGTCATCTCACACTAAAATAACTCCAGATGGATTACAGACTTAAACATAAGACCTAACACCATAAAAACCCAAGAGGAAAACCTAGGCAAAACCATTCAGGACATAAACATAGGCAAGGACTTCATGACTAAAACACCAAAAGCAATGACAACAAAAGCCAAAATAGACAAATGGAATCTAATTAAACTTAAGAGTTTCTGCACAGCAAAAGAAACAATCATTAGAGTGAAACAATGACCAACAGAATGGAAAAAAATGTTTACAAGCTACCCATCTGACAAAGAGCTAATATCCAGAATATACAAAGAACTAAAACAGATTTACAAGAAAACAATCAAACAAACCCATTCGAAAGTGGGTGAAGGATATGAACAGACACTTTTCAAAAGAAGACATATATGAGGCCAACAAAAGTGAAAAAAGTGCTCATTATCACTGATCATTAGAGAAGTGTGAATCAAAATCACGTTGAGATACCATCTTACTCCAGTTAGAATGGCAATCATTAAAAAATCTGGAGACAACAGATGCTGGAGAGGATGTGGAGAAATAGGAATACTTTTACACTGTTGGTGGGAGTGTAAATTATTTCAACCATTGTGGAAGACAGTGTGGCGATTCCTTAAGGATCTAGAAATAGAAATTCCATTTGACCCAGCAATCCCATTACTGGGTGTATACCCGAAGGATTATAAATTGTTCTATTATAAAGACACATGCACAGGTATGTTCACTGCAGCACTGTTCACAATAGCAAAGACCTGGAACCAACCCAAATGCCAATCAATGATAGACTGGACAAAGAAAATGTGGCATATATACACCATGGAGTGCTACATTGTCATAAAAAACGATAAGTTTGTGTCCTTTGTAGGGACATAGATAAATCTGGAAACTATAATTCTCATCAAACTGATACAAGAACAGAAAAATCAAACACCGTATGTTCTCACTCATAGGCGGATGTTGAACAATGGGAACACGTGGACACAGGTAGGGGAGCATCACACACTGGGGGCAGTTGAGGGGGGTCTAGAAGAGTGACAGGGGGTTGGGGAGGGTGGGAGGGACAACATGGGGAGAAATGCCAGATACAGATGATGGGGGAATGGAGGCAGCGAACCACCTTGTACCTGTACAACAACACTACATGATCTGCACATGTGCCCCAGAAACTAAAGTAAAATTAAAAAAAAAAATCCTGAAAACATAAAGGTAAAATTTTACTTCCCCTATATGTACCTCATGAAGCAAAACTGTAATTTTTAAAATTCTTAATAAATAAAAATCAATGCAGCAAAAAAGCTATTCTAAAAATTCATGAGTCACACAGCTATATTATTATCTACCTGAAACCCCCTTTTTAGAAATGGCAGTTTTTCTCTTTATGTTTGTAGTGTGAGCTATGTTTCGTTACAGCAAATTATACTCCTTCAACCGTCTGTCATGGAACTCAGAATTTTTCAGCAGGTGTTACTTTAATTTTGACAACAAGACTTAGTATTCTGTTCCACTCTTTCTTAGCTTGACTTGATCCTTTTAGTTTATTACGGTAAATGTAGCTACATTAAAGTGACTTTTACAATATTTGGTGTTTCCAAAACCTTGAGTTTTTAAATTTTATGGATTCACAGGAAGGTCTTTAAATAAGGTATCAATGGTCTGATGCTGACATTAAAGATTCCTTTAGGCTAGACCATCATGTTATTGTTAATAATGATGATACTTAACATTCTTTGAGCACCTACTCTGTGCTAATGCTTTATATATATATGTAAATATTTACATGTTTTTACATATTTGTTTCTCACTTCATGCTGTCAGATATGTAATATAACTACCACTGAGCAAATGAGGAAACTGAGGAACAAAAAAGTGTATTAACTTATCTAAGGCTTGAGTTTATATTCACAGATTTATTATAAACAGGGGTCAAAGGAAGCACATGGGTGAACATGACATACTAGGATGACATCTAGAGCACTTCTGGATTTTGGCCCTGAAACAGAGCGTTAACTCAACTCAACTATCTCCACTAAAAAGGGTTAAAAACTTTTTAATTTTTATTAATAACAATTTTTTCAAGTACAGCTCACAGCAAGCTTGAAATGGGTTAGAAGCCTGTTTAAAAAAATTTCATTATCATGAGATAAAGGAGAATGAGAAACACCGTTTTATATTGAAAATGTAATAAAAACACAGCCTCTTCCAGATCCATTTCTCAATATTAAATTTGGTTGTGTTAAGAAATTTCTAATAATTTTCAATCTTCTTTTTGCCATCATATTCTAGAAGCTACAATATTTCTTAGTTTATAAACAAATAAATAAAATGTTACTGAGTTCCAGCCAATAAATGTTTGCATTTTGCATTATGAAGTAATGTATAAAATTAAAATTCATACACTTTGAGTTTGAAACAACTACACATGTAGTTTAACAGCAAGTGTAACATATTTGAGAAGGCATGTCTGTGAGTTCCTGATTTAAGGAAGACTCAACTCCAGAACTATAAAAACGTATTTGGTAGGCAAAATTGTGTTCCCTTAAATATTCCCATGTTTTAATCCCTGGAACCTGTGACCATGGTAAGTTACCTGGCAAAGAGGATTTAAGGCTGCAGGTGAAATTAAGTTTCTGACCTTAAAATAGAAAGATTATCATACTGGATCCAGTATAATTGCAAGGATCTTTAAAATGGGAGAAGGAGGCAGAAGAGATAAGGCTGCTGTGATATGAGGATTGAATCCACTTTTGCTGGCTTTGCAGATGAAGAAAGGAGCCACAGGGCTAAGAAAATAAGTCTCTAGAGCTGGAAAGGTCAAGGGAACTCTCCAGAAAGGAATACAGCCCTGATGAAATCTTAATCTTAGCACAATGGGACCCATGTTGGAATTCTGACTTACAGAACTGAAACATAATAAATGTGTTGTTTTAAGCCACAAAGTTTGTGATAATTTATTACAGCAGCAATAGAAGATAAATACAATATACAAACTGAAAGGGGTATTTCCTAAGTTAACTGGAAAATCAGAGACTAGAATAAGTATAGAAGACCACATAAATAACAGCTCTCCATTTTTGGTTGGAAAGTTCAGCTCAATTCAAACAGTGATATTTGAAAGGTGGCATTATATTAATGACAACTCCTTAGTGTACTACACTTCTTATAACCATCTATTTAGTTCAACTTGCAAGAGGTCAGTTCCTGTTGAGGATTAATTACTTATCTGGCTTCAAAGAGAAAGTACAGACAAAATCTCAGCACCTCTCAGAAAAAGGACAGCCCCTACCAGCTGCTTCTAGTTTTTAAATCTACAAATGTATAAATATTATTCAAACAGCTCCAATGTTCAGAATAGAAATAAAAATATTTACTTACAAAAGAACAAGGAAGAAAAGGAACATTTCTGCAAACACTTGTTCTTCATCTAAAAAGTTCTGGCCACATTACTAAGTATATCTACAGGATAAAGATGAGAAGCATGTGGAAGAAATAAATTATGGGACCAAATAAAAATGATCTTTATTTCAGATAACAAATTTTAGGAATATAACATTCACCAATGTTTTAATTTATATAAATGTCATAGGAGATAGAGATTGTGCCAAGACAGAATGAATCAATGCCAATTGAGCTAAACCATCTGTATTTTTAGTGAGGGGAAGGGAAGTCTATAACTATGGCTGCTGACCTGGTTATGAGAGTATTCTAAGCTGGAAGGATATTCAGAAATTACCAAGTCTCTTTTCATCCTCTCAACCAATTCTCAAGTCTCTTCTCACATGCTGAACCAAGTGTATATGTTACACAGACACACACACACAGAAAATCATACTTTAGCAAGACACAAATCTGAACTTCCTCAGTTTGATTTGGTGCAGAAATACAAAGAGAAGAACCAAACATATAAGTAGATAGATAGATAGATCTTTTATTATTTACATCACCTCACGTTTTTCTTTTCAAATTTGGAATTGAGTGATAAGATAAACATTTTATTATTTACATAAGCTCTGATACTATTTTTATTTAAGTGAAGACAAGATGCTGGGGGAAAATATTAATCTTTAAACAGTCTCCATTGGCTGCCCTTTTATGTGAACAATTGATGTTTTCTTATTCACATATAATCTATAGATGTTTCACTTCTCATTAAACAGCCTAAAGTTTCTTGCATATGGAAAATTCAAAGCTATCATTTATTCTCATTTTTGAGAGATAGTGACTTGAATAAATACATTTATTTATTCACAACCTATTACTCATTTGCACATTTGTTTATTCAGTAGCTGTTTGTAATTTTATATGTCAAGCACTGTATAGAGCACTTGGAATAAAAAAGATACAAAAAAATATAAAATACAGCTCTGGCCCTCAAGTAGTTCATAGATACAAATTTATATTACAGTACAATATAGAAATCATTTTAATAGACACAGGCTCTATTTTATTTGTAGAATTTCATATAGAATATTGATAAACTTATTTTGTCTTAGAAAAAGTAAAGGTAAAATTCATGAAGAAAATATTTGAGATCTATATGTTGGGTATGTTTTTGTTTAGAATGTGCAGTATGTCAACGATAGTTTTGTGCAGGACATTGAGACCTGGTTTCAAGAATGTTTTGATTCCTAGGCACTGTTAAATTTTCAGATTTAAATATAATAAAGCAGTTGAATCAGTAATTCATTTAATGCACCTGAGTCTGTCTTAGGAGTAAATAAGACAATAAAAAGCCTCCTGTTTTCACATAACAACTTTGGGGTAAATGACTTTGTGGGAATAAAACCTGCATCAGAGAAAGTCATGGGGAATGAAGGAAACCCACAGACTGAATCCTGATAGTCCTTGAAATACGACACTTACTGGGGGCTGTGTAAGTACAACCTAGTGGCTTTTGAGGAAGAAATGATAATAGTTTGATCATTGTCAGAGAAATCTATCCTGAAGAGAATTCCAGGACAATGAGAACTTTGATCAGAAGATGTTGTGGCTGCTGTTTTCTCTGTCTACTGCAACAAACATGTAGATCCCCTTCCTCTGTTTAAGTCTTGTTTTACTGAGTGTTCTCTTAGTAATGAATGAGAGAACTAGAAAATTATTTTCAAAAATTATTTGTTTCTCAGGGAATTTTTTTTTACGTTAAAACTGTAAGCAAAGTCATTAGGAAAAGGTTTCAATATGTCAAAGTGAGTTGGGTACAATTTCAAGAATAGAAGACTCCTAAGCTAACTTGAAGGAAGTAACAGTTTTTCTGACAGGTCTGAGAAGAGGAAGAGGAGGTCCTTAAATTGGTTTCCATACAGAGGATATCAGTTTGCAAAGTCGAGGCCAAAAATAGGAAGGAAGAAAAACAGAAATAAGTAAAATAGAAGATGTGGAATATAAAAGGACAGATGAAGAAGAAAGGTGAAGACATGAAAAGGCATTTTGTTATAAACAAAGTACTATGTCATGAGTCACAGCAGTGAAATAGACCAACATGGTCTTATAACTTTATGGGAAAGAAAATTGTCACCAGACTTTTTGGCAGCAAAACCTCGTGCCAGAAGAAAATACTGTGATATGTTTTAGGTATTCAAGGAAAGAAAATTGAACCAAGAACATAAACTGACTGACTTCAAAATTAAAGCTTCTCAAACTGACATCACTCAGGAACTCAGGAAACATGCAAGAATTCAGGAAATATTGTTCTTATGGACTTTTATTAATAAATACTAGAGAACAAGCTTCTGACAATAAAAATGACAGAGCTGTATCAACATAAAGACTGTTGTTGATACTTAAATATTTAACATGTTTTTTGTGTTTTTTGTTTGTTCGTTTGTTTTTTGTTTTTTGAGTTGGAGTCTTGCTCTGTTGCCCAGGTTGGAGTTCAGTGGCATGATCTTGGCTCACTGCAACCTCCACCTCCCTAGTTCAAGCGATTCTCCTGCCTCCGCCTCCTGAGTAGCTGGGACTATAGGTGCATGCCACCACACCTGGCTAATTTTTCATATTTTTAGTAGAGATGGGGTTTCACCATATTAGCTTAGAAACCTCAGACAGATGAGTGACATATTGAAGACAGTTTTATATGACTATCCGCACTGACAACATAGACATATTAAAATTCAATTTTAATAAAAGGTGGAGGACATGAAAATAATTTATGCATTTTAAATAAAACTGTTTATTAATCATATAAGTGACTGTCCTAGAATTTTTATCTTCATAATATTTTGTTTGGAATGCTGGATTTTAAAAATGAGTAATTGTAGCATCCCCAGTATTCTGGAGAACCACTATTCTCTGTAGTACACATTGGAATTGAAAGTATCAGCATGAACTCATGATGTTTAAAAATCTCTCTCTCTCTCTGTCTCTGTCTCTGTCTCTCTCTCTCTCTCTCTCTCTCTCTCTCTCTCTCTCTGTGTGTGTGTGTGTGTGTGTGTGTGTGTGTGTATGTGATTTCTTATAACTTCGTTCCCTGGAAGGTCTAGAAGTATCAGCATGAACTCATGATGTTTAAAAATCTCTGTCTCTGTCTCTGTCTCTGTCTCTGTCTCTCTCTCTCTCTCTCTCTCTCTCTCTCTCTCTCTCTCTCTGTGTGTGTGTGTGTGTGTGTGTGTGTGTGTGTGTATGTGATTTCTTATAACTTCGTTCCCTGGAAGGTCTAGAAGTACTGTTCATTTCAGCACAATGAGCATTCCTCATATTCAGATTGTGTTACTGAAACATCATTTCCCAGTGAAAGAAAGCAAGGTTGCTTGGAGGACCAGTTGATTTCAGGATTGGGCAGATAGTGTATATGATGAGCTGGGATTTCCTGTGACTCTAGTTAGTAAGAAAGATATCAAAGAATACAAAGGTGTATCAGTAAAACCTGTGAGCTAACTCGAAGAGGCTCTTACTGGCCAATAAGCATAACAATCAAAATGGATTAAAAAATATCAAATGTGTTTATATCTATGAATTCACATGACACACATGCACACACAATGAATTAATTGTCTTTGTACAAGGCAGGGTTAATAAAGTATACAATCAAATATTTATTTTGTCATTGCTAAAATAAAACTGTCACTGGATAACTAAGTAATAGATTAGGCAAAGTTTCTCTTTGTAGAAGAGAAATTAAGTAATGAAATTACATCAACAATATTTTATCATAACTAATGAATTATAAAAACTAGGCATCAAGCATTGGTGACTGGTTTTATCACAAAAAGAGAGGCGGCCAGCATTTTGTGTTTCCAGATAAAGAATTCAAAACTACCATGAAGAAGTCTTACCAAATATTCTAAGTTGAATATATTTGATTAAGCCACTAGATTCAAATACCAATGCCTAGGAAAGATAGAGGTCAGAGGAACATGTCAAACTAAATCAGATGAAAATCTGTATGGAAAAAAATAATACATTTTTTTTTTAACAAGTAGATTTCTAGAAAAAAAAAACAAATACATTAATTTAAAAAGACTTAAAAATACCTACTCCACAAAATAAAGGAAAATAAAGCCATACAATTTAGGAATACAAATTTGCTTGATGAAATTATATAGGAAAGTAGAGAAGTGATATCAGAAGAGTGTTTACTCTTGGGAGAGAGAAAGGGAATTGTGTCTGGTAGAGTAAGCAGGGCTTTCTGGGTGGTAGGAAATTTCTTGACATGGGCGGTGATTACAAGGTTGTTCAGTTTCTAATAGCACATTAAGCTGTATCTTGATTTTGTGTAGTTTCTAATGTCACAAATTTAAAAAGTATTAGGTAGTGTGATTCATTGGATGTATGAAACTGAAGGACTTGCACAAAATCTACATGAAGATGCTGAGTGAGCAGTTGTTACCTGTGGCTCTTAAATTGAAGTGACAGATCTTATGGTTTATTCCATAAGCCTTGTTTAAAGAAGTTTAGGAGATTAAGAAGAGATAGTAATATGAGAATGAAATTTCAGTATAAGAGACAATAGGTATATAATGGATAGACCACAAAAAGAAAAGTACAGAATGCTCTGAGAGGTAGGAGAAATATAATGTACCACTGTTGTCTCATTTTGTCCACTTGTGGTTCTGGCAAGAGGAAAATAAGTGAAAAGTAAGCTGTTTCCTTTTAAGGACCTGACTGAGAACTGCATATATCACTTCTGCTCACATCTCTTTGCTCTGAAAGTATAACAGTAGTAAGGCTAGAAATGCAGTCTCTTATTTTGTTTGTCGTGGACCTAGGGAAAAACATGAGTATTTTATTACTAAAAGGAATAAATGACCTTATTTAGAAAAATCATGTTCGGATGGCTTTGAAGTTCTCTGGGAAAGCTGGAGTTAGAATGTGAAAAGAAAATGCTGAGCCGAGTGCAACTAGCAGGAAAGTCTCTAACAGATGTGGAGGAACAAGTTCGGGGGAGGTCAAGAAGTAGAAGAGACAGGGCAGTAGAGCAGGATGGCTGGGGACTCTAAGTTGGAAGTTTATGCTGTGCTGAAAAGGAGCGACCTGGCAGTCAACAGCCATTTAGAAGAATGTTCGCCTGTCTCCTGTTCCTTGGTATGTGGAACATGAGACAATGAACAGCTTCACCTAGAGTGTTGCAAAAAAACAGTCCTGAGAGAGAGCCAACTGTTTCTTACTAAAGGAGGTAAAGGAAGCCTAAAAAATCAGCAAAGCATATTGCCTAGATTAAATCTCAAGTGAAAATAATGTGTCCTGCTGTACATTTTACAAATTGAGATTCTGTCACTCTTCTTGCTTTTGTGGTGAAAAAAAATGTTAATCAATTCAGATGTAGTTCTTAAAATTACATATTTCATTTAAATACCTTTTAAAAATGTATAGATATTACTGATAGAAGGAGTTGGTATGTTAGTAAACAACTTCAGGCCTGTCAAAGTTACATTTTTAGAATATGAAACTATTCCTTAAGAGGATTTATATTTATAAAGTATTACATATTTTAATCATAAGGTAGTTACAATAGACTGTTTTCTGTGATTTAAAATTGTTTAGAATTAGAGTAAAACTATAGATCATTGTATAGCTAGCCATCCTGGTCCAAAACCATTTGGACTGCTTTGAATTCCTCCCTTGGGAACTAAGCCATTAAATATTTGCCTGGAAAACAGTAGTAGTCCTTGGGCCACATTTAATGTTCCCTAAGCTCAACATAATTCTACAAAACTAAAGCAGAATTTCAGCATCATTTAGTGAAAGGTAACAGGGGTTAATGGGAAAAAAAAGAGATGGGCTCAAGAGAGTTTTATCTTTACTCTTCATTAATAGCTACATAACTTTGGGCAAATTAATAAACATTTCTAACATCTAAAATTCATTATTAATAAAAATAAAGATATTAATAACTACCTTCCATAGTGATAATAAGTACTGTATAAGAGTAACTTGTTGGACCAGGAGCAGCAGCTCACAACTGTAATCCCAGTGGTTAGGGAGGCCGAGGCAGGCAGGTTACCTGAGGTCAGGAGTTCAAGACCAGGCTGGCCAATGTGGCAAAACCCTGTGTTTACTAAAACTACAAAAATTAGCCAGGCATAATGGTATGTGCCTAAAATCACAGCTATGCAGGAGATCGCGGCAGGATAATTGTTTGAACCCTGGAGGTGGAGGTTGCAGTGAGCCGAGATCATCCCACTGCACTCCAGCTTGGGTAACGGAGTGAGATTCCATTTTAAAAATAAAAAAAAAAATTTAAAAAGTAAAAACAAAACCAAACAAAAAAACAGAGTAACTTGTCAGTGTCTGACAAATAATAGCCATATCATTTTATAATTACTGTTTGTATGTATCCCTTAATCCATTAATGTTTGACTATTTTATTTAACTGATTCTATATATTTTAACTGATAATAATAATAAAAGAATGCATATTGTCACTTTTATTTCCATTTTGCATAAGCTTTATTGTTAGTTACCCAATATAATGCAGCAAAATTTTCCACTCATGCAAAAGATTACCCTTGTTTTTATAAATATTTGACTGTGAATAGAAATAAGTAGCAGAAACAAATAATTTCCTAATAGTCTCTTCTTTGGAGAACTCTAATATTGTGCTGAAACTAAAATGGTAAATAGTTTTTGCTCTTAAATGAAATCTCATTACATGGTAGTCGCTTTCCGGGAAATGGTTTGAGAAGACTTGTATGGATGAGCAAAACTTAGGGGAGATAATTCTCCATTATTGCCCTCTGCCCAGATGCAGGAGAGGGGAGAGAAATTACACATACCCCAGTGTATCTATTGCTGTCCTAGCGGCTAGAAATATGTGGATGTTCTTCACCAAAAAAATAAAATTTATAGGTGAATTAATTATTCAAAATATCAAAAATATGGACAAATACCTACTTAATGGTGTTTAATATTAATGTAATTGTTAGCATGAGGAAATAGGTTCCTAAGATTTAGATTTCCTAAGAAATCTAAGTTTCAGCCAGGTGTGGTGGCCCAAGTCTGTAATATCAGCACTTTGGGAGGCCGAGGCAAGTGAATAGACAAGGCCAGGAGTTTGAGATCAGCCTGGCCAACGTGACAAAACCCCATCTCTACTAAAAATAAAAAAATTAGCCATGCATGGTGGCACACACCTGTAATCCCAGCTATTCAGGAGGCTGAGGCATGAGAATTATTTGAACCCGGGAGGCGGAGTTTGGTGCACTGTTATGCACCACTATAGCCCAGCCTGGGTGACAGAATGAGACTCTGTTTCAAAAAGAAAAGAAAACAGAGAGAGAGAGAGAGAGAGAGAATGAGAGAGAGAGAAAGAAAGGAGAAAAGGAAGGAAAGAAGGAAGGAAAGAAATCTAAGTTTTGACTAAATCTTTGACAAAGTTATTGTTATGGTGAATGATATATATATAATTTAAATATTTAGGGAAAGATCTAAAAATTTTTTAAAAGGAAAATACAGGTTAATTCAATAATAAGGTGAACATACTGGCAATTTTAATGCTTCTGAGAAGACCACACACACACAATGATATATACAACAGAAAACTGCTTTTTAAAATATGGCTAATATGCACTGTTTGAATAGCCACATTTTATTTTCACTATTTAAAACAAGTATCTGAATTATGTCATATGATTCACAGCATAGGAAATACAACAGTGAGAATTCATCTAAAAATCAAAGTAGTGTAAGAGTTAAATGAATTAGTATAAGAAGGCTGAATGAAAGAACCAATAGGTAAACAAATTCTGAAAACTTTGTAACAAGTTGAAAAGTTACAAATTATAAAATTAAAAGCTGGTCAAATAGACTGTGGTTTTAGGAAATGATATCCCTAGCAATATCTCTAATCTTAGAATAATAATAACAATAACAATCAAGGTACTTGACGTCAATATGGTTGACTTGCTGTAGAATGGTATCTGGCTGGTTACATGACTCAAAAAGTTAAGCAAATATAAATTGGGAAAGCAAACAAAACATTTGTAGTATAGCGTTACCAGCCACCAAGACTGACATCCATTCAGTCAATTAAATTTTTATCATATGTAAGTCAAAACAGATTAAACAGGAATGGAAGGAAAAAATCCACATGTACTGGCTGGCACTTGCTTGGTATCTGAAGGAGAATAAATATGCCAGCCTGAGAAAATGGTAAAGAGATGACTCATTTTTCTGCTACTGCCAGATTGGGAGACGTAAGTTCCGATCAATTTCCTCCTCCACCCTGAAAAGGTTGTTCCACTCCACAGCAATATTTTTCAGTAGCAATAAGAGCCACATGGCCACTTAGCTTTCTACATGCTTTCTAAGACTAAAATTTCCATTAATGCAAAATGCTAAGTCAATGGTGACTGTGCATTTGTTTTGCCTCATGTAGGAAAGGGGAATAAATATTTGAGATACAAAAAAATGCCATGAGAGGTACAAAAACAGACCCATTCTGGCAAAAGAGGGACTATATATTGGTTAGAATTACCTAGATGGGTATACCTTCTCAAAACAGTCAATCAGACAATGAAAGCAATATAGATGAAGTCCAGAATTTAGAGAAATTAAGTGATTACTAGTGACCAGAAATCAGATGAAGTCTGTTCATATTTACCATCCCTTTAGCTGAAAATCTGAGAAACATGCTCTAACAGGTAACTAATGAGAGGAACCAGACAGGATGAGCTGTAGACATTATTTATGAGTCATCAATGGAGAGAACCAAAAGGATGAGTAATTAGGAAAATATATGTTAATATACATGTGGAAATATTCTGCAAGAAATAAAGCAAATGCTTATCACAACAGTAAAGAAGATATTACTTTGAAAATATATGCTATGTATAATTAATTATTACAAAATCAGTAGCTGTATGTGATTTATAAAATTAAGAAATCGTGTATTCTATTAAATAATGTATAAAATTAAAAACTAATAAAACAAAATGAAAAAAGAGAAGAAATTGAAAAAGAGGGAGATGTCAATGAAATAGAGCTTAATGAGATACTGAGATGTGAAGAACTTGAAAATTCAGTCACATATTTAAAATATTCCTTAAAGCAGAATTTATACATCAGAAAACTAAATTTTGAAATAAAATTAAGAAACACTCGATTTTATGAATACAGAGTAAGAATGAATACAGAATAAGAAGAAGTGATAGAAATGACTAAGAAGTGATTCTACAATTGTAACATTAATAGAAAGGAGAACTATCACTATATTATGGAAATCCTCAAAATAATCAGTAAAAGTAGAAACAACCAACATTGAAGATGGCCAAAAAACCCTGAATATGCATAATCTGCATATGTGTATGGCACATATTTACATAACTAGAAAATATATGTCTTGTGAAATTTTAACAATAAAGCATTTACTCAAGAAGAAAAGGAAGAGAAGAAGGAGGAGGAGGAGGAAGGGAGGGAAGGAGAGAGGAAGATAGGAGGGAGAAAAAGGAAGAGAAAGAAAAATCTATATGGACATATAATTTACCTTTAAAGACAAACTGCCTTAAGACGATGGAGCTATGTCTACCTCGCTCTAAAGGTAAATATGTTCTATAACAAACATTCAATTTTTCTTTTGTATGTGAGAGCCACTAAAACATATTTGAACATATGTAAGTGCTCACAAACCGTTGTGCATTTCTAATGAGTAATGTGAATCAGATCATAAAATTTTAATCAAAATAAGAACTCAAAAATAGGAACTAATAGTAACTATTTAAAAGTCAGTTAAGATTGACTAGGCCTAAATAATGATTGGAAATACAAGTTAATGATTTAAGCAATTACTCCATATTAATAAACTAGATGAAGAATCCTAGATTATATTTCAACTAAAACTGAAGGGCATGTTAAATTTTCTGTCTTACAAGAGAAAAGGGAATAAAATATGCTGTTTTCTTTCCATCAATTATTTTTCAGTTCATATATGTTTGTTTATATATACATAGTTGTTAAGTATTACAGACCTATTAGTTGGAGAAAAATATTGTGCACATTTTCCAAAATGCTAGAAGAATCAAAATGTGATAACATTTACATTATATTCAGCAGGAATATAGGAAATTAAAAGTATGTTTTAAGAATAGCAAACAGAATGGGCCCTGTGCTATCAATTACATCTCTAACAATGAAAAATACAAGCAGTTAATAAGATGAAAAATATTATGCAAATATAAGTTTTCTATTTGTATAGTTTTTGTGACAGAAACCCATAAAATATGAAAGCAAAGTTAAAAGTATTGCCAAATATATTACTCGAACATACCCACCTACACAGACACGCACACACACAGACATTCAAAATAAAGCAAGAGAGGCAATATTAGTAACAGAAAACTGTAGGCTAAAAGCATCAAGACCATTTTATTGACATTTTTCACGTAAGTTATAATAGATATGGGCATTTATGAATCAGATAAAAGTGTTTGTGTGTTTTAAGATGAATTAATAGAAACTTTTGGAATCTTATAACCAGCTCAGCTCAATGTATTAACTAACATTAACTTTATATTTATACTTTGTACATTTACCTTTTTCATCTGCCAAAGAGTGAATCCTTTAATAAGTAGTTTATCAATAAATCATACAAAAACACTTGTTTTTCATTTAATTTTGTATTCATGCATAATTCCTTAAAATGGTGAAGCATAAATGAACATACTTAAAATGTAAAAAATAATTTTTTTCACATCAGAAACCAAATATCAAGGACATATTTGAGAAGTGTATTTAACCAGAGCCCAAGTGACTGAAATACAGATTAAAGAAAAATTTGCCACTCATTATTCTAGAGAAGTCTTTACTCCTTGGAGTTTGAATAAATAGCCATGTATGTGCATATACAAAAATATAAAAACACACACAACCATGTAATAATCAAGCTGATGCTTATAAAATTATTTCAGTACTATGAGAGGAGAATGTTATCATGAAGACCCTAAGAAAGAATTCTCAAAATCACGGAGGAAAAGGCTTGCTGAGTGAGCAAGTGTTCAGATGCCCCATGCAGGCTTTTACAGCAGGCTATTAGTCTGGTAAGACAGAGGAGAAAAGAGTGATGATGCTAATCTCAATCTGCAGAAGACACTGTGCACTGTGAGCTAGGGACATGGTTTTTCTCCCCATGTCTAGAGAGATTTTTCTCAAAAGGTAGTGTGTGGATGAGAAAGTGTTCAGAAGCAATAGATCTGAATTCAGCCTGTCTGCTCACACAGCTGATTTTCTTTTGTTATCATATACAGTACTCCAAAAAGTAGCTATCTCAGGAAAAAAAGAAATTACTCCTATTCAAAGATGCATAATAACAAAAAAGTAATCATAATGGAACTGAAGCAAAAACTATCACAACAAAGGAGGAAGCCAATGTTATCTTGGGAAAAAAAAATTAGACGAAGAATGTAAGCCAATACTCAACAAAACAGTATTTCGAAAAGCAGAACAAAGTAAAAATGTGTTCTCATAACCTGTTTATCTCTAGAACATTATCATTAGTAGAAATTTTTAAAGAATGTGCTTAAGAGTGGAGGGAAAATTATCCCAGGAAGGTCTGAAAATACAGGAAGGGGAGGTGAGTGATGATTATAGTTAATACATAGATAATTCTGAACTAGCGTTTATATAAATGATAATAACAATTTCTAATCTGGAAAGCAAAATGAGTACGACATTGTTAAATACTAAATATAATACTATGTAAATTGGGATTGAGTAATCCAACTTTTAAAAATTCTTGTATGGAGAAAGTACAGATATAGATAAATTTTGATTTTTGAAGAATGCATGCTAAATTTTTAGATAATAAATGTATATTCAGATAATAGAGGATATATTTTCTACTGGTAGAAAAAGAAGAAGAATGAAAACAACAAACATCAGTCAAGTTGGAGGAAGTTCCATAAGTGAGGAGAGAGGTTGAGAAAAAGGGGACACTGATTTCAATCAGCTAAAGGCAAACAATTGCCTTGTCCTATCAAATTCAGCTGAAGCACAAACATAAATGTTCTCTAACATGAAGAAATGCAAAGCTATAGATCAGAAACACATAAATGTAAAATGTCTAGTTATGTTATATAAAATCTATACATTGTTATATTTTATTAAGACAAAAAGCTAAATGAGATTTGTTACGGATATACCAGAAATGAAAGACAAAACAGAACTGTTGGAAACAATAATTCAGGAGGTAAAGAAGAATACTTTATAAGGTAAAAATTCAATTCACCAGTTGCATATCACAGATACACACTTAAAAATCATTCATTTGAAATTTAAATGGCAAGTTTATACTGCTACAAGTAGAAACTAATATAATCACATTTATAATAGAAGTAATAGTAATCTCACATCATTTGTAGAGAGCAGTCAAAAATATACAATTAATAAGCTTAATTCAATGAACATATATGATACTGTATCCAATAATTGGAATTTACACCTTCTTTTTAAGGACAAGGATGCCTTATGAAAATTGATCATATATTTGGCTAATTCTAATATAATTCAAAGTCAGTATTATACAAACTGTTTTCTCTGTCCCCAGTGTAGTCAAAATCAGTAAAAATAACTAACAGAAGAACTCATGTTTTGAAACTTAAGAAAAATTTTAAAATAACTCGAACAGAGAAAAACCACAATAAAATTAGAAAAACTTTGAGATAAAAAATAAGGTTGCTAAGAAAAATACATATTTTTGCATACGAAATTCAATACACATCACTCTTATTTTATAGCTGAAAAACTTGAAAATATTTCAGACAACAGAAAACTAAATCGTAATTTAAAATGCACAAATTTTGTCATAAAAGGTCTATTGCTAAGATCTGATAACAGTTAAAATGGTTTTATGACCAAATAATTTAATCATTCTTTTTTTTTGCTATGATTATCTGTATACCATTTCATCAGATCATACATTTGGAAAACAGCAATAATTTAGTTAGAAATACAATACAATGCTTTTCCAGATTGAAAATGTTACTTCATTCCATTTTCTTCCTAAGCTCTAAGAGAATTGTACCATGTTTTGCTTACTTGAAAAGGGCTTCCTCACAACTAAAATGATCCCAGCTCTGGCAGAAGAAAAAGTGAAATCATAGCCTTGGGGTTCACAATGGCATCATAGGATCTTGTTTATTTCAGTGTATCAGTGAAGACTCACCCTACTTACTATGAACCCTTTCTATAGGAGGTAACCGTTGTCTTTTTTTTTTTTTTTTTTTTTTTTTGCCAGCTCACTTACGGTGAGCTATTTTCTTATGCTTAATTCACAAACTTGCTTTCCACCTGGTTCAGATGGCAGCTAGACATGCATAAAGAACAAATAACATGTCATGGAAAGAGCCCTTGAGTTGGAATAAGAAAACCTGGATTAAAATCCAAGCTCTTAATAACATGAGTGGTATGTGTTCCTTAACCTCGCTGAGTCTGTTTCCTAATATGCAATAATTACATTAGTTAATGCATTTAAAAAGGTGATCACTATGTAGAAGTTATATATTATGATTAGTTTGAAAGAATGGGGTGTATCTTATCTCTAACTTTAATCCCAAGCATCAGAAATACAATTGTCCATCGGGCGACAACATAAGGGGCAACTGGGACGAAAAATAGGTTCACACTGGCCTCAGTGAGCTCCCAAGAAAGAGATAGCTCACTGAAGCACAGAGGGAGAAAATGGAAAGAGAACAGAGCTTCTCTCCAGCAGGAGTTGCTGCTAGTTTGGATCCCATATGGTAAGAAATTCCACCTTCCATTTAACGATAATTTTCTCTGCGGACCATCATGGGGATGCCGTCTACAGGCCAGTGGCACAAGCTTCAAAACACTAAAAGTATACACTAAGAAAAATCTATCAGCAGCTATGAATGAAATAATCAGCTCAAGGCTCTCATGAAATGGTATGATATCAAATGCAACCTGTGGTGTCAGCTAGCTGGAGAGAGAGAGAAAGAGGCAGAGGGAAAGGGGAAAAGAAAGAAAGAATACATTTTTTTTTTTTTTTTCAGGAAAGATCTATCTTCTGGTTGTAGATTTTAGGGAATATTTACAAGCTGGATATCTCTGTTTCAAAATATGGCACAAACTCACTCAGATTTTAAATTCATCTACCATTTTCATATCACAGCATAACAAAAGAGCTACTTTGCCTCAATGATACATTTGAATTGAAATATCATGCTATGTATTTAGTTAAATATAGGAAGTTTATTTGTTTTAGTTTCTTACCTGACGCATGTATCTTCCTAAAATGAAACACGATCTCATTTCTTTTCAAGAGTCAAATACACTCACACAAGCTAAAACACTTTTATTTCAGGGGAACGTGATGCTTCCACTGGAAGCTTTTATTCCGGTTTGGCAGGTTGGGCATGTTTGGAAATCTATTTTTCATTGAACCCTGAAGGGTTATATGAAAAAAAAAAAGTTTGCACTGACATAATGAATGAAGGATTTAAGCCAAAAACCTAATAATAAATTAGCTTCTCTGTGGTACACGGAATTCAGACCAAAGATACTGATCAGCAATATACAAATGAAAATATATTTTTGAAAAATGTGTAAGGTGAGCATATTTCCCCTCAAATTACAGCTAAGGTTAATATGCATTTGAACATGGAGGTGGTTGGGTGTGGTGGAACCAGTGGTCTCAATTTGCAGGAGCAGAGGTGAGCCCTTGAAAAAGGTACTCTAACCATTCTGTGAGTTTCAACTATAGGGATTTTTTTAAAAAATTGGAATTTAATAAGTAATTTTTTCTAATTTAGAAAAATATTAAGTTTTGTTTAACCTTAGGACCCATAGTAAATTTTAATTTAAATATTATTTTTAATCTAATAACATTTTAAAAGAAATAGCCAAATAAAGAAATATTTACAAGATAAGCAAGTAGATGTGAGTAGTTTCTTGTTTTGGTATACTGCTCTTGAAACTGTACAGTGCATGGAGATTTTGAGACAACACAAGAAATTACATAATTGAATCCAGGTAAAATAGGTTCAGCCATAAGTAGGCCTGCTTTACTGGGAGAAAGTTTTAGGAAACAAAAATAAATTGGATTGCTCTTTTGTTTCCAAAATATGCCATAGTATCTCTTTGTTGTTGCTGTTTTTTTTTTTCTCTTGTTTTCCTTCTTTTTACATTTATATTAGTTTTCTTGAAGAATGATTTCTTACATAGAAGGGTAAAGAATAGAAAGTTGAGAATTATATCACTTTCAGGACTACTCATGGAAAGATATTTATAGTATTGTACGTTCAAAATTGTGAAGCACCACCCCCCAACCTTTTGCCCCTTCTGTTCTAAAGCTACGAAGTTGTGAGACGTTATAGAAAAATGAGAGCTTGACCTAGAAATGGAGGCTGATGCCATACAGGAAAATGATTACACCTTCATATTTTAATAATTACCTGGACTGCACTTCTTAGCTTTGGAACTTTGGAGAGATGACTTTAAAAATAACTTTACGTGTAATGATTTTTTTATTCAAATACATTTATGCTACACCCTTAAAATCTCTTTAAATTAATACCTAAAATGAGCCACTATTTAAGAAAAATCATCCTTTCCAAAATGGAAACATTTTGGATCAACAAATCTCTTATCACACATTAAAGTAGGCTCATACATTTTGCAGGAGGACTTATGAGAGCGGGACTGGGTTGAAAAGGAACAATCTAATCTTGATAAAACTGAAAGATTAAGTTTAGAAGAGTTTGATAGTCATTATTCATGAACAAGAAGGGGTACAAAAATGTACCTTGTACTTTGTTTCCTTTGAAAATATGTCCTTCAATATTTTATCTTTCCTTGCTTAACACGTATGATTACCTATTTTTAGTAGAACTTTAGATTAAAAGTAAAATCCAGAGAACGATTATGTTTTTCTAAAATTTACTTTTTCATGGCTATATCCTATGCCTAAAATTTAAACTTGAAAAGCCTTCTGTCTTACCTGGTAGTAGCCTACTCCATTTTTTAGGTAAAGCATTTAAGTCATAACTATCAACCTTCTACAATGTAACACAAATTTTATTTAAAAAGCAGTCTTTACAGTGCAAGTTTAATGGGTTTCCTATATGTTGTATTAATATGACTTAGGTTATTTTGTTTATGCATTTTATCGTAAAATGCAAAATTTTAAGTGTCATAGTGAACAACCTTCTAAAACTTTCCTGCTTGTTACATTAAGAAATCAATGTCAAATTATAGATAACCTATTTTTTCTAAATAGGCTTATTTCCCTCCACTCTAAAGCAAATGTAATTTCTTTGTTCAAAATGTCTCCATTTTCAGAACGCACACAATAAGGTAAGTTCTACAAATTCCTTACTCATCAGCCTGTAGTCTTGCTCAAACCTGGGAAAGATTTTTCAACACTTGCTCAGCCAGTACGTAGAACTTAGTAAAGTTGTCTTTAAAATTTAATATAGCCGGGCGCGGTGGCTCAAGCCTGTAATCCCAGCACTTTGGGAGGCCGAGGCGGGTGGATCACGAGGTCGAGAGATCGAGACCATCCTGGTCAACATGGTGAAACCCCGTCTCTACTAAAAATACAAAAAACTAGCTGGGCATGGTGGCGCATGCCTGTAATCCCAGCTACTCAGGAGGCTGAG
Organism: Saimiri boliviensis; assembly: GCF_048565385.1. NCBI lineage: Eukaryota > Metazoa > Chordata > Mammalia > Primates > Cebidae > Saimiri > Saimiri boliviensis. The sequence continues at coordinate 112,301,409 of NC_133455.1, forward strand.
ACAGGAGAATTGCCTGAGCCCAGGAGGCGGAGGTTGCGGTGAGCCGAGATCGAGCCATTGCACTCCAGCCTGGGGAACAAGAGCGAAACTCCGTCTCAAAAAAAAAAAAAAAAAAAAAAAAATTTAATATAAAGAGTTGTGATTCAGATTGAAACTGGCTACCTGCAGATTTCACATATGCTCAGCATTTTCCATCTCATTCTCTTTTTAATGTTATTTGTATATACCCATTTTAAAGCAGGATCTCACTTTTTAAGTCAGAAGTTCTGATAGGGTTTCTACTGGGTACATGGCAGCTGCCTAGTACTGGTTATAAAGTGATGAAAAAGACCAACAAAGTTTCTGCTACCATGAAGCTTCATGAACAGCTTCCCACTCTGTTGCTTACTAGATGACCTCAACCTAGTTAGTACCTGGGTGAAAACCAAAAAATGCAGTTGCAGATAATAATGCAGCTACTTGAAGATTTCTATTTTAAATATAGGAAACTGACAAAGAAAGAAAAATGTTTTGATCAAGTTATTATTACTATTGTTTTTTTTTTTTTTTTTTTTTTTTTTTTTTTTTTTTTTTTGAGACAGAGTCTTCACTCTGCTGCCCAGGCTGCAGTGCAGTGGCACCGTCTCGGCTCACTGCAACCTCTGCCACCTGGGTTCAAGCAATTCTCCTTCCTCAGCCTCGTGAGTAGCTGGAATTACAGGCATGCACCACCATACCTAGCTATTTTTTTTTTTTTTTTTTGACCAGGCTGGTCTCAAACTCCTGACCTCAGGTAATTTGCCCACCTAGGCCTCCCAAAGTACTGGGATTACAGGCATGAGCCACCTCACCCAAACTTGATCAAGTTATTTAGAAGTTAAGTGCTAGCTGCATTGCTGCTCTATTAAAAAGTAAATTGCTCATTCAATCACTTTAGCCTAAGAAGAGGGAAAAAATAAATCAATAGAATATAAAATTCTTTATAAAGATAGAGCTTTTAGATATTCTAAAATACTATTTGTTTAAAGTCTAGCATAAATAAACAAAATATTGATGTTGGTATTTCTAATCCTTATACAACCTGAGCCTCAACATTTTTAACTAAACTTGATCCAATCATTTTATTTTAAAAGGGTATTCACTATTAAAGAATCAACACAGATGAGAGGCTCATTATGGAGTAGAATGAGTACATATATATGATGGAATCCTCTTCAACTTTAAAAAAGAAGGAAATCCTGACATTTGCTACAACATGGCTGATCCAGAGGGCATTATCTTGAGTAAAATGAGCTAGACGTAGAAAAATAAACACTGCATAATCTTACTTATGTGTGAAATCTAAAAAAGATCAAAATCACAGAAGCAGAGAGTGAAATGATGGTCACCAGAAGCTGCAGGTAGGTAGATTGGGGAGATGTTGGTCAAAGGATACAAAATTTCAGTTAGACAGGAGATCAAAATCCAAGAGGTCCATTGTACAACATAGTCACTATGGTTAATAACAATGCACTGTATACTTGAAAATTTTTAAGACAATAGATTTTAAGTATTCTCACTAGAAAAAAAAAAGGTAAGTATGGGAAGCAATATGTGTATTAATTAGCTTTATTTAGCTACTCCACAACATATATGTCAAAATATCATGTTGTACACTGCAAATATATACAATATAAAGAAGCAGATTGAACAGTCATCTGCTGTTTTCATTATTCATTTGAGAAAAAAATAATGCTTTAATAATATATGCTGAATATATTCTGTGGTGCCCGTTGTTCAGCAGGAGCGGATGTAGACGTTCCAACCCTCTTCCTACTGGCCATGACTGACTCTAGTTTCTAAAAAGCTAAAAATGACACGTCCCATATGCCTTTGCAGCTGAGAGTCAGGATGAGAGTTGGATTCTACCAAGAAGTTGTATGTGTACAAGGTACAAGATACAAGCAAGGAGTTTGTTTCTTCTTTTTCTTTCTTTCTTCCTCCCTTCCTCCCTCCCTCCCTTCCTTCCTTTTCTTCCTTTCTCTCTTTCTTTTTATTCTCTCTCTTCCCCTCCCTCCATCTCTTTCTCCTTCCTTTCTTCCTTCCTTCCTTCCTTCTTGCCTGCCTGCCTTTTTCTTTCTTTTCTTTCTTTCTTTCTCTTCTACTGGCAAGGAAGATCTTGTGTTTTACAGCAATACTGCTGTGTCTATTCTTCAATTCCCTTGGTGTTGAGAGGTAGCTGTGGCAAAAGTAGGGGGGTGACAGCTAATTCCCAGCTTTCTAATTTTGAGATTGCTTTTAAAGTGGATTGTTAATTAGTGATAGTTCTACTGGTGATCTCAGTCCCTGGGTATGTCAGTTCTACTGTGCTGTGGTCTAGCCCAGAGCCCACAACTGTGGGTCTTCATATCATTATTGCAAAAAGTAGTCTATTCTCTGTATTAATGATTTTTTCCTGCTTTACATATTTAGATTTGTTTCTGAATCACAGTAGTACATCAACCCAAGCGTTGTCACCCCTTATCTTTTCTTAACCTGGTTCCACAATGGGGTTTCAACTGCTCACAGGCCCATCCAATTTATGTCTTTACAGTCTTCCTTTTGAGAGGTAGGATCCTGTGTCTAAGCTCTAGACAATGAAATAAACAGAATATATTTGGTACTGCTGGCTTTGTCCTTAAAGAATAGAGCATGCAATATTCTGGAATCTTTTACTCTTTCTGATAGTTGTGTCATGGCAAAGGCTGTTTCCTGGAATCCAGAGATAGAAGTGACATACTGAGAATAGAAGAGTTGTCCTGTCCTGCCAATCACGAGCAACCTACCACTTGATATTTAGTGAGACATAAATTTTTATCTTGTATAAAATGCTGGGTTTTAGACTCTCTTTCTATGTTTTAATGGCATCTCATCTGAAATGAAACATGACTTGGTTACTAGAAGTAGACTCCAGCATAATAAAAAAAAATGACAGTTTGGTCTAAGGTTTGAGAGCGGGTGAGAACACAGATATTGCAAGCTAGAAAGTTAGTAATTCTTTATGATAAACCATTTAATAAAACTGTCATTTGCAATCCTTAAAAGGGGAGGTTACTTGCCAAAAGAACATGTAACCTCTGTGAACTGCTGAGGAAGATTGAAAACACCGAAAAAACATACAATGTTTATCTATGTTGTCTATTACTTGTGCAATGTTCTGCGACAATAGGTACTTGAGCTAGTTATAATAGGTGATTCTAAAAAAAGCAGGCTTGGCAGTAAACAGCCCTCTGACATTTTTCAAGTGCCCACATTAAAACCTCTCAGTTAATTGAGGTTCATTACAGTTTCAAAGGTTAGGCTAAAAGTGATGCTTTCTTGCCTAAACTAATATTTTTAGATAGCTTCAAAGTAGACACTCTTTAATTGAAGGAGAGCAAATTGTGCTAAGCAAAGAAACCAGACAATAATAATAATAAAAAAAGACAGTCAGCATGCATAGCAACATTGTCTGGGTTAGGTCTTTGGTTATGATTATTTGCCCGTGATTCTGACTGGAAACAACTAGACCAAAAGCATACTAAGGTTTTGAGAGAATTGCATTGATCTACAAAAGCCAATCTGTGTTTGACCTTAAAGTATCTCCCATGCCCCGCTACTGGTTTGGCAGCATATACATCACAGAACATGTGCAGCTCCAAGGAGAGAATATTTTCTAATTCTTTCTTAAAAATATAATTATATTTTCCCTGTCCAGTCTATCATTGATGGGCATTTGGGTTGGTTCCAGGTCTTTGCTATTGTAAACTGTGCTGCAGTGAACATTCGTGTGCACATGTCCTTATAGTAGAACGATTTATAATCCTTTAGGTATATACCCAGTAATGGGATTGCTGGATCAAATGGAATTTCTATTTCTAGGTCCTTGAGGAATCGCCACACTGTCTTCCACAATGGTTGAACTAATTTACACTCCCACCAACAGCGTAACAGTGTTCCTATTTCTCCATATCCTCATGTGGCACATAAACACCATGAAATATTATGCAGCCATCAAAAACGATGAGTTCGTGTCCTTTATAGGGACATGGATGAACCTGGAAACCATCATTCTCAGCAAACTGACAGAAGAGCAGAAATCAAACACTGCATGTTCTCACTCATAGGTGGGTGTTGAACAATGAGAACACATGGACACAGGGAGGGGAGCACTACACACTTGAGACTGTTGGGGAAATAGGGGAGGGACAGCGGGGGGTGGGGGAGTTCGGGGAGAGATAGCATGGAGAGAAATGGCAGATATAAGTGAAGGGGAAGAAGGCAGCAAATCACACTGCCATGTGTGTACCTATGCAACAATCTTGCAAGTTCTTCACAAGTACCTCAAAACCTAAAATGCAATAAAAAAATATAATAGTTATAGAGTAACTAAATACATCTGAGAATAAAATGGATACATATTTAGAATAAATAATTCATTTATTGAATATATATATTGAAATGGAGTTTCACTCTTGTTGCCTAGGCTGGAGTGCAATGGCATGATCTCAGTTCACCACAACCTCCATCTCCCAGGTTCAAATGATTCTCCTGCCTCAGCCTCCCAAGTAGCTGGGATTACAGACATGTGCCACCACACCTGGCTAATTTTGTATTTTTAGTAGACGCAGTGTCTCTCCATGTTGGTCAGGTTGATCTCGAACTCCCAACCTCAGGTAATCTGCCCGACTACACCTCCTGAATATTTACATTACTCTATAACAATGAATATAAATCAGGATGATTACAGGCAAATCAGTTATTATGATCACTATAGCAGTAATGGACAAATAATCTCATACAGAAATGAAAATAGAAACCATAAGTAATAAGGGACAAATAAATTTCACCAAGATAACATAATTCTTCCTCAATAATCAAGGAGATTATTTTACTGCCATAGCAGAAAAGTTCAAAATTCTTATCCAGTGATATTTGATCATTGCCTTGAAAAATGACAGCTGTGCCTTTCCTCTTCTTCTACACCTGATATTTGGGTGGTAGACTGCAAGTTGTTCTCCAGAATTCTTTACCCTAATGATGGCTAACCAACCAAAGGCCATCTTTTCAATCCTTTCTTTCAATTAGATGTGGGCGAGTTACTGGTTGTAGTCAATAAAATATGGAGAGGAATGATGCCTGATTACTCTAGTTGTGCTCTTAAAAGAATTATCTGTACACTCTCCTGTTTACTCCCCTGCCCTCAATGCGCCTACCATCAACCAACTGGGAGATAGTGAGGAAACCTTGCACTGAACATGGCAAAGATGTATTTTACAGATTCTGACTGTCATCTTAGATATAAAAGAAAGAAAATGAAAACACGAGTGAGAGAAATTTTATCTTGTTTACACTGCTCCATTTTGAGTATTTTTGTTAAGGAATTTAGATAAAAACTGTATTAACTCCTACAGTAGACATAAATTCAAGTAATTACTGTTCTTAAAAATTCATTTACAGAAAATAGAATCAGAATAGACTGAAACTATTTCTTTTTAAATTTTTAAATAAAAATTAAAAACATTTTAAAATAAAAATTTAAATTTGTTTTTATTTTTGTTTTTTTTGTTTTTTTTTTGGATGGAATCTCACTCTGTGGTTCAGGCTGGAGTGCAATGGTGTGATCTCAGCTCCCTGCAACGTCCACGTCCAGCTCTTGTGATCCTCCTGCCTCAGCCTCTTGAGTAACTGTAACTATAGGAGTGTGCCACCACACCCTGCTATCTTGTATTTTTAGTAGAGATGGGGTTTCACCATGTTGACTAGAATGGTCTCAATCTCTTGACCTGATGATCCACCCACCTCGGCCTCACAAAGTGCTGGGATTGCAGATGTGAGCCACCATGCCCAGCCCAAAGTGACTACTTCTAGGTGCAAGTCCAAAATGAGAATATTACAAATCTTAAAAATAGTACAGAAACACCCTGCCCAGGCCAAACTTTTCTAGGTGCAAGTCCAAAAATATTACCAAAAAATTATAAATATTACATAATATTTAAAAATTATAATAAAATATGCATGTTTATGAATACTGGGGGCAGCTATTAAATTACATAATATTTAAAAATTATATTAAAACATGTTAATATGTTTTAACATTAATTTTTAAATATATATTAAAATATATTAATAGGTTTACATTAATTTAGTATAAACATTAAAATATGTATGTTTATAAATAATGGGGCAGTTGTTAAATTATATAATATTAAAATTTATATTAAAATATGTTTATAAATAACTGCCCCCATTCATTTATAAACATATATATTTTACTATAATTTTTTTAAAATCCCCTGTTACTAATTATTAGAGTAATTGTAATAAACATTCTTTCACAGGTTCACATCTTAGAGATTCCTACAGCTCTCCCCATGGGCTGTTAAGGAGTCAAGAAACAATGGTCACAGATCGACCACGGGAAACATGATTTCATAAAGTCTAGGGTTCCATTCTGAAAAGAGAAACAAAACAGTAACCATAGAAAACAATCTACCTTAGATCATTAAGTGCTTGTAAAATTAATGTTCAAAAACTAATACAAAGTACACACAAAGGATTGGTTTTTAAATTCCTCTAACTCTTTAAAAAATAAAATTAAAAAAATATATTCTTCTATGCTGAAATTTGTTAACTAAAGTAAACTGCTCATGTTTCTCCATGTTAAGTACTAGGCTCTTCCGATGCATTTTTTTTCTCTTACTCATGTTTGTCTCTTCAGAGCAGCCTCAAAAAATGCTCACTGCTTTATGGCTTACAGAGTTGCTCAAGCGGGAAGTAAACTGAAACATGCAATCTGAGGAATGAGGTGCAGAAGATGAGGTTTGGCTAATTGCTGTCTTAAATATGAAAATAAAAATTTAGTTGAAGCTGCCAGATTGGTTATTGGCTAGTTTTATCACTAACCATGGTGTGTTACCATACCAGCCAGATAATCAGAATATAGAACATAAGAGATAGGGATGATCAAGCTGGAATTACTTTGTGAACATTTGGAAAATATTTATGTATTTTCATAATATGTACAAAATACATAATATGAAAATACATAAATACATAATATAATGTATTTTATAATATATAATTATAATACATAATTTTATAATACATAATAATATTATGTATTTTCATAATAAGGACATAAATATTATAGTCCTTCAAGAATTTCATTGTGGTGCAACTCCAGAGCATGACAGTCACTGGGTTAGTTTCCTTTATGTCTATTTTTAACTCTTAAGGTTAAAGTTATTTAGATAAGGCCTTCTTAATAGCTTCTCCTGTACTTCTGAAATTGCATTGTTCTTTATCTAAACAAATCTTGAGGTATTTATATCTTTCTGACTTGTTTGGTAATATGTGTATACACACACGTTTTACTCTCCTAGTGTAATATAGAATCTGTTTTATTCACGTATCTTTGCTTCTTGATCATAAGCACCAATTTTTTTTTTAACAATTGATTGTCAATAGGTTTTGATCCTGCTTCTGTGCCTTTTGCATTTCCACATCTGTTTTGTATTACTTCTAACTTGACTATGTGTGTTACAAATAGCTTTTTTTTTTTAATTTACTGACTTTTATTTCTTTATTTATTTTCTTGCCCACTGGAGACAAAGCTGATGCAGTAAGGAGATAAATTTTTCTTCTTTCCCGTAAAATTTTTTTAACACAGCTTTTAAAAATGTTTCTTTTAAAAAATCTATTTTTTGACTATGATCATTTTTCTTGAGATATAGTTTATACACAGTGAGATGCATAGATTTTTTTTAGTTGTCTTACAAAATTCTTTTTATTATTATTATACTTTAAGTTCTGGGGTACATGTGCAGAACATACAGGGTTTGTCACATAGGTATACACATAATACAGTGGTTTGCTGCATCCATCACACTATCATCTACATTAGGTATTTCTCCTAATGTTATCCCTCCCTATCCTCCACACCCTGCTATCTCTCCTCTAGCCCCTTTCCCAACAGGCCCCAGTGTGTGATGTTCCCCTCCCTGTGCCCATGCGTTCTCATTGTTCATCACCCACTTATGAGTGAGAACATGCTGTGTTTGGTTTTCTCTTCCTGTGTCAGTTTGCTAAGAATGATGGTTTTCAGCTTTATCCATGTCCCTGCAAAGGAAATGAACTCATCCTTTTTATAGCTGTATAGTATTTCATGGTGTATATGTGCCACATTTTCTTTATCCAGTCTATCATTGATGGGCATTTGGGTTGGTTCCAAGTCTTTGCTATTGTGAACAGTGCCACAATAAACATACATGTGCATGTGTCTTTATAATAGAATGACTTATAATCCTTTGGATATATACTCAGTAATGGGATTGTTGGGTCAAATGGTATTTCTAGTTCTAGATCTTTGAGGAATCATCACACTGTCTTCCACAATGGTTGAACTAATTTATACTCCCACCAACAGTGTAAAAGTGTTCCTATTTCTCCACATCCTCTCCAGTATCTGTTGTCTCCTGATTTTTTAACACTTGCCATTCTAACTGGTGTGAGATGGTATCTCAATGTGGTTTTGATTTGAATTTCTCTAACGACCAGTGATGATGAGCTTTTCTTCACATGTTTGTTGGCTGCATAAAAGTCTTCTTTTGAGAAGTGTCTGTTCATATCCTTCGTCCACTTTTTGCCACACATCTGTAACCATCTGATCTTTGACAAACCTGACAAAAACAAGCAATGGGGAACGGATTTCCTATTTAATAAATGGTTTTGGGAAAACTGGCTAGCCACGTGCAGAAAGCTGAAACTGGATCCCTTCCTTACACCTTAGATAAAAATTAACTCCAGATGGATCAAAGATTTAAACATAAGACCTAACATCATAATAACCCTAGAAGAAAACCTAGGCAATACTATTCAGGACATAGGCATGGGCAAGGACTTCATGACTAAAACACCGAAAGCAATGGCAACAAAAGCCAAAATAGATAAATGGGATCTAATTAAACTAAAGAGCTTCTGCACACACAGTAAAAGAAACTATCATTAGAGTGAACCAGGAACCAACAGAATGGGAAAATATGTTTGTAATCTGTCATCTGACAAAGGGCTAATATCTAGAATCTACAAGGATCTTAAACAAATTTACAAGAAAAAAACAAATAACCTCATCAAAAAGAGATGCAAAGAGCTTAAGTGCACAGCTTGATGTATTTTGAAAAGTCCATAGACCTGTCTAATCTTGTCAAGATATGGAACATTTCTATCATCCCAGGGAAAGTTTCCCAATATGTCTTCCAAAACAACTGCTACCTTTCCTCCCAGAGGCAATCACTGTCCAAATTTATATTAATGGATTTTAGTACATGCTACCCCAAACATGGCATTTTGACATTTAAGGAAAGAGCAGAAACAGGAAATTTGCTCTTTGACCTTCTCCTGCCCTTCTCCTCCGAAGCAGGTTGTAAAAGAATTCTCTGCCTTTCTTCAAAAGTAGGTCATAAGACTTTTCTTTGGAGAGGTACTCTCCTCATACGCAGAGAAAAGACATGTATGTTTCTGAAGACAGAGGGACACAGAGTCGAATTTAAACAAACAGGCCCTGCTAAGTTCCTCCAAGTTTATTACCATTAGATTATACATCTCCTTTTGTCTTTAAACCACATTTGTGCACGACTAGCCACATCTTCATAGAATTTAGCATAAAAATACACAAGTGTCTATTTCTTTGAGTTTTCATTTCTGAAGGCTCCAACACCACGCAAAACTTTTATCCAATACATTTATATGCATTTTAGTTAATCTTTTATTATAGGTGACTTAGCTGTGAGCCTTGTGATAGGTGAGGAAAAGATATTAGTTTTTCTCCTTCACTTATTGTCATATATTACTTTCATCTTTATAGATTTGTTGGATTATCCTGTCTTGGGTGAAGAGTATTTAATTTGTCTGACAGAGAATATACTGTTGTGTCAGTTTGACAGTACTGGGCTGGATTACAGTAGGATGATAGAATAACCCTGCCCACTGAGCAAAATTGTGTCTAGAATTTGCACTATATTAGTTCTATAGTTTCAGTTATATCCTGTACATAAGTTGTTATACTCAGAGAATTGTAATAACTTATTTCTATATTTGCCTGTGAAGTCAAAATATTGATTTGACTCTGAATATTTGATCTGCTTAATTCCTAACATTAATATTTGAAAAAGTTATATTCTGTAGTTTTTTAACTGACCGTTCCTTTTCTGAAAATACGTATTTTCAGGAAAAAAATAATTTAAGAAGAATTTAAAGAATAAATGTCATTTACACATTTAAAAATACTTGAGTAGAGTTTATTGCATTCAGAGATGATGTATTAGTAGAAATATGAATATTACAAAGTGTCACATGTAATTTTAGTATCGTTATTCCACTTCTCTTAAGATAAATCACTGGCTTAGATATGCTCCCAAATCCTAAAATTGGCTGTGGTATGCGTATTTCTATAACACATTGCAAACTGAGACTATAGAAAAGCCTTAATTTAACAAAAATCAAGCTATAATTATTAGTTTTTAATAATTCAAATATTTCTGTTACATATTTCAAGAAAAACAGATTAAGTATAATAGCATGACTCTTCAAATATTTAAGTCATGGATCTATGCCTTCCATTTCAACAGATATTTTAAAACGTGGTGCATCTTAAAGATAATTTCATAAAAGTAAAAGTGGGACTCGTGTATGTATTTGTGATACTATAGGCTGCACTAAGTACATTGTGCATGACAAATTTCAAGTATATTTCTATTCATTGTCGACTGTTATCAAATGCTTAGAATTTTATTAGAGATACATTTGTAGTTTGTGTGATACAACAACCGGTAAACAACAATACTCAGGCAAAAATAGCTCCCAGCATATAAATGATCATGACTAAAATTTACAATTCTTTCAGTAAACTATGAGTCGACAGTTTTAAATAGACTTTTTCTTTTCCCTTCTAAATATAATAGTTTTCAGTTGACCACTGAATAGGCTCTTGTTGCTTATATAAATAAATAAATAAATAAATAAATAAATAAATAAATAAATGTGCTATAAATACAATCTCAGGCAACGTCACAAATGTTCTTCATCTGTCTTTGCATAGGAAACAGATCAGTTTATTGTAGTCAAAATTTATTACATATATAATGCTACATATGTTTTATTAGGCAGAGACTTCTAAGAACTCTAGAAAATTCAAGAATTAAGAAATACTACTTTCTTTTCTGAAGAATTCTGATGTCTTTGCTCTGTCTTCAGTTTTTCCATATGCTTATTAAAGCCTAAGGTTTTAATAATGCCAGAACTCTTTTAAACAATCACTAGAAGATCATGAATTTCTACAGTTAACTATGTGATTTTGCCTGTGAATTCTATGATTTTACATACGAGTATAATACAATTGTATGGCATGAAATGTTATTCAGATAAATTTATAGATGAATTTTATTAAAAGTCAAAGCAGAAGCTTGTATTTCTCATGTAAGCCTGGCCTCCTTTTCTAACACATCTCTTAAGATTTTTGCCTATTTTCTTTTTAATATTCCACTTTCTAAATTGTTGTACTGCTAGTTTGCCTAGACAATTAGTTCGCAGACATAGGAAAATACTGAGTTTAAAATGCTAGCAAGGAAAGGGCAGTAGGACATTTATTTAATTTGAATACCCTGTTTTCAAAATTTCAGTTAACTTCAATGTTAATGAAGGAACATCTGCTTTGTTTCTGACGGAAAGCAAACCTGCGTTTTTAACTATTCTACAGCGCCACCTTCTGGAAATGAAATGTTTCTCTGAATGTCAGGAAGCTGCTCCTCGTGATGGTGGCTAAAAGAACCAGCGCATGAGAAAAATCATATCTTATGAGAACTACATATTCTTTCCAATCAAATATGTTTTCCCCCTTTGGGAATATGAAAAATGACAATAATGTGTGGCAAATTCAGAATACCAAAATGTTTTTTGACTGCTATATTGGGAATAAATTTCTGTCAATTTCACTTTTTTTCTGTTGGTACAACTAAATTATAAAATTGTTCTGCTTCCATAACATGGGCTATTTTATATTATGTAGAAATAGTACATGAAAATGTGTAAATCTATTTTCACCATAATAAGAACAAGCTATTCCTTAGCAGTTCCGGGCAATATTTCCTAAACTAGTGAACTTAACATTTTGTTTGCTTGAGACAGGAAAAAATCAAATTTTTCTGACTACTTCTAGTTACATTGAGTGAACTAAACTTATAATTAGTTAGAGTTAAGATTTGTGTACAGAGCATCCCACATTTACCTCCTTCTGGAAAACATTATTTTCACTGTGATATTATCAAAAGGCATTTTTTTTAAAAAAAGGAAACATCAGTATTTTTTATTAGTGGAAAGCTTATTTGAGTTAACACGGATTTGTAAAAAAGTTTAAAAGGACAGTTTTATTTCTGAAATTTTAGCTTTGTGAAAAGTAAGATGTTTTTGAGTTTTCACATTTTTAATGAAAAAGTTAGGAGAAGGTATTCAATTTCTATTTAATTTATAATTCTGGTTGCTAAATGACTATGTAGATATATGCTGGTCAAATAATATTAACGGTATCGTACAAATGTTTGGCTAAATTTGTAGGAACAGATTTATTTAGTAGTGAACAGTCACTCTTGCCTGTGATAGATATTACTAATTGATCTTGGCTCTGTTTCTCACTAAGCCAGGAAGCTGTTTAAACAAAACTTTCCTTTAAAATGCTATTCTATTTAATTTATGAGATATGATTTATGGATTAACCAGTGCTTAGAAGGACCACTAGTAGGATGAAAAGGAAAATATTTGTAGTGGAAGTCAGGGAGAAACAGAAGCAAGTAATATCAATTTTAAGGAAAAAGTGAAACTGTAGTTACTTTATCAATGTAATTTATGTTGGAAATAGCGTTTGTAGTCTCAAACTATCGTCAATTAAATTCCAACATTAGATATTCATTCTTCTGAAAGTAATTCTTCTTATTCAACAGTAAATACCTTTGAAAGGTCAAAAACATAAAAATATCAGTCATCTTAGAAACATCTTTTCTCGAGTAAGGGTGGTGGCAGGGAATGAAATATAGCAGATCTTGTAGTGCAGCGTACAGTCCAAAAAGAGCAAATGACATAGGAAGAGAAAATAACACATTGATGATATTGTCTAAGAAGAAATCCAACAACTTTCAAATCTATTAGGTGCCAGATACTGTTTTGTGTGCCTGGGATACACAGAACATGTGCGTGCTAGAATCCAATAACAAAAAGCACCTTACTGGGTCAGAGAAATATGTATAAATGGAGGTGTTAGGAACCTATGCATTTAATTCATTATCAAGCCTGGAAGAAGTACAGAGGGTAAAATTTGAGAACTTGCCAATAAAACACATTTATGTTGAATAATACATTTTTAAAAAATGTATAATAGGTCAGAGCCGAGAGAAAATAAATCGCCTGAAAAAGATATACCACAAGAGCATGGCATGCTCAAAAGTCTTGTTCATATATATGTTAAATGACCTTTACATACATAAGAAATATGATGATCTTAAGGAGCATTGGTTAGTAATAGAAACATAAAAATCAGTCACAGATGCAAAGTTGAAGAATTCTATCTGAATATTGCCCATGTTAATAGGCAAAACTTATTTTAGTTCCAAATTGGTTTAACAAGGAGAGAGAGGGAGATACATTAGATATTTCTAGGTTTATAGAAATTAAAAATTCAAGGGTACAGTTGACTTGAGACACTACTTGAGCTAAGAATTTAATATCACCAGAAGTTGGTTTTTCTTCCTGTCTCACCTGTGCTTTTCTCTGTGTCTGCCCCATTCTCAGGTACCCTCGGCAGTTCTCAGGTACCATTTCCTTAGCTTACAGTTCAGGTAGTTAGTTTCTGCTTCTCATCAATTCTTAATAATTTGAGTCTCACTTGTATAGGAGTTAAGAAGAAATTACTTAAGCAGGTAATAAGGGTATGGGAGTCCTTGTTTAAGGCTTTCCTTTTTAATGAAAAGCAACCTCCATCATTGTCTAACAAAGGGGAGCCTGTAAAGTTGAGCTGCAACACAGACCAGTTGCAGACACAGAGGAGCTGTAGACATAGACAAGCAAGCTGGGAGCTTGCACGTGTGAATGTTGGCAGGAACTAAGGACTAGATCTATTCAAGATGAGGGGGTCCATCTTTCCTTCTCTTTGTCAGTCATGTGTACAGTAAGAAGCAGACAGGATGGTGCTGATCAACTGGAAAGTCCATTTGCCTTGTAAGATTAGGATGGGGTGACCAGCCTTCCCCTGGCATGCACTATATAAACGTCATATCTGATGAAACCAGTCTGTGAGCCCCAAGTAAATCAGACATCGCCCCTCAAACTTCAGACAATGAAATCCGGCTCATTTGCCACCAGCTGGGGTCCTTTCCACTAGGAGACACCTCTCTCCATAGAGAAAGCTGTTTCTCTTTCTCTTCTCTTCTGCCTGTTAAACCTCCACTCTGAAACTCCTGGTGTGTGTCCATGTCCTAAATTTTCCCGTAAAACCACAATGAACTCCAGGGTATGTACCCCAGACAATGTAGCTGCTTCATCACTGACTCTAATTGTTCTGTTTTTCTCTTCCTATAGCATCTATCTGGGAGAAAAAACTTGGAGCCTTTCAAATTTTATAGATCTGTATTTCAAACCTGGGTTTTCTATTTCTGAGAGATATTAATAGATGTTCTACCTACTTCTCCAAAAATTATACTTACGATATGGGATTTAGGAGATTTTTTCTCTTAGATATCAATAATGAACATTGGCATATTAAAATCTGGGAGAAGTTCTGCAGTGAGAAAACAAATTTATAGTATGTATTGAGTACACATTATGTTTTATATAATATTATCTTCCTTCATCAGACCATTGAGCTATAGTTTGGGAAACTATAGGATCGACTATCTCAAATGTAAACAGAAATTACTCTTGTTATAATAGCCTCTTACCATTAAATGTTTAAAAGATAATATTTCTCTTCTTATACACCAGAATCTTCCAAGCAAACATTTGACTATAATATGAGTCTCCAGATAAGCCTACTAGTGAGGAGAAGTTGGCCTAGAGCTGTCCACCAGACAACTCCAGTCTGAATGACTGCCATATTGCTAATGGTAAATTACAATACTTCCCCATTCGAGGCTTCTAATACACAGATGCCCACAACATCTCTTAAAGTCCTTTTCAGTTCACATCCTTTATCATTGAATCCTCACAAAAATTCTGTGAAACATATTTGGTAAATGAAAATGCAACTTTTTTATAGCTGAAAAATTGAGAGTCAGAGGGAACGTAGAACTTGCTTGGAGCCACCGAGAATTATAAATCTGCAAACCTAACCCAGATTTTTGACTGCAAAATAATATGTTACAATAAGCTCGTTTTTTGAAAATTGTGCTTTCTACCTTTTAAAACACCACCAATATTATAATCTATAACATAAATTGGACTCAGTATAATACATCAGACTTACAGCCAGAAGTAATGTTTGTTTTCTTATGAGAAATGGATCCACTTGTGATGGGATGAAAATACCAGCTTTCTAAGTCTGCAATGTAGTTAAGTTTTGACCCTGAGCTTTGGTATATTTAACCAGTTATGCTTCATTGTGAAGCCACCTAGAAGGCAGCCAGCTATTATGTTTTGGAGGCATTGAACCGTCCTTTTAAGAATTTTCTCTGGCCTTCAGTTTTGCCCATTATGGGTTGATTTTGCAAGGAAAAGGATGATCAAAATACTGTTCTTAGAGGATCAATGAGTCTTATTGAGGGCTCAAATTGAAAGAAAAATACTTCTAAAGCTTTACAATTAAAATTTATTTCTCAGCTAAAAGCTCAATTTTTT
Organism: Saimiri boliviensis; assembly: GCF_048565385.1. Lineage (NCBI taxonomy): Eukaryota > Metazoa > Chordata > Mammalia > Primates > Cebidae > Saimiri > Saimiri boliviensis. The sequence goes on from NC_133455.1 coordinate 112,317,261, forward strand.
TATAGAACAATATATTTTATTCTTGATAAGCTACCAAATATTTTTAAATCATGAAAGCCAATACTAATGAGATTTTGCAAAAAAAATTGTGCAATATTAAACTAGTGGCAATGGTAAGATTGCTCTAGGCAGTCCATAAAATATTTAGGTACTCTAACTCTAGAAACTCAAGTTGCTTTATAAAAATAACATGGTAATGAAATGAAAAAATAACTTACAATAAGTATTTTAGTATCAGAGTGATTTGTAATAGTGAAAATTCTTGAGCAATCATTACCAAACCACAAAGATTTGGTTAAACAAATAATGCTCTATTAGATAAAAAGAATCTTCTGTTAACATTAAATTTAAATGTCTAAAGACTATGTAGCAACCTTAAAAATGGTAAGTTAAATATGCAGTGCATCCAATTGTATATTAAATGATAATTAATAGAATACATGATTTTAATTAAAATTTAGATTGGAACATTGAAAAATGGAAGACATTATTTCTGCTTGTGAGGATATTGTAGTCTTTTTTCCCTCTTAAAGCACTCTTGGGTATTTTTTTAATACAAAATTTTGAAATGAAGTAACAGAATGCTGTAAAAATATTCAGAGGAAATCTAACAATTTTATGATAAAATATTGAAATGTAAGTAAATCTTTCACTATGGAGTAGATTTTTCTCTCAGTGTTTAATTATATCACACTGACATCAAAATGTGTAAATGCAGTGCTAAGTTAAAATTGGAATTCATTGAAATGAAAGATTCTAAAACATGAAGAATTGAACGTTGTTTCTGAGTAAGAAATGCTCCCCAACATGAATTACATAAAATAGACTATGACTTGTTTATTTTTGATTATGAGATTTCCTTGTTTTTCTGACTCATGATAATTTCCCAATTGAGGTTTCTGAAATACAGACACCCACATACTCTTTTAAAGTACTTTTCAGTTCACATGCTTTATCATTTGATCCTCACAAAAATTCTGTGAAACAGATTGGGTGAATAAAAATACATCTTCTTTAAATTTGAAAAATTGGAGAGTCAGTAGGAACAGAGAACTTGCTTGGAGCCACCTAAAAGTATAAAGCTGAAAATCTAAGCTAGATCTTTGACTTCAAAAATAATATTTTATAATGAGCTTGTTTTCAAAAATGTGCCTTTTTCCTTTTACGATGCCACCAATATTATGCATCATCTATGCTAACTCCATATTGTCATACATTGTTTCTGAATTATTTCTTAAGTTAATGTTCATTGTTATAAAGGTATTATAAATGTCCTGAGGAGAAGACTGGGTCTTCCCTTTAGTTACTCTTCACAGTTGGAAGCAACTTGATAGCTTTGCAGCAGTGTCTACCACGGACCTGATCAATCAATGGTTGGTAATTGTAATTTACCAACCATTAATTGATCAGGTCCGTGGTAGACCCTGTAATTGTAACTTTCCTGATTTGATTAGCACTTCAATTTACTTGTAAATCACTTTTAGAGATAATGTAAAATACATTTTTATTTAGAGAAAATACATTTAGAGAAAATAATTGGATTTGTGGATCCCCTGGATGAATGTAGTTTTGAGACCCAGAAAGCAGGTATGAGATCAGCCAAAAGTAAGCTCCCGAAAGTAAGGAAAAAATTCATGCTTACCAAATATCCTGTTTTATTATACCTTTTTGGTGTTTTTTTAGCAATTTTTTTTTTTAAGGCGGAGTTTCGCTCTTGTTACCCAGGCTGGAGTGCAACGGCGCAACCTCGGCTCACCTCAACTTCCACCTCCTGGGTTCAGGCAATTCTCCTGCCTCAGCCTCCTGAGTAGCTGGGATTACAGGCACGCGCCACCATGCCCAGCTAATTTTTTGTATTTTTGGTAGAGACGGGGTTTCACCATGTTGACCAGGATGGTCTTGATCTCTTGACCTCATGATCCACCCACCTTGGCCTCCCAAAGTGCTGGGATTACAGGATTGAGCCACCGTGCCTGGCCTTTTTTAGCAATTTATCAAGAACCCCCAGGATTCTAATTTATTATACCATCTAACATATTCAATTCTATAATTTATCTTCTATTAATGGTTTGAATAGAGCTCACTATACTGGAAATATCTTTGTGTTCTTTTATTTTCATTTTAGGCTCTGCTATTAGCTGATGGTTATTTTATTACCTCTACTGAGTGGCAGTTAGTTTTCTATGCTATTACAGATTATGGAATTTAGGGGAAGCAGGGCACGGTGGCTCAGGCCTATAATCCCAGCACTTTGGGAGGTCAAGACGGGTGGATCACAAGGTCAGGGGTTCAAGACCAGCCTGGCCAACATGGTAAAACCCCGTTTCTACTAAAAATACAAAAATCAGCTGGGTGCAGTGGCAGACGCCTGTAATCCCAGCTACTTGGGAGGCCGAGGCAGAGAATTGCCTGAAGCTGGGAGGCAGAGGTTGCAGTGAGCCAAGATCATACCACTGCCCTCCATCCTGGGCAACAGAATGAGACTTCGTCTCAAAAAAAAAAAAAAAAAAAAGAATTTGGAGAAAAATATATTTTTCTTGTAGACATTTTCTTTAGTGGATAAAATTATTTTGCTTGATTTGGTATTTTCAATTTACTAAGCTCATTTTGGCAACTAATTTTTTTATCACTATTTTATGCTACACTAATGTATTATGCCCTCTGTTCTCATAGTTATTAAACCATTGTACCTTCTGCTATAATTCTCCCTTTTTCTCTCCTACTGAATATAAGCTCTGGAAGGCAGGAGCTCACTCTTAATTTTCTTGATATTCTTTTGCCTGTTGTAATACCTAGCACGTAAACATCCTCAAAATGTTCAATAAATTAGAGTTTATAAGTGCCTTTTAAATATTTTAAATTTTCTTTTCTTTCTCTTGTATTTTCTAGAAACCTAATTTACATTATTAAAATATCAAATTCAGTGTAAAGCCAAGTGTCACATTTCGAGTTTGTAAGTTTGAAATTCTATTTGAAAATAGAGGAATTATAGGAAATGGGAGTACACATTTAAAATGAAAACCAGTTTCATCATCTAATAGACGAAAAAAATCTAAATTGATGGTTCCACAACAAGCACTTTATTTTCTTACCACTTGTTTCTTCAGGGCTGTGTCTACTTTCACTAGTTACAATATTTCAACTACACATGCTAATTGTGATTAAAATATTTATAATTAACTGTAGTTTTAAAGTTTTAACTTACCCCTTTGTTTTCTTTGAATTTGAATTGTACTTTAGGCCAGGTGGAAGTCAGATATTGACTTTTACCATATGATTTAACCTTTCTGGGATGGTGCCTTCTCTAAGAGAAGAGTTTTCCAACATCCCCAACAATTTGTTGTAATAATTACTCTTTTTAAATTTTTTATCTTAAAATATTTTACCCAACAGCTGCAGATATAGTAATTATTCTTGCTTTTTTCTCTCAACAATTTGTTATACATGAAAGCTATCATTGAAATTTAAATACACACACACACACACACACACACACACACACACACACACAGAAGGACTTTGTTTATAGAATTTAAACTTTATGAATTGATAATTTAATAATTCAGGGATTTCTGATTATATAAATCAAACAATCTTGATATAAACTTCATTTCAGAATACATTGCAAAGTACAGTGTACATTTACATTACTTACCTTATATGTTCTTCTTTATTTTAAATTCTATTTCTCTGGCCATTAGAAATGCCAACAGGGTAAAGTCAGAAGCTCATTTCCTGTTTAATGATTGACTATAACACTGTGAAAAGAGTTTTGGTTTCTGTTGATTTTATCTTATCAGTTGCTACACAAATAAAACTACATGTTCCCATGATTGGTTTGAGCACCTGGAGTGATTGGCAAAACCAGTTTTTCCAATCTCTTCCATTAACACTTACTATTGACACACTTAATTCATGCAAGTTAACAGTTACCAGAATTAATTTAGTTGTTTAAACTTTTCTCTTTCATTAACTTCCAAGAACTAAGGGGATCAATATTATAAAAGGGCTTTTATACATTTCTCTTAGAAACTTGCTGTTACCTGCCTAAGATCTAAAAGTACCATAGATGACTCAGCAGTGTTGGAATGAAAGGTGTATGTTGTTGCTTTGATGTGTATGTCTCCTTTGTAAGGAGATATTGGCTTCATTTTCCTCCTTTGTAAGGAGATATTGGCATGGAGCTCAGTGTATACAGCCATTCTCAAAACTTTTTGGCCTTAGGCATCTTTTGTACTCTAAAAGATAAAAAGCTCTGAAAAGACTTAAGATTTGCCACATTAGGAATTAAAATTCAGAAAAATTTAAAATACGTATTTAACATTTTATTTTAAAACAGCAATAATAAACTATTGCTTGGCAAAATAAATCACATTTAATTTTAAAGATAGCTATTTTAAAAAATAATAATGAGTCAGGTTTTTTGTTTTTGTTTTTGTTTTTGTTTTTTTACATTTTTGCAAAACTTGTTTGTGTCTTGTTTAATAGATAAATGGATTCTAATATCTGCTTCTGAATTCAATCTGTTACAACATATTGTTTTGAATCCAAGATCACTCAGATATGTAGTTAAAAAGAGAGAAATATTTTGTAAGTATTTTTAGATAATTGTGGCTATTGTTATTTGATATTACACCAAGATTCACTAAGTGATAGTTTTTCAAATGATGGTTGCAATATGAAAGCTCTAACTGTACTAATAAACTTTTCCTAAACTATTACATTAAAATTTGTCTTGCAATAAATATTTTACTCATTCATTTTGTAATTTTGCATCAGGCATAATTTATTTGGAAAATACTGATTGACTGAGTTATGCAATGTTCCAAATGTTGACATCTTTTATTATACAACATCAAAAAAAGCAAATCACGGTTGTTAACGTAACTGCTGACCTAAATCTTTAAGTATTAGGAACATGTAAAGCTCTTAATGGTGAATGCAGGCTCAAAAAATTCAAATTTTTACTTCAAGGATTTGATTTTGTTATTGGTAATAATTACAGTAAATTGTTTTCCTTGAGTAACAAAGTTTACTTCTTTAATTTTTGAGAATACTAAATACCTCATGCCCAAGTCTGAATAGCCATAATATCATAGTATCTCCTAGTCATTTCTTCAAGTGAAAATAGCGTTCCCAATAAGGGGAGTTAGTTCAGTTTTTAATTCAAACAAATGAATATTAGCTTTTTCTAAACATAATCATTATCCTTTGATATGCGACAAAAGTGCTTTATGTATAAGTCCCATGTATTTACAAAGTGTGTTAAAACAAGATGTATTCAAAGGTTGAGATATTTTTAAAGGTAATGATTATACTGCATCATATAAAAAGTATTTTTAATGCTTTCATTCTTAATGAAACTGACTTAAGAAAAAAAATTTCTATGTGCCAGTGTGGAAAACAGTAGCTACTAGAAAAGTTTGGATCCACTTCCTTGTTGGTGATAGCAGCTTTAATCACAATGGCATTTGTACTATCCATGCAAATGTCAGCAAATTGAAAAAGGCAAATAACATTTTGTATTTTTATGAAAGTATTTTTGACTTCAGAGACCTCCTCAAAGGATTTCTGAGATTCCTAGACTTATAGGGACACTGAGAATTACTGGTCTAGTAAAAATAACTTCTATCTAGAGTTAAGTGACCTACTAGGTAGCTTGGCTTTGCTGGAAGTATTTTGTAATTCTAGGTAAACTTTAAAAATGTGTAGCCTCTTAAACAATGGAAATCATAAGAAAGAGTCTCTCAGACCACAGTGTAATCAAATTAGAACTCAGAATTAAGAAACTCACTCAAAACCACACAAATACACAGAAACTGGACAATTTGCTCCTGAATGACTCTTGGGTAAATAATGAAATGAAGGCACAAATAAATAAGTTCTTTGAAACTAGTAAGAACAAAGACACAGCATAATCAGCATCTGGGGCACAGCTAAAGCAGTGTTTAGAGGAAAATTTATAGCCCTAAATTCCCACATGAGGATGCAGGAAAAATCTAAAATTGACACCCTAACATCACAATTAAAAGAACTAGAGAAGCAAGAGCAAACAAATTCAAAGGCTAGCAGAAGACAAGAAATAACTAAGATAAGGGCAAAACTGAAGGATATAGAGACACAGAAAACCTTTTCAAAAAATCAATAAATCCAGGAGCTGTTATTTTGAAAAGATCAACAAAATAGATAGATTGCTAGGCAGACTAACAAAGAAGAAAAGAGAGAAGAATCACATATGCACAATAAAAATAACAAAGGGGATATTACCACTGATCCCACAGAAATACAAACTACAATCAGAAAATACCATAAATACCTCTATGCAAATAAACCAGATAATCTTGAAGAAATAAACACGTTCCTGGACATATACACCCTCCCAAGACTAAACCAGGAAGAAGTAGAATCTCTGAATAGATCAATAACAAGTTCTAAAGTTGAGGCAGCAATTAACAGCCTCTCAACCAAAAAAATCCGGAAACAGATGGATTCACCGCCAAATTCTGCCAGAGGTACAAAGAGGAGCTAGTACCTTGCCTTCTGAAACTGTTCCAAACAACAGAAAAAGAGGGACTCCTCCCTAACTCATTTTATGAGGCCAGCATCATCCTGATACAAAAACCTGGCAGAGGCACAACAAAAACAGAAAATTTCAAGCCAATATCCCTGGTGAACATTGATGCAAAAATGCTCAATAAAATACTGCAAACAGGATCCAGCAGCACATTAAAAACTTATCAACCACTATCAAGTTGGCTTCATCCCTGGGATGCAAGGCTGGTTCAACATATGTGAATCAGTAAACATAATCCATCACATAAACAGAACCAATGACAAAAATAACATGAATACCTCAACAGATGCAGAAAAAAGCCTTCAATAAAATTCAACACCCCATCATGCTGAAAACACTCAATAAACTAGGTATTAATAGAACATATCTCAGAATAATAAGAGGTATTTATGACAAACCCACAGCCAATATCATACTAAATGAGCAAAAACTGGAAGCGTTCTCTTTGAAAACTGGCAAAAGATAACGATGCCCTCTCTCGCCACTCCTATTAAACATAGTATTGGAAGTTTGGCCAGGGAAATCAGGCAAGAAAAAGAAATAAAAGGTATTCAAATAGGAAGAAAGGGAGTCAAATTGTCTCTGTTGGCAAATAATTGATTATATATTTAGAAAACCCCATTGTCTCAGCCCAAAATCTCCTTAAGCTGATAAGCAACTTCAGCAAAATCTCAGCATACAAAATCAATTTGCAAAAATCACAAGCATTCCTATATACCAAAAAAGACAGAGTCAAATTATGAATGAACTCCCATTCATAATTACTACAAAGAGAATAAAATACCTAGAAATACAAGTTAAAGGAATGTGAAAACCCTCTTTAAGGACAGAACTACAAATCACTGCTCAAGGAAATAAGAGAGGACACAGGCAAATGGAAAAATATTCCATGCTTATGGAGAAGAAGAATCAATATTGTGAAAATGGCCATACTGGCCAAAGTAATTTATAGATTCAATGCTATTCCCATCGAATTACCATTGACTTTCTTCACAGAATTAGAAAAAACTACTTTAAATTTCATATGGAACCAAAAAAAGAGCCTGTATAGCCAAGACAATTCTAAGCAAAAAGAGCAAAACTGGAGGTATCATGCTACCTGACTTCAAACTATACTACATGGCTACAGTAACCAAAACAGCATGGTACTGGTACCAAAACAGATATATAGGCCAATGGAACAGAACAGAGACCTCAGAAATAACACCACCCATCTCCAATAATCTGATCTTTGACAAACATGACAAAAACAAGCAATGAAGAAAAGATTCCGTATTTACTAAATGATGTTGGAAAAGCTGGCTAACCATATGCAGAAAACCTGAAATGACGCCTTCCTTACACCTTATACAAAAATTAACTCCAAATGGCTTAAAGACTTAACTGCAAGATATAAAGACATAAATATAGTAGAAAAAACCTAGGCAATACCATTTAGGACATAGGCATCATCAAAGACTTCATGACTAAAACATGAAAAGTAAAGGCAGCAAAAGCCAAAATAGCCATATGGGATCTAATTAAACTAAAGAGCTTCTGCACAGCAAAAGAAACTATCATTAAACAGGCAACCTACAAAATGGGCAAAAATTTTTGCAATCTATCCATCTGACAAAGGGCTAATATCCAGAATCTACAAGGAACTTAAATTTGAAAGAAAAAAACAAACAACTCCATCAAAAAGTAGGCAAAGGATATGAACAGACACTTCTCAAAAGAACATTTATGCAGCCAACACCCATATGAAAAAAAATCTCATTATCAATGGTTATTAGAGAAATGCAAATCAACACCAGAATGAGATCCTGCCACTGCATTCCAGCCTGGGCAACAAGAGCAAAACTCCACCTCAAAAAAGAGAGAGAGAGAGAGAGAGAGAGAGAGAGAGAGAGAGAAGAAAAGATATAATCTTATATTTAGAAAAATCAGAAATTTTCACTTGAAAATTCTTAGAACTGATAAACAGATTGAATAAAGTTTCAGGATGCAAAATCAACATACAAAAATTAGTAGCATTTCTATATACCAGTAACAAACTAGCAGAAGAAGAAATCAAGAAGGCGATTCCATTTACAATAGCTACAAAATGGGGGGGAAAAAAAGAAAAAAATCCTAGGTATAAATTTAACCAAGATGGTATAAGGTCTGTACAAGGAAAACTACAAAACACTGTTAAAAGAAATTAAAGAGGATACAAACAAACTTAAACATCTCAACAATAAAAACACAAATAATCACATTAACTAGGTGGCAAAGCGTATAAATAGATATTTCTCAGAAGGAAGCATACAATGGCCAATAGGTGTATTTTAAAAAATATTAACCTCACTAACATCGAAGAAATGCAAATCAAAACCACAATGAGGAGGTATCATCTCAGGACAGTTACTAATAAAAAGACAAAAACAACAGAGACAGGCAAGGGTGTAGAAAAAAGGGAACCCTTAAAATTGTTGGTGGGAATGTAAATTAGTACAACCACTGTGGGAAACAGTTAACAATTTCTCAAAAAACTTAAAATAGAACTACCATATGACCCAGGAAATTCATTACTGGGTATCTTTCTAAAGGAAAAGAAAAAAGCATATCAAAGGGATACCTACATTTGCATTTTTATTGCATCACTATTCACAATAACAAATATATGAACATTATCCTAAGTGTCCATCAACAAATAAAGAAAATATGATATGCATATACCACGGAATACTGTACAGTAATAAAAAGTAAAATCATGTCACTTGAAGCAATAGGTATGGAACTAGAGGTCATTCTGTTAAAGGCACAGAAAGACATATACTGAATATTCTCACTAACACGTGGGAGCTAAAGAATTTGATCTCATGGATATAGAGTATAGAAAAATAGACTTCAGAAGTGTGAAGTTTTGGTGGGGCATGTGGGATGAAGAGAGGTTGGTTATGGGTAGAAACATATAGGTAGATAGAAGAAATGAGTTCAAACGTTTGAGCGCAGACTAGGCTGACTATCCTTAGCAAAATGTTATGCATATTTCAAAGTAACTAGAAGAGAGGTCTTGAAGTAATACCAACACATAAAACTGATAAACACTCAAGGTGATGGATAACCTATGTCCCTGACTTGATCATTATATATTCCTTGAATGTAACAAACATTCACATGTGCCCCATAAATATGTAAATTGTTATATATCAATAAGAAAGAAAGAAAAGGAATTAAAGAAAAATCAAGTAAAATGGGAAAGAAAGAAAAAGAATGGATAAAGAAATATTTTTAAAATTATGGGAAATGTTGCACATAAAACATGTAGAAATAAGTTTACATTTTTGATCATTGTAACACATAACAAAAAAAAATCTTCCAAATTAAAAGAATATGATGCCCAGTTTGAATTAAAATATAAAGGTGTCTGGTTAAATGCAATTTGTGAAATACAATATAAAAAATGTATTCACGGTATCTTTTGAGAACCTATTATATGCCGAGCATTGTTCTAGATACTTGTAGCAAAACATTGAATCAAAAAAACATTTCTTTCCTCAGGAAACTCAATTTCAAGAATGGGAGGCAAAATAAACAGTAAATAAGTACACTATATAATATGCAAACAATGTAAAATAATGAACATATCTAAAACAGACAAGTTTTTAGAATTTATATAAAAATACATGTCAGGCAATACTTATCAAAAGAAAATTGAGATATTTATATTAATATGACAGAAAAATAAACTGAAGGCAAAAAGAACATTATTTAACAAATACAGATATTTTAGAGATCCAACAAATGTTTTAAGAAGGCATAACTATCCTAAATCAGAATGAACCTGGTAATATAACCTCAAAACTTATGGAACAAAAGTTTAAGTAATTAAAATGAGACACTTAAAATATGCAATAATCTTTTGAGATTTAGAGGTTTTTAACCCATTCCTTTAAAAAAACTGCTAAAGAAAACAAAGATTAGGACATCGAATATTTATTGAACACAATCACAAAACAAATGTGATCAAAGGCTTTCAAAATAGAGTAGAAGATTAAAAGATTCATTTATGAGCTATATTTAATATTGATTAAAAAATACTTTATTGTGCATAAACTCATGCAGAGTGGAAAATCGTGGTAACTGATCAACTATTTTGTGAGGTTAATATAACTTGGTTTGCCAAAACAAACAAACAAAGACAAAGTTAAATTAGAGTAAAGGTAAATTAAGGTTAATTTTGAACATAGAGACAAAAATCCTAAATATAATATTTTAAAGAGAAAACAAGTAGTGTCTTATAACCAAGTTGATTTTAACCCAAGACTGTTTAACCATTGGAAACTTACTAATATTTATTTACATTTAACCCTCAAGTGAAAAAAAAAGCATATGATTATCTCAGTATATGTAAATATTTTTAAAGTTAAAATTTTACAGTAAATCAAGATAAAAATTCTTAGCAAACTTGAAATGGATGAGAACATTCTCATTCTAATAAAATTATCTAACAGAACTAGAAAGACAGAAATATCAATAAAATATAACAGAAATATCTAACAAATACAATTCTTGGTCAAAGATATTTAAAACTATTTCAGTCATAATGAATTAAAGAAGAAAACTACTAAGTCTATTTCTATTTGACATTACACTGAAGGTACTAGGCAATAAAACATGACAAGAAAAAAGTAAGTGATAATTGGAAACAATAGTTGTCATATACTTTGATGATTGATAATATGGAAAAGAAAGTTGTCAAGGTATTTATCTAAAAGTAAAATTATTATGTTTTACACAATTCCTTTGGTAACTTTCTCAAAGATGTTTGAGACTATAATTGAGGGACTTATTGAAATTTGTAACATTAAAAATAAATAAATGGCTAACAGCATACCAATATAAGGGATAAATATATCATGGCTTACTCGTAAGATTGGGCACTAAAAAGCAATGGCAAATTAATGAACTAGATCTTTACATATCAAAATAAGCAAAAAATGTTGAGTGAAAAAGTAAAATATCTGCATAGTATAACAAGTATATCAATTCTGATCATTAAGCCCAATAATTTGAGTTACATATAGGTAGGGAACCAGCCCCACATCACACCCATGGGTACCCTGAGTTTGGTGGTGACAAAGAAATGAGAAAAAGATTAAGAAAGTGGGACCACGGGGCCATCATTTACTACTGGAGGAGACAGTGAAGGCACCGAGCTCTGCTCTCTCACACTATTTATTGGTTACAATCACTTTGATCTACAGGGTAGGTGGTGGAGTGATGGTGGGAGAGGGTGATGTGATGATGGAGTGAATCAGTGAGCCAGAACTGAATCAGTGAGCTGGAACGCGTGTGTCACTCTAAAGATTGATAACAGTGGTGATATGGGAGTTTCACAAAACAAGAACATGTGGTTATTTTTAGCCTATTATCTATGTGCAGCTGGTGGAATGCAGGCTTTACAAGGAGCCTACAAGCCTGGTTAAGTCTTAGTGCTATGAAGAGATTTTACATTCTTGAGCACAATGTTTATGGTAACAGACCTAGGTCACCCTGCACTGGAACATGAGGCTTGGAGAAGTTTGCCTCCCCAGAGGCCAGCCACAGTTTGCTGCGGTTTGTTGTTTCCAGTTTACATGTTACTCATAACCAATTTATGTAGGCACTCTGTAAGTCCTTTTTCCTTTGCTCCTTCTCCCAACGCATATACATACACATATGTACATATGGATATAATCATAAACAAAATGCAAAAATTATTTACGGGGATATATACACACTGACTTCAGAATAGCAGTTGCCACTGGGGAAGCGGGATGAGGGAAGGATGTGAGAATGTTCTTTAACTTTATTCAATTATTTATTTAGAAACATAGTCTTTCTCTGTCACCCAAACTGGAGTGTGGTGGCACAATCATAGCTCATTGCAGCCTCAACTTCTCGGGCTTAATTGATCCTCCTTATTCAGCCTCCTGAGTAGCTAAGACTACATGTGTGCACCACCATATTTGGCTAAATTTTAAATGTGTTTTGTAGAGATGGGGTCTTGCTTTGTTGCCCAGGCTGGTCTTGAACTCCTGGGCTCAAGTAGTCCTCCCATCTTGACTTCCCAAAGCCCTTACCTAACTATATCTTTAATATTTTTTAACATAAAAGAGACATACAAAACAAATATGGCAAATATGGTGATGTTTGTTATTCTTGGATAGTGTGCCCACTGGCATCTGCTATACAAATTACCTATTACCTGTATGCTTGAAATATTAAATAAATAATTTCTTTACTTAGTAATATTTTAGTATCAGAAGAAGGAGTTACATTGCTGCAACCTCTGGGACTCTTTGGCCACTTCCTCAATATTGATAATTTCTGTTGCTCCCCCATTTGATATAGTACAGGGGCAATCCACTTTTCTGTTTTCTTTGTTTCCAATCTCTTTTTTCCCTTCCCTTTCATTTTTCTTATTCTTTTCTCTTTTTCTTTTCTTTTGGAAACAAGTCTCACTCTGTCACCCAGGCTGGAGTGCAGTGGTGTGATCTCGGCTCACTGCAATCTCTCCCCTCCTCCTGGGTTCAAGCGATTCTCCTGCCTTAACCTCCTGAGTAGCTGGGATTATAGGCACCTGTTACCACACCTTACTAATTTTTTGTATTTTTAGTAGATACAGTGTTTCACCATTTTCCCAGGCTGGTTTCAAACTCCTGAGCTCAGGCAATCTGCCTGCTTTGCCCTCCCAAAGTGCTGGGATTATAGGCATGAGCCACCACGCTTGGCCTCCCTTCTCTTTCTAAGGAGCAAAAGGGAAAAACTGTCCCTTTTTTCTCATGTATGTCTTCTTAAATATGTTAAGTTTTAATGTTTGCCATCACCCCTACACCAAGCAGCTGAATGAAATATTTTTCCATGCCAACATGGTTTTTCTCTAAGAAAAACTTTGGTATCCTATTTGAAGATAAAAATTTCAACTCTTCACAGTTATTTTAGTAAATTCTGGAGGGCAACTGCTTTCTGCTAATCTGCTTTATCCTCCAAGACTTCAAGTGCAGAAAATCGTGCTGGCATGCAAGGTAACAAGCCACTAAATCATTAAATATAAATTCCCTTTCTCCAGAATTTGCCTCAGTGCCTAACATGATAAAATAACAAAAGCAATTTTGATGATAATAACAATAAATTATGATGTGAAACAGTCATTATGCATTCTCTAAAATTAAGAAAGTTCAAATATTTAAATGACAAAGATAAGGAGGCCTCATATTTTCCTTTTCCTGTATTAATTATCTATTTTTAACCTGTTGATGCTTTGTGGTGCTATACTAATTTTGGCTTGCCATCTATAATTAGAGTCTTGGGTTTTCTCATTTCAATTTACTTCCAATAATTGATGATTGCAATTTATAATTGTATTTCATTTCTGGGATACTAACATAAAATTATAATTTACTTACACTAAATTTTGAAGAACTTGCCAAACAAATACCACAAAGGAAAAGTAAGAAGATCATGTTTTTGGCCAGGCGCGGTGGCTCAAGCCTGTAATCCTAGCACTTTGGGAGGCCGAGGCGGGTGGATCACGAGGTCGAGAGATCGAGACCATTCTGGTCAACACGGTGAAACCCCGTCTCTACTAAAGATACAAAAAAAAAAAGAAGATCATGTTTTTGAATTCTTGAATCTCAGACCTTTCTGTTTTGTTGAGCTGAATATCCTTTTAAATGGATAACACATTTTAGATTATATTAAGAATATAATATGTAAATATTCACAGATGGCCTAAAATATTTAAAAAGCGTGTGTTTGTTGATATTTGTAATCATGGATATAGTGTCAGTTTTTAGCAACAAATTTAAACAAAAGGATGCATTAATATCTACATAAGATTAAAATGTTAATCTACTTTTTAAAGTTTATATTTCAATTCATCACATTCACAGCCTTCTATATGCCTTTTTAGCCTTTCAAATTCCTGCAGAATTCCTCTGGAGGGCACTATTACCATAAGTAATACAATTAACTCCAGATGGAGAGGCAGTGAAAGGCACTGGGTCTTTCTTAGTTCTGTTTACCTCCTTTCAAATATGAGTCTTATCATGACTTTTTTTTCTTAAGGGAAAAAATAAACTCATCTGCCTATCTCTATTGAGCATTATAGAAGTAATCCTCAGTCACATTATATCACATTATAATCCACTTAAAAATAAAGCACTACTGCTGTCCTTCGTATTACTTCTTGATAAAACTCCAGTGAAGTGCTAGTGTGAATAGTTACTTCTGCACGGCCATTTACTTACTGCTTTAATAAGAGGCAAATAAAAATTTGAGTAGTAGTAATCAGTTAAACATATAATTACATCTAATTTAATTTTCTTCAGCATAATTCTTTCCTTATTAAATGACAATTTAAGACAACTAACAAAAAGCAAAGCAAAAGAACACAAAAAGCCCAGATGTCAAAAAGTCAAAGATGTTTTGTGTGTCTGTAGAGAATATCTATTATTTTAAGAAAATTAAGCTACTCCGAAAGCTGCATGTGATGACTATAATCTTGGTAATCAGTTCATTAAATAATTTGTATGATGTCATCAGAATTCTAATTGAAAAGAAATGCTTTTCATTGAAAATTAGTTGAGATAATTACATAAATAACACTGGGGTGACTGCACGATTTCTCTGTAGCAGTGTCTTCTTGGGTATATTTTGAATACTTTGTATCTCTGAATCTTTTTCAATTACTGTTTAAATGAAAAATCAAAAGGCATTTGGAGATTTCATAAATTTCTAAGTAACAACCAGATACTAAAAACTACCTCTTAGATTACTAAAAATTCTCCAGAAGTAATCGTTCATTTTAATGATGTACAATATAATAAAAATTCAGCAAATATAATTTTGGCATTTAAAAACAGTTTGAGAGGGAAAGAGAAAAAATACATAGAGAACATAATTAAAAACAGAGAAAATATCTTTCTTAACTTTCCAAAATAGTATTTATTACCTAAGTATATACCACATGCATCTGTATCCATTTCTCAATAATTAGAAAATATCTTAGTGTTTACTTTAACATCAACTACCCTCTCAGAAGTAAATCATTGCATTTTGACATTTATAACAATTAGTTTTTTCTTTTCCCAAAGAAAATAACCTTTTTTTCTTGTTCTCAATAAGTTATACAATTGTGTTGCTTAATGGCTAACTCATCATGGGTATTTGCTCTAAAATGATGGTAGTGAAGGAAGCTCCAGGAGTGAGTGTACTCTGCTTCTTCCAGTTTCCTCATGGAGTACTCCTGATAGCAAAGTGATCCCGTACACTGTGAAATGTCTTTGAAGCCTTCTGTTGTCTTAAACAGACATGTAGTCTTATCATTTTGCATGTTACTTTACATAAACCCATGCTCATTTTAATAGAAAAAGAATATCCAAAATACTGTGCCATGCTTAGCCCTGACTGTAGCGCTCCTAGGATTTCATGACCAAAATAGTATTTGAGAAACAAATGAAAGGACACAGTATTTGCAATTAAGTGCTTTTTTGGATCTTAAGTTTATTGCTTATTGGTATTGGACCTTGTGTAATCTATCTAATTTCTCTAGCATTCAATAACTCTCTGTAAAATTGAGTTAATATTGTATGGAACCATGTGAAATTACTATTTATGCAAGTTTAAAGTAGTAGAATACTAAAAATTTCTTATGGTTCTGTCTGACTTTCCCACATATATATAAACTAATGTCTGCAAAATTCCCAGTAAAGTGCTTGACTCACAGTAATTTTAATTATGCTAAGAAAGTTATTGAGGGCTCTATGCTAGCAGTATAAATAAAAGTGCTTTTTCTATTATAAATAAAAATGTTATCTATTCATAGTGAGAAGGCCATAGAATTAGAAGTCACACATTTTTTTAAATCACATATTAACTATGAGAATAAAAATCAACATTTTTACTTTTCAAACATAGTTCACATGGTTTTTAACATGATTGAATTAGATAATATAAGTGAATATGTGTGTCATGTGTATTTATTCTTTAAAGAAAGAGTAAACTAGTATAAATGGGTACTATGTAGAAACAGTATAAACAGGTATCATACCAGGTGCTGTTCTAGATGTCAGTAAGATAGCATTTAATAAGACAAAGTCCGTTCCCTCCGGAAGCATACACACTAATATGAAAGAACTGATAATAAGCAAGTAGATAGATTCAAAAGCATAATTTTATATAATGACATCAAATAAAAAACATAAATCTTAGCATGCAATAGGTGCTTAATATAGATTTTCTAAATTCAACGTTTTTTCATACTTACATATCCATGCCATTTAATCTGGCCCATAGTTTCTTTTTCTTTTGCAGCTTAATGTGATATGTGATAAGAGGGTCCAAATATTTGGGCAATTTAAGGAATTTCTAATTATTAGCTTCTCCGGATAATAAGCATTCTATTGAAAAGCTTCTCTTCTCCTTCATTAATCCATTAGCAATAATCCTTCCTTCTGATTAAAAAGTAGAAACCATAAAATTTTAAGGCTAAATGTAATCTAGTTTAAAAATATGGTGATTGTTACCTAGCTATCTGAATTGTATTTCCCTAAATAACTAGTTTTTCTAGATGGAACATTCTTATTTCACCTTCTCCTTTTATAGCTGCATCCCTTTGGAATCTTTTTTTATCATTTTATTGCATTTGAAGCGCTTTCTTTTTTGGGGAAATAAAAAGAACTGTTTGAACTTTACAAACAGATATAAATGGAAGGGAAGAAGAGGAAGGTCAGATTTTGAGTCTGCTAACCTTGGCAGTGTCCTTTGAAAGTAGTCCCCAGGTAGTGTTAACTTCTGCAAGCTCACGTGAGTCTAAGATCACCCCCGGGCCTAGCCTGCTTGGCAAACTGACAGAGGTCACATTTTCAGACAAATGAACAATTTCCCTGATAAAGTGAAACCGGTACTTAAGCACAAGCTCTAATGAGCAGCCCCCCTGTCTTTAGCTCCCACTTTAAAGTATCCCCAAGGTTTCCAGTACAATTTCATTTGACCTTTAGCTAAAGACCATATTTTACTAGATCACCAATTTCCCCCTATCCCTGGAGTGTTTTCCTATGTCAGCACTTAGGAGAGACCCACACTACACGCAAGGCAGGTGTTCATTATCCTTTTTTAAGAACAACCTGCCTCTCTTCTTGCTCATTTCCCCTGATTTCCTATTTCCCCTTTGACAGGATGATAGCCGTTTTCAGACTGCTTTTTCAGATCCCCCCAAATGGCATGCTTTGAATTTATGTATTTTTGTTTGATAGTAAGATATGATTATGGGCTATTAACTGCAATTATTTTTTGAACAATCTAAAAGATGTGTCAACTTTAAGATTATAGTAAGCACAGAGTATTTATATTCTAGGAACCCCAAATCATTTATGTTAACTTCCTCTTGTCTCATTTTGTTTCATAATTAGGATAGTATAACAATCAATATTAGTAATTGATCGTATTGCTATTTGGTTGGGTTAGTAATTTCCTTTCATCATACATTATTGGTATTACTAAAAAAAGCACAAATCCTTTTTGAATCATCTGATGTTCAAATAATACCACAGAGGTAATTAGGGACAGGTGCTTTCCCTCATTAATATATACATAAAAGTGAGAGAATTTCCAAGCTGCTTTCTAAAGGGAAAAGCTTGCATGGGACACCTTCGTATTTCTATACTTTCTCACTGTCTCCTGCCAAGGGACTAGAGGTCAATTATTAGCTCAGTGCCCTGTGGATATTAAACAGACAATGTGATCTGCTTTTCTTCTCATATGATAACCAGTCCTGGATAGGCTCTGTCTATATAAGAATGAGGCCTACAGTTTGGGAGAGCAAGTTAATTCTGGAATGAAAGATTATTAAGCACATTGTACCTATATGTGGAAATGATATGCACCAGTTTAGACAGCTGTATCTTGAGCTTCATGTCTCCCTCATGCATACATCTTCTAATCAGTTGGAAATGTAGAAGAAAAAGTAAAGATGGAACTTATTAAAACCCTAAAGCCATAACATTTTAAAATATAAATTTTAATCACAAAATGATGTTATTACAATTACAATGATTATTTCTATCCATTTCAATAAACAAAATTTGAAGCATCTAACTTGTTTTGGATGAAACAACTTGAAAACCAAAATCAAAACTAAGTTTGAATGCTCTTAGACATGCTTGTATACTTCAGTGTTCTCAATCCCCACTATTCCTTAGTATCTAATTCATTCTAGTGAATAAAATTTGAAAATCTAAGAGTTTAATTAAAATTTAAAGTGGTTATTTATGTTAGATCTGAAAAATTATAAGTCATAAATTTAATGATAGATACTTGAAACAGATGAGAGAAAAGAAACACTGTACTTTTGTAACCCTTTGGATGTATGTAGCTTTGCAGCTGTTAGAAATACAAAGTCAACAGAAATAAATGTAATAACTACTGTAGCTCATCAATACTGTGCTGCATGATATTGATGGTACTAAATGCTTATTAGAAATATTTTATTTAGGTCATGCATGGTGACTCACTCTATAATTCCAGCACTTTTGGAGGCCGAGGTGGGTGGATCACGAGGTCAGGAGTTTGGGACTAGGCTGACCAACATGATGAAACCCCATTTCTATTAAAAATACAAAACTTAGCTGGGCATGGTGGTGCATGCCTGTAGTCCCAGCTACTCCGGAGGCTGAGACAGGAGAATCACTTGAAGCTGGGAGGCAAAAGTTGCGGTTAGCTGAGATCGCACCACGGGCCTCCAGCCTGGGCAACAGAGCAAGAGTTGGTCTCTCTCTCTCTCTCTCTCTTTATATATATATATATATATATATATATATATATATATATATATATATATAAGTTGAGTCACAGAAATCTAGATAGGTAGATATTATTATTCCTATTTCACCGCGTAGTAAACTGAGCTACCAAGATGATGAGGTAAATTTTTAAAGTTTATATAGCTAGTAAGTTTGAATTCAGATTTATGTCCCAATTGTCAATCTCTAGAACTGACTCTATTGACTTGAATTTTCTTGCCCTAGGAAAAAGTTATGGCTTGTGTCTTATAGAAAAATTTTCTCCACGCGTGACTAGTGTGGCAGAAAAAGATGACTGTTGTGTCTCTCAGCTTCAGAATAATTTTATTTCATTCATATTACAAATATTGGCAGATAGAGTTTTAGAGAGTAGTCTATTATTTACTAAAACTATCTTTAACAGATATAAGCTATAACTATATATAGATAAATGTTTTCCCAGGTAATATTTCTAACCACACAACTAATGGACTTCTGTAATTAGAAATGGAAAATTATCTGACAATTTGAATAGATCAATTGAAGAGTTAAAATGAACAATTTCTTCAGAGTAAAAAAATAGTATATAATACAGAGGTATTAAGAATTTCTGTATGGCTCATATATCTAAGGAGAATTGAATATATTAGGAACTAGAATCTAAATTTTAAGTAACAGCTACACTGCTTTTAGATCTATCCAGGTTTAGTCATTCATACCATCAACAGCAGGAGCATATAACCAAATAAATTTCTGCTTTCTCCATTCTATCAACAAATTATTGACCAAAGCCCTCTCATTAAAAGTAAATATTCTTTCAACAAATCTCTATTTTTCCAGGTCTCTATCAGATCAGCGAGACCTGATTTGACATTTGAATTCTTTTCTAAAATTCATTTAGTTATATTTTTTCTAAAAATAAGTTGTTTTGTGAATCAAGGACACGTGCACACATACACACATATACACAATCAAAAATTAGATTTTGGGGGAACAAATAAACAAATGATAAGCAGCACAAAAAATGTATAAAAATCAATTAAAATAAGCATAATTACTGCACAAAAGGAGTCCAAAGCTAAAATTAATTGATTTTGTTTAGGATATTAATAGGGTGAACAATTTCTTGGTTTTCCAGGGACTGAGGGATTTCTCTGCATGCTGGACTTTCAGTGCTAAAATGAGGAGAGTGCTGAGAAAACTGAAAAGGTTGGTCAACCTAAAATGTGAAATTATTCAGTAAAAAGATGCATTTGGGGGCAAGTGTTTAATCATAACAACAACAATATTGTCATTATTTCTAATGTCCTCTGGCTTTATTGTGTGCCAGGAATTGTTTTAAGGCAAATCATGTGGTCACCTTAAAACATAAGAGCTATCACTATCTTCTTTATATAATTGAAAAAAACAGACACACATAAAAGCTTGAAAGGGATTATGAATGTGAGAATCAGAGCAGAATAAGTACTCAGGAGTAGTGAAGATTTAAGGACACTGAAGAGTAAAAGCATGTCTAAAGGCATTAAAATTTAGTTTTGATTGTATTTTTGAAAAAAAAAAAGTCACATCTGCAGACTGTGTCTGCTCAACAGCAACCAGTTGGAAGCTTCTGAGGGATTAATAGAATATGTTCCACAGTGAACATTGAGAAGGCTGTTGTTCATGCCAAGGAATGGCAGTGTAAAAGACACAGGTGCTGAAATACTTAGTATGGCAGGAATATTGTCTTTTAATGAGAGGGGAAAAGAGATATGGTGTTGTTAAAATAGATTAGAGCCAGATTATGAAGTATGTGTCATTTTTATTCTGAGCAGTGATCGTTTGTCAGGGGCTTTTAAGTAGGAGCATGACACTATTTTACCTCTGTTTTTGAAAGACGAATTTGATGCAGCATTGACAATAATTTGAAGAGAAGAAATGGAGAAAAAGAGCAGTTAAGAGTTATGGCTATTGTCTCCTAAAAATTCACAGTGACCTGAAGGAAATCAGCAACAGTGGGGTTTTGAGAAGAATAGTGCCAAACGCATATGGGAGGTAAAAATGAATATGCTCAGTACATGACTAAATATGGTAGTCAAGGAGAAGCAAAATGTGAAAATGATTAGGAGCTTTCTTGCATGAATGGATGAATAAAGCGTGATTCATTATGAGTGATTTGAAAATGCAGAAAGTGGAGAAGAATTGACCTGGAGAGAATCAGGGAATGCAGTTGTATTTAGTTTGAATATGCATGTGACTTTCTGCTCTACAATGAAACACTGAGTTGGAAAACGGTTTTTATCACTTTTAATATACTATCTTAAGCCCCTGAGGTAAGCATTTCGGTAGAAATGCTACAAACTTGGTAGAATAACCATAGCTTGAAAACAAATCAGGTATATATGCTGGCAATTGGCATAGTGGAAGGCTGCCAAATAGGATAATGGTTCTGAAAACCATTTTGCCCCAACATGGATAAAAATTGTGTCTGTATGTGAGCATGTTGGGGGAGATTAATGAACTAGCAGCCTTTCTTTTGACTTCAGAATTAGTCATATTTCATAGTCCAATGGAATGCTACGTAGGAATAATTTATCAGGTCAATTCATCAATATTAATTATTATTTATCACAGGTCCACAGTGTAGCACATTTTATTCTGTAATTTGATAGATAGAGACAGACACAATTCGTTTCTAACAAGGAAATGGGAGATTATATGCAGAAGATAAATTCCAAAAACCATTATCAATTATGTATGACTTTTCAAAATGATAATTAATTGGTTAGAGCCCAGTGAAGTCATATTCACTCCAACACACACACACTCTCTGTCTCTTTTCCTCCACTCCCACACTCCAGGTCAAAATATTAGGGAAGGTTTTATAGAGCAAGTTATCAAAAACAATTCAATTCAATAAAACTTTATTGTATGTTCATTCTATGAAAATCTGTCCTAGATACTGCCTTGTGAAAAGTAAAGATGAGTATCTTCCTTTGCCTTCAGAGAGTATTAATAATCTTTCATGGTGGAAATTCAGCTGCTTCTTTTTAACATATTATCTCATTTGATTTTCACAAATAACTTACGGAATAGGTAGGGGAGGTATTTTCTCACATTTTACAGATTACATAATAATGTATTATAGATAAGGCAATGTCATGTCTTTACATGTTTTAATAAAGTTGTGTTTGTTAAACAAATCGGCATCAGAAAAGGGTTATAAAAATGACAAAAAAATTAAATTGAGAAGATTTTGTGGTCTGGAGTGAATGGTTTTGATCAGTATCAGCAACCACGAAGTATTTGTGTGAGAACTGTCATTCCCTCAACCTCTGAGAACATCACTAACCAACCCCAGAACTATTTTCTATTAAATTGGAGTTGAACTTACAACCCCTCTTTACCTAGCCCTTCAAGCAGCCGTTATAATGCATCGCAAGTGGCATTTGTCATGAAATCTATTTGCACCTGGATACAAAAGATGAGGAGACAACTGAAAAGAAAAGGCATATCCGTGAAGGAAGTAAAGATAAAATGTTGAAAGAATTCAGAATATTTGTTTATTTGAAATTCTTTTGAGAAGTATGTGGTATAAGCAGAGAGGAGATAATTACAACAGCAGATGTTATTTGTGTGATAGTAGCAGATTTACAGAGAATTAGAACTCTACATAGAAGATGAGAGCAGAGCTGATGAATACTTCTCAGATATGGGCCATTACACCTTTGTCCTGTGCAACAGTTATTCTCTCAATCCCCTTCACTTCTGTTTCACCCAATTCGCAGAAAGACTAAATTTCTTCTTTAGAAAAATTGAATGGAATATACTCCTGGACCCTCAGACACCAAATATTCAGATACCCCATCATCACATTTCTGCTGCCAGAGAAGAGGGAGCTGAATGCATGTCAACCCCTTTCTATTTGCCCTCTCCCAGACAACAAATGGAGGGGTCCTTCTCTGAAGAAACTGACTAGTCCTGAAAAACAATCTATCCTCAACCTGCCTTGGAAGAGTGGTCCCATAAAATGCCTCTCACCATCTGCTAATTCAAAATTAGGCCAATGACGGGGATGTCACTTCCTTACACACGCCAATCAATCTTTTTATCCCTCTTAAGTATGAAAACATAAAGTTTCACAAGGAAATTCATTAATGTCACAAAACAAGCAAAAAAATAAGATTGCAATGCAAAAATACAGAAAGGAAACATTTTGAACATACATAGGTAAAACAGAAGAATTTCAAAAAAAATGGTCTCCAATTGATATTGTCACATGAATAAAACAAAAGAAGAGCCGAGTAATATTGGCAAGAAATGATTAGAGATCAAGAAAAGCTTTGGAAATAGTAGAAATGCAATGTTCAGTAGAAACTGAAAGAATACGTCAATGATAATTTCCAAGAAAGTAGAACCAAAAACACAAAGAGACAGAAAGCCAGAGATACATGCGTGTGTGTCCGCACACACACATACACACAGGAGAGAGAAAGAAAGATGAGAATGTGAGATAGAGGATCAACTTCTGGTTTTAGCAACTTTAGAAAAAGATAACAAAAACAATGAAAAGAAAACATTATCCAAGAATTAAAATAATGAACAAATTCCGAAAAAGAGGAACATAAATTTCTGCTTTATTATTATTCATTTGTTACATATGTATGTAGGTATGTATGTGTATTTAAAAAATTCTTCTGGCTTTATTTGGGCATAATTGACAAACACAAATTGATTTATTTATATGTACAACTTGATGATTAGGTATACATTGTGAAGTGATTACCACAATCAAGCTAATTAACATATCTGTCACATCACATAGTTAACTCCCATATTTTGTGTGAGAACATTTAAATTATTCTCTTAGCAGATTTCAAGTATACAATATATTATTATTAACCACTGTCAACATGTTACACATTATGTTTCATGATGAACTATGTTTATACACATACAAATTCATATGTGATTAACTTATTTATCAAATAACTGAAAATCTGTACCCTTTGACTAATATCTTTCTATTTTCTCCAGCTCCAGCTCCTGGTAATCACTATTCTACATTCTTTTTTGACTTTTTAAGATATAAATGAGAGTATGTAATAATTGTTTTTATATGTCTGACATGATATACTCCAGTTTCATTCATTTTGTGGTAAATTACATGATTTCCTTCTGTTTTAGGGCTGAATAGCATTCCATTGTGTCCATATATCATATTTTCTTTATGTTTTACATATCAGTGGGCATTTAGGTTGTTTCCATATTTTGAC
The DNA here is from genome assembly GCF_048565385.1 of Saimiri boliviensis. NCBI lineage: Eukaryota > Metazoa > Chordata > Mammalia > Primates > Cebidae > Saimiri > Saimiri boliviensis. The sequence goes on from NC_133455.1 coordinate 112,341,878, forward strand.
TATTGTGCATAATGGTGCAGTAAACACTGAGCATTAAAATATCTCTGAAAAATCTTGATTTTAGTTTCATTGTATATATACCCAGTAGTAAGATTGCTGGATCATAATGTAGTTTCATTTTTAATTTTTTTTAGAGACCCCCATAATGTTTTCCATAATGACTGTATTATTTTACTTTTTTACCAACAGTGTACAGTGATCCTTTTTCTTTACATACCTGCTAACATTTATCTTTTGACTTTTGGTCTTGATTTGCATTTCTCTGATTAGTTATGCTGAGAACATTTTCATATACCTGTTGGACATTTATTTATCTTTGGAAAAATGTCTATTCAGGTTTGTTGTCCTTTAAAAAAATTTTTTTTTACATTGAGTTGTATAAAATATTTATGTATTTGAAATACAATCCCTTATCTGACTATGGCTTGTAATTTTTTTGCATTCCAGAAGTTACTTCTTCATTTTGTTGGTGTTTTCTTTGCAGTTTTCATCAAATATTGACTTGATGTTGGTCACTTGTTCATTTTTGCTTTTGTTGACTTGTTTTTGATGGCATATTCAAAAAAAAATTATTGCCACGACCAATTTCATGGGTTTCCCACTACATTTTCTTCTGGGAGTTTTATGGTATTAATTCATATATTTAGGTCTTCTTAGAGACTTAACTACAACATTTGAGTTGTTTTTTGTGCACAGCGTAAGATAAGGATCCAAAACTGTTTGTGGACATCCAGTTTTCCAACATTATTTATTGAAGAGACTATCCATTCTCATTTTGTATTCTTAGTGCCTTTATCAAAGGTGGTTTCCTATTTATGTGTGAATTTATTTGTGAGTACTATATTCTGTTCCATTGGTTTATGTGTCTATTTTTATGCCAGTACCATACTTTGCTGATTACTATAGCTTTGTAATATTATTTGAAATCAGAGAATGTGAAGATCCAGCTTTGCTCTTATTTGTCAAGATTACTTTAGCTATTCAGGGTCTTTGGTGGTTCCATACAAATGTTAGATTTTTTTTTTTCTATTTCTGTGAAAAATGCCATTGAAATTTTAATACAGATTTCACTGAATCTAAATAACTTTGGACCATATGAGCATTTTAACAATATTAATTCTTCCAATTCATGAACATAGGATATCTATTTTGTGTGTTTTCTTCAATTTCCTTCATCAATGTCTTATAATTTTTAATGTACAGCTCTGTCACATCTGTATTTAAACTTATTTATAAGCACTTTATTCTTGTTGCTGCTATTGTAAATAACATTTTCTTAATTTTATTTTTGTATAGTTTGTCATTACTACATAGAAACACAACTAAATTTTGTATGTTGCTTTAGTATACTGTAATATAACTTTACTAAATTTCTTTTTTTTTTTTTTTCCATAATTAAGAGTCAGCTTCCACTGGAAAGCAAACCAGGTGTCTACTATATCCTCAATTCTCTTCTTCTAGAATTTTAATTAATCAACAAATGGGGCTACTGAATAGGGCTTCTAATTTTCTTACCGTTTACCCCCAGATGTCCATCTTTTATTTTTTGTTGTTATTGTTACTGTTTTTGGAGGGAGAGATTTCCTCTCTATATATTCTAACCCTTTAACTATTTCTTAAACCATCATAGTATTTATTTCTGAGAAATTTTTTATGTGTTTCTTTTTGTTTCACAGATGCACTGTCTTACCTACTTGAAGATTTTTTTAAAAAGTTTCTTTTCTTTTTTTTTTTTTTTTTTTTTAAAGAATAAAGAAGAGGAAGAAAGAGAAAGAGGAAGAGGGAGAGAGGATGGGGGTATTGCTTTATTGCCCGGTCTAGAATGCAGTCTAAATATGGGTATGCCTATAATTGTCCTTAATAATGGAGACATGAAAGAAAATGAGGGAAGAGAATAGCAAACAAGGAGCCAACCAAGATTTCTTTTAAACTTCTAAGTTGATATGATGTGGTACTGATAAGAGTGTATATTTTGTATATTTAAAGTGGAGAGTTCTATAAATGTTAATTACATTTACTTGTTCCAGATCTGAGTTCAAGTCCTGAATATCGTTGTTAATTTTCTGTCTCATTGATCTGTCTAATATTAATGTTGAAGTCTCCCACTATTATTATGCGGGAGTCTAAGTCTCTTTATGTCTTGTATGTCTGCGTATTCCTGTATTGGGTGCGTATATATTTAGGATCTTTAGCTCTTCTTGTTGTTGCATTGATCCTTTTATCATTATATAATGTCCTTCTTTGCTTCTTTTGATCTTTGTTGCTTAATTGTAACTTCTGCTTTTTATTTATTTATTTTAGCTCTCTGTTTGGTTGGTAAATCTTTCTCCATCCCTTGTTTGGAGTCTTTGTGTATCCTTGAATGTGAGATTGATCTGGATGCAGCATACTGATGGGTCTTAGTTTTTTATTCAAATTGCCTGTCTTTGGATTGGGGGATTTAGTCAATTTAAATTTAGAATTAATAATAATATATGTGAGTTTAATACTGCCATTAGCTGGCTATTTTGTCCATTAGTTGATGTATATTCTTCATTATATTGATGCTCTTTTTGATAATTTTTTTAGAAAGGCTGATACTGTTTGTTCCTTTCATATGTGTAGTGGTTCTTTCAGAAGCTCTTGTAAAGCAGGCCTGGTGGTGATGAAATCTCTGAGTGCTTGCTTATTCACAAAAAACTTTATTTTTCCTTCACTTGTGAAGCTTAGTTTGGCTGGATGTGAAATTCTGGGTTGAAAATTCTTTTCTTTAAGGATGTTGAATATTGGCCCCCACTCTCTTCTGGCTTGTAGGGTTTCTGCTGAGAGATCTGCTGTAAGTCTGATAGGCTTCCCTTTGTGGGTAACCTGACCTTTCTCTCTGGCTGCCCTTAGTATTTTCTCCTTCATTTCAACCCTGGTGAATCTGACGATTATGTGCCTTGGAGTTGCTCTTCTTGAGGAATATCTCTGTGGTGTTCTCTGTATTACCTGGAGTTGAATATTATCCTGCCTTACTAGGCTGGGAAAATTTTCCTGAATAATGTCCTGAAGCGTATTTTCCAGCTTGGATTCATTCTCTTCGTCACATTCAGGTACACTTATCAAGCGTAGATTAGGTCTTTTCACATAGTCCCATATTTCTTGGAGACTTTGCTCATTCCTTTTTATCCTTTTTCCTCTAATCTTGTCTTCTTGTTTTATTTCATTGAGTTGGTCTTCGACCTCTGATATCCTTTCTTCTGCTTGATCAATTCGGCTGTTAAAACTTGTGCATACTTCACGAAGTTCTCCTATTGTGTTTTTCAGCTCCATCAATTCACTTATATTCCTCTCTAAATTGTGTATTCTTATTAACATTTCGTCAAATCTTTTTTCGAAGTTCTTAGTTGCTTTAGATTGGGTTAAAACAAGTTCTTTTAATTCACAGAAGTTTCTCATTATCCACATTTTGAAGCCTGCTTCTGTAATTGGAACACACTCATTCTCCATCAAGCCTTGTTCCGTTGCTGATGAGGAACTGTGATCCCCCGCTGAGGGAGAGGCGTTCTGATCTTGGGCATTCTCAGCCTTTTTTGGCCGTTTTCCTCCCTTCGTTATAAATTTATCCATCTGTGGTCTTTGAATTCACCGTCTTTGTAATTAGGTTTCTGAGTGGACGTCCAACTTACTGATTCTCAGCGCCGAAATCTGAGCAACCCACTGCACCGACCAAATCAGCGGCGTTAAGATTGATGGTGCCTTTCCGACTCTGCACCAAGAACCGTCGCTCCAAGGTGCCGGCAAAACCGCCTCACCGGTCACAAGAGTCGCGCTGGCGACCCGTGGGGCTCCTCCGCTGGGAATCTCCTGGTGCGTGAGCAACAAGAATTCATGTGAAGGTATGGCGTCCTCTCGTTCTTTGTGCTTTCAGTGGGAGCTACAATCCCGAGCTGTTAGTGATCAGCCATCTTGGATCCTGGGAAGTCTTGCTCACAGCTGAGAAGTACTTTACTAAATTTCTTTATTAGTTCTAATAGTTTTTGTGGTAGAGTCTGTATGGTTTTCTATATATAAGATAATGATATCTGCAAACAGGGACCATCTTTCTTTCTGATTTAGATGCCTTTCTGTTTGCTTGTTTTTTCTTTTTGAGACGGAGTCTCACTGTTGCCCAGGCTGGAGTGCAATGGCACAATCTCGGCTCATGGCAACCTCTGCTGCCCAGGTTCAAGTGATTCTCTTGCCTCAGTCTCCCGAGTAGCTGGGATTACAGGCACCTGCCACTGCAACTGGCTAATTTTTGTAGTTTTTAGTATAGATGGGATTTCACCATGTTGGCCAGGCTGGTCTTGAATGCCTGACATCATGATTCATCCTCCTTAGCCTCCCAAAGTGCTGGGATTACAGGTGTGAGCCATTGTGCTTGTCCCTGATTTGGATGTCTTTTATTTCATTTCTTATTTTTGCCTAATTGCTCTATCTAGGACTTCCAGTATTAGGCTGAATGGAAGTGGGAAAAGTAGGCATCCTTTTCACATTCAGTATCTTAGAGGAAAAGATTTTAGTTTTTCACTGCTGAGTAGAATGTTGGCTGTGAGCTTGTCATGTATAGCCTTTATTGCATTGAAGCACACCTATCTTTAATTTCTAATTTGATAAAAGTATGGATCATGAAATGATGTTGAATTTTTTCAAATGCTTTTTATTCATCTTTTGAGAGAATTATATAGTTTTTATCCATTTTGTTAATGTTTTATATTACATTTGTTGATTAGCATATGTTGAACTATCCTTGAATCTCAGGGATGAATCTCACTTGTTCGTGGTGTATGAACTTCTTGATGTGCTTTTGAATTCAATTTCCTAACATTTTGTTGAGGGTTTTTGCAACCATGATCATTATGGATATTGGCCTGTAATTTTCTTATCTTGCAATATCCTTATTGGCTTTTCTATAAGGGTAATATTGGATTTGTAAAATTGTTTTCAAAATGTTCTCTCTTCTTCTCAATTTTTGAGAGTTTGAGAAGGATGGGTCTTAATTCTTTTTATAAACATTTAGTAGAATTTGTGAGTGAAACCATCTTGTCCTAGGCTTTTCTTTGTTAGGAGATTGTTGACTAGTGATTAAATCTCTTTACTTGTCTATTGGTCTAGTCAGATTTTCTATTTCTTCAAGATTCAATCTTGATAGGTTGTATGTTTCTAGGGATTTGCCGATATCTTTTAGCATATCCAATTTTTTGTATGTAATTGTTAATAGTGATCTCTTATGATCTTTGAAGTTCTGTGATATCAGTTGTAATTTCTCTTATTTTATTTTGTATTTTATTTGAGTTATCTCACTGTTTTCTTAGTTAGTGTAGTTAAAGATTTATCAGTTTGGTTTATCTTTTCAAATATCCAACACTTGTTTTGTTGGTATTTTCTATTGTTTTTCTTGTCTCCTCTATTTCATTTATTCCTGCTCCGATGTTTGTTATTTTCTTTCTTCTGCTAACCTGCACTATTTGCTTTTCTTTTTGTAGTTCTTTGAGATATAGAGTTAGGTTGTTTATTTGAGATCTTTCATTTTTCTTCATGTAGATATTTATCATTACATACTCTCCCTTTAGAACAGCTTTTACTACATCCCATAAGTTTTGGTATATTGTGTTTTAATTTTCATTTGTCTCAAAATATTTTCTGATTCCTCTCTTGACTTCTCTGACACCTTGGTTATTCAGAAGTGGGTTGTTTAATTTCCTCATATTTGTGGATTTTAAAAAATTGCTTTCACTGTTATTGATTTCTATTTTCATACCATTGTGGTTGGAAAAGCTATCTGATATACATTCATACTGATTTTTATGACTTTTTTGTAGCCTGATATAGCTATCCTAAAGAATGTTGCATAAGTTTGAGAAGAATGTGTATTCTGCTTCTGTTGGATGAAATTTTCTGTTTATGTCTATAAGGTTCATTTAGTCTAACATGTATTTCAAATTTAATATTTCCTGGTTGAATTTCTGTTTGTGTTATCTTTTCATTGTTGAATGTGGGGATATTGAAGTTCCTCTGGTATCATTATACTGCTATTTATTTCTCCTTTCTGATTTATTAATATTTGTTTTATATATCTAGGTGTTATGATGTTGGATGCATATATATATTCACAATTATTATATCTTCTTGATGAATTGATCTTGTTATCACTATATAGTAACATTATTTGTCTTTTTTTTTAATAGTGTTCAACTTATAATCTATTTTGTTTGATACAAGCATAGCCAAACTTGCTCTCTTTTGGTTTTGATTTACATGGACTATTTTTTTTTTTTTTACATCTTACATAACCTGATATGTGTCTTTAAATCTAAAGTTAGTCTCTTGTAAGCAACATATTGTTGATCTTGATTTTTTTCTTCATTCATTCAGCCACTCTATGTCTTCTGATCGGAGAATTTAGTTCATTTACATTTAAAATAATTATTGATAAGTAAGCATTTAACATTGGCATTTGAAAATTGTTTTCTGTGTTGTTTGTTGTTCTTTTGTTTCTTTCTCCCTCTTTTGCTGTCTTGTGATTTTATATTTTTCCACTACGGTATACCTTGATTCACTACCATTTACTTTTTGCATAGCTAATATAATTTTTGTTTTGTTGTTACCATGGGGCTTTCATAAGATATCTTACAGTCATAACAGTCTATTTTGAGGTGATTGCAACTTAACTTCAAAAGAGAGAGCAAAGCACACAAAGTATCAGGGGAACCTGTGGGCCAGTTTGTGCAGAGAATGCAGGAGGAGGGTTCCAAGCAACTCATGGGAAGGCCTCCTGATGGAGTTCACAAATAATTTAACAGTCTACATGGCTCTTTGTTGAGTTTTAAGCCATTTTTATTGTATCTCTGCCTCTTTTCTTTGCTTCCAGCTTCTCTTAGCCATTCAGCTATGCTGATCCCCTTACTATTTTGGATGTGGTTGAAAGAGGTGGGCCTCTTGGGCAGTACTTCACACAGCTGGAACAGCTGGGCAGTCACTCTCTATGTTCTCATTTTCTCTTTTGGGAAAAATGCTGGACAGAGGTGTTCTTTTGGTACTGAGCTGTGATGCCTTGGGGTGAGGTGACATGGGTAAAGTGAATTTTTTTTATCCTCCTCAGTGTGTCTCTTCTTGGATATTTTTGCTTCCATGGTGTGGTGGAACTTCTCTGCTGGACTCTTGAACTCCCTCAAAGGTACTCTTATCTGTGAGTGGCTGTTAAAATCATTGTGCTGTGGGAGGATAATGGTAGAAATCTCCAATTCCACCATCTTCCTTACAACACTCTGAGATTCCGGTTTTAAATGGGTTTTTATGTGACCAAATATATGAATTAGAGAAAAACCTCTACTAATGAAGAAAATGATGAATATTTAGAACACTAGGGATCATGGTGGACATGGTAAAAGCTTAAAGAAAAATATAAGCAATTTATATAAAGAAAGTATAAAAAATGGTATGTGTATTTTTAAAAAGTAACATTTACATACTAAAAGATAACGGACAAAGTTTCCAAGATTCTTTATATGAGCCTAGAAAACTGGATCCAAACAAGGGATTACTCAAATGTTAGGTTAAAATAAAGGTGTGGACATTTAAGAACTTCGATATGTACTTTTCCTCTGCCTATGCAAATACTTAGAAGGATATCATATGTAAATAAAGAAGGCAACAAAGAAAGAAGAAAATAGGAAATAGTGAACAGGTATTCCAACACAAAAGAATCATAAAGAGAAACCTCAGGATTATAAACGTGCAGCAGGTGTTGAGAGTAATTTTTCCAGATTTAAAAAGGAGAAAAGAAAAAGTATTAATTATCTAAAGAGTTTGAATATTTAGGGGAAACAAATTTGATAGGTCTGTGCCGAATTTGATAGGACAGCTAGATAATTTGGGAATAGATTTATAGAAAATTGAGTGAGAGAAAAATGAATCAGTTATTAACTCTACAAAATGAAGTTGTACAAGAAAGCAAATCACAAGAACTGTTAACTATGCTTCACAAGGAATATGTTGTTATCCTAGTTGCAAATTAAATACAGACTATGTACCTAGGTCTTAATTCAGAATTATATTATTGTACTGTTTAAACTACAAGAATTGTAGGACATAAATGAATTTATTCAGTGATGATCTTAAAATGTGTAGCCTTTTACATATCACTTTTACAGTAATTTATTTCCTATCATGTTCCAGAGGATCACAGAAACCTCTAATGTCTTGATTACAAAGGAATATTGATTAGACTAAGGAAAGTATATAGTTATAGTTTATTAAATTGCTTTAAGAACGTACATATTTTCTAGAAGTCCATGTTTCAACAGTCTCTGAAGACTACATCACCCCTAGACTTGTCTGAGCATAATAAAAATAAGAACATGAAAAGAACATACACTATTTGGCAGAATAGAAGGTGAGAAGAAAATCTGGGATGAAATGGGGATGATCTTAAGTTTTTCAATGTAGAACCCTCAGCAGCAGACAGAAGTATATCCCCATAAGACTCTATAGGCACAGACTCTTCAGTATTAAAATAAATTCTCTTTTATTGTTTGACAGATATAAATTCATCATTTACTTCCTACTATGCCCAAATTTGTTTAAAAATAAAAATATATTTATGTTATATAACAGCTAATTTACATGGCATATTTCCCATAAATACATCATTTTAAGATGTTCCTTGTTTTACTTATATCTAGGCCAATTATCAAGCATTCTATGAACTATACCTTTCATGATTTGAAAAAAAAATAGCATTAAGAAATAATGTTAGACTTAGGCCACAAGTCTTGGTGATCAAGACAGTTTAAGCTTCCATGAAGCTCACAGTCTCATGGCATAGGGTAGTATACCTTCCTTATTTTACTTACATCCTGGCCCATCATCAAGGATTCTGTGAACTATGAATATCATGATTTGAAAAAAAAAATAGCATTAAGAAATAAAGTTAGACTTAGGTCACAAATCTTGGCTATCAAAACACAGTTTAAGCTTTCAATAAACTAACAGTCTCATGGCATAGGGTAGTATACATGGAACTGATAGAAAAATAAAAATAAGTGCTTGCTGCTCTGGAAATAAAGGATATCTAGTGCAGTCAGTTTTGTGATTGAAAGCTGGCTTTGAGATATGGCTTCTGGAGAAAATAAAATCTAAGATGAGACTCGAAAGATGAATAAAACTTATTGAGGAACAGTAGAAGAGCATGTACAAAAATATGTTGATAATGGAACTGTATGCACTCCAATATGCTTTGAACAAATATAGGCACTAATGGTAATGATGATAATGACAGTGATATTGTTGGTTGTGGTGATTTGAGTGAGCTAGGTTAGTGACAGTATCAAGAGACAAGTAGAAGCTAGACAGCAACGGCTTTGAATAGAGACTTCCTAGTTATTTTACTATCCAACTGTAAGGCTAGCAGAGATACCAAAGGATTATAGCCTGTCACAGACTAGGAAATATTTTTACTTTTAAAAGAGTATTTTATTCATATAAGGAATGGATTGCTGGAAAATAACCAGGGTCAGGAAGAAAGCTAATAAATTGTGACAATAACCCAGATGAAAAATTTTGAGAACCTGAATTCAAATAGTAACAGGGTTTTCTTATTTTAAAAAAAGAAATTAGATTTGATAGATTTAAAAAAAAAGAACTTAAGATGTAAGACCAGTATTGATTGGAAAAGTGAAGAGTCAAAGATGGGTTTCAAGTTTGTAGCTTGTGTGTCTGGGCGGCGATGGTATTTAGAAAAATAGAAATGGAGTGAAAAGAGCAGAGAAGATAATAAATTCAACTTTGGGTGTTGGAATTGACATTTTCCTCATTTCAAATGGTTCAGAAAACAGAGAAGTGATTGTGGCTCCAATAATTTTTGGCAAGAAACTTTGATTCTACAGCTGGATATACAAGCAATCAGCAGTGGGGTTGATCCCTTTCCTTTTCTTTCTTCTTTCAAGCACTAGAAGTATTACTCCTAGTAGTGCTAGGAATAGCAGCAGCAGAAGTGGTCATATTAATAGTAGCAGTAGTAGTAGCCATAGTGGTAGAAACTGCAAAATCATTTTCCTACTGCAGAAGTGTTGCTCAGTTTTGATGGTAGAGCTTCCTTCACTGAAATCATTTTACATCACAGTTTTGGTAACTATTCCTAACTCTTTTTGTTTCAGTTAGGTTGCCCTAGCCATTTCAGAAATGTTATTGAACATTTAAATTGTCTAGAGTCAGCTCTGTTGCTTGCAACTAAAAATTCTTCCTCAAACTCATATGTTGAATTTAGGTGACTTTAGGATATACAATTAGAAATGTCAAATAGGACATATGAACGTATGGTGTTGGTTCCAGAAAAAAATTCTGAGCTAGAGATGTAGGTTTGGCAATGATTAGTATTTGGCTGGCAGTTAAAACTACTAGAATAAAATCCCTGAGGTAGCAGGTTGTGAATCTGAAGTACAGGTGAAGGATTATCCTCAGGCAAGCTATGGATACCTCATTCCTTAAGACAAGAATAAAAAAGCACACCTAGAAGCGATGGCAGAAATCAAGCACGTGCATTTTTATAAAACCATTAATAGCGTGATTGATTTTCTTTCCTTAAAGTCTCGAGGTTTTGTAACGACAAGACTTTCTCTTACAACCCTGAATTTCAGCACAAATAATTTCTTTATCATCCAAGCATTTAAATGTGCTTTTCTGAGTACCTGATTAATGTCAAAGTGACGCTGGGCACGGGGTGGCTCACACCTGTAATCCCAGCACTTTGGGAGGCCAAGGTGGGGGGATCACAAGATCAGGAGATGGAGACCATCCCGGCTAACATGGTGAAATCTCGTTCTCTATTTGTTGTAATATACAACAAATACAAAAATTAGCCAGCTGTAGTGGCACACGTCTGTAGTCCCAGTTACTAGGGAGGCTGAGGCTGGAGAATCGCTTGAACCCAGGAGGTGGAGGTTGCAGTGAGCCAAGAGAGGGCCACGGCACTCCAGCCTGGCAACAGAGTGAGACTCCGTCTCAAAAACAAAAACAAAAAGTCAAAGTGAAATTCATACCTCCTCTTATATTAGAGGTAGGTCTGTATGATCAGAACACGTGATATTTTCAGAGTTCCTAAACAGCGTATATGATAAGAGATCTCTCCTCTGCTTTACACGTGACCTCACTATTATTTGATAACATGAAAAAATACAATAAAAAGTATTTAATATCAAGCAAATGCAAGAATTCAAGGAACTCAGAAGTGTCAAATACGCTTTTTAACAGAAATTCCTATGGATAGATGGTGTTTGACAGAAACAAAAACATTAAGGATATTGAAATAAGTATAGATTATTAAATGGTGAATTGCAGTAATCATTTTTCTAGATTCTTATTTTGTCATTAACTTTCCTCAGCCTTTACTTCTCATCTTTGATAATATATATAGATTGATTTCTAAATATTAAGACATATACAGTTTAAGGTGACTGCTCTTATCTTAATAACAAATTCTTACACAAAAGAAAAGAAACCTAACATTTGCAATGAGGACAAACATATTCTTGCCAATTATTTTGGCTCCAGGATTCTTTGCTGATATCTTCTCTACTGCCCTAGATTGTGTGTCCAAGATCTGTTTTCGTGTTTCTCTACTCCTTAGATTTAAGATCCCCTACAGGTCAGGGACAATGTCTTAATAATTTTTGTAAATCCAGAAGCTAATATAGGATCTGACAGGCTAATGTAAGAAAGCAATGGATTTTCAATACATATTTGTTGAAGAATAAATTGAAGTAATCATGACTCAATCAGAGAAATGTTGCTCCTAAGAACCTTGAAATGAGGTACAGTCTATTAGAAAAAATACTTCATGTATAGAATTCATTTTTTAATAACACAGGTTCGCTAAGCAGCTCATACAATGCCAGACATTGTGAATACAAAAAAGTGATAAATCTCTTTTTGTAGGTTACAAAATAGGGAGAGAAATATTTGAGAAATTGTCAGGAATATTCAATCCCTACCCTCACAATACACTTAGAAAACTGCACACATTTCTTAGTATAACAAAATCATTTTTATTTCATGCTTGTGAGAATGGAATGAGAAGAAAGAAAAAATATATCCTTACAAGACTTCACTAAATGAGTTCTTTTTGAGCAATTGAGATAACTTAGGCTTTGGAAGCATTCCCAGACATGAGAAATAAGGCAAATAACATCTGTTTTGCAAAGTATCCACCTTTTTGTGAATATGGATTCAGAGTAAATAAGCTATAGCTCTCCTTATTTCTTTTTGAGAGGTAAGAATGATCTTTCTTACAATCTTTACTGATTTTATATGTTGTTACGAGCCTCAATATAAATTCAAGAATTTGTGTACAAATACTTTGAAAATAATATCTGTGTATAGAATCTATTTGAAATTAGCAGATGTTTCTAGAATGATTAGATGAAAATGCTAATTTTATGATGCTTGTATCCTGCTGTTCAATGGTTGATTCCGACAATATTGTAATTAATTCGTGCCGTTTATTTTGTTAGTTTCTGAAGCCAGGGGCATAATTTATACAATTAAATAAAATCTTGATGTTTCTAATCAAAAAAGCAAAACACTTGAAATAATATGGATATGGATCAGACCTTGTGAAAAAAGAAACTTACTCATAATCTAGCCAATTCATTTGCAGTAGTTACTATCACAGCTCTTAATTTCAATTAATAATATCCTTAAAAAGAGTCATGCTTTGCTAATTAGTATGGGCCTGTGCCAAATTTATTTAAGTGAGAAATCAGCTTTCAAAAAAAAAGCATGCATCATTTTAGAGGTCTGCTTTTAACTTTGTGAACCTTAGGCTTTTATTTTGAAAAATTTTGGATGCCCAGAAAAGTTGAATGGATAGGAAAATGAGCACCTGAATACTCATAATAGATATTTATCAATCAGTAACAGCCTATCCACCTGCTCTATATTCCCCACTTTCTCTAAATAAAATGCAGCAGACATCAACACATTTTGCTACTAATTACTTCAACATGTATATTCCAAGATAAGGAGTCACACCCAGATCTCTTCATAGTAAAGGCACATTTTCTCCTTGGTAGTTAATAAGTAACATATGAGTGATATTCTGAGATCTTGTAAATATCTTTTACCAACATACCACCGAAGGTTTTAAGTTTTATTGATTATCCTGTCTGAATCACTAAAACTATTTGCAGACACGAAACAATGGCTTTCTAATTGTTCATTCCTTAGAATATGCTTCCTCTAATCTCGTATTTTTTTTTCTTTTCCTCCTTCTTTTCAGTATCACTATGGATCCATGTGTATTTGATTCATTGTGTTATTATCCATTGACTTCATTGTTTATTTTAGTTCTGAAATTGACCCCAATTTGGTGAGTGGAAGTTTCTTCAAACCCGTTTCTATTTCCATGTATCATGACACAATTAGTCTTTAAGTACTTCCTTTTCAAACAAAAAGATGTTCCAGCCTCTCTTTTCCCTTCCACAGATCTAGAATCAATCATTTGTTCAAAGAACCCTGTCCTTTGAAGGCAAGATCTGGGCACTAGATCCGTTTTTTGTTGTTGTTTGGTTTATTTTTTTTTAAACCAAACTTCATGTATAATTTCTATTCTTTATTTTTCTTGACTAGGACTTCTTGTAAAATATTAAATAGAAGGAAAGACAGTAGTCGTACTTGTATTTTTCCTAATTTAAGAGGAGAAGGGTATGTTCACTGGTGAATATGATGTAAGCTGTAGGGACTGGTAAACAGTTTGTCAGATCAAGCAATATCCCTTCTACTTCCAGGATGCGGACACTTTTTATCTTGAATGGGTGCTGAGTTTTATCTAAAGTCTTTATAGACCTAATCGGTCTTATGGTTTCTCTCCTCTTAATGCTGTCATATATCAGATTATTTGATTCTTTAAAACTTTTAGAAGTGATTTCAAACTTACAAGAAAGTTTAGGAATTAAAATGTTTCTAAGAACACTTATGTATTCTATTTGGAATAACTTAATGTTAATATATTATTTCATTTTCTTTATTATTTAAAGCATGCACACTGTCTATAATATATATCTATTTTTGAACCATTTAAGGTAGTGGAGGTATATTATAGCTCTTTGTCCCAAAATACTCCAGTGCCTATTTTTTAGGAAGAAATATTATGTTACCTTTTAAGAGTACAGTCACCAAATGCAGTACATTATCATCATTTATAATGCTTTTATTTAATCTACTATTTCTACCCTATTTTTTATCAATCCACTCTATAATGTCATGTCTCCCCTCTAGTACAGGTACCAATCTAGGGTGCGAAACCAGTTAGTGATCATACCATTTTAACTTTTAAAATTATGGAACATTTCTACAATTTTACTTTGCTGTTTGGGACAATATTATTAAAGAATATTGCTCTTTCAACCTTTATTAATAAAAGTTCCTAATTTGTTTTTTTCTTGCTTGAAAAACTGCGTAGATGATGTTACATCTTTCATAATATATCACATCTGGAGGCACATAATTTCCATCTGTCTCTCAGTGCTGAAGTTAGTTTAGATCATTCTACTAAGGTATTGTCTGATTTTTCCACAGTAATATTACAGACTTCTTTCTTCTTTGCAAGCAACAATTTATAAGAAAACATTTTAAAAGCAAGCAATTTTTTATTGAAATATGACTTTGTTACTGTTAAGAGTAGATGTTAGCCTACATTATGGCTAGTCTACTTCAGTTTTTCTTTGCTCCTGGAATATAAACCTTCAAAGACCTCAGCTGAAAGCCTAGGCTTGTATTAGAGTCTCCTGGAGGTCAAGGACCACAAACTTTTATTTTCCAAGAGCTCTACATCTGTTAAAAAAACTTCCACTCAGGCCGGGCGCGGTGGCTCAAGCCTGTAATCCCAGCACTTTGGGAGGCTGAGGCAGGTGGATCACGAGGTCAAGAGATCGAGCCCATCCTTGGTCAACATGGTGAAACCCCGTCTCTACTAAAAATACAAAAAATTAGCTGGGCATGGTGGCGTGTGCCTGTAATCCCAGCTACTCAGGAGGCTGAGGCAGGAGAATTGCCTGAACCCAGGAGGCGGAGGTTGCGGTGAGCCGAGATCGCGCCATTGCACTCCAGCCTGGGTAACAAGAGCGAAACTCCGTCTCAAAAAACAAAACAAAACAAAAACAACAACAAAAAAACTTCCACTCAGCTTTTCAGCATCTCAGCTGCTGTTTTCTGGTGTTTTGGGGTTGTATAGCATTTTTTTTTTTTAGGCGTGTCCTTCCTAGGAGCATCTTCAGCATTCAAACTTTCCGAAGAAAAATTTCATGCAAAATGTTGGTTTCAGTTTTCAGCAATTTCCTTCCCACCATTTCCAGCCCTTTGGAAATACTAGACTGCAAATCTCTTGTTTCCTCAACACAGGTGGACCGGGGCTCTGTGTTCATTTTCTGTTGTCCTAGACTTACAATTGGCAAATACTCTTAATTTTAAATAAAAAAATGAATATGGAGCATATTATGGCTGTTTTGGCTGATCTACAATACATTCAAAACAGGTGTTTTATACATTTTGCATTTCTTTTATAGTTGTTTTGGCAGAAACGTTATTTAAGCATGAATTATTTTTTAATAGCTAAATTGGACAACTAGCCACTGCCATTTTAACAATGGTCTAATCCTGCACATTCGGCTTTTGTTCCTCATAACCTAAAATGTCACCTAATAAATAATAAAATTAAATGAAAATGTTAATAGATGTAATAATTTCTTTATTGGACTTGATCAATAAGAAAAATTGGAAAATGTGCTGACTATTTATTTGCCTATGCTCCCAAATCTACAACAATTATCTGCCTTTTTTTTTTTTTTCATATTCTATGCTTTCAGGGCTTAACTCTGGGTTGTATAATCTGGAGTTTTAGTTTCATTTGGATTTGGGTTCAGACACAGGGAAAGTTAAGCAGTAGATTGGAAACCATCAGGACAGAAAGAATGGGCATTTTTTTTCTGTACGTCCACTGTCTCACAACAGTCTGCAATGCTTGCATTCTTCTGTGACTAGGCTTATAATTTTGATGAGCCTCCCTTTCTTTCACAGCTTTGGTACTTACTGATTCCAATAAACCATTCCCTTCCCTTGTCTCTTCAGGGCTAAGAAGATAAGAGCTCCCTGCTATTACTTTTCACTGGGTGCTTCACCATATCTTAATAATTTCCTTAGACATTTTCTTGTTTCTATAAATGCCTGACCCATTAAATAATCTTTGATTAAACTATTTAGAGTATGTCATCACTTTGCTATATAGACGGTCACTGAAAAATTAGATTAGTAGTTAATGAAGAACTCTTCTAAAGAAAAAATATAAAGAGAAGATGTAAAAGAAGATGGATTCAGAAATTTTAACGTTTGTCTCATTGGTGTTTACAAGTCAGATTTAACTAATTTACATCTAAGTAAAACTGACTGAAATATTCATAATAAAAATAATAAACATTGATTTCTTCTTCACAGAATATGTGCATTGAGAGTGAGTTTGTCCATGTTATCCTTGCTCTGCAATCCAAGTTGATAAACAAACTCATATATAAGACACTATTGATCTTATCTCCACACAAATCACGATGAAACCGTGTCATCACTTTTAATACTTCTGGTTAGAATATGACACCTGTCAATCTTACTCAGATTTCATTGAACAAAGCAAGTCATATGGATAGATAAGCCGATATATTGTAGTAAGCATAAGCAATCCTTCCACAGAAAGGAGTAACAAAAACCTTGAGCAAAAATATACTGTACATAAGAAATTAGAGAAGAAAAATGAGCAAAAGAAAAAACAAATACACAATGGTGGATAATTTAGAATCTTGTATAACTGAAGGAATTGTAAGTCTCCAAATCAAATGTAAATTTTGTGTACCAGCCAATCAAGTAAATGTGAAACCGTACTTAAAAATGAGAATATAACAGTAAAATACTAAAAGTGAAATTAAAATGTTAAAATATATCAGAGGGAAATTATAGTATCCACGAAAATATGATAATTAGATTGCAAACTTTCTTCTCATTAATGGTGAACGGCAGATTTTGTCTACATTTTGGGAAACAGACAACTAAGTATTTTACGATTGTTAAGTTATCACCCATGAGTGGAAACAACAATGATATATTTGTGAGTGATAAAACACTAAGTGGATTTTGACTTATAGACTCTTACAGAAAATAACTGTTGAAGAAGACAATTGATTATAAAAAAAAAAAAAATCCGAAGAGTCTATGTAGTGGGAGGATGGGGAAGCACTAGCCAAAAATTCCAGCGTTGCATTATTAACATAAGGCAAAATTGATGATAAAGATTACAACATAGTAGTCAAATGAAGAATCTACAAAAAAGACATAACATTAGTTAATGTGACTATATCTAATTACATGCTTTTGATATTTGTAAGTCAAATCTCAATTTATAAGCCTAATTTCAGAGGCATGAGAAAGATTTTAATACATTTTTAATAAAAATTAAGATATGAAATAATACAAATAAATATTTGAGCAATGCTTAATAATAGAAATGTGTAAATATCTGAAGCCTAATATAGAAAATACATTATATACAAATAACATATTTATAAATAAAAAACATGCCTTTTTACAAGAATGTTTCTAGACATTTAAAAAATAAGTGTTTTATAGACCTTATTGTTTGACATAATGCAGCTAAATGAGGCATGAACTAGTAAGAAATACAGCCAGAAAACACTATATGTTGTAAATGTTACACGTAATCTAGAAAAGAAAACCCAGCGTGGCTGGGCGCAGTGGCTCACGCTTATAATCCCAGCACTTTGGGAGGCCGAGGTGGGTGGATCACGAGGTCAAGAGATCGAGACCATCCTGGTCAACATGGTGAAACCCCGTCTCTACTAAAAATACAAAAAAATCAGCTGGGCATGGTGGCGCGTCCCTGTAATCCCAGCTACTCCGGAGGCTGAGGCAGGAGAATTGCCTGAACCCAGGAGGCGGAGGTTGCGGTGAGCCGAGGTTGCGCCATTGCACTCCAGCCTGGGTAACAAGAGAGAAACTCCGCCTCAAAAAAAAAAAAAAAAAAAAAGGAAGAAAGAAAAAAAAACAAAAAGAGAACCCAGGTTTTTTAGGTAAAAAAGTAAATGGACTGAAAAATAGAACTAAATGGGCTGTGCACAGTGGCTCATGCCTGTACTCCCAGCACTTTGGGAGGCTGACGATGGTGAATCACCCGGCCAACATGGCAAAACTCCAACTATACCAAAAATGTAACAAATTAGCCGGCCACGATGGTGGGTGCTTGTAGTTCCAGATACTCAGAAGGCTGAGGCAGGAGAATCACTTGAACCCAGGATGCAGAGGTTGCAGTGAGCCAAGATTTCACCATTGCACTTCAGCCTGGGCCAACAAGAGCAAAACTCCACCTCAGAAACAAACAAACAAACAAACAAACAAAAGAATTAAGTGATAATGAGTGCATTAATTTCACATAACAAAACACAAAACTTTGGAACATTTTCAGCCATAATTACATTTGTGTTTTCAACAAGAACAAATTAAATTTTCATGAACTAATCTAATATAGGATACCTAAAAGAACAAAAATGTAGCCAAATAAAATAGAAGAATGGGCATAATAAATAAAAGAACAGAGGTTAATAAAATATACTATGATGAAACAAATATGCAATGTATACCTGCATCGTCAAAACCAAGAATAAATTCTTTAGAACGGATAGTATAATAGAACAATCTTTAGCAAAGGCTGATGAGGAAAACAAAGTAATAACAAAAAATAATTTACTAAACTGATGAGAACAGATGCTATACTTGATCTTAGCTAAGAGGTCAATAAACTATGGGATGATCTACTAATATGTGGAATAACATTAAAAAGGAGAAATAATTGGAGACTCAATAGAAAGAGAGGAGAGAGAGAGAAAGAGAGAGAGAATGTGTTTGCGTGTGTGTGAGCGCATGTGAGTCTGTATAAAATTAAAAAAATTGTCAATAAATTTGAGAAATTTTATGCAAATATTTTGTATAGTAATATAAATAAAAATTATTTCAAAAAATAGATTTATAATTCACAATGCACTGAAACTTTTAACTATTTTTAAAAATTATTTTACTTTAAGTTCTGGTATACATGTGCAGAACCTGTAGGTTTGTTACATAGGTATACATGTTCTATGGTGGTTTGCTGCAGCTATCAATCTGCCATCTAGGTTTGCATTTCTTCCCCTTCCTCTCCATCCCCTGACTGGCCCTGGTGTGTGATGTTCCCCTCCCTGTGTTAATGCGTTCTCATTGTTCGTCTCCCATTCATAAGTGAGAACATGCAGTATTTGTTTTTCTGTTCCTGTGTTCATTTGCAGAGAATAATGGTTTCCAGCTTCATCCATGTCCCTGCAAAGGACTTGAACTCATTCTTTCTTAAGGATATATAGTATTTAATGGTGTATATATGCCACATTTTCTTTATCTAGTATATCATTGATGGACATTTGGGTTGGTTCCAAGTCTTCACTATTATAGTGATGCAATAACATGTGCATGTGTCTTTATACTGAATGATTTATAATCCTTTGGGCATATACCCAGTAATGGGGTTGCTGAGTCAAATGATATTTCTGGTTCTAGATCCTTGAGGAAATGCCACACTGTCTTACACAATGGTTGAACTAATTTACACTCCCACCAACAGTGTAAAATTGCTCCTATTTCTCTACAGTCTCAGTAGCATCTGCTGTTTCTTGACTTTTTAATAATCACCATTCTAACTGGCATGAGATGGTATCTCATTGTGGTGTTGATTTGCATTTCTCTAATGACCAGTGATGATGAGCTTTTTTTCATGTTTGTTGGCCACATAAATGTCTTCTTTTGAGAGGTGTCTGTTCATATCCTTTGCCCACTTTTTAATGGGGTTGTTTTTTCTTGTAAATTTGTTTAAGTTCCTTGTGGATTCTGGATATTAGACCTTTGTCAGATGGATAGATTGCAAAAAATTTCTCTCATTCTGTAGGTTGCCTGTTGATTCTCATGATAGTTTCTTTGGCTATGCAGAAGCTCTTTAGTTTAATTAGATCCCATTTGTCAATTTTGGCTTTTGTTGCAATTGCTTTTTGTGTTTTAGTCATGAAGTCTTTTCCTATGCCTATGTCCTGAATGGTATGGCCTAGGTTTTCTTCTAGGGATTTTCTGGTTTTCGGTTTTACATTTAAGTGTTTAATCCATCTTAATTTAATTTTTGTATATGGTGTAAGGAAGGGGTTCAGTTTCAGTTTACTCCATATGGCTAGCCAGTTTTCCCAGCACCATTTATTAAATAGGGAATCCTTTCTCCATTGCTTTTTTTTTTGTCAGGTTTGTCAAAGGTCAGATGGTTGTAGATGTGTGGTGTTATTTCTGCTCTGTTCTGTTCGTTTGGTCTATATATCTGTTTTGTTACCAGTACTGTGCTGTATTTGTTACTATAGCCTTGTAGTGTAGTTAGGAGTCAGGTAGCGTGATGCCTCCAGTTTTGTTGTTTTTGCTTAGGATTGTCTTGGCTATACAAGCTCTTTTTTGGTTCCAACTTTAATCATATTACCATAACCCTCAAGAAAACAGAACCAGATAATTTTACATGTGAAATGTCTCAAGGCACTGATAAAATCCTATCTATACAAACTTTTAAAAAATTTGAAAAGGTAGAATACAAACTTTATAAAACTCTGTAATACCAACATCAGAACTACATAGGAAGTTAATAAAGAAAATAACTATAGAACAAGTTTAGTTTACTTAAATTTAAAAATACCAGCTAATAGTGTGACATGTTATAATCACATAGAGTTTAATTAGGCATTCAAGAATAGGTACATTCCTGATAATCTGTTAATATGAAACTATATGTGAAAAGCTATATAGCCATTTCAAAAATAATATCAGAATACTTTTAATAAAATTTAATAAAAATAAAAGCATCAGGCCCAGAAGTTTTCACTAATGAATTCTATCAAACATTTAAAGAAGAAATTATACCCATTTACAGCAACTCCTCCAGAAAGTAGAAGCAGATGGAATAGTTTTTAAATTATGCTAGGAGGCAAGCATTATCCTACTACTTAAACCAAATAAGGATATTACAAGAAAGCAAAACAACAGACCAATTTCTTATGAACATATGTGCAAATATCTTCAACAAAATATTAGCAGATCAAATTCAATTTGTACAAAAACAATTATACATGACAAAGTAGCATGTATTATAGGTATAAAAAGATTCGACATTCAAAAATCAACTAATTAAATTTATCATGTCGACAGGCTAAAGAAGAAAAATCACATGATAATATGTCAACAGATGCAGAAAAAGAGTTTGAAACTCCAAAATACATTTATGATAAAAATTCTGAGTAAACTAGGCATAGAGATGAACTATATAACCATGATTTTTAAAAGAATTTACAAAAGTCTACAGTTAATATCATACTTAAAGGTGGGAAACAATATTTCCACCCTTAGAATAAGACAAGACACCCCCTTTCTGCAGCCTTAGTGAACATTGTAAGACAATCCAGTAAAACGAGAAAAGAAAACATATACCAATTGAAAAAGAAGACAACACATTAATAAATAAAACAAATCTTACATATCACGCTCATATTAGATGTTAACAATGTGTGAAACTATGAGCAGGGAAAAAGGTATATGGGAACTGTGTAGTATCTGCTTAATTTTTCTATAAATTCAAAACTATTCTAAGACTAAGTCTACCAAGTAAGATTCCAACACTCATTTGTATAAAAACCATAGAATGGGATGGAGAAAGATGGAACATGGTACTGAATGAGGCAAATAAAATATATTCAGCATTTGAGGAGAAATTTACTTCTAGATTTCAAGATCTATTACAAAGCTATATCAATTCACATAGGTTGATACTGGCACAGGGAAAGGTTAACTGGAACAATTTAATTTGTGAAAATTACAGAAACAGACTCATGAACAAATGGAACTTCAATTCCGTGAATTAGGAAGCATTGCAAATCAGTGAACAAAGAATGTATTATTCAGTGGCACAGGAAATAATGCTTTTCCATGTGGAAAAAAAAGTTACAATTCTACCTCATGCAGAACATATTGAAAGTAACTTCTGATGAATAAAAGAGATATGAGAAAAGCAGAGTTTAAAATTTTTTAAAGAAAGTATGTAATATTTTCTTATACTACAAAAATGTAAAATATGATAGCGAAGGATTCCTTAAGACTCAAAGTCTCAAACCCTAAAATAATATTTGTAATAATTTGGCTATATTTTATTTCTGAAATTTGCAATAAAAATTAATAAAAAAACTACAGACCAGGAGAAAATAATTATAACACTATATTTGACAAAGGGTTACTAAACAACATTTCATAATTAATAGGAGAAATTCAACAACAGAATAGAAAAATGAGCAAAATGTGTAACAAAATCTGAGTGAATTTATATAAATAAATGTTCAATCTTATTATTTAGAACATTTGGAAAATGCAAAATAAAAGAATGATACTATTTTGCACTCATTAGAAGGCAAAAGTGAAAATATTTTCCAACACTAAGCTTTTGGTGGAATTATAGAGAAACACACATTTTTAAACCATTATAATGGGAGTTTAACTGGTACAATTTAGAAAATAATTTGATAATATCTACTAAATTAGAAAAATGTAGTTTTTTTCTCAAAAATTCCATTCAAAGCTAAAAACTTTACTATCTATTTTGTTATTGTTATGTTCTTGTTAATGTATATGGTTTTGTGTGTCCAATATAGAACTCTAAAAATTCTATTTATTGTAAAAGTTATATTTTATTTTGACTTTGTATCAGAACATTCACCCAGCAAAGAAAGCATTGGTCGTTGGAAAATAAATGCATATTTCTAGCATGGCCTTCAGTCTATTCAGAAATATAACTCTTCAATAGTATTATTACAGTTCTTCAAATAGATTATAATAGAAATTGTTTCTTTTAATTTACTAGTGAAGATCAGACTTATCTAACTCTATGTGGTTTGTTTTTCTCTCAAAAGAGAAAATGGTTTTGAAGGACAATCACATTTGATACTTTTTGAGAATTCTGGTTCATAGACAAATATCCCACTGGTATTTCCATCATTCACAACAAGCTCACTCTATTCTACCTTTTATATGGGCTCTGACAGTATAATGATTTTCTAAGCCTTTTATTTCTGATCTTGAATAAGAATCCTGGTGAAGCTGTCAGGATTTTAAATGAAAGTAAAAAGAAATTATCAATCATGGTGCCAGCAAATGAGAGGAAAATGTATAATTTGAAGTGTTAAATTTTAGAGAGACTAAAAGGAATTTGCTACTTATAAGAAAGTTTACCAGGAATTTATGAGAAAAAGACCTAAATCAATATATTTCTAATAGTTGTATCATGAATACAACTTATCAATTCTTATATTGATGCAGTAATAACCAATATTTTTTACATCCCTTTTACGCACAGTGGGCTTTACTAAAATAGATTTTTTTATTATTATAGTCTTTATCAAAATATACTTACTTTGTTAACATTATGTTGTGAGAGTACATTACTCGAGTTAGTACAAAAATAAAAAATAAATTTCTTTTGACACTTTCATTAATTATATGAGTTAAATATAGATTTATGAAAGATACTAATCCAAAGTGAATATTCAAATGTGATATTTATTTCATCTTATTATATTGTTTTGATTATATGTCTGACTTTCAGGCAGAGAATTAAATAACATTCAGTTTAGGTATTTTTGGCATCTTAAAAAAAATTCATTAAAATTTTACTGAAACAAGTTTATAACTGCTTAAATAATACATATTGTGTTTTAACTGTAAGTAATGTGTTCAGGTATAAGTCCCTTTGCTTGACACATAACATCATTTTGCCTTTTCATATTGTAAGCATACCTCTGAAAGTAAGTATCCAAGCTAAGAAAAGATATCATTTTCCTTGGAGTATTATTTTTATTTCCCCCTGAGAAGTTTAATTAGGCTTACATTTATGTTGTTAAGATATTTTTCAAAAACACTTCAGTTTAATTTTGGGTTTAAGGAATAAATCCTACAGAAATTTCTCTTTAAATTATTGTGAAACATACTTTCCTTAAATTCCAAATAATACTTATTTATCTTGATAAGATGCAAAAATATACATTTCGAAGGTTACATGCAATTCATATACATTTTAAGGTTATTTTTGGAAACTTTCTAACATTATTATTGTAAAACAAAATAATCCACTTCAAAATTATTTTCCTTTTATGTTCTTAAAGGCAAATCACTATTTTAGGTATTAGTTATTTCTAGTTTTATCTCACTTATTTATTTTCTTCTCAGGTGTTTTAATTCTTCTTGGGAAAAGATATAGCAGAGAAACTTCAATAGTCTAATGTAATAAAGCTGAAAAAAGGGTGGAAATTGTTATAATTGCTTTTAGGTTAGCAATTAGTAACATTTATTTGTATAATAAATTTATAAACTGCTTTTATATAAACACTGATGTTATATTTCATTGAGAATTTACCATGTCAAGCACATAATACCTTATTTAACCCTCAAATGACCCTACATGTCATTAGGTACTGCTATGATTCCTATTTTATGAAAGCAAGACTGAACTTGAGATAACAGAAAATCATATAACTATGATAGCAAAGCTAGTAAGTAGTGGAGCCACTACAGCATATTATCACTTCTCTCTCTCCCCTCCCCTCTTGCTTTCTCTGTCTCCATCTATCTACTGATTTTCTGTCTGTTTGATCTGTTTATTACTGACAAAAGGGACTTTGAAGACTCCAGCTACAATAAATTTGTCTATTTCTTCTTTTAATACTATCAATTTTCTTAAACATTTTTTGTGGTTTCCATAGAGTTTACAGTATACATTTTAAATTAACTAAGTCCACCTTTAAACAGCACTATATTGCCTCATGTGTAATGCAGTTATGTTATACCAGAGTATTACCAATTCTATCATTCCATTCCTTGTGATATTTTTCTCATGTACTTCACTTATCTATTCACTATACTGTAATCACAAAATTCATCACTACTACTATTACTTTAAGCCAATGGTTATATTTTAGGTAAATAAAGAATATGAAAAATGAAAGGTTTATCTTCATTTATTCCTTGTCCAACATTCTTCCTTTGTTTATGAAGATCCAGATTTCAGACCTATATTATTTTGTTCTTCCCCAGGACCTTCTGTGAACACTTCTTGTAAGGCACATCTACTGGTGATAAATATTCCGTTTGTTTAAAAAAAATCTTCATTTTTTTCTTCCATTTTAAAAGACAATTTCACTGGTTATTGAATTCTAGATTTTTAATTTTTTTTTCAATATTTTAAATACTTCATGTTACTCTCTTCTTGTTTACCTGGTTTCACATGAGATGCCTATAGAAGAACAGCATAAGGTGCCTATGCAAAAACAGTATAACAATTACAGAAGAGTTCTCATCTGAAACTCATCTCATCTCCCTCCTGCCAACTGGTGTTTGTCAAGATTTTTCCTTTTCTTCGGTTTTATACAAATTGAATATGGCTAGGCTCAATATTTATCCTGTTTTGTGTTCTCTGAGCTTTGTGGATTTGTGTTTAATGTCTGTCATTAATTGACAATTTAAGTATTTTTTCTGCTCCTTTCTCTTTTTCTCTTCTCCTCTGGTATTTAAATTAGATGTATTTTATAATTTTTTTATATAGCTCCACATTTCTTTCTATTTTTTTTCTGTTGTTGTTTTTGTTTGTTTATTTTTTCTTGAAAAAAGATCTCACTCTGTCACCCAGGCTGGAGTGCAGTGGCACAATCATAGCCTAGTGCAGCCTTGAACTCTTGAGCTCCTTCACCTCCAGAGTAGCTAAGACTACAGGCATGCACCATCAAGGCGAACTAATTTATTTATTTATTTATATTTTTTGTAGAGACGTGGCCTTGCTATGTCGTGTGGGCTGTTACTGAACTCCTGGCCTCAAGTGATCATCCTGTCTCAGCCTCTCAAAGTGCTGGAATGGCAGGCATTAGCAACTGTGTCCCACCCCACGTTTCTTGTGTGTTCTGTTTTCTTTATTCTTTTTTCCCTTTGAATTTTATAATCTTCAGGTTATGTATCTGTGTTAGTGAGTCTGTTTGTCCGGGTTGTGACCTTGTAAATACTCCTCCAAGGGCACCATTTTCTTTTCCCTTGTTCCTACTTGCTTCCCTTTGTGTAATATTTTCAATGTATTCCTTTCAAGCCCTGACCCCTGTTAATCCCAACACACACCATCCCCAACTTCCCTGTAATTTAGGTGAAATAGCAGGGCTAGAGGAAGGAGTGGTGGGAGGAGCACTTTCTGCCTTTTGCAATAAGGCTTTGGGGAAGTCCTTTTCCTGTAGAGTCAGCCTTAGGTATGAAGAAGGCTCTGGACATGTTTTACAATAATTTCTCTTCCTCTGCCAGGCACCTGCCCCTCACCCTTCCCACTCCAACCACCTGACAGAACTAGCCTAGAAACATTTCTTTAAGCTTCACAGTGAGAAACTGAAATTTGTAGACCTTATAAGACTGTAGCTCCCAGTTTTTCCTCTCTACATTCAGTGTCTAGCAATTTGTAAACATTACCATAAAATATTCTACCAATTTATGATCCTAGTAGCTTCTGTTCCATGTATATAGATCTTGACTGTGTCTCTTTAGATTTACCTGTCCTTCCAGATTTTAGTTTAACAGTTTTCCCTGCAACCTCAACTTACCTTTTTATCCAAGCAAAGTAATGGATTTTCAGCTCATCTTGCCGCCTCCTCCTCCTCCTCCTCCTCCTCCTCCTCCTCCTCCTCCTCCTCCTTCTCCTCCTACTCCTTTTATTCTTTTTAAAGGACATCAGTGACAACTTTCATTCCCTTTCTGTATCGGAGATAAAACTGAAAATCCAAGTGCAATCAAAGACTCAGTTAAAGACATTAATTTAGTGTCTTGCACCAAAGTTACAGTTATAGAATGTCATTAGTGTGCTTAAAAAGTCAAATCTTCTTATGCAAATTGAAGAAATTTTTGCTATAATCCATCTTATTTTTTCTTATTTTACTGTCTATCTTTACTGTAAGTTGGATTATCTGGCATAAAATCAACTGTCTGTAGCTTCTGTGTTTCCTTGGTGTATAGAGATACTTATATATCTTCCTATTAATGCCAATCAGGATTTTGTGCAAAAGCTATTGCTGTTTTTTCTTGTTGAAATTTGCTGTTTGATTGTGGAATAAATTCTTAAATAAATGTGGTTATATTATACTCTTACTGGTGGAGGGTGTCCAGGTTCTTGGCGTCTTGAACAAAGAATTGGACAAAGTGCAGAAACAAAGCAAAGAAAGAATGAAGCAAAAAAAGCAGAAATTTATTAAAAATGAAAATGCACTCCACAGTGTGGAAATGAGTCCAACCATAGGGGCTCAAGGGCCCCCTTACAGAAATACTCTCTAGAGGTTTCCATTGGTTACTTGGTGTACACCCTATGTAAATAAAGAGGATGAAGTAACGTTACAAAATTATTTTCTCAGTGTACACCCTATGGTGAGGATATTTCCTTTCATAGCTGAAGTATGAAACTGCCTTATGTTCCCTGCCTCCAGACCCTATTTTCCTGCCTCATTTCCCCCCTGAGAGATGTAATCCCTATAAGTCATTATGAGAGGCAATGGGACCGATAGTCCTTCTTCTGTAACTGTTTCATGCTGGTTAACCTATTGGATATCATGGAACTCTTGTCTTGCTCTGTTTAGTGGAGGCAAGGTAGCTTCTTGATGGCTGGAGGTGGTGTTTTCACTGGGAACTAGCTGGATCCTTTGTTGCATGATTATCTGAAGCTTGATGGTCTCTCGATGAGAGGAAATAAATTTAGTAAAAAATTTAATGGAAACTCCAGGGGGTAGATACCTATGTTTTCAGGAATGTTTGTTATAGGGATTTGCAGGAGAAATTCTTGTCTGTTCTAGAATTTATGTGTTTTCTTTAAGTCTTAGCACAAGCTACTCTATTTTGGTTTGGTTTGGTCTGTTGGGGCCTAGTGCATAAGCTTAGTCTAAAACCATGGCCTCCCAGAATTTTGTTTAAAAAATTCCTCCTTTTTGGTTAGGTTCTCACTTAGGCGAGAATGTGACCAAAATGTAGGACCTTAGCACCACTTTGTTACCGTTATTTTGGGTTTCCAGTCTCAGCATGTTATTCATAGGTTATGGTGTCCTCATGATGGCACGTTTCTTTCAGCCCTTGCCATTCCAGTTGAAGAGAGACCATCTGACATTTTAGATATGGCTGCATGCAAGCATTTAAAACCTTCAGAGAATACAGAGCACCAGTGAGACTATTATTATGACTATTGGAAGGAAAATACCAAGAGTTCACAGAAGGCTCCTTACCCAAGGTCCGCATAAACCAAACCTTCAAAGATAGATCAAAGAATGAGCTAGATAAAGAGTTTACTCACTTAAATAAGCAGTCTCTTTGTTAATCCCCTATCACTGAATCTCTGTAATCTTTATTTGATGTATTGCTCCACAGGCTACAAGTGCCAACAGCTGCACAGATACTCCTCTGTTCAGCCAATTCTATCACAACTTTCACAAGAAAATTCAAAGTCTGTTGTGTAACTGTAGCTTTTACAGTAGAATTTGCTATAGCCTATCATGAGGGATACATTTCTATTCATTGCTTTTTTATTCTAAACCATGGAAAGGGGCCTAAGAATGATGCCCTTTTAAAGAGTGAAGGCCTCCTGGCAATGTTCTCTTTAACCCATGATGTGGGTTAAGAGGAATGAACCAATGTTTTGTTTCTGAATTGTTAGATACAGTAAGTTCCTCTTCAAAGGTTCAGCTTGTTTAACATCCTTGTTCTTAAGGTCAACTTCCTTGTACCTCCCCTCTCCTAGTTACCTACCTCGGAAACAACTTCTCCTGCCAGTCCTAATCTGTGGCCCACATCTCTTCCTTATTTGGAAAGATGTTCCTTTTCCTTTAGCTAACTTCTCTGTAACTGTTCTTCCTGCTGAAACTGCCCTTCCCACCACTGTAACCTATATGCCTGCTCTGTTTGAAATAACCAATCAGGATCAGTTTAGATTGTGCAGTTCAACACCAGCCAATGGGGATAAAACACTGAAGCATGGACAGATTGTATTGGGGATAAGAACTCCTTCCCTCCTTTGTACCACTTCTGCAGAGGGAATCGTGGACAGATTGTATTGGGGATAAGAACTCCTTCCCTCCTTTGTACCACTTCTGCAGAGGGAATCGTGGACTGATTGTATTGGGGATAAGAACTCCTTCCCTCCTTTGTACCACTTCTGCAGAGGGAATCGTGGACTGATTGTATTGGGGATAAGAACTCCTTCCCTCCTTTGTACCACTTCTGCAGAGGGAATCGTGGACTGATTGTATTGGGGATAAGAACTCCTTCCCTCCTTTGTACCACTTCTGCAGAGGGAATCATGGACTGATTGTATTGGGGATAAGAACTCCTTCCCTCCTTTGTACCACTTCTGCAGAGGGAATCATGGACTGATTGTATTGGGGATAAGAACTCCTTCCCTCCTTTGTACCACTTCTGCAGAGGGAATCATGGACTGATTGTATTGGGGATAAGAACTCCTTCCCTCCTTTGTACCACTTCTGCAGAGGGAATCATGGACTGATTGTATTGGGGATAAGAACTCCTTCCCTCCTTTGTACCACTTCTGCAGAGGGAATCATGGACTGATTGTATTGAGGATAAGAACTCCTTCCCTCCTTTGTACCACTTCTGCAGAGGGAATCATGGACTGATTGTATTGGGGATAAGAACTCCTTCCCTCCTTTGTACCACTTCTGCAGAGGGAATCATGGACTGATTGTATTGAGGATAAGAACTCCTTCCCTCCTTTGTACCACTTCTGCAGAGGGAATCATGGACTGATTGTATTGGGGATAAGAACTCCTTCCCTCCTTTGTACCACTTCTGCAGAGGGAATCATGGACTGATTGTATTGGGGATAAGAACTCCTTCCCTCCTTTGTACCACTTCTGCAGAGGGAATCATGGACTGATTGTATTGAGGATAAGAACTCCTTCCCTCCTTTGTACCACTTCTGCAGAAGGGTGCTCCTCCCACATCTGGTCAATGTGAGCTTGCACTCACATTGACCAGATGTGGGAGGAGCACCCTTCTGCAGAAGTAAATTTGCCTTATTGAGAAATCCTTTGCTTGAGTGCTCTTATTGTCTGTAACACCAAGCTCTTGTTTCTATCAGACTGATTATGAAGCAATGTATATACCATTGTTTACAAAGTTTGGAGAAACTAGACAGAGAGAGAGAAATATGATTCAAATTCTGTTTATAAGTGTATACTTGACACACTTAAAGTATCAAGAATCCTAGAACCCAAAAAGTTAGTTTAAAGTTTAAAGGCTAGTGTGCTCCATTAATTTCTGTGGGCTTCAGAAAGGTAGTTTAGGAATTTCGGATAAATTAAACAAGTGATGACTTGCTAGAAATGCATAGGAAACAAAATAATTATTCACAGAACCAAATAAGAGCCTTAACTATATTTTCTAAAAAATCACCTAACTGCTAACACATTTTTTTTAACAATACTTCTTATTTTACTTTAATTAAAACCAAGAGCTTTAACTATGAAAAATGTTAATTAGCCAAATGTCTCCAATTCTATATCAGGTTTTTTAAAAAAATTATTATTTAAACTTTTTCCACAGACTTCTCCCCTACTTAATGATTTCTTACTACATACTTTCCTAAATAACATTTTTATCTATAATTTGAACTAACTTTTGGATAACTTCTGAATTAGACAGAATTATCTTTCCTTTCACTAATAACATTACCTTTTCTGGCATATTTAGTATACAGAATTATGTGTTAACTAAAATTCTCATCCTTAGTAACTTAAAACTTAAGTGAAACCCTAAAAAGCAAGAAATCCTAAACTCTCAGATATGGGCATTTATGGATAAGAACAATTTCACAATTTCAGAAACATATTTCCCCATATCACAACCCTTTCTTAATTGGAAGCAACCAAGATATTAAATGAGCTTTAAAAATAACTTTAAGATTTTAATTTACACAAAAGTTTACCTAAAGCATTTATCTTATTAACTGTACGTAATTTTTACTTTTTACAAGGGGGACAGGAGACGTTAATGTTCATACGTAAAGTAAACATTTGTTTGGTCTGGAAAGGTGGGACAACTCAAAGTGGGGAGGGAGTTGGGGACTTCCAGATCACAGGTAGGTGGGAGACAAATGGTTGGATTCTTTTGAGTTTCTGATTAGCCTTTTCAAAGGAGGCAACCAGATACGCATTTTTTTCAGTAAGCAGAGAGATGACTTTGAATAGAATAGGAGATGGGTTTACTCTAAGCATTCTCAACTTGAATTTTCTCTTCCTTAGTGATTTGGGGGGCCAAATATATTTTCCTTTCTCAAGTTACTATTATTTGTTTTTAAAAAAAGCATGCAAACCAAAATCATTTTGTTTTGGCTGGATTTATAATTTTATAACCTTTTTGGCCATACGCTAACATCTCAAAATACTAGCAAAAGCGAACATAAAATCCAGACAAATGTATGCTGACATTTCTGAAAACATTCTATTTTTATTCTACTAATAATTTTAAAGCTAGCTTGTTTAGTAAAGTTACACTTAAGTCATGTGAACTTGCAAATTGGTTAGACTTATTTACTTAATTTATTAACATTCTTTTACTCATAAGCCGATTTGGTAGACACAACATATTAACAATAAGTGTACATATAAATGTACACATCTAAACATGTATATACTCACATAAAGGAAGAATCAATAGCTTGTAATCTTAGCCATGAAACAGCAATACACTCTTGCTGGTTTTACTTTGTTTACCCCAATAGATAATCAAATGAAGGCTGTGAACCAAAATTTTGGGTAAAGTAGTTTCCATGACAGTTTGGCTTTTAAAGGCCAAACCTCCCCAGACACCAAAGAGCCTACTGTGAGCTTTATAAGCATAGCCATGAACTGTAATGATAGGAATTAGGGATTGAGTGGGCTTCTTTCATCCTTAGTCAGTAGAGTTGGGGAAGGGAAGAATTTAGCATAAGAAAAGGTTTAAGTTGCCTGAAACATGTGCAAGTTTGCTCCGAGTTGCACCACAGGTAGGGATCAGGCACCACAACTGGAAAAGATAAAAATAAGTCCTTCTCCTTTCTGGATGGGGCAGTTATTGCCATTCTCTCCTTAGCTTTCAGTCAATACTGGGGAATGACTCCAGCCAATTGCCCTCAGTTTCCAAGGAGCTACTAGGAAACATTCACTGAAAGACTGAAAAAGAAAAAAAGGAAACATAAATAAATAAAAAGATCCAGCTTCCTTAAGGCAGTGGTGGTTAGGCTCCTCCACAAGGAAGCCCCTTAGTTTCACCAGCCATAGCCAGAAACCTGCCAACAACCTGTGGTTTCCTCCATGTTCAGGTGCTGTCCAACAAGAGTCCCAAGTTTGAACAGAAAAGAGAAAGAGATTTCTTTGTATGGAGCAGAAAGGAAAGGGAGACAAATAAATCCCAAACTTTGGGCTGACCTCTCCTGGTTGGCTCACCAAAATATGTTATCAGTGGAGGGTGTCCAGGTTCTTGGCATCTTGAACAAAGAATTGGACAAAAATGCACAAACAAAACAATGAAATAATGAAGCATCAAAAGTAGAAATTTATAGAAAATAAAAGTGCACTTGACCAGGCATGATAGCTCATGCCTGTAACCCCAGCACTTTGGGAGGCCAAGTTGGGTGGATTGCTTGAGGTCAGGAGTTTGAGACAAGCCTGACCAACATGGTGAAACCCTGTCTCTACTAAAAATACGAAATTAGCCAGGCATGGTGGTGCATGCCTGTAGTCCCAGCTACTCAGGAGGCTGAGGCAGGAGAACTGCTTGAATCTGGGAGATGGAGGTTGCAGTAAGCCATGATTGCACCACTGCACTCTAGCCTTGGTGACAGAGCAAGACTTCATCTCAAAAAAAAAAAAAAAAAAAAAAAAAAAAGGAAAGTACATTCCACAGTGTGGGAGTGGGCCGGAGCATAGAGGCTCAAGGGCCCCAGTACAGAACTTTTGAGGTTTAAATTCCCTCTAGAGATTTCATTGATTACTTGGTGTACACCCTATGTAAATAAAGAGGATGAAGTAAAGTTACAAGGTCATTTATTCAGTGTATACCCTATGGAGAGAATATTTCCTGTCAGCTGGTCAATTGGCTTTATGTTTACTGCCTCCCGACTCTATTTTCCAGCCTCAGTACAACATTTTAATGTGGATTTCTCCCTTTAATGTGTTTTTTCTTTTCTTTGCTAATAACTTATTACTTGCTGTTTATTTTATATTTATTTTAGAACTATGGAAATGATGTTAGACAAAAAGCAGATTTGAGCTATTTTCTTATTTGAGTTCAAAATGGGTCATAAAGCAGTGGAGACAACTCAAAATATCAACAGTGCATTTGGCCTAGGAACTGCTAACAAATGTACAGTGCAGTGGTGGTTCAAGAAGTTTTGCAAAGGAGATGAGAGCCTTGAAGATGAGGAGCATAGTGGCCAGCTGTCAGAAGTTGACTATGACCAACTGAGTGCAATCATCAAAGCTGATCGTCTTACAACTACCCGAGAAGTTGCCGAAGAACTCAGTGTCGACTGTTTTGTTGTCTTTTGGCATTTGAGGCAAACTGGAAAGGTGAAAAAGCTCGACAAGTGAGTGCCTCGTGAGTTGAGCAAAAATTTTTTAAGAATTGGTTTTGAAATGTCATCTTCTTTTATTCTATGCAACAGTAATGAACCATTTCTTGATTGGATTGTGAAATGCAATGAAAAGTGGATTTTATACAACAACTAGTGATAACCAGCTCAGTGACTGCACTAAGCAGTTCCAAAGTGCTTCCCAAAGCCAAACTTGTACCAAAAAAAGGTCATGGTTACTGTTTGGTGGTCTTCTGCCTGTCTGATCCACTATAGCTTTCTGAATCCCTGTGAAACCATTACATCAAGGAAGTACTCTCAGAAAATCAATGAGACGCATCAAACAAACACTCCAACATCCGCAGCCAATATTGGTCAATAGAAAGGTTCCCCCTTTTTGGGGGGTGGGGACACAGTCTTGCTCTATTGTCCAGATTAGAGTGCAGGGTGCTATCTCGGTTCACTGAAACCTCTGCCTCCCAGGTTCAAGCAATTCTCCTGCCTCAGCCTCCCAAGTAGCTGGAACTACAGGTGCATGCCACCATGCCCAGCTAATTTTTGTATTTTTAGGAGAGATGGATTTTCACCAAGTGGGCCAAGATGATCTTGATCTCTTGACCTCATGACCCACCCTCCTTAGCCTCCCAAAGTGCTGGGATTACAGACGTGAGCCACCACACCCTGCAGAAAGGGCCCAGTTCTTCTCCACAATACCTGACCACACATTGCTTCAAAAGTTGAACGAGCTGAGCTACAAAGTTTTGCCTCATCCATTATGTTCACCTGAACTCTTGCCAACTGACTACCACTTCTTCAAGCATCTCGACAATTTTTTGCAGGGAAAATGCTTTCACAACCAGCAGCATGCAGATAATACTGTTTAAGAGTTCATAGAATCCCAAAGCATGGGTTTTTATGCTACAGGCATGAACAAGCTTATTTCTTGTTGGCAAAAATGGATTGTAATGGTGCCTATTTTGATTAATAAAGATGTGTTTGAGCTTAGTTATTATATAATGATTTAAAGTTCATGGTCCAAAACTGCAATTACTTTTACACCAAACTATAGGAAAAGGAAGCAAACTGAGGTTTAGAGAATTGAATTTAAGAAACTCTGAATATGGCTTATCTATGTACATCCATATCTATATGTATATGTTATAAGTCTAATTCTCTGCCCACAAAATTAATGTATTCAAGGTTGCCTTAAGAGTCTTTTTTAGTTTCTCATTTTCCTATTTCATTCCACCTAAGTCATTTAGGAGACTCTCTTGAATATTTACTAGCACTTAGAATAAATCTTTGGCTTTTGAGATCAACTTTCTCAGTAGGTATTCAGAGCTGTATAGAGCCATGGTTGATTGAAGCACTCAGATAGAAGGAAATTTCTTATTTTACTCAAATATATAAATCAATCTCTCTATACTGTAAGTGAAGCTTATGAATACATTCTAGTTCTGAACAAAAGGACAGTACTAAAATTGATAATTTAATATTACATCAAATAATTTGGTGATAAAATGACCACATATTGTTGTCTGTACTTTCATATGCAAAGATGTTGAGGTCTTTCACATCTTTCTGTGATTTCTGCAGCAGTAACCCATACATTTTCTGCTCTCCATTAGTAGATATTTTAGTTTTCCACTCCTCCAATACACAAAATTATTAGGGTTGAATTGAATATTAATGTATTAGTGTAGGATATAGCAATGATAATTATAAAAGTAACACCTTAAAACATCAGCCTTTTATTTAACTCAATGTTACTAAAATCTCAAAGAAAAACAAATGTTCAGATTTTATTTTTGAGAAAGAATAAGACAAAGAATAAAAATGTATTCTTTTGTAAACAGTAAATTTTTCAGTTTATCTTAATGTGACAGTTTTGCTAGACAAAAAGCTTCTCTAGTCAAAAAAAATAGGAACTCTTTTTGGTCATGAATGTTGAAGCAAGAACTGTTCCAGATATGCTATATACTGCTACTTTTTTCATAAAATAAATATTATTATTCTTATTAACTCCAATT
Organism: Saimiri boliviensis; assembly: GCF_048565385.1. Taxonomy (NCBI): domain Eukaryota; kingdom Metazoa; phylum Chordata; class Mammalia; order Primates; family Cebidae; genus Saimiri; species Saimiri boliviensis. The sequence continues at coordinate 112,377,680 of NC_133455.1, forward strand.
GACAGAAAGTCCACTGAGATTTAGAGAATCTAAGAAACTCTGAGGATGGAACTCTGGCATCATCCATGACTATTTCCAGACATATGAGATAAGTCAGGTTGTAGCAAGAGAGAATAAGAACGGGTAAAGGTAAGAGACAGAGAAGGAGGAGACTACATGCCGGAACCTGACTTGGTGAGCCTCGCTCTTACTTTGTCCATGGTTTGTTTCAGTTGTATAATTTTTATACAACATATAAGAATACTGGCAAGAATCTAATTTCAGTCGCTGCACCATAGAGGCCCTAAATATTCATGGACTAAGCAAATGAAAATTTGTTTCTTGATTGGCTCTGCTCTGAGAGGTTGTAAGGCACCCCTTCTTTCCTGTATCAAATCAATGAGTAAGTGGTGGAAATATAAAGGAAAAGTCGATTCAGACATTTGGGCTGTGTGAGTCTGAGCAAATCAGATTTTAAGTTTTCAGACTTTAGACACATATTCATGAAGGTGAGTAGGGGCTTAACTCTCCAACTCAAAACTGAGGCATTGAGAGGCAAAATAAGGTGCCAAAAGTGTGATCCCCCTGTTGCAAACATGTAGACAAAAGATAATCAAGACTCAGGTTATTCTGACCCTAAGAACCACCTATATGCTTTATATTCTCACCGTTGAACAATTAGTTCAATTTGAAAGAAATAGAAAGGAAGATAGCATTATGGGAAAGGTTAACAATATAAAAAATGATGATAACAGTCATATTTTCCACACCTCAGTGACTTTTTTCAGAAATACAGCCTACAGAATCCAGTACTATTCCAGTTCTGAAGTAGCAAAAAGCATAGTGGATCATTTGCAGTTTGAGAAAAAAATTGTTTAAATTAGGTAACATCATTAAAAAAGGATACTTTGCCCTGAAGCTATGTTAAATTATAGTGCTTGATGGCAGTTCATGAATCCATCTACTCACATATTCTAGGTCAGGTGTGTATTTCAGAACCTTCTACATATTTTATTCTACCTGTTTATAAAAATAAGAAAATGCCAAACATATCATTTGAACAGTTTTCATTGCCTTGCAGAACTAAACTTAGGATTCTCTGGAGGGGAGATATGACTTAAAACAGTATTTCTGAAATGCTGTGGCATTGAAGATCATGAATAGCTTGGTGCCTTGGCATGGCTCTGGTTTACAACTTAATTTCATTTTCTAGAAATAGAGTGCAGTTCTTGTTTAAAGCCTGAGATATTCCTGTTTTCTCTGTATATCAGTAATAATTTAAATTCATGACTTCTGTATTATTCATGCAGCGCCCCCCCACCTTTTTTTTTTTTTGAGACAGAGTCTCACTCTGTTGCCCAGACTGGAGTGCAGTGGTGCAATCTCAGCTCCCTGCAACCTCTGCCTCCTGGGTTCAACCATTTCTCCTGCCTCAGCCTCCCAAGTAGCTGGTATTACAGGTGTCTGTCACCACACCCAGCTAATTTTTTGTATTTTTAGTAGAGATGGAGTTTCTCCCCATTGGCCAGGATGGTCTAGAACTCCTGACCTCAGGTGATTCTCCCACCTTGGCCTCCCAAAATGCTGGGATTACAGGCCCGAGCCACTGTGCCCGGCCACGCAGCACAATTTAACAAGAATAGTGTTATTTATTTATTTATTTGTTGACAGAGTCTCGTTCTGTCACCAGCCTGGAGTGCAGTGGCATGATCTCTGCTCACTGCAACCTCCTCCCGAGTTCAAGAGATTCCCCTGCCTCAGCCTCCCCAGTAAGTGGGACTACAGGCATGCACCACCATACTGAGCTAATTTTGTTTTTTGTTTGTTATTTTCAGTAGAGACAGGGTTTCACTGCATTGGCTAGGATGGTCTCAATCTTCTGACCTCGTAATCCATCCACCTCTGCCTCCCAAAGTGCTGGGATTACAAGCGTAAGCCACCACGCCTGGCTAAACAGTCTTTTACTTTCAATATTTATGAAGGATATGTTTTAAGGGTATACTAAGCTTTATAGGAAATAGATGCCAGAAGTAACTGCCTGGTGAGCTACTCATTCACGAAGTCAGGAGTTCAAGATCAGCCTGGCCAAGATGGTGAAGCCCCATCTCTATTTATTTTTTTGAAATTAAAAAAAAAAAGAATTAAAGCCTAAAATAAAATATGTGTTTTTTGGTAATTTGATTACCAAAAAAGAGAATATTTTTCTTGAGATAAGGAAAATTTTCAAAAGATTCAAACTTTCAAGCCAAAGACATAAAAAAGTTATTGCTTACTTTTCAAAATGAGTTTCATCTTTATAGTGGGAGTCATATTTTAGAAGTTGAGATATGTTGATAGTGGATTTCTTCAATTAAGGCATTACGTGTTTATCATAGAGAAACAGTGTTTTAGAAAATAATGCTAACTGAAGATCAACTAGGAATCATATTAAAGCTTTTATAAACATGCCATTTTATTCAGTAAGAAAATATGACACCTTAGGAATGCCATATAAGTACACACTATTATTTTAGGTATAACACTAAAATTGCTCTATAAAGAGTAGGGGACATGAATAGGTATACATATCTATTTGGAAAATAGAGAACTCCTTTATAATATTATGCTTATAGAATATTTAGTGATTATAGTGATTTTTTAATATGAATTTGGCATTTACATCAGTCTTTTAGATAGATAATATATTCCTGTATTAATGAGTCTCTCATTAAATTTATACAGTTTTCACTGTTGCCATACTGTTTTCTCATTTAATTATTAAAGAAGTTAATGAGGTATCTTCGAAGGAACATGATATTAAAACTGTTATTGATAGGTTAGATTTTATTTGAAATATGCTACTTATTATTTTCAAGAAGAAACTGGTTACTAAACTATGAAGTTTAAAACTATTTTTAGAAATTATTTTGAAAACCCTCTTTAGTGGTTCTCAAATATATCTGCTCAAGAATATCTGCTTGTTTGAGATTATATTCTGATGAAGGTGAAAGTCGTTAAGGAGCAGTTATGTGAAGGATTTCTGGTAACTTTCCAAAGGCTATGAATGTTGGCAATGTTAAACTTAATTTAAAATTTAAATTTAGCACAGCTTAATTAAACAAAATACTACTACTACTAAGATCTGAGAATTGGGTAGCTTCTAGAATCACAGCAGATTCAGAGACACTCCAAGGATGCATGTGGTCAAAGCAAATATATAGACAGAAAAATGATAGTGTTTCACAGAAAATGGAAGTGAGGTACAGAAACAGCCAAATTGGTCGTAGCTCAGCATTTCCTTCTTTGAACATGGGTTGAACAGTTGGCTGTCTGTGAGTGGTGAAACTATGGCTGCTGGGATTGACTGAGGCTTGGCTATTGTAATAGAAGTATACTCCTCAGTTAGGAGTATGCCTACCTACTAAGTTAGGTTACAGTTCATCCATAAGGACTCAAAAATAAGAATACTTCATCAGGCCAGATTTTAGTTTGATTTAACAATCCACCCCTTTTGCTCACCCTCTCAATTTAGAGAGAATGACCAAATTTTAGGCATTGACTTTACTCTCTGCCACTTTTGTAAATGACTTATTTTGTCTCAGTATGAAATCACAAGTGTTCTGTAGTCTTAGTATGCAGTTCGCAAATCTTCTTTGGTGTCAGCATGGAGTTCAGAAGTCATAGCTTCATACCAGCTAAATGATTCTTTCTGTTCTTGGTGACCTAGTCAAAGTGAGATCATTTAACTCTCAACGGATGGCTGCACACAAAACATTTAAGACTTGAGAGGGTATAGAACACAAGGGGAACTATTATCATGAGTATCAAAAAGATAACATCAAAATATAAAGGTATATTTCTTAACAAGTGAAAAAGACCAAACCAAATTAAACAAACCAAAGCTCAGGCAATGTAGGGAGTTCAACAGCATTAGTGTCTAATTGGTCAGAGTCATTATCTGGAGTGTGATAGAAATTAAGGATCATGGTTGTAACATGGCCTGATTTAAAGAGGAGTCCATTTTCATTGTTACCCTGGTAACACAAGTCATAATAACCTGGAGACCTAACTGGTGATTAGGAACTTTGGAAATCCCAAGCTTGTCGTCCATTATTCAGAATGCTTGTAAACCAAACGCTAATTGCTCCTGTAAACACATCATGTGTTCTTTTCTCTTGAGAGGTTTCTTTAATGTATTTGTTGGCAGTGTCTAAGGAAACAACAGTACCAGCCACCTTTTTATTATAATTAAATTTTCTGTAGTAACAAAATCAGGGGATAGGTAAGTATAATATTGAGTTTTGTTCAATGTCAAACATAGGACCTCAGGTTGCATGATCTGAAACTGGTTCATCCTGCTTTTTTTTCATGATGGACTGATTGACTTTCTGTGGAAAATTTAGAAATCGAATTTAAGAGGTTTTCAGCATTTTTTCTAGCTCCTTTTGGTCCTTCTCACAAAAAAAAGTTTTGGAGGGGTCTTTAACATCCTGCTCAGGTTTGTCCCATTCTGCTACTGTCATCCATTTGCAAGCTTTATCAGGTCTCACTGTTAGGTGAATAAATTGATAAAGGTCAGGGAGTCTTGAATCATAAGCTCCTATGAGGATCCTAAGTTCCTTAGTAAATTTTTGAAAAGTTTTTCTTGGATGAGGGAAGTCTTTTCCAATGACTCTAAGCTCAGTTTTACCCCACAGTGTGAAAGTGCTTGCAGCAGGCATGCCTGGCTGATCAGAAGGCCTTACTTTGTTAGGTATCTGTCTAATTTCTCTTTTTTCATCATCTTCAGAGTTATGAAAGAGTAATTTAGTGAAAAGATTAGTGGTGTCAGAGTATGTAGGCAGAGATAGAGAGAAGGAACAATTGGGGTTAGTTCATTTGCTTTTTGCAAAGAATTTTTGAAGGAGATAATTATAATTCATTTAGTCTTTTAGAGGCCTCTGAATACCAACGAAACAACTCATTGCAAGGTTTTTGTGGAGTTTTTTGATCTCCTTTTCGTAATATGTCTCAAAAATAAACAATTTTATCCAAAGTAAAAGTTCTCCATTATGGCTATCTTATTTCTAAGTTTTCTCTAATAAGGTTAACCCATTTTCCTAATGATGCACACACATTCTGGGCCCATAATTTTTATATATAAAATTAGCTAACGTCCCAGAAGTTGGAGTTCCAGAATCATTGGATTGAGACAAACTCATTATCAAAAATAAGAATACCTACCTAAGGCTTCAGTTAATTATCAAGTATAATCTGATTCTGTACCCAGTTCAGTCTAAATATTGATCAAATAAATTCAGAGAGCTCATATCACAAATTAACGAAGGTCAGAATCCTAGAGAAATCTCATCTATGATCACCAGTTACAATCAAGGGAGCAGTGAGCACACACAGTGCTGTGGGCAACTCTTTTGGTCACCTAGTATTCCTGGAGGTTGCTGGAAATTTGCCTTAGATCCCACTTGTGACACCAGATCTGTTAGAAGAAAAACTTTAGGTAAATCAAATGTAACAGAGTTTAATTGAACCAGAAAAAGAAAATACTTTGTGAATTGGGCAGTCCCCAGAATCACAGCAGATTGAGAGAGACTCCATGGACTTTGAATGGTTGAAGCAAATTCATGGACAGAAAAAGGATAATAGGGTACAAAAAACAGAAGTGAGGTAAAGAAACTGCTGGATTAGTTACAGCTTGGCATTTGCCTTATTTGAACATGATTCAAACAGTCAGCTACCTGTGAGTGGTTGAAGTATGGCTGCTAGGTTTGGCTGATACCAAGTTGCAGTACCAAAGCATACTCCTTCATTAGGTATTCAGTCTGCCTACCTACTAAGTTGTGTTATGGTTTCTTTACAGGGACTCATGAATGGAAATACAGAGGATTTCTCAGGCCAGATTTTAGTTTGCTTTAATGATAAGAATATAAATAGACATTGTTGGCCAGCAACCTATGCTCAATCCTGAATTCTTTTTATTGTTATCTGAAGGAGTTTGATCAAGCTATTTAAGTGTTTAAAACCCCCCATTATTTTCTGCCAAATGGGGATTAATAATTAATAATGAAAAACTGTACATTTTTTATGTGGAATAAATGAGGTAATCTGCATTAGGGCTTGATTTGTAACTAGTATTCACAAAATATTGTTAAACTGCCATGAGTTTTCTTTTATTCAAACTTTCTCTCATTTAAAAAGAGTGTTGCAATACCAGCAAAAGAAAAATAACTGCTTAAGAACTCTGCAGGGAAATAAGAGTAGACTGAGTATGGAAAAGTATTAACATCTTCAGCAGTAATACAAGTGGAAGTGAATTTTCTCTCGTTTCCCGATTTTCTCTTGTAGCTTTGAAGTGAAAACAGGTCTGGTTCATGGGACTGATTTGTGGCATAGCTGATATTTAAATGACAGTTCATACAACAAGAGCAGAATATACTTTCCTTTCAGATACACATGAAACTTCCAACGAAACAATTTAATGAGCTACAAAAGGCTTAATAATTTTAAAATAATGAAAATTATACAAATTATGAGTTTGAATGATGATAAAATTAAAGTGGAAATCAGTAACAAAATAATCTCAAAAACCATGAACATTTAGGAAATAGTCACCAAACTTTCTTCCTTGTTAGAAAGTCACAAGGGAAATTACACATTTTTTAACTGAAACAAGTGATAATACAATATACAAATTTACAGTATTCTGTTAAAGAAGTGATTTGAGGAAAATTTATAGCAGAAAATACTTCCAGTAGAAAAGAAAAAAGGACTCAAAAAGAGATCTAAGTTTCATCTTAAGAATTGGAATAAGAAAAGCAAATGAAAGGTAAAGTAAGCATAAGTAAGAATTTTTTTTTTTTTTAAGAGATGGAGTATCACTGTGTTGCTCAGGCTGGAGTGCAGTGGCATAATCTCAGCTCACTGCAACATTCACCTCCTGGGTTCAAGCAATTCTCCTGCCTCAGCCTCCCAAGTAACTAGGATTACAGGCACGTGCCACCACAACTGGCTAATTTTTGTATTTTTAGTGAGATTGGGTTTCACCATGTTGGCCAGACTGGTCTTGAACTCCTGACCTCAGGTAATCCTCCTGCCTCGGCCTCCCAAAATGCTGGGATTACAGGCGTGAGCCACTGCACTTGGCTACATCTTTCAAAATGTTAATAAAATTGGTAAAGGTGTAGCCAGATTGACAGAAATAGAGATAAAAATAGAGATTTTATATTATCATTATTAGGAATGAAAACAAGGAATCATTACAGTCATTCAAATTGATAAGAAAATATTATAAACAACTTTATACTAATAATTTCAAAAGCTTAAGGTAGATGAATTCCTTGAAAAGACACAAACTGTTAAAACTCATTTAAGAAGAAACATAAAATGAATAGTGTTACACTGATTAAATAAATTGAATTTGAATTTAAAATTGAACAAAGGAAACTGCACACATGGATAGTTTCACTTATGAATTCTTTAAAGGAGTTAAGTAAACTGAAGAGGATTGGAATCTTTCCTACTCATTGTATAAGTCCAGCTTTACGTAATTACCAAAACTAGATAAAAACACTATTGTAACCATCCACTGGGTTCACCTTGCTCACTGCCTAGACAGCCAATTTATCAAGACAGAAAATTGTAACAGACAAAGAGTAATTCAAATAGAGTAGCTGTGCAGAAGACCAGAGTTTTATTACTACACAAATCAGTCTTCCTGAGCATCTGGTGATTGGAGTTTTTTAAAGATAATTTGGTGGGTAGTGACTTGGGAAGTGGGGAGTTCTGATTGGTCAGGTTAGAGACAGACTCTTAAGGGAGTTGAAGTGAGGTTTTCTTGCTGGCTCTTCTTCCTGGGTGGGATCATAGAACCAGTCGAGTCAGATTACTGGTCTAGGTGGTGTCAATTGATCAATTGAGTGCAGGGTCTGCAAAGTATCTCAAGCACTGATCTAAGGTTTTACAATAGTGACGTTATCACCAGGAGCAATTTGGGGAGGTTCAGACTCTTGCAGCCAGAGGCTGCATGATCCCTAAACCATAATTTCTAGTTTTGTAGCTAATTTGTTAGTCTACAAAAGGCAGACTGGTCCCAAGGCAAGAAGGGGGTCTTTTCGGGAAAGGGCTGTTATCAATTTTATTTCAGAGTCAAACTATAAACTAAATTCCTTCTCTAGGTTAATTTAGCCTATGCCCAGGAAAGATCAAGGACAGCTTAAAGGCTAGAAGCAGGATGGAGTTGGTTAGGTCTGATCTCTTTCACTGTTATAATTTCCTCAGTTATAGCTTTTGCAAAAGTAATTTCATTATGAGAAAATAATACTACATACCAATATTCCTCAAAAACGTAGGGACAAAAGTCTATAATGAAATATTAGTATATCAAGTCCAGGATTAAATAAAAGACCTTTGGATGTGGATTTGAATTTCAGGTGAACTTTCTCACCAGAATGACAGGTAGATGTCTATGGTTAGCCAGGCTGGTTCTTCCCTTGTCTTGCAGGAGAGTACTTTAATAACAAAAATATGTGCAAATGCTTAATCTACAAATTACTGCATTAAAATTTTTGTAACATTTGAAAGACTGCTACACAAGGCCTCTATAGTTAATGAGGGGAAAATCAAAGCAATGCTTTTCTACCATCTCTGATAAAATGGCACAGCTTATTAGAGGATGCTGGCTGTAATGGAAAAAAAGGATCTAGAGATTGAACAGGAGAAGACGTCCTAAGTGGGATGAGTGTAACTTGAATTACCCTCAGTGTAAGTTTATTCACTTGGCCCAAGGTGTTGGTAAGCATTGAAAGTTCAAGCATCCCTAGACATCTTTAAGACAGAGTGGTTTTGCCCTCTCTAGATAACCAGGAATTCAGGAAAGTCACAGCTATTAAGTTTGAGTCTCCTCTATTTGCCAGGGTTCTCCAGAGAAACAGAGCTAATAGGATTAGCTAGCTAGCTAGCTAGACAAAGAGATTTATTTTATTTATTTTAGAGATTTGGCTCACACAATCATGAAGGCAGAGAAGTTCCAAAGTCTGCTGTCTGCGAGCTGGAGACCCAGGAGAGTTGATGGTATAATTCCAGTCCAAGTTCATGAAGACATGCCCCAGTTCAAAACCAATCAAGCAGAGAGGGAATTCCCCCTTACCATGGCTTTTGCTCTGTTCAGGCTTCCAGTGAATTGCATGAGGTCTACCCACACTGGAGAGGGTAATTTACTTTACTCAGTCTACTTATTCAAATGTTAAACTCATCCAGAAACACCCTTACAAACACACCAATTATCTTGGCAGTCCAAGTCTCACTCAATTTGACACATAGATTACCCATCACCTCTCTCAACAGTAGGCTGAGCTAGGTTTTATGCATACATGACAAGAGCTTTTGCTTATCAATTGACATTTCTGAGTGTTTTTATTTTAATTTTAAATATAAATTTTTCTAAAACATATGTGCCTCAGACTTCTTGACCTATTGAACACATAATAATATAATTTAATATCTGCTTCAAACATTCAGGTTTACATACACACAAATACACACACATATATCCATGTACATTTTCTGAACGGCTAAGATATAATATCATAATTTTTTTTATATTTAAAACTTTAGGTACAGGGAGATAAATGGGCACAGAGAAGGCTCTGTGACTTAATTTATTGAAAAAGATCCCGATGTAGTTTCATTTTCTAATAATATATCCTATCCCTTAAGAAAGGCCAAGTCACTTATTTCTGCCACCTCTTCATCTTCCTTTTCCCCCACTCCACATACCAAATATCACAGGTATCTCTTGTTATTGAGTTGTCTTTATTGTGGAACTCTGATTCTCTTAAAGGCCTCTTGCCCTGCTTCTACATGACAATGTTTCTACCTTTTGCTTATTTATTGCTGAACCATATTTTTCCTTATCTCTATTTCTGAAAGCCTCAACTGCTGCTAGGTAGCACTTTTTTAAATGACCATTTCTGCTGTCATCAGATTTAAATAAAGGTACCCTTTCTATTGTTTGATCTCTCTTTATTTCTCTTCATTTTTTTCCTTCTTTTGTGTGCTTTTGCCAATAAAAACTTCAGCTCTCAGATATTCTAGAGAATACTCTAAATTTCCAATAACCAAATTTTAAACATTGTAATAATAATGACTTCCAGGTATAAGCACTCAGGCAATCAATTATTCATGGTTTCAGAGTGCAACTTTTGGAGTTAGACATGGCTGTGTTCTTTCTGAACCTTTATTTAACAAGCATTTGTTGAGCTTCTACTATGAACAAAGGACAGTGCTAGATAGTGCAGATACAGTGGAAAATAGGATTGAAATTTTCCACCCCTAATAGAATTATGACAGAGGTGATTGTGGTGGTACTAACATGTAGCAATTAATTACCCAAATTGTTTTTATTTAGAATTAAGATAAGTGCAATGCAGTGAAAGTATAGGATATTATTCCAGATTATTTTAATAGATGAATCTGTTGTGGTCTGCAAGGAGAAGGAAAGTAGGTATGAAGTTGGAATTGACAGTAAAAGTGACTAGCTAACTGAAGAGGAGAAGACAGCTACTCCAGGCAGAGGAAACAGTTGGTGAGATGATCTGACATGTAAGAGCTTGGTACATCGAGAGGCTCATGTGTAAAGGCCACTCACAGGTAAGGCTGCAGTGTCAAAAATTAGAGGGGCTGGAAAGATAGGCAGAGCAGTTCATGCAGTGCTTTGCAGGCTGGATTATGAGTTGGGGTTTTCTTTTAAGAGCAAAGAAATTTCAGAGTTTTATATCCAGTCTCACTCAGTTTACACCTCTGTAATGGGGATAATAATATGAATCACAGGGTTGTAATTGGAATTATATATGATTAGATTTTAAACGTGTTAATTTTAGTTTTTAAAATATTAAGCACTCAATGAATTATGGTTATTATTATTAATTTATTGTTAATTATTTTTTATAATGTGCTTTTATACACATGATTTCTAAACCTTTAACTATCCTAAAGGCATTGCAATTCTCTCTTAACAGATAAGATGTCAAAGCTCAGATAAGTTGATATCTTACTCAAGGTCATATTCAAAACATTAATACAGAGTCTTGAACAATTGTGACCTACCAGGTGGAAGGCCTCCTTGGTTGAGGTCACTAACTCGGCCATGCTTCGTAACCTGCCTGTGTCTTTGCAAAGACTTTTCCCTCTGTCTTCAGAACACAGATCAGACACCATCTCATTTAGGAGGTATTTCTGAGTCCTAGGTAAAGTAAATTTGTTTTTATTCTGCATAATTCTGCACGCATATTTCAGTTGTGATATCAACATGCCCTCAGATTTCATTTGTTCACTTACTTATTTGTGGTTCACTTATTTATTTATTTGTTGTTTACTTATCTATACTTATTTGTTCTTTTCTTGATCAGGAGCTTTCTGTCACCCTCATTCTAATTGTATTTCTATGTGTCTCCAGTACCTTTCACAATGCTTGCAGATAATTCCTTATTAATAAATGTTTGTTAAATTGAGTTGAAAATAACTAAAACATTTACAACTGTAAAATTTTGTATATTGATTAAAAATATTATGCATCTTTGTCATCGTGGTGTACTCTCCCCATGTTTAGGTAGCTACCTTTTCCCTCTACATTATGTTCTTGAGTGTGAATAGATTGTTTTATTCATAAGTATGTGTATATCTGATATTTTGAAATCCTGACCTTCTTTTGGTTCAATTTTTTCTATATTCTATCTTTTGCTTGGCTAAATCAACAAATCATCTTGTTATCAGTCTTGTAAAAGATAAAAAACTAAAGCTAGAAACTTGTCATTGCATCATGTTTTGCCTTAAATATCTAGCCTAGCTGTTAAATTACTTAAACTCTGTGGTGCAAATTCAGTTTATAGCATATAACGGGGCATGCATAGTACTCATCTGCTATGAAAATGGAACTTTCTTAAATTTATTGTTTACTAGAGTGTTTATAGACCACTACAGAGCAAAAACTTCATATAATAATAGCTTGCCAACAGAGTAGTGTATTTTTCTATACGTTAGCAGAAAGAAATATTAAACTGTTTTGAATTTAGCACTGATTTAGCTTTGAGAAATGAATGTTTCAAAGTTTAGACTCTACTTTTCCTACTCCTCTCTTAGCAAATTAATATTAACATAATAAAATTTTTGACAAAAAGAGTTTTCCATGTGTCCCCTCAATCTTAATTTCAAGGTAACCATGATACATCTTAGAACAAAATCAACTTTCACTTATGTAAACATCTGTTTTGTATCTGACCATGCTTTAAATATTGTGAGATATATAGGAAGCAGTATATAAATATTTTCAATAAAAATTTTTTGTATGTACCATTTGACTTACTTTTTCTCTTTCTTTTTCTTTTCTTTCTCCCTTCCTTCCCTTCCTTCCTTTCTTCCTTCCTTTCTTTCTTTCTTTTTCTTTCTTTTTTTCTTTCTTTCTTTCCTCTTTCTTCTTTGAGATGGAGTCCAGCTCTGCCTCTTAACCTGGAGGCCCTTTCAGCTCACTGTAACTTCCACCTCCCGGGTTCAAACAATTCTCCTGTCTCAGCTTCCAGAGTAGCTGGAATTACAGGCAAATGCCATGACACCCAGCTAATTTTTGTATTTTTCAGTAGAGAGGGGGTTTCAGCATCTTGGCCAGGTTGGTCTTGATCTCCTGACCTCATGATCCACCCATCTCGGCCTCCCAAAGTGCTGGGATTACAGGCCTGAGCCACTGAGCCCGGCCTTTCTTTCAGTTTTAAGTTTAGATTACTCTTGTTCTTTTTCCAAACTTCTTGTGTTGACTACTTAATAATTTTTTCAGGGTGTCTTGTTTTATTAATAAACATATTTACAATTAAACAATTTTCACCAAAAATTATTTAGCTGCATTTCACATCTACTGCTATGCAATGTGTCTATTGTCTTCAGTTCTGAAGATGTGGGGGAAATGTTATCTTTTTTCTTTCTTTTTTTGAGACAGGGTCTTGCTCTTTCACCCAGGCTGGAGTGCAATGGTGCTATTACTGTTCACTGCAGCCTGGACCTCCCTGGCTAAAGCGATCCTCCCAACTCAGCCTCCTGAGTAGCTAAGACAACAGGTACATGCCACCATACCTGGTTAATTTTTGTATTTTGTATTGAGACAGTATCTCACTGTTACCAAGGCTGGTCTGGAACCCCTGGGTTCAAATAATCCTGCCTTGGCCTCCCAAAGTGCTGGAATTACAAGGATGAGCCACTTCACCAGGCTCATTAAGCTTTGAGTCATGGAAACATTTATATATATATTAGAGCAGGCAAAGAGCCAGATTAAAGAACCATGCATGGGCTTTCTACCGCCTCTGCTCAGGAGGAGCACACTACTCTTCTGCTCACATTCCATTACTTAGAGTTAATTAGGAGTGACTCACTGCAAAGGAGCGGAGAAGTACAAACTTCAGTGTCCCGAAAGACAGGATCACCAGCTATCTGTGAGCTCCAGTGAGCCCACTACAGTCTCTGAATTTTGCTTTTCATTGTCATGTGCTGTGTTTATTCACTTCCCTGATATTTACATTAAATTTAAATTTACTTTCATTTTGAGGTTAATATGTCAGTTTTCTAAATTGATCTGTGTTATATGCTATTACAATGACTTTTTAAAAAATTATTTTTCTGGATTTCTGGCTGAATATTTTTATTTTTCAATTTTTTCAGTGAGATGTAGATTTATCATATGTCTTGATTAAGTAGATTTACCATATGTCTTGATTCGGATTTGACCTGAATTTTTACCTTAATTTTCTTGTTTAAGTAGATAAATACCATTTGTTTATACTTGTTGTGTGTGTATGCACACAAACATATATGGGCTTATTTTGTGTTTTCTATTTGCCAGTTCTATTTTTTAAATTCCTCACTTTCTTTTGTTTTATAAATTTGGTTGGACAAAATATGTATTCTCACTGTCTTTCTCAAGCTCCTGTTGTTTTAGAAGTGATAGAGTAATGTACATACATAACTAAATTTTTAAACACAATTTAAAATCTTGCAATGTTATTCTTTCTCTTCTTTAAAAAACAAGAAACTTCAGTCCTTTAACTCCAAACCATTTCCCTCCCATTACTACTAACTAGAATCTTAGTTTTATCATTTTCATTTTTTAGTTTCCAATCAGCTATGCTATGTTTCATAAATCAGTAACTAATTCAACTTGTCATTTTACATTATAATATTCATATGACTACTCCTTCTATGTTGGCTGCTTTCTTCTTGTATAAGCATATATTTTAATAAGAATTTGTGGACTATGAACTTTCTAATTTTTTAATACCTGAAAATATCTTTATCAGTCTTCTTGAATGATAATGTGGCCAAAAATAGAAATTTCAGTAGAAAGTTATTTTTCTTTGGCACATTAAGAATATCACACTATTATCTTCCAGTATTTTTCAGTCCTGATAAGTGTATTGAGACTCTAATTGTCTCTAGTTTAGTTTTGGCAACCTGACTTTCTTCTTCATCTGCATTTATAATTGATTATCTTTATTTTCTAATGAATGTAAGTTTTCTCTCAAGACTCAAATATTTCACTGAGCTTCATTTCTTTAAATGATTTCCTACCATTCAACCATGCTTCTTGGAGTCTTACGAGAGTTGAAGACTCTCAATTTGCCCTTTATGTCTCTTAGCTGCTCCTTTATATTTTAAAATTTTAATTTTCTCATTACTGCACACCAAGAAAATTCCTCATTGTCACCCATTAATTCTCTATTTGAATGTCTTCACTTGTCTTCTATTGAATGTTTTTCTTCTAGAGATAATGTGTTGTTTCCTTTTTTTTTTTTTTTTTTTTTTTTTTTTTTTTTAAGAGGGAGTCGCCCAGGCTGGAGTGGCACGACCTCTGCTCGCTGCAACCTCCACCTCCCTGATTCAAGCAATTCTCCCGCCTCTGCCACCCGAGTAGCTGGGACTGTAGGTGCCTACCACCACGCCCGGCTAATTTTTTTGTATTTTTATTAGAGACTGGGTTTCAACGTGTTACCCAGGATGGTCTCGATCTTCTGACCTCGTTATCCACCTTTCTCAGCCTCCCAAAGTGCTGGGATTACAGGCATGGGCCACCGCGCCCAGTCTCTGTTCATTTTTTATGTCATTTATAATTGCAGTTTTTCACTTTTGGAGTTGATTCTTAGATGATGCAATTGTTTTATTTAGCTTTCTAAAGATTGAACATACTTGTTCCTGTTTTAATCTTTTAAAACAACTTTGTCATTTTCTTTCTTTCTTTTTTTGAGACAAAGTTTTGCACTCTTTTTGCCCAAGCTGGAGTGCAATGGTGTGATCTTGGCTCTCCGCATCCTCCGACCCTGCTCCCCCACCTTAGGTTCAAGCCATTCTCCTCCCTCAGCCTCTCGAGTAGCTGAGCTTACAGGTGTGTGCCACCATGCCTGGCTAATTTTTTGTATTTTTAGTAGAAACAGGGTTTCACCAAGTTAGGCTGGTTTCAAACTCCTGACCTCAAGTGATCTGTCCGCCTTGGCCTCCCAAAATGCTGGGATTACAGGCGTCAGCCACTGAGCCCAGCCAATTTCTTTCATTGTATCTGGCATGAATTCAGCTTTTACATGTTAGTATTCTGGATCATTATTCTCATTGTTAAATTTGATTATTATTTTGGAATTTTTGATTTCAGGCTCAGTTGAGTGGTTCTTCTCATTTTCTGCAAACTCTGTATATCTTTTAGATTTTGGTTGACTTCACTCAATTGTTTAGGAATTCTAGCGCAGAATAAAATCTTAGATTAACAATTCAGATTTCCTGTCCAATAGTGATGCTAAAAAATTTTGCGTCTTCATATAATTTTCAATAGCAGCAGAACATGGCAATTTCATCTGGCTTCATTTCACAAGAAATAATTTAAGGAATTATCGGCTCCAAATAATGAACTCAGTTCCCACCCTTGTCTTGTACTTCTTTTGTTTTTTGACTACAAAGTAGCTTTATAATTTTTAACTTTTTATAATTTGCCCATTATTGTTACATGTATAGTAGTGTCTTAGAGTATAATATACAGTTAACTTGACTGAAAGTGCATGCTGCCTAATGTTTTATTGTTGTTTGAAGACATAATGGAGTCATAATTTACATGGACAAAAACAGTATGCGTTTCCATGAGTTACATGCAAGTACAGTTCAATGCCTTTCTACATACTGTATTGTGTAATATTGGAAGGAACTTTCTTATTTATCTCTGTATCACCAGCGCATAGCATTCACTCATGTTGAGTCAGTGAAGAAATATATATATATATATTTTAATTTGAAACATTCTGTTTTGTTTCTTCTAATATAGGCAGATGTTGACATTTTTTACTTGAAAAGCAAGTATTTCATTTTTTAACTCTATGAAAATAAATTTTCTCTTTCCTAAAGATAGTCATAGTCTCCCATAACATAGAGACTGAATTATTGTATTAGATAGACAATAAATTTTGAGTAAAAACTATTGTAAGTGCTAAATATTTTTGACGAAAAATGTAACGTGACAATAGAGAAAGTTAACTCTTTTTGAGATTTTCAGGGGAGACTCTTGAATTAAATTTAGAAAGATGTGTTTATAATTTCCAGGCAGAGAGAACAAAATTTACCAAGGCAGAAAGCTGTAAAATAGCATTACATATTTGAGCAATGTAGTTCTGACTTTGATATGTCAGATGTAGAAGTTTTCAAAGGGTATCCATGAACAATAAAGTTGAAGAGAAAGTCTGAGATAAATTCATGGAGACCTTTGTGTGCTGTGAAAAAGTGCTTGACATTTATCTAGCAGGCAATTGAAAAGCTTTAAAAATAAGAGTGTTAATGAGATTTACAGGATAGAAAGCTACTTGATGGCAATGTGGAGAATGGATTGGAAAAGAGCTGGACTATTGTAGTTCAGGAGCTGATATATATGGAAAGGTACTAGTGAGAATCAAGAGAAGAACACATTTTTTTTCTTTTCACATACCAAAAAAGAATTAAATTACATATTTTATGAGCTATCAGGAATTTACAGTGAAGAAAAAATATATTTTATTTACAATTCTGTCAACCTGACTATTCTTTCTTTTCCTTAATGGACCTTAACACCAAAAGATCAGTTCTAAAGAAAACATGATTTGGGCACAAGAAACGATGATATCAATAACAAATATGACCATTTCTTTAGCAATTCATATTTCCCAAGGATTTTAGTGAGTGCTTTACATACATAGCTCTGCCGTTTATTACCTATGTGACCTCATCTGTAAAATTGGGACATGAGTAGCATTTACTTCATAGACTATAGTGGGACTTGAACTGGTTGACAAAACTAAAATGAAAAGCGTACACATACCTGGCATGCATTATGCAAGTATTTGGTGCTACCATGGTTATAATCTTCTGATCTGTTCACATACAGAGTTATAAGTATTAAACAAAATAATATATTCAATACTAAAAACAATATGCCTTTCTATGTAGACTCTAAAGATGATAATTATAATTAAAAGACAGTATACCAAAGTTTATGGAAACCAGACAATATAAAAGTTTAGTTGTCTTTTCATATTTTAGCATCGAATAATTAGAAAATGCAATTTATTAGAGAAAATCTTTCCATACTGAAAGATACAACTCTGCCTATCTAACCAGTAAAAGATTCATTTAAAAATACTCTGAGCAACAAAGACTGATTAAATTTTAATCTGCAAGTGAAGTTCAGTTCAAGGTGCGTTCATAGTGCCTTTTATTAAAACCTCTAAATGGATCATCGTGATCCCAATAAATGTGTGGGTTGAAGAAAACGGCTCAAAGCCATTGACTAAGAGTTTGGTTAACCCAAGAAAGCCTGATAACTTTAGACAAAACTTTTCTTGAAAATAATTGTGAGTGTTTCTCTCAGCACATTTTCAACACTTAGATGAATAAAATGGACAAAAGTTCAATAATGTTTGAGAGGACTATACTGCCAAAGCACAAACAGCCCGAAGTAAGAGAGGGTCTCTTCGAGATGTACAATGGCCTTAAGTTTCCTGAATGTCTACTCACGAGAAGCATTGCTCTTCAGATGTAGCTGAGGAGAAAAAAGAACACAGTACGCGGAGGATAACATAAAAAATATAAGGACTGGGAGGCTACTCCCAGGAAACAAGCATGAGTCTAAGGAACACTCCTTAGGAAAGCACTCTGGCAGAATTGCCAGCAAGAATTCACAGTCACTACGGATCTGTGTGCCTTGCTTTTTTTGGTAGGAGGGTTGGTTGTGATTATTATTATAACTAAACTTCTGAAATTGTTATGTCATCTTATGCACTTAAGTTTGGTATTTAAACACAGAAACAGTTTCGTATGGTTTGTTCTCATTTTACTTCTCTGGAATTTATGGTAGTATATTATTCTGAGTTAAATGCAGAAAGCAGATGCACTTTATGTATCCAAGAAGTATTGGTTGTAACACAAGATGTTAGAGGGTTACACATCCATTGAATTGGACTGGGGAGTAAAGGTCAAAAAATTGCTGCTACAAGTTATAGAAATTACATTTCAGGCAATTATTTTAGCTGTCTACAACCCTCAGATGTGAAACTTGCAGAACTCCCATACAAAATGCTATTACCTCGAACAGTCTTGGGAAAACCTGCAGATCCCAGGTGGCTGTAAGCACTGAGATGTGTGATTTACAGAAACGGTTTTGGATATTGCTGCAAACCTCCCATTTGCTGCTTATCCGTATCCCTTGTTTGCAACTTTCTTCAGAAAATAAGAGCTTCTCCCTTTCATTCTCAAATCTCAAATGAGAGCCTCACATTGTCAGATTTCCACCTACAACCATATGAGAAAGGGAGGCTTCTATGATTCAGAGGAGAAGATAAGGAGTGAAGTAGGATGCGGAGTTGATGCAGAAAGATTACTTCCAATGTGATGGGAAGACATATTTAATTATTTTGGAATGTTTTGCTAGTTGGAATTCTTAGCTGTTAACAATTATAATATTATCCTAAAGCAAGAAATTTATTTAATATAAATATAAACCATTAATGTAATAATCTCTTTGATGTGAAGATATTTTGTGATTTTGATATATACTCAACCACTCTACAATTTGTTATTGAGGACAACCAAAGGCAGTCCAAAAAATGGCGAATGAGAAAAAGTTTTGTGTGTGAATGTAACAGACAAGGCACCAAAATTTTGGTAGCAAATTTTTTTTTTTTTTTTTTTTTTTTTTTTGAGACGGAATTTCGTTCTTGTTACCCAGGCTGGAGTGCAATGGCGCGATCTCGGCTCACCGCAACCTCCGCCTCCTGGGTTCAGGCAATTCTCCTGCCTCAGCCTCCGGAGTAGCTGGGATTACAGGCACGCGCCACCATGCCCAGCTAATTTTTTGCACCTTTAGTAGAGACGGGGTTTCACCATGTTGACCAGGATGGTCTCGATCTCTTGACCTCGTGATCCACCCGCCTCGGCCTCCCAAAGTGCTGGGATTACAGGCTTGAGCCACCGCGCCCGGCGCAAATTTTAAGAGTGAAACGAAGTTTGCCAAATCTCTGGTTGATTCACTTAGTCATACTGCTGTTTTAAAATAGCCCATAGGTTTAAAAATATATATAAATAGGAAAATCACTATTTAACATGATTAGAGCAGTTGCTTTTGAAATCCCATGTTTGTTTTTAGAATAGTAAAAACTTTAGGTTTGTTTCGGAAAAATGGAAAGTTTCTACCAGCTGAGTCAGATTTGTGTATATAGAGTAATGTCACCATCTTGTGGTCTTTTAAGATATTGCTGCTAAGAATATTGAGTGTTTTAGTATCCACGAATAATAATATGAAGGCACTATCTTTTAGTACTTTGTTCTCAGCAAGATCAAATATATACATAACCAGTGAATCAACACTTTTAAACCTTATATAATAAACAACTGCTTTAAAACTTACTTAAATATGATTTTCTGTTTTTGAAAATATCTATTAAATGGAAGTCTTTTATTGAGTTGAATTCCAGTTACAAATCTTATTTATTTGTTCATTTATTTATGATTATTGTCTGTCTCCAATAAAAATGTTAGATACATCAAAAGAGGGACTTTTTTCTTGTTCACAACTAAACTCTAGAGAAAAGAACAGTACTGGACACATTACTGACCTCACAAGTATTTAATGAATCAGTGAATTACAGATGTGAAGGAATGGATTCTATCTGTTCTAAACATTTTAAGACAAATTAGTTCCAGAATTTTCTTGGTTTTGTAACAAACCACATAAATTAAAATTTAGTTTTGTTTAAACCAATCAGATTGGTAAGCTCTCAGAGATACTGGTGTTTGGTTTTGTGTTTTATCAAAGATATAGTAAGGAGATCTAGCTGGATGTTATCTGAACAGCTTGATTTTGTTCTAATTCACTACAGTAGTGCATATGTAGGTTTGTAATTTACTTAATTTGGCTCACTATGGCTGACGCAATGTGGTGGAAAAGGGGTAGGCTTTGAAGTCAATCAGACTAATGTTCACTTCTAGCTCTGCTAGAAATATGATTTGGGGAAACTAAAGTTTCTCAGCATCGATCTTCTTTTCTGATATAGGGAAAAATGATAACCTCTCTCATAGCTTGTATATAAACTGTAAATGTGAACTTTTACCATTTTGAATGTTTAAATATTCTAAACCACATTTGCCTTCACAAGTGGATCAGTTACCAAACATTTAAAGGTGATCTAGTTCATGATCAAGGGAAGAACAAACATGTAAGACATGGTACTCCTTTTCAAAAACTAATAGGCAATGTCTGTTGAATCAAAATTCTTATGAAAAGCAAATTACTATTCACTTGACTTGAATCTCCAGTTAAGTCTGAGCCCTGACATTTATTAAAATGAATTTGTACTAATATGATAATTGTGTAAATCTTGTTTCAGGTGCATTCTACACAGCTAGCTTCAATTCTGTCTTCCATCACATTCAGCATAGAGGGAGGAAGAACAGGGAAAATAACGGGATAATCTTCATTTGTGGAACATTTCTAGCTTCTGGGGTCTGGCAAATGGTTAAAGAAAACTCTTTCCTGGCCTTCAAGAGGAACATCTGCTGGGTTTCTCTCCCCTGAAGTTTCCTGAGATGGCTAATTATTTGTAGCCCATTCTTCAGCCCGCAGGTATCATGAGTCACAGCTCTAGCTTTTTTTCTGGTCCCCAGTATGCAAGACTCTCATCCCTGGGAAGCATTTATGTAACATGTCTGAAAACGGCTAGAGTGTGAAATCATCCATGGCAATGGTATTTCTTGGATCTGCCACTGAAACATTCCTTGTTCTCTAGATTTTCCAGGTGGGAGTCATACACCCAATTCAAAGATGAGGCAAAAGCCCTCACCAAAGAAAACTTCTTTGTGAAATTTCTTTGATAATTTTATTTTCTCAAAATAGGTGAGGGGGTTTACTTATAGATGAACTGAGTGGTCTTAGAACCAAGTCTCATGGCTTTTCTTCGGAAAATTATATTTTGGTCTGGCAATTTGGGTTATAATTTTATATCTGTTGCAACTTGTGCTTCAGTGTAAAGTCATATTTGAATGCTCAGTAAAAAGAATACTATATAAAATCATGTTTGAACATTTTCTGATCTGATATAACCAACTATGCTTCCAGAAATTTTAGTGCCCCAGTAAACAAACAGCCGCATCAATGTTAAGTCACTCTACAAGATCCAAATACAACTGCATTTAAGGGATACAATTAATATTCAGTATTATTATTTAGTAATACTTACTTATCAATATGAGGTTTGATTTTTAGTTAAATGATTTCACACACTGTATTAAATATACCTCATATGCAAAAAATCACATCACTGTTCATTTGAAAGAACAGATGTATTATAAACGATTATCAACAGCAGTAGAGAAAACATACCTGGTGTTTTTGAGACTATCAGCTGCATATGTGGACACTTAGTGGTGAGTAAATCAGGAAGCAGAAATAAGAAAATTTTGTGTGAAATGTAGTGTTATAAATTAAATTATGGAATAAAAATAAAAGGGCTTAATCAGAGACATTTATAAGTACGGAGTCATTAAACTGCCAAGTGTCTGAAAAAGCCAGGCTGCAAAGACATCTTTTGCTCTTTTTATAGAATTCTCCAAAGATAGATTTCATCGAAGACATTTTAGAAGAAAAAAAATCAATAGACTTTTAAAATTCCAAAGTAATTCTTTTGCTGGATTAATATGGCTGTCGTTTTAAGAATTTAAGGCCAAAGATAAGGTGACTTAATTAAATGATCCCAAGTTTTCAAAATAATAAATATGAATGCACACTGAAACCATCTTTACTGTCATCACAGGGCCATTTCTTTTTTTCTCTTGTGGCTTTTTCACATTGATCCAAATATAATTTAAGGCAGCTGCACTAAATTTAGGCCGCACTAAATTTTTTACATGTGTATTTTTTCTGATAATTAGGCCCATAAATGAGATTAAAAGGAAATTAGGTAATAGAAAATTTTAGACTGCAGTAAGTACTATTAGGCAAGGTCTACTTGTTTTAACAAAACCAAATTAACCCTTTGATAGTCCCTGTTAGTGTAAAGGGCCCTAAAGTAAAAACATGGTATTTATGTAATGTTACTATGAAAATTAACATGCAAAAATAAAAAAACTAACACTAACATTTACAAATGGGTCATTCAAGTAATCTTTCATATTTAAGAGAGGATCTGGCTGGGCCAGTGACTCACACATGTAATCCCAGCACTTTGGGAGGCCAAGACAGGTGGATCACCTGAAATCAGGAGTTCAAGACCAGCCTGGTCAACACAGTCAATCCCCATCTCTACTAAAAATACAAAAATTAGCCAGATGTGGTGGCAGGCACCTGTAATTCCAGCTACTCAGGAGTCTGAGGCAAGATAATCTCTTGAACATTGGAGGCGGAGGTTGTAGTGAGCCAAGATCATGCCATTGCATTCCAGACTGGGCAAAACAATAAATAAATAAATAAAAAATAAAAGAACGAGAGAGAGGATCAGGTATTTCTTAGCTTAAGAAAATCCCAAGACTTGTTTAAGAAGTAAAAAAAAAAAATTAGTCTCTCAGAACAACTATTCTTAAAATCAAGTTACCCTTTCAAAAAACAAAATTATAATTTGTTAATGGTAGCAAAGACCTCATGTAATACAGTTATGACTGTTTAATGGTCAGTTTTAAAACTAGTGCTGGATAATTATAACATAAATGTGTTCAATTACTTGTTACAGAATATGGTTATGGAGCCTACATTCTGACCTTACAAAAGTAGGGAAAGAGTGGCGTTTCTTGTCTTAATTAAGATAAAAAGGAGGTTGAAGAGTCCACATGAGATCAGGCTTCATGTCTGTGAGCTACAATATTATGTACCTTTCCAATGGAAAAATGTAATAGCTAGAGGAATGTAGATGAGGTCACTAGCTATGGTCCCCAGCATATTTTGCTTGCCATAAATTTTAAAATCTTCTCTGGATAAGTTTAAAATGTGTAATAATAGTTTCCTGTGATCATGTGCACTCTGTAATCTTTATCCTAGAAACCCAGCCCTCTTTCACAGCTGTCTCACATTCTGGAATCACTTTCTTTCCTTTGTTTCAAAGAAGAAACTAAGTTTTTAAAGGTAGCCAAAATTCTTGCATGAACCTTCTCAAATCACAAGCTTTTAGTCATCACTGCTTCATTACCTTAACTGACCCATAGTTTTCCCCTATCTGATTTTCAACTCCACTCCAAATAATACTTGTATATTGTTTTCAGATTGAGTTTTGTTACCAGTCAACTACTGTTGCAAAAATCCTGCCTAACAATCACAGAATCTCGCTGGAATAAAACAGTAAGGAATAATCATTAATGTCTGCAGACTTGCATCTAATAGGTAGTTGTGTTTCAGGCTCTATGTCTACCTGGGCTTGGCTCCTTGCTGCTACTAATGTATGAATTCTGTGGTCCAATCTAAAGGGGCACAACTATTTTCTCAATACAAAGTCAGAGACCCAAGAGAGCAAAATCCAATGTACAATCTCATTTCATGTCTTTTTTTTTTTTTTGGCCTCAGCAAATCATATGACTAAATTTATAATCAATGGGGATCAAATATTTCCTGAATAATCCAAATGATCGGAGAGATTTCTTGTTTTAATTACTATTGATAACATAAAAATTCCTCAAAAAAATCAGTGAAGAAAAAAAAACAATTTTGCTTTGCGCATGATCTTACAGGTCATAGATTCGGAGAAGCCTTGCCTGCACTGTTCAGGGTTTTGGTATCTCAGTGGTTGTGTACCCGTCTCGCTGGACGGAATGGGGCTCCGCTCCCTCCCCTGTTGGATGTGCCCAAGGTTCTTAGCCTCCTACCCCGGGAATGGCAGAAGAGGCCTTGGATGTTTGGTAAGCTCACTGTTCCTAAAATATTGGACCCAAAGAGTTTAGCAGAAAGCGATTTATTCAGCAGAGAGAGAGAGAGAGAGAGAGAGAGAGAGAGAGAGAGAGATTGAGAGAGAGAGAGAGAGATTGATATATATATAGAGAGAGAGATATTGAGAGAGAGAGAGAGATTGATAGAGAGAGAGAGAGAAAGAGAAAGAGAGAGAGAGAGAGAGATCCCACATTGCTGTGGGAGGGGATTCCAGATCACAGAGAGGGAAATCCACACAGATAAGGGGCAGGGGACTTCAATCTTGGAGTTATCCTCACCCTATTCATGTTCTTGTCCAATGAGAGGAGTTCCTTCAAACTTCCTCTGGAGTGATCGATCTTTGACTTTGATGCTGGATTGGCTGTCCTGCCCACAACAAAGGCCCTTCTTCCCAGAGCTTTTCATGGGCTTTTTGAACCAAGAAGCTCAGCTGGAATTTCTACCTAGCCTGGCAAGGAAAGTTGGACAAAGAACTCTAGGTTCCTGGATTGGGGTGTGGGTGGAGGCATGGCACTGGGACATTCCCGTCTTTGAAACACAGGGAATTTTCCCTAACAGTCCCTCAGTTGTAATCAGATGGTAGCTGAGGCTGCAGTATTTTAGAGCTCAGTGTGCTAGATATATATCCAGGAAGACTCACCTGCATGGCTGGCCATTAATCTTGGCTGTTGGCTAAAAATTTGGTGGGGCAGTTAACTGAGGAGCTTATCTGTGTCCTCTCCTGCATGGAGGCCACAGGATAGTGAGACTTCTTATGTGGCAGAGTCCAAGCAGAGTGAGAGGGAATTGTGGTGAAAATGGAAAAATGAGGAACAAAAAGTGCCTCAATTGCCTTGTGATTGGATATTGGAATTCTCCAGGATTAAAGGGTATTTAACACTGTCTTCTTTGTGTGTGGAAATATTTTTAGGTATTTGGAGGTTCTCTGGCATCAGAAACATTCTTATGGTTTTAAAGGGCAATGCATAGCCCAGTGATTCTCTTTTTTAGGCTGAGGACAGTTCCTCTGGAAGAAAACCCTCCGAAATGACCTCTTGACAACCTCCCATACAGTCCAAGTATGGTCTGCAGGAAACAATACCTCTGACATACTGATGGTGGACAGCACAAACTACCTTTAGTCACTCTGTTGAGTCCAGAGAAAATTTTCCTCTAATTCTCAGGGATAAGTTAAATTCAAGTATTTAATGTATTCTCCAAACTTCAAGCTTCTGCTCCTGTTGCCTCAGGATTTTTCTCTCTAATTTCCCTATCTTCTGACACCTGTGAATTCCAACCTTTTTTCTCTTCCTAGTGATAAGACCACTCATCTCTGTTTGTGCCACTACAATGGAACAGACTGGAAGGTTGCCTCAAGGATGAAGCTAGATCCATGTGGAGCCTATTGTATGTTTCTCTTGTTTCAAGCCTTACAGTCACTCAGTTTCCTGAGTCAATCTCCTAATTGCTGCCCAATGTCATCAAGTAGTTATGTGTCTGCTCTCTGCTTATGTAATTGTTATTACATTGAAGATCAGTTAGATTCAAACTACTCCATCATACACAAAAATGAAAGCTCAATACTTACATCCTGTCGTCTGTACTTTCATATTACCTAGGTAACAACTCAAGACTATTTTTTTGGGAAACTACACTATACTTAGGACTTAAGTTGGCACTAACACTTGCTTATCTCTAGGATATCCTCATTTTTTTAAAAAAATTTATTGCTCTTGTTTGTTAACAATGTTATATTTGTATTATATTTTATTTGGCACTATAGTTATATCAATGGAGAAAGTTGTTTGGATAATTCTTAGTCTGCCAGATAACTGGAAATGAAGTCTAAATCCATTTTTTAAACTCATTCCATAATTGTGATGCTAAAAATTAAATACAAGCATGTTATCCTCAGTTTGAGGTTTGTCAGTACCTTCCCATTTCCTAAATTCTAAGCTCCTCAAATGGCATACACTGCCACACTTAAAAAGAGTCAGATCCTTCTGGTCTTCTTAACTTCACTTTGATTTACTCTATTTTCTTCTTTTTCAACAGCACAAAATTTCTTTAAGCGACACCCAAGTTGCTTCATAGCCCAATGTCTTACTTTTGTTGCCTCATTTTCCAGGAGAATGTTGCAGTTTTCACTCTCTGCTTCAGTTGATAATGCTTTTTATTTCAAGTACTAATTCTAGGAAGCCTTTCTTGACAGCTCTATCACCCCCCCACCACCACCACCACACACACACGCACACACACACACACACACACACACAAACACACACACACACACACACACACACACACACACACATCTCTATCATCGTATTCACTACAGTTATAGATCCTGTGCCATGGAGTTGCTTGTCTCTTATAGCCTATGTTCCTTCTCCAACTATAATTTATATACCCTAAAATTCTAGGATGTTTCCTTTAAAGTCGGCTACATATTAGAAGATTCTGTGCTTATAGTGGTGCATCATTCAGTTCTTGTTGGATTTACTTACAACTGTATTATACATAAACCAAAATACTATTTGCCTTTAAAAATCAGAATCGAAGCAATATTGCCGATAATAATTCAGCCATTGGTCTTATCTTTTTTAATTCTTTGCTTATACTGACAAATAAACCACTCATATCTGCATATATTAAACACAGAAACTATTTTTTTTAATTAAATAGATGTACTAGTCATTTCTCACACTACTAATGAAGACACCGAAGACTGTGTAATTTATAAAGAAAAAGAAGTTTACAACCCAAATGCCCATCAATGATAGACTGGATAGGGAAAATGTGGTACATATACACCATGGAATATTACGCAGCCATCAAAAACGATGAGTTCACATCCTTTGTAGGGACATGGATGAACCTGGAAACCGTCATTCTCAGCAAACTGACACAAGAGCAGAAAATCAAACACTGCATGTTCTCACTCACAGGCGGGTGTTGAACAGTGAGAGCACATGGACACAGGGAGGGGAGCACTACACACTGGGGTCCGTTGGGGGGAAATGGGGGGGTGGGGAGGTGGGAAGAGATAGCATGGGGAGAAATGACAGATACAAGTGAGGGGAAGGAAGGCAGCAAACCACACTGCCATGTGTGTACCTATGCAACAATCTTGCATGTTCTTCACATGTACCCCCAAACCTAAAATGCAATTAAAAAAAATAAAATAAAAAGAAAAAGAGGTTTAATGGACTCACATTTGACATGGCTGGGGAGGCCTCACAATCACAGTTGAAGGCAAAGGAGAAGAAAGGCATGTCTTACCTGGCAGCAGGCAAGAGAGCTTGTGAAGGAAACTCACATTTATAAAACCATCAGGTCTCATGAGACTTATTCATTACCACAAGAACAGTATGGGAGAACACCTCCCCACCTCCATCATGATTCAGTTATTTCCACTTGGCCCTACCCTTGACACATGGAGATTATTACAATTCAAGATGAGATTTGGGTGGAGACACAGCCAAACCACATAGAGAGAAAACTGAGAAATATAACATGTCATAATCATCATCAGTTACTTTTAAGATCAATGCTTGACTAATCTAGAGGACAGCTAAACATTTGGCTGATTAAAATATTTTGTAAAATATTTACCATGTACAAGTATAACTTAAAAAGAAATGTTACCCATATAATGTTGTATATATATGACAACAGTTATTGGTTCCTTTATGGTCCTTTATAGAAGAGGTGAGAGTATCTACATAGACTAATAATTTAATTGCTTTATGATTACAATGAACTTACCTTTATCTTGTTTAACCCATATTTTCTGTGTTCATAAATTATCACTAGATATACAATGAGAAATTTATGTCACTCTGGCAAATTTAAACTACTTTAGTAATCTCATGTTTTATTAAACAGAAAGGGTTACTTTTAGAACATAGTTTAATTTTGATATCTACATGAATTCTTTTAAAAATTATAATTCTTACATATGTTCTCTATAATTTTTACTTTCTATGTATCTCTTGTGAATAATTTTTAAAATAAAGCAAATATTTTAGAATATGGGATGACTGAATTCTTTAAATCATGACTACATTTTTCATATTTATTAAGTATTTCTAAATGTTTCCCCAATAGCTTCACATTCAGAATACATAAATGTAACATAATTGTCCTATGTTTTTTCATGGTGATTATACTCTATTGAACTTTTTTTATTGGGTACTTCTACTTAATTAATTCTATGATAGTTTGTTTTATCTATTTTTATAACTGTGCATCTTTCTCAGCAATATTCTTGATCCATCTTTGTCATTATAGTTCCATTTTTGTTGCTTAGACTACCTGATTGCTTCCAATACTCATTAGTATCTAATTTATTCTGTTGTTACATATAGTTCAGACATTTGTACATGTCTCAAAGCTAAAAACCTTACATTAAGTGATTGTATGATAAAATAATCAGTTCTTATAAATAGTTACCACCTTTGTGTAAATTACAGGCAAACATGTCAAATGTTTTTAATTGATGGGATAGAATAATTGTGTAAAATATATGTCCTTTTAAATTTGGGTAAAATAAGTTAGTTTTATATAGAAAGTTTTTTACACTTTTATTATTTTTTTTCCACTAAAAAGGGCAGGTTCTGAATTTTAAATATTAGAAATAAGTGCTTTTTCAGTTTTATTTTGTTTCATCTGTAAAATATCTCTTTCCCACTAGTTCCCATCCAAGCTGTCCTTCTGCTTGATGTATCATTAGACAAAGGTAATACAAGTGGCAGATGTAGTCAACATGCTTACTTTTTTCACTAAAACCTCAATTTCTAAAATAAAAGATGAAGGAAATTATGTGAAAATTTTAGTAGAGCCACTATTTTATTTTATTGCTACTGCATGTGACTCTTTTGAACCCCAAAATACCTTGTAAATCAGGCTGAACCATTTTCACTTATGTAAAAAACTATGAAGGCATTTAATAAAATGCATAACTTGAAAATTATAAATTTAAAAGTGAAAATAGACATGATATAGAGCAAGAAGACAGCATGTGACGTCTTGAAAATAGTGCAGTGATGTGAAATTAAAACCAAACAGCTAATTTTCAGAATTACACATTCATGGACATTAAATGATATGTCATATATTAATACTGATAAAATAGCTATGCAACCCAAATAAAAATATAGTTCAGTTAAACTCCTTTGATTACAAATTTTGATTAGTACATCGGAATGGAAAATAGAAACCACTAAGATAAAGGTATGAAATTTGGTATGAACATTTAAAACATTTGTATTCATTAAAATATTATGAATTAGAGATATGTAATAAGAAACTCAAATAAATCAAGACTATGAGATATAAAATGAAAAATATCTAGTCATTGCAGGCACATTTTCAGTAGGATTTGATGTTAGGCATCTGACTAAATGAACTGAAACTCTTTTCAGACACATGTTATAAAACAAGTTCATCTACAAGTAATTTAATTTACATATGTGAAAAAGCTCAGCAGTGCTCTGTGTGGCATTAGGTGTCTTAGTCATATCACAAAAGCAATTAGATCACACTGGAAACCAGCTGTGCATCAAGTAGATTGCTTTTATCTAAGTGATAAAAACCTTGTAGAGTGTGAACAATACTGGGTATAAAATGCAACATTTTAATGAACAGCATAAAAGATGAATAGAATGAACAAAAGAAATGGCACATTTACAGGGAACATGTACAGATGGAGGAAGGGAAAAAGAAAGTGAGAAATATTTGTACTGGGTTGAAATAAACTGTTAACCTATACTAACTTTTAATCAGAAAGATTTCAACATCATTTAATTAATTTATGAAATAAATATTCTCAGTTTATAGTTTAGCCACTCTGGATAAATTTAGAGCTTATAGTTCATATTTGGAAAGAAGGCATACATAATGTTATCAATATTTATTCTTTACTAGGGAAGTTTTAACAACAAAAAAGGAATGAAAGAAGAGACATAGATGAAGAAGAGAGAGCTGAATTATTCTGAAGAACACTCCTGACAAAGAACAGGCAAGTTTAGACAGACTTGCTCTATCACTTAGACCAGTGCTATCATACTGTCATCACTTAGTAAAAGTTGGATGAATGAATGGATGGATGGGATACATTTACCTGAGTAGAAGTATGTCTAAAGCCAAGAAAGAGAAAAAGAATAATCAATAATGCCACAAAGTTTTCTCAATATTATTAAGAATATTATTTATTTTACTTTTTAACTTTCTATAGTGACTTTTAACATCTATCAACTTCCCAAAGTGCTGGGGTTACAGGTGTGAGCCACTGTGCCTGGCCCTATATTGCTTTAAAGGGTGTATCAATCCAAGACTGAATCATTGTAGGAAAAACATCAGTAAAGTTATATAAATTCAGAACAGTAACCAAGAATTAATGTGACTAAATGCTATTATGGTTATGTTACACGATAAAATCATTAAATACATGAGAGATTAAATATATCAGACATACCTGGGTAAATTTGAAGGCCAGAGTAAATTTTGAACTGGGCTTGATGAGTGCTTGAATTTCAATAGCAGAAATATTCTTGCTCTTTTTGTTGTTGCTGTTGTTGTTGTTGTTGTTAAGATGGAATCTCATACTGTAGCCCAGGCTGGAGTGCAGTGATGCAATTTCAGCTCACTGCAACAACCATCTCCCGAGTTCAAGAAATTCTCCTGCCTCAGCCTCCCGAGTAGTTGGAATTATAGCTACCTGACACCATGCTCAGTTAATTTTTTGTATTTTTAATAAAGATAGAGTTTTATTATGTTGGCCAAGCTGGTCTCGAACTCCTGACCTCATGATCCACCCACCTTGTCCTCCCAAAGTGCTGGGATTACACATATGAGGCAACACACCCAGCCTTCTTGCTCTTTATCTAACAAGGACATGTATACTCCAGCTTCACAATATTCTTTCAACATGTTTTTAAATTTCAACAGTATTAGCAGGTAAGAACACACACAATGACTATATAATAGAAATGACAATTTCTAGTTACCAGTATTTGACTAACAAATCTCATATTCCCAAAATAGATCTTTTATACTATTTTAAGAAAAGAACATTCTTTAGAGTTTTTGCCACCAAATTGTCAAAATAACATTGATTTTCATCCCACCCTAGCTATAAAATATGAAATGTATGCCATCAATCATATAAACTTGAGGGTGAAAGTTCCTAATTTTTTAAAGTCCCAAAAGTCATGTGAATGTTTTCTTCAAAACCCGTGCCTGAGAAAGGTCAATCTTGGTCTAAAAGTAGAAACATTAAAGTCATGAGTAGGTTCAGAACTTTTCAACCTCTGTTCTCTTATTATGGTAGAAATGCTGATGTTTTAGAATAACTTCTGCTAATACAGTTAGAGCTTCTTTATGTCGGAAGATCAGTCAATATTGGAAAGTCAAATCACATAATATATTTCTTAATTAAAATAAAATCTCATGAATTTTAGAATACAGTCTTTTGTGAATTCATGATTATTTGGCTTTAGTAAAAATGTTAAATTTATAAATAAGCAGGTTAGTTGAAAGGCTGTAGCTTTTTAAAAGGTGGAAATTATATAAAGTAATTTAAGATAATCAAATATAAATTACACTAATATAAAACATTTACATGCCTTTGGAATGTTTTATATTATGAACCTTCTAACTGTAAGAAATATTTTGAACTGTGTGCAGCATTTAAAAAGAATGATGAACAATCTAGACTAACAAAGGAATGATTATACCTTCCGCTATATTGAAAATTTGTTAAAATGCCTTATTATCCATTTATCGCACTTAGCTTAGTTATCCGGAAATATGTGATATATATTTTTAAGCTTTCTTCAAATTATTATTTCCTTAAGTTTTGCCAGTGCACCTACATATTTAAGATAAAATCAGAGCTGGTAGCTTTGAAGCTGTACTCTTCTCTCTTTCCCCTCTACCCCACATCTAGGCAAGCTGATGAGAAAACCTGAGTGCTTTCTGGTGCCTGCATGAAGTTCCAACACCACAGGCCATGGCACATGTGCACTGGACCCCTTTCTCCACTCTCACCCCTAATCACACTAAAAGCTAAGATAGTGACAATTTCCTGGTTTTCTAAGGCATTTAGGCCTGCTCAGGAGGCTGCACTGGTCTTCCCAAAAAGCCTCATTATTTAAGTAATAACATCCTGTCTTGGTGCGGGTTACCCTTTTCAATATCCAAAGCAAAATTTGAGTAGGGTTCATCCTGTGCCTGTGGAGGTGACGACAACACTTATTTATAAATAAAACTTTTATGAAATGTATAACCATTCTTTAAGTTAGTCTACAACTAATCACATAACTATTTACTAATTGCATATACAATTTTGATGTGTTTATTCCTTATACTAATTGTGTGTATGTGTTATTCATATATATGTACACACATAATAGCTAGTCTTAAAGATTAGCTTTTAGTTAAAGAACAATAGTTTATCATTAAAATAGAACACAATTTTTCAAATTATTTATTTATTTATATGTTTTTTAGAGACAGGGTTTCTCTCTGTCACCCAAGCTGGAGTACAGTGGCATGATCATAGCTCACTGCAACCTTGAACTCCTGGGCTCAAGTGATCTTCTTGCCTTGGATTAGAGGTGTGAGACACTGTACCCAACTGACACAAAATTTTTTAAAGTACGTCTTGTGCTATGATATTAAAGAGCAATAATCAAAGTGGTTCAGATAAAATAATACAATGGCCACAGAACATGTTGACTTGTAAGACAAAATTTCAAAGTGAAAATTTAGGAGAAAAAAAGAATATTCTGGATTAAAGTTTGATAAATTTATAAGATCAAAATAATAAATTGATCAAAACAATAAAATACCTGTTAGCTAAAAGGGCTGAAA
Source organism: Saimiri boliviensis (assembly GCF_048565385.1). Taxonomy (NCBI): domain Eukaryota; kingdom Metazoa; phylum Chordata; class Mammalia; order Primates; family Cebidae; genus Saimiri; species Saimiri boliviensis. The sequence goes on from NC_133455.1 coordinate 112,410,930, forward strand.
TAGACAATCTCTGAGATCCCACTTAGTTACACATCCTATAGATCTATCATGAAAAATTGCTTTGAAATTAGTGACTTGCCTTCACTTCTCTCTCAAAATATTAGTCATTGGCATTCACATGTAAATTCTGGGTAAGTACTGAGAATACTTAGAAGAGAAAAGATATTATTCTTGGTCTTAGTGAACTAACTATTCACCTCTTTTATTGTATCGGGTGATGAATCCTTTTGGATAATACTAGTAGCAGTAGCACAGAGGTGCCTATTAAATTTTGAGAAGAGATGCTCTAAAACACTGAAGGCCAGGTCAGTGGCTCGAATTTCCCATATATAAAGGTAGTACTGTCTTAGCTTAACTCTTCTGCCTCTTCTATAAACTAAAGCAGTACTATCTTGTACTTCCACCCCCCCACACCCCCCGCACCAAGACAGAGGTTCCCTTTTGTTGACCAGGCTGGAGTGCAAAGTGCAATCTCTGCTCACTGCAACCTCTGCCTTCCCAGTTCACACGATTCTCCTGTGTCAGCCTCCTGAGTAGCTGGGATTACAGGCAGCTAATTAGAACTGGTGAAAGGAAACTATCCTTCTGGGTATACTGTTAGCTCAAGATTGTAACTCTATTGCACAGAGACTATTCCTGCTCTCCTATTCTAGATTTTAGAACCTAGAGTGAATATTTGTTTGTAACTGTATATTTTGACACAACATTGTTTTTCCTTTTGCTCGAATAAGAGAGCAGGAGTAATCTCAGCCTATCCTAAGAAACTGGAGACCTAGAGAATCATTCTCTCTAATTTCAAAAGCAATTGTGAGATAATAGTGAGATGGCACTTACGTGCTTACTTTATGCAATAACTTATTAATTTTTCCATAAGCCCCTTGACAGAGTCACAATTATCATACCCATTTTATAGATATGAAACTGAAATGCACAAAGGAGAAGCCAATTTTCCAAATTGTAAGGTAACAACTGATGGATGCTGGGAATTCAGAGCTCAATCTGTTAACCACTACAGTTTACTGTTGAGTTTTCTATTATCACAGGGGTCATTTTATCAAATGCACGGCACTGTGGAGACTGTACCTGTCATTTAAAAAGTCAACTTTATTATCATATTCTACATAAACTCATTTAACAGAACATTTTCATCCCACAGAGCAGATAATTTCCCTAGAACAGGCAAGTTGCTGACTTGAAATGACATTAACATTTTTGATTTGGTTTCCAAGTCTTACTGATCTATGAAATGGAGGTGTTAAAAATAATGTTAAAGATTAAAGCTGAGAGATAATTTGGTTCTAAACACAGCAGTCTGAATTGACAGAAGTCACATTGGGGAGATCATGAACTACATGCCAAAGGCCAAAGCTGACAAGTGAATTACCTGGGAATTTAGTTCAAATGTAACACACTTTGAATTGAGACAATCTATGAGCCAGGAGATGATAATTGGGTCAGAAGTTATGTATACCAGAGCCAAGGTCAGAAGCAAAAGTATATTTTTGAAATTGAGCAGAATACTGAAAGGAGGGAGTAGACGTCCTTATCTGAAATAGTTAGGGAAAGGATAAGTTTTGACTAAGAATAATGCTTTTAATGGGTCTTTGAAACAAGTATTTTGGAATTTATCCATGCTTGTTGGCTCTCCCACCAGACTGGATTGGGGAATTAAAGATATAGCCTCCTAATAAAAACTGTAGACATTTAGTCCACTATTCCTATAAAGATGAGGTTAAAATACTCAAGATAACTAAACAGAAATCAAACTCTAAAAATTATGGGACACATATAAGACACACATCTACTGCTACACCCCCAATTTTCTTTTGCTATATACTAGGATATTTCAAATTAAACTGAATTATTCTGAAGGTCATTTTAAGTGAAAATGTTACTATAGTTGTGAATTATAAAGATTTGAATTGAAGCATGTAAAGACTGATTTTCTGGGCTCTCATTTTTTAAGAACACAATCAACTGAATCTGATTGGCATAATTATCCTTTCATAGATAGCTTTAAATTGTTTATTTGGATCTTAGCTAAAATGAGCAAGGGAAGGAGGAAACAGCTATTAATTTCATGAGTCCAGATTTTAAGCTTTATGAAGCTTCAATGAGGCTGTTTAAAGATTACACTTCTAAACTAATGTATAGCCACAAACTAGAAATAAGTCAGAGAATAAAATTAATTACCTTACATTTTTATCTGACATTATTCTATATTATTTTGTATAATAAAGTGTGGAAATGCTTTGGTTAACTTTTAAATTAAGTCACATACAGAGATTTTTAAAGTAATATTTTTGATGGACAAATAAAACTAAAAATTACACAAGTGACTATTAGAATTTTATTTCTTTGCAAAAGAAATATTGTCACATTGACTCTAAAACTGAATGCCCTTATGGATAAATATGATTTCTACTTTACTCTCAGTTCCTTTTTTTTTTTTTTTTTCAGATGGAGTTTCACTCTTGTTGCAGGATGGAGTTCAGTGGTGTGATTTCAGCTCAGCCTACTGGGTTCAAGCCATTCTCCTGCCTCAACCTCTTAAGTAGCTAGGATTACAGCCACCTGCCATCAAGCCTGGCTAATTTTTTTTTTTTTTTTTTGGTTTGTATTTTTAGTAGAGATGGTGTTTCATCATGTTGACCAGGTTGGTCTTGAACTCCTGACCTCAGATGATCCACCTGTCTCAGCCTCCCAAAGTGCTGGGATTACAGGTGTGAGCCACCAAGCCTGGCCTACTCTCAGTTCTTTAATGAATCTCCTGACATCAGTGGTGAGTGAAAACATAACACTATATCAGAATTTTATCTAAAAGACAGGCAATATCAAATGCTGGTGAGGATATGGACCAAGGGGAACATCGAGTGGGCATGTGAATTACTGGAGCCACTGTGGAGAACAATATGGTGGTTTCTCAAAATAATAATAGGACTATCATATGATTGAGCAATCCCGCTGATGGCTATATATCTAAAGAAAGGAAATCAGTAAACTGAAGAGGTATCTTCATCCCCACATTTATTTCAGCACTATTCACAATAGCCAAGATTTGGGATCAACTTGTATCCACACCAACAGATTAATGAATAATAATTAAAAAAAAAAAGCGGTGTATATATACAATGGAATGTTATTCAGCCATAAAAAGAAAGAAATCTTATCATTTGCAACAACGCAGATGGAACTGGACATTATGTGAAGTAAAATAAACCAGGTCATTATGTGAAGTGAAAGATGAATAGTACGTTTTCACTCATATATGGAAGCTAAAAAAAATCGGTTTTTTTTTTTTTTTTTTTTTTTTTTTTGAGACGGAGTTTCGCTCTTGTTACCCAGGTTGGAGTGCAATGGCACGATCTCGGCTCACTGCAACCTCCGCCTCCTGGGTTCAGGCAATTCTCCTGCCTCAGCCTCCTGAGTAGCTGGGATTATAGGCACGCGCCACCATGCCCAGCTAATTTTTTGTATTTTTAGTAGAGACGGGGTTTCACCATGTTGACCAGGTTGGTCTCGATCTCTCGACCTTGTGATCCACCCGCCTCGGCCTCCCAAAGTGCTGGGATTACAGGCTTGAGCCACCGCGCCCAGCCAAAAAATCGGTTTTATGGAGACCGGGAGTAGAATGATAGATAACAGGGAGTGTTAGGGATTTGTGGGTGGATTGGGAGGTTGGAGAGAGGTTGGCTAATGAATACAAACATACAGTTGGAAATAAGGAATAAGTTTAACTGTTCAATATCAAAGTCATTTGACTACAGTAAACAACAATGTATAATATGTTTCCAAACAGCTAGAGGAGGGGAATTGAAATGTTCCCAACACATAAAAATGATAAATCCTTGAGGTGATGGATCCCCTAAATACATGACTTGATCATTACACATTCTGTACACAAAACATCACGGGTATCCTATAAATATGTACAATTATTATGTATCTATTTGGAAAGAAAGATCCTAAGGGAAAAAACCAGAGAGAAGCCATAGATTGCCTTTGAAGACTGATAGTTTATTCTGAACAGCAATGGTGAAAAGCAGACTAAAATGGGATAATCATTTCACAGGACTAAGATTAAATGTGAGCCAACCAATATATATCCAAACACATTATCTCTCAAGAACAAGGACAGTTTCAGACTCAATAAGCATAGAGTATACTTCCAACAGATTGTCACATAAGGAATTTATAAAATATGTGATTTCAGGAGAAGAAAATTATTCTATATGGAAGATCTGAAATGCAAGAGGCAATGGTAATCATTTGTATTATAAGATCAAACTTAAAACAAGTTAGTTCAACTGTGAAAATAAGTAATGATGTCTGATTTTGAAAATTTAGAAAAATAATTTACCATCAGCATTATTGAGTTTTAAATTATATGGCATTTGCAGAAGTTCATGCATATTTTTACCTAACAAAGTGTTACAGGGCTATGGCTCTTACAATCAGGTTCCTTTCAGGATAAGTATATTTGTTTTCTTCCCATTTGTTTTATTTTTAGTTTATTTTATGATTTATTTTCAACTTTATTTTTGGTAAAGTATTCGGTTTCTTTTTTTGGTTTTCTCTGTGAGATTTTTCAGTCCTGGATTTGAACCAACAAGTAGTTTGATGACATGAATCTTGACATTTTATGTTTGGGTGCATTCAAAATTTTTTTAAAAAACATATCTAAATTATGTTTTATATCATGTTAAAATTGCAAAATTTCCAAAAATCTAAAATGTAATCACTTATGTAAACGGCTTTTAAAATTATTGTTGCAGGGCACAAGTTCAGTCAGTTTCAGCTTATTTTTTTCTGTTCTAACTTTGTACTTGAACACCTTTAAGTGAGGTGAGAATTCATTCTTCAGTTAACTATCATATACAGAACAGCCTTTTGTTTTATTTTTGGCCATTTCACACATGTATGTTTTTTGCTTGATACTTGAATGTATCTGAGTTATTGATTAGTGATTTACAATATGACAAGTACCTGAAATACGTGTATTCCAGATATAAAATGTTGGAAATTCCCCAAATATGCTTGTACTTTTCTACGAAACCAAAAGTAATTTTAATACCAACACTTGTTAAAAGCATAGATTTGCCAATATTTGCTGTGTAATTTTTTGATGAGATAGTTACTTAATCTCTCTGTCTCTGCTTCCCATCTACAAAATAAGTTTAATTATCATTGCCCTGCCATTTCAGCTTGCTGTATAGATAGATCTCTGTTACAGACATTTTCCCTCTAAAAATGAAACACAGTCCATTGCTCTATAGAGACTGTCTGGGAGAGACTAGTTCACAGACAGGCACTCTTTAAAAAAGTATCAGGAAAGAGAAACCTGAAGCTAAGAGTTGTAACGGTGAGATTCAAGCTAATGAATTTCATTATATACACAAATTTTCAGCATAAGGTATATATGTTTGCCTAACAAAAGGAAATTCACCTAGGCTGTTGAAAATAGCTCTCCATAGAGGCTATCCTGGGTGAGGTGCTTTTCAGGTAGGCTCTTTTCTTTCCTAAAAGCCAAAGCCCACATGCATGGTGCCTTTCTAACCCTCAGTTATTATCGATTATTATCCTTACTAATTAACGTTGGAGGTGAGGTATCTTGGGCACCATATGGGCCACAGAAATGGATACAGGAAATATATATATTCTCTGTTTCTCTGAATAGGGTAATGCAAGCTAAATATCAATAATATATTTAAAAGACACAAAATCTAAAATGTTCTATGTAGGAGGTTATGTACAAAGTAGTTTATTTAATGAAAAGGTGATAATTTTTCTGTAATAGCTATCTCATATAATCCTAATGCTTTTCATTCACTGACTATAGATAAATGTAATATACTTTCTGAGTTGCTTGCTTCATTTCAATTAATTAAATAATTAAGTATTTCTCATTGTATGCTTGACTTCTCTGTGTTAATGATATCTGGCCATCACTTTGCTCTAAAATATGATAATATTGTAGCCCAAGTTATTTTTCCTTCCCAGTTTTTCTGCTTCTGTTAATAAGGCAGTTAATGTCCTACTATTCCAGATCTGAAAACTTTTCATCATCCCTAACTCATTCAGTTTCTGCAAACATGTTTCCACAAACATTCCTCTGAATTGCTTGTTCATCTTTATTACCACCAATCACCCACTGAATTATTTCTATCCATGGTTTTTCTGAACATCTTTGAACATATTTTGTTTCTCAATATTAATTTTTTTCTGATTCAGAAAGATTTAGTGGTAATATTAAATTGACTTGGTAGTGTTAAAGCTGACTTGGTATCAATAATCACTGAGGAACAGGGCACCCAAGGCTGAGGGATTTGCTTGGTTGAAAGGGAGGTGGATATAGAGGTGGGACCCTGAAGAGGAGCTGGACTTTCCAGGCATAGAATCCAGTGGAGAAATACTTCTCAAATTTAATTCCCCAAATGGTCATTATTTCAGTTTTCAATCTGGTGGACAGGGAATAGTGGGAACAATTCCAAGCTCTTAGGAACAGGCCTACTAGCATAAATGACTTAAAAAATATTTCCATATAGGGAAGAAAACCAATCAAGGCAATTGTAATGTAAAAAAAAAAGCCTTCATTCTTTGGGAAGAAAATTGCCAGTAGTGTCTATATCAAATATAGTTTGGGTGAATATTATCTTCAAGATTCCAATAACAAAATACAATTTCATTTGCAACATGTGTGGAAGAACACAGCTAAATTCTGGCATCATTGAATTAATGAAAACAAGTCTAAGAATAAAGACCATGAGATTGCAGAGATTTGCAAAAGGAAATTCTGTTTCAGATTCTCATGGGAAGGTTTCTGTTCTCAGCTGGAGTTCCTTTGGGAAGAATTTAATTATCAAAGTGACAGAGAACTAGTCTTTGCTTAGATAAATAACAAAATTCTGTCAGAGACAAATTATTTCTCTATAGTAGAAGTTATAATAACTTGACTATTTACATCTACTAAATGAAAATTCAGAAACTAATCTTAGGTTGATTGTATGCATTCAAAGATAGCCAACAATCAATAAATAATGAATGGAATATCTACTATATGTTGAGTTTTCTGCTATGTATTATAGGAATGTAATTTGTTTTTAATTTGATTTCTGTAACATCTTCAGTTTTGTTATATAATCCTGTAAGCTGATTTAAAAAAAAATCAATATGAACAAATGCTAAGAACAGGAATCATTTATGTTCGAGGAAAGATACCTCAATGTCAAGAGATAGCATGGTGGAGTAGAAAGAACATTAGGATTATGTGTCAGAGAAATTGTAGCTGAAATTCTAGTTTCTATTTCCTGAGAATATTTCTCCTGGCTATCTACTTAAAATACTCTCTGAACTTCAGTGTGCATGACAATAAACTAGGAATAATATAATCTAGAATTCTTATTTACAGGGTTGTTAAATAAGCAAAAGCATTTTATTTGAAAAATTTTTTTAAGTTTACATATTTTGTAAACTTTAACAAATACATTTTGACTTAAGAAACTGGTTTTTTGTTTTGTTTTGTTTTGTTTTTGCTTTTTACTTTTTTTAAATTGTACTTTAGGTTCTGGGGTCCATGTACAGATCATGCAGGATTATTGCATAGATACACACATGGCAATGTGGGTTGCTGCCTCCATCCCCCCAGCACCTATATCTGGCATTTCTCCCCATGTTGTCCTTTCCCAACCTCTCCACCCCTCACTGTCCCTTTTCTAGCACCCCAACAGACCCCAGTGTGTGATGCTCTCCTCCCTGTGTCTATGTGTTCTCATTGTTTAACACCCATCTATGAGTGAGAGCACGCAGTGTTAGATTTTCTGTTCTTGTGTCAATTTGCTGTGAATAATGGTTTCGAGATTCATCTATGCCCCTACAAAGATATGAACTCATCGTTTGTTATGGCTGCATAGTATTTCACAGAAATACAAACTACCGTCAGAGATTACTACAAACAACTCTATGCACATAAAACAGTAAATCTGGAAGAAATGGATAAATTTCTGGATACTTGCACCCTACCGAGCCTAAACCAGGAAGAAGTTGAAACCCTGAAGAGACCAACAACAAGGGCTGGAGTTGAGGCAGCAATTAATAGCCTACAAAGCAAAAAAAGTCCAGGTCCAGATAGGTTTGCAGCTGAATCCTACCAGACGTGCAAAGAGGAGCTGGTACCACTCCTTCTGAAACTATTCCAAACAATACAAAAAGAAACTGTTTTTTAAAAAATGTGGAAAAGTCTATGTAAACAGCATTCTCTTTTTTCCAGGGATCAAAATGAATGTTTTTCAGAAGCTTTTTCATTATCAATTTGTAATCCCTGCTATAAAAGCAAACTTAACTCTGCATTGAAAGTGTTGCTAGGACAAACCGTATGCTCCCTCACTTTTGCTTCTTCTCTTGCTTCTCTTAGCTTGAGATTTGGACAGCCGTCTCACTACTGGACAGATTAGGTTCACAGCCCCAGTGGTATCTTAAACTTAACATGTCTAAAACTGGAAACATATGTTCCCTCAAACTATTTCTTGCAGTAAAAATAACAAAAATTAATGCAGTTAATGACACCACTATCAACATAATTGTTTAAGTCAAAATTTAATCAAACTGTTTCTGGACAGAACCAGGTCCTGTTTCATGTTCTTGCAGCCCAATAATGAGATGCAGATGAACCGGAAGAAAAGAGTTTATTTCTGTAACCAGGTACAGGGAGAAGATCAGAGATAATCCACCAGACCAGTTCAGAATTCTGTGTTTCCAGTGCTTATACCTGTTTTGAACTGTATGCCTATGTGCGGTATCATATTTGCCTATGTCTATAGGTGATGAATTTTGTTTTAACTAAAGCATCAGAGGCCGGAAATGTCCTCTGAATACAGTAATGCACATGGTCCCTGGTACTGGGGCGATAAAGAAATGTCTCCTAAATCTACTTAATCTATGAGACCCCTGGTACCAAGCTGATTACTTCTATCTTACGTTACCTATGGTTTGGGTCAAGAGAGTTGCTTCAGACCCCCAACAAATTTATTTAATTCAAGACAAGTCTTGGTACAAGGAAGAATATAGGGCTGTCTTGATTTGTCCCAGGTTTTGTGGACCCAAAACAGGTCCTTGTACAAGGAATTTAAGAAAGTTTCCCTTATCTTGATTTGCCCTGGGCTTCAGTAGAAGCCTGGGGAAGGCTCTGACTGAACGCATGTTTCATTTTTGGCTTTGGTGTCTGGGCATCAATTTCCCTATGTTTAGTTATTAACCTAATGTTAAGGCAGATGCCATGCAAATTTGCCTGTATAACTGGAGTGCTATGGAGGACTGTCTGTGTGACTGTCAGGGAGAATTGACCTGCCACAAAACAATCACCAAATCTTGCTGATATTCAGATTTTTATTGGCTACTTCTCCAACATTTTCCCTTTATCTCATTGTCATGCTCATGAAGACCCTTTCTGAGGGTACTTAGTCTTCTAACAGGTATCCGTGCTTGTCCTTTATCATCCTCTTTTTATTTCCTCTCTTTCTACTTCCAAACCATGTTCCATGTTACTTTCGGAGTAGAACATATAATCAAAAACCTTTGCTCTCATACTTAAATTTTCTTGATATGTCTTGTGTCCTTTAGGATAATGTCCATAGCTTCCATATGAGGTCACTATGAATTACCTGTGTCTTGTAAATGTGCCCCAGTTCCCAGGATTTTCTACCTAATTCTTGGCTCTCAATCAATGCAGAGGCATTTCAGTGCCCAGGATTTACCATACTGCTTTCTGCCTTTTTGATTTTGCTCAAGCTGTTCTCTCTGTCTGCAATACCTTCAGTATTAGTTTTTTATGTTATGTGACAAGTTTCTGCAAACTTTGCAGCTTAAAACCACATATATCTTTATTTATTTATTTATTTATTTATTTATTTATTTTAGAGTTTTGTAGATCAGATCTCAGTTTCACTACATTGAAATCTAGGCATCAGTGGGGCCTCACCCTCAGTGACACCAGGGGACAATTTTTTTCTTGCCTTTTCCAGCTTCTGGTGGCTCCAGTGTCCCTTGGCATGTGGCCACATCAATTCAATCTCTGCCTCTGTGGTCACATTGCCTTCTCTTCTGTGTCAAATCATCAATTTTTTTTATAAGGACACTTTTCATTGAATTTAGGGCTCACACTGGCAATCTGATACAATCTTCCTGTTTTACTCAGCTCAGGCTATTATAACAAAATACCATAAACTAGATGGCTTATATAGCAGGTACTTGTTTCTCTCTGTCTGGACGCTGGGAAATCCAAGATCAAGGTGCCAGCATACTCTGTCTTGTTAGGGTACTATTTCTGGCTTGTAGAAAGCCACCTTCTTGCTGTCTGCTCACATGGCCTTTCCTTAGTGAGAACTCAATACAGTGGAGAGAGACAGACCTTTCTGTCTTCCTCTACCTACAAGGGCACTAATTTCAATGTGAAGGTCCCACCTTATGGTCTAATCTAATCCTAATTACTTCTCAAAAGCTCCTACCTCTAAATAACATCACATTGGGGGTCTGGGCTTCAACGCATGAATTTTTGGAGGACTTGAACATTCAGCCCATGACATTCCTACCTTAAGATTTTTAACTTAATTACATTTACAAATAGTCTTTATCTATATAAAGCAACATTTATAGGTTCCAGCTTAGGTTCTAATATCTTTGGGGACCATTATTTAGCCTACTACTGCTTTCTTTTAGAATTTAGCTAGGTTTCTCTTATTGATGACCCTTGGCACCCTACAGTTACCTCTGAATTTACACTTACTACATAAATGTTAAATCTTCTAACTAGAATGAACACTCCTTAAGGGCAAAGGATGTACATTTTATTCATTTTTCCTTTTCACTTTCAATACCTTAGGATGGTGTCTGGCACATAATAGGTGTTCATTATGTATTTATTGAACTTTTGAAATAATGACAGCTCTGCTTTTTATGTTTCAAAATAAATGACTTAGCCAGTGAGAATAAACAAGAAAGATAACATATGGTTGTCTTACTCTCTGAAGCACCTGTGGGCAATCTGGCTTGCATCCTGACACTATCCAGTGAAATACAGGTTTTCCTCATTTCATTGTACTTTGTTTTATTTTGCTTCACAGATACTGTATTTTTTACAAATGGAAGGTTTGTGGGAAATCTGCATCAAGCAAGTCTGTTGACACTATTTTTTTTCCAACAGCAGATGCTCACTTTCTTTGTTTCAGCATTTTTGGGCATGAAATACTTTATTTATTATTATAATTTTTATTATAATTTAAGTTCTGGGGTACATGTGCAAAATGTGCAGGTTTGTTATATAGGTATACATGTGCCATGGTGGTTTGCTGCCTCCATCACCCCCATCATCTACATTAGGTATTTCTCCTAATGCTCTCCCTCTAGCTCTCCACCCGCTGCCAGGCCCCAGTGTGTAATGTTCCCCTCCCTGTGTCCATGTGCACCCATTGTTCAACTCCCACTTATGAGTGAGAACATGTGGTGTTTGGTTTTCTGTTCTTGTGTTAGTTTGCTGAGAATGATGCTTTCCAACTTCATCCATGTCCCTGCAAAGGACATGAACTCATCCTTTTTTATGGCTGCATAGTATTCCATGGAGTATATATGCCACATTTTCTTTATCCAATCTATCACTGATGGGCTTCGTGTTGGATCCAAGTCTTTGCTATTGTGAACAGTGCTGCAATAAACATACTTGTGCATGTGTCTTTATAATAGAAAAAATTATAATCCTTTGAGTATACACCCAGTAATGGGATTGCTGGGTCAAATGGTATAATGAAATACTTTTAAATTACAGTATGTACATTGTATGTCATTGTATGACACACTTAATCAATTATAGTATAGTGTAAATGTAAGTTTTATATATATTGACAGACCAAAAAATTGGTATGCCTTGCTTTATTGCAGTGGTTTAGAACCAAACCCACAATATCTCAGATGTATGCCTGTAATACAAACAGAAATACTTCTGTTTTTCAAATGCTGATTTGTTAATTCATTTTTTAGGACAAAAATTTTATGACATAATGGCCAATGAGATTATAGGGAGATTTCTGGCTCAGAATATCACATTCAACACTAGTTATGGCCACAAATTATTATGTTAATGTAAAAGTGTGATCATATTGCCATCAATAATACTTATTTTTGTGAACGGAACAAAAGAAATATATATCTTGTTCAGAAGAAGTGTCAAATAAAAAGTTAAGGCATGTGACATACACACCTTTAAGTGATCCCAAGATTCTTAGTTTATTTTGTGAGGCTTTAAACAGCAGAACACTGAGACTGGATAATTTATAAAGAACAGAATTCTATTAACTTACAGGCTGGGAAGACTAAAGTTAAAGTGCCACAAGGTTTGGTGTTTGATGAGGCCATTATATTCTTCCAAGATGAAATCTTGCACACTGCATCCTTTTGGGGAAGGAGCATTAGATCCTCAGATGATAGAAGCAGAAGAGGAAAGACAAACAGCCTACTCCTAAAAGCCTTTTATGTAATCCACTTATGAGGGTAGAGCTCTTATGGCCTGGCCTATCACTTCTTAAGGACCCAACATCCCAATGCCATTAGATTGACAATTAAATTCCAACATCAGTTTTGAAAGGGGAACAGCATTCAAACCATAGCAACAAGTGAGTCACACTGTTGTATAATCTCCAACCCTGGAATGCTGGCAGGATCTGTGACTTGCTTCTAACCACTAATGTATGGCAAAAGTGATAGAATGTCACTTTTGTGAAATACATATACACCCACACACAACTATATTTATATTCCATACATGCATATTTATAGTGTTTTCATATATATACAGTATATTTTATTTATGTATACAATGTATTATATATATAAATTATCTATCTATCTAGCTAGCTAGCTAGCTAGCCAGCCATCCATCCATTCATCTATCCTATCTTTCTTTCTTTGCTAGTTGCTAGCATGCGTGAAAGAGATTCTCCTTCATTCCTGGCTTTGAAGCAGTAAGTGGTCATGCTGAGGAAGGGCATATGAATGAGGCCAAGTGGCAGGAAACTGTAGGAACACTTCAGGAGCTGGAAAAGGTTGCTGGCTAGTAGCCAGCAAGAAAACGGTCTTCAGAATCGTACAATCACAAAAGGAGGAGAAGTGACTGTTTTACCCCTTGGGTCTCAGAGAAGACCATAGGCCCACCTCACACCTGGGTTGCAGCCTGATAAGAGTCTCAGATGGAGATGAGGAACTTATTGGGAACTGGAACAAAAGTTACTCTGGTTATGCTTTAGCAAAGAGACTGGTTGCATTTTGCCCCTGCCCTAGAAACCTGTGGAACTTTGAACTTGAGAGGAGTTGATTTAGAGTATCTGGCAGAAGAAATTTCTAAGCAGCAAAGCATTCAAGATGTGATCTGGCTTTTTCTGAAAGCATACAGTCACATGTGTTCACAAAGAGATGATCTGCAACTGGAACTTACGTTTAAAATGGAAGCAGAACATATATATCTGGAAAATTTGCAGCCTGACCATGAAAAGAAAAACTAATTGTCTGGGGAGAAATTGAAGTGCAAGCCACTGCAGAAATTTGCATAAGTAATGAGGAGCCCAATGTTAATGGCCAAGACAATGAGGTACATGTCTCTAGGGCATTTTAGAGACTTCACAGCAGCCCCTTCAATCACAGGCCTTGAAGCCTAGGGAGAAAAAAAAAACAGTTTCCTGTGCCAGGCCCAGCACCCAGCCGCTCTGTGCAGCCTCTGGACATGGTGCCTTGTGTCCCAGCTACTCCAGGTCCAGCCATATTAAAAGGGGCCAAGGCACAATTCAGGACCATGGCTTCAGAGGATGCAAGCCCCTTGGCAGCTTCCATGTGGTGTTGGGCCTGTGTGTATGCAGAAGACAATAGTTGAGGTTTGGGAACCTCTTTGTGGAAATACCTGGATGTCCAGGTAGAAGTTTGCTGCAAGGGCAAATCTCTCATGGAGAACCTCTACCAGAGTAAGCAGAAGGAAAATTTGGGGATGGAGCCCCCACACAGAGTCTCCCCTGGGACACTGTCTAGTGGAGCTGTGAGAAGGAGGCCACTGTCTTTCAGATTCCAGAAGGTTGGCTGGTAGCAATATGGGGTGGAGTTGTTCTTAGAGAATTGAGAGTAGCAATAAAAAGGAATATATATATATATATATATATATATATATATATATATATATATCTTCCACACATATTTGTACTCCACAAAGGTGAAATAGGAAAGAAAGAGAATCATTGGGGATCAACCTTGTAGGTTCAACTAACGTAAGAGTTTCTGACATACGGAATGTGGAAGACAGATTTGAATAAATTGGTAAGGGGATAATACAACAAAATTTCCCAGAACTGAAAAGCAGGAATCTCCACATTTAGGAGGCAAAGTGAGCACTGGTACAATTAATGAAAAAAGCGACTTGCCACAAGGGCTATCACTGTGAAATTTTAGAATACCACTGATACAGAAGAGCTCCTAAAAGAACCCCGTAAAAAGTGAGGAAAGGAAAAGGGAAAGAAAATAAGGAAAAAAAGAGAGAGAAAGAAAGAGGTAAAGACACAGAGATAGAAATAGCCACAGAAAGAAGGGGAGGGGAAAGAAGGAAAAGAGGGTGATGGGGAGGAGAGGAGAGAGAAAAGAAAAGAAAATATAAATGAGTTGCAGCTTCCACCGTAGAGTGGCGTTCAGTATTCAGAGATGATGTGTCAACTTTGAAGTAAGACTTGCAAGTAACTGTAAGCGACATCTATTACTAAAATCGGAATAGGCCCTAAAAATAGTCTTCACAGAGAAAACAATGTGGGAAGTGTATTCGTTCCATAATTATCAATTTCACATACTTGTTCGGATGAAAAACAATCCATCAAAAATAATCACATACAAAAGTACTCTACATGGGCAACCTGATGTTGTATGTATAGTTTAAAGTGATGATGAACTGGTAGGACATTGTTGAAATAAGCAATTATTAGTTATATGAAACAGATATTGTAGCCAAAATAATATTGGGTTGAATAGCTTCATCATTTGGTGAGGTAAATGTCCAGATGTGGATAATTTCCCTGGAAGAGACTTTGGAGGATTTGTGATAAATCTCTAGCTGAACTCCTTTAGTAACTTATAATTAGAGGTGAAACTAATAATTTTGATTATAATAATCTACTTGTGTGTAAGTTTTTATTTGTTGTGAATAAACCTACAAATAAACACACCTTGGTAAGTATCCCATGAGACTAACATAATCAACACTTAATGTTTGATCAAATTTGAAATTTGACTGGGTAAAGAAAATATGGTGTGTATGTACATATATATACACACACACCCCCCATATATATATATGTATATATATTATCTATATATGTATGTGTATATATATATATATATAATCTCTCTCTATATATATACATACACACAGACATACCCCGTATTTTCTATATTTTATATATACATGTTGTGTGTATGTGTGCGTACATATATGGTATACATATGTGTGTGTGTGTGTAAATATATGTATATATAAGTAGTATTTTATGGTGCCTCTATGTGTATATATGTCTATATATACACACATATATAGCATATACATCTGTACACATATATATGCACATCTATACAGGTATGTATAGACATACACACATATATGTACATATCATGTGTACATATACACACATACACATATATCTATACACATATGTATAGATGTGTATGTGTGTGTGCATCCATACATATGTGTATAGATGTATACAAACATGCACATGCACACACCATGGAATGCTACTTGACCATATAAAGGAATAAAATCATGTCTTCTGCAGCAACATGGATGTAACTGGAGGCAGTTATCTTAAGTTAAATAATTCAGAAAGAGTAACTCAAATACTGCATGTTTTCACTTATAAGTGGGAGGTAAATAATGTGTACACCTGGAAATACAGAGTGAAACAGAGAATATGGGAAACTCCAAACGGTGGAGGGCAGGAGAGGGGTAAGGGCTGAAAAATTATCTATTGGGGACAATGTATTACTATTCAGGTGATGGATACTCTAAAACCCAGACTCCAGGGTTTATTTTATAATCCGCAGTAGGCATTAAAGAATTCTTTACATAAAAATTAAAAGTACATTTAATTTCAGTTATATTATTTGCAATTTCAGTTATATTATTTGCATTCTAATCCCCCTTGCCCCGATTTCCTTTCCTTCCTTTCTCTTCCTTTTCTTTCCTCCCTTCCTTCCTTTCTCCCCATCCCTGCCCCTCCCTCCCCACTCCTTCCTTCCTCTTTCCCTCCCCTCCTCCCTCCCTTCTTTCCTTCATCTCTTATTCTTTCTTTCTTTCTTTTTTCTTTTTTCCTTTGTTTCTGTTTTTCTATTTGAAAAAGCCTATATTTCTCTTACGTTAGAAGTTAGTCATGGTACCTACCTCATAAATAAATGAATAAATATAGGAGTAAATGATTTGATTTTGGATGTGAATGAATATTTCTTTAGAGAGCTGTAAGCAACTTTTAATAATATAATAATGTGGCTATTAGAATATTGATTGATATTTAGTACTTATCACCTAAAGAAAAAAAATGGTGCTTCTGGTTCTTAAGAAAATATATTCATGCTTTCATTCTTCCAGTTACAACTTCGCTCTATTCCGCTGCCCGGCTGCTTTCTTGTTAGAGCCTCTTTTGGAATCCAAGTGAAAGTAGGTAGGAAGAGGACATGAGAAAAGAATGCCTGTACATTGATAACAAAAATGTACATGCTGTTTTCGATATCATGTATGTTATGATGTTAAATCTTGCCTTCCTAGGAACTCAACATCTAAAAACATAAAAAGTTTCTTAAGAAGACAAGAATAGCATTTCTCCAAATAGAGAAAAAAAATTTAATTCCATGGTGTAATTAATCGGCTGGCAAATTTTCTTTGAAAAACAGTCATTCTTGTTACTATTTATATAATTGCAGAAATTAAAGGGATCATATCTATTTCTTTCAAATTTGTAATAAAGAAAAAATGTAATTTAGTTCAGCTGTTACCTGCTGATCCCAGAACTTGTCATACTCTCTTGCTCCTTTTTCTTTATGGAGTCTGTTTCTTCTTTTGGAATAGACACGTCTCCTTAATCACAAAATCACTTTTTCTTCACTCTCTCTGTGGTTCTTACTCATGTTTTAAGATTTATCTACTTTTTGAAGACCTTTATATCCACGTGTTCTGCTTTCCCCAGTCCAATTTTAGCAACAAGCCTATTTACTGTAATTTTAATTGTTTCAATTTTCTCTAACAGATGAGTGTAGACTCTGTCAAAGCAGGAAGTTCATGATTTAACAAGAGTAGATTGTTAAGCCTAACATAGTTTTAAAATATACTTGCAAGTAGGAAGTATTTGTTGAATAAAAATGCATTTTTTTAAAAAGCAAATTATTACTCCTGTGATCAACTTAGTCTGGAAATGAAACTTTTTAACTTGGGCCTCAAAATTTAGTTCACACATGTAGACTTCTTTTATTTGCTGTAGAATTTTTACATAACTAAATTGGTGATAAAAGATGAAATTAATGCGGTACTTGGAGTAGTAGGGAAATCTGATAAAAAGTATGAAAAATGCATCGTTTTGCATATTAAATTTGCCTCTTTCTTATACAGCAGGAATGAACTATTGCAGAATACTACTTCCCAATTTCCTTTCCTTTCTCTTTTCTCTTTTCTAATTTCAATGTTCTACATAAGGAAATATGACAAGTTTATGTTTATTTCTTTTCTAACAAATGACATTAATTGTTTTATTTTTCTCCAGAAATGTTAATGTTGCCTATGGACAAAACTTTTTTTTTTTTTTCTTAAGATGGAGTCTCACTCTCTTACTCAGGCTGGAGTTCAGTGGCATGATCTCGGGTCACTGCAACCTCCGCCTCCCGGATTCAAGTGATTCTCCTGCCTCAGCCTCCTGAGTAGCTGAGATTACAGGCATGCACCACCAGGCTCAGCTGATTTTTGTATTTTTAGTACAGATGGGATTTCACCATGTTGGTGAGGCTGGTCTTGAACTCCTGACCTCATGATCCGCCCACCTCGGCCTCCCAAAGTGCTAGAATTCCAGTTATAAGCCACCATGCTTGGAGACAAAACATGTTTTAAAGGAGAAATTGCTTATTAAATAAGACATTGGAGAAGTTAAAACTCTTAGTGTTCATTTGTTTCTTGAGAACCTCATATAATTCACAAACATGGTCTAGCTATTTATCTGCATTGGTGTCAAACCTTAACATTAAAGCCTAGATAATTATTCTCTTTTTTTGTGATTGAATTAAGGGATTCCCCACCTTTTTTTTTCACAGAAGAAACCCTAGCAGATACAGGCTCTGTTGCTAATACAACAAACAAACCCATCCAATCAAAGTAAATACAGAAATGTTTACCCTTCCTCTAAAAATTTTTTAAATGAAAAGAAATTATACTATGTTTAGGCACTAAAAGAAAGTAGATTCCAGGTACACAAAAATAGAGAATTGTAAGCTAAGGTTCTGTTATAAATATATACATATTGTCTTAATAAGCCTTTTTTGCCTAAACAGTAACTCCAGTTTTTTAAAAAATGTTATATTAAAACTGAATTGAAAACTACTCTAGGGAAATATTTTTAAAGTTATTGTTGGCTGGTAGAAATATGGGGTGGAGTTGTTCTTAGAGAAGTGAGAGTAGCAATAAAAAGGAAGTTAAAAAAATGTTTGTCACAGGGCAGCATAGTTCCAGAAGACAGGACTGACCAAGAAGCAGAAAAGCAAGATGAATGATGTGAAGCTTGCTGTCTTGGGTGGTGAAGGAACAGGCAAATCTGGTGAGTGGTGATGTCTTCTTTGGTATAACTGAGTGTAGAAAGAGTGAGAAACATTGACATGTTAACCATTAACCATGTATTTTTAATATATATATATTATATATATATATATGAAAATACATCTATAATAACATTATCTCACTGGGATATGTACATTATTTTTCACTAGGAGTTTTTACTTTTATAGGCAAGTAATTGCATGTTTGTAGAATATGTAAGCAGGTACAGCAAGATAACTATGTGAAATGTTAATTTGCATATTGTTCTACTGTTGTTTGCAATTCATAGGAATAGCAGGAAATCGCTACATCACTATCCCACTCACATCTCACTTCAACACACCTGCCCTCATATCCACTAGTTTGCCAAACAGCGATCTTGATAGAACTCATCTGCTCTGAAACTAGAGTAGAGAGTTGTTTGGAGATTTGTGGACACAATTTTAAATGTAGCATTACTGAGATAAAAGAAATTTGAGGGGGCATGGCGTGGTGGATGTCCTGGAACTGAGCAATATGTGCTTTAACTGTGGAAGTCATGCTTTTGTTTTGTTGTGTTTTACTTTGGTTTTGGCCACATTAAAATGGCAGGATGCCACCAATAGAGCCATTTGAGCCTAAAGAATCATACATAACATCCTAACTGGCCAAACGCAGGAGCTGCGACATGATGAATGGATACCAGAGATTCTTTTTCTATTTCCTGGATTTGTAGGTCCCTAAGTCTTTAAATAACTGCAAATACTTGGCAGTGTCCTTGTGACTCTTACATATCGTTCCTTGAAGTCAGATTGAATTTGATAGAGAGAAAATAAACAGATGGTCAAATTCTTGCATCTCTAATATAATGAGAAATCTGTTTCTGTTACAAAAGGTAAGTGGCCTTATGTTTTTGTGGTAATGAATGAACTGCATAGTGATTTAGATGCACAGAACTTTAAGATCCCTTTCTTTCTAGCTTTCTAGTCATTTGATTGTATCATGGAAATATTGTTAACTACTATTTAGAACAGAATTTAATAAAATTTTAGTTTCTATTAATTTTTGCATGTTTTTGATCTAATAACTAAAACATTATTCACATAAACAAATTATCTGGATCGTAAAATATAACAGCCTTAAATCTAGATTGTTTGCTTTGCAGCCCTTACAGTGAGGTTTCTTACTAAGCGATTCATTGGAGAATATGCTTCTAATTTTGGTAAGTCACCACTCTAGACATTTTTACCTTAAAATTTTTAACATTATAATTAAATCTCACTTAAGAACAGAGAAGCATTTTGATAGACTTTATCATTTTTACGTATATAAAGCTATTTATTTATTCACATATTCTGATTAGAAATGCCAAAATAGGAGCTTGAATTAAATGTTGTCTTATGGTAAAATTCACCCAATTTGATGTTAAGTAACATGTATTAGAAAGTCAGTTGGCTTCAAAGTCTGGAAGTGGAAAAACAGTAAACTAAGATCCTCTCTTCAAAATATTGTAGAACATGTAACTATGAGTATTTTTTTGTAAGGTGTAAAACAAGTAAGAAATTAAATCACATTCTTTAAAAAACAAGAGAAAATTAACACTAAAACCACAATTAACAATAGAATAAAGTTTATTTTTATTGTAAAACCATAAGAAAACAATAGGAAAATTATGCCTTGATTAAAGATTATATCATTATTATCTAAGTCATTTACATAAATGTAGAAAAATTCTAAAACACAGATCAGGGCATTATGATATAATTTTAATATTATTTCACAAATTTTTCTATAAATTTCTGTTTTTTTTTGACTAGAATTAGCATAATGTATGGAAAATAGTACAACACAAAAAGTGAGAAATTTTGCAATAATTTTTAGTGTATTTTTGGCTTACCAATTAAACAATATAATGGTACTAACATTTTATCTGATTGAAGGAATGAGATGAGGGCATGAATATTTTTTCTTTTTTAAAAATATAAAAATGGTAGATTACAGAAAATATAAAAATTGGGAAAAAGAGGAATGTTTTTGTTGATTATTACTTATTTAGAATAAGAGGAATTTATGATTGCAAGTTCATTTTTCCATGAGAAACAAAAATCTTTAGCATTCAATCATGAAGTAGCATAATTAGAGTATCTCCGAAAATAGATTTAATGTATTACATTGTGTTTTTTCCTATATGAATTCAACATGATATTTCAGTTCATATGACATTATGAACATTTAAGGGCAAGAGCCTGAAAACTGATTATAGAAATTTGAGAACATAAAAAGAAAAATTCCTGTTGTTTCATTTGTGAGGTCAATGACATCAGTCAAAAAGGTCAATGTAACATACAATTTAGGACTCGGGCATGAGAAGATGTCCCAGAACTAAAAAATAAAGCAAACGTAAAACAATATGCCATCCAAAAAACAATAGCAACAACAAAACTCCTCAATTTAATCTTTGATATAGTATAGTTATAAAAACAAATGAAATGTTTACACATTCTGGCTGTTACAGCTCAATGAAAAATAAAAGACCTAGAGGCATTTTTGAAAAGACAAATGATCAAAAACTCATGAACTATGTGAGGGCAAACTAGCAAAAATAACTCCTCTTTATAAATTAAAACTAGAAGGGGAAATAATACAATTCTAAAAATGTGAGAATTGATAACACTTGCTGGTGGTTTTGGAGATTTGAGAGCGGATAATTTTAAATGACTGGAAGGAAATATTGTGGTTTGGAGTCAATAATAAATCTATAAAGTTTAGAGGGAACAGGCTGAAAACATAATTTAAGCTTTCATTAAACTATAACAAACTTCATTAAATGTAACCTGGTAGGAGTTAAGAAGCCAACTCTAACTCTCTGAGAAATGAGGAGTCATTGAAGAAATTTGACCAGACAAGTGACATGATCTGGCTACAAGGTTCACTTTTCCTTCTGTGTTAAGAATACTCTAGAAACAGGAAGAAAGTTAGAGGAAGGATGAAAACAGAAAGATGACTTAGGAGGCTTTGCGATAAATTAGGCAAGTAATGATGGTGGCCTAGACTAGAGTCTTAGCAATGGAGATGATGAGATACAGACAAGTTCAAGATATACTTTGAAGGTAGACTAAAAAAGAATTTTAGAATAAATTAATTTTAGAATACATAAATTTTGGAATAAATATGTGACATAAGACAAATAAATGATCAAGGTTAATCCTAAGGTTTTTTACCTGAGAAACTGGAGTTATGGATATGCCATCTAACAAAATGGAAAATTGTGGAAGATGCAGCCTTTGCAGAGATATCAGGGGTTCAGCTTGAGGAGTGTTAAGGTTGAGATATCTATCAAGTATCTAAATGGAGATGTCCAAAAGCAAGTGATTTGTGTCGGGAGTTCAGGGATGATGTTGTCTTCAGACATAAGTTGGGTTCATCTGAAATAATTGGCATGTGTCGGCTTGAGACTAGAAGAGATCTGAAAAGAAATCTAGGTAAAGAAGAACTCTATGAACTCGATCCATGTTTGAAATGTGAGAACACAGTGTGGGTGGGGGATCTGAACAAAAAGATTAAAACAGACCAACAAGGTATTAAAAAAAAAAATGGAGACAGCGTTGCCTTGAAGGTCATGTAAAGGAAACTTTTAGAAGGCAGGAGTGACCAACTACATTAATGGTATCAATAAGGCAAAAAAAAAAAAAATCAAGATACGGAATTAAGGATTAAGTCATACTACATTTAAGTTAGAAGAAATTTTTCAGGTTTGTAAGATGTGGCTGCTTATATAATAAAGAGGAAAAAATATGATATATGAGAGGAAAGTAGAATTACTGAGGCCATATCTTTCAGTAGGTGAGAAGAAATCATCCCTAGCTGAGAGGGAATGGATTTGCTTTAGATAGGAACATAGATGTTCCATCTACAGCAATAGAATGGAATATAACTGTATGAGCACAAAGGCATGTATGTAAATAGAGATAGTGGTGAGATTCATTTGTAAGAAACATATCTGAGCAAATACAACAAATACATGCTTTCAGTCACCAGTAGTGTAAAAAAGGGACAATATGATTCCACTAAAATATGAGTGGTTAAATTTTTCAGACTGTGATTCAGGTATGAGTTCACATTTGTAGTATTTTCATACTGACAGTGGATATGCATACTTTTGCAGACTCTGTGTATAACAAGCATGTGTGTTTGGAAAGAAAACAACTAAATCTAGAAATATATGACCCTTGTTCTCAAGTAAGTAAAACAAAACAGTCTTTTCATTGATTAACTGATTGATTTTTTTTTTAATCATGATTTGAAGATTGTATGGGGGTAAGTGAAAAGTTGCAGTGTTAAAACCAAAGTTTCTTCTCATTTTAATTTAAGAGATTATTTTCTCTTGTTGTCAATTCCATTATCTTGCACTTCTGTAAGTTCATGTAAAAAATTATAATATCACAAATATCTTTAAAATTGCAGCATTAGGCTGTTTCTGTAGCATATTTCTATCAGGTCACAGTGGCGCTGTCAGAAGTTAATGTTAAGTAGCTTATCAATTCACTTTATATTTTCCCTAAGTTACACTTAAAACTAACCAGTTGTCAATAGAACATAATAAGTAAGATAGATTTTCAGTGCAAACCTCCTTGTCCATTCATATGTGAAAGCAGTTAAAATGGGATTATACAAATAAGAGAAAAAGAACATCCATTCAGGGTTTCAAAACAGCTATATCAGACAGATCGTTTTTGATAAATAAAAATATACCTTAAATATTTTAGCTAAACCTCTATAATGTTTTTGTTTTTTGTTGATTTAAATTCAGTACCAAAAATCAATAGGTGTTCCATTTACTAACATAGATTAAATATTATACATTTTCAAAACAAATATGTGGATTTTAGTTCAAAAGGCAATTATTGTAGCTCATCAAATTTTCAGAAAAAGTGGAGTTGTCTTCTAGAAAATTTATAAAATGACATAAAAATAACTTCATTATAGTTCTGTTTTATATTTAATCACTTTTAATTAAGGAGAAAGAGTAATAAGAGAGAAACAAAGAAACTATATTTTAGAAAATATTAGTATTCAGCTTATTGATATCTCCTTCAGCTGAAATGGGTCTCTATTATTTAACTGTATTAGATCCCAACACTTTTAACGTACTTGATTTATTTTCAGACACAGAAAGCAAAATTCTCCCTCACAAGTGAGCTTCACTGGGCAGATGGGTTTGTTATTGTGTATGACATCAGTGATAGGTCTTCATTTGCTTTTGCGAAAGCACTGATCTACAGAATCCGGGCGCCACAAACTAGTCATTGTAAAAGGTAAGGTATTTTTCATTGCTTTCTCCTTCCTTTTTAGTAAATCATCATATAGCTGTAAGCATCATTAGGAAGAGTTTAATACAGACTTCCAATTACAAAATTTAACAGCCCTTAACAATTCACCTTCCCATTCCACAGGAGTTACACATGTAGTAAAAGGAATAAGATGAGAATTCTTTATATCCTGCCTGACATAAACAGTTACTTGCCCTGAGTAAATGGCTATTTTACAAGACAGCTTCTATTGTTAACATTACACTCACTTGCAAAATAATGGTCTTTTGTATATAAGATAGTTCGCTTTCCAACCTTTCCTTTTCATTCTCACAAAATTGTTAAGGATACTAAATAAATCCAGATTTATTACATTTGGCATCCTGTGAAATCCAATTTCTAGTCACTGGGTTGTTCAATCTATCAAAGCAAAATAGACTGAATAATCAAACTGTTTACAAATACTAAATATGAGAGTACATTTTTCTCCATTTTACCTCCTACAATGAAGGGCTGATCAACAATTCTTTATTCCTAGTTGTTTTGACACAAAGAACTATGAAGGAAGACATGGTTGTTCTGTAAGCCGTTGCTTCATTAACAGATAAAAGTTTAAGCATCTGAGTTTTCCACTTTAGTTTTCCCCATTTTTCAGTCTTTTTGACCTTTTCCATAAAGTATTTATTTTTGCTCTATGTGTTGATTGTAAAAAATTCTTGTGCTTTTAATCAATTTTGTCCTTCAAATCTAAATAGCATTCTAATCTGGCAAGTAAAAAAAGCACAATATTATTACTGAGAAATGGCATGTGTACGTTTTATATCTATTTTAAGTGTCCACTATATAGGAATCATGAGATAATCTTTGATAAGGTGTATTTCCCTGGAGTTACATGATGTACATTCTTGCTTTCCTTTGATTTGCCTTAAGTAAGCCACTTTAATCTCTAGCGCTCATTTTTCTAATTTAACTGGTGACAGCAGGAGAGGAGAAACAGACGTGATTTTACTGAGGTGCCTCATAGCTCGTATATCCTATAATATGACTGATATTTTAGGAATCCATTGTTTTAATCATTAAATATCTTATGTTTAAGCATCATGATGTAGGTATGGGACAGGAACAAAATTCTGATACTTCCTCAAATCAAAGTAATAACTCAAGGACACTTAAGAACACATTGAAAGCATAAAAATTTATATTGGGCATTTTTCAGGAAATCTTTCTAATTTGTTGGTTAGATAATTCTTTGAATATTTCAGTTCTCAATCTGAAAAAAACTAGGAAAGCAAAGTATATCATTTTCATTAAATTATATCTGACATTTGTGCCCCACTGTCGAAACATTTGTATATATTCCTTCTCATTCACCCTTTTCAATAATTTCACAAAGTAGACAAAAAAAAGACCTTAGTAACATTTTTTAAAGTTCACCACACATTGTCATTTGAATGAAACCAACTTTTAGTGGAATCGGAGCCAATAAGATTGAAGACTGCCTGTGTTCACCCATTTTTTCCTTATACTAGATATCTTTGCAGCATTCCATGCCATTTAAAGCCTAGTGATTTTACTATATTCTTCAATTCAAATCCTATTTTCATATTATTTCACTATAACCAAGGAGGATATTTTGATAGTTGCAGAGACATTTTATCTTAAGAAAGACACATTTTCTTAAACAGGAGAGTTGGGCAAGTTTGCGAGGTAATACAATTTTCTCTAGAGTATGTTATAATGGATATTAGCTAAGCAAAAACAGCAATAAGTATCGAATAATATTTTTGCTTATGAAAATTTTATCTAAATTGACTGTTCAATTACAATAACTCTATAAGTAAAGAGACATTTTCTAGCTCTTCTCTTGCAATTGATAAGGAACGTGAAAAATAATAGTAAGCAACTTTCATTGCCTGGGCCAATGTTAGATATATTTATACATATCATTTAACGTATATAATCTCCATGAGCTTTAATTACTATGAGAATTCTTTGTGAAGAGGATTGTTTTGACATTTTAAAAGCTTTACATTTAGGTTCAAGGGTAGGTGTGCGGGTTTTTTATATAGGTAAACTTGTGTCATGTGAGTTTGTTGTATAAATTATTTCATCACTCGGGTATGAAGACTAGAACCCATTAGTTAATTTTTCCTGATCCCCTTCTTCTTACCCTCAACCTTCCAATAGGCCCCAGTGTGTGTTCTTCCCTTTTATGTGTCCATGTGTTCTTGTCATTTAGGTCCACTTATCAGTGAGAACATGTAGTATTTGGTTTTCTGTTCTTGTGTCAGTTTACTAAGGATAATGGCCTCCGGGTCCATCCATGTCCCTGCAAAGGACATGCTCTCATTCTTTTTTATGGCTGCATAGTATTTCATGATGAATATGTACCACATTTTTACATTAAAGGACACTGAAAGTGGGAAAGGTAACAATCATACTTAGTTGGCAGATAGCACCAGAATTCAATAATAGGTCCATGTTACTTCAAATCCTAGGCTTTAAGAGCCTTGTTACTTCTGTGTCATTTACTACATTCTATCTAAAATGATTTTAAGCAAATGGGGCTATGTGTAACTACACATGACCATAAGTAACACACATACACACTCAATTTTTTAAAATTTATAATCCGCTGGCTATAAATCTATGTGTTTAAAAAAAGTTGTTAAAACCATCTTGCCAAAAAAATTGTGTATCTTTATTATAGAGCCGTGGAATCAGCAGTATTTTTGGTTGGCAACAAACGAGATCTTTGTCATGTGCGAGAGGTTGGCTGGGAAGAAGGGCAAAAGCTGGCGCTGGATAACCGATGCCAATTCTGTGAACTGTCTGCCGCAGAGCAGTCTCTGGAGGTGGAAATGATGTTCATCAGAATTATCAAGGACATCCTGATAAACGTCAAGCTTAAAGAAAAGAGACGACCCAGTGGATCTAAATCAATGGCCAAATTGATCAATAATGTATTTGGAAAGAGAAGGAAATCTGTTTAGTAGACCTGTAATCCTGGGAGATTTGTTATATCAGAGAGTTTCAACCATTCACATGATAATTCACCTAACCTTTGTATGCATTTTTTTTTTTGTAAAAAGAATTCTCTTGGAGATATGAAATAATTGAACATGTACCACAGCTGTGTTTTCAAACATGCAGTTCGCACTTTTTGTTGTTGTATCCTGTTTACTCTGCTTCACACAGAACCTTTAATTTACCATATAGCATTGTATTCACCCTAACCTACTGATGGACAGCTCTTCAATTTGCCTTGCCAAATAAACTCTGTTTATATGAATTTATTAAACAAGCATGACATAGTTTGTTTTACCTTTATTTTATATAGTTCTTTTGAAAGAAATGGATCATTATATTCATACAGTTAATATGTCACAGAACTTAATTTATCAATCTGTGAAAATTCTTATTTAATAAAATTCCATGCATTTGTTTTAAAAGTATCTTTATAATAATTCAGTAGCTTACATAATACTATGCATATTTTGTAATATGACTTAGGACTTAATCAAATTCCTTCCCCAAGAGTATATATATTTTATAGTTGCTCTGATGGTGAAAAAGTCTACCCTTCTTCATTTTCATGTTACATACTATATTAGCAAGGGTCATTATCACAGAAATATTAATTTATAGAGCTAAGGTCCTTTTTAGATCAAAAGATTTAGAAACTCATACATCACAGGACAGAGAGCAGTAGAAACTTATTGGGGAATTTATAATTAAGGACTTTGTTGCCCTGAAATGAGTATTTGTGGATTAGGTACAAACATTTTGGTTCTTCTCAGGTTACCCGATTTACTGTATCTTTCTGAAGAAAATCATCTACCTCCTAGACTGCAGTACCACTGCCACAGACCTTGTGGACCTCTGATGCAAGATGTCTTTCAAGTTGAGACCCAAGGCTTAATTGTGGTCAAATTGCTGACATTCAAAATTTGGTCTCAGAAACTGGCAATTATGACAACAAACAATGCTACATGTACACACTTGGTTAATAAGCATTGTCAAGAAACTGGGGACCAAGGTAGACAATAGATGAAGATCTTTAATAGAGAGTGTTGGAGTGGCCTTGGAAAGGGTTGAAACAAAATATCAAACTGGATAGAATAAAATGTACTGACATGATATCACTCACCATGAGTCACAATGCAACATTTTAAGTGACACCTAGAGCTGGTCTAAATACATTTGCTGTTCCTTAGAAGTCTGACCTTGAGGATACACTAAAGTGAAAGTAGTGGGAAAATAGAACTTTATGTGGTAATGTACAAAATAGGTTTAGAATGTTTATAAAGATGTGAAGGAGGAGTTTAGGATTAACAGATTAGATTAGTCTCAAGAACCCACCATCTGACTTCGATCCCTGGGAGAATTCAGGGGAACTTTCTTTGCTCAGGAAGTAAGGATGCATGGATGAATTGGCAGAGATAACTCTGAGAAGCTTAGTATGGACTCCGTTCTATGGGTCAGAGTTAACAGTAGATCCACTGCATTGTTTTACATCAATGGATACTACCATTGCACTGTGCTGTCCAATATCAATGCAGATCATAGGATCCTGGAACAGAAAAATCTGGGTAATAGCATTTAACCTGCAGCTTGTTATCTACTCTCCTAGCCCCCAAAGAAATGGTGCCATAACCACGGTGGAGGTTTTATTCTGGAAACTCACTGGTTGGATGCTTAGAAGGGATGTACTTAATCAGTCACATTGAGGGAAAGTCTATATTGTGGACCCATGCATTGTTTCCATCCCTGCCACCATGGCCACTGTTATCGTGGGTCAGTTACGTAGGAGAGATGGCCAAAAAAAGAGTCAGGTGGATATATGATGTAAAGTTCTCTCTCTTCTGGGTATTAACATGATACCCAAAGCTCTGTGTATTTCATGATCCCTCTGAGAGCTATCCATTCACATACTTTCCTTTAAAACTTATTGTCATGGATATTCCAGCTTTACCTTTTACTATCTCTGACAAACTGAAAAAACTATTAATCACTGCCTAGAAATAGTGTCCTACATGTCACTTTTGTTACCCTACAAGTTAGCAACAACGTGTACTTGAAATTCTGCCAACTGGGATAATTTCCAACTGTTAATAAACTTTGTGGCCATCTCTGTCTAAGACTGTCATGAGGCACAATTTTCTTCTGGCTGGCACTAACATATCAGGTATAAGTGAGGACAGCTTCCTATCAACTAGGAGTATTTATGTTAGATTTCTAGGTGAAAGAAAAAAAAACTTCTATTGTATAAAGTGATCTTAGCAAACTTAATGATGCACTCACGGTCAACTGTTTATAAACGTTTTATTAATCTTTGATAGTTTTAATATTGGCTATGTATACATATATTTACCAGTACAAGCAGTTGTTTAATTTGGTTTTTGTTTTGTTTTTCTTCTGGATCATCTCATTTTTAGAGATTTGGTCTTCATTTCTTAGAATCATTTTTCCAGTTAAAGAAAGATTACTTGGGGACAATTTTTTATTAAAAATAGCATATTTATCTATGTTAAATGTAGCAACTCTAATGTTAAATGGTATTTAAATTATAATAGTTTAATTTATGCATATGTACCTGTAATAAGTCAGAGATCAAAATTTTTCTGTTAAAGATACTACTTATATTTCCATGTGTTTTAAATTTTTAATTTTACTCTGGTGTTTTAGAAAATTAACCTTGTATGACATACCTTGTCATAAGGAATACATGGAATGTAGTAATAAGAACAAGAATTATTAAAATTTTTATGCAGTAATTTCAGAAATGAATAGCTAGTTATTTTAAGTGATATTTGAAATTATTAGATTAATTCCATCTTTGACAGTGTAACAGTTTTAAAACACATACACACATTTTTTGATACTTCTCCCATCAAAAGGTTTTTTCAATTCCCTTTCAATTGATGTGTATCAGTTTTACAGACTCATATTAACAAACAGATTGAAGTAGAAGTAATGTGTATGACTTATGAAGCCTGGTTAGAAAAGGAGACAGAGCTCCCATCTGTTTCTCTCTCTTATGTGACTCTGCTTTGGAAGCTGTGAGTCAACATGTACAAATCCAGCTACCTTGAATGCACCAGGCTGGAGGTAGCATACAGAGTTACTGACCACACAACCACCAGGTAGCTATACAAGCAAATCTTTGGGTGATTCCAGCCTACAACCTTTGGGCTACTCCAGCTGATGCCAAGTGGAACAGAGGTAAGTTACTTCCACAGAACCCTTCCCCAACTACAGATTTGTGAGCAATATATATATATATATTTATAAATTTTGAAATTGTTGCATGGCAATAGACAACCAGAAAAAATAATTCATTAAAATCCTCAGCAACTCAGCCAATATGAAATATTTGGCTTTCTTACTACAGAAAATGAGGTGATAAAATGAATTCTCCAACCAGACTCTAAATTGTCTAGAAGATGATACTGTCCCAATATCAGTTTTCTTGTGAACATAATTTACTTGTAAAGCAACTTGAAAAACCTTAAAAGTAATAAGTTGCATTTTTCTAAAGTGGGCAAAAAACACATATACCTTCAGAGAAACAAATGCATCAATATTAAGCCATAGAATATTGTAGTGTGAGGACAGCAAGTGTGTCTATAAATCTCAGGGCTAGCCAAGCTGTATGTATCACTAGCCCGGGAATTGCCTATGCAGCTTCTAGTAAGAAAGATGCTGTCATTCATTTTGGATGAGCTTCAGTGAGATAACACATAATGAGGGGCAACAGCTGAGGAAGGGAATGCCAAAGGGGAGGGGTCTTTAAAATGGTTTTGATTTAATACAAGGCATGCGCTATTAATAAAGAGGTTGAATGATACCTGTATGTTTTATAGGTTTATAAATTGGCTGTAGTAAAATGTTTTACATCTTAGATCACTAGATATTGTTTCAGCTTATTATGGGAGATATCTATCTAGAGTTGACTGAATTGTATTAATCTGAACCTAGTTTAATGATGCCTTAACATTTTTATGGGAAAATTTAATGTTTGCAATATCCATGTTCCTTATTTGAAAGCGTGACTTATAGGTTTCTCATCTTCCTTAAATTATAAAATCCTTCAGCTAATAAAGGAAAATGATTATAGTTTGCAAAAAAGGCAAAGTCATTTAACAATCCATATAACTGTCTATTGTAGGGCTTTGCATAATAATTGTAATTTAGCTATTAGGAATTCTAAAGGCAGTTATCAGTCATATTCTACAATTCTGGAGAACCAGGCAAAACCCAAATTATTTAGAGTATTTTAAAATCCCAAAGAAATAAAGGCACACCATAAATATGAAATATAGTCTATAGTGACAAGATATTATTTCACAAGAAAAGAAAAAATTTCATCATAATTTTCAAATATATATGCCACCAAACATTATTTTTCTTCCTTTTGGATATAGATGGAATGCAAGTTTATCTTTAATAATGGAAATATAAATTACTCTAAGGAGGAAATTTGCAGACTATAACATATCAGTGTCAATGTGAAACTTGACCAACATTTTAGTGATCCTGGAGCAACTAAGACCTAATGAATTAAGAAAAATGTGAGTGATGGAACTACTTGACTTTACGTGAAAGAAAGTATAACCATGAGTTGCCTGTATGATTTTTAGACCGTTTTATAGAACTCAATGTGAGCATTTAACAACTAGACACATGAAAACTTGTAAAAACACTTATGCAAAATTAGGCTAATATATTATATTTTATCAACTGTAGATTCAATTTCAAGATAATATAATATTTAGATTCATAAAATTTAGAGATATTTGTATACAAAAAACACAGTTGAAGTTTAAAATTTTTTATTGAGTCTTGGGTAGTATGTTTAATTAACTCAAACAGCAACTATAATTGTAATGAAAATCCAGTTGTTTGATTTTGATCAGAAGATTTTGAGGCCTTCCATGAAATAAGTCTGTATTTCATGCAAATTGTGTTTTCCACAATATATGGCACATTAACCCACTTAAAAAGAGTGGAATTATGGAATTTGATCATTATTAATAAAGTTATTCTTAAACATTACAGTTAAACACATTTGTTTGCAGACTAAGAAACACATGTGTGTATACATATTCTTAGGTAAAATAGTGGTTCTTTATATGAACTTAATCTCTCAGAAAGAATAAAAAATATCAAGTGAATTACAGGCAGAGAAAGATCAGAGATAGCAAAATAAGAGAAGAAAGGAGAATGAGCATTTGTGAGAAATGTTGCATTCAAATCATAAATTTGGAGAAAGGTAAATTCCCAGATGGGTTCCTTTAGGAAGAGAAAAAAAAGGCAATTATAAGGTGGGAAGTACGTGGATATGTACAAATATCATAGCAATTTATTTGAAATTACAAAAAAAAAATGTGTAGGAGCTCAGTAATTTAGCATGATAATTACTTGAGTGGGCATGACCCAAACATGTGAGTGAATACTTTAGAAGAAAGAAGAATATAATTGAAATATTATGAGATAATTTTCTCACTGTTCTCAGTAAACATCAGAATTGAGAGAAGAATTAGTAGACACCCATGAAATAGGTGGCAAACTATATAATAATAAGTTCCAAGACACATGCACACGTACATTCATTGCAGCACTGTTTACAATAGTAAAGACTTGGAACCAACCCAAATGCCCATTGATGATAGACTGGATAAGGAAAAAGTGGCACATATACACCATGGAATACTATGCAGCCATAAAAAATGATGAATTCAAGTTCTTCATAGGGACATTGATGAATCTGAAAACCATCATTCTCAGCAAACTGACACAGGAACAGAAAATCAAATACTGCATGTTCTGACTCATAAGCAAGTATTGAACAATGAGAACACATGGAAACAGGGAGGGGAGCATCACACACTGGGGTCTGTTGGAGGGTGTAGGGGTGGGACAGTGTGGGGGTAGGGAGGTTGGGGAGGAATAACATGGGGAGAAATGACAGATATAGGTGACGGGGGATGGAAGCAGCAAACCACATTGCCATGTATACCTATGCAACAATCCTGTATGTTCTGCACATGTACACCAGAACCTAAAGTACAATTTTTTTTAAAAAAGTGTCTAACCAATTTCAAGGGAAGCGTTTGTAAAACTCTAGTTATAAAGACAGATAAATTCTGTTTGAAAAATGAAGACTGATATTTGTAGATATACAAGTGCTCTGAAAAAATATGATCAATTACTTTTGCTAAAAGATTTTTAAAGATCCAATCCCAAAAATAAATTAAGCATTTAGAAACTAGGAGGATACAATGTAAAAGAAATAGTGACAGGCTTGGTTGTGGCATGTATGAAAGGGGTCAGGGAAGTGCTGGGAAGAGAACGGAGATACCTAGTGAAGGTTCCACCCTTGGCCTGTGTCCACCGACTTAGGTGAGGACAGGCACTCCTGCCTTGGTGCTCAAATGTTGCGTTTCCCAAGACCACCCTGGCCAACCACTCCCCTTTCTGCAACTATGAATACCCCTGTCCACACAAGCGGCTGGTCGCTGAGAGGGACACACCAGCGGAAGAAGACACAAGAGACTGGATGCCGAGAGGAACACACCAGGTAAGCGCACACCTACAGGCGCCAGCAGATGCCACCAGGCCACCCACTGGACCAACCACATGGCGAATGGTGGGGGTAGAGGAGATTCTGGCAGCTGAGTGGCCCAACTCCAGGGGAAAATGTCCACTCCCCTCTGACCCCCCATCCATCTGCTAAGACCTACTTCCACCATTCAATAAAAAAACTTTGCCCACATTCTCCAAGCCCATGTGTGATCCAATTCTTCATGTACACCAAGGCAAGAACTCCAGGAAATAGAAATCCCTCTGTCCTTGTGATAAGACAGAGGGTCTAACTGAGCTGGTTAACACAAGCCGCCTACAGACGGCAGAACTAAAAGAGCACATGGTAACACACCCCTACTAGGGCTTCAGGGGCTGTAAACATTCTCCCCAAGATGCTGCCGTGGGGTCAGAGACCCACAATTTCCTTTCCTCTGTCTGTTCCCTCTAGAGGTTTGAGCAGCAGAGCACTGAAGAAGCAAGCCACTCCCCTGGTCTCAAGCCCTGTGAGGGGACTAGGGAACGTTTTCTGTTTCAGTTGTATATATAGGATGATATGTGTGATATTATTTATGAGC
Organism: Saimiri boliviensis; assembly: GCF_048565385.1. Lineage (NCBI taxonomy): Eukaryota > Metazoa > Chordata > Mammalia > Primates > Cebidae > Saimiri > Saimiri boliviensis. Next base: position 112,445,234 of record NC_133455.1, read on the forward strand.
AGTAATCCTATCCTGACATTTCTAGAAATCTAGGTTATAGCTAATCAGCAAAGCACTATACTAGATAATTTAAATATATTTTATATAAATACATACAAGCACCCTGCAAAGGTGATATTGCTGTGTTATTTCACATAGTTATTTACACATCTCGATAGAGATGAAAGGGTTAATCTAGGTCAAAGGCCAGTTATTGGCTTAGCTGAGAGTCATAACTAAATATAACTGGCTCTACGTGGCTGTCTCCACTACATCATACTCCTTCCGTGCTACTGAAAAATAAATACCAATTTAAAATCACTTCCACAGATTTTTTTTTGAAATTTTCTGGGACTATACCTATGTTTTATTTATAATTATAAATATGAAAACATGATACAAAATTATAGGCCATATGATTTTATTTATACATAAATGTATCTAGAAAAATCTTTGCAAAGAAATATGCCAAAAGATGATTAGCCTTTAGACGGTTTTTTTTTCTGTGCTTTCCAAAATTTTCTGTACATGATCATGAAATACATTTGTAATCAAAGGATAATTAAAAATTATTTCATATTTATAAATGTTGTATTTATTATGCTGCATTTTATGCTCAAGAATCTTACATGAATTATAAAAATGACTTTCAAGCTTATATTTATTAAGATCATTTAAATCTTTATCTTTAATCTAAACCAAATCCCAAATCTCATTAACAGGCTTTGTTAATTATTTAAAAAAATGAATTTCCTCATTCAAATTTTCTACAATAGCATGTGTTATATTTATAATTGAAGAAAGCATATATAGTTTTGTATTTTTCATTAAGATCACTTATATACAACAGTATGTATATTTTAAATGTACTGTTTTATAAGTTTTAGCAAATGTCTAAATCTGTAAAATAGTCAACAAATCATGGAATAGAACGTTTCTAACATCCCAGAAACTTCTTGTGCCCCTTCCAGGTAACTTGAAAGTCAGTTTGGCATTTTCTTTAATAAACACAGATGCAACATTTGAAGTATAGGGTATAAGCAATAAAAAATATTTGCAATTATTATTCAGTGAGTATATCCATATTACATTACTTCAAGCTCCAAAAAAAAAAAGTGTACTTTTGATTTTTGTTCAATGCCATCTCTCAAGGGCCTCAGCACAGTGTCTGGCACACAGTTGGAGCTCATAGTATACTTATTGAATAACCTTGAAATGTATATTATGCCACAGATACTGTATTATTATCTGTAATAAATAATTTTATTATAATGTTAGATTATTACAGAAATACATGTGTTTGAAAATAATATAAAAGTTATAAGGTACAAAAATGCTGGCAGTTTTCTTATACCATCCTCAAACGATCTCTTCCAGGGTATTCAGTATTATTAGTTTGGTATTTTCTTTTTATTCTTATCTTTCCTCTTGCAAACATACAACACATACTTCAAAATCAAATTAAGCAATAATGTTTATCAACAATCTACTGTAGGCAATGGCTTTATTCTAAAATTCAAGGAAACAGAAGCAAACAAAATATGTAAAACTCCAGAGTCTCATAAAGTTTATATTTTAGTGGGGAGACATAATAATAAACAAAACATGTGACTTACACAGGATGTTAAAAAATGATGAGTGTCTAAGGACTACAGAGGAAAATAAATCATGCAAGAAGGATAGGCATGGAAGGAGTGAAAGAGAGAGGTATGGCTGCTTTAAACACAAGTTAGATAGAGCCTTGTTGACATGATAACTTGTGAGCAAAGATGTGAAATCAAGAGTGAAGTGTTCAAGATATTTGAAAAAAAAATGCAGAGAACAATAAGCACCCATGTTACATAGAATCAATCTGATCATTTTGGTTCTTGCTTTTGACTTTGTTAAGTAAGTCCAGAATTGTATTTAGTTAAGAGTTAATTTTCTGCACTACCGAGTAATGACATTAGTTGATGCTCCATGAATTAGGAGGTTTTCTAGTCTTTCTGCTGGGAAAGGCACTATTCCCAAATCTGTAGAGCTCCACACACTGGTCTGCCTAATCCTTTCGGGTGGCTCTTTTTCCGACTTCAGAGAGTTTCTTCGTATCCATGCCCTGATTAGTCTTCAGCTGGACTCTAAGCTTACTCTGTGAAGTTATCTAGAATTTTCTGTCATTACAGGTGTCTCTTTGCATCTCTAGTCTGCAAACACCAGCCATGTTGGATTTTTCTAATCTTAGCTCCATCTCCTTCATTCAGGGAGACTTCCAAATTGTGTCTGGATTTCCCTCTATGTACAAAATTCTGGAAATTTTCTACGGACAGTAAACTGGGCTAAGCTCATGGCTTAGTTCATCTGTTCTTTTCTTAAGAATCGCTGTTCATCATTATTTGTTGTATAATGCCTTGCTTATCACTACCTGACATCCAGTTTATTTATTAAATTATTTATGGATCTCTTGTTGGTTTCTTCCCACAAAGACATAAAATCTATGATGAAAGAGACTTTTACATTATGATCTAACTATATATTCCTTTTTCTAGAATAGTTTTTGGCACACAAAGATACTTAAGCCATTTGTTGAGAGAAGAGTAAGTAAACACGTATTTATCAAAGTATCTGTTTTCTGTGTGGTCTGATCTTTCCATTGCAGGAAAATTGAAAGAGTTGAAAACAGTTTGTAATATTTTATTTTATATAATTTTCTCAGGAAATTGCATTTACCATTAAATAACTTGCTGAAATGTATGTTTATGCAATTATTTTATATGTAATTTTAAAACATCTAAATGATGGGTTCTTAAAATTAGATTAAATTGCAGGAGATCAAAAAAAATAATTTTCTTGAGTGATTAAAACTTTATAAAGCAAAGCTTTGAAGAAGAAGTAGAAACATGCCCAGTGGGGCACAGTGATATGACATGAAAAGAAGAAAAGTAGTAGAGTTTTTCAATTAATTATCAGCACATAAAATAACAACTTGAATGAAAGTGCAGATAGACTTAACGTGAGAGTTACCCTCTAAATACATTTTTAAGTGCATCACACTTTATTATTAACTATAGGCACTTTGTTATACAGTAGAGATTGTTCATCTCATTCAACTGTAACTTGATGCCCATTGAACAACCCTCCCTTACCTCTCCTCCCATCCCCTGGCAACACCATTCCTTTTTCTCCTTCTATAAGTTTGGCTATTTTAGATACCTCATGTAAGTGAAATTGTGCCATGTTTTTCCTTCTGTTGCTGACTTACCTTACTTAGTGTAATGTCTTTGGGGTCCGTCCATGTTGTCACAAATAAAAACTTTTTTTTTCTTTTTTTTTAAGATTGAATAATATTCTATTATGTGTACATACCATATTTTCTTTACCCATTTGTCTGCTGATGGATTGGTTTGTTTCCATATCTTGCCTGTTTTGAATAGTGCTCCAATGAATACAGAATGCAGATATCTCTTTGGGATTCATATTTCAAATCTTTGGAATGTACACCCAGGAGTGGGGTGGCATGACAATATGGTGATTCTATTATTAATTTTTTAGGAAACTTCATAGTGTTTTCTGTAGGGATTGAATCATTTTACATTCCCACTAAGATTGTAAGAGCATTTCGTTTAGCCCAAATTCTCACCAACAGTTGTTTGTTTTTTTAAAAAAATAATAGCTCTCCTAAAAGGTAGGAGGCAGTATCTCAACGTAGTTTGGTTTGCATTCTTTTGTCCATTTTAAAGAAAGTTATTTCCTTGTTTCATTTGCTATTGAATTGCAGGAGATACTTACGTATTTTTAAAATTAACTCCATATCAGATAAATGATTTGCAAATATTTTATTCCATTGTGTGGGTTGCTTTTTCATTCTGTTGAATCTTTCCTTTGCTGTTTAGAAACTTCTTAGATTGACATAGTCCTGCTTGTCCACTTTTATTTTGTTTCTGGTGACTTTGATGTCATATCCATGAAATCATATCATATCACCTAAGTCCCCACCTAAAAATTTTGCAGTTTAAATTCTTACATTTGTTGTTAATCCTCTTTAAGTTAATTTTTATGTATGGCATAAGACAGGGCTTCAACTTTGTGAATTTTATCCACAGGAAAAACTGTGGATATCCAGTTTTTCCATGACCATTTATTGAAGAAACTGTGTTTTCCCTGTTGTGTATTCTTGGTGCCCTTGTTGAAGCTGACTGTTTAATAATACCTGGCTTTATTTCTGTGTTGTGTATTCTGTTCCACTGCTTTTATTCTTTATGCCTCCTTTTATTCCAGTACCACACTGTTTTAATTACTGTAGCTTTGTAATATATTGTGAAATCAAGAAATGTGATGTCTGTAGCTTTCTGCTTTTCCCTCATGATCATTTTGTGATTCTGGGTCTCTTGTTTTTCCATATGAATTTTAGAACTTCTTTCTTTTCTTCCTTTGTTTCTTCATTTCTTTCTTTGTTTCTTCTTTCTTTTTTTCTTCTCTTTCTTTCTTTCTTTCTTTCTTTCTTTCTTTCTTTCTTTCTTTCTTTCTCTTTCCTCTTTCCTTTCTCCCTCCCCTCCCCTCCCCTCCCCTCCCCTCCCCTCCCCTTCCCTTCCCTTCCCTTTTGAGGCAGCATCTCTGTTGCCTAGGCTGGAGTGCAGTAGCATCATCTAGGTTCACTGCAACCTCCACCTCCCAGGCTTAAGTGATTTTCCTGTCTCAGCTTCCCAAGGAGCTGGGATAATAGGCATCCTCCATCACACATGGCTCTTTTGTATTTTTAGTAGAGACAGGAGTTTTACCATATTGGCCAGATTGGTCTTGAACTCCTGACCTCAGGTGATCCCCCCATTTTGGACTTCCAAAGTGCTGGGATTATAGGCATGAGGCAACACCACAACTGACCTAGAATTGTTTTTTTCTATATTTGCAGGAAATGTCAATGGGATTTTGTTGGGAACAACCTTTAATCTGCAGATCACTGTCAGTGGTATGGACTTTTTAAAAGAAGATTAACTTCTCTAGTCAATAAACACTGGAATACTTTTCACTTATTTGTGTCTTTATTTCTGATTTTGAGTCTTCTCTCTTTTTTTCTTAGTTTAGCTAAAGATTTATTAATTTTATATATTTTTTACAAATTAGCCTTCAGTTTTGTTGATTTTTATTTTACTTTTATATTCTGTTTCTTTTACTTCTACTCTTTTCTTTATTATTTCTATCCTTCCACTAACTTTGAGTTTAATTTGTTCTTTGTTTTCTAGTTTTTTGAGGTCTAAAGCTAGGTCATTTATTTTATTTTGAGACAGTTCTTCTTTTTTAATGTAGGTATTTATAAACATCCCTCCTACAAACGGTTTTTCTGCATTACATAAGTTTTAGTATGTTGTGTTTTTATTTTCATTTCTCTCAATGTATTTTTTGATTTCTATTTTGATTTATTCATTGATTCACTGGCTGTTCTGGAGCCTGTAGTTTATTTTGTTTTATAGTTCTTTTATTTATTTTTTTTCTCTTTTTCCTTTGTATTTCATTATTTATTTGTAGAGATATTCCTCTGATTTTTTTCTCCTTTTGACTTTTATATCTTCATTTTTCTGTCATTATCATAAAACTTACAAAAACATCCATTGGTTATAATAGTCTATTTTAAACTGATAATAATTTCAATCATACACAAAATCTTACACTTTTATATTTCTTCTTCCCACACTTCATGTTATCAGTGTTTCAATTTAAATCTATTTATATTATGTGTACATTAAAACTTTTCATAGTTATGGTTTTCCTTAATGTCTTTTTACTTTTACACTAAAATTAATAGTGCTATGCATACCATCATTACAGGTGTACAGCATTTTGTACTTTAAATTTTTTTATTGAGTTTTATACTTTTATACATGTTTATGTGTCATTTAGGGGCCTTTCATTCCAAGTTAAAAACTTCACTTTATCATTTCTTATAATGTAGGTTTGATTGTGACCAACTCCCTTAGGTTTTGTTTGCCAGGGATAATTTTTCCAACTCTTTTATTTTTGAAAGATAATTTTTCCAGTTACAGAATTCTGGGTTGGCATTTTTTTTTCTTTCAGTTCTTGAAATATTTTCCTGCTCCATTCCATCCTGTAAAGTTTTTGTTGAGAAATACCTGATAGTTTTTTAGTGGACTCTCTTGCACGGACAAGTTTTTTTCTATCTTGCTGCCTACAAATTTTTTTTTTTTTTTGGCTTTGACTTTTGACAATTTAATTATCTTATAATCCAGTGTAGACTTTATCAATTTATCTAATTTGAATTTTGGGGCTTATAAATCTAAATGTCTCTTTCCCAGAATTACGAAGATGTCAGTTATATTTCTGGAAATAAATTTTTTTTCTGTTTCTCTTCTTCTTAGACTTCTATGATGAATATATTTTTTTGCTTGATGACATGCCATAAATCCCATAGGTTTTCTTCACTCAATTTGTTCCACTGACTGGATAATTTTGAATAACTTATCTTTAATTTTACTGATTCTTTCTTTCTTCATTGAGTCTGCTCTTGAAGGTCTCTATTGGACTTTGCAATTATGGTATTGTATTTTCAGCTTCAGAATTTCTATTGATTCTTTCTTATAGTTCCTATTTCTTTGCTAATATTCTAATTTTTCCTTTATATCATTTTTTTCTGATATTTGTTCAGTTGTCTTTCTTCTTTTTTAGCTCACTGGACATCTTTAGACAATTATTCTGATTTTTGGGCCAGGCAATTTGGATTTTTTCTATTTCTTTAGGATTAATTGGTACAGATTTATTTTGTTCTTTTGGTAGCATCATATTTCCTTGTTTTTTTTTTTTTTTTTAATGTTTCTTGTAGCTTTATATGTCTCCTCATGTGAAGAAGCAGCCCCTTTTTCCAGTCTTTGCAGACTGGCTTTGGCAGGGAAAGACCTTCACTAATTAGCCTTACTAGAGATTCTGGGAATGTCTCTCTCTCTCTCTCTCTTTTTTTTAATGTGTGTATGTTCCATTCATTTTCTTTTCTTGTGAAAAAAAAATCTTAAAATTTTTCACCTTCTACCCATCCCACAGAGCCATGCTGGTTATTGAAGGCCATTCTTTCCTTTTCCTAAGGACTGTGCATTGGAATGCTGGGACATTAGGTACAAGCTTCACTATTTTCTTTCCACAGTGAAATATAAGTACCAGAATTGTTTTCTTTGTCTCACAGAGCTGAGCTGACTTTTTGGAACTGCATTATCTGCCAATATTGGTGCCATCTGCCAAGATTTGCACCTTCTGTTAGAAATTATGCCTTCTGCTTTAATCAGCACAGAGTGCCTGGTGCCATCCTGGATTCTGGGGCCACATCACTGCTGTGATCCACACAGACAGAAATATCTGTGCTGGGTTCTGGGCACTGCACCTTTTGCTGCAGATCTTGTGTCAGTTGTGATCTGTGTGGCAAGCTGCAGTCTACACAGAGTAGCTGCAATCCATGCCAGCTCTTGGGAGCCATTTGCCTGTTGGAGGCCATGAGAATTGGTGGAGATCTTAATGATTGCTGGAAATCCTGCAGCTGCCAGAAGCTGGGCAGATGCTGGGGACTTTGCCAACTTCTGGAGATGAAGAGGGTGCTGAGAGTCACCTGTACCTCCTCTTCATCTTAGCTGTCCATGGGCATTCCAACTATGTCAAATTCCTCAGTATTCTGGGGTAGGCAAGACAAGAACAAGTCTGGAAGTGACCCAAAAGGCTGATGACATTGGCTACACTCCTTGGGCTCTCCTTTCTTCAGGGAGGAAATCAAGAAACAGCAGCATCTCTCTTGGTACTGAGCTATGCTGACTTGGGGGAGGAGGAGTCATAGGCAAAATCAAACTACTTTTCCCATTCATTTTAACTACTCAACACAGCCATTGTCTGTTCAATGATTTCTGGGAATCTGCAACTTCTTAATTGTATTCTGTGGTTCTCAAAAAGTGTTCTGGTCTGTATGTAGTTGTTAAATTGGTATTTCTTGGGGACAATGACTGGAACCTTTTATTCTGCTGTCTTACTGACATCATCTTAGCATCATGCTTCATAACTGCAGCAGTACGTCTGTCATTTTCACTAGAAACTAGAAGGACTTGGGATGAGATTGTCTGTCTTGCTCATCACTGAGTTCTCAGTACTCAGCAAAGAGTAGGTGCTCAAAAATATTTGCTGAAAAGTTAATAAATACATAAATACAAGTATCTTCTAAGATACAGAGATTGTGTGTATGTGCTTTTTGTACAGAGTGGAGCTGGGGTTAAACACCTAGAAAGAAATATTTCAAGGCTAGCAAAAATGTTCTCTATATATGTGACAACAGGTTATGGGGAATATGGTGACATATGTGTTTTAGAGAGTGCCTGTGCCTCAGTAGTTGTAAACAATATAAAATCATTCATTGTCAAAGGATTCAGAGGACCTGGTAAGAGTTACTAACTGAATTTGCTTTAATATACTACTTGTATCCCCAAATCTTATATATTCACAGCTGCTTAATAAATATCTCTCTATGTAAATCCCCAATATTTTATCTAATTTTACAAATAAAAGGGGTGTGTGTGTGTGTGTGTGTGTGTGTGCATCTGGAATTATGAGCATAGATTGAGAGAATGTGCTTTGCAAAGGGAGGCTCAATCTACAACCATCTTTAGCAGTATAAAATCTATGTCTTATCTTGGATGAGAAATGATGTTCAGCAGTATACACTAGTGGATAGGTCTCTGGACTTTCCAATCCTCTTTATTATTATTATTTCATTTTTGTTTTAAGCATCTAAAAATTGCTTGTCTCTTTATTTCTAAACATCTAACATAAAAGTCAGTATTCCATATTGCTTCTTGAAAACACAATTATAAAAGCATTTCTTTTCTTTCTTTCTTTCTTTCTTTCTTTCTTTCTTTCTTTCTTTCTTTCTTTCTTTCTTTCTTCTTTCTTTCTTTCTTTCTTTCTTTCTTTCTTTCTTTCTTTCTTTCTTTCAAGATGAAGTCTCACTCTGTTGCCAGGCTGGAGTGCAGTGGTACGATTTTACAGTGAGCCACGAGTGCAGTGGCTCACTGTAACCTCTGCCTCACAGGTTCAAGCGATTCTCCTGTCAGCCTTCTGAGTAGCTGGGACTACAAGTGTGGAGTCACCACACCCAGCTAATTTTTGTATTTTTAGTAAAGATGGGGTTTCCATGTTGGCCAGGAGGGTCTCGATCTCCTGACCTCATAATCCTCCTGTCTCAGACTCCCAAAGTGCTGGGATTACAAGCATGAGCCACCGCACCTGGTCAAAAGCATTTCTTATATACCATTCCAATTTATTATGTTTCAGTGGTATTTTGTTATTTGTACTATAGACAGTTAATAGATCTCATGCACTGTATCTAGAATACAAGTTGTAATGGTAGCATATTCCAACCTCTAAATGCCTTTCATGTCAGCATGAGAGATACCATCAGGCATTTGAAAGCTCTGGCCTATTTATAAAGATACCATCAGAACCTGCCTGATGTAGCTGACTTATGAATCAATTATCTGAACTACACCAAGTGATGTATCTATTCTGAATTTAGAGTCATATATTTGAAGCGAAACTACAAACAGATAAACTATTCAACAGCCTATCATGATTCTTATCTTCATGTTTGTATCTGTCAAATATAGGGGAAAAAAGCAAAATCATACTGATTTTACTGAGAAGAGTTGCTTTTTTTTTTTTTTTTTTAAATCACACACACACATTTTCTCCATTGCTCTCTCTCCCTCTCATACATAAATACAGACACGTACACAGCCCTGGCTACCAAGTAACTTATGACTGAGAGATAATGGACACAAACATAAAACCATTAAGAAATAAACTCCGGAGCACACGAGGAATTGCTTTTGTTGTAAAAGGAATAAAAATAACAAGTAAGATTAATTCTCTTAACTTCATGTCTTAAATGCCTTATTGTAGTGAAAAGAAATGTCATTTTATTATAAAAGTTACAAAACTGTTAGATATAGAGAGAAAATGGTTATATTTTATGTAATATGATGCTGAAAATAAGCCAAGCTTGCCAGAGCGTTGTTTTATTCTCTTTTTAGGATATGCTTTATGAGATATATTCTATTTCAGAATCTACTCTTCATTTGTAAATACTAATTATCTCAGTTTCATTACTACATCTGGTAGTAGTCATATGTCAGGGAAGTTTTACTCATGCTAATCAAACTAATGAGAAACTGATATGCTAGGGTAGTGATTTATTAATGCAGAGGGAGGTATATAAGTAACTTTCAACTTCTTAATGAATTATCTTCTCATAGTAACACGTATGTAAAAGACCAAATTAATATCTGAAGTTTGCTTTTCTGCATAGAATTATGATAAAATAAGGTTAATAGGCTACTGCTTACCTTTGTTTTTAAAAACATTGACTATTAAGAGGCAAAGAAATGAGAATTTAATGTGACATAAACCAAGGTTTTGAAGTTACGTTTTCTATGCAGAATCCTCTGGGTGTTGGCTATGGAGAGATTGGAATTAACTTAAAATGTAAAGTTCTGATCACCAATCTAGGTTTATTAAATTAAAATATGTGAGTGCATTCTTGGATCAGTTTTAATATACTTTTAGCAATTCTTAGATATATTCAAGTTCAACTTTTTGGTTAAGAAAGAATCAAGAGAAAAAGCTAGTATGATAAACAGGAGACGCATTAAGAAGTGCTTAGGCAGAGTGATAAGAGATTTGAAAGTTATGCTCAAGTTAATCGGTAGCCATTGGACAGAGAACTGATGTGCTCACATTTTTGTCTTTAAAATATTATTCTATCTATAATCTAAAAGAATGGCTATGTGAATAAAATAACAGAATTAGGAAAACCGTTATTAAAAGATTGTGGCAGTGATCTAGTCATAAAATGACAGTGGTTTGCACTAGTAACACTTAACAACATTAAAAGGAATAGTTAACATTTTCTGAGTAAGTATATGACTAGAGAAGTGCTTTACAAGCAGTTTGTATAGTAATAGTCCATACCTCACCTACGAGTGAGGTATGAACTATTGCTATTCTATACCAACACAACAGAAAACCTGAACCTCAGAGTAAATAAGGACTTCACATAATTAGTAAATTGTAAAACAGGGACTTAATTCCACATCTCTCTGATTCAGGTGCTCACTGTGTCATCTGCTGAGTTACTTTGACCAGAAAAAAATAAAGCAGCAAACTAGGAAGCTACATAGAAGGTATAATTGACAGGACTTTGGATTGATTATATGACAAAAGAGATAGGGAGGACCAAGATGATGGCTGAAATTCAGGATGCATGATCGTGATTTCACTGGCATAAATGAACCTAATATGAGAACTGGGTTAGGAAGGAAAGAAAATATACTCAGTTGGAGATACTGAGTTCAAGAAGCCTCTGTGGAATCTTCATGTAGCTACATCCAGTGGGCAGATGACTATAACATTACAGAGTTCAGGGTACAAATATGAATAAGATAATAATTTACAGATGCACATAGAAGAAAGTCAAAGTCTTGGGCTTGGGGGTGACATCAGCAACATGGTGAAACAGGAGGTCCCAGGCTTTACTCCCTCCAAAAAAATTTAACCAGTAACTATCTACAGGCAAGAATGCCTTTTTGAAAACCCCCCAAATTAAGAATGAGCCTGAGACACTGTGTGGAACACAGAGCCAAATAAAAACTGCATTCGAAGGATAAGAGGAACTGCCTCATTTAGACCATGTCAGTCCCTCATCAATTTGACAAAGCAACACACAACAGAGATTCTCCGGGCCCCTGGTTTCCCACTGTAGAGTAGAAAAAGAGAACTGTCCCACTTACCCGGCATTCCAAGATGCCTCCCAGAAAGCCTACTCACTCTAGTCTCACCTCTTGGGAAGCACTGGAGTTAACAGCATGGCTGGGGCTGGGGGCGGTGGCTCATGCCTGTAATCCCAGCACTTTGGGAGGCCAAGGTGGGTGGATCACCTGAGGTCAGGAGTTCGAAACCAGCCTGGCCAACATGGAAAACCCTGTTTCTACTAAAAATACAAAAAATTAGCCAGGCATGGTGGCAGGCGCTTGTAATTCCACCTACTCAGGAGGCTGAGGCAGGAAAATCACTTGAACCCGGGAGGTGGAGGTTGCAGTGAGCCGAGATCACACACTCTAGCCTGGGCAACAAGAGCAAAACTCCATCTTAAAAAAAAATAGCATGGCTAGACTATTCAGGGTGAGGTAGAAACAAAGAAAGCAGGTAGAAAAGCAACCAATTCGCACATCTTGCTGATTGTTCTGTGTTTTACACACACGCGGGCACACACACACACACACACACCTGTTACAATATTATATAAGTATTACAGATGCTACTAAATTGCATGTTAAAATTTTCTGTTGGATTTCTCTTTGCCTTTTTAATTTCAATTTCTTAGTGTCTTCAGAGAATAGTAGCCTTATGTACTGCTGCTGACTATACTGGGATAAAACCTGTTTATGCCCATGACCTTGATGTAGCTATTCAGTTTTTCCTTTTTCCTTTTAGTCTTAGAGTGACTCTGTTTGAAAAATACATACATACATATATATATATATATATATAAAAATATATATATATATATATAAATATATATATATATATATATATATATATATATATATATATATGGAGAGACAGAGAGAGGGAGAGAGAGATTATTTTTATTCTTAATTATTATTTTCATTCTTTTAATTATTTTCATTCTTGACCTGTTAGTGCTCTTCACGTTTCTCTGATGTTCCTTCTTTTTCTTCTCAATATGGTTGAGACATTAATTTGAAACATTACTATCCATTCCCAAAACATTTTTATTAGTTGTAAACTGGCAAATTACAATTGTATATATTTTGTGGATATAGGATGCTGTTATGCCAGATGTATACAAAGCGGAATTATTAAATTGAGTTAATTAACTTACCTAATACTTTGAATACTTATTTTTGTGATTATAACAAATATTTGAAATTTACTGTCTTAGTAATTTTGAAATATACAATATACTATTATTAACTATACTCACCATGTTGTGTGTTAGATCTCAAACTTATTTCTTCTGTTTAACTAAATCTCTGTGTCCTTTGACCAACATCTTCCCATTCACCCACCTACCAACAGAGAAGCACTGTTCTACTCTGTAGGTTTATGAGGCTGATTTTTTTTTTCATTTAACATATGAATGAGATCATGTAGTAATTGCTTTTCAGTGCCTGACTTATTTCACTTAACATAATGTCCTCCAGTCATTCAAGTGCTCACAAGTGACAGCGCTTCCTTTCCTTTCATATAGGCTGAATAGTATTCCATTTTTAAAAAATATATAGCACATCTTCTTTATCCATTCAGACATAGTTAAGCTGATTCCAAAAACTGGTGAATAAAACTTCAAGGAAATGGGAACATAGATATCTCTTTGACATACTGTCCTCAAAACATTTGTATATGCTGGCATATGCATGCCTGTGGACTTGGCAAAGTCTCTGCCCCATTAATACCAGGCCATACAAGCATGTGCACTGTACCATGTTATGACCACTGGTGCGCACAAACCCAGTCACACTGATATTCCAGTGCAGTCAGCATGTGCAGGTAAGCAGGGATCCTGCTCCCACAACTCCAACAAAAGGTTTTTACTAGCACTCCCCATCAGAGAGTTGTTGCCAGTAGACCAGGAATACTTTGGCCCCTCCAGTGCAACAGATGCTTAATCTTGAGGGGCAAGAGAAAAGGCCATGGGCCTTGTCCCAGTCCCTCAGGGTTATAGCACACAGTTCAGGAGTGGAAAGCTGAGCCTTGATCCCCTGAAAGTGCCAGAAACAAAGCCAGTGGTCTCAACCTATCTTATACCATTGTGAAACCCTCAAGGGCATCGAGGAATATGAAAGTAAAAGGTCCCATTCAAAATACAGCAACTTCAAAAGATTAAACAAATATTAGTTTACACAAGTAAGAAAGAACTAGTGCAAGAATTCCTGCAATTCACGAATCCCGAGTGTCTTCTTTCCTCCAAGTGATCATACTGGCCACCCAGGAACAGTTCTTAACCAGTCAGAAATGGCTGAAATGACACTAAATTCAGAATCTGAATAGCAATATGTTCATAAAATTTTAGGAGAACATTGAAACTCAGTCAAAGGCATCTAAGAAATCCAATAAAATGACATAAGAAATGAAAGAAAAAATAGCCATTCTAAGAAAGAACCAAACTGATCTGATAGAGCTGAACACTCACTGCAAGAACTTCAAAATACAATCAGAAGTATTAACAGCAGAATAGAGTAAGCAGAGGAACGACTCTCAGAGCTCAAAGGCTGGTTGTTCAAATCAGCAAAGTCAGACAATAATGAAGAAAAAAAATAAAAAATGGCAAAACCTCTGAGAAATATGGGATTGTGTAAAGAGACCAAACCTATGACTCATTGGCCTCCCTGAGAAAGGAGGGAGGGGCAAGCAACTTGGAAACTATATTTGATTATATTATCCATGATAATTCCCCAAATCTCACTAAGGAGATTGACATTCAAATTCAGGAAATTCAGAGAATCTCTGTGGCATTCTACATAAGACTACCATTCCCACAATGTACAGTCATCAGATCATTCAAGATCGGTACAAAAGAGAAAAAAAAAATATTAAAAGCAGCTAGAAAGCAGGGACAGGCCACCTATGAAGGGAACTCTAGAAAGCTAACAGAAGATCTTTCAGGAGGAACTCTACAGGCTGGAAGAGAATGGAAGTCCATATCCAGTATTATTAAGGAAAATAAATTTCAAACAAGAATTTCATATCCAGCCAAACTAAGCTTCATAAGCAAAGGAGAAATAAAACCCTTTTCAGATAGGCAAACCCTAAGGGTTTTCATTACCACTAGACTGACTTACAAGAGGTCCTTAAGGTAGTGCTAATCATGGAAACGAAAGATTATTACCAGCCACAACAAAAACACACTTAAATACATAAACCAGTCATATTATAAAGCAACTACACAATAAAGTCAAAGAGGATATTACTATCAACTCCGCAGAATTACCCCCAAATTTCCTTTCTTTAAAAGATTACCCAGTTTCAGGTATTCCATTATAAGCAATAGAAAGTTGGCAAATACAAGGATGCAGCTTCTAAATGGATTTAAATGGTTATTTTAGCCGAAATTTCTTTAACATTTTGGTTACATAAATGTTACACAAATTCTGACATACTGTCGTCAAAACATTTGGATATAACAAAAAGTATTGTTCTTGAAAGAAATTGTCTTAATTTTAAGAGAAGCCCTAAGAAATCGTGATGAAGATTAGGCAGTTTCATTATCCTCTGTTACTTACTTATTATCTCTTAGGTATACATTGCTGAGAAAATTTATACAGATGGTTAATATAACCAATTGTCATTTATTTTGTGAATTTTTCAGACAGTGACTTTAAAAATTATCTTTATCTCAAATTTTAGGGTTAAACCTTATTTGGTACCCTAACATGAACCTGCTGATAAAATTTTTTATGATTATAGGTGTTTTAATATTCTCAGGACCTTTCATTCATTGAGTAACTCCAGTGCCTTGTAACTCTACTTGATTTCACATTTTTCCTTAAACATTTTTAGTGGACTCCAGCCATACAGCCTTCTCTTTTCTCATTGTCTGTCTTATTAGTAGTTAACGATACTAGGGCTATTTTATATCTGTCCCTTAACTCATGAAATATTTCTCCTGTCCATAATTGTTTGTGTCCTATTGTAGATTAGTCAGGATTTATAATAATTTTATAAATAATATGTGCAAAAGTTAATCTTTGATACATTTGTTTTTGTCCACGGTAATATTGTGATATCAATTATGGTTCAGGACACGTCAACGTGCACCGTGTAAGGACACAGTGAATACTCGATAACATTTATTGAAAGGAATACATTTTTTAAAATTAATTCAAGTAAAGAATAGCACCTTGTATAAAATAAATTCAGAAATTGTAAATTGGCCCTGAAAGCCTAGCTTTGTCATAGAAAAATGATCATTTTGTAAGACAGTCCATATATTAAAATGGCTCTTACTTTTCTCAGCATTTGTTAATGTTATTTTGGGGCACTTTTAAAAATTGACTGTGACATATTTAATAACTAAGTGTATCTTATTAAAGGGATAATGTAGCACTGTATTTACAGAGCATTTGGCAGTTACTGTGTAATATATTTTAATTATCGAAACACCTCACGCTGTACCTGTAACACATTCTTCTAATTTAAAGTCCATTATATCCTTAGAAATACTAAAATATATTAGAAAATACACTATGACATGTTTACCTTTGCACAGGAGATAATAAAAAAACACTCTTTTTTGTAATAGTGTGTATTAATAACAAAAGGGAAAAGTGTAAAGTGCTAAAAGTAATATTAAGATGAATAGAAATGTAATAAAAATATAAATAATTGATTTTTGACATAAAATAAATAAAATTTGTGATGTTCTGAGCATATTTCTTTTATATAAAGTGTTCAAATATGATATCCCTAACGTTTAAATTGTTGTCTCATAAATCATAAAGGAAAATGAAAACAGCAGCAACTCCATACGAAAATGACTAAATCACAAAAGGAGAAAATGCAAAAAAACAATAAACATAGAAATATTGTTCAAGTTCTCTACTAACTAAATTGATTTTATAAGAACATCGGGAAGATTCTAGGGTGGTTAATGTTCAGTGCAAACATCAGGATAGGGAGGTTGACATCCTCATATCCTGCTGGGAGCATACACATTGGTTTAACTTTACATTAAATCAATTTGTCAATATGTATCAAGGGCCTGTTACAAAAATTTGTTTTTCTGTATCCACGTACATGACACTATATAGACTTAGTATGTTGTACGAAAAACCTGAAATAACTGAAAATATGGCCAAGTGTGGTGGCTTACACTTGTAATCCCAGAACTTTCAGAGGCCTAGATAGAAGGATCAACTGAACCCAGGAGTCTGAGACAAGCCTGGGCCACATGATGAAACTTTATCTCCAAAAAATTACAAAATTTAGTGGGGTGCAGTGACCCATGCCAGTAGTACCAGATACTCAGGAGGCTGAGTTGGGAGGATCCCTTGAGCTCAGGAGGCGGAGGCTGCAAAGAACCAAGATTGCATCACTGTACCCTAGCCTGGGTGACAGAGTGACAGCCTGCCTCAAAAAAGTAAATAAATAAAAATAAATAAATAATTAATAAATAATAATAAATAAAATGAAAACCTAAAATAACATTTTAGATTATTACATCCTTCAGTTTTTCTGATTATTTAATTATTACTAAATTTAGAGACAAAAACTACAAGAAAATATATGTCTTTTTTTCCACATCTTTGCTCAGCTCCACAAATGTAGAATTTATGTTTTTTTTGTAATGTTTTAAATTTGGAGCAGTCAAAATTATATCAAAATGTAAGTTAGTTTAAAGTTATAATTTTTAAACTAATATTAAAATATTTCAGCTACATTTTTGTGTTAAAAGAGAAATAAATTCTGATTTTTTTTAGTATTGTGCATAGTTACATTCCAGTTGATTACAAATATATTTAGGCAAATAATTTACTTTAGAAGTTTGAATGAACTGGTTTTAAGTGAACATATGTTTAAGCACATGAAGTTGTTGGATTTTTTTTTTTTCCTGTAACACCTATTGTTTTGAGAATGTACTAAATTGGATCAGAATTATCAGTGAAGTTTTGATCGTTGTGTTTCTAAGTTTTAAGACTATAAAGTACATTTGCTTTAATGTCTAGTACAAGTTAACTTTTGGTAAGAACTCTTACACCCCCTAGTGTATTTTTTTAATGATTTCATTGGATTATTTTAAAAAGCTTAAATGTACAACTCAGAAATTTTCAATTTGTAATGAATTTGAAAGAAAAGCCAGAAATTAGAAATAAGACACAGGAAAATTATTCCTCTTTTGTATTATTCCTTCAAGACTCACACACACACACACACACACACACACACACTCATACACACACATCCCTCAGACTTGTGAAATATTTGCATCTTTTGCCATGAAGCATTTAGTATCTTAAGGAAAGTTTGCAAATTGTTGTTTTCATTGAATGAAGATAGTAAGAAATTTTAAAGGTTTTTATCTAATTACCTATTTAATATATATTGCTGATTTTTATAATGTTTAGTATTTAGCATGAATATAATTATTGTTTCACTTTTGAAAAATTCACACATTTGAAAAATTCTTCCAAAAATAAAATTATAAAATTGTATTTTATATTTTATATTTTAAAGGCAGAATTATAATTTGATGCTAATATATCAATTTTTAAAATATCATTTTAAATTATCTCATTTTACTTTATGTGTAACACATTTAATACAGAATTAATATTTTGTACTTACACATTTAATGCTTTTTCAATTTTGTTATTACAAATTATATATTTGTGTTACTTTTTAAATAGAATATTATAAGTAAGCTAAAATTAAAATTTTAGAATAAAATTTTTATGCCAAATGTTACGCATTGTTTCAATACTTTGAAACATATTTCCAAGTTACTTTCTAATAAAGTCTTCTGGTATATATAATCTTCAGCAGTGTATGAAAATACCTTTGACCTTTGCTTATCAATTTTTTCCTTCATTTTTCAGCATCTTATGTGTTTAGTCCCCAGGGGATATTTTTACTGTAAAGTACATTCTCTACATTTGAGAATATCCGATTCCATCCTGGACAAGGAAAATGAATCAGATAACTCACACGTGAAGCAGAGGTAAGTGAATATACTGTGGCGGTTGTTAGAAAGATAAAGTACATCTATGTACATGTAGAAAGGGATGCAAGAATGCAGTGATACCTGCCCAATATTGATGAGGCACTAAATATACCTGAGACACTCAATATTCATATAGTATTAATTCAGTCAACATTTGGTGACACCCATTATGGCTGCTTGAGTCCTCTGCCCAAAATACACTCAAATGTAAGCTTTTGTCCTTGTACCCATACTGTCCGTTGGGGAAGCCTACACAGTAGAGAGAGAGAATATGAACATTACGTACTCCAGGAATCAAGTAGTATAGTGTTGTCTTTTCAACTAATTGCATCATATCCTAAGTCTGAACTCATTTTATCTATTTCACTTTGCTTTACACTGTGTGCTTTCAGTTGATTCAGGTCATAATTTGATCTGTGAACTTTTTTGCTCCCGATCTCTGGCATGGCTTGCCTGACAGTTTACTTGGAGGCTACTTTTGTGTTAAAGTAACTTCCCACATGACACTTTCTTACTTTGGAGCTATATGTTTAAAATATTTCTGATGCAATTAAGCACCAAAATATTACATAAAATGTTTTATACAATGTATAGGTGTTTTGTGTGAAGAATATTAATATCACACAGTGTTAGCCAGAAAACAAGAAAACTAGAATAAATCTACTAATGGACATGTAAATTTACACACATATTCTTTCATCCAGTAATATTACCTTTAGTAATTATTCTGCAATAACTTTTAAATACACACAAATATATGTGTTTAAAGTTATAGCAAAATTTCTTATACAATGTATATATACAATAGGAAAGAAAGTAATAGTTTGAAGCTTTTAAAATGAATGCTAATATGAAGAGATCTCAATAATAAATTGAATTAAAAATGAAAGATATAAGAATAAGAATGTTTGCTTGTGTACAAAAACAAGATAGAGTGTTACCCAACATATAACTTTTTCTAAAACGTCCTATGTTTGTGTATTTGTTTGAATGTACATGTATACCAGATAAATTTTTGGGAGAACACATAAGAAAGCTCAGAATAGTTATCTGTGAAAATGAAATAGAGGTCTGGAATGGGGAAAAAAATCAGTATTATCTTCTTTTTAATTTTTTTTAAGGTGTGAATATGTTAATGATATGATTATAATAATAATAGATTTTATACATAAAATAGTGGTCATAATAAGTTCAAACTCTGGAGTTAGACTACTCCTAATTGTATCAATCTGTGGTGTTAGGCTAGTCACTAAAAATCTCAGTGCCTAAGCTTCCTTATCTGTCAAATGTAAATGACAATAGTTCCTAGTTCTATAAAATTGATAGTTAAGAAAAGAAAAATATTTAAAAAGTGATTTTAATATTTTAAAAATCTGATAAATATTAAATACTATTATTGCATTACATACAATGTTATATAATCCTGTTTTTGTCTTCATCAAAGAAGTAGGTTTTTGTAATGACTTTCATTGATAAATATTGACATTTAGAAAAAAATGTTAAAGAAAAGGGGCATAATAAAGACAAAATAGAATGGTAGTTTGTTTTCCTTTTTCTAAAAAAAATAATGTTTGGAATAAAGAGAAAACATAATAAAATATATGATAGTATTAAAACATATTATTGTACAATAATATCTGCCATACTTCTAGTCAGAGAAGGAAAAAAGAAGTAAGAAAGGCAAATAAAAAGATAAGAAAGAAGGAAGAGAGAGTTAGATTGAGACAGAGAAAGGAAGGGAAAACAAATGAAATGAAAGAAGAGGAGCAGAAAAGACAACTATTGGATACTGGGCTTAATACCTGGGTGATGAAATAATGTGTACAACAAAACCTGTAACACATGTTTACCTATGTAATAAAACTTCACATGTACCCCAAACCTAAGCGTTAAAAAGTAATAATTTTAATAGCTATTAAATTAAAAAGTAAAGCATTTCCAGGAAACAGTGTAAAAAAAAGTAAAGCATTTCCAGGAAACTTGATTCCATTTTTTTACTGTCACTAAGTATATGATTTTGTACAAGCCACTCACAATCGTTTACTGTGATTTTGAAAACTACACAATATGCAATCTGTATTAACAAATTTTAAATGGATGATACAATATTGTTAACTAGAAGCACAATTTTGTACAGTAGATCTCTAGAACTTTTTAACCCTTGGCAAGATGCTCGTTTTTATCATTTTTTTCCTTATACCTCGGGAGAGTTATGAGCCAGAAGCTGAGAATCAATGAGAGTACATTTTGAATGGCATAACATGTTATACAAGAATGACAGATGCTAGTGTTCAGGTTGTCATATTCTTGGCCTGCTGTTGTTGCACTAGAATCAGCTATTTAAGAGTACATTATTAACCATCGATGGAAGACTTTCTTCCTTATACAGTGGTAGTATATATGCTATATTGGTGAAGCAGAGGGTCACTCTGCGGGTAGACTGAGACGAGAGTGTTTTCAGGGACACCCTTTAAAATGATAGTTTCGTTATATATATATATTTATACATGAGGCAGAAGGAACCATATTCCATTTCTTCTTTGCTGCTATTGGGTCGCCGTAACTCATGCCAGATGGTTAGCTGCTGCTACTAGAACCATGCCTCTAAGATATATGTGCCTTGAATGAAGATTGGGAAGTGCATGGAAGAGATTAGTCACCATTGTCACAAATGAAGATGACAGACTCTGGACACGTATGGCTGTCTCAACTTGTGAAGAATGAGTCTCTAAGCATTTAGAGTGAAGCTTTTTTTTTCTTCTCCTAGTTATGGAATAATGTTCTTCCACCTTTCAAACTGAAAGTGGGACCTCATAATTATATACTAAAATTAAAGTTACAAGACTCAGGTCAAGTGAAATGCTTTTATAGAACTACCCACAGAACACAACCATAAAAGAGATGAACAACTAGTGTGGTTGCCAAAAAAATAAACTATATCAACTAATAACTTAACTGCTGTCTTGATATGAGAGTGGCTTCATTATTAATGGAATATATATTTCTTTAAGAATTGAGAACTTGAAATTAAAGAATAGAACATAGATCCCAGAACTCATTTATTCCATATATTCACTACATTTTAATTAAAATCTTATATACTTCTTGCAAAAAGTGCTTTTGTGGCAGCTATTGTATGTATGCATTCTAGTTTATGGTTTCATACATACTAGGACCTAACAGTTTCACTAGTTCCTTAGAAGAATACTTTGACATAAAGGTCATTAGCTGCACAAAAGGGAAGATGTAATGAGTTACATAAGCAACTGCAAGTTCTAGATAAAGAACAGATTATATGCTGGTATGCAGTTCTCTGACATAGTATTAAGTAATCCTTGCCAGTCTCTTAAATCCTTATTGAATGAAGTCATAGTTGGGGCACTCAGAAAAACTGAGGCACCTATAATATAGGAAAGGAAAAATTAGAAAATAAGTGATGCAGCATCTGACATCTATTCTTGAGAAATTCATTATCAGTGGAACAACATTCAATTCATTCTGATCCGGCATCTACACTGCTGTTATAGGAGATGAGCTGTCTTGAGACCTACATCAGCATCAAGTTACATTCAAGAGTCATCAGTTTGAAGTCTATAGAGCATTGAAAAGCAATTTACAAAATTCTCAAATATGTATCAAAACAAATTACATCACAGGTCTCAGGACTAAATACCCTAAAATCCACTTATCTTTTCTGGAATCCCAGAAGTCCTAAATATTACAGAAGTCTTCAGTCTACTAATCCACCTGATTCCATTTAAAAATTATATGTTTTTTTCTTTAAACACTAATTACAGCTTGCAAATGTTATCTCCTCTCTGTAAAATTTTGTAGATCAATTTAATTGCTCCCTAACTAAGCAAGCTCATAACCCATTATCACAAATAACTCAGCACTTTCAGGTGGAAAGCTCCTTACGAAGCAGAGAGAGGAAAAAAAGAGTTTTCTAAGTATTTGTCTAAGCCACATTAGTGTTATAAAAGTATATGGGCTTGTGGGTCTAGTGAAAAGCTTTTCTTTTCTTTCTTTTTCTCGTGTTTTGTTTCCCTTTTTATATACTTAGATTCCCATTTTCTCATTTCTTTGTTCTGTCCTCTGTATTTTTTTTTTTTCTTGTGTAGGTCAGGGAAGATTTCACAGCAGTGAAATGTAAACTGGCGATTCCTCCAGCAGTTTCTCTCCACTTAAAGTCAATAATCCCTACCACGGCCTGCAATCTTCTATTATGATGTGGCTAGTGTCAACCTATTGGACCTCACAGAATTCCAAATCATCTTACATGACTGAAATTAACTCTTGCTGTGAATTGGAGTGCTGGTATATATTATAGTCATTGGAACTTCACCAACCATACCCAAAGTGGTCTTCCTCACTCTCACTCTTTCTTTCTCTAGCTCTCTCTCCACCCCTCTCTCTTAATGTGTGCTTCTTAGTGGTAAAGTGAACCATACATACAGCAGAAGGAAAACGAGAAAAAATAAACAAAGACTAATTGGATTTCTGGGATCTATAAGGCTGCCTCCCAGAACTTTATGAAGATAAAGAGAGTGTTTTTAGACATTCATTATTTTGTCCTTTTAAATGTTCTACCTCCCATTTGTCCCTGTTACCTTTACTTATGATGCCTACTCAGTAGAAAAATATTTGGAGACACCTGCTTTTCAAATTAAAGCTTCAACACCTACTAGCTGTGAGATTTGTGGCTAGTTACTAACCTTTTCTTTTGTTGTTGCAGTTGTTACGTCTGAAGATGAAAAGAACAACATATGTTTTAAAGAATTAGAGGCATTAAATCAAATAGCATATAAAAAGCACTTAGTGTACTGTCTAGAAAACAAAAGTGAGTCAATAAATGTCTTTTACCTCCTCAATTACTTTTCTTTAATAGAATATATTTTCCTGAAAAGGCCTAATAAAAGGTTACACTAAAGAAACAAATTTTGTCAATGAATTTCTTATCCTGACAGCATTCAAAACTGGAGCTTTATATAAACTAGGAAAATATCAAATTTATTCTATATTAAAGGGGATTCAAAAATGCTTGTCAGTAGAATCAATCTATAATTTTTTTCAGTAAGCTTTTTTTCTGTAGAGATGATAGTATTTGAATACTTGTTCCTCTTAATCACAAAGCTTCTTCCACTATATTCTTACTGTTTAATAGAATAGTCAAATATAAAACACGTGAAAGAAAAACTAAACATTATGAGTTTCAAATATCACCTGGTTATAAGTTATCAACATCTGAATATCACAATTTAACCATAAGCACAATGATATTTTATATCTTGCACTAGATAGCATAGGAACCATTCAACTACTTTTTATAAAACTTCTTCATAACCAGTGAAATGCTGTCGTTAAATTAATTCTTTTTAAGATAAAAGCTTTACAATTAACGAGCCAGAGATTGATTTAAGTCACCAACAATTTCTTTGTGATTATTATAGCTTCCATAATAAAATGAACTCTAATAACATAGATTAGGCAGCACTTTAAAGAACAGCATCATTAGCCTTTGTTTTACAAAGAGATGAGAAGAAACCAGACTTTTAATTTATTTGAGTCTCCTAGCTGCAAACTAATACCAAAGCTTTCAGACAAAGGGCGTAAACAAATAGGGCTATACATAATTTTGAATATGAGTTTTTCTTTGTTCTAAAACTATCTTTGGGACCTTACATTTATTACTATTTTTGATGTTTGTTTGTTTTTCTTTTAGATTTCAAAACAGAAACAGAGTAACACCTGGAAACTAATGCAATGACAAGAGACTTACTTGACTAAATCTGATTAATGTTTATTGTCAAAAAGAATATACATATAAGAAAAACAGAAATGTACCAGAAGAAAAGCCCAAGATGCAATAGTAATGTATCAGAAGTTATTTGGTTTTTTTTTTTGCTTGTTGATTTGTTTAAGTTCCTTATTGATTCTGGATACTAGACCATTGTTGGATACATTGTTTGCAAATATTTTCTCCCTGTCTATAGGTTGTCTGTTTACTCTAGATGGCTTATTTTGCTGTACAGAAGCTCTTTAGTTTAATTAGGCCCCGCTTGTCAATTTTTGTTTTTGTTGTAATGGATTTCGGTGTCTTCATTGTGAAATCTTTGCCAGAGCCTATATTCAGAATTGTACTTCCTAGGTTTTCTTCTATGGTTTTTATACTTTTAGGCTTTAATCTATCTTGAGTTAGTTTTGTACATGATAAAAGAAATGGGTTCAGTTTTAATCTTCTGCATGTGGCTAGCCAGTTATCTCGGCACTATTTGTTAAATTGGGTGTTCCTTCTTCATTGCTTATTTTTATAAACTTTCTCAAATATCAGATGGTTGTGAGTATGTGGACTTATTTCTGGGTTATCTAATCTGTTCCATTGGTCTACAGATCTGTTTTTTATTTTATTTTATTTTATTTTATTTTATTCTATTCTATTTTATTTTTTGAGATGACATCTTGCTCAGTCACCCAGACTGGAGTGTAGTGGTTCAGCTAAAGCTCACTGCAACCTCCGCCTCCTGAGTTCAAGCAATTCTCCTGCCTCAGCATCCTGAGTAGCTGGGATTATAGGCACAAGCCACTAGGCCCAGAAAATTTTTTGTATTTTTGGTAGAGATGGAGATTCACCATATTGGTCAGGTTGGTCTCAAATTCCTGACCTAGTGATCTGCCCGTCTCGGCCTCCCAAAGAGCTAGATTACAGGCACGAACCACTGTTCCTGGTCTACAGATCTGTTTTCATACCTGTACCATGCAGTTTTGGTTACTGCTGCCTAATAGTATAGTTTGAAGTCAGGTAGTGTGATATCTTCAGCTTGTTTTTTTATTTTATTATTTTATTATTATTTTTTTTGCTTAGGCGTTTTTGGCTATTTGTACTGTTTTTTGGTTTCATATTAATTTTAGAATAGTTCTTTTTCTAATTCTGTGAAAAATGTTATTGGTAGTTTGATAGGAATGACATTGAATTTGTAAATTTCTTTGGGCTGTATGAAAATTTTAACAATACTTATTCTTCCTATCCATGAACATGAAATGTTTTTCCACTTCTTTGTATCATCTCTGACTTCTTTCAGCAGTGTTTTTAATTCTTGTTGCAGACATCTGTCATCTCCCTGCTTAGCTGTATTCCTAGGTATTTTATTCTTTTTGTGACTGTTCTGAATGGGATTGCATTTTTTATTGGGCTCTCAGCCTGGATAATATTTGCATATAGAAATGCTACTAATTTTGTACATTGATTTTATATCCTGACTCTTTATTGAGGTTGTTTATCTGTTCTAGGTACTTTTAAGAAGAGACTTTGTGGTTTTCTAAATATATATTTTATCACCTGTGAAATGATACAGTTTGACTTCATCTCTTCCTATTTGGATGCCTTTTATTTCTTTATCATATATGATTACTCTAGCTAGGACTTTCAGTACTATGTGAAATAGGAGTAGTGATAGTGGGCATATATGTTTTATTCTGGTTCTCAAAGGAAATGCTTCCAGCTCTTGCTCATTCAGTATGATGTTGGCTGTAAGTTTCTCACAGATGACTCTTATTATTTTGAGATATATTTCTTTGATGCCTATATTTTTGAAGACTTTTATCATGAAAGGATGTTAAATTTCATTGAAAACTTTTTGTGAATGTATTAAAATAATAAGGTGATTTTATTTTTAGTTCTGTTTATGTGATGAATCACATTTATTGATTTAAGTATGTTGGACCAACCTTGCATTCCAGGAATAAAGTCCACTTGACCTTGATGTATTAGCTTTTTGATGTGCCTCTGGATTTGCTTTGCTAGTATTTTGTTGAAGATTTTTGCATCTGCATTCAACAAGAATATTGGCCTGAAGTTTTATTTTTTTTTCATTATTTTTATGCCAGGTATTGGTATCTCAATGATGCTGACCTCATATAATGAGTTAGGGAGGAGTCCTTCTTTTTCAGTTGTTTGAAATAATTTCAAGGACTGGTCTTACTCTTCTTAATTTGTCTGATAGAAATTGTCTGTTAATCCATTTGGTCCAAGGCTTTTTCTGGTTACTAGAATTTTTATTACTTATTCAATTTTGAAACTCACTCTTGGTCTGTTCATTGTTTTAATTTCTTCCTTGTTCAATCCAGGGAGGTTGTATGTTTACAGGAATTTATCCTTTTTTTTCCTAGATTTTCTAGTTTGTATGCATAGAGGGATACCTCAAGGTAAAAGTCTCTTAAGTGAATTTTGTATTTCTTTGGGGTCAGTGTTTATGTCATATCTGATTCTGTTTATTTGAGTATTCTCTTTTGTTTCCAGCTCAGTTCAGTTCTGATTTAGGTTATTCCTTTTATTCTACTAGCTTTTGGGTTGGTTGGATCTTATTTGTCTAGTTCCTCTAGGTATAATGTTATGTTATTAATTTGAGTTATTTCTAACTTTTTGACATGGGTGTTCAGTGCTATCAACTTTCCTATTTACATTGCATTAGCTGTGTCCCAGAGATTTTGGTATGTTGTATCTATTCATTAGCTCATATTAGTTTCAAAGAATTTCTTAATTTCTGCCTTAGTTTTATTGTTTACCCAAAAGTTATTATGGAGTCCATTGTTTAACTTCCATGTAATTTTATCATTTTGAGAGATCATCTTAGTATTTGTTTCTGTTTTATTGTGTTGTGTTCCTAGAGAATAGTTGGTATGATTTTGGGTTTTTGAATTTGTTGTGAATTATTTTACAGCTGAGCATGTGGTCAATTTTAGAGTATGTGCCATGTGCAGATAAGAGCAATGTATCTACTGTTGTATGGAGTGGTCTGTAGATGTCTATTAATTTTATCTGGTCAAGCATCAAGTTTTAGGTCCTGAATATCTGTGTTGGTTTCCCGCCTCAATAATCTGTCTAACACTGCCAGTCGGGTGCTGAAGTCTCCCATTATTGTGGGGTAGTTATCTAAGTTTCTTCATGGATCTGCAAGAACTTGTTTTATGAATTTGAGTGCTCTAGCATTGAGTGTATAAATATTTAGGACAGTTAATTCTTCTTGTTGAATTCAATTCTTTTTCATTGTGTAATATTCATTTTTAATTGTAGCTGGTATAAAGTCTGTATTGTCTGCAATTAGAATAGCAATAACAGCTCTATTTTGCTTTCCTTTTTCTTGGTAGGCTTTTCTCTCTATCTTTACTTTGAGCCTCTGAATGCCATTTCATGTGAGATGGGTCTCTTGACATAGTACATAGCTGCATCTTGCCTCTTTTTATTTTATTTTATTTTATTTTGAGACAGGATTTTACTCCTTTATCTAGGCTGGAGTACAATGCTAATATCTCAGCTCACTGCAACCTCCTCCTCCTGAGTTCAAGCGATTCTCATGCTTCAGCCTCCTGAGTAGCTGGGACTACAAGTATGCACCACCACATCTGGCTATTTTTTTTTTATTTTTAGTAGAGACAGGATTTCACTGTGGTGGCCAGGCTGGTCTCAAACTCCTGACCTCAGGTCATCTGCTTGCCTTGGCCTTCCAAAGTGCTGGGATTACAGGCATGAGCCACTCTGCCTAGCTACCCTTTTGTATTCAACTTACTACTCCAGGCATTTTAAGCAGGGTATTTAGACCATTTTAATTCAAAGTTGATATTGAATCATCCAGATATGATCCTGTCATCATATTGTTAGCTTGCTTTTATGTAGACTTGATCATATAGTTGCTTTATAGTGTCAATGGTCTTTGTATCTAATTGTGTTTTTGTGGTGGCTGGTAACAGTCTTTCATTTCCATGTTTAGTATTCCCTTAAGTGTCTCTTACAAAGAGCTCTGATGGTGACAAATTCCCTTCACATTTGGTTTTCTGAAAAATATTTTATTTCTTCTCCACCTATACAGCTAAGTTTTGCTGAATATCAACTTCTTGGCTGGAGTTTGTTTTCTGTAAGAGTGCTGAATATAGGCCTCCATTCCTCTTCTTACTTGTAGGATTTCAGCTGAAAGGTCCTCCTTAAACTTGGCAGGGTTCCTTTTGTAGGTCATCTGCCTTTTCTCTCAAACTGCATTTAATTTTTATTTTTATTTTTATTTTTTTGAGGCAGAGTTTCACCCCTTCATCCAGGCTGGAGTGCAGTGCCACTGTCTCAGCTCACTGCAACCTCCGCCTCCTGGATTCAAGTGATTCTGGTGCCTCAGCCTCTTGAGTAGCTGGGACTACAGGTGTATTTATTATTTTTTCTTTCATATTAACGTTAAGAGACTGATGACTTTATGTCTTATAGGTAGTCATCTTATACAGTATTTTAAAGGAGGTCTCTGAATTTCTTGAATTTGAATGTTGACCTCTCTATCAAGGTTGGGAAAATTTTCATGAACAATATTCTTGAATATGTTTTCCACATTGTTTGATCTTTCTGTCTCTCTTTCAGAAACACCAATGAGTCATAGGTATAATGTCTGTATATAATCCTACATTTCTCAGGGATTTTGTTCATTCTTTATTATTCTGCTTTTTTGTCTGTCTGAGTTGATTCACCCAGTCTTTGAGCTCAGAGATGCTTTTATCAGCCTGGTGTATTCTGCTGCTAATACTTCTGATTGTATTATGACATTTATGTAGTGAATTGTTCAGCTCTAGATCAGTTTGGTTCTTTCTTAAATTGGTGATTTTGCCTTTCAGTTTTTGTATCATTTTATTGAATTTCTTAAATTCTTGGGATTGGGTTTCAACTTTCTTCTGAATCTTGATTATCTTTGTTTCCATCCAAATTCCAAATTCTATGTCTGTCATTTCAGCTGGGTTGAGAACCATTGCTGGGGATCTACTGTGGTTGTTTGGAAATAAGAAGAACTCTGGCTTTCAGGGTTGCCAGAGTTCTTGCACTGGTTCTTTCTCATCTGTGTGGGAAAATGTTCTTTCAATTCTTAAAGTTGCTGTTCTTTGGATGGGATTTGTTGTCTTTAATTCTTTGACACCTCTGACAGTTTAACTGTGGTATAAGTTGGTTTTAGTTAACTGGTTTTGTTTCTGGATAATTTCAGGAGGCAAGGCTCAGCTCAGCACTCCTGGGCTGCATCCTCTTACTCTGCAGGCCTGGGACTAGGCCCATAGGCCCATTACTTTGTTCTCTGGCTTCTCAAATGTTACACACCTGCTGTGCTGGAGGGGCCAAAGTGTTCTTAGTCTGCTTAGCAACAGCACTCTAATGACAGACTCCAGCAATAGTGCTTCATCAGTGCAGTGGCTTTGGGATCCACATTTGCACATGAACAGTGTCAACAAAGCACAGAGTTGGTTTACATGCTTGTACACCAGTGACTGTGGGGTGGCAGGGTCTGGCATATATTCAATATGAATGTTTGTTTAAATAAGATTTACAAAAAATAACATGACATAAAGATCCTAGGGTGACCACTGAAAGAAATGAAAAAGAGTCCCTTATTCTAGTACCAAATACATCAGATTTTTGATATATCAAATACCTCATATTTGTAAGCTCATTTTTAATTATAAAAGCACAAGAAGAGAGATAATTATGTAGCATAATTATACTTATTTTGTGTAATTATTCTACATAAATAGAAGCTGCTCTTTTCAATTAGAGGTATATTTATACCCATCTCTGTAAGTCTAGCCCCATAGATTATTTTCTCATTTAGTGAGAAAAAATAACAGCTGAGGATAAGGAAGGGAAGAATATTTTTGTTCTGTATTTTAGTTGTAAATAATTTAATTTTAAATAAAAAGTGACAGATGTTAAATGTAGATCAAAGGGAAAGTTTCACATTATTTTCTTGGAATTACATAAAAAATATTGGGCTTTCAAAAAGTGTGATGAATAATATATTTTTAATCAAAAACATTTTGACAGGTTGTTCATCTATTACATCACATTTCAATATAATTAAATATTTTATACAAAACATTTCGTGGTAATAAAATAATTGTTATCTAAAGCTTCTCCTTAAAACTATTAAGAGCTAATCATATGATACATCTATTTTACTGATCTTATTCAATTTCTGCTTAACTTTTTTCACAGTCCATTACATTTCTTTATGTAGTTCAAGAAAATATACAATACCTGCTAATTTTCACTTAAGCAATTTAAGACATATTCAGAAATATGCCACATTTCCTTTCTAAAGTGCTTTGTTCATGTTTTATAAAAGAACTTTTAAAAATGAATTTGAAAAATGCAAAACATTACCACATCTGCTATAATAGGTTAAGATTAGCAGTTTTATTTATATTAAATGTGTAATTACATTATACTGAAGATATAGTATATCTAAATTTTAGTAGAGCAATCAAGACAGAGCCAGGCAAAATAATATGATGACATATTATGAAGAGATATTCTGTATAACTTTTCACAGTACCTTGCTCATAACAAATTGTTATTTAAAAAATAAAATCCTGAAAATTACCTTCAGAGAATATTTCAGTTTGAACACTATTTATTAATGTAAAAAAGACACGAAATTATAAAGTCATTGAACTAAAAACGGACATATATATTTATACAGAAATGGCCTAGTATATTTTTTAGAATTTTGATTTCTTTTATGAGAAGAAATATAAATGCTTTTATGAATATTAACTAAGTATCTGAAATTTGTTTTATTTTTATAGTATAAATTAAATTTCTATCTTTGGAAAAAAGTGTTTATAATGATAATTGATATATTTAGAGATTGGAAGACTGAACATCTTAAAGATGTTAATTTTACTATGTTGTTCTATAGACTCAATACAGTTTCTATCAAAATCTTAGCAAGTTATCTTGGGGAAATAGACAAGTTTATTATACACTTATGTTAAAAGAGAGGCTCTAGAATAGCGAAAACAAATTTTAAAAAGAAGAATACAGTGAGAGGAATCACTCTCTCTGAAGCTAAGGTTTACAACATAGCTACAATAATTAAGATAATGTGATATTGGCAGAGGGAGAGACACACACATCAATAGAATCACAGAGAAAACACAAAAGATAACCACAAAAATATAGTAAGTGATTTTTGGTAAAGATGCATAAGCAATTCTATCGAAGAAAGAGCCTCTTCAATAAATTGTGCTGGAGTAAGTGGGTATACATAGTAAAAACAACAACAAAACAAACACAAATAAACCTCATTGTAAGCCTCGTACCTCAAGTAAGAATTAACTAAAAATGAAACATGGAATTAAATGTAAAAAAAAAAGGTCATAATAGTCAGATTAAATAAAAAAGTAATACTCAGATATATGCCATCTAAAAATATAATTCAAGAATACACACAAGGTTGAAAGTGGACAGATGGAAAAGATATAGAATGCCACATTAATTAAAAGATTTTTAGATTATATGTTAATATTACAGAAGTATCATTTAGAGCACATATAACACATAAAATACATACAACATAGCACATGCAGACACACAGATACAGAGACAGATAATTTTAGAGTAGTGACAAAAGAGGTTTGAAAACCATATTCTCTATGTTTTTGCTTTGCTTCTTGAGCCAGAAAACTTCTTTTGGGTTATCAAAGGCTTGATTTTGTTTATGAAAGACAAAGCTGGAGAACAGAAAGCCCAGAGTTGATAATTTAAGCTACTAAGTAGAAAAAAAAATGTATGAATGTGTGATGACATAAGGGCAGTTGTTCCACTACTAGAAAATGAGATGATAGGATCCTTTGCTTGTGGCAAAAGAAACTATCAGAGTATCTTTTGTTGGAAGAGGGAAGAAGGTGTACTACCCCATCAATTAGGGTAGAGCTAAAAGCCATATTGTAAGAAAACAGAGGTGTTCCCTTGACTGTTACATTAAAATTTTAAAGTTACTAAAGAAAAGAACAGTAAATGAATAATAAGAAATTAAGAAACTCAATATGAAGAAAAAGCATAAACTAACAGGATTATATTTTTGATAGTAATAAAGAGATAAATCTGTCTCAATAAACTTTGAATATTTAAATTACACTGTTATTACCCAAAGTCCATAGTTCACAATCAGTTCATTCTTGTTATTATACATTCTTTGAGTTTGGACAAATATATCATGACATTTATCCACCATTTCAGTAGCACATAGTAGTTTTATTGCCCTAAAAATCGTTTTTACTTTGCCTTTTCATTCCTCTTTCCCTCCAATCCATGGGATTCACTGTTGTTTTAACTTCCTCTGTAATTTTGCCTTTTCTAGAATATTCTGTAGTTTGAGTCTTCCATTCTGTAGTCATAAAATATGTATATGTGTGTATATATATATAAATATATATATGTATATATATATATATTTTTTTTTTTTTGAGGCAGAGTCTCCCTCTGTCACTGAGGCTGGAGTGCAGTGGCATGATCTTGGCTCACTGCAACTTCTGCCTCCCAGGTTCAAGTGATTCTCCTGAGTCAGCCTCCCAAGTAGCTGGGATTATAGGTGCATGCCACCATGCCCAGTTAATCTACATATTTTTGGTAGAGGTGGGTTTTCACCATATTGGCCATGCTGGTCTGGAACCCCTGACCTCAAGTGATCCCCCTGCCTTGGTTACCCAACGTGCTGGGAAAATTCACCAGTAAACCCATCTGAGCTCAGAGTTTTTTATTTTGAAAGATAATTAATTATTAATTCAATTTCCTAAAAGATATAGGCCTATTCAGGTCATATATTTCTTCTTGTGAATGACAGGTTGTATCTTTCAAGGAACTGGTACATTTTGTCTGGGTTATCAAATGTGTGGTTAAAAGGTAGTTCATAATATTACTTTATTATTGTTTTACCTAGCAGGTATGAGGTGATAAATTATTGTGGGTTTAATAGGCATTTCCCTCAAGATTGCTGTTGTTGAGTACATTGACTTTTTGTTGTTGTTAATTGAATCTTTATGTTTTCTATATGTTTTGGTATTTAGACCCTGATCAGATATATATTTTGAAAATATTTTCTTCTATTCCATAAGCTGTCATTTTACTCTGTTGACATTTTTTCTTGCTTGAATAAGCTTTTTCATTTGTTACAATCCCATTTGCCTATTTTTGCTTTTGATTTCTGTGATTTTGGGGTCTGATCTAATAATTTATTGCCCAGACCAATGTCATGAAGCTTTCCCCTGTTATTTTATATTTATAAATCTTATGTTTCAGGTCTTATGTTTAAGTATTTAATCCATTTGAGTTTACTTTTGTATGTAATGTGAGATACAGTTCCAATTTTGTTCTTCAGCATGTGAATATGCAGTTTTCCTAACACTATTTATTGAGGAGATGTCTTTCTTTATTGTGTGTTCTTGACACTTTTGTCAAAGATCAATTGACCACAAAGGTGTGTATTTATTTCTTGTCCTTCCTTTCTGTTCCAATGGTTTATATGTCTGTTTTCATACCAGTACCATATTGTTTCGATTATTATAAGTTTGCAATATAATTTGAAATGAAATAGTACGATGCTTCCAGCTTTTTTAAGGCCAAATAGTAATCCATCATATATATTATATACATACCTTTGTTCAAGATTGCCTTATGTATTTATTCTTTCTTCAAGATTGCAGTGCACTCTAAGGTTATTTTGTGAACTACAAAATCACCTTATTTTTGTATAAGATTGCTTTTTTTTTTTTTGTTCAAGATTGCTTTCTATATTTAAGTCACTTTATGGTTTCATATGAATTGTTTTCATTTTTTATATTTCTGTGGAAAAGCCATTAGGCTTTTGATAGGGATTGCATTGTATTTTTAGGTTGATTTAAATACTATGGGCATTTTCTTCCATTTGTGAACACAGAATATCTTTCCATTTATTTGTGTCTTCTTTGTATTTAATTATCCTTTCCATTCTATTAATGTTTGCTTTATATATTTAGTCATTCCTATGTTGTGTACATCCATATTTATTATTTTTATATCAATTTACTTAAATTTTGTAATTACATAAAAACCTTAATTTTCTCGGGGACAATTTGACTTAAAATCTATTTTGTCTACCATTATTATAATTACTCAACCATTTTTGGGGGTTTATTACCATTTTCATGAAATATCTTCTTTTCCTCACTTCACTTTTAGTCTATTTGTGTTCTTAAAGGTAAAGTGAGTTTCTTACGAGCAGCATATAGTTGGTTGTTTTGTTTTGTTTTTGCAATCCACTCAACCACTTTGTTTTTTTAAATGGAGGATTTAATCAATCACAGTTAAACTAATTATTGATACATTAGGACTTAAGACTTTCATTTTGTTTTCTCGCTGTTTTGTGTCTCCTTTGTTCTTTTATTGCTCTTTTGCTGTTTTGAGATTCCACAGTTTTCTATTGTAGTTGCTTTGATTTCTTACTTTTTGTTTCTTATATATCTACCATAGATTTTGCTTTGTTGTTACTATCAGATAAAACATGACAGTCTATTTTAAATTGATAGAAATTTATCTTGCATATAACTCTACATTTTTACATCCTCACTCACATTGTAAGTTTTGATGTCAAAATTTACTTTCTTTTTATTGTACTCATTAACATATTTATTTTCAGTTAATTTTAATACCTTCATTCATAACTTTTATACTCATGTTTGAAGGGATTTATATACTACCTTATAGTATTAGATTATTCTGAATTTGACTGTATACTTTCCATTGAGTTTCGCACTTTCATATTTTCTTGTGTTAGATTCCTTTCATTTCAACTTGAAAACATTTTCTTTAGCATTTCTTATAAGAAGATCTAGTGCTGATTGCTGGGCAGTCTGTAAATACCCTTGCTGGACCAATTTCTTCCCTACTTCTTCTTGCTTGTAGTTCACAAAATAACCTTAGAGTTCACTGCAAATATAACACCCAGAGATAGAGAGAAAGTGTCAAACAGCCCAGGCATTGTTGCTGTTCCTCCTAGAAAACTGTAGCATTTTGACATAGAGAAGAATTTCCCCAGGTATCCTGTGGCAAGGAAGAGCCCAGGCTGTTCCTCTCTCTAGAAACAAGTGTCCTTTAACACTGTAGTTCAGGGTATCATGTAGCCCGAGGTATATAACCTGTAGTGGGCTGTCTTTCAAGGTCCCTCAGCTATGGCACAAGTGTACCACATGAAGTCAAAACTTCATCCACTTCAGGAAGCTTTTCTTAGCCTTGTATACTGGCTTATAATAACTAATACCCTTCTGTTGAAACATTGCTGCCTATATGTGTAATAAATTCACTTCATATAATTTGTTGCTTTTGACTGTGATCTGTCTAACTGGATGCAGGCAGTTAGTAAAACTGAAACTCATGATGAAATTGACAAAAGTATTCAAACTCTTATTTCTAGTGATTATCATAGTGATGATCTTTGCTTTCCTCCGTGCATTGTTAATCCTCTCTTGAGACAGGTAATTGATAAACCTCTTTTACACTGATGAACTGCCACAGCACTTATTTTTCTAGGAAATTTCTTCTTTCTATTTCATATATGAAACATAGCCAGGCTGAGTGTAGTATTCTTGGTTGTCAAGTTAATTTTTCTTGCAAATAATCCTACTTTCTCCTGGTCTGCAGGGTCACTGCTGAGAAATCTGCTTATAGTCTTATGAGAACCTCTTTTGTATTTGACAAGTTGCTCTTATTGCTTTCAAAATTCTCTCATCCTTGACTTTTGAGAATTTTATTATAATGTGTCTCAGCAACAATTGTTTATATTTAATCTATTTCGGTTTCTTTGGAATTAATGAATCAAGATGTCCATTTCCTCTCCATATTTGAGCAGCTGTCATTATATTCTAAAGCAAGTTTTCTGCCCCTTTCTTTTCCTCTGCTTCCTCTAGAATTCCTATAATGCATAAATTGGTTCACATCATGGGGTCCCATATTTCCTATAGGCTTTCTTCACTCTTTTTCATACTTTTCATCCTTCTAACTGGATAATCTCAAATATCTGCCTTCGAATGCACTGATTCTCCTGCTTAAAATTTCTCTACAAAATTTTTTAATTCACTCATTATATTCTTTAGCACCAGAATTTCTGATTGGTTTGTGGTCTCTCTTTGTTGATGTTCATGCACTGTTTTCCTAAATCACTTAATTGTGTGTTCTCCTATAGCTCACTGAGTTGCTTTAGTTTAAATTCTTTGTCAGTGCATAAATCTCTTTTTTCTTAGGGTAAATTAATTATTAGTGCTTTTTGTTTTATTTTGTTTTGTTTTGTTTTGTTTTGTTTTGGCGGTGTCAGGTTTCCATGATTCTTGGGGCTATAAGTTCGTGTCTGTGCATTTGAAGAAGTAGGCACCTCTCCAACCTTTAATAAGACTGGATTTGCTGAAGAAAGTCCTTCACCAATTAGCCTATCCAGAATTTCTGTGTGGCTATTTGGTGAGGTTAATACGTTGGCTTGCAGCTGGAGTCCTTGGCAGAAAGAACTGATGATTAGGTCAGCACTTGGATGGACCTAGGGTCTGTCTTCATAGGATCAAACCTGAATTTTGGGTCCACAGGTGCTGGCCTGGTGTTAATGTCTATGGATGTGAATCTGCTGAATGAGTCCATGAGGTGGTTCTGGATCCTGGGTTTACAGTGCTGGGCCTGCAGCCTGTGTCAAGGGGTCAGCCTGAAAGCTTGGGTCCACTGGGGCCAGTCTGGTGCTGAGATGGGTCTTTAGCCAACTTGATTCTGCAGATGCTAGCTCAGTATTGAGTTCATGAGGAAAAGTTTGGAGTCTCAGTCCTTGGGGACTTGAGGTGGGTACAGAGTCTAAGTTCACAGGGGCAGGTCTGGCCTGTACCTTGAATTCACAGAGGCAGTCCTACAGTGTGGGTTAATGGAAGCCATCCTACATTATTCTGGCATTAACCTGAACCATAAGAATAGGCCGGACTCAACCTGGACCCACAAGCTTTCACAGACCAAACATGAACCTAAGCTGGGACAAGCTTGGAGATTGAGTAATTAGGTTCTAGCCTGGCTCTGGTGCTGGCTTGCTTCCTGCTTCTACTAGGACCATCTTGAAGCTGAAGCATGACCATAAGGTGAGTCTATGAGGCAGACCTGCATCCTGGGGCTATAGGTGCCCATCTGACCTAGCTGGGGCAAGCCTAGAAGCTAGGTCTGTGGGTGTTATCCTGGAGTCGGGGATGGTGGGAGCTGGCCTGGTACTGGATTGGCCCTAAAACCTTAGGCTGACACTCACCTG
This sequence comes from Saimiri boliviensis, assembly GCF_048565385.1. Taxonomy (NCBI): domain Eukaryota; kingdom Metazoa; phylum Chordata; class Mammalia; order Primates; family Cebidae; genus Saimiri; species Saimiri boliviensis. The sequence goes on from NC_133455.1 coordinate 112,483,061, forward strand.
GACTTTGGAGTATGAAGGCAGCCCTGCACTGGGTTTCACTATGGTGGGCTTGGCACTGGGTTCCATGACAAATTTAAGTGCAGTGAGTATCTCTCCATTCTGGGCAACTAGGGCTTTTGACATGGATAACATGAAAACGCCCTTCCTACCATCTTCAGTGACTTTTATTTCTATACTGCATCCCTGTGCTGTAATCACTAATCTGGTTTCCTTAGCTTTTATGAATATATTTAAACAGTCATTCAAATTGCAGTTTCTTCAAGGGAACAAATGCTAGAAATTCCTGTGATGCCATGTTACTAAAGTTCCCCTGATGTCTTTTAGTTAGTGTTATTGTGGAATATATTTCTCCATCTTTTTATCTTTAACTATGTGTCTTTATACTTAATGTCTTACAGACAACATATAGCTTGGTCTTATGTTTTGATTCACTCTGACAATCTGTCTTTTAATAGATGTATTTATGCCATTTATTTTTAAAGTGATTATCAATATATTTGGATTAATATTTACAATATTATTTATCTTTTTCTATTTGTTTCCCTTGTTCTTTGTTCACATTTTTGTGCTAAATAATAAATACTAAACATGTTTTACTGTGATTATTTTCATTTTAGGTTCAGAATTAGACTCCTGCAATAATAAAAAAATAAAACGATTCTACGATTATGTTTAAGTTTCAAGAAGTGAAGCAGCAATCATAACTGAAGACTTTGTGATTTATGTATCTTTTTGTTGCCTGTTTCAGAAGAATTTTGGACTGTTGGCTATGTCCTTTTATCATGCTCCATCAATGTTGTTTTATTAGTGGAAATTCCAGTAAACCATTTTATTTATTTATTTATTTATTTATTTATTTATTTATTTTTTACTTGAGCCTCTAGACTAACATTTGGTAAAGCATTTCTTTACCTTGGACTCTGAAAGCTTCCAGATTGTGATGGCTATTGAGATATCCTCATCATCAACTTTTTTATCAGGATGTCCTTAGTATGATAATAGAACAAGTCATAAATGAATTTTTAAAATATTATTGTAGGCATGTGTCTTAACTTGTTATTACCCTCCTTCAATAAGTTAAATTATATGGCAGACATTACTCACTAGAAAACAATGAAATATTTTCCTAAGTATAATTAGAAGTTATTTTTAGTAACTTGTATTTGAAGCTGTATACATGAATTCCTGGTTTCTAGCTGCAGTTTCTACCTGACATTTTAATGAAATGCCTGCATTCATGAGGGATCACAATGTGGATATGGCATTCTCTGAACCTGATTTGCTGTCCTTGGACAGTTTATTATTTCATTATCACATTCCGTAAGAAAGGCTAATATTTTTGTTGGGAAGTTCAAAATGTTTACATTTGAACATATTTCCTATAAGATATAAATAAGTTGTACATGTTTTTTTGTGCCAATTTGGCATATGATAAGATTTTATTGTTTCTTAAATATTGTATTTGTGATGATCTCAAACCTTGATTTTTCTACTTACATCTTGGAAATCATGTCTGTCAGACATATTCTGGCCTTATCTGGTAATCTGTTCCTTATTTACCCATTAGCTCCCCATTATTCTTGTAGATCCAGGAACCTCATTCTATTAAATTATTTGTTTTTTAATTTAAGACAGCACCACTGAATTAGAGAATATTTGAGATGGAAGAGGCTGGTCTCTTCCATCCTGGATATAGATTCACACTAAGGGACACTAGTATATAAAGTGAAATACTTATGCCCACTGATTTTCCAGAAATTTATTAATTATTCTAACTAGTAAATTGTCTTCTCTTTTCCTTCATTCAATCCTATTCACTTCCCAACTCTTTCTCTTCTCATTCATATATAATACTTACTATTAATTTATGATTATTTCAAATTTGACTTCACCATATTTTTTCCTCCATGGTCCTATGTCTAGCCTGCTTTTGGTAGTTGTGGTCATGGGACTGGATTTTGGCTCAGTTCTAGTGGAAACGCTGTAAAATTTGCAGACCTTTTCACTTCTTTGACTGATTGGAACGGGTGATGTTGGGAACCATGGAAGCTGTGCTTCCTTGATAAAAAGGCATTAGCCTGGGTTCCCAAAGGACTATGTAAAGGACATCATTAATTTAAAGTGTTAAGAAGAAACAAAACTGTTTAGTCTTTAACCACCTGTTATTTTGCAGTCCACTTGATATCATAACATATTGAGGACTTATTGTCTTATTTTGTTGGCAAGAAATGGGGTTTTTGCCTCTAACAAAGTACCGTGATCTATGGAATTAAAATCAGTGTCAAATGTGATCACATATTATTAAAATATTATAGCTTATTTACTTAGAAATAAAAATACCAAGTTTGCTTCTTCTCTGATTCCATTAAAATGTGAGAAAGTAATACAGTTTTTGAAGCAGGACCTCTTTAAGAATTCAAAGAACTTGGGAAACAAACTATTTTTCCACAGTTTTAGGCTTAACGGGGATATAGAACATTTCAATATTTCTAATTAAACTGAGAGAGTAGGCGATGATAACATCTGTTTTTTTTTTGTAATAAAACCTATTGATGTTGCTGACCTGAATGTTTCTTATCTGCAATAGACAACAAATGAAGATAAGCCAAGTTTAAAAGGAAGAAAATGGAGAAAATGTCACCACCAAATAGCTAGTTTTGTAAGTTTAATATTAATTACTCCCCTAGAATTTTTTCAAGAAACTTTTATTTAACAAACATCAGTTCAATGCATCAATATGAATATTTCAGAGTGTTCAAGAGATATTTGAATATAGATAAGAAATGCACTACAATTGTCTTGTATCTTTCAAAACATATTCTGGTAAAAGATTTAGTCTCCTTAATAGAATCCAATTTTTACGCCACAAGCAAATGGAAATTTTAACCCATTTGCACCCACTTGAATATTTTTCAAGTTTTATTTTTGGTGCGTTTGTCAAAAATGGGAAAGATAAAAATAAAAAGCTTAGGGGAATAACTAGATTAAACACTGCTAATCGTATGTGCAGTAAGTGTAATGGAGCCACCGTGTGGCTAACCTTCGAATACTGACCCAAAAAACACACGAAAAGAAATAAAGCTGGCTATAATAAACAAAGTGGTTTGCAATGTTTGAAATTAAAGAATTAAAAAAAAAAAACAGACACAAATGTTTCATAAAAATCAGTCTTGTTTCTAAGCAGAGGACGGAATCTGCAATCATAGCCAACTCCTGCAGTTTGGCTGTAAGATGAAGGCAGTGTCAACAGATGTGTCTAAGCAAAACAAACACACTAAGAGCTGGTCCTTTTAAACATCTCAGAAGTAAACTAAGCATGAAAAACATAATGCTAGCTTAACTTGTAATTGTGACAATCAGAACCAAAAATTATATCCGGGCTGGGCAAGCAGCACGTGCTCTTCCGTTTCTGTAATTGTGCTATTTATTTTCTCATTTATATATATTTTTTCCGACTAAAGAAAATATTTCACATAACGCTTGTGTTCTTTTTATTACTGTCAGGTTGCGTTTTGTTTCCACAATGCTTAATGTCTACACAATATTGTTTTGTCTTTTGATCTTTTTGGGTGGATTGCAAGTAAAAACACTATTGTTTGATATGGATAATGTATGCAAAAAAATAAGGAATATGGAGGTCGGCCACTAGGGGGAGAGCAAATACAGTTCTGTGATAGCTGGAGAAATTGCTGAAGGGAAATAACATGGATTGAGTCTACTTTCCGTGGGCCTTGAGGTTTGACATTTTTACATGTTATTAGCAATTATGAAATTCTTACAATAGCTTTGAAGGTAGGAGTCATTTGCCCTATTTAAGACTAACTAGCTTTTATGATGCTCCAAAATGTTGTGATTCGTGCAGCAGAGTTAGAAAACGTTTGAGCTTAAATTCCAATCCAGGCTTGTATTCTTACTTCCCAGCCAGAGTTGCTCGAATTTTCTGATAATAGCGGGCAGAAACTGAAAAAAAAAAAAAAGTGACAACAGTGGGGAAAAAATAGTTTTTCTATTGCTTTCTGACATCCCCTCCCCAACACACGCACATAAACATCTGCATACACATTTGCTCGCACACGTGCACACTGAGACCAGTGACTGTGTGAGTGAGATAGATCAGAAATGGACAGGGAGGAAATCATTAGAGGTGGGATCAGGAGTAGTAACCTGCAAGCCACTGACCAGAGTCTTCCAATGTGACTGATCCCCTGATAGAAATGGGCTCAACATGGAAAGAGCAGAGAGGGACAGAGGTGAGAAGACGTGCTCGATTTTCTGCAATTGTGAGAGATTGAGGATCTGGATAAATTTAGCTTCCATTACACTTTATATATTTTTAACGTTTTTTGTATTGTTATAATCTTGCTTAAACAATGTCTATTAATGTGTAGTTTAAAGCTGCTTAAAATGGCATCTTTTTCAAATTTTGTTTGGGGAAATACAATGTTAAATGAGGTGGTATATCAAAATATTGTCACCTTGTCACAAATCTTAATGGATAAAGGTCAATTTGCTAGGGAGATGTTCTAAAAACTTTCTCTATTAGAATATCAGGTTTTCTTTCAGTTTTCCTGTAGGAAAGAGATAAGGATATATCTGACGTCTTATGTTTGACAATAGTTAACTTATTTTTCCCTATGTTGTGCCACATTCGATTACAGAAACTTTTCTAGTTACTGATTATAACTGGAATTATTTTTATTGAGCATAATTTATTTTTAAAAAACTAGTTTGAGTATAGTTTCTTTAGTCTTCCAAATAGCCTGACAGCCACCTGAAAGTTAAATGGATATATATATATTTAAAAACCCTGATGTCTTATATAGTAGAAACAGAACATCTGCTTTCAGAGAATGCATTTGTGACACCACTATTATAGAATATTACAGAGAAAAAGGTTTTAAAAGTATGTAACATTTGCAATACAATACTCTCCTTAACTGTGTAAGAGAAAAGTTTAATTAAATACAAGAAAAAAAGAATGTGTTGTTATTTTCTTACTGTTTTTCTAGATACCTGGAACGTTGCAGATCAAATTCTGCTACCAAAAAATGCTTAGAAAGTGTATTATCTGCTACCAGAACACACATACACACTTTTAAAAACAAAGAAAGCAAAAGGCAAGTCCCAACTGATTTCAAGCTTCCTTATTTCAAACACTATTTAATGTAAAAATAATTTTACTGCAGCAAGATTTTGCAATCTACATTATTCACCATATAGGAGTCAATAAGCATAACTTCAATTATATATCTTTTCTTCATTTGCTGTTGCATAATAGCCCTGGTGCTTAAATATAGTATAACCTTATTTTCTTTTTAATTTGGAGATGTATTGATGTTCCTGTGATAATCACATCTCGATAATCACAAAGCCATGATTGAATACAGCTAGATGCCTGTGGCATATTAGGTAGATTATCTTACTCAGCATCTGTTCCACTTCCTAGTGTTCTGCCTTATGTACTATACAGATAAAAGCTACAGATTGCATTTCCAGGACTACAAAGTACATCCAGCAAGAGTTCTGGATGTACTTTGGTTCTATTAATCAGGTATACTCATATAAGACTCGAATTCAGAACTAACCTAAGTAGCGAATGGTGCCTAACATCAGTTTGGCTAGTGAAGTGTAGCTCTGGAACTATTTGTTCTGGTGGAGCATCTTTATTTTTGGATCACAGCCCAACGTGTGTTCCCTATACAGGAAACTGTAGTGGTGGTTTTCTGATCTCCATATTCCAGCTGAGATTGCGTGATCATAGAATCAGAATTTGGGAGAGCAGCATCCTACTTTAGTTTCCTGATTTTGTCAGAGGCAGAGCAGTGGTCAATTCTGTGATGTGATATTGAAATTATTCAAGAAGGCCCAAACGACAGTCTCCTCTTCCAGAACGTCTAATGATTTTGTTAGTACTTCATTTCTATCAAATACCGTTCTTCATCAAATAGTTAGAGCAGGTTCTGTGAGCCACAAACAAATCCCAATTGATGTTGGCACTTTCACACAAAAAGGCTAAGTGATAAAATGAGAAAAAAATCAGAAAAGATTTCTAAAGTCTTTTGCACAAATTACATGTCAGAACAGAGTATCGGTTAAAGATGATAGAGAGCGAGAGAAAGAGAAAGAGAGAGAGAATAGACAGGCTACATAGCTAGATCACTTCATCCTAAGAAAGATGCTCCATCTGGGAACTACAACAGAGTGAAGAATTTGAAAGGATTTAGGAGGTAAATCTGAGTCTGCTCAAGGGCAAGCATTATTTAGTCTCTGCAGTCTAATTTTAGTTACCTAGGAAAGCAAACTCTCTGCTTATTTATCACCTGTTTTTAAAAGTAAAAAAAATACCCAGTAACATTTGTCTCCACAAAAGAATGAGAGTATATTTCTAATCAGTATCGCTTTGTTTTGTTATGAGAAATCTGCAAAAGCGTTAGTCCAAAGTTACTGTTTTCTAAATCTTAGGATCACAGGTTTGGGAATCCCCTAAGGTGGTCTTTGACAATCTGAAATTAAAGACAATAAGTTGCATATATAAATATGAAAACCTTTCAAGTGAGTGGGTAATATCCTAATGTGGGTGATCTCTAGACACTCAAAAGGTCCCATTGTCAGAAGAAGATCGAGAACCAAAGAGGATTCTGAAGACCATGCATAAAAATCATGTTCTCTACATTTTAGTCATACTTCCTATGAGAAAATATCTATGTTCATATGATATTGCATTTCATTTGTATCAAAATTTTGTATAAAGCATTCATAATATTCATTGGATTTTCACAATAACCTCATGGTACAACTATTTATTTCTATTCTATGTCCAGTTTAAGTTAGGAGGCCAAATGCTTGCATTTATTTATTTGTTACTCTGTAGAGCCAGATTTGAAATTACAAAAGTCATTGATTTACTCAAATATAAACAAAGTCTTAAGTTTATGGAAACCTACAGAATTATTTTCTGTGATTTGCAATAACTGTTACTTATTATTATTATTATTATTATTGAGACAGAGTTTCGCTCTTGTTACCCAGGCTGGAGTGCAATGGCGCGATCTTGGCTCACCGCAACCTCCGCCTCCTGGGTTCAGGCAATTCTCCTGCCTCAGCCTCCTGAGTAGCTGGGATTACAGGCACATGCCACCATGCCCAGCTAATTTTTTGTATTTTTAGTAGAGACGGGGTTTCACCATGTTGACCAGGATGGTCTCGATCTCTTGACCTCGTGATCCACTCGCCTCGGCCTCCCAAAGTGCCGGGATTACAGGCTTGAGCCACCACACCCGGCCCGTTTCTAATTATTTTTTAAAAATTTAAATCAATAAAGTAATTGCATGATGGCCTAATGTGGATGAATCTCATAATGTTGAGTGAAAGCAGAGAAACATAGTATATAATTTCACTGATGTACATTTCAAAACAAATCTGTGTTGCTTCTTTTGAAATAAGGAGGGCTGGTCATATTTGGCAGGAGCGTCAGAAGGTTTCCCTGGTATCAGTAATGTTTTAGGTTTTCACTATACGCTTTGTTCTTTTGAATGATGATTTGTTTCACTTGCACTAATCATTTATACTTTTTAAAATTTATCTGTGTTGTACTTCAATAAAAACTTTTTTTCCAATTCCTAAATAAGAAAGGTATTTATATTTAAATGCTCCAAATATTGTTCCCAAACATTACATTTATGTTAATTACTTGGTTAAACTCTGTGGTTTTCCCTGTCTTTCACTATGTTTTTCTTTCTACCTTAAATCCCTTTAATATTCTTCTTAGAAGGATCATTTGTATTTAATTACTGTTGAGGTCACACCTACTATTCTAAGAAAAGAAGTCCCTTAAGACATTTGATCTGGGCATTTGTTAAAGGAAGCCTATGGGCTTGCTTGTAGGCCAGGTAGAAAGTGGGAGGTAACAGTGTTCTGAATTGATCTTTCGTTTATTTGATCTTTTATTCATTTACCATTTGATCTTTCATTTATTTGGCATCATCTTCATCATTTCCAAGGCTTAAAAAAATCTATAAAATAGATTTTACACTGTGTGTCTAGAATTTTTTTCTGTCACATGCCCCAGATTTAAGAGGAGACTTAACCTGGTAAATTTTGTCCTGACGTTTTCTACGACTTTGCAGACTGACTATGCAAGATTGGAATTTCAGATGCTGCTTCTTTCTAGGAACCAACACCTAAATTTGAGAAAATGTGCGATTCGATGATCTAGTATTTGTCCTTAGAATGATGCAGGCCTGAAAACTTAAATTTTTCATTTAGCTGAAAATAGAGTGTACAAGAATACATATCCTTATTTTTTTTTTTACAATTGATACTGATATTTTATAAATCTTTTAAATTTAGTAAAATAAATACTTGTATCTAGGTACAATTTAGACCCTTTAAATACATTTTTAGAAATAGTCTTAATCCTCAACTACAGCTTAATCCATTTTATATTTTTTCTAACATGATATCAATTTAGTATCACTCATATTTGCATATATAGAATGTTAGCTTAGGAACTGTCAACAAATACATCAAAATCCTTTCAGGTCAGTTCTCTCAATTTATCTTCTATCCATCATAACCATACTAGGTACACTTTTTACATCAAGTGAATGAGATAAGTAAATGCTTTTCCATTTACTTATCTTTTCCAGTCATTACTGATCAAAATAATTAGCAACCTCAAATAAACTCCAAGGCATTTAATTCATTTTTTATGATCAATTACAATGTTGACTTGAGTTCAACTTAGGGAACATTGCAACCTATAATGCCCTCTCAAGTACTTACAACTCATGTTGTTATGTTACAAGATCTGAGAATTTTTCAGAAATAACACTTGGTTAACTTTATTTGAGCATTTTCTAAATTTATCTGGAATAGAAATTTTATTTTATAAAATGCTTCTTAACATCCTGCTTATACACACTCAGAATTCACTTTGAGTAGCTCTGATATAGATGACTTAAGAAGAACTGCTCACTTCTACTGCTTCCCCAACACTGGATAAGGGTGCAGGGCACAGAGCTACATGCTCTTGCATATATCCTCATGAAGCTTACATGCTAATGACATGCTTTATTCTTACCCACTTCTGGCAATCAAGAAAGAGCTAATCTTTTATAGTATGTGAAAAGTCTTACATAAGTCATCTTCCCCACTCCCATATGCAATTTCTGTGATAAGGAATATTTACAATTTTGAAATGAAACTTGCTAATTATTAAGTTTAAAACATAGGCAAATGTACACTTTAGAAAACTTTTCAGTTTTCTTAGCCGCAGTTACCAATGTTTGTGTTATGATTTTGATGGGAAAGGGTATTTGGACATGTATTTAACTACTCATTAGTCAGAAAGAGCAGAAGGGAGTAAAATTAGAGGAAACCAATAAGTTGTTCAAGGTATTCCAACTAAAACAATGACCTTCATGTTGCCCGACCCAAGGGCATTTATTTACCTTATTATCAATATTTATGTAATATTTATACAAATGATACTCCCCAGACTTGTGCAATGTGTTGAAAATTATCAAAGAAAATATTCATAATATTTTTGGATACTGTGTAAAGGAGAAACTTCATAGAGTGAAATGGTTAAGAGCATGTACTCAAATATTGGTAGTGCAAGTTACTGATTGTAGAGGCACTCTTTCTGTGCCTCACTTTTGTGATCTGAAAAATGAACACAGTAACAGCATTTAAATAATATAATGTCAATTAATGTATCTGATATAATGAGTGCATTTGTCTTAATTCTAATGCTTAGAACATATTTTGGAGTCATTATATTTTGGAGTTATGAGATGAATTGATAGCTGTAATTCATTCATTAGCTCAACCAATACATGGGGCTTACAATGTGCTTTGGATAGTTCTGAGAACTAAAAACACCACTGTGATGTAATGACCGTGTTCCTGCTCTCAGGAAGTTTCTACTATAGTGAGAAGAAGGTAGACAATACATAAACAGTGTGTGATAAGAGGATTGAGACTCAAATGATAAGATGCTTACTATATGAGAAGCTAAGTAAATGGCAATTGTAAATAAAATTCTGCTGTGAGAATACAAATATGTAAAATGAACTGTGCAGGTAAGTGTTTAAGTATTTACCAGCAAGAGAAAGCAGAAGAGAGTAGAATAAATGAGTGCATTTGAGAACCAGAAAAAAAGTGTGGCCGGACATTAGTGAGCTTGGTAAAATGAAATAATTAGTGAATAAAACAGAGATGATCCTACTCATGTGGGTGTCATCAACTGGTATAATATTAACATCTTAATTTTAGGAAATCTCATTAATTTGAAAGAATGTTAAATGAAGCTAGTATATTGGCCTTCAGAATTTTAAATTAAATCAGTTAAGTTATTGCCTGGTAGGGAAAAATTAATACAGGTGCTGTTTATAACACTCAGCATCTTCAAGTGTGTTTTCTCATCTATAAGACAGAAACAGTCACAATTATTCTGTCTATTTCATAAGGTTATTCAGATAATAAAATCTGATGATATATCAAGAATATTTTGCAAAGTAGAAAATGACAAATTATTGGAAGTTATTCAGATGAATATCTGATATTTTTCCTATAAGGTGATTTGCTGCCTCATCTTATTCTGGTCTATTACTATTTCATTGAGGCCTACCTTGCAATACCGTTTGAATATTAAAAACCACCCTTGTCAGTAGCCATCTACCTTATATGATTTTGTATATTTTTTTAATAGCGCTTACACATTTATAACCTCCTATCCAACTGAATAAAGGTAGAGTTTCTGCTGTACACATACACTGCCTTTTCCCCTGTGTCTAGAACAGTACCTGCCACAAAACAAGTAGTCAATAAATATTTGTTGTATAAATGAGCCACTGGGGAAAAAAAAATGACTTAGTTTCCAAACCACCATTAACTTCATTATAAGATCATTTTTTGCATTGTTTGTCAACATAGGTTAAAAGAGACAAGAAAGACAGTTATACTCAATGTCTAAAAAAGACTTTTCAAAGAGGAACAAAGACTGCCTTGGGGGCAGAGACTACTCTTGATGGTCTTGACACAACATTAAAGCACTTCTCCAACTTATAGTTCCTCCATTCATAGGGTCTTCATAATTCTACTTGTTTACCCTACTTTACACACTGGGTAAAAGGATAAGATTAGTACAGAGTATGGAAGCTCTTTGAAATTACCCAACTTATGCGAATATAAAGAATATTGTTATGAAAAAGATAACTGAGTAAAAAAAGTAGGTATATAGACATCAAGTGCTCTGCTTTGAGCAGAAGTACCACCTTATTTAACAATTACTTAACCTAAGTTAGCCTCAGCACAATTATCTTACTATTTTGCTTGAGGAAAAAATACCACAACTACTTCCCAACTGAAATAATGATCCTATTTTTAAAGTTGTTTAGCATATACAGCATTTCAACCCTAATGGTAGGATTTTGCTCCTTTAATCAAGGTAGTATATTAAATGCATGAATAAAGGGTTTTTTTTAATGCTTAGCAAATTATGCTAGTAACTAGTTTATAATTTGTGATGGCGCATGATTCTGATAGTGAAGAAATTTCATTACAGGTAGGTTGAAAAAGCAGAAAGCATGTGCATTTGCATGTCTGGATGCAGGTAAATAAATAGTAAAGCTCCTTGATAACAGAGCCCATTATAATTTGAATAAGATTATATTCTCCCTAGGAGAGATAAAGGGTAATGAAAGACAATTCAGAGCTAGTTTGTTATGACTTCATCAAATACCTCAGCCTCAAGCTGATAAAACTCCCTGGTATCGCTCCCTTGAGACATCAACGGCAACGATGCTGCCAACCATTTGCAGTGATTTCCAAGATCATTAATATCACCATTTAAATGAGTTTGTGATGTATATAACACAGAGTAGAGCCAGAGGTGAAACTACTACATACGCTTTCATAAAACCATAATAGGTGAGTTATGGCAGATAGTAAAATGAATTGTATTCAGCCTGGACAGATGCAATGTCAAGATAATTTCCTATTGAAGCTAACAATGAGTTTTAATGACAAATAAATTATGTTACTTATAAAAACTCAGAAGTATATGATAACTTTAATTGCTTTTTTGCAAGTACTAATTATGTTGACTCTTCACAAATTATATTCATATTTATTCTTTTTCTTTCAAATATCAATTCCTTATGTGTAATCTTCCCTGACCATAATCTGCAGATAGTTATTTCTAAAACAGATGATCTCCAGATTATACAAAATGTGGTAGAGAAAATGATACTTCATTTTGTTTTGCTTGTTTTATGATAGTATATTTTAGTAAGATGAGGCTCTATTTTGTTGGCATACATTAAGGTATGACATTAAATATGCAATACATTTTTAAGTACATAAATAAGTTAAAAATTATGAGACTTTCTAATTTTAAGGAAATATCTAAAATTAGACATATTAGCTGGATTCTGAAAGATATCACTTTGAAAATCATTTTTAACTTTAAATCCATGTTGCTTTATTAATTTCCCAAAACTTAGTGTCTAGATAGCTTTTAGCACCCAATTTGCTTCTTTATGATTAACTATGACTGCAACTCAATAGAATGTACCATTTTAAAGAGAAAATTTTAAGGGGGGAAACAAAATACTAAATTTTTGAAAAATACAACAGTTGTTAATGAAAAAATCAAAAAAAGATCACTACAAGATATAATATTCTTTCAGAATAGAAATGTCTACTAAGATATAAATTATTTCACTAAATAAGTAGTCATGTTGTATAACAAGTAGAACTGTTTAACTTTTTCCACATATCTATGTAAAATAAATCTAATTGCAATAAGAGTTAGACTATTCTGATATGTTATGAAAGCACATAGAGTTTATAATATATCGGCCAACACACGTATCATCTCATTTTTGTCATCATGTTTTTCAATTATGTCTATTGCAGGTAAAAAAAATAAAATTATCATGTCCTGGTAAAGCCCACTCCCCTTAAATAGACCGAGTTTGGATGAAGTTGCTTGTGAATCCAAAAGCTGTGTTAATCAGTAACATTTAACAGCTTACTTTTTGAGGGGTGAAAGCTAACTTCACTGAGTAAACATTCTTCTGTTTTTATCTGACCTCTGCCTGCTTCTGCTTTGCCATTTCTTCAGCTTCTCTGGTCAGGAAGCAGTTTTTCAACCACCTATTAGTCAGCTCTATTCATAAACAAGCATCTCTTCAGTTTTCCAAGCCTTGGTTTCCTGCCCCAGTGGGGAATCCTTGATTTTGCTCTGACCCGTACTTCAACCCAATTACCTATTGTACCCTCAGCTCATTAAACTTGCTCTCAAACTTCAGTCCCCAGAATGAATTGTTTACCAGGCTCAACTCTGACTTACTGGCTCTGAAACTTGACTCACTGGGCAGCTCATGCCTGGATTGCAGAAGCTGGCAGTTGTGCCCTCACTGCCCCACCAGGTCTCCCGTCCAGACAGTCTCCTGATTATCTAAGGCCTTTCTTCGGCTCTCTAGACTAACGCTTTCTAGTGCTAACATGAAAGTCATCTTGTAGTTATATCCAAAAGACCCTGCCAGAGGTGTATGACAATAGTTCCGCACACATTTCGTGCTTTATCAAATTTACATCATTCCATCATTAGAGAATATATCCTATAGTTTTCTGTTTCTATGCTTTCAGTTACTCATGTTTATTCTTCTGCTTAACATATAGTTGGCATCTAGTTGTTTCCTCCCTCTTTTTCTCCATCATTTTCAATCAATGGTTAATTCCAAAATATTTTATTTATTTATTTATTTATTTATTTATTTATTTATTTATTTATTGAGACAGCCTTGCTCTGTTGCCCAAGTTGGAGTGCAGCGGCATGATCTCAGCTCACTGAACCCTCTGCTTCCCCGGCTCAAGCAATTCACGTGCCTCAGCCTCCCGAGTAGCTGTGAATACAGACATGCACCACCATGCCCAGCTTTTTTTTTTGTTTTTGTTTTTGTTTTTGTATTTTTAGTAGAGATGGGATTTCACCATGTTGGTCAGGCTGGTCTCTAACTCCTGACCTCAGAAGATCCACTCATCTTGGCCTCCCAAAGTGCTAGGTTTACAAGCGTTGAGTCACCATGCCCAGTCTCTAAAATATTTTTGCAATTGTTTCTTTCCTACAGCCCTATTACCATTGCAGGCTTTCAGGTCCTTCTTTCTACTTAGACTGCTACAGGGGTCTCCTTACTAGTTTTCTTGGCCTCAGTCTTACCTCTCTGAAAGTCATCTTCCAAACAATTTCTACTTTAGCTTTTCTAAGTTGTTATTAGATCTTATCAGAATCTTTAAACGTATTTCAAATGCTCCTTGCTTCTTACAGAAGAAAAAGAAAAATCAGAAGATAGTCTTAAATTGCAGTGTCTTTACAATTTATTGTACAAATTAGACACTTTTTTTTTTTTTTTTGAGACGGAGTTTCGCTCTTGTTACCCAGGCTGGAGTGCAATGGCGCGATCTCGGCTCACGGCAACCTCCGCCTCCTGGGTTCAGGCAATTCTCCTGCCTCAGCCCCCTGAGTAGCTGGGATTACAGGCACACACCACCATGCCCAGCTAATTTTTTTTGTATTTTTAGTAGAGACGGGGTTTCACCATGTTGACCAGGATGGTCTCGATCTCTTGACCTCGTGATCCACCTGCCTCGGCCTCCCAAAGTTCTGGGATTATAGGCTTGAGCCACCGCGCCCAGCTGAAATTAGGCACTTTTATGAGCAAAACTATTGATAGTTTTGTCACTACCAACAGGAATACATCTAGTCAAAATAAACTATATGGTTGCCCTGGATAAGATGTTTGTTATGGTATCTGTTTCCTACTTCAGTTTCAGCTTTGCTGATCCCAACCTCAAATTTTGCGTTCAAGTTTTATATCTCGCAGTGCTTATTATATTGCTGTTTAGTGATTTTTTTTTTCTGTCTGGTAGACTCTTGAACTTTTTCTGTCTAATAGACTTGGAACTTTCCATTTACCTAGGAGAAAAGGTTTATTTTTACTTTTCATTTCTGCAAACTTAGATTAATGATATAGTTAGTAATAGTAAATATAATTATAAATATAAATATAGGTAGAGAGAGAATGATATAAAGAGGATACTATACTTAAAGTAAGGAACTTTACAGTTAGTGGGAGAGATAAGTAGAGAATATTGTATTAAAAGAGAGCATATTCTAAAGCAGTCAAGGAAGCTTTAAGAAAATAGGTGAAATATGTACCTGACCTTGAGTTTGAACAAGAGTTCGGTAGGGTGACCAAGAGAAGAAGTCATCAATCTATGCTTCCTTTACTGACGGGATGAAAAGGGACCCCATTTATTCAGCTAAACCATCAGAATCAACTCTGGTCATCAATGGGATTCAGTATAAAGATTTATTAAATGGGAAGTTTCTGAAGGTTATTGCATAGTAATGTCCTCTAGTGCTAGATAAGTTTGATGAAAAAAAAAAAACAAAAATCAAAAATTTCAATGTGAGAAATTATTTAGTCACAAAGAGAAACTTGCTAGAAATTTTGAATTTCAGCTCTACTACATTTCATCTTTTAAGAAAAAGGAAAAAAGAGAGGAGGTGCAGAAGTGGATAAGAATATTTTTCCCATATGTCTGTTTGTATCCATCATGAGCATGTGTACACAGAGAAACACATACATACTCAGATTCTTGCATTTTAAAACCATATTTGGCTTGTCAAATTTGGAAGTTTGGTCTGCATGTAATTATTCACATGTCTTAAAATTACATTGTGCATATATAATTGTACATGTTATGTGTTTAGGTATCTGATATATGAAACATTTCTTTTTCCCTATGTTGTGGCAAATTATATAACACTAGCACTATGAAGCACAGATATTAATTGTTATGCATCTATGCATTGCGATTTCTATTAAAATTATAGAATTTATACACTGTAAATAAATACAAAACAATTTAATTTTATCAATTTAGTAGAAATTCTCAGAAAAAAATCACACAATAAGAAAGACAGTCTGAATTTAAAATGCGTTCAAAGAAAGAAATTCGCCTACCATTTTAAAAACCTTGACATTTGTGACATGCACATCCCTGAAATAGAAAACACACACAAAATGTCTATCAAAAAATAATGCACTGAACTTTTGACATGAATTGGCACAAACATGACATTTTATAAACATTACAAAAAAAGTTAGTAGAAAGAGTTTTGATGCATAAGTATTTGGTAACCTGGCCTTTATGAGTTGGGTCAGTATTCACATAATGTGTACTTATTTCTACACTTTATCGTAGCAAAAGCAATATTTTATCAATAGTGGATAATCCAAAAACAAATTTAAAAAATTATTTAGTCAATTACCTTATTAATTCCACAAAAGGAAGCACTTGCTTATCTAAAAAATTATGCTAGCTTTTCTGTTATTTACTAGTAAAGTAAGTATACGGGATTGCTGGTCACTTCATTGAAGAAACAAACAAGGTAGAAATCTTAATCTATCTTTCTACAAGATTAAGTTAACTAGCTAATGCACTGGCTTCCATAAAACTGTAAAATCATTTATTGTTTATACTGTTACCAATCTGTTTTTTTTTCTGTGATCATAAACTGATTAGATAGCATAAGCATATCATGTTTTAAAGATCTGATTCACAGTCTATTCAAGCAGATTACAGTTGTGATCTTTAATATTTGATCTGCATGAATCTTCATTTAAAAAATTAAAAATGAAGAAAATATGTGATCAGACATTTTACCAAAGAAAACATATGGATGGCAAAAAGCACACTAAAAGATGATAAACATCATTAGTCATTAGGAGAATACAAATTAAAACCCCAGCTAATTATCACTACATATTTATTATACTGTCTAAAATTTAAAAAGATTTTTCATACCAAGAAGTGGTAAAGATGTAGAGAAACCATAACTCTTCTATGTAGTTTATGGAATGTAAACTTGTACTACCACTTTGGGAAAGTTTAGTAGTCTATTAAAACATAAAGTCTGGGCATAGTGGCTTACACCTGTAATCTCAACACTTTGGGAGGCAGAGGTGGGTGGATTAATTGAGGCCAGGTGTTTGAGACCAGCCTGAGCAACACTGCAAAACTCTCTACTAAAAATACAAAAATTAGCTGGGTTTTGGGGGCATGATGGTAATCTCAGCTGTAGTCCCAGCTATTTGGGGGGTTGAGGCATAAGAATTGCTTGAACCCAGGAGGCAGAGGTTGTAGTGAGCCAAGATTGTGCCACTGCACTCCAGCCTGGGCAACAGACTGAGATGTCTGTTTCAAAGAAAAGGCAAAGACACACCTACCATAAGATGTGCTCCACTCCTAGATGTTCATCTAAGAGAGATGAAAGCATATGCACGCAGAAACACATTTACACAAATGTTCATATTTGCTTTATTTGTAATAGTCATAAACTGAAAACAAAGCAAATGAAGAGTGTGTATACATTTTAAAAAATTGAGATATAGCCATGTAATTAAATATTACTAGGCAATAAAACAAATGAACGATTTATATACACTATGACATGGGGAAATAGTAAAATAATTATGTTGAGAAAAATAAGTCAAGAAAAAGAATATGATAAATTATTTTATTTATACCAAGGTCTACAAAATGACAAGTAGACTGTAGTGATAGAAAGCAGATCCCTTGTTGCTTGGGGGTGGGAGAGTAAGGGTAGGAAAGAGTGGGAAAACAGTAGTACAGAAAGTCAAATTGGAAAGTGATGGCCAGTTTCATCATCTTCACAGTGGTAATGGTTTCAAAAGGGCATACATATGTTAACACTTTTAGAAATATACAAACTTAAATATGGGCAGTTTATGGTATGTTACCTGTAGAGGGATATGAGTCAATGGAATTGGAGGAAAAGAGCAGCCTATCAGAGAGATGTGGTCATTCATGGGCCATGGCATCTTAGTGTATCAGTGATATACTAAGACAACCAGAAGACGTGGAAGCACTCCTATTGCAGATATCAAGGAACTTGGGGGTGTCTTCTCTTTGCAAAAATGGAAGATTGGCTCATAGTGAAGAAGCTTCAAAAAACTTAATTTTCATTTTTTATCATGAGCAAATTGTCTTCCTGAGATTCAGAAGTATCCTGTTTAAACAAAAATAATTCCCAGAACCCTGTAATAGTTGCCTGGAGCCAATTTTATTTCTTAAAAGTAATCATTCAATAAATAAATACAAATTATATTGCAGATTTATGATTACTTTGATAATATGCACAAAGATTATTCTTTTACCTGATTTCCCAGAACAAAATAACACATTTTGTTTTGCTTTCACAATAGAAATTTTGCTTCACATAGAGACCATTTAGAAAAGGGATTTTAACCTTTATAATCTGACAGAATGGATTGTTAAAGAGTAAGAAAATATATTACCCAATAAACGCTTTCTGTTTTGTTTTATTATAAAGTGTTTTTTAAGGTATATAGATTGCCATAGGCCATGTTAATAAATTTCAAATGATGTAGCTATTTTCTTTGATATATAGGTTTAGAATTTTCTCAAAGCACAGTGGTGTGCTTACTGTATACAAACTGATTGGCAGGTAATCCCTTCCATCCTGGTTTAATTAAAAACTCTGGACCATCTCCTTTTTAATATACTAGGTTTCCAGATTTGTGCTTAATGCTTCTACCTGTTTAATCAATATGATGTCAAATACTGAAATACTTATTTTTCTTTTTTACCTAGTTGTTCTTTGTTTACTGTATTCTCAATTTTTTATCTGGATTTGTTTTTGGGTAAGAACTACACAGAGCCAAAGGATGGTTAAAACTTGAGACTGAGATTCATAAATCTAACTTTTTTTCTTTGTCACAACTGACAGTAACCTTGAGGAAATCACTTAATCTCTTTGTGCCTCCATCACTTCACTATAAAACTTGGATAATGATACTTATCTCACTGGCTAAGAGGGAGATGTTAATGTTTGTAAAGCCTTAGAGATCTTTAGATAAAGTAAACTAGCCCAGAATTGCTAACATAAAGAAATCATCATTGTTATATTCCTTTCTCTAATAATTTCAAGGTATATGTAAATGGATCATTGCAAGTACTTCATTAATGCTACTTTATTTAAATCAGTCACTGAAAATGTAATATAGTAGATGTAGAAGGATTTTGCTGTAATACATATAAATTGCTCCATTAAAATGAATAAACTTCCTTTTTACCTGACACTCTTTGGGGACAAGATTCTCATATAAATAAATATACTTTTATAGAATATATCTCAGCACCTGCCTTACATAGATAAAGAGAATCACAACTTTGTATTGTTCTTATTTCTCAATTTCCAGTATTTTAAAATTAACTAAATATTAAGTATTGAAATATATAATCATCTAGAATCTTCATACTATATACTTCATGTTTTCTCAAATTGTATATTACTTTTATTCAGATGATATCATCTACTCCAAATAAAGGGTATATGTGTTAAGAAATGTGTCGTCCCTCTCAGGTTTATTCTCCAAAATAAACCTGTCTTTGACTGTTAAAAAAAAAGAAAAAAGAAAAAAGAAAAAAAGAAATGTGTCTCAGGAGATAACAGTGATAAACTGTGCAGAGCCTCTACACTCGATGCTACATTATGGTGAAAAACACAATAACATCTGATACAGATGCTGAGAAGATGTGACAATCTAGTACAAACTTTAAAAGGCACAGAAAAAGATTGACTCTGGAGAGAGAATCTGAGAAAGCTTTATGACCAAGAAGTGAATTTAAGATGGGTCTAGAATGATAGGTGTTTAGGGTGAGTTTGGGGGAAGGAAACATAGGAGGTCAAAAATTATCTTTCCAGGCAGAGGTGACAATTTTAGCTGTGGATTCAATGGAGATTATAGGATTCAAGGATAGCAGAGGCCAGATGCAGCCCATAACCATGGCAGTGGGTGAATGAATAATGGTAATGAGCAGCAAGCATAGGATGGCCAGCAGGCGGCAGTAACACACAATAGCATGCGGGGAGGGCTAGTAAACCATTTTGTTATTAGAAGTGAGAGAGATGGGTGGTCAAAGAGAGTGATACTTGATTAAACCACAGCAATGATCAGCAGCAGCTGAGCAGAAGGCTGATGTCAGTCACCACAGTGGAAAATTATGATCTGATCTCCTGATGTTGCAACAGATCTCCCAAAGGCTATTGGATAGAAGTCAATAACCTAAGTAGCAAAGGGAAAAAGAAAAGTGATGATGGCCCTCCATTAAAGAGAAGGAACACAGAGGTCAGAGGGCAAATGGATCCTGCCCGAAGTTTGCCTCACGGAAAGTCTAATGGATGTAACCACCGGTCTGTGGTCATTTCTCTCGTCATGGGTTTGTAATAAGAATAAATACAGTTAAAAGCTGGGGGATCCTCATACTGGCTCCGTACAATATAAGAACTACGTCTTTACTGTAGGGAAGGCCAAGTTGAAACCTGTAAAATTGTACTCACATTCTTGACCCAAATAAAAAGTCAGTATAATATTTCAATTTGAATGGCAGTGACTAATGTTTTTCTCAAAGATTTAAAGAAATTAGATGTAGTAGTCTCATCATATCACAATTTAATTCACCAATATGTCCTCTGGTTCAACAAATGACAGAAATCTCTTTTTAACATAACTCTTAGTTTCAATCATAGCTGATATGCTGTATCACAGCCACAGCTGATATAAATTTGATACTAGAACAAATCAAGAAAACCTCTGGGATTATATGCAACTATTCATTCTTTGAATGTGTTTTCTCATCACTATGAAAAAGAAAAGTAGAACAATGCATTGCTTTGGAATGGACAGGAATACACTATTATTATGGTGCATCATCACATAATTATATTCTTGCTCTTTGTTACAATACAGTCCCAAAAAATTTCCGATCATCTGCATATTCAGTAAAACCTCAAATTACTCTCTCATATTGATGACATCATTTTCTGTATATATCAAAACCAGGAAATTGAAATAACTCAGGCAAATAAGAGATATGAGCACTAAATGGTACAAAATAAATCCTACAAAAATACAGGGGACTAGCTTATCAGTGAACATTGTAGAAGCATAATGTTCTGGCATCTCCCATCTGAGGTAAAGGACAGTTATTGATCCTTGTAACTCCTATCTCTAAGATAGATGCACAGTGAATGGTGGATCTCTGAGGAGTTTGAAGACACCAATTCAGCTTTTAGAACACATTCAGGTTTTAGAACAAAAGGTATTTGTGGTAAAATGAGAGTACCACATGACATGTCTGGTAATTACCAAGGAAAATTCTAAGAATGTAGTGTCCCTAGGTTACCGGTCCAAGGCCATGTCCTCTGTCTCAGATAACTATTCATTCAAATACCAACTTCTGGTGTGCAAATGGTCCCTTATAGAGACTTTATATAAATATACACATAGGCATCTATTAAAGGATATAGGCACTGTTTCATAGGAGACTAGGAGGCAAAGAAAGTAATAAATTCTGATATACTATACTGGCAGGGAAAATTGCTTCTATTATAAGAGACACAGTTTCTGTAACATAATGGGGACAAATAAGAGTATATGTAGAAAACAGGGTTTTTACTATGGCTTCCCTTTTCCATGCCCAGTTATTAGAATTATAATGGGTGACTACAGCCACAACGTCTTGAAAAGAGCATGACAACAAAGGGTCAGCCTCCTTTGGAAATTAAGATCCAAGTTACTTCACCAGGCAATCAATTTAGGAGAATCGAAATGCTGATAAAGGATAAGCAACATTTTGAATGAGTCGTATGGAAGTGCTAAGAATATGTTTTTATGCAGTGTAAACAAGCCTATTCAGTGAGAGGAATAAACTATAGCAGACGATTGTGATATCCCGCTCATATTTATTTGGGCTTTACCAAATTGGTACACACTGGCCCATCTCCCAACTGGCTTGCTTTCCCTGTAATTAGACCCATTGTGTCTACATTCTGGGAAGGACAAAAGTGCTGAGAATTAACATCCAGCCCAGGAGTAACCCTCAGCCAATGACCAAAGGCAACTGGGGCACAAATATCCCAGGTCCCTCGTTCTATGAGAGGAACAATTCTGCAGTACATAGTTTTTCTCTACCCCCAAATTTCTCCAATCTTACTTCTTTATTTTTTACAGATGTTCCCTGATTTTGTCTCTTAATAAATCTTATTATCAAATTATTATTTTTAGGTTGGCTGCTCGTGTAACTAAAACTACAAACACACACTTAATCATTTGAAGTAATTTGTTACAGGTTAATGGGAAACTAGTCTTGAGACAGCAATTATATTCCAGAAAAGCTTCTTTGTCGTTTTGAGTGGCTTTACATGTGATTCCTTTGGTATAAATCAGGACCAGAACCCAATTTTCTTATTTTTGGGGAGATTTAGGGCCCTTTTTACTATAATACAATGGCTCCCTTTTGGGGGAGGCATTAAGCAAAAGAAAAGTAATTTGTATTTACACTAAAATATATCAATCCAAAGATAATATTATATGGCAAGGACCTCACTCAATATTCTTGAAATGTTAAATTTTTTGCTAATTTACCATTTGAATTATCTTTGATTCTTTTAAATTGTAACACTTTAAAATGGAACTTTATTCCTTTACATATTTTCCTTTATAGTTCTGACGTCTAGGTACTTGAGGGTACTGGTGATAAGGTAGTGAACAATAAGGAACACTATCCCTGCTCAATTTAAAGTACAGTGGAAAGACCGACATTAATTTAAAAAGAAATCCAAACACATGAATGTGCCTATGAATGTGCTCCTAGAAGCACTGGGAGCATAAACTGAGAAATATGATCTAGTTACAGTTTCAGGTAACACTCTCCGAGAAAACACCATTTGAAATGAAGTCTATATGATGAGTATAATTTACTAACTTGAAGAGAAGTAGCGTCTAGGCATAGAAAAATATGTGTAAAGAAACTTTAGCAGAAAAGAGTAGAAAACATTTGGGTAAGTGCCAGAAGGCCTGGCTGAGTACAATGTGAAGGAAAATGGGGTGCTTCATAACAAATACAGGTGGAAGAATAGGCTAAAATCTTTCAAAGAATTGAAAGCCAAACATAAGTAATGGAGACGAGTAGGTTGGGGTAACATCATCAGGTTTGTATTTTGCCATGACCAGTTTGGCTAAAATACAGATACGGAAGTGAAGGCATTGAGAATGGATGACGTTGATAAATAAGCCATTACAGTCTAGATGAGAAATGATTTATTGATCCAAAATGATGATGTTAAAGAAAGAATGTAATTTTCAAATTTAACAATATTTAGAAGAAAAAATTAATGGGACTTCCTGATAGATATAAAATAGTAGGAATTAACCTGTGGAAGAAGATGAATAGCTCAATACTGTAAGAAACTCTACAATATGACAATATTTGAAACAAAATTTATGAATTAAACCCAGGTATATCAATCCTGAAAAACCCTTGAGAAATCTAAGTAATACTGTTGAGTAAACAGTGACCTAAAATAGCTGAAGTTCAGAAAATTCTGGCTTAACATTATAAATCTGGAAAGAAAAAGTAAATGCATATATTATACATGAAGTTCTATGTGAATGAGAATGGCTATAAAAATTACAGAGTGAGAAAGAAGATGACTTTGGGATGATCTTCTGCCTCCTTGAATCTCCTTTTCCGTTTTTTTCTGACATAACATATTTCAGACTACTGCTCCTCAATCTGTTTTTTAAGTTTATTCACTACAACCGTGATTGCTGTGAATGATGATGATGACAAAGGAAAGTATCATAAAAATTATAAATAAGGACAGCTAAAAATATGAAATGTTTACTTTTTAAAACAAAATGATCACGGTGCTTATATGAATTAACAAATTCAATATTTATTGCTATATATGAAGTACTTGTCTTCATTTTATTCTCACTTCACAAATAGAAAAGCCAAGTCACAGTGTGTTTAATTAATTTTCTATGACTATAGAGTAGAAAGTGAGAAAGATGCAAAGCCAAACATTCAGTTTCAGATACTTTACCATTGTGCCGCACCAATGAAATGTGCATTCTTTTTGGGTATACATTAAACATTTAGATAGATACAATAAGTTAGAAGACAAATCTCAATAGATTTTTAAAGATTCAAATTATCAAACTTCTCTGACCATAGCAAAATTAGATCAGAAATCAATTTTAAAAAGATATTGTGAACAATGTTCAAATATTTAAAATTGTATAAAATGTTATAAAATAAACTATGTGTTAAAAAAATCCCAAGAACATTAGAAAACAATTTGAACTAAATGAAAAAGAAAAATACAATATATTCGTATTCGAGGATGGCAGCTAAAATAGTACCTAGAGAGATATATAGCATTAAATCTATTAAAAAAATAGTCTAGAATTTATATTCTAAACCTGCACCTTAAGAAAGTAAATAAGGAAAAGTGAAATAAATATCAAATAAGCAGAGGAAGAAGATAATAAAAGTAAAATTATAAATCAAAGAAATAGAGAAATTACAGAGAAAAAATCAGTATTAACATCACAGCAGAACACCACACACTGGGGTCTATCGGGGGGTGGGAGGCTAGGGGAGGGATAGCAGGGGTGCGAAGATAGGGGAGGGATAACATTAGGAGAAATATCTAATGTAGGTGACAGGGGGATGGAGGGAGTAAACCACCGTGGCATATGTATACCTATTTTAAGGTAACAGTCATGCAAGATCTGCACATGTACCCCAGAACTTAAAATAAAAAAAATAATAATAAAAGAGTTAAGACCCATTAATGTGCTGTATTCAAGATAACCATTTTACATGCAAAGACACATATAGCCTCAAAATAAAAGAATGGAGGAAAATTAACCAAGCAAATGGAAAGCAGCAAAAAGCAAGGGTTTGCAATCCTAGTTTCTGGAAAAAAAAATTTTTTTTTAATTAGCAAAGATCAAAAAAGACAAAGAAGGACATTATATAATGGTAAAGGGATCAATTCAACAAGAAGAGCTAACTTTCATAAATATATATGCACCCAGTACAGGAGCACCGAGATTCATGAAACAAGTTCTTAGAGACCTACAAAGAAACTTAGACTCCCATACAATAGGGATACTTCAACACTCCACTGTCAACATTAAACAGATCATCAAGATAGAAAATTAAAAAGGATACTCTGCACTTGAACTCAGCTCTGGATCAAGTGGACATGACAGATATCTACAGAACTCACCACCTCAGAACAACAGAATTTACATTCTTCTTGGTGCCACGTGGCACTTATTCTAAAATCAATCACATAATTGGAAGTAAAACACTCCTCAGTATTATTACATAATATGAGTTTTTGAGAATTGGTCTATAATACATAATTCAGAATAAACAAAATAAAGGAATATGTGGGTCTGGTAAATATACTTTCTACATAAAGAGAAGTCAATTCATTTAATCTTGAAATATCAATAAGATTGAATTCTCATTGTCATCCTATACCCTAACATTATTTGTAACTAAAAACCATGACAACCAGCAATACTTGTTTTTATGGCAGAATAGAAACATAAAAATATAAAAACTGAGGAAATTAAAATCAATTTTGACTTCATATAATAGTGAAAAATAGATGAACCTAGAAGTATAACATAGGATCTTTCATCTTAGAGTGGTAGACAAGGGCGTATTTCATAATAATCTCTATTAAATCTAAAGGAAAGGGTAACAGTATTTTTGTATTAAGAATAAAAATCTTTTACAGTGCCTTCCCTGGGGACAAGGTTTTAAGATTTTTTTCCCCCTAGTTGTATGCTAACCCTCTTAAAATCATAGCAGATACAATCAGTTTTTGAAATGCCCTTTATAACTGTCAAAGTAGATAAAATTACAGATTTGTTGGATCTCTAGTGTGATGTCATAAAATCCCATTTGCTGCAGCAGGAGTCATTATCTGTCTTTTTTGACAGAATGTTTCACATGATCAGTAAGAGAATCATGGGAATAGTTAAATGGACATTTAGAAAGAAAAATATCCTTGAATTTTAGTAGGAAATCTGTGAGAATCTAAGAACCATACTAAGAAGATTTTTTTAGGGTACTATGATTAGAATTTATTTTAACAAGAAATACCAATGTTTTGTATTCACATATCTTACATGTGGCAGGGTATTGTCTTTATGTATCTTCATTTGATTGTAAGTTTATGTAAAAGTTTTTGAGTTAAATATTATATTTTTATAACATTGTGCATATGCAGGTAAGAATATATCATAATACATTTATTCATTCATTCAATTGATAGTATCATGCTAATTTTGGCCTTTTAAAAAGAATGATGTTATAGGCATTCATTCTGATATTATGAACATGCTGTGTATATTGGTTCTAATGCACACATGATAAATTTTATCCAGTGCATAGCTGTAGCAGTGAGAATGCAGGGTCATTAAATGTGTGCCTTAAAACTGATTAATGTTGTTTTACAAGCTCATAATGTAATTAAGTTTAGCACTATCAAAATATATAAAAGTTCCAATTATGCCATATTATTCATTACTTGGTACTGTTAAATTTTATAAAATTTGCCAATTTTGTTGCTATAAAATAATATCTATTCACCACGGATATTTGCATTTTTCTGAAAACTAATAAGGGTTATAGGGGCAAGCTACTTTTCATGCCTTATTTTGGCCTTTTGGTCAGCCTTATTTGTGAAGTTTCTTTGAAATTATTTTGCTCATAAATTTTTGATTTCATGTCCTTTTATAAATTGATTTGCAGGAGTTCTTTATATGTTCTATTTTATTTTCTTAATAAATTTTATTTTGCATATTTAGAATATACAACATGATGCTAAAGAATGCATATACATGTATGTGTATGTATATTACATGATCTCATGTGTTGAATATAAACATTTTTAAAAGGTTAAATACATGGAGACAAAGAACAAAATAGTTGTTAGGGTCAGAGTGGAAGGAGAAAATGGGAGAATGTAAGTCAAAGAATACAGGTATTAATAACAGTAGTCTTCATGTTATGGATTAGATGTTTGACTCGTTCATCCCACATATTTGCTACGTGGAATCCTTTGACCTACATTCACCCATTTTATCTCCTCTACTCTGACCCTTATAACAACTGTTTTTTTTTTCTTTGTGTAATTGACCTTTTAAAAATGTCAATATGTCTAGATTCAACACATGAGATCATGCCGTATTTTTCTTTCTATATATGGCTTATTTCACTTAGCCTGTCCTTCTGGTCTATTCATGTTGTGACAAATAGTAGGGCTTCCTCTTATTGAAGGCTGGAAAATATTTCATTGCATATGGAGTATATATCCCCATTTCTTTATCCATTTATCCATTGGTAGACACCTACATTATTTTCATATTTTGACTATTGTGAATAATGTTGCAATGAACACGAAAGTGCAAATACCTTTACAAGTGTTGATTTCATTTTCTTTGGGTATGTACCCAGAAGAGGGATTTCCAGGTCTTATGGTGGTTCTATTTTTAATTTTTAAGGAACTTAAACTGTTTTCTATAATGGCTACACTAATCTACATTCCCACCAACACTGCATAAGAATTTTCATTCCCTTTCCAATATTTATTATATCTTGGGTTTTGACAACAGCTACGCTAAGAGGTGTGAGATGTTATCTTATAGTGGCTTTGATTTGCATTTATCTGATGATTGATGATGTTGAGCACATTTTTATGTATCTGTTGGAGATTTTAATGTCATTTTCGAATCAATGTCTATTCAAGTTTTTTGCCCACTTTAAATTCAGGTTATGTATTTTCTTGATATTGAATTGTAAGCATCCTTTAAAAATCTTGGATATTAAACTCTTACATAGATATATGGCTTTCAAATTTTTTTTCTCAATCTTTATTTTGCCTTTCATCTTGTTGTTTCCTTTCCTGTGCAGAAGCTTTTGAGTTTGATGTAGCACCATTTATTTATTTTGACTTTTCTAGTCTGAACTTGTGGTGTGATTTCTAAGAAATTATTGCCAAGACTAACATCAGGAGTTTTTCCCCTGTGTTTTCTTCTAAAAGTTTTATGATTTCAGGTCTTATGTTTAGGTCTTTTATCCATTTTGAGTTTATTTTTGTGTGTGGTGTAACATAAAGGTCCGATTTTATTCTTTAGCAGGTGAAAATTCAGTTTTCCCAGAAACATTTTTTGAGGAGACTATTTTTTCCTCATTGAGTCTTTTTGGTGCTCTTGTCAAAAATTAGTTGGCCATACATACGTTGATATTTATTTCTAGGACTTCTATTCTTTACCTTTGGTCTGTGTATCTATTTTTATACCAGTATTATACTTTTTGATTACCATAGCTTTGAAATATAATTTTAAAAAAAGAAGTATGATTCTTCTAAATTTGCTTTTTTTCCTTCAGAATTGCCACGGCCATTTGAAGTCTTTTGTGGTTTCATATATATTTTAACATTATTTTATCTATATCTGTGAAGAATGCCATTTGGATCTCAATAGGAATTGCATTGAATCAATATGTTGCTCTAGGGTATGGACATTCTTCCAATCCATTAGCATGAAATATCTTTCCATTCATTTGGGTCTGCTTCAATTTCTGTCATCAGTGTTCTATAATTTTTAATGTATGGATCTTCAAATTCATTGGTTAAAGTTATTCCTAAGTATTTTATTCTATTTTTGATGCTATCTTAAATGGAGTTGTTTCCTTGACATCTTTTTTGGTCAGGTCATTATTTATGTATAGAAATTCTACTGATTTCTGTTTGTGGACCTTGTGTTCTGCAAATTTACTGAATTCACTTACTAGATTTAACAGGTTTTTTTTTGGTGAAATCTTCAGGGTTTTCTACATATAGGATTTATGTTATCTTCAAATAAAACTAATTTTACATCTTCCTTTCCAATATGGATTCTTTCATTTCTTTTTCTTGTCTACTTGCTCTCGGTAGCTCTTCTGGTACTATGTTGAATAGAATTGGTGAGAGTGGGCATCTTTGCCTTGTACCAGATCTTACAGAAAAAACTTTCAGTTTTCCTTCATTGATTATGATGTTAGCTGTGGGTTTTTCATGAATGGCCTTTATTACTTTGAGAATATTTTTATCTTATAATTAAATTGTTATTTTGTCAAAAACAGATGTTGACCTTTCTCAAGCGCTTTTTCTGAATAAATAGATGTTATTTTTTTCAGTCTGTTATTGTAATATATCACATTGATTGATTTACATATGTTAAAACAGACCTTGCATGTGAGGGATACATTTCATTTGATCATATTGCATACTATTTTTAATGTGTTATTGGATGCAGTTTGCTAATATTTTATTATTTTTGCTTCAGTGTATATCATAAGTATTGGTTTATATATTTTTTTCTTTTCTTGTGTTGTTTTTATATACCTCATGTATCAAGTTCATGCTGGCCATGTAAAATGTGTTAGGAAGTATTCTTTCCAGGTCTATTTTTCGGAAGAATGTAAGAAATATTGATATTAACTCTTACTTGAAAATTTAGCAGAATTTAGCATGAAGCTGAAAGTGACAGAAGACAGGAAAATTCCCAGGCAGACAGGGCAGATCCCTGGGTAAGCTTGACCTTCAAGCTAAGGACGGTATGAAGGCTGAAAACCAAACTGCCAGCTCTGAAGAGAATCCATGGACTGGAGTGAGAACTTCCATTACTGTTTGCCCACTCTTTCCCTATTTTTTTTTTTTTTCTGAATAATGCTTTTTAATCAATTTAATATTACTTTTCCATGACTATCTATAGCCACACTTCCTCATCCCAATCCCATAAAAAAACCCAGAGTCAGTTTCTCAGATGGCTACCCACTTTTGGGTCCCCACTTGCTATCAAGAGTTTTTCTTTCATGCAATAAAATTATATTCTGCCTTACTCACAATCTAGTGTTGGCATATCTCCTTCCTTTTGGTCACAGGACAAGAACCTGACACTTGCCGAACTGTGGGAGCAAAAAGAGCTGTAACGCCCCCACTCCCTGAGCTGTGGGCAGAAGGAGTAAAAAAGCTGTCACACTGTTTCCCACACGTTGAACAACAGAAGAGAAGCCACTGGGCACCACTCTTTCCCACTGAGCTACAGGAGTGAAGAAGTGGAGCCACTGGATGCCACTACTTCCCACTAACTGAACTATGGGAGCAAAAAAGCCACAACAAAGCCATCTGATCCTGAGTTTATTTTCTTGAGCGATTTTATTTACTACTTTAAACTTTTCATTTTTTAAATTGGTATGTTAAATCTTTTCTTTGCCTTCTTATTCAGCCTTGGTAGGTTGTAATCTTCTAGGAATTTATCAATGTTCTCTAAGTTCCAAAATGGTTGGCATATAATTGTTGATAATCATCTTTTATAATCATTTTTTTTCCTGAGGCACCTGCTGTAATGATTACACTTTCATATCTGATTTATATATTTGGTCTTCTCTCTTTTTTCTTAGTGTAGGTAAATGATTCTTGATTTTGTTTTTCAAAGAAACGAACTCTTAGTTTTATTGACATTTTATCCTATGGTTTTTCCATTCTGTATTTGTTTGATTTCTGTTCTGATATTTGTTATTTTCTTCCTTCTGCTAACTGTGTGTTTAGTTTGTCCATTTTCCAGTTTCTTCTGGCATCATGTCAGCCTATGTATTAGGAATCTTACTTTTATTTTAATGTAGGCATTTATTGCTATACATTTCCTTCTTAGAAATGCTTTCACAGCATCCCATAGATTTTGGTATGTTGTGTTCCCTTTGTTATTTGGCTCAGGATATTTTTAAATATCTCTTTTGATTTCTTCTTTGATTGTTCAGGTGTATATTTTTTCATTTCCATATATTTAAAAATATCTTTTATTATTAATTTTTAGTTTCACGTCATTGTGATGAGAAATAGTACTTGATATTTTGTCTTAACTTGGCTAAGACGTGTTTTATGGCCTACTAAACAATCTGTTTGGGACAATATTCCATAAACTACTAAAAAAGAATGTGTATTCTGCTGCTGTTACACAGACAATTCTGTATATATCTGGTAGGTCCATTTTGTCTAAAATGTATTTCCAGCATTCTAAACTGTCAGAAATCAAAGATGAAGAGAGAATTTTAAAAGCAGCAAGAGAAAAAGACTAAGTTATGTGTAAATGAATCTCCATTAGAATATCAGCAGACACCATCTAGGCCAAGGCAGAATAGGATAACATATTTAAGAGCTGGAAGAAAAAAGAAATCTTTCAGATAATAACACTATACCCAACAAATCTGGCCTTCAAAAATGAAGGAGAAAAATTCTTTCCCAGGCAAGCAAATGTTGAGGCAGTTCATCACCACTAGTCCGGCTTAACAAGAAATGCATTAAAATGTTTTCCATGTGAAAATAAAAGAACACTAATTACTAACATAAAAATATGTAAAAGTATAAAATTTATTGACATAGATAAATGCTGTTGTTATTTGGAAATACAGTTCTGAAGAATTCTTTAGAAATTTATTTCTGAGGGCCAGGCATGGTGGCTCATGTCTATAATCTCACCACTTTGGGAGGCCAAGGTGGATGAATCACTTGAGATCAGGAGATCGAGACCATGTTGGCCAATATGGTGAAACTCGGTCTCTACTAAAAATTCAAAAAATTAGTTAGGCATGGTGGCACACACCTGTAATCCCAGCTACTTGGGAGGCTGAGGCAGGAGAATCACTTGAACTTGAGAGGCAGAGGTTGTGAGAGTCTCTTGAACCTGGGAGGAAGAGATTGTGGTGAGCCAAGATCATGCTGCTGGACTCCAGCCTGGGTGACAGCAAAAGACTCCATCTAAAAATAAAAAATTATATTCATGTAACAACAGCATTTACTTTTGTCAATAAATTTATTTCCTTGTTAGTTTTAAATCTCATTTGTCTTTTCATTGTTGAAAGTGTTCTGTTCCATTGGTCTATATCTCTGTTTTGGTACCAGTACCATGGTGTTTTGATTACTGTAGCCTTGTAGTATAGTTTGAAGTCAGGTAGTGTGATGCCTCCAGCTTTGTTCTTTATGCTTAGGATTGTCTTGGCTATGCAGGCTCTCTTTTGGTACTCTATGAAGTTTAAAGTGTTTTTTTCCAGTTCTGTGAAGAAGGTCAGTGGTAGCTTGATGGGGATAGCATTGAATCTATAAATTACTTTGGGCCATATGGCCATTTTCACAATATTGATGCTTCCTAACCATGAGCATGGAATGTTTTTCCAACTGTTTGTGTCCTCTCTTATTTCCTTCATCAGTGGTTTGTAGTTCTCCTTGAAGAGATCTTTTACCTCCTTTGTTAGTTGTATTCCTAGGTATTTTACTCTCTTTGTAGCAACTGTAAATGGGAGTTCGCTCATGATTTGGCTCTGTTTGTCTGTTATTGGTGTATAGGAGTGCTTGTGATTTCTGCACATGGATTTTGTATCCTGCGACATTGCCGAAGTTGCTTATCAGCTTAAGGAGGTTTTGGGCTGAGACGATACGGTCTTCTAAATATACAATCATGTTGTCTGCAAATAGGGACAATTTGACTTCTTCTTTTCCTAAATGGATGCCCTTTATTTATTTTTATTGCCTAATTGCTCTGGCTAGAACTTCCAATACTATATTGAATAGGAGTGGCGACAGGGGGCATCCTTGTCTAGTTCCAGTTTTTAAAGTGAATGCTTCTAATTTTTGCCCATTCAATATGATATTGGCTGTGGGATTGTCATAATAGCTTTTATTGTTTTGAGATACGTTCCATTGATACCTAGTTTATTGAGAGTTTTTAGCATAAAGGGCTGTTGAATTTTGTTGAAGACCTTCTCTGTGTCTATGGAGATAATCATGTGGTTTTTGTCTTTGATTCTGTTTATGTGATGAATTACATTTATAGATTTGTGTATGTTGAACCAGACTTGCATCCCCAGGATGAAGCCTACTTGGTCATGATGAATAAGCTTTTTGATGTGCTGTTGCATTCGGTTTGCCAGTTTTTATTGAAGATTTTTGCTTCTATGTTTATCATGGATATTGGCCTGAAGTTTTCTTTTTTAGTTCTGTCTCTGCCAGATTTTGGTATCAGGATGATGTTGGTCTCATAGAAAGAGTTAGGGAGGATTCCCTCTTTTTGTATTGTTTGGAATAGTTTCAGCAGGAAAAGTACCAGCTCTTCTTTGTATGTCTGGTAGAATTCAGCTGTGAACCCACAAATGCAAAAGAACAGAAATCATAACAAACAGTCTCTCAGACCACAGCGCAATCAAATTAGAACTCAGGGTTAAGAAAAACACTCAAAACTGTGCAATCACATGGACACTGAACAAATTGCTCCTGAGTGACGAATGGATAATGAAATGAAGACAGAAATAAAAATGTTCTTTGAAACCAAAGAGAATGAAGATGAAACACACCAGATCCTATGGGACACATTTAAAGCAGTGTCTAGAGGGACATTTATAGCAATAAATGCCCACATGAGAAACAAGGAAAGATCTAAAATCGACACCCTATCATCAAAATTGAAAGAGCTAGAGGAGCAAGATCAAAAAAACTCAAAAACAAGCAGAAGACAAGAAATAACTAAGATCAGAGCAGAACTGAAGGAGATAGAGACACAAAAAATCCTTCAAAAAATCAATAAATCCAGGAGCTGTTTTTTTTGAAAATATCAACAAAACAGACAGACCTCTAGCTAGACTAATATAAAAGAAAAGAGAGAAGAATTGAAGCAGTGTCTAGAGGGAAATTTACAGCAATAAATGCCCATATAAAAAACAAGGAAAGATCTGAAATTGACAACCTATCATCAAAATTGAAAGAGCTAGAGGAGCAAGATTAAAAAAAAAAAAAAAAAGAAAAACGCTAGCAGAAGACAAGAAATAACTAAGATCAGAGCAGAACTGAAGAAGATAGAGACACAAAAAATCCATCAAAAAATCCAGGAGCTGGTTTTTTTTTAAATAGATAAACAAAATAGACCACTAGCTAGACTAATAAAAAAGAAAAGAGAGAAGAATAGAATAGATGAAATAAAAAAAACGATAAAGAAGATCTCTACTGATTCCTCAGAAATAAACTACCATCAGAGATTACTACAAAAAACTCTGTGCACATAAACCAGTAAATCTGGAAGAAATGGATAAATTCCTGGACACTTGCACACTCCCAAAACTAAGCCAAGAAGAAGTTGAAACCCTGAATAGACCAATAAGAAGATCTGAAGTTGGAGCAGCAATTAATAGCCTACCAACAAAAAAACTTTAAAGCTCTCTTTTGTTTACCATTTACATTGGTAAAGCAGGTCAAGTGGTGAACTGCCTCAACTTTTGCTTGTCTGAGAAAGACTTTCTCCTTCATTTCTGAAGGTCAGCTTTGTTGGATCTAGTGTTCTTGTCAGGAAGATTTTTTTTTCTTTTTTTTTTTTTGAGATGGAGTTTTGCTCTTGTTACCCAGGCTGGAGGGCAATGGCACAGTCTCAGCTCACCGCAACCTCCGCCTCCTGGGTTCAGGCAATTCTCCTGCCTCAGCCTCCTGAGTAGCTGGGATTACAGGTATGCACCACCATGCCCAGCTAATTTTTTGTATTTTTAGTAGAGACAGGGTTTCACCATGTTGACCAGGATGGCCTCGATCTCTTGACTTCGTGATCCACCCGCTTCGGCCTCCCAAAGTGCTGGAATTACAGTTTTTTTTTTTCTTTTAGCACTTAAATATACTATCCTATTCTCTCCTGGCCTATAATGTTTCTGTTGATATTCTAATGGGGATTCGCTTACATGTGACTTAACCATTTTCTCTGGCTGCTTTTAAGATTCTCTCTTTCTCTTTGACTTTTGACAGTTTAATTATAGTGTGCTTTGGAGGGGTCTTCTTTGGGTTGAGTTTGTTTACTGGCATTTGAGTTGCATAAATCTAGATGATCACATCTCTTCTAAGACTTGGGAAGTTTTGACAAATTATTGTATTAAAATAACTTCCGTTTCTATCTTAATCTCCTCTCTTTCCAGAACTTTCATAATGGAAAAGTTTGATCACTTAATAATGTCCCATGACTCCTGTGGGCTATTTTCACTCTTTTTTTCACTCTGTATTATTATTTTTTTCTCTTTTTGCTTTTGACTGAGCAATTTCAAAAGACCTTTCTTCAAGTTTAC
Source organism: Saimiri boliviensis (assembly GCF_048565385.1). Taxonomy (NCBI): domain Eukaryota; kingdom Metazoa; phylum Chordata; class Mammalia; order Primates; family Cebidae; genus Saimiri; species Saimiri boliviensis. The sequence goes on from NC_133455.1 coordinate 112,518,188, forward strand.
AGATTCTTTCTTCTGCTTGATCTAGTCTGCTATTCAAGCTCTCCATTATATTTTTAATTTTATTCATTGAATTCTCCAGCTTTGTGGCTCCTTTTTAAAAAAATCTCTTTGTTGAATTTTTCATTCAGATCATGATTTTTTTATATTCTGATTTTGTTGAATTGTCTCTCTGTATTCTCTTGTATCTCATTGACTTTTTTTTAAACATTATTATTTTTAATTCCCTTTCAGGCAGTTTACTTTTATCAATTTTTATTTTTTTCACTTTGGGCCAGTTACTAGAGAATTATTGTGTTCCTTTGGTGATGTCATGCTTCCTTGTTTTGTCATGTTTCACATGTCCCTGAATTAATGTGCATGCCTCTGGTGGAATAATTGCCCCTGTGAAATTTTACAGAGTGACTTTCATAGGGAAAGCATTTCACCTGCAGATGGATTTTACTGTGCTGGTTGGGAAGTGTCGGTGGCTCTGGTTCTGAGTAGATGTGGTAGTGTAGCCTCTGTGCAGATTCTTTAGTTGTAATCAATGTCAGCCATGACTATCGGTGTCTCAGTGGCCTAAGATGTAGGAGTTTGTAGCAGTGGTAGTGACAGTGAAGGTTGTTAGGATTTTTGGTGGTAAGCACTTTTGGGATTCTCCTGTTCTCATTTTCCTAACATATGGAGTCTTAACTGAAAGGATCCCTCTTAGTGTTGTGTCTGCCACAGCTCACAAACAGCTGTAACAGCATGGGGTTTTGCCTGTGCCTATGCCCTCAGAGTGGTTGTAGAGCAGGAGTTTTAGGCTCAGCATTTCACAAATGTATTGTGGCATCTGAATGTTGGAGTTCAGGTTCACTCTCTGAAGCAGGGGTGGACTCAGAATACTCACAATAGCAGGGTCTGTGACTCTGAGCCACCTCCAAGCAGCTCAGGCCCAGGAGGCTGGATTGTAGCTGTGATTCTATTCCTGCAGGACAGAGTATAATAGTGCCTTGGTACAAGGAAGAAGGAATGCTCTCTAGGTTTTGGCCCAGAGAGCAGATGCAATTCAAGAATGTTATCAAATATGGCACAGTGACTACTCAGGCCCCAGGGTATGAAGCCTTATGTAGTGGTGACTCTAGACCCTGGGATTATGGGACATGACAGTATTCCAGACTCTAAATCAAGGTGCAGTGGCAGCAGAATAGCGGAGCACAGCCATT